>NC_139217.1:438355584-440965584 GCF_055691185.1 Crinia signifera | reverse complement strand
TAATTGCTTAAACCTGATTAGTCATTCTGACTACCGCAGAGTAAGGACTGGAGATGGAATAGACAGAACGTCTGAGAAGGGTGTGGTGGGAAAAATGTGGGAATCCGTCCTCCAATGTACGGATACAGTAAAAACTTTCTTTAGAGGACAAAGGCTTTCACAAGTTCCCAGCAAGCTAAAAAGCTAGCTAGTCCCACTCAAAGCTTAACAAGGAAAATCCTACATATGTTGGCAGCAATATGTAAATGATATGTAAATGATATGCAAATGACTTTATTGTATCCCCCCCCTATTTTTTTTCTTGCTTTGTCTTATAGATATTTCATGAAGAGTACTTATTAGCACATTTCCCACTCCAATGAAATCTTTCTCTATAAGGTAACATTACAAAATCAAACTGCATGAAAATATACCTAAGTAGATTAATTTACATATGCAGTGATTTAACGGCACTTAAAAAAAAAAAATCATCACAATATGGGTGGCCGGCTCTGCAACTTGACAAACAGATCGCTCTATAGGCTTTTCCTGAAAGCTGTTTTTTAGGGGTTTTTTTTTGTTTTTTTTGGGCTTCAAAGATTTTTTTTTGACACTTAAATAGACCGAAACATAAAAATGTACTAAATATTTAGATTGACATGTCAAATGACATCATGGATTGTAATCATGACTCATACTCAAATATGCATCCCCAATTCTATATGAAAATTACCGTGTCAAAGAGAGTTAAATGAAAATAGATGTATTCATGCCATCTCTTAGGTTCCCTTGTAGCTGCTCTGTTTCTTATCTTCCTCAGTTCCTCTTAAGTTCTCCGTCAGCAGAAATCCAAACAAAAGGTCTTAAATTTAAGTGGATGTAAGTTCGAACCAACGGTACTCTTTATTTGGCGCTAAACAGGCTGCCACTGGCTATTAACCGAATTGAATTGAAACTGTTCTGCACAGTGTATTGTTTCAATAAATCGTCCCATGTTTTGGAATTACTTGATAACCTAATTTGCTTAATTGATTTATTGGCTTAACCATTACAAACATAAACAAATAGAGCAAAATGTTAGTTTTGCTTTCCCCTTATCTATCCGTGTTCCAGGTAATTTCATTCTGAGTAATTATTTGTTTTATTTTTCTTGCCATCATGGCTTTTTTCCTTGTAATTATTATATTAGTCATGAGTCTAATCCAACAATGAGATGCTGAAAAGCTCTAGAACTGAGTACACATTTCTAAGGTGCAGTATTATATTTGTACAGCGTAACAGTACCATATAGTAAATGGTAATATTGCTTTGTCTGGGACATCATTGAGTCTAGACTGTACACAATGAATCTCCAAATAATGACAGGAAACAATATTTCAAAGCAGGACGAATGATCTTAAAGTACTCTTTCAGTTGTTTGTTATGTTTATATCTTGTTCCTTTGTAAACTAGGTTTCTAGATTTGATCTAGAAAGAGAATCACAATTAAGTTTTCTTAAACTGTTTCAAAAGTTGGTTAATAAAATTCAAAAAGTATTAGGAGACAATGGGGGTTATTCTAAATCAATCGATCCCCTGCCTATTCGCACGGGAGACCAATTGTTAGCGACTGCTCATGTGCATTGGGTTTTATTTGCATGTGCTGCCACTGCGTGCGAATGCCCACAGCGCTCGCACACAGAGGTCCGGGGGCTGGGCTGGAGCGGTGCCGGAGAATCTGCCTATGTGAACGCCCAGCGTTTCATGAGCGTTCCCATGAGTATGCTAGGTGTTCCCATGGAAATTCCCCGAGGACGCGGGTGCGGGGATTGGGCAGCTGATGTCAGCGGATGCCAGCTGCCTGCCCTGTCCTCGCACAGTATCATAGAGGTTTCTCAGATCTGCGAGCACTGAAGAAACCATTCTATGGTCTCCGACCATAATATTATTTCTCCCCCACACCTGAGGCTGGGGTTCGGGAAGGGGCAACCATGCGGGCGGCGTCTGGGGGACTTGCAAGGTTGCGAAATTTGCAGCCTTGCAAGTCAACCAGAATAAGGACCAATGTGCAAGTTTTTGAATGCCTAGGGGCCTCCATACTGTTTAAACTGGCACTGGCAACTCTAGACTTATTAATTTTATTACCACATTCACATCAATTAATTTGACAAGGTAAGGTTATTACAGTGATTGTAAATGCCGGGTGCACATGTAGCAAATCTTCTAAAGGGGACAAGTGGAGAAGCTGGTTATAGTAACCAATCAGGTGCTGCTTGTTTTATAAAATATATGAGATAAATAATAGCTAGAAGTTAATTGGTTGCAACGTGTAACTTCTACACTTAAACTCTTTAGATACAGCTACCCAATTTCAAAGTGATTACACCAAAAACAGCTAACAAATGAGTAATGAGAATCATAAAGGTGACAAAATGAACCATAAATGGTTGGAGCTATGCTTCATTCCCTTAAAGGAGTCTTTACTCAAAACATCATTATTAATTGTTATGTGCTTATAAGTGACCTTATCACCAAAGTGTGTATCACCAAAACGTATCTTATTAAAAAGCATGGACAACCAGAGTTGGGATTAAAAATGACAGTTACATTTATTTTGACGACAAAATTGCTAATAATAAAATTGTGATTAAATTTACTATGGAGTAGACATGGCCAACGATCACTGATGATTCATAATCATCGATGTTTTATGTACAATGTAGAAAAGTTTTGACATTGATGGAGGAGAACCAGATGATTTTCCCCCATAGATGGCACAGCAACTGGATCGCTTTTTTGGGGCCGGGACAAGGATCATAGCTCCACCCCTGACACTCATGAAGACCACACCCCCAGGTTCTGATTGGCTCATTCAGTCAAAGAAAATGGATGACCATCCATAGGTAAAACTATTGATGGTCATTCATTACACTGTATACTACCATCGATGACTGGTTGCATTTTGAACCATCGATGGTGATCATAATGATGGCCATCCCTAGTATGAAGGTAGACAAATTACAGTAACAACACAAATATAAGTTTTTCCAACCAAATATTGTTTTTCAACTCTCCATAAATCAATAACTGACCTGTACAGACTTGTGTTAAAGCCCGGGAGGAACATTTTATTTGTCTACCCTCTTTAGGGGTTTGACACCCCGGCCCCAGCAGGAGCAGCTTGACACCACACCTCAGTAGGTGCCTGTTTCTTTTCGGCCACAAGGCCCAAAGTAACTTTTTGGACACAATGCTTGAGAAAAAAATAAAACAATTAAACAAACTCAGTGATACCACAAAAATTTTTTCATGAACAAGAAAAACCCCTCAAAGGTCAAGTGAACTCCACCATGCTCATTTCTAGATATAATCAGCTGGTGCTCAAACACAACAATACATTGGAACTAAGATATGTGTAACAGTGGACTTAACCTTCCACTAAGCCTGCACCTGGCTTCAAAGCTTGCCACTTATTGCATGGTATAACCAACCAAACTAACAAAATGGCCTAGCCCTTTTCAACAGATCCAAGTCCTGTATAATGGCCCACCGGAGATCAAAAGATCTAAACTCTCCTAAATCATTACCCAGGTGTATGATCACAAAAGATAAAGCACCAGAACACCTCACTGTCTCAATCAACTGCCATTACAAAAACACCCACAACCTTCCACAAAAGCCAAACCAACTCAAATCTCCCAGCTAAGGAAGACTGTAGCAAATCAAGCCAACCCAGGTATAAATACTCAGTAAACAAAAGAATATACGATGCTCCATACAGGCACAATACCCTGCTGAGAGAGAAGTAAATTAAAAATCGCAATCACCCATTAACCAAACACATGCATAGCCCAAACATACCCCAATCAAACAATGACATGTAACACAAAGAAAAACAACAAGTCAGTAATATAAAGATGAAGATCATAAAACCTGAAAAATCTCCTCAGTTCTATTGGGAATTTTTCCAGTCATTTTAGCAATAGTCTGTAGTGAATCAGTAAAAGGGAGTTATTCAGCCCCCTTGTTCCTGACTGGGGATCGCCATGTCATCTGATCTTGCATACTTCTTGGCAGGATGTGAACCACCACTTTGGAGACAGAGGTGCGAAACCTACAATAAACAGCTGCTTTGAATGAAATGGACCACTCCACCACAGGGAACAACCACCAATCTGTAAATGCTATCTCTAGAAGACGTATTACGGTCCTGATGGCAAACAGACCTCTCCAATAGGGTGTAGCCTTTGCAGCAGTCCACAAATTAGTTGGGAAGGACTTGCCCATCCACCACCTGGCTATATAAAAGTTGTGTTTCCACCATGCCTTGCTGAACAAGAGCATGGTTTGCAGTAATACTATGGAAGGACTGGAAGGATCTGCTGCCCTGATTCCCCAGCTGCATCGTCAGAACTTGCATTCTACTGCAAGTTCTAAAGCTGGTACTTTGACAGTAAAACAGACAACAGCTAAAGAGGTAGGGCATATATAATGTAAAACCTACATTGCCTGCCCCCCAATAACCCTCCCGGTGATCCCTGAGCTGATTCCCAAAATGACAGCAGGGTTCCCAACTTTTGCCCTTGATCCCACCACCACTGAAATGGAGGCATGTGCATATTTGGCAGGACACAATGCCATGGGTGAATGTCGCCAGCATTTTGCAGTGTCACTGGCCACAAACCCGTGACCTGGACAATGCTCCTAAGGTGCAGAGTGCACAACCACAACTGTGGGAGGGACAGCAGGTTTTTGTAAATGCTCCTTTTTATACATATATTTATTCACAATAAATACCCATTTTTTTCATATATTCTTGGTACTTGGTCTATTGGTCTATGGGAGGATACACTGCCAGGATGATGTAAGCCTTTATGTGAGCATACAAAAGATACCTTTACACGTTTGGTGTTCATATGGTGAATGTAAGCTTTCTGTAAGCATTCCTTATTGGCTACAGCACAAAAGGTGACCTTACAAGGATTAACATCACAACCCCATATTAGAAGAGACGTTACTCTTGTGTAATCAATTTATTAAGAACTTTGTACATTTACATTAATACACTACGAATATATTTTCTGTTTGATTTTTTTTTTTTATATGAGATGTTTTGAAGAAGCTCAAATTGAATGTGAATGTAACCTTCCATTTGCTCCATAATCTCTGGATACGTAACTATCCCCGGAAGATATGTAAAGATAGCGGCGGCCGCGGGTGTAGCTTCCGCACATGCCTGCAGCAGTGAAGGAACCGGGAGCCGCAGACAGAGAGGGAGACCTGAGGACGGCCGGCTGCTGTGAACAGCGGTGGACGTCGGGGAGAAGTGCCGCTGAAGACGCCGGGAGCAGTCCGTGGAGGGAGAGGTAAGCCGAGGGGGAGGTGTGTGTGTGTGTGTGTGGTTATGGTAAGCCGTGGGGGAGCAAATAATGTGGTGCCTAGGGGCACTATGAAACTTAAATCCGGCTAGAGATGGGTCGTTCGTGAACGATCCGGTTCTTTTGAACGGTTCCCATCAAAGAACGAGGGAGCCGCCGATCCCAAAATCAGTTTCGTTTTACATTGCACACAATACAATGCATTGCTTGAGCTCAGCACTGCCACCTTTGGCAGCTGAGATATTTTCTTCTAATTGGAGACTGTGAGTGAATAGAAAAACAAGGCTGCTTGTGCTTGTGCTGTTGCTGCTGCTGCTGTGTCATGTGCAGATCTAGGGCGAGATTTATTGTGTTTACCGTTTTACCGAAAATGCGATTTTTGCACAAATCGCCCTGTACCGCCGTTTTTTGAAATCGCATTTTTTCCCAGAAATCGAATATTTAATGAGGTGTGTATTCCGGCATGAAAAGTGCAAGAAAGTACGATGTAGGGCGATTTTCGGGATGGAAATAAGTACTGTACCAAGTATACTATCCAGGATTGCATCATTATAATTTTAAATTGAATATACAATTTCCCACTTAAGTGTAATGTTAGAAAAAGCTTGTATGGTAATCTTGGCCACTTCCTCTGTACTGTACATATCCGATTCCTCCCCTTACCCATCCCACACAGACTCCCAAGCCAATAGATGCTCATCAGAAATCTGCGCATTTCACAAGTATTTACAGATTTTCGCCCCCATATAGCTGGCCTTAGCACACTCTTTCCGACCAATAATTTATGTACAATATTCTACAAGTAAAAGCACAAGTTTTTGTTGGAAAGCAATAGACATAATGACTTAGCTGATAAAATATCCACTGTCCGCATTCAGTTGGCAAGTAGAATTGCCTGATCCCTATATGTGTTTCTGCTATTCTCTTCTACCTACGCTATGTTCCAATTCAACAGAAAAAAATGTGGGGGAATATTTCTGTTTCTAGAATATTTTACAGCATACATGAATGTATTAAACAAAATTTCTAAGAAATGCTCCTCCGGGATTATGCAGGGTTGCCCACCCTCCCAGAATGGGCGGGAGGCTCCCGAAAATGGAGTCCCTCTCCCGGCCCCCCGGAAAGGTGGTCAACCATCCCTGAAACCGGCACCCCCCCACATCTCCACCGCGGCAGCGTTATTTCCGTAGCTTTGCGGCTTTTCGGCGGGGAGGTGCAAGGCTAAAGATGCAAATTGCGTTATTTAGCTCCGTCCCCTCCTCGAAGACCCAAGAATTTGCAGTACTGGGTGCTGGGCTTGATGACAGCTACATCAGCCCTCCCCCCCCCCCCCCCCAAAGTGCTGCTGACAGTCTCCTCTCTGGGCTTCTCCCGGAGAGGAGACTTTAAAAGTAGGCAACCCTGGCATTTTGTTATATTTCATTTAGCAGTGGTTAGAGGTTATGCTGATCCTTGTAGTGCCATGTTAAAAGATCTTGGGATACCACTAGTTATAATATAGCATAACAAATTTGGCATTACAATATATTTATAAGGTGAGCAATCGGGGACTCACCCGTTATACTAGCCCACGTGCATCTAACTAAGGATATACAACTCACATATAAGTGTTTTTTTAAAGCGGCAATCGTTACACTGCAAAATCAAACTGGCCCTGGCCTTGCACGAGTGTGACAGTTTTCCATATACAGTATGACTTGTTCCTTGTATGACTTATCTCCCACAGGGTAACCTTTGCAGTGCACCCAACATGGTTGCCTCATCTGGAATGCTCATGTTTGGGGTGAATAACGACTGTTGTGTTAGGACCCTACTACAAGCATTAGGATGCTCCAACCACCACAATGTGTGTAATCCACTCTAGGTGCAACCTATTCCACCCAGGCCCTATATTCAAAAATACAGTAGGTGTCTTTAACTGGTACTATTAAAGGCCAAGAAGAAAGAGGCTACAACTATGGGGTGTATTCAATACCACGGCGAGCGGCCAGCGAGGGGGTTAAACAGCGAGGATTGCAGAAAACCAGCGATCCTCGCTGTTTAACCCCCGTGCCGGCCGCTCACTCTATTCAATGTTCTGGGGAAATCCTCGCCGTCACAGGATGGCGAGAATTCCCCAAAACAGCGAGACCCGCGGCTAATGCAGGAAACTCGCTGTATTTAGCCGCGAGTCTCGCTGGTTCTGGAGCCGCATCCGCCAATTCCCCCTCGCTCAAAAAATGGAGCGAGGGGGAATTGGCATATGAGTGGGCTGCGTTGAATACTGTCAGGGTGAGTGGTGACAGCGAGCAGGAAGCTCTGCTCGCTGTCACCACTCACCCACAGCATTGAATACCTGCCTATATGTAAAATTCCTTTCACCAACATGAAGGCAATGTGTCTCCCCTCTCAGTAGATAATGACCTCAAATATGGAGCCTATATACACACAGGGGAGCCGAGAGAGGGGGGGAGCAGGTACTAATTACCCGGGCCCAGGCTTGCTGAAGGGGCCCCGCAGGGGCCCTGGTTCGACCCCTCCCTCCCCCCTCCGTCCCTCCCGGGTATCACCAGTAGCACACACTTCTACAGCATGTGCTGTTCTGACAGCAGGCTCAGCATGAGTGTCTCACTGACAGCGTGAGAGGTCATGCTGAGCCTGCTGTCAGCACAGCACATGCTGTAGGTGTGTGCTGCGTCTGAGATTACAGTTTTTATAGTTTTCTTTTACCCACCTCTAAACATTTTGGGGGTGTGGCCTAAGTGTGGGAGGTGCCCACACCACACACACTTAGGCCACACCCCCAAATTTTACCGGGGCCCGGCATTCCTCTCGGCTGCCCTGTATACACATAGGGGTTTCTTTTCCTCAAATGGATTACTGATCTTCCCTCTAACTTTTCATTACATGTACAGATGAAGCCCCTGTCATCTTTGCCCGGCGCCCACCAGAACGTCCGCTCTGGCGAGCGCTGGTGGACAGGGACTCCAGTAAACTGGGACGCGCGTGCGTCTCACGCACACACGCGTCCCAGTCTCTTGGCTGCTGGACAGCAGCACTCTGCCTGTCTCCACTTCAGGGAGATGGGCAGGGTTAGGGGGGGCCAGGTGGCGGATGGCGGTGGGGAGCTCTGTTGCCACGGGCGCGTGGCCACAGAGCTCCCCGGTTTCTTTATGGACGTTCCCTGGTCGAGATCACCAAGTCAATAGAGGTCACTATCCATCAAAAATATATGGTTTAATACAAATGATAGATACAGTGTATAAAAAAAACAGAAAAAGTAAAACAGTTTTTTAAAAAAATGGCACCATAGGAACCCGGGATCCTCCACCTCTATACCCAATCCAGATCAGGATAGAAATGGTACCAGATGGCACAGGTAAGGTATCCAAACTGCCTAGAACATCTCTCCACAAACAAACATGTTTCTGGCTTTTTCAAGGTTGAAAGTAATCAGTAATCCATTTAAGGAAAAGAAACTCCTATGTGTATATAGGGCCCATAGTTGAGGTCAGTATCTTCCGAGAGGGGAGCCACATTGCCTTGATGTTGGTGAAAGGAATTTTGCATACCAGTTAAAGATACCTATACGTGAATATAGGGCCTTGATACAAGGTCAGTTTGGCGACTGAGAGAGACAGACAGCGTTGGAGGCTTGATTATTGCTTCATCTCTAACCTAAGCACAATTCATGATAGAGTCTTTTTGTGTGACAATACATTGTAAAATATCATTGTGTTGGAAAGCGCCAGAGGAATTTCTCAATTTTTATATAAAAGAATTGTATGTGGTGTGGTAGACCAAGGAGCAGGACCTAGGCGGCATTCCTGGAGGTGCAATATTTCTTCTGTGTTTTATATTATTCCACTCAGGGTTTTATATTATTCCACTCTGATGTAGTGTGCCAAAGATGGCTACCTCGCCTGAGGCCAGATTCACTAGGCTTCAAAAAGTGAAAAAATGGAGAGTGCAGGCAGCCAATTAGCTCCCAACTGTCATGTCACAGACTGTGTTTGGAAAATGTCAGGAGCTGATTGGTTGGTTGTTTATAACTTTCCATTTGATCACTTTTGAAGCTTAGTGGATCTGGCCCCTGATACCTTTCATGAGTGGTATATATAGCCCATAGAATGTATTACCAAAAATGACTGCACCAATCCTAAAATTCTATATTCTTTGTTCAACGTGTGTTTGTCTTTCTGTCTGTAAAGTGACTTTGAGTCCTGCTGGAGTAAAAAATAAATGAAATTATTATTGGTGAAAACAGAGGCATATCATTGCTGTTGCGGGGAAAGGAATAGGCCCTCTGTGATGGGCGACTTGTTGGTCCCCATGGGTGCCACAAGCTGCGTAGCAATTTTCAGGCACGTAATGAGGATGTTGAAACTTTGGCTTCTAAAGACTGTTATGGCCACTCACAGTACATATTCCTCTCAACTTGTCCTTGTCTGCTCGTACAAAGCCAGAACGCTTTGTTGTCCTTTGGTTTTACTCAATTTTCTCGTTTTATGAACTGTTTCTTAAGAGAATTGTTAAGACAACATGAAGGCGACGGGTGACAAGTTGTTAGATTGTGGAGCTGTATTTACTGCTCTCTGCCAAACGTAGTGTAAACACCAAAACTGTTTAGTTCTCGTATGAAAACATTATTGCTGTGTACTCCTACAAAGTACTCCTACTTTTATTATTATTATTATTATTATTATTATTATTATTATCGTTTATATTATCGACTTGTTACTTATACTGCTTTCACATTGGACAACCTGCTCTGACCCGGTTTTTTAAACGTTTCTTTAACCGAGTCAGAGCAAGTTTAACCCCCTTCACATTGCATGGCGTAAACGGTATATTACTGGTTAATTACCGTTTTTGTACCTTTCACATTGAACCCGTTTTGAAAGGTACACGGTAATTAATCAGTAATATGCCATTCCTCCCCTGGTGCTTGCCAGCGCACACTGCGCACTCAAGCACACCAAGCAAAGCTACCCCAATGCTGGGCATTAGAGCTGCATTGCTCAGGGGGTGATCCGGAGGCGGCAGCCAAAGCAGCAGCCCACCGCCGCCGTACCAACAGCCAGACCAGTACCTCCCTCTCTCCCCTTCCCTGGGCAGAAGCCCCACTCACCCGCCTTCAGCAGCATCTTGCTGTGCGGCTGCTGCCTTCACCCCCTCCGCTCCGACCTGCGGGAGCTGTGGCCGCGCAGCTGGGATGATTTGTGGAGGCCTGTTAGGAGCGCTCCCGGAGCGGCCGCTGCTCGGGTCCCCGGGCCACCCTCACCCACGCCTCTCTGATGGAGACTTCTGTGGGACCGGCCGCAGGCAGGGGGCGACGTGGGAACCGGCTGTTCGCCGCGGGGAAGCCTTTTCAGGCGGACTTCCCCTCCGTGACCCCGTCCGTCTACGCTGTCTTCTGCTGTCTCCCCAGGTACCTGGGGATGGTGTGGGAGATGCCGCTTTACCTGGGAGATGCCGCAGATGCGAAGGGGGGGCGCGAGTTTCCACTGGCCAGGTACCAGGGGAGGGGGGGGGGTCCAGTGTGTAGGGTCCAAAATACCGGTTCAGACCCGTTCACACTGCAGAAAAAACGTGTAGGACTCTGCTTTTTAAACGTTTTGAATTACCGGTTCTCTTGAACCGGTAATTTGAAACTGGCACTTTCACACTGCAGCTATAACCGTTTTGAAACAGTTAAAAATCGGCAATTTACTGTGTTATAGCTGCAGTGTGGAAGGGGTATTAGACTGTGAGCACCCATGTAGGAGGAAGGCTCCATGCGTAGGAACCCAGACAGATGCCTGTACAAATATGACAGGCATAATAAAAAAAAAATAGATTATAGGATGGATAATAAGATTAGAAGATTATAGGGTACTTGTGTATTATCTGGGCGCCCAAGATTTCCATCGTATGACATAGTTTTGGTCGCATCGCAAGCGATCCAATTGCATGCGATTGCATGCAATTCGATGCAACCAAATTGGACCCGATTTTTAATTGTACAGGCACCCTGATGGGTGATTACTATGTTAAATGCCCCCAATTGTTAACGCCACCCCCACTATCAACGCCCACTCGAAGCGTGGCGAGCGAAGCGAGCCTGCATGGGGCGGCGGCATTCGTCCTCCGACCTTTTCATACCCCCACTATCCACGTCAACGTGGAGTTGATTTTAGATAGTGTGGCGAGCGCAGCAAGCAACCGAGGCCGAAGCGTGGCGAGGGGACGCAAATTTCTTTACATGTATTCTGCGTCCCTTCGCGGGTTTCGCTGCGCTCGCCACACTATCTAAAATCAACTCCACGCCTACGTGGATAGTGAGGGTATGAAAAGGTCGGAGGACGCGGGCTCGCTGCGCACGCCACGCTTCGGGTGGGCGTTGATAGTGGGGGTGGCGATAACAATGGGGGTGCATCTAACATAGTAATCACCCATCAGGGTGCCTGTACAATTTTATATTGCATCGCATGCCATTTGTAATGGCATGCGATGCGATATTTTAACGGACAGTGCGGGTCTGTGCGCCCGGAAATCGGGTCCCATCGCATCCCATCGCATACCTTATTTAGTGGTATGCGATGGGCGCCCAGATAATACACAAGTACCATTTATAGTAATATATGGACACAAAACTTGTAATTTTCAATAGACTTTATATTATTACTAACATGCTCATTGTTGTGTTTTATAGCAGGGTGCACATACTGTAACTCAAATGTCACAGAAATGAGTGCAGAGGGTCACTAAAATTGTTCAAAGGTGCAAATGTGCAGCAACATGATAACGGCCATTCAGCATTAAGGGCCAGATGTATCAAGCTTCAAAAAGTGATAACACGTAGATTGATAAACAACCAGCCAATCAGCTCCTACCTGTCATATCACAGACTGGGTTTGAAAAATGACAGATAGGAGCTGATTGTCTGTTTGTTTATCACTCTCCATTTTATCACTTTTGAACTTGATACATCTGGCCCTAAAAGCTCATAGAGTGCTCTAATATATGATCTTTGTGCTGACATGTGCTGGATTTAAAGCCACACAGTGGGAGTGGAGTGGGATCTTCTATGACAGGGGTTCCCAATCTTTTTTTTAATCACGGCACCCTAGAGTATCAGAATTTTTTCACGGCACCCCATGGCCAAATTTTTTTTAATTAGATTGGGTTTATATGCAATTCTTAGGGTCAGTTATGTGGTAAAGGGCAGGATTTGCTTCTGTTTGTACACATTTTATGACTGGCAGCCACCAGCACTGGTTTTGCTCATAAATAATTAACCATTAATAGTTGGAGTTGGTCCTGGACCACCAACTCAGGGCACCCCTGCAAGTGTTCCAAGGCACCCCAGGGAGCCACGGCACACAGTTTGGGAACCACTGTTCTATGAGTTTAATCATGTAGCAGTCAAGGTTAGTGGAGAAGTGAGCCAGAGGAGAAGTTGTACATGTCAACCAATCAGCTTTGAGGTAACATCTATCTAGTGCCATCTATAAAATTACACAGAGAAGCTGATTGGTTGCCATGTCAACATTCCACGGCACTTTACAGAGAATATTTGACCATTCACATCACTCCCTGCCCCAGTAGAGCTTAAAATCTATAGTGTTCATTCTAGCACCCACCATCCGATAATCAAGACCAGCATCCACTGGGGTGGCGTTCCCGTACTATACAATATCAGGGAATAGACAGCTAGTAGCTAGCCTCCCCTCCGGACTCCGGCCTTAATTAACCCCTTACCGCCGCAGCCTGTTTTTGCCTTCCTGACAGAGCCCTTTTTTTCAAATCTGACATGTATCACTTAAGTGGGGATAACTTTTTTTGCTTTTACTTATCCCAGTGATTTTGAGATTGTTTTCTCGAGACACATTGTACTTCAAGTTAGTGGTAAATTTTGGTCGATACAGTCTGTGTTTTTTTGTGAAAAATACCAAAATGTCGTAAAAAAATTGAAAATTTTGCAATTTGCAAAATGTTAAATTTTCTGCTTGTGAGGCAAATAATCATACCACTCAAAATAGTTAATAACTAACATAGACCATATGTCTACTTTATGTTGCCATCATTATTTCAACCTCCTTTTAATTTTTTTGGACACTAGGAGGCTTAAAATATGAATAGCAAATTCTCAAATTTTCAAGAAAATTTCAAACACTGATTTTTTTAGGGACCAGTTCAGTTCTGATGTGACTTTGAGGGACTTGTATGTGAGACATCCCCATAAATGATGCCATTTCAAAAACTGCACCCCTCACAGTATTCAAAACAGCATTTTGGAAGTTTGTTAACCCTTTAGGTGTTTCACAGGAATTAAAACAAAGTGTAGGTGAAATTTCAAAATTTCATTTTTTTTGCAGATTTGCAATTTTAATACATTTTTCTAAGGAACACAGTAGATTTTACTAGAGAAATGTGAGTAAAAATTGATTCCCCCAATTCTTTTGTTTTCATAAATATCCTATATGTGGCCCTAGTGTGCACGTTGACAAAACCACAGGCTTCATAATAGAAGGAGCACCTACTTGATTTTGGAGCCTCCTTTTTATGAGATTATTTTTTAGGCACCATGTAGGTTTCTAGGCACCATAAGATGCTAAAAGTTAGGAACCCCCCCACAAGTGACCCCATTTTGCAAACTACACCCCTCAGGGAATTCATCTAGGGGTATAGTGTACATTTCAAACCCCCAGGGGTTTCACCAACTGTGGAACAACTGGGCTGTGAAAATGAAAAATTAAATTTTTTTACACAAAAATGCAGTTCTGGATCAAAATTTTTCATTTTCACAAGGAATGAAGGAGACAAAGCACCCCAAAATCTGTGCCACAATTTCTCCCGAGTACAGCAATGCCTCATATGTGACCAAAAAATACCATTTGGGTGCATGGCAGGACTCAGAAGGGAAGGAGTGATTTTTGGATTATGCAGCACAGATTCTGGTGGAATGAATGGTGGGTGCTATGTTGCATTAGCAAGACCCCCGAAGCACCAATACAGTGGAACCCCCCCACAAGTGACCCCATTTTGCAAACTACACCCCTCAGGGAATTCATCTAGGGGTATAGTGTACATTTCAAACCCCCAGGGGTTTCACCAATTGTGGTACAACTGGGCTGTGAAAATGAAAAATTAAATTTTTTACACAAAAATGCAGTTCTGGCTCAAAATTTTTCATTTTCACAAGGAATGAAGGAGACAAAGCACCCCAAAATCTGTGCCCCAATTTCTCCCGAGTACGGCAATGCCTCATATGTGACCAAAAAATACCATTTGGGTGCATGGCAGGACTCAGAAGGGAAGGAGTGATATTTGGATTTTGCAGCACACATTCTGGTGGAATGAATGGTGGGTGCTATGTTGCATTAGCAAGACCCCCGAAGCACCAATACAGTGGAACCCCCCCACAAGTGACCCCATTTTGCAAACTACACCCCTCAGGGAATTCATCTAGGGGTATAGTGTACATTTCTAACCCCCAGGGGTTTCACCAATTGTGGTACAACTGGGCTGTGAAAATGAAAAATTACATTTTTTACACAAAAATGCAGTTCTGGCTCAAAATTTTTCATTTTCACAAGGAATGAAGGAGACAAAGCACCCCAAAATCTGTGCCCCAATTTCTCCCGAGTACGGCAATGCCTCATATGTGACCAAAAAATACCATTTGGGTGCATGGCAGGACTCAGAAGGGAAGGAGTGATTTTTGGATTTTGCAGCACAGATTCTGGTGGAATGAATGGTGGGTGCTATGTTGCATTAGCAAGACCCCCGAAGCACCAATACAGTGGAACCCCCCACAAGTGACCCCATTTTGCAAACTACACCCCTCAGGGAATTCATCTAGGGGTATAGTGTACATTTCAAACCCCCAGGGGTTTCACCAATTGTGGTACAACTGGGCTGTGAAAATGAAAAATTACATTTTTTTTACACAAAAATGCAGTTCGGGATCAAAATTTTTCATTTTCACAAGGAATGAAGGAGACAAAGCACCCCAAAATCTGTGCCCCAATTTCTCCCGAGTACGGCAATGCCTCATATGTGACCAAAAATGGCAGGACTCAGAAGGGAAGGAGTGATATTTGGATTTTGCAGCACACATTCTGGTGGAATGAATGGTGGGTGCTATGTCGCATTAGCAAGACCCCCGAAGCACCAATACAGTGGAACCCCTCCACAAGTGACCCCATTTTGCAAATTACACCCCTCAGGGAATTCATCTAGGGGTACAGTGTACATTTCAAACCCCCAGGGGTTTCACCAATTGTGGTACAACTGGGCTGTGAAAATGAAAAATTACATTATTTTTACACAAAAATGCAGTTCGGGCTCAAAATTTTTCATTTTCACAAGGAATGAAGAAGACAAAGCACCCCAAAATCTGTGCCCCAATTTCTCCCGAGTACGGCAATGCCTCATATGTGACCAAAAATGGCAGGACTCAGAAGGGAAGGAGTGATATTTGGATTTTGCAGCACACATTCTGGTGGAATGAATGGTGGGTGCTATGTCGCATTAGCAAGACCCCCGAAGCACCAATACAGTGGAACCCCCCCACAAGTGACCCCATTTTGCAAACTACACCCCTCAGGGAATTCATCTAGGGGTATAGTGTACATTTCAAACCCCCAGGGGTTTTCACCAATTGTGGTACAACTGGGCTGTGAAAATGAAAAATTACATTTTTTTTTACACAAAAATGCAGTTCGGGCTCAAAATTTTTCATTTTCACAAGGAATGAAGGAGACAAAGCACCCCAAAATCTGTGCCCCAATTTCTCCCGAGTACGGCAATGCCTCATATTTGACCAAAAATGGTAGGACTCAGAAGGGAAGGAGTGATTTTTGGATTTTGCAGCTCAGATTCTGGTGGAATGAATGGTGGGTGCTATGTGGCATTAGCAAGACCCCCAAAGCACGGTGAAATGATGAACCTAATAATCCAGAGATGTGTGGTATATTTTAAAACACTCCTTTATACATAGGCCGTGTTTGTCGGGGCAAGTTTCACAGTGGAAAATAGTATCCTTTCTTATTCCCTTTTTATAGCAAACTTTGCACCTTTTTTGTGTCCTGCCCTTTTTTGCAGTGGAGGGGATTTCGTTAGGAAAATGCTGCCCTGGTACAATACGGGGGCCAGTACTAGAAGTACTGGGGCCCTCTGCCTGCTGGTTCCCAAATATTAGGCCCTTTATGACTTCCTCTTGAAAGTGCATAAATGTCCCCCTCTGGCTGGTAGAACGGAATAGCACGTAAGCGTTATACAGTGCCATCTGGATGATATACACGGCCAGCTTCTTGTACCAGATTTTTGTTTTCCGCAGGGCACTGTACGGCTTCAGTACCTGATCTGAAAGATCCACTCCGCCCATGTACTTATTGTAATCTAGGATACAATTAGGTTTTGAGGTGTGGGTACTGGTACCTCGTACAGGGACGGAGGTGGTACTGTCTCCATGAATTGTTGTCAGTATAAGGACATCCCTCTTGTCCTTATATTTGACCAACAACATATTTTCGGTGGATTGTGCCCTGCTTTCACCCCTTCTCAGTACTTGGGCAATGTGCGTTTTTGGGAGGCCTCTTTGGTTCTTGCGCACAGTACCGCAAGCTGCTGTACCTCTTGAACCAAGGGCCTTAAACAGGGGGATGCTAGTGTAAAAGTTACCCACATAGAGGTGATAACCTTTATCCAGGAAGGGGTGCACTAAATCCCAGACAATTTTTCCACTAACACCTACGAGGGAGGGGGGGCATTCTGGCGGTTCAATTCTTGAATCCTTCCCTTCATATACCCTAAACCTGTGGGTGTACCCTGAGGTGCTTTCACACAGTTTATACATTTTTATGCCATACCTTGCCCTCTTACTGGGAAGGTACTGGCGGAATTTAACCCTTCCTTTAAAATGTATAAGGGACTCATCGATACAAATACATTTTTCAGGGATGTACATCTCTGCAAATTTGGCACTGAAATGATCAATGACCGGCCTGACTTTGAATAGCCGGTCAAAGGTGGGATCATCTCTGGGTGGGCACTGTGCATTATCGTTGTAATGTAAAAATTTAAGGATTGTCTCAAAACGAGTCCGAGTCATGACCATACGGTAAAGTGGGGTGCTGTACAGAACATCTGTACTCCAATATTGCCTAATTTCTGGCTTTTTTACTATGCCCATATGTAACACCAGACCCCAAAACGTCATCATCTCTACTGCATCTACAGGGGTCCACCTAGCAAATGATGACGTGGGGTTTTGAGCAATAAACTGCTGGGCATATAAATTACTTTGGTCCACCATTAAATTTATAAAATCATCAGAGAAAAATAATTTGAAAAAGTCAATTTTTCTGAGACCTGTTGAATCAAATTGGATTCCTGGGATGGCCAAAAACTCAGGAACCTGGGGCTCAAAATTGTCTGGTGGTGGGGTCCATCTGGGATCAATCATTTGGGGGGGTCTCAGCTGCTCTACGGGGGTGTCTTTGAGGGGGTCCCTCATCACTAGAGAAGGAAGATGAGGTTAAGACGAATCCTTCAAATTCCCCGCTTGCATCACTGGCTGTGTCAGAGTCAGAGGCAAGCATGGCATATGCCTCCTCCGCTGAATACATTCTTCTGGATGACTGGGATGACATTTGGGATGACATTTGGGATGCCATTTTTATTTTTGTGTTTCTGTAAGTGTAATGTTTCAACACGTGTATAGTGTAGGGGGGGTACAAACTTTATTTCAACACGGGGGGTATGTAGTGTGTAGTGTGTATGTAGTGCAGAAAAAAAAATACTTTATACAGGAATTTGATCCCAATAAAAAAAAAAAAATTAGATCAACCCTGTGGCAAAAATGCTGATCTGTGATGTACGTCATAGGCGTGCCCACATTGAGTGTTAAGGGTGCACAGGCACCCCCTAATGCTGTGTTCCCCCACCCCTCACTCTTTGCTGCTAGCAATACCAGCAATACCTTTTACCAAAGACTTTTGCTTTTTAGACCTGTATTCCATTAAAGCAAGCGCCCATCAATCAATTACAGTATGTGTGTTTTGCATTATTAATTGTATTACACCATTGTCATACAGTATCACTACATACAGTATCTGTGTCTTCCAGATATGATTTTGACTTTATTTGCATGTACTGTTACACAGAGTAATTAGAAGATTAAAACTGAAATAGGCAGGAGATTATGGTGTGGCTGAGAGTCGTTTTATATTGTAGTGAGTGCACGCCTGATTGGTGGTGTTAGACAGACCCAATGGCGGTGTTAGACATGCCCAATAGGTGGTGCTAGGCACACCACTTTGACAGTGCACCCCCTAATAAAATGTGCTGCGCACGCCTATGATGTACGGCACTCAGCAACTTCAAGGCAGCTTTTGGTACAACCTTGAAGGGGTTAAAAAAAAAAAAAAAAAGGTCCTGCGCCAAAAATTGAGCACAGATGTTGGTCAGTAACGTCCGTCACTGAACAGCGCTCAAAGGCAACAGGAATTTGATCCAAAAAAAAAATAGATCAACCCTGTGCCGAAAATGCTGATCAGTGATGTACGTCACTGATCAGCGCACAGTGGCCACAGGACACCCACAAAATCAGTGTGTGTAAAAAAAATTAAAAAAAGACCCCACAGCACCCTCAAAAAATAAATAAAAAAAAAGGTGATCAGTGATGCGACACTGATTACCAGTGAGGGGCAGCAGGTGCACAACCTTTGGTGCAACTGACAGCAACTGACAGGTATATATATATAAAAAAAAAAAAACCTGCACCCCCAAAAAGTTGCTGATCAGTTAATTTATACTGATCAGCACAAAAGGGGGGGCAGCAGGGGGGGCAGCAGTCAGTTGCACAGGCAGCACAACCTTTGGTGCAACTGACAGGTATATATATATAAAAAAAAAAACTGCACCCCCCAAAAAGTTGCTGATCAGCACAGATATACTGATCAGCACAAAAGGGGGGGCAGCAGACACAAAATATAGCACTCTCTATCACTCTCTCTCACTATCTCTCACTATCTGTCACTCTATGACACTGCAGCAGCAGCACACAGGAAGTCACAAGATCCAGGAAGCATCCAGCTGCTGGCAGCACGCTACCAGCGGTGATCAGGTAAGTATCAGGCAAGGATCAGGTCAGTATATCACGACAGATTGGCACGGTGACCGCTCTGTACGCAATTCCAGACCGGAATGGCGTCTGCAGCGCAGTCACCGTTAGTTTAAATCACGCGCCATGGCTGTGATTGGTCCGTCGGTCCGACGGAACAATCACAGCCTTGGGGGCAGGTGGGGTGAGGTGTGGTCATCACCGGTGACCCCCTCACACCCCCTCACACCCGGCGGTGATTGATCCCTGTGTTACCGAGCGTCTGATTCGCCGGTAACACAGGAAAACGCTGCGATTGGCTGTTCACATTGAACAGCCAATCGCAGCGATCGCCGACGGGGGGGAGGCATCGCCGCCCCCCCTGGGCATGCTGGGACATGTCTGCTGTCAGGGACAGCAGACATGTTTAAACTGTCACCTCGTCTATAGACGCGGTGACAGTTTAAAGTCATGACGTATATATACGTCATGTGTCGGGAAGTACATCCCGGCTATGACGTATATATACGTCAAATGTCGGGAAGGGGTTAATGGACTGTCCGGAGTAATCCTGGATGGGATTGGGAACCCTAACCTCAATGCCATTCGAGAAAAACACTTCCAAATAAAAACATGCTTTAGACTCAGGGGCAGGACACAGATAAGAATACAACCCTACTGTAGAAGAATGGGGCTATAACCTCACAGTGACCCAGACATAGTAATAGCAGACTTGCTAAATGGAAGGCAATATACTGAAGTTAATCTACAGCTTTCTAAAAATAAACACAAAACAACATTAAGATAACAATTATATTTTTGTATAAAGAAAATAGAAGTATTTCTGTAAATGAATCTAAGATAAATTTGATTATGAGAGGATGCCATCATGCCTAATAAATGAAAATGTATTAACATTGCCAGTATTTGCTAATGTTTCTCAGAAGTACAATTTTTTTTTAATGAGAACAGCAATGGATTACAAATGATGATGATCCTGATACAAATACTGTAAATAAAATCTTTTTAGACCAAATGTAGAAACTCAATTATTGCAGCTGTGGTTGTATAAAACATCCACAGTAAGTATGAAACATTTCAAATAAAAACATTTATTTATACACAGGAAACACAAATTTGTAGTATTTCATTGTAAAATACTTGTTAATTACCCCCAAAATTGTTAAGATTAAGTACTGCAACAATATTATAAATTGTAATTGATCAATTAGTAATCCATTCGTTTTCTTACCTTTTCTATAGGGGCCTGCACACAAAGGGGGAAATTTACTAATATGAAAAATAGGTGTATTCGTAGGCAGAAATACACCTATTTTTTACACATTTGTATTTTCGGGATTTACTATCCCAAAAATACAGGAATTCGTATTCTTAAAGATGGGACATTCGTATTTGTATTTACAAATACGAATGTCTACACCATCGATAGAATACGACAAGAATCACCATTCAAAAGAATGGTGGTTCCTGATTTACTAAGCAGCCGTATTGATAATACGGCTGCTAATTGGCGTGAAACAGCCACGAAAATACGGCAGGAAAATACACCTTGCTTTCCCTGTCGTATTTGCTTTAAGCCTGCATGGATCAGTCATATCCGTGCAGGCTGTAGTGTAAAAAATTTTTAAATAAATAAAAAAACGGCGTAGGGTCCCCCCCACAGCCATAACCAGCACCAGGCTGACAGAGCAGGGGCTGGTAATAAAAAATCAGGGAACCCGACAAATAGGGGTTCCCCGATTTTTTTACAACCAGCCCCAGGCTCCAGGTCTGGGGCTGGTTCCCAAAATACGGGGGACAAAATGACTAGTGGTCCCCCGTATTTTAAGAACCAGCCCCAGGCCAAACCAGCCAGCAGGGTAATGTCACAGCCGGGGGACACTTATTATATAAGGCAGTGGTTCCCAAACTGTGTGCCTAGGCACCCTGGGGTGCCTCAGGGCACTTGCAGGGGTGCCTTGGGTTGGTGGACCAAGATCAATTCATATTATTTATGGCCAATGTACCAGGCAAAACCAGTGCTTGTGGCTGCCAATCATAATATATGTGGACAAATCCTGTCTCTCACCAGATAACTGTGACATATAAACACAATGCATTTAATTGAATATTTTTTTTCTGAATTGCTCGATAAGAAGCATTTGGCCTAGGGGTGCCTTGAAAATATTTTGATGCTCTAGGGTGCCGTGATTCAAAAAAGTTTGGGAACCACTGATATAAGGTCCCGCAGCCAAAACATCACCCGACTGACCAGTCAGCCTGGCCAGGGGCCCTGGGGGAGTGGGGACCCCCCCAATAAAGGGGTGTCCCCCCTCCAGGACTTACCTGACCAGGCTGAAGCCTGATGCTGTCCCCGGTGGCCCTGTGCGGTGGCCACCGGGCTGATATCAGTGTAAAAAAATAGATGAAAAACTATTGTTTAAAACTGTGGAACTATGAGTCCCAGCAAGCCTCCCCTGCAAGTTGGGACTTGGAGAACCACAAGTCCCAGCCTGCGGGGCATTAAAGGGCCCGCTGGCACTTGTAGTTCCACAGTAATAAAAATAGTACAATAAATACACACTGACACAATGAAAATAAAACTTTAATTCATCCAAAGCCCATACATACTGATACTTACCTATCTTGAGCCCGTAGGTAGCCCTCTGTCCTGGTGTCGTCCTCCAGGTCCATGTCGGCATCCGTGTCGTCCTTCAGGTCCATGGCAGACTTTTCCTGTGTCGTCCTCCAGGTCCATGTCGGCATCCGTGTCGTCCTCCAGGTCCATGGCGGAGCCGACTTTCTTGGCTCCTGATTGGCCGCTAGACGGCCAATAGAAATCATTCTGAGAAGAGGCGCAGATTATGAAATATCTCTGCGTGTCTTCTCAGTCCGATGCGGAGAGTGCGGGGAGCGCCGGCAGCTTGAAGAATACCTGGACTACTGCGGATCAAGAGAAGACATCTTCACCACAGGACCAGGTGAGTAGGATTTCCTTCCATAGCTCCACCATGGATTACTTCGGACCCGGACACCGCCATGGACCTGGAGGACGACACGGATGCCGACATGGACCTGGAGGACGACACAGGACACCGGACACCAGGACAGAGAGCTACCTACGGGCTCAAGATAGGTATCAGTATGTATGGGCTTTGGATGAATTAAAGTTTTATTTTCATTGTTTTCAGTGTGTATTTCTTGTACTATTTTTATTACTGTGGAACTACAAGTGCCAGCGGGCCCTTTAATGCTCCGCAGGCTGGGACTTGTGGTTCTCCAAGTCCCAACTTGCAGGGGAGGCTTGCTGGGACTCATAGTTCCACAGTTTTAAACAATAGTTTTTCATCTATTTTTTTACACTGATATCAGCCCGGTGGCCACCGCACAGGGCCACCGGGATCAGCACCAGGCTTCAGCCTGGTCAGGTAAGTCCTGGAGGGGGGACACCCCTTTATTGGGGGGGTCCCCACTCCCCCAGGGCCACTGGCCAGGCTGACTGGTGAGTCAGGTGATTTTTTTGGCCTCGGGACCTTATATAATAAGTGTCCCCCGGCTGTGGCATTACCCTGCTGGCTGGTTTGGCCTGGGGCTGGTTCTTAACATACGGGGGACCCCTAGTCATTTTGTCCCCCGTATTTTGGGAACCAGCCCCGGACCTGGAGCCTGGGGCTGGTTGTAAAAAATCGGGGAACCCCTATTTGTCGGGTTCCCTGATTTTTTATTACCGGCCCCGGCTCCTTCAGCCTGGTGCTGGTTACAACCGTGGGGGGGACCCCACGCTGGTTTTTTATTTATTTATTTTTTCTATTTTTTTTACACCTTGCAGGCTGCACGGTTCTGACTGATCCGCGCAGACTGCCTGAAAAATTCGTATTAGCGGCCGTATATATGACTAGCTAATACAAATTAGTACAACATCGGAGGGTTACAAAGCAGTCGTATATGACTGCTTTGTAAATACCCCTCCGGAACACGACTTTGCATACGACTGAAACAGTCGTATGCAGTCGTAGGGAAAATACTAATAAGAAAAACTAGGTTTTTCATATTAGTAAATTTCCCCCATAGTGAGTTGATGAGTGTTCAGCAAAATCGCTAAGCACAAAGCGATAACTTCTCCAGTGAGAACACTGGCCCTGCAGAGCGATTAATAGATTAATATCCATCATGCCGGTTATTAATCGCTGAACGATAGCAACCCGTGAGGCCGGGCATCGATACCACTATGCCCCTACACACACAGAGTGATGTAGGGCAGGGCAGCCGAGAGGTATGCTGGACCCTGGTAAAATTGTGGGGGGGTGGCCTAATTGTGGGAGGCGTGGCAACCTCTCGTTATTAGGCAACCCCCCCTAAAATGTTTAGAGGGGGTTGAAAACACACTCTAAAGTTGAGGCGAAGGAGGGTTGTTATTGTCCCCCCCAGCAGCAGCAGCAGCAGCACACACACTTACAGCATGTGCAGACTCAGCATGAGCTCTCACGCAGTCAGTGAGACGCTCATGCTGAGTCTGCTGTCAGCATACCACATGCTGTAGAGGTTTGTGCTGCTGCCCGGGAGGGACAGAGGGGGAAGGGGGGGGGTCTGACCAAGGCCCCGGCCGGGCCCCTCCAGCAAGCCCGGGCCCGGGTAATTTTTATGCAATGTAGTGAGATGTCTTAGAAAAGGCCACTAAACGACTACTCATTCAGAGAGGGATAGAAAATTCTCTCGGAGGGATAAGTCGCAAAAGATTAACCTTTAAGTACCCGGGAGCTTTCCGGGTGGCAGGATCGCATACCGTATATTGCATGAGGTCCTTTTGCATGTGACATACAGTATTGCATTCATTCCCATTTCCCGCTGCTGGGAGGCTGCCCATGTCGGAGGTCTAACCTGCAAGCGGGTCGATCTCCGACTCTGATTTGATGTGCGCGGGATCGGATCAGATGTCAAACACATGCAACTTAGCCACTTTTCACTGGATATCTCGGCCCGATTCGTTGGAAAAGTGAAAAGTGGTCAAATCGGTCAAGTTTGTGGCCAGCTTAAGTCTCTAGCTCTGGGGTGGCTAACCAGAGGCAACGAGCCAAAAAATAAGTTATGGTTAGCCAAAGAGCCGATACCATGCAGAAAATGGGCGTAGCCTAGCTCCCACCAGGCCATGCCCCATTTTTGTGTTCACACCTTTGGAATGATATTTGTGGGAGCATGACCTTGTGTTAGGCTTGTGTTAGGCACAATTTACGTAATCTTCCCAATTAAAAAAAAAAAATTATTACCTTTTCCCTTTGCTGTCATTTTTTTTATTAGTGGGACTTTTGACAATCCTTGTTTTCGATAAAAATGGTTAAATTCTGGCTTGTATGAGAATCTACTTGCAGTAATTCTCTCACGTGTGTCTTTAAGAACAGATTAATGTTTTGATTTTACTTTTTTCAGTGTTGAAAAAAAATCTCACAAAAGGTTCTCTGTTCCTATTTCCTGACAATGGGTACAGCATGCTCTTCCCATGATGTGACGTCACGACATCACGTCAAGCACAAAGCAAAGTAGCGCACAGAGGAGGCAAGCAGCAGTGCCAGGGGAGTTGGTACACAGGGGGGTAGGGGGTACTAGTTGCCCATGCCCGGGCAGGCTGGAGGGACCCGACAAGGTCCTTGTCTGACCCCTCCCCCTCCATCCCTCCCGGGCAGCAGCAGCACACACCTGCAGCATGTGCTGTGCTGACAGCAGGCTCAGCATGAGCATCTCACTAACAGTGTGAGAGCTCATGCTGAGCCATCTTCCAGCACAGCACATGCTGTTGGTGTGCGCTGCTGCTGCTGAGGGGGTTGGAGGGATAATAACACTCCCCCCTCAACTATAGAGGGTTTTATCACTCTTCTCGTTAAAATTTGGAGGGCTAGGCCTAATCGTGAGAGGTGGCCATGCCCACGAACAATTAGGCCACGCCCCCAAATGTTACCGTTGCCCGGAATACCTCTCAGCAGCCCTGGTCAGAGAAGACATGCAGCATCGCTGCGGGAGCCACATCTCATTAGGAAAAGAGCCACATGTGGCTCAAGGGCCAAAGGTTGGCCAGCCCTGCTCTAGCTCATTAGCAATTATGTATCAAGGGGGATGCAGGGAAAGGTGCAGCTCTCCTAGATTTATATCCGTATCTATGTTGGCCCCAGCGGGATACTATCGAGGCTGGATAATGATGCGCCAAAACATCATCAACATAAGTGGCCACCGGGTGAGGCCCCTACTGGCAGAGTCTTAAAATAACTTATGGATAAAGCATAGCTTCATGTTGGCCTTTTATTTATTAATTAGCTGGGAAATCTGACTTTACAGTAAATAATTTTGTGCACGGGTCTCTTTTGTGCAAGTCTGCAAGATGTATATCATTTTTTTTCCCATTTCCAATGGATTATGGGCCTTATTTAATAGGTGTCACCGAAGTCCGAAAGTGGCAAACACGTGATTTTCTGACTTCTGCGCATGTGCAGCACCTGCAGTGCACATGGAAAGGACTTTCAAAGTGCGATCGCATCCCGGAAGGATGCGATTGCACTGTGGGCCAGATGTACTAAGCTTAAAAAATTATAAAATGTAGAGTGATAAACCACCAGCCAATCAGCTTCTACCTGCTATGTCACAGGCTGTGTTTAAAAAATGACAGGTAGGATCTGATTGTACATCTCGCCCTGTGAGTGGCAGTGAGGGGCCACATTTTGCCATTTTCTGAGACTGGTCCAGGTGTGGCCAAACCATATCCAGGGTGATTGCATGATGCCACACGCAGCTGCAGTGAAGGGAAAATTGGTGTCAGTGTACCTTCATAGCCAGGCTGCGCAGGTAGGGCTTGACACTAATCCCTGCAATCGCTGAGATTCCTGTGATGCAATCACAATTAGATTGTGATCACATCGCTGGGCGGCCCTAAATCATGCTGGGTGGCCTTGCCTAGTGTTGGGCGGCCCTCGGCATGTAATTAGCATACTGATCCTACACACGGCCCTTTGTTGGAACAATAGAGCAGATCCTTTTATTTCGTTATTGTTAATGTACTGGGGAGAGTTATTGATGGCAGGAGGGGCTGTGCATACTGGGGAAAGTCAAAGGTAGACTGATTTTAGAACTTGCAAAGAGGGCAGACTGTTTTTGCGAAAGTGAGTACCCGGGTATAAAGAAGAATATTTTAGTTTATTTTACAGACAGACAGCACCAGAGCTCCAGTGCTCCTCTCCCCTCCCAGCCCCCCCCCCCCCCCCCTACCTCCGCAGCTCTGGTCCTGGCTGTCTGTGTCTCTGACACACTGGTAACCTTCTCCTAACCAGGCTCCATGAAGCAGCAGGACAGACACAGCAACAGTCCAACCCTGTGGGGAGGAGTTCAGCATGTAGTAGATTCTTATTGGAAGCTGCTACTGCTATTCATACACAGAGCTAGAAACTCCTCCCCTTCTTGGGCTGCCAGTACATGGAGTGATGACAGCAATAGCTTCCAACAGGAAGCCATTCTGTGCAACTCGCCAGAGCTACAGTGCTTACATTGGCTGCTCTCAGCCCAGAAGCAATTCTCTGCAGTGAGCATGCCCAGACTTCCATGAGTCACTCAGGGCGAGATGTATCAAATGGAAAATGCGGTAAAACCCCGGTTTTACCGCATTTTCCAATGTATCAAAAATGATACCGCATTGAAGGACCTTTGGGTGGCGATACCCTATAGAAGCCTATGGGCTTCTTTTCGCCGACCGCCGCCGCCGACGCAAACCCGCCGCCTCGCCGACCCCCCCCCCCCCCTCTGGCATACCTTCCTGAAGGGTCCTCCTGGACCCTGGAAGGTAAACCCCTCCTCCCCCTAGTGAAGCAGCCGGACATCCTTCCGGCTGCAGTGGGGAGGAGGAGGCGCCGGGGACAGCATGCTTAGCTGTCCCCGGCGTGAGGGGAGAGCGTGGCGGCAGGGAAATGATGGAGACCCCCCGCACACCAGAGTACAGGTATCGCGGGGGGGGTGGGGTGGGGGCGGCGAAAGGGCGGTGATGTATTTTAATACATCCCACCCTCAGTGAGATGCAGCTGAAGGAAGGTATGCATTGCACCAGAGAGCTGCATGGAAGTTTATTTTATTTTAATAATATTTGTGTGTAGATATTTATAAAGAGTATCATTTTGTGTACTTAATTAATATTAAAGTTATTAAAAGTGTGTATTTTGCTCTGTACCTGTGTTTGTGTGCATATGAGTACATCATATATTTATAGTACATGCATACAAACACTAGTACAGCCGCAGCGCTAATAACTAATACCCTGCATATAATTAATGACTGTTTGCAATGAGCAGTACCCAGGAAATTGTAGCCCCCCTTAAGTCTAAAGGCAGGAGCAGGGCTGCCAAGAGAAATCCTGGGCCCCGGTACAACAGCATCACGGGGCCCCTATGGAGTGGCAAGTGACAGAAAAGAGGTGTGGCATTAAAGGATATAGGGGTGTGTACCACACCGTATACCCTTTATGCAACACAATAGTAGACCCCTTATACTTGCCCCTTACACATTATGCTAGACAGAATGAACCAAAATTCACATGGAATGTCGTAAAATTCACATTATGCCACATGGAATGTCGTAAAATTCACATTATGCCACATGGAATGACACAAAATTCAAATTATTCCACACAGATTGCGGCAAAATTCAGGGAGAGTGAGAGGAATGGTGGGGATGCAGGGAGAGAGATGGCGGGGACAAAGGTGCACAGAGCGGGATGGCGGGATGCAGGGACAGAGACGGTGGTGACGAAGGGCCAGATGGTGGGGACAGAGATGGTGGGGACGCAGGGACAGAGACAAAGTAGGTCTAGAAGGTCATTTCTATGTAAGGGATGGCAACAGAAATCTTGGGGCCAGTACACCAATATCACTGGGACTGAAAAATGCTGAAACCCGGGATCCAGGGATTGGCATCCCTAAAAGAAAATTGCCCCCTGTGCCCCCACACTGACTTGCTGCGGAGGGAGGCAGGCGGCCGCAGTGCAGAGGCAGGCGTCGGTTAGACATGTGCGACGTGGGAGGCCCGGTGGCAAGCAGGTTCCGGCGTAGGGTATGATGTGGGAGGCCCGGCGGCGAGCAGGTTCCGGTGTCGGGTATGATGTGGGAGGCCCGGCGGCAAGCAGGTTCCGGCACTAGTGGTCAGCGATGCGGCCTGCGCAGCGTGACCTATGGCTGAATCACACAGTGCAGGCCGCCACGCCAGGTCGGGAACAGCCGGGCAGTGTTAGAGCGAGTGCTCAGATGCTGCCCGGCATTAGACTGCACATGCGAATGCGTGAGTTGGTGCATGGACACAGCTAACCCCATGCCCGCTCTCCTAGTCCAGTGGTCTCCAACCTTAATTGAGCGAGAGCTACTTGTGACAAGAAGACAAAAAAAAGTCCCCGAGAGCTACTAAAATTTGAACAATGCCCCTAATACTATGCCGCACACCGTAATGCCCCAGCGCAATATGCTGCACACTGTAATGCCCGATACATTATGCCACACACCGCCATTTCTCTGAAACATGATGCAGCACACCATAATGCCTGATACTATGCTGCACACTGTAATGCCCCTGACACATTATGCCACACATTGCAATACCCCTCACACCTAATGCATACCTCCCAACTATGGCAGTGGAGAAAGGAATATATGTGCTTGCCGCAGGCTCGCGTCAAAAATTTTTGGGCGCTGTTTTGTCGCTGTGAGGGCATGGCCAGTGTCTAATTCCCACAGGACCGTCCCAAAAAAATGGGATGTCACACAAAAATTGACACACGTTGCCCCCCACAGTAAGGCTTCTAATACATTAAAAATTACCTGCTTGTTGCCAAGGGAGTTAATGTCCGTTGCCAAGGGGTTAATATGCATTGCCAGGGGTTATTGCTTGTTGTCAAGGGGAGTTAATGTCCGTTGCCAGGGGTTCTTGCTCGTTGCCAAGAGGGGGGTTAATGTCCATTGCCAGGGGTTCTTGCTCGTTGCAAAGGGGTTAATATACATTGCCAGGGGTTATTGCTTGTTGCCAACGGTTTATATTTGTTCTCAGGGGTTAATGCTCATTGCCAAGGGGGGGTTAATGTACGTTGCCAGGGGTTCTTGCTCGTTGCCAAGGGGGGGTTAATGTCCATTGCCAATGTTGCCAGGGGTTCTTGTCGTTGCCAAGGGGGGTTTATTTCCATTGCCAGGGGTTCTAGCTCATTGCCAAGGGGTTAATATGTGCCCGGCCACCCGCCCATCAGCTGCCGATGCCCCTGCTTTAACCTGCCTTCCCCTGCGCACAGAGAGACAGACGCTAGGATTGAAATGTAATAGGATGAGAGAATCAGAAAGTGAGAGATTTGGTAAGAAATCTCCAGTTTTGTTAAAGTGGCAATCATTTACACTGAAAAATCAAACTGGTTTTGCAGTGTAAATGATTGCCGCTTTAAAAACCCCGGAGATTTCTTACCAAATCTCTCACTTTCTGATTCTCTCATCCTATTACATTTCACCCCAGAAGTCATTTTTCACTTCCAGCGTCTCTGACAGGGAGCACAGCCCGGCAGCGTTACCAGGAAGTGCAGAGCTGTGCTTCCTGTCAGACGCTAGAGGTGAACTATGACTTCTAGCGTCTGTCTCTCCGTGTGCAGGGGAAGGACAGACAGGGGAAGGCAGGGGCAGCCGCAGATGATGGGCGGGTGGCCGGACACATGGGCGGGCGGGTGGCCGGACACATGGGCGGGCGGGCCCGCAGCCCATAAAATATATTTTAAAGTGTGTGTCCGGACCCGGGCCCCCCTGGCTGGCCCGGCCCCAGGTAAAATGTACCCGCCCCTCCCCCTGCCTCTCGGTGGCCCTGGGCAGGAGCTGCCACTGGGTTCTATGAGTTCTTCTACTCACCTAGTTGCTAAAAACGATTGGAACTAGTTTCTTGGCTAGTTCTTGCCTCTTTAGAACCTGCTACTGCTTTGGGCGAGGCTTGTGGAATTTGGAGGTTGCTGACAATAGTGAAAGACAATTGCAAATGCAGCTCACTCCAAACAAACATACATTCAAATCCTTTACCTTGAGAGCATAATAGGGGGCATGGTCTCACATCCGCAAGCTGCACCCCTTGGTATATGACATTTTTGCTTATGACAGTGAGCCACTCCGAAGGGCGTAACTACCATAGGTGCAAGGGATGCAGCTGCTATGGGGCCCAGAGCTGAAGGGGGGCCCAGCTTTGCTGTCTAAGTAATATCTATTACATACATTTATCACCATCAGTTGCTAAATAGGGGGCCCTTACAAACTTTTGCTATAGGGCCTAGGAATATCTAGGTATGCCTCTGGCCACTCCCTCATTTTTCTCTTTAGGAGCTGCTGGAATGCTTTTACACCCTTTTCACCAACACCCTACAACTGCCTCCAATGGCGACTTTTGTAACATAGCTACAGATATCAACCTTCTCCATGGACTCTCCCTAAAATGTACTCGGAGGTCAGGCACTTACTGTATATGCTATAGGAAAAGCGCGTAGTCTGAGATTTCTGAGAGAATTATATTTTGCCTTATTTTCGGAACCTTTTTTGGTGAGCTATGATTTTGGTACTCCAAATTTGCTCATCTTTAATGTAAGTTCATATGAGACTGCAGTGCCCAATAATTACCCTACTGATGCTACTGTAATAGGCCAAAAAATGAGTAACTGAATAGTTAGATCTTATATGGCTGCCATAGAAAGTAGTCCGATATAGTTCAGTTCTGTGTAATGCTGAGCTGATTCTTACGGGTTTATTTGCTAAGATGGGACTTTTATTTCAGATAGTTATGGGCAACCAATCAGAATCTACTTATTCAGAATCAGAATCTGGCGCCACCCATTCGCAAGTGCAGGGCATGCGAATGGCTGTTACATCGAAATCCATCGAAAGATGTTGTGCACACATATAAAAGTGACTTTCAAGTCACTTACAGATGCGTGCATGCTGGGAAAGAAATGGGCGGGCATCCAATGATGTCAGCTGCCTGCCCCCCCGCCCCCCCCCCCGCCCCCGCAGCATGGCCTCATTAGCATGAGAACGCTGGGCGTTTTCAAGAGAATGCCAATGAAATGCTGGGCTAATGGGGCCGCCCGTCACCCCATGCCCCTCTCCACCCCCTGCCCGCTGTCCTTGGTGCGGGTACCCGGTGAACAGTCTGCGCAGAAATGGACATGAACACAGCGCCACCATCGGTCCCTGTGCGAACACGTTCTGGTTGCGACCAGAATAAGGACCAATGTTTTTATATGTCCAGAACCGTGATTTCTCTTCTGCAAATGAATGAATGAACCTTTCCTAAAACTTTTTCTGCCCTTTCATGAATCAACTTAATATACTCCCTCGTCAATATTCATAATCCTTCGTTTCCTTTAAGTGTTGAACTGTTTACTGTTTAAACCGTTTATATCCCAATAAGAACTAAGCCTAATTACTTTATTGCTTGTATACTTTAGATGAAAGGATAGGACACTTGTAATTTACTTTAGTATTACGTATAATATTACGTACAATGTTTACAGTGCCTACATTTCCGCTATACTACCAACTAGAGTATTTGCCGAAGTTGTGCAACTTTTTATTGCTATACGTAAGTAAACCAATGTGTCTCTAACATGGAGAACTGCCTGGAATCCCCTATTTAGATATATAAACTGATTCGTTTTTCGTTCCAGCAGTCTTCAAGTTTACTGTAAATTCATAAAAGTGTGACATTGCCATCTAGTGGGAAGTGTTTATACTGTAAACGTACTGCTTTATGGTTTGTTTGTTTTTAAGGGGGTTTTTTTTGTTGCTTTTATTACATTACTACTGTATGTTTCACTTATTTTGCATAGAAAATACTACAGAACGTATATTGTATTATCGACATCGTACTATAAAGTTACTATAATTATTTGCTACAAGTAGGACTCCATACTGAAAGGCCAAATTGAATTGATATATGTGCATTTTGCCCTTATATTTTCATATTTGCCATAAAAGTGACTCTTAACGAACTTTTTCTTACAAACTTAATAAAGTTCATGAAAATGCTTTTAAGCCACTTATGAGTAATATATATATATATATATATATATATATATATATATATATATATATAGCCCCTAAAGCTTTATTGGCCGGGAGGTGATTTCTGGATACTGTAGCCAAGATCTTGCAAATCCCAACGACCAAATCTGCAGTCTGATGGTTTACGAGGGGTGTGCAAAACTTTCCCGGATACACAAAAAGGATTACTGTATACCAACAAAAAAAATAGCATTACTTTTATTAAACGTATTTGCCAGAGGAGTCTATGCAAAGCTGCAGGCGCTCACACCACTTGGTGAAGCAGATGTGCACATATTTCTTTTCCTTGTTGGGTGAAGGTCTGTGGCTTCTGGTAACTCAAAACTAAACCCACGCGTCTTGCTTTTTAATTGTGAGACCAAAAAGAAGTAGTAGGGACCAGGAGTGGACTCTATGGTGGATGTTCAAGTTTCTGGATGAATTCATGGGCTACAAAATCAACTACTTTCCTGGATTTGTTGGCAGGTGCATTGCCATGATGGAGAAGGGCACAAAAAAAGGCCATCATCTGCTTGGCCACGCTTTGCTCACATCGGAACTTCTTTGGTAGTGCACCTCAACTGAGGTCCACTTCTGTTTGGTCTCAAGATTGAAAATGCAGCTCCAGAATTGATCACCACTGATGATCTCACAAACAGAGTTTCCATGACCAACATCAAACCTTGTAAGCATATTATGGCACCAAGTCACCCAAGCCTCCTTTTGCTCTTGAGTCAGCAAGAAACCTTGCTTAGGTCAAGCAGTACTCCTCCTCTTCCAGGGACTTTCTGACTCCAATGCAGAAATTCTGAAAACCTCTCAAACACAGATTTTCTGGATGGTGCTTCCTCTCCATGAGCAACTCAAAGTCATTCAAAACTCTCCTGCTGTTGCAGACCACACTTGTAGTAGTAGCAGATCATGGCTCTCCTTTGGCCTCTGTTAAACTCTGCGAGGAGTTTGTGATGGAAGTGACATGGTGACTCTTTGTTGTGCTCATATATGGTTCTGTGCCTTAACACTCCACAAAAACATTAGTCAGAGATTACAAATTACAACCAGTAAGATTGTGTCTACTTTACCTATACACTGCGCATTCCGAAACTTATTGCACACACTTCGGGCAATAGCAACAAAAAAGAATACAGCCAGGAACTCAAAACAATAGTTTCACATACACATGTCAGACTTGTAGAATAAAAAGACCTTATGGGACTCCCTTGGCTGAGCTGTGGTAATTCCCAATGTTTACAAATCTCCAAAATGTAATGACATCATCCTTTAGCCTGCTTATAAATACAGCCAATTGCTCAGCCAAGTAAAACTTTTTTCTGGGGTGGTAATTAAGCCAAGATATACCGTGGGTTCTCATAAAGATCTATAAATTTACTGTCCTTTCAATACGATTCTCTATAGGTTAAGGGGCAGATTTATTAAGCTTGGAGAAGAGATAAACTGGAGATAAAGCGGATAAAAGGTAAAAGGAGATAAAGCACCAGCCAATCAGCTGTGTTTGAAAAAGACAGTTGGGAGTTGATTGGCTGGTGCTTTCTCTCCTTTTACCTTTTCTCCGCTTTATCTCCAGTTTATCTCTTCTCCAAGATTAATAAATCTGCCCCACAATCTTAATTTACAGTAAAATAATAAAATATGTGACTTTCTAACTCCATTATGTTTGATGGGTAACTTCCAAATACATAGTACCTACTATACTTCATTCACTGTATGTCACTGTCATCTACTTTTCACCTGGGAACAAGACTACACCCTCTCTGTCATGGGTGCAGTGGCGTATCTATAATGGGCGCAGTGTACGCTGTGCACACAGGCCCCTGAGTCCCAGGGGGCCCAGACTGCACGCAGTGCACCCAGTTTGGTAAAATGTAATCCCGGGGTCCTGCGACAGCATCAGGAGCACTGCAGAAATTGCCTAAAAAATGGTGAGACAGCCATTTTTAAGAACTAAGCCTAATTACTTTATTGCTTGTATACATTAGTATTACGTATAATATTACATACAATGTTTACATTGCCTACATTTCCGCTATATTACAAACTAGAGTATTTGCCTAAGTTGTGCAACTTTTTGTCCCCCGCTCACCATTGTGCCCGCTGGAGATGGAGTCCGCAGGTATTTTCAATGAAAGTCTCAAAAGCAGCATTGGCTAGCGGTCCAGCGGGAGTCTTATGAATTGAAAATAGCAGCAGCTCAGCCGGGCACAGGGGGTAGCGGGGAGCGGGCTGCATTCCCCCGTGGCAACTAGCTATTTCACTCCCCCTTGGCAATAATCAATTTCAGTCCCCCTTGGTAATGAGCAATTTCAGTCCCCCTTGGCAATGAGCAATTTCAGTCCCCCTGGGCAACAAGCAATTTCAGTCCCCCTTGGCAACAAGCTATTTCAGTTCCCCTTGGCAACAAGCAATTTCAGTCCCCCTTGGCATTGAGCACGAAGTTCCTAGCAATGAGCATGTAGGTAAGTGTCACTTATGTGTCAAATGTGAAATGGACATTCCGGTTTGTTATATAGTATGCAATGGGCATCATGTGTGGCCTTATGTGTAATTGGCATTACGGCATGTGGCTTTATGTGTATTGGGTATTATAAAGTTTGCTAAAATGTGCAATGGGCATTTTCAGTGTGTGGTATAATGTTAGGCCGCGCCCCCTTTTCGCAGCGCAAGAGCCCCGTCTACTACAAAGCGCGAAACATGCCCTTGCTCCGGGCACCGTGGACCTAGCTACACCACTGGGTACAGGGGGCAGCTTGCTGGGCCCACGGGTCCCCACAGCTGCCTGAACCCCATAACAAATGCACCCTCATTAGGCTATGTGTGTGTGTGTGTGTGGGGGGGGGGTAAGTATACTTACCAGGCCAGGGTGTTTCAGTTCTCTCCTTTGGGATGCCGGGGTTGGTATCCTGTCCGCCATGTACTGTATTTTAAAAGTCTATAGTGTGTGCTTATAATCTGTTGCCCTCAATCCCTCCCTTGCCGTCTCATATTATTCTTAAGGGGCATATACATGGAGCTATTTTTGGGCTATTTCTAAGCGATCTGTCCAGATCACTTAGAAAGTAAGCAAACATCGATGTGTGTACACCCCACAGGGATGGCGATGCGCGGTTCTGCGCATCACCATCGCCGGCTCAGATCTTTAACACATGCTGGCAAAATCTAGTCAGATCGCCTAGCATACAAAATACTGAGTTAGCGCAGATTTCTTGCCACACATCGCTATGTGTGTATGGGTGATATAGACCCGGGAAGTTCAAGGGAAGTCGCCTAACCTAAATCGCTTAGTACAGATCGCTAAATCCAAATCTCAACGTTTGTATAAGCCTTTAGTTTGTATATAGACAGACTTTTTAATAAATTTTCCTGATGTATCTAATAATCATTTTCCTGTTATATCATTTCCCGTATACAGTAAGTCTATTTTTAGTATCAACCAATGGGCCAGATGCACTAAGATTCAGAAGTGATAAAATGGAGAGTTATAAACAGCCAGCCAATCAGCTCCTAATTTCCTTGTCACAGGCTGTGTTTGAAAAATGTCAGGCAGGAGCTGATTGGTTGGTTGTTTATCACTCTCTAGCTTATCACTTGTGAAGCTTAGTGCATCTGGCCCAATGACTGTAGTCTAGTGACAAAAATAATATAATCAGGATTAATGATAACATACAATAAATGCTCCGTAGCTCAAGATTCAACCCAAATCTGCATACTTGCTGCACTCTGCAATTACTGAATTACTACCGCCAAGTTCAACAGTTTCTGTTGTGCACTAATGATGTTTTATATACACTTATATAAATGATCCCTAGTTTACTTTAGTACAGATGGTAGAAGTCTTTAGCCAGAATAATTTGCCAAAATGTGCCACAGCTCAATAAGAGGCTTTCAAAAGCATCTAGAGTGAAAATAAACAGACACATAAATTATTGGAAAACAGATCAAAACACATTTGATTTTCATGGATCAAAAAGATTTGAAGCGTCGTAAACCATTCACTTTTACTACATTATGTTGAGCGATTGTTTTAGGCCACACATCCAGACAAATAGAAATTAGATTGCACAACATACAGTTCTTTATTGTGTTGTAAACTGATCTCTAGTACCACCTGTGCCACATTAAAAACAGGATACTATGAGTTACTTAGACTAAACATAGCCCAAATAATAGAACACTTAGCTAATGGCCAAGTCTACCGTTTAATTTAATGTATAGTTACATACTGTAGCTGAGAGAAATTGGGGATTTAATTGTAAAATGTGAGATACTCTAACATATATAGAATAGAATAGAATCAACTTTATTGGCTATGTATGCTTGCGCACACTAGGATTTTTTTTCGGATTACAGTGCAGCATCAACCAGGGAGGGGGGGCGGCATTACATACATTGCATTAAGACATTACATGTGGGTCACACATATCCACCGAGCTGCACAGCGCCTAGGCTGCCATCAGCGGCGCCACTGGTCGCTGCAACAGCCAGATAGGTAACAGTACAGTTAGAGACAGGAGACACGGAGGTATATATGGCTGAGTGACACAGTTCCTTATATACATACGCACTTTACTATAAACTATGTTTACTTGCCTCAGAGCAACCTTACAGATGCGTGTCTGCTCGGGGAGAAGAAGGCGGGCAGCTGATATCCGGTGATGTCAGCTGACCGCCCCCCGCCTGTCCTCATTAGCATGAGAACACCCACTGTTCTCATGGGAACGCCCATAAAACGCTGGGTGTTCCCATATGGTAATCTGCCCCATGCCTCTCTCCGCCTCCCGCCCACAAAGTTGCTTGCATGCACCTGGCAAACAATTTGTTCGCCATGGCCGCTTGCAACAAGCACATGCGAAGAAATGCGCATAGAAGAAACGTCGGTCCCCATGCGAAAAAGCGGAACTTGAGAACGGAACTGAATAAGGTCCTAATTGTAACTCATATGAGCAGCAAGGTCAATAATGCTTCTTTTCAATTATTTATAAATAGCAGAGAAAGAGGTAAAGTACGTTTCTTTGTATTATATACACAAGTATCTTTGTACATTTGAAGTAGTAGTACAGTATGTTTATAATAGAGTAATGACCATTTCTGGAAATATCCAGGCAAAAAATAAAATCATAAGAAAAACTTATATAAGCTCCCTTCACAGTTTTGTATGGCAAAATGTACCTACAACATGCTGCTTTGGAGTGTTTGGGGTATGGATATTAACTAACTGAGCGTAAATTCTGCTTGGGGCCCTATAGCTAAGTGTAATGCTGGGTAAACACTAGAACGATTTGGCCTCAGTTCCCCCAATTTCGAAACAATCTCGACCTATTGTATGTTGGGCATGTTTTAAATCCGATTCCGATCCGATGCGCATCCTCGCTGGTCGTTTGGTCATTTGGCAGATCCTACCTGCTGCATTCAGGATTTGAAAACAATCCCTTCAACTGGGTACAGATCATGATTGGATTGTTACTGGATCGTATGCAGATCGTGAACAGATCGTGTTCTCCAGCAGATCGTGCGACCATCATATGATCGTCTCACGATCTGCTCACGATCATGATCATTCTGGTGTGTATCCTACATTAGACATCCTCATTTAATTAAAGGGTCACATGGGTGGCTTTCTAGCCTTCACCAGAGGTGACTCGGGCCAGGCAAAAAAAACAAGGCCAAGTGACCAGTACCCACAACCCTTAGGGCCAGATGTATCAAGCTTCAAAAGTTATAAAATGGACAGCGATAAAAAGCCAGCCAATCATCTCCTGTCTGCCATGTAACAGGCTGGGTTTAAAAAATGACAGGTAGGAGCTGAATGGCTGGTTGTAGTTGAAGGGCATCAATCACTCCAGGGGATATGGAGCGACCTATGGAGACGGGGTCAGCAGAGGCTGTAGAAGCAAAATATAAAAATATTTACACAATGAAATTGTTTCTTTCTGGTCCTTGAACATCTTGGCCAGCTACGTAAGTCATTTATCTTACCCACTAGACCACACAAGCCAGCCTCAGCAACAGTCACACCTGTTCTGTTGACTATGTAATGTTAAGTACCGTGTACGTTATGAGCAGAGATGTAAGAGGACACATCTATATAATGATCAACTAACGTAATTATCCAGAGATGTTTCCACCTGTTTTCACTCTTAAAAATGAATTCAGAATTCTCCCCATAAAAAAAGTTCTTGTACAAACAAAAGATAGAATGATAGAAAAAATGTATCATTCGTTTAAATTAAAATTTGGCCTGTTTTCCAGAGAAATTGCAACTTTTTAAATCCAAATTTAAAGGAATTCGGGAATATCAACTTTCCCCTAACTACTCCCCCTTAATAATCCCTTCAGGAGTGATGCAACCCAATGTCCTATAATTTAAATACTTCAAGCAAAGAATTCTTTGCATTTTTTGCCATAAATCTATCACCACGTAGATCTCACCGCTATTTCGGTCTCATGTGTTGCAGGGTGCTGTGTTCCATTTAGCAGGACAGGCGAAATTGGAAATACCTGCTTTACATGGGCCTCTGACTTCATGTTGTGCAACAATTTAATATCTTCCTTTTAGCTAATTTAGGCATAGCCAAGAAAAGTGAAATCAGAGCTATACATTTGTGTGTGTGTTTGTATGGATATACAATGGTTTAAGTTTGTCCCAGTTGCCCGGATGCAAGATACATATTGGTTCCCCCCCCAAATAGCTCAATCAGTAAGGTGTCTGTCTCCAGTAAGACAAATCATGAGTTCTAATACAGGGTGTGTAACGTGTAACGTCAATGATCCAGCTAGGAGGGGGAGTCAGACACAGAAGCAATATTGACAGTTTATGGATTAACAGATTCAAACTCACAGAAGCCTCCTTTGGAGCAGGAGCCCGGTGGCAGATGACTCCATTGCCTACCAGAGTTCAAACTAAAACAAATTAAATATTAGGCTTTGCTCTTGTTCTTTTTCTTGTTTTTTTGAGGATACGGAGGTACTGGCCACCTCTTCTGGTGGGCTGTCGTCTTTTACCCGGCAGATTCATTTGGGGTGGAGAGCCCCGCATTGGAAGTTTCAGTATCTCCCCAAACCTTTCTAGAATTCCAAGGTTTTCTGCGTGGTTTACTTGAAAATCCTGGGGTACTGTTGTTGGCAAAAACAAGAAAAAGAACAAGAGCAAAGCCTAATATTTAATTTGCCCAACCTGCCTTTAACTGTGGACAAAATGACAGTAAAGGACTTACCTTTGTCCCCACAACACACTTTGATGAGTTTCAATGGCGAATTGACTCATATAAATGGCTGGTATCGATATATAGATTAAATCCTGATCATCTGGGAGGGAGAAGGAGACTTTCTGAGAGAATTTGTGGAAGAACTGAATAAAAACTCCCTTAATCTTAGACTGACTATGGAAATGAGTAAGAAATCCATAACCTTTTTAGATCTAACTCTGGAGATAGATGAAGCAGGCAACATAACATCAGACATGTACAGGAAAGTGACAGCTAGCAATAGTATCCTGCATGCCACAAGCTCTCATCTCCCATCAACAATTCGGGGAGTACCCAAAGGAGAATTTCTCCGGACTAAGAGGAACTGCTCCAACAGTGCCAAGTTTGAAACCAGAGCGACAGAACTCACTGAGACTTAAAACAAGGGGATATAGTAACAAAACCATCAAGAAAGGATACAGTACTGCCAAACATCGAGAAAGAGAATCCTTGATTTCCCCCAAAACTCAAAACAAGAAAACAGATGAGAAGATAAGCTTTGTGGGCACCTTCTGCGCAGTGTGGAAGGAAATACAAAACATTCTCCAGAAACACTGGATTAAAACTACTCATTCCAATAACCACAGGTATCACGAGTCTGGTATCTCTTTACAAGATCCCAATAACATCATTCCTATTGCTCTCTCTTGTCTCATCCCTTCCCTTCCCCTCCCCCCTCCCCCTCTTTTCTCCCCCCTTCCCCCCCCCCTTGTTTATGTGTGACTATCCCAGTCCAGTGCAACTGATGTGTGAGTATTTTGAAATACTCAAGTAGTCATATCTCTTTCTTTTTGATATCCAGGATAATCAACAGACCATTGAAATATAAAGTCACTAATTAAAGATTTTGTAAAAAAGGTACTTGTGTATATGATCTTATTAGAAAATTATATATGCTTTCTGATGTTGTTTTCTGATATTGCTTTTTAATATTGCGGTCCAGGAACTATCCAAAATAAGTAAGAGGGTGACATGATACATAAATTAGAAAACAATACAAGAGATTAAAACAGTGGTTCCCAAACTGTGTGCCATGGCACCCTAGGGTGCCTTGGGGGACTTGCAGGGGTGCCCTGGATAGATGGTTCATGACCAATTCAGATTAATTATGACCAATGTAAAATATAAATTGTGGAAAAACAGCAGGGAATCCTGTCCAATACCACATATCAGACCCTTAGGATAGATATACAAACATTTACCTAATTTAATATGTTTTTCCTGTTTTTATCAATAATAAACTTTTGGGCTAGGGGTGCCATGCAAAAAGAAATGATACTCGGGGGTGTCATGATTCAAAAGAGTTTGGAAACCACTGGATTAAGATAACAAAGGATCTCAAACAAACGATGTAAAGAAAGATATTGGGTACTTATGTAATATCTGGACTCCCGTTTTTCTTATGAGACTGCATCCCCTCGCGGGGCTCGCTGCCCTCGCCACGCTTCGGGCACGGTGGCTTGCTGCGCTTGCCACACTATAGAAAATCAACTCCATGCGTAGTTGGATAGTAGGGGTATGAAAAAATGGAATCGGTACATCTATCAGAATTAACTTAGGTCTACAGTAATTAGGTCGACCTTACTAGGTCGACTGGCAGGAAGGTCGACCTGACTTAAGGTCGACATGGGCCAAGGTCGACATGACTTAAGGTCGAATTTGCATAAAGGTCGACATGAGGAAGGTCGACTGGTCATAAGGTCGACATGGGTTTTTCACTGTTTTTTTATCTGAATGTCGACACAGTCGACATGGACACAGTTGGCACTGAGAATCGGACCCTCGCATCGCTCGCTTCGCTCGCAATGCTTCGGGTGCGGTGGCTCGCTTCGCTCGCCACAGCTTTAATAACCTCCTCCACGCCCTAGTGGATGGTAGGGCATGAAATACCGCCTGTCGGCACATGTCGGCTCAAAAAACAGTGAAAAACCCCATGTCGACCTTATGACCAGTCGACCTTCCTCATGTCGACCTTTATACAAATTCGACCTTAAGTCATGTCGACCTTGGCCCATGTCGACCTTAAGTCAGGTCGACCTCCCTGCCAGTCGACCTAGTGGGGTCGACCTAATGACTGTAGACCTAAGTTCATTCTAATAGATGACCGCTTCCTGAAAAAATGGGGTGCATTTAACATGGGAGTCCAGATAATACATAAGTACCGGATATTGACATTAACCAATGAAGAAAATATTACTGAATTTTATGGTTACTAAAATCATATAAATCTGTAACTATTAGAACATAAACACATTCCAAAAATCATAGAAAATTATTTTGGTTCAAGTCAGAAAAACAGTCATCACCACTTTACAGAGCACAGGCTCTAGATAATAAAACACATGAACCCACTAACAGTAAGCACACTTTATACACATTTAATAGCAACACACAGATAACACAAAAACATGTAATGAAATATTATCACAGCAGGATTTTTCACGTTTTTTTGTAACTTATTCATATCAGTTTTTCATGATTTTGAACACACCAGATTTCACTCAAGATGATAATATGTACACAAATAAAAAACCTTCTTTTATACTCAATAATTTCACTTTATCTGTATGCACAAAATTTACGACAGAAGCGTCATAATTAGGATGACAACCTGACAAACAATATATCATATAATACTTCAAACATGTGTCATAAATTATTATTTAATGATAATAAATACATCAAATACTGTGTCTCTCGATCTTAAAGCTCCTACATTGTTATAAATAGGAGAGGAGTGCAGTATCAATATAATATGATCATCGCCAATAGAAGAAAAAATATAGTATGACCCTACTACAATATGAATGTGTGATAAACAGAGCAATGTTCAGAAACAACATATATTTAAAAACACTGATAAAAAGGATCAACTCGAAGCGGAAAAAAATAGTGACATAAGATCACTATTCCTATAGAAAACATAGTAATTAAGAACAACCAATCATGAGCTAGGGCAGGGGATTTAAACTCCTCTCAGAGGGCAGACGGGTTGATGCCCTGAGAAAGCTTTGGTGAAACGGTCGTTGGCTAGCAATGACCGCAGCTCCCTCTCTAGGGCCCTTATTCTGATCTGTGCGGCCGGAGCCGCATACGTTGCTCCGGCCGCACAAACCAATCCCCGCCTACAATACGGATCGCCACGGCCGTCCGTACGCGGACGGCTGGCGATCCACATGAAAATGGTGGGGCGTACGCCTCCACCATGGTGGGAGCTGCCCCCTGCATTCGATGGTCGGCGACCATCGAAGGCAGGGCCGCACGCTCCACCAGCTCCCGCAAGCTTAGACCACACGGACAATCGTCCGTGTGAAAGCTTGTATGGGGGCGGAGAGCTGACATCCGGCGATGTCAGCTTTCCGCCCCCATCACTGGCGTCATAGCCTCATTACCATGCATACGCCCCGCGTTTGCATGGGAACGCCCATGAAACGCTGGGCGTATGCATAGGGTAATGAGGCTATTAAGCCCCTCACGCCCCTATACGCCCCCTTTGCGGCGTATACATTTTTTGTGCGGCGATTTCCCCTGCACATGCGCAGAGTGACCTCTGCGCATGTGCAGAGTGAAAACATCGGCGGTACGGCCGCACGCGGGCCGTACCGCCGAGATCAGAATAAGGGCCTAGATGTTTCCTAAAAATGTTAAAATGTTGAACTTATGAAATGTTATGTGATGTGATATGTGCAGTTAGCAGACAGACTAGCGGCTGGGCTTAATAGTTATAAGTGGGTGTTCTTTGCGGCTGGTACAAGCCGACTCACAGCCTATGTACAGCCCCCGGTGCCGCCTAGGTACTCAGACTAGATAGCAGCGGCAAGAGTGTACCTACTGGCTGACTACAGCCGGCACATAGCCACTGTGCGCCCGTAAGATTCGGACGCCGCTCCAGCATTTATAAGCTTACACTAATACCCCTTTCACATTGCACTTTTAAAACGGTATATTGCCAATTTTTTCCCATTTTAAAACGTTTAAGGCTGCAATGTGAAAGTGCCAAAGTTGATTTACCGGTTAAAGATAACCGGTATTTCAACACGGTTAAAAAGCAGAGTCCTACACGTTTTAAAGCCGTTTTTAAGGCAGTGTGAATGGCTCTATTTCAATGGCTTGAAACGTGTCCCTCGGGGGTTAAACGGGTTGAATTTTGAATGGTATTAAATGATTTTTAAAACGGTTTTCACCTGCAATGTGAAAGGTCTCAAGGCTCAGACCCGTTTTAAAGTCCCATTTAAGAATACCGTGTCATTACCCATTTCTGCAATGTGAAAGCAGTATTAGTAACCGCTGATAATTATAACATAGCGGTATAACAGTCCGTAAGATATGGACGTAGCCTTGATATTGATAAGCCTATATTAAATGATCATTGATTATTTGAATACAGCGGACCTGTCTAACTAGCAGCCAGAGAAGCGGCCGGGCAGAAAGGATAGAAGCGGTGTGGCACAAGCTGACTCCCAACCTTCACACAGCCTCCGGTCCCGCTTTGGTATTCAGACCAGATAGTAGCGGCACGAGTACACTCACTGGCTGACAACAGCCGTCTCATAGCCACTGTGCACCCGTAAGATACGGACGCCGCTCCAGCATTCATTAACTTACACTAAGTAACCGCTGATAATTAGAACATAGCGGTATAACAGAGTGTAATTGACAAAAATGACACCATACTGAAATCCAAGCCCCAAGCACCCTGATATTTAGCATAAGTGCAGCGGGCGCAATCAGCATATATTAGAATATTAGCGGCAAGAATATTCAACTCAGCCGCATCTATAAACCTGTATAATAATCACTGCTGAAAATATATTACAACAGTATTAAATAGCTCTCCGAAGCCAGGTATTCAGCAATACCATATTAGAACTTAAGCCTGAAGCACTGTGACATTCGATATAAGTGCAGCAGGCGCAAACTGTGCATATGTGAAAAATCATCAGTGGCAAAGACATCTTATATAGCCGCAGTGTGCTGAGCAAAAATACTCATCAACATCCTTTGGTTTATAAGTATATGAGCTGGGATATTATACTATTCACTATAAGAGTACCAATACTGGATATAGCTCATAAAACATATACTATCAGTACTATTGTGTTAAAAAAATCGGAAAAAAAACGGTGTGGGGTCCCCCCTCCTGAGCATAACCAGCCCCGGGCTGAAAGAGCCAGTCCTGTTTTCATAAAATCACAGAAACAAGCAAGTCGGGGTTCTGTGTATTTTATAAAACCAGCACCAGGCTCAAGGGCCGGTCCTGGTTCCCAAAATATGGGGGACAAAATGAGTAGGGGTCCCCCATATTTCAAGAACCAGCACCGGGCCCAACCAGCCAGCAGGGTAATGCCACAGCCAGGGGGAGACTTTTTATACAAGTCCCCCCGGCCAAAGCATTCACCCCCTGACCGGTCAGCATGGGCAGGGGTCCTGGGGAAGTGGGGACCCCCCCAAAGAAGGGGTCCCCCCTCCAGAACTTACCTGCCCATGCTGAAGCCCGGGGCTGTCCTCGATGCCCCTGGGCGGTGGGCATCGAGCTGATACTGGTGTAAAAAAATAGATGAAAAACTATTATCTTATACCGTGGAACTATGAGTCCCAGCAAGCCTCCCCCGCATGCTGGGATTTGGAGAACCACAAGTCCCAGCATGCGGGGCATTAAAGGGCCCGCTGGCACTTGTAGTTCCACCGTAATAGAAATAGTTAAATAAACACACTAACACCCATTTAAAATAAAACTTTAATACATACAAAGCCCATACATACTGATACTTACCTATCTTGAGCCCGTAGGTAGGTCCCAGGGTCTTGATCCGGTGCCTTGTCCTGGTCCGGATCTATGTCGGCATTCTTCTTCATGTCGATGTCCGTGTCGTCGTCCGGTCCGGGGTCCGAAGAAATCCGTGGGGGACCTGTGGAAGGAAATCCTACTCACCTAGGTCGTCCATGGAAGGTCTGAAGTCTTGATCCGACATAGTCTTGGACTTCTGTCACCTTCTGTGACACGCCGGCATCTCCATCGGCTCCCCGCATTGGACTGTCAGAGGCGCAGAGATGTTTCATCTTCCGCGCCTCTGCATAGAATGATTCTATTGGCCGCTAGGCGGCCAATCAGGAGCTGAGAAAGTCATGATTTTTTTTTAATTTTAACCCTTTTTTTTGGACAGAACCATGCACAGATCACAATGATCTGTGCATGGTTCTGTCAAACTCGTCAGCCAGAACCTGGTCTAATTTTTTTGCGATTTTTGGTAACCTTTACCAAAAATCGCACCCTATTACATGTGCGAGTTAGATGCTTTCCAATGGGAAAACATCTGGATGCGAATTGAAGTGTGACTAAAAATCACCACTTCAATATGTGCAATTTCGCAGCAAAAAGTGCGATTTTTTTTGCCGCGAATCGCACCCTATAAAATATGCGATTTTTGGGAAATGCCCGAAAACTGCATATTTTGCGGAAAAAAATCGCCTCCCATTACATTTCGCCCCAGAACTCTTTATAAAAAGCCAGAAGTGGCAATACCTGATAAATGAGGATTTATTGAATAATCCAAAATAATAAATAGTACCCTCAGCCCTATTGGCAATCAGGAACAAACATATATAATCAGGGATATACAGTGTAACACGAAATCCTGATACAAAGTGTTATAAGAGTTCGCAACATTTAAGCACAAAGAAATAACTCTTCCTGATAGTGAAAACAGGGAGAAAGTGTGAAAATAAAACATATAGGAAACATACAGGGACAAGACAACCCTGCAAAAAATCTAGACGGGGGAGCAGTGGTCATTCATATTTGAAATTCTATATTTCTTTTTTCTCTATTTTCTTTCATATATTTTAAATATTTCACCGATTTTAATGAATACAAATAAAAGTTAAATCTTAGAAATTTAGACTTTCAGTGCACCTATAATACAATACTTACCTTTTTCTTGTTAAAAATATATATACAGCGTTGCAGTGTTCCGACACTCGGGATACCCCCAGGGTTAACTGGCTCTGGTGCCCTCCAGTTAGGCAGCGTGCTGCCAGATACAGTCCATATAGAATATTGCAAGCGGCACTCAGAGACTTGTAATCCACAATTTAAATAAGTGAAGCAAAGAAGTGCTTTATTCACATCAACATTTCGGGGTCTCCGTCCCTTCGCCATCCTGAGGAAGGGGCGGAGACCCTGAAAAGTTGATGTGAATAAAGCACTTCTTTGCTTCACTTATTTAAATTGTGAATTACAAGTCTCTGAGTGCTGCTTGCAATATTCTATATGGACTATATGCTTTTTCTGACCTGACGACGGGGCCCCGAGCCCCGAAACGTTGTCTACCTCGCACATGGATTAAATATCCTCACCTTCAACCTTCATCAAGTCTCCGAGTGCTGCTTATTTGCCTGTATTTTTATATATATATATATATATATATATATATATATATATATATACATACATACACACACACACACACGCATATCCTTTTTCAAGTTTAATGTTGTTATTAAAAGTTGTTATTGTTACAAAGTTGTTCTTCCACAAAACACGTAAACATCACAGTAGAAAACAAAAGTATAAATCACGCAGACAGTCTACTGCACTGTTTCTACCTTTCTAAACCCATAAACAGGAACAGATTTAAAACTTAAAAGCTGTTATTTTCAGCGTGGCAGAAAAAAAAGATTGCCACATGTATACAAGAAACATAGATTTCCTCAATAAGTATTTATGTTGAATGATTGCAAATGTAAACAGTTTAAGAAAATAATATAATAAATAGTTTTCCAATCATCCCCGCTGGGCCTTGTGTGATTCCGCAACTACGCTTGTCATGTTCTGTCACCATTTCCAGTCCCAGAAATATATATATTTATAGATAGACACATACATTCTTGCATATGTGCTTTTGATTAGTTGAGTAGGGCGCCCAACATGATGGGGCCCTGCTAAACATATGCATGCACACACACTTCAACAATATCTATAAATAGGAGTTTACTCTCAGTCACAATGTATGATGCCCTAGAAGTAGAATATTGCTCAACATTTTTTACATTGCAACAAAAGAGTTGCATCTACGTGTATAAGATACCGATATCCCTGCAATACAAAACATGTTGAAAAGGAGAACCAAAACCTCAATGCTTCAACTTCACAATTGATATTAGATGCAGCTGGAAAGAAGGCGGTGCTGCCCGTCCTCTTAAGCAGGTGAGTGATAGCGCTACCTGTATTTAGGGATCAATGTGTGTGCTGCCTGCTAGAAGCAGTGACGTAACTAGAGTGCAAGGGATGCGAGTGCTATGGGGCCTGGCTGCCCTCATTATAGCAATGCTGGCACGGTGTGTTTACTACCTGGGAAGGAGGTGAAGCATCGCGGGGGAGAGGGAGGTGGAGCCGCTACCCAGAACCGTACCATGGAGGACAGGAAGGTGTAGCTGGCTGTTGGAGATTATAGATCCAGTGAGGGTGAGCACCCCCTGTCTGTTTATTAGTTTGTCCCCCCATCTGGTGCTCTGTCCATCCTTCTATGTTGCTCCCCATCCGCCTGCAATTCTTTCCCCCCTTATGGTACTCCGCACATCCATCTATCTTGCTCCCCATCCACCTGTCAGTCTGTCCCCCAGGCAATACTGTATATATACTGTATGTAAAAAATATATACACTTAAAGGTAAATTTAATAATAGGTTTTAAGTCTGTTTCACAAATATCCGATATCGAATATAATAAACGTCAATTTTGCAGTTTGAAAATACACTGGTTTTGACCAACATCGATACCCAAACGAGGCCCAGGGCTGGTTAGAGATTGTATTTTAAAGTTTTTATTATACGGTATTGCTTGTAGCAATCAAAACGACCTGTGCCGGCCATCACCAAAAAACTTTGATGCATTGTTTGGGAGGGTTTGCCTTTATTTTCAGGTGCGTGTTTGGCTACTTTGCAAAATGATGCTTTATTAGATCTGTTGATGTCTAAATTGAAAAAACAATAGTTACTTCTAAAGTCGTATTTCAGGTAGTTTTTCTAGTGGGTTTTAATTTAATTAATGAGACAGAAACATGGGCAAACCCCCCCCCCCCCCCCCCCCCCCCAAAAAGGAAATAAACCATAAGAATAAATCAGATGCATTGGTAACTCGTGAAATCCAGATGTGCACTGGTTACCAGTATCCAATGATTATACATAGATTCGGTATCCTACTGAGCATGCTGTTATGCTTCCTGAGGTGCAAACAAAAATCCAATTGCAATTATGACATGATGCTTTCTTCTGCCTTTAGCTTGGCTCAAACCAGAGCCAGATTGAGGTCTAAATGGGCCTGGAGCTGAAAATGATCAAGGGCCTATTATGCGCAATAATAGGGGTTGTGGCCAGCACCTAATAATGTGGGAGGCGTGACCAGTGTTCTGGTTGGGTGGTCTGCTTATGGGTGTGTCTCTATTTGTGCAAATACTTTCAACTAATTATATATGCATGGAAAAGGAAGGGGGCTGACATAAGAAAAATGCAGGAAGATATATTGGCGGGTGCACTACAAAGGTGCACCCGCAGGGTGCCGATGTCTTAAGATACTTGCGGGGTGAGGCGGCACTCCAGTCATAAAAAAATACTGAAAGCTGAAACTTGGTAGACAACATTTCAGCACCTTTTATGTGGTCACCTAAGTTTACCACACCATATACCACTTATACAAATCATGCAACACAATAGTAACCCCCTTATACTGTACTTGCCTCTTACACATTATGCCACATGGAATGAGCCAAAATTCACACTATGGCACACAGATTGAGTCAAAATTCACGTTATGCCACACAGATTAAGGCAATCTTCACATTTTACCATATGGAATGAGCCAAAATACACACTATACCAGGCATGTCCAAACAGTGGCGCTCCAGCTGGTGTGAAACTGCCCGTCCCAGCATGCCTTGACATAGTTTTAGCATTTCCTAATAGCAAAACTGTGGCAATGTGGACTTGTAGTTTCACAACAGCTGGAGGGCCATAGTTTGGACATGCCTGCACTATACCAAACAAATTGAGCAATAATGCACAATATGCTTTATAAATAGGGGCATTGTGCACATTACATGTTAAGCCTCACACAATAATCTCGATTACGTATTATGCCAAACACCATAATGCCTATTAAAAATTATGCTACATAAGTGTTGCTTACCTACATGTTCATTGCCAGGGGTTCCATGTTCATTGCCAGGGGTTCCATGCTCATTGCCATGTGGGATTACATGCTCATTGCCAAGGGGGAATACATGCTTGTGGTAACTGGGGGACAGCCGCCGCCGGGCAGAAATGACAGCCATTGACAGCCGGGCAGAGAGCAGGGGGCTTCCCGGCTGTATTCAGAGCACTGCATGTCCCGGCTATTTGAAATAATACCCCTTTCATACCAGAAAATGCAGGGATTTACCCGGGAATATGGTCCCAGGATCATGCAGGGACATTCCTTTTTACACCAGCCTAGTCCCTGCATTTTCTGGTGTGTGGGGGAGAGAAAACCACCCCCGCCCCTTTAAACAACCAGCTATATCTTCTGAACCAACTGACCCATTTACATGTAGGCTTCGAATGATTTTGGTCCCGTGAAACTGGGCCGTTTGGTTCCAGAGAAATCTGTCCTCAAACAACATGAACAGCCATAAAATTACATTTCAGAAATGAAAAAAAAAAATGGTTTACCCACAATATCACTAAAACCAATGAGTGGGCCTGTTGTTAATCCGTCTTTCATCTATTCCCTACCTATATCTGTCTAACTGTTCTTTAAGAAGAATATGTTCTTTGCGTAACTTATGAATTACTATTTTCTCCCAGGAGTCTCATCATATCTAAAAATGAACTCACCACGTGTTCCATTCATACGTACTTAGAACCTCAATAGATGCCTTCATTTTCACCCCGCCGTGGACTCTGCAAAAGGTCAATATAGCTACTAAATGGGATTGAGAAGATGGGTACATCCTGGATATATTGTCACTTAGCATTAAATTATACTGAACGTCATGTCTATAGTTCTCTATACAAACCACTGTCATCAGCACATCTCGCCATGTTGTCTCTGTGAGGAATGGCCTTGTTAGCCCAAATTTACCCTTTGCTATTCAAAATTGCTTATGTGTCCCAGCTTCATCCCTGTATCTCTGGTACTGCCCTTCGTTCCTTTATGTCATTCTCTTTATCCTCCTGTTTCCTATGTTCCCCGATGCGCCTATTTGTTGTCTATTGAGTTCTGTCCATTCTTTCGTCTGACTCCTTGTTATGAAAATGCGCCCTTTAAAAGACCCTCTTTCCTTCTCTGTTATCCCTTGTGTCCCCTCATTGTCACTGGGAACCTCTCATTGATCTCTTTTTACCATTGGCATCCCTTGATCTACCATCTATACTGGTGCACTCAATATTGTAATGTTATTCAGAATTTAAATGACTTGAATCAGAAGGAAGGGTTGAACTTTGTCATTATGGAAAAAAATAAATAAGATTGTCTTCTTTTCTGGTGTGTAGGTTATTACTGGGGCCCACAGTCATTCTCAAGGTCAGGAACACTTGTGGGGCTAGCATGTAGCACAGAGAGTCTACTGTGTTCAACATTGACCTGGTGAAGACACTTCTGCGAGGAGACAAGAACACTGTGGAAAAGAGACTGGTGATGTCTCCCTCAGTTTTATAACAGGCTTTAGTTTCAAATCTCACTGTGGGCCAGATGTACTCAGCTTTGAAAAGTGATAAAATGGAGAGTGATAAATGAGCAGCCAATCAGCTCCCAACTGTCTTTTTTTTAAACCCCATCTGAAAAGTCCCAGGAACTGATTGGCTGGTGATTTATCACTCTCCGCGTTATCACTTTTCAAAGGCTTAGTACATCTCCCCTGAAGGAGAGATGTATCAAACCTTGCAGGAAGTTAGAAAGAGAGATAAAGGGGGACAGTCTCTAAACTAAAAATGCGGTAAAAACCACAGCATTTTGGGATGCTCTAACCATCCCCCGCCGGGTTACAGAGATGGGGGGGCATCGCCAGCAAAAGCCGGCGATGCCCCATAGAAGCCTATGAGCTTCTACCGTGACACATCGCCACCCCGCACCAACCCCCGCCTCCCCGCACCGATCCCCCCCCCCCCCTTCACCTGTGTCAGCTCTGTGCTGCCCGGACCTGTGACCTCCTCCTCCCTGCACTGATCCTCTTCCGGGTGCAGGGAGGAGGAGAGGCCGCCCGGCAGCAGCAGTACCAGCACCGGGTAAGGGAGGGAGGGGGGACCCGCTGGGACCCGCTGACTCTCCGCAAAGGACAGCTCTTAACGCAAGAGCTGTCCTTTGCCATAATTATCGCATATGTTACAGCATATGCGATAATTATGTTGGCGATGGCCGGCGGAGGGGGACTGCGGGGGCACCGGCCATTATTCTGGTTGACTTGCAAGGCTGCGAATTCGCAGCCTTGCAAGTTCACCAAACCCCGTCCGGAGAATGCCCGGCCACCTGCCCCCCCCTCGCAGCACGGGTTTCGCCCGCACTGACTGCCAATGGATGTTTAACAAACATCCATTTGCATGCTGCGAAGAACACCCACGTCTTTCGATGGTCGTTGACCATCGAAAGATGTGGAAGGTGCATGCGTATAAAAGTGACTTTCAAGTCACTTATATATACGTGCATGCTTGGACAAAAATGGGCAGGCAGCTGACATCACCAAATGTCAGCTGCCCGCACCTGTGTCATGGCCTCATTACCATGAAATGCTGGGCGTTTCCATGTGGTAATGAGGCTTCCCAGTACCCCCACCCTTTTACGCCCCCCCTGCTCGCTGTGTAGGGTGCGTGCACCAGGTGGACAGAATGTTCGCCGTGGGTGCACGCACCCTGCCTCTGCACATGCACAGACACACAACATCGGTCACACAGAAGACCAAATAAACCTAAATAACCCCCAAAGTACCAACCAATCCCTGTAAGCGCTTTATCTCTTTTGTTTGATACATATTCCCCTAAAACACAGATGACTTTAAATGTAATGTGGCAGGGACAGCATACCTCCACACACACTCTATCTCCCTCCCTGACACCTCTTTTTGTAAGGGAGAGTGTCAGGGAGGGAGGGAGGGAGAGTATCACTAAAAGCAAGCATTTTTTTTTTTTACCTGACCCCATCACCCGGTGAAGTGATAACATGGCCTGTGATAATGCAGCACTCAGTCAGCTCCGACATGTAAAGTTAAAGGCTGTATGTAAAAATGACAGTTAGGGGCTGATTGGCTTCTGCTTTATCACTGATCACTTTATCTTTTCATTGGGCTTAATAAATCAGCCCCAGAATTACAGACAAAATCTTCCACCATAACACTCAGTGGCCCTTATTCTGATCGGTGCGGCCGGATCCGAATATGCGGCCAGGACCGTGCGTGCGAAACCCCGCCTTCCATACGGATCGCCAACTCCATCCGTACGCGGTAAGAAGCTGGCCGAACGGACCGCACGTGTATTTTTCATGGAATACGCCTCCTCCATCTCAGGGAACCTCCCCCATCATTCGATGGTCGCAGACCATCGAATGCAGGACCGAGTGGTCCACCAGCTCCCGCAACCTCAGACCACACAGACATTTTTCCGTGCAAAAGCAGGGATCTGGGCGGGCAGATGACATCCGGCGATGTCATATGTCCGCCCCCTACACATGCGTCACGGCCGCATTACCATACGTACGCCCAGCGTTTGCATGGGAACGCCCATGAAACGTGGGGCGTATGCATATGGTAATGAGCCCAAATAGCCCTTCACGCCCCTCTCCACCCCCTGTTCGGAGTGTTCACATTTCATGCGGGATTTGGCCGTACGCCCCGCTCGCACATGCGCAGAGACGCCTCTGCACATGCGCAGACACAAAACATCGGCGGTACGAACGCACGCGGATATTACCGCACCAACCAGAATAAGGGCCAGTAAGCAGAAGAAGCGTTTCACTGCAATATTGAGACATTGGGGAAGATGCACCTTACAAAACCTTCTAAAAATGACAGGACTTCCTGACGAAAGATATAAATCTGAATACCAGTGATTTCTGCTGCTGTTTCTTCAACCGTCCATGAGTGCTGCCAAACAAGGTTCCTATGTACATATCCCTGTGAGCTAGCAGGGTAATTCAGGAGGACACCGGGCGTGCATTGACCTTTTCACAGCACGAGGAGTGCCGGCCTATTGTGACAAAAAAAACACTGGCAATGAATAAGAATCCTCTGGCAATGAGCATGAAACCCCAAGCAAAGAGCATGTAACCCCTGGCAACGGGCATGAAACCACTTGCAATGAGCATTAAACCCCTGGCAACGAGCATTGAACTGCTGTCAATGAGCATGAAACCCCTGGCAGCAAGAATTTCGGTAAAAAATAATACATGTATGGTGGTGGTGTCAGAAATGTTTTTGGCAGGGGGAACAAAATTTATAGTTACACCCCTGCTTTCATTAGTGTGCTGCCCTGTTATGACTGGCTTTCATTTGCTCTTTTGGTGCTCACGCCTCTGTTTCAAACTTAGGACCTTATTCTGGTCTATTCGTAGCGGCTGCTGGTTCCCACGGGGACCGTTGTTATGTGCAGCCACATTTCTGTGCATTTGCATATCCCCGGTGCATGCATCCACGGCAAACAGACTGTTCACCCAAGATTGTGGGAGGGCTGCTTATAGTCACGCCCATGGGAACGCCCACGAAAGCGCCGGGAGTTCCCATTGACATCACCGGATTCCCACTTCCTTCCGAATGTCCACGCACATCTGGTGGACTCTCAGCTGTGCTGCCACTGCAGGATGGCTGTCGTTGCCAATGAGCTCCCTCATCCAGACATGGTTGGACGAGAGAGGGGGTCATTAACGGCGCGTGGAAGTGTACATTGTTAGCAACAGGGAGTGTACATACTGGGCGATATTGTCCACAATATCGCTCAGAAAGCCCATCCAGTCTAATCTACTCTCGTGAGGTCCAGTGTAACAGAACACAACGATGCCGGCATTATTTTTCACACATGGAGGAAGCCAGCCCGAGGCGAAGGAGTTAAGCATCATTCAGGTGCACGGAGCAGGCCGCTGTGACATTGTTTATGCAGAAATTTCTGTTCTATGAATATTTTAGTGGCTTCATTCTAATTGAGATGTCAGATCTTGCATCTGCTGGAAGTCAAGTGTGACTGTCAACTCAGTTAGGAATTGATAGGATACTCAGAAGGATATAAACATACGCCCACGCATGCACAGAACCGGAGAAAGCTGGATTCTTACTGTCCTTACGAGGGTCAGCCATAACTCTGGTGGCCAGTAAGCCAGGGACGGCCCAGCCATGGATCTTCTCTCTGCTCAGTTCATTTTTCTTTTCTGTTGTATAGAGGAAATGTTTCCCAAGGAACAGAAAGTGTGGCTGAAGTTTTCCAACAAGGGAATATTATTAAGGCTAAAAAATGGCTGATAACAAATTGCTGACTACATTAAATGTTACAGCCATGGTCTTACACTAAGGGGAAAACATCATCATTTCAGCCAACCATTAGGAATTGCAGTTTTGATACCTCAACAACATCTGGCGTGACGCATGATGCCTAACCCTGATAGGGAGATATTAAATGCAAGAAGGGTTATGCCCAAAGGAGCGCACATTGCTAAAAAAGACAAATCGGAGTTCGGGACAATAAGATGTTTGTGTTTATTTCAATACTTTTGCTTTAATTCTACCACTATAACCGCGCAGACCCTGTTTTTGTAGCATGCCTGGTTTAGTCATTGTTTATTCATTTCTTTTTTCTTCTCCGTCTTTTTTTGCCATCTTTTGTGTAAATGATGCATTTTATCCAGGGCTGTGTGTGTGTGTGTGTGTGTGTGTGTGTGTATGTGTGTGGTGTGTGACAAACATGGGCATAAATGTTTGAAGCTTGTGGAAGTCGCAGGGCCATCTTAACAACATTATGGGCCCCCGGGCAAAGCAGTGCAGTGGGCCCCTCAGTGGCGGCATTGTGGGAGATGAGACCAGGTGCCAAAATATAATTTGGGCCCCCTCCTTCACCCCAACCCAAGTTCACAATATGCAACACAACAGTGAGTGACACGGAGAGGCAGAGGGTGACAGGAAAACACAGTGGGTGACAGGAAGAGGGTGACAGGTGACAAGGGCAACAGTATATATATATATATATATATATATATATATATATAGTTTCTTATATAGTGCAACATAGTGCCGTACCATATTCAGCATCTAAAACATGGGATACACATAAGTGTGGGCACAACAATCTTACTCACATTTTACCACATGTAGTATGTACATACAGCAGTAATCGCGGTTATGAAGTGAAATTATTGATTAAACTTGCAATACAATATTTTTACTAATCACATCACATCCAATAGAGTGACAGCATTTCCCTAGAATGCCTGATGTTGCATGGCTGGATAGATGCACTTAAATTCCACATCCTACTCCTGAACCGCAGATGCTGCACACAGAGGGAGTGGGAGCAGCATGGCGGGAATCAGTGGAATAAAGATGCCACCACAGGCCAAGCCGCGACAGGGGAGAGAGCTGCATCACAGGTAGAAAGCATGGAATCCACAAAAATAGCATTCCTAAAATGAATGCCACCTTCAAGGAGACAGATGCTAGAGGTAGTGTGTGTCAGGAGAAGACAGCGCATACAGCAATACTGTACATGAAAGTGCACTAGCGCGCTTTGCATAACTCCATTGCAACGAGCATGTAACTCTATGGAAATGAGAAAGAAACTGCAATTGCCAACTAGTTAGAATCCCCTGGCAACGAGTATTTAACCCCTGTCAAAAGAGCACCCCCTGGCAACAAGCATGATAACTTTTTTGGAAGGCTAGCACAAAGTTTGTAGTTACACCACTGGGGGGAGCAGTCATGCTTTCAGTAATATACAGTATATAGGTAAACCAGTTTAATGCTGTCTGCCCCCTGCCATTTAACTATCTCATGGCTGGCCCATCCCCCTCTGTGCTGACTGGTTGCCCCTGCACCTTGGTTGTAGGGTGACCAACTCATCCCTTTAATCCGGGACACATATTAATTACACAGGTTCTGTGGCTGGCTTTCACCTGGTTTTAAACTGCCACAGAACCTGTGTAATTAATATGTGTCCCGGATTAAAGGGATGAGTTGGTCACCCTACTTGGGTGTGAAATAGGCGTGGGGCATTCCTGCCAGACCCCCCCACGCACGCACACACGACGTTCCTGATGAATGGTTGGTGTGCCATACGCTGCTCATCACCCTTATGCCGCTACATCACCATGTTACCTTCCTGCGCTTACTAAAGGGCAAGAGGGAAGCCCACTGCGTCCCTGCCTGACTATTTCTAATACCCCCAAGCCAAAATCATACTCAGAGACAGCATGTGGGACAGTTTGATTAAAGTAAGTAAAATAAATACTAACACACAATATAAGCTGCCAATTAAATAAATGTATCTAAATAACACAAAAAAGAACCTTGACCCTGTCAGTGATGAAGCACATAATGTGCACGGAGGAGTCCTCTTTTTGACGCTGCTGACCTGACTGCTTAGGTAAACACAGTGGAGGTAGGGGCTGGGAGATAACCGCAGAGCTGTCTTTCTCCTAAAGATTCCATCAGCCTTATCGCAAATACAGGCTGGGCATGCCAGCGCCGTTCCACAGTTCAAGCTAAGCTGTGTGAGACTGCCTGCCAGTGACAACCATGGCCTCATGGGATTTGTAGTTTTATCATTAACTGCTCAAAGTTTGAGCAGAAAAATATAAACTACAATTCCCATGATGCCGCTCTTCCTGCTGCTTCTATAGCCAGCCGGGCTTGGTGTATCTGACAGGGGAGGTGACTCAGGCTGAATCCCGGTGTCGCCCTCCACACTGTGCCACAGCGGCCGCGTAGCCCGCTTAATGGTGGACCGGCCTTTGGTGGTGGGCGCCAGCGGATAACAGGGTGCACTGTGGCTGCCAATGGGAGGTAGGAGGCTTGGGCCCCTAGGATTGTGGGGCCCCTGGGCAACTGCCTCTTAAGCCCATGCAGTAAGACGGCCCTGGGAAGTTGTATCTACCAGGATAGAGAACGTTATGTGCAAGGTGATAATGCACCAGCCAATCAGCTCCAATATGTAAATTGACAGATAGGAGCTGATTGGCTGGAGCATTATAACCTTGCACATAATATTTCTTATGGGGATAGATACCAATTATGCAAGCTTCATACATTTTCCCCTTTGTTCCACCAACTGTAATGGTAATAGTTCAACCTCCACCTTGGCCCTGCACAGTAATATGCCACTGGCCCTGGCTCTGCCAAATGAGGGAAGGGGAGAGGTCGGAATTAGGTGGCAGAGGGAAATAAGTTCCACCACTTCAAGCCCTGATTAAATCCATGTCTTTATACATTGTCACCTTTCTAAAGACACTGTGAGGAGCACCGCTAAACTTAATGATGAGAGGAATTCCAGAGGCAGTGCTGGAAAAGACAGGAAAAATATTGAACTAAAAGGTGTATTTTGGGTCTTCTAAATTTTGGGAAAAGAAAAAACTAACTAGAAAATGGAAGAATAACCCACAATAGGTCCCATACCGGTATGGTTCATTCAGCAGTAGCAAACGCAGGATTTTTAGAGGAGGTAGCACATTGGAGTAAGTACGGGAGCGATAACAGCCCTGAAAATTGGTCTTTTTATACACTGGATACTGTATGGAATACAGTATCAATATTTAACAGTACAGATGGTCTATAGTATTGGCTGTTTCAAATATTTAAATAAGATAAGTGGTCAGGAAAAGGTTAAACATATAATAAATAAATACACAAACATAATACAACCAGTACTGCATTAATCTCACATTCTCCCACTTCTCCTGTCTCTTTCTCCTGGCAGCTGCTATCTGGTCCATTGTGATGTTTGAGAACTCAGATCCACACATACAGTAAATGTGGTAGAAGAAGCTGGTACACTGGGCATGTGCAGCAGCTCTGCTCTGTCCCTTACACTGCATGGTGTGGTGGTAGCTCTATTGATCATATTATATACCAGTGCTATTGTTGTCCTCATTTAAGGCACTTGCCAAGAGGAGGGGGGTTTCCAGGCAACCAGAAACACCCCTCCCCCCTGCATTTGCCTGTGTTCAGAGTATTGAAAACATAGTCTATGACAAAAATACATACTGTAGGAAAAGTAAAATACAATTGTTTATAACGCATAAAAAAACAACAAATATATGGTTTTATCTATATATATAAAAATCGATGTGTGTATGTGTGTATGTTCCCTATGGACTCCAAAACGGCGTGACCGATTTTGATGAAATTTTCAGGCAATCTTCAGATTAGCCCGGTGGGTGATTCTGTTCGGTAGCGATCGGATCAACAGAATTTTTTTTTTTTTTTTGCCAATTTTCACCAAAGTTGTGCAACGGAACCAGATTGACCATCAAAAATATGTCACCAAATTTAATCGAGGCAACTATCATCGGTGGCAAATTCAAAGGCGAAAACGTACTGATTCCACACATACCGATGATTTCCAACAATTTACCATTTGAATTCAAGCGGCTCCCGTTCCCTTTGCGTCTTGCCTTTGCTATTACCATAAACAAAGCACAAGGCCAATCGTTGACTATTGCTGGCTTAAATTTGGAAAATTCATGTTTTTCACACGGCCAGTTGTGTGTGGCTTGCTCCCGAGTTGGCACACCAAAAAATGTATACGTTTTTACTCCAAATAAAAAAACAAAAAACATTGTCTATCCGCTGGCCTTAAGATGAATTTATAAAATAAATATAATTTCCCATTTGCCTTAAATACTTGTTTTTTTTTTTCTTGGGCGTAGCAAGGCACTGTACCTATAGATATCTGCTAAAACTTCATCGCATGACCGCCCCCATCCATCCACCAGAAGTCACCTGGCTATAGATAATTAGTGCTTCCCGTGCGAAGCCGGGGCGGGTTGCTAGTTTCATATAAAATATCAATTTAATGTCATGTACGCTATAGGGGAAATTCAATTATGTGCCAGGAAAATTTACACAACACTGCCACACTGTATGGTGGTGGGGATCTCACCCAAAAGTATTTGCTGCACTTTTAGGCAAATACTGTACAACGTTCCAGCAAAGGAGAAAATCGGGCTGCCATTGGCGGCATTGAAACACTGCTGTAATGGCTGCTTCGCTACCATCTCATTTATTCGTTATACCCTAATAAGTATTGCACAAACATTAAAGAACATTTGACACATAGGGGCAGATGTATTAAGCAGAGCATGCTGGGATGTGTAGTTCAACAACAGTTGGAGTGTCAAGGTTAGCCATCAAGGGTCTAGAGCTGGGGTAGCCAACCCTAGTTCTCGACAGCGGCATAGCTACGTTTTGGGTGCCCCCCCTCCGTTAGGGGGGGCACCCCCCGCCACCCATTAAACCCCCCCCCAATCCCCCGCAGCCTTACCTTTCGCGCTGGTCCCGGCGGCTCCGTTCTTCTGCTGAGGACCACCACAAAATGGCCGCCCCCATACAGCAGACAGTTTCAGAGAACTGTGTGCTATATGGGGGCGGCCATTTTGTGGTGGTCCTCAGCAGAAGAACGGAGCCGCCGGGACCAGCGAAATAGGTAAGCCTGCGGGGGATTAGGGGGAGGTGTAACTATAGCACCGCAGCCCCTGGTGCCCCCATATGCACAGCGCCCCCCCCCCCCCCCCGCGCGCTGGCGGGGGCTGCGGTGCTATAGTTATGCCAGTGGTCCTCGAGAGCTACCAACAGTGCATGTTTTGCAGGTCTCCTCACAGAATCACAAGTGAGCTAATTAGCTCCATCTGTGGATCTTTTAAATTGTGTCAGCGATTAATGAGTGCAGCTGTGCAGCAGCTAGGTTGTCTGGAAAATGTGAACTGTTGGTAGCTCTCGTAGGCTAGGGTTGGCTACCACTGGTCTAGAGGGTGCTAAATAAATAAGAAGTAGATTCTGATTGGTTGCCCATAGCAACATCCCATGTGAAATAGTAAATTAGTAAATTTCCCCATTCTCTTCTCTTGGACCAGATCTACAGTATATAAGCGTACATTTTGTAGCTATTGTTTTTTCTGTATAACAGCAATACAGGAAAGGGACAGTAAGTGGCGCTGTGTCTTATGTTATCACTGTGTAGTCTCTCTATGTTGTGATAGCGTACTCTCTTCTAAATTCTCTTATCAAACCATATATAAGGACGTTCGTCTGCACTGGTCACTGGAATGTTTATCACACATACAGTGCGTATTCTGCTAGATTTACAATATCCATGTAACTGAAAACAAGATTACTTACCTTTCATCTGCCCACCCTTATTATGATGCACTTACACATTAACATCACCTAATCTGTCTCTCCAAACACAGCGGTCAGCTATGGGGGAGGACGGGGGAGCAGCGGGGAGCCGCTGGAGGGCGGCAGCGAGAGCCATCAAAACGGAACACACTTCTGGCGGCAGGTAGCGGCGGCTGGCCATTGGCGAAGGAATCGCCAGGAGCAGCTCCAATGTGAGTTGCTCCATCTGTTTGTTGTGGTACATTAGTTATATGTGCATATATGAGAGTGTATAGAGGTATTTACAGTACTATGGGCCTTATTCTGATCGGTGCGGATATTCCCGCATGCGGACGGACCGCCGATGTTGATCGTCTGCGCATGTGCAGAGGTCACTCTGCGCATGTGCAGGCAATTTGGCCGCACGGATTCTTTATACGCCGCACAGGGGGCGTAGAGGGGCGTGAGGGGCTACTTAGCCTCATTACCCTATGCATACGCCCCGCGTTTCATGGGCGTTCCCATGCAAACGCGGGGCGTATGCACGGCAACGAGGCCGTGACGCGTGGGTACGGGGCAGGCATCTGACATCGCCGGATGTCAGCTGCCCGCCCCCATACATGATTTCACACGGACAAGTGTCCGTGTGGTCTTGTGTTGCGGGACCTGGTGGAGCGTGCGGCCCTGCATTCGATGTTCGGCGACCATCGAATGCAGGGGCTGCTCCCAAGACGGAGGAGGCGTATCCCCGTCCAATTTCATGCGGATCGCCACATATCCGCGTACGGACGGCAGGTGGCGATCCGTATGGAAGGCGGGGATTCGCCTGCACGGTTGCGGCCGCATATTCTGATCGGGCCGCACCGATCAGAATAAGGCCCTATATGTCTACAATACAGTATGTGGTGGTGTATTGTTTATATTTGTCCAAAACTGTGTGTACAATACCTGGAATAGTTTAACACACAACACAAAATAAACAAAGAGTCTTGAAATAATGAAGAATTAGATGGGATGATTCAGGTTGGTTTGCAAAAGCAAACTCCTTTAATCGACAAAACCATGCTGCACTGCATGTGCATGTGCAGAGAGAGTTAGATTTGGGTTCGGTGTGTTCAAACTGACATCTAAATTGCAGTGTAAAAATAAAGTAGCCAGTATTTACCCTGCACAGAAACAAAATACCTCTCACAGATGTAACTCGCTCTGGTGCAATTTATTTTTTTTTGGTCATTTTCCGAAAATCGCACATTTAATAGGATGAGATCTGTGGCCAAAAAAAATCACACTTTATGCCGCAAATTCGCACATTTTAAAGGTGTTTTCCCATTAAAAAGTAATACAAATAGGCAATTTAATGGGATGCAATTTTAAGTATAGGTTACTAAAAATCGCAAAAAAAAAAGACCAGGTTCTGACTGGTGAATTTGTCTGAACCATGCACAGATCATTGTGATCTGTGCATGGTTCTGGTGTAAAAAAAGTTTTAAAACAAAATAGTTGGGGAAAAAAACGGCATGGGGTCCCCCCTCCTGAGCTTAACCAGTGCTGTTTTTTAACTATTTGTACTGCTGGGGCACTACTAGTCCCAGCGGGCCCTTTATTGCCCCACTTGCTGGGACTTGTGGTTCTCCAAGTCTCTGCATGCGGTGCTGGCTTGCTGGGACTTGTAGTGTCACAGCAATACACAATAGTTTTTCAAATTTTTTACACTGTAATCAGCTCGATGCCCACCTCCCAGAGGCATCGAGGACAGCCCCGGGCTTCAACATGGGCAGGTAAGTTCAAGGAGGGGGGACCCCATGCTGACCGGTCAGGGGGTGAATGGTTTGGCTGGGGGGACTTGTATAAAAAGTCTTCCCACCGGCTGTGGCATTATCCTGCTGGCTGGTGGGGCCAGGTGCTGGTTCTCAAAATACGGGGGACCCCTACTCATTTTGTCCCCTGTATTTTGGAAACCAGGACCAGCCCTTGAGCCTGGTGCTGGTTTTTATAAAATCCTGGGGACCCATATTTGTTTTGCCCTGTGAATTTATGAAACCAGGACCGGCTCTTTGAGCCTGGGGCTGGTTATGCTCAGGAGAGGGGACCCCTCGCCATTTTTTTTTTTTACTTTGTTTTTAAATTTTTCAAAATCGCACATTTTCATGACTAAAAATTGCACTTTACCGCGCTTTTTTTGCCACGAATTCACATCTTATTAAATATGTGAAAATCGGGCCAATAATGCGATTTAAAAAAGTGCGATTTGGTGCGATTTCTGAAAGTGCAATAAAATCGCACTTCACTAAATCTCACCCATTACATCTGCCCTACCTGCAGTGCAGCATTGTTTTGTCCATTAAAGGAGTTTGTTTTTCCAAATTAACCTTAATATTTGATGCTCATATTATAGGGGGGAATGTAAATCACCCCTAGGGTGCATTAGAACCACTAGGAATTCCACAGCACCACAATATTAATTAAACATAGTTTCACTTTTTTTATAACATAATCTTGCTCGGGACACTTAAAACAGAGAAAAAAGATATTCGATTTTCTTCCTTGGGAAATTTAGAAGACCAGCAGCATAAATAGTACAATTTTGCCCTCTGGAGGATGGAAATATTATGGCCACCTTATTTTCAGGCATAACAAATACTTACCACCAATATTATCATATGAACTAGTAAATGTATGTTGAAAATAGAAGATATTATGTTTACTGAAAAGAACAGTTTAAGACACAAAAATGTTATTTAGATTCAAATTAGTTAGTTTGGAGGTTTCATAATTGTTTTCAATTTGGGAAGAATATTGTTGTTCTGATCTTTTCAGATACTGAGCGAATTAGAATTGAGGTTTATTTTGGGTGAATCGTTAGAGTTCTCTTGCTTAAGAGAATGGGAAGCTGTAACTCAATTAAATTTTGACATATGTACCATCATCATTAATATATCTAGTTTTTTAAATAATTGTGATTTCTACAATTGTAGTAATAGTTAGAATTTTACAACCAAAAAAAAAACAGTAGAGGTGCAGAAAATGATGGCACAAAAAAACGATGAATGAACACTACAACAAACAATGGCAGCAGGTCAGCATACACAGATGGTATGCTTTATCGAAGTACGAGATCATACAAGTAGATAATAATAATAATAATAATAATAATAATAATAATAATAATAATAATAATAATTGAACAAAAATATAATGTAATGTTCAAATGCTATTAAGCATCTTTTGTCCTACAATAAATACAGTATATTTAAGTATATCAGGAACACTGTATGAAGTACTTCATATCCGCTAGAACCAGTTATACTTGGAGCAATTTTAGTTTCTTCTACAAGTTATTGTTTAACCATATCATAAGCATACTGTAGATGAGAGTTTGGAAATATGTTTGTATGGCAGTGCTCAAGGCATTACGATAGGAGTGGTAGATAGTCCCAGATTTACACCATTAATGTTCAACTTTTACTGAGAGTTTTTGTAGGTGTCTTGTTAACTTAGAAGGCCACAGTTGACATCTAGGCCTACATGGATTGTGATGGGTAGCTGGAGCCAATTCATCAAGGGTTATTTCACAAGTCTGGTTCAGGTGTGATACAGCCATATCAGGAGTAGTGATGGAAGAAATAGATGAAAACAGTTGTTGCAGAGAGGAGGAACGGTCTTCAAAATTAATAGCATTAATATTTCTGCAGACTTGAGGTGGATTGAAGACTTCTGGGACATTGATTTTGAAGTAATAGAGGATAGCATGCCAGTAATAAGGTTGTGATCTGAGAGAGGGGGAAAGGAGACAGCCTAGTATAAACAGTCCAAGCCAAATTAAGGTAAGCAAATTAAGATAACTACTCAATGAAAGTAAAGAAAGATATGGAGGTAAATAAATAATGTCCCTCCACATGGTATCACCACCTTGCCCAAATAATTGCTATAAAGGGTATCGATTGGGAGTAAACCAGCCCACTCCAGTAGAAAAGATAGTAACCCTAAGTGGCACCACAGGTGGAATAAAGATTGTGTTTAGCAACCTTATTAAAAAGTGGTAATAGGAGAAAAACAATAATAAATTTTACTTCCATAAACAATGGGTATATGTCCTCCTTAATATTCACAACACCTCTCTATCCAATCCACATTCTCCCCTATTTACAAACACAGGGGAGAATGTGGATTGGATAGACCTGGAGCAATTTATGCAATACACCTGTCGATCCTGCTAAGCTCGATCTGGTTTTGTATTTTCAAATCTGTTCATATACAGGGTTTATTAAACACCTTGTTAACAAAGTTTACATTGAGCGCTGTGGTTTTCCTATTCACTACTTCTTCGTTTGCATCAATCCATGATTAAAAGACAAGTGTCAACATTAAAAATCTGTGCATACATATACATATCATCACCAGGAGGGTTGCATCATGTGATAGAGTGACATGTATAATATAAAATCGCTAAAAAGACTTAATTTAATAATTTAAAGGAACCACTTAATTTCAAAGTCGGCATTAAGCCCACCTGGTTTTAAAGTGCCGAAGTCATATATACTCTGCATTTCCGCTCTGGCTAATAAAGTGCTTAAGTTCCTTTGTCTATTATTGGGTTTAATGCATTTAATGGCCAGAAATTTTTGTTATGCAATTGGTTGAACAATCGTGGACCTCCTTAAAGTGCTATGATAGTGCATGGGTGGGGAGTCCTTTTTTAATATTGCGGAGATGCTCCCCTATCCTCACCTTAAGGGGTCTCTAAGTCCGACCTATATATGTCAGGTTACAATTGCACACTCCAGTAGTTCAAGGTTTATCTAATGAGGTAAGACTTCTCCTAAACAGAAAATCACAATTATAAGCAAAGCCCCAAAACTCAACTCCTTAACTGTAAAAAGTTACACAATTCAGACCACAAAAGGAGGACACTCCTTAACTTTAACTCTAGCACATAAATGTATGCTGACACAGTTTAGTCATTTACATTCTGTTAGACAGATACGATATCCAACTTAACCCTAGAGAAAAACAAGACATAAGCAGGAGATTGATCAAACCTTCTAAAGAGGACAGATGTAAGTGCTGTTTATATGTGTATTATAATTTGCTATACACAGGTGATTAATAGTAGACACCAGGGGCGAATTGGGATGGAAAATCAGCCTGGAAGCTACCCAAAGGGTGGTAAAGTAAGATGAGGGGGTGGGGTCTTTTGAAGGGCGTGGGATCCCTCATGTGGCTTGATTTTGAATTGGATGCACTTCCTTGTGTCTTTTGCTGCAGTTGGGTCTGCTGCTGATGACACAACAAAGCCATTCCCAGGTGTACGTCCATGCTTCCAAATATACAAGGCCTGAGATGCTCACTTTCAGTATCTACAGACACTGCAACCAAGCATTGTAAGCTTCCATTACACGACTGAATCTTTCACAAGCCCTATGCTTGTGAAAGGGTGGTATATCTTCCAGAGGTCAGAGGATAGGGTTTATTTGGGGGAGGAAGGGAATGCTCCAAAGGCAGGGCTGGATCAAAGACTTCATGCGCCTGGAGCTAAAAATGTTGAAGGGCCTTTTATGAGAAGCAGAGGAATGTCACTACCAGTGCTTATGTGGGCATGGCCAGAGTGTTATAAACTAGACCCACTACACCAGGCCTGCTCAACCTGCGGCCCTCCAGTTGTTGTGAAACTACACATCCCAGCATGAACTGCCACAGTATTGCTATTAACAAATGCTAAAACTGTGGCAGGGCATGCTGGGATGTGTAGTTTCACAACAGCTGGAGGGCCACAGGTTGGACAGACCTGCACTACACTATCTGCCCAAATGTCTAAGTATGTAAAAGTACAACATTTGTGTGGAAAATAGAAATACAACCTAATATCTAATACCTGATAAATGGCTGACCGTGTGGCCATCTGGTGGTTGGTGTCCCTCATGCTGTCATGGTGATGGACTGATATATATGTGGAGGTCTGGAGCTGGAGCTCCATCTGCCCCATTTTTAATCTGAACATAGAAGTGGAACTGACCCTTTTCCTTGTCTATGTTCAACTAACACTCTGGTCAGTATAATTAAGTGTTTGTAATCTTACCATAAGGAAGCTTATGGGTGTGGCCTAATGGTAATTCTGCTCTGTGACGGCCCGTTGCAACAGGACCAAGAAGAAGCAGAGCACCGGAGCACTCTGAGTGGCTTTGTGGTGGCATGTGTAGCACATTAGGTTGCAGGTTGCCTTTCTGCAACGGCTGGACAACATTAGCCAAGGGGAATCGGGAAGGTCATATAACCTTTATGGTGTCCTATACCTAATATTTGTATCAGCTGCCATTTATCCAGGCACTTTGCAGGATTTATTCGTTGACAGATACAATATCATTTGATTTTTGTTCATGATGTCCCTTATATAAATAGCAGCTACGGTGCTTATGCTATATACAGACACATTTTTATTGTTTTCTATTGTATATTGTTTTTTTGTGAAATAGAAATTAACACTGTATTCTATTAACTCCACTCTCGGGGAAATTTACTAAGAATGCGAATACGAAAATTCGTAATAGCATTCTTAATACGAATGCATACGACTGTCATCACCGTCATATGGCATTTACAAATTCTTATTCCGGAGGAAAATTTACTTATCGGTCGTATTTGACTGATTCGTATTTTCCGATGGCGTATGGATTTGTATTTTTTCCAATACTAAAAATAAAAAGTTGTGGGACACGCTAGAAACAATGTATATATTAAATGATTTAATTAAACTTAAAAATAAATACATTCACAAATGCACGGCCAGTGTTAAAAATCTACACAATAATCAATTTATGAACCATATATAGATAAAAAATAACAATTTTCAGTATCCTAATACAAAGTAGTTATTGTGTTGTTTGTAAACAAAAATCACATAGATTTGATTTAAAATAAAAAAAAATCAATGGGTAAAAAACAATTCGTCCTTTAATGAGGTAGATGTTATAGGCGTATAGTGTCCTGTTGGGGGAGACAGGGAGTCCCCTGTTTCCTTGTCTGGCCAGACAGATATATATATATATATATATATATATATATATATATATATATATATATACAGGTTGAGTACCCCCTATCCGAAATGCTCGGGACCACGAGCATTCCGGATAGGGGAATATTCCGGTTTTTAGAATAAATTGTTTTAGCCATACTTACCTGTCCCCTGATGGTGTCCGGTGGTCCCTCGGCGTCCACGCAGTCCCCGGGCGTCCACAGCAGGCCTCCGGCATCTTCTCCGGGTCTCCAGCGGTCCCAGGAATGCATTGCGCGAGTGTGCGCGCGCACCGGTGACGTCACCGGCGCACGCGCACACTCGCGCAATGCATTCCTGGGACCGCTGGAGACCCTGGAGAAGATGCCGGAGGCCTGCTGTGGACGCCCTGGGACTTGGTAAGTATAAAAAGAGGGTTAGGGAGGGTAAAAAAAATAAAAAAAAAATTCGAATGATTCCAAAAACCACGGTTTTTGGAATAATTCGGATAATAGATATACGGATACGGGATACTCAACCTATATATATATATATATATATATATATAAAAAAAATATTCTATATATATGTAAATGTGGGAGAATTCTCCAAATACCTGCTTCTTGAAGTAGACCACAGTTTTGATGTTAGCTTAATGGCGACTTGCAGGGGTACCTTAGTTACCGGTATGTCGTTTAAGTTCCTCCAATGTTTTAGGCAGGTGAGGTTCTCACAGTGAGATGGAGAGATCAGCCAGAAAAAAGTTTGTATATGACGCGTTTCTCCGCCTTCTTGGGGTGTCAGCGGCTTCCTCAGATAGTAGGCCAATACTAATTTGTATTTTAAACACAAATTCGTATTTTTAAATACGAATTCATATTTCCTGCAGTGTTAAAATAAATAAATAATTTTTAAAATATGGTGTAGGCTCAAAGGGCCGGTCCTGGTTGTAAAAAATCAGGGAAACAATAAAGTTGGGGTTTCCCTTATTTTTTAAAACCAGGCCCAAGGGCCAGTCCTGGTTCCCAAAATATGGGGGACAAAATGAATAGGGGTCCCCCGTATTTTAAGAACCAGCACAAGGCCCAACCAGCCAGCAGGGTAATGTCACAGCCGAGGGACACTTATTACATAAGGTCCCGAGGCCAAAACATTATGTCCTCCCTCCAGAATTTACCTGCCCAGGCTGAAGCCTGGGGCTGCCCCCGGTGACCCTGGGCGGTGGGATAATGGGGGATATGTTTTGGCCGCGGGACCTTAATTTAGTAAATTAGGACTCACCTTTCTTTTGAAATCTGTGTCACTGGAACGCCTACCACAGCCCAAGTTATCACATCACCCCAAGGTGTCGGCAATCCATATAGGCCTAAATATTTTATGCAATTGAGAATGAGTTTAACATCTTCTGAGTATCACATAAGTAATATGGGTGTGATATAGAAGATCTACAGTATTTAGGTCAAGGCCGATCCCACATGGTTGGCATGCATTAGGTCGATGGGTACAAAAGGGTACAGATAAAGAGTCTACAGTGGTTATGACATCTGGTGATGTCAGCTGCCCGCCTACGGCAGCCGTGTCACTGCCGAATTTCCATTAGAACGCCCAGCATTTTCATAGGAACACCCATGAAACACTGGGCTTTCCCATGGGCGAGTCCACCCGCCGCCCCACGTCCGCACTGGTGGGTGCAAACAGGACGGCAAACTAGTAGTTTGCTGTGTCCGCTCGCATCTGGCGTCTGCACAGATAGCAAACATCGCTCCCCCGTGCGAACACGTGGGGGAGCGATGGTATTAGAATCAGGCCCAATGTCTTTCTACCAATCCTTGATCTCATTGTTACCCAGAGTCATTGATCCATTCTCTTCATTTCTCCAGAAACCTTTTTGTATAGTAACCTCAGTTCCAGGTTCTAGGCTTGCAGATTTCACAATCTGACCTGTGTTCCTCCTAGCAAAATATATTTAAGAAATAAATTCAACCTTTTATTCTAAAAACAGTAAAGTGTAATTTTTTTTTATTCTGCATTATAAAATAGCAACACTTACCTCCCTTGTGGGGGAAGGAAAAGAACCAGCACTCCAGGATTGATGGTATAAAGTGATCTGTATTTAGATGCAGACCATGATTAAAGTGTTCAATGGCTGACCCAACAGCCATTTCAACTGGAAGCTGGCCTGTTTTCCTCAGGGGTAAAGACAGTGTCAACCAGCAATGACAGGGAAAATAAGACCATTGCTTATAAACTTCCTCCGTCAGAGGATGACCAAGTTATTGTTCTTTCTGAACATGAGGTTAGGTTGGGTTTGTTAGGGGTAAATTCTAGTAAAGCAACCGGCCCGGATGGTATCCCGGGAAGGGTTCTGAAAGGCTGTGCTGGGGAACTAGCTATGATTTTCACGGTCATTTTTAATTTGTCTTTAATGACTAGCATTGTCCCAGAAGCATTTAAATCTACTCTAGTTATCCCTATACCCAAGAAAACAAAAATAGAAAGTCTGAATGATTATCGCCCAATTGCGTTGACTCCCCTTATCATGAAATGTTTTGAGAGGCTGATATTGACACGCATGAAGAGTTTTTTGCCGGTAGGGTTTGATAATAATTAATTTGCCTATAAATCAAAAAGATCCACAGAGGATGCCTTGTTGTCGGTAATCCATTCTTTGTTATTCCATCTAGACAAATCCAATGCCTATGTCAGGTTGTTGTTCATAGATTATAGCTCGGCGTTCAATACTATTCTCCCAAACATTCTAATTAATAAACTTCGTAGACTGGGGTTCTCAGCGGCACTATGCAACTGGATTTTAGATTTCCTGATTAATAGACCTCAACAAATAAAAATTGGCGAATATATATCTTCCCCTATTCAAATTAGCACAGGTACGCCACAAGGGTGCGTCTTGAGTCCACTTTTATTTTCCCTTTTTACTTATGACTGTTATCCGCAGGCGGATACTAATCTTATTATAAAGTTTGCGGACGATACTACTGTGGTAGGCCTTATTAATGGCGGAGATGAGAGTGCCTATAGAGAGGAAGTTGATGTTTTAGTTAGGTGGAGTACTGAAAATAATTTATTATTAAACCTGACTAAGACAAAATAAATTATTATTGATTTTAGGCGAGGTAGGAAGATGGAATTGATGCCTCTCCAGATCAATAATTTGGTAGTAGAGAGGGTTACAGATTTTAAACTATTGGGAGTAACTATCTCTCAAAACCTTACTTGGTCTGCCAATACTGATTTGATGGTTAAGAAGGTTCACCAACGTCTTTTTTTTTTTAGGAAGCTCAAAGTGGCTGGGTTTTCTCAATTAAATCTGATTAGGTTCTATAGAGGAGTTATTGAAAGTATTATCTCATACTGCATTGTGGTATGGTTTGGTAACAGCACAAAAAAAGACCTGATTAAACTGGACAGGGTGAGTCATTCTGCCGCGGCTATTATAGGCTGTGAGCTGCCCTCTACTGAAGAGATCTTTGTTAAGAACTGCCGGCGCAAAAGAGATAGTATTATGCTTGATCCCCACCATCCTTATTATCAAATGTTCTCATTTTTACCATCAATGAAAAGGTTAAGGCTTCCTAAGCTACGAACTACACGTATGAGAAACAGATTCTTTCCTTTAGCAATTATTGATTTTAACCAAGTTCGTTAATTGTTGTCTTTCTATGTTTCGTACTGTAATTTCGTTGTTGTTCAATTTTTATTGCGATGATAATGACAATAAAACTGTTATATGTTATATTATGTATATATAACACATAAAACGGCGCCAATCCCGCCCAGATGCTAACTAGCACGGAGCTGTCAATCAGAACCACACACTGCGGGTGCGTGCGGCTCCTGTGACAGCGGTAGGGGTGGGGGGGGTGTACGTGGCGCATCATAGGGGTTCCTCGGCTGACAGCTGATCACACACTGCGCTGTCTGAGCGCTGATCACGGGTATAGAACTGTGTATACAGCTACTGAGGGGGAGCGGGGTTTGGATGTTGCTGCCGGGCAGCTAGGACTGTAATCGAGAGAGGGATTAGGTGGCCGTGCATATCCCATCAGTCTGAGCGGGGTTTCCGTTTATATATAGCACTCTGGTGGTTATATATTACCACATGGGAGAAAATGTAATTAGGCGCAATGTGTTAGCAGAGACGGAGGAAGCCGGCTCACCCCGCTGTCAGTGCGGTGTGAGCCGATAGTGGAGGAGGGAGTCAGCGTTGGACCCTGGTGGTGTCAGTATATTTATATAAAATGAAGGTGTGTGTGTGTGTGTAATAAAGTTTTCTCTGTGTGGTTTTTTAAACATTCTTTTTACAGGTGGACTACAAGTCCCAGCGGGCCCATTAATGCCCCACATGCTGGGACTTGTGGTTCGCCAAGTCCCAGCATGCGGGAGAGGCCTGCTGGGACTTGTAGTTCACCTGTATAAAGCAATGTTTTGTATGTATGTTTTAACCCTATCAGGCCAGCGTCCACAGGCCACGGATGCCGGTGAAGCCTGGGGGGAACCCTTTATTGGGGGGTCCCCACTCCCACACATAACCCATCCAAGGCTGACCAGCCACGGTGCTCATGGTACGGCCGGGGGACCTGATGTAAAAAGTGTCCGTAGCTGTGGCATGACTGTTGAAGTCCGGTGCTGGTTCCAAAATACGGGGGACCCCAGATTTTTTGTCCACCCTATTTTAGGAACCAGAACCGGTCCAAGAGTCCGGGCTGGTTTCAGAAATACGGGGGGCCCCTACGCTTTTTGTCCCCCGTATTTTTGGAACCAAGTCCGGCTCAATGCTCGGGAGAGGGGACCCCATGCCATTTTTTTTTTTATTTTAACTTTTACACATTTTTAAAGACAGAACCATGCACAGATCTCAATGACCTGTGCATGGTTCTGTCAAATTCGCCTGTCAGAACCTGGGGCCAAATGTAATAGGGTGAGAGTTTCAGAAAGTGAGAGATTTTGGGAGAGTTTCCCCATGTTTTTTAAAGCAGCAATCAATTACCCAGGTTGATTTTGCCATGGAATTGATTGCTGCTTTAAAAAACATGGGAAAACTCTCCCAAAATCTCTCACTTTCTGAAACTCTTACCCTATTAATTTGACCCCCCGTCTATTTTTTGGGAGAATTTTGGTAATGTTTAGCAAAAATCGCACCCTATTACATTTGCAAGTTGTATACTTTATAATGGTAAAACATCTGCATGCAAAATAAATGTTTTTTTTACCAAAAATCGGACATGTCTACAAAATCACCCCCCTATTACATTTCGCCCCATATCTTACCACCAGATACTGTAGATTGATAGGTGCGTAAAAGGGAGGGATAATATATAGTAAGAAAAAGCCCATTGCTTCCCCCAGCACACTGAATGATACAAGTAACCAGATTTGAAAATCACTTGGGAATAGAATTCAGAGATCTTGATTACATATATTTGCAAATACATGGATAAGCCCCCAAGCAACCAGATAGATTGGACAGATACTGTAAATCTGTAGGTGTGTATCCAGCATCAATTATTATGGCTAATTTTGATAACAGAATAGGATCAGCAATATCAGTTACTCTAAATGGACACAAGGGGGAGCATTGTACCCACAAATAATACACTCCATAAACACAAGCTATCTTATGACTGTGACGGATACAGAATATCATTGAATAACTAATACAACACAAGCAGTTTTTGGCTTTTTTTTATTTCAACAGAAACTGTTAATTATTAAATCGTATTGGTTGTCTTGAAGCAGATTCTCTTCACCACGTATTGTATTTGCAACCTACATTTCTGAGAAGACAATTTATCCTGGTGTATTGTAAATAATGATAAATCTCAGTGTGCACAGTTTTAAACCACGTTTGACACTAATCATTTACTATATTTGGTACTCTTTACTTAGAACGGCGCCCAATCTCGGGCATCTCGGGCATTGAATGCACTAAAAAATCGGGTGCGATGTGACCGACGAGATGCCCGTGATTTCCCATAGGGAACAATGTTAAATGTCTCAATTGACCCAATTTTCCTGTTCAATGCCTCAATTGACCCGATTTTTCCATAGGAAACAATGTTAAATAGGCCACAGAGGCCAAATAGGCACCCTGAAGTGTATAATGGCCACCCGAATTGTTAACGCCACCCCAAGATCAACGTCAACCCGAAGCGTGGCGAGCGCAGCGTGGCCGCGAGGGGCGGCGGTACGCGTCCTACGACCTTTTCATACCCCCACTATCCACGTCGGCGTGGAGTTGAGAATAGAAAGTGTGGCGAGCGCAGCGAGCCACCGAGCCCGAAGCGTGGCGAGCGCAGCGAGCCCCACGAGGGGACGCAGACAGCTGTGAAGCCCGCGAGGGGACGCGGATACCTGTGAAGGTATCTGCGTCCCCTCGCGGGGCTCGCTGCGCTCTCCACGCTTCAGGCTCGGTGGCTCGCTGCGCTCGCCACACTTTCTATTCTCAACTCCACGCCGACGTGGATAGTGGGGGTATGAAAAGGTCGTAGGACGCGTACCGCCGCCCCTCGCGGCCTCGCTGCGCTCGCCACGCTTCGGGTTGACGTTGATCGTGGGGTGGTGTTAACAATTCGGGTGGCCATTATACACTTCAGGGTGCCTATTTGGCCTCTGTGGCCCATTTAACATTGTTTCCTATGGAAAAATTGGGTCAATTGAGGCATTGAACAGGAAAATCGGGTCAATTGAGACATTTAACATTGTTCCCTATGGGAAATCTCGGGCATCTCGTCGGTCGCATCGCACCCGATTTTTTAGTGCATTCAATGCCCGAGATGGCCATGATGGGCGCCCTTCTAAGTAAAGAGTACCCTATATTTTATTAAATACTTTGCTAAAGACCAGGGGTGTAACTAGAACTTTGGGTAATAGAATTTTTTTTGAAGGGGCCCCCTAACTCCGGTCTCCACTAGAGTTGGCATGACTAGTGCCACACAAGAGATGTGGTAAGTTTAGCCTTTATTGCAACGTTTGCCCGGCAAGCAAAAACTCCTCTGTGAAGACTTTTTCCCCCCACAGGTATCCTTAATTAAAAATTATCCAGTTCCAGACTGGCGGGGGCAGTGTGGGGGATGGGATCACCAGGACAGTGTCACTTACTGTGCTTCTATCTGTTGCCGAGGGGTAGTGGCGGTTTTTACCTATGGACTGCAGGCAGTGGCGTAACTAGTTATTCGTAGGCCTCATAGCAAAAGTTTGTAAGGGCCCCCTATTTAGCAGCTGATGGTGATAAATGTATGTAAAACATATGACTTAGACAGTAAATATGGGCCCCCTTCAGCTCTGTGCCCCATAGCAGCTGCACCCCTTACAACAATGGTAGTTACGCCCTTGACTGCAGGGCTGCAGCCACCCCAGGTCAATTCTGCCACTGTTCTCTGCCTAAGTGAAGCCATATGCAGTCTGTGAGACTGCACTGGCTTCACTGTGACTGGCAATGACTTCCTATTGGAAGTCTGACCTGTCAGTCACTGAAGGCAGTCCCATTGGGAGGTGTTCCCTCCCTCCAGGATGCCTCTACATGGGCTGCTAAGCGGAAGCCCATAAAGACCAGGTTCTGCGCATGCGCAGCATGAGAATGATACTGCGCATGCGCCAGACTCAAGGCCCTGAATATGCCTCTGGGTGCTGCTGCAAAAGCAGCCCATAGAGGCTGGGGGCCAGCGCATGTGTGAGAGCCATGGGGGCGGGTCCTGCGCCAACACTCGCTGTTCGTACTCACCACGCTGCACTCCGTCTCTCACCTTCGGGCCGATGATGGTCCCGGCACCTTACTATTGCTCCACTGGCTCCCGATGCGATGCCACCTATAGGAGGACCGGGGGAGGAGAATCCCACTATGGGGGGAGGGAATGGTCATCACAGGCACTGCTGGCCTCAAACTGGTTACACCCACTTCTGGAACACGACAGGGAGGGGAAACGCTCCAGGGAGGGGAGGGAGCACGAACAGCAAAACAGACACAACACAGCTTATACTCACCCCTGACTCGGTTACGATACTGGTACCGGCACCTGTGAATTAACACATGCAACCTCCTGCTCCCTAAGGCAGGGCAATGCAACCTCACCGGTGGCTTAACACCACGGTACCTGCGGCCTAGTGCAAGCTGGTGCAACCTGCGGCCTACAAAATCCTGCGCAGCCTGCGCCCTAGCGCAATCCTAAGCATCCTGCGGCTTAGCGCAAACAGCTTGGTCGTGTTTAGGTTTGCCAGGGGGTTGTTGCCAGTGACCACCTGAACTTTGCCTGCTGTCAGGTATTCTGGGAATTTCTCAGTGACTGCCCACACCAGGGCCAGCAGTTCCAGCTTGAATGAACTGTAGTTGTTGGGGTTGCGCTTGGTCTCCTGTAGGCTTCGACTTCCATAGGCAATCACCGTCTCCTGGCCTCCTTGGACTTGGGACATAACGGCCCCCAGTCCCTTGTGGCTCCCGTCGGTGTAGAGTACAAACAGCTTGTCGAGTCCGTGTATGCCAGTATTGGTGCCTGCATGAGGGCGTCCTTGAGTTGGTGGAATGCGTCGTCCTGCCTATGTCCCCACTCAACCACTCTCTTTCGGGAGTCAGTGGCTACTCCTTTTAGCAGCTCATGAAGGGGGCCTGCTATCTTGGCAAAACCTTTAATAACTCGCCTATAGTATCCTACTAGGCCCTGGAAGGCCCGTACTTTGGTCACTGTCGTTGGCGCCTTCCATCCTTGGATTGTGGCCAGTTTCCCAGGGGTCGGTTGCACGCCTTCCTCGGAGACCACATGGCCTAGGTATTCTAGGCTGGTCTTTAGGAGATGGCACTTTAGAGGTTTCAGTTTGAGGCCGTAGTTCTCCAGCCGCTGCAGGACCAAATCGAGCCTCTGAAGGTGTTCGTCCATCGTGGGGGCGAAAACAATGATGTCGTCCAAATAGATCAGGATGGCTTTGAAGTTGAGGTCCCCCAGGCAATGCTCCATGAGGCGTTGGAAGGTGGCGGGCACGTTGGAGAGGTCAAAAGGCATCCGGCAGAAACCGAAGAGTCCCATGGGGGTGATGAAAGCAGTCTTGGCCTGGTCACCTTCCGCTACCGGCACCTGCCAGTACGTGCTGGCCAGATCCAGCGTCGAAAAATAGCGGGACTTGTCGAGGGCGGCTAAAGACTCCTTGATGCGGAGGAGGGGATAGGCGCCCCTTACTGTGCAGCTGTTCAGTTTCCGGGAGTCGACATAGAAACAGAGGGCTCCGTCCTTCTTCTTGACTAGGAAGATTGGCGCCGCCCAAGGGCTCTTGCTCTCCTTAATGACCTGGTTTTCTAACATCTGCCGAATCATAGTCTTCACCTCCTGGTACAACCGGGGTGGGATGGGTTGGTAGCGATCATGGACAGGAGGAGTTGTCCCGTGTTGATCTCGTGTTCCAATGCACAGGTGTAGTCAAAGTCCTCCTCACTGAGGGAGAATGCCTTCTGTCTCTTCCACAATAGCCGCTCCAGACGCTTGGCATCTGTTGGATGAATTTGGTCCAGAGTCACGTCCGTTTGGTCCAGAATGACCCGGCCGTTCCAGTGTCAGTGGGGGCCTCGTATTCATCAACCGCCAAGGAAAGTGTCCAGGGCATCTCATCATCGGAAAAGAGCGTGACACCCTGTTAGGGTATCATGCGGGTCGCGGGGATCGCGTGAATTTGGGCCATGGTGGTCCTGGCGGGGATTGGAGCCGGGCAGCTCCCGATGTTACAGATCCGGACCGGCACCGTCCCGCCCCTGACCCTGGCTAGGGCACAGTCTCTATGAGTACTTCCTTTCCTTCCAACCGGTGCTGCGACCTCACCGGCAAGTGCAGGATCACCTCCTGCCGGGCGGGAATTTTCAATTTCTGTTTGTGCTGCGTCTTGACCTGAACAATCTGCCCCTTGCTCCCGGTGATCCCAGGCTCTTCACACAGCTGTACCACCCTATGGAGGGCTTGTTGGAACAGCTTCTGAATGTGTAGGTGCTTCCAGTAGCGAAGGCCCTTTTCCTGGGCAAAGGCCTTGTCCATGCAGCGTAGGATATTCATGCCCAGGATGACAGAGCCATGGGCCAACTCCTCCCCAGCAACTACCATGACGCCCTTCTGGCCCAGGGTCTGGCCATAAAGTTCAATTTCGATCCATATCACCCCCAAATGTCATATGTCTAATATGAGAATGCAGACTCAGGGTCTTGGGCATCTGCAGTGCTGCAGGGCTTCAGAGAAAGAAACAACCAGCTACCATCAGTTCACCACTGGGGCAGCTCCCCCAGGTGATGCACCCACCACCCCTCACCCTCCAACTCCTCGCCATGCCCCAGTGTAAGGCTCTTGCCCCTCTAGCTTTGCTCTTCTTGCAATATAAAAGATAACTACATTAAATATGGAAAACTTAGCATGAGAAAGCTATAGGAATTAGATTTTGCGAGATAGATGTGAGATGTTTTGTGTGGTTCAGATCAGTGCTTAAAGTGGTCCTGGGGATGTGGGGGAACTCACTTTCCCCGCCTGTTGCCCCCCCCCCCCCCCCCGCCCCTTTCCATATGTCACAGCCAGGGTGGCTGATAGTGTGTTTGGCGCCCCCTGCAAGCAAATGTATGGCCTATTCCACACACCTATGAAAATAATAATGTGGGCCACATAATACCACCCTTATTTGAAATGATGCCCCCCAGTGCAGAACAACCCAACAGCCAAAAGAAAAATAGGATAGTGAGTGCCGAAGGCGCGATGAAAAAATTTAGGGCATGGCTTTATGGGACAGGGAAATATGCGCACCGTATTGGCCATTACACATCATATCACACACCGTAATTTGTCCATTACATAATATGCCACTCACGGTAATGCCTATTACATATTATGCCACATAAGTGCCGCTTACCTACATGCTCATTGCTAGGGTTTTTTAGTTTGATGCCAGGGGTCACCTGCTCTTTGCCAGGGGTTACATGCACAGTACCAGCCAGGATTAAATTGCAAACACTATGGGGCTTTACAATAAAACAACTTGTGGTTGCCCGTTTATAATTTTAATTTTGCAAGCAGCAGCCATATAAACAGGGAGTCCATGCACAGTAACCAATCACCACCAAAATAGCAGCTTTTATATCATAATCCAACTATAGAGTGGAAACTGGTACAAGGGAGCACACTATGGGGGTAGCTGGTACAAGGGAGCACACTATGGGGAAGGGGTATGGGGCTGGATATAGGGGTTCACACTGATCTGGGAGGTGGGGAGTAACAGGCATGAATACAGACACCAATGGAAGTGCACAGTACAGGCAAGTGCCAACTTACCTGCAGTCTGTGCCTTTTATTATAAGGAGGGAAGTGCAGTTTCGCCGGCAACAGGTTAAAGTCACTTGGTGAGTCCCAGGGTGTATATGGAGCTGTTTCTAAGATGCCTCCTGTCCTGTCTCCTGCGGTTTGTACTCTGGGCGGGCAGCATTAACATACAATAGACGGGAGCCATAAGGGGATCTGGGCTTCTGCGCAGCATGAAGAGCCGGGAGGTGGACGGCGAGGCTGCTTCTGGGGATCGCAGGACGAAATGGGCGACTCTAGCGCTTCGGCGGGACTCCAGTGGCAGAAGAACCTGAAGCCTGGCGCTCCGGGGGAGGGGGTGAGAGCGGGAGGTACTCCAGTGCTCATGTGTAGGAGCTCAGCTGGGAAGGGGTGGACGCGGACAGTGCAGTTGAGGGAGGCGGATGCGGCCATGGTTAATACAGCCCTGCAGGGGGATGGGGTGAATGGATGAGGGGGTGATTTGAAGGAAGTGAGAGGGGATGAGGTGGTGGGGTGGGAGGGGATGGCGACGAGAGGGGGGTGAGGCGACAGGTGGAAGTGGAGAGGAGGCGGGTCCCGTTCTTACCATGATTAGCGGGTCCCCGGCCTTCCAGCTCTCCTGTTCCCTGGTCCGCTACTGCTGCTCTCTGGCAGCCGATGCTGCTCTCCTGTGCCATGGGTTTCCTGTGCCGCAGGTGCTGGCGGCCGCTAGTCTGCTGCGCTTTGGTCCCCATCCATTGGCTGCTCTCCTGCTCCAAGTCCTCCGTCCCTCCGCCGCAATCACACATAACAGCTCCCAAGCCAATCGGAGCTCTCATGGTTCAGCAGCGAGTCAATCAGGAGCCACCGCTTCGGCTGCCTGATTAGCTGCCGAGCTCCGATTGGCTGATGCCTAGTGTCAAATTTTAAATGTAATGAGCGGGGCAAGGTGACCGGACAGAGGCGGAACCGTTCCCCCTCCAAAATGGAACTGACGGAACGCAGTTCCGCCCCGTTCCGGCTCACTTTAACCCCTGGTTCAGATTTAGGTTAGAGATGTGCGGTCCGGATTCTGAAGAATCCGGACCGCACCGCAACACACCGAACGCTGGGATACAATTATTGCCGAGCCGCGGCTCAACAATTCCAGCCAGGCTCGGATCCCAAAGCGAGGCCGAACGGCGCCTTCCCGTTGTTGGATTCTCGCAAGACCTGGATTCCATATAAAGCGCCAAGCCCGTGTCTCGTCGCCATTATATAGGATCCAGAGAGGGGGAAACAGCACGTTCCGCTGGCGCGCTCTGCAAACAAGTTTACTTAAAAGATAAAACTACATTGGGCAGCTCTGAGCGATAGTGGGCAGCTTTAGTGGAGCATTACAGTGGGCAGCTTTGTTGTTTCATAGACAGTGGGCAGCTTTGTTTTAAAAACACTGGCAGTGGGCAGAGGCACCAGCTTTGTTTCAAAGTCAGTGGGCAGCTTTGTTTCCTAGGCAGTGGGCAGAGGTACCAGCTTTGTTGTTTCATAGGCAGTGGGCACCAACTTTGTTTCATAGGCACTTTAGGCAGTGGCCACAAGTTTTTATTTTATTTCAGTTTAGTAGCACCACCAGCAGTCTTGTTTTATAGTGTGTATATGCCGATAATGTGACTGCCGTCTATAGCTCTGTACCTCATCTGTTTATACGTTACAGTGACTGCTGTTACCCCATCTGTTTATACGTTACTGTGACTGCTGGTACCCCATCTTTATTTACGGGACTGTGACTACTGTCCGCAGCTCCGTACCTCATCTGTTTATACGTTACTGTGACTGCTGATACCCCATTTTTTTTATAGGGTACTGTGACTGCTGTCCGCAGCTCCGTACCAGTTTATAAGGTACTGCTGTGACCACAGGCCGTACCCCACTGTTTATTTAAAATTAAAAAAATTATCATAAGTTTAAAAAAAAGAAAAAAATTCTCTGTCCCACGTACTGTGACTGCTCTCCGTAGCTCCGTACCCCATCTGTTTATAAGGTACTGTGAGAGCTGTCCGTACCCTAGCTGTGTTATTACGATACTGTGCGACTGTGGTGACCATTACGCGCTGTTTTTAGCATTGACTCTTTTTTTGTGGGGACCCAAACACCGCCACAGTCGTGTGGCAGACCCTGTGGCTGAAATAATTGGTTTGCTAAAGTGTGCATGTCCTGTTTATACAACGTAAGGGTGGGAGGGCCCAAGGACAGTTCCATCTTGCTCCTCTTTTCTTTAGGCGCTGTTGGGAGCATTTCTTCATAAAGTTTATTAAAGTGTCACACTATTATTTTTTAAAGTCTTCAAAATAGACAGGAAATGAGTGGAAATGAAGGTAATTGAGGTAGGAACAAAAACAGGCCAAAATTCTGTGATTGTAGCAGTTTTTATGAGTTTAAAAAAAAAATACAGATCCAAAACCAAAAAGGGCGGTTTTGGCAAAAACGAATACAGATCCAAAGCAGGAGGCAGATACAGATCCAAAACATCTCTAATTTAGGTAATGATAGAGATTTAATTCTACAAACAGGGGCCATCTGGATGTGGGTGTTTTGTTGGACCGAATTCATTTAGAATATGATTTTAAAGATTAAAAGGATACTTTTGAGTAAATAAATATATTTAACATATTAAATAAAATATGCAAGTTACAGATGTGTCCTTTTACATTCTTTCTGCGAGGCAAGGGTTTTGCGGCATATCGGGGTGCTGGCGTTTGCATGCTCGCATAGCGCGAGCATGCAAACGCCAGCACCACGATATGCCACATAACCCTTGCCTCGCAGAAAGAATGTAAATGGACACATCTGTAACTTGCATACTTTTGAAAACTAGTTTCACATCGTCCATTGAGGGGGCGTGTCTATATCCATATACAATATTGTGAAAACAGATTGTGAACGTGGCACCTAGAAGCGTGGGTGTGTACTGCTACATCTGAGAGGAACCTGTTAAAATGACTTATATACATATTGTAGATGAGCCCCGAAGCAGTTAGTAAGAGATACTATACTTGCCAAAGAAAAGTCACTGATGTGTCAGGGATTGTTCATCTACAGTATTGTGTTTTACACATGGCTCCATGTGAATGGGTACAAGAAGTGCATGTAGCCATAGGGATCATTGTGTTTAATCACCAATGCTGGGAAATGGCGCCGATGATTCAATGTAAATGTATCTATCTCTCGTTCCTTTTTTTCCCAAAAAATGTAACAGCTACATTATGTGAGCTAGGTGACATGAGGGAGATTGCTAGACTAATGAGGGAGAGAGGGAGATTGCTGCTATTTCAGGGTCTCCTGCAGAATGCAGCAGGGTAGGAAACTATAGCTATTCTATTTAAGTGAAATCTGCATCCATGACGCGTTGCCTTCATATCATAGTCCCGCTACAGTAAGCTGCTACTTGCAGCAAAAAAAAAGTGAGACACATCTGTAAATTAAAGGCATGGGTACCCCCTTTCATATTAAATACTGTATATAACAGCACACCGAATATAAAAGCACTTGTGTAGATAAATATGTTATCAGTATTTTGCAGACTCGTTAACTTTTTAAACTGAGGAAATTTGCTGTGAAATTTTAACTATAATGACAATGAAAGTGAAATAAATATCTTTCTCTGTATTGTTTCTGTAATGTATATATGTTTTGTGAAGATGTAGGTAAAAGTGACGTATTAGATGTACCAATGCAATTTACACTGTGATTTATTTTCTTGAGTCTTTCCATTTTTTTTTCATAGAAATATGCTACAAACTGTCGGACAATGGCATTGTCCCATATGAAAAATTCCATACCATCCCCAGACTACTGGACTGTGCGAGTGATGCAGTGGCATCCCTAATTCCACTTCCACATAGCAAAAAGGGAAGAGGAAAAAAATGGAGTGGTGCGCTATCAACAGCTGCTGGCACTGGGTTGTCAAGCCCAAGGTAATAGAGATGCAAAATAGAAAAATGTGCCAGCGATGGCTGTTCCAATGATATAGACAAGACGGTTCTCAAATAAAAATAAATGTAATATTTTACATATAAACATGTATCATAGACAAATAAACAATACAAATAATATTTATCTAAAAAGTTTGAGCAATTAATAAAAATATATATCACAGGGATATTATGTATGTGCAAAAAGAGAAAAAAGACTAACTTACGTTAGTGTAGAGCGCTGTGCCAGAGTGTATTTTGTCAAACAAGCTGCTGCTTAAAGGGAGTAGTCAATTCCCAAATGGAAAAAATAGAAAAAGAAGAAGGAAGCAGCGCTTATGGTATGAAATACATAGATAGGGTTTAATTAAGAAAACATAATAAAATACACAATAAAAGTACAATTGATAAAAATTGTACCAATCACTAAATCTTTTTATCAATTGTACTTTTATTGTGTATTTTATTATGTTTTCTTAATTAAACCCATTCTATGTATTTCATACCGTAAGCGCTGCTTCCTTCTTCTTTTTATATTATGTATGTGGTTAGAGCTTCATGGTGGATGGCTCATTTAAGACAATTGAGTGAAGATTTGATATATTACATGATGTTAGGAGTCTGATTAGCTGTTATTCAGACGTAGGTGACAAACAGAGTCCTAGGATGCCCTATGATTTCAAGGGCTTAAGCCTCCTTATTTGGCGTCTTCTCTTTTTAGCTGGAACTCTTAGGAATAGTGCAGGTATCCCAAAACTTGTATGGTCCAGATTAATCAGGTGGAATGCAGACGTCGACGGGAGGATGGACTGGTCACTCGGCAAGGATGGATTTGGCTGCAAGAGTTTAAACTTTAATATTAAATTTATTTTTATTTGAGAACCGTCTTGTCTATATCATTGGAACATCCAGCGCTGGCACATTTTTCTATTTTGCATCCACATAGCAAACCTGGGTCACATCAGGCGCTTTAACATTAAATCCCAGGTCTCCTATTACACAGAGGGCCATCCGGGTTTAACCCATCTTATATCCTGGGTCGAAATGCCGGGTAGGTCGATCCGGGTTATTAGGCATGGTGCTTTTACACCGCACTTCAATCCGGATCTATGCTGTACGTGTTATAGCCACCTCTGGCAGGTTTGTGTAACTGCAGCTTTGCTACTGTGTGTTTGTTCTGTGCACAAACCTGTTGTATAATTAGTCCGTTACTGTGGGTTTGGCACTAAGCTGCAGTTAATCTCTGTTTCAAGAGGCTTGTGTTTTTTTCAGCCATCCTGATTGGTCCATGCTCCCTATATCATCCTGGTCTGCCTCTATCCGTGTGCTGGTCATAGCTCACAGTTGTGGCGTGAGCCCTTGATATTCAGTGCTATGCTTTTTTTGTCCTAGTTAGTTTCCAGTCTCAGTATTTGTTCCAGTTCTGCCTCCTGTCAGTCCTCGGAATTTCTCCAGCTCTGTTTTCCATTCACCTTCTATTGTGTTTCAGTCGGTTTCCCTGTCTGTTCTCCTGTATTGTATTCAATATTTTCCCATTATTACCAGTCTCTTTACTTATTGTTTTCCTCTCTCCAGTTCTGTTACTAGTCTCAGTTTCTCCATTCTGCCTCCTGTGTTCTCCGCTCTACCCATCTCCATCACCCTGTGTCTAGCTATTATTGTGTGTCACTATTCATTATCTCTCTCTCCAGCCTCTCAGCCACTTGCCTCCTCTCTATTGCTAATCTCTCAATACACTTCCTAGTTTTCACCTTGCATTTATAATTGTTCTCCAGTCTCTTAGTAGGAAACTCCTTCCAGCTGGCATTGATTCGGGTCACTTGGGGTTGAGTTTGTACTACCACCAGCTGCGTAAGTCCTGGTGGCATCCAGTACCAGTAGGTGCGCCTAGCCTTAAAGGAAATGGCAGTTGATATAGGCAAAAAGACCTGCTGGTGTGTTCTACAAGTAAGGGGAAAGGGATGTGTGTGTGTTCTACAAGTCTCAACCCTGGGTGCACAGGGATCATTGCTTAGAGGACCCACCTTAGACAAAAGCCAGCCCGGAGAAGGTCACTACCGTCAAGTTCGGATCCACCAGTTATAACAGTATGTCACCAACCCAGCAATAACCCAGGTCTGAGGTGCGATGTGAAAGGGGTATAATCACCTGCTGCATTCATCATTTTTTATCATTTGTCATTTTAGGTCAATATTTATGCCATTCAATTTTTGTAAGGAAGAAGTCTCTTGAATTATGTTTTCCCTTGATTTCTGATTTATTTATTTATTACCAGTTATTTATATAGCACACACATATTCTGCAGCACTTTGCAGACAATATTTGAACATTCACATATCTGTCCCTGCCCTATGGAGCTTACAATCTATATTCCCTACCACTTGTACACGCACATTCATTCTAGGGTTAGATTTGTTGGAAGCCAATTACCCTACCAGTATATTTTTGGATTGAGGGAGGAAACTGGAGTACCCAGAGGAAACCCACGCAAACACGGGGAGAATATATAAACTCCGCACAGTTAGGGTGGGAATCGAACACCTGAACTTAGCGCTGTGAGACAGTATTCCTAGCCATAACACCATCCGTGCTGCCCATGGCAACAGATGTTTCTTGAATATGCCAATCTTGGTGTCCAGTAGTTAAACAGTCTCTGTGATAATATAAATCCAAGGAATCAGAGGCTAGACACAGGAGAAGTGCACAGGGCAGGCAATGGCGATAGATTTATCTCTGTGGGCTGGTCATTTTAATTGTCAATTCCAAATGGGTGCTAAATGCTACATATATACAGTATATATACAAAGAACATCATACCCTAATAGGGGATTAATCTGCTTTTCCTGTGAAAAATACTCAAGTAAATACATACGTTACAGCACTATGTTGACTATTTCTTACAGATGCTGTAATTTTATGTCATTGTGACTATTCTGCAATTATTGAGGTTGTTGTACATTTTTGACAATTTTAAATTGTCCTGTTGATATTGATAATTGAGTTGATGAATTTCTATTGTTCAAGCATCTATTGTAAGTTTCCCCATGTTAGTGTCCTGATTGTTAGTGCACAGAGAGGAAGTACTGACTTAAAGGCACCGTGTCTAAAATGTATTATAAAAGTATTGGGCATTCCTGGGCAGTGACGGGGAGGTTAAGCAGACACACGAGAAAAAACCCAGACTAAGCCCTTCTTGCCTTTTAAACTCACAGGGCCCGATGTTAACATTTGCTACACAGTGTTCAGGGAAAGTAATTTGCAATGCCACATTGTATCCAGCAGCCAGAATGCAGGAGTAAATGATGGCTACTCATATACAAGCAGCAGCACCCAAGCATTTCGAGGGAAAGCCACAAAAGATGCAATTGAATAGCAAATGCTGCATCTGTGTCTTGTAGGCAGCAATTGAACCCACTCTGGCGGTGCAGTAGACTATGGCATTGTGCACTGTGTTCCCATGGTCTTCTCTATTGCACATGCCTACAACATCACAAAATGCCCATGGCTGCCATTTTCCCAGTATTTGCTGTGCTGCAGCCAGCACAGGGCCAACGGACCGGAGAGTAATCAAATGTATCCACTCTCTTCATGGCTCAGTTGAGGCTGTGTGCGCCCTGCTAGTGCATCTAGTCACACCCATGACCCAGGATGCTGGGCTGTGCCGGGCTACCGTCTAATGGAAACCTAATGGCCGCGATTGCGGCAGAGCCAAGATGAGTGACTACATCTGTAATAAAGTCAGTGCAGGGTGTGAGGTGTGTGGGCCCCCTTGGACACATTATAGTTACGCTAGGAATCTGAGTGTGACATCTATGGTCCTGCTAAGAGGGGAAGGCAGCCACAAAAGCTATATCGATGGCTTTTAAGTAACTGATTCAAACTTGCAGTGGAGGAGAGGTGCCCCCTTGGGAGCAGGAGCCCGGCGGCAGATGACGACATTGCCTCCCAGAGTTTCGCCTCTGGGTTGTGCTATTACTTTTCACTTCAAGACAACATCCAGGATGAATTACACTGAACACAATCATTTGCCCATAAGTCTGAGCATAATCATTTCCGTGCAAAATATCTACTGTTCTACTTTTATCAAAGGACTCCTGGGTCACGTTAAATCAAATATTTGCTAATTAATTTAATAATTCAACAACAACAATAAGCCTTTGATCTGGCACCATCACAGATCATTAGTCTTCTTTTAAAGATGAATAAAATGTGCTTAAAAAGACATAATTAGAATAACACATTTGTTGCCAAAAATATTTTGAATAAATGTTAATCCTTCACAAATTCTTGTCTTTTTGTGTACCATATACTTCACAGTTGGATTAATTTATTTGAGAGTTTATTCCGGCATTGTTTTCCTTATTTAATTCTTGTCTTAAAATAAACTGTCAGTTCTAGCAGCTAAAACTGAGGAGAGAAAATGTACAATGCAAAAATAAACTGTCACATGCTGTAAACAAGCAGGAACTGGAATTCAAACCAGATAAGGTAATGTCTTAGGACCACCTGGTCATCCAAAGACACACATATTTAGTTACTATATAGAGTTCATACTTGCCGACTTTTCCATTTGCCTGTCCGGTAAAAGTCTGGAGAGGCCAGCCGAATCTCATAGTCGGGGGGCGGGAACAAGGCGGCTGACTCAAAGCCCCGCCCCCAATCCACGCAAACACTGCGAGTAGGGGGTGGGGCTAAAATGATGCAAAATGACGCTATTTGCATCATTTTAGCCCTGTCCCCTCTCCATGGACCCGCGATTTTCGGTAAATGCCGGTAATATGATCAGCGGGGAAGGGGGGTAGAGGGGCTCTGGCCCGCAAGCGGGAGACTTGCCCACATTTCCAGGGGGCCAGGAGGCAGACCCGATTTGAACTTGATGGACTAACGTCTTTTTTCAGTCTTAATTACTATGTTACTATGATTTTTCGGGAGCCTCCCGACCATTCCGGGAGGGTAGGCAAGCCTGATATAGTTACTATATATACCCATCATCTATATATATGTCTAGTGTCGGTTTGTTGGCAGTGAGTGAAACTACATCTCTTTCTCTCTCACACATGCATAGAGGCAATCATAAGGTAGCAGACTAGCTTTCAAAGCATTTGCTTTGAGCTGGCTTACTAGTTTAATATAATGGTACTTCCTCATCTTTGCGGCCACCGTTTATGCTACAGAATTTATGTAGCATCATCGTCCCCTCGCAGGCTCAGTGGCTCTGTCCGCTCTCCACAACTCTACTAAAGGTAATACATGGTGGCGTGGACACAGGAGGGTGGTGTGGACACAGGTTCCCTCAATGAAAATTCTTATGTAGCGGTTAAGTAGTGGCTAATGTAACTGTCCTATTGGTGGCGGCAAAGATGAGGAAGTAACAATATAAGTATGGTATGTTTACAGTGTATGGTATGAAAAATTTTATGTTTACAACCTAACTCAGGGGTTCACAACTTTTTCGAATCATGGCACCCTGGAGTATCAGAATTTTTTGTAACGGCACCCCTAGACCAAGGGTTTCTCATTGAGAAAGTTAGAAAAATATATTAAGTTAAGTAAATTGTGTTTATATCTAATCCTAAGGGTCAATTATGTGGTAATTGACAGGATTCACTTCTGTTTGTCCACAATTTGACTATTATATTGGCCATACATAACTTGAATTGGTCATGGACCACCAAACCAGGGCACCCCTGCAAGTCCCCCGAGGCCAAGGCACACAGTTTGGGAACCACTGACCTAACTGTTTAGTGATCTCTTAGAATTAAAACCAGCTGGTATATCATTTTTATAATTTTCTGTATTTTTACGTTCAAGTTGACACCGATGTAGTGCCCATGTCGACCATGTTGACATTCAGGACAAAAAACTTGGGAACCTTGATGTTATTCTTACTCAAATGTTAACTGGAGCATAGGCACCCCGGCGACCCTTAAGAACCACAGACTGGTGATACGCAAAGATACTGAAATGAAACCAAAAGAATAAACAAGGTCATCAGGTGGCCTCTAACCTAGTGCTTAACTAAGGCAAGTAACACACTCCAGAAGATGTGTCCCCTGGAACTCAAAGCGGCATAATATTGACACAACAGGACCAGGACTCAAAGCAGGAATGGGAGTCTAACATGAAACTGACTTTTTTTATCAAATGAGTTGCAAAATGAGTAGAACATATAGTCAAGACACTGGCCAGGATAGAAATAATGATTTTTTATTTGAAATAATAATTTTGGTGTTGAGATCTTATGACTGCGCTGGCCAAATTAACTTCTATTAAAACCTGGAATCTTTCTGAGCACCCAAATAACTATAATCCAATAGCACCTTTAAACTTGTTTACTTGGGCCTGATTCAGACCTTATCGCTGCTCTGTGAAATTGCAGCATTCTGCGATCAGATAGCCCCCCAGAGTGAAAACCTGCTCTGTGCAAAGCTGTGAATGCCTTGCAAAAATCACACATATTGGCATTTAACAAAAAATTGTTACCAGCTGCGTCTGGTGGGTCTGTGGTGGGTCTGTGTAACGGCAGTCTGTCTCCTGTATGTGTTATGCGTGCAGTCTCACCTGTCACATAATTACACCATTAGCACTGTGCCTTTCTGTCAGGCTGCCCACCTGCAGTGACTCTCCTCATTAAGGGGAGCTGTTTTGATTGGGTATTGTTCCCTTTATAACCCACCAACCCTAGTCTCCATGCTGGTTATACTCAGCCCTAACTAACCTGTGGAACCCTGACAAACTCATAACAACCATAATACAAATCCATTTGCAACTTACTCACCATCAAATGATTTTCCCAGTGTGCGCAGTCGGTGTATAATCCAGAACCTACTCTGCCTATGCGATAGGAACTGCTGATTGAGGCTGGAGCTGATGTCACACACCCTCCCTGAAAACACCTGGAAACACCTGCGTTTTGCCTGCCATGCCCATGACACAGACGGTTACCACCCACAAACGTCAGCTTCCTGTCAATCTACTTGCGAATGGCTTGTGATCAAAGTAAACGCCAGACATTTTAACTGTTTAGCCTTGCACATGTGGGCTACGATCAATATGCATACGCAGTCAATCGATATCCGTCCATCTTGCGAAATGGCAGCCAGCAATCAGGTCTGAATAACCCCCTATAGCCGCTGTATGAGCTCCAGGACACATGTAGGCTAAAAAACTGAACTAAAAAGCACAATAAACTATATCACTGCAATATTAATAAAGAGCAATTATAATGATAAACTATATTAGAATGCCTACAACATACTACAGTAAAATGAGGCAGATTTTGATTAGTACACAATGCCGATGTTCAGATGATGTTCAAATTTGTCACATCTATTTTCCGGGTGTGTTTCTGTCTTCGGCTGTGATTGCATGCACAAAAAACATGGCAGCAGTGTCACTACTCTGGCTCCAAGGTTGTATTAAGGGGAGAGCCCAGCGGGTATGTAACCCCAGGCCCCTGTTCTCTTAGTGGCCCCCGTCTTTTAGGGGCCCCCCGTGCATCCTAAGATAAACCAGCTCTGGTTTCAGAGACAGCTCAGGGCCACCTGCACCGCACATAGGAATATGGCTGCTGCTCCTCTCTGCAGTGACTTCATAACAAAGGAAGCAGCAGAGGGAGCTACTGAGCAGCAGCAGCTACTGACTCCGGATCGCCTCCTATCCTCCTCTACTGCGAATTCGCAGCCTTGCGAGTCCACCAGACGCCCCCCCTGCGAATGCTTATATATGTGTGATGGGTGGGTGCGTATTTGGGACCTTATTCTGGTTGACACGCCGTGCTGCCCATGAAATGCTGGGCGTTACCATGGGCATCATAGGCGCCGATTCTGTGGGTGCTCAAGGGCTTGAGCACCCACGGAAATTCATGGGCACCCACTGGCGGCCGCCCCCCGAGTCCCATTGGCCGCTGCAGCAGTGCTGAATATTTAGCAGATAAAAAAAACATACCCACCGTGGCCGCCCTACTATAGGACACTTCCGCCCTTTGATGTCCTCACCCCGTGCACACTTATGCATCCTACGTGCGTCACTCTCCTCCGCACGCCATTAGTCACACAGCGCGCCTGGCCTGCCACCTGCCGCTGATGTAGCAGAGCAGTGGGAGCCTGCGCAAAGAGGTCTGGACTCGGAGTGAGGCAGCTTACCCGGTCCCCTTCCTGGAGATAGAGTACTGGCAGGAGCGGGACCGCCCAGGCCCAGCCTCCCAGCATCTAACTAGGGAGTGAGTGACTGACTATCTGAGACTGTCAGGCATTAAATATGTGCCCACTGAGCATGCAGCGCTCACTCAGGCCCAAAAATATCTTTATCAATATCAACAGTTATCTGTGCATCATTTCTCATGAGAAATGATGCACAGATAACTGTTGATATTGATAAAGATATTTTTAGGCCTGACTGAAAGATATTTTTGTACTATGATGGAAGCAGGTGGCGTGCCAAGACCCCTGGAGAGGTGGCTAGCATGGCAGTGTGGGCATCAAAGTTTTGGCTGAGCATCTGCTCATGCCCAGGTGGTCAATAGTTGTGGAGGCTCTGCTGGGTGGATGGAGCCCAAACCATTGCCCAGGGGGCTGCCGGTGAAGGGTGACAAGCTTTGGCCCATGCCAGTCATGTCCTTGTAGGGACTGTACGGGTTGTTCATGGCTTAGATGCCCCTGTCCTTCCTCATGAGGGTGAAGCTGCCACTGACATTGCCAGTCAACCAGTGGCATTGATTACTTTCAATACATTCCATGGTGTTTATCGTTACATTGTGTTGTAAAAAGGGGGACTCTGCTGCTGCAATGTGTAATAAGGGGAACTCTGCTGCCATAATTTGAATATTGGAGACAAACGTGCTGCGTAATATAAATTAGTATTATTTTGTGGCCAGCCCCTTCCCCATGAAGCCACTCCCCTATAGTTTTGGCTTGAGCACCCACCAGCAAAACGATAAATCGGCACCTATGATGCGCATGACTATCTGCAGCCGTCCCACGGCCGTAACCGTAGGTTCACATGGTTGGAAGGTCGACTCAAGCATTAGGTTGACAATGAAAATGTCAACATGAGTTTTTTGTCCCGAATGACAAAATGTACAGTGTCCCCTCACATGGCTCGCTACACTTGCCATGCTTCTGGCGTGGTTCCTCGCTGGACTTGGCATGATTTTTATTATTCTCCCAATGGGAAGGGAATGAAATACCACCTGTCGGCACATGGCGGCTCAAAAATAACGTGAAAAACGCATGTCAACTTTTTTACTGTCGACCTTGCCATTGTCGACCTAATGCTTGTGTTGACCTACAGTAAGTCCTGTTGACCCAATCTATGTCAACCTAATATTGGTAGTTCTAATGAGTGTATACCCATCTCCCTGGGTCTTAAAGCAAGACAACTAGCTGGTGTGTAGAAGGACATTATAGGTTCCAGTTCCTGCCTTAAATAGTAAGTTTGGTTTAAGGTAGCACTTTCCAATACAACTGCCTAGTGATATTGCAGTAACCGCTTCGGTAGTATACCTGAAAATTTCCATGCATACTATGATACAGTATGTACAGGTAAGTGCGCCTCAGTGGTACCTCTATCACTGGCAAGCACCTACATAGTGGCCCTTATTCAGATCTGATCGCAGTACAAATTTGGTCTCAAAATGGGCAAAAGCATGTTCACTGCAGGTGGGGCAGATGTAACATGTGGGGCAGATGTAACATGTATAGAGAGAGTTAGATTTGTGTGAGTTATGTTGTTTCTGTGCAGAGTAAATACTGGCTGCATTATTTTTACACTGTAATTTAGATTTCAGTTTCAACAAACCCTATCCACATATTACATCTACCCCACCTGCAGTGCACATGGTTTTGCCCATTTTGAGAACAAATTTGTACTGCGATCAGATCTGAATAAGGGCCACTGTTTCCCCCACCAATGTTCCCCAGAGTGGGAGATTGTGGGCTGCGTTTACAAACCCCCCTTGTAGAAATCCTGCATTCGCCCCTGTAAAATATAACCTGAATTAACCCAAACTGAATAATGTTGCACATGATAAATATCCTTTTACTGCTCATGGACATTATAAAATATCTCATGCAAAAGAACATAATGTATAAAGCCTTTCCAAGTTCCCTATAGCATATATTTCAGAACAGACACGTGTTTCATCCTGGCAATTTGCACATAAAACAATGACATTGTACATAGATCATTGTGTCAGCAGCTGTTTAAACTGCAATTGTTTTACCATAACTGAACGGCTTCTCCCGCAGAGAAATAGATAGAAGTTGACTATTGTACAGGGAATATCTCACACAAGTCATAAAAGACAAATGTAATATAGCTTTGGTCTGAAAACTGGACTTTATCCTGCATTCCATGTCACTCATAAGTCACTGCTTGGCTTATTTAACATCAGTGCTACGGGTAAGCCACACCCTACAGAAGTCCACAGAAAGTCATATTAGCCACGCCCACAATTAGGGAAATTAAGGAGGCTTGTGTCCTGCGTGCTGGATATAAAGGGGCACTATGAAGCTATATGTGACCGAACTGACCCCATCTTCCTCCCACCCAGACCATCCAGCTCTTCCCCTGATACAAACCAGCACAGCAGTTGTGTGGGCCATGGTCTTGCCTCCAGTACGTCCCTTCCGGCTGCACGCAACAGGGAAGATTGCAGCATTCTGTATCTCTCCCCCTCTGTGACCTTCTATACCATTTGCCATGGCATGTCCACTACCCAGATGGAGAGTCATTCATCACAGTGTGGGGGAATGAGAGGCTGGTGGATACATGGTACCAGCGGTTGGAAGGCATGGCCATGTACGACCGTGTCTCCTGGAGCCCTGTCCAAGCTGGGCTATGAGGGAGCCAATAGCCAGTACTTGTGGGATACGGTCGACAAGCACTGAAGGTCGACGTGCATGAAGGTCGACATGACTGAAGGTCGACATGCATAAAGGTCGACATGCATAAAGGTCGACATGGCTGAAGGTCGACATGACTGAAGGTCGATGGGGACAGTGAGAATTAATGTCTTTCTATCCTGTGATCCATACCTGTACCTGTACTGGTAGAGCATTATGGTCAATGGGCAAGGCTGGTCCCTGCATTGCGTCCCCTTTACATATCTCCTGTGGCCCGTCAACAGCAGTGTCACCCTCCTTAATGAACAATTAATTTTACTTGTATAAGGTAAAGCTGTATGTATGCATAGGAGACAATAGTATTTAATAAATTACATTCATTGGCCCTTATTCAGACCTGATTGCAGTACAAATTTGTTCTTAAAATGGGCAAAACCATGTGCACTGCAGGTGGGGCAGATGTAACATGTGCAGAGATAATTAAATTTGGGTGGGGTGTGTTGAAACTGAAATCCAAATTGCAGTGTAAAAATAATGCAGCCAGTATTTACCCTGCACAGAAACAAAATAACTCACACAAATCTACCTCTCTCTATACATGTTACATCTGCCCCACCTGTAGTTCACATGGATTTGCCCATTTTGACAACAAATTTGTACTGCAATCAGATCTGAATAAGGGCCATAGTGTAAAACATGTAAAACCCATTTGACATAATTGGCGTCTTAGTCACGTGATCCCCATGCGGTCACGTGACCCGAAAGTCAGGAATCGAGGGGTTTAATGTATAATGTATAAAAAATAAACTGCTGTGCCATTTCAAATTATCCTGAACTGGTGAAAACGCCACAATGGGTCTTAAATAGAGGACACCATCGGCGTCCTGCGGGGGCCATAAGCACAGGAAAAGATGCATACAGGAAAATATACACAATTGTTTCTGTGGAGACATAACAGGGGCACAGTGACATGATTCTCTAAGCTTCAAAAGTGATAAAATGGAGAATGATAAACAGCCAGCGAATCAGCTCCAGCCTGCCATGTCACAGACTGTGTTTGAAAAATGTCAGGTAGGAGCTGATTGGCTGGCTGTTTATTACTCTCCATTTTATCACTTTTGGAGCTTAGAGAATCTGGCCTAATGTGTTCTGTCATTATAAGCAAACATCTTAGTTTAATCCATTTACACATATTTTTACACAGGTCTGGTTTCATGTCAGTAAGGTACTGTAACACAGCATTTAGCTGTGAGAGGGGATATTTCCTGTATGCACTTTGGACACAGTGATATATCATAAAAGGATGCAGATAATATAACTTTTCTTCCTAGGACGCTACATTTGTGACACCAGAATCTGAAACGCTGCAGAAAAAAGAGGGTTTTCAGTAACAAGCGACAGACATCCCATCATTTCCTGTTTATATTGATGTGCTTCTATTATTTGCTCCCCATGGAACAATTACTTTTTGTTGTTTTGCTGTAAACAATGTTGCAAGGTCTGCTACTAAATCCTAATTATTTACCGAGCAGTTCACGCACCTTTGTCTCCCGGGGATCCGGTGACGTGAATTTACAGGAAGATCGGGGTATTTCTCACCAACAGTATCCTGTTATTTAAATGCTTTTGTTAAGTTGCAGGATTTTTTGCCCTTAATGTTCTCCAGAGAAAAACAAAACAAACGAGAAGAATCCTTGTGGATTGGAAGGAATGTTTCAATTAGTTTTATTTGGAATTTCACAGTTATGTACGACTGGATGTTGTCCAAAATGCTACAACAGGTTGTTTGTTATTATCCTACTAAGCAGGTCAAAGGTAATCGCTTTTCTGTTCGTAAATATATTGTAAAAGGCATATTCTAATATTTAGTTTACGGTTGCCTACCCTCCAGAAATGGCCGGAACCACTTCTGGCCCCCCGGAAAGGTGGGCAAACCTCCCGGATACTGCCCCCCTACCATGCGCGCATCTACCCCGCGGCAGCGTTAATTTCTTGTGATTCGCAGGCTTTTCAAGGCAGGGCTAAATATGCAAATCACTTAATGACATCTAATCACCCGTAGTGCTGCTGACAGTCTCCTCTCCGGACTTCTCCTGGAGAGGAGACTTTAAAAGTAGGCAAGTATGATTTGGTTGTTGTAATTTCTGCCATATTTCAGATGTAAATATTGTGCCCTCCTATTGGGCCAGATGTACTAAGCTTGGTAAGTCATAAAATGGAGAGTGATGTACCACCAGCCAATCAGTTGCTAACTGCCATATTACAAGCTGGGCTTAAAAATTCTCAATTTTATCACTTTTCAAAGCTTAGTACATACCGCTCACTTTTCAAAGCTTAGGGCCTTATTTTGATTCATTCTTTCTGACAAAATCCTTCTTAGATGGACAAAACCATGTGCACTGCAGGGGGGGCAAATGTAACATGTGCAGAGAGAATTAGATTTGGGTGAGTAATTTTGTTTCTGTGCAGGGAAAATACTGACTGCTTTATTTTTACACTGCAATATAGATATCACTTTGAAGTAAAACCCCACCCAAATCTAATTCTCTCTGCACAAGTAACACCTGCCCCACCTGCAGTGCACATGGTTTTGCCCATCTAAGAAGGATTTTGTCCGAAAGAATGAACCAAAATAAGGCCCTTAGTACGGGATGCGGTCATTTGGTCGAATGCATTATGGTCGAATGTCATTACATCGAATTGCTAAAAGGTCGACATGATTCTAGGTCGACATGGGAAAAGGTCGAAATGATTCTAGGTCGAAAGGTCATTAGTTCGACAGGTCATTAGGTCGACAAGGTCATTAGTTCGACATTGTCTAGGTCGACATTCACAAAGTCGACATGGGGTTTTTCACTGTTTTTTGAGCCGACATGTGCTGACAGGCGGTATTTCATGCCCTACCATCCACTAGGGCGTGGTGGGAGAATAAAATAGTGTGCCGAGCGTAGCGAGGCACCGCGCCCGACGCATAGCGAGCGTAGCGAGCGATGCGAGGGGATGCAGTGCACTTTAAACTGTGTCCATGTCGACTGTGTTGACATTCAGGTAAAAAAACAGTGAAAAACCCCATGTCGACTTTGTGAATGTCGACCTAGACAATGTCGAACTAATGACCTTGTCGACCTAATGACCTGTCGAACTAATGACCATTCGACCTAGAATCATTTCGACCTTTTCCCATGTCGACCTAGAATCATGTCGACCTTTTAGCAATTCGACCTAATGGATTCGATGTAATGACATTCGACCATAATGCATTCGACCAAACGATCCCAACCCCTTAGTACATACCGCCCATTAACTGATAAAACAGATTTTTCCCTCTATCTCATCTTGCTGGGAATAGCTGGTGTTAGCAGTTCATTACATGGGGTTTACAAAAATGATAAGAAGAACAAACATGTAACTTTAACCCTGGCAAAAATAACTAATATATAACAGTAGCTGTGACAGAAAGCTCATGTACAGTACGTCTTGCTACAGTATTTCAAACCTGGAATGTTACGCTGTCCAGCTGCTGAAAATAGACAGTGAAGTTAATAAGTAAATCTGGAAAACGTGCAGCCACCCAGCCTTGAGGTACTGTATAAGCCCAAGGCCATGGGAGAGTCTTGTAGATGTTATTAAGTCCTCAACACTAGTGTGCAGGTCAATGTTATTGACCACTCTGCACTGAACTGGATGCCCCCTAGTCATTCCAAAATGAGTGAGCATGGAAGCACTGAATCATGACTTTGACCAAAGTGCCAAACTTCTGTGCCCAATGGCAATATGATAATTGGACCACGGGTATTGTTGTGTTGTGGCCTAACTAGTTATTCCTGTGTAAAGCTGGGTACACAGTAGATGACATATAAAGGATACAATATCATTAATGGTTTACCTTGAACGCCTGGACAAATGATATAGTGCACACAATCCAGGCGTTTCTACAATTGATGTCATCAGTGGCCACACCAAAGGAGTATGCTGTCGCTAACGATAATTACAAATCTTCCTGTATGTTCAAAAAAAATCAGAAATAATGACCAATGACTGGAAGGAGCGTGCATCATCAGTCATATAGTGCGTACACACGATTTAAAGGATTTTTTTTGTACAATTGGTCGTAATCGACCAAATCGTTTTAAAAATCGTCTAGTGTGCACGCACCTTTAGACAAGAAACATATATACTGAAACATATTCCCATGCATACATTACTCAATATGGTATATTGCAATCACCATATTGCATAGATCATGGTCTCCAGATAGTTCAAATTCCTGCTATAATGGGAATTAACTCAAACCTGATACCTATCCTTTGTGCACATGCTGTATGTGTAATTGATCGTTACCTGTTTATGACATTTTAGGCTATGAAATTAAAATATTAATAATGTTTACTTGGAATTTAAGACATGAAACCAGGGCTTCCAGTCGCAGAGAGGTGGTGGAACTCGTTTTTCCTGCCAGCCACCCCTCCCCTTTTAGGTGATGCTGGGCCATGCCATGGTTTTGGCAACCGCCACAAACTATAAATTTGTGCCCTACCTCCCAGACTTTATAAAGGGTCAGTGATCTCACAATGAAGGGGCATGGTTACACTATAGAACCTCCCATTTAAATTACTCTACACAGTAGCACACTCATATTCACATTACACTGCATTAAGTTCCCCTTATTCACATTATGATACACAGTAATGCCCCTTATTCATGTTATGCTACAGAGTAGTGTAACATCCACAAAGGTAACAGCCTTGCACATAACTTTGGCCCTTATTCTGATCGGTGCGGATATTCCCGCATTCTTACGGTGCGGTCCGCACGCCACGGTGTTTTGCCGCGTGCGGCCATCGTCCGTAGAAACGCCCACGTGTCCTCCGCATTCGGACGGACTCACTCTTTAAGAACAGGGCGTGTTTACGGACGACATACAAACCATGCGTGTGCGGGAGAAACACTCCGATTCGGCACGGTATTACAGAGTATTACAGAGTATGCTCGGGAATACCGCATCCGAACGGGAGCCAAGCGGTGCTACCGCACGTAAGCGGAGGATTTCCGCCAAACAACCCACTATGAAGTATCTTCTGCAATACATCACATGACCCACTTATTCAATTACCTACCCTCATAAAAAACAGCTTATTTGTAATTGGAATCAATTAGATTCCAATATATCCTTACAAGCATGCCTAACACATGCATAGCACACATTAACCCTTACAGCAATGTAAGTGCAATGGTTTCTATTACACCCTGTGTCAAACATTATAAACATTCTACACATATACTATTTAAAGTGCTAATAAAACCAACAACTGTGAACTTGCATAAAGAATTTATTAAAATATCTATTTAACATAATGAAAAAAAAAAAAAAGGAAACATTAAATGAGCAGGTCTTTTAGGTCCTGCAAGTCGGCTTGAAGGAGCCGGAGATGGTGCTCTGCTCGCAGGAGGGCCCCACGCACCCCCTCATCTGCCGGTGTGGTGTCATCTGTGGGCATGTCAAAGGGGCAAAAATTAGTCATGTTATTCATGCATACATTTCACATACTACGACATAAATTGCACAAATGCTAGGTGACATGTGTGTATATATATATATATATAGAGATATATATCTATCTATGTAGAGAGATAGAGACACACATAGATAAATATATATGACACATACATATATACATACATGCAAACTTATTTACTACATACTGTCTATTTTGCCCTCGACCCTTAACTCTGCAGAAGACATAACAGTCATATTGTTTCTTCTCAGTCACAACCCACCCATGACTAACCAATGTCAAGCAGGTCATGGCCTACGTCAATAACAACTTGTCACAATCTGCTCAGTCTAAGTTCAGTGATGGTTGGTGGCATGGGAGTTATGCAAATGTCAGGAATGCACAATACACATCCTCTAAATCATAATTCTGTCTAAACCAACCTACAATTCTGTGAGTGACAAAAATAAATCAGAACTACAGGGGGGGTTTAGGTAGAGGAGGCTCCGGGGACACTGCCAACTTGTGACGCCATTCCAAGGTAGGCCGGCCCATACTCCATTTCGAGCATACATCCTACAGTTTATAAATAACATTCACCAACAATATCGATGCCACTATTTGATGGGTCATAATCTACGCTTGCAGCAGGTGATTTTAATCCACAAATGATCCACTCATCCCTTTACTCCTGGATCCTGTTTAACTACAACGGTTATGTGGCAGTCCAAATGGACCTCCAACCCATCCCACAAACCTGTGTAATTGAGAGGTGTCCTGGATGAAAGGGATGCCTTGGACTCCCCATCTAACCCGTACCTGTATCTGTAGCTACCCACTTTGGGGTCTATATGATTAGTATGTGCCCAAAATTTTTAATCACCAGTGCTACATAACATATACCAGTACAACTACTTCATGAATGATGCATTATGTAAACATACCGATCTGCGGCGAGTCCGGTGCCTGGCACGCCTCCTCCCCCTCGGAACTTGATGTGTCCGGGGCAACCGTGGCCTCCTCAGCCCCCTCCTCCGCCATCTCCTCGACCACAACAACCTCCTCCTCCAACTCCTCCTCCACCTCCTCCTCCAACTCCTCCACCTCCTCCTCCAACTCCTCCTCCACCTCCTCCTCCAACTCCTCCTCCACCTCCTCCTCCACCACCACCAGCACCTCCTCCTCCACCTCCTCCTCCGCCACCAACACCTCCTCCTCCGCCACAAACTCCTCTTCCACCTCCTCCTCCTCCACCTCCTCACGCACCACCTCCTCCTCCACCATTTGCTCCTCCTCCACTTCCTCCTCTTCCACCCTTGCCGCCACCTCCTCCTGGGGGTCTTGGGCCTCGTCCTGGGCCAGGCCTGCCTCCGCCTGTTCACGGGCCTGTCGGGCTCGGGCTCGTGCTGTGTGGTAGAAAAAAACATCATGGTCAATGTCGGCTCATTGGGGCACATTTATTCATCCATAACAAGACATACATGGAAGGGTGATAATGATGGCAAACGATGCAGGAAAGTAGCTCCTTACTGTTAATGGACTCCAAATTGTGACATTTAAATTATTATGTGATTGTTAGTCATTTGTTCACACATTACAACCCAGGCATTTATCAATGTGTAACACATATTAGATTGGGCACATTGTATGCATCAGAATCCTCAATGCTATGGCATGACATATAAAAGGCACATGACTGCATGTTAACCAGGAAGAAGCACACATAAGAGTCTATGGACTTTTAAACCCATGGACACCCACTTATCATGAGACACATTTTATTGCTTATATATGCTATGTTGTAAGTGCGAAATTTCATAGCTAAAATACTCACATTCAGCAATTTCGCCCCTTATTTGTGTGAGCAGCTGGGGCTGGCGCCTGCGGAGGTCCGACCACCGCCTCTCCAGCTGCCCGAGGGACCTCCGCACCCGAGTGCGGGCGTAAATTCGGCGCCCTGCCGCTGTGTACGCCCTCCGCTTATGGCGGTTTGTTATGAAGGGCCCCGCACGGCCCAGCCTTGTCTCCATGACGGAGACAAGAACCCTGAGCTCCTCATGCGTGAAGGGTTCTGCCCTTCGTGTCTCCGCCATGTTGACAATGGCATCTATCAACCAATCAGGTGGTGGCATTGGTTGATCACAGTTATTTGTGATAATAACTTTATTGTTCATTTTTACATTAACAGCGTCTCTGCGCCAACACAAATGGTGAAAAATTCGCATGCCTTCAAAACCGTAGTGTTGATGTATGCCAATGAACAAATCTGATATATATAAAACACAGTGTGTATGCCCTTAGCAAATCCAATAAGGCCGCGCTCCGCCAAGCAACGCGTGCTATAGCTTAGCAAGGCATAGCTGTAGTTAGCATTACTTACTCTATGCATATATGTGTATGCGTACATTTATGTGTAAAAGACACATACACACACTTGCAGGTATCCTGAAACCAGCATTATACACCAGCCCTGCCTGCCTGCCTGCCTGCCTGCCTGCCTGCATGCTCCTTGAAATGTTGAAACATGTGAATAAATTCCAACATCATATATAGATATATATCTATATATGCAAACAAATCATACATCAACACAGGAAATAATCCCCAACACATGATAGAATAAATCAATGTACTCACCAGTCATCAGGGATAGTATCAACTACAATAATGAAGATATAACAAACACATAAGATCCCTTGTCCAAGGTATAATAATTAGCACCTATATTGAACTTCCCCCAAAACTAAACACATATGCTAAATATCTCCTATTTCTTTGCCATTAGGAGGGCAGGCTGGCTAATGTTCGTTTTGTAACACTGACAACTAACACACTGGACTTATTTGAAGGGGTGATTGTGACTAAAATGGGTGTGTTATGTCAACTCAATAACATGTACCTGAAGTATCTTTGCGCCACAGAGTCCCGCAGCTGGTATCCCCTCCGGCATTCATGGGCGCATGGGCGGATCTTGCGGCTCAGATGGTACCTCCCACTCATCAAAGGGTATCTCACGCCGCACAGCAATGTTGTGGAAAAATATACACAGGCCCACGATCCTCGACACCATTTCAGGCGCATATTGTAAGTCACCACCAGTGCGGTGGAGCACTCTAAATCGACCTTTTAAAAGGCCAATTGAGCGCTCCACCACTTGCCTGGTGGCAACATGCGCCCGATTGAATGCCTCCTGTGGGCCCGGTGCTGGGTAGCTGTACGGCGTAAGTAGCCAGGGCGTACATGGGTAACCGGAGTCACCCAGAACCCACGCATCACGGCCTTCCAGCTCTTGGAGTCTATGCCATATCCCGGTTTGTCGGATGACATGAGAGTCATGGGCACTTCCGGGAAACTTCGAGTTGAAGGCGAGAATCTCCATGGATGGGCCACATACCACCATCACGTTCAGTGAGTGGAACAATTTGCGGTTCCTATATATCTTCTCACTTCGAGATGGAGGCACAAATGGTACATGGGTGCCATCCACAGCCCCTATCACATTAGGGAAGCCAGCAATTTGATGGAAGGCCTGCTGGCTTCTGCGCAGGGTCTCGGTGGCAAATGTCATGGCCATGAAGTGCCCCTTGCGCCTGAACATGGCCGACGTCACACGCCTCAGGATTCGGCAGAAGGCCGGCTGAGATATTCCAGCAAGTACTGCCACTACTTGTTGGAATGATCCTGAGGCGCAGAAATGCAACACCGCCAGCAGCTGTGTGTGAGGCGGAATTGCTGTCGTGATCCCGTGTAGAGGTTCCAGATCGCTCTGAATTAAGGTGAGCAGATCCAGAATGACATGTGGCGGTAACCGGTACCTAGTAAGTACCTCATCATCGGGCATAGCAAACAGAGTCACCCGTGTGCGATAGATTCTAGCACGTCCTGGCCTCCTTGGCCGACGAGTGGGGAGAGCCGCAAGTGCCCTTAGCCTCCTCTCCATGTAGCGCATAATAGCTTCTGCAACCTATAAAGAAATGAACATAAATACTGATGCACCTATGCACATAATGGCCATATCCCACTACAAATAGATTTGTAGCCTTCAATACGTACAATAGATGGGCGCCCCATGAAATCCCGCAGATCCATTTGACTCTCTAATGATGACACAATAATATGAACTCAATACACACCGTCCAAAACACACAGATAAAGGTGTCAGCATTTTTTGCCGACATCATGTACTATGACACATTTCATCTATTGCTGGGACATGTTGTCCTGCAATAGATGAACCCACACAGGTTTAAGCCCTGTGAGTGAAATAGTGAACATGTGACATGTTGCAATAATAATACACCACTTTGCTGGCCCAACAATCTGTAGTCAGTGAGGCAATAGTGCATACATTCATACACTTACATTGTTAATGGATATCATATCTACAAGGAGCATGGAAGAGCTTACCTTAGACCCTGACAAGTCCAGATCTGAAGACAAATGATTCTAGCAGGAAGACATTATTTATAGGGCTCTCACATGTGTGGTCTATAACAGTAGAGATGAGTATTGCATGACTTGTGGCCTGGATTCTCTAAGGGAATGGGCTACTTTTAGCTTGCACTAAAACGCCACAATACCACAGTAGTCATGAATGAAATGTCATGTCATGCTAGCAAATAGCATGTGTATTGAGCAATAGTCACAGGTGTATCAGAAGATTCTATGCAATGTTAGCATTGGTGACCAGTATTTCATGTCGAACTTTCGCCAGGTTTTACACAATGGAATTTCCGCCACCGTATGCGGCGCGAAAAACCAGCGACGTACGCTCACGCACGGAACGCAGCTGCCGCTGATGTCCGCCAAACAGATTACACAAACAGTATATAAAGGTGTATTAGAAGGTGACAATGTTGTTGCTAACATGTCTGGATCCCAACCAGAGGTGGACCCAGTGCTGCAGCAACTATTTGACCAGATGGACTCCAGCACCACCTATGTGCCACTGCACATGCGGGCAGTGGGTAATGAGGAGGCTGCTGGCCCTTCTCCAGCAGGGGAACCTGCACCTGACCATTCTACAGCAGGGCAACCTACACCTGGCCCTTCTGCAGCAGGCCAACCTGCAGCTGGCTCATATCCACCATCAGCAGAATTGTTTGGAACACAACAGGGGACTTCACAAGGTAGTACCATGGCCAGCACTTCAAGTGCAGCGACTGGTGCCAGGGGGCGTGGCCAGGGACGTGGCAAGGGGCGAGCCAGTGCAACAGCGGAACCACCCAAAAAAAATAAGGCATATGAAGCACAGGAGCTGGCCATCCTGGTTCCCCGAGCACGTGATTGGATAGAGTGTCCATCCGAGAGGCTGACACACACACGCAGATGGAAGATTTGGGAACAGATAACGGCAGAGATTAATGAAGTAGCGCCACAAGTTCGTGAGACGGACCATGTGAAGAAGAGGCAAGTTGTTTTGTGATACATGTGGCCAGTAATAGCCAAGTAATGATTGAATTGATGCTTAGATGCATTTAGCAAATGGCCCGTGAGGTTGTTACGATACACATACATTATTGCCATGTAATTTCATTGTGAGTTAGAGTAGGGTGATTGTGAATGTGTATTGTAACGGTTGATATCATAGTTGCATGTAATATTATATATGGGACAATAATCACATGTTGTAATATGTAGCACAGAGCAATGGCTGCAACAGCTAACATTGGGAGTGACATGTATTAATATGTCAACTTACATTGCAGGTGGCAGGACTTCAAAACCAACCTGAAGAGGAAGCTGACCAAGCGGTGGGACCACAACCAGACATCTGGGGCCGGCCCCATGCCATCAGGGCTAGAGCTCACCCCCCTGGAGGTGATGGCCGAGAGCTGCATATCAGTTGAGGAGATCCGGGGGGTGAGCACTATGGATAGCGAGGCCCCAGCTGAAGTGTTTGCGTCTTTTCTGGAAGGTAAATATTGGTCATGCCATAAACTTGGGCAAGTAATTATCGTAGAATGTCTCCTAATTGTGTTTATCTTTGCCCACAGACACCCCACCGCTTGGTGACGACTCTGTTCAGGAGGTGGAGGAGTCCGTGCCACCTGGCCCCAGAGGTAGGCCTGTGCAGCAGCAGGCATCGGGCCAAGCCGATTTGGCCGCCTTGGCCGAGGTGCTTGGGGACATCAACCAGCAGGGAGACTTGGCATCAGAACGGGTGCGTAGGACCGAGGAGATCCTGGCGAGCTTGGTCAGCACCCAGCAGTCCATGGCTGCGAGCATGCAGGCCATGGCTGCAAGTGCTCAGGTGCTGGCCGAGCAAGCCACCCGCCAAAATGATCTCCTCCTCCACCATAATGAGCTTATGGTGGAGCTGGTTACCAGCAACAGGGTCCTAATGGCATCCGTTTCTGGTGCATTACCAGCGGCAACACTCCCTGCTGGCAGGAGGGGTAGACCAGCCAACCCCTCCACATCATCTGCTCCACCTGCCCCAGCATCTGGCCGTCCCCGAAGAGCTGCTGCACAGGCCAAGGAGCCTACCAAGGCCAAACGTGGTCGGAAATGAACTTGTGGCTGCATTAATCTCTGCCGTTATGTGTTCCCAAATCTTCCATTGTGCTGTGTGTGTCAGCTTCTTGTGTCCAATCACGTGCTGAGGGGAACCAGCTGAGGCCTTGCTTCATATGTCCTTTGTGGTTCCCCTGTTGCCCTCTTTTGCCTGGCATTACTGTCAGCTGTACTTGAAGTGATGGCCATGGTACTATCTTGTGAAGTCCCCGGTTGTGTTCCAAATGATTGTGCTGATGGTGCATATGAGCCAGCTGCAGGTTGGCCTGCTGCAGAAGGGCCAGGTGTAGGGTGCCCTGCTGTTGAATGGTCAGGTGCAGCTTGCCCTGCTGTAGAAGGGCCAGCAGCCTCATCATTTCCCACTGGCTGCATGTGCAGTGGCACATAGGAGGTGCTGGAGTCCATCTGTGTGCAATTATATTTGTTTTGTATTATTATTTATTTTGCGGCATTCCTGCCATGTTGTTTATTGTTTGTATGTATTATTTTATGGTCATTGCATCACACTGCCATTGACTGTGACATGAATATAAATAAATGTGTTTACTTTACCCAAAATGTGTGGTTTCATGAGTACATGTCAAATACACATGGGTATTGCTAGTATTAATATTCTGTCATGTCCATTGTTAGCAGTTTGAAAGTGTCTGACAAGTACAGCATATGTGGGTGTTTAGTACGGGTTCCTTGAAGCAGCAATGGTTTCAATTAAAGCACTGACAAGCGTCCTATTAGTGAGTAATGAGTAAAGGAGTAGATTCTATTGGGTTCAGGTGTTAATGGTTGTAGTCATTAGGCGTACGTTCGCCTACCGCATGAACGAGTGGTGTACGCAAAGCAATAGTACACTTGTGGACACCGCACATTTCTGCCCTTTTTGATCGCGTGCATTCGGAGTGGTTTCCGAATGTACGCCCCCCAACATAAGTGTACTCCCCCGTGTCCGCCCATGTTTCCGCCCCGTTTTGCCCACTTTGAAACTACGCCCATGTGCCATTCCGCATGACGCCCATAATACGCCCATATTTCCCGACTGATTGCGGGCAACAGTTTTGGACGGGATTTTGCCGAACTGGTACGGAGTCTAGGCGTGGCACATGCGCGTTGCGTTCTCCACGCATGCGCAGACGGCGAAAAGACGCGATCCGTAAGAATGCGGTAAAGTCCGCGTCAATCAGAATAAGGGCCATTGAGTTAGTCTGCTGACATTGGACAGGACTACGTTTCTATGGCAATGACTTAGGATGCCCGGCCGTTGTCCATCTACCTGATGCCCTCACTCCTGGAGTCGCGACAGGCGGCAATGCAGTGGTCTCCAAGCAGGACGGGGCCCAGCGGAGCTCCCCGCAGGCTGCGTCATCTCCGGCATCCTGGTCCCCGGACCTCCATGCTCCTGGAAGACGTCGACATGCCGGCACAATGGCTCAGGAGGTTTGACCGTTGCCCAGCAACCAGACGCCCATTCTCCCAGCTACTCGTCTCCTGGTGGCGGCCCCCGTGATGTGACCTGAGGACCTCAAGGTGATGGGGCTTCTACCCCAGGAGCCGGATGCCACAGTGGCTGCCCCAGACCCATTTCTGGCCTAGCCTCAGCCCCCGCCAGTCCCCCCCCCCCCATTATGGAGTGGTACCCCAGGTCCCTCGCAGCAGCTTCACCCCCCCCCCCCAGGTCAGGCTGTGACATCCCCCCATAAGCCCTGGAGTGCCATGGGCGGCTGGGGGAGGGGATTCATAGGAACCCAGTGGAGAGAGAGAGAGAGACACAGAGACAGGCATCACTGTGTGTATAGCTGGTGGTACAGTCTTTTCTGTTGAAATTACTGTGCTGGGCTGTTGTGGAGGTAGAAGGTTAAAACCCTGCATCATATTATTTTAAAACTCATGAGATGAGGCTGTTTCTTAAAGCCACTTAAAACCATGATCAAGTAGGAGTCATGTTCCGAAATCTGGGCATGTACCTGTTGTTCTCTCTAGAAGTACTATGGAAGTTTCCATTGGTGTCCTGCTCTTACAGGACCAGATGTATCAAGTTTCAAAAAGTGATAAGGTGGAAAGGGATTACAAACCAGCCAATCAGCTTCTACCTGTCATTTTTGAAACCCAGCCTGGAATATGGCAGTTAAATGCTGATTGGCTGGCTGTTTGTCACTCTCAATTGTATTACTTTTTGAAGCTTGATACATCTGGCCCTAAATAGTTATCATGAAACTATTTGGTTAAGAATTTCATAGCCAACCATAATATCTCATATAATAATATATGAAACCAAAATTCCTAGGAGATGATAATGTGGTACATTATATTTCATTATATACAAGCATTATTTGACATAACTGTGGAGAAAACCAATGTGGAACAATAAGGATATATCTTGCATAATATCTTTAGTTTATTTAATGTTTTTCTTGCAGCTAAAAATTTGGATCTTTATTGTTCTAGAATTCTCCTCAAGGCCGACAAACAACTTTGACATATACTGTATGTGTGACTGATATTTACTGACTGTGGCAATTCGTACACTGAGGACTAAGGAATGGAATTTACTGGGAGTATAAATAATGTATCCTTGGTATGTGAGACATCAAACTATTTCAGAACTCATAGGAAATACACAGCATAAAAAAGATATTCCAGGCCAAAGATTCTATTTATGTGTTTCATTGTTTTTCCATCTTTGAAAGCATAATTTTTTCTCACTTACCTCATTGTGAAATAAATTTGTTTATTCCTCTGACATATGAGCAAAACTATGCCCGGAGTTATTTTTACCTGGTTAGACGGAAGGCTGGATCCAGTCAAACAATACAGCCAACTTCAAAGCATTTTACACCTAAGCATGAAGCTTGTTTACTGCAGAAACATGGTCATTCATTTGAATTGATGCCTTTGACCAACATTTTGTCTGATGGCTTAGACTGGCCGTCAAACTGTAGCTATCAGCCAGATAGGCAGCCATTTTGAGTGTGGATTGATCGAATATTCATAAGAATGCACCCCCAGGTCCCTAGGAATCAGTTAAATTACTGTGTCTTAAAACACATACCATATTAGAGTTATAAAATCAGTGATAAATATTGAAATATATTGTTAACTTGGTGAAATATTGGGAGGTATGGCTTAGGGTCACTTTAAATGAACTTGCCTGTACTACCTTGTGTAGGGGTGTTTTCTGTCTCCAAACCCTTGGGAGACCTACAGATAGAGCCATCCTCAGTTAGCCCTTTAATAGGATTAAGGGTCAGATGTAGTAAGCTTGAAAGTGATAAAATGGAGAGTGATAAACCACCAGCCAATCAGCTCCTACCTGCCATGCCACAAGCTATGTTTGAAAAATGACAGGTAGGAGCTGATTGGCTGATGCATTATCACTCCATTGTATCACATTTCAAGCTTAGTTTTAGTATATCTGGCCCTATTGAGCCAGAGCTGTCAGACCTAATCCTTTGATAATCCCCTACTGTATTGTTCTATGTATTGTATTGCAGCTGAGAACAATAGGCCGTGGTGAGCCAATGGCTATCCGAGAAGGCTAGCTGAAGAAGGCTCCATCTGTACACTCCAGCTGATTCTTGGGGATACAATCAGATGACTGTTGGTCACAATCCTGATAGAGGGAATCACGACAGGGGTAAGGTAATTATACTTGCCTTCCCCAGCCTCCCATAAACCTAACTCTACCTCTCCACAGCCTAACCCTAACTTTTCAACCCACCCCCACGCAGCCTAAACTTAATGTATTACTTAGACATTGACAAAGTTAGACATGCATTAGGTAGACATTGACAAAAGTTAGACATGTATTAGTTAGGCATTGACAAAAGTTTGACATGCATTAGGTAGACATTGACAAAAGTTAGACTTGCATTATTTAGACATTGACAAAAGTTAGTCGTGCGTTATGTAAAACATTAACAAAGGTTAGACATGCATTATTAGACATTTACAAAAGTTAGACTTGCATTATTTAGACATTGACAAAAGTTAGACATGCATTAGTTAGACATTGACAAACATTAGACATGCATTAGTTAGACATTGACAAAAGTTAGACATGTATTACTTAGACATTGACAAAAGTTAGACATGTATTGCTTAGACATTGATAAAAGTTAGACTTGCATTAGTTAGACATTGACAAAAGTTAGACATGCATTAGTTAGACATTGACAAACGTTAGACATGCATTTCTTAGACATTGAGAAAAGATACCATGGCATTCGACCTGGGGCCTGTTTACACCAATGGGAGAGCCCAACCTCCCGACTGCAGCATCCTGCGGCAAGTATGGAGGTTGGGGCAGGGGGTGCACACAGCCTCCGCTGCTGTCTTCTGTACTGTGCAGACATCAGCTGAGCCAGGGAGGAGGTGAATGGATGCCGTTGTGTGGCTTCCATTCACCTCGCGGATGGGAGCTAGGATTTCACGGAGGCTGGTGGCAGCCCAGTAGCTTACCTTGGTGCTGGGTTTGCCTGGGGTGGCCCCGGCACTTGGAGATGATGTCATCTCAAAGGCCACCCCCTGCATTCACATGCAGTCTAATTGTTTTTAATATTCCAGCCTGGGGCAGCATCGCAGCGTAAACGGGCAAATCCAGGATCTGACTGGAACCGACTGGAACTGTGAAAACGGAAGGTTTCCACCCCAAAATGCAGATTTTCTGTCAGTTAAATTATGAGGGGATTGTGTTGTAGTTTCAGTCATTTTTTCCCCTCACAAATGCGCAATGTGATATTCGCTCAATTTGATATTTCTCTGATTAGCGATCCAAGCAGAACTAGGCCCCTGGTGTTTTACGAACTGCAGTAACTAATTGCATTTATTTGTTATTAATTAAACAGATGGCCACAACAATTTTCTCAATATTAGTTGTTCTCTTCTTGTGAATATGAAACGGTGACTGTTCTCACCCCTGGTAGCACTGAGACCCTTACAGGAAATGCTGGTTGTAACTTCCTGGCCACACAGATATAGATGTCACATTCTCTCTCACACCAGCACACATAAGGTGCATTGACAAACCAAACAGTTTCTGTTACTATATTTATTAATGGCCAGGGATCGCAGCAGGGTGACAAAAAAAAAAAAAAAAAATACCGCCAATGTGACTTTCTGGAAACTTCAATGATCAGACCTGAATCTAAAAATAGACAACACTGGCCCAGTCAGGTTTCTATGATATAAAAAACACACCAATATACAATACAGAGCAGAAATACCCACGCTGGCTTAATAAACATCATTTTATTTTAGGGCGTCTGTTCTATAGAGAACTATTTATTTAAACCAGGCATCTTCAACCTGTGGCCCTCCAGCTGTTGTGAAACTACACATCCCAGCATGCCTTGTCATAGTTAGCATTCCCTAATAGCAAAACTGTGGCACGGCATGATGGGACTTGTAGTTTCACAACAGCTGGAGGGCCACAGGTTGAAGATGCCTGATTTAAACTGTTAGGGCCAGATGTATCAAAGCTTCCAAAATTGACAAGGTGGAGAGTGATTAAAAAAATCACCTCCTACCTGTTATTTTTCAATCCCAGTCTGTAACATGGCAGTTAGGAGCTGATTGGCTCATCAGTTTATCATTCTCTATTTTATCTTTTTTTTTTTAAGCTTGATACATCTGGCACTAGACACAATCATATTCTGGTGTAATTGACCAAGATTTTTGCTTCAAAACTGCCCTAAATATGTTTTTCTTTTCATCAGGAACCTGAGAACCTGGAGCCGTGGGCCCTTATATTTTGTATTACACATACTGTAAATTGCACCACCTGATGAGGCTGTAGATTACCAGCTGTGTCATTCCTACTGCTCCCTAATCTCATGGTATCTATCCAGCTTGCTAGTCAGTGTCAAACTGGGGTAATGAAGGACCAAACAGATGATAGCAGTAATAGAGGCCCATGTTAGGGATTTCATCAGTCAATGGGTGGAGGGGTGTGGGGCCAACCATGGGGTCCCCTACCCCCAATCCTTTGTGAGCCAGTCCAACCGTGTTTCTAGTCTATACTATCATGGACACTGGAGTTTGTAAATGTGGTTATCTAAGTTTATTTACTATGGTAGTGATTTAGGAGCCTATTTATTGTAGTTAAAATTGTGGAAAACATCCATTTATGGAGGATTTCTGCACTCTGGTTTATTGTGGTTTGACAGTGGCCTCCACCTTTAATTGCAGTGGGGACTGCCAATCTGCAAATGTGATTATGGTCTTGTACTGTACATGTGAACAAAGCAACTGCTTCTGGGAGCTGCATCACTGGACCTGCCTGTCTGGCATGTGATTTACAGAAATGAGTTTTAATTAGAAGCCACTAGGGGAAGTGTATTTCATTGTGGGGAATCCCATACATAAAATCCACCCTCTTTGGTGTTATTTAACAAAGGGGTACAGTTGCAGATATCAAAGAGACACAATTGCTTTCTATTGTACCTGTGAAAATGACCCATTTACCAAGTTCCTCAAAAGCTTAGATATCTGGAGCTTGCCTCCAAGACTATTTACCTAATGTATAATATGGGGAGGTCTGCTGGCATGCAAGGGGCAAGTGAGTAACTCTGAGGTGGGGTCTGATCGCATGTGAGTGGCATGTTGGCAAATCTGATGCCATAATGGAGGTTCTGATGGGATAGAATCAGCCGCGTCTCCTCCAGCATCAGCTGCAGCCCATAGAAGTTGGCTAGGGCTGCAAAGTAAGGCAGGGAGTAGCTTCCTACAGGAAGAAAGCTTTCTGCCTATCGCAGCCCGGGCTGTCAGTCCCAGAGGGAGGAAACAGCTCCTAATTGGCCTGCCTTTACAGCAGGTAACTGGCAAGTAGGACTTCCAATAGGAAGTCACTACCAGTCACAGTGAAGCCGGTGCAGTCTTTCGGACTGCTTCTGGCTTCACAAAGGCTCAGTGGAGTGGCAAATTTTACTGGGGGTTGCAGTTCTGCAGCCCATAGGTAATATTTACCAATGAGTAGAAATGTTTTATATAGTAGTTCTGGGGATATTAAAAGTTGCTGAAATCCTCTCATATTTGGACTTTAAACTATGCTTTTCTATCACCCTTTAACCCCTTCCCGACATTTGACGTACATTTACGTCATGGTCGGGAAGTACTTCCCGACACATGGCATAAATGTACGTCATGGATTTAAACTGTCACCGCGTCTATAGACGCGGTGACAGTTTGGAGATGTCTGTGGTCCCTGACAGCAGACATCCCCCCTCGCCGCCCGGGGGGGGCAGGGATGCCCCCCCCGGTCGGCGATCGCTGTGATTGGCTGTTCAAATGTGAACAGCCAATCACAGCTATTTCTGTGTTACCGGCGGCTATGCCGCTCGGTAACACAGAAAACGGTGGTGATCGGTGCTGTTAAGTACAGCACCGATCACCACCGATCCGCGGACACCCCCTCCCTCCCACCCGGCAGCACTATGTGCTTACCCGGCACCCGGCAGCCGCTCTCCTCCCTCTGCTATGCGCCGCAGCGCTGCCTCCCCCCTCCCTCCCCCCTCCCTCCCCCCGCCAGCAGCAGCAGCACTAGGGACAGTGTAAAAATGAAAAAAATAAAATGAAATGATTATATATATATATATATGTGTGTGTGTATATGTGTGTATATACACATATATATATATATATATATATGTGTGTGTGTGTGTATGTGTGTATATACACACACACATATATATATATATATATATATATATATATGTGTATATACACATATATATATATATATATATATATGTGTATATACACACATAATATATATATATATGTGTGTATATACATATATATATATATATATATATATATATATTGACTGCATCCCCAAAAATCTGAGGGGGGTGACCGTGACAAACGGTTACTCCAATGTGAATCCCGATGGATCCACAAATTGAAAACAGTCTTTCCCGGAGGCTTAAATGAGAATCTGTATTTGGGGTGCTTTCTGTGATTAGCCTGTGTTTTTGACTATTAGCTCATTCATTCCAACATGCTGCTAGGATGCCTTAGTTCTACATGAGCCGTTACAGTTTATTACATGTCATTTGCTTATGACTTATTTTGCAGGGATTTTTTCCCGTTTTGTGCGCATGTATCCCGTTAACAGGGAGGCTCAATTTGCTTCCATATAGTCCTTATACTCCGCCATCCCCTTATTCTTCATTGTATCAGCTCCGGCCAAATTGCTGGATCGAGTACTAATTTATACTACCCTTATACAATGCATCACCCTTGCCTTGCCATGTTTTTTCATTTTTGTATGTTTCTGATTATGGGAATGTCTATTAATATGCTTTTGCTTCACGTTGTTTCTGTGTGCAGGTGGTTGCTAGGTTACGCACGTCAGTCTGCACGTACACCGCCGGGAGGCACGGGAGCGTGCTCGTCGCGGGAACGTGACGTCACAGGTGGCGCCGGATCAGGGGCGGTCCCGTCCGACGCCAGAACGGACCCGGTGGGCAGCGGCGGCGGCGTGATGACCGGTAGCAGGTATTTATGTCAATGTATGTACTGTATTCTTTGTGATCTTGAAAACGGTATTAAACCGAAACGTTGATCTGACTGCTCCAGTTTGACTACTTTATTCTTGCAAGTCCTACGAGTGCCGGGAGACCAATCCACCCCATCTATATATATATATATATATATATATATATATATATATATATATATATATATACAGATAGATATTCCCGACCGAAGACGTATATATACGTCATGGTCGGGAGGTACTTCCCGACCGAAGACGTATATATACGTCATGGTTTTAAACTGTCACCGCGTCCATAGACGCGGTGACAGTTTGGAGATGTCTGCTGTCCCTGAGCCCCGGTCGGCGATCGCTGCGATTGGCTGTTTCAAATGTGAACAGCCAATTGCAGCGTTTTCTGTGTTACCGGCGGCTAAGCCGCTCGGTAACACAGTGATCGGTGGTGATCGGTGCTGTTAAGTACAGCACCGATCACCACCGATCGCCAGCCCCCCCCCCCCCCCTCCACCGGACCAGTCCCTCCCTCCCCACCCGGCTGCCGCAGCGCCAGCACCCCTCCCACCCCCCCACCAGCCGCAGCGCCAGACCCCCTCCAAAATCTGGTGAGCAAAATGGGGTCACATGTGGGGGGGTTCCACTGTATTGGTGCTTCCGGGGTCTTGCTAATGCGACATAGCACCCACCATTCATTCCACCACCAAATATCACTCCTTCCCTTCTGAGTCCTGCCATGCACCCAACTGGTATTTTTTGGTCACATGTGAGGCATTGCCATACTCGGGAGAAATTGGGGCACAGATTTTGGCGTGCTTTGTCTCCTTCATTCCTTGTGAAAATGAAAAACTTTGAGCCAGAACTGCATTTTTGTGTAAAAAAGTAAATTTTTTTACACAAAAATGCAGATCTGGCTCAAAATTTTTCATTTTCACAAGGAATGAAGGAGACAAAGCACCCCAAAATCTGTGCCCCAATTTCTCCCGAGTATGGCAATGCCTCACATGTGACCAAAAAATACCAGTTGGGTGCATGGCAGGACTCAGAAGGGAAGGAGTGATATTTGGATTTTGCAGCACAGATTCTGGTTTAATGACCCCTGAAGCACCCATACAGTTGAACCCCCCCACAAGTGACCCCATTTTGCAAACTACACCCTTCAGGGAATTCATCTAGGGGTATAGTGTACATTTCAAACCCCCAGGGGTTTTGATACAACTGAGGGGTTTTGATACAACTGAGCTGTGAAAATGAAAAATTAAATTTTTTCATTTGCACAGCCCAGTTGTATCAAAATTGGTGAAACCCCTGGGGGTTTGAAAATGTACACTATACCCCTAGATGAATTCCCTGAAGGGTGTAGTTTGCAAAATGGGGTCACTTGTGGGGGAGGTTCCTAACTTTTAGCATCTTATGGTGCCTAGAATCCTACATGGTGCCTAAAAAATAATCTCATAAAAAGGAGGCTCCAAAATCAAGTAGGTGCTCCTTCTATTATGAAGCCTGTGGTTTGGTCACCGTGCACACTAGGGCCACATATAGGACATTTATGAAAACCAAAGAATTGGGGGAATCAATTTTTAGTCACATTTCTCTAGTAAAATCTACTGTGTTCCTTAGAAAAATGTATTAAAATTGAAAATCTGCAAAAAAAATGAAATTTTGAAATTTCACCTACACTTTGTTTTAATTCCTGTGAAACACCTAAAGGGTTAACAAACTTCCAAAATGCTGTTTTGAATACTGTGAGGGGTGCAGTTTTTGAAATGGCATCATTATGGGGGTGTCTCACATACAAGTCCCTCAAAGTCACATCAGAAACTGAACTGGTCCCTAAAAAAATCAGTGTTTGAAATTTTCTTGAAAATTTGAGAATTTGCTATTCATATTTTACGCCTCCTAGTGTCCAAAAAAATTAAAAGGAAGTTGAAATAATGATGGCAACATAAAGTAGACATATGGTCTATGTTAGTTATTAACTATTTTGAGTGGTAAGATTATTTGTCTCACAAGCAGAAAATTTAACATTTTGCAAATTGCTAAATTTTCCATTTTTTTCCGACATTTTGGTATTTTTCACAAAAAAACACAGACTGTATCGACCCAAATTTACCACTAATTTGAAGTACAATGTGTCACGAAAAACAATCTAAAAATCACTGGGATAAGTAAAAGCAAAAAAAAGTTATCCCCACTTAAGTGATACATGTCAGATTTGAAAAAAAGGGCTCTGTCAGGAACGCAAAAACTGGCTCTGTCAGGAAGGGGTTAAATCCTCTCAGAAAATGTGGTGAATATTTGTACAATTCTGTATTTTCTGTTTTTGTTTGTTTTTATATTTGTAGCAAAGAAACACAAAAAAAATCAGTTTAATCTCTTAAGGGGCATACACACGGGGAAATTTCATCTCCATAAAAGGGAGCATTGCTCGCTCCGTGTGTATAGCCCCAGATGATCGCCGCAGAGAAACACAGTGCTTACCAGGGGCGGCTCTTACCAGTATAGAGGAGGGGGCTGCTGCAATGTGCCCTCCCCCCCCTCCGCCGCCGTCCACGTCCAGCCGTGCTCCCCGGCTCCTCCCATACACCGCCGTGTTCCCCGGCCACGCGCGCTGCTGAGTCCCCTGCACGGGGCCATCGCATGCGCAGTAACTTCATATATACTGCGCATGTGCTGGCCCAAGCCTCAGTGGGCTGCCTTTGCAGCAGCCCCCGGAGGCTTGATCGGGTTCCGGTGCATGCGCAGTATGGTCCACGGTACAACCTGTTTTGGGGGCTGCTGCGCATTTGCGCAAAGAGAGGCATCCCGGAGGGAGGGAACTCCTCCCAGTGGGATGCCTTGAGTGACTGGCAGGTTGGACTTCCAATAGGAAGTCACAGTGAAGCCAGTGCAGTCTCAGAGACTGCATCTGGCTTCACTTTAGGCAGAGACAGTGGCGGATTTTACCTGGGGGTGGCTGCAGCCCTGCAGCCCATAGGTAAAAACCGCCACTGGTGCTTACACTGCACAGATCGCTCAGCACACATTGCGGTGTGCATCGCGGGTGTATCGCAATATGTGTTGAGCAATCGTGCTTAAGCTTATCGCTCAGCGAGGAGGCCTGGTTGCCCCGTGTGTACGGAGCTTTACATTCCAGAATGTTTTGTATTGATTAATGGCAACAATTCATTAACACATACATTTTTCATCCATGAAGCAAGAACATAAAATTTCAAAAATTTACCAAGGGAGTTAATGTTTTCCACAATCACTGTCATCTCATTGTCAGAAAATAACAAATGGCAGGATTATGGTCTTGTGTTATTTTTCCTTTTCTATTGAATTCTTGTGGTTTATGTAGATAAAACTAATAGTAATAAAGTTTACATGATATTGTTTTTTTTGCTGTCAGTCATTAAAAATGAATTTCTTGCTAACTTTTTGCAGGCGCATAGCCTGAGTCAGATGGATCCCTGCGCATGGTTGCAAACAGCGAGTTTTAGCATATAGGCCCTTATTCTGAATCGGACGGTACGGCCCGCGTGCGGCCGTACCGCCGATGTTTTTAGTCTGCACATGCGCAGAGGTCAATCTGCGCATGTGCAGCCCCATTCGCCGCAGACGTATTTCGTCCGCCGCAAAGGGGGCGTATAGGGGCGTGAGGGGCTTCATACCCTCATTTCCCTATGTATACGCCCCGCGTTTCATGGGCGTTCCCATGCAAACGCGGGGCGTATGCATGCTAATCAGGGTATGATGCCACTGATGGGGGCGGAAAGCTGACGTCGCCGGATGTCAGCTCTCAGCCCCCATACAAGCTATCACACGGACGATTGTTCGTGTGGCCCCACTTGCGGGAGCTGCTGTGGCGTGCGGCCCTGCCTTCGATGGTCGACGACCATCGAATGCAGGGGGCAGCTCCCACCATGGTGGAGGCGTACGCCCCACCATTTTCATGCGGATCGCCAGCCGTCCGTGTACGGACGGCCGTGGCGATCCGTCTCGTGGGCGGGGATTGGTTTGTGCGGCCGGAGCACCGTGTGCGGCTCCGGCCGCACCAACCAGAATAAGGGCCATAGAGTACTGTATGTGCAGATGGGAATTTATACATTTTGCGCATACAGTATGTCCTTCCTATTCTGGGACAGAACTTGACTGGATCTGTCTTATGTGTGAGGTGACAACTAGGCTGCTACAATACGAGTGCATGGAACCATCCTTGTGAGAGATTGAAGGGTATGTCATGGGTGTGCAACAAAAGCTCAGTGCAATGGGGGAAAGTCCGGACCGGACGATCTCTTGCACATGGAATGGGGAAGTTCTGAGTTGCGAACTTAGGCAAAGGAAGTGTTAGGCGCCGTCCCAGGCACCGCCGCCGTCCTAATCCGTCAGCAGCATCTGCGCTGCTAGGACGGCGGCCATCTTCCTGGGACGCGTTACTGGAAGGCTTCGGGGACGTTGCTAGGCAACGCCCCGAACTTCCGCCGCGGCCGTCTCTGCAGGGGAAGACTCTGCAGGACGGACCAGATGTGACGTCACGCAGGGGGCGGCAAATTCAAAATATACAGTAAGCCGGCGTCTCTCTCAAACAGACGCCGGTTGTAGCGTTCAGTCAGTCTATGTCTGAGTGTGTTCCTGGTCCTGGTGTCTGTCGGAAGCCTCCTGTTGTTCCACGCCTGTCCTGCCTTGCCTGGTTTGGTCCTGCTGTGCCTGGGATTCAGCGTCTGCCCCGCTGTACACTCATCAGCCCAAGAGATCTGCAACTGCCTCTGGGACTCCGTCATCTTCTCAGATAAGTCAGGGGTTACCCTGTCTTTCTCCTTACGCAGTTTTGACACACGGTGTCACTGGGCATTATTGTCATTTCTTTATATAACATCTCATTAGCATTGTTGCCATTCTCTTTATATAACATCTCATTCGCATTGTTGCCATCTTTTTTATTTAACATCTCCTTAGCATTGTTGCCATTTTATTATATAACATCTCATTAGCATTGTTGCCATTTCATTATATTATATCTCATATACACTGCTGCCAGTCAGGGTCTCCTGCTCAGCCTTATTACTTCTTTGGGCTTCTGGGAGTTCCCCGGTATAGGGATTTAGCTAGCTTGTTCCCCTTGTTCTCTCCTGGCCTCGGCGGACGTGTTGTCATTTCCTAAGACCTGCCTGTAGCGGAGTGGGGCGGACCTAATTCGCCCTTCAGCCGAGACGGGCCCAGGTGAAGCCTAGCACCGCACACGTCCGTCGATTCCAGTCAGAGGCAACGGAGTTAGGGTACCGGGGATACTCCCAGAATCCTTACATTATAACCGGCCACCCACGATCCCCCAGCTGTTCTGGAGGATCTCCTTGTACTCAGTTGTTGTGCCCGGGTGTCTTGTGTTTTTTCATCCGTCATGGATCCCTCTGCAGGGGGTCCAGCTCAAGTACTCTCTGATCAGGTTCATCTCCTCACGCAGCAGATGGTGGAGTTGTCCCTACGTGTAGAGACACAGGAGGAGGTTAGGAGAGTAGTCCCGGGTAGTGCTCAACCCATCAAAGAACCTAAGATGAATCTTCCCGATCGATTTTCAGGCGATCGGAAATTGTTTTTTAATTTTAGGGAGAGTTGCAAACTATATTTCCATCTCCGGCCCGTTTCCTCAGGCTCAGAAATGCAGAGGGTCGGGTTGGTTGTCTCCCTACTCCAAGGGGATCCACAAACATGGGCCTTTGGTTTAGGGGCAGACAGTCCTGAGCTTAGTTCTGTGGATACTTTTTTCACAGCTATGGGGGTGCTTTATGATGATCCTGATAAAGCAGCCTCCGCCGAGGCTCACATTCGGGCTTTGAAACAAGGTCGCCGTACTGCAGAGGCCTACTGCTCCGAATTCCGACGCTACGCTGGGGATACCACTTGGAATGACCCTGCGCTGCGGAGCCAATTCCGTCTTGGCCTAGCAGATCAGGTAAAAGATTTCCTGGTACAGTATCCGCCGGCAGCCTCTCTCGATGATTTGATGCAGTTGGTGGTCCGCATTGATAGACGCATCAGGGAGAGGCGCTCCGAGCGAGAGTTACCCTCTTATCCTCTTGCCGAGACAGGAGGTGACCTGGCGGGCGGGTCTGAAGAACCAATGCAAATTGGTGCATCTCGCCTATCGAACCAGGAGAAGGCCCGTCGTCGCTCCCTAGGTTTATGTTTGTATTGTGGGGGTAAAGGGCACCTTGTGGGCACATGTCCAGAGCGTCCGGGAAACGCCAGGGCCTAGGGGTTAGGGGAGGAATCCTTTGAGGCCAGTCCCGTTTGTCTCCCAATAATTCTCTTCTCTTATGTATTTGTTTGGGTCTCGGGGTTCAACGGTGGGAATCCCAAGCCTTTGTGGATAGTGGGGCAGCCGGGAATTTCATTGATTCCCGCCTGGTTCAGGATCTTGCCATTCCATTAGTCTCTCTTCCCTCTGAGTTGTCTGTTTTTGGCTTGGATGGCAGTCTCCTTCCCAAGGGGCTTATTTCACATCGCACTGTGCCCTTAGACCTAAGCATAGGCTCCACCCACTCCGAGAGGTTAGAATTCCTTGTTATTCACAGTCCCTTAGCTCCTGTGGTGTTGGGGTTACCGTGGTTAAGGTTACATAACCCTCATTTCGATTGGCGGACTGGGGAGCTGTTGCGGTGGGGTGTGACATGCGCTGACTCCTGCCTGCACCTCCCTGTCAGGGTTTCTAGTCTCGCCAATCCCCTGCTCCCTGCTCCGTATGTTTCTTTTTCTGATGTCTTTTCCAAGAAAGAGGCGGAGACCTTACCTCCCCATCGACCTTATGACTGTGCCATCAGTCTCCTTCCTCAGGCTAAGTTACCCAAGGGTCGTTTGTATGCATTGTCCTTACCCGAAGCTAAAGCCATGTAGGAGTATATAGCCGACAACTTGAAAAAGGGCTTTATTCGTCCCTCAAAATCTCCGGTGGGGGCGGGGTTTTTCTTTGTCGGTAAAAAAGATGGTACCTTACGTCCGTGTATTGATTACAGACAGCTTAACCTAATCTCTGTAAAGAACTCTTATCCGTTGCCTTTGATTTCCGTCTTGTTTGATCAATTACGCTCTGCCACGGTTTTTTCTAAGATAGATCTCCGAGGCGCGTATAATTTGATTAGAATCAAAGCGGGTGATGAGTGGAAGACCGCTTTTAACACCCACACTGGTCATTATGAATACCTTGTGATGCCCTTTGGGCTGGCCAATGCCCCTGCAGTCTTTCAAGACTTTATTAATGACGTCCTTCGGGACTTTTTGGGGATTTTTGTGGTCGTTTATCTGGACGATATTTTGATTTTTTCTTCTTCTTTGGAGCAACATAGGGTACATGTTAAGAGGGTTTTATAGAGACTCAGAGAAAACTGTCTTTATGCCAAACTCGAAAAGTGTGAGTTCGAGGTCCAGAGTATTTCTTTCCTTGGCTATGTTATTTCTCCGGAGGGCTTCTATATGGATCCTGCCAAGGTTCAGGCTATCCTGGATTGGGTGCAGCCCACCACTCTGAAAGCAGTCCAGAGGTTTTTGGGGTTCGCGAACTACTATCGCAGGTTCATTCCTGCGTTCTCAGATATAGTCGCACCCATCGTTGCACTCACCAAGAAGGGGGCAGATCCCGCTCTCTGGTCCACAGAAGTCCACAATTCTTTTCGTCTTCTCAAAGAGGCCTTTGTATCTGCCCGGATCCTACGTCATCCAGATCCTGACTGCCCTTTTATTTTAGAGGTAGATGCCTCCAAAATTGGCATAGGGGCTGTATTGTCACAGGTAGATTCTAAGGATGGTCTATTACACCCTTGTTCCTTCCATTCGCGTAAGTTCTCGTCCACGGAGCGGAATTACGATGTGGGGAACAGGGAACTTCTGGCTATAAAATGCGCTCTGGAAGAATGGCGGCACTGGTTGGAGGGAGCCAAATTTCAGGTGACCATTTTTACTGATCATAAAAACCTCTCTTATCTTTAGGATGCCAAGAGACTAAATTCCCGTCAGGCAAGGTGGGCGTTATTCTTTGCTCGGTTTAATTTTCGCATCACCTTTAGGCCAGGTTCCCGAAATGTCAAGGCGGACGCCTTGTCCAGAAGTTTTTTGGGTCTTCAGGACAAGGAATCAGCGCTGGAGACCATTATTCCCGCTTCTAGGATTCATGTTGGTATTGCGCAAACACTTTTAGATAAAGTCCTGCGGGCACAAACAGAGGCACCTGACCTTACCCCCTCAGGGAGATTGTTTGTCCCCTCCAGACTCCGAGGGAAGGTTCTTGCTGAGTTTCATACGGTCAAGACCGCAGGCCATCCTGGTTGTTCCAAGACATTGGATTTAATTTCTCGTTCTGTATGGTGGCCATCAATGAGAGGGGATGTGGAATCTTTTGTCAAGTCTTGCGAGGTTTGTGCCAAAAACAAGTCCCTCCGCACCCCCCCCCCACGGGTCAACTTCTTCCTTTATCTTGTCCGGAGAGGCCATGGACCCATATCTCCATGGATTTTATTGTAGATTTGCCTTCTTCCTCTGGTCATGATACCATCTGGGTGGTTGTGGACCGTTTCAGCAAAATGGCGCATTTTGTTCCCCTGGTCGGTCTCCCTTCCGCTCAGAAACTAGCTGCATTATTCTTGCTGCATATATTTCGCCTCCATGGCCTCCCCATGGATATTGTCTCGGATAGGGGTGTGCAGTTTGTCGCCAGGTTTTGGAAGTTCCTCTGTGCAGCTTTAGGCATCAGTCTCAGTCCATCTTCTGGGTATCATCCCAAGTCGAATGGACAGACTGAAAGAGTCAATCAAAACCTCGAGCAATTTTTAAGATGTTATGTTTCCAAGTGTCAGAACAATTGGTCGGAGCATCTGCCTTTCGCAGAGTTTGCATATAATAATGCATGGCATTCTGCTTCGAGAATGTCTCCTTTTTTCTGTGTCTCTGGTCACAATCCCAGAGCCAATTCTTTTGATCCCGGATCTTCCGGGGGTGGTTCTTGGTTATCTCAGAGGAGGCTTATTTGGAGCAAGGTTCATAAAGCTCTTCTTGCCTCTTCGGCTTCTGCCAAACGGTTCTCTGATCGTAACAGGAGGCCTTGCTCTTTTAGAGTGGGAGACTGGGTTTTTCTTTCTACCCGGAACATTAAGATTCACCAGGTCTCTCAGAAACTTGGGCCCCGCTTTATTGGTCCTTTTAGAATCATCAGTCAAATCAACCCCGTGGCTTTTAAGCTCCAACTGCCCCGGGCCATGAAAATTCACAATACGTTCCATTGCTCTTTTTAAGCAGGCATCTCAGCCCAGGCGCAAGGGACCTGCACCTATCCTTGTCCAAGGTCACAAGGAGTTCATTATTGAAAAGATTCTTGATTCCAAGGTGACTCGCAATCAGCTCAAATTTTTGGTTCATTGGAAAGGGTATGGCCCGGAGGAAAGATCCTGGATCCCGGACCACGAGCTCCACGCTCCTACCCTCAAGAAGAAATTTTTTGAAGAATTTCCCCATAAACCCAGAGTTGGGGGTCCCTTGACCCCCCCTCAAGGGGGGTACTGTTAGGCGCCGTCCCAGGCACCGCCGCCGTCCTAATCCGTCAGCAGCATCTGCGCTGCTAGGACGGCGGCCATCTTCCTGGGACACGTTACTGGAAGGCTTCGGGGACGTTGCTAGGCAACGCCCCGAACTTCCGCCGCGGCCGTCTCTGCAGGGGGAAGACTCTGCAGGACGGACCGGATGTGACGTCACGCCGGGGGCGGCAAATTCAAAATATAAGCCGGCATCTCTCTCAAACAGACGCCGGTTATAGCGTTCAGTCAGTCTATGTCTGAGTGTGTTCCTGGTCCTGGTGTCTGTCGGAAGCCTCCTGTTGTTCCACGCCTGTCCTGCCTTGCCTGGTTTGGTCCTGCTGTGCCTGGGATTCAGCGTCTGCCCTGCTGTACACTCATCAGCCCAAGAGATCTGCAACTGCCTCTGGGACTCCGTCATCTTCTCAGATAAGTCAGGGGTTACCCTGTCTTTCTCCTTACGCAGTTTTGACACACGGTGTCACTGGGCATTATTGTCATTTCTTTATATAACATCTCATTAGCATTGTTGCCATTCTCTTTATATAACATCTCATTCGCATTGTTGCCATCTTCTTTATTTAACATCTCCTTAGCATTGTTGCCATTTTATTATATAACATCTCATTAGCATTGTTGCCATTTCATTATATTATATCTCATATACACTGCTGCCAGTCAGGGTCTCCTGCTCAGCCTTATTACTTCTTTGGGCTTCTGGGAGTTCCCCGGTATAGGGATTTAGTTAGCTTGTTCCCCTTGTTCTCTCCTGGCCTCGGCGGACGTGTTGTCATTTCCTAAGACCTGCCTGTAGCGGAGTGGGGCGGACCTAATTCGCCCTTCAGCCGAGACGGGCCCAGGTGAAGCCTAGCACCGCACACGTCCGTCGATTCCAGTCAGAGGCAACGGAGTTAGGGTACCGGGGATACTCCCAGAATCCTTACAGGAAGCCTGCTTCTGATGGATTTCTTGCATGTTGCAATTCTGAGTTGTGCATATAGGTAAAGGAAATCAATTTCTCATGGATCTCTTTCATGGGACAATACTGAGTTGTGCTTATGGGTAAATGAAGCCTGTTTCTGATGGATCTCTTGCATGTTGCAATTCTGAGTTGTGCATATGGGTAAAGGAAATCGATTTCTCATGGATCACTTGCATGGGGCAATTCTGAGTTGTGCATAAGGGGAATGCAAGCATATTTCTGATTGATCTCTTGCCTGTTGCAATTCTGAGTTGTGCATATGGGTAAAGGAAGCCTGCTTCTGATGGATCTATTGCATGCAGCATGGGGCTCGTGCTAATCTTGATAATGACAGGTTGCCATGGATGTGGAAAAATTGGTGAGAGGTGCGACTTCGCACCTGAAAATGCATGGAACACCATATTTGCCCTGCAGATTCTTATCTATATTCAGTGTTATAAGGTAGTAAATTAAGCTTATTGAGTTGCCTGCACCTGCAGCCACTTTGTGTGCTACTCAGATTCAGCCCAATAGTAATGAGTAAAAGACTTCTTCCCACTCTTTAGACTGCTTTTAGTTGATAGTTTGTTTGGAGGAGGAGGTTCTGTATTGCATAATTGATTGGTTACAAGGGGGCTTATACATAATGGGATGCCACAAGGTGCCATGGTGTCTCATAAAATACTAGACTAGTGTATTGCTCTGGTGTGGGGATAGCTGCTCCAAATGGCAGCTGTCCCAACGATCCCAAACACTGCTACCAAAGTTCTAGAACAGATGAAGCCCCTCTCTTCCTTGACACACGTGCGTCCCAGTCTGATAGAGTCCCTCTGTGCCGGCTCTCGCCAGTGGGGATGGTCTGGCGAGAGCCGGCACAGAGGGACTCTATCAGACTGGGACGCACGTGTGTCCCAGTCTCTCGGCAGCTGGGCAGCAGGACCCTGCCCGTCTCCGCTTCAGGGAGACGGGCAGAGTTCTCTCCTTTATTTAAAACTGCATAAACTCATTTACATATGTGTAATGGAACAGCTGTAAATAGGCCCCCACATGGATGGATCCACGGAGGGGCAACAAGGGTGGTCGTCCCAGGGCCCCCACAATGCTAGTAACAGGGTTCAGCTGTGTCTCCAATTTCCCACTATACATACAGGCGCTGTCAATGCCTCCCGCCAAGGTGCTGCTGAAGTCACTATCAGCCTCTCGCGTGGTTTCACAGTCACCACCACAACCGCTTGGATTTCTGTGACATGCAGGAGCAGAGAGTGAGGCAGTGCCACTTCGTTCTGTCTCAGTTCCTTCCTCAGCAGTGCCAGCTGTGTGTGACTTGCTGGCAATGGACTTTGAGCTGTGTGGCGAAGGACCACCCTGCTGTTACCACCTGTGGTAAACAAACTTCTGCTATTATTATTAATATTGATATATTATATACTACATTGTATACAAACAAGCATAGCACTGTGTCTGACTTCCGGTTGAGGTGACGGTGTGACGATTTATTGTGTTATTCTTTATATTATGCAAGGTATTTGGAACATTACGTTACATTTTGTAAAGTGATTTGCATTTTGGTTTTCAAAAAACATACTACAGTATGGGCCAGATGCACTAAGCTTCAGAAAGTGATAAAATGGAGAGCGATAAACAAGCAACCAATCAGCTTCAGCCTGACATTTTTCAAACAGAGCCTATGACATGGCAGGTAGGAGCTGATTGGCTGCCTATTTATCACTCTCCATTTGATCACTTTTTGAATCTTAATGCATCTGGTCCAATATCTTCTTTCTTAAAAAAGATCCAACACAATCATAACACCGATTGATAAATTATACTTTATTTTTATAGCCTCCATTATGTCACTTTTATTGATTGGGTCCCCACAATTTTGTTCGTCTAGGGCCCCCCACAGACCTTAATCCAGCTCTGAGCCCCCAAATATGTTAACGGAAGAAGATGTCAGTTTACCCTTGGTCGTGAAAGAGTTAACCAAGTCTTTAACACTTTTTGTAAATGTTATTTAAGTTTCATGTTAATCCACTTGCCAGATATTCTATACCCCTGAAAATGCGGATGAACCCAGCACTTGTAATTGTACGTGTGGTTCTTTCCCCTATGTTCTGTTTCCACCGACACCGTGATGAGAGATCTCTTCTTTAACCAAAGATCCCAATGTTACTCTTCGTTATGCAAAACCGCTCTTCCTTCAGCCAATAATAAAGAGGAGATTCTCGAAGGATTTCTTTTCTTTCTTTTTTTTTACCTTAGTAACCTCGGCCTGAGCTGCTGTTGGCTTGGAATGAATGTGAGAGTGGAGATTAATATCTTAAACTTGGCTATCGTAACTACACTGACAATTCCCTCTGGTGTTGCTATCACTCTCTACATCATCTGTGCCTGGCGCTGTCCCAGCCCGGCTTTGAATGATTAGCCAGAAGTCTTAACTTTAACTTTTTATTCTGACCGCAACATAAATACCTGAGACGCGCCTGTCAGTTCCTCGTCTGGAGTTGGTTATTCGCAACATTTGCTTGAAGGTTTTTTTGTTCCCTATCGTGGTGTGTTCTTTGGTCCTTTAAATATTATCTAGTTTGTGGTTTACTATTATGTGGTATCTCTATGCAAACAAACTTTCTTTAGCCAATTGGCAACCTGTTACTATTTGTCTAATTTGTAATGAAACTACCGTGTATTTACTGATGGCCTCGTTATTTGTGTAATAACTTATATATAACAATGGTATATGTCCTATCTGACTGCGGCAAATTAAAACCGGTAACTGATTATTTTAACATGTTAACGTGGTACCCAAATTAAAATATTAGTCCACCCATATGCTACACATGTACTGTAGATCATATTGTTTGATTATTCTGTAAATAGACATTTTGGTGCTGTGTGCCAGAAAGGAATTTGGTGCCCCCCCCCCCCCCCCCCCCCCCCCTACTTAAAAAGTGAATAGTGAATGTGTCAGCTATTTAAGGGGGGTGGCAAAGGGGAGAGAAATCAATTGATGGTAGCTGACCTTCAAATCTTATCTTTCCCCCTCGGAAATAAGTCAGTCTGAACTGTGTTCTGTGACGTCAGCCGGCCGCGCCCGGTAGGCATCGGCCCTCCTGCTTTTCCAGGGGATGTCCATAAAATGCTGGGCATTTCCCTCCAGAAACTCCCTGTCTGCACCTGTACAAACGCCTCGGCAACTGTGATAATCGCCAAAGGCGTTCGTATAGCGGCCCTGTATATGCGCAAATGCACGCATGCTCAGAACCGCACCATCGGTTCCCATTGCGAATACTCTGGGGCCCTTTAACTGGATATTCCACTTATCCACTACCCTTTCTCTGAGGTAATTTTTCCTCAAATTTCCCCTGAATCTTCCTCCCTCTAGTGTCAGTGCATGTCCTCGTGTTCTGCTGCTCCTCTTCCTGTTAAGAATGTCTCCCACCTGTACCTTGTTAAAGCCATTGATATATGTGAAAGTTTCTATCATGTCCCCCCTTTCCCTTCTCTGCTCTAAAGTATACATATTAAGATATTTTAGTCTTTCCTGGTACGTTTTGAGATGTAGGCCATGCACCATTTTAGTTGCCCTTCTTTGTACAGTCTGTAATGTATTTATATCCTTCTGGAGATATGGCCTCCAGAACGGAACATAGTACTCTAGATGAGGTGGTACCTATGACCTATACAGTGGCATTATTACTTCTTTCTGTCTACTGCTGATACCTCTCCCTATCATAGGCAAATCTAGAATTATGGTAATGGGTGGTCCCAGATCCAGACATAACAGAAGGGGGACATTTGCGCGGCGTAGCCGCGCGTCAAAAAGGGGGCGTGGACTCATGGGAAGGAGGCGTGGCATCACAAAAAGGGGTGTGGTATTACACTTTAGACCATACACAGTAATGCCCATTACACATTTTAGCAAACTCCGTAATACCCATTACACATAAAGCCACACACCATAATGCCAATTACACATAAGGCCACACACCATAATGCCCATTGCACATTGTGCCACACATCATGATGCCCATTACATACTATATAACTAACCGTAATGCCCATTACATATTTGCCACATAAGTGTTGCTTACCTACGTGCTCATTGCTAGGGGGTTCTTGCTTGTTGGCACCATAGTACCCATTACACATGATGCCGCACACCATAGTACCCATTACACATGATGCTGCACACATAATGTCCCTTACACATGATGCTGCACACATAATGCCGCTTACACATGATGCTGCACACCGTAATGCCCCTTACACATTAAGCGACACATTATGCGTAATGCTCCCACATACCGCCACTTGTAGCGTCCCTTAAGCAATTTCCCCCCAAAAGTGCCACTTACTGTAAATCTTTATATGAGCCTTCGCTGCTGCTGCAGGGAGAGATGGAGAGTGGTGCAGCTGCTTCTATGGGGAGAGGAGCAGAGCGCAGCGCAGAGCACGCTCCGACTCCCCTCCTGGTGTCCCCTCTAGCCGAGTGGACATTTTAAATATTGTGCGCGCTGTTGTTGTGCGTGATGTCGGGGTAGCATGCCGGGCGCCGGCATCACATGATTAAAGGGGGTGCGGGCTGAAATAATACCCCTTTCACAATAGAAAATGCAGGGATTTACCCGGGAATATGGTCCCAGGATCATGCAGGGACATTCCCAGGCTGACCCCTTATACACCAGCCTAGTCCCTGCATTTTCTGGTGGGAGGGGGAGAGACAACCACTCCCCTCTCCCTACCCCCCTTTAACCAACCAGCTATATCTTCGGAACCAACTGACCCATTTACATGAGTAATATCATATTGAAGAACTTTTGAGTTGGCTTAGAATGATTTTGGTCCCGTGAAACTGGGCTGTGTGGTTCCAGACAAATCTGCCCTCAAAGAACATAAACAGTCATGAAATTACAAGAGATGGAAAAAAAAACGGTTTAACCTCAATATCCCTGTAACCAATTAACCCATATGGATATCATCCTGGTATCATATTGAAGGCCCAGCGATTTGGGTTCGACTGAGATCAACCTCGAGTTTCATTGATGCCGAAGGAGGAACTGGCAGCCATTGAACTGGGTGGGGGTCGGAATTAGCGGGTCCCATGTTATCCTATAGGGAAAACGTTCCAGCTTTGCCTGGCCGTATATCTCTGGTTCCCAGGGGGCTAGAGACATGGGGCTGGGCTTGTTGGAAAGCCCCATCCCTCAGCTACAAAATGGGCTAATGGGTGGTCCTGTGCACCCCTGGACCAGCCCCTAGATTCGCCTATGATCCCTATGCAACCAAGCATTTGACTTGCCTTCTTTATTGCTTTGTTACATTGCCTACCTGCCTTTAAGTCCCCTGAAATAGTGACAGCTAGATCCATCTCTTCCTCAGTAGTTTCCATTATAGTGCCATTTATACTATATTTAGTCTTTAAATTTTTGAGAATCAAGTGCATGTTTTTGCATTTTTTGGCATTAAACTGTAGTTGCCATGCTCTTGACCATTCCTCTCATCTACCTACATCATCAATCATTTGTGTCTATGCTGTTGCATACCTTTGTGTCACCTGCAAAAAAGCAGGTGACACAAAGGTACCTGCTTTACCCTCAATTTCATTTCAAATATCACCAATAAAGATATAAAAAGCACCGGTCCAAGTACAGATGCCTGGGGTACTCCACTGGTAACCTTTCACTCCTTTGACTACACAGTTTTACTACAACTCTCTGTTTTCTGTCCTGCAACCAAGATCTTATCCATTCAACCATTTTAGAATCCAATCCCAAGCTTTCAAGTTTATTTCACAGTCTGCGATGTGGGACAGTGTCAAAAGCCTAAAGCCTAGATAAGCTACATCTACAGCCCCACCTTGTTCTATTACTTTAGTCACCCAGTCAAAAAAGTCAATAAGATTTGTTTGACATGATCTTCCCCCAGTAAACCCATGCTGTTTAGGATCCCGTAAGTTGCTGGTTTTGAGATATGCTACAAAGCTGAACGAAAAAAAATCCCATTGCGTTTCTCTGTGTTCATTAATGGCTGTTGGTAATCATCATCATCAATGGATGATGGCCAACAAGGTTTAAAGAGGTGGTCTTAAATTCCTCTGACTCTATCACTATTCTAATAACTAGGGGCTGTGCAGACTAAAACGTGCTTTCCTAATTTACCCTCTCCTTATGCATCATGGGCAACATACAGCGATGTTAGAAAGCAGACACATGGCCTGCAGACACCTGACCGACTTCACTGGCCAAGTGAGCATCAATTGATATATTTTGCTCTTTCCCTGCTCCCAGTAGAAGTATGCTTATGTTGTATATACTGTATATACCTCTTTTTCACCATGTATGTTCCTCTCCTTCTTATGTTAGTGAGTCTCTGCAGATGTTTCGAGTTTTGATGTACATCACATGCACTGATATTAATTTACACATCTTTGCATAAGTCCATCCTATTTTGAGATTGATGCATCTTGGTGGGATCTGTTCAGGGCCGGTGCAAGGCACCGGAGCGCCCCAGGCGAGGGGGGGTGGGGCGCCCCGGTGCCTACGGGGGGGGGTGGCGAGGGGCACTTCGCCTCTCGCATGGAGGCTGCAGGGGTGTCCGTGCCGGGTACCTGCGGCACTGTGTGATCTGGCGGTGGGGTCCCTGCAGTGATGTCCCTGCAGCCTCCATGCGAGAGGCGAGGGGCGAAGTGCCGCCCTCCAGTGGCTGGCGCCCTAGGCAAATGCCTAGATTTGCCTAGTGGTGGCGACGGCCCTGGATCTGTTTCTCAATTAAATAGGCAGTTACGGGGAGTGAAGTGGATGGTGACAATTCTATTGCATGTAACTACCCTAACTTAAGGGAGTGTTGTGTAGGACAATATCTGTGTGGATCTGAGTTGTGCATATGGGTAGAGGCATCATGAGGGGGGGAGGGGGGCCGTGTGTCACTTTTCCAGGGATGATATCAAAATACTGTAGTGACAGGAGCTGAGTGGTGGTGTATGACATTATCCTGCTGCACTAAGCAGACACTAGTCTTTGGGAACTGCCCAGAATCTTCAGGAACACCTGGAATACCCCCAGAGTGATGTAACTGACAGAGATTCCCTTGAGGTAATCATAGTGATGCAAATGGGGCTTCCACAAGGCCATACCCCCTACTAACACAGCCACGCCCCATAATCAAGTTCATACGAGGAATAATGGATAAATAGGCTTCCCCATGCAAGAACCTGGAATCCCTCCCTGTTTGCTCCTGTATTTGGCAATTAAACAGATAACCATTATATGTAGATTGCCTTTAATGGTTGTACTATGTAAGAATCCATTTGAACTTTATCAGTAGACGTCTGTTTTGCTGGATGAATGCCTGGCTCCTCAACCACAGAGACTGACCCTATCTCTCTGCTTCACTGATTATGTGATTGGTCCCTTCCTGAGTGTTCATAAATCACATTTTATTTCTCAGTCTTTTCAATATAAAATCTTTCTTTCCGCGAAAATAAACATACAGACACTCATAGAGCGGAAGCGTTTCACACTTTCTACTCTCAGTTATATAACTTGTCTGTGCCACTAACTGACCTACACATAGCAAATCACAAGGATAAAATATTTTGGTACTTCTGTAGTTTTACGGCGCCAGCATAGCGCTGTGCTACTTCCGGGTTCTACGCTCGCCAAAAAAAGTAACTTAACTCCATGCCAACATGGATAGTTCATACCCCCACTATCCATATTGGCATGGAGTTGATTTTAAATAGCGTGGCGAGCTTAGCGAGCCACCGAGCCCGCAGCGTGGGCGAGCGAAGCGTGAAACTACAGAAGTACCAATATTTTTACTATATAGATACGGAAAGTGGGTTTTCCATGCGTTTCGGAAGATGTAAAATCAGCTTTAGAATGCTCTTTCTCTGAAATTGAGCATTGTGAAGCTATAAAATCTAAGCCGACTGATAAGAGCTCTGGACCCGACGGATAAGCGGGGTCATACTATAAAAAATAGTTGAACTCCTTCTCCCCATTATGTTGGCAGCGTTTAATCTGATTTCCAGAGAGAACATATTTTCAGCCCAATCCCTAACTGTCCATATCACAGTTATCCCCAAGGAAGGCAAAGACCCTTCTCAGTGTTCCAGTTTCCACCCCATATCTCTAAAAAATGTAGACTTTAAATAATTTGCAAAAATGTTGGCTAATCATTTAAAGAGCCTGCTCCCGACACCGGTGCACTCTGATCAGGTGTGAATTGTGCCGGGAAGGGAAGCCAGAGATAACACCACCAAACTGATTGATATTATTCATGTCACCTGTTCCTCTATATCCACAATCTTCCTCTCAACAGATGCCGAAAAGGCTTTTGACCGTATGAACAGGACTTTTATGAGGGATGTTTTGGAGCATATGGGATTGGGGCCAAACTGTCTCTTTAAAATGATCTTCAAGGAAGTGTAAAGGCAAATGGGGTTTTGTCAGGTAAAGTCCTTATCTCCAATGGAACGCCAGGGATGCCCCCTCTCACAACTTATATTTGAGCTGTGTATGGATGCTTTGGCTCGGCCTAGGTCAAACACGAATATAAAATGTGTTCCGATTGGCTTAACTGACTATCTCCTTGAATTTTTTTGCAGACAATCTTATAGCCATTGTCTCAATCCTCTTACAACCTTTCCAAATTTCATGCAAGATTTCACCAGATTTGGAGATCTCTCTAACTTTAAAATTAATTATAGCAAATTGGTTGCCCTTAATGTCTCAGAACCTCCCACTTTACTAATGAGCCTTCAACGATCTTTCCCCTTTTGGTGGCACCCTTCTCATATAAAATATTTGGGGGTTTTGCTTCCAAGACGCCTTTCTCAGCTTGTGACCCTTAATCATTCCTCCTTATTGAAATGTATCCGCAAGGAATTGGTAGGTCTCAAAAATTCTCCTGGTTTGGTAAAATCAATATTATCAAAATGAATATCTTACCACGGTTATTATATTTATTTCAGGCACTTCCAGTGCGGATGCCTCCTAGCTTCTTTAATGATTTAATTGCATCATGTCCATCAGCAGTTTGTGTGGAGTGGGCGGAGTCCTAGATTAAACATACGGTACTATTTAGGCAGAAATATCACAGTGGCAAATAGCTTCCTATGCCCTCTAGTTATTATCAGGCAGTGGCATTTAATAGAATCTTGGCTTGGACTCGGACTGCTGAGGAACCGCAGTGGGTCTTGATATCAGAGGAGCCTCTACACTATCTTCCTTAGTCTCAAAGGATCCCACACATCACACACCCTACCATAGGCGCGCAGAGATATCTCTACTACAGTCTCCCCCCTCACTCCCCTTGTATATAACCCCCTCTTTATGCCTGGCTTTAGAATCGGTTTGTTTTTCTGTCTTGGAAAGTGGGTTGGACAGATTAGGATGTCTCATATCTAATGGTATGGTTAAGTTTTTTCCAGATCTTAAAAAAGATTTTGCTCTACAAAATCCCAATCATTGGTGCTTCTTGCAGGCCCATCTCTTCCTTTTTCCTGTAGGGGGTCTAGCTGTGGTGGGGCGAAATCTCACAGCGTTTGAATCTATGTGCACTCAACAAACACCACAATCACATCTGATTTTGTGTATTTACAAAATTATCTTGCAAGATTTGTTTAAATCTGACCCTAACTTTGTCTCATCACAGGATGTGGATTTAAGGACCAATGGTGACAGAGGTCTTGAGGTGAAGGAGACACAATATAAAGTCCTAACAAGATGTATTGGTGTCCTGATGTTCTGCATAAATAAATAGCTTGAGTGTCCCCTCTTCAGAAGATGCAATAAGGGCAGGGGATACTTGATTCATATCTGGTTGGAAATCTAATTAATCACTCCCATCTGAGAACAGATTTTTGGTCTTACTAAAGAATTGGTTGATTCCCTTATTCCCACTGGTCCAAGGTTTTGGCTTCTGTCCTACTCCACTCATCCAGTATACGTTTGTAAGAAATCTCTGCATAAGCATATAAAAAAATAATGCAGTCATAGCAGTTATCCCTGTCCATTGGTGATTACATTCTCCTCCGACCATGGCAGAATGGTGTCAAAAGATGGACTTTTACACGTACCATGGGTGACATAACTTTTTCTTCAGTAGATCAGCATGCTATATTTATTCAATTTCAATGGCTTGAATTTAAAACTTTGCCAAAGTATGTTTCGCTCTGCTCAGGCTAAAGCCCGAGTTATCTACACCTTCTTTAGTCCTGGTTATAAAGCTCCTCACACTAATACACTGTAATTTTTTTTGGGGGGGAGCAACCCCCCCTCCACCCTTCACTTTTAAGGTGATATTTGTGGTTACACAATGGGCGGTATGGGGGTTGACGCAGCAAGGGGGTTTTCTACAGAGAGGATGGCTTATTTTCGGCAAGGAAAAACCATCCTCACCGTCAAACCACCTCGCCGTATTCAATGTTACAGAGATATATTCGCCTTCTTCTCTCCTTAAGCGGCAAGGTTCGCCACAAATGCCACAGAATGCTCTGCTAGCTTCGCCTTTTAATGGCCACACTCGCTGTTTCCACCTCGCAGAAATAAACCAGCGAGGTGGAAACAGCACATGAAGGGGAGGGAGTTGAATACTCTGAAGGTGAGTTATCGGCACTGCTCGCCATCATAGCTCACTGTCGGAGCATTGAATACACTCCTTAATACTGTATGTTAAATATTTTGATATATGTTTTATGTCTTGCTATGTTCTATCTATGTATTGACACCGTACTTTTTTTGTTCTTTTTGGAAAAATATTTTTGAAAATAAACAAAAAAATTCTCTTTGTTTAACCCTTTGTTGATCCAGCTGTGTTACCATAGATAAGGTATATTTTATTGCATGCTATGTGGCCACACAATTTCCATTTTTCTGCCAGGGCTGGGCTAGGAGGACATGGACCCACCTCTTTTACCAGTGAATCAGATGGGATCCAGGCGTAATATGATTAAACTGGGCCTGACCTACATACAGTGGAGGCAGCAATTTGTGTGCTAAATATGGATTCATCGTTGTATTTTGGTTTTGGCAAAATCACTCTCAAGTATTTTGGTTCAGATTAGGTTTTTGGTATGATTAAAAACGATAATTGTTAATATAAAAAGATAATCGTTTATAAAACTAAAATCATGTAATTTTTGCAATCCAAAACCCATCCTTTATATTAAAAATCCCAATTCCGATCTTGCGCGAAGATCAGAATCAGGACTCCATTCAGATCACATCTCCTCAAGAAATAGCAACAGGATTTTGTATGTTTTGAATCCAGTGCTGTAACTAGACATTTTGGTGTTCTCCTTACAAACTTAAAAGAGGTGCAGTGGACGCTGAAAAAAATTAGGGCATGGCTTCATAGGGAAGAGGAGTGGTTACATTACACCACACAGATTTTGTTATTCACATTACATCACACAGTAGTGCCATTTATACACATTGCGCAGTGTTGGTGAATTGGCTATCGCAGTTAGCAAGCAAATGTATACTATTAACCAGAATTTCCTCCTAATATCTAAACCTTACTCACCTGCTCCTGTTTTTCTGGGACTGTGGGCCAAATCACAGAGCTTCAAGAAAAATCATACCTCCCAACCGTTCTGTTTTTTTTGCGGGAATGCCCCATTTTTTTGTACGTTCCCACATCCTGCCTGGGGCCAGAAGTGCCCCGCGGTGGGGGGTGGGGGCAGTTGGGAGTCTGTCACCCACCCTGCCACCATTTCCCCAGAGAACTGCACCCTGGGTAAGGTCAGCGGAAACAAAGTGGGCATATCTATATTGGTTGCAGTGTGTGCAATGCACATGGGCCCCTAAATCAAGAGGGGCCCACACTGCAAACTCTATACCCATTGACTATACTTGCCTCTTCAACATCAATCAAGTGAAAAATGGAATCAGTGCCCATATGCACACAGGAAGTAGGGGCACCCTTCTATATAGTCCTTATGGAAACAATCTTCAAGAAACGTACTAGATTGAAATGAAATAAATATCATAGCGTAACAGTTATCTTAGTGGTTCAGTGGTTGAATATAATGTAACTGCCAAGCTGAGTTGGTGACTTTTCTCTGTGCCTGGATTCTAGTTCCTGTTTGTTGATCACCACTCCATTATACTGACATGACAAATGACTTCTTGTTACTGAAGCTGCTTTCATGGTCACTTGCAATATGGAGGAACCCTTTATTTATGATCCTATATTTCCTAAAATCTCTTATCAACCCAGAGATTCTGGCAGTGCCAAGAAAAACAATAGTTCCTGACACATTCCTTGCACTTCCTATTTAAGCAGCCTTAAATATGTTGTAGAAGTAAATAGAGTTAAGGGAAGCCGCAGAGGAAACCAAGTGAGTCCAAAAATAAGATACTGGAATAGGAAGCTAAAAATAGCATTAACAAAGTCTGTCCCGGCTTCCCACTGCATTGTTGTATGCTAGGATCTCATTCCACATCGTATTACTGTGTCACTGTAACACTGCCTATGGATGAAGTTCTCCTTAAAGAGGACATGTCATGTTTAAGATGAAGTCCATTTACATAGTGCCCTATGAATGACATATCTTAAATAAGCCAGGTGTTCTTTAAGCATACTTACAAAAAATTCTGTCTGCCCCCTCCAGCAGGGAGTGGCCAGGGTGGTGCAGGATGGTTATATGACATCGTACACGGTGGGCAGTGCATCATCATGGTCTTGACCTCCGCTCTACAATGCCCAGATGCCGGCATTGTAAATCGGGGACGAATTTGTGACTTGTCATTGCCCCAACCACTTTTGTGGCCATATGCAGGGGATGCAGGTAGTTAGAGTTGGTGCAACAGGATTTAAGAGACTTGTCCACCTTCCCAGGGAGCCGGGAGGGCCACATGATTTTCATGAGCCTCTAGCCATTTCAGGAGAGTAGGCAAGTATGACTTTCAGGTTTTATTCCCCCGATCTGTGTTCTTTTTATGTTTGTGTTAATTTATTCACATATACGATGTTATGTCTATCTCCCTTCTGTGAATGTATCCTCAGATGGAATTAGACTGCATGATTCATGGCCCTTACCCCGTGAACCGCTACAGTCGAAGGAGGAGCAAGGTTCAGATCATGAGACTATAGTAGGTCACATGGGTGTCCTCAGAAAAGGCAGTCCAGCTCTGCATCTGCTGGGCGCCATCCAAGGGTACCAAGAGGCCTGGAGTCCCAGCAAGTGATGGACAGTCCAAAATGAAGTGGCAAGGTATGCCAAACATGTTTCGGATCGTAAGATCCTTCCTCAATAGCTCCAACACACTACTGAGGAAGGATCTTACGTTCCGGTCCACTTTTGGCGTGCCTTGCCACTGTACTGTCCATAGACATGATCGGTCTATACATTGGAACCCACACATGCATATGTAAATACCCAATGGGATATGAAAAGATCCAGACTGGGGCTGAGGAATAACATAGGAAAATGTAAGGGCCCAGGGACTGTCGCTATCTGAAGATGGCCTTATTTGCTGCTGTCAAGTTCCAAAAACTTTGTATTTTCCCAGCTTGATGGCACGCCAAATTGTGTCTAAGTGATAAATAGTAGATGCGTGACATCTCCAGCATTACCTATGTAAAGAATAGCCCCATTTAATAATTTCTACAAAAAATGTCGAATATGTTAATTTTGACATTGTAGAAACGAAGAAATAATGAATAAGCCCCTAAAGAACAAATAGGTTGGACGTCAATCCTGCTGTGATACATAGGTTAAAATAATAGATATAGTTATCTGATGATAAAATATTAGACATGGCAGTTGGAAATAATTACAGATTACAGAGTTCATTTGATTAAAGTGATGATTTTTAGTAAAAAATATATCTTTAAAATGAACCACATTGTGTGTGATTTAGCAGAGCTGGTCCCTTGCCTGTGATCTGTGTGTGGTTTTGGCTTGCGTGTGATTCTCTAAATGGCTTTCTCATGCAGTTACTGTCTCGTGTACACCCACTCCTTGTTCTTGACAATCCGTCTGTTGTTACCAGCATTGTGTTGTTAATAATGCTCATTTTTTAACACTTGGTTATGATATAATATACACCATAGGGGGGGAATTATGTCATGTTTTTGAAAAATAAAGGTCTCCAAAGACATTCACTAGCATTTACTATGTTAACATTGAGCCTTACACACCCAATGTCATGATCAGGGGTCTCGATACTCGATACTTAACACAGCTTTTTCTCACCCAGCTTCTCCTGACTCCTTTGGCCTCTGCTGGCACCCGCTGCCTCATGCTGCAAGCCACACCGACTCTCCTTCACTGAAGTCCCGCTGACTCCGCTCCCTTGCCTCAGCTGACTCTGACAGCCAATAGAATTATGCTGAACCCTATTTAAACCCTTCCAGGAGTGTTAGCCATTTGCCAGTACAATGTCTTTCTATCAGGCGCCTTCCTGGTTCTTCTGGATTCAGTGCTTTTGCTTATCACGCATGACCAGTTCTTGCCCATACTTGACGACTTCTTAAAACTCCTCTCCGGGAGAAGCCTGGAGAGGAGTGAGAGGGGGGCGTGAAGAGGTGGGAAGAGTCTACATTTTGGGGGCGGGGCGAGGCTGACGTCACTAAGCCCTGCCCCCATGACCGGCAGCTGCATCAATTTGCGGGTCCGTGGATGGTGGGAGGGGCGAATCGCGTAATTTTAGCTCCGCCCCCTCCCGGCAGGGAAGGGGGAGGCCGGGGCTGTAGCGAAAATGCAGAAGACTTACCCACCTTGCCGGGGGGCCGGGAGAGGGACCACTTTGCAGGACCCTCCCGACCATTCCGGGAGGTTAGGCAAGTATGTGTTAATCTTGCCCCAAGATTTAAAAAAAAAAAAAAAAAAAAATGCCGACCTAATATCGCCAACGATTTACTCATCTACCAGCAAACTGTAAGGAAAGAAATAAATGCATTTATGAAAACTGAACCAGGGTCCCTGAATGACTGCCAGGATTAATCTGCTTATGAGCAGACAAAGATTAAGAACCTCTGCTTTGAACGGCTGTCATTGATAAATGCAGGGTAGGATTTTTTGCTGCGTGGCTCATTATCAGAATTGGCTCTGTACACACAGCAGCTTTGTGGATTTCATACTGTGATTTTCAGATGTTCAGAACAGTCTGTGCAAGGCTAGGCCTGGCATGGAAATTATCTTCCAAACTCTGCTCTGCTCAGCATTACTAAGTCCTTCTCTGCCAAACCTGACAATGCTGCAGCTACATATCACTCAGTACTGCACAATCAATCACTCAGTAGAAGTTATTCACTTGTTATGCCATGGATTTAAGCTGGGTACACACCTGGCTGACTGCTGCCGACGGCTGCCGACCTCTCTGATGATTGCAGGGCCGCCGACAGGGGGGTGCTGTGGGTACAGCTGTCCCGGGCCCCGGCCTCTGGAAGGGCCCAGGTAGCTAATTTTGCCCACTGTGCTGGCTGCGCTCGGTGCACTGAATGAAGTACAGGCTTCTTCAATGCAGGATGCCAGCGGCCAATTAAAATGCTGCACCGGCCTTTGAGCCAATCAGAGCTCCTGTACTGTTAGCCAATCAGAGTGACTGCCGGTACACGAGCTCTGATTGGCTGCATTGAAGAAGCCTGTGCTTCGGGACGTGCTGAGTTGGGCAGTAAGTGAAGGAAGAGGGGGATGATCAGGGGGGCCCAGACTGGAAATCAGTCCCGGGCCCCAAAATTCCTATTGGCAGCCCTGGATGATTGGTTAGTACATTTACAATGACCAATCATCCGGCCGATGTATTATGCATGACATCACTACTGGGTTGGCAAATGAATGTGCCTGCTTAGTTGAGAAAACAATTACTGGTGTACCCTGCAGCGAGCAGTGAACCACCAGTACACACAGTTAGTTGCACCAATATACAGTGGCGTAACTAGATACATGTGGGCCCCATAGCAAAAGTTTGTAAGGGCCCCTATTTATCACCTATTGCTGAAATATGTATACAGCATATGATACTTTGACAGGCAAAGTGGGCTTCTCCCAGCTCCAGGCCCCAAAGCAGCTGCACCCATGGTAGTTACGCCCTTGCCAATATGTCTATAGATACATTGGCCATTGACTGTGCTGCGCAGGTGACATTATGGGGGAAATTTACTAAGATGTGTATTCTACTTCACATATGATGTTGCTAAGGGCAACCAATCAAAACCTGCCTACTACCTTCTAGAGGGTGCTAAATAAATAAGTAGATTCTGATTGGTTGCCCATAGCAACATCACATGTGAAGTAGAATGCACATCTTGGTAAATTTCCCCCATATATATCTATCTGCGGATGATGACATTCACAGACATAACGGGTTACACGACAGTAGATGGGCTTGCGATATATAGGGACAGGTAGAAGGTATGAATATAGGAATAGAGACACACAAAGAGGAGGCACAGGCACGTGCACATACATGGGCTTTGGGTATACAGGTGCACTTACAAAATTGAAGACAAATAGGGGGAGACAAACAGGGATATAGACAAAGCCTGGCACACAAAAGGCATCCATAATGCAGACAAATAAACAGTGGAATAAGCAGGGGAGAAGTGCTCAGGGGCCACAAACCCAGTATTGGAGGAGTTCCCTGTTCACATGCACAGCGCCCGGTCTTATTATGCGAGACAGAGGGATTGGGGGCATGGTCAGATGTATCAAGCTCACAACCAGCCAATCAGTTCCTACCTGTCATTTTTAAAAACCCAGCCTGTAACATGGCACGTAGGAGCTGATTGGCTGGTTGTTTATCACTTTATCACTTTTTAAAGCTTGATAGCTCGCGATAGCGTCATTATTGCAAAGCCACGCCCCCTATGGCTAGGCCATGCCCCTTTATTTGGACCCCCTGTAGGGAGGTAGGAAAGCATTATACCCCTTTCAGACAGAAAAAAAGACCCGGGAATTTCCCTGCTCTTGCCGTGTCGACCCGGGTTTTTCTTCTGTCTGAAAGGGTCAACACGGGTCTAAAGTTCCGGGACTTCGACCCAGGTATTTACCTGGGTTTTTCCTGGGTCTGTATTCCAAAAACCCGGGTCGCCGGCTGTCTGAAAGGAAACGACCCGGGTTTTTGGGATTATTACACATTGTTAGGCACTGATTGGCTCTCCTGGTGGGGTGCTGGCTGATTGGTTGTGAGGATAGGCTTCTCTGATTGGCTGGGAGGGCATGGCAATGGAGCTGGCCTCTGAGGTCATTAGGGAGCTGAAAAAAGGATAGCATGGCCCACTGGTAGAAGCAAGAGGTGAGAGCTGCTGGCAGTGAGAGGGTAGGAGGATATCGGCAAACAGATGACTGGGACAGTCAAAGATGCCACAGTGTACTGAAACATTGCAAATATACTGACAGCCATGTGAGGTAACATGTACCTTCCAGTATATAAAAACAATAAAACTTGTTTACAACATATCCTTGTGTCATGCCATGGTTAATGCAATGCAGTGAGCAGTCACCACCCACTTTTGATGACCTCATCTTTGTGTGCCTTTAAAACTGTCCTATTCTTATGAAACACAGAGTTTTGCAGGAAAAATCCGGCTTCTGTGTGAAAGGGGTCGACACGGGAAATACCCGGGTTTTTGCTCCTGTGTGAAAGGGGGTCAGCCCCTTGCTGCCTAGTTGTACCCGGGTTTTTGTATCCGGGAAATACCTGGGTTTTTGGGATTTTTCTGTCTGAAAGGGGTATTATTTTCTAAATCAGTTTTTCTTTATTCCAGTTATAGTTAATTGGCTGATGCTTGTACCGAAGCGCAATATAAAACACGTTTTCATCAGTAACTTGGCCTCAGTATTCCTATTTTAAGAAACTTTCCTTAAGTTTTTACTTTTGTCTGTAATATCATCTGTAGGTGGTAAAACAAAACCCTGTTCCTATATAGCGGTGATACTTGAGAAAGAAGGATCCCGAAGGAAACCGCTGTCAAATGGTGCAAGAGCTTCTCAATTGGTGAAATCCTGTTTGCCGCAGACACAACAGAAAACAGGAAATATTTACTGGTCCTGCAGGTGTCAGGAAGCACCCTGAGAACAATCTGGTGACCTCAGCAGCTTAATGTGGGATGTGGAGAATGGGCAGGTGTTATTAATATTTCCTTATTGTGTGTTCTTTGGCTACAGCCTGTCATATTTCTGCATTGTATAAAAGGCCATTCGATTTTCCCACACAGTTTTTCAGCGGCGCTGTTGACAAAATATATTCTTTGGGCAAAGATTTATACACAGGGTGACACTTGTTCTTCCACAGCAATTTTTAATAACTTCCTCTGCATTTTTGGTACATATAAAATAAGTCTCACATGTACCTTACACTGTAGGAATAATGATGAAGTAGGCAGGGGTGCGGAGAGGGGGGGGGGGGGTTGTAGGTACAGTTTACCCTGGGCCCAGGCCTGTCAGGGGGGCCCTGGTCTGACCACACAGGTTTTTTTTTTTGGTGGCGAGTGCACCAGGTCTGAGTGCACCGGAGTCAGCTGTTCAGCGGCGGCATTGGGAGTGCGGATGTGGGCTGGCGTAGGTGCAGCAGCATCACAGAGCGTCATTCCGCTCTCCGACTCCAGGGCCTGCTGAGCGCCAGCCATGTGAAAAGGGAGTTTACCGTGGCTCTGCGACATGAGGATACTTAGGGTAGGTAGTCCCTGAGTACCGGGAGGAACTGGTCAGAGAGAGGCCACCTCCCGCGGAGTACCACTCACTCCGCAGAATCCAGCCCGCCCCGCTCCCCACATTCCCAACCCAGCTGCCACCAGCAGCAGGTGCCAGTGCCGTGTCTCCATCCCAGCAATCCCAGACCTGGTTCCCCAGCCATGTCCAGATCACTGTGTTCCAAGGTGGAAAGTGGGTGGCTGGTTGCTCTGTCTCTGCTGCCTCCCTGCATGCTGCTGGGGCTGAGATCCAACTCTGGAAGTCAGCATGTAACCAATGACAGAGCATGTACTGTAACTCCATGACAATGAGCATGTTAACCCCTGGCAAAGCATGCAACCCATGGCAGGGCATGTAAATCCATGGCAACGAGCATGTTAACCCCTGGCAGAGCATATAAATTCTTGTAGAGCAGGTTAATCCCATGCCAAAGAGCATGTTAACCCCTGGCAGAGAATGTTAACCCCTGGCAGAGCATGTAACTCCGGGCAGAGCATGTAACCCCTGGCAGAGCAGGTTTATCCCATGGCAACGAGCATGTTAACCCCCTAATATGCAATGAGCATTACGGTGTGTGGAATAACGTGTAATGGGCATTATGGCATGTGGTAAAATATGTAATAGGTATTACAGTGTATGGCATAATGTGTACTGCCCACTACAGTGTGTGGCATAACGTGTAATAAGCATTGTGGCGGGTGTGGCACAGGGGTCCGACAGTCGGGATCCTGACAGTCATTAGCCCGACGTCAGGATCCCAGCTGTCCGGACTCAGACAGAATGGTGAGCGCAACTAAGCCCCTTGAGGGCTCGCCACGCTGCGGGCATGGTGCCTCGCTACGCTCGTGGACCCCCACGAGGGAAAATAGCAGGTGGCCGTCGGGAACCTGGTTGTCAGTGATTTGACAGTCGGGATGCCAACGTTGGGTAAATGCCTGTAGGGACCCCGTCCGGCACCCCATTGTGGCATGTGGTATAATATTTAATGGGTGTGTGACATTTGTAATAGGCATTACGGTGTCAATTTTTGTCTCTGTATCCTCCTTGGAAGCAGTGGCGTAACAACGGGTGTGCAGAGTGTGCGGGGAGCTCCGTCTGTGGGGGCCCCAGGAAGTTGTTATACCGGGACCCAGGATTCCACTTGGCGGCCCTGGAAGTAGGAGGAGGGATGCTCATGCCAGACATTTTGTGGGCGTGGCCTAGTGGAAAGGCCTATACTCGTGATGGTCCCGTGAGACCACAGCTTCTATTCACGGGTGAAAGGGGCGACTCCCAACTGCTGCCCGACCTCCCCCACTGCGGGACACTGCCAATCCTGGGCAGGACGTGGGAACGCCCCCCAAAAACGGGAAGCAACACAGTTGGTAGGTATGGCAATATGGTGTGTGTATATGTACAGCATATACATATGGCGCCTGATTCAGACCTGTTCGCTAGTGCGGGTATGGGTAAAAACCGGACCGGGCAGGACTCCAGAACATTGAACTGGACAGGCTCCATTCATCAATATATGTAAGTCTGGAGCTTGTAGTGTCTGGTGCGAGGGGGTTGCATTGCTGGGGCTGCTCACAGGGACCCCCGGACAGGACAACCCCCCGCCTGGATGGGACACCCCCTAAACCAGACTCTAGAAGCTCCGGAGTTTGATGCCCAGTCCGGCGTATCGACTAACTCCAAGCATTTTTATGGAAAGGCCCATAAAAAGCTGGGCATTCCACCACTGCCGCCCCCTGCCTGCCCCTGGCCCTCCCTTCCTGTAGATAGAGAGAGAGAGAGAGGGAGAGAGAGAGAGAGAGTGGGGGCAGAGAGAGGGGGAGCCAGAGAGAGAAAGGGGGGGGGGGGGGAACAGAGGGAGCCAACTTTTGGGGCCTTTTTAAATTGAATTTACATTCAAACTATTCAAAGTTCAGATTTTTTAAATGTCGAATAATCTATCACAGTTGAAAAACATGTGGATCATCAGTGACTCATCAATCCATTATTTATTTAGTTACAGTTTCTTATATAGCGCAGCAGATTCCATTGTGCTTTACAATTTGAAACAACAGTGGTAAAACAAACTGGGTAGGAAAACAAACGTGTTTTCACAGAAATTTTGGTTAAACTGCAACTGAACATGACTAAAACTATCTGAAAATGGGTGCAAGTGAATAGGAAACTCTGAACTGAATTGAATACCCCCAAGAGAAAGATAGAGAGAGTAGGGAGACAGGCATTGGGGGGAGGGATAGGAAGACAGACAGAGGGGGACAGAGATAGGGAGACAGACAGAGGGGGAGAGAGATAGGGAGACAGACAGAGCGGGAGAGAGATATGGAGACAGACAGAGGGGGAGAGAGATAGGGAGACAGACAGAGCGGGAGAGAGATAGGGAGACAGACAGAGCGGGAGAGAGATAGGGAGACAGACAGAGGGGGAGAGGGATAGGAAGACAGACAGAGGGGGACAGAGATAGGGAGACAGACAGAGAGGGAGAGAGATAGGGAGACAGACAGAGTGGGAGAGAGATAGGGAGACAGACAGAGTGGGAGAGAGATAGGGAGACAGACAGAGGGGGAGAGGGATAGGAAGACAGACAGAGGGGGACAGAGATAGGGAGACAGACAGACAGAGCGGGAGAGAGATAGGGAGACAGACAGAGGGGGAGAGAGATAGGGAGACAGACAGAGCGGGAGAGAGATAGGGAGACAGACAGAGCGGGAGAGAGATAGGGAGACAGACAGAGGGGGAGAGAGATAGGGAGACAGACAGAGGGGGAGAGAGATAGGGAGACAGACAGAGTGGGAGAGAGATAGGGAGACAGACAGAGGGGGAGAGAGATAGGAAGACAGACAGAGGGGGAGAAAGATAGGGAGACAGGCATTGGGGGAGAGGGATAAGGAGACAGACAGAGGGGGAAAGAGATAGGGAGACAGAGAAAGAGGGGGAGCTAGCACTACCTTATTACAGGTAGCACAGCCACAGGTCTCTTGAGAGAGTAGCACTTTGTAGCATTAGGCGCGCCACCTAAATACCTGTGAATTGCAGCAGTGACGTGCAATAGCTGGACAGGCTGGGGACTGTGGAGAACTTTGCCTCAGTGGGTTGAGGGGGGCGCCACATCCTCCATGGTTGCGGTATGCGGGGGCTAGGGGGAGGGAGCTGTGGACGTGGATGCTCTCACCTTTGACATTGAATGGTTGCAGGTGTATCTGCAGGGCCCTGGAAACAGCTTGGGCCCCATAGCAGCTGGCCCCTATGTAGTTACACCACTGGTATACTGTATATACATTAGTGCTCTGTCACTATCAGGGATGGTGCTATGGGGTCAACTGTCATCCACCACCTCACAGCAGCGGGCCTTGGGTCCACCGCATCCCACCGCACATGCATAGTCCCCAGGCCCAGCCGGATCGTCCTGCTGCCCGGGGATGTTCACAGGCAGTGCAGCCAGCAGCATGAATGCTGGGAGCCCACACAGTAAGCCCGCACCACGCAATGATGTCACACCACACTCGCTAGTTTCTGGTGTAGGACGACTCCGAGGAGCTTTTTTAGACTATAGTAGCCTATAGGGGGTATTCAATTTAGTCCGTTTTTATGGCTAGCTTGAAAAAAAAGGACTTTTCCATGATGCAAATTCCCATTTTTCCCAAATTTCAATTGCATTGGCGAAACAAAAAAAACCTAAAAAAAATAGTCAAACACAGGTGCAAATTTGACAATAACACGTGGATCTGTGAGTAATTAGCTGATCCACATGTTTTTCGACCATGTCAAATTTTTCAACAGTCACTCAATCGTCACTTTAATTGAATATAAATTCGACCTAAAAGAATTCAATACCCGCCTATGGGTTACTTATTACACACATATTTCAGAAAGGGATCCTCCGGATTGAGTTGCAGTTTGTTGAGCCTTAAATGAAACCATTGAAAAGTAGGCAGATATGTTAGATGTGTTTCTGATGAGGTTTCATATTTCTTTATGATGCCTATAAAAAAGTTTCTGCTGCTAAGAATTTTTTTTATCTGGAGACATTCTATGCAGGAAAGCTGATATAGCAAGCATAATAAATTCCAATTATTATTTGAGTTAAAAAAAATTCTGTGGATATTTCTCTGAATGGAGGTAGCTTTGGGTTATAGTCGAGGCCACAGAGAGTCTGGTGGGGCCCAAGTACTTTTTGGGTGGTGTGGCCTAATTATGGAAGGCGTTGCCATGCCTTCTTTGAAAAAGGCAGCAGCCTCCCTGGCCACACTCAGACAAGAACAGCTACAGATGCCAGGTAAGATGTAGAGGGGAGGAGGCCCATCCATCAGGCCCATGTAACTAGTAAACTTCCCACCCCCCACACCTTTCAGTGGCCCTGGTTACAGGACAATTTGTACATGCATTGTTTTTTATACAGATGGAGCCGCCGTCATTCAGCGGAGGTCTGGCGGTCGGATCGCCAGCTGCCGTAAGCTTCTGCCGGTCCCCGCTGCTGTCCGCCGATCGCCAGAGGGGGCATTCTGGCGAGTGCTGGTGCTAGCAGAGAGGTGCTCCATCTGTATATGACCTCTGGGTCTCTCTAATAACCGTTTGTGGGTGGTTATGGAGGGGTGGCTAATCAAAAGCAGGCATGTTGCAACCATTTCAGGAAAGCAAAACTGCCTGCTATAGCGATCATGTATGCAATAAAAATGCCCAGTTGTCTAAGTTCCGCTGGCCAGTCTGCTTGGCCAGAGGGTTACTCAGAAGATCAATGTTCAACCAAAGTGTGTCTTGTTAGATTGCAGCGCTCAGCGCCTGTCTCCATACACTGCTTAGTGTAAGGCTTACAGTCTGCCTTGTCCCCTTGCAGCCAACGCAGCTAGGCGTCACCCTGAGTGACAGCTCGCTTAAGCGAATAGCAGGGCAGAGACCCCTGACCCTGCTGGCAGCCTTCCCTTTCCTGTGAGGAAGTCCCCGCGTAGTGTGTGCCTCAGAGAGAGCGTATGTGACTCCGTCCATGCTGTTTGTAGCTCCACGTGCACCGGAGCGCATAGGAGCAAGTCCCCGCTGTAATCCCGTTACCAGCGTGACCTTTTGCACAGGGAGATCAGTCATCATTGGCAGCAGCGAGACTGGGAGAGATACCGCAGTGTAAACCAGCAAACTGTCTTTGACCCTGCACGCGCCAAAACGCTACAGCTAAGTAACAACCAGAGACTGTCGTTCCCAATGTACCAGTTGTATTACTGCTTGAAGTTAACTACTAAAGTACTGTTGTAACCTGCAAGCCTGCCACTTGAATAAACCCTTCATTTGGTTATATCTTCTAAGTGTGAGGTCTGACAACCACACTGCACGTACTTATAGACACTCTGCCAATAGGTTATGGGCCCAGCACGTCACGTGCGCGAAGATTAACCCCCTGAAGACAAAGTGCTAGCGCAGTACATAAAAGAACACAAAGGAATTATTTCTAAATTGCCATTTGTGGGAGAGTTAACGAGAATGCACAGTACAGGGCATAGCCTGAACTTTCCAAAGCTCAAAGGCTCAGAGAATTATACTACATGGAAGTTCGCTATGGAAATGCAGCTTAAGAGGGAGAAGCTATGGAAAGTCACAATAGCCCCAGGAGATAGTCCAAACCCAGAAGAGGTAGACAAGGCCATTGGCACAATAGGTCTGGCTGTGGAGCAGCATGTTTATTCTACTATCTGTGGGAAGGAGTCCGCTAAGGACATGTGGACAACTCTACAAGGTGCTTATGAGAATAAAGGCTTAATGAGAAGGATAAGTCTGAGACGCACACTGTATGGAACAAAGCTGAATGCATGCAAGGACATGAACGATTATATTGATAAGATACTATCGATAGCTCAGCAATTGGCATGTGTAGGAGCAAAAGTGGATGAGGAAGAAGTGGCGATGGTAATGCTGCAGAACTTGACAGAAGAATTTGACTTTCTGGTTGTCGCACTAGAGTCAAATGAAACCAAGCTTACAACTGAAGTTGTGAGAGCCAAGCTACTACAGTTCCAAGAGAGAATCCACAAGGATGCCATAGCTGAGGGTTCTGCCTTAGTAGCAAAGGGTGCGAAACCCAAGAAATGCACATTCAAATGTTATGTGTGCCACAAAGTAGGGCACAAGGCTTCAGAATGCAGGCTGAAGAACACTAGTGGCATGCACAAGCGGCATGATAAGAAGAACGAGTCAGCACTGAATGTAACAGACAAGCCAAGGAGGGATCTCTGGTACATGGACTCGGGAGCCTCTAGGCACTTCAGCTGCAACAAGGAGTGGTTCAATTCTTTAACACAGTGTACCCCCACAACAGTTACCGGGATTGGTGAAAAGGTCCTTACTGCTTCAAATGTTGGGACAATCACAGTGAGACTAAGAATTGAGGGACAGACAGTAGTCACAGATATTCAAGACGTCCTGTATGTACCAGAATTGGGAAGTAACCTCATCGCTATCAGCGTACTCGAGGCAAAAGGCTACAGAGTCCAGTTTGCAAAGGGCAAGTGTATGGTGCATAATGAAAGAGGGACTGTAATTGCTTCAGCAACCCGATGCAACCAACTATATGTCCTAGACACAGATGAATGTGTAGCTTTGGCAGCCTCTGCTGAAAATGAGTCGATGGAACTCTGGCACAGACGTTTGGGACACTTAGGATATGATAATGTCCAGAAATTAGCTGATGGAATGGCAACAGGAATCATAGTGAAAGACACCGGAAGACCTGTGTGCGAGAGTTGCATAAAAGGCAAGCAGACCCGCAACCCATTTCCCAAGTCAGCAGGCAGAGCAGAAACACAATTAGCTCTGGTGCACACAGATGTGTGCGGACCAATGGAAGAGGAGTCAACCAGTGGTTACAAATACTTCATGACTCTCATCGATGACGCCACAAGAATGACACACGTATACTTCATAAGGAAGAAAAGTGAGGTGGTCAAGAAAATTGTGGAGTACAAGAACCTAGTGGAAACTCAGACGGGCCTAAAGCTAAAGGTCCTGAGGTCCGACAATGGGGGAGAGTACGAAAATGAAGTTCTAACCGACTTTCTCAGAAAACATGGCATAAAGCATCAGCTGACGATGGCCTACATGCCTGAACAGAATGGCGTAAGTGAAAGGGCGAACCGAACAATCGTTGAAAGAGCACGAGCGATGGTGAACGATGCTGGCCTGGAGAAGAATTTTTGGGCAGAAGCTGTATCTACTGCAGTATACCTGAAAAACAGAACACCTACAGTGGCCGTGAAGGGAAAAACCCCCTTAGAGGCCTGGTCTGGGAAGAAGCCAGACATCAGTCACCTCCGTGTCTTTGGGAGCAGAGCTTATGCGCATATACCAAAGGAGAAAAGGAAGAAACTTGACCCAAAATCAAGACAGTGCATATTGCTAGGCTATTGTGAGGAGAGCAAAGGGTACAGGCTCTGGGATGCAGAGAACAGACGTCTTCTGAAATCAAGAGATGTGATATTTCAAGAAACAGCATCACCCACAAAAGCAAAAGAGCAAGAAAAGCAAGCACTAGTAGAGGTGTGTGAAATAGAGAGCATACCTGAAACAGAAAATACTGAAGAAGGAAGCGAACCAACTAATAGAGCTTCCGTAAGAAGAAACAAGGGCATACCAGCCAGGAGATATGAGGAAGAATATGCGAATATTGCTTTCAGTGAACCTCAGAGTATTCAAGAAGCGAAAGCGTGCAGTGATTGGGCGAAATGGAAATCTGCAATAGACACAGAGCTATCAGCACTGAGAGAGAACGATACTTGGACCATAGTAGATAGGCCAAGCAACCGCAAGACAGTCAAGAACAAGTGGGTCTTCTGCAAGAAGTTAAATTCAGACGGAGAAGTTGCCCGTTACAAAGCCCGTCTTGTTGCTAAGGGATACACACAGAGATCCGGAATTGACTACGGGGAGATATACTCACCTGTTGCGAGGTATAACACTCTCAGGTTAGTAATTGCAGTCGCCACCTTACAAGACTTACTGCTATACCAACTAGACTTCGACTCAGCGTTCCTAAACGGAGAGCTACTTGAAGAAATCTATATGGAATCACCAGATCATTATGATGAGAATGAACTTCAGACAGAGAAAGTGTGTCTTCTGAAGAAATCCATATATGGCCTAAAGCAGAGTGGTCGTTGCTGGTACATAAAATTGGACACAGTACTACTTGAAATGAATTTTATTAGATCAGAGACTGACCACTGCCTTTATCACAAAACTCTAGGAGAAAAGTTATTCATCATAGCAGTCTATGTGGATGATATACTTATAGCAGGTCACGAAGATCACATCACAAGTGTAAGAGATCAACTGAAACAGAGATTCAAGTTGAAAGACTTAGGTCCAGCCAATCATCTGTTGGGCATGAGAATTGTTCAAAACTTGCAAAAGGGAACAGTCACAGTCGACCAACAAATGTACATCGAGGCAACAATCTTGAAGTATGGGATGGCAGACTCCAAGTCAGTGAATACACCAATTGACAAAAGCATCAAGATTACAAAAGGTATGTCACCAACCACACAAGAAGAAGCAGAGGAAATGCAAGATGTTCCTTACAAGAACGTGGTTGGAAGTCTTATGTATGCAAGTATTGGAACCCGTCCAGACATCACTCATGCAGTCAGTCGGGTGAGCCAATTTGCAATAAATCCTGGAAGACAACACTGGATTGCGGTGAAGAGGATTCTGAGATACCTAAAAGGTACAAGTTCTTTGAAGTTAGAATTCGCCAAGACAAGCAATTCAAATTTGAAAGTCTTCTGCGATGCCGACTGGGGAGCAGATGAAGATGATCGTCGTTCCCACACCGGTTACCTGTTCACACTGGCCGGAGCAGCAGTTAGTTGGGCGAGTAGAAAACAACCAACAGTTGCTCTCTCAACAACTGAGGCCGAATACATGGCTCTTACAGAGACATCAAAAGAAGCACTCTGGATCAAAGAGACTTTGTGTGAGTTAGGTCTACTTTATGAAGAAGAGACTATCAGTATCGCATGTGACAACAGGGGAGCAATAGATCTTTCCTGTACTACCAAGCACCATGGAAGGTCGAAGCACATCGCGATAAGACACCACTTCATCAGAGAACTAGTGGAGAACAAGTCCATCGATGTTGAATACATTGCAAGTGAACAGAATGTCGCTGACATGCTTACTAAAGGACTGTCGAGAAACTTGCTTATTGAGTTCGTGAAGGACTGTGGACTTGTCTAAGTTCAAAATGTTGATTTGAAGTTCTGATGTTCTGAATGTCTTTTTCTCTCTAACCATATTTTCGGTTACAGGTATTACAAAAGGACAAAGAAATTGTATTAAGTTCTTTTATGTAGCCGAAGACAGCCTTGAGCGAGGGGGAGTGTTAGATTGCAGCGCTCAGCGCCTGTCTCCATACACTGCTTAGTGTAAGGCTTACAGTCTGCCTTGTCCCCTTGCAGCCAACGCAGCTAGGCGTCACCCTGAGTGACAGCTCGCTTAAGCGAATAGCAGGGCAGAGACCCCTGACCCTGCTGGCAGCCTTCCCTTTCCTGTGAGGAAGTCCCCGCGTAGTGTGTGCCTCAGAGAGAGCGTATGTGACTCCGTCCATGCTGTTTGTAGCTCCACGTGCACCGGAGCGCATAGGAGCAAGTCCCCGCTGTAATCCCGTTACCAGCGTGACCTTTTGCACAGGGAGATCAGTCATCATTGGCAGCAGCGAGACTGGGAGAGATACCGCAGTGTAAACCAGCAAACTGTCTTTGACCCTGCACGCGCCAAAACGCTATAGCTAAGTAACAACCAGAGACTGTCGTTCCCAATGTACCAGTTGTATTACTGCTTGAAGTTAACTACTAAAGTACTGTTGTAACCTGCAAGCCTGCCACTTGAATAAACCCTTCATTTGGTTATATCTTCTAAGTGTGAGGTCTGACAACCACACTGCACGTACTTATAGACACTCTGCCAATATGTCTGATGGTTGAGTCTCTCTAGAGAACGTCAGTGCAGAGATGCCTCCAGTGGTGGTCTCAATGTGAATCGGATTATGTATAAATTGACGGGATCCGGTCGATGGGTCGACAGTGTCCAGGTCAGCAGTCAATAAGTCGTCCATTATTGGTCAACAGGCAATAGGTCGACACATGAAAAGGTTGACATGCCTTAGGTCTATATTGACAAAAGGTAGGCACAATCAAAAGGTCAACATGCCAGGAAAAGGTCGAAACAAGTTTTTCAAGTTTTTTTCTTTTTACCGTTCTAACTTCATGTATAATAATGCACCGAGTGCAGAAGGATGGTGAGCGAAGCTAGCCATGAGTAGGGATGCATTACACTAATTGAAAGTCCATGTTGACTAATGTTGACATAGTCACCAAAAACATGAAAACCTTGTGTCGAGATGAATATGAGATATGACGAGATGGATATGACGTAGACACGATGGATATGACGTATGATGAGATGGATATAACCAGATGGATATGACTTGCGACAAGATGGATATGATGAAATGGATATGACATATGCAAAGATGAATTTAACGTATGACAAGATGGACATTACCTATGATGAGATGGATATGACGTATGATGAGATGGATATGATTTATGCCGAGATTGATATTACATATGCCGAGAAGGATATGACATACCGTACAGTATGCCAAGATGGATCTGATGTATGACAAGATATAACTTACTGAAATCAATGAATACATCAGCTTCTTGTGAGTATAACACATACTGAAAAAAAACATAATAGACCCAAGCAATAACAGCTCTACTATTTAAACACTGGGAAGAAAGAGGATGGACATGGAGCCCTCACTTGCCTTCACATCTCCGTTCTACCATACTGAACTCATCCTCTTCCTTCCCAGCAGCACTGCTTAAATAGGAGAGCTGTGATTGGCTGGGTCTGTCATGTGATGTTCAGTATATGTTATACTCACAAGAAAGCTGACATACAGTATTTCATTGATTTCAGTATGTCATATCCATCTCGTCATGTGCCATATCCGTCTTGCCATATGTACTATCTGTCTCGCCATACGTCATATCCATCTCCACATACTTTATATCCGTCTCGTCATATGTCATATCCATCCATAAATCATATCTGTCACACCAAACTTCATATGTATTTTATCATTTATTTTATTTATTTACAGTTTCTTATACAGCGCAGCATATTCCGTTGCGTTTTACAATTGTAAATTGTTTACTATGGTTTTCTGTCATTGGTTGTGTTGTATCCTTCTTGCCATACATCATATCTGTCTAACCATATGTCATTTCTATCTCGCCATATGTCATATCTACAGTATCATGCTATGCTTGAAATCTGTCTCGTCATACGTCATATCCCTCTTGACATACACCATGTCTGTCTCGTCATAAATCTGTCTCGTCATAAATCATACATAGAAAAAAAATAGCTATATGACATCCAGTGAGCTATAATTCTGACTTGAGTGGACTCTCATACATCTTGTCCTGCTGTTTATATTAATGTAAATGTTTGATTGCACCTTTACAGGAGAAGTTTATATTATGTATTGAATAACAGTTAACCTGTTTACAGAAAACAAGAAATTAGCAGATAGCTAAATCTTAATGTAGAAAGCATTTATTTAAATATACATAACAATGATATCAGATAGCTAGACCAGTAGTGTCCAACACTTTTGTCTAACTAGCCACATATGAAGAATGAGCTCTTATATTAGGGCAAACGGCACTTATTAACAGTGTACTGCAGATGCATGCAAGAACCGTAGAGCATCAGATGTTGGAGGCAGGAGGTGCTATGGGGGGTATTCAATCTTGGGTCCCTACTGTTGAAACATTCGACCGCCTCCACAGTTTCTTGACTGGTGGAATTCAATGTCCCACCTGTCGAGTGGATTGACGAGAAACGGACGTGAATTCGACAATCCAAGGCCATTTCCAACAAAACAAATCCGACTTGTTATAAAGTCGGATTTGTTTTGTCGAGATCTGCCTTCAAGGTTGTCGGAAACAGCAGCATTGAATAGCATTTCCAGCAGGGGAAATACCCTGGGATTGATTACCCACCTCAGTCATTCAAAATTGAGACAAGATTAAAAAACCCCTAATTGATCCACCCAAACCTCCCCCAGTTTGCCCACAACTGACAACTTTAGGTCAAAATTCTGCCCTCATTTGATTTTCCAAAATACTTACTGTCCCACCAAAATCAGGGCAATTGGGAGGTATTTTAAAGACACAAGTGGTGGTTTAAAAGGAATATATTACATTTAATGTAATCTTAGTATAATGTAAGGTGACAAGGTGTCTTGTGGGGCTTAGCGATAACCCTGCACAGTGACACTTATGTACTGTGCCAGAAGGTAAAATGTGCAAGTACCCTGTATAGGAAAGCAGCAGTCCTCCAGAATTGGGTGGCACTGCACAGGAGAGAACCCCTCTCCCTGTCATTTCATATCGATAGAACCAAGGAAGGGCCAGGTAAGTAATATTGGATCTTGTTTTGTTCTATATTATAATTTTTGGCTTATAAAACTTTTTTTTTTTTTTTTGGGGGGGGGGGGGGGGGGGGCAAGACACTGCTGTTCTACACAACTAAAAATAGCTTGAAAATTATCCAAAATAAATTTTATATACCAACACATTTACATAACGAAAAGTTGATTTCCAAGAACAAAGGTGTACATCTGGCTTGTAATTATTATTCCACAGTCTCCAATCATTTCTCCATTGCTATAAATTAACAGTGTCAATTTGGGAGTTGATATGCAATACATCCAGTTCATTTGTGATATTCCATTGCATTGTGTGACACATCTCCAGCCTGAAATCCACATGGAAGTTCTTAAACACCATTATAAAGAAGCCATCAGCGTGGGTTTAGCCATTTTATCCCAGGTGAGTGAGACGTTTTGTCCTTTACTTCTTGCTTGACGCTGTTCCCATCTCCTGAGGCCATTTCAAGATCTAGTGAACAAGAAAAAAAACGAATTTAAATGAAACAAATAAACTAACAAACGTAAACAGTATATTGGATCTAGGAACAGAAAACTTACATACAACGGGTAAGAAATGCTGCAAAACACTGAGATCTTGGCTCGAAGACAGGTAGGCCCAAATGAAATTGGTTGCAGCAAAACAGGATTTTATTAATAAGCAAATTTACAGGAGGCAGCACATTAAGGCCAAAACAAAACAGGCTTTTCTTCAGCAGCAGTTGGTAAACTTATTTCCATTCAATTTGAACAAAAAGTCTCTGCTCTTTTAGCTTCAGAACAGGCAGGCATAGACCAAGGCACTCACCCTGTCTCTGTATTGGCAAGTCCCAGGGGTGCCGGACGGCTCACCAACAGTCGGGATTCCGACAGTCATTACTCCGATGTCAGAATCCCGACTGCTCCCTTGTGGGGGTCCACAACCCCCATAGAGGGAGAATAAAATAGGTGGCGAGTGCAGCTCGCCACTGTGCCCGCAGCGTGGCGAGCACAGCGAGCCCACAAGGGGCTTCATTGCCGTCCCCCCGCTGTGCAGTCGGGATTCCGATGTCGGGCTAATGACTGTCGGAATCCCGACTGTCAGTGTGTTATACCACACCCGGTCCCAGACAGGCTCTCGCAGCCCCAGCCCTCTCTCTCTCTGGCTTGCTTTCTTCAGCAAACACAATCCCAACACTATTCACAGGCAGCTTCCCCCTATCAACTCCAGAACTGCACCTGAACTCCCAGCTCAGGAGGTGATTACCTGCTGTGTAGTATGGGAATGGCTAGTAGCAAACCAACACAAGCATACCAAAACCCAGACGGTACCCCTCATTTCAGCCCTGTGTGGGATTTATACCAATGACATCAGCAGTCTCAGTGGCACATACCTGCCATCAAGCACTTTTCCTGCTGACTTCCTACATTCCCCACCCCCCACCCCCCACCCCCCCCACCCTCTGCCCAAGGCCAGGGGACTGGGCACTTGAAGCTGACAAACAGTGTACTCTTGACAAGGATTTGGCATTTAAAGGTAGTTTCCCTGATCGGTAATCTAACCCCGTCCGGCACCCCATTGTGGCATGTGGTATAATATTTAATGGGTGTGTGACATTTGTAATAGGCATTACGGTGTCAATTTTTGTCTCTGTATCCTCCTTGGAAGCAGTGGCGTAACAACGGGTGTGCAGAGTGTGCGGGGAGCTCCGTCTGTGGGGGCCCCAGGAAGTTGTTATACCGGGACCCAGGATTCCACTTGGCGGCCCTGGAAGTAGGAGGAGGGATGCTCATGCCAGACATTTTGTGGGCGTGGCCTAGTGGAAAGGCCTATACTCGTGATGGTCCCGTGAGACCACAGCTTCTATTCACGGGTGAAAGGGGCGACTCCCAACTGCTGCCCGACCTCCCCCACTGCGGGACACTGCCAATCCTGGGCAGGACGTGGGAACGCCCCCCAAAAACGGGAAGCAACACAGTTGGTAGGTATGGCAATATGGTGTGTGTATATGTACAGAATATACATATGGCGCCTGATTCAGACCTGTTCGCTAGTGCGGGTATGGGTAAAAACCGGACCGGGCAGGACTCCAGAACATTGAACTGGACAGGCTCCATTCATCAATATATGTAAGTCTGGAGCTTGTAGTGTCTGGTGCGAGGGGGTTGCATTGCTGGGGCTGCTCACAGGGACCCCCGGACAGGACAACCCCCCGCCTGGATGGGACACCCCCTAAACCAGACTCTAGAAGCTCCGGAGTTTGATGCCCAGTCCGGCGTATCGACTAACTCCAAGCATTTTTATGGAAAGGCCCATAAAAAGCTGGGCATTCCACCACTGCCGCCCCCTGCCTGCCCCTGGCCCTCCCTTCCTGTAGATAGAGAGAGAGAGAGAGGGAGAGAGAGAGAGAGAGTGGGGGCAGAGAGAGGGGGAGCCAGAGAGAGAAAGGGGGGGGGGAACAGAGGGAGCCAACTTTTGGGGCCTTTTTAAATTGAATTTACATTCAAACTATTCAAAGTTCAGATTTTTTAAATGTCGAATAATCTATCACAGTTGAAAAACATGTGGATCATCAGTGACTCATCAATCCATTATTTATTTAGTTACAGTTTCTTATATAGCGCAGCAGATTCCATTGTGCTTTACAATTTGAAACAACAGTGGTAAAACAAACTGGGTAGGAAAACAAACGTGTTTTCACAGAAATTTTGGTTAAACTGCAACTGAACATGACTAAAACTATCTGAAAATGGGTGCAAGTGAATAGGAAACTCTGAACTGAATTGAATACCCCCAAGAGAAAGATAGAGAGAGTAGGGAGACAGGCATTGGGGGGAGGGATAGGAAGACAGACAGAGGGGGACAGAGATAGGGAGACAGACAGAGGGGGAGAGAGATAGGGAGACAGACAGAGCGGGAGAGAGATATGGAGACAGACAGAGGGGGAGAGAGATAGGGAGACAGACAGAGCGGGAGAGAGATAGGGAGACAGACAGAGCGGGAGAGAGATAGGGAGACAGACAGAGGGGGAGAGGGATAGGAAGACAGACAGAGGGGGACAGAGATAGGGAGACAGACAGAGAGGGAGAGAGATAGGGAGACAGACAGAGTGGGAGAGAGATAGGGAGACAGACAGAGTGGGAGAGAGATAGGGAGACAGACAGAGGGGGAGAGGGATAGGAAGACAGACAGAGGGGGACAGAGATAGGGAGACAGACAGACAGAGCGGGAGAGAGATAGGGAGACAGACAGAGGGGGAGAGAGATAGGGAGACAGACAGAGCGGGAGAGAGATAGGGAGACAGACAGAGCGGGAGAGAGATAGGGAGACAGACAGAGGGGGAGAGAGATAGGGAGACAGACAGAGGGGGAGAGAGATAGGGAGACAGACAGAGTGGGAGAGAGATAGGGAGACAGACAGAGGGGGAGAGAGATAGGAAGACAGACAGAGGGGGAGAAAGATAGGGAGACAGGCATTGGGGGAGAGGGATAAGGAGACAGACAGAGGGGGAAAGAGATAGGGAGACAGAGAAAGAGGGGGAGCTAGCACTACCTTATTACAGGTAGCACAGCCACAGGTCTCTTGAGAGAGTAGCACTTTGTAGCATTAGGCGCGCCACCTAAATACCTGTGAATTGCAGCAGTGACGTGCAATAGCTGGACAGGCTGGGGACTGTGGAGAACTTTGCCTCAGTGGGTTGAGGGGGGCGCCACATCCTCCATGGTTGCGGTATGCGGGGGCTAGGGGGAGGGAGCTGTGGACGTGGATGCTCTCACCTTTGACATTGAATGGTTGCAGGTGTATCTGCAGGGCCCTGGAAACAGCTTGGGCCCCATAGCAGCTGGCCCCTATGTAGTTACACCACTGGTATACTGTATATACATTAGTGCTCTGTCACTATCAGGGATGGTGCTATGGGGTCAACTGTCATCCACCACCTCACAGCAGCGGGCCTTGGGTCCACCGCATCCCGCCGCACATGCATAGTCCCCAGGCCCAGCCGGATCGTCCTGCTGCCCGGGGATGTTCACAGGCAGTGCAGCCAGCAGCATGAATGCTGGGAGCCCACACAGTAAGCCCGCACCACGCAATGATGTCACACCACACTCGCTAGTTTCTGGTGTAGGACGACTCCGAGGAGCTTTTTTAGACTATAGTAGCCTATAGGGGGTATTCAATTTAGTCCGTTTTTATGGCTAGCTTGAAAAAAAAGGACTTTTCCATGATGCAAATTCCCATTTTTCCCAAATTTCAATTGCATTGGCGAAACAAAAAAAACCTAAAAAAAATAGTCAAACACAGGTGCAAATTTGACAATAACACGTGGATCTGTGAGTAATTAGCTGATCCACATGTTTTTCGACCATGTCAAATTTTTCAACAGTCACTCAATCGTCACTTTAATTGAATATAAATTCGACCTAAAAGAATTCAATACCCGCCTATGGGTTACTTATTACACACATATTTCAGAAAGGGATCCTCCGGATTGAGTTGCAGTTTGTTGAGCCTTAAATGAAACCATTGAAAAGTAGGCAGATATGTTAGATGTGTTTCTGATGAGGTTTCTTATTTCTTTATGATGCCTATAAAAAAGTTTCTGCTGCTAAGAATTTTTTTTATCTGGAGACATTCTATGCAGGAAAGCTGATATAGCAAGCATAATAAATTCCAATTATTATTTGAGTTAAAAAAAATTCTGTGGATATTTCTCTGAATGGAGGTAGCTTTGGGTTATAGTCGAGGCCACAGAGAGTCTGGTGGGGCCCAAGTACTTTTTGGGTGGTGTGGCCTAATTATGGAAGGCGTTGCCATGCCTTCTTTGAAAAAGGCAGCAGCCTCCATGGCCACACTCAGACAAGAACAGCTACAGATGCCAGGTAAGATGTAGAGGGGAGGAGGCCCATCCATCAGGCCCATGTAACTAGTAAACTTCCCACCCCCCACACCTTTCAGTGGCCCTGGTTACAGGACAATTTGTACATGCATTGTTTTTTATACAGATGGAGCCGCCGTCATTCAGCGGAGGTCTGGCGGTCGGATCGCCAGCTGCCGTAAGCTTCTGCCGGTCCCCGCTGCTGTCCGCCGATCGCCAGAGGGGGCATTCTGGCGAGTGCTGGTGCTAGCAGAGAGGTGCTCCATCTGTATATGACCTCTGGGTCTCTCTAATAACCGTTTGTGGGTGGTTATGGAGGGGTGGCTAATCAAAAGCAGGCATGTTGCAACCATTTCAGGAAAGCAAAACTGCCTGCTATAGCGATCATGTATGCAATAAAAATGCCCAGTTGTCTAAGTTCCGCTGGCCAGTCTGCTTGGCCAGAGGGTTACTCAGAAGATCAATGTTCAACCAATGTGTGTCTGATGGTTGAGTCTCTCTAGAGAACGTCAGTGCAGAGATGCCTCCAGTGGTGGTCTCAATGTGAATCGGATTATGTATAAATTGACGGGATCCGGTCGATGGGTCGACAGTGTCCAGGTCAGCAGTCAATAAGTCGTCCATTATTGGTCAACAGGCAATAGGTCGACACATGAAAAGGTTGACATGCCTTAGGTCTATATTGACAAAAGGTAGGCACAATCAAAAGGTCAACATGCCAGGAAAAGGTCGAAACAAGTTTTTCAAGTTTTTTTCTTTTTACCGTTCTAACTTCATGTATAATAATGCACCGAGTGCAGAAGGATGGTGAGCGAAGCTAGCCATGAGTAGGGATGCATTACACTAATTGAAAGTCCATGTTGACTAATGTTGACATAGTCACCAAAAACATGAAAACCTTGTGTCGAGATGAATATGAGATATGACGAGATGGATATGACGTAGACACGATGGATATGACGTATGATGAGATGGATATAACCAGATGGATATGACTTGCGACAAGATGGATATGATGAAATGGATATGACATATGCAAAGATGAATTTAACGTATGACAAGATGGACATTACCTATGATGAGATGGATATGACGTATGATGAGATGGATATGATTTATGCCGAGATTGATATTACATATGCCGAGAAGGATATGACATACCGTACAGTATGCCAAGATGGATCTGATGTATGACAAGATATAACTTACTGAAATCAATGAATACATCAGCTTCTTGTGAGTATAACACATACTGAAAAAAAACATAATAGACCCAAGCAATAACAGCTCTACTATTTAAACACTGGGAAGAAAGAGGATGGACATGGAGCCCTCACTTGCCTTCACATCTCCGTTCTACCATACTGAACTCATCCTCTTCCTTCCCAGCAGCACTGCTTAAATAGGAGAGCTGTGATTGGCTGGGTCTGTCATGTGATGTTCAGTATATGTTATACTCACAAGAAAGCTGACATACAGTATTTCATTGATTTCAGTATGTCATATCCATCTCGTCATGTGCCATATCCGTCTTGCCATATGTACTATCTGTCTCGCCATACGTCATATCCATCTCCACATACTTTATATCCGTCTCGTCATATGTCATATCCATCCATACATCATATCTGTCACACCAAACTTCATATGTATTTTATCATTTATTTTATTTATTTACAGTTTCTTATACAGCGCAGCATATTCCGTTGCGTTTTACAATTGTAAATTGTTTACTATGGTTTTCTGTCATTGGTTGTGTTGTATCCTTCTTGCCATACATCATATCTGTCTAACCATATGTCATTTCTATCTCGCCATATGTCATATCTACAGTATCATGCTATGCTTGAAATCTGTCTCGTCATACGTCATATCCCTCTTGACATACACCATGTCTGTCTCGTCATAAATCTGTCTCGTCATAAATCATACATAGAAAAAAAATAGCTATATGACATCCAGTGAGCTATAATTCTGACTTGAGTGGACTCTCATACATCTTGTCCTGCTGTTTATATTAATGTAAATGTTTGATTGCACCTTTACAGGAGAAGTTTATATTATGTATTGAATAACAGTTAACCTGTTTACAGAAAACAAGAAATTAGCAGATAGCTAAATCTTAATGTAGAAAGCATTTATTTAAATATACATAACAATGATATCAGATAGCTAGACCAGTAGTGTCCAACACTTTTGTCTAACTAGCCACATATGAAGAATGAGCTCTTATATTAGGGCAAACGGCACTTATTAACAGTGTACTGCAGATGCATGCAAGAACCGTAGAGCATCAGATGTTGGAGGCAGGAGGTGCTATGGGGGGTATTCAATCTTGGGTCCCTACTGTTGAAACATTCGACCGCCTCCACAGTTTCTTGACTGGTGGAATTCAATGTCCCACCTGTCGAGTGGATTGACGAGAAACGGACGTGAATTCGACAATCCAAGGCCATTTCCAACAAAACAAATCCGACTTGTTATAAAGTCGGATTTGTTTTGTCGAGATCTGCCTTCAAGGTTGTCGGAAACAGCAGCATTGAATAGCATTTCCAGCAGGGGAAATACCCTGGGATTGATTACCCACCTCAGTCATTCAAAATTGAGACAAGATTAAAAAACCCCTAATTGATCCACCCAAACCTCCCCCAGTTTGCCCACAACTGACAACTTTAGGTCAAAATTCTGCCCTCATTTGATTTTCCAAAATACTTACTGTCCCACCAAAATCAGGGCAATTGGGAGGTATTTTAAAGACACAAGTGGTGGTTTAAAAGGAATATATTACATTTAATGTAATCTTAGTATAATGTAAGGTGACAAGGTGTCTTGTGGGGCTTAGCGATAACCCTGCACAGTGACACTTATGTACTGTGCCAGAAGGTAAAATGTGCAAGTACCCTGTATAGGAAAGCAGCAGTCCTCCAGAATTGGGTGGCACTGCACAGGAGAGAACCCCTCTCCCTGTCATTTCATATCGATAGAACCAAGGAAGGGCCAGGTAAGTAATATTGGATCTTGTTTTGTTCTATATTATAATTTTTGGCTTATAAAACTTTTTTTTTTTTTTTTTTGGGGGGGCAAGACACTGCTGTTCTACACAACTAAAAATAGCTTGAAAATTATCCAAAATAAATTTTATATACCAACACATTTACATAACGAAAAGTTGATTTCCAAGAACAAAGGTGTACATCTGGCTTGTAATTATTATTCCACAGTCTCCAATCATTTCTCCATTGCTATAAATTAACAGTGTCAATTTGGGAGTTGATATGCAATACATCCAGTTCATTTGTGATATTCCATTGCATTGTGTGACACATCTCCAGCCTGAAATCCACATGGAAGTTCTTAAACACCATTATAAAGAAGCCATCAGCGTGGGTTTAGCCATTTTATCCCAGGTGAGTGAGACGTTTTGTCCTTTACTTCTTGCTTGACGCTGTTCCCATCTCCTGAGGCCATTTCAAGATCTAGTGAACAAGAAAAAAAACGAATTTAAATGAAACAAATAAACTAACAAACGTAAACAGTATATTGGATCTAGGAACAGAAAACTTACATACAACGGGTAAGAAATGCTGCAAAACACTGAGATCTTGGCTCGAAGACAGGTAGGCCCAAATGAAATTGGTTGCAGCAAAACAGGATTTTATTAATAAGCAAATTTACAGGAGGCAGCACATTAAGGCCAAAACAAAACAGGCTTTTCTTCAGCAGCAGTTGGTAAACTTATTTCCATTCAATTTGAACAAAAAGTCTCTGCTCTTTTAGCTTCAGAACAGGCAGGCATAGACCAAGGCACTCACCCTGTCTCTGTATTGGCAAGTCCCAGGGGTGCCGGACGGCTCACCAACAGTCGGGATTCCGACAGTCATTACTCCGATGTCAGAATCCCGACTGCTCCCTTGAGGGGGTCCACAACCCCCATAGAGGGAGAATAAAATAGGTGGCGAGTGCAGCTCGCCACTGTGCCCGCAGCGTGGCGAGCACAGCGAGCCCACAAGGGGCTTCATTGCCGTCCCCCCGCTGTGCAGTCGGGATTCCGATGTCGGGCTAATGACTGTCGGAATCCCGACTGTCAGTGTGTTATACCACACCCGGTCCCAGACAGGCTCTAGCAGCCCCAGCCCTCTCTCTCTCTGGCTTGCTTTCTTCAGCAAACACAATCCCAACACTATTCACAGGCAGCTTCCCCCTATCAACTCCAGAACTGCACCTGAACTCCCAGCTCAGGAGGTGATTACCTGCTGTGTAGTATGGGAATGGCTAGTAGCAAACCAACACAAGCATACCAAAACCCAGACGGTACCCCTCATTTCAGCCCTGTGTGGGATTTATACCAATGACATCAGCAGTCTCAGTGGCACATACCTGCCATCAAGCACTTTTCCTGCTGACTTCCTACATTCCCCACCCCCCACCCCCCACCCCCCCACCCTCTGCCCAAGGCCAGGGGACTGGGCACTTGAAGCTGACAAACAGTGTACTCTTGACAAGGATTTGGCATTTAAAGGTAGTTTCCCTGATCGGTAATCTACAACAAAATTATAATCTTGTAAATCCAGGAACCACCTTGTTACCCTTGCATTATTACCCTTGTTTCGGCTCATCCACCTCAAGGGAGCATGGTCTGACACCAAGCGAAATCTTCTGCCCAGTAGATAGTACCTTAGAGCCTCCAGTGCCCACTTTATGGCGAGACACTCCCTCTCCACAATGGAGTAATTTATTTCACAAGAAGTGAGTTTTCTACTCAAGAAAGTTACTGGGTGCTCTTCTCCATTTACCACCTGTGACATTACTGCCCCTAAACCAACATCGGAGGCATCTGTCTGGACAACAAACTCTTTAGAGAAGTCTGGTGCTATTAATTCTGGCTGACTACACAAGGCTTTTTTAAGGCTCTGAAATGCCTTTTCTGCTTCCTCAGACCACTGGACCATAACGGATTTTTTCCCTTTTGTGAGTTCCATTGGCGGTGCCGCAATGGAGGCAAAGTTTGGTACAAACCTGCGGTAATAACCAACAATCCCCAGGAACACATTTACTTGTTTCATAGGCCCTTATTCTGGTTGGTGCGGATATTCCCGCTTGCGTACGGGCCGCCGATGTTTATCTTCTGCGCATGTGCAGAGGTCACTCTGCGCATGTGCAGGCGATTTCGCCGCAAGGATTCTCTATACGCCGCACAGGGGGCGTAGAGGGGCGTGAGGGGCTACTTATCCTCATTACCCTATGCATACGCCCCGCGTTTCATGGGCGTTCCCATGCAAACGCGGGGCGTATGCATGGTAATGAGGCCGTGACGCGTGGGTACGGGGCGGGCATCTGACATCGCCGGATGTCAGCTGCCCGCCCCCATACAAGATTTCACACGGACAAGTGTCCGTGTGGTCTTGTGTTGCGGGACCTGGTGGAGCGTGCGGCCCTGCATTCGATGTTCGGCGACCATCGAATGCAGGGGCTGCTCCCACCATGGAGGAGGCGTATCCCCGTCCAATTTCATGCGGATCGCCACATATCCGCGTACGGACGGCCGTGGCGATCCGTATGGAAGGCGGGGATTCGCCTGCACGGTCGGAGCCGCATATGCGGCTCCGGCCGCACCAACCAGAATAAGGGCCATAGTGAGGGGCTGTGGCCAGCTCTGTATTGCCTCAACTTTGTTTACCTGGGGTCTGATCACAACTTTCCCTACAATAAATACCCCAAATATTGGGCCTCCTCTAGCCCCACAGCACATTTTCTAAGAAACAAGTAAGGGTGTTCCTCGGGATTGTTGGTTATTACCGCAGGTTTGTACCAAACTTGGCCTCCATTGCTCCATTGATTTCTTTAAAACAATGGGAAAACTCTCTAAAATCTCTCACTTTCTTATTCTCACACCCTATTACATTTGGCCCCATGTATTAATTTGTAGAATTGTAATGAATTTATCTTCACTGATGTAAATGGCTAAATATTCCATTCTCAACTACTTTACATGACGCCTCTGCGGGAGAAGCCCAGAGAAGAGACGCTGGAGCAGAAGTTGGAGGACAGGAGATCACATCATTAGGCCCCACCCCCAACTCAGGGGAACACCCTGATTTGCAGGTCTACCTGAGGGGCAGGGCCAAAATCTCTCCATCCTGGAAAAGCATATAGGACACAGGAGATCTGCTAACTCTTCCGTGGGTAACTGGGGATTCTCTCGGGTATGAGTCATTGGGTCCACCAAATTAAGGTTGACATACATTGGGTTGACCACTGAAGGTCGACGGGCCTTAGGCCGACACAGGAAAAAGGTCGACATGCCAATGGTCCACAGGGTCAAAAGGTCAACACAAGGATTATGCCGACATTGGGAAGGTCGCCAGTCAAAAGGTCAACATATGTTTTTCATGTTTTTTGTCCTGAATGTCGATGACATGGACACCGCACCGCATGGCTCGTTGTGCTCACCATGCTTCGGGCACACTATTATATTCTCCCTCCACACCCTAGTGGATAGTAGGGCATGAAATACCATGTTGACCTTTTTACTGTTGACCTACCCAATATTGACCTAATGCTTGTGTCAATCTTGTAACCCTGTTGACCTAAGGCCTGTCAACCGTAAGTGCTCAACCCAATGTATGTTGACCGTAATAGTGTCGACCTAAGGACATAGGCAGGTGTGAGATATTCTCTGTAATATGCTGCAGAATATGTTAAGAATAAATGAATTTCCCGCTCGGCGTGCCCTTGTTCTGTAACACACTTACCAGGATTAGAATGAGGCCTTAGCTTGTTGGCAGGCTTTGCTTCAGTGAATTGGAAAAATTGAAATTTCAAACATTTCCCGGTAACACGGTCACATATTCCAGACGGACAATTACAGACCCCTCTGCAGTCCATTCCATAGGTCCCGTATGGACATTCTACAACAGAGAATGAAACACAAAGAGTTATGTAAAACTATCAGCGGAAGCAGTAATAGTGGATATACTGTATATGTCTTTGTTCCATACACTATGGGGCTTATTCTGTGATGGAAAACAAAGAGCAAATAACTTTGCACTGCTGCCGGGGACAGATATATAATGTGCGAGGGGCATGTCCAAACTCAAATCTAAATTGCGGTGTAGAGCACAGCTCAAAATTCAAATAGGGGAGAGACACCAACTGCCAATGAGGCAGTTTGGAATGGCAGTTGGGGCAATGAGTGTGGCTCCCTTATTTGAACTTTGAACTGTGCAGCAGCTCCTTCTCCGGAGCCGCCACTGTAGCTGTCCAGTATTTTTGAGCTACATGCCAAAACAGCCAGTATTTGTCCTGCATACAAAAGTAATTTACTGTGCTTGTACCTCTTGCATTACTCAAAGAGAAAGAATGAAGGTGCACTATTCAAATATTACTTAAATTGTATTACATTTTGCAGTTAGATAGCGTTGGCATAATCTCAGCCTTGGTTATGGGGTTACCCACCATGTCCAGGTAACCTCATAATAGGGCATTGGGGTGGTTTTGTTGGGCTGGCTTAGGGGTGTCCCATGCCCTAAACTTGAACCATTGCAATGTTAGAGACTTACCCAATGATGCGGTTACATGGATTTTGTGGGTAAGCCCATAACCTTGGCCAAAATTATTCTAAAAACCCCTATTTAAGTGCAAACTTTATTGCAATATTTACTACAATTCTAATTATTATATGGGGTCAATTCAGACTCAAATTCGTCGCCAATGTTTCGGGGTTTGCACACTAAAAATCTCAGCAGAGTACATTTAGGGATGCAGTCTAGCACCCTTTCCTATATACCCCTTGCATGGTTCCAGATGCAAAGTTACTTACTTTTTTTTTTTGTTCTGCGCCCAACTCATATATAATAAGCTAATATAGACTGAGGGTGCCTTTACACTTGTGAGATTTTGTCAGATTTAACCCAATTCAGATGGATTGGGTCAATTTATCTGACAAAATCTGATGTGCCTGTCTGACTGAATCTGATGTGTCTGATGTGTAGGACCCAGTGCACAATCCCGTGCGCATTGGGTCTAACCAAGAGATTGATCCTCCTGCACATAGGATAAATCTGAAGTCAATCAGGTCCAACTTGTTGGACAACAAGTTGGACAAGTGTTAAGGTGGCCATACACATGCAGATTTATCTTCAGATCTGGCTGGTTGGAACAAAAACATGCTTATGGATGAGAGCAAATGACAGTTGACCATTTGTATGGAAATGCTGGAAAACTGACAAACTGTCACTCATCCATACCAAGTTTTTGTTCCAACCAGCCAGATCTGAAGATAAATCTTACTAGTGTATGGGCACCTTAAGGGGGCCTTAAGAGTAAATATTATCCAGTTAATAACTATATACAGTATATAATGAAACACTATTGCCAACAAGAAAGATACATCCCATTTGACTATTACAGGATCTGCTTAAACAAATATTCTATGTACAGTAGCTGATTGATTGTGTTAGGAGAAAGTGGGATTGGCAGCAGAACCTCTGCTACTTGCTGTATACCAATGTACATTATATCACATAAATCCTATCTTTGTGAAGTTCCCAATTCCTTATATAATGCTTTGTACTAAACTGTCAATAAAGAAGCAAATTTAGAGACAGGTCCCAGGTTATTAAACACAATTTAGCATCTGCTCACGAATAAGAGGCTGTATTATTCTAAAAGCAAAGAATGTGATTATATGGCTGTCAGGGGAGCTGGTGCTTAACCTACATATGATTTATTTATAACATGAATCAACAATGTGAGTCATTTAAAGATGTTTTGCGGGAAAGAGTAGGGAAGGACAGGAGTATGGAAATAATTAAAAAGACACAAATTCTTAGAGCATCACGTTAGGCAACTGCCCCCAATTCATTGTTCCCCAGTGTCGTAAGAGAGTGTCACGGTGATTCCTGATACGGACATGATAGGATGAAACCTAAAAGCAGTCACCTACCTTTGTATAAAACATATACTTTATTCAATGAAAATATTCTATCTATCTATCTATCTATCTATATTCTGGCTCACATCTATTTATCTATCCATCTATCTCACCACTAGTTATATATAGTTGTCTATCTATCTATCTATCAATCTATCAATCAATCATTTATCTGTCTCATATCTATTTATCTATCTTTCTATCTATCTCCCCACTAGTTATATAGTTATCTATCTATTTATCTATCTATCATCTATCTATCTATAATCTATCTGTCTATTTATCTATCTGTCTATCATTTATCTGTCTCATATCTATTTATTTATCTATCTTTCTATCTATCTCACCACTAGTTATCTATCTATCTATCTATCTATCATTTATCTATCTCAGATTTATTTATCTATCCATCTATCTATCTATCTCACCACTAGTTATCTATCTATCTATCTATCTATCTATCATTTATCTGTCTCAGATCTACAGTATTTATCTATCCATTTATCTCACCACTAGTTATATATAGTTATCTATTTATCTATCTATCATTTATCTATCTCTGATCTATTTATCTATCTGTCTATCTCACCGCTCGTTATATATAGCTATCTATCTATCTATCTATCTATCTATCTATCTATCACATAACTATTTATCTATCCATTTATCTCACTGCTAGTTATATATAGTTATCTATCTATCTATCCTTTAGCTCTCTCTCTCTCTCTCTCTATTCTAAGCTAAAATTATTTCATTAATATATATATATATATATATATATATATATATATATATATATATATATATATATATATATATATATATATATATATTACACTCTCGCTGCCAAAACCAGCAGCAACAGCAGCACACGGAAATCCAAAAGAAAGTATCAGGCAGGTGTCAGCAACGTTTCGATTTTATTACAAAATCTTCATCAGGCATATATATATACATATATACACATCAATTCCTAATACTTTACTTCATGTGAGGTAACTGTATAAGAAAACAACATGTCGGACTAGCTCATTACTGATGGTGTCTCCGATAGAACATGTTGTATTTGTCCCTGGAGATGCCGTTCATTTCCATCCTATGACCTGTGCTCAGATCATCTAAGAATAATCTCTTACACAGATGTGAAACAAGTGTACAGCTATATTACCCTTCCTACAGTAATACACTGTACAGACGTCACTGCTAAACTATTTGCATATCAAATAAACAGAATTGTAAATATTTGAAAGTCTGCACAAAGCATAAGGGCCAGATGTACTAAGCCTTGAAAAGTGATAACATGGAGAGTGATAAACCACCAACCAATCAGCTCCTACTTGTCATTTTTCAAATCCAGCCTGTAACATTGCAGTTACAAGCTGATTGGCTGGTGGTTTATCACTCTACATTTTGTCACTTTTCAAGCTAATCATTTTAAGGCTGATTCTTAATCGGATGATTGTGTAACGTTCTCCATATATTATTCAGACACTTGGCACATTGTATGTATTTTACACTATAGGGTCAATTCAATTCAGAGTAATGTTGGTTGGCGATTGTGTGGCAGCTCAAGTTGCCAATGCTAACGGTAGCCCGACATCGCTCGTTTTACTGGACACCCTATGGTGGAGCGATATTCTGTAAAACGAGCGATGATGCAGGTGACATGTTCCATCGTTCTTCACTCCAAATTGAATTGCCCACGTTGAGACCCAAAGTATCTCACATGGGTCTGGACCTGATTGAGCTACAAGAGATGTGCTTCCAATGGCTTTCATTCAGGCATTAACATGTAAAGGGAAATAAAATAACCAATGCACTGAATATAAGGAACAATAAAATCACTAGAAAAAAAAATCAGCAATGCAATTAAAATAGCAAAAAAATTGAATAACCAGCAAAAAATGAAATAAGAAGCAATACAATTACTATTAATGAAGATTAAAGAAAGTGGTTAAAAAAACGTCAAAAAAAGTAAATAATAAACAATTGAATTGCTACAACATCTACAGAAAAAAAGTAAAAAAATCTAAAAGTACAGAACAGGTATTTTTATTACCTCGGCAAATGCCAAATTCATCTCCAAAATCATCCTCTTCTGTAAAAAACTGACATTTCAGCCCAGGTCCACATTTAACTCCATCCATGCCAGACACAGTCCGGTAACACGTTTCACCAGCAGCTGCGGCGCAGACCCTGCAGCAACCGCAGTCGTCCAGCACAGTCCTCTTGCACCTGATGGAGTTTTTGCATTCATTGCTGTCGCAGCGTTCCGGACAGTCCACGGCGTAGCGAGTATTCCAAGTGCTGCCAAGATGCATGTTAATCAGGAGAGAGGCTACAAAGATGCTGAACTTCATATCTGCAGACTTTATGTGCCTGCTCACAGAGCTTTGAAATCAGCCTCTTGCTGAGGACAGGAATGATTCCAATGAAGTAGCTGAGCATCAACCTAGAAATTGAGCAGCTTTATACATTGTCTTCCCACAGGCTTGTCAGTCGTCAGCTTCCTCAATCCGGCAGTGCTATCCTACTGCCAGCCTCCCTTGTTTTACTTTGTGAGATCCAGGATGGAGGTTGGATTAACAAGCTGCTGCCATCCAGACACTGTGAAGCCTGAGCTGATGTCATTTGTTATGTTAGATGGTTGTTTTCTGTATGGACACATAAAAATACATATATCCGTGTGAAATAGTCAAGGAGGCGCGTGGGGAAAGAAATCAGGAAAAGTAACTTTGTTATCAGGGATGGTGCTTTCTAAACCTACACATATGCTACTGAACAAGGCTGGATTAAGCCTTCGGGGGCCTGGGTCACTTTAGACAGGGGGGCCCCCCTCTCACTTGTCATTACTGGCCGCAAACTCTACGGGAGAATATTACACTGTCAAAACACAGAGTAAAGGCAGTATAAACTTGGTCAATGGGTAACTTCAAGGGGGTGGGGGATTAATATAAACATACATATATATATATATATATATACATATATATATATATATATATATATATATACCAAATGAAAGGCTCAGTGCTGCCTCTGATTAAAACCCCTCCCATGATGAGGCCGCTGCTGCTGTCTGACATGGGCCTGAGAAGCATGTGATGAGCTCCACCAAGCAGAGCTGAGTACAAGTCTCTCAGCCTCTGACCTCTTGTGCAAAGTCTCATGGTACTTTGCATTACTGGGAGTCAACTCTCAGTAATTCACTGTAGACTTGTGCAGACAGTGTGCCTTGGCTCCCGATGTTCAGCACCATTAATCATGGTCACATTGGCACATAGTTGATGCTGCAGCACTACCACACTCCCATGCACAAAACCTTTAACTTAAAAAAAAAAACATGCCAACCACAGGGGGCCTCTAAATAGAGGGGGGGGCAGGGGTACCGCCCCCCTGAGCCCTCCTTTAATCCGGCCCTGCTACTGACGAGGACATATGATTATACAGTACAGCTGCTGCAGCAAGGCCGCCACTCCCACCACTGGTGATCCCTCCAATTACGTATGCACTTGCCGATACCGGCACTGTGCCAGGCCCCTAAAGCCATATCGGCGTTGACAGGGATCAGTTAGTGTGTATGGGTCTATACTGTAAAGCTGGTACATAAGAAGGCTGATAACACAGATAGCGAAGTCAACTATGAAACAACAATGATAATTCACTGCTGTAGCAATGTGCCGACACAAGCTTGCAGAATTTCCAATGTAAGAACACTGTTGCAGGTTTTCCCGATAGCACTGAAGCAGAGTGAAGCAATACCGGAGCAGGTTTTCCAGATAGCCCTGGAGCAGAATGAAGCAATACCAGAGCAGGTTTACCAGATAGCACTGGAGTAGATACTGAATCAGGAGCCCGATAAACATCAGATGAAGCAACTGTAGGTATCTGACACTGAGGATCCTGACAAAGTGATCAGGCCCTGAAGACACTGTGGAACAGGTTAGGTTAAATTAAAAGGTGCTGATTCTGAGTCACACAGAAAGTGGATGTAGTTGCAGGCAGCCAGGGAAGCCAGATTTAAGCGTAAACCCATGCCACCTATTGATTTTACACCAGAAATGTCAGTATTCATCTCTGTCCAATGCTGTACATGAAGGATTTATTTCCTGTAGTAAACGTTTCTCTGTGTGAGCAACATGGAGGTTCTGAGTGTAATCTAATACAAGGTCCAAGATCATGTAAGTGGAAGTAATCAGGGATGTGCTTAGAATTTCACACACAGAAACAATTATCTCAGGCAGCAAATTTATTATAATAATTATAATTTTCTTTCTGCATACACCCTTTTAGTGTTACACCCCTTTCACACTGCACAAATAACCTGTGTCCAATCCAAGTCTCTGTGCAGTGTGAAAGCGCCATTTGGAAAAACCCAGCGTCGAACCCGGGTTGCTGGGCAGTGTAAATGGGTAACCTGGGTCAACCGTCCTGCGTTCCATTTACATTATAGGGAGGAGGCTGCATCCTCCCCGGCACCTGGTGACTTGCTGCAACTCTGCTCCACCACGCTTATTGCCGGGTAGCTGAGGGGAGCTTCACCTCGCAAATGCCGTGTCCCTCCCGGGATGGACCCTTGTCCAAATCATGTGCGACCCAGCATTAGCAATGTGAAAGGGGTATTATATAGTATTTATAGTAGTATTATGATTATTTGGCTGATTTGTGTAATATGAGTGGGGTGTCATTCTATGCCCGATTATTATTACCAAATATTTGTAGAGCATTTACATTACTGCACTTCAATAACTAGTTGTCATTTGTATAGATTATACTTGACATAAGGATGTGAGCAGATCAAGGAATTGATTAACCTGAATAGGCTCAGACAGAAGACACAACACAAGTCTCAAAGTGGAAAGGCCGCAGTCCATCGGGGGCAATTCAATTGCTTTATCACGCCCAATTTCCCGTCTAAATTGAGAGAAGATCCGTGGGATGATAATCAGTTGTTCTTTTTAACGCACATATCATGCCCAAACAGTCCAGATAAAGTGGCTATATCGACCTAAACCAATGGACGCGATGTGAAAAATTGGCTATTATTGGGAATAAACAGGTAACTTTTTCAGCTCAACACCGATGATGGCTGTGGGCTAAAATTGTCCATTCAAATTGCTTGATTGAGCAGAGCTTCATCTAGTGGGGACCACAGGGAAAAACAATTTAATACCACCATTAGCTATATACTATATAGGAAGGGACGTGTGACATGTGGGTTGCCGGGCTAACTAAGTTTTTAAAACTATGCCTTGTAAAGTACGGCCCCTTTAAAAAAAATCTCAGAGTTTGGCCAGAATCTCACCTGGCCACTTAAATTTATACATTCTATATATTTTTTTTAATTCGGCATTGAATTCCTGGGTTTCCTGGGATCCTGGGATTGGCTTCCCTAAAAAAAACCGCCCAGCCACCATGCATATATACTTACATGGGCAGTGCGGCCGACAGCGAGATAGGCAGTGTTGCCAAGTTAGGTGGGTGGTGCGGCCGGGCGGTGCGGCATATGCAGCGTGAACTTTGACCACATTACGCTGCTCAGAGCTGCACAGCCGGGATGGGAGAAGACACTGGCAGCATGTCATATGGGGCCTTATTCTAGTTCACTCTTTCTGACAAAATCCTTCTTAAATGGACAAAACCATGTGCACTGCAGGAGGGGCATGTTACTTGTGCAGAGAGAATTAGATTTGGGTGAGTTATTTTGTTTCTGTGCAGGGCAAATACTGACTGATATATTTCTACACTGCAATACAGATCTCACTTTGAAGTAAAACCCCATCCAAATCGAATTCTCTCTGCACAAGTTACATCTGCCCCACCTGCAGTGCACAAGGTTTTGTCCATCTAAGAAGGATTTTGTCAGAAAGAGTGAACTAGAATAAGACCCATGGTCTCTTTTATATTGGGTGGACTTTACCATCACTAAGGGTAAATTTACTAAAACTTCTAAAAATGAAAAGAGGTGCTGTTGCCCATATCAACCAATCAGATTTTGTCTGTCCTTTCTCTGTTGAATCCTAGAAAATTATATAATCTGATTGGATGGATGTATTGGACAGCATTAGCTCTTTTCATTTTTAGAAGCTGTAGTAATTTTGCCCCTAATGCCCCATACGAACGGTACAGGAATGCCAGGCATTTGCCTGGGGCATCTGGAATGCCCAGAGGCCAGCTCAGGGTCACAGTGGTCGGTTGAGAGGAAGGCGGCGCCGGCTCTGCTCTTGTGCTGCCTTTGACAGGTCAGCTCACACATCTGAGCTGAGCCTGTACAGCGTGAGGGTGGGAGCTCTGGAGTGGGTCAATGCAGAAGAACAGGCGGTTGGAGGCATTGATGAATAAAGATGCTGCTGTGATGGTGCGGCCGCTGGCAGGGCTCACACAGCTGCGGTAAGCCTGCTTAAAAGCACTGGGTGCAGATACATGCGGCACCAGATAATATACTTACTGAAGTGGGTGGGAGGAGGGAGGCTGTCTGGGCTGGCTGCCACTGTCAAAGATGGCTGCTGGTCCTTCAGGAGCGCTGCTGTGCATGCCCAGACACAGCAGCTCCTCCCATGGGCCTTTGCGGAGTGTAAGGGTTAGTAAGGACAAAAGTATCCAGATTTCTAGAGGAAAAACATTTAATAGCGGAAAATCAACCCTTACGGCAGGCATTAAATATTTAATAGATATTGCACTTGCCGTTTATAAAATAAATCTTTATTTTCACGATTAATTCAGCTTTTCTGAATTGTTTTTCCATAAGTGAGTAATGTGGCCATTACAAGCATTACTATGATCATTTGTCCTCTTTATCTTTAATTTTGGTTGTGATTTAAATGATTGGCGGTAGCTGGGCTCTAGCTGGCACGGTGTGTCTAAGGGGTGGCCAACAATGTTGTGCCTAGGGGCGGCCTGACCCCTAAATTCGCCCCTGATGATACTTTTGCAGAACATCAAGGTTCAGTAATAATCCCTTTTAGCAATTACTTCAACAATAGTAGTTAACGCCACTTTGAAATACTACAGTATTAGGCAAAAACATACTGTATCTGTTACTTTGAAAACAATTTAGATCAGGGGTGGGGAACCTTTTTTGTGCCAAGGGCCTTTTGTATGGGGAAAAAATCCTTTGGGGCCATATGTAAAAATGTATCTTACAAATTGTCCTGCTGTAGCCGTCCCACGCTCCGCCGGCTGCCGAAAAATAGGACTGATAGTCTCCGGCTGCTGTTGATTAAGACTCGTGAGAAGTCACCGGGTGGGTGAGCGGGCCACTCAGACCGGCTACGAGGGCCGCATACGGCCCCAGGGCCTGAGGTTCCCCACCACTGATTTAGATAATAACACATATTACTGTTACATAGTCCACTCACTACATAGGTAGCTTTCCAATATATTACAATATAATCATGCGGATGATCAGTGCCAGATTAAGGTCTAAATGGGCCTGGAGCTGAAAATTATCAAGGGCCTATTATTCGCAATAATAGGGGTTGTGGCCAGCACCCAATAATGTGGGGGGGCGTGACCAGTGTTCTGTTTGGGTGGTCTGCCCATGGGTGTGTCTCTATTTGTGTAAATACTTTCAACTAATTATATATGCTGCCCTCCAAAGGTGCACCCGCAGGATGCCGATGTCCTAAGATACTTGCGGGGTGAGGCGGCACATAAAAAAAATACTGAATACATTTCAGCACCTTTTATGTGGTCACCTAAGTTTACCACACCATATACCCCTTATATTTATTTATTTACAGTTTCTTATATAGTGCAGCAGATTCTGTTGCGCTTTACAATAGTAGACCGTGGTAAAACAAACTGGGTAACAACAGACAAACATGGAGGAAGGAGGGCCCTGCTGCAAGCTTACAATCTCAAATCATGCAACACAGTAACCCCATTATACTGTACTTGCCTCTTACACATTATGTCACACCGACACACTATGGCTCTCAGATTAAGGCAAAAGTCACATTTTGCCACATGGGTTGAGCCAAATTACACACTATACCAAACAGATTGAGCAATAATGCACAATATGCTTCATAAAGAGGGGCATTGTGTGCCAAAGGCGCGCATAAAAAATGACACCATAATGCCCATTACATATTAAGCCACACACCATAATGTCCATTACGTATTATGCCAAACACCATAATGCCTATTAAAAATTATGCTACATAAGTGCTGCTTACCTATATGCTCATTGCCAGGGGTTCCATGCTCATTGCCTGGGGTTCCATGATCATTGCCATGTGGGATTGCATGCTCAATGCCAAGGGGGAATACATGCTCGCGGTAACTGGGGGACAGCCGCCGGGCAGAAATGACAGCCATTGACAGCCGGGCAGAGAGCAGGGGGCTGACCGGCTGTATGCAAAGCAATGCAGGTCACGACTATTTGAAATAATACCCCTTTCACACCAGAAAATGCAGGGACTTACCTGGGCTGGCCCCTTTTACACCAGCCTAGTCCCTGCATTTTCTGGTATGAGGAGGAGAGAAAACTACCCCCCCCCCCCTTTTAAACAACCAGCTATATCTTCAGAACCAACTGACCCATTTACATGTGGGCTTCGAATGGTTTTCAAATGATTTTGGTCCTGTGAAACTGGGCCATTTGGTCCCAGAGAAATCTGTCCTCAAACAACATGAACAGCCATGAAATTACATTTCAGAAATTAAATAATTGATTTACCCGCAATATCTCTAGAACCAATGAACCCATATTGACCAGCTTGGTATCAGATTGAAGGCCCATCAATTTGGGTTAGACTGAGCCTTGAGCTTCTTTGATGCTGTTGGAACTGGGTGGGGGTCGGAATTTGCAGGTCCCATGTTATCCTATGGGGAAAACGTTCCAGCTTTGCCTGGCAGTATCTCCGGTTCCCGGGGGGCTAGCGACACGGGGCCAGGCTCGTTGGAAAGCCCTGGCTCTCAGCTACAAAGTGGGCCTATTTGTAAAGTGGGCCTGGAGCTGTAGCTCCATCAGGCCCATTGTTAATCCGGCCCTGCGGATGATGAGTGTCTTACTATAGCACTAAGAAGATTACCTGTACCAATGTTAGGGAATTAGAGTTAAACCTGAGCTCAGGGTAGAATGACAGAATCCCAATAGAATGTCACAAGTGGCTGAAGTAGGGCTTTGTATACAGTACAATAGATATGTGCACCCGACACTTTTCAGATTTTGTGTTTTGGTTTCAGATCTGGATCTCCTTTTGTGTTTTGGATCTGTATTTTATCAAAACCACCCTTTCAGGTTTTGGATCTGTATTATTATTATTTTTTAAATCATAAAAACAACTGAAATCACACATTTTTTTTTTTTTTGTTCCATCGCAATTATTAGCCTCAATAACACTCAGTTCCAGTCTATTCTGAACACCTCACACCTCACAATATTGTTTTCAGGGCAAAAGGTTGCACCGAGGTAGGGACTAGTGACACAAGTGGGCGGCACAAACACCTGGCCCATCTAGGAGTGGCACTGCAGGGGCAGACAGGATGGCAGTTTGAAAAAACTGGCACTGGGACATGGGAACGGCCAGGGTTTCATGGGCGTCCCCATGCAAATGCTGGCCATGCCCACTTAAATGCGGCTGTGCCGCAGTGTGCTGGGGGCGGGCGTATGATGCCACAGGATGTTAGCTGCCTGTCCTGTCTTCATCCCGGAGCCCACAAATATAAGTCAGTCTCCACTGACATATTTGCGAGCCCAGGAGAAATCATTCTCCTGCTGCGGGCACAGGTTGCATGGTTGCAAGGGAATATGGCGGAGGGGGGGGGGGGGGGGGTTCGGTGGGCCAGGCACCTTACAGCTTACCGAGTCAACCAGAATCAGGCCCTTACTTTAAAACTAGGGGCCAAAACCTCAAAATTTGTACCCCCTTTACCATTGTCATGGAATCTTAGCTTTAATGCTGGGATGCAAATAATCTAGTTTATACCATACTGTAGGATCAAGATTGGATATTTCCCCCTTCCTGGCAGTCTGAAGAATTATTTTGTGAAAATCTCAATCAATCAATTATAGAGAAGACATTGGCAGCACCCAATTATAGGGCAGACAGTGGCAGCACACAGTTATAGGGCACACAGTAGCAATACTCAATTATAGAGAAGACAGTGGCAGCACCCAGTTATAGGGCAGACAGTGGCAGCACCCAATTATAGGGGTGACAGTGGCAGCACCCAGTTATAGGGCAGACAGTGGCAGAGCCCAATTATAGGGGTGACAGTGGCAGCACCCAGTTATAGGGCAGACAGTGGCAGCACCCAGTTATAGGGCACACAGTGGCAATACTCAATTATAGAGAAGACAGTGGCAGCACCCAGTTATAGGGCAGACAGTGGCAGCACCCAATTATAGGGGTGACAGTGGCAGCACCCAGTTATAGGGAACACAGTGGCAATAATCAATTATAGAGAAGACAGTGGCAGCACCCAGTTATAGGGCAGACAGTGGCAGCACCCAGTTATAGGGCAGACAGTGGCAGCACACAGTTATAGGGCACATAGTGGCAATACTCAATTATAGAGAAGACAGTGGCAGCACCCATTTATAGGGCAGACAGTGGCAGCACCCAATTATAGGGGTGACAGTGGCAGCACCCAGTTATAGGGCAGATAGTGGCAGCACACAGTTATAGGGCACATAGTGGCAGCACAAAACTTATTTGACACACAGTGGCAGCACCTAGTTATAGGGCAGACAGTGGCAGCACCCAATTATTGGGCAGAAAGGAAACACCCAATTATTTGGCAGACAGTGGCAGCACTCAAATATAGAGCAGAAAGTGGCAGCACCCATTTATAGGACAGGCAGTGGCAGCACCCAAATAAAAGGCAGACGGTGGCAGCACCCATTTATAGGGAAGGCAGTGGCAGCACCCAATTATAGGGAAGGCAGTGGCAGCACCCATTTATAGGGAAGGCAGTTGCAGCAACCAGTTAAAAAGCAGACAGTGGCAGCAGCCAATTATAGGGCAGATAGTGGCAGCACCAATTTTCTAGGGAAGGCAGTGGCAGCACCCAGTTAAAAAGCAGACAGTGGCAGCACCCATTTATAGGGCAGGCAGTGACAGCACCCAGTTAAAAGGCACATAGTGGCAGTATACAATTATAGGGCAGATAGTGGCAACACAAAAATTATTTTGCAGACAGTAGCAGCACCCACTTATAGGGCAGATAGTGGCAGCACCCAGTTATAGGGCAGATAATGGCAGAACCCAATTATAGGGCAGACAATGGCAGAACCCAATTATAGGGCAGACAGTGACAGCACCCAGTTATAGGGCAGACAGCGGCAGCACCCAGTTATAGGGCAGACAGTGGCAGCACAAAAATTATTTGGCACACAGTGGCAGCACCTAGTTATAGGGCAGACAGTGGGAGCACCCAATTATTGGGCAGACAGGAAACCCCCAATTATTTGGAAGACAGTGGCAGCACCCAAATATAGAGCAGAAAGTGTCAGCACCCATTTATAGAGCAGGCAGTGGCAGCACCCAAATAAAAGGCAGACGGTGGCAGCACCCATTTATAGAGCAGGCAGTGGCAGCACCCAGTTAAAAGGCAGACAGTGGCAGCACCCATTTATAGGGAAGGCAGTGGCAGCACCCAGTTAAAAAGCAGACAGTGGCAGCACCCAATTATTGGGCAGGCAGTGACAGCACCCAGTTAAAAGGCACATAGTGGCAGCATACAATTATAGGGCAGATAGTGGCAACACAAAAAATATTTTTCAGACAGTAGCAGCACCCAATTATAGGGCAGACAGTGGCAGCACCCAAATATAGGGCAGACAGTAACAGCACCCAATTATTGGGGAGACAGTGTACACCCAGGCCCGAAAACGGGCTTGTGGGAAGTCATAAGTATAGGTCATGCCCCTTGCTGCAAGGTCACACCGCCAAAATTTCAGCTGCGTACCTTTGACGTGTGCACTGTGCCCCTTTACCTCTATTCAATGTTGGGAGGTATGTTTGCAGAAAATCCACGATCGCGATCCACTCCCCCAGTTTTCATTGCTGTGGGGACATGGACAGCGCTCTTTGAGCTGCTGCCCATGCCCCCTTTCCCTCTATCTCTGTGAAAAGATGCTGATGCCTGCGTGTGTCACTGATATGCTTTAGTGTGCTTTAGCCAGAACTTTACAAATTTTCCATTCAATATGAATGATGTAAACACTCCCTCTAGTGACTGCTGCGGTGTATAACTCATTTGGGAACATGAACCATTTTGCAGGATGTAATACATAATCTGCTTAATAATAAAAGAACAAAAATAACAGAATAGGAAACCAATGTCTACAAAGGAAATATACACATAATTAATGTGCTCCAAGGAGCCTGTGGAATATCTTCAGGTATTCCTGACACTTGCCATGGCTATGGTTGGAAGGAGATAATTCTTCTCCTAACCTCATGCTCACTGGTCACATAAATACAAAAAAATGGCTGCCCCCACACCCTAAAGCCATGCTTAATAGTCAATATGCTGCAATAGCATATATTGACTGGGATCCCTCAGGGGATTGGGGAAATTTGGCATGCAAAATAATTCCCAACCCCCTCCGGGATTTAAGAATCTAAATTATTGTACATGTTTAAAATCCCCATTCCCCCACATAACCGTAAGGGGATCAGGGAATTGTCCCAATACACCATAAATGTATAGGTCATGCTTGCCTACCCTCCCGGAATGGCCAGGAGGCTCCCGAAAATTGGGGCCCCCTTCTGGCCCCCCAAAATAGTGGGCCATTCTCCTGCAAGTCCCTGGACCCCCCCCCCAACCCCTGACCTCCTCCTACCCTGCCAGTTAAATATAAGCATTCACAGATGTACACGGAGGGGGGGTGGGGCTCAAATATGCAAATTGCTTCATTTTAGCCCTGCCCCTTCCACGTACACCCGCAACTCATAGCAGTTCTAATGATGGGGCGGGGCTTGATGACGTGAGGCTCTGACCCCCACCTCCAGAAGCACGCTGACAGTCTCCTCTCTGGGCAGAAAGTCAATAGTTTAGATATATGTGTTTTTATTATGTTTTTTTGTAATTGATCAAGTGAATGTTTACTAATTGATTGATGCTCATTACCAGTGGTATATCAGCTCTGGACACACTGTCAGTCACCACTGATAAAGCTACAGGCTAGTAGCGAAATGCATCAGAGCTGCAGGCTCCCACTTTCCAGGACTTCCTCCCTCATTCAACGGATACATTGTTTCACCTTCTCTCAGCATTTTGGGTCATGCTTTGTTACTGCTACTTACACCACCAATACTAGAGAGGATTCCACTTCTTTGGACTCACTGTGATGCTGCTCCAGATACCTTCCTCCAGCGGCCTTACTTCCATCAGCCGTATCATCTAGAGAGGACTTACTGGATCCATTCAGTAAGCTCCAGCTCTTTACCTCCAACGGTGGTACCATGTGGTAAAGCTCACTTACCCCCACAAATACTCTCCCAAAATCCATTTATATTGACTGAGAATCCATTAATATCCCTGAAAGTGTGGAACCTGCCTAATATATTATAGCATTTTATTGTGTCTTTATGTGTTTTCTTTGTTATTGGTAAAATATTGTGTTTTAAACATTTCTTGAATTTCATTATTAATATAAGCTGTTACCAGTTTTCCCTTTTATCCTTTGGTTTTGTTGTGAGGGCCGACTAGCCTCCTGTATTTCTTGATTAACAGCTCCACCTCCACCACAAACACCTGAGTCCAATCTAGGTTGGATTGTGTAGAAAAACAATGATGTCTGTCAGAGGTTCACAAAGATGTGGACCAGTCAATTGGTCTACATAATATGTCCGCCATGCAAGAGGTCAACAAGGTCAAATTGTCAACAGGGTCAATAGGTTCAGTGGCAAACGCAGGATTTTCAGAAGGGGGTTTCCAGAGGGGCGGAGCAAAGCACAGAGATGGACACTTAGGTGACCCAGTCAGTTAAAGTATTATAGATAGACCAAATGTATCTAAATAATAATAATAAAATATATATACTGTACATATATACATACAGGGTCATAAACAGCAGTGTAGACCCCTGGGTATAGCAATGTATTGGGGCCCCTACCGATCCTCCAGCGGTAGGGGTGGGGGAAGTTTTAATGTCCCACGGGTGGTATGGGGTATTATATCAACCGCTCAGCATGTAGGGCCTGGATCAGTAATTTCCACTAATTACCCCTTTACTGCACAGATGGTGGGAGATGAGGTGGGAGAAGGGGGCATTGGGCTGAATGAAGGGGTCCTGATACATAACTTCCAGGGTGGTAGAGGATGTTTAATTTGCAGAGGAGGGGTGTATAGTGGAGTGGGCTTATTATTCATAATTTTCTGGTGGGAGGACAGCTTGCTTGACTGCAGATATCTCCAGTTCCCGGGAAAAAAGATTCTTAGATTTTAATGGAATTAAAAACTAGAAAATCCCACCTACCAAATGGTATTGGGGACTAGGGGATCAGAGTTCAGGAGGCAGAGCAATCTGCCAACGCGAATATAAAACTACATACCAGGTGTGTGGAGCTGGAGCAGTAACCAGCTGCTGGGAGGCTGATATCTCTGGTTCTGGGAACGGTAGAGACAAGCTACTAGTGTCCATCAAAGGTGGAGAGCCCCAGCTTTTGGAATATACCCTCAGAAAAACCTCTAAATCAGACAGAACCTGAAATATCTGACTGGGAAGAGCAGTTAACAGGCTTGGATGGGGACCACTGCTTTGAAGTCAGATATCTCCGGTTTCCAAGGGCCGATTTTTAAAATTCTTGTACCTATGGAAAGAGGGGACCCTCAGCTTTCAGTCTATGGCACTTAGGGTACTCAGAAACCCCCCCTGCGTGCGCTACTGAGGTTGATGTTTAAAAGGTAGATCCTGAAAAGGCTGACAGGTATAAAAGTTTGACATGGAAATGATTAACATAGAAAAGGTCAACACTATTTTTTTGAGGTGCCGTTTCCCATTTCAAACCAGGTGACCCCAATTAATGTAACGCATCCCCTCCCATGGCTTGCTTCTCTCACCACGCTTCGGACAGGTTACTGTTTCCAATCGTAGCTCACGTGGATGGTAAATGATGAAAAATTGTTCATAATCATATATACAAGACACATATCAAACTTCTAAAGCAGACAAGTAGGGAAGTTGTCCCTGGAGAACACTCAGCTTCTTGCAACCTAGACCGTTCTATAACATTTTTCATTCACTATTTATTGATGTCAACAGTTTTTTTTTAATTACTTAGATGAAATGGTACCTTCATTGTGCAAGAGACCGTAGGCACGTTGGCAGCAGAGAAGCTATGTTACCTAGTGTTCTTGGGGGTTATTCCGGTTGATTTGCTCGATGCGTATTTTGCATCCTTGCGGGTCAACCTATCCCCGCCTTGCGAATGGTGGTACGCCGGCCCACCATTCGCAGGACACGTTCCTCCTGGATACCAGCCCCCCCATCTCCCCTGCTGCCACAGGGAGGAAGGGGGGGGTCTGGTATCCGGGAGGGTAGGCAACCCTGACACAAATTAAATCAGGTTATATGTGCCCGGATTAAGCTCTTCTCAGTACATTTGTTCCCGTGAATAATTCACAGTCTGATGATGTCACATATATTTATTTATACGATGTTTGTTCCGATGTCTGCATAATACATTGGTGATAGCATCACTCTAGAATCCTGCATGAATTTTCACTAGTTGTATCCATTATCCACTTGAGATAGTTGTTTGTCAGCCATGTATAGACTCCTGGTATTTCGGGACTACTACAATTATAGGGCCCAAACGAGACGATACCTGTGTATCTGTTGTTACATATCAATGGACCACCGGAATCACCCTGAAATAGAACATATGACAGTTCACACATTGTACATGCTGCTCTAAGGATCAGATAGTCAGCTGTGGCTTCAATAAACACCTGTGTGTAATCAGGAAAATGCTCAATACGCTTTCATGAATAATGATGCACTGTACCCAGTTATATTGTGTTCTGGCCAGGGTCAGATTATAGGTAAGACAGACAGGGCAGTCGCTCATGGGCCCCCAGACATAAGGGGGCCCCACACTGCCACAAATGCCCTAACCCTTACCGCTCAGTACCATGCTACCAAGTGCAGGTAGCTGGGGGGCACCAAGGGCCAGATTCTCTAAGCTTCAAAAGTGATAAAATGAAGAGTGATAAACAGCCAGCCAATCAGCACCTGCCTGACATTTTTCAAACACAGTCTGTGACATGTCAGGTAGGAGCTGATTGGCTGGCTGTTTATCACTCTTCATTTTATCACTTTTGAAGCTTAGAGAATATGGCCCCAAGAGTTTAATAGCTCCGGCAGTTGCCTATTTATGATGAGAAGAAGCAGTAGCAGTTATCATATGCCTCCCACTGTTACTATGGCACAGAGGAGGACCTCATTTCCAAATGTTCACTGGAATGTGTGATTATGGTTCACTCCTTCTGGCAAATTCCTTCTCAAATGGACAATATCATGTGCACTGCAGGTGGGGCAGATGTAACTTGTGCAGAGAGAATTATATTTGGGTGGGGTTTTATTTCAAAGTGAGATCTATATTGCAATGTATTTTCCCTGCCAGAAACAAAATAACTCACCCAAATCTAATTCTCTCTGCACATTTTACATCGGCCCTCCTGCAGTGCACATGGTTTTGTCCATTTAAGAAGGAATTTGCCAGAAGGAGTGAACCAGAATAACCCCCTATGAGAGAGGTGGTGGCCACAGATCCTATCCTCTCCCATCACAACTATCATGGTCTGACAGTGGCAGCATTGCACCCTCCCTTTCCATTCCCCCACTGCACTGTACACAGGAAAGTGGTGTCTCCTTACCTGACTCCTTCTCCCCACCCCTTCTGCACCACAAAGGGGAGAGAGAGGTCTTCTGGAGTGGTTTATATGCAGACAGGAGCAGAGGCAGTTTTATTGGATTCAGGGGGGGGGGGGGGGGGGCGGGGCATGTAATTTCACACATACCTCGTTTTGGAACTGATGACCAGGGCATTGAGCATGTAATCCCACATGGCAATGAGCATAGAGCCCCTGGCAATGAGCATGGTACCCTTGGCAATGAGCAGCACTTATGTAGCATAATTTTTAATAGGCATTATGGTGTTTGGCATAATACATAATGGACATAATGGCGTGTGGCTTAACATGTAACATAGCTTAACATGGACATTATGGTGTAAATATTTAATGCGATCCTTTCGTGCACAATGTCCCTTTTATGTAACATATTGTGAATTTTGGCTTAATCTGTGTGGAATTATGTGAATTTTGGCTTAAAACGTGTGGCATTATGTGAATTTTGACACAATCTGTCTGGCATTATGTGAATTTTGACACAATCCATGTGGCATTATGTGTATTTTAGCTCAATCAATTTGGCATCATGTGTAAGGAGCAAGTATAATGGGGTCTAGTATTTTGTTGCATAATGTGCAGAAGTTGTATATTGTGTGGTACACTACACTCAAGGACATGCCCCCTTTTGAGTGGCCACAACCCCTTTTCTGGAGCGCGCCTTCGGTGCGCGCACAACGACATCCTTTGTCACCAAGGTGGGCCTGTGTACTTTAAATGCCATGGCCTATTTTTAAACCCATTCACGCCCTCTCTCTGCTCTCCTTTCTCTCGCCGCATGTACACTGGCACCACTAACACCCTCCCCCACCCAAACCCTTTCCTATCATGGTGCCCCCCTTGTCATTTTCTACTGGATCCGCCCCTGGGCGGCCCCACAAATTTGTTGCCCCAGGGCCCTTACAAGCCTTAATACAGACTTGGAACTTGCTCTTGTCAAGCTGTACAAGATGCTGGTCATTACTAGGCTGCACAATAAGATTGCCATTGCTGGACTATATTTTATGTTGGCCAATTCTGAACTGTACCGTCAACCCAGCAATGACCAGCATTTGTACAGGCTGCACATTATGTCACATTGTAAGATACCTGTACCCATCCAGGCCAACAATGGTGTGGGTGGAGCTCCAGCTCCGGGACTCCACATAAAAAAGGCCCATTATAATATTAGGGTTAGGATTAATGGGGATGGTTAGCAGGAACTGCTATGACTGTCTCACTCTGTGGATATTTCTTCCTGCTGTGTGTGCTATGCTCAGCTGGGGGACAATGGAGCAGTTGACCGCTTAAAGCATGGAGCCGGGCAGCAAATGTCTCCGGCAGTTCCGCCCCTGTGCTAGTTTGTGTGTGTGTTTTTTTCAAGGTGCTGGGACACGGAGCATAGCTCCGCCCTGACACCAGGAAGTCCCACCCCCGAGTTCTGATTGGCACACGGGCCATTTAGTCAAATATAATGGATGACCATTGATAGCTATCGATGGTTATCCATCAAATAGTGTACCACTATCGATGGCTGGGTGCAGAATCACAATCAATGGCAATAAGGGTTATGGTAAAGTTGTAAGAGGAGCATCTGTCCCCCTCTCCCTGCCCAGTATCTTTCCCCATCTCCCTTACCATCCCTTCCCTCACTGTCTGTCCACCATCTGTCTCCTCTCTCTCTCTCTCTCTGCCCATCATCTGTCTCCCCCTCTTCCTGCCCATCATCTTTCCCCCTCTTCCTGCCCAGAATCTGTGCTCGATCTCCCCAGCATCTATCCCCCATCTCCCCACCATCTGCCCCCTCTGCCCAGCAACTGTTCCCCTCTCTCCACATCCAGCCCCCTCTCTCTACCTAGCATCTGCCCCCCCCCCTCTCATTTGTTTTACCCCTCCTGGTGTGTCTGCCCTGTTGCATACCTTTGTGTCATCTGCATACCTCCCAACTTTTGTCGACCTCGATGTGGGACGCAGCTCCTGCGTGCCGGAGGCGTGTCGGAAATTTCTGGGGTGTGGCCTAATTTCGGGGCGTGGCCTATACGCGTGGCTCCCCGCGAGGCCACGCCCCCATTTTGCCGCTATGGGGGCATGACCCAGAGGCTCTGTGAGCCTCTAGCCATGCCCCCAGCCCCCTGGCTGCGGGAATATGCGCACAGCGTTTATTCCCCGCTGTTTAGCAGCCGACAGGGGGGACTTCCAACAGCCCCCCCTCACCACGGGACACTGCCGCCCGCGGGAGGGACAGCGGGACAGGCCCTGATAATCGGGAGTGTCCCGCTGAAATCGGGACTGTTGGGAGGTATGTATCTGGAAAGAGGCACATTTTACCCTCAATTCCATTTGCAATATCACCAATAAAGATATTAAAAAGCACTGGTCCAAGTACAGATCCCTGGGGTACTCCACTTGTAACCTTTCCCTCCTTTGACTGTACTCCGTTTACTACAACTCTCTGTTTTCTGTCCTGAATGACTTCAGTGAATAGTTGCTTGCTAAATATACAGCACTTGAGAGATATCATCAAGTGTAAAATCATTAAACCTTACCTTGCATGTGTCATCTTTACGTCCCTTAAGAGGCCCCGCACATATCATGCTGCTGGTTATTACTGATTTGACCTTTTGTTTACTATATATTTTCCTGCATTTTTCATTGTCTACAACTGTAAGATTAGCCTGTCGAAGAACATCTGAAATTGTCTTCTTTTTAAAATCAGTCCAACCCCATCCGAAAGTGCTGCATATTGTTCCCGGCTTGACATTCTCTTCCTTGTTTGGAAGCGATAGAGGTGCCACATCTTTGTTCAACTTTGCAGGTTTTTCTAGCTGCAACAAAGAAACCTATATGTAAATTCATTGGCTACAAACGTATTATACCTCTACATCTGAGCAGGAAAGATCAGCTATGAGATCAGTGACCAGCATAATCAAGCAGTGAAAAGAGTGGTGAAGAGGCCCAGTAGTGAGGTTGCCCACAGCAGCCAATCAGCAGGATTGCAAATACTGTATTATAAGTATAATATACAGGCTAGACCATCACGGCCGGTACAAGATTTATCGGCACCCTAGACAAAACTTCAGCTTATTGCCCCTAACACACACACATAAAAACCAACTTTCCAAAACCTCACGTGAAAGTATGGAGGTGGCGTTTTAGAAGTTCAACACCTGCCGTTCGCATGAAGTTCAACAAGGATGTCTCTCCCAGTGCGCATACACGACCATTCGATAATTCGCAGCCCAGCGGATTTGGCGGAATCGGTCCCATAGTAACATAATAGTTGAGGTTGAAAAAAAACTTATGTCCATCAAGTTCAACCTTAAACAGGACCCGTTAGAGCATGAGTCTTCAACCTGTGGCCCTCCAGATGTTGTGAAACTACATGTTCCAACATGCAATGCCACATTTTTTCCTATAAGAGCATGCCAAAAAACCTCAGGGCATGCTGGGGCATGTAGTTCCACAACATCTGGAGGGCCACAGGTTGAAGACCTGTGCGTTAGAGGGTATAGACCATAGTTGCCTACCCTCCCGCTTTTAGCGCGAGTCTCCCGCATTTTGACCCTTTCTCCTGGTCCCCCGGAAGGTCCCGGGATCCTCCCGGTTTTTCAACCTACTTGCGGAAAAATTAGACTGCGCATGCGCAAAGTGCCGGGGGCAGGTTCCAGCAGCGACCAGCGCGATTTCGTGATGTGCCCGGCATCGCTGTCCTCTTAGATGACAGCCGCCGCAGAGACTGGCAGCAGGGAGAGGAGAGTGGGGAGCGGCAGCTGTGAGTAACGCTCGCAATCTAATTAGGTAAGTCACGCCCATGGATCCGCCCCCTGTTGAATCATGCCTGTCGGGCCCGCCCCCAACTTGATTGAGCTGGCTGCCCTCTCCCGGAGAGGGCAGCTGAAAAGTCGGCAACCCTGGTATAGACTAGAGGTGATGTCCCCATTTAAATTTTACCCTTTGTTGGGCTAAATAGTGATTAGTTCTGAGCCGATTAAGCCATCGGGGGGCCAAGGTCATTTTAGACAGGGGGGCCCCCTCCCACTTGTCATTACTGGCCAAAAACTGCACTGGAGAATATTACACTGTCAAAACACAGATTAATGGCAGTATAAACTTGGTCAATGAGTAACTGCGGGGGAGGGGGGATTAATATATATACCACATGAAAAGCATGTTTTTGTCCCTCTGTACCTTACACTGTAGGAGACCTCACAGGCTCAGTGCTGCCTCTAATTAAAAACCATCCCTTGATAAGGCTGCTGTCCTCCATGGGCCTGAGAAGCATGTGATGAGCTCCACCAATCAGAGCTCAGCACAAGCCTCTCAGCCTCTGACCTCTTGTGCAGTCTCATGGGACTTAGGGGGTTATTCAGGTTGATTCGCAAGGCTGCGAATTCGCAGCCTTGCGAGTCCACCAAACCCCGCCCGGCGAACGCACGCCCCCCGCCGCCCCAGCAAAGTGCGGCTTCGCCCGCACAGCAGCGAATGGATGTTTTGCATAAACATCCATTCGCTTTGCTGGGGTGTCCGCCCACATCATTCGATGGTCACCGACCATCGAATGATGTTTAGCGTGCACACATATATAAGTGACTTTTCAGTTGCGTATATATGCGTGCGCTCTGGCGTGGATACGGCCGGGCAGCTGACATCCGGTGATGTCAGCCACCTGCCCCCCACACCGCGTCACTGCCTCATTACCATGAGAACGCCCAGCGTTCTCATGGAAACGCCCATGGAACGCTGGGCGTTCCCATATGGTAATGGGGCAGCCCGGCGCTCCCCGCCCATCTCCGCCCCCCCTCGCTGCCATGGGTGCGTGCACCCGGCGACCCGAAAGGTCGCCGTGGGTGCACGCACCATGCGCCTGCACATGCGCAGAAACACGCCTGCGCACGCGCAGACGCACAACATCGGTACTGCGTGCGAATGCGCGCAGTACCAATACAATCTGAATAAGGCCCTTAGTCAACTCCCAGTAATGCACTGCACACTTGTGCAGTCAGTGTGCCTTGGCTCCCGATGCTCAGCACCATTAATCATTGTCACACTGGCAGATAGGTGAAGCTGCAGCACTTTCCCACTCCCATGCACAAAACCTTTAGCTAAAAAAAATATAGATAGATAGATAGATAGATAGATAGATAGATAGATAGATAGATAGATAGATGCAGAAGTGCCTGGCACTCTGGTCTTGTGGTGGATGCTGGAAGCAAAACTTTCCCCGGTGCCCTCAGGAGGAAACCTCAAATATGGTGCAATGGGACAAAGCGGCACTCGGAGACTGGCGAAGTGGTAAAAAATCAGGGATTACTATTAATCCTTGTGCAGCAACACGTAACGTTTCGGATCTCGGCGGCTCCGTCGTCAGACTAACAGTATGCACAACTCAATACATGGCAATGCACAGGTTAAATACATTTGTGAACACAAACGTGTGAAGGCTTACCCGCCCCTTCTCCCGTCGCTCAGGTCCTGTGCAGCGTTGCCGGCGGCTTCCGGGAGTGACGCATGGTGTTCACAAATGTATTTAACCTGTGCATTGCCATGTATTGAGTTGTGCATACTGTTAGTCTGACGACGGAGTCTCCGAGCTCCGAAACGTTATGTGTTCCTGCACAAGGATTACAAGTAATACCTGATTTTTCACCACTTCGCCAGTCTCCGAGTGCCGCTTTGTTCCATTGCGCTATATTTATATATATTTTGTTGTTTTGTTTTTAATACTTGCCGACCACTGGGGGGCCCTGAATGTTGTTTTACAGAAAATGTTTGTTCAACCTTATTTTAAATGTATTCAATATATATCTGCCATCACCACTTTTACTGGAAGAGAGTTCCATACCTTTACTGCTCTGACCACAGGGCCGGCGCTACCCACTCAGCAGCTCCTGCAAAGCAGGGAGGCGCCATGCTGAAAAGGCGCTGTCTCCCTCCCTGCTCTGCTAAAGCTGCCTCAGCCCTCACTGTCACTGCCTCCTGCACGCCACCCGCAGCGCCTGTCTGACAGCGGGTGGCAGTATGGAGAGGCTGAGCAGCTCCCTGCACAGCGCACACACTGTCCTCCTCCTGTGACCTGTCCCCTCTTCCTCACGGACACTTGCGCTGAGGCATGTAGAGCTGTCTGTGAATGCCTGGATGACATGTCATGTCCGGATCCGCCCCCTACCCATTGCTCCCTGCGCCTGTCAGCTGTCAATCAAATGACAAACAGGCAGCAGCGCCGGCTCCCCTTCCTACCCTCTTCTCAGTGTGCTGTGCCAGTGCCACTGCCCGTCCTCAACACTTCGCCCCCTCTATCTCCTCCCCTCTTCTTCCATCTCCTCCTTCTCTCCCATTCGTTTCCCCTGCCTACGCAGATAGAAGAGGAGGGACTGCACAAGAGTTAAACAGTAAAAGAACAGTGAGTTTTTTATTATACATGTTTATAACAAATTGTTTAATAATTGTAGATTTTTTTAATATTAATTTAGACACTTTATAAATAATAGGCTGGGTTATGTGCCTAAAGGTGGCCATACACACTGCAATAGCAGCGTACGATGTGATGTGCGCTCCTGCGGGCATTGCATCGCATCACATCGCATCACATCGCATTGCACAGTACAAAAATAATGTGCTGCACATACTTTTTGTACTGCTTTTGGATCACATCGCACACACATTGCATGCATGCCGTGCGATGCGATCTAGCCCATAATGTATGTGATTCTCGCCGTGTGTATGGGCACCTTTAGTGCCTGTAACATTTTGCGGGCACAGCACTGAGATGGTGTATGCATACATGTACATGCACCCGAGATCCTCCATAGGATCGCATGTTGCATACACTCCCACAATCGGGCTGCAGCTTGTTGCAATGGCAATGTGAAAGGGCGCAAAATGTATGGTTTGCAGGAGGGCGCCAGACACCCTAGCACCGGCCCTGCTCACCATAAAAAACCTTTCCTTCAAAGAGTACGGAATCTTCTCTCCTTTAGTCGGAAAGGATGCCCAGGTTTCTGACCTCAAAGCAAAGCGGTTGCCTGATAGTTCAGGATATTGCCCCTGATTTATTTGTACATGCAGTGGAGGATCTACCAAGGGGCGACTAGGGGTGGTCGCCCCGGGGCCCCCACACATCAGGGGGCCCCACACGACAGGTGGGTGGCAGGCAGCGAGGTCCAGGCAATGCGTTCCTGGGGTCCAGGCAGCGCTGGGTGAGCAGGGGGTCCCATCTGCCTCAGAGACCCCACCACTGCCTATCTGCCGCAGCGTGGGAAGCATTGCAGCAGTGCTGGGGTATAGATGCCGTGTGCTCCCACTCACCTGCCAGCCCTGCATCTCCCCGCTGCCCTGCTCTCTTGTCATACTGTCTTCAGGGGGACCTACCCTGCTCTCCCCACCTGATCACCCCATGTCCCAGGTGCCTGAAGAGGCAGTGCCTGTGCAGCAGCTCCAACTCCGATAGGCAGCAAGAATAACTAATCCGGTGAGTGCTGCGGGGGGAAGGGGGTGAGATTAGAGGAGGGGGGGGGGTTAGAGAAGGGGGCTCCCAGAATTTTTGTCGTCCAGGGCCCCCACAGACCTTAACCCGTCCCTGTGTACTGGTTAATCATATCTCCCCTTAAATGTCTTTTAGCTAGTGTAAACATTCCTAATTTGACTAGTCTGTCTTGGTAGCTTAAATATTCCATCCCTTTTATTAGCTTGGTTGCCCTTCTCTGGACTTTTTCCAGTTCCATAATGTCCTTTTTGTATTGTGGGGCACAAAATTGCACTCTTAATTCTAGGGGAGGTCTAACCAGTGCCTTGGACAATGGCATAATTACATTGTCTTCCCTACAGATGTAGTGTCGCTCATCCAGCCCTGGTGCTCGCCAGAACTCCCCCACTGGCGAGCGGCGTTACATCTGACTGGGACGCGCGAGCGTCCCACACGCATGCGCGTCCCAGTTTCCCGTCGGTGGGGGGCCGGGAACCATGCCCGTGTCCGCTTCAGGGAGACAGGCAGGGTTAGGGGGGGAGTGGGGGAACGCAGCGGGGACCCGGGGGGAGCCCATTGTAAGGGGACGCACGCGCCTCTAATGCGTGCGCGTCCCCTTTACGGCCGCTGGCGGGGGCTGGTGCATGGCGAATCCACCACCAGCCCCTGCAATGAAGAGAAGCGCTACATCTGTAGTTACCATGCCCCTTTTTATATAGGCTAGTATCTTGTTGACCTTAGTGGCTGCACCTTGACACTGAGCACTGCACCCCAGTTTTTGTAAATTTGGACTTCTAGATCCTTTTAAAATTCTGATTTGCCCAATTCTACTCCGTTTAGTTTAAGTCACACCCGGGTTATGTCTCCCAAGATATATAACCTTACATTTATCTACATTGAACCTCCTTTTCCATTTTTTAGTCCATTCATCAAGTTTATCTAAGTCCCTCTGTAGAATGGAGATATAAATATCCTACACAGTTTTGTGCCATCCGCAAAGATGGAGACTTTGCTTACTATTCCATCCTCTGTATCATTAATTATTATATTAAATAGAAGAGGCCATAACAACAAACCCTGTTGTACTCCACTAGTACTGGTATCCAACTTGAAAATGCACCATTTACCACCACCCTCTGCTTTCTATCGTGCAGACAGTTTCTTACCCAGCTACAAATTTTAACCCCTAGTCCCAAATCCTCTATTTTTGTAACCAGCCTCTTATTTACCCAGGCCTGGGCATGTCAAGGGGGCAGCTCACACACTTTTTTTGTCATTTGCTTTTATTTATTTAAACAATGGTTATGCGACTGCGGTTTGCCAGCGCAGGGTTGGACCATGAGGAGAGACTTGTCAAAGAAGCAATCAGTCCACTCAGCTGCAGATACTCTCGCAAGATGATAATGTCATCATCTTGCAAGTCTTTGTAGTCAGCCCAGGGTGAGGGGGGGGGGGGGGGCAGACGCTGTGAAGAGAGGACAGTAACAGTAAAGGGAAGGATCTGGCTGTACATTATTTTTTTACTGTGGCAAGGCCACTGGAAGACACTGAGTCTGGCTTCCTTAGATGCTGTACCGTCGGGCACCAGGAAATCGGAGATAGTCAGGAATTGGGATTCATCTGCAGGCGCGGGCCGGCTCTTTCTTTGACCCATTGCATGCGCAGTAGTTCCTCTACGATGCTGAAATCAGTGTCTGTGGCACCTACCCCATGGCAATGAGCATTTAAACTTACAGGCAATTAGCTTGTACGCCCCCTACCTTGGGCAACGAACATGTAAACTCCCTCAGGCAATGGCATGTGGTATAATATGTAATGGGCATTACGTTGTATGGCATAATGTGTAATGGGCATTACGGCATGTGGTATAATGTGTAATGGCCATTATGGTGTGTAGTATGATATGTAATGTCATTACAGCATGTTGTATAATGTGTACTGGGCATTACAGCATGCCAATGGGTGGTAATAGACATGCCCCTCTGACAGTGCAGTGCCCCCCCTAAATGTAAAGTCTAGATCTGCCCCTGGACAGTGATAATAATTTATATATAGTTTGTTGGTAAGTATATTTTGTATTAAAGCAATTAGAGTAAGTCATGTAGACAATGGAGCTGACGTTTCAGGAGACAGGTACAGACAGACGTTTTCGCAAGACAGTAAATGCTTCATGAGTATAAATAATTCTGCTCAAAATTTTTTATACTCATGAAGCATGTACTGTCTTGCGAAAAAGGACCAAGGGGTCCTGAAATGTCGACCCCATTGTCTACATGACTTACTTTAATACAAAATATACTTACCAATAAGCCGTGGAGTGACACTTCTTTCCTGGCGGCACTCAGAGATGGAGTTAATGTGAAAAAAGTGACGTTTTTATTGGCAACGATTCGGGGTATGTGCCCCTTTCTCAAGCCTCACGACAAGTGCAAGCAAAGAATATAAATACCGTAACAAATGATGCCATAGTTGCCTACCCTCCTGCATTCTGCTGGAGACTCCCTGAAATAACAGCAATCTCCCTCTCTCCCTCATTAGTCCTGCAATCTCCCTCATTTCACCTAGCCCACATTACACTGTCACATTTTTTGGGGGGGAAAGAAATGAGAGATAGATACATTTACATTGAATCATCAGCACCATTTCCCAGCAATATAATATACTTTACCCAGATAATGGGGCAGATGTATGAAGGGTCGTTATGGGGGAGAAGGGGTATCAGTGCATGTTATGTGCACTGATACCGCTTCTCCCCCATGTATGAAGCAGCCAGCGTGCGGTACAGGACAGAGGCGCTATGCGCCCCTGTCCATATCGGTGCTGCTATCTAAATGATAGCAGGCCGAATGTATGAACGGTCAGCTTCATCAGGCTGGCGAAGCCCTATCTAAACAGCAGGGACAGCGCTGTCCCTGCTGTCAGCTGTGGGCTGCGCTGGGGATCTCGCGTGAGTAGCGAGATCCCGCGCATGCCCAGTGCGGCCGGCCGGGAGACAGGAGACAGCGCATCAGTGTAAACTGATACGCTATCTCCAGGAGGAGACATTGCCGGAGGGGGGGAGTTAGCGCTCCCCTGCTTCGGCAGACAAGATGTTAATACATCTTGTCGGGCTCCCCTCCTGCTTCGCCTCGCTAATGAGGCGAAGCAGGAAGTATTATAGCGGCGCGATAAGCGCTACTATAATACATCTGCCCCAATGTACTTTACCAAGTATATTATCTCTTACTAACTGTTTTGGGGCTCATCTACATTTGGATATAAGTCATTTTAAAAGATTCCACTCAGATGTAGCAGTGCACAGCCACATTTCAAGGTGCCACGTTCACAATCTCTTTTCATAATCTCTCCATATATAGAACTAGACACGCCCTTTGGGTGGAGCATGACATGCCCCCTCAATGGGGCACTCTGCAAAATTCTATTTCCAACTATAATCTCCCTGAAACTAGTTTTCAAAAGCAGGCAAGTATAAATTATGCAGCTCCTTTTCCTCCCCGCACGTCTGTGCTCACTCCCGGCATGTAGTTCCCAGCATACATCCACTTCCGCATTCATTTGCGGATGTGACATCAGCGGAAACTCCCCTGCCAGCAGTATAGCTCTGGAGGTGGGCGGGTAACATGAGCGTCTCGTTGTCATGGAGACCCACTTAGGGAGGCACTGCTCTTAGGCACAATAAGTGACAATACCATCAAAATACCTATAGCGTAACATTAACAAATAAGTGTTGTGAATTATAAGACGCCACAATGCAGGGAAAATACATGCGCTAGTTCAAGGGAATATGTAAAAACCAGACCCGGACAAGACCCCGGACCGCCGGACTGGACATCAAAATCTGCATTCCGGAGCTTGTAGTGTTCGGTCTGGGGGGTTTCCCATCCGGGGGATGCCTGTAATACCTTTCACCAGGGACATGGGAAGGGGAGATTACAGCCTCCCAGGCGTGTTGTCCGGACCCATAGGTGTGTGCACACTGAGTGGTAAGTGTGCACAGGCACCCCCTAATGCTGTGCCCCCACCCCAACACTTATTGCTGCAAGTAATACCAGCAATACCTTTTACCAAAGGCTTTTGCTTTTTAGACCTGTATTCCATTAAAATAAGCTCCTATCAATCAATTATGTGTTTTTTGCATTATTAATTGTATTACACCATTGTCATATCACTACATATCTGTGTCATCCAGATATTATTTTGACTTTATTTACATGTACTGTTACACAGAGTAATTAGAAGTTTAAAGCTGAAATAAGCAGGCAATAATGGTGTGGCTGAGAGACGTTTTATATTGTAGTGAGTACACGCCTGCTTAGTGGTGTTAGACAGACCCAATGGCGGTGTTAGACATGCCCAGTAGGTGGTGCTAGGCACACCGCTTTGACAGTGCACCCCCTAATAAAATGTGCTGCGCACGCCTATGTCCGGACCATTCCGGTTTCTGCTACATACCCAGACCATACAGGGAGGCTTTATTCTGTCCCTCCTCCTCCCTCTGGTGACATATGTCACTTGAAGGCCCCCCCCCCCGTAGACAGGACACCCCCGGACAGGATGGTCCGGCGTCTTGTCCTGGTCTGGTTTTTACCCATACCCCTAGTACAATATATCTACAAATATACAAACAGATGCTCAAGAATTGTAGGTGTAGGCACTAGGTGTTAGGGTTACGGTTGGGGAAGGGGGGGGGTAGGGTTAGGCTGCAGGGAGGATGTTAGCAGGGCAGGTGCAAGGGTTCTTGGCACCCTAGGCAAAACTTCTGCCTACTCCCCCCCCCCCCATCCAGCCACAGGGAATGCCAGAACAGCTAGCCTGCTGCACCCTCCACCCCCCACATCCATGGCCCCACACCCTCTCCTTCTCCCTGGATCTCCGCTCCATGTGCCCCTCCCCCCCCCCGCTATGGCTATTTGGTCACTCACCCGCCACCTCACAGGTGTTTCCTGGTGCCATTGTACAAGCACCCGGGAGATGCTGCTTCTCCACCACTTCGGCCTCCAGGCGGGACGGGGGGACGGGCACGCTGCTGAGCACGGTGCTCAGACTCACCATGGAGCTGCTGCTTCTCCGCCTCCATGCACCAGTCGGGATAGGACAGGGAGCGCGGCCGCATGAAGCACCAGAGCACACGGTGCTCCTCGAGCTCTCTCTGCTGCAGCTGCTGTATAACTGGAGACAGCCTCCCCAGTGGGGGGCGGGGCACGGCGCTGGGCCGCGTGAAGCACCAGAGCACAAAGTGCTCCTCAGACTCACTGATGCCTGCCATGTTGACACTGACAGTGTGGAGAAGGGGGTGGGCGGGCGGCTGCTGCCTGATTAATGCGCTGATGCCACAGAAACATATTTAAAAAAAAAACTGCTAAGAGAAAAGTGGCAGCTCAAGGGCGCCCTCCAGTGGCAGGCGCCCTAGGCAGCTGTCTGAAGCTGCCTAGTGGTAGCTCTGGCCCTGGATGTTAGACATTAAAAAGTGGGGGTTAGAATTAGGCACTAAGGGGGAGGGATACGGTTATGCTGTGGGGGGAGTCTTAGACACTAAGGGGAAGGGTATGGGTTTGGCTGCAGTGAAGGTTAGGTGGTAGGGGAGAGGGTTAGGGAGCCTCTGCATTGAGTTGCCGATGTTGGCCTTCTGACTGCCAGTATCACAACCACTGCCAAAGTGTATGTATTCCCTGACCTCCTAACATAAGTCATCGGTGAAATGTAATAGGATGAGAGATTCAGAAAGTGAGAGATTTGGTAAGAAATCTCCAGGTTTCTTAAAGCGGCAATCATTTACACTTAAAAATCAAACTGGTTTTGCAATTTAAATGATTGTCGCTTTAAAAAACCTGGAAATTTCTTACCAAATCTCTCACTTTACGAATCTCTCATCCTATTACATTTCCCCCTTCATGTCCTCACCACAAAATAAATATATTTAGCAAAAAGGTGGTGCAGGATTTAATAAGTAGCCCATATACTCTTATCACCTGGATACTGCCCGTTATTAACACCAAACAGTACTGGCAGGTCAGCTCTTCCAATGAATAGCTGTGGTGACATACAGGAGATTACTTAATCCATGAGGTTGGTACTTTCTTATAATAACTAATTATGCCATCATCGTTACCTGTACAAGTTGAAGATCATGGATTTTCTTGTAATAGTCAAAACAAGGGTGCTTAATCATCCGTTTGATCCCATATATCTGCTGCTGCTGTGTGTCCTTGGTCAGAGAGTGGGCACCCAGGACAACCTTCGTTTTAAGCTCACTGGAAACCAAATATGTTGTCAGTTCAGTTTAAATGAAAATAAAGGGTAATATAAACTTAAATGGACACTACTAATATGTTTTAAATTGTTTATACTTGAATGTAAGACTACATCACTCATTAATGGGAAGAAGCAATCGCCAGATCGCCGGATGTAAGCTGCCCGCCCATTTCCTCCCGCAGGCATATATAAATGACCTGAGAGTCACTGTATACTGTATGCCTGCATGCACCACATCTCTTGATGGTCAGTGACCAACGAAAGATGTGGGAGGTTATAATCACACAGACCTTTCAGTTGGTACCAGCTGTCCATGTCTCCCAGCTGCTGGTGCCTGCGACCAGTGTAGCAGCTATCTATTGCTGGTCGGGTGAGAATGTTAAATTCAACTGCTGGGTGTAATGCAGCCCACACACGCACCGATTCCAGCGTGCGTTGTGGGCTTAACTAGCACACACAGCATCGCATCGTATGCCTTGTGCATACGATGTGCATGCGTTGCGATGCTGTGCTAGAAAAAGCCGGTACAAAAAGTATGTGCAGCACATACTTTTTGTACTGTGCGATGAGGTGCCGCGGGAGCGCGCACCCCATCGTACAGCATCGCACCGCCCGCATCGGTGCGTGTGTGGCCTGCATAAGTTGTATAGCTTCTAAGAAGTTTCCCCGTCTGCTTTCAGCGTCGGTGGCTTCCTCAGAGAGAATATGCGAGTGTATGGAGTGTGTTCATCCTTGTCATCTATTTAAGCCCCACATCATACAACTTCTGCAAGTCTCCCGTCAGGGGGAGGGTCATGGAACAATGGATGATTGCTGCTCTTCATAACGTGCGCACAACATCTGCACAGCACAGTGCATGGATGAGAACAGGGCATACATCCAAAGTTGCGAAAAATGCCCCTTTGACACATGACCATGGTCCTTTTAACCCCTTCCCGCCGCAGCCTGTTTTTGCCTTCCTGACAGAGCCCTTTTTTTCAAATCTGACATGTATCACTTAAGTGGGGATAACTTTTTTTTGCTTTTACTTATCCCAGTGATTTTGAGATTGTTTTCTCGTGACACATTGTACTTCAAGTTAGTGGTAAATTTGGGTCGATACAGTCTGTGTTTTTTTGTGAAAAATACCAAAATGTCGTAAAAAATGGAAAATTTAGCAATTTTCAAAATGTTAAATTTTCTGCTTGTGAGACAAATAATCATACTACTCAAAATAGTTAATACCTAACATAGACCATATGTCTACTTTATGTTTCCATCATTATTACAACCTCCTTTTCATTTTTTTGGACACTAGGAGGCTTAAAATATGAATAGCAAATTCTCAAATTTTCAAGAAAATTTCAAACACTGATTTTTTTAGGGACCAGTTCAGTTCTGATGTGACTTTGAGGGACTTGTATGTGAGACACCCCCATAAATGATGCCATTTCAAAAACTGCACCCCTCACAGTATTCAAAACAGCATTTTGAAAGTTTGTTAACCCTTTAGGTGTTTCACAGGAATTAAAACAAAGTGTAGGTGAAATTTCAAAATTTCATTTTTTTTGCAGATTTTCAATTTTAATAAATTTTTCTAAGGAACACAGTAGATTTTACTAGAGAAATGTGACTAAAATTGATTCCCCCAATTCTTTTGTTTTCATAAATATCCTATATGTGGCCCTAGTGTGCACGTTGACCAAACCACAGGCTTCATAAAAGAAGGAGCACCTACTTGATTTTGGAGCCTCCTTTTTATGAGAATATTTTTTAGGCACCATGTACAGTAGGTTTCTAGGCACCATAAGATGCTAAAAGTTAGGAACCCTCCCACAAGTGACCCCATTTTGCAAACTACACCCCTCAGGGAATTCATCTAGGGCTATAGTGTACATTTCAAACCCCCAGGGGTTTCACCAATTGTGGTACAACTGGGCAGTGAAAATGAAAAATTAAATTTTTTACACAAAAATGCAGTTCTGGCTCAAAAATTTTCATTTTCACAAGGAATGAAGGAGACAAAGCACCCCAAAATCTGTGCCCCAATTTCTCCCGAGTACGGCAATGCCTCACATGTGACCAAAAAATACCATTTGGGTGCATGGCAGGACTCAGAAGGGAAGGAGTGATATTTGGATTTTGCAGCACAGATTCTGGTGGAATGTTGGTGGGTGCTATGTCGCATTAGCAAGACCCCCGAAGCACCAATACAGTGGAACCCCCCCACAAGTGACCCCATTTTGCAAACTACACCCCTCAGGGAATTCATCTAGGGGTATAGTGTACATTTCAAACCCCCAGGGGTTTCACCAATTTTGATACAACTGGGCTGTGCAAATTAAAAATTACATTTTTTTACACAAAAATGCAGTTCTGGCTCAAAATTTTTTATTTTCATAAGGTATGAAGGAGAAAAAGCACCCCAAAATCTGTGCCCCAATTTCTCCCGAGTACGACAATGCCTCACATGTGACCAAAAAATACCATTTGGGTGCATGGCAGGACTCAGAAGGGAAGGAGTGATATTTGGATTTTGCAGCACAGATTCTGGTGGAATGTTGGTGGGTGCTATGTCGCATTAGCAAGACCCCCGAAGCACCAATACAGTGGAATCCCCCCACAAGTGACCCCATTTTGCAAACTACACCCCTCATGGAATTCATCTAGGGCTATAGTGTACATTTCAAACCCCCAGGGGTTTCACCAATTGTGGTACAACTGGGCAGTGAAAATGAAAAATTAAATTTTTTACACAAAAATGCAGTTCTGGCTCAAAATTTTTCATTTTCACAAGGAATGAAGGAGACAAAGCACCCCAAAATCTGTGCCCCAATTTCTCCCGAGTACGGCAATGCCTCATGTGTGACCAAAAAATGGCAGGACTCAGAAGGGAAGGAGTGATATTTGGATTTTGCAGCACAGATTCTGGTGGAATGTTGGTGGGTGCTATGTCGCATTAGCAAGACCCCCAAAGCACCAATACAGTGGAACCCCCCCACAAGTGACCCCATTTTGCAAACTACACCCCTCAGGGAATTCATCTAGGGCTATAGTGTACATTTCAAACCCCCAGGGGTTTCACCAATTGTGGTACAACTGGGCAGTGAAAATGAAAAATTTAATTTTTTACACAAAAATGCAGTTCTGGCTCAAAATTTTTCATTTTCACAAGGAATGAAGGAGACAAAGCACCCCAAAATCTGTGCCCCAATTTCTCCCGAGTACGGCAATGCCTCATGTGTGACCAAAAAATGGCAGGACTCAGAAGGGAAGGAGTGATATTTGGATTTTGCAGCACAGATTCTGGTGGAATGTTGGTGGGTGCTATGTCGCATTAGCAAGACCCCCAAAGCACCAATACAGTGGAACCCCCCCACAAGTGACCCCATTTTGCAAACTACACCCCTCAGGGAATTCATCTAGGGCTATAGTGTACATTTCAAACCCCCAGGGGTTTCACCAATTGTGGTACAACTGGGCAGTGAAAATGAAAAATTAAATTTTTTACACAAAAATGCAGTTCTGGCTCAAAATTTTTCATTTTCACAAGGAATGAAGGAGACAAAGCACCCCAAAATCTGTGCCCCAATTTCTCCCGAGTACGGCAATGCCTCATGTGTGACCAAAAAATGGCAGGACTCAGAAGGGAAGGAGTGATATTTGGATTTTGCAGCACAGATTCTGGTGGAATGTTGGTGGGTGCTATGTCGCATTAGCAAGACCCCCAAAGCACCAATACAGTGGATCCCCCCCACAAGTGACCCCATTTTGCAAACTACACCCCTCAGGGAATTCATCTAGGGCTATAGTGTACATTTCAAACCCCCAGGGGTTTCACCAATTGTGGTACAACTGGGCAGTGAAAATGAAAAATTAAATTTTTTACATAAAAATGCAGTTCTGGCTCAAAAATTTTCATTTTCACAAGGAATGAAGGAGACAAAGCACCCCAAAATCTGTGCCCCAATTTCTCCCGAGTATGGCAATGCCTCATATGTGGCCAAAAAATACCAGTTGGGTGCATGGCAGGACTCAGAAGGGAAGGAGTGATTTTTGGATTTTGCAGCTCAGATTCTGGTGGAATGAATGGTGGGTGCTATGTGGCATTAGCAAGACCCCCGAAGCACGGTGAAATGATGAACCTAATAATCCATAGATGTGTGGTATATTTTAAAACACTCCTTTATACATAGGCCGGGTTTGTCGGGGCAAGTTTTACAGTGGAAAATAGTATCCTTTCTTATTCCCTTTTTATAGCAAACTTTGCACCTTTTTTGTGTCCTGCCCTTTTTTGCAGTGGAGGGGATTTCGTTAGGAAAATGCTGCCCTGGTACAATACGGGGGCCAGTACTAGAAGTACTGGGGCCCTCTGCCTGCTGGTTCCCAAATATTAGGCCCTTTATGACTTCCTCTTGAAAGTGCATAAATGTCCCCCTCTGGCTGGTAGAACGGAATAGCACGTAAGCGTTATACAGTGCCATCTGGATGATATACACGGCCAGCTTCTTGTACCAGATTTTTGTTTTCCGCAGGGCACTGTACGGCTTCAGTACCTGATCTGAAAGATCCACTCCGCCCATGTACTTATTGTAATCTAGGATACAATTAGGTTTTGAGGTGTGGGTACTGGTACCTCGTACAGGGACGGAGGTGGTACTGTCTCCGTGAATTGTTGTCAGTATAAGGACATCCCTCTTGTCCTTATATTTGACCAACAACATATTTTCGGTGCATATTCCCCTGCTTTCACCCCTTCTCAGTACTTGGGCAATGTGCGTTTTTGGGAGGCCTCTTTGGTTCTTGCGCACAGTACCGCAAGCTGCTGTACCTCTTGAACCAAGGGCCTTAAACAGGGGGATGCTAGTGTAAAAGTTATCCACATAGAGGTGATAACCTTTATCCAGGAAGGGGTGCACTAAATCCCAGACAATTTTTCCACTAACACCTACGAGGGAGGGGGGGCATTCTGGCGGTTCAATTCTTGAATCCTTCCCTTCATATACCCTAAACCTGTGGGTGTACCCTGAGGTGCTTTCACACAGTTTATACATTTTTATGCCATACCTTGCCCTCTTACTGGGAAGGTACTGGCGGAATTTAACCCTTCCTTTAAAATGTATAAGGGACTCGTCGATCCAAATAAATTTTTCAGGGATGTACAACTCTGCAAATTTGGCACTGAAATGATCAATGACCGGCCTGACTTTGAATAGCCGGTCAAAGGTGGGATCATCTCTGGGCACTGTGCATTATCGGTGTAATGTAAAAATTTAAGGATTGTCTCAAAACGAGTCTGAGTCATGGCCATACGGTAAAGTGGGGTGCTGTACAGAACATCTGTACTCCAATATTGCCTAATTTCTGGCTTTTTTACTATGCCCATATGTAACACCAGACCCCAAAACGTCATCATCTCTACTGCATCTACAGGGGTCCACCTAGCAAATGATGACGTGGGGTTTTGAGCAATAAACTGCTGGGCATATAAATTACTTTGGTCCACCATTAAATTTATAAAATCATCAGAGAAAAATAATTTGAAAAAGTCAATTTCTCTGAGACCTGTTGAATCAAATTGGATTCCTGGGATGGCCAAAAACTCAGGAACCTGGGGCTCTAAATTGTCTGGTGGTGGGGTCCATATGGGATCAATCATTTGGGGGGGGGTCTCAGCTGCTCTACGGGGGCGTCTTTGAGGGGGTCCCTCATCACTAGAGGAGGAAGATGAGGTTAAGACGAATCCTTCAAATTCCCCGCTTGCATCACTGGCTGTGTCAGAGTCAGAGGCAAGCATGGCATATGCCTCCTCCGCTGAATACATTCTTCTGGATGACTGGGATGACATTTGGGATGACATTTGGGATGACATTTTTATTTTTGTGTTTCTGTAAGTGTAATGTTTCAACACGTGTATAGTGTAGGGGGGGTACAAACTTTATTTCAACACGGGGGGTATGTAGTGTGTAGTGTGTATGTAGTGCAGAAAAAAAAATACTTTATACAGGAATTTGATCCCAATAAAAAAAAAAAAAAATTATATCAACCCTGTGCCGAAAATGCTGTTCAGTGATGTACGTCACAGATCAGCGCTCAGCGGCCACAGGACACCCACAAAAGCGACGTGGGTGTAAAAACAATTTAAAAAAATAAACCACAGCACTCTCCAAAAAAAAAACAATTAAAAAAAACTGCAGAAAAAAAATTATATCAACCCTGTGCCAAAAATGCTGTTCAGTGATGTACGTCACTGATCAGCGCTCAGTGGCCACAGGACACCCACAAAAGCAATGTGAGTGTAAAAACAATTTAAAAAAAAATAAACCACAGCACTCTCCAAAAAAAAAACAATTTAAAAAAACTGCAGAAAAAAAATTATATCAACCCTGTGCCAAAAATGCTGTTCAGTGATGTATGTCACTGATCAGCGCTCAGCGGCCACAGGACACCCACAAAAGCAACGTGGGTGTAAAAACAAAACCCCACTGCACTCTCCAAAAAACAACAACTGCAGATCAGTGATGCAGTGATGCAACACTGATTAGCAGTGAGGGGCAGCAGGCACACAACTGTGGGTGCAACCTGACAGGGTATATATTTAAAAAAAAAAACCTGGACCCCAAAAAAGGTGCTGATCACTTAGTTTATACTGATCAGCACAAAAGGGGGGGCAGCAGGGGGGGCAGCAGTCAGTTGCACAGGCAGCACAACCTTTGGTGCAACTGACAGGTATATATATAAAAAAAAAAAAAACCTGCACCCCCAAAAAGTTGCTGATCAGCACAGATATACTGATCAGCACAAAAGGGGGGGCAGCAGACACAAAATATAGCAGTCTCTATCACTCTCTGTCACTATCTCTCACTATCTCTCACTATCTCTCACTATCTCTCACTATCTGTGACTCTATGACACTGCAGCAGCAGCACACAGGAAGTCACAAGATCCAGGAAGCATCCAGCTGCTGGCAGCACGCTACCAGCGGTGATCAGGTAAGTATCAGGCAAGGATCAGGTCAGTATATCACGACAGATTGGCACGGTGACCGCTCTGCACGCAATTCCAGACCGGAATGGCGTCTGCAGCGCAGTCACCGTTAGTTTAAATCACGCGCCATGGCTGTGATTGGTCCGTCGGTCCGACGGACCAATCACAGCCTTGGGGGCAGGTGGGGTGAGGTGTGGTCATCACAGCCCCCTCCCACCTGGCGGTGATTGATCCCTGTGTTACCGAGCGTCTGATTCGCCGGTAACACAGGAAAACGCTGCGACTGGCTGTTCACATTGAACAGCCAATCACAGCGATCGCCGACGGGGGGGAGGCATCGCCGCCCCCCCTGGGCATGCAGGGACATGTCTGCTGTCAGGGACAGCAGACATGTTTAAAATGTCACCGCGTCTATAGACGCGGTGACAGTTTAAAGTCATGACGTATATATACGTCATGTGTCGGGAAGTACATCCCGGCCATGACGTATATATACGTCAAATGTCGGGAAGGGGTTAAAGCTCGAGCCTATGGTGCACGGTTCACCTCCACTCCCCTATATTAGGAATGTAATTAAGCTATCACATTTGTCTTGCTGCTGCTTCTTCATTACTATTAGCCATATTTGCGTCAAACAGCTCTATTGCTGTAACAGTACATTCAGAGTTAGCAACAATGATGTGTTGCATGGACCCTGGTGAGATTGCTATGCTGCGAGACTACTGTATTCAGTATAAAGGCTATAACTCATCTCAGACACTGCCAGGGCTGGCAACAGAAATCCTGGGGCCCGGTACACTGATATATTTGAGATGCCCAGTACCCCGCCCCTTTTAGTACACTGCATATTAAACGTGTTTTTTTATCGTTAATAAAGAAACATAATTAATATTCACTAATACTGGAGGGGGGTTCCAGGCAAGTACCCTTACAGGAATCCAGGCGGGTACCTATATAAACCATTGCTAGGCACTGCATGGCCGCAGCCATGCGTACAGCCCCTGAGCCCCTCAGAACCTTGGGGCCCCTCACAAGCTTGGGGCCCAATACAGGTGTCCCTTTTGACCCTCCCCCCTGTCACCTGCCCTGGACACTGCAATGTCTATAAGAGCCACAAACACACAAATTAGAGTGTTAAACATCCTAGCAACTGAACTGATGTGTGACCTTGGCGGTTATTCTGGTTCACTCCTTCTGGCAAATTCCTTCTCAAATGGACAAAACCATGTGCACTGCAGGTGGGGCAGATGTTACTTGTGCAGAGAGAATTAGATTTGGGTGGGGTTTTACTTCAAAGTGAGATCTATATTGCAGTATAAAAATAAAGCAGCCAGTATTTACCCTGCACAGAAACAAAATAACTCACCCAAATCTAATTCTCTCTGCACATTTTACATCTGCCCCCCCCTGCTGTGCACATGGTTTTGTCCATCTAAGAAGGAATTTGCCAGAAAGAGTGAACCAGAATAACCCCCATAGTGTTTGCATGTAAGTTAACACTTAATTTAAACCTGAAATAATGACTCGGAGACTTACGTTTGGCAGAAAATGTTAGCTGTATTTATTAACAAACTTTAAACTAATTGAATTAATTGTAACTAATTAATGGTGGCCAAGAAAGAACGGCTAATTATTTAAGCTCCACCCATAATTATCCCAACTAATCAACAAATATCCTAACATCAAGCGGTATCCGCTCAGTATTCTACATTGACTGCCCACCCGTCCGGGCGGTGTCGCTGTCCCCGACCGGGTTGTCCATGAAGGCCTATAGTCAACGAAGGTGAGCACACCGAAATCAAATATAAATAAGGAATCATCGTTTCACAAAGACCTTAAATCAATTAACCTGCCGTTCTTCTGCCGTTCTTTCCAGCCAAACAGCCAATGCAAAGAAACACCCACCCACATCCAAATAAAGGGGAGGGAGGGCAGGAAACTCAGGAAAAATGGGGAGACTCCTCCTCTTCCTGCAGATCATATCCCCAGCTAACTTGGCCATCCCTTCATCCTTATTGGATGCCGAGTCACATGCTTCCCTAAGGTCATCTCAGCCTGGGATGTTTAACCCACTACATGCCTATTTCAGTCATTCCGTTCTTCAGTCTGAGGTTGGGCAGGGGTATAGTGAGGACGTAGCAAGTGGAGTTTGTGCCTTCTCTGGCCAGGAATGTTGTCTGGGTTGCATTCTTCATTTTAAAGGCCTTTTTTCTAAGCGATCTGACTAGATTTGACTAGATTGCTTAGAAATGAAGCACACATCGCCGTGTGTGTAGGGCCCATAGCCATAGCGATAGCTATGTAAGGCCCTATATTTTGCTATTGTTGTGAGATGTAGATCATGCATTACTGCACATCGCCTGTGTTTTGTGAAACGAGCGATAGCGATCAGCATTCTACGTTTTCCCTTGCTTAACTGAAATCGCCTATGCTTAATCGCTTAGTACAATCGCTGATGCACATCGCTGACACTTTCTGAGCGATCTACATTCCGGGAAGCTCAAGGGAAATCGCCCATGCTAAATCGCTGGCCCAAATCGCTACGTGTGTAGGCCCAATTAGACATTGGCCACCAGCCTCATCCTTCTGCTCCATTTATCCCACCTCCCCTGGCTCTGTCCCTACTCACTTTGGCTCTATTCTGACTGGGCCCATTACCCAGCACTGCAACTAAGCCCACAGCTCTTAGTTCTGGCCAATAGGGTACACTGTCACCCTGCAGCTTTTAAGATGCGTCAGTGCCAACTAAAGCATCCTTTGAATGCTATACGTGGGGTGCTAGCTGTCCCCTATACGTGACATCATGCACAAAGGTGGTGGCCCGGCACAAGGTGCATTAAAGCCTCATTATGGCCCTGCCATAACCTGTTGGGAATATGTGTGCATAGCCTTGAGGATGTAGCAAGGTGTATGTACACACACATGGAGAGGTCTTACAACTACAAACAGCCCAGTTGTTTAACCAGTGGAGTGGTTTTATTAAAGATACTGGGGCAGATGTATTAAGCCTGGTGAAGAGATAAAGTTGAGATAAAGTGGAAGGAGATAATGCACCAGCCAATCAGCTGAGTTTGAAATATGACAGTTAGGAGTTGATTGGCTGGTGCATTATCTCCTTACACTTTATTTCAACTTTATCTCCAGTTTATCTCTTCGCCATGCTTAATACATCTGCCCCAATAAGCCATACTCACTGTTATACACACGATGCAGGATGCTGGAAAATGTTCTGGATCCCTAACAAATGCAGGCAGTGGCGGATTCAGGGGGGGGGCACCCGGGCACGTGCCCCCCCTGTCATTTCATTTTGTAGCTGAGGACCAGGGCTTTCCAACGAGCCCAGCCCCATGTCTCTAGCCCCCCAGGAACCGGAGATATCGCCTGGTAAAGCTGTAACGTTTTTTTCCCCATAGGATAATATGGGACCCGTCAATTCCGACCCCCACCCGGTTCCGACGGCTGCCAGTTCCCGCCCTGGCATCACAGAAGCTTGTGGTTGATCTCATTCAATTCCAAATCGCTGGGCCTTCAATATGATACCAGGCTGGTCCATATCGGTCAATCGGTTCCAGAGATATTGCGTGTAAACCGATTTTTTTATTTTTGAAATGTAATTTCATGGCTGTTCATATTCTTTGAGGGCAGATTACTCTGGAACCAAACGTTACAGTTTCACTAAACAAAAATCATTCAAAGCCTACTCAAAAGTTCTTCAATATGATACTCATATAAATGGGTCAGTTGCTTCCGAAGATATAGCCGGTCAAATGAGATAACTGGTTAAAGGGGGGGGGGGGGAGGGTGGTTTTCTCTCCCCCTCACACCAGAAAATGCAGGGACTAGGCTGGTGTAAAAGGGACCAAACTGGGAATGCATTTTCTGGTGTGAAAGGGGTATTATTTCAAATAGCCGGTACCTGCAGTGCTCTGAATACAGCCAGGCTCTGCCACTGTCAGTGGCTATCACTTCTGCCTGGCGGCGTCTGTCCCCCATTTACCGCGAGCATGTATTCCCCCTTGGCAATGAACATGTAATCCCACATGGCAACGAGCATGGAACCTCTGGCAATGAGCATGGAACCCTTGGTAATGAGCATGTAGATAAGCAGCACTTATGTAGCATAATTTTTAATAGGCATTATGGTGTTTGGCATAATACATAATGGACATAATGGCGTGTAACTTATAGTGTAATGGACATTATGGTGTAAATGTTTAATGCGTGCCTTTGGTGGACAATGTCCCTGTTTATGAAGCGTATTGTGAATGTTGGCTTAATCTGTGTGGCATTATGTGAATTCTGGCTCAATCCATGTGGCATTATGTGAATTTTGGCTCAATCCGTGTGGCATTATGGGAATTTTGGCTCAATCCGTGTGGCATTATGTGAATTTTGTCTCAATCCGTGTGGCATTATGTGAATTTTGGCTCAATCCGTGTGGCATTATGTGAATTTTGGCTCAATCCATGTGGCATTATGTGAATTTTGACACAATCCATGTGGCATTATGTGAATTTTGGCTCAATCCATTTGGCATTATGTGAATTTTGGCTAAATCTGTGTGATATTATGTAAATTTTGGCTCAATCCGTGTGGCATTATGTGAATTTTGACACAATCCATGTGGCATTATTTGAATTTTGGCTCAATCCATGTGGAATTATGTGAATTTAGTTTCATTCCATTTGGCATCATGTGTAAGGGGGAAGTATAAAGGGTCTAGTATTTTGTTGCATAATGTGTAGAAGTTGTATATGGTGTTGTAGACTACACTCAATGAAACACCTCTGTTGAGTGACCACACCCCTTTTTCGGAGCGCGCCTTCGGCGCGCGTACAACTACATCCTTCGCTTTTATTGCCATGATGGGCCTGCGTACTTTAAATGCCAGCGCCTATTTTTTATCCCATTCCCACCCTCTCTCTGCTACTCTCTTAGCATGTACACTGGCACCACTAACACTGCCCCTCCCCCACCTAAACCCTCTTTTATCATGGTGCCCCCCCTGTCATTTTATCCTGGATCCGCCCCTGAATGCAGGTCTCACTGGAGCCATTGCAGCACTAAAGGCCCATACACATGTGGTGATTTTAAGCTGAAAGCAGCTCAGTTTTGTTGTTTGAGCTGCTTTCAGCTCAAAAGCCGCCCAGTGTGTATGGGGCACCGATAAGCAGTGATGCGCGCTCCTGCATCATCGCCGCCCGGTATTACCAGCAGATGAGCAACGGAGTGGACTGCTTCCCATACCGTCTTCCACCCCCTGTGAAAATCGCTGGCCAATGGAAAAATCACACAGTGTGTATGCACTGAGCAATTTTTAGCCCAGCGATTTTGACATCATCGCTGTCCATACACGCTGGGAAAAATCTCCCAGTGTGTATAGTCCTTAAGACACAATAAAATGTAATATCGCAACCCATGGCAGAGTGGAAAAACACCTGTGCACTGCAGGTGGGGCAGATGTAACATGTGCAGAGGGAGTTACATTTGGTTGGGGTTTGTACTTCAAACTGATATCTATATTGCAGGGCAAAAATAAAGCAGCCAGTATTTACCCTGCACAGAAACAAAATAAGTCATCCAAATCTAATTCTCTCTGCACAAGTTACATCTACCCCACCTGCAGTGCACATGGTTTTGTCCCTCTGTGAGTGAATTTGCATTTGCGAGTGAACCAGAATAACCCCCTATGTAAGAACTGTGTGTAAAGTCCCACATTAAGCATGATGAAATATGGCTGAGAGAATATGTGTGGCTGCTCATATCGGAACCTTTTTTGCCTGGGTTTGCAACTTTGTAGCACAAAGAAGTACAAAATGTCATGGTACATCTGCAATGTAATTAGGGTGGCCAATTTTGGCCCCTAAAACGCCAGGATTTCAATCCCAGGATTTCGGGATTAGACTGCACATGCGCAGCGTAATGCCAGGCAGCGTCTGAGTACGTGCTCAGATGCTGCCCGGCTCCCCCTGTCCCAGCAGTGCGGCTCTGCGCAGTGTGACGAGGTCAGAGGTCATGCTGCGCAGGCCGCACAGCCCCGTCCTGGACTCGCTGCCCGCCATGACTGCATCGCCCGGCTTCCCGACACCACCCACCCGGCTTCACTGCGCACCTGGTTCCCGGCTTTACCGCCCACCAGCCTGGCTTCTGGTGTTTTTTTTTTAAATTAGGTAAGCCAATCACGGGATTGGGCACTTTTCAGTTCCAAATTCCAAGATTGAAAAATGCCCCGGGATTGGCTTCCCTAAATGTCTTATATTTTGTGTATTGTCATTGTGATAGTGTGGTGACTATCTTTTGTGTTAGGGCTGCACCCTTTGTTTAGAGCGCAGGTTTTCCTGTTTATTTCTGTAAGAAAATATATTATCACATCCAATGGTACCAAGGGTGCTAACAAAACAAAAGTGTATGAGGATGTACAGTATCTATAAATAGAGAATAATTGATGAACACAGCCTGATAGTAACCATTATTTACATATTATACCACACCCCTGGGCGGGCAATATCTATTTACGTAAATTCACATTTTTTACTTTCAATGACATTTACCTTTCTGCAGACAATAGATATGAGAAAGTCATGTAAAAATATTTGATTTTCTTGTGTACCCAACCCTAATATTAGATTGAAAGCTCATCTGAGTACGGCAGAAACACCTGAACAATGATGTGTAACATACTTACAAATCGCAATGAGCGGCAGTTAGCACCCAGTTTGCTTTGATGAGAGCTCCTCCGCATATCAATGACTTTGGATCCTTTGGATCCTTTCTGAATAAAGCCATGTAGGGTCTGGAATGTGGATAAACCTCATTTCCTCCGATAATATCCACACACTCATCTGCGGATTAAAGTAGGTTGTGAATGTTACTTTATAATGTCGGGTAGATCACAATTAGCAACCTGATATCTTCCAAATACTAGCGTATGTACTACAGAATAAGTGCCAGTCCCATAATGTATTGATGGTGTTGTCCACCTCAGCCCTGACAATGATGTTGCAATTACATAATTATACCATGTTTGTAGATTGGCACTTTTTCAGTACCAATTTGTTCTGAAAATGGGCAAAACCATGTGCACTGCAGGTGGGGCAGATGTAACATGTGCAGAGAGAGTTAAAATTGGTTGGGGTGTGTTGAAACTCAAATCTAAATTGCAGTGTAAAAATAATGCAGCCAGTATTTACCCTGCACAGAAACAAAATAACTCACACAAATCTATCTCTCTCTGCACATGTTACATCTTCCCCACCTGCAGTGCACATGGTTTTGCCCATTTTGAAAACAAATTTGTACTGCGATGAGATCTGAATAAGGGCCCATATGTAGAGCATGATACACTGTGTAATCCGGCGCTCACAATGTAGCAGGATCTGCTCTAAGAATTGCCTCATCTATAGCACCAAGTATTTCAGGCTGAAGAACCTTTCTACAACTTGCCAGCCTGTAACCCGATTTTCGGAGGCAACCTTTGGCTATTCCGTGGCAACGTGGGAGTCCCTTGTGTTATACTGTGGGCTTATTCACACAAACAAAACTCTAAGGCACCCCCATGTGTGCCTCCCAAGCCAGTGACCCCTCACTGCAAAAAATAGCCCCCTTGTCACTAATACCCCTTTCACACCAGAAAATGCAGGGAGCAATCCTGCTAGCTAGCAGGGTTAAAATCCTGGCATATTGGTCCGGGATTTTGTCCCATGAGCCCTTCACACCAGCGCTAGTCCCGGGTTGTTTCAGGGGCCAACCCGGGAATTTTGGCTGGTGTGAAAGGGGTATCATTTATAATGTTTTATGGTGGGATTGCTTGTCAGAGCTTTTTAAGAAACATAATTTGTGTTGTATGACTCTCATTACAAACGGAATTACATAGTTTTTATTATTATTATTATTATTATTATTATTACTAGTAATAATAATAATTAATGTATTCATTATGTATTGTTTACAGGAATGGACTCACTTCCCTTTGCAAAGGAAAATAATCTACAAGATTTGTGCACATATTTTGTTTAATATTGTACAGTATATATGTTATAGCAGTTATATGTTACATATGTTATGTGGCAGAAATATGTATCTATGGGCCTTATTCTGGTTGGAGCGGCCGGGCCGTACGCGTACGTCCCGGGGTTTTTCATGATCTGCGCATGTGCAGATACGCTAATGCGCCGGCGCGAACACTCCACAACGCTTATGGCCGGTGTCTCAACGTGCGAAAAAACCTGTACGCGAGCGTACGGGTAATGGGGCGGCATAGGGGCGTGTTGATGGGAGCGGCCGAAATAATGAGGGAAAATGGGCGTAAATATGGGCGTACACGGGGGTGTGCACCAAAAATGAGCGGTGCTACTACCGCACGATCGACTAAGGCACCGTTCATTTCGGACACCAAACAGGCGGCCGCCAACCGCCAGCTCAAACCACCCCTACAGATACCGCATGCCAGCGTGCGCCTGAGTTGGCTAATTAACGCTGATTACTACTCAAACACATACACCTGAATGTAATAAGCAATGCTGCAGTCTATTAAGTCCAAAGCATGATTTCACTACCTGCAAGCCACACACACAGCACGCAAACACATTGGAAGCTTATGTTTTTATACTTCTCCACATTTAAAGGTTTGTTTAATTTAAGGTAAGAATCTTTTTATACGCTAAGGTAGGTATTTGCTAAACAGTTAGACACATTCACTACGTGCTTTCATAGACTTTACGCAGTAGCACACTCAATCTACACAAGTCGACATGTGTCAACGTGTTCACTCTAATACTAACATAGGTTTTGTATTTAGGATACAATAACATAAACCACATCTAACACCTACAAAGGATGTTTCAGCAATGTTTTAAGCCCATGACCACTATTTTCCACACAATCTTTGTATAGTACCCAAAATAATGACCTATACCACTATCTCATCTGCTATGATTTGGATTTGACTACACTCTGGATGTAAGATGCCACCAATCACATTATTGCACTCTCATCTCTCTAACAAAGGATTCCTACATCTGCTTATGACACTGTCAAATCATATATATTTAAAAAGTTATGCATGTTTGTTCACAAGCTAATTTATCATGTTTGGCCCATTCACACATCTTTTTTTAGGGAGGACACATATGCATTCCTACACAAATGTACCTTTTCACCCTTGTTTGTCTGCCTCACCCACTCCATGAGGAAAGCATTGTTCTGGACCTGCTTTTACCTACTACTGTAGGAGCTACCTCACCTGCACACAAACTGCTTTCTCACCTATTAAGTTGCTCTGCACATGTGCTGACACAAACTAATTAGCAGGGAAAAGTTGGATAGGAACATGGGAATGGCCATGGAGGGGGTTACACATGGGAAACTTCGACCACACTTCAACAAATGTTCAAAAATACCCTGGTCAGTAAGTACACATAAATCTAGTATTTGTTTCACACAAGAAATGACACATACCACAATTTAGATTTAATTTGTAAAATAAATTTATTTGCTGTTCAGCATCACAGCTTGACACTTTAATGTGAGAAATCAAATAAACAAATAAAATAGACACATAAATAATAAAACAGCCAGAACAAGAGGTTGCATATCTCCAAACATGTGTTACCCTGCAAATGCAATGGTGAAAGAAATGGGGACACCAGAATACGTACTGCAACAACCAGGGTGAATACTAAGCAAGATACACACCACCAAAAAAAAATATCCTGCATTTGTAGAGGTCAAAATACGAACTTTCATGCCCATGGCACGCAAATGGATCGATGGCCAACTCAGGAAGCGGATGTCCAGTGCAATTTAAACCTTTGGCCTCCAACCACAGAGGAAGTGAACCAGGTCTCATTTGGGCCCTTTTTTGCCCCTTTTAGATGGGGCCTTGGGGACAGGGGCCTTTGGCTCAGCTGGCTTTCGGCGTCTTCCCCTAGTCGACACAGGAGGGTCAGCCGAGGTGGAAGGTTGGGGAGCAGCTTGGGGTGGGGCAGCAGATGGGGGATTGTCCCTTAGGGACCTGGCGGTGGACAGCTGCTCCGCAAGAAGTTCATTCTGGCGGCTGAGGTGTTGGCCAATGCTTAGCATGCCAGCCGCCAGAGTTTCATTAATGCGGTTCAAGGCCTCAACCTGCAGCTGGTTTGTGGCCTTCCACTCCGCCAGAAAATCCGCCACCTGCTGCTGACGGATCGCAGCATCCACCCCTTGCTGCTCGATCCTGTCCAGCGTCACCAACAGGCTCTCAGTCCATGTTTCCTGTGGCTGGGGCTGGGGGCGACGTGTTGGTGGAGGCTGGACCACTTGCTCCACCTGTGGCTCTGCAGAGGAAGATGCTGGCGGTACATACTGTGTTTCTGCTTCTTCTAGGATAAGAATTGAAAACAATGTCACCATCACATACGCAATAAAAAATATCTTTCTAAATACAATGCATTACTGTGACTTACCATCAAAAGCAGCAGCAAAGACCTCCGCCGGGAGCTCACTGTCCATATTGGAGATCCCCCTGATCTCCCCCACATCAATCACGTCACAGGAGTCCAGCTCCAGGGGGGTATACTCCAAATGGTCAGGCATAGGACCTCTCCCGGTGGACATGCTGTGGTTGTACCGGTCAGTCATCTTCTTCTTCAGTGCACTTTTGAAGTCAGTCCACCTACAAGTTTAAAAATACAAATATCACCATGAGATATGTGCACCACTGTGCTACGTGTAGGGTTACCACCTCGTCCCTTTAATTCCGGACACATGTTACTTACACAGGTTCTGTGGCAGTTTAAAATTAGGTGAAGTGGAGTCTTGAAGTCAGCCAGCCACAGAACCTGTGTAATTAATATGTGTCCGGAATTAAAGGGACTATGTGGTACCCCTAGCTACGTGACATTTGCTAGTGTGGGTGATCTTATGTTTTTTTGCCATATGTGTCCCACACACACATTCATGTCTCAATTAGGAGGCATTTCAGTGTCTCATCTCATTCATTAGGCCACTAAATGCACATACATACATCACTATGCAGAAATGACATCATCCATGGCCAAATTAGGCACCTCCACCTGGTGTGAAACTACACATTTCACCATAGCTTGACAATGTGGTTATTATGGAGTAATTTAACTATGGAATGGCATACTGGGATGTGTAGTTTTTCACCAGCTACATGTGCACAGTTTGCTCATTCTTGTTTCAGTAGCATCATATGGAACATGTTACAACAACTCTTTCAAAAACACACTTTCTCTTGTCCCATCACATACTTCACATGAGCAGAACTGTGCCCATAACCTCACATCACACCAATGGTGCATGTTTCATATATCAATGTGGGTTATTAGACATGGTTGTGTTCACATGTGACATTGAAGTGTAGCACTATCTACAAACACACCTTTCTATTAGTCTCAAACATGTAACATATGTACACACATATGACATTATCAGGGGGACAAAGACCAGGGCAATTTTTCAGCAGTCTCCAGCAGGAACTGAGGCCCTTATTCTAGTTCACTCTTTCTGCCCAAATATTTCTTAGATGGACAAAACCATGTGCACTGCAGGTGAGGCAGGTGTAAAACCCCACCCAAATCTGATTATCTCTGCACAAGTAACACCTGCCTCACCTGCAGTGCACATGGTTTGGTCCATCTAAGAAATATTTGGCCAGAAAGAGTGAACTAGAATAAGGGCCTCAGTTCCTGCTGGAGACTGCTGAAAAATTGCCCTGACAAACACACTAACCTTTTCTTCACCGCGTCCCAAGTTCTGACCACTGGTGCCACCTGGTTCACTTCCTCTGTGATCTTCTCCCAAAGGTTTCTCCTTGCACTGGCACCCGGCTTCCTGGTTGCCAATTCAATCCATTCGCGTGCCCTGGGCACTAGAATTCGCATTTCGGCCTCTACAAATGCAGGGTTTCTCTTTCTGGTGGTGGTATACTGCTCAGTCCTCACCCTCGATGTTGCAGCACGTTTTCTGGTGGCCCCAGTTCTCTCACCATGCACCTGCTGGGTCACACCTGTTTGGAGAGATGCAACCTCTTGTTCTGGCTGGTTGCTTGGCCCTTGTGGAGCTGGTGGAGGTTCACCAGGGCCTGTTACTGAGGGGCCCGCTTGATCTTGCAGGCTACTCCTCTCTTGGGCCCTCCTTCTCCGCTCCTGTTCCCTCTTGTTCAGTGCATCAAGCATGGATTGTGCTGTAGCTCTCTGCAGAGCGTCCTCTGCTGCTGAATCGTCAGAGTCAGACATGTTTGCAGCAATTGTGGCCTGCATCTGACTGAATATTTATATGTTAATTTCCCGCCATGAACAAGGGGGCGTATATTTTTCCACGCAATATAGATGCAAATTTACGCCGATATTTCCCGCGATAATTCCCGCTTAAATTACGCAGGTCTCAACGCACCTGACCAAACACCTGTATATGCACATACACAGGTTGTGGAGCATTGTGCTACATCGTGAAATGTGGGCACCTGTCATTCCAATGACGAGTGTTGTCAGCTGGTATCTGTTGGAGTTCGTGTATGCTTTGTGAGTCACATTTCAAAACATCACGTTATAATGCTTTCCTTACATATGTAATGTGTATGAAATTGTCATACAGCAACATGTTGCATTGTGGCCCTTTAAGCAGCGTAGTTATAAGTAGAGGGTTGCGTGCATTATTTTCCGCCTACTGTCTATACAGTACTCCTCTCCATGCATATCGGTGCATCGTGCCCCCTTTAAGCAGCGTAGTTATAAGTAGAGGGTTGCGTGTATTATTTTCCGCCTACTGTCTATACAGTACTCCTCTCCATGCATATCGGTGCATCGTGCCCCCTTTAAGCAGCGTAGTTATAAGTAGAGGGTTGCGTGTATTATTTTCCGCCTACTGTCTATACAGTACTCCTCTCCATGCATATCGGTGCATCGTGCCCCCTTTAAGCAGCGTAGTTATAAGTAGAGGGTTGCGTGTATTATTTTCCGCCTACTGTCTATACAGTACTCCTCTCCATGCATATCGGTGCATCGTGCCCCCTTTAAGCAGCGTAGTTATAAGTAGAGGGTTGCGTGTATTATTTTCCGCCTACTGTCTATACAGTACTCCTCTCCATGCATATCGGTGCATCGTGCCCCCTTTAAGCAGCGTAGTTATAAGTAGAGGGTTGCGTGTATTATTTTCCGCACACTGTAAATACAGTACTTCTCTCTTCATTGAATTTATGCTGTTGGTTGTGGTGTGTGTATATCGGAACGGTCCGCGTAAGTTTCTATTCGCATCCAGTTTGTTACTGTAAGAGGGATTAATAAAGTTAATACCAAACAAACAATTTTTTACACCAATCAGCAAGCACCAAAAGTGATATATGTACCTGCAATTAATAACTGCGCCATTGCCAATATGACTTCCAACAGAGCTAGGCCATTTTCCACCCCTGAGCTGTTGGCCCTGGTCGACGTTATGGACCGTCACCTGGGGCCCAGGGGCCCATATGTTAGCAATGCCGACAAGCGGCGGGCGTATACTGCTGCCCGCCGCCTGATCTTCTCTACGACCGGCGTCCGCAGAAGCCTGGGGCAGGTTGAGCGGCGCTGGTCAGACCTGCGCCGGCGGCAGCCGGTTCTTCTCAGCAGCCTTCGCCGCCATATTGCCCGATGTAAGTTTTGATTACTAGTATGTCAGCGTTTTTTAGCAATGTTTTGTGTACTTTTTATAAATATGTTCCTGAGTATGGGGGTGTATGGGGGGGTATATGGGGTGTATATGGGGGTATATGGGGGATATTTGGGGTGTATATGGGGGGTATATGGGGTGTATATGGGGGGTATATGGGGTGTATATGGGGGTGTATATGGGTGTATATGGGTGTATATGGGTGTATGGGGGTGTATATGGGTGTATATGGGTGTATGGGGGTGTATATGGGTGTATATGGGTGTATGGGGGTGTATATGGGTGTATATGGGGGTATATGGGGGTATATGGGTGTATAGGGGGTGTATAGGGGGGGTTTAAGTAGTTGATCAGTTTTTGGGTGTAGGATATCAAATAGTTTGCATGATAAATGTCTGAAATATCACAGCAATGATAATTTTGAAGGTTATGAGCATGACTAATGTGAATTTTTCTTTCCCCCTTTTTTATGAAACCCAATCTTCGATTTCTATGCCATCAACATGAACATTTCAGCACGGGCAAGGGCACGTATGGAAGCCCGGGACCAGGCAGCCCGGGACCAGGCAGCCCGGGACCAGGCAGCCCTGGAGGAGGAAGAGGAGGAGGAGGAAGAAGAGGAGGAGGAAGAAGAGGAGGAGGAAGAGGAGGAGGAGGAGGAGAAGAAAGAGGAGGAGGAAGAGGAGGAGGAGGAGGAAGAAGAGGAGGAGGAAGAAGAGGAGGAGGAAGAAGAGGAGACACTGGGTGCAGTTTGGACCCACACCATTTCCCCATCCCCTTCCCCCTCCACAACCCCCACCCCCTCCACAACCCCCACCCCCTCCACAACCCCCACCCCCTCCACAACCCCCTCCCCAACCCACACCCCCTCCCCAACACTGGAGACAATGGGTGCAGTTTGGACCCACACCATTTCCCCATCCCCTTCCCCCTCCACAACCCCCACACCCTCCACAACCCCCACCCCCTCCACAACCCCCTCCCCAACCCACACCCCCTCCCCAACACTGGAGACAATGGGTGCAGTTTGGACCCACACCATTTCCCCATCCCCTTCCCCCTCCACAACCCCCACCCCCTCCACAACCCCCACCCCCTCCACAACCCCCTCCCCAACCCACACCCCCTCCCCAACACTGGAGACAATGGGTGCAGTTTGGACCCACACCATTTCCCCATCCCCTTCCCCCTCCACAACCCCCACACCCTCCACAACCCCCACCCCCTCCACAACCCCCTCCCCAACCCACATCCCCTCCCCAACACTGGAGACAATGGGTGCAGTTTGGACCCACATCATTTCCCCATCCCCTTCCCCCTCCACAACCCCCACCCCCTCCACAACCCCCACCCCCTCCACAACCCCCACCCCCCCCCCTCCCCACCCCATTTCCTACCCCCCTACACCTCTCCACCACCCACCCCCAAACCTCTCCACTCCCCACTCACACCCACTACCTCGGGCCAAACTCCAGGACCATCCACCTTGCTCCTGACCCCCCCAACCACTGCACAGCCAACCAGCGGCAACCAGGATGGCTCAAGTAGCCGTAAGTAAATAATGTGTCTAATGTTGACCTACACATTTCTACACATAAACAATCACAACAACCACATATGTGTATCCAACATCAACATTAGTTGCAACATATCACTGCAGGCCGACCATGAGGTGTGTCCTGTCCTTCTCCAGGAACAAGGCTCCCCTTGGTGGTTTTTTTGAGTGTGGCCATGCCTCACCCCTTGAATAATTGACATAACAGTACATCCAATGAGATATCCGACATTAGTGGTGTGGTAGTTATGTGGCTCCAGGTGTTGGGTAACTCCAGTTCCCAGCATGATGTGCAACACAGGGCCGGATTATAATGGAGGCGCAAGGGGTCAGTGCCCCTGGGCCCCCCTCTAGCTAGGGGCCCCCTGTGGTTGTCATGTATTTTTTAAAAATAAAATGTTTAAGTTATGTTTTTTTTTTTTTAGCTAAATGTTTTGTGCATGGGTGGGGTAGTGCTGCAGCTTCACCTATCTGCCAATGTGACCATGATTTCTGGTGCTGAGCATCGGGAGCCAAGGCACACTGATTGCACAAGTGTGCAGTGCATTTCTGGGAGTTGACTAAGTCCCATGACACTTTGCACCAGAGGACAGAGGCTGAGAAGTTTGTGCTGAGCTCTGATTGGTGGAGCTCATTACATGCTTCTCAGGTCCATGGAGAACAGCAGCAGCAGCTTAGTCATAGGAGGGTTTTTAATCAGAAGCAGCACTAGGACTGTGAGGTCTCCTCCAGAGTAAGGGGCAGAGGGACAAACACAGGCTTTTCATGTGGTGTGTGTATATATATATATATGGGGTCTATTATTATTCCGAGTGCCGCCAACCCCCTGTCTATATATATATATATATATATATATATATATATATATATATATATAGAAATACAGTATGGACCTCGCTTTGCGCTGACAATAATCTGCTCCTACTCCAATAGGACTCCCCTGTTAGTGGGAGTCAGACAAGAGATTTTGAAAAAGGGGGGTTCTAATGGAGTGCGCTGATTGGTGTACCACCTAGTTACTTCAATACAACATACAATATTAGTACAATTTTGTGTAATGACAGTTGATGTTTGTCCCTTTCCCGAATGAGACGTGCCAATCTGTTCAAGGTATAAAAAAGTTCTTTATTGAAACCCAACGCGTTTCGTCAGAACGACTTCATCAGGGGTAAAAGCAATAAGATTTTCAAATATGTGGTTTGGTCCACTTTTAGTACTTGTACAAAGTAAAATCCATATATGGGGTTTGGGCCAGTACACAGGCTTAGTGACAAATGTAGATCCGCGAATAACAAAAATGGAGATTTAAGTCCCTATTGAGGATGGTTCAGGGGGATTCCGTGTGGTTCGAAGATACTGGAGGCACTGGTTTATGAACCATTGGTGGGTGACTCCGTAGTAGGCACAGGATCTATTCAGTAGAAGATTTTAATGGTTTTCAAGAAGATTCGATTATAAGGTGCATTGACGTGCAGAATTCTTAAGGAAGAATATGGTCCTTTAATTATAGGATCACTCCATTCCAATGCATGTATTTAAGTGAAGGCTCCACCAGCCTTATATGGATAAAATATAACGATTGTCAAAGAGATAAAAACCCAATCGTATCAACGTAGATTAATTATTTCCCACCAGACAGAAGGAACACTTGTTTTCTCAAACAAATTCTCCACAATGTAGCACTTTCCAGAGGCTCCTTCACTGGCTGGTACCAGCCAGTGAAGGAGCCTCTGGAAAGTGCTACATTGTGGAGAATTTGTTTGAGAAAACAAGTGTTCCTTCTGTCTGGTGGGAAATAATTAATCTACGTTGATACGATTGGGTTTTTATCTCTTTGACAATCGTTATATTTTATCCATATAAGGCTGGTGGAGCCTTCACTTAAATACATGCATTGGAATGGAGTGATCCTATAATTAAAGGACCATATTCTTCCTTAAGAATTCTGCACGTCAATGCACCTTATAATCGAATCTTCTTGAAAACCATTAAAATCTTCTACTGAATAGATCCTGTGCCTACTACGGAGTCACCCACCAATGGTTCATAAACCAGTGCCTCCAGTATCTTCGAACCACACGGAATCCCCCTGAACCATCCTCAATAGGGACTTAAATCTCCATTTTTGTTATTCGCGGATCTACATTTGTCACTAAGCCTGTGTACTGGCCCAAACCCCATATATGGATTTTACTTTGTACAAGTACTAAAAGTGGACCAAACCACATATTTGAAAATCTTATTGCTTTTACCCCTGATGAAGTCGTTCTGACGAAACGCGTTGGGTTTCAATAAAGAACTTTTTTATACCTTGAACAGATTGGCACGTCTCATTCGGGAAAGGGACAAACATCAACTGTCATTACACAAAATTGTACTAATATTGTATGTTGTATTGAAGTAACTAGGTGGTACACCAATCAGCGCACTCCAATAGAACCCCCCTTTTTCAAAATATATATATATATATATATATCCCCTGCAGGTAACCATTGACCAAGTTTATTCTGCCTTTACTCTATGTTTTGACAGTATAATATTCGCCCATGCAGTGTGCGGCCAGTAATGACAAGTGCAAGGGGGCCCCCCGCTCTAAAGTACCCCGGGCCCCCCAAAGGCTTAATCTGCCACTGGTGCAACTTAAATGTAGAGATTGTTTTGGTAATAGTGTGTGAGGCCATGCGGATGCATGCTTTACAAACATAGCTGTAGGCCTATAATTTGTACAGCAATGTCCTAAATTTAAAATACTAAGGAGTGCTTAAGCCACAACAATGTCATAACCCTTAAATAGCACAGGCTAATTGTGAGGTTAGAGGACAGTCCCCCAAAACCAAAGTAACAATTGGGATACAGCATACATTCATTGATGAAGGAGTAATTGAATTAATGTTATTTACTATGTACAGTATGTGTGTGTTAACATATTATTTTTTAGTACTGTGTTTACAGCAGACCCATCTTCAATGTAGTTTCTAAATGTATGTGCCCTTCACACATAACTCAGAACTTTTTATTATGTACAAATACAACAAACATTTGTGTATGTTATATATTAATTTTTTGTTTTATCCCTTCATTACAGACACTGAACAGCAGCAGGAGGAGGTGGCAGCCCTAATACGGGAGATCATGCTGACCCTCGTGTACCTCCAGCTCCTTTTTGGCCTTCTGGAGGCCCGCCTTTAATTTTTTATTTATCCCCCCCCCTTTTTATTTTTGTATAAAATAAAAGTTTGATTACAGTTCGAAATTGCCTGTGTTTTTAATAATAAATATGTTAGAGGGCGTGTAAGGGTAGGTACATACAGATGTGTACTGTAAGTTATACTTGTCATTTGAGGTGAGGGGTAATGATTGATGTGTGAATGTGTGTGTTTTTGAGTAAAATAACACATAGTGAAAATGCATGAATGTTTAATGTTGTTCGATTAAAACATCACACATAACATCAGGGTAGGTATACATGTTACACATTTTGGACAAAGTAATTACGGACATAATTTAGTACATATACAGAAACACCAACATAACTTGATTTAAAAGTAACAGCAATATGGGGACACATAGATAGTGATTAAAATGCCACATTAGAACATAACAAATATACATGTAATGTGGGTTCAAATGTAGTTTTATTAGGTCTTTATTAAGGTAGACAATTGAGTTAATAGAAAACAATAATTGAATAACAAATAGATTAATTAATCAATTGTCAGATTAGTAGTTGAGAGGCAAGATTTGCAGGTCCATATATGTGAAGGGTATGCCAGCGTGCACGGACGTACGCTCACTCTCACGAGCGGTGACATAAGCTGAGTTTTCCATTGAAAACAATAGGGACCCGTCCGTGCAAGCTGGCGTACGCTCAGATATCCGCAAGACGTCGTTGGGAAGACGGACGAAAGACGTCCGTAAACGGCGCCGTACGCTCAGTTGTACGCCTGTTGTCGGAGTGTAAGGGCTGGCCCGTCCGCGTACGTTCCCGTACGCTCATTTGTACGCCACTCCCCTTCTACGGTATTTCTGCCCGTACGTAAGCGGCTGATTTGTGGGTGGACTTAACCCTAACGGCCGCGTACGGCTAGCGTGCGGTAATGGCGAACGTATGCACGTTTGTCCGCTCCGATCAGAATAACCTCCTAAGTTATTTGGCAGAGATAAGGGATAATTTATGTTCATTACTTAGATTGGATGCCGCAATTGCAAAAATGTGCTCTTGACCTGTAATATTTATTATAGCATTGTCCACTCACCCCAAATACATGCAAATTATAATCTCTGCGCAGAATAATATTCTCATATAGGGCCAGATGTATCAAGCTTTAAAAAATGTAAAATGGACAGTGATAACCAGCCAATCAGCTCCTAACCGTCATGTTACAGTCTGGGTTCAAAAACAGACAGGAACTGATTGGTTGCTTATCATTCTTCCACCTTATCACTTTTTGAAGCTTGATACATCTGGCCCATATACTCTTTTAAATATGAATACAAAAAAAGTGCAATGAAATCATTTGTACAGAGCTACAGTAGCATAAAGAGCATTTCAATAGATGACACTAAATCTACCTGATTACTTACATCCATGGATATGAAAGAGGAGGGATAACACAGACAGGATGCCAAGGTGCTTCATTCTTACTGATCTCTTTGTTCTTTGGGGACGGAGACTCTTATTTCATGTAGATATCGTTTTGAAAGAGTGATGCGGTTTCACTTCTGAGAAATGTGAGCTGCACATTTGTGGTTTGTGGTACGCTTCAGGTGACCTGCCTGTCTCGTCACCCTCCAAGGGACAATGAAACTAAACTGTCTGTCATGTCACCCTTTGAGTAAAAATCATATCAGATACGATGTACCTCTATTGCCCTTCGAGGGTTAAATGTTTACCTGTCCTGATTAAATGACTGGTTTACTGTATGGAAAATAACCCTAGACCAGTGGTTTCCCACCACTGTACCGTGCCCCGCTAGTGTGCCGTAAGCGGTTCTCAAGTGTTCAGTCATAACCAGTGATGCATCTATAACTCTACACCCTGGGGCACCACAATGAAAACAGTAGGCTTTGGCACAAGGCCTCTCCTGTGTTCCGCAAGCAGATAAGCCTGGCACATATGCTGTACTCTACCTAAAGGGGCATACGCACGGGGCGATAATTGCCTGTTTTCTAAGCGATCTGCTTAGATCGTTTCACCATGAAGCACGGATCGCTCTGTGTGTATAGCCCACAGCGATGGCGATGCACAGTCCCGTGTATTGCTATCGCTGGCTCAGATCTTGACTACATGTAGTCAAGATCTAGTCAATTCGCCTGCCTGTGCTAACCAGGACACTGGTTAGCACAGATCGCCCATACACACTTCCCTACATGTGTATGTGTGATCTAGCCACAGAGAAGCTCAAGGGCAATTTGCCTAGTCTATATCGCTCAGTTGAATGCATGTTGAAGCACCGTGGAATGTATTAACATTCGTTGCGCTCTGATCATCCCTATTTTTTTACGTCAAGGTTGAGTGGCGTTATACACTATTGTTGCAGTTTAAAATTACATTTATAAGGTAAAATCCATTTCTGCGCAATTGCAGCATGTGCCAAACGCTCATTAGTTTAGAAGCGGTGCGCATGATGCCAGTACAGCTGTTTTATTTTTGTGTTCTATAAGGGACAGTGTGAATTATTGTTTTTTTTTATGTGGTGGTTTCTGTGATTTATTTTGTTTATGTGGGGGCCAATGGGTTTGTTTTTTTCCTGTGAGGGCCATTGTGCGTGTTGCCAATTTATAAAAACTTCTTTGGTGTGACGCAAGTTGAAAAAGGTTGAAGACACCTGCCTTATACTGCTTTCACATTGCAGAAATGGGTAATGACACGGTATTCTTAAATGGGACTTTAAAACGGGTCTGAGCCTTGAGACCTTTCACATTGCAGGTGAAAACCGTTTTAAAAATCATTTAATACCATTCAAACATTCAACCCGTTTAATCCCCAAGGGACACGTTTCAAGCTATTGAAATAGAGCTGTTCAAACTGCCAAAAAAACGGCTTTAAAACGTGTAGGACTCTGCTTTTTAACCGTGTTGAAATACTGGTTAACTTTAACTGGTAAATCAACTTTGGCACTTTCACATTGCAGCCTTAAATGTTTTAAAATGGAAAAAAAAACGGCAATATACCGTTTTAAAAGTGCGATGTGAAAGGGGTATTGGACGGTAAAGTGATATTTAAATGTTAGTAATTCTGCTTTTATATATATATATATATATATATATATATATAAAGAAAAAGGGGGTCATTTATTTGCAGCGCTTTTAGTAAGCTTACATAGACTTTGCAGGCAGGCAGAGAATGGGCACGGATGTAACTAGGGAGACACTTTTCTATGCACTTAGGACATTGCAATATTAAATCAAACCTTTCCAAGTCAAATATTTGAATAAGTAGAAAGAGAACTGAAGGCACTTGTAGTCAGCTAGTGGTTATACCCTCAGGGTGAGACCATAAAGGTGGCAACATCAGCTGCCATATCTCCTCCCCCCACACCTCGCGGCTAATTTATCTGACCCTGTGTGCAAGCCTAGCCTACCAACTGTGCCTTTGCATCACACCCTTCTCCAAGAAATTAAATCTAGATATTATGCAGTTTGAAGGGGTATCTGTTTGTGCACCTGTGTCCTATCCAGTTATTAGATACTGGAAGCTAGTTGAGTAACTTCATTTATAAACTATTGTTTCAGGATACACAGTAGCAGACTGGCCAAAGTCTCCCCCGAAGAGGCCTGGGGGAGGGTAATAAGTTGCAATCATACCCAAGAATGACGGCTTTCTCAGGCTCCGGTACACTAGGTACACAGGTCAAATGAGGTGGAATTTCCCATGGGCGTGAGAAAGAAGATGGAAAAAGGTTGTGGTTCAGAAAACAAGGTGGTAGAAGTACGGTTCCGTTGTCTAAAAGCTTAGACTGCTTTCTCCCTAGCTGTCTAGTATGGGACATTGCTGTGAACTGTATAAATATAAAACCATTAAGAAGTTATAAGCTAGCTTATTTCTTACAGTATTAGGTTTGGCATTAGATCCAGGGGCGGATCCAAGATAAAATGACAGGGGGGAGCACCATGATAAAGGAGAGTTTAGGTGGGGGAGGCGCGTTGTTAGTGGTGCCAATGTACATGCTAAGAGAGCGGCAGAGAGAGGGTGGGAATGGGATTAAAAATAGACCCTGGCATTTAAAGTACCCAGGCCAACCAGGGCGAAAAAAGTGAAGGATGTAGTTGTGCGCACGCCGAAGGCGTGCTCCGGGAAAGGGGGTGTGGCCACTCAACAGGGGGCGTGTCCTTGAGTGTAGTGTACAACACCATATACAACTTCTACACATTATGCAACAAAATACTAGACACCAATATACTTGCCCCTTACACATGATGCCAAATGGAATAAGATCAAGCACAAGCTTCTGTGATGCCATGGGGGGAACTGGCAGCCATCGGAACCAGATGGGGGTCGGAATTGACGGATCCTATATTATCCTATTAGGAAAAAACGTTACAGCTTTGCCAGGCGATATCTCCGGTTCCCGGTGGGCTAGAGACACGGGGCTGGGCTTGTTGGAAAGCGGTGGTCATCAGCTACAAAATGACAGGGAGGACATGCCCAGATGCCCCCCCCCCCCCTGAATCTGCCCCCCTGAATCCACCACTGATTAGATCTATAAATCCTGCGCCCCACAGACAACCAACCTTGTTACTTATACCTTAATAGGAAGCCAGTGACGCTTATAGTCATAGGTGTGCGCAGCACATTTTATTCGGGGGTGCACCATCAGAGGGGTCTAACACTGCAAATCAGACGTGTCTACCATCAGCTATTGGCACTCACTACAATATAAAACGTCTCTCAGCCACACCCTAATCTCCTACCTATTTCAGTTTTCATCTTCTAATTACTCTGTGTAACAGTACATGCAAATAAAGTCAAAAACATATATGGATGATGCAGGTATGTAGTGATATGACAATGGCCTAGTACAATTAATAATGCAAAAAACACATAATGGAGTGATGGTCCGGGGGCTGCCGGAAGCCCTGTAGCTGAAGCACCGTACCGGCAGTGAGGTGTTTAATGGGGGTGTGCCCAGCATTAGGGGGTGCCTGTGCACACCTATCGCTCAAGGTGCACACACCTATGCTTATAGTAAGTCACATCCTAATACAATTAACCATGTTACTATCTAGCTAATGTAATCAGAAGCTCCAGGGTCTGATTAAGGCCCCGTACACATGGTGAGATATTGGCTAATGGACAATTTTGACTAAGCAATTTTGAGAGAGATTTTGGCTGGATGCACTGGAGATTTTGTCTAAGCAATGATTTTCTATGATCTAGTCATATTTGCCTTGCCTGCACAGTCAATCTAGGCTAAACAATCTATGCTTGACAATATTGACCATAAGAGTAGCACATTGCTACTGTGACCACTTTAGTGTCTTTTAGCCACATCTGCAAATTTGGGGGTTATTCAGACCTGATCGCAAAGCTGCAATTTTGCAGACCGAGTGATATCCGATAGACTGTGTATGCATACCGCTCATAGTAAGCATGCGCTAGGCCTTTCTGATATAAAATCCTGCTGTGTTTTTGATCACTGGCTGTCAATGCTGCGTATTGACAGAGAGTCGACATTTAGAGATGGCAACGGCCGTTTTCTGGGAGTGTCAGGGAAAATGCAGACCTGCCCAGACGTTGAAGGATATTCGCGTGACATTAGTTCTGGACCTGATCAGCCTGTTTCTATCGTAAGTCCTCTGCTACGCACACACTGGGAAAATGATTCAATGGTGAGCGGCTTACCTATGGATTTGCAGCTAAACGCAGGCCTGCTCAATTTTTGCAGGCCGATCAAAGGTTTGCACAGTGTGGGATTGCCCTCTGGCTGTGTATACCTGATCACAAGGCTTAGCAGAGAACCGATCTGGTCTAAATAACCCCCTTTGTGCTAATGCTAGCACCAGCCCATCTCCTGGTGTACAGTCATGCATCTGACTGTGCAAGGATTAACATTCCCACTTTGTGTGTCTTTAGATGCAACAATACGCTTGGTAAGTCTAGATTAAATGATCGGTCGCACCATGGAAACTTGCACTAGTCATATGCAGATTCTCCATTAGAGTATGACCTTCTATGTGAGCAGTTAAGTATCTGAGGGGTAGATGACATGTATGGAGCAGTGATAAGGGAGAAGGTACAGGTACTTAATCATCGGCCAATCATCACAGAATGTTAAGTTACAGGCTGGGTTTAACAAGGGACAGTCAGGAGCTGATTGGCCGGTGATAAAGTACCAGGCACGTTATCACTTCTCCTCCCTTATCACTGCTTCATACATCTACCCTTAAGTTCCCAACTAATTCAGCACCGCAAGCCAGTATATCTCCATGTGTCCAGCCTCCAGGAATGCCCAGTACATCGGAACAGAAAGACAAGTGCTCAAAGGCAGGGCCGCCGATATGGGGATGCTGTGGGTGGAAGGGCCCAGGCAGCTCATTTTGCCCACCGCATCCCTCCCTGACTGCCACCGCTGTGCTGCGCTTGGTGCACTGAACTAAGCACAGGCTTCTTCAATGCAGGATGCAGGCGTCCAATTAAAATGCTGCACCAGCTTTTGAGCCAATCAGAGCTTGTGTACCGTTAGCCAATAACATATTAAGAAATGTAAAATTCATGAGAAGAATGGTGGCTGGTTTGTAATATTTGTCAGGCATAATGAGATAGTCTCACCTGCCTGCAGCCCCCCATCCGACATAATCCACACTAAGGTCATCAGCTTGCTCTAGCAATTCAGCTACTGTATGACCTTTTGTACTGTCGGCACTTCTGAGTCAGTATGACCATACCAATCGTTGTCACGAACAACCACATCTCTGGTCTCATCTACAGCAGCAGGCAGCCTGGTGGTCTCTGTGTACTGTGGTTTACCACAACTCTGGAACACAAGTCACAAAAGTCATATTGTGTTTGTGTCATTTATGGGAAGTGGTGACTGTGTATTATTCAGATGTGTCTCTCCTGAGAATAATGAGAAATCTTAAACTTGGTTATATTATATTAGATGAATGGATGATTTGTGCAGTCCAGAAGGACATTATCATCATCATTATTATTATTATTATTATTATTATTAGTATTATTTATAGGAAACCACAAGTGTTTCGCAGCGCCGTACAAAGGAACAATACAGGGAGACAAACAACATTACAGTAAATAACAAAAAAATCGATACAGGTAAAATGAATGCCACAATTCCATACACATTACAGCTTAAATGTAAGTAGTGAGGACTTGACCAATGTGCTACTAGGGGCTGGTGGCCAAAGATAGAGATGAGAATGTGGACAAAGATGGTGGCTGAGCGTGTGAGTATGGGAGAGCTGTGAGTGAGATGTGGAGAGATGAGAGCTTTGACAACAGGAGGGAAGAGGGCCCTGCTCTGAAGAGCTTACAGTCTAGTAGGAACTAGTAGGAATGGGAAACAAGAAAGAAAAAAAGTGGGGCGCTCAAAGGTGCACAAGATGAAATAAACAATTTATTAAAAACAAAAACAAACACACTTAATATGACAATACATTAATTAAAATTGAATTCATATACAATGAATGTGTGTATATATACACAGTATATACACAGTGAGCCTGTTGTTAAATGGTGGACTTTTACTACATAGTAACCTTATATCCTTTGGAGTTGTAATGGATTACCTTATTATTGGACCAGTTCAAGCTCAATTAATTCTTAAGTGTGGGTCAGATTTCCTTTGGACCATAGACCAGTGGCGTAACTAGGATTTTTTTCGCCCCCCCCCCCCGCCGTTATAGGAGGCGCCGCCCCCTCCCCCTAGCCCTTCCAACACAGTTAAACACCCCCCCTCCCCGAGCCCCCCCTTACCCCGGCGCATGCCGCCGCCGCATTCCCTCTGCGCAAATCTCCTCCAGGCTCCGGACCGTCTCATCCTGACGTACAGTGCTAATGAAATTTTACATCACAAAATGGCTGCCCCCTAATAGCAGACAGTTTTAAGGATGCTAGAGGAGGCCGCCGCCTCCTCTAGCATCCCTATAAAAAACTGTCTGCTATATGGGGGCAGCCATTTTGTGAGGGGCAGTTTTCAATAGCACTCTACGACAGGAGGAGACGGTCCGGAGCCTGGAGTAGATCTGCGCTGTGAGAATGCGGCGGCATGAGGAGGGGTAAGGGGGGTGATTAACTCTACGAGGGCGGGCGGATGGGAGGGCTAGGGGGAGGGAGGGGGGGGGCCGTGCTGTCACACACTGTCACACACACACAGCGAATAGTAACATAGCCCCGCAGCGCAGACCGGCGCCCACAGTTACTCAGCGCCCCCGGCTGTTGGGCTATAGTTACGCCACTGCCATAGACCATCCGATTTTGTGATCAGTATACACACTGTCAGATTCGGACAGCACCACAATGTCTCTGTATAAATGGTATTACGTAGGCACCCCTTAAGATAAAGGGAATTGTTTCCTTTTTGGCAGAGTGATATACTTAACGGCAGTGTCCGTCTAATAAAAGCGCAGGTGTCTCTTGTCACTCTGCAGGGCTCACACAGTTTGAGGCAATGTGTGGTTAACCGCAGTGCCTGCTCCGTCCCGTATCTCCCGACTGACCCTCTGTGTGGTTTCCCGCCGGCTGTATTGCTCCAGATTGAGCTGCCTCCTTGCCACAGCTTGATGTTGCTGTACGCTCCGTGCGGCGCTCTGCCACAGCGTCTGCCGGGTAGCTGTGCAATGCCGCTGGGAGGAACGATACGGCTCTGGCTGTGTGGAGATAAATTCACCGGGTGATGGAAACACTCCTATGGAACGCGTTTCGCCACACTCAGGGCGGCTTTTTCAAACCAGAAAACAACAGAGTCCCCCTGAGTTTCCTGGGACCAAGCCCAGCATTATATAACGGTCTTTACCGTTTATAAACCCAGTTCGGTTAAAATAGCAGCCGGTCACATGACCCGGAACCCGGAAGTAACGTTATAGTAGTTACACAGATTTTTTCATAATAAAGCTCTTATTTTATGAATATTTACAAATATGATGCATTACTGTTATTCTTTATATACGTTTGTCTCCTATTCTCTGACTTAGCCTTACTATTGATAATGAGTTTGTTGATTGTTTGATTGATTTAACACCAATTGGATATCCATTACTATGGATATATTTATACCCCTAATAGTCACACCACAAATCACCTTTGAAAAAGCCGCAGCCAGTGGTGAAACGCGTCAAAGACATACATGATCCATTGTGGCCATCCATTTGGATAACCATCAGGCGAATACCTCCAGGTGAACTTTCCATCTCAGTCACCTGCCTGAGGACAACAAAACCCTGGGGATTTCCCAGAGGGCCTACAAGGACTTTATCCTCATTTGGGATACCTCATCATTTGAATCCGAGTGAGTCCCAGGATATATAGCTGCCTAAAGGGGAATATCCATTCAAAAGCATTGAAGTCGCCCACCCATTTAATCCTCCAGCAGCCATCGGGGCCCCGTGGCACAAGAGGGCTCAGCTATATATATCAGACTTCCTTGAAAAATCTTACAGTCCTCCAGCGGTAAATATACAAGATTCCGTATCTAATAGTGAGGACCTGTAACCCCCCCCCCCCTTTTCTTCAATATTGGGACATACCATTCTTACAGTGGCACCGTGGAAAAGTAAAGTGCACTTACCTTTAAAGGGATATACCACCAAAAACCAACATCATTCTTGGATCCAGTAATCTTGAAAGTGAGATACCCTCTTTTTATTAACTCTTAAATGTTATTGTTCATTTTATGTGTATGTATGTGAATGTAATGTTATTTCAGGTGTTTTTAATCTATATAAAAGGATTACACATTTGTTGACGGAGTCCTCTCATTCATTGTAGTTGTAGCGCTGCTCCCTCTTTTTTTCTTTTTTGTTACACCCTGTACGTTACCTTGTAATTTTTTTTATGTTTGGTATGTACGGCGCTGCAGACACTTTGTGGCGCCTTATAAATAAACAAACTACTACTACTACATTGCAGCCTGCTCGGCCCTGGCTCAATGCTTGAAACAGTCTACACCTCCCGACTTGTGAAGATCATTAAAAAAATCCACTTCAATTACACTATGAAAATGGAATACATCCCATATTCCTATTTAACTTCCTCCCCACTAGTGCACTGGTCATATTGGCATGACTACGCCACTGATGGAGAGGGTTCACAATATTTCCCTAAGCCATCCCTCTGTGACCCCCCACCAATTTAGCCTCAATGAGTGACTTTAGATGCCTCCAAGCAATGTACAATCTCCCAATGTCACATTTTCTATCTGCCTGATCTCCTGCCCACACAACATGAAAAATGTATGACGCCTGCAATCTCCGGTTATCATACTTGGCACGTATGCCGATAGTTATCTGTTTTTGCCTATTTCTTTCATGCTTTGTACTTTATGTCTAGAATAATCTTTCTGTATGTTTGCAGACATCAACCCCCCCCCCCCCCATTTGTACCCCCTATCCCTACCACCCTATTTATTTTTTCTGTAACCCCCCCCCCCCCCCCCCCCTCCATAAAATTGGATTCAATAAAAATATTGATGTAAAAAAAGGGTCAGGCCGCAGCGGGTCTCGTGGAGGAGGCTAAGGAGGGTCGTGTGGAGGAGGAAGTTGCGGCGGGTCTCCTCCTGGAGGCTGGGGCTCTCTTGGAGGAAGAGGTAGCGGGTCCCATGGAGGAATCTGAGTCAGCGGGTCACATGGAGCCTGCAGGATGAGGCAGCAGGTCCCCCTGGAGGAGGCTGAGGTGGCAGGTCGCATGGAGGCTGCGACAGCAGAACTCCTGGAGGAGGATGGGGAGCGAGGAGGGTGCGCTGGGCAGCAGTGGCCCATGTTACAAGGAGGGAATGGCAGGCATCAGAGGGGGGTCACATCGTCTGCTCCTCCTCTTATCTGTTTTTCCGCAATAACACACTTCCTGTCTCTGACAGGCACCGGCACCCACCACAGACCCCCGCTAGCGGTCACTCCTTCAAGCCTCCACGGAGTCTGACGTACGTTGGCTACACCACCTACTAACCTCCAAATAAGAATTAGGGGCGTAATGTATCAGTTATTTCTATCTCCTAAATATTTATTTTTGCAGTAAAGCCTACCACAAATGTATACATGTGAGTCACACACTGTGTGGCACCTCTTCCTAAAATAACTTGGGATGTCACCAAAAGCCTCAGCTTTGCTATGAGTGTCTTGACATGACTCATTCCACGATGGTGACTCATATTTTTTATTTTAAACAAATGCCTACTTGGAATCACACTGGTCAGACTTGACACTTTTAAATAACGACGCCCTAAGAGCTGTCAACTCTGCCGGTAAATGTAACTGAAACAAGAGGCCACAGCCAAAAAAGGTAAACCAAGCGTTAAGTCTCTCTGCAGATCCATCCTACTCCAAATACATACGTTCAGGATTTGCCAAAATATCAAAATGGAATATTGCCAACCGTAGGAGGCTGACGAGCAGGGTAGTTCTTCACTTTATCCTAAAATAAAACCCAAACTGTAACAACGAGCCGCATGTATTTATGGAAAGAAAAGATCACGGCGACTGGTGTATGATTGGAGCCATACAAAAAGGGAAAAAATACCTTGATTTTGAAATAAAATATTTATTTTGGATTTGCATGTTCAGTTAGTACAGCCACTAATTAAATGATTCTTTAGTTCATCAAAACCTTGTGGTCATCTGAACAAAAACACATACAATTCATATGCCACAAACGTACAACACAATGAAGTAACAATGTATAATATAGGTACACTGTCTTCTATAAATCCTTATCTATTAAGCAAAGAGCTAGTGTATTAAATTGAATTATTGGGTTGATTCTAATTAATTTAGACGGGGCCTAATCCGCTGTGGGTCTGCGTATGCGCAAGCACGTATTGCGGGGTGGGAGCGACGGGGATTGGACCGCCCATGGGAATGTCTAGCGTTTTATGAGCGTCCCCATGAGAATGCTGGGCATTCCCATGGGTACAAGGGCAGGCTGATGCCTGGCAGGGGCAGGTGGTTGATGTCACTGGATGACATCAGGCAAATAAAAATCAGTTTTCACTGACTTATATTTGCGAAGGCAGCAGAACACATTTGATGGTCGGCACCATCTAGTGATTTCTCCTGCAGCGGAGGCATGCGAGGGGATGTGTTTTCATTACACCCATAGTGCCGAGGGAAATCAGGGGGGTATTCAGCCGGGCGGCGCCTCTGGTGCTCGGTAAGCTGCTATGTTTGCAGCTTACTGAGCAAACCTGAACCAGGCCCAATGTTCCCAACTTGAAGCAGTCTCCAAATAAAAGGATGTTTCCAAAGGCAACTAAGGAACTAGCACAAAGCTGTGTTTCCCAACCAACGTCCTGGTGTATAGGAGGTAATGTATTGGAGCCGATGGACAAATCTCCGTATTAAATGCTGATATGTAAAGCAGTAGGCTGTATATTGTAAGTAATGTGACAGTAGATCAATTTACACATGCTTGGGATAGGCATAAGGATGTGTATACAAAGACCTAAGAACAAATAGGGTTGAAATCAACGAAAAAGATAAATGGAAAAAGGCGTAGATGGAGTATATGGTCCAAGAGAGGCAGTACAGATGGTGTACTGGTTAGCATTACTGCCTCACAGCGCTGAGGTCATGGGTTCGATTCCCACCATGGCTCTAACTGTGTGGAGTTTGTATATTCTCCCCGTACTTGCGTGGGTTTACTCCGGGTACTCCCGTTTCCTCCCACAATCCAAAAATATACTGGTAGGTTAATTGGATTCAAACAAAGATTAACCCTATAATGTCTGTGTGTGCATGTGGTAGGGAATATAGATTGTAAGCTCCACTGGGGCAGGGACTGATGTGAATGTTCAACTATACTCTGTAAAGCGCTGCGGAATATGTGTGCGCTATATAAGTAACTGTTAATAAATAAATAAAATAATAAGAGGTTCTTATTAGGAATGTGCACCAACCTCCATTATGGCTTTTAGTTTTGGATCTGAATCTCCTTTGTGTTTTGGATCTATGTCTTCTTTTGCCAAAACCACCCCATGCGGGTTTTGGATCTGTATTCTTTTTTTTATCTTAAAACAGTTAAATTCACAGAATTTTGGCTTTTTTTTTGTTCCTATGGTATTATTAACGCCATTAACATTAATTTCCACTCATTTCCAGTCAATTTTGACCACCTCACAGCTCACAACAATGTTTTTTTTCATCCAGACAGGGTGGCAGTTTGATAAACTATGAAAATATTTGTCGTCATCTACACAAGTAGACAGTCAACAATGCACCAAACAGCGTGTAATGCAAAGAAAAGAGGTGCAAGATGGAATTGGATGCACATCTAATACCAGCATAGCTGCTTTGGCTTAATTATTGTGCTGTGCAACTGGGTGACTGCTGTCATCACCAGCCAACGGGTTCCATAGGCTGGCGTGCTAGCAATCGTGGTTGTGCGAGCATTTCACAAGCTCAAGCGTCCATATCTGGTTATTGGGTGCACGTACGTCTCTGAAGCACGCGCGCCACATTCTGTGGTGATGGGTGGCGCTTACCACGCCTGGAGCCACTCCGATGAGATCGGCTCCATCTGTAAGAGGTACATTTTTTGTCTTATGCCCAGGCACGACAATGGGCTTTTTCATTACATGAGCAACAACTGTTTCCAGTGGTGCTTGATTTATATAAGTAACATTTTCATCAACATCCTTAATACCAACATCCGTATTAAATAAAATAAACTCTTCCTCTTGGCCACTTCCACAGAAGCATTCTTAAATACTGCATGTTGACATGTGCTGCTCATCCCCACATTTTCAGAGACGGAACAAATGGTGGAAGGAGCCCCCTCTTTGACTACAGTACTGGAAAAATCAGGCTCACACATGGCACCCGTAGACTCTCTTCTGGGATTTGTGGTGTGTTTGAGAACAAAGTTGGTTCCTGTTCCTCAACGGGTTTCATGTTTTTTTACACTTTTACAGGGACGACTTACATCATCATAAGAGGCAGAACCAACAGTCTTAAATAAATGGCAAGGCCTTAGCCTATCCTTGCCACTACGAGTTTTGAATGGCAAATAGTATTTCCAATTTTATGTTTCTCTGTAGCTACATTTACTTTGGTACTTCTGTATTAGCACAGCGCCCACGATTTCCATCTTATGGCATCTTATACAATTTAAAATTGTATACCATTGTATATGGCATACAATGGCATACAATGAGATGAGATACGATTTTTAATTGTATAAGCACCCTAATGGGTGCTTACAATGTTAAATGCACCCCCACACCACCCCCACTATCAACGCCAGCCCGAAGCGTGGCGAGCGCAGCGAGCCCGCGAGGGGCGGCGGTACACGTCCTCCGACCTTTTCATACCATACTTCATTTTATATAGTGTGGCAAGCGCAGCGAGCCAACGAGCCCGAAGCGTGTCGAGCGCAGCGAGCCCCGCGAGGAGCCGCGTTTTACTGTACATGTATTACGCGTCCCCTCGCGGGGCTCGCTGCGCCCGCCACACTTCGGGCTCGGTGGCTCGCCACACTATATAAATTCAACTCCACGCCGACATGGATAGTGGGGGTATGAAAAGGTCGGAGGACGCGTACCGCCGCCGCTCGCCACGCTTTGGGTTGGCGTTGATAGTGGGGGTGGTGTGGGGGTGCATTTAACATTGTAAGCACCCATTAGTGTGCTTATACAATTAAAAATCTTATCTCATCTCATCTCATTGTATGCCATATACAATGGTATACAATTTTAAATTGTATAAGATCGGGTCCCATCGCATCTCATCTCATTGCATACCATATTAAGCCTTATGGTATGCAATGCGATGGGCGCCGTGATAATACACAAGTACCTTTACTTTTGATGTTTTTTCTTTACCATTAAAAAAATATATTGATCTTAGATTTTATATGCCCTGACTTAAGCCCTTTATGCCCTTGGGCAGCGGCCTTAGTAGATGATGCTGACGGACTTGTATCACATGACTGTTGGCAGCAGCTGTAGCACTAGTATTTGCTTCATGTTCTCCTCTTAATTGTTTGTCACCTTGGACATTTATTATTGATGGGACCGTAGGCACGTTGGCAGCAGAGAGGCTTCGTTTACCTAGTGCTTCCTGATGTGCAATACAATTTTACCCTGAGAATGATTTGAAACTTGATTCCGTGTAATATTGTATATTTGGATTTATTGTATTTGTTATGTATTGCTCTTGGGGGTTATTCCGGTTGATTTGCTCAGATGCGTATTTTGTATCCTTGCGAGTCGACGTAACCCCGCCGGCACGCCATTCGCAGGACACGTTCCTTCGCATTGGCTGCGTTGGATGTGTTACATAGTCTGAAGCATGTTTACATATGCGTGCACGTTCAAAGGAATTGGGTGGGTGATCCGGTGATGTCAGATGCCCGCCCCTGGTGCCCACATCACAGCCTCATTAGCATGAGAATGCCCAGTGTTCTCATTGGAACGCCCATAAAACACTGGGTCTTCACATATCCGCCCCACGCCCCTCTCTGCCCGCTGTCCTGGGTGTGTGCATCCAGCGATCCAACTATTCGCAGTGGGTGCATGCACCCTGCATATGCACTAAAATGCGCATGCGCAGTAACAAAACATCGGTCCCCGTGCGAACGAGCGCCCTTTGCAAACGGACTTGAATTAGGTCCGTATTGGGATTGTATGGATGTCAGATACAATTGAGAGATTATTTTGTTACTGTGTACGCATCTAAGCTGCACATATGTCCAGGGTTCAGGCACATATATGACAGCCTCAGAAATGTCCAGGAAAATGTATTTGGTGTTCCTGAGAGATGACTGGGAGGAGGCAGAGAGTTGGCTAAGCGGGCATACAGAGATGGGCATACAGTAATTGGTGGGGTATGGGAATGCCGCAGGCATATCGCTAGAGGTACAGTAATGCCAGCACATAGGAGGCCACAACCTGCAGCTACCATGGGGCTGGTGCAAATATCCAAGATGTGACTGATGGTTGCATTTAAAATGCACCAAATGGCATTACAGCATCTAGAAAAGTGAGAAGAGGGGGGTGTTTGCAAGAAGCAAACTGAAGAGTGCGCCCAAAAAGGCACATTTGTCTTTCGGTTTGCTTCTTGCAAACACCCCCCTCTACTCAGTTACAAATACTGAATGTGTTGGGCGCACCACCAACCCACGACTACCATAATTTAATAGAGCAGTCCAGTATATTGGTCATTTTGATGTCTTTCGTATATATATAAAAAACGATGTAATAGTCTGTGCGGATCCATACCCCCTTCTCCTTAGCATCTAGATAAGCTCAGAGTGGGCATCTCAGTCCTAGCACGAGGGCGGATTAGGAAATAAAAGTGGCTGTGGAAGGTGGGCAGGAATGGCCTGACATTGGCAGCACCAGAGGTGTAAAGTGCTGTGCAGCCATCGCAGCAGCATTGCACACAGAGTTGCTGTTCTGCAGAGGGGAATAGTCCTATTCAATGCAAACCTGTGGTTGGCAGGTCAACATTAAATAGGTCATCAGTCAATAGTTCGACCACTTTTGGTCAACAGGCAATAGGACAACACATGGAAAAGGTCGGCATACCTTATTTCGACATGAGTTTTTCACATTTTTTCTAGAACACGTGTTTTTCATATGTTACTATCCAAGTGGGCATAGAGTACGGTATCCAATATCAACATAGGTCGACATAGACACCAAAAAGGGGAACACCTCATGTTGCCCTTTCCCTATCGACTTTTGACACATCGACACTTTGCTTGTGTTGACCTTTTCACTATGTCGACCTATGGCTTTTTGACCTTTTTTATGTCAAACTAAGCCATGTCAACCTTTTTTAATGTGTCGACCGAATGAGTGTCAACCAAAATATAGTCGCCCCAATGACCCATGGAAATGGAATAACAGAATGAATGGGGACAATGCAGTGTTAAAGAGTATGCTGATTGGCTGTCCTTCATGTGCAGGTTGGGGCCACATGCCAGCAAACATAACAGGCCTCACAGATATAAACAAGATGACTTCCTACAGCTCGATGATGTCACAAAATGAATTCACATATTCTGATGTCACATATATATTTATTTATACGATGTTTGTTCGGATGTCTGCGTAATACATTGGTGATAGCATCACTCTAGAAGCCCGAATGAATTTCCACCAGTTGTATCGATTATCCACTTGAGATAGTTGTTTTTCAGCCATGTATAGACTCCTGGTATTTTGGGATTACCACAAGTATTATAGGGCCCAAACGAGACGATACCTGTGTATCTGTTGTTACATATCAATGGACCACCGGAATCACCCTGAAATAGAACATATGACAGTTCACACATTGTACATGCTGCTCTAAGGATCAGATAGTCAGCTGTGGCTTCAATAAACACCTGTGTGTAATCAGGAAAATGCTCAATATGCTTTCATGAGTAATGATGCACTGTACCCAGTTATATTGTGTTCAGATTATAGGTAGGGCAGACTGGGCAGTCACCCATGGGCCCCCACACATAAGGGGCCCCCACACTGCCACAAATGCCCTGACCCTTACCGCTCTGTAGCCGCACATGCCAACAAGTGCAGGCACCTAACAGCTCCGGCACAGTAGTATGTGCAGTTAACTACTTGTGATGGAGAGAAGCAGTTATCATAAGCCTTCCACTGTTACTAGGGCACAGAGGAGGACCTAATTTCCAAATGTTCACTGACATATTTGATTATGACAGAGGTGGTGGCCACAGCTCCTCTCCCAGCCACAACTATCATGGGAAGTCTCACCTGTCTGACAGTGGCGGCATTGCACCCTCCCTTTTCACTCCCTCACTGCACTGTACACAGGAGAGGGGTGTCTCCTTACCTTCTACCTTCTCGCTGCCCCCACCGGAACCACAAATTTGTTGCCCCAGGGCCCCCACAAGCCTTACGGACATAGAACTTGCACTTGTCAAGTTGTGACAAAAGAAAAAAAAAGAAAACAGAAACTCGGGTGGGGTGCACGCTAGATCCCCAAAGTAAAGTTATTCTATTTCTGTTTAGGATTTTTTATTATTTTTAATTGTTAGTTTTAATTTTTATATTTATTAATTTTTTAGTGTATATTTTAATATGAACCTATATCATTAATTAGGAGGCCTTGTTGTCCAAATATTATATTTATAAAGTTGCCTTAATCAATCCCTGCGAATATTTTTGTTAATTATGAAAATATTAATAAAGGACTGGTTTTGTTCGTATTAATTGATTGATTGACCATCATATATCCTTAACATCGATGCACCATTGATGTCATAGGTGTTTCACTCAATCAAATTGAGATAAGGATTTAATCATAGGTCAAAAAATAATTAAAAATTTGGACTCGGAGATAAAGCCCTATCCTCCATATTAGCCCTCTACTACAACCCATCAGCAAGAGTTTTTATAAATGGCATGCTCTCAACCACCTTCAAGATTGCAAATGGTACCCGCCAAGGCTGTCCTTTATCCCCCCTGATGTTTGTTCTGGCTATAGAACCCTTAGCTGAAACTATAAGATCTTCCCCGAACGTCACTGGTCTAAATTTGTTTGGACAGCCATACAAGGTCTGCCTCTTCGAAGACGACATCCTTTTGTCTCTGACCAATCCTACCTCCTCCCTTAAAGGGCTACATGAAATATTACAAGATTATTCCAACATTTCGTTCTACAAACTAAAAAGCTCAAAAACAGAAGCTTTACCTATAAACTTTTCCACGAATTTATTAGCTGATTTTAAATCAAATTATGAATTCTCCTGGCAATCTAAGAGCCTAAAATACTTTGGAATTCATATTTCCCCTAAGATCTCAGACTTAGTCACTTGTAATCATCTTCCCACACGACTAACGACTGGATGCTACTTCACACCTCGTGGCTGGGTCGCATATCCGCCCTTAAGATAGTTCTACTTCCTAATTTACTATATCTATTCAGCACTATCCCTATTCTCCTCCCAAAACACCTACTGGCTAAATTTAACTCTATCTTTACACAGTATGTATGGAGAGGTAAGAAGCCCAGACTCTCCCGAAGCACAATGTCTCTCCCGGCTTGTCCTTTCCCAACTTACACCTCTATCAATTAGCATGTATCCTAGCACCCTTTGGCAGCCTGGTTTGCGACAGATATCGTCAAACCATAGGTCCTCTTGGAACGGGGATTACTCTCACCCCTTCCGCTAACTGACATCTTATGGCTTCCTGCTACCGGAAAACCAAAATCTATCTCCCAATCCTCGGTGTTACACTCCACCAGACTTTCCTGGCTAACACTTGTGTCATTGACTCACAAAATATCTCTCCCCTCGTTACAATTCTCCTTGAAAGGGTTAATGTGTTTAATTCCTGATTTATCTCTGGGGGTATGGATCTCCCAAGGATCTCCACACTGACAGATACCATGACAGAGGGTAACCTAATTACTTTCGCCAATGTTCAAGCCAAATACTGTATGCTATACCTACCAAAGATTTTTACAAATATCTCCAGCTAAGACACTGGGTGCAAAATGTCTGTAAACCACCCCATGCGTTATGGCCAATACCAAAATATATATAAATATATATACCACAAACTTTTAAAAACAGACTCCAAAGGTGCCATATCTTGGTGGTACACTTTAATGGTTGGATCTCAAAAGCCCACTAGATTCAGCTCCCAAATTAAATGGGAATCAGATTTATCCTGCAACTTTTCCGACGAAGAATGATGAGCTGTATTCTATAAGTGCTTCCATGTTTCTAAATGTCAATCCCATATTGAACAGTTCTATAAGATTATCCACCGACAATACCTTCATCTAATGCCTGCTGGTGACAATGCAGCAAAGTGGGATCATTGTTCCATATCTTTTGGTCTTGCCCTAAGATAGCTGGACTCTGTTCCAAGGTATTCTTCCTAATTTCAAAAATCCTGGGGTCCACAATCCTTCCTCACCCCAAAATAGCCATGTTTCACCTTTCAGATGAAGAACACCACAACGATCAGTATGTCATAGGCCATATTCTGTCCTCCACCAAAGTGTTCAAAGCCAAAAATTGGCTCACTCCATTGATCCCCACACCCTTACCCATAGAAGAGGACGTTCAAACACATTACGAGTTTGAAACTGCTGGCACAGCACGCTCATTTCCACATGACAGCTACTTAATAAAATGGACCCCGTGGAGTGCTTACAGAGCCTTCCTCACCAGTCACCCCCTACGTAATCTCCAGGTACACTACAACAACTAAATGGAAACCCATTACCAATGTAATTCCAGTTATAGCCCTTATTCAGATCGGAACGGTACGGCCCGCGTGCGGCCGTACCGCCGATGTTTTTGGTCTGCACATGCGCAGAGGTGAATCTGCGCATGTGCAGCCCCCTTCGCCGCAGACGGATTTCGTCCGCCGCAAAGGGGGCGGATAGGGGCGTGAGAGGCATCATGCCCTCATTTCCCTATGTGTACGCCCCGCGTTTCATGGGCGTTCCCATGCAAACGCGGGGCGTATGCATGGTAATGAGGGCATGACGCCACTCATGGGGGCGGAAAGCTGACGTCGCCGGATGTCAGCTTTCAGCCCCCATACAAGCTACCACACGGACGATTGTCCGTGTGGTCTTAGCTTGCGGGAGCTGCCGCGGCGTGCGGACCTGCCTTCGATGGTCGACGACCATCGAATGCAGGGGGCAGCTCCCACCATGGTGGAGGCGTAGCCTCCACCATTTTAATGCGGATCGCCAGCCGTCCGTGTACGGACGGCCGTGGCGATCCGTAGGGTGGGCGGGGATTGGTTTGTGCGGCCGGAGCCCCGTGTGCGGCTCTGGCCGCACCAACCAGAATAAGGGCCATAGAGAATGACTGCTACGAGACCCATCTAGCAATGACATAAGCTGCAATGTATCCACTCATATCTTCCCGTTTCGCTGTTTCCGAGTACCACTCTATACCCTCATGAGCCATAAGTTACATCATGATTATACCAGACATGTAATTGTACCTTGTACCTTTTTTTTTCTTTCTTTGTGTGTACCCTGCCCCCCCCCCCCATTTTTTTTCTTCTGTACCCTTTCCCCATATCCTTGTAAAAATTCAATTAAAATGTAATCTTTAAAAAGAAAAGAATAATTCAAGGAAACAAATAAAGTATGTACATTTTACCATATATACATACATATGTATACAACACTCTCCTTGATTCAGCCCCCTCTTGCTTTACCTTAATTTGCCCTTAATTTCTTTCAAGAGAATGGACTTTTGTTCTCTGTATTTCTGTAAAATCTGTTATAAATTACTTAATTCAGGCATAGAAACCCTAATTCATTGATCTAGCCTGATTGGATACTGTGTGATGTACTGTTACTGATTTACAATACATTGTTGCAAATTAGGTATTCTCTGGGAACTTGTAGGATAAATGGAACTCACAGAGGAGAACTGTATAAATACAGAAATACAGAGAACAAAAGTTTGGGCAAAATAAGGTAAAGCAAGAGGGGGCCGAATCAAGAGGACAGTGTTGTATTGTATTTATGTATATATATGGTAAAATGTACATACTTTATTTTCTTGAATTCTTTAGTGACCTACGATTAAATCTTTATCTCTAATTCATTGAGTGAAGCACCTATGACATCAATGGTGCATCGATGTTAAGGATATACTGTATGATGGTCAATCAATCAATTAATACCGTACTAACCAAACCAGTCCTTTATTAATATTTTCATAATTAACAAAAAATTTCGCTGGGGTTAAGGCAACTTTATAAATATAATTTTTGGACAACAAGGCCTCCTAATTAATGATATAGGTTCATATTAAAATATACATATACACTAAAAAATTTATAAATATAAAAAATAAAAAAAAAAACAATAAAAAATAAATCCTAAACGAATAGAATAACTTTACTTTGGGGATCTCGGTGCACCCCACCCAAGTTTCTTTTTTCTTTTTTTTTTTCTTTTATCTAAACAAGTCATAACTCGGGGGTGCACCACAGACCATCACACACACAACTTAAGGACCACCGAGGTGATGTTAAAACAGAAGAAATTTCTTAAATAATAGTCACTTATGACCCCAATATTCATATAACATAACATTTTTTTCCTGACTATATAGTGCGGTTCCCCTATATTATTTTTTTTAGTAAACTTGTCAAGTTGTACAAGATGATGGTCATTTCTGGGCTGCACAATAAGATGGTCATTACTGGACTGGAGAGGATTAGTGTTAGGCACTAGGGGGAGGGTTGTGGTTAGACTGTAGGAGGGGATGGTCAGTGTTAGGAACTAGGGAAGGGTTATGGTTGGGCTGTAGGAGGGGAGGTTTAGTGTTAGGCACTAGGGAGAGGGTTATGGTTAGGCTGTAGGAGGGGAGGGTTAGTGTTAGGCACTAAGGGGACGGTTATGGTTAGGCTGTAGAAGGGAATGGTTAGTGTTATGCACTAGGGAGAGGGTTGTGGTTAGACTGTAGGAGGGAATGGTTAGTGTTAGGTGCTAGGGGGAGGGTTATGGTTAGACTGTAAGGGGGAGAGTTTGTGTTGACACTATGGGAAGGGTTGTGGTTAGGCTGTATGGGTGAGGGTTAGCGCTAGGTACTAGGAGAAGGGTTATCATTAGGCTGTAGAAGGGGTGTGTTTGTGTTAGGCACTAGGGGGAGGGTTATGGTTAGGCTGTAGGAGGGGAGGGTTAGTATTAGGCACTAGGGGGAGGGTTATGGTTAGGCTGTAGGAGGGGATGGTTAGTGTAAGGTACTAGGGGGAGGGTTATGGTTAGACTGTAGGAGGGGAGGGTTAGTGTTAGGCACTAGGGGGAGGGTTATGGTTAGGCTGTAGAAGGGGAGGGTAAGTGTTGTGCACTAGGGGGAGGGACGGGTTGTGGTTAGGCTGTAGGAGGGAATTGCTATTGTTAGGTACTAGGGGGAGGGTTATGGGTAGACTGTAAGGAGGGAGAGTTTGTGCTGGCCCTAGGGAAAGGGTTGTGGTTATGCTGTATGCGGGGATGGTTAGCATTAGGCACTAGGATTTTTATGGTTATGTTTTAAGAGGGGAGGGTTAATGTTAGGCACTAGGGGGAGGGTTATTATTAGGTAGTAGGAGGGGATGGTTAGCATTAGGCACTAGGAGGAGGCTTATAGTTAGGCTGTAGGGGTGATGGTTATGGCTAGGCACTAGGGGGAGGGTTATGGTTAGGTTGGAGGAGGGGAGAGTTAATATTAGGCACTCAGGGAAAGTTATGGTTAGTCTGTAGGAACAAAGGGTTAGTGTTAGGCACCAATGGGAGGGTTATGGTTAGGCTGTAGGAGTCATGGGTTACTATTTGCCACTATTGGAAGGGTTGTTGTTAGGCTGTAGGAGGAGAGGGTTTGCATTATGAACAAGGAGGATGGTTATGGTTAGGCTGTAGGAGGATAGAGTTAGCATTATGAACTAGGAGGAGGGTAATGGTTAGGCAGTAGGGGAGGGGGGTTACTGTTGGGCACTAGGAGGAGGGTTATGGTTAGGCTGTAGGGGAGGGGGGTTACTGTTGGGCACTAGGAGGAGGGTTATGGTTAGGCTGTAGGAGGGAAGGGTTAGTGTTAGGCACTAGGAGGAGGGTTATGGTTATGCAGTAGGAGGGGAGGGTTACTGTTGGGCACTAGTAGGAGGGTTATGATTAGGCTGTAGGAGGGGAGGGTTAGTGTTAGGCACTAGGAGGAAGGTTATGGTGAGGCTGTAGGAGGGGAGGGTTAGTGTTGGGCACTAGGAGGAGGGTTATGGTTAGGCTGTATGAGGAGAGGGTTAGTGTTAGGCACTAGGAGGAGGGATATGGTTAGGCTGTATGAGGGGAGGGTCTGTGTTAGGCACTAGGAGTAGGGTTATGGTTAGGCTGTAGGAGGGGAGGGTTAGTGTTAGGCACTAGGAGGAGGGTTATGGTTAGGCTGTGGGAGGGGAGGGTTAATGTTGGGCACTAGGAGGAGGGTTATGGTGAGGCTGTATGAGGGGAGGGTTAGTGTTGGGCACTAGGAGGAGGGTTATGGTGAGGCTGTATGAGGGGAGGGTTAGTGTTGGGCACTAGGAGGAGGATTATGGTTAGGCTGTTGGAGGGGAGGGTTAGTGTTGGGCACTAGGAGCAGGGTTATGGTTAGGCTGTAGGAGGGGAGGGTTACTATTGGGCACTAGGAGGAGGGTTATGGTTAGGCTGTAGGAGTGGAGGGTTAGTGTTAGGCACTAGGAGGACGGTTATGGTTAGGCTGTATGAGGAGAGGGTTAGTGTTAGGCACTAGGAGGAGGGTTATGGTTAGGCTGTAGGAGGTGAGGGTTACTGTTGGGCACTAGGGGATGGTTATGGTTAGGCTGTAGGGGGGATCATTAGCGTTAGTCACTAGGAGACGGGATATGGTTGGGCTGCAGGAGGGGACGGTTTGAATTGTAGACATTCATTTCTGAATGACTTGAGTGAATATTTGCTTTCTAAATATACAGCACTTGAGAGATATCATCAAGTGTAAAATCAATAAAACTTACCTGGCATGTGTCATCTTTACGTTTCTTAAGAGGCCCCGCACATATCATGGTGCTGGTTATTATTATTGGTTTGCCCTTTTGCTTTTTATATATTTTCCTGCATTTTTCATTGTCTACAACTGTCAGATTAGCCTGCCGAAGAACATCTGACATTGTCTTCTTTTTAAAATCAGTCAAACCCCATCCGAAAGTGCTGCATATTGTTCCCGGCTTGACATTCTCTTCGTTCTTTGGAAGCGATAGAAGTGCCACAACTTTGTTCAACTTTGCAGGTTTTTCTAGCTGCAACAAAGAAACCTATATGTAAATTCATTGGCTACAAACGTATTATACCTCTACATTTGAGCAGGAAAGATCAGCTATGAGATCAGTGACCAGCATAATCAAGCAGTGAAAAGAGTGGTGAAGAGGCCCAGTAGTGAGGTTGCCCACAGCAACCAATCAGCATGATTGCAAGTACTCTATCATAAGTATAATATACAAGGCCAGACCATCACGGCCGGTACAAGGTTTTTCGGCATCCTAGTCAAAACTTCATCTTACTGCTCCTCACGCTTACACAGGAAAAACAACTTTCCAAATCCTCACGTTAAAGTGTGAAGGTGGCATCTTAGAAGTTCAACACCTGTCGTTTGCATGAAGTTCAACATCAATGTTTCTCTTAGAGGCATCCTTAATTTAGTGATAGTCAGACCCAAGTGCGCCTTCCAGATTCTAGAGAACCTAGGCAGATGCCTAATGGTTTAGTCATCCCTGCAGATTGTAGTCAGGGGTGTAACTCCCATAGGCAATGGAGATACCTGTCTCAGGGATCCAAGCGCTAAAAGGTACCGCAGCACCTGTGTAATTCACAATGTGACTGCTGCTCTTGCAGTGGAGCTCTGGGGTGCACCCGCTACTGTTGCAGATTTAAATTAACTGTGTCCCAGGAGTCCCCCACTAACACCCATGGGCGTAACTAGACATTTGCAGGCCCCAAAACAAAAACTTGTAAGGGCCCCTTTGAATTCCTCCCAACTTTTGTAGTTGTGAAATTGGGACCTAGGGGGTAGGGCAAAGTGATGAGTAGGTGTGGTTTCTGAGATAGGGATGAGGCCTATCACTGTGACCCTCGTTTTAGAATTTTCAGGGACATGCCAGTGCTCATCTTGAGTCTGGGCAGCCCCCGGCTCCCTCCCTGCACTGAAAAGATGGCATGCACTTTTCTCTACAGTGATCACTGGCTGTTTGCAGATCAGTAGTTATCTCTGGATCTGGCTCTATAACTGCCCCTCCTGCAGGACATTGCCACCCATGGAAGGGGCAGCAGGACAGTCTCCATATAGTGGGACTCAGGGCCGGATTATAATGGGGGCACAAGGGGTCAGTACCCCTGGGCCCCCCTCTAGCTAGGGGCCCCCTGTGGTTGGCAGGTATGTAAAAAAGTATTTTTTTTTAGCTAAAGGTTTTGTGCATGGGAGTGGGGTAGTGCTGCAGCTTCACCTATCTGCCAATGTGACAATGATTAAGTGTGCAGTGCATTACTGGGAGTTGACTAAGTCCCATGACACTTTGCACCAGAGGGCAGAGGCTGAGATGTTTGTGCTGAGCTCTGATTGGTGGAGCTCATTACATGCTTCTCAGGCCCATGGAGAACAGCAGCAGCAGCCTAGTCATGGGAGGGTTTTTAATCAGAGGCAGCACTGGGACTGTGAGGTCTCCTACAGAGCATGGTGCAGAGGGATAAACACAGGCTTTTCATGTATGTATGTGTATGTGTGTGTGTGTGTGTGTGTGTGTGTGTATATATATATATATATATATATATATATATATATATACATATATATATCCCCTGCAGTTACCCATTGACCAAGTTTATACAAGTTTATACAAGGACCCAATGCAAATATTGGAAAGCAAATACTTGTATGGTAGTATGATAAACCATGCACAGAAACATCCACGTGACCCACATCCTGCCTGCAGAGAAACCATCGGAGGCAACAGGCTGGGAGCACTGCATAGGTCAGTGCTGGCAGGGTGTGCAGTCTGCAGAGGTACACAATAATAATCTACTGATCTACTGAGGAGGAAGGAGATGAATTTATCTGTATTTTTTTTAACCTTTTTTAGACATCAAGAGATTGTTTTTATTGATCTCAAATTGCATATTGATATTTGTCATTTATATGAGGATAGTCATCCGTTTTTTTAATACAATACATCAGGGGTTCACAATCTTTTTCTAATCACAGCACCCTAGAGCAGCCATGTCCAAACTGTGGCCCTCCAGCTGTGGTGAAACTACACATCCCAGCATGCCTTGCAATAGTTTTAGCATTCCCTAATAGCAAAATTTTGGCAAGGCATGATGGGACTTGTAGTTTCACAACAGCTGGAGGGCCATAGTTTGGACATGCCTGCCCTAGAGTATCAGAATTTTTCGAAGACACCCCTAGGCCCCCCCCAAAAAAAATCAAATGAAGTAGATTGTGTATATATGTGCTTCTTAGGTTCAGTCAGAGGCAGAACTCTGGGAGGCAATGGAGTCATCTGCCACCGGGCTCCTGCTCTCAAGGTTTAAATCCATTAATTGAAAGCCATCAAAATTGCTTCTGTGCATGAGTTCTGAAATATATATGTGTTCTCCCTCTCTTTCTGTATAAACATACAGTATATAATATATATTTCATAACAGACTATATATGTTTTGAATAACATTGTGTGTGTGTGTGTGTGGGGGGGGGGGGGGCACCAATATACATCTTGCCTCCGGGCAACTGGGACGAACTTACGCCACTGGGTTCAGTTATGTGGTAAAGGGCAGGATTTGGTTCAGGTTGTACACATTTTATGATTGGCAGCCACCAGCACTGTTTTTTTCCAGAAATAATTGATCATAAATAATTTGAATTGGTCCTGGACGACCAACCCGAGGCACCCCTGCAAGTGTCCCGAGGCACCCCAGGGAGCCTAGGCGCACAGTTTGGGAACCACTGCAATACATTGTTTATTATATTGTATATTTATGTTAATTTTAGGTGGATATTTAATTTTTTTTATCAGTGATACCATACGCTGTTCTACTCTGTATCTAATCACATTTTTTTAGTGCCAGATTACCAAACAGACAGAGTAGTCATTGGCCTATGAGCCCCGAGACATTGTATCAAAATAATATTGATTTAATTTTCAAAGAATATTACAATCAAGCTTTCTAACTCACCATCGAGTGTATTTTCCCCCTGATCACAGTGCTGAGTAAGTCTAGATGGCATTAGAAGGCTTGTTAAGCAGCAAAATACCGCAGATTAGCGAGCCAACCAGAATGACCCCCATAGATGGGTGGCAAGCATCTATGTTTTGAGGTTGATGACTTACGTTTTTGGCAATGATCCTGAGAGCCCAATAATTTTCCAGCATCGATGGGTTTACTTTATACTGATATTTGATCATCTTCCTGCTACAATCAGATTAGCACCAACCTTTTGGATAGCTAGCCAATATCTGGTATCATTGTTTCCAACATTGGCATTTTATGCTTAATGGCTGTTTCACCCTACCATCAATGATCAATGGCAGATGGTAGGGTGAAACAGCCATTAGGCATACATACCTCAGCAATGTGGTGACCTACTGTAATGATACTGTATATTGCAGCAATGTACATACTGCACAATCTGCCATACAACAACGCAATATGACATTACATGCTTAATGTAACAACACTACATATGTCAGTTTAACAAACAATGAATTGGGTGGACTTGGGTGTACACACTATAAAATGTCAAGATCAGCCAATATATCGTATGGCATTAATGGGCAAGTTTTCTAGCATAGCCAAACACTGGGCTGGTTCTGAGTTGGCAAGTGCAATTTCTAATACAGTATGTTGGAGTTTGCCTTTGTTTTCTCCTTGTTTAACACAATCATATGCACAATGCAGGATTGTTACTGTATTCATTACTCCCAACTCATCCTAAATTTGCACTTATTTGGCGCATGGGAGGAAAACAACTAGAAACCAATTTAGATAAGACACTGGCCCTTATTCAGATCTGATCGCAGTACAAATTTGTTCTCAAAAATGGGAAAAACCATGTGCACTGCAGGTGGGGCAGATGTAACAGGTGCAGAAAGAGTTGCATTTGGGTGGGGTGTGTTGAAACAGAAATCGAAATTGCAGTGTAAAAATAATGCAGCCAGTATTTACCCTTCCCAGGAACAAAATAACTCACACAAATCTAACTCTCTGTACATGTTATATCTGCCCCACCTGCAGTGCACATGGTTTTGCCCATTTTGAGAACAAATTTGTACTGTGATCAGTTCTGCATAAGGGCCACTATCTTTTAATATAGCAGAGTAAATGAATTTTCAATCTGGAAGAGCTAGACTACAGTCTGACCTCAGGTCAGGATGCTGACTACTGAAATCCAGACGCTGTAATCCCAGCTATCGGGCAAAATACTGACATCGGAACTGCAACATGAGCAGAATACCAATGCCGGAATAGCCACAGCCAGTATCCACATTGTATGTTTGTGAGATTTCATAGAATAAGGATGGGGTGGAGTGTTAGGTGTATTCACTAGGGGGGTCTTAGGGTTACAGTTAGAGGGGAGGGTAGGGTTAGGCTGTGATGAGAGGGTTAGACTGTGGGGGAGTGTTAGACACTAATGGGTTTAGGCTGCAGGGAAGGTTAGGTGGTAGGGTAGACGGTTATGGAGAGTCAGCATTGCATTGCCGGTGTTGGCCTGCTGACTTCCAGTATCACAGCCACTGGCAAAATGTATGACCTACTAGCGTAAGTCATCGTGTCCTGACTACAAAATAAATATATTTGGCAAAAAATGTGGTGCAGGATTTAGTAAGTAGCCCATATACTCTTATTGCCTGGATACTACCAGTTATTAACATCAGTACTTATCTGCCAGGACAGCTCTTACAATGTATAGCGGTGGTGGCAAAGTTCTGACTTGTGGGTTTATGACCCAGTAAATCCTATCTGACTCTATGGACTTCACTTCTCCACACAGTTCGAGAGGACCCCACTCTAGAATCCTTCAAAAAAAGACTCAAGCCTTTCCTGTTCACTCAAGCCTTTCCTTAATTCCCTTAAGTATTGTTTATGAAAAGATTTTCTGTACTGCATTGTTCCTGTACTGTATTACATTCATTCTATCTGTTAAGCGCATTGAGTCCTATTGAAGAAAGAGCTCTATATAAATACAATTATTATTATTACTGCGCATGCAGGAGATTTAAAATATACAGGAGACTACTTAATATATGGACAAAATCATCATTACCTGGACAAGTTGAAGATCATGGACTTTCATGTCACGATCAAAACAAGGGTGCTTAATAGCCCGTTTAATCCCATATATCTGCTTCAGCTGCTGTGTGTCCTTGGTCAGAGAGTGGGCACCCAAGATTACCTTCGTTTTAGTTTCACTGGAAACCAAATATTGTAAGTCAGTTCGGTTTAATGGTAATAAAGGGTAATAAAAACTTGAATGTACACTAGTAATATGTTTTACATTGTTTATACTTGAATGTAAGGCCACATAACTCATCATGCTGTTGCAATTAAATATGCTATGGTGGCAGCAGACAGAGCTATCGATATGTCAATCCTTTCCATTTCCAGGCCGGTTGAGGTTTCCCATGTTGAGTCAAATTAAGCCGCGGCCTACCCTTACTGTGCAGCCGGGGCATCAAGATTGGTGCCTCTCCGATGGCCAAGCTCCAGAGACTCTTTGATTTTCCTGTAATACAAGCTGGTTCCTCAATGCATAAGCTAAGTCTTTTTGCGGATGATATACTGCTTTTTTGTCTCCGAGACAGTCCAAGATTTCAAGGGACTGTACCATTAGCCCTCCTGCAAGTCTCCCATCAGGGGGAGGCTGATGTTGCACAGGCTCTGCACAGCATGTGCACAACATCTTAACAGTGGATGAGCCCCAGGCATAGAAACATAGAATTTGGGAGCAGATAAGTACCTCTTGGCCCATCTAGTCTGCCCCTTCTTTAAACATGTTACCTCAAACCATATTTGATCCTTATTTTTTTGTAAGGATATCAATATGCCTATCCCAAGCATGTTTAAATTGTACTACTGTATTTGCGTCTACCACCTCTGATGGTAGGCTATTCCACTTATCTACTACTCTTTCTGTGAAGTAATTCTTCCTCACATTTCCCCTGAATCTTACTCCCTCTAGTTTCAGTGCATGTCCTCGTGTTCTGCTGCTCCTCTTCCTGTGAAGAATGTCTCCCACCTGTACCTTGTTAAAGCCCTTGATATATTTGAAAGTTTCTATCATGTCCCCCCTTTCCCTTCTCTGCTCTAAACTATACATATTAAGATATTTTAGTATTTCTGGGTACATTTTGTGATGTAGGCCATGCACCATTTTAGTTCTTTGTGCAGTACTGTATCTAATATATGTTTATCCTTTTGGAGGTATGGCCTCCAGAACTGAACACAATACTCTAGATGAGGTCGTACCAATGACCTATACAGTGGCATTGTTACTTCTTTCTTTCTACTGCTGATACCTCTCCCTATGCAACCAAGCATCTGACTTGCCTTCTTCATTGCTTTGTTACATTGCCTACCTGCCTTTAAGTCTCCTGAAATAGTGACATCTAGATCCCTCTCTTCCTCAGTAGTTTCCTTTATAGTGCCATTTATACTGTATTTGGATTTTTGAGACTCGAGTGCATGATTTTGCATTTTTTGGCATTACTCTGTAGTTACCATGCTCGTGACCATTTCTCTAATCTACTGTACCTAGATCATCAATCATTTTTTTTTACCCCTCCCAGTGTGTCTACCCTGTTGCATACCATTGTGTCATCTGCAAAAAGGCATATTTTACTCTCAATTCCATTTACAATATCACCAATAAAGATATTAAAAGCCCTGGTCCAAGTACAGATCCTTGGGGTACTCCACTTGTAACCTTTCCCTCCTGTGACTGTACTCCATTTACTACAACTCTCTGTTTTCTGTTCTGCAACCAAGATCTTATCCATTCAATCATCTTAGAATCCAATCCCAAGCTTTCAAGTTTATCTGCGATGTTGGACAGTGTCAAAAGCTTTACTAAAGTCTAGATAAGCTACATCTAGAGCCACACCTTGATCTATTACTTTAGTCACCCAGTCAAAAAGTCAATGAGATTTGTTTGACATGATCTTCCCCCAGTAAACCCATACTGTTTTGGATCCTGTAAGTTGCTGGTTTTGAGATATTCTATAACTCTTTGTTTTAAGAGTGTTTCCATCAATTTCCCTACTACTGATGTAAGGCTCACTGGTCGATAGTTGCATACCACTTTCTTGCTTCCACTTTTGTGCAGTGGAATGACATTCGCTGTTTTCCAGTTCTCTGGGATTACTCCAGTAGCTAATGACTGGTTGAATAATTGTGTTAATGGTTTTACCAGCTCCTCTTTAAGCTATTTAAGTATCATTGGATGTATCCCATCTGGCCCCATTTATTTATCCACTTTCAGTTTTCAGAGTTCTGTTAGGACTTTCTCCTCTGTAAATGTACTTGTTTCTCCTTCATACTTGCAACTTAACTGTGGCCCCTTTCCCTCTCTTTCAGCAATGAATACTGAGTATAAATAATTATTAGTATGATCTGCTATTACATTGTCTCCCTCAAGAAGACTTTAACTATCTGTCTTTAGTCTTATTATTCCCGTTTTTGTTTTTCTCCTTTCACTTATAAGCCTAAAAAAATGTTTTCCCTCCTTTACCCACTGACTGGGCCATTTTCTCCTCAGCCTTTGCTTTTGCACATCTGATTACCTTCTTAGCCTCCTTCTGTCTAACAAGATACACCACTTTATTGTTTATTATTATTTATTAACAATTTCTTATATAGCGCACACATATTCTTTTGTTTTTCCTATTGCACTTTTTAATTTTCCCACTTCTCCTGCACTCCTTCCAAGTTCCTCCACTCTGCCAAACCATCCCTTACAACTTTTCTCATCTCTACAAAATCAGCCTTCCTAAAATCTAACACCTTTGTTTTTGTGTGCGATGAGTCGCTCTCTGTCATTATTCTGAATCATACTGCTTGATGGTCGCTGCATCCCAGGTTTTCACCCACTTTTACATCAGATATTCTGTCACCATTTGTATTGTCTAATATTGCGTCCTTACGAGTGGGCTCCCTCACCAATTGCTGGATTGATGCTCATTGCAAGTACTTCAAAATATCCCTACTTCTGGTGGAACTTGCAACAGGCAGCTCCCAGTTTACATCAGGTAGATTAAAGTCTCCCATGATTATTACCTCTCCTTTTAGTGCCATTTTATTGATGTCCTGCAATTGATGACCATGGGACTTTTAAGGCTTAAGCCTATGGCATACTTCCACTCTCCAATATTAAAAATGTAATTAAGCTATTGAATTTATCTTGCTGCTTCTTCATTACTATTAGCAATATTTGCGTCAAACCGCTCTATTGCAATCATTTTTTTTTTTTTAAATCTTTTTTTATTGTTTTCCAAATTAACATACATTAACATATATTAATAACATTCATACCCAATGCCTTGCACTTAACACAAAATTTCACACAGGTACTAATCACAGATACATTTTACATTTCCCATTGGCTAGAAACGGCCCCAATACTGTGGAGACAACCGTGCCCCGCCACTTCTATCTGAATTCGAGGTGTCTTATATTATCCCCTGTATTTTCGTGGTGATCTTAAAGTGACTATAGTGCTTCGTGTGGCTAAGAGAATCATTTTAGTGTAATATGGTACATTCAGGATTTGCTTGAAGAGAACACTCAATAATGTGTTGCATAGACCCTGGTGAGATTGTGGTGCTGTGAGACTATTCAGCATGATGGCTATAGCTAATCTCAGACACTGCAATGTCCACAAGAGCCACAAGCACACATATTGGAGTGTATTTTGAGGTTGGGCAGGGGTATAGTGAGTCCGCAGTCCTGCTCTGGACAGGGATGCTGTGTTGGTTGCACTGGTCACCAGCCTCATTCTTCTGCTTCATTTATCCCACCCCCCAGGCTCTGTCCCTCCTCCCTTCTGTTCTGACTGAGCCCATAACCCAGCTGGAACTAAGGCCACGGCTCTTAGTTCTGTCAATAAGGTGCAACGTCAACCTAGAGCTTTTAAAGATTCAGCAGTGCTGCCCGTAGCATCCTTTAAATGCTATAGGTAGGCAAACTCCCATGTATACAGATGCATGGAATGTCTTCTAGACACTCTGTGCGCTACCGTGCTTCTGGGGTGCTAGCTGTCCGCTCTACATGACATCATGCACAAAGGTGGTGGGCCGGCATAAAGTGCATTAAAGCCTCATTATGGCCCAGTCATAACCTGTTGGGAATATGTGTGCACAGCCTTGAGGATGTAGCAAAGTGTATGTACACTTTGTCTTACAACTACAAACAGCCCAGTTGTTTAAAGATAATAAGCCGTACTCACTGTTATACACACGATGCAGGATGCTGGAAAATGTTTTGGATCCCTAATAAATGCAGGTCTCACTGGAGCCACTGTGGCACTAAACAATAAAATGTAATATTGCAACCCGTGGCAGAGTGTATTATTCGCACTGTAGACACATATCTTATACAATGCAGAGCACAGTAAAACAGAGACTAGGTAAGAACTGTGTATAAAGTCAAGGATGAAACATGGCTGAAAAAATGGGTGTAGGTGCTCTTATCGGAACCTTTTTTACCTGGGTTTGCAACTTTGCAGCACACAGAAGTACAAAGAGTCATGGTACATCTGCAATGTAATGCTGTCACTTTATGGTGTGAATAAGATGCACATTTTAAGAAAAAATATAATCACATCCAATGGTACCAATGGTGCTCAGAAAACAAAAGGGTACTTGTGTAGAATCACGGCTCCCACGATGGGCATCGTATGCGATCTCATGCGATGCGATGTCATTTTTCACTGAAATTATGAACATGAGTTGAAATCATGTAAAATGCACTCCAAATGTCATTTTTCACACTGTACCACCCCTGCTATCAACTCCAACCCGAAGCGTGGCAAGCGCAGCGAGCCCGCGCGGGGTGGCGGTACGCGTCCTACGACCTTTTCATACCCCCACTATCCACGTCGGCGTGGAGTTGAGAATAGAAAGTGTGGCGAGCTCAGCGAGCCACCGAGCCCGAAGCGTGGACAACATACGCGGATACCTGTGAAGCCCGCGAGGGACGCGGATACCTGTGAAGCCCGCGAGGGACACGGATACCTGTGAAGGTATCCGCGTCCGCTCGCCACGCTTCGGGCTCGGTGGCTCGCAGCGGTCACCACACTTTCTATTCTCCACGCCGACGTGGATAGTGGGGGTATGAAAAGGTTGTAGGACGCGTACCGCCGCCCCTCGCGGGCTCGCTGCGCTCGCCACACTTCGGGTTGGCGTTGATAGTGGGGGTGGTACAGTGTGAAAAATGACATTTGGGGTGCATTTTACATGATTTCAACTCATGTCCATAATTTCAGTGAAAAATGACATCGCATCGCATCAGATCGCATGCGATCTCATGCAGTCGCATGCGATGCGATCGCATGCGATTTTTAACAAAAATGCATAAAAACACGGTAAAATCGCATCTCATCGCATGCGATGGCATGCGATGGGAGCCGTGATTGTACACAAGTACCAACAAAAGTGTATGAGGATGTAGAGTTTCTATTAATAGGTCATAATTATTTAACACAGCCTGATACTAACCGTGATTTACATATTAGGCCACACCCCTGGGCGGGTAATATTTATTTAATTAAATTCCTTTGACATTTACCTTTCTGCAGACCATAGATATTAGAAAGTCATGTAAAATATTTGTATTTCTTGTGTACCCAACCATAGGCGCCGATTCTGTGGGTGCTCCAGGGCCCGAACACCCATGGAAAATGATAAGCACCCACGGGCCACAGCCGGAGCTCACCCGCCGCTTGCCGCCAACCTGTGCCGCTGAGTCTGAAAACACATTGGCGGAACTGCTGGGCAGTCAGCGGCGGGGTCCCTGTAGTGGATGGGAACTCAGTGGCGGGGTCCCTGCGGCGTGTATGTACTAGTTGCCAATACCGCTACTAGTTCCCTTCCACTGCAGGGACCCCACCGCTAACTGCCCATCCTCTGCAGGGACCCCACTGCCTCCCTAGCACTGCACGGACCACACTGCAGTGCTGCCCAGATCCCTGTCTGCCTCTGTCCTGGACTGGGGAAGGGGGGGTCTGTGGGGGGGGGGGCACCACTTCCCTAAAGGACATGCCCCCTTGACCACCCACCAGAAAAAACATAAATCGGCGCCCCTGTACCCAACCCTAATATTAGATTGAAAGCTCATCTGAGTACGGCAGAAGCACCTGAAAAATGATGTGTAACATACTTACAAATCGCAATGAGCGGCAGTTAGCACCCAATTTGCTTTAATGAGAGCTCCTCCGCACGATGATGACTTTGAATCCTTCCCCGGTGTTGTGATGAAAGCCATGTAGGGTTTGGAATGTGGATCAACCTCATTTCCTCCGATAATATCCACACACTCATCTGTGGATGAAAGTAGATTGTGAATGTAACTTTATAATGTTGGGTAGATCACAACTAGCAACCTGATATCTTCCAAATACTCGCATATGTACAGATGGATAAACAATAAGTGCCAGTCTCATAATGTATCGATGGTGTTGCCCACCTCAGCTCTGACAATGATGTTGCAATGACATCTTTATACCATGTTTGTAGATTATGTAGAGCATGATTCGCTGTGTAATCCGGAGCTCACAATGTACCAGGATCTGCTCTAGTAATTGCCTCAGCTAAGAACCAGGTACTTCAGGCTGTAGAACCTTTCTGTAACTTGTCAGTCTCTAATTCCGGCAGTATTGTGACTTACAGGATACAATTTAGGGCTCGATTTAAGAACGAGTCATAATCCCAGTGGTAAACATAGCTACCCCCCAGGTAATGACTGTACAACTTGTGCCAGCTGTGGATGGTGTAAGCAAAGACTTACATTGTGAAAGGGAGGCGTGGCATAGTGGAAAGTGGGTGTGACCTCACAGCACACCACTGGGCACTCCCGAAGATGCTGGGCTGTTTCCAAACTTTCCCTGGGGACTAAGTAAAAACCGGACCCGGATAAGACACCGGAACGCCGGACCAGACATCAAACTCTGCATTCCGGAGCTTATAGTGTCTGGTCCGAGGGGTGTCCCATGCAGGTGGTGTCTTGTCCGGGGGATGCCTGTGATTGCTCACACCAGGGACATGGGGAAGGGGAGATTACAGCCTCTCCGTGTGGTCTGGACCGTTCCAGTTTTTATTACATCCCCGGACCATGCGGTGAGGCTGTATTCTCCCCCCTCTCCTCTCCCAGGTGACAGGTGCGAGAGCAGCCTCATCAGATGGAGCACCCCCGGACAGGACACCCCCGGACCGGATACTACAAGCTCCGGAATGCAGAGTTTGATGTCCAGTCCGGCATTCCGGTGTCTTATCTGATTCCGGATTTTACCCATACCCTATGAGAAGGCTGTAATCTGACCCTTCCCCATGTCCCCAGTGAAATCTATCACAGACACTCCCCTGGACTGGACACCCCCGGTCAGGCACTACAAGCTCCAGAATAACAGAAATTGATGAATGGAGCCCATCCGATTTGGCGTTCCGGTTCCGGTTTTTAATCATAACCCATATCAGCGGCCATGGAACAATAATCAAATGCCACAATTGGGCAAATGTATGACCGGGGCTTTATGGGGGAGAAGGGGTATCAGCGCACGTTATGTGCACTGATACCGCTTATCCCTCATGTATGACGGAGCCAGCATGCACTATGCGCCCCTGTCCATATCAGCGCTGCTATCTAAATGATAGCAGGCCGAATGTATGAACGGTCAGCATCGCTGACCGTTCCGCACGATGCTGGTCTTGGCTTTGCCAGCCTGATGCTAGACAGCGCTGTCCCTGCTGTTGGCGCTGAGCTGCGCTGGGGATCTTGCGTGAGTAGTGAGATCCCGCGCATGCCCAGTGCTGCCGGCTGCGGGAAAGGAGACAGCGCATCAGTGTAAACTGATGCACTATCTCCAGGAGGGGACATCGCCGGAGGGGGGAGTTAGCGCTCCCCCGCTTCAGCAGACAAAATGTTAATACATCTTGTCGACGTCCCTTCCTGCTTCGCCTCGCTAATGAAGCAAAGCAGAAGTATCATAGCGGCGCGATAAGCGCCACTATAATACATCTGCCCCAATGTACTATATACCTGGCTTTTACACAGGATACAGCAATACAGGGTGAGTAACCCTTAGCACTGTAAATCTTTGCTCACAGACACAGGAATCGAGTTGCTCCCTTCTTACTGCATTATTAAGTGTGTGCTTTAAATCTGTGTATCTTGAAAAAGGTCTCTGGATAGGACCTGAGTGTAGGACTGTGTCTGGGATGACTGAAAACCTGCTTATAGTAACTAACTGTGTAGTGTAGTGTAGGTTCTGCCTACATATTTAGACAGCTGCTGACTTATTTCCGTGCTATTTTGAGCCCCTTGTGTTATACTGTGGGTTTTTTCACACACACAAAACTTTAAAGATGCATCCCCCCCATCCACCCCCATGTGTTCCTCCCAAGCCAGTGACCCCTCCGCACATCACTGCAAACTATAGCCTCCTTGTCATTAATATATAATGTTTCATGGTGAGATTGCGTGTCAGAGATTTTTAAGAAACATAATTTGTCTTGTATGACTCTCCTTACAAATGGAATTACATATGTATTATTACTATTATTATTATTATTATTATTATTATTATTATTATTATTATTAACAATGTATTTATTCATTATGTATTGTTTATGGACTCACTTCCCTTTACAAAGGAAAATAATCTACAAGATTTGTGCACATATTTTGTTTAATATTCTACAGTATATATGTTATAGCAGAAATATGTTTCTATGTTATTTGGCAGAGATAATGGATAATTTATGGACATTACTTAGATTGTATGCCGCAATTGCAATAATGTGCTCTTGATAATTACTTATTATATTGTAGCATTGTCCACTCACCCCTAATACATGCTCACCCCTAATACATGCAAATTATAATCTCTGCGCAGAATAATATTCTCATATAGGGCCAGATGTATCAAGCTTTACAAAATGTTAAATGGAGAGTGATAAACAACCATCCAATCAGCTCCTCACTGTCATGTTACTGGCTGGTTTTAAAAACAGACAGAGGCTGATTGGTTGGTTGCTTATCACTCTTCCACATTATCACTTTTTGAAGCTTGATACATCTGGCCCATATACTCTTATAAATATCATACCTCCCTACTGGACGTTCCCGCATCCCTCCCGCGGCCGGCAGTGTCCCGCTGCGGGGGGCAGTTGGGAGCCCCCCAATCTGACAGAATAGACGCTGTGCGCATGCGCACAGCGTCTATTCGCGTCCGAGAATGGGGACGTGACCTAATTTGCATAAGCAGAGCCCTCACTTACATACACCACGCCCCCTTTTCGTCGCGCGAGTGTCCCTATTCTGATATTGATAAAGTTGGGAGGTATGAAATATGAATACAAAAAAAGTGCAATTAAATAATTTGTACAAATGTACGGAGCTACAGTAGCATAAAGAGCATTTCAATAGATGACACTAAATCTACCTGTTTACTTACATCCATGGATATGAAAGAGGAGGGATAACACAGACAGGACGCCAAGGTGCTTCATTCTTACTGATCTCTTTGTTCTTTGTGAACGGAGACTCTTATTTCAAGTAGATATAGTTTTGAATGAGTGATGCGGTTTCACTTCTGAGAAATGTGAGCTGCACATAAGTGGTTTGTGGTACGCTTCAGGAGACCTGCCTGTCTCGTCACCCTCCAAGGGACAATTAAACTAAACTGTCTGTTATGTCACCCTTCGAGTAAAAATCATATGAGCATGATGTACCTCCATTGCCTTTAGAGGGTTAAACGTTTACCTGTCATGATTAAATGACTGCTCTACTGGATCGAAAAAATATCCCTAGACTAGTGGTTCCAACCACTGTACCGTGCCCCGCTAGTGTGCCGTAAGCGGTTCTCAAGTGATCTGTATACACTGCTTAGAAATTAAGCATGGATTGCTCTGTATGTATAGCCCACAGCGATGGCGATGCATGGTCACGTGTATTGCTATCACTGGCTTAGATCTTGACTACATGTAGTCAAGATCTAGTCAATTTGCCTGCTGGTGCTAACCTGAACACTGGTTAGCACAGATCGCCAGAGCCGAATTTCCCATTAGGCACGTGCCTAGGGGTGGCACATGTTTGGGGGCGGCACTTGGATGCCTGTGATAGTACTGTCAGCCCAAAATGTACCAATAACTGCAAAATATCCGCTTATATCTATCTTAAATAGAGTGTAAATGGATAGGACATGCAGATACTACCCCTGTAAACTGGGAGTTATGTGGCAGGAGCGGGGCTGGTTACTTAATAGTCTGGCGGCAGCATTTTGTACCAGCTGCAAGCGGTGCAATTATTTTGATGGATCCGATACGAAATCCCGGCGGTCGGGATCCCGGCGGTCGGAATCCCGACACTGGAATCCCGACCGCCGAAATCCCGACATGGGGGGGACGTGGATCGCCCCCCCCCCTTGCGGGCTCGCTACGCTCGGCACGCTATTTTATTCTCCCTCTATGGGTGTCGTGGACACCCACGGAGGGAGAAAGATTCGGGATTTCGGCGGTCGGGATTCCAGTGTTGGGATTCTGAACGCCGTGATCCCGACCGCCGGCAAATTGACCGCATCCCATTTTGATGGGAGACCCAGGTAGAGAGCATTGCAGTAGTCTCGGCGTGATGATATAAATGCATGTATGACTTTAGGTAGGTCTTCTGAGGGAATTAAGTGCTTGATTCTGCCTATATTCCTTAGATGATAGAATGAGGATTTGATTGTGGCTGACACCTGGGGTGACATTCTATGGGTTGTGATAAATAGACTTTTGCGATTTTTTTCGCAAAAACGGCCGAAATCGCATTTTTTTCCATTTTCGCATATTTAATGAGCTCCAAAAATGTGAAAAAAGTGCGATTTTTGCCAACAAGTTGGACACACTGGAAATGCGATGGCTGCTTTTCGCAGCACATCGCATCCAGATGTTTTCACATGGAAAAGTATACAAATCGCATATTTAATGGTATGCGATTTGTATAAAGTCTATAATTCGCCCAAAAATCAGACCAGGTTCTGATGGGCGAATTAGCCAGAACCCTGCACAGATCGCAATGTTCTGTGCAGGTTTCTGGTGTAAAAAAAAAAATAAACAGTTAAAAAAAAAAAAAAAACGAGCGCGGGGTCCCCCGCCCGAGCATAACCAGCCCCGGGCTCATTGAGCCGGTGCTGGTGACATAAAATCAGGGTCCCCGACAAATAGGGGTCCCCTTGATTTAATGAAACCAGCACCAGGCTCAAGGTCCGGCGCTGGTTCCCAAAATACGGGGGACAAAATGACTAGGGGTCCCCCGTATTTTAAGAACCAGCACCGGACCCAACCAGCCAGCAGGGTAAAGCCACAGCCGGGGGACACTTATTATATAAGGTCCCGCGGCCAAAGCATTATCCCCGTGGCTGGTCAGCATGGGCAGGGGTCCTGGGGAAGTGGGGACCCCCCCAATGAAGGGGTCCCCCCTCCAGGACTTACCAGCCCATGCTGAAAGTCCGGGGCTGTCCCCGATGCCCCTGGGCGGTGGGCATCGGGCTGATGTAAAGTGTAAAAAAAGAAGATAAACTATTATCTTATGCTGAAGAACTATGAGTCCCAGCAAGCCTACCCCGCATGCTGGGACTTGGAGAACCACAAGTCCCAGCATGCGGGGCATTAAAGGGCCCGCTGGCACTTGTAGTTCCATAGTACAAGAAATAGTTCAATAAAACACACTGACACCCTGAAAAATAAAAGTTTTTTTTTTTTTTTTTTTTTTTAAACTTTCTTTATTGAAAATTTTTCAACTTAAAGACAACAATGTTAGATCATCATATTATATAATATTACATCATACAATGTGTCTCGGTAATTATTTCCATTACATTTTGTATCAACGATGTTCATTAACAGTGTATATAAACATTTCACTTTTCTAATTAGTTTAGTTATTTATACAATCTAGTTGGACTCCTGCTAATTTCTATACCTACATAGATAATTATCACACGACAACACTGGTATAACATGTAGACCTAACCAGACAGACACAAGACAAAGACAAGAAAAGGGGAGGGGGGGGGTTGCATTTTGGGTTGAGTCAGACTGTGTAAGGTAAGGAGATGGGAATTGCGGGGGGTGTAAAGAAGTCTATCAAAGAAAGGGAAGGATGGAAAGGGAAGGGGGGGGAGGGGGGGGTGATTTAGCAGCATACAAACCTTTCTTTACAGTTCAATCTAAGATACATTTTAATTATGTTTTGTCTATACTTGCTATAACAATTTACACTAAAACTACATTCACAAGATAGTGCTTCAAGAATGGTATTGCAAGTGTGATATATTGAGACAGTCCACCTTTATTCTGATTCCTTAACATTATAGGGTTCATAATCCCAAGGAGAATAGAAAGAAAGTAAAATAAATAAAAAGAAATAAAAAGAAATAAAGAAATAAAGAAAAAAGGGTTATCAAGCAGATTCAAAAACTGACATAACATGTGATTTTTCTACAGGGTCTAGTGAGTTTATAAAAAGTGACCATTTTCTAAAAAATCTATCTGACCCATGCTTCAGGTCCAACTTTGCATATCTTCTATCAAAATAGAGTATGTGTAGCAGCTTTTGTTTAACATCAGCTAGTTGTGGTGCTGTTTTAACCGTCCAGTGGATGAGTATGCATTTCCTAGCTATTGTTAGAATTAGTATCAGCAGTGGCAAATCTTTGCTTGTGATTCCATCCAATTGCCATTTGTCAAAAGATAGGCCCATAAAGGCCAGTGGCTCGACATGAAGACGTATATGAAACACATCAAATAGGAAGTTGATCACTTTATGCCAGAACCGATTTATCTTATAACATTGCCACATGCAATGTGCAAAGTCTGCCTTAACAACCCTGCATTTAGGGCATTCACCTGTCTCCTCTGCTATCATGTACTTTCGCCTGTGGGGAGTTATATATGCTCTATGCAAAGTGCGTATAAGAACCTCCTGTAAATATGTCGACTGTAAAGCTTTAAAGGAGGTTTCACATAGCCCAGTCAGATCATTTATCTGAGTAATATAGGGTATATCAGTGGCCCATTTATCTCTCAGTATTCTCCATTGGACGTGTTCTGTGCAACGTTTCTTTACCAAGAGCATATATAAATATTTTACCCTATAACTTTTGGATTGCACAAAGTTCAGAAGCAAATCGATTGAGATGATCTGTGAGGGAAAGATGACTTGAAATGTGTTTGGAGGAGGAGCCTTAATTGAGGTCAAGAAATGTCTCACTTGGAAATACATTAAGTGATGTGACTTGGGTAGGGAGTACTTTTGCATCAAGTCTAAAAAGGTAGATATGGAGCCTCCTGGGTCAAAAATCTTGTTTGATGTCTCTAACCCCTTCTTTCGCCATGTATTGAATGAGGTGTTGATCAACGAGGGGGGAAAGGAAGGATTACCCCAGATAGATATAAATTGGGATATAAGTGGATTTCTATTAGATATCTTATTCATACTTATCCAGTTTTGATACGTGTCATGGAATAAAATGTGTAGCTTCAGTTCTGTGGGTATGTCTTTATATTTCGCTTGTATCAGTGCACCTGGGGCATAAGGGTAAAAAACAGCTCGATCTAGATCAAGGTCGGTGTACGTGGGTTTGTTCAGGATCCAATCACTAATATATCTAAAAAAGATGGCGGAAGAGTAACTTTCTAAATCCGGGAGACCTAGGCCTCCTTCACTTCTGGGTGTTTGTAATTTTAATTTGGCGATTCTAGGGCGTTTTCCCTGCCATATGAACTTTGAGAATAATGCATCTAATCGAACTATGTCTGATTTTTGCAATTTGATGGGAAGCATTTGCATAAAATAAAAAAGCTTGGGAAAGATTATTGAATTAATTATGGCTATCCTGCCTAATAAGGAAATAGGCAAGTCCTTCCAGGCCAATAATTTTGTCGACAACTTGTTAATAACTTGTGAAAAATTTAATGGGTAAAGATTAGATAGATTGGCACTTATTTGGATTCCCAAATACTTGAAATGGGAGCTGGTGAAAGAAAACGGGATGTCCAGGTGTCGCAAATTCTGTTGGTTAGATTTTCCCAACAGTAATATTTCCGATTTAGAGAGGTTTACCTTATACCCCGAGACCTGACCGAAGGAGCCGATGAGGTGCAGCAACGCCGGAATAGAAACCGATGGATTTGATATGAATATTAAAGTGTCGTCTGCGAATAGGGCAATCTTAAGTTCTTCCGAGTTAATCTTAATACCATGAACTAGTGGTGAGGATCTAATTGCCACCGCCAGGGGTTCTATCGCAATTGCAAAAAGCAAGGGCGATAGAGGACATCCCTGGCGGGTGCCTCTTCCCAATTGAAATTCAGGTGACGTTATTCCGTTACATGATATAGTTGATTTCGGGGCTGTGTATATCATTTGAATTAGCTGTATAAATTTTGAGGGGAAACCAAATTGATGTAGAGTTTTAAACATGTGTGGCCATAACACAAGGTCAAATGCCTTCTCGGCATCTAGCGTTAAAACCATCTGCTGTTCGCTCAGGGATGACGAGAAGGCATTTGAGTGCTGGATAGCCGCCAAGACTCTGCGGACATTTGAGACCGAGTGTCTGCCAGCTATAAAGCCGGTCTGGTCTTTGTGAATTATCCACGGTAAAACTTGCTTCAATCTCTCTGCTAATATTTTTGCGAATAATTTATAATCAATATTTAGCAGAGAGATTGGGCGATATGAACCAGCCAAGTTTAAATTCCGGCCTTCCTTCGGTAGTACTTTTATGATGGCGTCCGAAAAATATGACGGAAGGGTTTCGCTCTCCATTATGTGATTGAAACACGCCGTCAGTGGTTCGGCTATGTGTTGTTCCATGAATTTGAAAAACTCATTCGCATACCCATCCGGGCCTGGCGCCTTTGCCAGTTTTAATTTTTTAATGGAAGTCGTCACCTCTTCCAATGTAATGGGGGAAATCAAAATATTTTTAAGTTCCTCCAGAACCTGCAAGCAGGAAAGGGAGCTCCAAAAGGAGTTCATACGTGGCCGACCCTCGGTCCCAGTAGGGGGCATCTCTGCAGTCATCGGCTCCTCTACAACCTCTTGTGGGGGTGTATATAATTTCTCGTAAAAGGCTCTTAGAACTTCAGCAGTTTGTGTGTCTGTTTTTGTAAGAGAGCCATCCTCTGTAACCAGGGGGTGGACCGTGATTTTTTTCCTCGAGCCTTGTAATAAATTTGTTAGCATAGAGCCTATTTTATTTCCAAACCTATAGAATTTAGAGTTAATGTTAAAAAGATATTTATCACTTTGTGTCTTTAGGTATTCCTCATAATGGATCTTTGCGGCCTGGTATTCCCGCTTTGTTTCCTCAGTGGGGCCCTGTTTAAAATGTTGGTATTTTTCCGAAAGGTTATTTTGTATTTCTGTATATTTTACATTATGTGTTTTTTTTTCTGCTGATATATATGCTATAATCTCTCCTCTTATGACAACCTTTGCAGCCTGCCAAAATAAAGTAGGGTTAGAAGTTTTTGTTTGGGCATTAGTAGCTGCATATGATTGCCATGCTTTAAGTAATGCGTCACGTAACCCTTTGGATTGTATAAGGTGCGATGGGAACTTCCAACTGGGTTTGACATAGCTAACTTTCGTGAGTTCAAGCTCAATGGACACCATGCCGTGGTCAGAAAGGACTGGAGATGTTATTTTTGCGTTTTTAACTTTTGGAAATAAGGGTTCTGCTACTAATATATAATCAATCCTTGAACAAGTTTTATGCGTCAAAGAGACACAGGTAAATTCCCTTTCTATCGGATTTAGAGCTCTCCATGAGTCTATCAGATTTAGAGATTTTAATATATAGGAGATGCCTATTTTAGGAAGGGGTTTCTGAGTTTTTTGGGGAGGGGATCTGTCCAAGTAGTTTGAGGAAATGAGATTTAAATCTCCACACAATATTAGGTTGGTCGGGTCATATGAGTGGAGTTTGGCCAATAATTCAGTGAAAAAGGACTTTTTATATTGAGTCGGGGCATAAATGTTTCCGATGTTTAAAGTGTGGTTCTCAATTGTTACCTTTGTAAAAACATAACGACCGTTAGGGTCAGACACAACAGACACAGCCTTGAATCCCAGAGATTTTCTGGCTAAGGTAATTACACCACATGATTTTGTATTAAGTGATGCTGAACCCAAGACTTCCCAACCAAGCATTCCTAATTTCTTGACCTCCTCTGGCATTAAATGTGTCTCTTGTAAACAAATCAAGTCAACCTTTTGCTTCTTCAGATATATCAATAGTTTGCGCCGTTTACTAGGGGTGTGTATGCCTCTAATATTCAAACTGCTAACATTAATAGACATTATGTAACATTTTTAGATACCTCCATTTAGACTGCTGTTGTAATCCTGGGGAGATACATGAGGGATGACACATGAGGGAAACATAGAACACAAAGACACGGACAGGGGTGGTAGAAAACTTATTTACACATGCAGCTCTAGTAACCTTCGCCTCAGGGGACTTCCGGCAATGCACTGCCAAGTGCAGGTATAATTGCACATAGCAATATTTTATAAGCAACAATAATATAAGGTGAAAACCGTAAAACATATAGCGTCATTGCCTCTGTCCTCGGCAGCTCTTATTATAACAATAAAAACACGAATTTAACTCAGCAACCAAAACAATGATAATCTAAGTATTTTGTTACCATTCCAAAATTGCCAGGTGGGGTAGGGGAGGAGGAGAAATAACTCCATCACCTCTCCACCTAGATGCCCAGATTCTCTTATTTATATCAGGAACGTGGGCAATTCTATTTTGTTTCGCGTCCAGCACTTATAATAAGTATACTCAGCCAGGTTTCTTGGAGGAGTTCCCTTTAGGGGGGTCTTGGCGAGTAATTATACGCTTCTTGATAAGGAAAGCTTCTGCTTCTTTAACTTCTGTGAAGTCATGGGTCCCAGAGTCCGTGAAAACTCTTAGGCGTGCAGGGAACAACATGGAAAATTTGCAGTCGGCTTTTATCAACTCTGTACAAATATGTGAGAATGCCCGTCTAGCTTTGGACACCTCACTGGAGAAGTCCTGAAAAATTCTTATTAAATGTCCTTCCCACTTCAACGGTTGCACTTTCCTTGATGCATTCCAGATTATTTGTCTATGCAGAAAATTTAGCACCTTCATTATCACCACTCTCGGTCTTGATTGGTCTTGAGTTGTTGGGGCACCCACTCTATGTATTCTTTCAATTACAATGTCGGCGCAAGCCGTTTCAATCTTCAACAAGTTAAGAAGAGTAGTACGGACAAATCCTTCTAGTTGGGGGGGTTTTATGGATTCTGGTATCCCTGCAATCCTTATATTATTCCGTCGTGCCCTGTTTTCGACATTTTCTAAGCGATCATTAAGCTGCTTATTGCTTATCTTCAGGCCTTTTACTGTTTGTTGTAAAGATTGGATATCATCCATATTTATGCTGATTTGACTTTCGGTTTCTGTCATTCTGTCACTGAGTCTATCAATCTGAGCCGCTATGTCAGTCACCACCTTTTGTAATAAGGGGGCCATAGATGCCTGTATTATTGATATTAGGTCACCTTGTACAGCGCTGGCCGAATTTAGCATTATATGAGTGCCTGTGTCTAATGTCACTGATTCTATAATTGTTTTTTTTGCTGCAGGGCTCCCCTGAGCTTTGTCTGGGGTTGCCGGAGTGTTTTGCTCCACACGCCTTTTTTCTTGGCGCTGGGGCTGTGGTTGGGTTGGGGATGCCTGCTTGCCCGATGGCTGGGGTTCAGGAATGGTATCCATGTCCCCAGTATTTCTCCTGGGTGAGCGGGATCGAGGCCTGTGTGGTGCTGACAGGGTTGCCGTTAAGTGTTTTTCTGCACGAGAACAAGTGAGAATCCCTATACAATGTAGAGTGAGTATAGGTCAAACTATCCTTGTCCCTGTGGGGTCAGTGGAGTTCTTTATAAAATTAAAAGCAGGTGTGTCCGTTTTGTAGTGTTAACCTTTTAGATTTCCTTCTGCACCACTGCTGAATATATATACTGCAGAGAAGGAGGGGGGTCGGCAGCTTAGGTGTAATATGATTTTGGGCACTGTGCTATGGTTATAGCCTTTCCTTTTCACTGGGCCCCGTTAATCAGATCTTGTGGGCTGGGGCTGGAGCGTGTTAGCGTGCTAGGTACCTTAGGAGACCTCTGTTCCGTCTGCTGTGATCCGCTCGAGCAGCCGGCTCTCCTGGAGTGATTTGTCCACCGCCCTGTGCTCTCTGTCCCTCCGCCGCCACCCCGTCAGTGTCTGCTGCGCAGTGTTGATGCTGCGACGTGTGTCCGCCTCTGGACGGTACAGGCCCCACTTGTCCGGCTTGATGTCGTGCCGCCGACCGCAGCGCTGATCACTCGCAGCGGGGGGGAGTATGCGCCTGCACTCTGCCCAAGTCGCGGTGAGTTGGAGGGGATATTTTCTTTCTGTTCTGGTGCTGTATTGCCTGGAACGAGCTGCCGGGAGACGGAGCACGAGGAGATGCTGCCTACTCCTCCATGACGCGCCCCGGAAGTCCGAAAAATAAAAGTTTAATACATACACAGCCCACACACACTGATACTTACCTACCTTGAGCCCGTAGGTCGGTCCCTGGATCCTGGGTCCGGGCTCCGGGGCTCCAGGGCTGAAGAGTCCGGTTCCGGGGCCTTGGTCCTGGTTCCGGGGCTGGTCCGGGGTCCAGGATCTAATGAAGTCCACAGGGGTACCTGAGGAAGGAAATCCTACTCACCTGGTCCCCGGCGACGACATCGGCATCCTCTCCGGCAGACGCGCTGCTCCCGGCTGCTGTGGTACCCGCTCTCGGACTGAAGAGACGCAGAGATTTTCATCTTCCGCGCCTTTCCTCCGGATGATTATATTGGCCGCCTAGCGGCCAATCAGGAGCCGACTTTCTTGGCTCCTGATTGGCCGCTAGCCGGCCAATGGAATCATTCTGAGAAGAGGCGCGGAAGATGAAACATCTCTGCGCCTCTTCAGTCCGAGAGCGGGTACCACAGCAGCGCGTCTGCCGGAGAGGATGCCGATGTCGTCGCCGGGGACCAGGTGAGTAGGATTTCCTTCCTCAGGTACCCCTGTGGACTTCATCGGATCCTGGACCCCGGACCAGCCCCGGAACCAGGACCAAGGCCCCGGAACCGGACTCTTCAGCCCTGGAGCCCCGGAGCCCCAGGACCAGCCCCGGAACCAGGACCAAGGCCCCGGAACCGGACTCTTCAGCCCCGGAGCCCGGACCCAGGATCCAGGGACCGACCTACGGGCTCAAGGTAGGTAAGTATCAGTGTGTGTGGGCTGTGTATGTATTAAACTTTTATTTTTCAGGGTGTCAGTGTGTTTTATTTAACTATTCCTTGTACTATGGAACTACAAGTGCCAGCGGGCCCTTTAATGCCCGCATGCTGGGACTTGTGGTTCTCCAAGTCCCAGCATGCGGGGTAGGCTTGCTGGGACTCATAGTTCTTCAGCATAAGACAATAGTTTATCTTCTTTTTTTTACACTTTACATCAGCCCGATGCCCACCGCCCAGGGGCATCGGGGACAGCCCCGGACTTTCAGCATGGGCTGGTAAGTCCTGGAGGGGGGGGGACCCCTTCATTGGGGGGTCCCCACATCCCCAGGACCCCTGCCCATGCTGACCAGCCACGGGGATAATGGTTTGGCCGCAGGAACTTATATAATAAGTGTCCCCCCGGCTGTGGCATTACCCTGCTGGCTGGTTGGGTCCGGTGCTGGTTCTTTAAATACGGGGGACCCCTAGTCATTTTGTCCCCGGTATTTTGGGAACCAGCGCCGGACCTTGAGCCTGGTGCTGGTTTCATTAAATCAAGGGGACCCCTATTTGTCGGGGACCCTGATTTTATGTCACCAGCACAGGCTCAATGAGCCCGGGGCTGGTTATGCTCTGGCGGGGGACCCCGCGCTCGTTTTTTTTTTTATTTGCGCTTTCCTGGAAACGTGCGATTTTTAGATATGAAAATCGCACATTTTCAGGACTAAAGACATCGCACCACCTCGCACCTATTCGCACTATTTGGCCAGTTTTTCGCATCTCATTAAATATGCGAAAAACGGCCCAATCTTGCGATTTGAAAAAGGGCGAAGTGGTGCGATAAAAAAAACACGCATTTATCTCATCCCATAGAATGTCACCCCTGGTGTTTAAGTGTCAGGCCACTATCCAGGACCACACCACATTCCGCACATGATCAGAGTTTTTTAGTGCTGTGCCCCCCAGCGTAAGACCTGTCAGTTGGCTATGCTGTAGCTTTGTCCTGTGGTTTATCATCAGTACTCCTGTCTTATCTGGGTTCAGTCTCAGCCAACTGGCTCATTCATACATACTACACACACTTTATTGCAAGTGTGTTTACCAATAGTAAAGGAGGCTGCCGCCCCTAGGCATAGGCAGAAGCCCTAGGCAATTGCTTAGCATGCCTATGCCTAGGGCCGGCTCTGGAGACTCCTTTTTTCGGTTGCCGCTTGATAAAGCAACACATACAGGCACCTCAACTGATACACAAGTACCTGTTTCCAAGTTAAATGCATCTGACTGTGCAAGGACTGCGTTTCCCACCTTGTGTGTCTTTAGAAGCAACAATACCGCTTGGTACTGTAAGTCTAGATGAAATGATCGCTTGCACCAGGGAAACTTGCACTAGCCATATGCAGCTTCTCCATTAGAGTAGGGTTGCAGTTACAATCCTGGCGGTCAGAATCCAGGCGTTCAAAATCCCGACGCCGTAATCCCAACCGCTGAAATCCCAACACTTTCTCCCTCTATGGGTGTCCATGACACCCATAGAGGGAGAATAAATGAGTATGCCGAGTGTAGCGAGGCACCTGGCCTGCTGCGTGTCGAGTGCAGCGAGCCCGCAAGGGTAGGGCAATCCACGTCCCCCCCTTGTCGGGACTTCGGCGGTCGGGATTCCGGCATCGGGATTTTGAATGCAGGGATTCCGACCGCCGGGATTTAGTACCAATCCCTTAGTGTATGACCTCCTATATGAGCATTTATAATTCTAAGGGGTAGATGTATGAAGCAGTGATAAGAGAGAAGAAGTTATACAGGTACTTAATCATCGGCCAATCAGCACAGAATGTTACAGGCTGGGTTTAAAAAGGGACAGTCAGGAGCTGATTGGCCGGTTATAAAGTACCAGGCACTCCACCCTTATCACTGCTTCATACATCTACCCTTAAGTTCCCAACTAATTAAGCACCACAAGCCAGTACATCTCCATGTGTCCAGGAATATTCTGCAGAATCATTTTTTAAACTTACAGGGATCTCTAACTGACCCCCCGCTGTTAGTCAATGGTCTTAGGAAGAATTGAGGTTTATGGCAGGAAATCTGTAATAACATATTAAGAAATGTAAAATTCATGGGAAGAATGGTGGCTGGTTTGTAATATTTGTCATGCATAATGAGATTGTCTCACCTGCCTGCAGCCCCCCACCCGACATAATCCACACTTAGGTCATCAGCTTGCTCTAGCAATTCAGCTACTGTATGACCTTTTGTACTGTCGGCACTTCTGAGTCAGTATGACCATACCAATCGTTGTCACGAACAACCACATCTCTGGTCTCATCTACAGCAGCAGGCAGCCTGGTGGTCTCTGTGTACTGTGGTTTACCACAACACTGGAACACAAGTCACAAAAGTCATATTGTGTTTGTGTCATTTATGGGAAGTGGCGCCTGTGTATTATTCAGATGTGTCTCTCCTGAGAATAATGAGAAATCTTAAACTTGGTTATATTATATTAGATGAATGGATGATTTGTGCAGTCCAGAATGACATTATCATCATCATCATCATTATTATTATTATTATTATTATTTATCGGAAACCACAAGTGTTTTGCAGCGCCGTACAGAGGAACAGTACAGGGAGACAAAACTCAGCATTACAGTAAATAAATAACAAAAATAGACAAAAATGGTGGCTGAGCGTGTGAGTATGGGGGAGCTGTGAGTGAAATGTGAAGAGAAGAGGGCTTTGACAACAAGAGGGAAGAGGGCCCTGCTCTGAAGAGTTTACAATCTAGTAGGAATGGGAGACAGATTACATGAAGTGCAATCAGGTGGGAGGTGGCTTGATAGCAGGATGTGAGCAGGCAGAGATGGACAAGGCATGTGGCAGGAGGTCGGGGGACAAGCCTCAGGACTATGGAGGTTATTCTGGTTGGTGCGTAAATTTCCGTATACTTTCGGATGCCGTTTTTTAGCCGTCTGCGCATGCGCGGGGAACACTATGCACATGTGCCATGCATGGTCTACGTACTTGTACTCACTAATACCGCACAGAAATGTGCACCGCAATCACTCGTGAAATATGGGCGTATTATGGGCGTCATTCGGAATGACACAGGGGCGTACTTTCAAAGTGGGCTAAACTGGGCGGAAACATGGGCGGACACGGGGGAGTGCACTTATTTTGGTAGGCGTGCATTCGGACAGCACACCGAATGCACGCGAACAAAAAGGCTAGAAATATGCGGTGTCCATAAGCAAGTATTGCTTTGCGGACACCACTCGGTCATGCGCTAGGCAATCGGAACGCCTAATCACTGAAACCATTGTCAGGTGAACACAATACAATCCACTCCTTTACTCATTCCTTGTTAATTACACGCTTGTCACTGCTTCAATTGGAACCATTGCAGCTTAAATGGAACATTACTAAACACACACATATATGCAGCACTTTTCACACCCTTTTACACTGCAAATAATGAACACAACTTAATAGTAATATATATGGTCGACGAGTATTAGATCGACGGTGTTTTGGACGAAGTCGTTAGTCAGACTGTACGGTTTTATCGAAAGTGTATAGATAGACAGTAGCATATGGTCGATCATAGTTAGATCGAAATATGCAAGGTCTTACGGCAGAAAGGTAGACCGCTATTAGGTCGACCTGTATCTAGGTCGACCGCATTTTTATCGACAAGTACGAGGTCGTTAATCGCTAGGTCGTCCGCTATTAGGTTGACCGGTAAATATGTCGACCGTTTCAAGGTCGAAAATTACAAGGTTGATCAACAAAAGGTGGACCGCTATAAGGTCAACAAGTGCAAAGTCAACTGTTTATAATTTGAGCACATTTAGGACGCCTTACACAAGGTTCACCGTTAATAGGTTGACACATAAACCACGTTGTACAGCAGTATTCTGACGTGGCACCACAAGTGCCACAATGACCTGGCACTGCTTAGCGCTGCACACCCCCATTACACCGTCACCCATGAAGCTCTCCACCCCTGGGATCCTTCCATCTCCCTAGCTGCACCCATTAAATACAGCACACCTATTGCCGGCTAAAAGCAGACTCCCCAAGTCTCCCCTTAGAGTCACACAGCCTCCCGTCTGCATTTAGAAGCTCAACTCCACTCTAGCGCATTGCCGGGCCCTATCATGACTGCGGCGCCCAGTAGGCAGCTGCCCAGGGTGCCGGGATCTCGGGGGGGGCGCTAAAGTCTGCTTATCAAATATTCGAGGATTTCTGTGGAGGATCCCTGTTGTACTTAATGCAGCAGGCTGCTGTGGAACCTCTGAGACCTCCCCCACACTTTCCCTAGAGGCATACTTCCCTACTTTGGTGCCTAAGAAGACTTATACCGGCCCTTGTGGCACCACAAGTACCACAATGACCTGGCACTGCTCAGCGCTGCACACCCCCATTACACCGTCACCCATGAAGCTCTCCACCCCTGGGATCCCTCCATCTCCCTAGCTGCACCCATTAAATACAGCACACCTATTGCCGGCTAAATGCAGACTCCCCAAGTCTCCCCATAGAGTCACACAGCCTCCTGTCTACATTTAGAAGCTCATTCCACGCTAGTTGATAGCGCTTTGCCAGGCTCTAATATTACTGTGGCACTACAAGTGCCAGAATGACCTGGCACTGTGCAGCGCTGCAAACACCCATTACACTGTCACCCATGAAGGGCTCCACCACTGGGATCCCTCCATCTCCCTAGCTGCACCCAATAAAGACGGCACCCCTAAGCACCCCTATACCTGACTAAATCCAGACTCCCCAAAGTCACACAGCCTCCCATCTACATGTAGACGGGAGGCTGTGTGACTTTGGGGAGTCTGGATTTAGTCAGGTATAGGGGTGCTTAGGGGTGACGTCTTTATTGGGTGCAGCTAGGGAGATGGAGGGATCCCAGTGGTGGAGCCCTTCATGGGTGACAGTGTAATGGGTGTTTCCAGCGCTGCACAGTGCCAGGTCATTCTGGCACTTGTAGTGCCACAGTAATAACAGAGCCCGGCAAAGCGCTATCAACTAGCGTGGAGCTGAGGTCTACATGTAGACGGGAGGCTGTGTGACTTTGGGGAGTCTGGATTTAGTCAGGTATAGGGGTGCTTAGGGGTGACGTCTTTATTGGGTGCAGCTAGGGAGATGGAGGGATCCCAGTGGTGGAGCCCTTCATGGGTGACAGTGTAATGGGTGTTTCCAGCGCTGCACAGTGCCAGGTCATTCTGGCACTTGTAGTGCCACAGTAATAACAGAGCCCGGCAAAGCGCTATCAACTAGCGTGGAGCTGAGGTCTACATGTAGACGGGAGGCTGTGTGACTTTGGGGAGTCTGGATTTAGTCAGGTATAGGGGTGCTTAGGGGTGCCGTCTTTATTGGGTGCAGCTAGGGAGATGGAGGGATCCCAGTGGTGGAGCCCTTCATGGGTGACAGTGTAATGGGTGTTTGCAGCGCTGCACAGTGCCAGGTCATTCTGGCACTTGTAGTGCCACAGTAATAACAGAGCCCGGCAAAGCGCTATCAACTAGCGTGGAATGTGCTTCTAAATGTAGACGGGAGGCTGTGTGACTCTATGGGGAGACTTGGGGAGTCTGCATTTAGCCGGCAATAGGTGTGCTGTATTTAATGGGTGCAGCTGAGGAGATGGAGGGATCCCAGGGGTGGAGAGCTTCATGGGTGACGGTGTAATGGGGGTGTGCAGCGCTGAGCAGTGCCAGGTCATTGTGGTACTTGTGGTGCCACAAGGGCCGGTATAAGTCTTCTTAGGCACCAAAGTAGGGAAGTATGCCTCTAGGGAAAGTGTGGGGGAGGTCTCAGAGGTTCCACAGCAGCCTGCTGCATTAAGTACAACAGGGATCCTCCACAGAAATCCTCGAATATTTGATAGGCAGACTTTAGCGCCCCCCCGAGATCCCGGCACCCTGGGCAGCTGCCTACTGGGCGCCGCAGTCATGATAGGGCCCGGCAATGCGCTAGAGTGGAGTTGAGCTTCTAAATGTAGACGGGAGGCTGTGTGACTCTATGGGGAGACTTGGGGAGTCTGCATTTAGCCGGCAATAGGTGTGCTGTATTTAATGGGTGCAGCTAGGGAGATGGAAGGATCCCAGGGGTGGAGAGCTTCATGGGTGACGGTGTAATGGGGGTGTGCAGCGCTGAGCAGTGCCAGGTCATTGTGGCACTTGTGGTGCCACGTCAGAATACTGCTGTACAACGTGGTTTATGTGTCAACCTATTAACGGTGAACCTTGTGTAAGGCGTCCTAAATGTGCTCAAATTATAAACAGTTGACTTTGCACTTGTTGACTTTATAGCGGCCCACCTATTGTTGATCGACCTTGTAATTTTCGACCTTGAAACGGTCGACATATTTACCGGTCAACCTAATAGCGGACGACCTAGCGATTAACGACCTCGTACTTGTCGATAAAAATGCGGTCGACCTAGATACAGGTCGACCTAATAGCGGTCTACCTTTCTGCCATAAGACCTTGCATATTTCGATCTAACTATGATCGACCATATGCTACTGTCTATCTATACACTTTCGATAAAACCATACAGTCTGACTAACGGCTTCGACCAAAACACTGTCGATCTAATACTCGTCGACCATATAATCCCATTCCGATGGCGCAAATTAATTTATTTATTTTTTCTTACATTTCTATGTTTTTTTACCTTAATAAATAGTTAATTACAGTTCGAAGTTGTCTGTTTTTTAAAAATGGAAAAGTATATGTGTAACTTGTTTATAATCTTTTAAATAAGCAAACTGTACATACTGTATATAGATTATGTTATGTTCACATGCTGTAAGGGTTAATGTGTGTAATGAATATAGTAGTAATGTGTTTCAGTATATATTAGGATTTAATTGATTCAAATAGACAACAATCCCTTTTTAATGAGGTTGCCTAATTGCATAAGTGGGTCATGTGTTCGCTGTGTGTGCTCTGAAAAATAGTGTTGTATTGAACGTAAATACTCTGCATCGGTGCCTACGGCCAGGTTCCCGTACATTCTAACGCGCTAAGACCGTGCTTACGCTGTAAGACCGTGCAGAATCTGTACGTGTCCACCGCACACGCAAGGTTTGTAGGTCGTCCGTACACACGCCCAATTCTTAAAGAGTGAGTCCGTCCGAATGCGGGGGCTCAATGGCCGTTTCTACGGACGATGTCCGCATAGCGTTGTGTGCGGCCCGCTCCGTAAGAATTCGGGAATGTACGCACCGATCAGAATAAGGGCCTATGTTATGCAGTGGAAGGGAACGCTTTGATGAATAGGTGACTTTTCAGTGTCCGTTTAAAGCTCTGCAAAGTCGGGGAGAGTTTAATGGAGCGAGTACGTGCGTTTCACTGAAGCTGTGCAGCACAGGCAAAGTCTTGACTTCTGGGGTGGGAAGCAGTGATCAGGGTGGAGGCAATCTCTGATCACCATTGGGAAAAGAAAAAGAGTGGTGGAGCGCTTAAATCTAGATAGTAACACACATAGATCAACTGGGTATCACATAAATTTAAAAAGGGTATTTAATATACAAAATATACTCACAGTAAAAAGCACTTATATAAAACATTGACTATAAAACTGCTGACACTGGAATAAATAGCTTCCACTCGTTCCCAGTTATGCTCCCTTTAAGTGATTGAAAACATATTACCCCTTTGATTTGTAATCCATTTGAATAGTATCAGGGTGTCCAATTTACTGCTGAAGTCCCAAGATGTTTGCCTGGAAGATGGTAACAGGTAGTCCTGAAAGTAACCAGGTGGGCCTCCAAAAATATGCAGGTGATGGTATCTCTTGTGGTATTGTCCAGTAGATTAGTGAGGGGGGAGTCCAATCAGATAGTAAAATCGGGAGCTGGTTCAAGTGGAATAGTTTAGAGTCCAGAGTCCAACAATAGGTGAAGTCTGACGCGTTTCGTTGTATACAAACAACTTTTTCAAAGGTCTATCACCCTCAGTCTGGCCAGGGTTTAAATACCCTATAAACAGGAAGTGCTGTTTGGTCACATGACACACTCAATTCATTACCTAGTTGATCAATTTCACTTAAAAAACCTGATTAGATTATAGTTATTTCTATAATGTTGTTATAACAAGATAGGAGGCAGTCCTAAACACAATTTTAATACAAATATATTGAAAAAAATGAACAAGTACTAATCATTGTGCTCCATTTCCGGTTGCTGACACGCACGCTGCGTACAGCTTCCGGTATTTGGAACGCATTTAAGCCCGCGAATACGGGGAGGATGTTCCATTTATATTTATAACTTCCCATTACTAATGGTGCCTAGTGGTTATTCAAATATGGTTATGGTATAGTTATGTTTCGGAGTCTCTATACTGTGCGGAGGAGTTATGCACCTCCGTGTCTTTGTTCGTGACATAGCCAAAGGTACGTCACTTCCGGCTTCCGGTTTGTGGAGTGAGACGCAAGCTGATCTTGCGTGTCACCATCTGTGTTCTGTTGCAATAACAATGCAATCTATTCGGCAATGTTATCCGGCGGACGAATATAGACATATATGTAACAATTGTCTGATGTTCTCATAGTGTGACTAGGTCATTATTACTTTTGTGGAGTATTCTTGCGTTGTTTTTTTGGAGAAAATTGCTGGTTTGAGGAGAGAGGCATGAAACGTATTAGCTATCCTCAGAGCCCTGGGAATCTGTAAACGAAAGGCGACGGGATTGACTTTTTTAATAATGAAAAATGGACCAATAAATTTTGGGCTGAATTTGGATGTACCCTGCCGAAGTTTAATGTTATGTGTCGACAGCCAGACTTTATCGCCCACTTTAAACTTGCAAGGTTGTCTTGACCAGTCAGAAAAGACCTTCTCCCGAAAAGCAGCCTTTTTGAGGGCAAGGTGCACCTGTTTCCAGATGGTCCTTAACCGGGCCGTTGTGGAAGAAAGAACCACAGGTCCTTCTGGACTGAGTGCACTGGCTTTCGGATGAAAGCCGTAATTTGCTATAAAAGGAGAAGATTCAGTAGCCGAGTGGTGGGAATTGTTGTAAGCAAACTCGGCAATGGGAAGAAAATCTGACCAATCGTTCTGTGACTTGGAAAAAAAAAGATGCAAATATTGCTTCAAAGACTGATTACGGCGTTCTGTCTGCCCATTCGACTGGGGATGATAGGCGGAAGTCAAGCTAAGTTTAATCTTCAACGCCTTACAGAAGAGCTTCCAGAACCGGGCAATGAATTGCGGGCCCCGGTCAGAAACAATATCAGTGGGAAGACCGTGGAGCTTGAAAACATGGAGCAGAAATAACTTGGCCAGTTTATTGGCTGAAGGCAACTGGGGCAGAGGAACAAAGTGAGCCATCTTGCTGAATCTGTCGATAATAACCCAGACTACTCGAAATCCTGATGATAGGGGCAGGTCGACCACAAAATCCATGGCAATGTGTGACCACGGTCTAGAGGGAATGGCCAAAGGGATCAATTGCCTTGTGGGCGACACTCTGGGATCCTTATGCCTAGCACAGTCAGGACACGACTGGACGTATTCCTTGGTGTCAGAAACAATGCTAGGCCACCAGACATACCGAGAGAGAAGGCTCAAAGTCCTTTTTATGCCAGGGTGTCCCGCAATTTGACTGTCATGGAACTCGCCCAAGACTCGTCTTCTCAAAGACTGCGGAACAAACAAGCGACCGGCAGGTACTTGCCCAGGCGCCTGATCCTGGGCATGGAGAAGCAGATCTCTGAGAGTCTGAGTCATACCAAAATGAATAACAGAGGCCAGAAGAATGGGCAGAGGAGATTCTCTTAATTCCTGCTTGGGAAGGAAGCTACGAGACAATGCGTCTGCCCTAACGTTCTTTGATCCGGGTCTATAAGAAATAATGAAATTAAAACGATTAAAGAATAACGCCCACCGGGCTTGTCGGGCATTCAGACGCTTGGCTGACTCCAAGTACTGCAGATTTTTGTGATCCGTAATTACAAGAACTTGGTGATTGGCCCCCTCCAACCAGTGTCTCCACTCCTCGAAGGCCCATTTGATGGCTAACAATTCCCGGTTGCCAACGTCGTAATTTACTTCTGCAGACGAGAATTTTCGTGACATATAGGCACAAGGGAAAAAGAATGAAGACTTGGGATCCTGTTGAGACAAGATTGCCCCTGCCCCCACCTCCGAAGCATCGACTTCGACCACAAAAGGCAATTGAGGGTCGGGGTGCCTTAAAATGGGAGCGGACACAAAGGCTTGCTACAAAGCAACAAATGCCTGTTCCGCCTGTGGGGGCCACTGGGAAGGGTCAGCGTCCTTTTTAGTGAGGGCCACTATGGGGGCTACCAAATCTGAAAAGGCCCGAATGAAATGTCTATAATAATTTGTGAACCCTAAAAATCTTTGAATGGCCTTAAGGGTTGTAGGCTTGACCCAATCTAAGACGGCCTGCAGTTTTTTGGCTTCCATGTAAAAGCCCTCAGGAGAAATCACGTATCCTAAAAAGGATACTTTGGAAACCTCGAATTCACACTTTTCAGGTTTCGCAAAGAGGCGATTCTCTTTGAGCCTTTGAAGCACCAGACGAACTTGATCACGATGCTCCTGCCTTAATGCGGATGAGGTTATATGTACCCCGCAAATCGATCTTGGAGAAGATCTTGGCTGTGCGGAGCTGATCAAACAGCACGGAAATTAATGGTAATGGGTAAGTATTTTTTACTGTTATCTTGTTAAGTGCCCTGTAGTCTATACAGGGTCGCAAGGATCCATCCTTCTTGGAAACGAAGAAAAACCCCGCGCTCAAGGGAGACCTTGACGGTCGGATGAACCACTTGGCTAGGTTGTCCTGTATATAAGTACTCTTGGCTTGCATCTCTGGCCCTGACAGGAAGTATAATCGGGCCTTGGGATACTGTGCGTCGGGAATTAGCTTGATGGCGCAGTCATATGGGCGATGGGGAGGTAGGACATCCACTTCGCCTTTGGAAAAGACGTCTGCGAAGTCTGCATAAGCAACCGGTACCCCCTCCAAGGGAACCATCGCCCCCAATACTGGCCGCTCAAGACAGTTAACAGAGCAATGATCACTTCATCGCACAATCTCTCCAATCTGCCAGTCAATCTGCGGGTTATGAACTCTGAGCCAGGGATGACCAAGTACAAGGGGAATTGCGGCACAAGAAATTAACAGAAAACATATGATCTCTGCATGCAGAATGCCGATGCGCAAAGATACCGGCGGAGTTTGATGCAGAACTACCTCATTGGCCAATGGACTGCCATCTAAGCCCCGCATAATTAATGACTTTTCAAGGGGTAGTAGAGGAATACCCAGCTTCTTAGCCAACTGGATATCTAAAAAATGTCCTGCTGCACCGCTGTCAATGAAGGCTGTTACCGAGATCTTAGCCTTCTATACTTGAATCTCAGCAGGGACTAGTAAAGCGTTGGGAGGGGAGATAAGTTGCGAACCAAAGTGAATCCCCTCAGTATTCACTTGGTTTTGGCGTTTCCCGATTTTATTGGGACAGGTACGCAGGAAATGCCCTTTATTCCCGCAATAAATGCATAAGCCGGCACTCATCCTGCGGGCTCTCTCATCCGGAGAGATACGGGATGCACCCACTTGCATTGGTTCCTCCTCGTCTTCCGAGGGCACATAACCGAGGGAAGTGGGCCTAAGACCCGACCCCCTTTCAGATCTTCGTTCCTTGAGGCGCCGATCAATCTTGATGGACAGTTCCATAAGTTTGTCTAGCGTCTCTGGCGCAGAATACTGGATAAGGCTGTCCTTAATGGCCTCCGAAAGCCCTAGCCAGAACTGGCTGCGTAGTGCTGGGTCGTTCCAACCGCAGTCATTCGACCATCGGCGGAACTGCAATATGCCTCTGCGGGATTCCTTCCCTGTCTGAGGGCGCGCAGATGAGTCTTGGCCGATGCCTCCCTGTCGGGGTCATCGTACAGGAGCCCCAAGGATTTAAAGAAAGCATCCACTGAGCGCAATGCAGGGTCGTCGGATTGTAAGCCAAACGCCCAAGTTTAGGGATCCCCCTGTAACAAGGAAATAACCAAGCCCACTTGTTGCTGTTCAGATCCAGAGGATCGGGCCGGAGTCTAAAATAGAGTTTGCAACTCTCCCTGAAGTTGAAAAAATCTTTCCAGTTTCCTGAAAACCGGTCAGGGAGATTCATCTTGGGCTCAAGAGATGGCAGAGAATCTCCCCGCGCACCGTCCTCCTGGGTTCTCACCCTCAGGGATAACTCTTGTACCATCTGTGTCAGATTTTGAAGCTGACTGGCGAAAGCCTGGGCCTGGCCCGTTGGAGTTGGGTTCATAGGCGTGCGCATGGGGGGTGCCGGGGGTGCACAGGCACCTCCTAATGAACGGTCAACCACTTTTTTTTTAATAGCACCTTGGAGCTCTGAAAGCACTTGCTCCCCAGTACGCACATACCCGTCTGACTGCAGACAGGAAGTGCTAGCAAGAGCCGAGACAGGGGGTCTCAGCTCCTACAGCTTGCTTGTGCTTCTCCTGCCTCAAGCGCGGTCCCGTCTTCTCCTGTCAACAGCCGGCTCCCGCCTCTCCTGAGAGCTGAGAGGAAGCCGCAACCACCTCACAGTCCGCGCTGGGCTGGCTGCGTTGGAGATAGGATCCAAGGATGGCTGCTGTACGGAGGGGGCGTGATGTTATCAGCCGCTCTCTGCCTGAATCTGTCCCCTGCCTGCGGCTGCCAGAGCAGGTGATTTATCCCAGAGCCAGGCACATTACAGGTCAGTGTGGCATGGGTGCAGAGGGGGAGCGTACAAACATCAGAGCCATGACATCTGCCACACCAGCCTGGCTGAGATGGACATCTATTCAGTAGATGTCCATCTCAGCCAGGCTGGTGTGGCAGATGTCATGTAGGAAACACATTAATATCAGGGGCTGGGGGAGAGAGGAGCATTTTCCCGCCTGTATGTTAGTATGTTGGGGCCTAATGATCACGCATACACACTATAGTGCTTCACATTTGCAGTGGCGGAAGGGAGAGGGAGATGGAGACTTGCGCAGGTGTTGGGGAGCCCTGCTAGCCAATGCTGGTAAAAGAAAGAGGCATGTCTCCCCTCCCTAGCCTCTCGTCTTCCCCCTCTCACCCCACATCACCTCATCCCCTCTCAGCCGCTTTCAACTAACCCCCTCTTGCCCCATCACCACACCCACTCTCACCCCCCATCACCACACCTGCTCTCACCCCCCCCCCCCCCATATACCACATCCACTCTCACCCCCTGTGATGGGCATTATGTGTGATAGGTGGCATTATGTGTAATGGGCATTACTGTGATGGGCATTATGTTGGGTGGCAATATGTGTGATGGGCATTACAGTGTGGCATTATGTGTAAATGGCATTAAAGTGTACATTTTTGCTGCGCGCCTTCCGCACTCACTGGGGGGGGTGTGTGATTCATTCTGAGGTGCATATACCAAAATAAGTCACCTTCTATTTAGCTTGCATTGATGACCAATAGGTGTTGATAGACAAGCCCAGTAGGCTGTGACGGACACGCCCAGTAGGCTGTGACGGACAAGCCCAGTAGGCTGTGACAGGCACGCCCAGTAGGCGTGACGGACACGCCCCTCCAATGGTGCACCCCCTAAGAAAATAGGCTGCGCACGCCTATGGTTGGGTTCATGAGGATACCGACACAAAAAGGTACACACCTGCAGTGCTACCTGCCAAAACAAACACAATATATATATAACAAAAACATTTTTTTTTTAAATCTGGCCGGTGATAATGTTAGGTATTGGGTGTGACCCCGCAGCCGGGAGTGCTGTTTAGGACAGCCACGGCAACCCTATTCTGACTCTGTTGTACCCCCCAGGCTGGGTGACCGACTCCTGTTCTAGGCTTCGCCTGTAGCCATCACGTTTGGAAGGGCGAGTTAAGCCCGCCCTAACTCCGGTACAGCCAGGTGTTAGGTACGGACAAGGAGCCGTGGACCCCCCCAGGGTACGGTCAACAGGAAAAACTGACTAAGGGACCTAACTGAAATTTAACCAAACGGCGTCTTGCCGGACCCTGGCTAATGCTGCTATGCGTCAGCGACCTAGTCGCTACGACCTGCGACACCTGTCGCACAACCATAAAACCATACAATAAAAGCAACACACAATAAGGATGAACCAAGGATGGAAATTCCCTGTGATAATGGGAAGCGGAAAGGAAGTGCCTGCTGGGCACTAAACAAACCCCAAAATAACGAGACTAGCCTGACCGGCTGTAAAGAAATAATGAGGCAGGAATAAGCAAACGAGGGGAAAGAATGAAACAAAATAACCCCCCCCTGGGGCAACTCACGGAACCAGGAGAACCGACGGACCAGAGTTCCACTGGGAAGAATAACAGGGAGCACAGACAGGAACGTGCTGGGGCAGGTGGATAGAGTCAGACAGAAGCTATCACCGGCGAGGACTGCTGGGCTGGCTCCCTTAAATGATCCTCAAGAACCAATGAGGATAGGAGTCCAGTCCCACCTAACTTAATTGCCCCTTCCGGACACCTGTGGTCCGTCTGCTATTTGGCCTAATTGTGGCCGCTCTATCATTCTGCCCGGCGGCGTCATCTGTTGCTAAGCAACGGCGCCGCCGTGAGCAGGAAGTCCCCCTGGCGTCTGCTGGTGTCCCAGGTTGCTTGGAGACGCCAGATCGGAGGGCGGGCTCTGCGTCGAGCCGGCGCGTCCCCGGCGTCTTTGGTTGCCTAGCAACCGGATGTCAGACCCGGAAGGACAGGCGGCTGGACGGACGTGCCACTCTGTCCTTCCTGATGTGCGCCTGCAGCACGCAACACACTGTTTTCAACAACAGCATTGTGTCTCTGAACATAGGCGCCAGATTCTGTGGGTGCTCAAGAGCCCAACTGATGAGCACCCGCGGGCAGCTGGGCCGCCGTATTAACTTGCTAATTTGCGGCTGCAGCACCCGCATCGCCAGACCCACTGCCTGTGAAACAGTATGCCGGGATGGCAGGAAGAGTGTATTCTGTCTATGGAGTAGTAAGCGGACAAGGGGTCGGCCAGCCTGTGCATGCTGTGCGGCACCGGCATCTGACATTTGCTACTGTGGGGACATTTATGTACTTGGCACTGTGGGGGCATTTATGTACTTGGCACTGAGGGGGCATTTACTGTATGTATTTGGCTGTAATGTGTAAAAAGGGGAACTATGCGGCTGTAATTTGAATATAGGAGACTACTGTGCTGCGTAATATAAATTGGTATTATTTTGTGGCCACGCCCCTTCCCCATGAAGGCACTCCCCTATATTTTTGGCTTGAGCACCCACCAGCAAAAACATAAATCGGCACCTATGTCTCTGAATCAGGCCCCATATTTCTAAAGTGCGTTCCCATGGGACTACTTTGTACTGTATTTTTGCAAGGTGATAACATTTCTGTTAGATATGATTGTCAAAAAAATTATATACATTATCGAACTGAAAGCACTTTTAGTAGACTGTACATTTTAACTTATCAACTTGGTTATACCCTGCAGGAAAACTATACACCTCCCAAATGTCACGATTTTCATGGGACTGCCACATTTTGTGGGGCCAGTACCAAGCCCGGGGTGGTCAGTTAGGAGCTATCGGCTGCTGGGAGATAGAACCTGTGTCTATTCACTGCAGATAGGGGTTTCGGGGCTTGGCCAGCATCTAAATTGTACAGGTGCCGGCACCACTGAGGGGGCGGTGACATCATCACGACCAGCAACAGCCCACAATTTACAATCAGGTAGGAGCCACCACTCCTTGTAAGTGATTGCTCCTTAAATAAACCTCCAAGTTTGGGCAGCTATTTGGTTTGGCCACATATATTAATAGTAACACAACTTTGTGGTCAATTGTGAAACTCCCATTTGCAATGTTAAACATTAAATTGTTTCCGAACATTAATTCTTTAGAATTTTATTAACTTTTCACAATATTCACGAAAGAGGGGCCCTGTGTCATAAAGTGAGAATATGTGGTGCAGGGCATGCCCACATATGCCCAATCAGGGGCGTAATGTGCCAGTTAAAAGTTATTTCTATCTTCTAAGAAAAAAATTTTTTGCAGTAAAGACTACCACAAATGTATACACGTCTAATGTGAGTCACACAGTGTGTGGCACCTCTTCCTAAAATAACTTGGGATGTCACCAAAAGCTTTGCTATAAGGGTCTTGACATGACTCATTCCACGATGGTGACTCATATTTTTTATTTTAAACAAATGCCTACTTGGAATCACACTGGTCAGACTTGACACTTTTAAATAACGACGCCCTAAGAGCTGTCAACTCTACCGGTAAATGCAAACAAGAAGACACAGCCAAAAAAGGTAAACCAAGCTGCAAGTCTCTCCGCTGATCCACCCTACTCCAAATACATACAGTAGGATCAGGATTTGCCAAAATATCAAAGTGGAATATTGCCAACCTAAGGAGGCTTAAAACCAAAAAGAATACTGACAAGTCCTGGGCCAACTGAGGAGGTACTCTCTGTTATTCTTGTTGGATGTGCCCAAAAAACAAGAAGAGAGAAAAACCAACAATAGTGCAATACAATCAAGTACTTTAAAAACACATAATACTGAGGAGCTACTTTCAGGTTGTTGTTACTCGTACCCTTAAAGTCAGTCAAGGTAGACTGAGATTGCCTCTTTAGGAAGCGGTAACATCACCACCAGGTCCTGAATCCCTCTAGTTTCCAGTGTTGCATGTAAATTTTGCATGACAATGGGCATGACAATGGGCTTTTTCATTACATAAGCAACAACTGTTTCCACTGGTGCTTGATTTATACAAACAACATTCTCATCAACATCCTTAATACCAACATCCTTATAGGCGCCAGCTGCAGAAATAAACTCTTCCTCGTGGGGCACTTCCACAGAAGCATCCTCAAATACTGCATGTTGACATGTGCTGCTCATCCCCACATTTTCAGAGACCGAACAAATGGTGGAAAGAGCCCCTTCTTTGACTACAGTATTGGAAAGATCAGGCCTCGCATATGGCACCCGCAAACCTTCAGGGGTTTGTGATGTTTTTGAGAACAAAGTTGGTTCCTGTTCCTTAACGGGTTTCATTTTTTTTTACACTTTTACAGGGAGGACTTACTTCATCATAAGAGCCAGAACCAACCGTCATAAATAAATGGTAAGGCTTTAGCCTATCCTTGCCACTTCGAGTTTTGAATGGCATAGAGTATTTCCAATTTTATGTTACTCTGTAGCTAAATTTACCTTTGATGTTTTTTCTTCTACCATTAAAAAAAGTATATTGATCTTAGATTTTACATGCCCTGACTTAAGCCCTTTATGCCCTTGGGCAGTGGCCTTAGTAGATGGTGCTGACGGACTTGTATCACATGACTGTTGGCAGCAGCTGTAGCACTAGTATTTGCTTCATTTTCTCCTCTTAAATGTTTGTCATCCATACCTATAAAGTATCTATATATATTTGCGTGTATCAAAGGGTTTACATATGCATATCATCAAAAAAGATGCGTGTGAAAAAAGTGCACCAAGCAGTACAAAGTTTAAATATATATTTGCGTGTATCACATGCATATAATGAAAAAGATGCTTATGAAGAAAGATGCTTCTGAAAAAGATGCACCAAACAGTATAAAGTTTAAATATATATTTGCGTGTATCACATGCATATAATGAAAAAGATGCTTCTGAAAAAAAGATGCTTCTGAAAAAAGCACACCAAACAGTACAAAGATTAAATATATATTTGCACATATTACAGGGCTTAAAGATGCATATCTAAAAAAAAAGATGCTTGGGAAAAAGCGCACCAAAAAGTACAAAGATTAAATATATACTTGCGCTTATCACAGGGCTTACAGATGTGTATCGTGAAAAAAGATTCTTCTGAAAAAGTGCGTCAAACACTACAAACAATGGCCCTGATTCAGATTAGCTTGTTATGCTGCGAACGTCGCAGTTTACCGAGTACCTGAGACACCGCCCGGCCGAATACCTACCCACCCGCACACCGACGAATCCCCTCGGTACCATACGAGGGCATGTGTACAAGAATACATCCCCTCGCATGCCTCCACTCGCAGGGAAAATCATTAGATGGTCGCCGACCAATGAATGATTTCTCCTGTCTTTGTAAATATAAGTCAATGAAGACTGACTTCTATTTATGTGTGCAATGTCCAAGACTCCCTGCAGGTAGTGGACCATCCGGGAACCCATGGGAATGCCCAGCATTTTGATTGATTGATGTTTCGATGATCCGGCGATGTCACCGCCCCCGTCCGCCCCGTAACGAACGGCCCGAAAAGTGTGTTGACACAGCAGAGAGCGCAGCACTCAGAAGCATGATCTTTTGAAATGGTGCCTTAAATAGCCTTGAAGTCCCGTGAGAATTCGTAGTCGGGAAGATGACTTTAGGCCTCGCAGCGAGATCTGAGACTGGCGGGAACACCCGAGCACGGTATCCCAAGGATTCCGAACAACTCATCTCTCGTTATTATCTGCTGTCAAGTTTTATATTTCTATTAAAGTGTTAATAAAACCACACAATGGGGTATATTTTCCATTTGATTCAGTTCATGAAGCAAAACTAACACAGCAGGTGTTCCTATCATGTGCTCAAACAGTCAAAGTAAAAACAACATGAAAGTAACCTGTTTATAGCACTACACCTAAACCACATCTAAACAAGTTTCCGATTAACATAACAAGTGTTCTATACATTCAAATCAGTTACAAGGCGAAGACAATCGAGCAACATGAGCCTGCTCAGGATTCTAGTGCTCGTAGCAATCATATTGCTGATCCAAAATTGTAAGTAGCAAAATTACATTTATTACTTCAGACATACAAGTGCCATTAGGAGCAGCACGGACGGTGTAATGGTTAGTTTACATTACTGCCTCACAGCACTGAGGGCATGGGTTCCCACCACGGAGTTTGTATATTGTGTACTCCGGTTTCCTCCCACACTCCAAAAATATACTGGTAGGTTAATTGGCTCCCAACAAATAAATTAAACCTAGAATGTCTGTGTGTGTGCATGTATATGTGGTAGGAATATAGATTGTAAGCTCCACTGGGGCAGGGACACCTAAACACCTCCCGGAGTGCATAAAAAAACACACTGCATCACATGACACATCGACATTGTGCATTCCGGCCTGAAATCGTTCTGATGTATGGCCAGTTTAAGGATTAAAATGATATGCAGCATGCCTATATTCTGTGTGACTGTCAGTATACTTCACTTGCATAAGCAAATTCTCTCTCTAATGGACCAAACCATGTGCACTGCAGGGGGGGGCAGATGTAACATGTGCAGAGAGAGTTAGATTTGGGTGTTATTTTGTTTCTGTGCAGGGTAAATACCGACTGCTTTATTTTTACACTGCAATATAGATCTCAATTTGAAGTACAAACCCCACCCAAATCTAACTCTCTAGGGACATGTTACATCTGCCCACCAGCAGTGCACATGGTTTTGTCCATTAAAGAGGCTTTGCTTTTGCGGGTGAACCAGAATCAGGCTCCATGCTCTGTTAAGTAGCTTATCGTCAATGTATTCTCAACAATTGGAAAAACTCTTCAGAAACGGAGGGATATATTTCCCATGTACATTTTACTGACGTACACAATTGGAAATAAATTCTAGGCGTTGAAAGGGATTACAGTCCTCCTGTACATATTTACCTGCAACAGTCATATGTGATTTCCAGGTGATGCGGAAGAAATCAGCGGAGGGAAGGAAGTGGCTCCTCACTCCAGGCCGTATATGGCTCTAGTGAGAACAGCTGGAAAAGCATTTTGTGGAGGAACCCTGATCAGACCCAACTGGGTATTAACATCAGCCGACTGTATAGTGTGAGTAACATCTTAATGGCTATTCTGTGTACTGGACTGTATGTGTGATCTGGATTTCTTTTCAATGTACAACGTCTGTATGTTATATATATATAGAGAGAGAGAGAGAGAGAGAGAGAGAGAGAGGGGGGGGGGGATTTACTTACTAAGAAGGGCTTTCTATTGAAGATGGGATGATGCCATCTTCAATAGAACTCCCATCTAAATCCCAGAGAGACTCTATGCCAGATGGAATATTATCCGAGTTCAGTGGCCGTGCCGGATACTGGACTTTTTTTTTTTTAAAGGGGCAATCATTTAAAAGGCACGGTGTTGCCTTGTAATACAGTAATACAGTAATTGACCTTTCAAAAAAGGTCAGAGTTCCACTGCCAATCCGTACAGCCGCTGAACTCTGATGCTATTACATCTGGCTCCATAACCTTGAGCCCCGCAGAACATGGATGAAGTATACAACCCACATTGCCGCTTCTGTATAATCGTCAGGTTCTGCACAAAGGAAATGACAGGGTATACAGTACACACCCCATATGAAGCTCTAGATAGGTGTTAAAATATGTTTTTCTCAGAATTAGAGCAGAGCAGCTGTCTTAGAAGGTTGACCTGGTATTGTCAGGCCCCCTCCAGCCGCTTAGGACCAGCATCCCAGGGGTGGTGGCCAAGCTGGTCCTCGAGATCTACCAACATTCCACGGTTTCCAAATCACCTACAGCTGGTGAATTATTCGATGGTCAGCGACCATTCAATCATTTCTCCTGCAGTGAAAGCATGCAATGGGATGTGTTCTCGTTACACAGCTCCTTGCATGTTTCCAGGGGGAAGGTATTCAGCGGGGCGACAACTTTGGTGCTTGATAAACTGCAATCTTCACAGGTTACAGAGCCAATCCCATTGATTGTATGTTGTCCATGTTGACATTCTAATGTTTAGATCATACCTCCCAACATTGGTATGCTTCGCTGAGCGTCCAAAACTTTGGGGGCATGGCCTGCTGGTAAGGGGGTATGGCCTATTACCGTGACGCTATGGGGGCATAGCTAACGGCTCTATGAGCATTTAGCCGTGCCCCCAGCCCAGCCCCTCAGGCTGCAGGAATAGATGCTGTGCACATGTGCACATTGTCTATTCATGGGTGACAGGGGGACTCTCAACTGATGTACTAAGCTTGAAAGTATAAATTAATAAAATGGAGACTGATAAACTAACAGCTAAACAGCTTCTAACTGCCATGTTACATTCTGGGATTAAAAAGGACAGTTAGGAGCTGATTGGTTAGTGGCTTATCACTCTCCATTTTATCACTTTTCAAGGCTTAGTACATCCCGGCGCCCATAATGTGTGCACTGCAGAAATAGGCACTGTGAGAATGTTCCCTGTTTGTACATTTTTACTTGTTAAATGGTGAGAATAAGATTAGCCAATGTGAGACATCCTGAGTTACTATATAGAAGTGAGACTCTTCCTGTTAGTGGTGTGAAGCACACGCTCAGATAGAACAGGAAATAATGTGTTTTTCCACTTAACAATTTTCTCTCAGAGTTCTCGGCAGCTCTTTACAGCAAGACTAGCTGATGACTATTTACAATTATTCAGACTCATAAACATTTATTGGCACAGTATCTATGGGCCTAAATCGTGTGTGTTCTTAAATGCAATTGTGGTTTTCTAGGCTACGGAGCTGCTAATTTTGCCAAGTGAAGCAGGTACCCAGGAATGGAAGGCGACACCACAGCAGTCAACACAAACTCCTTCGCAGTTGTGTGCACATTCACAGCCTACTGTCTACGCAACAACAAGGAACATCGAGCTTAAGGCTAGCCCTGTGGCTACGTACAGTAGACTAGACACAGCACTAGCATCCCTCCCAACTGTCCAGATTGTTGTGGGACCATTCCCCCTGTTACCCACTGCTCGGCTTAGGGAATAGATACTGTGAGCATGCGCATACTATGCTCCATGTTTATAAACCAGCATGGCCACTGTCTATATCAGATGAGGTTACCAGAACTTGTGAGCGATAACCAATCATAGGCCTTTACAAGCACAGCAGCGGCTTTTCCTCACAGCACCACATTGCCCTGGTGTTACTTCAGAGCAATGACTATTTTAATCCTTCTTGGAGGACTCCAGAAAACTAAATAGGCTTTGAGAGATGTCATGGACCGGATGTGGGGTCTCCATCAACAGGCTGTTGTGTGGCATCTATATCGCCGGCAGTAGTTATCATATATGAATGTAATATCTAAATGAAAGGCAAAGCCATTATTCTGTACTAATCTCCTATGCTAGGTGTAATAAGAGAACGTCATTAATGAAGATGAATTCTCACATTGGGGAGATTTTGTTCTGCCTCTCACTAAGCCGCTTTGGCAGATTCGAAGCCTACAGTATAACCACCTTTACTTTTCAGTAACCCATGCAGATGTGATGCCGGAAGAACGATATTTAGTTCTTCAGGCATCACATCTGAATGGATTACTTAGTAAAGGAATCATGAATATGTAGGATGATGAGATGATCTATTAAGCAATAGAACGTAATATACTGTGATATAACGCAGGGTTGCCTACCCTCCGGCAATGGGTCCGCCTCCCAGCCCCCAGATTGCCGCCAGTCTCCTGTCATACCCCCCCCCCCCCCCTCGGTGGGACCAAATGACGCAAATTGTGTCACTGTAGCCATGCCCGCCGCTCTGCAATGCATGTAATACCGGCATTGCATGGGGGGGGGGTGTGACCGCGATCGCGCTGGCATTGCCATGATATTGTGGCGGCTCTATTGATCATATTATATACCAGTGCTATTGTTGTCATAAGTTAAGGCACTTGCCAAGAGGAGGGGGGTTTCAGTGCAACCAGAACCTTCCCCCCCCCTGCATTTGCCTAAGAGTACTACTGTAGAAACTGAATATTGCCAGTGGTTTGTATAAGCTCTAGCTTCATGTTCAGTTACTGTTTTGTTATGATATAAATCATTAACTTCTCTACACTAACACTAATGGCAGCTAATGTGATGTCACAGGTCTGGAAAGGAGATGTCACACATTTATTAAACAGTTTACATTTGTGTTTGTAGAGATAAGAGGACAACTGTTGACCTTGGCGTTCACTCCATAAAGAATATCAAAGATAGCCAGAGGCAGAATTTCACAGTTATACAGGCAATTCCACACCCGAAATATAACAAAGATAAACACATTAACAACCTCCAGCTATTGAAGGTAAATTCTCGCTTTAATATATACTATATAGAATGTATTCTGCCAATATAAAGCATATTTTCGAAGGAAACGTATATCAAATATTATTATTTTATATGTGTGTTTCTAGCGTACCTAACATCACCTAGGGCCTTATTCTAGTTCACTCTTTCTGACAAAATCCTTCTTAGATGGACAAAACCATGTGCACTGCAGGTGGGGCAGATGTTACTGGTGCAGAGAGAGTTAGATTTGGGTGGGGTTTTACTTCAAAGTGAGATCTATATTGCAGGGTAAAACTAAAGCAGTCAGTATTTTCCCTGCACAGAAACAAAATAACTCACTCAAATCTAATTCTCTCTGCACATGTTACATCTGCCCCCCTGCAGTGCACATGGTTTTGTCCATCTAAGTTTGTCAGAAAGAGTGAACTAGAATAAGGCCCCAAGTCACGGAGAGTAATAACAGTGTATGTAACGCAGGCCACGGTCCCACGGTCAGGGTAGTATACGGGTATATCTGGAGCTGCTGGAGATGTCTGTCTCCTAGTTACTGTATATAACAATGATAACCAATTGCTGAAGTGATAGAACCCAATGGTGTGGTATTAGATAATGAATGGAGATGTTGGAAACATTAATTAAATACTTTTCATTATAGAGAATCATTGTTTTGGTGTGGGCATACCTCCCAACTTCTGTCCGTATGAAATAGGGACACTCGCGCGGCGAAGCCGAAAAGGGGGCGGGGCGTCTGCAAATGAGGGCGCGGCTTATGCTAATTAGCCGCGACCTCATTTTCATACGAGAATAGACGCTGTGCGCATGCGCACAGCGTCTATTCTACTAGATTGGGGGTCTCCCAACTGCCACCCCCCGCAGCGGGACAATGCCTGCCGCGGGTGGGACAGCGGGACAGGACCCGAAAATCGGGACTGTCCCTCTAAAATTGTGACAGTTGGGAGGTATGGGTGTGGGTTCTAGGGTGTGGAACCTGCTTGGGATGTTTGGTTGCTCCTTCAAGGAGTTTGTCTACCCTAGACTTGTGTGTCTTTGCTATATTTATTTATTACCGGTTATTTATATTATTTATATAATAACGCCCAGTGTTTCATGGGTGTTCCCATGCAAACTCTGGGCATTCCCATGCAATACGCAGGGTACTCTCTAATGGAGTAAACCTGACATACTGTTATGTAGGGTACACACCAGGACGACCCGCTCACGATGCACATCGTGAGCGGGTCGTCAGTGGCTCGTCCGACCCGCTCACGGTGACGCGGGGGGGCACGACCCGCTCACGATGTGCACCGTGAGCGGGTCCGATCCGATGGCGACCCGCACCCGGCTGTATGGTCGTCATTGAGATCCTACCTGCAGCAGGTAGGATCTCAATAACGACCGACCGACCCGCGGGACCGCGCATCGGATCGGTATCGGTCCACACCAGGACAGAAAAGGGCCCAATCAGCACAAAATCTACATCCAATTGGTCGGAATTGGATCTAGATTGAGGGGATCGGGCCCTAGTCGTCCTGGTGTGTACCCAGCATAAGTTACAACACGCAGACGTTAGAGAGAACCACGACACAAAGAGCATTTCATTGACACTTGCTACATCTCCATCATCGTATATGAGTAGGACTGGAGGAATAGAATAATGGGATGGAAGGAGGGCCCTGCTCGTGAGAATTCAAAATTCACTGAACAATTTTTGAAGTAAAAATAAGAATCCAATGACGCTTTATACTGATACTAGTTAAAACTTAAAAACCCCTCAAAATGACTTACCTTGCAATGTACTCTCACTTTGAGCTGTGACCATTTTTACTTTCACTTTGAGCTGTGACAGTTTTTAGCTCACAAACTCTCCACCCAACCCCCAGTCCCTATCTGCTGCTACCTCTGATCTCTGTCTTCACAGCTCCCACTTTACATATTTAGCAAGTTTGAAACTGATTAGTGTCCCTGCAAAAATTACTTTCACTTTCTGTCTTGACATCTTTTAGCACATAAAGGTGTATTTTGGGCTATTGATTGGCCTCTAGTGGCCTGCCACCCCACACCCCCCTGCCCCCGGCCCGCAATGTTGGGTGTGTGCACCCTGCGAACACTTTGTTTACTGTGGCCGCACGCACCCTGCGTCTGCACATGCGCAGAAAACATCGGCCCCCGTCAATGATACATATAATAATGCCCGTGATGCAGTTCACATCCCAGCGAACGGGATGCCGGCAGTCAGAATACTGACTGCAATATCCCAATTGCTGGCATCCTGTATGTATAGATGTAGGGCAGTTTAATGGTAGGCCAGAACCAGAGATATCAGCCTTCCAGTAGCTGGTTACTGCTCCAGCTCCACACACCTGGTATGTAGTTTTATATACTCGTTGGCAGATTGCTCTGCCTCCGGAACTCTGATCCCCTAGACCCCGATAGCATTTGGTAGGTGGGATTCTCTAGTTTTTAATTCCATTCAAATCTAAGAAATCTATTTTCGGGAACTGGAGATATCTGCAGTCAAGCAAACTGTCCTCCTACCAGAAAATTATGAATAATAAGCCCACTCCACTATATACAGTATATATATTTTATTATTATTATTATTATTATTATTATTATTATTTATATACATTTGGTCTATCTATAATACTTTAACTGACCCGGCTTTGCTCTGCCCCTCTGGAAACCCCCTTCTGAAAATCCTGCGTTTGCCCCTGGTAACCAGGGGCGTAGCGAGGGTGGAGCCGGTGGAGCGTGTGCTCCGGGCGCAGAGGAGTAGCGTGGCGCTACACTCGCTGCCCGCCGGGCCACCCTCTGGATGTCGCCCGGCAATCTATAGCAGAGGCGCAGAGCCTCTGTCTCCGTCCCGTCTCCCTCTTCCTCCCTGCTGCTGCTGCTGCTGCGGCTGCTGTCTGCCTCTCTGTGTGACATGTAGATGCAGCCGCTGGCAGGCAGGGGGAGCAGCTCCTCAGGCCAACGATGACGACATAACATACAGCCTGAGAGGGGAGAGACCTACGGAGGAGCACATGGGCACCAGGGCTACTCTATTTACAAAGTGAGTAGGGGGGCAGGGGCTGCCAGTGGTTCTGGGATGATTGAATCTGCACACTGGCCAGGCTTGTGCCTGCAAAGTCTGCAGACTGTGTGTGTGGAACAGTGGAAGGCTGGAGAGGATCCTTGTGATGTCTGCTGCCTATGGGGGAGGGGGGACTGTGCTTGAGGCGGTCTCCGATTGGGGGGTGTTCTGTCTGAGGGGCTATGCTGATTATGGTGTGTGTGGGGGGGGGGGGGGTGTTAGTGCTGTCTAACTATGGTGGGGCTGTGCTGTGTATGGGGGGCTGTGCTGTCTATGGGAGGGCTGTTCTGACTATGGGGGGGGGGGGTTCTGCTGTCTATGTGGGGCTATGCTGTCTATGGGGGGTTCTGTTGTCTATGGGTGGCTGTGCTGTCTATCTATGGGAGGGCTGTTCTGACTATGGGGGGCTCTGCTGTCTAACTATGGTGGGGCTATGGTGTGTATGGGGAGGCTGTGCTGTCTATATGAGGGCTCTTCTGACTATGGGGGGGTTCTGCTATCTAACTATGGTGGGGCTATGGTGTGCATTAGGGGCTGTGCTGTGTATGGGGGCTGTGCTGTCTACATGGGGATTTCTGCTATCTAACTGTGGTGGGGCTATGATGACGATGTGGGACTAGCTATGGTGTGTATGGGGGGGCTGTGTTGACTATGTGGGGCTGTTCTGACTATGGGGGGGCTCTGCTGTCTAACTATGGTGGGGCTATGGTGTGTATGGGGGGCTGTGCTGTGTATGGGGAGGCTGTGCTGTCTATATGAGGGCTCTTCTGACTATGGGGGGTTCTGCTATCTAACTATGGTGGGGCTATGGTGTGCATTAGGGGCTGTGCTGTGTATGGGGGCTGTGCTGTCTACATGGGGATTTCTGCTATCTAACTGTGGTGGGGCTATGTTGACGATGTGGGACTAGCTATGGTGTGTATGGGGGGCTGTGTTGACTATGTGGGGCTATGCTGACTATGGGGGGCTATGCTGTCTTACTATGGAGGGGCTATGCCTTCTATGAGGGGTTATTCTAGCTATCTATGGGGGTGGGGGCAGTTATTATTGGTTCTGAAACCACTTATTTACCCCTTTCAAAATCCTGCATGTGTCACTGGAAGGACAAGTGGCGCCTGTGTGCAGAGAAGAAGGACCAGTGGCGGCACCTGCATGCAGAGGAGCAGAGACCTGGAAGCTGCATCTATGTACGGGAGGAGCAGGAGTCCCGGCGGCGCTGCATCTATGTGGGAGAGTAGGCCCGGCGACGGCTCCTGTACACGGGAGAACAGAGGCCCTGCAGTGTGAGAGCAGGAGACACGGCAGCAGCAGCAAGGAGTGGGACTTCTCAGGTGCTGGTAAGGACATCTCTTGGTGAATAACTTATACTTTCAGGCAGAGGGGCGGAGCAGTGGTGCGGAAATGGAAAATTAGGAAGTACAGCCTGGCTTTCCCATTTGCCTCTCTTTTCTTTCCCCCTCCTCCCTGTCTCTCCAGTCATCCCCCACCCCCCATGGTCCCCCTCCCTTTCCTGCACTCCTCTGCTCTCTCTCTCCTTCTCCCCAGTGCTCCTCCACCCCCATCCCCCCCCAACCCACCCCCTCTTTCTCCTCTCCTGATCCCCTCCCTCATGTGCTCCCTTACTCTCTATGCCCTGCTCTCCCTTGCTGTCCTTTTTTTTTTTTTTACCTTCCTCTCTCCCCTGCGCTTCCTCGCTCTCCTCTTTTTCCCCTCCCTCTCTCTTCTCTTTTTCTCCCTCTTGTGCTCCCTCATGTGCAATGTGCATTACGGCATGTGGCATGCAGTTACTTAAGCATTATGGTATGTGGCATAATGTCTACTAGGCATTACGGTGTAGGTCAAAATGTGTAATGAGCACTACGATGTGGCATATTCTATAATGGGCATTAAAATTTGTGTGGCATCATGTGTAAGGTGCATTACTATAAGAAGGAAAATTAATGGGAAGGGGGGGGCGCCGAAACATACTGCTGCTCCGGGCACAATGTCACCTAGCTACTCCTCTGCTGGTAACTGCTAAGTCTAAAGGCCATTACTCACTACTTTATCTTCTAGATCTTTCTGCTGCGTTTGACACTGTGGATCACACTCTTCTTTTACAAACACTACACTCCCTAGGTCTTAATGATACAGCCCTTTCCTGGTTCACATCTTACCTATCTGATCACTCTTTCAGTGTTCGCTTCTCTGACTCTACTTCCTCTTCACTACCTCTGTCAGTCGGAGTTCCGCAAGGCTCAGTCTTAGGTCCTCTGCTTTTCTCCATCTATACCTCCTCTCTTGGCAAACTAATCAGCTCTTTCGGATTTCAGTATCACTTATATGCAGATAATACTCAAATCTATCTATCAACCCCAGAGTTGTCACCAGTGGTTTTGGGCAGAGTCTCTGAATGTCTCTCTGCCATCTCATTTTGGATGTCTTTTCGCCAGCTGAAACTCAATATTTCCAAAACAGAATTACTTATATTCCCGCCAACTAAGAACAGTTACCATCCTGATATCTCCATCACTGTTGACAACTCGATAATCTACCCTACCCCACAAGCTTGTTGCTTAGGGGTCATCCTCAACTCTGACCTGTCCTTTCTTCCCCACATTCAATCTGTCTCCAAATCATGTTACATGCATCTAAAAAACGTATCCAAAATACGACCGTATCTCACACAAGACACTACTAAATCTCTTATCCATGCACTCATTATATCCCGCATTGATTATTGCAATAGTCTCCTAACTGGTCTTCCCAAGAACAGACTCTCACCACTACAGTCCATTTTAAATGCTGCTGCTAGGCTGATCTTCCTTGCAAGACGCTCATCTTCTGCTGATCCGCTCTGCCAGTCCCTCCATTGATTACCTGTATCTCACCGTATTCAAAATAAAACCCTTCTACTAGCATATAAAGCTATTAACCATACTGCACCAGCAAATATCTCTCTACTTATCACAAAATATCTCCCATTTCGACCACTCCGCTCTGCACAAGATCTGCGTCTCTCTTCTGCACGGATCACTAGCTCCCATTCACTCTTACAGGACTTTCATCGGGCTGCTCCCATCCTATGGAATGCCCTTCCATGCACAATAAGACTCTCCACTAGCCTCCAAACTTTCAAGCGTTCCCTGAAAACTCACCTCTTCAGGCAAGCCTATCATATTTAAGTTCTACATGCATAACCCTCTGAGGCACTTATGTATTATATAGCTTCCCTGTCCTTGTGTTTCCCTCCTATATCCCTATAGATTGTAAGCTTGCAGCAGGGTCCTCTTACCTCCAAGTCAGTCTGTTGTTACCCAGTTTGTTTTATCACTGTCTACTATTGTAAAGCGCAACGGAATCTGCTGCGCTATATAAGAAACTGTAAATAAAATAAATAATGCCCCCAGTAGTGAGTAGTAGAAGCACTTATACACATAATGCCCCCAGTAGTGAGTAGTAGCAGCACTTATACAAATAATCCTGCAGTAGCAGCGCTGCTTTCACACATAATGCCTGTAGTAGTGCCCACAGTAGTAGTGGTGCTTATACATATAATGCCCACAGTAGTAGCACCTTTTATACACATAATACCCAAAGTAGTAGTGCCCACATATTGGCGGTTATTCTGGTTGATTCACAAAAGCTAGCAACCCCCCGAGCCCCGTGCATCAGGCCACCATGTTTGAAAAGGGCAGCACTGACCACCAATGCAAAGTACAAAAAAGGGCAAACAAAAGGGGTACCCTCGACTGCCGGGTACCACATGTGTGCCAGGTGCAGTGGCAGCCGGCAGGAAGATCAGAGGTTTGCAGAGTTTGGAGAGCATCGTACTTTGCTGAGCGGGTTCCGCCATCCCTGCTGACGCCATATAGCTAAAAATGGTCAAAACCTAACAATCCTCTCAAGCTCAGAGGCTTACAGCAACATAATATAAGTAAATCTACTTTTAGAAAATAATAAAAAGCAGATATCAATTGCATACATTCATCCGCTCTTACTTCTGTTCTGCAAATGTATGCTCATAACTCTAAACAATGAATACTCACAGTTGGCCACATAGTAATAATGAAACGTACTTGGAATTACAGGAAAGCCTCCAATAATGATTGTTTCACCTCTTTGTACATAGCAACAGATGCATGGAAGGGAGGTCTATAAATGATCGTATATTTTCACAATATGCCGCTAAATTCGAGCCACCCACATGAAATGTAGCAATGACATTGTAGCGTTAGAGAAATGACCTAATGTAACTTTGCTTTTATTTTTAAAGCTGTCGGGTAAAGCAAACTTAACGAAAACTGTGAAAAATGTCCAGTTTCCTGAGAGATTCACCGATGCTAAGCCCGGCAGTGTCTGCGATATAATTGGATGGGGGAGGACGGACAACAAGAAGCCTGGCACCACAGACAAGCTAATGGAGGCCAAGGTGGCTGTCCTGGACAGGAAGACATGTGCCGCACAGTGGAAGCCAACAGTGAGGATCACTAAGGACATGATGTGTACCAGCGGGAAAGAAGCAGCTAGGGGATTTTGTAATGTGAGTATCAGATCAAGACATGTGTTATAACTTGTCTTAAACATCATTATCACCTAATGAGTGACATATTTGATGTCTCTCTATGCAAGGGAGAGCCAGCCATAAACTGCAAACAGAAATGGAAACAGAAAAAAAAAAAATATTGTGGTATGTTCCAGACAGGCATTGGAGATAGATTGTAGTTGGGGCAGGATAAGCAGCATATATTATTGCAGAGATCGCACATTTTAAGTTGAAAGCTAAAAGCACAATCCCTGAGGAAAGTCTGCACACAGGCTGAAATGTTTGGGGATTGATGATTCCAGTCAAAGCTAAATGTGTCATCATGGCCCTGCCCACAGCTGCACGATTCCACCAATAGTGGCACTGCATAGTGTTGGGGGTGGATCTGCGATTACAGAGCTCACCATGCCACTCCCCTCTGAAGCCCCAACTAGTATTTGCTAAGATAATATAACTGAGCAATTACTTATGGTTGTTCCTCATAAAAGTAGTGTTGAGATATTTAAAATATTTGCTTTATAAACTTCAGAATTGCAACGGTGTATACAATCTGACCGCTGTCAAGGTGTCTATGTACTGCTATTAATTTACCCAAATACAGTTACACTGTGGCCAGTGTTCCCTCTAAGCTGTGCGCATGCACACAACTCGCCGAGCACGCGCACAGACATTACAACAGAGCGCACAGTAATTTTAGTGTAGTCATTTTTTTTTGGCGGCCCCGGATAGTGATACTGTGTATAACAATATGGCTGTCTGTCAGCCTGTAAGCCTGCCCTTGGTTGCCAGGATCTGTCAGGATTGGGTCCCCTGCACATCTGATCTTTATACCCAGGGCTATTTTTCAGCTATTTTTGCACAAGTAACACCTGCCCCACCTGCAGTGCACATGGTTTTGTCCATCTAAGAAGGATTTTGTCAGAAAGAGTGAACTAGAATAAGGGCCTCAGTTCCTGCTGGAGCCTGCTGAAAAATAGCCCTGCTTATACCGTTATGTGACGCACAAATTTTTTAATTTCTTTCCAAAGTTGCACAACCTATATCTTTGCGGCACACAGCCTTCATAAAATTAGAGGGAACATTGACTGCGGCCCCTTCTGCAGTAATACATTTCTGGGCAATTTTATATGATAAATTTCCCTCGTACCTTACTACTTTTGGAAGCCCTGAAGAGGGTCCAATATTTGTGGGTGTGGCCTCATAGCTAGGGGCATGGTCATGATAATGACTATTGCAACGAGGCCACACCCCTGTTCTTATCACTGGGGGGGACATGGACAGTGCCAAGAGCTGCTAGAATGATCTCTGTACCTCTCTCTCTCTCGTTGTATAGATGCTGTGTGCATTTGCACAGCATCTATACACTACTGCTCTGCTGAGCAGAGCAGCGAGTGATAGAAGGGCTCTCAACTGCCCAACCCCACTGCGAGACACTGCTGCCCGTGGGTCTGACATATGGACAGTCCCAAGTAAATGGGACTGTCCTGCCAAATTCTGGACAGTTGGGAGGCCTTACAGAAATATGCAGGCTGACCGGGGGTGCCATACTTCTGCATCAGACTATAAACATTGGCAGCGTAATCAAATATATTAGTGACTAATAAGAATCTGCTCATTCCAGGGTGATGTTGGAGGGCCGCTAATTTGTGGAGGATTCCAAAAAGGTATCATTTCTTTTGGATCAATCTTATGTGGAACTCCCAATGGAGCAGATGTCTACACTCGTCTCACCAAAGAATATGTGAAATGGATCAATAAACAAATAAAGAAATAACTAACAGATACTTTACTTTTTTCCGCTATGCTTTCTTTATGCGTCTTTTGTACTTGGAACATAAGGTAAATGTTTGATTTGTAACATAAGGGAGATGTTTGATTTGTAAACTTGGGGTACAGTAGATGTATTATAAGGTGTAAGGGGATTAGTCAGGGTTGCCTACCCTCCCGAAAATCGTGTCCCCCTCCCGGCCACCCGGAAAGGTGGGAAAACCTCCCAGTTTCCCCCGCGCCCACTGATTCACCCTCGTCCTGTTGTTTAAATACCCAGATGCATCATTTTAGCCCCGCCCCCTCATCGGAGACCTGCGAATCCCGGTATTTGCTGGACGGGGGGGCTTGATGACGCCGATATCAGGCCTCGTCCCCGCAGTTCTGCTGACAGTCTTCTCTCCATTCTTATCCCAGAGAAGAGAGAGTAAAAGTAGGTAACCGTGGGATTAGTGGTAAACCGCCATACATCTTGTTGGCACCGCTTCACCTCCGTAAAGAAGCAAGCCAGTAGGAAGCGCTATAGAGTCAGGATATTAAGGTGTACAACACATATAAAGGAAGACTTTCCCCTGTTCCTCAGCCTTTGTAAATGAATATTACTGGAGGCAGGCATTAAATTAAGCAAGAAGCATGTACTTCATGTATTCTATGGTCTGCTTCTTAAATCTTGGTAAGGAAGGCCTCAGGGATTCCACTGCAGCAGGAGCAATATGGGTGCCTTAAGCAGTAAAACAACACTCCCCCTCCATGCTATTTCTTAATATCCAGCATGCTGGATAAATCTATTTAATCGCTGGACAGGGCCACTGTTCTCACCTAAGAACACTGGCCCTGACACATCCCTCAGCACACAGCGCTGACACACTGATGTGCGCTGATTGATCTTACTGAGCGATCTAGCATCGCTCAGAACGCTCAGCAATTCTCCCCTATGTAAGCCCCTTTGCATTAGCACAGATGGAAGGAGAGGGGGAGGATGACATTGTGGCAATGGCTAGGGAGATGGCTGGGGGGGCAAACCTCTGATGCGTTTCGTCGTATCAGAACAGCTTTATCAAAGGATGTCCCATCTCTAGTAGCTGCTAGTGGAACAGCCCCTGTCAGAGCGCCACTACTAACTTCTAGTAAGCTTCCATCCACCTCCCCATGTCATACCTGATTGAGAGGTAAATGCAGCCCCGCCGAACGTCCGCCCCCCAGCTCTTGAATCCGCTCCCTAGCTTGCGAGTTGATGGTTTTCCATACACTTGCACTCATATGATTGCACAAATGCAAAGTCTGAGTTCAGCCAGCATTCTGCACAGCCGCCCAACCTGGGTGGCATTATATTTGACCCTGCGACTGGAAGTGTGACTTCATGTATAGTGCACAAAATTCTACAAATCGCAGCACACAATAGAAATATATTGAAGTTAATAGCTGAGATCTGCACCCAATAAGTAACAAGCCCCCAGAGGTATTAAGCCTTAACAAGAGATAAATCCAAGTGTGATAAGGAGAGATAAATGTCCAGCCAATCACCTGCTAACTGCCATGTTAGAGGCTGTGTTTAAAAAAAGTCAGTAAGGAGCTGATTGGCTCAACGTTTATCGCTCTTTATCACCTTTGCATTTATTTCTTGGTAAGGCTTAATACATCTGCCCCCAAGTGTCTTGTAGCTGGGCCATAACTAGGGGGGGGCTGGGGGGGTCACGCGCACCGGGCGCTGGAGGGGGGGGCACTGTCAGGCAGTGGCGGGCCGGGCCGGGGGTCAGGGTGCCGTGTGCTCCCCGGGCCACTTGGTTACCTAATGTCTACGGCCGCCGCCACTATATACAAGAAGAAGGGCTCTGGTGGTCCTGTTCCTGGCCGCCAGCCTGCCTGTGAAGGCGACGGCCCCTCCAAAAATGGCCACCGCCTACGAGGAGACAGACACTACTTCCAAACCTCTAGTGTCTGTCAAAGAATAACAGACCATCCAGCGCTACCCAGAAGTGTGGATTAAAAAGGAAGCATGGGTGCGTGGGGCCGCAGCAGGTAGGAGCCGAGGACAGACAGAGAAAGATGGGATTCTCATAGCGGGGGAAGTAGCGCCGCTGCCATTTTTACCGGCGGGGCCCGCAGGAGCACGCCTCACTTCTAATCAATGCTGGTCCTGGGCTGTCAGTCACACGGGGGAAGTGGAGAATCAGTAGCAGGAGAGGCTACACAACACTCGCTGCCCAGCAGCATGGAGAGAGAGGCGGAGAGGAGGACGGAGGATCTTTTACTGAACATGCCATGAGGTACATAGGCGAATCTAGGGGGTGGTCCGGGGGTGCACAGGACCACCCATTAGCCCATTTTGTAGCTGAGGGATGGGGCTTTCCAATGAGCCCAGCCCCGTGTCTCTAGCCCTCTGGGAACCGGAGATACAGCCAGGCAAAGCTGGAACGTTTTCCCTATAGGATAACATGGGACCCCCACCCAGTTCAATGGCTGCCAGTTCCCCCTTCGGCATCACTGAAGCTCAAGGTTGATCTCAGTCGAACCCAAATCGCTGGGCCTTTAATCTGATACCAGGCTGGATCTATATGGGTAATTGGTTCCAGGGATATTGAGGTTAAACCGTTTTTTTTTTTTTCATTTCTTAAATGTAATTTCATGACTGTTTATGTTCTTTGAGGGCAGATTTCAGTTTCACGGGACCAAAATCATTCGAAGCCAACTCAAAAGTTCTTCAATATGATACTGGTCTCATGTAAATGGGTCAGTTGGTTCCAAAGATATAGCTGGTTTGTTAAAGGGGGGTAGGGAGAGTGGTTGTCTCTCCCCCTCACACCAGAAAATGCAGGGACTAGGCTGGTGTATAAAGGGTCAGCCTGGAAATGTCCCTGCATGATCCTGGGACCATATTCCCGGGTAAATCCCTGCATTTTCTGTTGTGAAAGGGGTATTATTTCAAAGGGGCATTACGGTGTGCAGCATCATGTGTAAGCGGCATTATGTGTGCAGCATCATGTGTAAGGGGCATTATGTGTGCAGCATCATGTGTAAGGGACATTATGTGTGCAGCATCATGTGTAAGGGACATTATGTGTGCAGCATCATGTGTAATGGGTACTATGGTGTGCGGCTTCATGTGTAATGGGTACTATGGTGTGCGGCATCATGTGTAATGGGTACTATGGTGTGCGGCATCATGTGTAATGGGTACTATGGTGTGCGGCATCATGTGTAATGGGTACTATGATGTGCGGCATCATGTGTAATGGGTACTATGGTGCCATCAAGCAAGAACCCCCTAGCAATGAGCACGTCGGTAAGCAGCACTTATGTGGCAAAATATGTAATGGGCATTACGGTTTGTTATATAGCATGTTATGGGCATCATGATATGTGGCACAATGTGTAATGGGCATTATGGTGTGTGGCCTTATGTGTAATTGGTATTACGGCGTGTGGCTTTATGTGTAATGGGTAGTTTGCTAAAATGTGTAATGGGCATTACTGTGTATGGTCTAAAGTGTAATACCACACCCCTTTTTGTGATGCCACGCCTCCTTTCCATGAGGCCACGCCCCCTTTGTGTCGCGCGGCTGCGCCGCGCAAAGGTCCCCCTGCTGTTATGTCTGGATCTGGGACCACCCATTACCATAATTCTAGATTCGCCTATGATGAGGTACAGTATATACCCTGACTGTGCGATTTGAGGATGGAAGGGAGGAGGATGGGACATTATATAATCTGTGTGTCTGCTCTGTATTCATGTACTGTATGTGTGTGACTACAGTATGTACTGTAGGTTTGTGTAGTACAAGTATCTGACATTACGGTTTGTGGTGTAATGTGCTCTGGGCATTACGGTGTGTGCTGGAATGTGTACTGGGCATAACGGTGTGTGCTGTAATGTGTACTGGGCATTACGGTGTGTGCTATAATGTGAATTGATACTACTATGTGACCACATCACTTCTTCCCCCCCCCCCCCCACACACACACACACAAAAAACTTTCCCGCACTTTCCCTGTTTTCAGCTTCATTTAGTTTCTAGTATATATGTAATATAATTTATAAATATAAATTTAATTTCAGAATACAGTGTATATATAATAATATGATATATTGTCTTGTTTGTTGGTTTAATATCACCCTACTGCTGTCTGTAAGCACATATATATATTTTATATATATATATATATATATATATATTTATTTTTTTGGTGGGGGGGGGGCACTAAATGAATGTCTTGCCCCGGGCACCAGAAACCCTAGTTTCAGCCCTGCTTGTAGTATCAGAATTGCTCAACAAATCAGATACAAATATGTTGTTGTTTGTTTGTTTGTTTTTATTTCACACAACTGAGAGTGAGTCAGTCTTCAGTTGTGGTTCCTCGCAGCATAAAATGAGATTACACAATAAAATGTTAGCCTGGGCGGCATAGATTTGTTTGCGTGTGGGAATAGAACATAATGTACAGTATGTAACTGTGCAGTGGTTTTAATCAGAATACTGTAGATGAAGGAGATAAGAGGGTTGTACAGGAATTTGGTACGTTTGAAAAATACACAGATATTATTATGTCCAATGATTAATCTGATGAAAGTTATTTGTATTTAATATTCCATTTCTACTTTGGTACGGTAAAGTTTTAATCTTGTATGATTCATCTTCTCCTAAGTATTTTTCGTAACACATTTAAGCAGGAAACCTAAGTATGACACACAGGTTTACTAAGAAATTATACTACAGCACTCTTTTTAGGGGGCTATAATAGTTACTGCCAGTTATGTGCATTGGGCCTGGGAGTAATGTTGCAATTTTTGGGGGATATACTGTAGTAGGCACCCTGACAGTCAGGACGCAAACAGTCACAATACCAACACATCTGCATCCACACAGTCAGGATCGATTTGTGACACATTCTGTCAGTAAGTATTAGGTTAGGCTGTGGGAGAAGGAGCCAGAGGTTAGGGTTAGGCTGAGAGAACAGGGTTATGGTGTGGAATTGAAGGGTTATGGTTAGGGTGCATGGAGGGGAGAATTAGGCAGCGGGGGGGGGGGTGTTAGGCTGTGGGAGGATTAGGGTTGGGCAGCAGGAGGAGAGGTTAGGGTTAGGCTGCAGGAGGGGGGGTTAGGCTGTTGGAGGATAGGGTTTAGGCCTTGTGGGGGGGTTAGGTTAGGGTTAGGCTGTGGGAGGGCAGGTTAAGGTTAGGCTGTGGGATGGGGAGGTTATGGTTAGGCTGTGGGAGGGGGAGGTTAGGCTGTAAGAAGGGGAGGTTAGGGTTAGGCTGTGGGAGGGCAGGTTAGGGTTAGGCTGTGGGAGGGCAGGTTAGGGTTAGGCTGTGGGAGGGGAGGTTAGGGTTAGGCTGTAGGAGGGGGAGGTTAGGGTTAGCCTGTGGGAGGGCAGGTTAGGGTTAGGCTGTGGGAGGGCAGGCTAGGGTTAGGCTGTGGGATGGGGAGGTTAGGGTTAGGCTGTGGGAGGGGAGATTTATTATTAGGCTGCAGGAGGAATGGGTTAGTGTTAGGATGCAGGAGGGGTGGGCTAGTGGGAGGGCTATTATGGCAGTTGGGATGCTGTTGTTGATATTTTGACCAATGGCATCCTATCAGGATCCCATACTTGTAATGCAAGGAGTGCAAATACATTTATTATTTTTGCATAGGCGGGGTCAGAGACACTAATGAAAATCCCCCCTGCATGCACTGCTTGTGTGGCTTTGTGTTATGGGCTTGTGTGAAATCCCAACCTGTGAATTAATGTGCAAATAGATGTGTACGGCTAGCAAAGAATTTAAAGCTGATTAAATGGACGAGTACAGATGGAGCCAGGCTCCCTCTTGCTGGCGAATCACCAGAACGTCACCGCTGGCGATCCGCCAGCAGCCCGGCTCTCCATCTGACTGAGACGCGCATGCGTCTCATGCGCACGCGCGCCTCAGTGTCCGTGCGCCAGGGCGACGGGAACCTGTCCGTCTCCGCTTCAGGGAGACGGACAGGTTTAGGGAGGGTTGCGGGGAGGCGGTAGGGACCCCGGGTGACCGCCGACAAGCCGGCGGGGACCCGGGGGAAGCCATCAGAAGGGGACGCGCGCGCATCTCGTGCGCACGTGTCCCCTTTCACAAATACAGATGGCGGGTGGCGGGGGATGGTGGATGGCATCGCCATCCCCTGCAAAGAAGAGCCCGGCTTCATCTGTACCACCGCCAGACACCTACTTCCTGTCAATCACCATATAAGAATAAGTACAGCAGACACCACAACCAGCTAAGCCTGTTTTTTTAAATACTTAATTTATTTTTCAAACTTTTACACGTATCATTTAATCTTACTCTAGTTTTTTTTTTTAAAGTGAATAAATAATAAATAAAAATATAAAAATAATAAAAAAAATATATCCTTAAAAAAAAGGACTTTTTAGGGAGTACTAATAAAAGTTAAATCTTAATCAACTAAACAATCCCCCCCCCTTGCCTCCTTTTTGTCATTGTATCCAGAGAATGCACCACAAAGTCTCATCCTTCTTCTCTTTTTTCTTTTTCGCAGTTCATAGATTATCGGCCGCTGTGCGAATTCGCACAGCAGCAATTAGGCCTGAATTAGGCCCTCAGAACAGCGGTATATAGAATTCTAATTTCTTATATCAGTTTATTGTTCCATCACAGGTGCATAAAAGAATGGGTTAATCTAGACTACAAAAATCAAACAAATGCCCCTAGCACACCATAAAAGACCAGCAAAGAACCATCCATTTTACATTTTGTTTGCTGCACTATATTTTTTCTCTATTATGTTACTGTATACTAGGCTAAAATTTTATTTTCTGCCATATTACACTGAAATGGGCCCTAACTTGCCAATATAATTCCTTTCATATAGGAAAGATTTAACCCTTATTAGATAAATTCTTTATATTCAAATCTGAAGCATTCTTCCAGTTCCGGAGCTGCTGGGATGGGAGGGTCTCTCCTGGAGCTCAGCTGTTTTCCTTAATGTGGTATCCAAGTGTCCACGGATACGGTCACTAGGTCGTTGACGTATCCTGTGATTTTATGTTGCAGTCTCCTATACTCCTTCCTGGAATGTCACCTATGTTTTTGTAAATGTACCAAGTATCTTCTTATGTTCTCTGAATTTCAATAATATGGGGTATAGTTGAGTCTGACATTTCAGTACCACTCCTGCCCTCTGCTGGTGATTTCTGTGACTTTCTATATTCCGTATAGTAATGTTTTTCTAATTATAATATGTACATGCTTTTATATATATTAAGCCAATTGTTATACTCTTACTATTGCTGATTTATTACAAGTGGCCCTCATTTATGAATGTTTAGCAGCACCTGGCTGGGAGCTTCCAGCCTGCGTTCTCTGTTTTTGTACTACTACTTGCATTGTTCTTGCTGGAAGTTTATAAGGATGATGGACGGTTGAGTTAGCATACAGGGTATGGTATAAAGGGACAGTAAAAAGGTCGATAGTGTCTTGGTCATCACCAAATGGTCGACATACACAAAAGGTTGATATGGAAATGGTTGAAATATATAAAAAGATCGACATGAGTGTATTTGGAGTCAGTTTGTACTTTGTAGACCCGAAATGAGTGCATCATATCCCCTTGAATGGGTCGCCATGTTTCGGTGAAGGTGCCTCGTTCCCCTACTGCTGCACTCAGCACACCTTACCACTCCCAATCATAATTTTTGCACCTGTCGGGTGACCTGGAAAACGTGAACAGTGTGGGGTCCTGAGTTTGAGACCGAGTTTGAGAACCACTGCTATAAACTATATGTTTATTTGGTACTTGTTTCCTAGAACGGCCACACCGATTTTGATCGGGTCGGAAAAATCGCGACGATCGCATCGCATGCGACCAAATCGCATGCGATGCGACCGACACGATGGACCCGATTTTTACATTGATTGAAATGTGAATAGGGTCCCTGGGACCCTATTTTACATTGGATTCAATGTAAAATTGTCCCCACACTCCAATTTTAACCCCACGATTGACGCCAACCCGAAGCGTGGCGAGCGTAGCGAGGCCGCGCGGGGCGGCGGTACGCGTCCTCCGACCTTTTCATACCCCTACTATCCACGTCGGCGTGGAGTTGAGAATATAAAGTGTGGCGAGCTACCGAGCCCGAAGCGTGGCGAGTGCATAACTTCACAGGTATACGCGTCCCCTCGCGGGGCTCGCTGCGCTCGCCACGCTTCAGGCTCGGTGGCTCGCTGCGCTCGCCACACTTTATATTCTCAACTCCACGCCGACATGGATAGTAGGGGTATGAAATGGTCGGAGGACGCGTACCGACGCCCCTCGCGGGCTCGCTACGCTCGCCATGGTTCGGGTTGGCGTCAATCGTGGGGTGACGTTCACAATGGGGGGGGCCATATACAATGAGAAATGGCCCATATTGGGCCATTTCCCATTTTTTGCTATGTAAAATGTGCTTAATCACGTCCATCGCATCTTGTGCCATTATAATGGCACAAGACCGACGCGATGAACACGATTACAATGTTAAAAATATTTTAACATTGAACCCTATGGCAAAATCGGGTCCATCGCGTCGGTCGCGTGCCATGTTAATGCACGCGACCGACGCGATGGACCCGATTTTGCCTTTGCCAGCAAAATGGACTTGATTTCAAAGGAAATCGGGTCCATCGCGTTAATCGTGTAACTTAGGTACACAATTACTCCCGATTGTGGCCGTTCTAGGAAACAAGTACCGTTTATTTTGTTGTTTGATTCATTCCTTCATTCTGTTGAAACCTTTGTTATTAACATTGGAACGTCTCAACGCCACAGGCCTCTGGTCTTATAAATGTATAAACTGCTTTTCAATAAAACAGATTGCAACGTCATCCTGTTCATTTGTTGCTATCTTACAAAGAAAAGGCACAATTTAAATATTATCTGCACTTCTTCAACATTAACGGTTATCTGTTCTTCAGAGCTTATCAAGTTACCCCCAGACAGGAAACAAGTGCACTAATTCTACGTCATAGACGATAAACTACTGTACAACGTTATATACCACAATTGATAAGAATAGAATTTGACATCAGATAAGAACCACTGGGCCCATCTAGTGTGCTCTTTTTTGACCTTTTGGTAACCTCAACCCTATTTGATCATTAGTTCTATGTAGAGATGAGTGGGTTTGGTCTTACTTGGATTTACTTGGATTTCAAATCAGGATCTTATTTGCTATCCAAAGCATGTGACGGCCGATCCAAAATTGCAATAATTTGGCGAGTAAAACCGAATCAACTTGGCAATCTCTAGTTCTTTGTAAGGATATTCTTATGCCTATACAAACATGTTTAATGTGCCCTACTGTCTCAGCCACTGCCACCTCTGATGGGAGGCTATACCATGTTTCCATTGTGTTTTCTTTGAAGTAATCTTTTTAAAGTTTCCTTTAAACATACCTCCCTCCTGTGTCAGTGCATGTCCACGTGTTCTTATACCTCTCTTCTTTGGAAGAATGGCTCCCTTCTGTACCTTGTTACATATATTAAGGTTTCTATCATGTCCCCACTTTTCCTTTATAAACTATACATATTGAGATATTTTAGTCTTTCCTGGTACGTTTTGTGATGTAGGCCATGTACCATTTTAGTTGCCCTTCTTTGTACCGTCTCTAATGTATTTATATCCTTCTGGAGATATGGACTCCAGAAACGGACACAAATACCAATGACCTATACAGTGGCATTATTACTTCTTTCTTTCTACTGCTGATACCTCTCACTATGCAACCAAGCATCTGACTTGCCTTCCTCATTGCTTTGTTAAATTGCCTACCTGCCTTTAAGTCAATTGAAATACTGACTCCGAGATCCTTTTCATCCTGTGTAGTTTCCATTGTAGTACATTTAAATCTATCAGCTTTGGCGTTTTTGAGACCTGAGTGCATGAGTTTGCATTTTTTGACACTCAACTGTATTTCCACTTTCTTGACCACCCCTCTAGTATATATATAAATACCGAATCATTTACTTTACCCCTTCTGATGTGTCTACCCCATTGCCTACCTTTGTGTCATCTGCAAAAAAGCATATTTTAAATTCAATACTATTTGCAATGTCACCAACAAAGGTATTTAAAAGGACTCAATGATCTGTGCATGGTTCTTTCAATGTTTACCAAAAATCGCACTATTAAATTTGCGAGTTGTATACTTTATAATGGGAAAACATGTGGATGTGAATTAAAGTGTGAGAAAGAAAATTGACCGTTAAATATGAGCGATTATCACTGCAAAAAGTAATAGGAAGCGAATTGCGGTAAAAATCGCCCTTTTTGCTGCAAAAATCGCACATTTTTAACTGTCGATTTTTTTCTCACACTTCAAATCGCATCCAAATGTTTTGCCATTATAAAGTATCCAACTCACAAATTTAATATGGTGGGATTTTCAGAAAACGTGGGAATTCGCCCGTTTTTTGTGAAAAATCAGCGAAAGTCTAAAAATCTCACTCTATTAAATCTCGCCCATTATCTTGCTGCCTGATTTTCAGGGTATTACAGGCACTAGAGAACTACGACTCATTTCTTTTGAAGACTACTTTTTTCTTCAAACCCAAAACGCTCTGTTCCTTTAATCATTGATACAATTAATTGTTTTTCTACTTTTGCAGGTTTTTCAATAAATTTTTTTAATAAAATTTAAGTTCTGGCTATATATGGTCAGGCGAGGTCCGGCTGGTGTCATCCTTACCCCTTTAAATGTTCATCCACGTTTATTATGTACTTAGGCATTGCTCTCCCGCCTCACCTCACCTCACCGCCTATTTTAAAAATCCACACTGAACTCAGCCTTTGGCAAAACCTTCCCCTTAACTTACTAGGATGGTGAAATCTTTTTAAGATAGCCCGCTTCCCAAAATTATTATGTATTCTCCAAATTACCCCAATTTTGCTCACTAAATCTGACCTATCCTCCCTTAAACCTTTGTTATCAAAATTAATTTGGAATTCTAAAAGACCCATAATCAGTTTCCACAAAATGATGCAGTCCACTCAAAGGGAAGGCGTAAACGTGCCCATAATTAAATAATATAACTTGGTGTGTATTCTTCGCTTTGCAGTGGACTGGGTAAATGATTCTAAAATTTTTACGGACGTTGCACTTGAGTCTTTGCTCACGCTTTCGTTTGTTATTTACTACATGATCGCCCTTCCCAACTGAAATCACCTCAATTTGATCAAAATCTCTTTTAATCTCTACTATATATGCCTGGAGATATCCTTATCCCTTCCACTGGTTGGGAACTTGGAGTTCCAGGAGAGCAAAGCCATGTCCCCTTTTATGACCTAGTGCTCCTCTAGAATTTTTTGTTTATGCTATTCTATTAAATACCTCAGATGCCCCACTTAGTTTCGATGAGGCTACAACACATTTTTCTCTCCTCCCGCACCATAAGTTCACTTATTTGCAAGCCATGCACAACTTGCACACTTCTATCTATACTTCAATAGCAGGATCTCTTCAATCCCTTAGATTCTGTGATTCGTACTGAAACACACTCCATTTCTACCATCTACGCCCGTAAACGCACAGAATTACACCCTGAGCCGGATCTCCCATAAATAACTAAATGGATTTCACAAATCCCAACTCTTGATCCTATTTCCCTCTTAGATACGATTTTGCTAAACCTTAAACTCATTTTAGCTAGCTTTTATCAAGAAATGTTATATAAAAATTTTCATAGAGCCTACTTCTCCCCTAAAAGGTGCAACTTGATGGGTGCTGATCTTTTACAATGTCTTTGGGACTGCACCATATATAAGCCTTTTGGTTTGCGCTGCCTCCTTAAAACTATCTTAGTGGGCACTAATTGATCACATAGCTGATCAGTCTTCCATCAGTGACCAAAAAGGCAATACTTTAACAATATATTCACAATATTTAACCCTCACTCGACATGGACACTTATTTATTTATTTATTTATTTAAGCCCAGCAGATTGCGCTTTACAATTGTAGACAGTGATAGGATAAACTGGGTAACAACAGACAGACTTGAAGGTAGGAGGGCCCTGCTCGCAAGCCTACAATCTATAGCAGGGGTGGCCGACCAATCAGAGGCAATGAGCCAAAAAATATGTTATGGTAAAACAAAGAGCCGATACCATTCAGTAAATGGGTGTGGCCTAGCTCCCACAAGGCCATGCCCCATTTTTTCGGTCAAGCTTTTGACATGACATTCGTAGGAGCAGGTGTCAAACCTCAGTTTCTAGTTAGGCTGAGGGTGAGACAAGCACATTGAAAATGCACAATTTTATTAGTGGGACTTTTGACGATCTATGTTTTCAAAATCTTTAAAAAAATTCTGGCTTGTTCGCGAAGCTACTCGCAGTAATTCTCTCACACGTGCATCTGTAAGAACAGATCAATGTTTTTATTTTACTTATTTCAGTGTTGACAAAAAAATGACTCACAGAGGTGACCTGCTCTTCTATGTAGCCGCAGACCTGCTCTGACATCCGGCCACCACTGCCCACTCCGCTGTCTAGTTGCCACAGCCAGCGTCTTGCAGTCTATGTTCCCACTTCCTGAAGCTGGGTACAGCATGCTCCTCCCACAATGTGACATCATGACATCTCGTCGAGCATACAGCAAAGTACAGTAAGAGAAGGCAAGCGGCAGTGCCGCGGGAGCCGGCACACAGCGGAGTAGTGCACAGTCAGAGGAGGCATACAGCAGTGCAGCGGGTGCGGGAGCCACATCTCATTAAGAAAAGAGCCACATGCGAGAATGTAATGTACAGTATGCTTACTGAGTATGCTTTATATCCTTTGCATATGTATATAACTACTGTATAAACAGATCATTTCAATATTTACAGAACTGTTGATTGCTTGTTTAAGAAACCACAATTTTGTGATGTGTTCATTAATAAAACATATCCACTCTTCCTCGCCACACATTGCACCACCTTTCGCTGTACACAATAACTGTCACTGTAACGTAATATAATACAGGTACTGTAAATACCACAGAATAATGATGACGACTACTTACTGGAACTGCCTGTGTGGGTGTGGACTAAATCTCTTATTGACATACAGTAACAGGCTCATCTCACTGAACTAGTGGTAGATTGTTACAATTACAATCAGGTTATAGTGTGGACACAGAGTATTTAAGGGTTCACTGCCCACAACATTCACACTGAGAATATTTCTAATGTAAGAGCTATGAAAGCTTCCCTCTGCCTGCTTCTCTCTGCAGCCTACCTGCTCACCTCTCAAGGTAAGAGACCTGTTATATACAACTATACACTCAGGGGTAAAGTTACCTACTGTAAATTCTACTTCTATTGAAGATTGGGTGGAGGAATTTACTAAGATGGGAGATCTATTTCACATGGGATATTGCTATGGGCAACCAATAAGAATCTATTTCTTATTTATTTAGCATCTTCTAGAAGAAAATGCCCATAGCAACCAGCCAGATTCTACTTCTTATTTATTTACCACATTTTATAGGATAATCAATATAATCTGACTGGTTGATATAGGCAACAACCAATCTTCGATTGGTTGATATAGGCAACACATACCGTATTCTACTGGTTGATATATAGGCAACACATGCCGTCTTCTACTGGCTGATATAGGCAACATCTCATCTTCGATTGGTTGTTATAGGCAACACATACCATCTTCTACTGGTTGAAATATAGGCAACACATACCGTCTTCTACTGGTTGAAATATAGGCAACACATACCATCTTCTACTGGTTGATATATAGGCAACACATACATCTTCTACTGGCTGATATAGTCAACATCTCATCTTCGATTGATTGATATAGGCAACACATCCCATCTTCAATTGGTTGATATAGGCAACACATCCCGTCTTCGATTGATTGATATTGGCAACACATCCCTTCTTCCATTGGTTGTTATAGGCAACACATACCGTCTTCGACTGGTTGATATAGGCAACACATACCATCTTCGATTGGTTGATATAGGCAAAACATTGATGTTTGTCTGTCGACATTGACACTGTCTGAGTGTACCACGTCCCCTTGCATGACTAACTTCTCTCTGGGGAGGTGGCTGGAACCTTACTAGAAGGTAGTAGTGGTGCTTCGACAGTGGCTGTTTCACTAGCAGCTACTAGAGATGCGACATCCTTTCATAAAGCTGTTCTGATGCGGCGAAACGCGTCAGTGGTTTGCCACCACAGCCATCCTGGATTGTTATATCACATCTCAGATAACTACCATATTTGGACCAACTCCAGACCCTATTTCCAGTGTTCTATCTACAAGAGTGGAACCCTCCTCCATTGAATTCAACCCTAACGCCAGCTCATCCGCCATGGTGGACTAGATCCAGATTTGGACCAGCCTGATATACCTTCACTAGAAGGCAAACAGAAGTGCAGGACTTCTTAACCTACACTGGAGGACGGTATTTAAAAACCTTTTCATTCCACCTTTCCTTCAGCACAGATCGCTCAAAGGGGGTAGAATAGGAACAGACAGTTTCCTTTTATATCTTCACCAGGAGCTGTGAGGACCCATATATACATGCTATATATACAATTGTGTGCCTTTATTGCATATACTGATTATTGACTGGTCACTATTGTGTTTTTAACTGTATTTTTATTAAATGTGTTTACTTATGTACAATCAGTTCAATTGATTTTTTAGGAGTTTTTTTTTTTTACTTTTTATCAAACTAAGCGCTGCTATCCCCCTCTCACTTCACTTACCGCCCGACTCCTGCTCCCTCATCCCCTCCTGCTGAACGCAGCAGGTCCTGCAGCACAGGCTTCTTCAATGCTAATTAAAATGCAGCACCGGCTGGACAGCCAATCAGAGCTCGTGTACCAGCAGCCGCTCTGATTGACTACCGGTACACAAGCTCTGGCCTTACTATTAGGTGAACCTAGCCGGTCACCTAGGGTGTCAATGTTTAGGGTGCACCTAAAATACTGAATGAGTGACACAGCAGTTGGTCAGTGTCAGTGAAGTGAGGCGGCGGGTGTTAGAGATGAGAGAGAGGAAAAGATACTAGGTAATCCTAAAAGTTACTCTTGAAAAACCTGCAAGAGAGAAGTAGCTTATAGAGACTGCATTTAAAGGAAGAGAAACATATTCTGTATATAACCATACTAAATAACTTGGGTACTTCATTAACTGACGTAACTGAAGAATAACTAGTTGAGTGGACTAAGTCACACTACAGAAATCTTTATGTCCGCAGACTGATAAGACAGGAAGTGCAAATGTTAAGATAATTTGTTGCAAAATATAAAGAGGAATTCAGGAAAGAGTTACTATTTGATTCAAACGTATTGAGTTGAAACATTGAATATGTGTTTGACTAACCCGATTATTACCGTATCGGTGATGTCACACGGGTGCGAGGCTGAGTGGTGGCACACCATCGCTGGGTGGGGGGAGGAGGCAGCGCCTGGAGCTGACAGCACTGCCTCCTCCATGCTTTGAACGGGACCTGGGTTACCCATTCACACCGGACCATAACCCGGGAAGATTCCGTCAGCAACCCTGGTAGCTAGCAGGGATGAAATACCAGGGCATTGCTCCTGGGATTTTGGCTCGGGACCCATTCAGACCAGCACTACACCTGGGAACCTGAAAAAAAAGGCTTGTGTGGAGTATTTAGGAGTCAGGAGTAAAACTCGGCAGAATAATAAAAATATATTTTTGGTTAAATTGTAATGGAGACTATTGATTACATTGTATTTGAGGTTATTGATATTGTGGAGGATTTTACCCTTGTTAAGAATATTTTTCCTGATTCTGGTTAACTCAGTAAGCTGTGAAGATCGCAGTTTACCGAACCCCAGAGTGCCCGCCCCGCCAAACCCCCCCCCCCCCAACCACCGCCGTATCCCCAACCATGCGAGGGGATGTGTTAAGCTTGTGAGGGGCCACAAAGTTCTGACGGGCTGTAAGCATAGCTGCGGCAGTGCAGTGCCTAGAAATGGTTTATGAGGCACCTACCTGGAATTCTGTAAGGCTACTTACCCAGACACCCCTCCAGTATTAGTGAATTTTAATTGTGTCTTTTTTAATAATAAAAAAATACATTCAATAAGCGGTATACAAAAAATGTTCTGCTCAAGGGGGCGTTGTTAGGGGGCCCCAGAGATATCAGTGTATCGGGCCCCAAGATTTCTGTTGCCAGCCCTGCATGTGCCCGCAGCAGGAAAAATCATTAGATGGTCAGGAATTTCTCCTGGGCTCACAAATATATAAGCCAGTGGAGACTGATTTATATTTACAGGTGCGGGACAAAGACATGGCGGGCGGCTGACATCACATAAAGTCAGCCACCCACCCTCGGCACACTTCGGCACCTGCATTTGCATGGGAACGGCCAGTGATATAATGGGGATGCCCATGAAATGCTGGGTGTTCCCATGTCCCATCGCCACCACTACCCCAGTCCCGCCCCAGCTGCGAACGGGTATGGATCATTGGGTCACCAACAAGTAGGTTGACTAGCATTCGGTCAACACCACTAGGTCGACATGGCTTAAGGTCGGCGTGCAGAAAGGTCGACATGACTAAAGGTCAACATGGGTTAGATCAACAGTGACATTGGGGGAAATTTATTAATATGAAAAACCTAGTTTTTCGTATTAGTATTTTCCCTACGACTGCATACGACTGTTTCAGTCGTATGCAAACTCGTGTTCCGGAGGGGGATTTACAAAGCAGTCATATACGACTGCTTTGTAACCCTCCGATGGTGTAACCATTCGTATTAGCTGGCCGTATATACGGCCGCTAATACGAATTAGTAGAGGCAGTCTCCAGGGATCAGTCAGATCCGTGCAGGCTGCAGTGTAAAAAAAATAGAAAAATAAATACATGTAAAAAAAAAAACAGCGTGGGGTCCCCCCCCCCCCCACAGCTGTAACCAGCACCAGGCTGAAGGAGCCAGGGCCGGTAATTAAAAATCAGGGAAACCGACAAATAGGGGTTCCCCAATTTTTAACAACCAGCCCCAGGCTCCAGGTCCGGGGCTGGTTCCCAAAATACGGGGGACAAAATGACTAGGGGTCCCCCGTATTTTAAGAACCAGGCCAAACCAGCCAGCAGGGTAATGCCACAGCCGGGGGGAGACTTTTTATACAAGTCCCCCCGGCCAAAGCATTAACCCTCTGACCAGTCAGCCTGGCCAGGGGCCCTGGGGGAGTGGGGACCCCCCAATAAAGGTGCTGTCCCCGGTGGCCCTGTGCGGTGGCCACCGGGCTGATACTGGTGTAAAAAAATAGATGAATAAACTATTGTTTTAAACTGTGGAACTATGAGTCCCAGCAAGCCTCCCCCGCAAGCTGGGACTTGTCCCAGCCTGCGGGGCATTAAAGGGCCCGCTGGGTCTTGTAGTTCCACAGTAAAAAAAATAGTTCAATAAATACACACTGACACATGAAAAATAAAAGTTTAATACATACATTATACACATACTGATACTTACCTATCTTGATCCCGTAGGTAGGTCCCAGAGTCTTGATCCGGTGCCTTGTCCTGGTTCCGGATCCATGTCGCCATTCTTCAGCATGTCGATTTCCATGTCGGCGTCGGCGTCCGTTTCGGGGTCCGAAGAAATCCATGGTGGACCTGTGGAAGGAAATCCAACTCACCCAGGTCCTCCATGGAAGTTCTTCTGGCTTGATCCGATGTAGTCCAGGTTTTCTTGCATCTTCTTCTAGCTGCCGGCGACTCCGGCAAGCTCCCCGCTGCGGACTGTCAGAGGCGCAGAGCAGGGTCGTTTCTAGACAATTTAGCTCCCAGGGCGAAGAAAAAAAAATGTGCCCCGCCCCCCCAAATACATAACATGGAATAGAAGAAAAAGCGCTGAAATAGGGTGTGTGGCTTAATTTAAAAGGGGTGTGGCTTAATATAAGGGCGTGGCCTAGCAGGAAAACAATTACCTTACATCACACTTTTGCGACCTGCATGACCAGACATTGGTTACCGCAGGAGTTCTCATTGTCCTCCCGCACTTAAGTTGGCGGGCTGAAGGCCACACAGTGACATAAAAAATATAAAGGCCCACACAGTGACCTAGTACGCCTCACAGATCAAGGCCAAACAATGACAGGCTACTTAAATCATTATACACTATTTATCCATGATGCCAATTACACATGACGCCGCACACCGTGATGACAATTACACATTACGTCGCACACCGTGATGACAAGTACACATTATGCTGCACACTGTGATGCCAATTACATATTACGCCGCACACCGTGATAAAAATTACACATTTTTGTTGCACACCGTGATGACAATTACACATTTTGTCACACACCATGATGCCCATTAGACACCACGCTGTGATGCCCATTACACCCCACACTGGGATGGCAATTACGCAATACTCCCCACACCGTAATGCCCATTACACATTATGCCCCACGAGCCGCTGCCGCACAACTGATGCCGTTTACTAATATGCCCCCACAGTGACAGCTATGCCCCCACAGTGCCACACATATGCCCCCACAGTGACAGCTATGCCCCCACAGTGCCACACATATGCCCCCACAGTGCCACACATATGCCCCCACAGTGCCACACATATATGCCCGCACAGTGCTGGATATGCCCCCAAAGGCCACACATATGCCCCCACAGCACCACACATATATGCCCCCACAGTGACAGCTATGCCCCAACAGTGACAAATATGCCCCACAGTGCCACAGATATATGCCCCCACAGTGCCAAATATGCCCCCACAGTGCCACAGATATATGCCTCCACAGTGCTACAGATATATGCCCCACAGTGCCAAATATGCCCCACAGTGCCACAGATATATGCCCCCACAGTGCCAAATATGCCCCCACAGTGCCACAGATATATGCCCCCACAGTGCGACAGATATATGCCCCCCCACAGTGCCACAGATATATGCCCCCACAGTGACACAGATATATGCCCCCACAGTGCCAAATATGCCTCCCCACAGTGCCACAGATATATGCCCCCACAGTGCCACAGATATATGCCCCCACAGTGCCACAGATATATGCCCCCACAGTGCCAAATATGCCCCACAGGAAGCAGCATACAGTGACTCACTGTCTCACTCTCTGCGTCTCCCCCTGCTGCCATCGCCTCTGCTGCTGCCTCTTCTTCATCTTCCTTGGGGAGGGGAGCGCATCGCATGTCTCTCCTTCCCCTTCACTGAGCTGTCAGCCATTCATACATCGCGGGCTGTCTCCTGATTGGCTGACAGCCCAGTGACATAGTGAGAGAGGGGAAGGAGAGACGCACGATGCGCTCCCCTCCCCTCCCCTGGGAAATTAATCAGAAGCCGGTGAGAGGCGAGCCGAGAGGGGGAGGAAGGGAGGCAGCGATGGGGGGAGCTGCCGGGCGCCCCGGCTGTTTATTAGAGACGGACAAGCCGTGCGGCGCCCCGGGCTGCTGCACGGCTTGTCCGCCTCTAGAAACGGTCCTGGCGCAGAGATCCTTTCTCCTCTGCGCCTCTACTCAGAATGAATTCTGGCCAATCAGGAGCCGACTTTCTTGGCTCCTGATTGGCCGCTAGGCGGCCTTCTATCTATTTTCCGTGCCTGTTTTACACCAATTAACAGCCGTATTATCAATATGGCTGCTTAGTAAATTAGGAACCACCATTCTTTTGAATGGTGATTCCTGTCGTATCCTATCGATGGTGTAGACATTCGTATTTGTAAATACTAATACGAATGTCCCATCTTTAAGAATACGAATTGCTGTATTTTTGGGATAGTAAATCCCGAAAATACAAATGTGTAAAAAATATTTTTTACGAATTCATATTAGTAAATTTCCCCCATTATGTCAACAGGGTCATTAGTTCAACATGGGTAAGGTGGACAGCGAAAAAGTCGGCATGTTTTGTTTTTTCACAGTCAACATAAACACTAAAACGTAGCACCGCGTCCCCTCGCTATGCTCGATGCACTATTTTATTCTCCCACCACGCCCTAGTGCAGTGGTGGCCAAATCGGTCCTCAATATCTACCAACGGTCCACATTTTCCAAATCACCTAGCTGGTGCACAGCTGTAGTCATTACTAACTGTCACATTTCCCAGGTCACCTAGCTGGTGCACAGGTGTAGTCATTACTAACTGTGACATGTCCCAGGTCACCTAGCTGGTGCACAGGTGTAGTCATTACTAACTGTCACATGTCCCAGGTCACCTAGCTGGTGCACAGCTGTAGTCATTACTAACTGTCACATGTCCCAGGTCACCTAGCTGGTGCACAGCTGTAGTCATTACTAACTGTCACATGTCCCAGGTCACCTAGCTGGTGCACAGGTGTAGTCATTACTAACTGTCACATGTCCCAGGTCACCTAGCTGGTGCACAGCTGTAGTCATTACTAACTGTCACATGTCCCAGACTCCCTAGCTGGTGCACAGCTGTAGTCATTTACTGTCACATGTCCCAAATCACCTAGCTGGTGCACAGCTGTAGTCATTACTGTCACAGGTCCCAGGTCCCCTAGTTGGTGCACAGGTGTAGTCATTACTAACTGTCACATGTCCCAGGTCACCTAGCTGGTGCACAGCTGTAGTCATTACTAACTGTCACATGTCCCAGGTCACCTAGCTGGTGCACAGCTGTAGTCATTACTAAATGTCACATGTCCCAGGTCACCTAGCTGGTGCACAGGTGTAGTCATTACTAACTGTCACATGTCCCAGGTCACCTAGCTGGTGCACAGCTGTAGTCATTACTAACTGTCACATGTCCCAGACTCCCTAGCTGGTGCACAGCTGTAGTCATTTACTGTCACATGTCCCAAATCACCTAGCTGGTGCACAGCTGTAGTCATTACTGTCACAGGTCCCAGGTCCCCTAGTTGGTGCACAGGTGTAGTCATTACTAACTGTCACATGTCCCAGGTCACCTAGCTGGTGCACAGCTGTAGTCATTACTAACTGTCACATGTCCCAGGTCACCTAGCTGGTGCACAGCTGTAGTCATTACTAACTGTCACATGTCCCAGGTCACCTAGCTGGTGCACAGGTGTAGTCATTACTAACTGTCACATGTCCCAGGTCACCTAGCTGGTGCACAGCTGTAGTCATTACTAACTGTCACATGTCCCAGACTCCCTAGCTGGTGCACAGCTGTAGTCATTTACTGTCACATGTCCCAAATCACCTAGCTGGTGCACAGCTGTAGTCATTACTGTCACAGGTCCCAGGTCCCCTAGTTGGTGCACAGGTGTAGTCATTACTAACTGTCACATTGTCAAACCTGCTGCATTCATTCCTACTATAGATCCACAGGTTGCCTGAAAAACAGGAACTGCATGTCGACCTAGTGGTGTCGACCTAAGGCTTGTCGACCTATTTGGTGGTGACCCAATGAACGTATCCCCTGCGAATGGCCCGGCACAGTCGAGTTTGCACATGTGCACACGCATGCGCAAACCCCAACCATCAGGGCAGGGGATGATCCTGGTTCATTACGAATGAACCAGAATTGGCCTCAATATCTGTAAATAAATTGATTTAAAACTAAAAGAAAAGAAAACCACGTGTTGAGACAATGCTTACCTAAGGAGAAGAAGAGGAATAGAATAGTGGGTACTTATGTAGTATCTGGGCGTCCGATTTAGAAATCGGATCGGATCGCATCGCATTGCGACCAAATCGTATGCGATGGTCAAGATTTTTCCATAGGATTCAATGTTAAAATGGTCTGAGTCTATTTTAACATAGAATTCAATGGGAAAAAGGGGTCCTTTTCCTTTCCCCACTATCCAAGTGGGCATGGAGTTGGATATAAACCTGTGGCGAGCGTAGCGAGCCACCGAGCCCGAAGCGTGGCGAGCCCCGCGAGGGGACACAGAATACTTTTTAAGAAATATGCGTTCGCTCGCCACGCTTCGGGCTCGGTGGCTCGCTGCGCTCGCCACGCTATATAAAATCAACTCTATGCCCACTTGGATAGTGGGGAAATGAACAGGACCTTCTTAACATTGAATCCTATGCAAAATCGCATCGAATCGCATCGCATCGCATCTGATTGTATTAGAGATGCCCACCGGCCACTTTTCGGGTTTTGGGTTCTGATTACCTTGAGGTTTTGGGTTCTAATGGGTTTTGCCAAAACACCTCCTAAGTGTTTTGTGTTTGGATTTCTTGGGTTTTGGGTTCTGATTTTTTTTATTTTTTTGCTCCTACGCTATATTAACCTCAATAACATTCATTTCCACTCATTTACAGTCTATTCTGAACAGCTCACACCTTACAATATTGTTTTTAGGGCAAAAGGTTGCACCGAGGTAGCTGGATAACTATGATAAGCCACACAAGTGTGCGGCACAAACACTAGACTGATATGGCACACTTAGCATACCCTCTAGGCTGATACCATACCTCCCAACTTTTGAGTTTAAGAAATAGGGACACTCGCGCGGCGAAGCCGTGCGAGCGTCCGAGAAGGGGGCGGGGCGTATGCAAATGAGGGCGCGGCTAATGCTAATTAGCCGCGACCTCATTTTCATACGAGAATAGACGCTGTGCGCATGCGCACAGCGTCTATTCTACTTGATTTTGGGGTCTCCCAACTGCCACCCCCCCGCAGCGGGACAATGCCTGCTGCGGGTGGGACAGCGGGACAGGACCCGAAAATCGGGACTGTCCCTCTAAAATCGTGACAGTTGGGAGGTATGTGATACTGCACACCTAGAATTACCCCTGGACTGATATGGCACAGGTAGCATCACCCCTGGACTGATACGGCACATTTAGCATCACCCCTGGACTGATATGGCACACTTAGCATCCCCCCTAGTCTGATACGGCACACCTAGCATCACCCCTGGACTGATATGGCACAGGTAGCATCACTCCTGGACTGATACGGCACATTTAGCATCACCCCTGGACTGATATGGCACACTTAGCATCCCCCTTAGTCTGATACGGCACACCTAGCATCACCCCTGGACTGATATGGCACGCTTAGCATCACCCCTGGACTAATACAGCACACTTGGCAGCACCCCATGAATTATACGGCAGACTTGGCTTACCCCAGGAATTATACGGCACAGATGGTGGCACCCCTGACCTGATACAGCACACATGGAATTATACGGCACAGATGGCGGCACCCCTGGACTGTTACGGCACACATGGCGGCAGGCATGGAATTATACGGCAGACAAATTCCTGCAGTAAAAATGTGTATTCTTTTAATTATAAAAAAGAGCAGCACACCTTACTTAGCAACACCCCATGAATTATACAGCACTCTTGGCTCACCCCTGGACTACAGCGCATTTAACAGCCCTTGCAGTAAAAAAAAAAAAAAGACCTTAATTTTATTTTCATTAAAAAAAAGGGCAGCTCCCCTGGTCTGATATGGGACACATGGGGCACCCCTGGAATTATACGGCACACATGCGGGCACCCCAGGACTGATACAGGACACATGGGGGCACCCCTGGACAAATACAGCACACATGTGGGCACCCCTGGATGGATACAGCACACATGTGGGCACCCCTGGACTGATAGTACTGGTAGCCAGTGGAAACAGCAGATTGGAATTATATACTGCAATAAATACTGGTAGCCAGTGGCAACAGACTGGAATTATATACTGCGATAAATACTGATAGCCAGTGGAAACAGCAGACTGGATTTTTATATACTGTGATAAATAATACTGGTAGCCAGCGGCAACAGCAGACTGGAATTATATACTGCGATAAATACTGGTAGCCAGTGGAAACAGCAGACTAGAATTATATACTGCAATAAATAAAATACTGGTAGCCAGCGGCAACAGCAGACTGGAATTATATACTGCGATAAATAAATACTGGTAGCCAGTGGCAACAGCAGACTAGAATTATATACTGCAATAAATAAAATACTGGTAGCCACTGCCAGTGGCAACAGCAAACTGGAATTATATACTGTGATAGGTACTGATAGCCAGGGGCAACAGCACACTAGAATTATATACTGCAATAGGTACTGGTAGGCACTAGCCAGTGGCAACAGCAGAGAGCAGACTGCAGCAGGCACTAGGCAGTGCAGGGCAGGCAGTGGCACTAGCAGCACCAGTGGACTATCACACTGTGACTGACTATACAGGAGCAGACTCAGCAGAGGCATGCCCCAGCACAAAGGAGAGACAGAACACAGCACCAGTCATCCTTGCAATGGTGATGTCTTGATCACTGAGCAGAGACACAGTACACAGCAGCACGGGCCCCAGCAGAGACCACACACAGCAGCAGCACACCCTTCCCTACCCTTCTCCGAGATTGGAGTGAAGATGGCGGCGCGAGGTTGCGGAATTTAAGGGTTCTGTGATCTCGCGAGAATCCGACTCCAGGCGATGACGTTTTGCCCGTGCGCCCGGATTCGAGTAAGGCGGGAAGCGCCGAGCGCTGCTCGTATCCGGGCCCGGATTGATGACGTCCGTGCTGGCTCGGATCTGAGGAATCCGAGCCCGCACATCTCTAGATTATATGCCTTAAGGTAAGGCATACAATCACAAAATCGGCAGCCCAGATACTACATAAGTACCGAATAGTGCTTACCTGCTCAGTGCTTCATCAGGAAAACTAGGCTAGTAAATATAATGCTTATTACAGCAGGATGAAACACAGGTACTGTCAGCACCACAAATAATGACTAATTACTGGAACTGCCTATGTGGGTTGGTATAAATCTCCTATTGACATAACAGGATCTGGTTGCTGATTAGTGGTAGATTGTTGCAATCAGATTATAGTGTGGGCACAGAGTATTTAAGGGTTCACAGCCCACAACATCCACACTGAGAATATCTCTAATGCAACAGCCATGAAAGCTTCCCTCTGCCTGCTTCTCTCTGCAGCCTACCTGCTCACCTCTCAAGGTAAGAGACCTGTTATATACAACTATACACTCAGGGGTAAAGTTACCTAAGTGCCTAAATGCTACTACTTCTGAAGATGTGGGGAGGAATTTACTAAGATGGGAGATCTAGTTCACATGGGACGTTGCTATAGGCAACCAATAAGAATCAAATTCATATTTATTTAGCATCTTCTAAAAGATCATGTTTATTACCAGTTATTTATATAGCACACACAGATTCCACAGCTCTTTGCAGAGAATATATAAGATTCACATCAGTCCCTGCCCCAGTGGAGCTTGCAATCTGTATTCCCTATCACATGTACACACACAAATTTTGGTAAAAAAAAAAATTGTTGGAAGCCAATTAACCTACCAGTATATTTTTGGAATGTGGGAGTAAACCGGAGTACCCGGAGGAAACCCACACGGGGAGAATATTACACAGTGGGAATTTAACCCATGACCTCAGTGCTGTGAGGCAGTAATGCTAACCATTACACATCCATGCTGCCCCGTAGCTAACTGGTTGCCTATAGCAACATCCCATCTAAAACAGAACTCTCATCTTAGTAAATTTCTCCTGGGAAGTTACCCATAGCAACCAAACAGATTCTACTTCTTAGATTTATTTAGCACCTTTTAGAAGATAATAGGTATAGGGGGTATTCAATCCCCGCAGCTATTTACGACGGGTGAAATACCAACAGCATTGAAGAGGCAGATCAACAAAACAGACCCACAAAGCAGTCGGGCTCATTTTGCCGAAAACGGTCATGGATTGTCGAGATCACGACTGGACCTCGACAATCCACAGCCGTTTTCGCAGACACTCCCCCTTGCATCCCACCTGACAATAAACTGGCGAGCGGGCCAAAAAACGGGCCAGGGTCCTGACTGTTGGGACATACCGAATGGCCGGACCCAGGATTGAACATCCCCATAATCTGATTGGTTGCTACCAGCAAGATCCCATCTTCAATAGAACTCGCAATTTAGTAAATTTACCCCTCCAAGTTTTGGTCATTATTTAACTCATTATTTTCCCATTGATAAGAAGACGACTTTATTTCTGTTAGTATTATTATTTCACTTTACCATTTATATATATACACTCTGCATAAATGTGATAACTAGTGTGTATGTGTATGGGTGTGGAACATTAGGTCAACAAAGTCTAGGTTGACAGTCAATATGTAGACCACTATTGGCCGACAGGCAAAAAGGTTGACACAGCAAAAAAGGTTGACATGCATTAGGTCAACATGATGAAATGGTCGACACAAGCAAAAGGCCAACAGGAAATAATGTTGACACAGGAAAAGGTCGATGTGAGTTTTCATGTTTTTTTTGTGTCTGACGACAGATGTTGAAATCATAGGCGTGTGCACGGGGGGTATCGGGTATGCATAGGCACCTCCTAATGACCGGCACCCCCTCACGATTGCAAGCAAAATGTATCCCGATTCCCGCAGCAGCACCCGGTTACCATCCGGCGGCGGTAAGGACAGCAGTCACCGAGTGAGGCAGCCTGTTAGGGGAGACAGCGCCAGGTGGGGAATGTATTGTAACAAACTTATTGCTTGATGCATTAAAGGCTTCATTGGTTGGCACTGTAAAGAACCCTTTCACATTTGCCGATCCCCCCCGATGCCGATATTGGTGGTCAACCTTTTGTCAGTTTGGACCTTGGGTATGCCAACCATTTCAAGGTGTCGACTTAGTCACTGACAACCATTAGTGGTCAACCTAGTTACTGTCGACCTAGACATTGTCTACCATTTATACCGTAACCAACTTTTTGCAGAGCGATTATGTGAAAACCGCTGGCCGGAAATCAGTGTGCATACACACGGAGCGAGACTGTGGAAAGTGGTTCACTTGGCTGGTAAAAGTACCCGATAGACTGCGGCGGCCGGCAATGATGCAGGAGCGTGCATCTGTGCTCATCGCCCGGACATACACACTACCAGATTTTGAGCTCAAAACACTAAAAGTGAGCTACTTTTAGCTCAAAATCACCTAGTGTGCATGGGCCTTTACTATTAAATAATTTTGGGGTAGGATACATACTTAGGCCCTTATTCTGATTGATGCGGACTTTACCGCGTTCTTACGGATCGCGTCTTTACGGCGTCTGCGCATGCGTGGAGAACGCTACGCGCATGTGCCACGCCTTGACTCGGTACCAGTTCGGACAAAGCCCGTCCAAAACTGGTCACCGCAATCAGTCGGGAAATAGGGGCGTATTATGGGCGTCATGCGGAATGACACATGGGCGTAGTTTCAAAGTGGGCAAAACGGGGCGGAAACATGGGCGGACACGGGGGAGTACACTTATGTTGGGGGGCGTACATTCGGAAACCACTCCGAATGCACGCGAGCAAAAAGGGCTGAAATGTGCGGTGTCCACAAGTGTACTATTGCTTTGCGGACACCACTCGTTCATGCGGTAGGCGAACGTACGCCTAATGACTACAACCATTAACACCTGAACCCAATACAATCTACTCCTTTACTCATTACTCACTAATAGGACGCTTGTCAGTGCTTTAATTGAAACCATTGCTGCTTCAAGGAAACCTTAGTAATCCCCCACATATGCTGTACTTGTCCCACACTTAAAAACTGCTAACAATTGACATGACAGAATATTAATACTAGCAATACACATGTGTATTCGACATGTACTCATGAAACCACACATTTTGGGTAAAGTAAACACATTTATTTATATTCATGTCACACTCAATGCCACTGTCATGCAATGACCATAAAATTAAACATCAAAACTATAAACAACATGCCAGGAATGCAGCAAAATAAATAATAATAAAACACAAATATAATAGCACACAGATGGACTCCAGCACCTCCTATGTGCCACTGCACATGTAGCCAGTGGGAAATGAGGAGGCTGCTGGCCCTTCTACAGCAGGGCAAGCTGCACCTGACCATTCTCCAGCAGGGCACCCTACACCTGGCCCTTCTGCAGCAGGCCAACCTGCAGCTGGCTCATATGCACCATCAGCAGACTCATTTGGAACACAACCGGGGACTTCACCAGATAGTACCATGGCCATCACTTCAAGTACAGCTGACAGTAATGCCAGGCACAAGAGGGCAACAGGGGAACCACAAAGGACATATGAAGCAAGGGTTCTGGTTCCCCTCAGCACGTGATTGGACACAAGAAGCTGACACACACAGCACAATGGAAGATTTGGGAACACATAACGGTAGAGATTAATGCGGCCACAAGTTCATTTCCGACCACGTTTGGCCTTGGTAGGCTCCTTGGCCTGTGCAGCAGCTCTTCGGGGACGCCCAGATGCTGGGGCAGGTGGAGCAGATGATGTGGAGGGGTTGGCTGGTCTACCCCTCCTGCCAGCAGGGAGTGTTTCCGCTGGTAATGCACCAGAAACGGATGACATTAGGACCCTGTTGCTGGTAACCAGCTCCACCATAAGCTCATTATGGTGGAGGAGGAGATCATTTTGGCGGGTGGCTTGCTCGGCCAGCACCTGAGCACTTGCAGCCATGGCCTGATGTGACTCAGCCATGGCCTGCATGCTCCCAGCGATGGACTGCTGGGTGCTGACCAAGCTCGCCAGGATCTCCTCGGTCCTACGCATCCGTTCTGATGCGAAATCTCCCTGCTGGTTGATGTCCACAAGCACCTGGGCCAAGGCGGCCAAATCGGCTTGGCCCGATGCCTGCTGCTGCACAGGCCTACCTCTGGGGCCAGGTGGCACGGACTCCTCCACCTCCTGAGCAGAGTCCTCACCAAGCGGTGGGGTGTCTGTGGGAAAAGATAAACACAATTAGGAGACATTCTACGATAATTACTTGCACAAGTTTATGGCATGACCAATATTTACCTTCCAGAAAAGACGCAAACACTTCAGCTGGGGCCTCGCTATCCATCGTGCTCACCCCCCTGATCTCCTCAACTGAGATACAGCTCTCCGCCATCTCCTCCAGGGGGGTGAGCTCTAGCCCTGATGGCATGGGGCCGGCCCCAGATGTCTGGCTGTGGTCCCACCGCTTGGTCATCTTCCTCTTCAGGTTGGTTTTGAAGTCCTGCCACCTGCAATGTAAGTTGACATATTAATACATGTCACTCCCAATGTTAGCTGTTGCAGCCATTGCTATGTGCTACATATTACAACATGTGATTAATGTCCCATATATAATATTACATGCAACTATGATATCAACCGTTACAATACACATTCACAATCACCCTACTCTGACTCTCAAGGAAATAACATGGCAATAATGTATGTGTATCGTAACAACCTCATGTGCCATTTGCAAAATGCATATAAGCATCAATTAAATCATTACTTGCCTATTACTGGGCACATGTATGACAAAACAACTTGCCTCTTCTTCACATGGTCCGTCTCACGAACTTGTGGCGCAACTGCATTAATCTCTGCCGTTATCTGTTCCCAAATCTTCCATCGGCGTGTGTGTGTCAGCTTCTCGGATGGGCACTCTATCCAATCACGTGCTCGGGGAACCAGGATGGCCAGCTCCTGTGCTTCATATGCCTTGTTTTTTTTTGGTGGTTCGGCTGTTGCACTGGCTCGCCCCTTGCTACGTCCCTGGCCACGCCCCCTGGCACCAGTCGCTGCACTTGAAGTGCTGGCCATGGTACTACCTTGTGAAGTCCCCTGTTGTGTTCCAAACAAATCTGCTGATGGTGCAGATGAGCCAGCTGCAGGTTGGGCTGCTGCAGAAGGGCCAGGTGTTGGTTGCTCTGCTGTCGAATGGTCATGTGCAGCTTGGCCTGCTGTAGAAGGGTCAGCAGCCTCCTCATTACCCACTGCCTGCATGTGCAGTGGCACATAGGTGGTGCTGGAGTCCAGCTGGGCAAAAAGTTGCTGGAGCTCTGGGTCTAACTCTGGTTGGGAGCCAGACATGTTAGCAACAACATTGTCACCCTGTAATACACCTTTTTATACTGTTTGAGTATCCTGTTTGGCGGACATCAGCGGCAGCTGCGTTCCGTGCGTGAGCGTACGTCGCTGTTCTTTCGCGCCGCATACGGTGGCGGAAATTCCATTGTGGAAAACCTGGCGAAAGTTCTAAATGAAATACTGGTCACCAATTATAACATTGCATAGAATCTTCGGATACACCTGGGACTATTGCACAATACACATGCTATTTGCTAGCATTACATGACATTTGATTCATGACTACTGGCGTATGATGGCGTTTGATTGCAAGCTAAAAGTAGCCCATTCCCTTAGAGAATCCACGCCACAAGTCAGGCAATACTCATCTCTACTGTTATAGACAACACATGTGAGAGCCCTATAAATAGTGAGTTGCTGGTAGAATCAGTTGTCTCCAGATCACGACTTGTCAGGGTCTAAGGTAAGCTCTTCCATGCTCCTTGTAGATATGATATCCATTCACTATGTAAGTGTATGAAGGTATGCACCATTGCCTCACTGCCTACAGATTGTTGGGCCAGCAAAGTGTGTGTATCATTATTGCAACATGTCACATGTTCACTATTTCACTCACAGGTCTTAAACCTGTGTGGGTTCATCTATTGCAGGACAACATGTCCCAGCAATAGATGAAATGTCTCATAGTACATGAAGTTGGCAAAAAATGCTGACACCTTTATCTGTGTGTTTTGGACGGTGGGTATTGAGTTCATATTATTGTGTCATCATTATAGAGTCAAATGGATCTGCGTGATTACACGGGGCGGCCATCAATTGTACGTATAGAAGGCTACAAATCAGTTTGTAGTGGGATATGGCCATTATGTGCATAGGTGCATCAGTATTTATGTTCATTTCTTTATAGGTTGCAGAAGCTATTCTGCGCTACATGGAGAGGAGGCTAAGGGCACTTGCGGCTCTCCCCACTCGTCGCCCAAGGAGGCCAGGACGTGCTAGAATCTATCGCACACGGGTGACTCTGTTTGCTATGCCCGATGATGAGGTACTTACTAGGTACCGGTTACCCCCAAATGTAATTCTGGATCTGCTCAACCTAATTCAGAGCGATTTGGAACCTCTACACGGGATCACGACAGCAATTCCGCCTCACACACAGCTGCTGGCGGTGTTGCATTTCTGCGCCTCAGGATCGTTCCAACAAGTAGTGGCAGTACTTGCTGGAATATCTCAGCCGGCCTTCTGCCGAATCCTGAGGCGTGTGACGTCGGCCATGTTCAGGCGCAAGGGGCACTTCATGGCCATGACATTTTCCCCCGAGACCCTGCGCAGAAGCCAGCACGCCTTCCAACAAATTGCTGGCTTCCCTAATGTGATAGGGGCTGTGGATGGCACCCATGTACCATTTGTGCCTCCATCTCGAAGTGAGAAGATATATAGGAACCGCAAATTGTTCCACTCACTGAACGTGATGGTGGTATGTGGCCCATCCATGGAAATTCTCGCCTTCAACTCGAAGTTTCCCGGAAGTGCCCATGACTCGCATGTCATCCGACAAACCGGGATATGGCAAAGACTACAAGAGCTGGAAGGCCGTGATGCGTGGGTTCTGGGTGACTCCGGTTACCCATGTACGCCCTGGCTACTTACGCCGTACAGCTACCCAGCACCGGGCCCACAGGAGGCATTCAATGTGGCGCATGTTGCCACCAGGCAAGTGGTGGAGCGCTCAATTGGCCTTTTAAAAGGTCGATTTAGAGTGCTCCACCGCACTGGTGGTGACTTGCAATATGCGCCTGAAATGGTGTCGAGGATCGTGGGCCTGTGTGTATTTTTGCATAACATTGCTGTGCGGCGTGAGATACCCTTTGAGGAGTGGGAGGTACCATCTGAGCCGCAAGATCCGCCCATGCGCCCATCCCGCGCCCCTGAATGCCGGAGGGGATACCAGCTGCGGGACTCTGTGGCGCAAAGATATTTCAGGTACATGTTATTGAGTTGACATAACACACCCATTTTAGTCACAATCACCCCTTCAAATAAGTCCAGTGTGTTAGTTGTCAGTGTTACAAACCGACCATTAGCCAGCCTGCCCTCCTAATGCCAAAGAAATAGGAGATATTTAGCATATGTGTTTGGTTTTGGGGGAAGTTCAATATAGGTGGGAATTATTATACCTTGGACAAGGCATCTAATGTGTTTGTTATATCTTCATTATTGTAGTTGATACTATCCCTGATGACTGGTGAGTACATTGATTTATTCTATAATGTGTAGGGGATTATTTCCTGTGTTGATGTATGATTTGTTTGCATATATATATATATATATATATATATATGATGTTGGAATTTATGCACATGTTTCAACATTTCAAGGAGCATGCAGCCAGGCAGGCAGGCAGGCAGGCAGGCAGGCAGGCAGGCAGGCAGGGCTGCTGTATAATGCTGGTTTCCGGATACCTGCAAGTGTGTGTATGTGTCTTTTACACATAAATGTACGCATACACATATATGCATAGAGTAAGTAATGCTAACTACAGCTATGCGTTGCTAAGCTATAGCACGCGTTGCTTGGCGGAGCGCGGGCTCATTGGATTTGCTAAGTGCATACACACTGTGTTTTATATATATCAGATTTGTTCATTGCCATACATCAACACTACGGTTTTGAAGGCATGCGAATTTGTCACCATTTGTGTTGGCGCAGAGACGCTGTTAATGTAAAAATGAACAATAAAGTTATTAACACAAATAACTGTGATCAACCAATGCCACCACCTGATTGGTTGATAGATGCCATTGTCAACATGGCGGAGACACGGAGGGCAGAACCCTTCACGCATGAGGAGCTGCGAGTTCTTGTCTCCGTCATGGAGACAAGGCTGGGCCGTGCGGGGCCCTTCATAACCAACCGCCATAAGCGGAGGGCCTACGCTGCGGCAGGGCGCCGGATTTACGCCCGCACTCGGGTGCGTAGGTCCCTCGGGCAGCTGGAGAGGCGGTGGTCCGACCTCCGCAGGCGCCAGCCCCAGCTGCTCACACAACTAAGGGGCGAAATTGCGGAATGTGAGTATTTTAGCTATGAAATTTCGCACTTACAACATAGCATATATAAGCAATAAAATGTGTCTCATGATAAGTGGGTGTCCATGGGTTTAAAAGTCCATAGACTGTTATGTGTGCTTCTTCCTGGTTAACATGCAGTCATGAGGCTTTTATATGTAATGCCATAGCATTGAGGATTCTGATGCATACAATGTGCCCGATCTAATATGTGTTACACATTGATAAATGCCTGGGTTGTAATGTGGGAACAAATTACTAACCATCACATAATAATTTGAATGACACACTTTGGAGTCCATTAACAGTAAGGAGCTACTTTCCTGCATCGTTTGCCATCATTATCACCCTTCCATGTATGTCTTGTTTTGGATTAATAAATGTGCCCCAATGAGCCAACATTGACCATGATGTTTTTTTCTACCACACAGCACGAGCCCGAGCCCGACAGGCCCGTGAACAGGCGGAGGCAGGCCTGGCCCAGGACGAGGGCCAACACCCCGAGGAGGAGGTGCCGGCAAGGGTGGAGGAGGAGGAAGTTGGGCAGGAGCAAATGGTGGAGGAGGAGGTGGAGGAGGAGTTTGTGGCGGAGGAGGAGGTGTTGGTGGCGGAGGAGGAGGAGGAGGAGGAGGAGGTGGTGGTGGTGGTGGTGGAGGAGGAGTTGGAGGAGGAGTTGGAGGAGGAGTTGGAGGAGGAGTTGGAGGAGGAGGTGGAGGAGGAGGTGGAGGAGGAGGTGGAGGAGGAGGTGGAGGAGGAGTTGCAGGAGGAGGATGTTGTGCCCGAGGAGATGGCGGAGGAGGGGGCTGAGGATGCCACAGTTGCCCCGGACACCTCCAATTCAGAGGGGGAGGAGGCGTGCCAGGCACCGGAGTCGGCGCAGATCGGTATGTTGACATAATGCATAATTCATGAAGTAGTTGTACTGGTATTTGTTTTTTAGCACTGTTGATTACAAATTTTGGGCCCATACTAATCATATAGACCCCAAAGTGGGTAGCTACAGATACAGGTACGGGTTAGATGGGGTGTCCAAGGCATCCCTTTCATCCAGGACACCTCTGAATTACACAGGTTTGTGGGATGGGTTGGAGGTCCATTTTGACTGCCACATAACCGTTGTAGTTAAACAGGATCCTGGAGTAAAGGGATGAGTGGATCATTTGTGGCTTAAATTCACCTGCTGCAAGCGTGGATTATGACCCATCAAATAGTGGAATCTATATTGTTGGTGAATGTTATTTATAAACTCTAGGATGTATGCTATAAATGGAGTATGGCCCGGCCTACCTTGGAATGGAGTCAGAAGTTGCCAGTGTCCCAGGAGCCTCCTCTACCTAAACACCCCCTGTACTTCAGTTTTTTTTTTGCCCGTCACAGAATTGTAGGTTGGTTTAGACAGAATTATGATTTTGAGGATGTGTACTGTGCATTCCTTACATTTGCATAACTCCCATGCCACGAACCATCACTGAACTTATAGACTGAGCAGATTGTGACAAGTTCTTATTGACGGAGCCCATGACCTGCTTGTCATTGGTTAGTCATGGGTGGGTTGTGACTGAGAAGAAACAATATGACTGTTATGTCTTCTGCAGAGTAAAGTGTATAGGCCACAAAATACAGTATGTAGTAAATAACTTAGCATGTATGTATATATGTGTCATATCTATTTATCTATGTGTGTCTCTATCTCTCTACATCATGGGTCCTCAAAGTGCGGCCCTCCAGATGTTGTGAAACTACAAATCCCGCCATGCCTTGCCACAGTTTTAACACTTCCTTATAGCAAAACTGTGGCAAGGCATGCTGGGCTTTGTAGTTTCCCAACATCTGGAGGGCCGCAGTTTGAGGACCCATGCTCTACATAGATATATATATATATATATATATATACACACATGTCACCTAGCATTTGTGCAATTTATGTCGCAGTATGTGAAATGTATGCAAGAATAACATGACTAATTGTTGCCCCTTTGACATGCCCACAGATGACACCACACCGGCAGATGAGGGTGTGCATGGGGCCCTCCGGCGACTTGAGCACCATCTGCGGCTGGCGCAAGCCGACCTGCAGGACCTCAAGGACCAGCTTCTTTAATTTTGATTTTTATATTTTTTAAATTATGTTAATTGTGGCATTAATAAAATTGTTTATGCAAGTTCACAGTTGTTGGTTTTATTTGCACTTTAAATAGTATATGTGTAGATTGTTTATAATCTTTTACACAGGGTGTAATACAAAGCATTGCACTTACATTGCTGTAAGGGTTAATGTGTGCTATGCATGTGTTAGGCATGCTTGTAAGGATATATTGGAATCTAATTGATTCCAATTCCAAATAAGCAGTTTTTTATGAGGATAGGTAATTGAATAAGTGGGTCATGTGATGTCTTGCAGAAGATACTTCATAGTGGGTTGTTTGGCGTAAATCCTCCGCTTACGTGCGGTAGCACCGCTTGGCTCCCGTTCGGATGCGGTATTCCCGAGCATACTCTGTAATACTCTGTAATACCGTGCCGAATCGGAGTGTTTCTCCCGCACACGCATGGTTTGTATGTCGTCCGTAAACACGCCCTGTTCTTAAAGAGTGAGTCCGTCCGAATGCGGAGGACACGTGGGCGTTTCTACGGACGATGGCCGCATGCGGCAAAACACCGTGGCGTGCGGACCGCTCCGTAAGAATGCGGGAATATCCGCACAGATCAGAATAAGGGCCTTAGTATAAATGATCGATAAACAGTAGCAAGTAAAAAAGAGCAGTCACTCTCTACCAGTGGCGGATTCAGGGGGGGGGCACCCGGGCACGTGCCCCCCCTGTCATTTACTTTGTAGCTGAGGACCAGGACTTTCCAACGAGCCCAGCCCCGTGTCTCTAGCCCCCCGTGAACCGGAGATATCGCCTGGCAAACCTGTAACGTTTTTTCCCCATAGGATAATATGGGACCCGTCAATTACGACCCCCACCCGGTTCCGACGGCTGCCAGTTCCTGCCCTGGCATCACAGAAGCTTGTGGTTGATTTCATTCAATTCCAAATCGCTGGGCCTTCAATATGATATCAGGCTGGTCCAAATCGGTCAATCGGTTCCAGAGATATTGCATGTAAACCGATCTTTTTATTTTTGAAATGTAATTTCATGGCTGTTATGTTCTTTGAGGGCAGATTACTCTGGAACCAAACGTTCCAGTTTCACTGGACCAAAATCATTCAAAGCTCGATCAAAAGTTCTTCAATATAATACTTGTCTCATGTAAATGGGTCAGTTGGTTCCGAAGATATAGCCGGTTAAATGAGATAACTGGTTAAAGGGGGTGGGAGGTTTTCTCTCCCCCTCACACCAAAAAAATGCAGGGACTAGGCTGGTGTAAAAGGGGCCAACCTGGGAATGCATTTTCTGGTGTGAAAGGGGTATTATTTCAAATAGCCGGGACCTGCAGTGCTCTGAATACAGCCAGGCCCTGCCACTGTCAGTGGCTATCACTTCTGCCTGGCGGCGGCTGTCCCCCATTTACCACGAGCATGTATTCCCCCTTGGCAATGAGCATGTAATCCCACATGGCAACGAGCATGGAACCTCTGGCAATGAGCATGTAGAGAAGCAGCACTTATGTAGCATAATTTTTAATAGGCATTATGGTGTTTGGCATAACACATAATGGACATAATGGCGTGTAACTTAACGTGTAATGGACATTATGTGAATTTTGGCTCAATCCATGTGGCATTATGTGAATTTTGGCTCCATCCGTATGGCATTTTATGCATTTGGCTCAATCCGTGTGGCATTATGTGAATTTTGACACAATCCATTTGGCATTATGTGAATTTTGGCTCAATCCGTGTGTGTTATTATGTAAATTTTGGCTCAATCCATGTGGCATTATGTGAATTTTGACACAATCCATGTGGCATTATTTGAATTTTGGCTCAATCAATATGGCATTATGTCAATTTTGGCTCATTCCATTTGGCATCATGTGTAAGGGGCAAGTATAATAGGGTCTAGTATTTTGTTGCATAATGTGTAGAAGTTGTATATGGTGTTGACACGCCCCCTGTTAAGTAGGCACACACCCTTTTCCGGAGTGCGCCTTTGGCGCGCGCACAACTACATCCTTCACTTTTGTCGCCCATGGTGGGCCTGCGTACTTTAAATGCCAGGGCCTATTTTTAATTCCATTCCCACCGTCTCCTGCTGCTCTCTTCAGCGCCGCCAAGAGAAATCCTGGGCCCCGGTACAACAACTTACTGGGGCCCCCACGGATGGAGCTCCCGCACACTCTGCGGACCCTTGTTACACCACTGCTTCCAAGGTGGATACAGGGACAAAAATTTACACCGTAATGCCTATTACACATGTCACACACCCATTACATATTATACCACATTCCATAATGCTCATTACACATTATGCCACACACCATAGTGGCCAGTACACATTATGCCATGCACCGTAATACCTATTACATATGTTACCACATGCCACAATGCCCATTACATATTATTCCACACAACGTAATGCTCATTGCCGATTATGCCACACACTGTAATGTCTATTACATATAATACCTCACATAGGCCCTTATTCTGTTTCGTGCGGTACGGCCCGCGTGCGGCCGTACCGCCGATGTTTTTACTCTGCACATGCGCAGAGGTCAATCTGCGCATGTGCAGCCCCCTTCGCCGCAGACGTATTTCGTCCGCCGCAAAGGGGGCGTATAGGGGCGTGAGAGGCTTCATGCCCTCATTTCCCTATGTGTACGCCCCGCGTTTCATGGGCGTTCCCATGCAAACGCGGGGCGTATGCATGGTAATGAGGGCATGACGCAACTCATGGGGGCGGAAAGCTGACGTCGCCGGATGTCAGCTTTCAGCCCCCATACAAGCTACCACACGGACGATTGTCCGTGTGGTCTCAGCTTGCGGGAGCTGCCGGGGCGTGCGGACCTGCCTTCGATGGTCGACGACCATCGAATGCAGGGGGCAGCTCCCACCATGGTGGAGGCGTACGCCTCCACCATTTTTATGCGGATCGCCAGCCGTCCGTGTACGGACGGCCGTGGCGATCCGTAGGGTGGGCGGGGATTGGTTTGTGCGGCCGGAGCCCCGTGTGCGGCTCTGGCCGCACCAACCAGAATAAGGGCCATAATATGCCCCATACTGTAAGTTCTGCTTACCTAAATGCTCATTGCTATGGGCTTCATGCTTGATTCCAGGGGTTAACATGCTCTACCAGGGGTTAACATGCTTGTTGCCATGGGTTTACATGCTCTGCCTGGAGTTATATGCTCTTCCTGGGGTTAACATTATCTGCCGGGGGTTAACATGCTCTTTGCCATGGGATTAACCTGCTCTGTCAGGGGTTAACATGCTCTTTGCCATGGGATTAACCAGCTCTGTCAGGGGTTACATGCTCTGCCAGGGTTTACATGCTCGTTGCCATGGGTTTACATGGTCATTGCCATGGGCTTACATGCTCTGCCAGGGGTTAACATTCTCTGTCAGGGGTTAACATGCTCTTTGCCATGGTATTAACCTGCTCTGCCAGGTTACATGCTCTGCCATGGGTAACATGCCCTGCCCAGAGTTACATGCTCTGCCAGGGGTTAACATGCTCTTTACAATGGGATTAACCTGCTCTGCCATTGATTACATGCTCTGCCAGGGGTTAACATGTTTGTTGCCATGGATTTACATGCTCTGTCATGTGTTACATGCTTTCCAAGGGTTAACACGCTTGTTGTCATGGAGTTACAGTACATGCTCTGCCAGGAGTTACATGCTGACTTCCAGAGTTGGATCTCAGCCCGAGCAGCATGCAGGGAGGCATCAGACACAGAGCAACCAGCCACCCACCTTCCACCTTGGAACACAGTGACCTGGACATGGGAGGGGATCCAGGTCTGGGATCGCTGGGCTGGAGACATGGCACTGGCACCTGCTGCTGCTGGTGGTGGCTGGGATTGGAATGGCTGGAGTGGGGCGGGCTGGATTCTGCAGAGTGGGTGGTACTCCCGAGGGAGGTGGCCTCTCTCTGACCCAGCTCCTCCCGGCACCCAGGGACTACCTACCCCAAGTATCCTCTTGTCGCCGAGCCACAGTATGCTCCCAAGTCACGTGGCTGGCTCTCAGCAGACCATGTAGTCGGAGAGCGAAAGGACCTCTGTGATGCTGCTGCCCCCATGTCCGCCCACATCCGCACTCTTAATGCAGCTGCTGAAAAGCGGACTCAGACCCGGTGCACTCGCCACCAAATTTAAAGAAAAACTGTGTGTCCAGACCGGGGCCCCCCTGACAGGCCCGGGCCCAGGTAAATTGTACCTGCTCCCCCCCCCCCCTCTCGGCACCCCTGGCTCTCTTAGCATGTACACTGGCACCACTAACACTGCCCCTCCCCCACCCAAACCCTTTTTTATTATGGTGCCCCCCCTGTCATTTTATCCTGGATCCGCCCCTGCTCTCTACGGCTAGTCGTGTATTGAGGAGATAATCTGTCAACTATAACACTATAACGCTCTCTCGCTCTCTCTCTCTTCACTTGATACTTTGTTCAAAGGTAGAGTAACCTCTTTAGTCCCCACTGAATTCTTGGATTGATATAAATCAAATGCTGATCAATGAGGGATCTACATGGGATTGGGTACTTGTGTAGTATCACGGCGCCCGTCGCGTCGCATCGCATACCACTAATTAAGGTATGCGATGGTATGCCATGGCATGCGATGGACCCGATTTGAGGCTTTTCCTGGGAATAGTGTACAATTTTAATATCACGTCGCATCGCATGCCATTGTAATGGCATGCGATGCGACGCGATTTCAATGTTAAATGCCCACCCAGACCCGATTTTTAATTGTATCCCCACCCTGATGGGTAATTACAATGTTAAATGCCCCCCTGCGAGGGGCGGCGGTACGCGTCCTACGACCTTTTCATACCCCCATTATCCACGTCGGCGTGGAGTTGATAATACTTGTGAAATAATGCGCGTCCCCTCGTGGGGCATCCTGCGCTCGTCACGCTTCGGGCTCGGTGGCTTGCTGCGCTCGCCACACTATATAAAATCAACTCCACGCCGATGTGGATAGAAGGGGTATGAAAAGGTCGGAGGACGCGTACCGCCGCCCGTCGCGGGCTTGCTGCGCTTGCCACGCTTCGGGTTGGCGTTGATAGTGGGGTGGCGTTAACAATGGGGGGGGCATTTAACATTGTCAGTTCCCATCAGGGTGGGTGTACAATGTAAAATCGGGTCTGGGTGCGTGTACAATTTAAAATCGGGTATAATCGCGTCTCATCGCATCCGATCATATGGCATGACATGCGATGCGACGTGATTTTTTTGGTTGTACAATGCCATGCGATGGAAATGGGGGCGCCGTGATAATACACAAGTACCTGGGATTGTTTTATTTTTAACCTCCACTATTGTTTCCCTGCTCAGAAGTGTTCACCCTTCGACCTATCTACATTGAATGCTCGCAGGCATGGTTCCATACCTCCCAATTGTCCCATTTTTCGCGGGACGGTCCCATATTTTAAAATTATTTATATCCAAATGTAGATGAGCCACAAATCTGTTAGTAAGAGATACTATACTTGCTAAAGTGCTGGGAAATGGTGCTGATGATTCAATGTAACTGTATCTGTCTCTCATTCCCTTTTCGCTCAAAAGTGCAATGTGTGCTAGGTCAAATGAGGGAGATTGCTAGACTAATGAGGGAGAGAGGGAGATTGCTGTTATTTCAGGGAGTCTCCTGCAGAATGCAGGAGGGTAGGAAACTATGCTTAATACATCTCCCCACCAGTGACTCCCTTGCTTCTACTGCTACTTTAGACATCTCTAGGCAACTATCCCAACATCTCTGGCTGGTCTGTCTCCAGCCCTTATCTGTCTGTAACTGTTCTTCCTCTGAAATAGTGACACATCACTATTTCCTCATAGATCCTGATAAACAAAGAATGGCAACATAAGACTTCAATAAAGAATATGTTATACTGCTATATGCTTTAATTACTGCTGCCACAGGCAAGGTACAGGGCCCGGCTGTTTACTTACTGGGAGGGAGGCAGCAGAAGGAGCTGCTTGTTTAGGAGGATCCGTAAGAGTGGCTGAATGTACAGTAGCAGCTGATGGATGTGGCACTGTACACCACAACAATCTGTCCAAATTCATCAGCAATGCACCGCTGGCTCTGATATTGTAGATGCTGCTTCACTTCCAGATTCTCTACAACAAGCGGCTCCACTTCCAGCCTTCCGCCGCCCTAGATTAGATATTATCAATAACAGTGCCACTGCCTATTTGTATTAATACTATAGTGTGACAGGGTCACTGGTATAGTGAAGGTAGGTATATTTCCCCCAGGTTTCAGACATATGTGTTTTAAAAACCCCAGGAGATTTGCTGGTTCTGTTGTGAGCCATTGGGTTCTTTATAAAAACCAGTAGAGGGTGGGGGTTGGATGGTTGAAGAGAGGTAGGGTTCACCATCCATTACACCCAGTTCGGGTCTTTAGGCTGTTAGCCTCACAGAATGCTATTCAGTTACTCCAGCTGTGGATGTTTGTGAAAAAGCTGCCAGACTGAGGGGGGTATTCAATGCTGCAGCGAGCGGCCGGCGAGGGGGTAAAACAGCGAGGATTGCAGAAAACCAGCGATACTCGCTGTTTAACCCCCGCGCCGGCCGCTCGCTCTATTCAACGTTCTGGGGAAATCCTCGCCGTCACAGGACGGCGAGAATTCCCCAAAACAGCGAGACCCGCGGCTACTGCAGAAAACTCGCTGTTTTTAGCCGCGAGTCTCGCTGCTTCTGGAGCCGCATCCGCCAATTCCCCCTCGCTCAAAAAACGGAGCGAGGGGGAATTGGCGTATGCGGAGGGTGTGTTGAATACTGTCAGGGTGAGTGGTGACAGCGATCAGGAAGCCCTGCTCGCTGTCACCACTCGCAAACAGCATTGAATACCTGCGTGAGAGTTAGGGGTCTCTTTCTGGGGAAAGCAGACACTACGCATTTGGCTATGGGGGAGAAAACCTGCTACTTCTAAAAACGACAAGCTATAAGTGGTATGGTTCTATTTTTGTTTTTCTAGCGAGTTAGAAATTATCCTGTGTTTACGGCAAGTATTTATTTTGATGCTTTTTTCTGGGGTTTTCAATTAACTAATAAAACTGTCTGAGGCCAGGTGCACCAACGTACTGGACTGATTTATGACCTCTCAGCTACTGCATCTTACCATATACCCCAAAAGTTTGTACCTGTTCTCCTGTCCCTCTTGCAATATATATTGCAGGGATGTGGTATAGGGTTCCGACAATCGGGATCCCGACATTTATTAGCCCGACGTCAGGATCCCGACTGGCCGGACTCAGACAGCATGGTGAGCGCAACAAAGCCCCTTGCGGGCTCGCTGCTCTCGCCATGTTGCGAGCACAGTGGATCGCTACGCTCGCCACCTATTCTATTCTCCCTCTGCGGTGGTCGTGGACCCCACGAGGGAGAATAGACGTGGCCGTCGGGAACCCATCTGTCAGTGTTTTAACAGTCGGGATCCCGATGTCTGGTAAATGACTGTGTTGGGACCCCGTCCGGCACCCATATTGCAGGACTATTCATATATAAATGTTATTATCTGTTTGGAGGGTCTAAAAAGAAATCATTTCTCATTTATCTTGAAATAACTGGTGCCCTATCCAAGTGCAGTACTTTATTTTCAGATAAGCAATAAATAGAATCTCATTGGTTTCCCACGTTTAAAGGTTTGATAGGTTAGATTAAATTGTTCTGCAGGGACTTGTAGACTTATAATGAGCAATGACTGAATTTTGAGAAAGGAGTTCCAGATTTGGCTGTGCACAAAAGTAGTTATATCCAAAGCAAAACTTTTACTACAGTACATCCGGAAAGTATTCACAGTGCTACACTTTTTCCACATTTTGTTATGTTATAGCCTTATTCATAAATTCATTTTTCCCTCAAAATTTTACACACAATACCCAATAATAACAATGTGAAAAAAAAAAGGTTTTCGAAGATTAAAATATAAAACTAAGAAATCACATGTACATAAGTATTCACAGCCTTTGCCAGGAAGCTCAAAAGTGAGCTCAGGTGCATCCTGTTTCCACAGATCATCCTTGAGATGCTCCTACACCTTAATTGGAGTCCACCTGTGGTAAATTCAGCTGTTTGGACATGATTTGGAAAGACACACACCTGTCTATATAAGGTCCCACACTTGACAGTCCATGGCAGAGCACAAACCAAGCTTGAACTCAAAGGAATAGTATGTAGACCTCAGAGACAGAATTGTCTCAAGGAACAAATCTGGGGAAGGGTACAAAAAGAGATCTGCTGCATTAAAGATCCCAATGAGCACAGTGGCCTCTACTATCCGTAAATGGAAGAAGTTTGGAACAAGCAGGACTTTTCCTAGCGCTGACCGTCCGTCTAAACTCAGCGATCAGAGGAGAAGGGCAAAAAAATTATTTATTCCATTTCGGAATAAGGCTGTAACATAACAAAATTAAGAGCTGTGAATACTTTCCCGATGCACTGCATATATTTTAAGCAATATCCTTTAGCTGGGTTCTTGTTATCCACCTTTGTACTTTCATTCTATGACAAAATGTAGATCCATTCAGAAGTGAACACTTGATGCAATTCCAGCCATATCTTTTTGTGAAATGCTACATTCAAATATATATATTTTTAATGTATACCCTTAGCATATACAGTTGTGCTCATAAGTTTATATCAGAATTTGTTATTTTCTGGCCATTTGTCAGAGAATATGAATGATAACTCACAAACTTTTCTTTTACTTATGGTTAGTGGTTGGGTGAAGCCATTTATTGTCAAACAACTGTGTTTACTCTTTTTAAATCACAATGACAAGAGAAACTAACCAAATGACCCTGATCAAAAGTTTACATACCCCAGTTCCTAATACCGTGTATTAGCTCCTTTAACATCAATAACAGCTTGAAGTCTTTTGTGGTAGTTGTAGATGAGGCTCTTTATTTTCTCAGATGGTAAAGCTGCCCATTCTTCTTGGCAAATAGCCTCCAGTTCCTGTCAATTCTCAGGCTGTGTTGCATGAACTGCACGTTTGAGTTCTCCCCAGAGTGGCTCAATGATATTGAGGTCAGGAGACTGAGATGGCCACTCCAGAACCTTCACTTTATTCTGCTGTAGCCAATGACAGGTCGACTTGGTCTTGTGATTTGGATCATTGTCATGTTAGAACGTCCAAGTACGTTCCATGCGTAGCTTCCGGGCTGATGAGTGCAAATTTTCCTCCAGTATTTTCTGATAACTTGCTGCATTCAGCTTGCTATCAATTTTGACCAAGTTTCCAGTGCCTTTGTAGAGCACATATCCCCAAAACATCAGCGATCCACCTCTGTGTTTCACAGTTGGAATGGTGTAACTTTCATCATATGCTTTGTTGTGACCAAAAATTTCAAATTTGGTCTCATCACTCCAAATGACTTTGTTCCAGAAATTTTGAGGCTTGTCTCTGTGCTATTTGGAGTATGGTAGGCAGGATGCTTTGTGGGATTTTTTGTAGTAATGGCTTTCTTCTGGCAATTCAACCATGCAGCCCATTTTTCTTCAAATGCCTCCTTATTGTGCATCTTGAAATAAACACACCACTTTTTTTCAGAGTCCTGTATTTCAGCTGAAGTTATTTGTGGATTTTTCTTTGCATCCCAAACAATTTTCCTGGTAGTCGTGGCTGAAATGTTTGTTGGTCTACCTGAACGTTATTTGGTTCCACAGAATCCCTCATTTTCCACTTCTTAATTAGAGTTTGAACACTACTGATTGGCATTCTCAATTGCTTGAATATCTTTTTATATCCCTTTCCTGTTTTATACAGTTCAAGTACCTTTTCCTGCAGATCCTTTGGCAATTATTTTGCTTTCCCCATGACTCAGAATCCAGACACATCAGTGCAGCACTGGATGAAAGATGCAAGGATCTTTCAGGAGACCAGAAATTCAGTGACCTTTTACACACACACACTGATTACAAGCAAACAGATCACAGGTAAGGATGGTTACCTTTAGTAGCCATTCAAACCCATTTGTGTCAACTTGTGTGCATGTTATCAGGCCAAAATCCCCAGGGTATGTAAACTATTGATCAGGGTCATTTGGGTAGTTTTTGTTGGCATTATGATTTAAAAAGAATAAAGACAGTTGTTTGACAATAAATGACTTCACCCAACCACTAACGAGTGTAAGAAAAGTTTGTGAGTTATCATTCATATTCTCTGACAAATGGCCAGAAAATCACAAATTCTGCTAGGGTATGTAAACTTATGAGCACAACTGTATATGCATAAATATCAGTATGAGCTACCATTTTGAATCCTGTTCTTGTATCGTCCAGAATCTGCTTTGTGCACTAATTTGTTTTAAGCTTTATTTTATTATTGTTTTTAAATTCTTTTGACGATGCTTCTCATCTAGGCGTGAATCTAGTCATCCAGACTGGCGGCGATAGACAGGTTGCAAACCTTTGCTATCTAGGGCCTACAGCACGTTACCTTATTACTGTCCCAATTATGGGTTGTTGGCTTCTAACAGTTCTATTCTTTATAGTAAAGCAGACATTGTATTATATATGTATCATTAAAGAATATACCGGCGATATGTAAAATGTATGCATTGGGTTTATTTTTTTTGACGCAAGACATATTTCTCTTGTTTAACGCAGGAGGTAAGGTAAGGATCATAGACGGTGATGAAGTTCCTCCTCACTCCAGACCTTACATGGCTCTGATAGAGTTCGAGACAGAACTATATGAAGTAATATGCGGGGGAAGTTTAATAAGAAGAAATTGGGTACTAACCGCAGCTCACTGTCAAATGTAAGTACATGGCCCGGTGTCGTCTAGATGGGCAGCGATAGTGAGTACTTTGTACAGGAACCCATTATCCACCAGTAAATGAGAACTTGTTATATTATGCTTTTAAAACATATTTGGGTACTTGTTTCCTAGCACTGCGCCCATCGTATGCCATTGCATACCACTAATTAAGGTATGGGATGGGATGCGATGGGATCCGATTTTCGGGTCCTAAGACTTGCACTGTACAATTTAATATTGCGATGCGATGTGATCAGACCCGATTTTTAATTGTACAGGCACCCTGATGGGTGATTACTATGTTAAATGGACCCCCACTGTTAACGCCACCCCCACTATCCACGCCTACCGAATCGTGGTGAGCGCAGCGAGCCCCGCGAGGGGACGCGGAATTCATGAGAAGTAATGGTACTTATGTATTATCTGGGCGTCCGATTATTGCATCCCATCGCATGCAATATAGTGGCATACAATGCAATGCAATGTGATTTTTCATTGTAAAGACCCAATTTTTAATTGTATAGTCAACCATGGGTGATTTCATACCCCCACTATCCAACTATGCATGGAGTTGATTTTATATAGTATGGCGAGCGCAGCGAGCCACCGTGCCCGAAGCGTGGCGAGGGGACGCAGAATACATGTAAAGTTATCCACGTCCCCTCGCGGGGCTCGCTGCGCACGCCACGCTTCGGGCACGGTGGCTCGCTGCGCTCGCCACACTATATAAAATCAACTCCATGCGTAGTTGGATAGTGGGGGTATGAAATCACCCATGGTTGACTATACAATTAAAAATCAGGTCTTTACAATGAAAAATCGCATTGCATTGCATTGCATTGCATGCCTTAAGTAGTGACATGCAATGAAAAAATCGGGAGCCCAGATAATACATAAGTACCGAAGTAATCGCGTCCACTCGCCACACTTCGGGCTCGGTGGCTCACTGAGCTCGCCACACTATATAAAATCAACTCCACGCCAACGTGGATAGTGGTTGGAGGATGCATTCCGCCGCCCCTCGCGGGCTCGCTGCGCTCACCATGCTTTGGGTTGGCATTGATAGTGGGGGTGGCGTTAACAATGGGGGTGCATTTACCATAGTAATCACCCATCAGGGTGCCTGTACAATTAAAAATCGGGTCTGATCGCATCGCATAAGATGAAAATCATGGGCGCTGTGCTAGGAAACAAGTACCCATATTTGAATGAACACACTGTGGGCCTTATTCAGCAAGGCTCGCTAAGCACTTTATCAACGCCTGGCCAAACGCACCCTCCCTGCCGAAGAATCCCCTTGGCACCATGTACGCAAACACATCCCCTCGCATGCGGCCGAAAGGGGAAAGAAATCATTTGATGGTTGCCGACCATCGAATGATTTCTCTTCCATTTGGAAACAAAAAGTCATAGCAACTAAGCCCCCCCAACCCCCCCCCCCCCCCCCCCCCACACACACACACACACAATTTATTGCAGAGATTACCAACATTATTCAGCGAGAATCAAGTAATTCAATGGTCCACTTCCGTAGCAAAGTGGTGCTACGGTGGCCTGGAGGATCACAATGATTGCAAGGTGCTAAAGTAGTCATTTGATGAACTTTAATTCATTACCATGTGCACCACAATGACCATGTGTATTTCCAGCAAGACTGCAAATGTACGAATGTAAGTACAGGAAGCCAGGGCTGTAGCAGCGCACTTTGTTCACCCGGCCTGGGCCGCCCTGTCGATCCTCATCATTACTTCATAGAACAGGGGCAAAGTAGGAACCTGAGCACCCAGCACATTCTAATAACACATCTGCTGGTTCTGTGGGCTTGTGGTGCCATTCTACAGGAAAATGCACCTTTTGTGGCAGCTCTTGCCACACTACCCTGTTGAGAGAGTTTCCAGGGCAGTTCTCAAAATCAGAATGTGAGCGTATTCTAATGTAGGTGGTCACAGACAAACAGCCACACCTGTATGGTTACATGTCATTTGTCTTCTCTGTCTTTTAGGTTTCGAGGCACAGTAACTGTTACTCTTGGAGCTCATTCACGGGAAAAAAGGGAAATGGATAAACAAAAGTTTGCCGTGATAAAGTCCATCAAACACCCACATTACAATAAATCAAATTACTATAATGACCTTCAGCTCCTCAAAGTAAGAATATATTAGAATGTGTGAACTGGTTGTGGGACTTTGACTTTAACCGATATCTTATTATCCAATTAATGACCATTTGTTATTGGCCAAAAATGGACCCAGCGGCTGCTTTTCAAGGATTATGCTTTGCGTGCCTCAGACACGAAAGACATAATACCGGATAACAGCGGGTATTGGGGGAGAACGGATGCCGCATCGGGTTTAATCGGATATCCGCAGTTGAACTTGTTTGCAGAGTTCATTATAATTATTCTGATTATTAGTGCTTGGTACTATATGTCACACTAGGCTTGGTTTGTGGAACTATCAAGTGATGTGTAGTTGAGGTAGCTGTGGTTAGGATGGGATGGAAACTTGGAGGGCGTATATAATGCTTTCTCATGTAATGGTTGAAAGGATTATCCCCAAAGAGGTATCGCTAGAAGAAGCAGGAGGACACCGGATAAACAGTTTAGCAGATTTAATGAAGAATTTATAAGAAAAGCAATACAAAGTGGAGCATGTACTGCACATAAGGATGAACATAAGTATATGGAAACTGTGAAGACTTGTGGTTTATGGAGAAGTCCGATCTGCGAAGTTATTGTGAAGAGTTTGCTGACTGGAGATGAGAATGGAACCGAAGAACACTTTGTAGAGGTCATATTTTAAGGCTGATGATGAAGCTGAAGAATATTGTGAAGAGGTGGCAGACTGTGGCTGAAGACTGTGGCTTTAAGGCTGTGGAATTGAAGACTGCGGCTTGAAGACTGTGAAATTGAAGACTGCGGCTTAAAGACTGTGGAATGAAAGACTGTGGCTTTAAGACTGCAGATTGTTTTTAATTAGGTTGGAGTCCCAACATTCAAAGCTGCACACCTCAGCTTGGCACTATGAGGGTAAGTCCTACTGTACATACATGCTGAGTGTTGGTCTGTGGGACTGTGTTTGGGGCGCTGGGCTCTTTGGGCTGCTGTTGCTGGGCTGCTCCATGGCATCATATCGTACACTTTCAATCACCCCTTTAGTTTGTTTAATATATATGTAGCACCCTTCACATTTAGTATTACTTCTTACCTAGGTAAGTCCTATCACATATAATCTCCCCTATCCCTTTTACTATCACTTTAATTTCACACTAATGTGATGCCATGGGGTGGTTCTGCTGGGCTGGCCTGGGGGGCCCTGTGCCCTGGACCTGTCCCAGAGTAGTGTTAGGGACTTGTCCTATTGAGGTAACCTGGATGCGGTGGACAACCCCATACTAATGGCCATTACTATGCTAATAACCTCAAATGCAATATAGCAAGATATTAAAAGGTCTAGCATATATATTTAGTGTGCACCTGCAAACTCCTCCTCCTGCTTGCTGCACTACAAGTCTCAGCAGGTAGCACCTCATATGTCCAGGGTGTGCAGTTTAGGGCCCCTCCCCCTATAGACTGCAGACTCAAGAAGGTAAAGCACTGGAAGACCTGGGTCAAAACCTCTTGTTGGGTACAGCGAATCTCCCCGTGGCAACTCAGAGGAATAGTGAGGACACTGAACTGCAAACAGACCACCAGGGAAGAAATGGAACCGGACTGGCAAGAGTTAACCAGGAGCACAGATTCAGAGATCTTTACTGCATGAAGTAACCTGAAGCACCGGCAAGGTAAGTAAGAATATATTAGAATGTGTGAACTGGTTGTGGGACTTTGACTTTAACCGATATCCTATTAGCACAGTATCTGATGGTCATTATCGCGGAATCCAATTAGTGACCATTTGTTATTGGCCAAAAATGGACCCAGCGGCTGCTTTTCAAGGATTATGCTTCGCGTGCCTCAGACATGAAAGACATAATACCGGATAACAGCGGGTATTGGGGGAGAACGGATGCCGCATCGGGTTTAATAGGATAGCCGCAGTTGAACTTATTAGCAGAGTTCAGTATAATTATTCTGATTAGTAGTGCTTGGTACTGTACTACTATATGTCACACTAGGCTTGGTTTGTGGAACTATCAAGTGATGTGTAGTTGAGGTAGCTGTGGTTAGGATGGGATGGAAACTTGGAGGGCGTATATAATGCTTTCTCATGTAATGGTTGAAAGGATTATCCCCAAAGAGGTATCGCTAGAAGAAGCAGGAGGACACCGGATAAACAGTTTAGCAGATTTAATGAAGAATTTATGATACAGTTCATTCAAGAAAAGCAATACAAAGTGGAGCATGTACTGCACATAAGGATGAACATAAGTATATGGAAACTGTGAAGACTTGTGGTTTATGGAGAAGTCCGATCTGAGAAGTTATTGTGAAGAGTTTGCTGAATGGAGATGAGAATGGAACTGAAGAACACTTTGTAGAGGTCATATTTTAAGGCTGATGATGAAGCTGAAGAATATTGTGAAGAGGTGGCAGACTGTGGCTGAAGATGAAGCTGAAGGATATTGTGAAGAGGTGGCAGACTGTGGCTGAAGACTGTGGCTTTAAGGCTGTGGAATTGAAGACTGCGGCTTGAAGACTGTGGAATTGAAGACTGCGGCTTAAAGACTGTGGAATGAAAGACTGTGGCTTTAAGACTGCAGACTCAAGAAGGTAAAGCACTGGAAGACCTGGGTCAAAACCTCTTGTTGGGTACAGCGAATCTCCCCGTGGCAACTCAGAGGAATAGTGAGGACACTGAACTGCAAACAGACCACCAGGGAAGAAAAGGAACCGGACTGGCAAGAGTTAACCAGGAGCACAGATTCAGAGATCCTTACTGCATGAAGTAACCTGAAGCACCGGCAAGGTGCCTGAAGGCTGAGTCCCTTTTCGCAGGGAAGGTTGCACCAGATTGGCTGGAGAACTGCCCTGAGCAACGATTAGTCAATCCTGGTCTCCAACATGGCATCTCCCTGTGCATGAGACACATGTGGAACCAGGACACATGCACCGTCATACCCAGCCTCCTGGCGCAGCATGCACCCAATCAGCCAGTCTCCACAATGGCGGCCCCAACACGCTGTGACCCAGCACCCGGACCTTGCAACCTGGCAGTCATTGCTCCCTGGCACCACAACTGCAGCACGTGCCTGATGGGGAGACCACCAGACCTTGACACCGAGGTAGGCCGCCGAATACTGACACTATATTTTCTTTCTGTGAGCCTGTGGTTATATAGACTGGCTGTAGCAGTAGCAATGCTGATGCCATGTTTCTTTAGGTTGTTGCTCCCAGCTAAAATTGGATACATGAATGCTCATACCTACCCTGAAAATGTCTGTAAAAACTGTTTTTATCATTGCCCCGAATTTAAAACCTACTGTACTATTTCAGGACCCTAACAAGTCAAAGTGATACCATTTGTTTAACTGACTAGGTTTCAAACATTTCAGACTTTTATGTAGGTCTGTAACTATTAGTGTTCAATCAGTTCTATCACAAAGATCGAAATACAAAAGACACTGTAGCTTTTGGGGGGAAAAGTATCCAACTCTGTAGCCTACCCAAGATGTTATGTTAGTAAAAGAGCACGAATGGGCATTGGGGTCTTCATCCCCATTTTTATTGCCTTATTTTATTAAAATAATTTAATGTTTTGGTTTACTTATTATATTTTATCCTTTTTGTTGGTGTACAGTTGCATCGCAGAGCCAAGCTTGGCAAAGCTGTCCAGCTTATCCCTTTGCCGGAGACATTTGATGACCCAGAGTCCGGAAAGGTTTGTCAAGCAGCTGGATGGGGGCTGACCGGAGATGGCAATAATTCCGACAATCTAATGGAAGTTAATGTCACAGTTATAGAGACCGAGAAATGTCGACGTATATGGAAAAATAAGGTTAATATAACTGAAAACATGATGTGCACCAGTGTTGGGCCTAAAGGACAGGACACTTGTGAAGTAAGTATGACCTTGGTTTATCTGCTGAAAGCGGCTTTTAACAGTTAAGAGATATCAAAGTACAACCAAAGAAGAATTGGTACTTCTGTAGTTGCACGGCGGCACTTCCCTGTGGATTGCATCGTATGCAAATAGCATGCAAATTGTATGCAAATCATATGCTATTTGCATACGATTTGCATACGATTCGATTCGCGATGTGATTTAGCACACCCCCACGTCAGCCCGAAGTGTGGCGATCAGATGCAGTACGCATCCTCGCGACCTGTTCACATTGGAGTGGAGTTGATTTTATAAAGTGTGGCGAGCGCAGCGAGCCACTGAGCCCGAAGCGTGGTGAGGGAACGTGGAAAACAAGACCAAAGCGTGGCGAGTGCATACGGATAGCTTGACCTGTATTCCGCGTCCCCTCGTGGATCTCGCTGCGCTCGCCACGCTTTGGGCTCATTTTCTGTGGCCCCTCGCGGGTCTCGCTTCGATATTGCCACGCTATTGAGATTTGCATACGATTTGTATATATGATCCACTGGGAAGTGCCGCCGTGAAACTACACAAGTACCGAAGACTTTTCTCCAGTGCTGGAACTACATTTAAATCCATGGTACAGTCACAGAGGAAACTGGAAGGCAGTGGGTGTGGTGGGGAAGTCTCATGTTGATTGAGATGATAAGAGATTGATCTAGTAACAAGATTTTCATGGTTCTGGGATAATGGGTCAACAATTTCTAGGTAAATGGTCACTTGGTCAACCACTGTTGGTCGACAGTGACTAGGTTGACAACTAAGAATGGTTGACATACCATAGGTCGACAGTGACAGAAGTTTGACACAAGCTTAAGATCAACATGTACATGGTCAACATTCAAAGTGTTAACAGTGGTTTTTCATGTTGTTTGGAGTCTATGTTGGCATGTGTCCACATGGACACTGTATGTGTACTGCATCCCATCACGCTTCAGGCACTATTATAATCTAACTCTATGACCACTTGGATAGTAAAGTATGAACCAAGTCGCTCTTAACTAAAAATAATGTAAAAAAATTGTTGGCCATGTACATATTGACCTTAAGCTTGTGTCGACCTTCATGTCATTGCTGACTTAATTTATGTCAACCATTATTTGTTGACCTAGTCACTGTCAACTAATGTAGCTTTCACATCACATAAAACATTTTGAAACGTTTTGTAAAACTGTAATTTTAAATGGTATTTTAAATGGGTCTAGTGTTCATATTGCAGCAGATTACCATTTAAAAATACCGTTTAAGTACCATTCACATCACCAGTCAAGCCGTTTAACCTCTGAACACGTTTCTACCCACAGCTTATTTCCTGGTTCAGGGAAGGGACACAAGACAAGGGACAGCCTATCACAGTGCGCTAACCTTTATTTTTTACTAAATACCATTTCAGTGCCATTCAGACAGCACAAAAAACGGCTCTGAATTGGCTTTAAAACGGGTAGGACTCTGCTTTTTAAACGTGTTGAAATACCAGTTAACTTTAAATGGTATTTCAACTATGACACTTTCACACTGCAGCCTTAAACGTTTTAAAAGGCAAAAAAACGGCAATATACCGTTTTAAAAGTGTGATGTGAAAGCTACATAATAAAAGTGGTCGACCTAGTAACTGTTGAACTAGACATTGTTTTCATGGACAATAACATTTAGATCAGACAATGGATTCATTGTAGGCTCAATGGCGTGAGTTTTCCGGCCAACATATAAGTGCCGCTACTGCTGCAGCCAGACTGCTTAGCAATAACCCTAGCCTTAACCTCAACGTTGCTCATTTTTGTGTATAGGCTGCGAATGTGTAAGCAATTGCGTAGCTAACATTAAAGTTCTGTAGCCTAGGAATTTGCAATTGCATATAAGTACTGTACAAACATGAATTAGACATATAGGGCTAGATGTACTAAGACTTAAAAAGCAATAAAATGGAGAGTGATCCAACACCAACCAATCAGCTCATAGTAGTCATTTTTAAAACACAGCCTGTAACATGATAGATAGGAGCTGATTGGTTGGTGGTTTATCACTCTCTATTTGATCACTTTCTAAGCTTAGCACATCTGGCCCATAGTCTGTAGATACCATACAGCAGGGGTGGCCAAATCTGTCCTCAAGGTCTACCAACAGTTAATGTGTACAGTATCAGGCAACCTGTGGATCTATAGTAGGAATGAATGCAGCAGGTTTGAAAATGTGACAGTTAGTAATGACTACAGCTGTGCAACAGCTAGGTGATCTGGGACCTGTGACAGTTAGTAATGACTACAGCTGTGCTCCAGCTAGGGGATTTGGAAAACGTGGGCCATTGGTAGATCGCGAGTACTGGTTTGGTCACTCCTGACCTATAGTATAGGAGGATCCTGTGATAACAATAACAGACTATAAAGGACATGTACTGTAATAACTTTCCTCAAGTCACCTTAAGCCGTGAACACACGATGCAATTTGGTGAGGTGATTTTGACTAGGTAGTCGCAGTCGCACAATTGGTGGCTCAGGATGAAACGCCCAATAAGATATCACTTCCCCACGCTCAAAAATTGTTACCTATCACAGTGGTGACCTGTGTGCCTCCTAAAACTTACAGGGGTGCCTTGGGACCAATTCAAATTATTTATGGTCAATGTAACAGGCCAACCAGTGCTGGTAGCTGCCAATCATAATGGGTACAAATACAAACATATCCTGTCTCTCACCATATCACTGACGCTAAGGATGACATATACACACCACTTAATATATTTTGTTTCTGAATTTCTCAATGAGAAATGTTTTCCCTGGGGGTGCCTTAAAAAAGTTTTGATGCTCTAGGGCCCCCGTGATTTAAAAAAGTTTGGGAACCACTGACCTAACACCTTGATCCACTTGCCTCCTCAGTTACCAATGCTTAATACAGCAATATATTAAGAAATGTGATGTGGATCTGTTTTTACAATAAAAAAAGTATTGTGAGTACAAATGATATAAAATATATAAATACGTTTTTCAGTTAGATGCTGGGTGTGACTAGGTCGTCTGACCTTTCAGCAGAGTTGTTGGCTGACCACAAATGTCAGAGGATTTATTGTGATACAGATACAGGCCACCTTATCAGATTTGTAGGCACGCACCCTGCCATTTCCATTTAAAATGTTTCATATTGTTTTAGGAAATATGCTGATTCTTTATGTATGCTATATCATACTTGCCTGCCCTCCCAGACACTGCAGGAATCTCCCAATTTTTAGTTTAGCCCACCACAGCCGTGGAAGAGTAGGCGGTTCTCACCTCTTAGTGCAGCAGGCAGGATTGTGTAAGAATCATTGTCAATACACGGAGAGGCACAGGGCAAAATGTCTGGATTTTTTATTTTATCTTTGCCCCACATCTCGGATCCGAGGTGTTCCTCTGTGTTGGGGGGCGGGGTCAAATGATGAGACCGTGCAGCCCGCCCCCTGAAGTGGTTTGCAGTGTCTTCTCTCTGGGCTACATCCCAACCTTGCAAAAAAGGTTGGGATGCAGGTGCACTAAGCAATTGTTACTACTCACATAGTATTATATACTACTTTTTATTATATTGAATTACATATTATCATGTTAGCTTATATTCGGCCAAAGATATGAACCTGCCCACAAAGGTTGATTTCACTTCTGTCAAACAGGTTCCTAACACTCTGGGGTTCACGTCTTGGGTGTAGGACATCCCAAACCAACCCAGCCCCCCCCCCCCCCAAAAAAAGACAAAAAAACAGGGCATCACATACTTTAAATATAACAATGAAGTCTACAGAGCATTGGGGTTATATAGAGTGCATGGTGTTTAAAAGCAACTACTGAGTGTTAAAGGTATTACAAAAGTAAAACAAATATGTGAAAAAATACATATAAAGAAAGTGGTATAAAATGTGAATCTATATGGTAAATAGTGAGGCCCCGAAGTGGCCCAGCCAGACCAGCTCAGGGACACAGAGACTGTATAAGTATTTATATAAACTATACAAGTGTATAGGGTCCAGTTTGATTTCCCGACAGCGAGATCCTGGCCACCGGTATGCCGGCAGTGGTAGAGCGCAAGTGAGGCCCTTTACGAGCACGGTGGCTCGCTTTGCTCGCCACAATGTTTTATTCCCCCTCTATGGGGGTTGTAGACCCCCACAAGGGAGAATAGACCCTGAGCACTGGCGGCATACTAACTAAATCCCATATATAAGTATTTATTTATCTATAATTTTATAGAGATTATCACCAATATTATGAGAAATACAACATGAAAGCATACAAATAACCCACACAGTGTAAATATTACATTTAATGTACCAATTCAAATGACAGTATGTAAAATGGATGTTGTATCGATTTTCTTTTCGCAGGGAGATTCGGGTGGTCCTTTAATCTGCAATGATGTATTGACAGGAATCACATCTTTTGGGAACATTAAATGTGGCCATCCAGGTGACGCGTCTGTCTTCACTCGCCTAACTAAGGAATATGTGACCTGGATACTGAACACAATCAACGATTGAATCTAATGCTTTAGAACTCACTTGCTTTGCTTCTGCTGACCACGTTCCACTGTATTAAAAAACTTTTTTTATTTTTTTATTAGCTAATTATTCATTTATGGAAATTGCTATATTTTTTTTTTTTATAGTAAATCTGCAAATGAATTCCACTGAAGTCTGAATTAAATCATCCATGGGTAATTTTTTGTATTAGACTGCAACATCGGCAGGACGGATAAGACCTTGAAATATTTGTACATGTATTTGTAGGTACTTAAATAAAGAATATCACATTAACAAGGAAATCATATAAATGTATCTCTAAAATCTAACCAAAACACAAAGAGGGTGTACAATGATGCGCTGTCAGTAAACACGGTGGATATTTTTTCTCCTCCTTCCTTGGGCGAACGTTGTTCCAAGGATGTGGGCTCACAGCATAAAATATACAGAGACAGAAAAGATGAGTGAATTAAATCATCGAATCTTCAGTGAACTCTCAGTATTATTATTCTGCGTTACTGACCTGTATAACAGGCCCTATGAGCCCATAAAGGTATCTTTGTTATACACCAGACACTCCCTTTCCCATGAAGTGTATGCTCACCTTCTGGCAATGCCCTATGTGCATACAAAGGTTTCTTTAGCTCCTGGGTCATCTGGATGTTTGAGAAATCCACTCCAAACTGTTTCCACAAGTAATACAGTTTTATTCCAGAGTTTATCCAAGACAAAAATTGTTATTTCTTGTCTTGGATGAACTCTGGAATAAAACTGTATTACTTGTGGAAACAGTTTGGAGTGGATTTCTCAAACATCCAGATGACCCAGGAGCTAAAGAACCCTTTGTATGCACATAGGGCATTGCCAGAAGGTGAGCATAAACTTCATGGGAAAGGGAGTGTCTGGTGTATAACAAAGATACCTTTATGGGCTCATAGGGCCTGTTATACAGGTCAGTAAAGCAGAATAATAATACTGAGAGTTCACTGAAGATTGGATGATTTAATTCACTCATCTTTTCTGTCTCTGTATATTTTGTGCTGTGAGCCCACATCCTTGGAACAACGTTCGCCCAAGGAAGGAGGAGACAAAATATCCACCTTGTTTACTGACAGCGCATCATTGTACACCCTCTTTGTGTTTTGGTTGTATTTGGAGGTGGGGTTGGTATCCCAGCGGTGTACAAGCTGCAGCAGCCAGGTTTGGCGCGGTTATACCTGTATATATTTTTCTGTACATATCTCTAAAATCTGTCTCATGGGGTGTTATGCACGGCCATCTTAATGTATGGGCTAACTGGGCAGCAGCCAAGGACCCCACAATTCTAGGGTTCTTTGAGTGGGGCGGGTTGGGCCAACGTCATCTGGCCCGCCCCCCCCCCCCCCCCCCCACCAGGCTAGTGCCTCCTGAGCATCTTGATACACAGATATAGAATGCTGCCCAGCCATTTTGATTGTGAATTACACTGAAAACAGGATGGCCAGGCAGTGTACTCTACCTCTCTGGCTGCCGGCATGTTGATTGGTGGACGGCTGGACCTACCCACCAATCAGAATGCAGCATTCTCTTCCTGGCTCCCAGCCTGCAGCCAGACAGTAAATAGCTGTCAGCATGTTGATTGGTGACGACTGGATCTATCCACCAATCAGAGTGCAGTATTCTCTACCTGCCTCCAGCCTGCAGCGAATGTGTAGATATGGAGGGGTAGAAGACCACAGAATGAAGCGGAGCAGATACTCTCCAATCGCAAAAGTCAGTTAATATGGTTGCTGTGGCATTACGCACTTGAGCCGGAATTGTGATGATAAATAGACATGGTCTACGTAGATAGTCAGTAGGTCGACACCATATGGTAAAAACGGATTAGGTTGACAGGTTCATTAGGTCAACACAGTACAAAAGGTCAAACGATGAAAAGTCAAAAGCTCCAAAACGTTGTGCATTGACCATTGTCATGTCAGGCTTTCAAACCTGTTGACCCTTTGTACCTGTCAACCTTACCCACTGTCAACCTTTCATTTGTCAACCTTTTGTACCTGTTGACCCAATGCATATTGACCATTTGGTATCAACGTCGAATATCAACCTAAATACTGTAGACCTTCTATACCACACGCACTGGAGCCACAGGAGTGAAATAACGAAGATGCCTCTCAGAGACCAAATATTATAGTCCACATACACTATTCTGGGGCTACATTTATGCAGAGCTTTTCAAAGCTTCCACATCTTTGGTGGGTTTGGATGCAGGATTTAAAGGGACAATTACAGTATAGTCCAGTGGTTCCCAAACTTTGTGCCGGGTCTCCCTGGGATGCCTTGGGGCACTTGCAGGGGTGTCTTGGGTTGGAGGTCCAAGGCCAACTCAACTTATTTATGGTCAATTATTTATGGACAAAACCAGTTCTGGTGACTGCCAATCATAAAATTTGTGTACAAACAAAACCCTTTACCATATAACTGAACCTAAGGATCACATCCAAATACAGTTCACTTAATTTGATATTTTTTTCTACATTTTTTTAATGCCGTGAAAAAACTCTTGTACTCTAGGGTGCCATGATTAAAAAAAAGATTGGGAACCCCTGGCATAGTCAATACAAAACCAGGTATGTCTTGTATTGTCGCTTTACAGTATATCCAGCCATCCATAGCAACATCCTATCTGAAATAGAACTCCCATCTGAAATAGAACTCCCATCTGAAATAGAACTCCCATCTTAGTAAATAAGCCCATTCATGTCTACAAAAATGGAAGACGGTAATATTACCAAAACAATCCAAACTTTAAAATTAGAACTCTAACAATTTTTTATAGACAGGTTAAAGCGATTCATCACAATGGTCTGAGAAGCGAGGTCACCACAGAAATAACTTATTCATACAAAGTTTTTGTATTGGTATTGTATTGGTATTGCAATAACACAAGCAAATATTACATTTTAAAAAATGCATCATAATGCATTATTAATCATTAGTTATTGTTACATAAAATATTAAAATAAACTTAACACTGACAATCCTTCAATACCACTTCCAACTTTCTAAATAAATAACTAATATATTATTTGAATCTAAATAAACTGTATTATTGCAGTTATTTTCCAACCCCACAGCCTGCTATGGAGACTGCAAAGAAGGTTCAATTAACCAAACCAAAAGCGACTATCACAGTTGCCGAGGCGTTCTTACATAGGGGGGCAGGGAGTGGGTGGACAGGTGGCTGGCACATGGGGATGCCGAGAATTTCCTGGGCGTGCCCACAAAAACAGTGGGTGCACCCAGAAAAACGCTGGGCATCCCTATGCGAACACAGGCCTGCACGGGGCGGGCGGCTGATGTCCCATGTTGGCGACCATCTCATAATTTTTTGCCCATACGCCTGCATGCGAATGGATGTGTTAGCATACACAACCATTCGCATGCCGGGGCGGAAATTCACACGGCGGCGGAGGGCGGGCGTTCGTTTGCCCGGCGGGCAGCGTTTAAGCACTCGGTAAGCAGTGAATTTCGCTGCTGACGGAGCCAAGCTGAATCACCCCCTATTATTTCTTGTTCCCTTCTGCTGACCTACAGAGGGAGCGCCTCTCTTTGTTGCGGGTCATGGCAATTCTATCGGCAACCCCGTCGCTGCCCGCAGCCCCACACAACCCCCTCGCAGCCGCCGAGTGACGGGGACACGCGTGCATGTGAGACAATTGCGCATCCCCGTCAGATGGAGTCTGGCGATTCCCAGCGCTGATTGAGAGGCGCTCCATCTGTAGCTTCTCCTCGTCACTGCTGGATAGTTGAAATGCGCATGAACAACATGCGAACATACCGTAGCTGCTCATTTATCCACGAGTGATAAAACTTTTTGTAAATAATTAAACTTGTTGTGTATGATCAATGGTGCAAAAGACGATCAGCTCCTAACTGTCCTAACTGCACCTTTTATCATATGCCAAGAGTTTGATTATTCACAATGAGTTTTTTCACTCATTAATAAATGGGACTACTTTCTATATTGTACACATGTGTTAGGAAACCACCTGTATGTGTAGCCGGAGAGGGGCCAGCAGATTTTACTGTCTGTATTGAATGACAAAACTCCTTGTTCTATCACTGTAAAGAAAAGCCAAACTTCAATACATAAAGATCTAAAAATGATTGCAGACTTTCTCAAAATGATAAAAAAAAAATTAAAGCAACTGTTTTCATTAGGGGCGTTACTGGGAAACAAGCTCAAATAGTTTTTCCTGTTTAGAATACCATTTATAATATCCACATTTACATATGTTAAAAATGTAATTTGCCGCTCCCTTATTTTATGCAGCATGAAGATCACAATCTACATTTTCCTAATTTTGTGATCATTATTAATCATTGCTTTTTATTTGCAATACTTCCATATAAAAGACGTTTCATTTGCTGCTGCTGAAAAGATCCTCTTGTGGTCTGGGCTTAATGCGAGGTGCAGAACTCTTCCTTTGTGGCCTGTTGGTATAAGGAAGACAGGATCAGACCATATGACTGCGCTCATTAAGTAAATATAAATGAACAAACATTACAGCAGATGCCAGTTGTGAGACTTCAGAAACCTTTACCCATTAGCTTAGAACTATGTACCAAGTAATAACACAAACATAGGAATTGGCATTGTAAAGATAAGAAAGAACTGTCAGGTGGCAAGGAGAAAGATTAAGCAGACTGGCATCAAATCATTAGGCCCGACAACCCTACAGCAGGCCACAAACATATTCTATGGCAGTGTCCTGCCCAATGGTGCCATAGTTTCCACCTTCTCCTTCCTATTATGCCTAATGTAAGACTATTTTAGCTGGGTTGTGTCACTAACCATGGAAAGATGGTGCCAGCCAATGCCCATTGGCAAACAGGAGTATTCCATGCTATGAACTACAATTTAGCCATTCCTGTTCATATTAACAATGGGCTTCATTCAGGTCGCAACTTCTATAGTGTCGCAACTCATTGGCTATTGGCAGACTGTGCGTGTGTTGCGGCCACAATGCACATGCACCAAGGTATCTGTGCGACGCCACTTACGGTGACAACTTAGGCTAAGAGTGATTGACAGGAAGATGCTGTTTGGTGGGAGTGTCTGCAAAGAGGAGGCGTATTTTGACAATTTCAGGGCATGACCACAATCTCGTAAGCATAAAACATTGTGCCAGCGTTTCAGCTCTTGCGCCTATTCTGCAAGGCCATGGAGGCAATCAGAGACTCAATGTTCTTTGCATCTGCATTGCAGTTGCGATGGAGTACCCAGTAGCTGAGCACGTTGCGATGGCTTCAACGAGCGCCTCTGTTCACTTGTGTCGAGATTACAATCTAAATCAGGCCCAATGAGAACTCTCAGTAGAAAAACAACAATTGTTAAGGAGAGAGAGTGGGGATTTCCTGCAGAAAGAGGCCCCCAGTCAGGGGCACTTCAGTTAATAAAGCCACCCAACAACCCTGGCTGAGACTCACCTTCTACCTAACTTCCTACTTCTGACCTAATAACAAAAGCCAGACTCAGGGCTTTACCTCCTTCAGGATTAGTGCGCATTCTATAACAGACTATATTACCCCAATACCTGTAGGCCATCATTTCTATTCTGCTTACATGGGGTATGGAAAAGTTGCCAAGGCTTTGTATTTTTCATATATAATATTTCAAATACTGGACATAAAGGACAAACTGAGCAAATAAAGAAATAAAGAAGTGCACTTAAAGAGCTCAGTACAAATGGACAGTTGATCTGGGCATAGTAGATGCCATTTCGTCTACTCACCGTGAACATCATTTACTTTTAATAAGGATGGGTAATCCCAAATAGTCATTTGGTTTCTGGGGGAACCATGACCAGTGACCAGCTCTCTTGTGTCAGGCAGCCAAAGGATGGAACAGATCTGTTTCAGGGAAATATGTACTGTAAGTTAACAGGAGGACATAAGTAGGCCATAAAAAGCCTATAGGCAGAATGGTTTATGTAGTGGTTAGCATTACTGCCTCACAGCACTGAGGTCATTGGTTTCATTCCCACCATGGCCCTAGCTGTGAAGAGTTTGTATATTCTCCCCCGGACTTGCATGAGTTTCCTCCGGTTTCCTCCCGCACTACAAAAATATACTGGTACAGGTGGAACCCCTCTCATTCAGGCTGGGGCTGGCGATGGAATCGCCAGCCGCCAGCCTCTGCCATCTGCCGCCAGCAGCCGGAAGGGGGTACACACGTACCCCATTCTGACTGAGCTCCCCGTTGGTCATTGCCGCTTCCCCGCTGGTCCCCATCGGTCCCCGCCACCTCCCCGCACCCCCCCTAACCCTGCCTGTCTCCCGGAAGCAGAGACGGGCAGAGTTTCCGATCCCCGGCACCGAGTGACTGGGACGAGCGTGCGTGTGATGGAGTCCCTCTCAGCCAGCACTCACCAGTACGGACATTCTGGCGAGCCTTGGAGCTGAATGAGAGGGTCTCCATCTGTAGGTTTATTGGCTCCCAACAAAATTAACCCTAGCGTATGTGTGTGTACATAAAAATAATAATAGTGTGAATAATAGTTCATGATGATTATTTCCCTAGTGCTACTAACTCTTCTTGTGAGTTAATTTATACTTTTGTATAATACTGCAATAAATCACATATACATACGGTCTATACCTGCGAGTTTGTGTTGATTGAGTTTATGTTTTTTCCATTACATGTGTCCCAAATACGTATATGTCCATCAGTCATTCCACCACCAATGGCAAGTGTTTCCGAGAGCCATGGACACCAGCTTATCGCCTGAACAGCACACACATAAGGAAAATATGTTAATATTCATATTAATTTTAAGTATAGATCAGAGTTTTCCAAACTATGCTATTACAATCCAGGTATTAAGGCTATCCATGCTTTAGTCCATATACAGATGGAGCGCTCTCCATCTTGCCGGGAGCTGGCGGTCGGATCGCCAATCGTCAGCCCCCACCAGCCGCCGGAAAAGGACGCGTGCACGAGATGCGTACATGTCCCCTTCAAATGGAGCTCCCCATCTATCCTTGCCGCTTCCCTGCCAGTCCCCTACACTCGCCCCCAACTCCCCGCTTACCCCCCTAACCCTGCCCATCTCCCTGAAGCGGAGACGGGCAGGGTTCATGTCCCCCGCCATCTTGTAACTGGGACCCACATGCGTGTGGGATGCTCACGTGTCCCAGTCATATGGAGTGCCATCTCACCAGTGGGGCAATCTGGCGAACCCCGGCGCTGACTGAGAGGCATCAGTAGTTAAATCAAATTGACTGAGGTACTAGGATAATACTTAAGATCAGGGCCGGCGCCACTACTAGGCAGCTCTAGGCATTTGCCTAGGGCGCCGGCCACTGGAGGGCAGCAGTTTGGAGTAGGTCGCCCCCCCCCCCGGATGGAGGTGAGTGGCACCGGCCACAACTCCCCCCCCCCCCTCTGGAGTGACTAGGCGGCCGCCGCATCACCTGCTCCCCCTCCCCACCCCTGGAGTTCCTTAGCGGCACTCGCCGCATCACCCGACATCCCCCGCCCCTTGCAAGCCAAACACCCCCCCCCCCCCGTGGAACGATGAGCGGGTGTACACCGGAGCACCAAACATCCCCCGCGCCTGGAGCGCTCTGGTGCCTTGCAACTGCCCTGCTTAAGATAAGAACTGGACTGTAATGGTGGAGTTGGAGACACTCTTGTGTGGATCATGTCATTTGCATTGTTTCTCATCTTCCATTATTCAAGGACAAAGAAAAGTAGATCATTCAATTGATATATACAAAAAAATTAACTATACTTTGAATCTATATATATATATTAAAGGATAACTACTCCTGACCGCTATGAGGTGAAGTACCGTCACTGACCACTTGAGGCCACTCGATGGACCAAATTGCTCCTTTGTGCGCTAAAATATGTAATAACTGAAAGTGAAAGTCAATTTTGCAGGGACACTGATCTGTTTTAAACTTTCTGGATATGGAGAGATAGAGCTGTGAATACAGAGATTGGAGGTAGGAGCAGGTAGCGACTGGGGGTGGAGTGGAGAGTTTGTTAGCTAAAAACTGTCACAGCTCAAACTGAAAGTAAAAAAACGATCACAGCGCAAAGTGAAAGCACAGTGCAGAAGCCGTCATTTTGACTGCTTTTAACTAGTGTTTTTTTTTTAAATAAAATATTATCTTTACAATGGACATTTCTGAAATGTTTTCAAGATAGCTTAAGTAAGCAGGAGATCTTGATGGTTTCTTACTTTTGGTAAATGGTCTTACAGGTAAACTGATCATAATTAAAAAGCATGTCTCACCTTTACTGCTGTGGGATTCACCATGCTCTGTAAGGGTGTACTAAGCTTGCTGGATCCTAGATCACAGGGCCAGATGTTGAGGTGTCCATCACTTGACCCACTGGCCAAGTGTCTCTCCGATGGTGACCACTTTAAACTGCAGATGCCTTGCCGGTGACGCAGACTCCCTATGTGATGTTGTGCCACGCGGACATCATGGTGGTGTACGCTGCCAAGCCTGCAGCCACTGGATTAGAAAATACAATGATGAGTGCCCTAATAATACAAGTATAACACAATCTCCTGAGCATTGCGAGCAGAGGGTGCACGAGATGGAACTTATGCCATAGATTTTTAACTGTTTCTATTACAATTTTCTAGTATATTTTTGAATTTAGCTTGTACGTGAGGAAGCGGGGGGACGCCCAGTGTTTTATGGGTGCGCTCATAGAAACGCTGGGCATTCCCCTATGAATGCAGGCGTGTCGGTGCCCGCTTGGGGCCGGGAACTGATGTCACAGGACGTCAGCGCCCACCCTGATTTCAGCCATTACTGGCCAGGAAATGTCGGTTTCAACTGGCTTTTATCTATGATGGATGGGGAATTCGTTGGTGAGCGCCATCAAAGTGATTTTTCTTCTGTGCAGCCGAATGCGAGTGGATGAGTAACCATCCACACAGCCTTGCGACCAGGTATGAATAACCCACTAGATGAGTTCTGCTAATGGTGCAAGTCAAGTCTTCCATGTACTGACTTAACGCACCCACACCTACATATTACCATACTGTTATCATCCGGTACACTGAACAGAGGGGGAAGGAGGACTTGCAAGCAATAGAGAACTTACCTTCTAATTGTGAGTTCACATGTTCACACTGATGTTTTTGTGCATTTCTGCACATGTGCATACGCAGGGTTTGTGCACCCACGGTGAACAGAATGTGGCGTGCGGCCCCATTAGCATATGAGAATGCCCAGCGTTTCATGGGTGTTCCCATGAGAACGTTGGGTGTTCTCATGCTAATGAGGCCATGACGCGGGTGCGGGGGGGCGGGCAGCTGACATAACCACATGTCAGCTGCCTGCCTATTTCCTTCCCAGTGTGCACTCATATGTAAGTGACTAGAAAGTCACTTTTATATGCCGCCACCTTTCACATCTTGTGGGAGATTCTCCCTGCCATGGAAATGGATGTTACTGTGTAACATCCATTCGCAAACTCCTGGGGGGCGAGTCACCCTTGCAAATGGGTGGTGCCAGACAACCATTTGCAAGGTGGGGTTTGGTGGACTCACAAGGCTGTGTGTGTGTGTGTGTGTGCATGTGCGTGTGTGTGTGTGCACATTCAGTCTGGTAACGTGGCTAGGGCTAGTGCAAGAGAATCCAACTCTGATGCACAGTGGTGTAAGTCGTCTCAGTTGCCCGATAAAAAATAAATTTTGGTGCCCCCCCCCCCCACACACACACACACACACAACTTATATAAATATGTGTATGCATGTTATGTATATTATGTTTAAAACAAAGAGAGTGTGACATCTATGGTCCTGCTAGGAGGCGGAGTCAGCCACAGAAGTGATATCAACGGCTTTCAATGAACTGATTCAAACTTGCAGAGGAGAAGAGGTGCCCCATTGGGAGCAGGAGCCCGGCAGCAGATGACTCCATTGCTTCCCAGAGTTACGCCTCTGCACAGATAAGTCGGACTCTGAATATCAGCAGATGGGACTTCTGCTCACAAGGAATTGCAATCGCATTACGCGGGACTCAGAATCAGGCCCAAAAAAACTCACAATGATTGGCACATTGAATGACAATATCCTATATCTGCCATTGTTCGTAGACCTCACCCTACACATTACATACCTGCTCAGGATGTGCTGATTCCAGCTTAGAGCTCCAACTACAGACATATGTCCAAGCATGTTCCTGAGCCTCTTCTGTGTCTCAATGTCCCACAGCTGTAAGAGAATGATGCAGCCCATTACTGCAGAAGATTCACCCTTCAACTTTCTATGCAGTGCAAGTCTTAAAACATCAGTGAAGGGTACTAGATATATAGTAATGCGTCAAGTACCTTCCACAAACACATACCTCCCAACTGTCACGATTCCGTCGGGACAGTCCCGATTTTCGGGTCCTGTCCCGACGTCCCACCCGCAGCAGGCATTGTCCCGCTGCGGGGGGTGGCAGTTGGGAGACCCCCCAATCTAGTAGAATAGACGCTGTGCGCATGCGCACAGCGTCTATTCTCGTATGAAAATGAGGTTGCGGCTAATTAGCATAAGCCGCGCCCTCATTTGCATACGCCCCGCCCCCTTTTCGGGCGCTCGCGCGGCTTTGTCCCTATTTCCTCCGGACGGAAGTTGGGAGGTATGCAAACATAATGAACACACATGAAACAAAATTCGTATTTGGCCGCCAAATGTCTGTTCCGCGCCTCACTTTGGGCATTCAGGGCCTGATTCGTCCTATAACAAAAGTATAAACAACAGAAAAACATACCTGTACTTCCCCATTGCTTGTGCCGATTGCCAGACATGTCCCGCCACTTAACCAGGACACCGATGAAACATACGTTGAAGGTGAATGTAAAGAAATAATGTGGCTCACGCTATTATTTTCACCATTCCAGATACATACTGCTGAATTTAATCCTATGGCAACAAGATTTTCTGGATTCCAATCCAGGAGGTTTAGATCTAAAGAACAAAACGTGTCATAGGTGAGCAACAATTGTAGACTCATATAAAGAAGAATTCCACCTTTGAGATAGAAAATGTTCAAAGTAGGCCTCATACACCCTCAACTGTCATTCGCTATCTACTGTAGTAAGTATCGAAGTCGTTTGGACAAAACACGTCAGATCATACATTTTAACGAACTGTGCTTGATTATTGCGAATATGTTCAACATTGAACACATGAAGATCCAGTAATTATTCTGGCTACACTGTGTAGTAATCTCGGTGGTACTATTTATGTATTAGGTTGCGCACTCCAATAACATCTCTGTTGTATATATATAGGTCATTATGAGAACCAAAAATGTTTGCCAATTTTCACACCGACTTTGACAAATTCACTTGGCACTCCTAGGGTTAAGGCAGCAGTTATAGTCTATTGAGCAGCATAGGGGGGTATGCAATGTGGGATCACGGCTGTCCATCCCCGCTGACAGCCATGATCCTGGCCCGTTTGCGGTCAGATGGACCGCATAACAACAGACAGGATACGATGTCCCGCCTGCCGATGGGCACAAAGGGGGCGTGGCCACGAAAACGACCGTGGATTGTCGATCTGCGGCCTGGATCACGACAATCCATGGCCGTTATCGGCAGAACGGGCCCGGCAGCTTCTGAAGTCGGGCCTGTTCTGCCGTGATCCCGCATCAATACTGTTGTTAATGACAGCATTGAATAGGGAGCTGCCACTATTTCCCACGTCGAAAATAGCGGCGGCACATTGCATACCCCCCATAGTGTTCTTTATTTAAAATATGTTTATTGAGTTTTTTCAATACAAAAGAATACAGAAACACTTATTGCATATAATATTATCACAGACAGCGATAGTAACAATCATATAATTGAGTTATCTACCAGGTTTCTTATGCCAATCATGTAACAATATACATACAACAAAATTTGGGAGGGTAAATTGGATTTAGAAATATAAATTAAAGAGGGTAAACAGTGGCATCATTTAATTCTAAATGTAATTTACCAGGAAAGATACACATGCCATGGAAAAGTACTATCAATGAATTGTAACTAATTTACATGTTACTATTTTAATGGCTAGAAGACATTCACACTGTCAATATTTTGTCGACATTATATCATTATATACTGAAGGCCAAATGTAATAGGGTGGGAGAATCAGAAATGAGATATTTTGGGAGAGTTCTATGGGAAAATCAACCTGTTTTTTCAGTGGAAATGATTGCCGCTTTCAAATAAATGGTAGAACTCTCCCAAAATCTCTCACTTTCTTATTCTCACACCCTGTTACATTTGGCCCTGAATCATACTTGCCGTCTTTTTTTCAAGAAGCCCAGAGAGGAGACCAGATACTGCTGCCAGGACGATTCGCATAATTTTAGCCCCGCCCCTTTGCCGCGGACCCGCAAAATCCAGAACATGGTGCCGCAGGTAAGGGGGGAGCGGGGGGAAAACGGGAGATTTGCCTACCTTTTCAGGGAGCCGGGAGGGGGACCCGATTTTCAGGAGCCTCCCGGGCAATCCGGTTGGGTAGGCAAGTATGCCCTGAATATTGACATCTCATACCACTCCCAGATAAATAATAACAGTAGTACTCACTATACTAATAATAAAAAAAAACTATCAACTTACAGGAACTTACAGTAATCATTCCGCAGCCCGGTCACATGAAGTTTTACTTCTGGCTGCAATTGGTTGTCAGCAGAGATTTTTACCTTACATTGTTGACAATCTAAACAGGAAAATAATAACAAAATGAAAGATAGGTCACTGGGGGGATTCCAATTAGCCCTGATGCATTTTCAGCATTAGGGCTAATTACATAAAAACAGATTGATAATATGATTAATGACCAATAGGCATTATCGCAACATCCAATTAGAGGCCATTTTTATTGGGCAAAAATGGACCCCCGGTTGCACGAAAACACATAGAATCAGGGATAAGTCCTCGATCCTATGTATTCCACTGCTTATTGGGGATTATGCTTATCTGAGACAGGTAAAAAATCTCTTATTAGAAAACAGAGGGAGTGGGGTTTGTAGGGGTGATCCACACAATCCTTGCTCAATATATTTATTGAGTTTATTTTCTATCACTTTGGATGCTCTGTGCCTTATTTTCCCCTTATAGTGGGGACTGTGCTACTTTTCTCAAAATTAATCATACTGTATCACAAAAAAATAAGAAGAAAAAGGAGATTTTTACAGTGCACACTAGTCTGATGTTATGTTCCATCAAAATTATTGAATAAATATTGCTGAATATTAAAACATAACTTTTATTTCAATTATTATAAAAGGATGATGAAGATGATTTCCAAAGCTACAGTATGGTGAAGGTCAAAAATAACACGTACAATAAGTGATATTGAAGGGAAAAAAAAGTGTAATATGTGGTGTCGACTGAATTGTCTATATACAGTATGGCCCTCATTCTGGTTGACCCGCACACAGGAACGCCTGCCACAGACACTGCAAATGTCCCCACACGCATGCAAATTAATCATGTTTTGCATAAACATCCATTTGCAAATTGCGTGCTGGTAAGAAATCATTCGATAGTAGTCGACAATCGGATGATTTCTACAGTGCACGCAGATCTAAGACAATCTGGAGGAAATTTACTAAGATGTGAATTCTACGCCACATGTGAATTACCATGGGAACACCCAGCAATTTCATGGGAACTCCCATGGAAGCGACAACGACCCGCCGCCCCACGCCCCCCTCCCGCAGTGCTCTGTGCGAGTGGCCGGCGAATAATGAATTTGCTGTGGCCACTCGCACCAAGCATCTGCACATGAAATTGATTATGCGCAGTCGCTAAACATCGCTTTCACAATGGTGAGTAGGGACCAGAATGACGTCCTATGTATCCAATTCTTATGGGTCATTATTGCCATCAATTGGTTTGGATTAGTTATAGTGTGCTTGTGTGTAGTTGCTTCGGTTTGGGAGAGAGATGCTATTCAGCTATTATAGTAGATGGGTGTCGGGATCACCGCAGCGCTTCAGCTTCCAGGCGTGCTGGCCCGGTCAGTCGCCTGGCAACCAGAGACACCAGGCAGCTGCAGGAGATCCTGCTTCCAGCTGTTGCTGTTCCAATCTGCCTCCCTTGGTGGAAACCACTGGGACTCATGCAAAATGCATTTCGGATGCATATACATTAGTAAACCACTGAACTAAGGCAGATCAGTGGTTCGAATGTTCAAAACCACGTAAATATGAAACTAGTAACAGCAGAAGCATAACTAGATATTTGTAGGCCCCATAGCAAAAGTTTGTAAGGGCCCCCTATTTAGCAACTGATGGTGATAAATGTATGTAAAACATATTAGTTAGACAGCAAAGATGGGCCCCCTTCAGCTCTGGGCCCCATAACAGCTGCACCCCTTGCACCTATGGTAGTTACGCCCTTGGGTAACAGTGGGGCAGATGTATTAAACCTGGCGAAGAGATAAACTGGAGATAAAGTGGAGAAAAAGTGGAAGGAGATAACGAACCAGCCAATCAACTTCCAACTGTCATATTTCAAACACTGCTGATTGGCTGGTGCGTTACCTCCTTCCACTTTTTCTCCAGTTTATCTCCAGTTTATCTCTTCGCCAGGCTTAATACATCTGCCCCAGTATACTTTGACTTGTCAGGCCATTTAGATAAGTTGGTGTAATTGTTGCTTTGGTTGCTATCAGTAAAAGTATCCTTATATTGTAGTATAAAAAATAGAATAATCAACAAAGAAATCAAGCATGCATTGTGAGAAGGGTAATACCTCTCAGTGTACATGTGTTTCGCTCACATATCCGGATAGTGCTGTCATTAGATGATCCGCCCTCATGTTCTCCCATAGATCCAAACTGTACCTGTGATTCAAATCATTCAATTAATTTACTTAAACATACATATGCGGACAGATGGCCGGATGGTTGGTGTTTGCGCATGTGCGGAGGCGTATCTGCGCATGTGCGAATGCCTCAAACATCCGAACACGGCGTGAGTTCCGTACATAAATGATCGTACGGAACCATCCGAGCAGGGGGTGGAGAGGGGCGTGAAGGGCTGTTTGGGCTCATTACCATATGCGTACGCCCCACGTTTCATGGGCATTCTCATGAAAACGCTGGGCGTACGTATGGTAATGCGGCAGTGACGCACATGTGGGGGGCGGTCAACGGACATAGCCGGATGCCAGCTGCCCGCCCATATCCCTGCTTTTATTCGGAAAAATTTCTGAGCGGTCTGGAGCACTCTGTGCTGCCTGACCGCTCGGTCCATCATTCGATGGTCGGCGACCATCGGAGGTTAGGGGAGGTTCCCACAGATGGAGGAGGTGTTCACTTGAAACATCCACTCGTGGTCCGTTCGGTCAGCATCTTACCGCATTCGGACGGTGTGAGCGATCCGTATGGTAGGCGGGGCTAAGAACAATCGGCTCCTGTCCGAAATACGCATCCGTCTGATTCAACTAGAATAAGGACCATAGAGCTATTAGGAAAATTCTACAATCTAATTTGTACCGGCAACAGCGACCCTCTTTGCACCATCCGTCCGATTCACACAAATTTGCTCGCTATCCTATGTGGTAGTGAACACTTTTGTGTGAGATCCTGCTGAGGCGGCTGCCACGCTGCTTTGACTAAGCAAAGGCATTCCTGACCATTGAATCCACCCCATTTGAGAGGATAGAGACTTTTACATTTTAGTGCTAATTAGGGCACATTAAAACATAATAATTATTACAATTACACATCACTTGGACAAATAGGGGAAACAGCAAAAATAACAAACGTATATGGAGACTGCAGTCCAGAGAATGTCATCGCCATCTAGTGGACACTGCAGATTCCTACGGAATCAAGCAAATCATACATTAGAAAGTTATTTGGCCTGATTCTAACCTGTCTGGTAGGCTGCATATACTCGCACGAACACCCCCCCCTTCCCGCTAGCATGCGAGGGGATGTGTACAAGAACATAACGCTGCTTTGCGTGCCAACCAGAATCAGGGCCTGGGTATAAAGTGCAAAACCTGAGATATGAATGCATGTTGAAGTAATATTTCTGCTAATGTTTACGTTTAACCCTTCGAGTGCCAACCTGTCCGCTAAAAATTCCGGCATCGCTCACATTTGCTATATATATTCAAATAAAAAATGTTGTGCAAAAAAAAAAAAAAGATTAGATTTCCTATATTAGGTAAACATTACAGGGCATGATGATAAATAAAGGTGTTTGCTTGGCAGTTTTCACACCTACTCTATTTTGACAAATTAACTCAAAGGGTTAAGATCTATTTAAAATTTTAGATCCTAACATCATATGGTTTAATAAATGAGAAGTCATTCGCCTCTTCTAAAGTCTTTTCTATTCGAGATTCATTAAGTACTTGTCATACCAATGTCTAGAATGGACCTTTCCAACATTGGGCGGTATTCAATGTGAATACCGGCGAGGTGCAGCGAATCCTGTTTAGGATTCGCTGCACATTCGCCACGTTCCGGAGCCTCGCCGGCTCCGGTATTCAACGAGTCAGGGGCTCGCTGCCCCTGACTGGCGAATTTTAGCTCCTGCGGCGGACGCCGCAGGGAGCCTGAGGACGGTGGCAGGCAGGGAGATGGAAGTCTCCCTGCCTGCCCCAGAACGTTTGTGGGGGGGAGGTGGGCTCCCCGGGAGCCAGGCAGCACAGGCTGCCCCCCCAGGATAGCCAGCAGGGGACCGGGTATATTCACTACACCCGATCATGCATATGTAATGATCGGGTGAAGTGAATATATGAATATCTAATGAGCGGCTCGGCCCCGGCCCCCTGCTGGCTGGTCTGTGTAAAAAAAAAAATATATATATATATTTTTTTTTTTAAATATATATTCATGTGCTTACAGCACATGGATAAAAATAGCATGCCCCTCCTCAGAATAAAATTCCAGATTTTTTGACACCAATTGTAAAAAACAAAACACTTTATTTTAAAAGTTTACCTTCCACTTCACCATAAAAAGATAGCGATTGCTACTCAGTGAATCATGGTGAAAAAAACCTTGAAATGTATTCGCCATCTGGTCATTGAATAGGGTGATTCACCGTTTTAGTCAGAAATTCGCCTTACAGCACAAAATCGCCATAAAAACCTGGCGAATCAGCCTCATTGAATACCGCCCATTTTGTGCACATGTTGTTGTTACCGGTAAAATAGTGCAGAGTTGTTTTACTTTCCGTCCTAGTATTATTGTTTTCACCATCGTACCTGGGGATGGAAAAATGTCAGCTTCTTCTGTATACACCTCCTGATGGCTTTCTTAGGTAGGATGAGGGTACCTACATCATCCGATATGACTGGTGTAGAATCACAGTCTGGATTACTTGCACCGGATACATCTGTCAGATCTGAAACAGAGTCGAAACTTAAATTTATACTATACACGTTACTGAAGAAAAGCATAAACATCACATTAAATAATGGAAGTCACTTACAGGGTAGCAAAACTAGCTTTTCCGGTGTTCGGCAGTGTACATAGGAAGAACTCAAAGACAGTTCAGTGGATGGAGAATTAAATGTGTGCTCCAGGTTTTGATCTTGACAATAGCGCCATCTTGTGGAAATAGGGCTACTTTCTATAGGAATCTGGTGTGCATGTCTTCTAAAGATGCTTCTTTTGAATCTGGAATATGACATCTTTCGGAACTCTGGTGTCTAAAATAAAGAGGAAAAACTACTAAATGAATGTGTTTCAAACCTTTACTGAACATTTATTTTTCAAAGTGGGAGGGTGCATTGTCCTGCTGAAAAAGGCCTCTGTCATCAGGGTATATACTGTGGCCAAGAAAGAGTGCACTTGGTCTGTAACCACGTTTAGGTGTGTGGTACATGTCAAAGTAACATCAGCATGAATGGCAGGACCAAGAACCAGCAGAACACTGTCCAGAGCATTACGTTGCCTCTGCCGGCTAATCTTCCCATAGTGCACCCTGGTACAATCTCAGGTAACCAGCTGCATCTCTGCCATCATCTTCTGGATGTCAGAGCATTCTCTAGAGCTCAACATGAACAAAACCAAACTCATCATCTTTCCTCCATCCAGATCATCATAAACCCACCTCTCCATCACTGTGACAACAACAACAGCATCTCCCCCGTTCCCCAACTGCTCAGGTATAGGGATGGCCATTAGCTATGGTTGCTATTGATGATTGCCATTAATGGTGATAGTGCAACTTGCCATCGATGGTAGCAAACTATGCAGTTGATGACTATTGATGGTTTTAACCTCTATTTTTCTTTGAATGATTGGGTCCGATGGCCATCCCTAATTGTATATCATTTTGAACTCTACCCTCTCCTTTGCACCCATGTCCAATCTCTGGCTCAATCATGTCAGTTCCATTTCATAGCTCGCATCAGGACATTCCTCTCCCAGAGTGTGACTAAACTTATTATTCACTTATTTATTTATTAGCAGTTTCTTATATAGCGCACACATATTCCGCAGCGCTGTACAGAGAATATTTGAACAGTCACATCTGTCCCTGCCCCAGTGGAGCTCACAATCTATATTGCCTACCACATGTACTCGCACACACAGACATTCTAGGGTTAATTTTTGCTGGAAGCCAATTGACCTACCAGTATATTTTTGGATTGTGGGAGAAAACCGGAGTACCCGGAGTAAACCCACACAAAAACACGGGGAGAATATACAAACTCCGCACAGTTAGGGCCATGGTGGGGATAGAACCCATGACCTCAGCGCTGTGAGGCAGTAATGCTAACCATTACACCATCCGTGATGGTCGTCTCATGGCTCGACTACTGCAACAGTCTCCCACGTTCCCAGCTTGCTCCCCTCCAGTCTGTTCATAACCCTGCAGCTAAACTTATCTTCCTCTCCTGCCGCTTCAGTTCTGCCAGGCCCCTTCAACGTGATCTGCACTGGCTCTCATTTCCATATAGTCAGGGCTATTTTTCAGCAGCCTCCAGCAGGAGCTGAGGCCCTTATTCTAGTTCACTCTTTCTAACAAAATATTTCTTAGATGGACAAAACCATGTGCACTGCAGGTGAGGCAGGTGTTACTTGTGCAGAGATAATTAGATTTGGGTGGGGTTTTACACCTGCTTCACCTGCAGTGCACATGGTTTTGTCCATCTAAGAAATATTTTGTCAGAAAAAGTGAACTAGAATAAGGGCCTCAGTTCCTGCTGGAGCCTGCTGAAAAATAGCCCTGCATATAGTATCCCCTTCAACAGGGGTGGCTTGTCCATAGATCTAACATGGAAGATTCCTGGTGGGCCACCTCCCCTGTGAGGCCACCTGTCAACCAATGATTTATTTAAAAAAATATGTGAACCTGTCCAGGATAGTAGCCCCAATCCCCCTCTGCCTCCCATACATGGCTGACTCACAGAGCAGAGTACCGGCTCTGCAAATACTCATCTAAGGCGGGCACCCACCTATATCCCTTGTGACATTTGTTAAAGGGACAGAAGTGGGTGCTATTTGGGGTGTTTCTGGGCTCCTTTGATGGCGGGTTAGGGATATTTGTGATATTCAGATGACTATGGTAATAAGTTGTCTACTCAATGGAGGTTTTGGGGTATGTTGTCAGTCTCAGGGGGGAGGGGTATTATGTGACATGTGGAGGTTTGTGGTTTGTCACAGCAGCTTAAAGGGCTGGGGGCCACTAGACTGCCAAGCACATTGAAAGCAATTGCTTCCACACACGTGTAGTGATGTCTTAATCCTGCCTATTCTGGTGTTGGTTCTGCCTTTGATTTGGTTCTGCCTGAGTGAGGTTGCTTCTATTCTACATATTTCTAGGGCCACTTTGACTTCCCAATCCGCTCCTGCTCTTAAAACTCCTCACCCTCACACACTGTACAAGGCCCTCTCCACGACTCCCTACATCTCCAACCTCATTTACCTACACACGCCCTCTCAATTCGACCAATGACCATCGCCTCTCCTCTCACCTGGTCGTTGCATTCCATGTGCGTTTCCAAGCTTTTGCCTGTGCAAAAAAAAAAAAAGCTTCACTGGATCAAGCTACCTCGCTTTATATTCCAGACAGCAATGATCACCAGACAGACACCAGCTGGCCGTATGGTTGGCCATAAATTGTTATAACTGCATTTATGTTTACACATTTATAAAACATTTGTACTTTTATATATTATTATATATGGGTGCCCATGACCATGTTGTCCACAACCTGGACCTCTTTGATACTGTAGGTCCTAACTACTGCATACCGGGAACACCACACAAGACCTGCCATTTAGAAAAAGCTCTGACCGAGTTTCACAATTTGGCCCATGACATGGTCACTCAGGGGCAGATTTATTAAGCTCGGTGAAGTGATAAAATGTCTGGTTTTTATCCCTGGCTTGGTTTGAAAAATGACAGGTAGGAGCTGATTGGCCGGTGATAAAAACCAGACACTTTATCACTTCACCGAGCTTAATAAATCTGCCCCTCAGATCCTTACGCTTGCTCATTTCTCCTATCACCAACACATGAACTTCAGGGACTGAGGGGTTTATTTACTAAGATAGGAGTTCTATTGTAGAGGGGATGTTGCTATGAGAAACCAATCAGGATCTATCTATTATCTCCTAGAAGGCGCTTAATCAATAAAAAGTAGATTCTGTTTGGTTGCTATGGGCAACAGCCCATATACAATAGAACGCCCATCTTCGTAAATTAACCCCTGAGTGTTCACCACTGCCATTGTAATGAGATCATATTATTAATTTTACCAGTCAGTGGTTTTAATGACTGGAAAAGGGGTGTATGGCCGAAGGGTGTTTACCCCAAAGCATTAAGCCCATACACCTATATATTCATGCACACACAAACACATCTATACATACTTTTCATAATTTCCTGAGAAAATACGCAAGAGTTACATAGAGATTTACTTAGTAATCTCTTGTGTAAACACTATTTTCTTAGGAAATTGCATTATGCAGTTGCAAGTGTTGTATTGCTGCTGTGAGATAAGTTAGGTGCACACCTCAGACCCAGTCACACAGCAATGCGATGTAACGACATATAACATCGCCGTATGCACTGCGTAAACCGCAGAACGATGACGCAATATATTGTTATACACAATGTAACTGCATAGCGTCATCCGCCGTATCATCCCATCTGATGTACAGCACATCAGATGGGAAGATAGGACTTCGCGATTCATCAATGGGTGGATTTGGGGTGCACACAATATATAATGGTCATTATGACACATCCTGAATCGCAATATCGCCCATTATATTGTATCATGTGTGCCTAGCTTTACACCCACCCCTGATTTACCAGCTCTGGCACCAGACACAGCTGAAGCCACATTCCAGCACACGCTGCTTTACTGGTACAGACTGAAGTGATTGGAACATATATATGCTCACGCACCTGTGTCCTGCTTACCAGTCTGTATGGTGCCATGCTCACAGCACCCGCCAGCTTACATTTAAAGACTGGAGGCCAGATGTACCAAGGGCCTGATTCGGACCTGGATGCTAGGCATCATATATTCGCAGATAAACACCGCCCGCTTCCTGCCCACTAATTAGGCGAATGCCTAGACAGCGTCCGGGGTAGTGAATTGGCACCTGACCGAGCAGGTCTGAATCACCTTTAAGCTTCAATAGTGATAAAAGTGATAAACAATCACCCAATCGGCTCCTAACTGAAATTTTTCAAACACAGCCTGTAGCATGGCAGTTAGCTGATCGGCTGATGGTTATCATTCTGTATTTTATCACTTTTCAAGGCTTAGTACATCTCGCCCTGGGTATCCGGGAGGGTTGCCCACCTTTCCGGGGGGCTGGGAGGGGGTAACACGATATTCGGGAGCCTCCCAGCCATTCCGGGAGTGTAGGCAACCCTGATGTATACCAGCTGCTCTTTACTTAACACATGTTGAGGCACTGTACTGAGAATGCCACTAGACTGGCATACAATGGTATGGATCATTTTGTTGACAGTATATAGGTCGACAATCAATAGATTGACCACTATTGGTCGACAGTTCAACACATGAAAAAGATCAATATGGTTTAGGTCGACATATGCAAAAGGTCAACATTAGATTTTTATTTATTTATTTTTGTGTTTATGTTGACAGATTGTAGACATGGACACCACATTAGTGTACCTCGTCCGCTCGCCATGTTTCAGGTATTCTCCCTCTGTGCCCAGTGGGATGGTAAAGTATGAACAAGTAGGTTTTTGAAATAAAATCATGAAAAACTCACGTCATCTTGTTTCCATGTCGACTACATTCTGGTCTACAGGCAGAACAGTCGCTATATTATAACATTCCTCCCAACTTTCACATCCTGGAGATCAGGATGCCCGCATGCCCGAAAATGGGCATGGCATATGCCGGAGGGGACGTAGCCTTATGAGGATGCCGCGGCCACAAGCCACGCCCCCATTTTCTGTCACTATGTAGGCATGGCCAGTACTGTGTAAACTGCTGGCCATGCCCCCAGCCCCTCTGCTACACTGAATAGACGCAGTGTGCATGCTCCCAACTGCCTCACCACCACCACTGCGGGACACTGCCGGCCCCAGGTGGGATGCGGGACAGTCTAAAAAACAGGACTGCCCCGCAAAAATAGGGAGAGCTGGGAAGTATGCCTTGTATACTGTATGTGCAATCAGTATCTGATTAACCAATAGGCTGATTAGGGTGCAGCTTAGGGCGCCAGGACTCGGGGGGTCGACAGTGATTAGGTCGACACTTAAGAATGGTTGCAATACCATAGGTCAACATAGACCGGTGGTCGACACAAAGTTTAGGTCAACATGGACATGGTCGATATGAATAAGGTCAACAGGGATTTTCAATATTTTTGGGTGAGATTGTCGACATCATGGACACTGTATAAGTGTACTGCATCCCCGCGCAGGGCTCTCTGCGCTGCACTCGGCACACTGTTATAGTCTCACTCTATGCCCACTAGGATAGTAATATATGAAAAAACACCCCTTTTTTTAAAAAAAAAGTGTGAAAAACTCATGTCAAATTTATTCATGTCGACTATGTCCATGTCGACTATGTCCATGTCGACTTTAAGCTTGTCTTGTCCTTCTGTCAATGTCGGCCGTGGGTATGTTGACCATTCTTAGGTGCCAACATAGAAATTGTCGACCCAGGGTCCGCATACCATTCTGTGCAGCTAGTCACAGGGATTCACATGGGATGTTGCTATGGACAACCAATCAGATATTATCAATTATCTTCTAGAACAGTGATGGCTAACCTTGACACTCCAACTGTTGTTAAACTACACATCCCAGCATGCCCTGCTTCAGTTTTAGCATGGCCAAATAATAAAACTGATGCAGGGCATGCTGGGATGTGTAGTTCAACAACAGCTGGAGTGTCAAGGTTAGCCACCAGTGTTCTAGAAGGTGCTAAATAAATAAGTAGATTCTGATTGGTTACCCATAGCAACATCCCCTGTGAAACAGAACTCCCATCTTAGTACATTTCTCCCTCAGTGTTTCCCACCTAACGCACACAATAATCACACCCTCCTCTGTCCTATCCAGTGGGCTGAGAAAGCATCTGGCCTCCAGTCACAGCCTTTCTGCTCCTCCCCAAATCACATTCCAGGGACTTGCAGAAACTTCCCTGCAAAATCTCCAAAATGGAGACACTGCCACCTCCTTACCCCTTAAAATGTTCTTCCCCAAAGGCTAAAGTGTTCCTGGTGTTCTTCTCCATGGTGCTGTGCACGGCTGTGCTCTTTATTTTACAGCTAAAGCTTTTCAAGCCCAAAGTAAAAGACTTTTATTCATTTGAAGTGAAGGATTCCTCTGGCAGGACAGTGTCACTCAGCAAGTACAGAGGAAAAGTAAGTACACACTCACTGTTTACACCTATCGGACTTAACATTAGATGACAGTGTACCCACAATAGGAGTGGCGAAAGGGAACTGTAAATTGTCTGGTCATATTTTATGTACATTATTCCTGAGCTTACAGGGCAAATTAGCTGGGCATCTGTGTTATCTATATATATATGCACAGATAGAATGTATGTATTTATTATCATTTTATATAATTATATACACCCACATACGTAATGTAGAACGCAGACTCCATATATTTGGGATATAGTTAGCATTTAGCACACACTGGTGAGGATGAAATCTGCGTGACGTTGTGGTAAGTGCCGTAGCCTGGCCATGCACAGACATGATAGAGTCCTGTTAGCCATACGGGTGCCTTAGGGCACAGCACATGAAAGTGAGGTGTATGCAATGCTTGCTGTGCCAGAGTCATCACAGAGGGTTTCCTGCTGGTCTCTGTCTCCTGCAGGCATCTCTGGTTGTAAACGTGGCGAGCGCCTGTCAGCACACAGAGGAGAACTACAGAGCGCTGCAGGAACTGCACAGAGAGTTCGGCCCGTCCCACTTCACTGTCCTCGCTTTCCCCTGCAATCAGTTTGGAGAAGGAGAACCCAATACGAACCATGAAATACAATCGTTTGCTAAAAGGAACTATGGCGTCACTTTCCCGATATTCAGCAAGATAAGAATTATAGGTACAGAGGCAGAACCTGCATTCCGTTTCCTTGTAGGTAAGTGACTACAGGTTTTTACACTATTATATTATTATTATTAATAACTTTTCTTTAAAGGCATCAGAAATGATTTCTGTGCAGGGTAAATACTGGCTGCATTATTTTTACACTTCAATTTCAGTTTCACACTCCATCCAAATTTAACTCTCTCTACACATGTTACATCTGCCCCACCTGCAGTGCACATAGTTTTGCCCATTTTGAGAACAAATTTGTACTGCGATCAGATCAGATCTTTTTTCACACAGAGTTCCATCCTCTTGCATGATAGCATGTGGTCTGGAGCTGCAAAGGTGCAGGTGAGCCATGAGCCGAGGCTAGTGTAAAACCATGCAGGTGGGAGTGTGAATAGGTAATTAGTAGTGTAGTGAGCCGTCAGTCATTGGCAGAATGAAGTGGGCAGGCGGAGGGGCTGCATTTTATTGTGTCATTCGGAATCTCTCTTAAATATGTTGTTAGGTCTTTCGGTGCAGTAGGCATTACAGTGTTAATTATGTCAAAAATCAAGATCTAAATACGAGTGAAATTGGTTATTAGTTTGGGGTATGAGTCATTGGTTCGACCACTGAAGGTCGACATTGGCTTAGGTCGATGGGGTCATTAGGTCAACACAAGCATTGGGTCGACAGTCAAAAGGTCAACTCGTTTTTTTTTTCCATATTGATTTGGATTAAAAGAAAATAATCTATCTTCCTTTCTGTGTACAAAATAATCTCGCAGCAATGTTAGCTGGTGCTGTTGTGTATTACAGTACCTGTGCCTGGCACCAGTAACTATTTTCCTCCTTTCTTTTTGTTTAGAATCAACAAAACATGAGCCAAAATGGAACTTTTGGAAATACTTGGTGAACCCACAAGGCCAAGTGATAAAAACGTGGAGACCTGAGGAGCATATTTCCAATATAAAGACTGAAGTGGTGTCTATTGTAAGAGAAATTATTAAGAAGAGGAAGGAAGATCTTTGAAGTTATAAGCAGCTTCCCTGGCTGGACTGTCTACAGCAGGAGTCATATGAAGCTTTGAGTTTTTTTTGTTTTTGTTTTTACTGTGCTTTTCAGGTTTTAGTTGGTGTTAAAACTGGTGAGGTATAGAAGATCTACACTGTCTAGACCAGGGGTGGGCAAATCTGTCCACAAGATCTACCAACAGTTCATATTTTTCAGGCAACCTGTGGATCTATAGTAGGAATGAATGCAGCAGGTGTGAAAATGTGACAGTTAGTAATGACTACAGCTGTGCACCAGCTAGGTGACCTGGGACATGTGACAGTTAGTAATGACTACAGCTGTGCACCAGCTAGGGGACTTGGAAAACGTGGACCGTTGGTCGATCTCGCGGACCGTTTTGGCCAGCCCTGGTCTAGATAGATATGGGTGGTGTGCTTTTAGTCAACAGGGTGAAAAGGTAAAAGGTAGACAGTGAGTCAAATCAACAGGTACAAAAATGCAGCAGGGTCAAAAGGTCAACATGACAATTGGTGATATAAGTTTTTTTTGGGTGTCATTTTGTATTTTTAATCATATCTAAATGGAAATGTGTATCCTCAGAGGCACATTTTGGGCAGGCCGCACTTTGAGCAGGTTACTATTCCTAATCGTAGTCAACTTGGATAGTAAATCAAACAGATATTGGAAAGACATGAACCGCCCCCAAAAATAAATTGTGTCGACCACTTGTGTGTGGTCAATGGTCATGTAGACCTTAAGACCATGTCGATGTTTTGTACCTGTCGACCTTAAGCACTACTGAACTTTTTGACCCTGTTGATCGACTGCATGTTGAGTTGACCATATGGCGTCTACCTGTTGACTATCGGCCTCGACACTGTCTACTTATACAGTGTAACCCATTAAAACGCCTTAATTTTTTGTTCTTTTTTGACATCCTACTTAAAGAGTAGTTCAGTCCAAGCAAAGGTATTTATTTGTAATGGAAAACGCCACTTTCACTGACTGGATCAAGAAGAGGCTGATTAGTGATGGGCGGTTACTTACAGCAACCAATCAGCTGTCTCCAGACTAGTGGCATGTCTTTCACTGCAATAGGTAACTGCACATCATTGATACTCGCACCATGTTACTAAGGGGGAGATGTATCAGAGCTTGTAGAGGTATAAAATGGTTGGAGATAAAGGGACAGCCAATCAGCTCCTAAATGACATTTTTAAAACACAGTCTGTAACTTGGAAGTTAGAAGCTGATTGGCTGCTACTTTATCTCTCTCCAAACTTTGATAAATCTAAGTATGCCCAAAAGAGCCCATTTTATCCTGGAGCAGACTTGCAGTTCCCCGGGAATGCCAGCAGTGACTTTTAGTTCCCCCTGTTGAAGAATCACAGGTTCCCTTTTAATTAGCTGTGGAAGCTGCACATTAGACATTTGACCAACAATTTAAATGGTATCTTTAATCAGAAACTCTGGTCACTCTATTACCAAAGAAGACACTGACATAACCATGCATAGTAAATTTTGTTGCCTTTCTGGAGGACACTTTGCAGCTGAAGCCTATAAGCAGCACTGAGCTTACACGGAGTGTGGCAACAGGGACCAGCACCTCACCACTGACCGGCCATAGGACCTTGTGATGTCTGGGCACCTGCTGCTTTGAAGATGGACAATCGTGTGAAAATGAAGCGTGTGTCGTATTTGTCTGTGCTGAGTAAATTAGGAGCATTTGTCTGTGTGTTTGTCTGGTTTCATTTTGCCAAAGAAACGCAGCTGTTTATATCAACAGATATGTGGACAAAAGGTTCTATAATCAAATTATATATTGCCCATATTTATTATTAATTATTAATTACGTAAAGAATAGAGGGAAAAGCTTTTTCTTTAAATACATTGTTCGGTACTTGTTTCCTAGCACGGCGCCACCGATTTACATTGCTTGGCATCGGGTGTGTAAAATCAGTCACATCGCATTGCATGATTCCTATGTTAAATGCCCCCCCAGACCCGATTTTTCATTGTTTTCCTACTCACTTAAAATGTAAAATTCTCAACAACAACAGTTTTCCCAGGGCAATAAGGTACATACAAATACATAATATCTTACCATTGATAGGTAATAATGGGGCAGATGTATTAAGCCTGGTGAAGAGATAAAGTGAAGATAAAGCGGAAGGTTATAAGGCACTAGCCAATCAGCTATGTTTAAAAAATTACAGTTAGGAGTTGATTAGCTGGTTTTATCTCTTCACCAGGCTTAATACATCTGCCCCAGTGTTACTGCAGGAGTAGTACAAAATCTTGGGATGCAGTTAAAATCCCGGCGGTCGGGATCCCGGCGTTCAGAATCCCGACGCCGGAATCCTGACCGCCGAAATGCCAACACATTCTCCCTCCTGGGGTGTCCACGGCACCCCTGGAGGGAGAATAAATTAGCGTGCCGAGCGTAGCGAGGCACCGGGCCCGCTGCGTGGCGAGCGCAGCGAGCCCGCAAGGGGGGGCGATCCACGTCCCCCCCTTGTCGGCATTTCGGCTGTCGGGATTCCGGCGTCGGGATTCTGAACGCCGGGATCCCGACCGCCAGGATTCAATACTGAATCCCAAAATCTTCCTACTGGTATCAATCAGCCCTTTCAGTACTACTCCCTTATTCAGATCTGATTGCAGTACAACTTTGTTCTCAAAATGGGAAAAGCCATGTGCACTGCAGGTGGGGCAGATTTAACATCTATGGAGAGAGTTAGATTTGGGGGGAGTTATTTTGTTACCGTGCAGGGTAAATACTGGCTGCATTATTTTTACACTGCAATTCAGATTTCAGTTTCAACACACCGCACCCAAATTTAACTCTCTGCACATGTTATATCTGCCCCACCTGCAGCGCATATGGTTTTGCCCATTTTGAAAACAAATTTGTACTGCGATCAGATCTGAATTAAGGCCCTAGTGTGGAATCCACATCCACCCCTGTTCCCCTCTCCGAGCCTTCCACAAGTCTTGCCTATACCACCCGCCTACCTCATCACCAGACGATATGACATGTGCTGATGTGGTAGTGTACGTAGTAGCTGATAGTTATATCACAGCTAACTAACAATACACTGCCTAATCACCACATATAAATATACTAGCTTTATTCTGGGTTCCCTGGGATGTATGTGAGGTTATTAGAAAAAGTTTGAACACTCACAGATACAACACACATGAAACACAGACTAAAGAAAGTACAGTTGTTTGCCAGTTACAAAGCACACTGTATTTAAATTATGCAGGTCAAATACATGTTGCGTGTCTTCAACCATTTTCCAGTACAATATAAAGGGTATAAACAGCAAAACAGTTCAAACAATTCATTTTATACACCAAATAAAAACACAATCCCCAATTATATGAATTGTTTTTAAATCTTTACATCGGAATAATCTAAATAAGGATAAAAAAAACAGGCTATAATGTTTATGATGATGCCAGTAAACAATTATCTAATTAAAAAATAACAATTTGAAATGATATATCTGGCAAAGTTTGGGTATCTAGTACACAGGCCATAACATCAACTTCTGTAGATGAAGATGCATGCAGAAAGGGGGCAGATGCAAGTTACCTGGTGTATTTAGAGTACAAACCAGCTAACATTACACTGCCTCCCTTCCACACACGGATAAGAATCTTCTTACTAAAGTCTTCTCATTGATGTCTGGACTCTGTTGCGGGTGGCAGAGTATTAGCCACTGCTGAACCGTAGAGCAAGCAGCCAGCTAAAAATACACTGCCTACCTGAAGCAGATATGTCACACATTTCTTCATTAAAAAATTATAGAGAAAAAAAAGGCCTGGTCAACTTGCAAGCCATAGAAGTTCCATTTTAAGTATCTTCATGAAGAAGAGCTGTACATGATGTACTCTCACAAGATTCCACAAGATGGCGCAGTTACTCTTTCGAAGTTTGCTGATGTAAAAGTGTGGAGTGCAACTAGCAACTGTCAGTCAGCAATGCAACAGCCAGCTAGCAATGCACTGCCACACTAGTGCACCATATTGCTCTAGAGAACTTTCAATGGACTTGTTCACTTACTGTTATGATTATTCCCGACTACTTAGTTATAATGCTATTCCATTGGAGTTATAAGCAAATGATTTCCAAAGTTAGTGATTTCCTTCACCCAAATATTTATATTCTATGTAAATTTATATTAAAAAAATTAGTCTAATACAAGCACGGTATATAGAGCAAATGCGATTAGAAAGCAAATCAAAGTGTCTACACATAAGGGCTAGTGGGAATAATCACATTTCTGTTTTTAAAGGGGAGAGATTACATATAATATACAGAAACAACAACAATGTATGCAGGGCAGGAGCAAAGCACCGGAGTGCCTTAGGCGGAGGGAGGGGGGGCGCCCGGCGCTCACCCGATCCACATGGGGGGGGGGGCGCCCCAGAGTTCACAGGCTGTGTTCATCCACTTGGGGGGGGGGGGGGTAGTGCCGTGCGATGCAACGCTCCCCAGGGCCGCCGCGATGCTCCCGGAGGGCTTGCCGGGTAATGCAATGCGGCGCGAGTCGCCATGATGTTCCAGGGGGGAGGGCTTGCCGGGTGATGCGGCGCGGGTCGCCGCATCGCTTCACGGGGGGTGGGTAGATGGGTGATGCAGCGAGTCGCTCCAGGGGGTGGGGGGGTTGTGGCCGCAACCAGCGCCGCTCACCTCCATCCAGGGTGGGGGACCAGCTCCAAACTGCCGCCCTCCAGTGGCCGGCGCCCTAAGAAAATGCCTAAGGCTGCCTAGTGGTGGCGCCGGCCCTGAATGTATGTAAAGGTTTATATGTGCATCACTGTACAATTATCATTTACTATCATTATTCCGGTAATGAACATTTGGACCTACCTTGCTTATTTTCTGCAGACCAGATTTTCTTATCCTTTTTAAATTTCTTCCAAGAATTTTCATAATACCCTCCTTAAAGAAAAGATGGTAACAACTGTTATTCACAAATGTCCAACATTGATCAAATATCTCTAATAATCACCCATCTTATTAGACAACACACTCTAATGATAAAACATCTGACGGTACAATGCACTCTAATAATAAATTATCTGACTGTACCGTGCACTCTAATAATAAATTATCCGACTGTACCGTGCACTCTAATGATAAAACATATAACTACATTGCAGTCTAATAATGGAATGGGATCATTGGATAGACAGTAACTAGGTCGACAAGCATTAGGTTGAAATGCATGATGGTCGACGTGACTGAATGTCGACAAGGGTTAGGTCGACATGTCATTAGGTCAACACAAGCATTAGTTCGACATGGGGAAGATCGACAATCAAAAGGTCGACACTGTGATTTTCACCCTTTTTTGTCCCATTTGTCAGCACAGTCGACGTGGACAGTAAAATGTAGCACCGCGTCCCCTAATAAACCATCTGACTGTACAATGCACTCTAATAATAAACTATTAAATTAGACAACGCACTCCAATAATACAAAATGTGACTGTACCATGCACTCTAATAATAAACCATGTGACTGTACAATGCACTCTAATACTAAACTATATGACTGTACAATGCACTCTAATACTAAACTATATGACTGTACCATGCACTCTAATAATAAACCATGTGACTGTACAATGCACTCTAATACTAAACTATATGACTGTACCATGCACTCTAATAATAAACCATGTGACTGTACAATGCACTCTAATACTAAAACATTTGATTGTACCATGCACTCTAATAATATCATACATACATAGAATATGATGGCAAATTGGCCCATCTAGTCTGCCCCTTTGAATAAACCATCTAATTGTACAATAAAGCAGCTGATTGTACAATGCCTTTAACAATAACTATCTGACGGTACAATGCCTTTAATAATAACAATCTGACTGTACAATGCACTCTAACAATAACATATCTGACTGTACAATGCACTCTAACAAAAACATATCTGAATGTACAATGCACTGTAATAATAACATATCTGACGGTACAATGCACTCTCACTGCACAATGTACACTTACCCACATCACATTCTCGTCTGATTTGATCTTGGGGAATGACAGCTTTTCTAATTTCCACTCCATGTTTTGCCCTATAGCAGCCTCTATTGCGATGTTCTTGCTTAACTACATGGATCTCTTTGTGTCTGCAGTAAGCCCTGCCACCCTGCTCCCTTGGGGGACTATTCTCCTATATAAGTAGAGAGGTAGAGAGCAGGCGGCTGATGCAGCGGGAATCACCTGTGCCGCTACGTGATTGGTTGCTGAGGTGTACAGGTTGGACGAGTGACGTCAAGGCAGGGATTCCCTCTCAGGCTGCGGTGTGTTACTGGTACCCAGTAAAGGCTGAGAGGGGCGGCTGCAGCAGCGGGAAAACTCTGTTCCTTGTACCTGATTGGCTGGCCTCTAGCAGGGATTCCCTGTTCAGAGTTTAGTGACGTAACATTTAGAACGTTGCTGTTTAGAAAGTTTACCCGGGGTTCCCCTGGCTACTGGCAGCGGCTAGTGATAGGGATCACTGTCACCGGCGCCTCCACCAGCGACAGACTGGAAATGATTTTGGCAGCTGATAGCGGGAGCTGCGGCCAATAGGCGGGTGAAAGAAGCGGGCACCTGGTCCCATAGTTACTCAAACTTACCCCACCAGGAGCAATGGCAGTTTGCACGGCGGGGATGATAATATCAGGGGGAAAGGGAGATTATCGTTGGCCCTTGTGTTTATTATAATGGAAATAGGATTCTGCACATAGAGCAGGGATATTCTGATAACCCCTTCATGACATTAGGTAATTGGTAGTTTCAGGACCAAACTGGCTTCATTGTTCTTGCTATGTTCCCCTAGAACCATAAGACTTTGCTATATAGCATTTTATTAGGGACAATATAATAATGAAAGTGCATACCCTAGTTTTCAGGATTCTGCTCGTGCTAATATTAAGGTAAATAGTGCACCACAACAAGGTCATGACATCCCTACTGTCCAAAGATCAAAAGTCTCCAAATATTTCTGGGACCATATAAAAGCAACATGAATTAGGAGAGGTGCCTTTGTACTGGGCACCAGCCATTAAGGGGACCATTTATCAATGAATCATCGCATGATCCCTGCGATGTGCTGAGCCAGGCACCGGGGGGGTCTGTACATGCTCGGTTAGCGCTGACTCCCGGCCAACCCCGCTGACCGCACTGCCCCAGCAGCAATGCGCTGTGTAGCCCTTAAGCTGCCCATACACAGCCCGATGCCGGGCTGTGCGTTCCTTGCTTTGAGGTGCGCGCTCCCGCGGCACCTCATCGCACAGTACAAAAAGTATGTGCTTGCACATACTTTTTGTACTTAGTTCTCATCACATTGCATCGCATTGCATGCACAACGTGTGCACATGCAATGCAATGTGATCTGTGCTATTTAAGCCCACAACGCACGCCCGTATCGGCCGTGTATGGGCAGCATTAGGCTACAGTGCGCTACCGCGATCTCAGAATGGCGGTAGCCCAGGGATGCAATGCGCTGCTGCCCGATGTTGAAACATTGGCCAGCTTTGCATCCCCCATAGAGACCTACCCAGGAGGGATAGCAATAGGGATCAGAGAGTCTTGACACGGTCCTTCCTGATGCATTTTGGGCAATTTTTTTCGGGTATTTAGCCGCAAATATAGAATGATAAATGGGCTCCTATGTCCCTAAAAAGTCACAGAAAAGAAGGCAGTATTTCTCTTGTTCCAAACTATGGGGTCAATCCACTGATGTGCCAGTGCAAATTTGTTTCATGAAACTCCTAGACTAAATGGGCCTAGACACTGGGCGATTTCAGGGCATTATCACTCCGCGTGCGGGGGCCATAGCGATGCGCGTCCCCACACGTCGCTATCTCCTGGCGATTAATATCCAGCATGCTGGATAAATCTAGTAATCGCTGGTCAGGGCCAGTGTCCTCACCGGAGAACACTGGCCCAGACAGATTGCTCAGCACACAGCGCTGTGCAGCACTGTGTGCTGAGCAATATACATTGCTCAGATCTCTTAGCAGTGTCGCCCTGTGTGTAGGCCCCATTAGCATGAATGCGTACACCCAAGAAGATGCCAATCCAAGTTTGAAATGCCATGGTAATTATGGCTAGGGTGTTTGCACATTTTCTATTATGCAAATGTAGTATTTTTCTATAATGTGCGAGGACCGACGTTTTTAACTTAAAATCATATCCATTGCCGCAGCTTATCAGTTTTATTCACAGGCAGAGCTAAATTCTGCAAAAGCAGCTCCGTCTTCAGCATCGGGTGAAAACACACTGGTTTCACTGAACCTGTGTGTGTTAGCTGCTATACGGGTCTTTTATCGCGTGATCCAATCGGATAGCCCAACAAAAAAAATTGTCATAACATAGAGAAACTTAGCAGAAAACATGTGGGTTTTTTTTCCGCTCCTGATGTTTTTAGAGGGGTACTTGAATACCACCCTTATTTTGAGAGACTCAGTATGAGTGCAAAAACAGTTAGCACAATGCAACTTGCAGCCTCACTCACCTAATTGGAATGACCCCAGGTTTGGAGTTGGTTATACCCCTTTTCCTCTAGCCTAAATAACCTGGGTTTTTGCACAGTAGCGTGCAAAACTCAGGTTTTTAGGCAGGTGGAAAAGCTCCCTGTAGAACTAACCCAGGTCGTGAGACCCAGCATTTCGACCCAGGTAGCAACCAGGGATGAACACGTGTCCAACCTGGGTCACTGTGTAGTGTAAACGGGTAACCGGCATCAATGCGACCCGGGTCCCGTTTACTACAGCACCTCCTGAAGCCCGCCTCCTAATGACATCACCCGCCCGGCATTATGCCGGGTGGGGACTCTAGTGTGAATTTATTATTATTTATTTACAGTTTCTTATATAGCGCAGCAGCAAGGGCGTAACTACCATAGGTGCAGGGGGTGCAGTTGCTATGGGGCCCAGAGCTGAAAGGGGCCCACTTTGCCTGTCAAAGTATCATGTGCTGCATACATTTTTCAGCATTAGGTGATAAATAGGGGCCCTTAAAAACGTTTGCTATGGGGCCCACATGTATCTAGTTATGCCACTGCGCAGCAGATTCCGTTGCGCTTTACAATAGTAGTGGTTTGCAAGCCGGGTCACACCCAGGTTGTAGCCGGGTTGTAGCCGGGTACAAAATCCTGTGTATGACCCGGCTTGCAGATGGAAAAGGGGTATTACTCACCATCGTATTAAGTCAAAAGATATCACAATTGTTTATCGCACTTAATCTATCTTTGATACGATGGTAATGCTCCTAAAGTTCTGCATTTTTTGAGTGTTTGCGTGTGTGTGTTTCCACCCCAAGACAGGCCTATTTTCGGCTGATTAAAAACGGGCTATAATTAGATAGCCTGATCATCAGGCTAAAAGTGCGCTGTAGGGTACCCTATTACCTTGCTCTGGTGCAGAGTGCACAACAATAAAGATGAACATCACATTCTCAACATCAATATTTTTTTCCAGTTCCCTGCCGGCCACGCTGCCGATGTGTGCACATGTGCAGCCTGGCCGCACACGTGCATACGCAAAAAATGTTGGTTTCTATCGAATTCTTTTGATGCAATGGTCAGTTATAACTGCATTGAAAGATTCAATGGCGGATGAGGATGCCATCATTTGGTGGTGACCGTACAAAGTCCATCCCTAGAGAACAAGTGCCATTAACCATTAGAGCCCTAGGGCACGGGTGTAAAAAAAAAATATTTGGGCTCCTAGTCCCTGTGGGGACCCTAGGCTTCAGCATAGTCAGCCTAATGGATAATACGGCCCTGATCAAATATCAGGATGAGAGGGAGAAAATATATACATGAATATAACTGCGCTATAAGGTACCATTGCATAAATGTTATTGAGGCATTAGGTGACGTGACATGCAATATTGTTATTGCATTTTGGGACTGATACTAATTTGATCGGTCCCCCGCATGTTCGCACAGGGGACCAATGTTGAACTAATGCACATGCGCGTATTTGATTATGTGCATGTGCGGGGCTTCTGCGCGGGTGCCCTCGGATATTTGCACAGTTTCCGAGGCGCTTGCATAACTAAATTGCTTCGGAACATCATTAAAATCATCCTTTGTACGGCGCTGCGAAACACTTGTGGCGCCTTATAAATAAAATTATAATAATAATAATAATAAAAGGGTACCATTCGCTTGCCACAGATTGCTGTCCCAAAAGATGCCAACATGGAAGCGGTCTGAGGCACTTTAGTTATGCTGAACCCAGGGGGTCCCACGGTTACGACTGACAGCTTTTAACTGTGGGATAACACATGGAAGCCATGTTACACTGTGATTGCAACTGTATAAAACAAGTGACTGGACTTTGATGTAAGGCTTAGAACAGTCAGACAGTGACATGCGCCCCAGGTATCCAAGGGACATCTCTGGCGACAACTTCCCTGTCCTTCCTCTACATCCAACCGTCCTGATCTCCATGGCTACGGAGCCGGCGCCTGAAGAGACTGGTCTCCATGGAGAAAAGCTGTTTGAACTGTCAGCGCCAACTGCCGGGCTACTGCTGCTGCTGCTGCTGCTGACTGCCGGGTGGCGGCAAAGGAGAGCCGCGCGCGCTTTCATCGTGCACAGCCTGAGGGGAGAAGGAGAAGCCGCGCGAGGCGGCAGTTATTCTTATTACATTGTAACGGCCATTGGCGCTGCTGCTGCTTTGTAGTCACGTGTGTGACACAGCACAGTGCCACTGCACACCACCGCGCTACACAGTCGTTACACACCACACACTGCGTGTGACACAGGCCAGGCCCAGGGTGGCCCACTGTATGCTTTGTATACTACTAATATCAGTAATTAGCTCGACTTTATTATATTTTTATTATTAATTAATTCAATATTATTAATTATTCATTAAGTAAAATAAAAAATCATAGGGCGATTAATAGGACTGCTGTCGCTAATTATGCGTAATTGATTGAGTGCAATGCAGATCCGTCTCCTGAATATCTACCTTCCCATCCTTCATGAACATAGAAGCGTACATCTTCCTACAGGGCTATGCTGCAGGAACGTACGCCATAGGGGCATGCCATCTTCCAACAGGGTTGTGCCAGTGTCTACATACCAGGGTGTGCCACGGAAATGTGCCCAGTGCTGGATATTTGGCACCTGTATAATTATCAAATGCCAGAAATAATTGTGATGGCATACCTAAATGCCCCCATGGATTAGCAGCGCATTGCCTCAATTTTCTGATTCCCGATGGCCGTGTCCCTGGATTTTAAACATGTTTCAAAAATCCTGATTCACTGATCACATCTGAATACATACAGTCAGAATGGCCATCAGTCATTATGACATTTAATTTTCACTGTTGCCCAATGCATCGTCACTCATCAACGGCTGCTGATCGGTGGATCTAGATAACAATGCCATTGGATCCAGGAGGGTGTGGTAGAAGAGTGTAAAGAAGCCCCTTGCATGCTCGCTGCGCTTGCCACACTGCGGGCTCGGTTCTATTCTCCCTCTATGGGGATCGAGGACACCCCACAAGGGATAATAGCCCCTGTCAGTCAGGATCCCAACTGTCGGACATTTAAGCAATCGGGATTCCGATGTCGGAGTACTGACCGTCGGAATCCCGACTGTCAGGCAGTCATCCGGCACCCGATCCGGGAAATGGGGCTCTGATGTATGGCAGCTACATTTACTAGAGGAAGGTTTGCCAAAAGAAGTATTCGGCCCCTGCTGGCAGTTGACAGCGTCTAGATCGACAGTCAATAGATCGAACACTATTGGTAAACAGGCAGCAGGTCGACGGATGCAAAAGGTGGACATGCATTAGATTGACATGATCAAAAAATCTATATGGAAAAGGTCAACATGAGTTTTTCCCTGTGTTTCTTTTGACCATGTTGGCCTTTTTTATGTCTTGACCTTCTGCCTGTCGACCAATAGGGGTTGACCCTTTGACTGTCGACCTAGACACTGTCACCCTATTGACCGTATGCCATTTATTTCTGTGCTTAATAAAATATCTGTGATAGAACCTAACTGGGTTAGATAAAAAAAATTACAGAATTCATAAACAGCGAAGGCAAAACTCCTATAAATAATTAGCAGTCTTATACAAATAGCAATATATTGATTTGTACTTGTTTCCTAGCACGGCGCTCGTCGTAGGTGATTGCATACCTTAAGTTAAGGTATGCGATGGACGCGACCGACGTGATTTCAGGGCTATTTTCAGCCTTTTCCCCGACAATTAAAAAATCGCGTCCATCGTATGCCTTAAGTTAAGGCATTCGATGCGACCAATGCGATGGACGCGATTTTACATAGGGAACAATGTTAAATGGGCCAATGGATCCGAATTTTCATTGTATACCCACCCTTATGGGTATTTAACATGACAAATGCCCCCCTCCCCCCATTGCTAACACCACCCCACGATCAACGCCAACCCGAAGCGTGGCAAGCGCAGCAAACCCGCGAGGGGCGGCGGTACGCTTCCTCCGACCTTTTCATACCCCCACTATCCACGTCAGCGTGGAGACAATTCTATATAGTGTTGCGAGCGCAGCAAGCCACCGAGGCCGAAGCGTGGGGAGCGTAATATCTGTGAAGTAATGCGCGTCCCCTCGCGGGGCACGCTGCGCTCGCCACGCTTCGGGCTCGGTGGCTCGCTGCGCTCCCCACACTATATATAATCAACTCCACGCCGACGTGGATAGTGGGGGTATGAAAAGGTCGGAGGACGCGTACTGCCGCCCCTCGTGGGCTCGCTGCGCTCGCCACTCTTCGGGTTGACGTTGATTGTGGGGTGGCGTTAACAATGGGGGGGGGGCATTTTACCCATCAGGGTTGGGAAACAATAAAAATTGGGGTCTGGGGGCAATTTAACATTGGGGCCAATGTAAAATCCGGTCTCGGACCATTTTACATTGATTCCAATGTAAAAATTGCGTCCATCGCGTCGATCGCATCGCATGCGATTTGGTTGCATGCGATGTGATCAACGTAATTTTGGGGGGTCGCGATGGATACAATTTTTATCGCTGGCGCCGTGCTAGGAAACAAGTACCATTGATTTTTTTTTTATTTCTAAACATACATTAACGCAAATAAAAATATAATTAATATGCCTGAGTATTTAAATTATCTAATTAATTAATTATGAAATAAAAATGACAAGTACCAAATTTTAAATTCAGCCTCAAAAACAGCCACCACCAAAAATATGTGCCGCATAAATTATTTGGGGCCTTATTCAGCAGGGATGCAGTTGAAATCCCGGCGGTCGGAATCCCGGCAGTCGAAATCCCGACTCCGGAATCCCGACCGCCGAAATCCCGGAACTTTGTCCCTCTGTGGGTTTCCACGACACACATAGAGGGAGAATAAATTAGTGTGCTGAGTGTAGCGAGGCACCGGGCCTGCCACATCCCCCTTGTCGGGATTTCGGCGGTCGGGATTCCGGCGTCAGGATTTTGACCGCCGGGATTTCAAACCAATCCCATTCAGCATGGATCTCTACGTTGAGAATCTGGTCCACTATCAAATAGCATGCGCACCTGGTAATTTTTGTGCGTACGCATTCTGGATCAATGCAAATGCTTTTTGATGGACAGAAAGCATTTAAGGTAGGAAACATAGCATTTGTGGGTGTTTTTGTCCAAACGCAGGCTTGCCAAGGAATTTTTTGGGTGAATCTTTGATGACAGCAACAACCACCTCCTGTTGCTTTGTAGAACTGTGGGTGCCTTTGACTGGCGCAGATGGAAGGTATCTTCAATGTTCAGTTTTTTTTAAATGGTTCTGCGAATGCATCACGCTTTGTTATTGCCGGGTCTCTGAAGGGGCCAGAGAGAGCAAAATTCAGGGATGCTTCAGGGCTGAACCGCTTCAAAGTCCCGGTGCGACCCTGCATTTTGCAGTATGAAAGCGTTTTAAATTACCTAATTTTCCTCTGCATACATTAAATAAAGCCATGTGTTCATTCTGTGTATAAACACTTGTCAGCTAATGCTGCTACCATGCTTGTTTTATTTACAATATACTGGACATCCACAAGAGGGCACCAATTCTTTTACCAATGCAGAAAATGAATTTCCTGTTAATATCAAAATACAAGAGCAGAGTAGTGGAAAGTCATAAGTAGAGACAGGATTATATGCATTTGCATATTTGCATATGCATTTGCATATTTTGCCCATTCTCACTGGTTACTGCATATTTTACCTAAAATCTAGTGATGGTGCATATTTTAGGCCCCGCCACCTTTCCACCCGTGAGTCACAGCACTGCTTTGCCCTGCTGCTGCTGGCCAGGTAGTGGTAGAGTGTGCAGGCTGGGGCAATATGTGCTTAGTGTGGGGAACTTTGGATGGCACTGCTCTAGCTGCCAATCCATGTTGATAAAAGTCAGTCGGGGCGGATGCCATTACGAAGCTCCTGAACCTTTGCCTGCCCCTGGCCTGGGACTTTAAACCAAGAGACAGACTTCTGCAGCAGAGGAGGCGGGCGGAAGGGTTTCGTGGAGGAAATGCCGTGTCACAGTGAGTATGCTGCGCAGGGAGGAAGCCTTCCACTGCGCCGCCCTCACACGCTATGTTGACATTTGATCCATCGGTGCTGGAGATGAGGGTCCATGTAGTTGATGCAAGAAGAGCTTTGGACGCTGCACTACGTTGTAGCAGCCAGGAAAAAAAAAATCCTGTGTACAGCACTAGACATCTGCAGATGCTGTGGGCCTATTTTTGAGGTTTATTTGCAACTAATTGTACGCTGATTTTTAAATAAATAAGTTAAAAAAGTACTTTTTTTTATTATTTAATGTAGCATATGTTAACACTTTTCATGCATATTTTAAGCATTTTTCATGCATATTTGCATGCATATTTCAAGCTTTTTATGTTGCATATAATCCTGTCTCTAGTCATAAGTAATAATTATATATATATATATATATATATATATATATATATATATATATATATATATATATATACATACCTCCCAACATGACCCTCTCCAGGAGGGACACTCTGCTCTGCTTCTGGACTTTCCTCTTAATATATGATTGCCATCACCAGTTTTTGAACAGGTTAACTAATAAGAAAGGTGCTTCATCGCAGGTGATGGCAATTCTAAATTAAGACGAAAGTCCAGAGGCAGAGCAGAGTGTCCCTCCCGGAATCAGGGGGACCCCCACTGAGCCCCCCGATCGCGGCATTTATATGCCGCAATCCACGGGTCTCAGGGGAGGGGGCGGAGCTAAAACGGCACAATCGTGACGTTTTAGCCCCGCCCCCTCCATGGATATCAGTTATTTAGGCTATTTCCCGTAATGGGGGCGGGGCTTAATGACGTTGCGGTTAAGCCCCGCCCCCAAAATTCGTACTGAAAGATTCCTCTCCGGGCTTCTCCCGGAGAGGATTTTTTGAAAGTCGGCAACCCTGATATATATATATATATATATATTACAATATGTGATGAAGGCGACACTCAGAGGATTTCTTAGAAGAATAACACATGCTTTAATGCATATAGGTTAACACGACACATGTTTCAAGCTTATGTGCGTCCTCAGGGTACAACCATACAAAGAACAATGCACATCCTAAAATACCCCACAGAAATCCCCACCCACAAACATAATTGTGTGCAACATACTCACCTGTGTCCTTCACCTGTGTAGCTCCTACGGAGTCTAGTGCAGACATTCTGAGTGCGCCACCAGCGACGGGCACAGCATGTGACGCACGGTATCATTCATAAAATTACATAAACGACAAGTCTAGTGAAACAAGTAACAGCATGCTTAATGGGGATCCAGGATGGGAGGGAAGGGGAACGCCCAATAGAAACACTTGGCGTACCCCTGCAAACGCAGGCGTGACACATGACGCCAGTGGCCTCCACAAATTCAGCCTTCAGCAAGAATAAGAGTCAGTTAGGCCCTTATTCTGATCGGTGCGGCCGGAGCCGATTATGCGACCAGGACCGTGCGTGCGAAACCCCGCCTTCCATACGGATCGCCAACTCCGTCCGTATGCGGTAAGAAGCTGGCCGAACGGACCGCACGTGTATTTTACACGGAATACGCCTCCTCCATCTAAGGGAACCTCCCCCATCATTCGATGCAGGACCGAATGCTCCACCAGCACCCGCAACCTCAGACCACACGGACATTTTTCCGTGCAAAAGCAGAGATCTGGGCGGGCAGCTGACATCCGGCGATGTCATATGTCCACCCCCTACACGTGCGTCACGGCCGCATTACCATTCGTACGCCCAGCGTTTTCATGGGAACTCCCATGAAACGCGGGGCGTATGCATATGGTAATGAGCCCAAATAGCCCTTCACGCCCCTCTCCACCCCCTGTTCGTAGTGTCCACATTTCATGCGGGATTTGGCCGTACGCCCCGCTCGCACATGCGCAGAGACGCCTCTGCACATGCGCAGACACAAAACATCGGCGGCCCGAACGCACGCGGATATATCCGCACCGATCAGAATAAGGGCCTTAGACCAGTGGTAGCCAACTCCAGTTCAGTTGGTAGCTACCAACAGTTCGCATTTTCCAGACAACCTAGCTGCTGCACAGGTGCACTCATTACTCACTAACACATTTTAAAAGATCCACAGGTGGAGCTAATTACTTCATTTGTGGTTCTGTGAGGAGATCTGGAAAACATTAAGGGGAAAATTTACTAAAGGAAATTTGTAAAAAATAGGTGCATTTGTATCCAGAAATATGCGTTATTTTTGACATTTAGGGTGACATTCTATGCTATGCGATTTCGTTTTTTTGGCGTTATTTAGACCACAAAATGGCGCTATCGCATTTTTCAGTGAAATCGCCAATTTAACGTGATGCGTTAAGTGACCGAAATCACATATTTTGTGCGTAAAGGTATGCGGAACAAAAGTGCGAGATTAATTCGCACTTTTATCGCATCCAGATGTTTTCCAATGCAAAACTATACAAACCGCTTATTTAATGCTATGCACATTTGCAAATCGCACTTTTGCGGTGTCTATTTATCGCACTTTTTTCAGACCTGGTTCTGTTTGGCGCATTTGCACAGAACTCATTTTGGTCAAGTGCACACATGGTTAATTTCAACACAGGTGCCTTCATTATCACTCCCAAACCCCCCTACATTAACCCCAACATTAGTAAGGACACCTGTGAGGGTTTAAATCATGTAGATTTGTATGACTATTTTAAACTTGCTTATCTGTGATGTGTCCCAATTGGAGGACCAACGCAGGAGGGAGGAAGGTGGCCAAAAGATGCTGGTAGCCCCCCCACTACTGGGTACCCCACGTATGTATGGTGCTCACCTGTACCTGGACTACCTGTCGGATCAACAGGTTGTGGGGATGGTTACGCTGAACCCCATTACCCTGTCGGAGTTATATAAACAGGTGAGAGATGCTTGGGCCCATTTTGTGGGTGGCAACTATGTAGTGTCTGGCCAGCACTAATTAATGTGTGCCCTCTACTATTTGTCCACAGCCTCCACTCAGTCTGTGACCTCATGGGCCTTGGTGGTATCACAGGCCACTTTGTCTAAGCATTTTACTCTACTGTTACTTGCTATAAATAAGTTGTTGCAGACATACATCAGCAGGCGTAACTTTTTTGGTAAGCACATGTGGCCTGTACTCCAAAATGTACCAGTGTTGGAAGTGTACTCATTAACAAATTATTGACCAATACCATCTGTTTCCACCCACATTTAACCTAACACCAGTCCACAACAGATGCACATGGTGGTGCTGACCTATCCCTTGCTGATATCTACCTTCTAAGTACTCTTGGTACATGTAAGAATGAAGTTTGCAGTGAAACATGGCTCACTGGTGTTGTGGAACTACATGTGCCAGCATGCCCAGACACACTACAACCATTACAGTCCAAACCATGAGTGTCAGAGCCTGCTGGAAAATGTACATCCACAACCTTTGGCAGGCAAGGAGTTATACCACACTACTTTACTGCAATCCCATAGTCATATACCATTCCAATATGTTATAATTCACACATTAATTTATATTGAGAAAAAGACACAAACACAATGGTATGCGGTTAGCAAATTTTACTTTTTTTGCTGTAAACCATTCTGCATTTTTACATGTGCAAAATACAAACTGTGGGGCCATGTACAAAGATATTTGGCTTTTTTTAATGTAGAAACACTGATGTAGCAGCTACCTTCGGCCAGCATCAGGCAGCCCTACACCACTTTTAGAGCCGGAACTAAGCCCACCACGGGTCCTCACACTACGACGGGGTGGGGAAGTGGGGGAGACACTTATTGGGGTGCTGGAGACACTGCTGAGGGTTGAGGTAGTGCCACCTCCCACATTGCCTTTCTGCTGCTGCTGTATTTGTGCCTGCATAGCTAGGAGGGCATTGGTCTGCGCTGTGCATGTTTGGGTTAGGGCTGTAAGAGTTTGGGCCAGGCTCCCAATATGCCTATTCTGCTCCCGTATTGCAGCAGTTAGTTCTGCAAAACGGGTGTCAATACTGTTGGCAATGCGCACTTGAATGCCTACACCTACCCGTACACTATGTGCAATTTTGCGCAACTGCAGGAAGGTGTCACGCATGTACCCCTGTATATTACCAATTTGGAGGCTTTGGAAGGCCATGAATTCAAGCTGCTTGTCCTTGAAATTCACCAAGGAGTTAGCTACTTGGGAAGCAGTAGCTGCTGTATGGGGTTGCTGGGTGGTTGGGGGTGGGTTGGGAGACACCCCACTTGGGGGAAGATCACTCTGGGACGAGGTCTGCATTTCTTCCTCTGCCGCAAAGGTGTCGACCGGATCAAGAATGATGTCCATTTCGTCTAGCACCAGTATTGAAGAATCTGTTGTGTTGCTCCCTAGTTGTATAGCACCTGTGGATACAGATGAAGAGGTAAGTATTGATGCATATATAGGCCACGCTGTCCTCTATACTGTTTTACATAGGCCTATAGATGGCTGACGCCCATACCTAGGGGTGTTATGCACTTACACATGTACCCCGATACAGCATGCAACATTGACATTAATAATATGTCACATGCCTAGCTCAGATTACACTCATTTCCGTTGCAATGTAGCAGCAGGAGCAGAATGTAGTGTGAGATATTGTTGATGTGACATGGGTGTGTGTACTGTATGTGTAATGGGGTGTTGTTTAGTCATTTACCTGCTTCCGCAGATTCTGCAGCAACGGGCCTTCTTCTCTTGGATGCTGCAGCACTTCGGGACGGACAATCTGAACAAGGAAAGATGGGCAGGCATTATGGACCTTGCAATGGATAAGCATTTTCAGAAAACATGCAGTGAATTCACAATAATGGACAATACCCAATAGAAAAGGGCAGCATTATATCTGGACCACCCTTTTTTTGGTTTTCAGTCAAATCTTTAATTTAAAACTTAGTAATAAACTAGTGTACACATGACAACTATGGGATAATCGGTGGTATGTTGGCATGGCAGCTAAACCTCCAGTACACCACAGGGTTTTTGTACACATAGATGTTAGTCTGCTGCAAAGAATGGTACACTGTTAATCAATCAGATTAGTTGTGGAACTACAAGGCCCAGCATTATCAGCAATTTCAAAGCAGGAGCAGCCATTTTCTTGTGCATGACCTTGCTGGGCTATGTAGTTCCACAGCAGCACTTTACAAAGCATTACAATACAAGTGCACATTACAGATATAATACATTGGCATGTATGTTACAGTTTGCATGGGGTCACACTTACCAGCTCTCGGTGGCGTTTGTGGCCTATCGGAATCCGCCACATGCATGCCAGGCAGGACCTCAGGGGGGATGATGCGCTTCAGCTTCACCTCATATGCATTGTAGCTGACAGTGGTGGGGCTTCCTCCTCCAGTCCTGGTGGCCTCCTCCATCTCCAGGGCCATTTTATGCTTCAACTGGCGTTTTATGTCGTTAAAGCGCTTCTTCACATTGCGCACCAGGCGCTTGTGATTACTCACAGCGTTCACCGCCTGGGTGATGTCCTTCTATATAGCGCGCTTGCGCTGGGCAGTGGTCTTGTAGTTGGTTTTGCCAAGCAGACGCTCGAACACTGGCATGATAGCCCTCACAAGTGCCACATTTTCCTCATAGGAAAACCTGACCATGCAGCCACTTTTGGTGCGACCAGCTACCACCTCCTCCTCCTCATTTTCAGCACCAGCCATGTCGCCCTCCTCCTCCATGCCAGTGTCTTCCTCCTCCTCACCAGCATCTTCCTCCACCTCTGACATGTGGCCCTCCTGCAGCTGGTGTGGGGTATGGTCTAGGGCTTGGCTGTAGGATGGGGATGCCAGCGGATCCTCCACCTCCTCCTGCTGGGGCTGGACGGGCAGGGTCTGGGCTGAGGCTGGCCTTGCTGTGGCCATGCTGCCTGCCACACTGCTGCCTCTCCCACTTGACTGGCTGCTGCCACTGCTCCAGTGGCGTAACTAGAAATTTTGCGCCCCCCTGCCAAAAAAGTTGCGGGCGCCCCCCCTGCGATATATAATTTTTTTTAACCTATATGCTCGTTGCCGGGAGTTGCAGGCACTGTGCGCACTAAGCTCCCCTGACAGAGAGAGGGGGGGGGGGGGGGGAATATGGTCAGAGAGGGGGAGAGATGAAGGGCAAGGAGGGGGGAACAGATGGTGGGCAGGGAGAGGGGGATAGATGCTGGGCAGGGAGAGGATGATAGATGCTGGGCAGGGAGAGGGTGGTACATACAGTATGTGTGGAGAGAGAGTGGTGCAGATATGGGCAGAGGGTGGGGAGGAGATAGATGCTGGGAAGCAGGGACAGGTGCTGGACAGAGAGGTATTGGGGAACAGATAATGGGCAGGAAGAGGAGGGCAGATCCTGGGCAGAGAGGGATGGGGGACAGATAATGGGCAGTGAGAGGGGGTACATGCTGGGCAGGGAGAGGAGGAGCATAAAAGTGCTTGCTACCTATGGGTCTGGTAGTAGTTTTATGCAAGATCCCCACTGCAATAAACTGTGCAAGTGTCACACGGATTCACCGGGGGTAATCCTCCTGGCACCTAATTGAATTCATTGGGAAGTGTTCAGCATCCTGGCGTTTAACATACCAATGCTGGCATCCCGGCACCAGAATCTTAACATTAATTAGAATGCCGACTACTGGGATGCCGAACGTAAGTATACTGGGGCGGGTTAGAGTCATGTTGAGGAAGGGGGTGTTATGTTTGGGCACTAGGGGGGCAATAAGGGCTAGCCTGCGGATGGGGAAGGTTAGGCTGCAGGTGGGGGAAAATTTGAGTTAGGCTGCAGGGAGGGAGGGTTAGGTAGTGAGGTACAGGGGTTAGGGTTAGGCAGTATTTGGGATGGTTAGGTCTAGACACATATAAGGGGTCACTTAAATTTAGGATGCCCGGGCGGGGGTGGGGGGTTAGGTTTAGGCAGCAGGTACAGGGGTTAGGGGAAGAATTAGGCTGTGGGGACAAGATTCCCTCCTTTGGGATGCTGGTGTCGGTATTCTGACTGCCGGCATCCCAAATGCCGGCCATCTGTCTGTATCCTGAATTCCCCCCATAGTCTACACATATTCTAAGCAAAATGACACCCCACACCAGCAAAGCTTTCATATGTCACACTGACACATATATTGTGTGATAGATAGATAGATAGATAGATAGATAGATAGATAGATAGATAGATAGATAGGATCTCCCCTCCCCTAAGACACTTACCTGATTAATGAAAAGGTGGAGTAGGCATGCAGCAGGGTCTTCTGCTTTCTGGAGTATCTTCACCCCTGACCTCTGTGTCTCTCATCCCAGCCTCAGGCTCCTGGGGTTCATCAAAACTTCCTCCTTCAGCTCCTCTGGCCAGAACTGAGCACTCCTCCGTTAGGCCCCGCCCCCTCTTCCTCTCTCTACCCGGCTCTAGTGTTTCTATGAAATGAAACTTTGGCTGCTGATTGGAGGACGGCGGCCATCTTTTTGTAGCCCTATGGGGGCAGCCATTTTTATTAGCTCCGGCTACAGCAGCTGCCAGCTACAGGAGCAGCAGGACCAGCCTCTGCCTAACAGGCAGCAGCCACGATCGTGAGTGTGGAGGGGAGGGTTTTTTATTCACTGACATACACACACTGTCACACACTCACTCAGTGATGTGCCGGCACCCAGCGCCCACGCAGCCCCTGCTCCTCCAAGCAGCAGCGGGGGCTGCCTTACTGTATTTACGCCACTGCACTGCTCCCTCTGCCAGTGCTCCCTCTGCCACTGCTTCCTCTGCCACTGCTCCCTCTGCCAGTCATCACTCTGCCACTGCTCCCTCTGCCACTCCTCACTCTGCCACCAACACCTCTTCCTGAACTCACGCTTCCACTGCTCCTCTCCATGCTCCTTACTTCCTATCAAAGAGTGAAATGGCGCCAATGGCCCTTTATATAGGGGGTGTGATGCATAATGGAGGGGACATAGGTGGGCCAATAGGTTTGGGGGTTCTTAGTCATGCGGAGACAGGTTTGTAAATCACACTCCGGTTGGTCCAAAACTGGCACATGACCGGCGGAAGAAATGGCGCGTTTTTGTTACTAAAAATCGCACTTTTTTGTGACTAAAAATCGCACCACTTCGCCGCAAATCGCAACTCTTCGCACTTTTCAGCCTCAAATGCGCATCACATTAAATAATCGAATTTTGACTGAAAAGTGCGAGTTATAAAAATGCGATTTGCGGCGATGTGGTGCGCGAATAAAACATGCGCATTTAGCGCATAGCATAGAATGTCACCCTTACTATCCCGAAAATACGGCAATTCGTATTCGTATTGATAGCACATCAATACGAATTGCCGTATTTTCGGGAAAGTAAATGTCAAAAATAACTGTATTTCTGGACACAAATACACCTATTTTTTACAAATTTCCTTTAGTACAGGGGTTCCCAATCTTTTTTAAATCAAGGCACCCCTATAGTATCAGAATTTTCTCACGGCACCCTTAGGTAAAAGGAATAAAAGCAGAATAAATATAACATAGACATATAACAAATTAGTTGGGTTCATATGCGAACCTTCTGGTCAGTTATGTGGTAAAGGGCATGATTTGCTTCTGTTTGTACACAGTTTATGATTGGCAGCCACCAGCACTGGTTTTGCCCATAAAAAAATAACCATAAATAATTTCAATTGGTCCTGAACCACCAACCCGGGGCACCCCTGCAAGTGTCCCAAGACACCCCAGGGAGCCACGGCACACAGTTTGGGAACCACTGCTTTAGTAAATTTCCCCCTGTTGGCAGCTCTTAAAGACTGAGTTGGCTACCCCAGGTTTACACTGACTTTTTTCTGTGAAGGGGAAAAAAATCATTCAATGGTTTGCGACCATCAAATGATTTTTCTCTTCTGCGGCCACATGCAAGTGGATATTGAAGCCTAAACATACACTCTTATGCTACTGCGGGGATTCGCTCGGCGAGGGGGTGGGCTTTTGATGGGGCTGCTTTACCTGTTCATTTGGGCAGCAAATATACACTGCCTAGCGAACAGAGATGAATCAGGCCCTAAATTCAATATAGTTGATTTATTAGTTATAGGATTTTATTTTTCAAATAAAAAATATTGAGTTAATTAAGGCATTGAAGCGATCTTGTAGCTTACATTTGTATGTACATTTGAATTTGTTTATTTTACCAAAAAGAGTATGCCAAACAGGAAATACTGATAAAAATAGGGATGGTCATCGAAGGAATGATCATAGAATGTCTCCATTGATGGTGACATCGGTGCTTAGCATAAATGTCATGAAACCATATGGGAAACAATCGATGGATCGAACCATAGTTGGACATACCGGCTCAGTAACCACCGGAATGTTGAATAGGGTGAGCGGCCGGTGCGGGGGTTAAATGGGGAAGATGGCCAAAAAACAAGCCACCCTCGCTGCAGACACCCCCTCGCCGGCGGCATTGGATACCACCCTATGTATTTGTAAGGTAAGAAATATATCAGTGATTTGTTCACAAAGCAAATAGCCACAAGGTGTCAGCGTTCCGACTGTTTCCTGTCAGGAGCCAGGTTTTATGGTTCAATCTGTTTTGTTTCTGTTTGGCTTTTGACTCACTGGTGACCTCCAGTGGTAGGTCTGTTGCCATTACAGCCCTGTGTTCTTTGAGCTATCATTCACAGGCTGTGAGTTATTAGCTCGTTAATCAGGAGCAGCCTGGAGATTCACCAGCTGTTTCAATCACCTGAGGCCTTTATAAGCCATGCTCTCCTGGGGATCTCTGCCAGTGATAGCTTGTTGTTTTTCTGTGCTGGTAGCTGCAGATATACTGCTCTCTGGTCCTAGGTCCTGCTCCTGTTCCATTCAGTCTGGATTCTGTCGGAGTCCTTCTCACTTCAGTCTGGGTCCTGTTTACAATCTTGTCCTGTGTTGTCTGGGTCCAGTCAAGTGTACTATCCTGCTGCAGTCTGGATCAAATATCATTGTCCCCTTGCTGTCCTAGTCCAGGGACCTCCAGCCGTGGTGCAGCCATTGTCCAGCTGCCGTCTCACTGCGGTCACTGTACAGCCATAGTCCAGCCGTTATCCAGCCGCCCGATTGCTGCGGTCAGTGTCCAGTCTTGGGCCGGTCACGTAAGTGCTCCAGTGGAGCCTGGTTCCTTATTCTTTATTCCTACGGGCAAGCGGCCCTTCCTCCTTAGTTATAATCATTATTATCCTGGTTCTGCTCTCCGTGGTTCGGAGAGGCCCACAACTGTGGGTTTACGTCTGTTTTGGGGTACCGTCACTTTAAGAGTACTATTTTTATGTTGGCGTGTGTTGGTTTGGTGGCACCCTATTGTTGCTTTGTTCTGGTGTTTGCGACTCGGTCGCGCTGTCCCGTCCTTGGCCTGGTGCCGGTTAGTCAGGGGTTTCTTCAGGTAGGCCCGTTAGTTAGATCTGCCTTTTGAGATACCCCCTGGCGATCGCTCACCCCTTGTCACCACATAACACCTGGCTGCATCGGGGTCGGAGCAGGCTTAACCGGCTCCTTCGAACGCGGCGGCTACAGGCGAAGCCTAGCACTACCGCAGGGGTATTCCATCTGCCCGGGGGACTCAACAGAGTCAGTGTAGGGTTTCGCTGTGGCCGTTCTAACCAGCGGTCCCGGCTACGGGCTCACGCCTGATCTCCAACTCCCTGCCTCCTGCATCCTCACGTACTGTCTCTGGATTTCCACGGTGGGTAACCCCCAAGTCCATAACATTATCACTGGCCCTACCGATATATGCATGTGTTCGCAGTAGTCATAGGTATACATGCATATATAAAATTTTGTTTCAAGGTGATTTGGGTGTTTTTGATTGGTTGCGGGACTTATAGATTTTTTCATATTAAGATTTTTTTTTCTTCCCGCATTTTGCCCGTTACAGGGTTTTGCTTTATTTAGCTTGCCCAGTTGGTCTTATCTGTTTGTTTCATTGCTGTACTTATCATGCAGGCCTTGCAAGCTTCCTTGATGGCCTTAAATACGGCCTTTACAGAATTAAAACCTGAGCGGGTTAAGGGTCTACAGCAGTCATTTCTGCAATTGCAAGATCTGTTAACCCAAATTTTCCTGGATCTGTCTGAGGTTTTTGGGGCTCAACCAGCTCCTAAGGAGACCCTGGCTAAGGGGGTAGTCAGTCAAACTTCAGATCAGGAGATTCAGAAGGGACATAGAAGTTTTTTAAGGCCAAGGCTCACACCCGAAGAGCGGCGACGGCGTAAAAACTTTAACCTATGTCTGTATTGTGGGGAATCAGGCCACTTTCTCCAGTATTGCGAATTGCGCAGACCTGGTGGTGGTACCGGGAAGGATTTTCCTCAATCCAAGTGGTATCAGGAGGTTACATCTATACCTGTCTCCTCTAAGCAGGAGGAACCTGACCACACCCCCCACATACGTAGCGCTCCGACTTACAACTGGGGTCCTAGGACTAGAGCGCCCCATGTTGTGGTACGGAATCAGACGGGAATGTGGAATTCATCCACAAAGATTCCAGACAGAAAGACGTTGGATGCTAGTCTTCCAGTCAGGGAGCTCAACGTTCTTTCAATGTTGGAGTTGCTAAGTCCTGTAGAGGAGTCTCAGGTTTTTCCCTCAAAAGGGGCTTCAAGTGGCATAATCCCAGAGGGGGTCCTTGAAACAGTCGCCCCTAAGAGGGTCTTGGGGAACTTAACCCCACATGGAGTTATGGAGGTCATTGCTCCTGATGAGGCCTTGGGAGGCATAACTCCGAAAAAAGAATCCCTGACATCAGTCTCAGCCGGGATTTCTAGTGACATCTTCCCCGATCTTGGGGTTCTCGGTGTTGCCTCTGAGGTTGTGGATCCAGGAGTCCCGGTCTCCTTAGGCGAGTCCGATGCCGGGGGCTCATCTAGCGGCAAGGGCGCTTGGGGCTCATTGAAAGTTTGTGGTGCTCGAGGTCAGTCGAGCCAATTTGATGCCCAAGGCCCGCCGGGCATGTCTGATGATACTCCTAACACTCCATACTTCGATGGAGATTTGGCCCAGCTCCGACCAATTGCTCAGCAATTCCTCGCTAAAATGGACTTCTCACATAATATGAAGATGACTCCTACTTCTGCTGTTCGTTATCTCTTATCATGCTTTAGAGGAGGAGCTTTGGAGTGGGTTAAACCTCTCATAGAGGCTGACGATCCCATCCTAAGGGATCTTCCGGGTTTCCTAAAAACCGTGCGGAAAGTGTTCAGCCCGAAGGCCGTAGCCCCGAGTGGGGGCCCAAAGGCCGTAGCCCCGAGTGGGGGCCCAAAGGCCGTAGCCCCGAGTGGGGGCCCAAAGGCCGTAGCCCCGAGTGGGGGCCCAAAGGCCGTAGCCCCGAGTGGGGGCCCAAAGGCCGTAGCCCCGAGTGGGGGCCCAAAGGCCGTAGCCCCGAGTGGGGGCCCAAAGGCCGTAGCCCCGAGTGGGGGCCCAAAGGCCGTAGCCCCGAGTGGGGGCCCAAAGGCCGTAGCCCCGAGTGGGGGCCCAAAGGCCGTAGCCCCGAGTGGGGGCCCAAAGGCCTGTTTCGCCCCGGAAGGTGGGCAAGTCTGTTTCGCCCCGGAAGGTGGGCAAGTCTGTTTCGCCCCGGAAGGTGGGCAAGTCTGTTTCGCCCCGGAAGGTGGGCAAGTCTGTTTCGCCCCGGAAGGTGGGCAAGTCTGTTTCGCCCCGGAAGGTGGGCAAGTCTGTTTCGCCCCGGAAGGTGGGCAAGTCTGTTTCGCCCCGGAAGGTGGGCAAGTCTGTTTCGCCCCGGAAGGTGGGCAAGTCTGTTTCGCCCCGGAAGGTGGGCAAGTCTGTTTCGCCCCAGAAGGTGGGCAAGTCTGTTTCGCCCCAGAAGGTGGGCAAGTCTGTTTCGCCCCAGAAGGTGGGCAAGTCTGTTTCGCCCCAGAAGGTGGGCAAGTCAGTCCGGTCCCTGAGGGGGACTCTGCCAGTCTGGTCCCTGAGGGGGACTCTGCCAGTCTGGTCCCTGAGGGGGACTCTGCCAGTCTGGTCCCTGAGGGGGACTCTGCCAGTCTGGTCCCTGAGGGGGACTCTGCCAGTCCGGTCCCTGAGGGGGACTCTGCCAGTCCGGTCCCTGAGGGGGACTCTGCCAGTCCGGTCCCGGAAGTGGACTCTGCCAGTCCGGTCCCGGAAGTGGACTCTGTCAGTCCGGGCCCTGAGGGGGGCTCAGTCCATCTAGCCTCAAGTGGTATCATAGAAGCTGTGTCCCCGGAAGGGGTGGCCATATCCTTGTCTGAGGTCCCAAAGACCACAGCCTCAGCGAGGCTCTTGAGGGCTGCAAACCCAGTGAGCATTTCTGTCTTGCCAGCTTCTCGGGAGGCTTCAGAAATCTTAGACCCAAAGGTTGTTGCTCCCATAGAGAATTCCAGTTCTGAGGTCCCAGAGGTGGATGTCCCTACGTCCATCATATTTGATGGAGATCTGGCCCATTTTATTGCCCTGGTTAAACACTATACTTCCCTTTTTGAATCAGGACCAGCTTCAGGGGTCACTTGGACTAATATTATATACCTCCTCATTTCTGCCTTTAGGGGTAGACCTCAGACATGGGCTTACAAGCTGATCAGGTGTTGTGACCCTTGCCTTCAGGATCTCTCCTCTTTTTGTGATGCTGTTATTAAGAAGTTCAGTCCCAAAAAGAAGGATGGGGTTCCACCAGCTCCTGGAAATGTGGTGCCCAGCATAAGCCAGGGGCTTAAGGTCCTGGCTTCTGGAGACTCACAGTCTCTGTTTGTTCATTCTTCTGCCTCATCGCTTGGTCCGGAATCCAGGAGTTTAGCTATTGGTTTTGTCTCACTGACTCCTGACAAAAAATTTTTGGACACATCTGGTACCTGTAATTCTGGGTCTAGGGAATCCAATAAGAGTTCTGCCTATGGCCAATTAAGACATTCTTCCCTTTCTGAGATTCCATCTGTTAAAAAGACTCTCATGATCTCCTCAGATCGAGACTTCAACTCTGTTTCTGATTTGGTAACCCATAGCTGTGATTTGATAGAAGGTACCATCAGATCTGATAATGTGTGGGGCCTTAAACTGCTGATTCCATCAAAATCTAGGAAAAAGAAAAAGAAGAAGCATTAATCTTTTTCTGCTTTCCTGGATCATCTTATTTGTCTTTTTGGTTGTGCCCTGTGGTCACCCTCTAGGGGGGGCACTGAGACAAGCCGTGGTTTAAGCTTGTGTTCACCTTTCTGTTGCCTTTGCCCCGTTTTCCAGGGTCCAGATGCTCATTATTTTTTGGAGGTCTGGATTTTGGGGTCTGTTGACCCCTCCTCAAGGGGGGGGTACTGTCAGGAGCCAGGTTTTATGGTTCAATCTGTTTTGTTTCTGTTTGGCTTTTGACTCACTGGTGACCTCCAGTGGTAGGTCTGTTGCCATTACAGCCCTGTGTTCTTTGAGCTATCATTCACAGGCTGTGAGTTATTAGCTCGTTAATCAGGAGCAGCCTGGAGATTCACCAGCTGTTTCAATCACCTGAGGCCTTTATAAGCCATGCTCTCCTGGGGATCTCTGCCAGTGATAGCTTGTTGTTTTTCTGTGCTGGTAGCTGCAGATATACTGCTCTCTGGTCCTAGGTCCTGCTCCTGTTCCATTCAGTCTGGATTCTGTCGGAGTCCTTCTCACTTCAGTCTGGGTCCTGTTTACAATCTTGTCCTGTGTTGTCTGGGTCCAGTCAAGTGTACTATCCTGCTGCAGTCTGGATCAAATATCATTGTCCCCTTGCTGTCCTAGTCCAGGGACCTCCAGCCGTGGTGCAGCCATTGTCCAGCTGCCGTCTCACTGCGGTCACTGTACAGCCATAGTCCAGCCGTTATCCAGCCGCCCGATTGCTGCGGTCAGTGTCCAGTCTTGGGCCGGTCACGTAAGTGCTCCAGTGGAGCCTGGTTCCTTATTCTTTATTCCTACGGGCAAGCGGCCCTTCCTCCTTAGTTATAATCATTATTATCCTGGTTCTGCTCTCCGTGGTTCGGAGAGGCCCACAACTGTGGGTTTACGTCTGTTTTGGGGTACCGTCACTTTAAGAGTACTATTTTTATGTTGGCGTGTGTTGGTTTGGTGGCACCCTATTGTTGCTTTGTTCTGGTGTTTGCGACTCGGTCGCGCTGTCCCGTCCTTGGCCTGGTGCCGGTTAGTCAGGGGTTTCTTCAGGTAGGCCCGTTAGTTAGATCTGCCTTTTGAGATACCCCCTGGCGATCGCTCACCCCTTGTCACCACATAACACCTGGCTGCATCGGGGTCGGAGCAGGCTTAACCGGCTCCTTCGAACGCGGCGGCTACAGGCGAAGCCTAGCACTACCGCAGGGGTATTCCATCTGCCCGGGGGACTCAACAGAGTCAGTGTAGGGTTTCGCTGTGGCCGTTCTAACCAGCGGTCCCGGCTACGGGCTCACGCCTGATCTCCAACTCCCTGCCTCCTGCATCCTCACGTACTGTCTCTGGATTTCCACGGTGGGTAACCCCCAAGTCCATAACATTTCCCCAGTACATCGCAACCACCAAACTTTTCTTCACACCTGATAGAGGTGCACAGTAAAATATGCAATGCTGCTGAACTATAATTACCAGTAACAGGGCTTAAAGTGGTCCCAGAGAGATGGTGGACTCCTTCCAGTGACTCCTCCTCCCCATTAGGAGGAGCACGGGCCAGTGCCAGGCTTTTTGGCACCCCCTGCAAACTACGAAATTTGTACCCTACCTTCCATACTTTATAAAGGTCTCACAAAGTGCCCCCAATTCAAATTACACCACACAGTAGCAAAATTATATTCACATTATACCGTGTATAGTGACCCTAATTCATATTACATCACAAATTAGTGCCCCTTATTCACGTTATGACACAGTGGTGCGCCATATCCAAGTGATGCTACAGAGTAGTACTTCTTATACATGTATGCCACACAGTAGTGTTGTTTATACGTTAATGCCTACAGTTGTATTGCTTATACACATACATGCCCACAGCAGTAGTATCCCTTACACACAGTAAGTGCCCTTTATACACATTACTGTCTTTATTTCTCCAGCAGCTTCTACTCCTCTCATCTTTACTTCATCAGCAGTGATTGCATGACATCACATATGCCGTGCCAGAAAAGGAAGCCGTTGGGACAAACTTTTCTGTTGGAATTACTGTGTATGGCTGTGGTGGAGGTAGAACTGTTGGTACTGTGTTCTCCCTACCATTACAGGTGGTGGAACCCAGTTCCACCCCATCGTGTCGTCCCCCCCCCCCCCCCCCCCCCCGATTTAACCCTTAACCAGTAAGGGTGTGGTATGACACACCGACATTCAAGATGCCGACAGTCATTAGCCCCATGTCGGAATCCCAACGCGGGGGAGCACAAGGAAGCCCCTTGCAGGCTCGCTGCACTCGCCACGCTGTGGGCACAGTGGCTCGCTACGCTCACCACCTATTTTATTCTCCCTCTATGGGGGTCGTGGACCCCCATAAGGAAGAATAGCCGCTGCCCGTCTGTCGGGCTTTTAGCAGTCGAGATTCCGATGTTGGTGTAATGACTGTCGGAATCCCAACTGTCGGTCAGTCATCCGGCACCCACCAGTAAAGTGTAACGAAAACACATCCCCTTGCATGTTTCCGAGTGGAGTCAGCTGAATCACCCCCTGCATCATGCACAAAATTATTATAAACAGTGTATAAAATTACCTACAGGCTGTGTGTACGGTATATTGTGTATATGAAGCATAAATGAAGTCTGCTGATAGACTTAAGTCCCATACATACAGGTCGTCCTGGCTTTTGGCTGAGCGACATGCTTCAGCACGATCGCTCAGCACACATCGCCATGCACTTGCTATTTTTAATAGGCAAAGCCCCGCAATCTAGGGAAAGCGGGTGTAAGCATTGGCTTTCAATGCGGGCGATAGCGACTTGCGGGACCACGCATCACCATCGCTGCAGGGACTTGGGGAACCACGCATCACCATCGCTGCAGGGCACACATGGAGCAATTCAATTCAATCTTTTCTAAGCGATCCAGTCGGATTATTCAGAAAAGGGGCTGAAATCACCCCGTGTGTATGCCCCTTTAGATCCCATTCCCAAGATATCTCATCAAGGTAAATAAATATCCCAAAATTCTGAAAAAAATCTGAATACGTCTGGTCCCAAGCATTTCAGATACAGAAGACTCAACCTGTAATTAGGTTCTTGTAGGTTTTGCTCAATCAATCTTTGGCACACATGACTGAACACAACACTCTTCGGTGTTCTGTTACTACTTATGAATCACTTATATCAGCTAGACTGTATAATTAGCTAAAAGAATGATAAATATACATAAACTCTTAATTTGCCTGTAATGAACAATGGGGTTTATTCTGGTTTAATCGGTCCTCCAGACGTACGCACAATGGTCCGATGTTGCATGCACCGGGTGCGTGTGGCCAGTGTTTGTCGAGCGCACGCACCCAAGACTGCGGGCGTGGGGCGGCGGGCCGGGGGTTTCGCACATGGGAACGCCGAGCTTTTCATGGGTGTTCCCATCAAAACACTGGGCGTTCCCATGCAAATCGCCCGGTGACACAGGTGCGGGGGTGCAGGCAGCTGACAACACTGGATGTCAGCTGCCCGCCCTATTCCTATCAAGTGTGCACGCATATGTTAGTGACCTGAGAGCAGTGGCGGATCTAGACCTTTCTTCTAGGGAGGGGCGGTTTACGGTTAAATTTGACACTCCTCCCTTTTCCAGTCCTGACTCCTCCCCTGTCCAGTCCTGGCTCCTCCCCTTCTTGGGCACGGTTACTCCTAAATCACCCCAGCTGTCACTATTTTGTCTGTTACCCATGGATCAATACTACAACATGAACAGCTATGATAGGGACGGGTACTTACCTCCCTGTAGCAGACATTTCTGTAGCCGACCTAAGGAACAAAGTTGACAGCGGCTCCAACTGTACATCTGCCCCTTTGTTTGATGTAATGATTTATTTGCCAGCTAATTAAAGTATTAGCACATAAGCAAACTTACTGTACTGTACCTTTTTTGATAACAATGGCCCTTATTCTGGTTGGTGCGGTAATATCCGCGTGCGTTCGTGCCGCCGATGTTTTGTGTCTGCGCATGTGCAGAGGCATCTCTGCGCATGTGCGAGCGGGGCGCACGGCCAAATCCCGCATAAAATGTGAACACTCCGAACAGGGGGTGGAGAGGGGCGTGAAGGGCTATTTGGGCTCATTACCATATGCATACGCCCCGCGTTTCATGGGCGTTCCCATGCAAACGCTGGGCGTACATATAGTAATGCGGTCGTGACGCACGTGTAGGGGGCGGACATATGACATTGCCGGATGTCAGCTGCCCGCCCAGATCCCTGCTTTTGCACGGAGAAATGCCCGTGTTGTCTGAGGTTGCGGGAGCTGGTGGACCACTCGGTCCTGCATTCGATGGTCTGCGACCATCGAATGATGGGGGAGGTTCCCTGAGATGGAGGAGGCGCATTCCGTGAAAAATACACGTGCGGTCCGTTCGGCCAGCTTCTTACCGCGTACGGACGGAGTTGGTGATCCGTATGGAAGGCGGGGTTTAGGACGCACGGTCCTGGCCGCACATTCGGATCCGGCCGCACCGATCAGAATAAGGCCCCATGTGTGGGAACCTTCAGCGACATCTAAATATAATTACCTGAAACCACATGATCACTCACAGAAGTATCTGACATCTTTTATCCTATCTGCCAAGTACAGGCTCAGAGGGGCATCTAAAGGTATCTCTAGACGTAATCACCAAAAATCCATTCTATTTTGTTTATTTATTATTTTATTTATTTACATTTTCTTATATAGCGCAGCATATTCCGCTACGTTTTACAATTCATTATTCTTTTCTTTTCTTCTTTTCAAACAATTTTATTGGTTGTTACGCATAACATACAGTAGAAAAGATATCAGTAGAAAAGATATCAGAATTTTGTCAGCATCACATGAAGAGAACATAATATATATGAACAGGGCAGTCAAATAGCATCGAGTCAAGATTATTATTCATGAGTCATTACATATATGGCATTAATATCCAGGATTTAAGCATTATTAGAATTTGTGTGTGTATATGGCAGGTCTTTAAAAAGGGGGTGCGCCATTTGCTAAAGTTTCTAAGTCATACCAAGATGTCGATTTGAAGCTATTCCTTAACGCACCTTTAGTGGGTTGGGCTAAAGTGGTATCCACATATCTGCAAATTTACCAACTCATTTTTCCTTGTTCGTTGAAGCTTCCATCCAGTCCATTTGGAATAAGTACTGGATTCTAGGGTATATCAACGGAAAAGGGATCAGAGTCTTGTCAACCCATTGAGAGAGAATGGTTTTCTTCCCTGCTGCTGCTAACTTGTTAAATAAAAGACGTGTATCTTTGGATAACACTAATTTGTCCTCTCTTTGATATATATATTCCAGAACACCCAGTCTTTAGATACCTGAAATTGTAGCTTAAGTTGGGTATTCATAAAGTTTTGTAAGTCCCCACAAAACTGTTGTACTAAAGGGCAGCCCCAAAGACAATGTAGTATATCAGCATTTGGAGCATGGCATTTGAAACAGTTCGATATTGGTGAATTACCTGTCAGAAATTTCAATTTGGGTGTATAATATGCCCTAAGACGGATTTTTTGATGAATCTCCATGTAGGTAACTGCCACCATTTGTTGTTAATGTGTACATATGAGGAGAGCATTTTGTTGATAGATAAATGAGGGAAGTCAATTAGCCATTTGGTTAGACCTGTTGAGGGTGTTTCTGTATTAAGTGGTTTGCGTAAATGACAATAAATGTGAGAGGTGGTGAAAGGCCCCGTGTTATTTTTTACTGCGTGGTCTAAGCTATTCCTTTTATCACAATCAGTCAGATCCTGTAATGTTTTGCTTATATAGCTAGATAGTTGCAGATATTGAAAAAGTGGGAACGGAATGTCTGGATGTTTCTCCTGAATCTGGGATCATGAGAAGGGTTGCAACACGGTAGGATGCATAAATTGATATATACAACGGAGACCCTTTTGATACCAAATACGAAAGCATGGATTCGTTGTTTGATGAGAAATCATTATCTCTTTATTTAAATACATGCAAATACAAGTTCGTAAACGAAGTTGCATTTTTGTATTTGCAATATAAAGCAATTTAGTATCTGCTACAGCTCAAGAAGACATCACATGTGTTTGACATGTATGGGTCAGATTGATGATGATGATGATGTGCAAGTTCAAAAAGGTCACAAAAGCCGATTATTCATTAACATATATACATTCTACAGACTTCAAGGAGGTTCCTCCTAACTGTTTCACTGTTAATACCCATGGCCCAAATTATCATCCCCCACATTTTACCCAAATAACTATCTTTGTGTAGCCTAGTAAAATGAGCAATTGGACAGATCCTAAAGTTACGGGGACTTCAGCGATCAGAATCTTCTCTGATCTATAGATGCTGGAGTTTGAAGCAGTACCAGCTGTGCAGGACTAGATGCAGGGATGAGGAGAAGTACACAGTGACGCATGCATGGGGTGGGGGCTGCACAGACCAAGAGACCCTCACAGCAGCAACGTGAACATCAGGTCACCTGCTCCTCCTTTGACCTGTTCTATACATATATTCTATACATAGAGAGAGAGATAGAAATCCCCCTTCTGTTTTTGCCCCTGGTACCAGCAATGTAGGACTATGAGCCAAATGTGATAGGGTGTGAGAATAAGACCCCCCCTCCCCCCCAGTAGGAGATGCAAGTCTTGCAAAAGTGAGTAAAGATGGTGGTATTAACGGTGGATGATACAATTCTGGCTGAATCATGGTGCTCCGCCCCCTGTCATCGTGAATCATGTCATCGTAGCCCCGCCCACTGCTTTACAATGGTTGTAATCTCAGTGGAGGGCGTGGCTACAGTGACGGGGCAAGAATGAAGTCGGCAAGAATGCTGAGAAGGCCTGGATGCTTCTTCTCTATGACAGCGCCCTTATTAAATAGCCCCCATACTGTAAGTAAATATTGTGGAAATCATCCAAAAGTGTCCATTTATAGGAGATCAACAAACTCATTAGGACACAAGCATTAGGTTGACTTAAATATGGCCCACAGTCATGTTATTTTTGTACTGTGTTTGTCCCCTATAGTAAAGCACTACAGACTATGTTGGCTCTATATAAATACCTATTAATAACGACCTGTTTTCAAAGTACCTCACCGATTTTCTAGGTCACTTTCTCATTAAGCTGCTTTACACAGAATTAAAAATAGGGCTTAGCGGCTGTAATTATTGCTTCACGATTTTGCTTCTAAAAAGAATTCTTTTGCATTTATTTTGAACTTGGTTCGGCTTAAGCGAAAAGTCAGTACAAAGGGGAGACTATAATGCTAGTAAGATGTTAACATTCTTTAGGGATCTACTTGTTTGTGAAACTAAATAGCTTTTATATTGCTTGGCTTAAATGTACAGCATGCAACACTTCAACACTCATATCAAAAGATTTATAGGATGACTTGGGTTTTTTAGTTAGCGTGTTTCATAGAATTTGCCATTTATTCTGTGTAAATGATTGTTGCAGGATATAGTAGGTGGAATAATACAGTAAACGGAAGAGAAAAATGACTTCTTTCAAATTAAAAAAGTCTTCGTAACCTGGGTAACAAGACTGCGAGCTGTCCATAGACTAAGATTATCTGTCCAATGTATGGGACGTAGAGCAAATGACAATTGACCATTTGTTCCCAAACACTGGTAAATGGACAAAAATTACCCATTCAGGCAAATGAATTAGATCTGTTTGATGTAATCTATTTATCTGAAGGAGATGTATACGGATGACCGGTACTCAGGATGCCACTTTTCAGAATACCGACGCCAGCATCCCGAAGGAGGGAATCCCAATCAGGGGCGGATTGGTATACTTATACAGCTCCTATTGAGATCCTGTTCTGCGGAATGGTGCTGTTGGTTTTCTGACCACCAGCGTCCTATTCTCTGGTCAAATATCGGCGACCATCAAATTATTTTTCTCTTGTGCGGCCGCATGTTAGGGATATGTAAGCATACACATCCCCTCGCATGCAAATGAAGGAATTCGTGTGGCGGGGGATGGGTGAGTGTTGGTCGGTGGGCAGGCTGGGTTTACCTGTTTTCTAGGCTGCGAACTTACGCACACCTCCGAACAGCTCTGAATCAGGCCCTTTATTCATCATTCATATACAACCTTCTTTCTTTGTTTCCGTTATCTTGCATTTAACCTAAACTCTATGGGAGCACCACCAGATGTGTAATATAATCAATGACATCCATTTAATATAGCACGGTTAGGGTTTCCATAGCGACTTAGCTATATCCTCTCTCTTTAGAAATTTCTGGTTGATGATAATTATTTTTGACTGCCTGTGCATAGTAACAACCCCCCTTTCTTGAAATATCTGGGTCTACCAACCCAGCATATTCCCGCTTCTCAGCCTGACCCCGATTAATGGCCCTTATTCAGATCTGATCGCAGTACAAATTTGTTCTCAAAATGGGCAAAACCATGTGCTCTGCAGGTGGGGCAGATGTAACATGTGCATAGAGAGTTACATTTGGGTGGGGTGTGTTGAAACTGAAATCTAAATGTCAGTGTAAACATAATGCAGCCAATATACAAACAAACAAAAATAATCAGTCCCAAGGCGCAGTCACTCTTCTTCTGCCGGTCCGAAAGAAGGGGTCACCACTCAACCCCACGTGGTTGCAGTTCGTACAGAAAAGGACCAAGGGCGATGAAGAGGTGTTTTACCATCCAACGAAAGAGATATAAAAAATATGATAATGACGGTTAGAACCTTTAATCGAATTGCTTATAATCACAACATAGGAGGGGGTTCTTCGTTAGCGTACCCGTACTCACACTCAAGATTGAGGTTATGTGCTCATAAAGGTATCTTTTGCAACACTAGGGAATTTCACCACACGTGGATTTTGATAACCAGATGCGTACCGTACTCACAAGTCGGAATTGCTGGTACAGGCGCATAAAGGTTTCTTTTATTTGAAGAAAGAGGCCCAGATCTCTCAATTGCAATACGTTTTTACCATTTGCACCATATAAAAGACAAAGAAGCCTCTTTCAGGAAAGGGGGGTACACATTTATTGATGAAAAAACAGAATGATGGGGAGCACCAGATGTAAAAAGTACGGTACCTGGTGACTGGGGTATTGGCCTTATACCCCAATCATAACCGCATGCAAGTGGTAAAACTCCCCCAAGGCAGTACAGCAAGGCTCCTCTCCTGCCAACGCGTTTCAACAGGATAACCTGTCTTTTTCAAGGCTTGGAGAGGAGTACATCTTAAGCCAGTATTTATACCCATGCACTCATTAGACCTGCCCCGGAAGTCAGAGGAAACCGGAAATGTAGGCCCGTTCGTACAAACTCCGTTTAACCGGAGTTCAAATGTCTGCCAAAACACCTAGGGGTAAACAGGGGATTAGCGCTGTATAGCTCCTGTATTTATAGTAAAAAACGAAGGTTCTATCTGGCAGAACTAGAGCCCTTTAGACGCGTGGAACGCACGCGCTCCGGGCTATGGAACGCATGACGCCTTCCGGCGTCTGCGTCATATCCGGGTTCCTGGCTCACCCGGCCGTATGTTAATATCCTGTAGCACAGGGATACTGTGTATGACCACAGAATCCCCCGCTATAATAGCCGTGGAACGCACGGCCATATTAGAGGAAAAGGCTGGGTGATTTCTAATGCTTGGAACGCACGGCCATATTAGAAAAAAACGAACTATTTAAAGTGCAGAAAAAATGTGCAGGGCAATAAATAAGGGCTTTTACAAGGAATGAACAAAGATAAAATATATGATATACACATTACATGATAAAAAGTTAAATTGTATGTGGGTATAAAACTTGGTAAAAAACGTTTTTCAATAAATTAATGCAATAGCGTTAAGGACAGAAAAAACATTAAAAATGAATAAAAATTAGAGGAACCATTTGAGCTCGAAATCTGAGTTCAAGCCATGTGGAGATAGTGACTTTAAGTCAAAAATCCATTTCATCTCTTTTCTGGCGAGATTAGTATCTTTATTCTTGTGTCGCCAGTTATCTTTAATAAGTTCCAACCCCCAAAAACCTTTAATTTGATTTGGGGAACAGTGGTGAACCTCTTTAAAATGTAATGAAAAGGGATGATCCACATTGCCCTTTTTTATATTTCTAATGTGTTCAGACCACCGGACCTTCAATGTCCTGGTGGTCTTACCCACGTACAATTTATTACAGGTGCACATAATGACATAAATTGCATATCTAGAATTGCATGTCATAAAATGGTTAAGTTTAAAAACCTGTCCATTAAGGACTAATTCCACTGTTTTTTTATCAGTGGTACCACATGATCTACACATGGAGCAATCCCCGCATCTATGGAAACCCTTGTTTCTAATTAGTCCTCCCAAAGGTTTCTCTATAAATGCGCTAGAAATTAATTTATCTTTTATATTGGGCGCTCTTTTGTAGATAAATCTTGGTTTGTTAGGTAGGATATTGGCAAGGACTGGATCACGGAGTAGTAAATCCCAATTTTTTCTAAAAATGGATTCTACTTGACGATGATAGCTGTTATAGTTAGAAATGAAGGCCACATTTGTTCCAGTTTCTGCTTGCTCTTTACTTTTCACTTCTAACAATGATTCTCTAGGGATGCCATCAACTTCCTCTAGAGCCTTATCTAATTTATTGGATTTATATCCTTTTTGTAAAAATTTCAGTTTCATTTCTTTAGCACTCTGCTCATAGGTCTCGGGCTTCGAACAGTTGCGTTTCATTCTAATGAATTGTCCCTTAGGGACATTAGAGAGCCATCTGTTAAGGTGGTTACTTTTGTTGTCAATATAAGTGTTTGAATCAGACGGCTTAGTGTATACTGCCGTTTGTAAAGACCCTTCATCAACATAAATATTTAAATCCAAAAAATTAACATTGGTTCGGCTGATGTTAAAAGTCAATTTAATATTTAATAAATTAGTGTTTAAAAAACAGCAAAAATCATTAAGAGTTGATTGATCCCCTCGCCAAATAAATAAAATGTCATCTATGTACCGCCACCATTGGACCAGGTTCGCACCCCAGTCATGACCCGTCCAGACCATAGTGTCTTCCCAACGGGCCATGAAGATGTTAGCATAGCTGGGGGCGAACCTGGTCCCCATGGCGGTACCTACCTGTTGTAAAAAGAATGCACCATCAAAATTAAAATAGTTATTAGTTAAAATGAAATGGATCCCCTCTATGATAAAAGACTGTAGGTTTATATCCATTTCCGTACTCTCAAGTGTGGATTTTATTGCACTTATCCCATCATCGTGATTAATTATAGTATACAGCGACATTACGTCCGCTGTTACTAAAAATAAAGAGTCATCCCAAGTGATGTTTTTAATTTTATTTAAAACATCTTTCGTGTCCTTCAAATGAGATCTGTTGTTATTCACTAATGGTTGAAGGTGATGATCAATAAAAAATGAAAGATTGGACGTGATGGAATTGGTGCCCGCTATAATGGGGCGACCAGGGGGCTGGGTTTGACTTTTATGGATTTTCGGCAATAAATATATGACAGGCACGGAATAGTCTTCAATAATTAAAAATTCAGTGGTATCTTTATTGATGGTATTAGATTCTACATACTTTTCAATGAGAGATTTATACTTTTTAAAAATTGCAAGAGATGGATCTGACCTCAATTTTTTATAGGTGATCCCATCAAAAAGTTGCCTATTGACCTCATTAACATACATATCTTTATTTAAAATAACTACCCCGCCGCCTTTATCGGCGGGCTTAATTATAATCCCGTCATTTTCTTTAAGGGATTTCAGGGCATCTCTTTCTTTATGTGTGAGATTATTTTTGTATGCTGGAAGATTATCTTTAAGAGCATTTAATTCTTCATTAATGACTTTATGGAAACTTTCCATGAAACAGCCCTTAATGTGTTTCGGATAAAAATTGGATTTCTTTTTGAAAGGGTTAACCGTGGTGTCAGACGGTGTATCAGAATCATTTAGAGCAAAGAATTTCTTTAATGACAAACGTCTAATAAACTTTTGTACGTCGATGTAGAGATCGAAGAAATTAATTTGGTTGCTCGGGCAAAATTTTAATCCTTTCTGTAAAACTGAGATTTCATCAGGGTTTAGTACGTGATCACTTAAATTGAAAATTTTTGTGGTATTTTCTTCCAAATTACTTGGGTCAGTGATATCTCTACGTCTAGATTTTTTAACTCGTTTATTTACCCCGCCTCTTTTCCCTCGTTTTGTTTTATGTGATTTGAGGCTTTTTTTTTTTGGAGTTACGTGTTTCTCCACTGAGGCGGTCTCCTGGATAAAAAATCAGTATTCAGGGTTTCAGGTATAGAGTCCAACGCTCTGAATCTATTCTGAGTAGTAGGACCATCTCTGCTATATTCATAATCCTTAGCCCTTGGATACACTCTTTGATTTTTCCTAGTTTCCCAGTCATAGTTAGGTCTTTCATTTCGATTTTGATAGTGTTTACGTGAGAAGTCATTATAGTTACTCTGGTTGTAATTTTCTCTTGTTCTATTGTAATTATCCTTTATATTAGAGGGTCTCTGGTTCGTTCTGAAATTAGTATATCTAGAGGTGGGTTTGGGTTTTGTCACTACTGTAGCATAGGTTTGTGGGACCTTTTTTCGGGCACCCTTCTCAACCTGAAGTGGAGGCTCTGGTGGCCCTGGACCGGGTCTCCCAGAACTATCTTCCTTTTCCGGTATACTGGTTTTAGTATCCCTATGAAATTTTTTCTGTTTTTTTATGACAATTTCAGATTCATTCTTTTTGATACGTGTTTTTGTTCTATCTTCTAGAATTTTGAACTCTGGTTGGTCTTTAAATGGATTTAATAAGGGTTCCAAAGATTTAATTTCTTTATCCAGAGTTTCCAATTCCTTCTTTCTTTCGGCAACTATGGTTTCCATTAAGGAAAATGAGCAGGATTGTAGTGCCTGTTCCCATCTTTGCCGAAAGATTTCTGAAGGATTGGCATAAGACATGGTCTTTTGAATCTGTAACCCTTTAGGTATTATTTTAGAGGCTATATACTTCTCCAACGTTACTACCTCCCACCACACTCGGTTTTCTTTAAGAAGAGTGTCTTCTAATTTCTTCATGACATTTTCTAAGGTATCATCGAATATTTCTATTACTTCAGATGACTCTGAAGAAAACAAATTTGATAGGAGATTAACCCTATTAGTACGATGGGTAAACATGATTGCTGCCTAGGGTTGATAAAGGTGAACACGAAATATACAAACAAACAAAAATAATCAGTCCCAAGGCGCAGTCACTCTTCTTCTGCCGGTCCGAAAGAAGGGGTCACCACTCAACCCCACGTGGTTGCAGTTCGTACAGAAAAGGACCAAGGGCGATGAAGAGGTGTTTTACCATCCAACGAAAGAGATATAAAAAATATGATAATGACGGTTAGAACCTTTAATCGAATTGCTTATAATCACAACATAGGAGGGGGTTCTTCGTTAGCGTACCCGTACTCACACTCAAGATTGAGGTTATGTGCTCATAAAGGTATCTTTTGCAACACTAGGGAATTTCACCACACGTGGATTTTGATAACCAGATGCGTACCGTACTCACAAGTCGGAATTGCTGGTACAGGCGCATAAAGGTTTCTTTTATTTGAAGAAAGAGGCCCAGATCTCTCAATTGCAATACGTTTTCACCATTTGCACCATATAAAAGACAAAGAAGCCTCTTTCAGGAAAGGGGGGTACACATTTATTGATGAAAAAACAGAATGATGGGGAGCACCAGATGTAAAAAGTACGGTACCTGGTGACTGGGGTATTGGCCTTATACCCCAATCATAACCGCATGCAAGTGGTAAAACTCCCCCAAGGCAGTACAGCAAGGCTCCTCTCCTGCCAACGCGTTTCAACAGGATAACCTGTCTTTTTCAAGGCTTGGAGAGGAGTACATCTTAAGCCAGTATTTATACCCATGCACTCATTAGACCTGCCCCGGAAGTCAGAGGAAACCGGAAATGTAGGCCCGTTCGTACAAACTCCGTTTAACCGGAGTTCAAATGTCTGCCAAAACACCTAGGGGTAAACAGGGGATTAGCGCTGTATAGCTCCTGTATTTATAGTAAAAAACGAAGGTTCTATCTGGCAGAACTAGAGCCCTTTAGACGCGTGGAACGCACGCGCTCCGGGCTATGGAACGCATGACGCCTTCCGGCGTCTGCGTCATATCCGGGTTCCTGGCTCACCCGGCCGTATGTTAATATCCTGTAGCACGGGGATACTGTGTATGACCACAGAATCCCCCGCTATAATAGCCGTGGAACGCACGGCCATATTAGAGGAAAAGGCTGGGTGATTTCTAATGCTTGGAACGCACGGCCATATTAGAAAAAAACGAACTATTTAAAGTGCAGAAAAAATGTGCAGGGCAATAAATAAGGGCTTTTACAAGGAATGAACAAAGATAAAATATATGATATACACATTACATGATAAAAAGTTAAATTGTATGTGGGTATAAAACTTGGTAAAAAACGTTTTTCAATAAATTAATGCAATAGCGTTAAGGACAGAAAAAACATTAAAAATGAATAAAAATTAGAGGAACCATTTGAGCCAAGTTTTATACCCACATACAATTTAACTTTTTATCATGTAATGTGTATATCATATATTTTATCTTTGTTCATTCCTTGTAAAAGCCCTTATTTATTGCCCTGCACATTTTTTCTGCACTTTAAATAGTTCGTTTTTTTCTAATATGGCCGTGCGTTCCAAGCATTAGAAATCACCCAGCCTTTTCCTCTAATATGGCCGTGCGTTCCACGGCTATTATAGCGGGGGATTCTGTGGTCATACACAGTATCCCCGTGCTACAGGATATTAACATACGGCCGGGTGAGCCAGGAACCCGGATATGACGCAGACGCCGGAAGGCGTCATGCGTTCCATAGCCCGGAGCGCGTGCGTTCCACGCGTCTAAAGGGCTCTAGTTCTGCCAGATAGAACCTTCGTTTTTTACTATAAATACAGGAGCTATACAGCGCTAATCCCCTGTTTACCCCTAGGTGTTTTGGCAGACATTTGAACTCCGGTTAAACGGAGTTTGTACGAACGGGCCTACATTTCCGGTTTCCTCTGACTTCCGGGGCAGGTCTAATGAGTGCATGGGTATAAATACTGGCTTAAGATGTACTCCTCTCCAAGCCTTGAAAAAGACAGGTTATCCTGTTGAAACGCGTTGGCAGGAGAGGAGCCTTGCTGTACTGCCTTGGGGGAGTTTTACCACTTGCATGCGGTTATGATTGGGGTATAAGGCCAATACCCCAGTCACCAGGTACCGTACTTTTTACATCTGGTGCTCCCCATCATTCTGTTTTTTCATCAATAAATGTGTACCCCCCTTTCCTGAAAGAGGCTTCTTTGTCTTTTATATGGTGCAAATGGTGAAAACGTATTGCAATTGAGAGATCTGGGCCTCTTTCTTCAAATAAAAGAAACCTTTATGCGCCTGTACCAGCAATTCCGACTTGTGAGTACGGTACGCATCTGGTTATCAAAATCCACGTGTGGTGAAATTCCCTAGTGTTGCAAAAGATACCTTTATGAGCACATAACCTCAATCTTGAGTGTGAGTACGGGTACGCTAACGAAGAACCCCCTCCTATGTTGTGATTATAAGCAATTCGATTAAAGGTTCTAACCGTCATTATCATATTTTTTATATCTCTTTCGTTGGATGGTAAAACACCTCTTCATCGCCCTTGGTCCTTTTCTGTACGAACTGCAACCACGTGGGGTTGAGTGGTGACCCCTTCTTTCGGACCGGCAGAAGAAGAGTGACTGCGCCTTGGGACTGATTATTTTTGTTTGTTTGTATATTTCGTGTTCACCTTTATCAATCCTAGGCAGCAATCATGTTTACCCATCGTACTAATAGGGTTAATCTCCTATCAAATTTGTTTTCTTCAGAGTCATCTGAAGTAATAGAAATATTCGATGATACCTTAGAAAATGTCATGAAGAAATTAGAAGACACTCTTCTTAAAGAAAACCGAGTGTGGTGGGAGGTAGTAACGTTGGAGAAGTATATAGCCTCTAAAATAATACCTAAAGGGTTACAGATTCAAAAGACCATGTCTTATGCCAATCCTTCAGAAATCTTTCGGCAAAGATGGGAACAGGCACTACAATCCTGCTCATTTTCCTTAATGGAAACCATAGTTGCCGAAAGAAAGAAGGAATTGGAAACTCTGGATAAAGAAATTAAATCTTTGGAACCCTTATTAAATCTTTGGAACCCTTATTAAATCCATTTAAAGACCAACCAGAGTTCAAAATTCTAGAAGATAGAACAAAAACACGTATCAAAAAGAATGAATCTGAAATTGTCATAAAAAAACAGAAAAAATTTCATAGGGATACTAAAACCAGTATACCGGAAAAGGAAGATAGTTCTGGGAGACCCGGTCCAGGGCCACCAGAGCCTCCACTTCAGGTTGAGAAGGGTGCCCGAAAAAAGGTCCCACAAACCTATGCTACAGTAGTGACAAAACCCAAACCCACCTCTAGATATACTAATTTCAGAACGAACCAGAGACCCTCTAATATAAAGGATAATTACAATAGAACAAGAGAAAATTACAACCAGAGTAACTATAATGACTTCTCACGTAAACACTATAAAAATCGAAATGAAAGACCTAACTATGACTGGGAAACTAGGAAAAATCAAAGAGTGTATCCAAGGGCTAAGGATTATGAATATAGCAGAGATGGTCCTACTACTCAGAATAGATTCAGAGCGTTGGACTCTATACCTGAAACCCTGAATACTGATTTTTTATCCAGGAGACCGCCTCAGTGGAGAAACACGTAACTCCAAAAAAAAAAAGCCTCAAATCACATAAAACAAAACGAGGGAAAAGAGGCGGGGTAAATAAACGAGTTAAAAAATCTAGACGTAGAGATATCACTGACCCAAGTAATTTGGAAGAAAATACCACAAAAATTTTCAATTTAAGTGATCACGTACTAAACCCTGATGAAATCTCAGTTTTACAGAAAGGATTAAAATTTTGCCCGAGCAACCAAATTAATTTCTTCGATCTCTACATCGACGTACAAAAGTTTATTAGACGTTTGTCATTAAAGAAATTCTTTGCTCTAAATGATTCTGATACACCGTCTGACACCACGGTTAACCCTTTCAAAAAGAAATCCAATTTTTATCCGAAACACATTAAGGGCTGTTTCATGGAAAGTTTCCATAAAGTCATTAATGAAGAATTAAATGCTCTTAAAGATAATCTTCCAGCATACAAAAATAATCTCACACATAAAGAAAGAGATGCCCTGAAATCCCTTAAAGAAAATGACGGGATTATAATTAAGCCCGCCGATAAAGGCGGCGGGGTAGTTATTTTAAATAAAGATATGTATGTTAATGAGGTCAATAGGCAACTTTTTGATGGGATCACCTATAAAAAATTGAGGTCAGATCCATCTCTTGCAATTTTTAAAAAGTATAAATCTCTCATTGAAAAGTATGTAGAATCTAATACCATCAATAAAGATACCACTGAATTTTTAATTATTGAAGACTATTCCGTGCCTGTCATATATTTATTGCCGAAAATCCATAAAAGTCAAACCCAGCCCCCTGGTCGCCCCATTATAGCGGGCACCAATTCCATCACGTCCAATCTTTCATTTTTTATTGATCATCACCTTCAACCATTAGTGAATAACAACAGATCTCATTTGAAGGACACGAAAGATGTTTTAAATAAAATTAAAAACATCACTTGGGATGACTCTTTATTTTTAGTAACAGCGGACGTAACGTCGCTGTATACTATAATTAATCACGATGATGGGATAAGTGCAATAAAATCCACACTTGAGACTACGGAAATGGATATAAACCTACAGTCTTTTATCATAGAGGGGATCCATTTCATTTTAACTAATAACTATTTTAATTTTGATGGTGCATTCTTTTTACAACAGGTAGGTACCGCCATGGGGACCAGGTTCGCCCCCAGCTATGCTAACATCTTCATGGCCCGTTGGGAAGACACTATGGTCTGGACGGGTCATGACTGGGGTGCGAACCTGGTCCAATGGTGGCGGTACATAGATGACATTTTATTTATTTGGCGAGGGGATCAATCAACTCTTAATGATTTTTGCTGTTTTTTAAACACTAATTTATTAAATATTAAATTGACTTTTAACATCAGCCGAACCAATGTTAATTTTTTGGATTTAAATATTTATGTTGATGAAGGGTCTTTACAAACGGCAGTATACACTAAGCCGTCTGATTCAAACACTTATATTGACAACAAAAGTAACCACCTTAACAGATGGCTCTCTAATGTCCCTAAGGGACAATTCATTAGAATGAAACGCAACTGTTCGAAGCCCGAGACCTATGAGCAGAGTGCTAAAGAAATGAAACTGAAATTTTTACAAAAAGGATATAAATCCAATAAATTAGATAAGGCTCTAGAGGAAGTTGATGGCATCCCTAGAGAATCATTGTTAGAAGTGAAAAGTAAAGAGCAAGCAGAAACTGGAACAAATGTGGCCTTCATTTCTAACTATAACAGCTATCATCGTCAAGTAGAATCCATTTTTAGAAAAAATTGGGATTTACTACTCCGTGATCCAGTCCTTGCCAATATCCTACCTAACAAACCAAGATTTATCTACAAAAGAGCGCCCAATATAAAAGATAAATTAATTTCTAGCGCATTTATAGAGAAACCTTTGGGAGGACTAATTAGAAACAAGGGTTTCCATACATGCGGGGATTGCTCCATGTGTAGATCATGTGGTACCACTGATAAAAAAACAGTGGAATTAGTCCTTAATGGACAGGTTTTTAAACTTAACCATTTTATGACATGCAATTCTAGATATGCAATTTATGTCATTATGTGCACCTGTAATAAATTGTACGTGGGTAAGACCACCAGGACATTGAAGGTCCGGTGGTCTGAACACATTAGAAATATAAAAAAGGGCAATGTGGATCATCCCTTTTCATTACATTTTAAAGAGGTTCACCACTGTTCCCCAAATCAAATTAAAGGTTTTTGGGGGTTGGAACTTATTAAAGATAACTGGCGACACAAGAATAAAGATACTAATCTCGCCAGAAAAGAGATGAAATGGATTTTTGACTTAAAGTCACTATCTCCACATGGCTTGAACTCAGATTTCGAGCTCAAATGGTTCCTCTAATTTTTATTCATTTTTAATGTTTTTTCTGTCCTTAACGCTATTGCATTAATTTATTGAAAAACGTTTTTTACCAAGTTTTATACCCACATACAATTTAACTTTTTATCATGTAATGTGTATATCATATATTTTATCTTTGTTCATTCCTTGTAAAAGCCCTTATTTATTGCCCTGCACATTTTTTCTGCACTTTAAATAGTTCGTTTTTTTCTAATATGGCCGTGCGTTCCAAGCATTAGAAATCACCCAGCCTTTTCCTCTAATATGGCCGTGCGTTCCACGGCTATTATAGCGGGGGATTCTGTGGTCATACACAGTATCCCCGTGCTACAGGATATTAACATACGGCCGGGTGAGCCAGGAACCCGGATATGACGCAGACGCCGGAAGGCGTCATGCGTTCCATAGCCCGGAGCGCGTGCGTTCCACGCGTCTAAAGGGCTCTAGTTCTGCCAGATAGAACCTTCGTTTTTTACTATAAATACAGGAGCTATACAGCGCTAATCCCCTGTTTACCCCTAGGTGTTTTGGCAGACATTTGAACTCCGGTTAAACGGAGTTTGTACGAACGGGCCTACATTTCCGGTTTCCTCTGACTTCCGGGGCAGGTCTAATGAGTGCATGGGTATAAATACTGGCTTAAGATGTACTCCTCTCCAAGCCTTGAAAAAGACAGGTTATCCTGTTGAAACGCGTTGGCAGGAGAGGAGCCTTGCTGTACTGCCTTGGGGGAGTTTTACCACTTGCATGCGGTTATGATTGGGGTATAAGGCCAATACCCCAGTCACCAGGTACCGTACTTTTTACATCTGGTGCTCCCCATCATTCTGTTTTTTCATCAATAAATGTGTACCCCCCTTTCCTGAAAGAGGCTTCTTTGTCTTTTATATGGTGCAAATGGTGAAAACGTATTGCAATTGAGAGATCTGGGCCTCTTTCTTCAAATAAAAGAAACCTTTATGCGCCTGTACCAGCAATTCCGACTTGTGAGTACGGTACGCATCTGGTTATCAAAATCCACGTGTGGTGAAATTCCCTAGTGTTGCAAAAGATACCTTTATGAGCACATAACCTCAATCTTGAGTGTGAGTACGGGTACGCTAACGAAGAACCCCCTCCTATGTTGTGATTATAAGCAATTCGATTAAAGGTTCTAACCGTCATTATCATATTTTTTATATCTCTTTCGTTGGATGGTAAAACACCTCTTCATCGCCCTTGGTCCTTTTCTGTACGATAATGCAGCCAATATTTACCCTGAACAGAAACAAAATAACTCACACAAATCTAACTCTCTCTGCACATGTTACATCTGCCCCACCTGCAGTGCACATGGTTTTGCCCATTTTGAGAACAAAGTTGTACTGCGATCAGATCTGAATAAGGGCCAAAGAGCATGGACATTTTTTTTTTCACTCATTCCAAAAACCCAGTTGATGGCTGACGTTTGTTCATGTTCAAACACTGGTTTTAGATCAGGGTAGCCTACCCTCCCGGAATGGCCGGAAGTCTCCTGAAAATCGGGTCCCCCTCCTGGCCCCCCGGAAAGATGGGCAACCCTCCCGGATTCAGGGGAACCCCCACTGCTCCCCCCGATCAAGGCATTTAAATGCCGCAATCTGCGGGTCCCAGAGGAGGGGGCGGAGCTAAAATGCCACAGTTGCAACATTTTAGCCCTGTCCGATCCACGGAGATCCATGAATTAGGCTATTTTCCGCCCTGGGGCGGGTCTTAATGATGTCACGCTCAAGCCCCGCCCCCGAACAGCTGCTGAAAGTCTCTAAATTCTAAAAGTCGGCAACCCTGTTTTAGATGTATGTGTGAAAGGAATATAATGCTGTCTGATAATGTATATTCTGATGGCTCCACACCCCTTTTTGTTGGCATACAAAGAGGCTCTGATTTAGGGTTTGGGAGGGTACCAAAACCATTTGGTTGCACCTGGGCCCACCACACAGTAGTTCCGCAACTTGTATGTGCGTATGTATGTTCATGTCTATATATATTAGTAATACAATGACAGTATTATTATACATAAAGAATGTATAATAATTACATTATTATACATTCTTTATGTATAATAATATTAATAATAATTACATTATTATACATTCTTTATGCTTTGCTAATTGGATTGGGTCCATTTAACATGCAGATCTGCCCATGAAAATCCAATGGGGGCAAATCAATAGGCAAAGCCCAATGCTTTTCAATGGGTGTTTATACTCCAGTTTTCTCAGGCTGGGCATTTTATTACATCTAACTAAAAATGTAACACTACTTTTGAACTAAGCTTTGTTTATGACACACAGCGGAAACCACAACTTCTTTGCAATAAGTGCAAAAGGAGTTAAACTTGCAAAACTATTTGGTATAGTCCAAGATCTCCCACTTCCTTTTAACTCATTCAGTATGGTTTAGTTTTTTACAAGTACAGTCTCATTATTTAATATCCACACCTCGTACGTGTTTATAAGGACTCGGCTTTCTGTTTACTGAAGACATTAGATAAGCATGCTACCTCTGGAAGCAGCATGTCAGGATCTGTGGGTTGCCTGTACACGGAGCAGGACCTAAAGGTGGGCATACATCGAGACAATTTGGTCCGATTTCGGCCGATTGCGATCAATCGGCCCGTTAAATCGGACCAAATCGTTTCTCCATGACATGGCGTCGGGTCCGATGCGCGGTCCCGTGCGTATCGGACCCGGCCCCAGGGGTCGGACTGGCGGGACATAAGATCTGGCAATTGGTGGGGTTGGCGCAGTGCTGGGGCAAGCGGCGGTGACCAGAATGATGATCAGTGTCCACTGTGTCCACTCCGTCCACTCCAGCGCCGTAGCGGGCGGGCAGCAGCCGCGGCAATTACAACTTTAAAATATCATGTCAAATGACTGCCCGGCTAATGATTGGCTGAGATAGAGCACTCCCAGCCAATCAGTGGCCTCCCTCTGCGGCTGCTTATTGGCTGAGAGTGCTCTCTCAGCCAATCAAAAGACGGAGAGTCATTTGACATGCTATTTTGAAGATGTAATAGCCGCCGCTGCTGCCCGCCCGCTACGGCGCTGGACACAGTGAGTCCTCTGATTAGCGCTGCTGTCCCACTCCTTCCTCCCCAGCCGGCCACTCATTTGAGAGCCGCCGCTGCCCGCCCCCACTGCTCCTCACCGCCCTGCAGCTCCCTGTTATTTTTTTTTTACATGTGATAAATCGCATGCGATTTATCACATGTAAAAAATGGCAACTCAAGTCCTAATCGTATGTGAGCCTCCCGGGGAGCTGCCGGTCGGCTTGGAAGAGAATTGGGTCCGACTTGTCCTTGTCCTATGTATGGGGGCCATAAGGGTTGTGAATGGTTAGAAGCCAGACTTGGAGGATTAATGTGTTATCTTCTTATAGGTGAAATGGTGCTTATTTGTTAATACTGGAGATACAGGTAGAGATCCAAAAGGTCACAATATTACACTGATTATCAGAGGAGACTGGTGGATAATTAGACTAAGTCCGGGACTAGCAGAGAGTCTCTTTCAGAGATGCAAGTAGATACAAAAAACAATAGCTGCAACACAGGTCACAGCACTGAAACTCATTTGTTGGGACTTTACACAGCAAGACATACAGGAGGAAATTTACTAAGAATAAGAATAAGAAAATTTGTATTCTTAATACGAATGCATACAACTGGCATCGCCTTCGTATGGCATTTACGAATTTGTATTCCGGAGGAAAAGTTACTAATCAGTTGTTTTTGACTGATTCGTATTTTCCGATGGCCTATGTATTCGTATTTTGGCCGATACGTATTCGTATTTTAAATACAAATTCGTATTTTATAATACGGCCAGTTAGTAAATTAGGAATCACCATTTTTTTGACTGGCGATTTTCTATTCGTATTTTCCGATGGCATATACATTCGTATTTGTACATATAAATACGAATGTGCCATGAATACGAATAGGAATTGGTGTATTTTTGGCATAGCAAATGCCCAAAAATACGAATACGCCTACAAAATTCATTTTTACTCATACAAATACAAATTTTTAGGCGTATTTGCCTTAGTAAATTTCCCCCACATAAGTCTAGCAGTGCACTCTGGAATTGTGCCAGAGTCTACTGCCCATGTGCTGGGTTAAGGAAACGTTGTGCTGTTGCACTTAGGAAGACAACTTTATTGTCACTGGAAAATGGCTGCGGTGGCCATTTTCCCAGGGATTTTTGTTGAGGTTCTGCCAGTGCCTGCCAACGGAGAGGTGAGTATGATTAAACAGGTTCAGTTTGTGCAATGTGTGGGCCCCACTAAACCCAGTGGCCTGCATTTACCACACATCTTGCCCCCATTATAGATAAGGGTATGTTATAATGCAGTGTAGGTGCCTCCAGTTTCAGAAAAGCCTTGTCGGGGCCTGGAGGCTTATTATATATTTGCAAATATATGTAACTAAGATATCTGAATTACCTACTATTATGTGGTTCTTCAGAACTTATTGCTAATGCCCTTTGGTGTGCTGGGGAAAACTTCCACTCCCTTTTAGCACCTGAGGGGCATTACTAATTTGACTGAGCAACTTTCACTCTGTCTCCCAGTATAGATACGCCAGTAATAATAAGCTGTGCCGCTATGTAGCCACCCAAAACATTCCGATCTTCGTGTTTCTTTTCAGGCATCCCGTTTTTGCCTCTCAGTCAGCGTCTGGGAACATCCCTTACATTTCTGAAACTGTGCGTGTAATTTATTCTGAGATTCTGTGGGAACATTGAGCCTAATTCAGCAAGGATTGTTAAGCCCTTGAGTGGTGGGTTTTGCTGGGGCAGGACAAACCTACCAGGGCAGGTTTGTCCTGCCCCAGCAAAACCCACCACAGAGTGGTGGGCCACCCCCTTTTCTGCCTTGCCCTTATTTGTGTGCGAACCCTGCTGCTAAATATCCACCGATGATGATCCTGATGATCAATAGATAGTTTTTATTGGCTGACGTAATCTTGTTCCCTCCCACTGATGCTATATAAATTACTAGTGTGGATTCTGTAGTCTATGAGCATGATTTAATTGATATTTGCATTTGGTTAGCACCAGGAAAGAAGATTCCCATATTAGATTAACGGAAAAAGGATTTGCAGAGAGTCGAGGGTTTTAGACTCCTCTTCAAACTGCAGGTCCTGGCGCTTTAATTGAAAAAAAAAAAAATACAAAATATATAAAAAATAATCCACTGCTGCTGCTGGTGTTTAGTGAGTCTGCTGGAACTCACAGTAAAGAAGGCGTTGAGGGGTTGATTTAAACACCATGCGCTACTAAGTAGAAATATTATTTAGAGTGAACCGCGCTGAATAAATGTACACTGGACACACTGTTAATTATTTAAAAGTTTATATATAGGAAACCATATGATTAATACCGCTTCAAGAAGCACATTTATATTAGCAGTGGTAATTCATACACAAAATATTTAGAAAAATTGCTAATAAAGCATAAAAACAACAGTAGAGGGTAGTCCGTTAGTAAGGGAATCTCCATAAGGTCAGGTCAGTGGGTTAATAAGAGGTTAAATCCGGTCACTAATGCAAAATAATTTGAAAGTCAAGCAGGTGTTAGAAGAAGGCAAGCTGCTAGCACACATATAGCCAATTAGCGAGTAGGCAGTCCATGCATAAAGCAGTCACTAGGCACGTGTGTAAAAGCAGCAATTAGTACTGTGGGGAATAATTGTAACTCTCACCCTCCGTTTAGTGTTCTTGTTTGGTGGAGGAAGATGGCTGGCCGGACAAGTCGATGGTTCAACCTAGTTATAATAGTTATAATAGTGAGCGTCCCCAGATAAATGTCACCCCAATACACGGGGGCGGGTGGTTGCCTTTCCTGCTGGCGGTGATGCGCACAGTTGCTGCCAAGTGAAGGCGGCTCCGGGGGAGAGGACGCGGCAGACCAACTGCGTATCAGAGAATAGTGACCACGGAGAATTCCCACGTAGAGCGGAAGTGATGTCGACTCGTTTCATTTCTATGACAACCATACATGCATGGAGAGTTGTATATGAACTGTCCAACCAGACGAAAATAAGTAAATGTGCGTGTGAATTCTTTTTTAAAAATGAGTATTAAAATCTTTCATCTGTCTTTTTAAAATAATAATGAAAATAAATAGAATGGGTCGACATTACGACCGTGTTTGCATCATAGAGGGTCACGGTTAAGAGGTTTTCAATCATGGGTTTTTAATGAATCAGTAACTCAGTAATAAAATTAAATGGACAGTGTGCATCCACTTACTCAAGATGGCTTGTTTAATAATTAAATCAATTACATTCATGTTATCCACTGCTTTTTCCATTTGGCTCAAGGGTGGGCAATAAGTATTTTAGATGTTCACTGAAACAGTTTTAGCCAACCCATTCTTTGCAGTGCTATTTACATCCTATGTTTTAAAGAGAAGCAAGACGTGAACATGCAAAAAAGCTTTTAAAATGTGAAAAAGGTATTTTGGAGAATTCAAAAATAAATGTGTAAACTTGATATTTGTTAATGATACAGCCAACTGACTCTGCCCACCTGTTCTAGTAACAATCTAATAATTATATAATTTCATGCACGACACCAAAACATCTTTAAAACAAAGCTGAGTAATGCAATGAACCATAGGGTTTTCATTTTTATAAAAACAAAATGCTATCAGTAGCCCATTTAGTTTCAGTCTAGTTACATCCATCAGAAACGCAGTTTAGTTACTCACATGTCTTCTCACTTCACTTAATTTCAATTTGTTCAGAGTAATTTGATCCTGACCTCTCCAAATACCCTGTTGCACAGGTTTGTGTGGCTGTAATTATCACCATGAAGGAGGCACACCTCTCTCATTCACATCCCCCTAATTGGTATGGTCTCACGGCCCTTTACCTAAACATGCAAAACATTTAGGAGTTCATCTAGAAATCACCGTCGCTTAAATATAGAAAAAAGATTTAGCAGTCGTGAAAATAATTGTAGTTGCATTTCTTTAAATCTTTATTAGTGATTTTGAACAGACATTTGGTTTGTCCAATCCCCTAAACCAGAAAAAAACAATCATTAAAAACGAAACAAAAAAAAACGAAGTCAATACTTTTATTTTTTTCATGCAGAATGTATTTATCTTTACTTTTAAATATGTTATTCGGGTAATTGTTAGTAATTTACGTAATGTCTTAATTTTTATCTAACTATATACCCGATAATAAGTACAATGTTGTATTTTCTGTAAATTCTGCATATAATCACGGAATACATTGCTGCAAGCAGGGGAACATATTCAGTCATCGGTGACTTGAAAGACTCGGTATGAACTTTCACACAAATAAGGTGTGCAGTTTGCAACTAGGGACTTTTTCTAAGAGGACAGATCATAAATTTATTTCACATTCAACTAAAAAAAAAAATAGGCTCAGCAACACTTAAGGCAAATGTTCCTTATTTTCATTAATCATTAATAATAATATACTGAGAAAAGTATATTTTCTGAAGTTATGGATTTTTTATTTTTTATTTTAAGTTAAAAAAAATGGAAAAATCTATAGCTATTTTTATCATATAAGTGTTTTCATGATTAATGTAGTAATCATAATGTACTAATGACTTAGTGACTGAGTTCCGTTCCTATGAAAAGACTAGCTCTGGCTTTATACTTAATACAGGTTATCGTTTTTATTTATTTTAAATAAAAAAAAGATCTAAAGGGAACATTAACTTGGTAACTTTGTTGTACTTAGTATAACTCTTATGTATTACGGTAATTCAGAACATAAAACACAGAAAATAAAATTATATAAATAATATACCAACTGGTCGGACAGCTTTTCGTAAGTTCGAGTAGTCACTAAGCAAGTAGGTTGCTAAGTGAGGAGCATCTGTACTGCAGTTTGAAGTGACAAACAGGGGAAAAATGTTTGTTATTGTATGGTCTTGTTAAGTTCAAACTTAAAACTCAATTTTAAGTAATTTTTATTAGTGATATACTGCAAATGTCTTTTTTACTTCTATGACTAGATTAACCTCCTTTAACATTGAATTCTTCTTTTATATATTTCTTTATTAAACAAATAGTAAAAACAACAATAAAAAGAGTATGTACAACTTTAAAACTTACTTATATTAATTTTTATATACTTTATAACAGTGTAAATAGGTTAGTAATTAAAAAATAATCATATTTTTTACCTTTTTAGTTTATAGTTGTATTTAATAGAAGTGGTAATATAGAAAAGAAATTCTAAAAATCAAATATTCTATTTTTTATTCTATTTTGGCACGGCTGACTTGTGTTTTTGTAGTATTAGTTGTGTTTACATTTTTTTTCTTACTACAGTACAATACTGTTACTATCTGCTACCAGAACTGGTTATCTTTTTGTTGTAACCCCTGTACTATAAAATAAGGCATTTAAAAATAAAAATAAAACACATTTTAGATATTCACTGTATATTGTAATTTTTTTTTTTTTTTTTGGGGGGGGGGGGGGGGTTGTTACACATGTTGTAGGAGATTTGTAAATCAAATTCCAATGGTTTATGTAGTTTGGTACATTGGACCAATGTTGCTCCACTTGAAACCTCGAATGCAAGTCTGCCATTATTCTGAAGGCATTCTGGAAGGCATTTTCCAATCTAGTGTGTGAAATATCTGACACAGGGGCCACAAAAAAAGTTACTCTGCCATATTTCAGACAGCACAATGTTTCTGTACATGTATATCGCCCTCTGGTCGCCATCCTGTGCTCTGATGACCCGGTTTCAAAAGCAAATTTGGTTTACAGCAGATTTGACCAAACTCTGTTACAGTCCAGGTTTAAAGGATATCCATGCTAGAGTCCAGATGGTTAAATCAAAAGGATCAGGTAATAATTAAGTCACTTGTGCTCAAGCAAGGAAATCCAGGACTTTAAAAGTGAAGAAGTCACTGTCACACTTGCTTTGTTTGTGAACCCAGAGTCTGTAGGTGACTGGAGGACTATGTGACACTGGCTCGTCTGATGAAACACTTGGTAGGTAGTGGAAGAGAAAATGCAATCCCTGACTGGGAATTGAACCCGGATCTTGGCAGAGAGAAAAGGCTGTATCCTGACCACTGGTATTAATGACAGAATGGAATATGTAGCAGTAGATTAACCAGGCTGTATACTGGATTGGTACTGTAGGCAAAAACAAGACACTCTTCTTACTTGGTGACTGTAATCCTGATCTGGATGTACACAAATGATGGCAGGACTGGATGCAAGCTAAAGACCGGGATGGATAGTAGCTTTGGGTTGCCAGGAACTAAACCAGAGAAGCAGGACTGGACTGGAAATCCTGTGCAGCCAGAGATAGGCTTTGCACAGGTGTGGAGCTGGCCCAGGTAACAGGAACAGGGTATGCAAAAGAATAGGTCAGAAACCAGGATACAAAATAACAAACTGCAATGTGGTGAGATCACAAGTAAAAGTTTAAATACTGTATGAGGCAATGGGGATGAATGCTGGGAGTCTAGAGGTTTATTGCATACCTCCCAACATGACCCTCTCCAGGAGGGACACATTGCTCTGCTCCTGGACTGTCCTCATAATGTATGATTACCATCATCTGTGTTGAAAGAACTTTCTTAGCAATTAACCTGTGCAGCATAGGTGCTGGTAATCATACATTTAGAGGAAAGTCCAGGAGCAGAGCATTGTGTCCCACCTAGAGAGGGTCATGTTGGGAGGTATCCTATTGCACTGCAGTGGTCTTGGGGCTTCATGTAGCAGAGGGAAGTGCAGGTGATTCATAGAAATGGTTATTAGTATAAGCAGGTAAAGTCACAGTCTTAAACAAAGCAGGAATCTTGCAAACTAACTGAATCTTGCTCTGGAAACTGTAAATGAAAGGAAATATTTTTAGACTGAATACTGGATACAAATAAGCTGTTGGTTGGATAGTGAATACTAGGTTAGGCAGAAGTCCAGCAGGCTGACAGAACTGCATCACACAGGGTACCACTACTTTAGTGAAAAATAGCCCAGGAGCTCAGTAAAGCCTAGGTTCAGTGAGAACTGAGCTTAGACGTTGTACTGGCGTTTTGCTAGAGTAAGTAGCTTGGACTTATACACCTGTGTTAGCTGTGATAGGCTGAGCAGAGTCAGGTGGTTCAGGGAGTCTCAGTCTGGTTTAGGATTGGATGGAATGGTCATGCGATTGGAACCCTTCACACCAGTACTTCATGTTAGGCTCTGATGTGGACTGCAGCCTAGCAGCCCGGAAAAACTGGAGCCTAAGCATCTTAAAATGGACAGAAGACACTCACACTTCCATAAGCTTGGACCACAGCATGGTAGGTGTGGTAAGTGATCCAGCAGTATGGGAAAACAGGACTGAATTGTGACAATAGCATTGTTCCATAGCTGTGATAGATATGGGTGACATAACAAAGTGGGCAGAGAATGGCGACTAGCAGTGACATGCAGTCAGGATAAGCACTCTTCTGGAAATACAGGGACTGTCAGGGAGAGGCCAGAGGTGAGGTAACTATCAGCGCATCCCACCTCTGTCATAGGGCCTTTTTCAAGGTCCTTGAAAAAGGGCTTCCCTATAGCCCGAAATGCGTTGGTGGGAGGAGAGGACTTCTGGGGAGCTTGTGGTAATTTGGACTAAATATCATCTTAAGCCTTGTTTGGGGAACCCTTCCATCCGTATAGGAGGGCGCCCTGATTCATCACAAAGCACCAAGCTTTCCTCTTTTTTACTTTTTAACTATTTGGATTTTTATTTGGATTTTAATATTTGCTGCTTATCACCTTGAAAATAAAAATATTTTGTATGGTGAGCTGGACTCGATCACTTGATGTACCCATTGGAGAAGGTTCCAGTAAAATAAACCTTTTGAGGAACATAGGGCACTGACCCTCGGTGAGTTAAGATTCTTACGGTCACCCCCTGAGGAGACCTGGATAACCTTACAGTGTGCATCTATCCTTCGCAACGTAGAAGATTTAAAGATACCTTTATGTGCATATAGGGCACTAGTTAAAGGTCAGTTACCAGTGTCTTATTGTAAACAACTAGACGGAAGAGGTACCAAGTTAAGAAGTTGGTTTACCAGACCAAGGATTGGTTTCTATTAAAGGGGATACAGTGCCTATGATCATCCGTTTTTGTATTGCATTGTATCTAAGATTGACGGAGTCTTGTGGAGGATCAAGGGTTGCAGTATTTGGGCGCAGTCATTATTCTTTTATTTTGTTGCTAATGACAGGGGAGGCGCTGCCTCCCCTGACTGCACGTTCCTGCTATAATTCTTATTAGTGGGCTGGTTTTGCCTGAATGGGCAAAGCACATCATTGGTGCATTAATGCAGGTGGATTGTGCAGTAATTTTTTTTCTTTTTCGATATTCAGCTGCGTCATTCCATGAGACCTCTTGGGCTGTATAAATATATGTCTAGCCGTATACATTATGTATGTACATTCAGTTTACATGAGAAACACAATGGAACAGAGTGTGGCAGGCGTGCATGACATTAAGTTAAAGCTCCACTCATAACCAAATATATAATACAGCTGTTTAAATAAGGCTATAAAATCAGTGTCCAACCCTTAACTCCAATCACGTAAAATACATTCAGTTCAGATTAACATGTTTACAGTAGGGGAGACCCACCTACACTAGATTCTTATACTGTTTTCTGTCAACAGTTACAACATCAGCCATGAAAGCATATGAAAGACTTTCAACGGGAAAGCAACAATAGGGTCATACTTAATCACAGTTCTGAAGTTTAAGTTGTGACTTGTGGAATGCATAGGCTTATTAAATAGGTAGCCTGTACGTCATATGAATTATTTACCTGTCTTCTTGGACGGCATTTAATAGGTGCAAAATGAAAAGCTGTGGAAACATTTGTAGGCTATTGTCTGCAAGATATAAAATGTAAATAGTATGTTTTATTTGGTTTTCTCCAATTGAAAGTATAAATCTGAGATGTGTGTAAAATTCCATGACACATCTGAACCGTTCACACTAACGTTGATCAGTGATTGATCCCTTTCTTCTCCACTGTGCACTGTGTATCATAAACAGAATACTGTCCAACCATTTTAACTGGTAAAGTTTTTTGGGGTGGTTTGTAACTGAAAACAGGGCTTTTATGACTTATTATGATTCCACTTTAACCTGTGACCACTCCCCGTTTACATGTGACCATGCCCCCTTTACCTGTGACCACACCCCTTTATCTGTGGTCATGCCCCCTTTACATGTGCCCATGCCCCCTTTCCTCATCTGCACTGTTTTTGGCTTATAGGGAATATAGACCTCATGTAGTCCTAGGTAAGATACCATTTTGGAACCCTCCTCACACGAATCACAGCACTATATTTTTGCTACTGATTGCAGGCGGCATCGATAGAGTACTTTGGCACATGCACAGTCTTCCGATAAATGTTCAGTTGCGTGAAAACAACATTGCATGATACAAATTTGAATCAGGTTCTAGGTCTTATGGAAGGCGGCTTAATACCTGTGTTTAAAGTAACTTGACTTCCCACATATAGAGGATGAAACTATTTTGTGTGTCCAAGCAATAATACTCTACAAAATAAATATTGTATATGTGTACATGCTGAGTGATTTCTCAAACAATATCATCAGTAAATACTGGCTGCATTATTTTTACACTGCGATATAGATATCAGTTTGAAGTACAAACCCCATCCAAATCTAACTCTTTCTGCACATGTTACATCTGCCCCACCTACAGTGCAGCATGGTTTTGCCCATTACAGAGTAAATTTGTCTTTGCGAGTGAACCATTATAACCCCCTATGACTGTTCATTATAAGTATTATTTATTTACAGTTTCTTATATAACGCAGCATATTCCGTTGCGCTTTAAAATTGGAAACAGCAGTCTTTAAACAAGCTGGGTAGATACAAACCGACATGGAGGTAGGAGGGCCCTGCTCGCAAGCTTACAATCTATAGGGATATAGGAGGGATACACAAGGATAGAATTCCATAGCATGGCAGTCCCATTAGATTACTAGAAGGTCCTGATGGGATGCACTTAGATATGAATGCTACTGGAGGTTGTGTGGGGCTTCCAGAATATGATAGGCTTGCCTGAAGAGGTGAGTTTTCAGGGAACGCTTGTATGGAAGTAGAAGTATTTTATATTGAATGCGGTAATATACATTCAACCAATGGAGGGACTGACAGTGCGGATTAGCAGACGATGAACGTCTAGCCAGGAAGATCAGCCTCGAAGCTGCATCCAAAATGGATTGTAGTGGTGAGAGTCTTTTCTTAGGAAGACGGTAAGACAGGGCCGGCGCTACCACTAGGTAACCTTAGGCATTTGCCTAGGGCGCTGGCCGCTGGACGGCGGCAGTTTGGAGCTGGTCCCCCCCGCTCCGCATCACCCAGCAAGCCACCCCCTCCCCGGCCCTGCGGTTAGAAGGCCATTGCAATAATCAATGCGGGATATGAGTGCATGGATTAGAGTTTTTGCAGTGTCTTGTGTAAGGTACAGACAAATTTTGGATATGTTTTTTAGATGCATGTAACACGATTTAGAGACAGACTGAATGTGAGGAATGAAGGACAGTACAGAGTCAAGGATGACCCCTAGGCAGCGAGCTTGTGGAGTAGGATTGATTGTTGTGTTCTCAACAGTGATAATATTATTCTAATGCATATAATTTAAAACATAATTAAGCATCATAGGCGAATCTAGGGGGTGGTCCGGGGGTGCACAGGACCACCCATTGGCCCATTTTGTAGCTGAGGACCAGGGCTTTCCAACGAGCCCAGCCACATGTCTCTAGCCCCCTGGGAACCGGAGATACTACCAGGCAAAGCTGTAACGTTTTCCCTATAGGATAACATGGGACCCGCTAATTCCGACCCCCACCCAGTTCAACGGCTGCCAGTTCCCCCTTCGGCATCACTGAAGCTGGAGGTTGATCTCAGTCAAACCCAAATCGCTGGGCCTTCAATCTGATACCAGGCTGGATTCATATGGGTTAATTGGTTCCAGGGATATTGAGGTTAAACCGTTTTTTTTTTCATTTCTTAAATGTAATTTCATGACTGTTTATGTTCTTTGAGGGCAGATTTCTCTGGAACCAAACAGCCCAGTTTCACGGGACCAAAAGCATTCAAAGCCAACTCAAAAGTTCTTCAATATGATACTGGTCTCATGTAAATGGGTCAGTTGGTTCCGAAGATATAGCTGGTTGGTTAAAGGGGGGTAGGGAGAGGGGAGTGGTTGTCTCTCCTCCTCACACCAGTAAATGCAGGGACTAGGCTGGTGTATAAGGGGTCAGCCTGGGAATGTCCCTGCATGATCCTGGGACCATATTCCCGGGTAAATCCCTGCATTTTCTGTGAAAGGGGTATTATTTCAAACAGCCGTGACCTGCAGTGCTCTGAATACAGCCGGGCAGCCCCCTGCTCTCTGCCCAGCTGTCAATGACTGTCACCCCTGCAGCTTCCGCTCCAATTCTTCTCCCCGCTTTCACCTCAGCCCGCCCCCCCTTAATCATGTGGTGCCGGCGCCCGGCGTGCTCCCCCGACGTCATGCACAACAACAGCACGCACAATATTTCAAATGTCCACTCGGCTAGAGGGGGCACAGGAGGGGAGTGGGAGCATGCTCTCCTCTCCCCATAGAAGCAGCTGCACCGTTCTCCATCTCTCCCTGCAGCAGCAGCGAAGGCTCATATAAAAATTTACAGTAAGTGGCACATTTGGGGGCGTTGCTTAAGGGATGCTACAAGTGGCGGTATGTGGGGGCATTACGCATAATGTGTGGCTTAATGTGTAAGGGGCATTACGGTGTGCAGCATCATGTGTAAGCGGCATTATGTGTGCAGCATCATGTGTAAGGGACATTATGTGTGCAGCATCATGTGTAATGGGTACTATGGTGTGCGGCATTATGTGTAATGGGTACTATGCTGTGCGGCATCATGTGTAATGGGTACTATGGTGCCATCAAGCAAGCACCCCCTAGCAATGAGCACGTAGGTAAGCAGCACTTATGTGGCAAATATGTAATGGGCATTACGGTTTGTCATATAGTATGTAATGGGCATCATGATGTGTGGCACAATGTGTAATGGGCATTATGGTGTGTGGCCTTATGTGTAATTGGCATTACGGCGTGTGGCTTTGTGTAATGGGTATTACGGAGTTTGCTAAAATGTGTAATGGGCATTACTGTGTATGGTCTAACGTGTAATACCACACCCCTTTTTGTGATACCACGCCTCCTTCCCATGAGGCCACGCCCCCTTTTTGCTGCGCGGCTACGCCGCGCAAAGGTCCGCCTTCTGTTATGTCTGGATCTGGGACCACCCATTACCATAATTCTAGATTCGCCTATGTTAAGCATGTACGTTCCTTGTACCTAATCTCCCTTCTCATCGCTCTAAATCTGCTGTACCGCGTAACTCTGGGAGGCAAAGGAGTCTTCTGCCGCCGGGCTCCTGCTCCCAAGGGGGCACCTCTACTTCCCTGCATGTTTGAATAAGTTAATTGAAAACCATTGACATAACTTCCTTGGCTGACTCCCCCTCCGACCAGGACCAGAGACATCATACTATCTTTATTTTTAACATAATATCCATAACATACATACACACACACATACATACATATACTTATATAAGGTTGTGTGTGTGTGTGTGGGGGGATGCAGTCAAAATCCTGACGGTCAAAATCCCGACAGAGTCAAAATCCCGAACGGGTCAAAATACCGACAAGGACAAAATCTCGACATTTAAAATCCTGACAGGGTCAAAATCCCGACATAGATTAGAATGTACAGAATGTACAAGTGAAACAGTCTACATGCCTTTCGGTCGACAGGTGCGAGGTCGACATGGGTTTTTCACTGTTTTTTGAACCGACATGTGCCGACAGGCGGTATTTCATGCCCTACCATCCACTACGGCATGGCGGGAGAATAAAATAGTGTGCCGAGCGCAGCGAGGCACCGCGCCCGAAGCATTGCGAGCGAAGCGAGCGATGCGAGGGGCTGCGGTTCACTTGCAACTGTGTCCATGTCGACTGTGTCAACATTCGGGTAAAAAAAACAGTGAAAAAACCCATGTCGACCTCGCACCTGTCGACCGAAAGGCATGTAGACTGTTTCACTTGTACATTCTATATGTCGGGATTTTGACCGTCGGGATTTTAAATGTCGGGATTTTGACCCTGTCGGGATTTTAAATGTCGGTATTTTGTCCTTGTCGGTATTTTGACCCATTTGGGATTTTGACCCGTCGGGATTTCATACCGAATCCTGTGTGTGGGGGTGGGGTGGGGGGTGCACCAATATTTATCATGCTTCCGGGCAACTGTGATGAACTGACGCCACTGTCGCTACATTTCTGTGTCCTCCAGAATCTAGATAAAGCGATTTCCCCCTTAATTATAGAGGGGCCAATTTATCACATAATATTTGCAGCTAATTCCCTGAAAAAACACGAATTTTCGGGTTTAGCCACAAATATTAAGTATCCCCCGAATGTATCAAAGGGGGACCGCAGCAGGAATCTCCGATCCCTCCTGTCTTGCCGCCAGCCTCATCCCCCATAGGTTTCTATGAAGGATGCGATGATGCCTGATGTATCAATATCGAGCAGCGTCATGTTGGGTTCCCTGGGCTACCGCTATTCCGGAGGGGCAGTGCGGTCACCGGGGTCCACTGGGGGTCAGTGCTAACTGTGTATGTGCGGACCCCCAGCTTCTGGGGAGCAGAGCCCCTGTGCCTGCATCTGCAGGGAGATACATACAGGAGAAAGCATTGCATATTGCAATGCGATCCTGGATGGTAAATCCTGCCTAGATCTCATTGTATATGCAATCCATAAATAAATGGGCTCCAGAGTCTTTGACAATATCACTCCTGATACATATGAAATCTTATGTCAAATAACTTAACCTGAGCAAAATCTATGTATATAAAAGACTAACTTCTCCTCACCTCTAAGAGGTGAAGTACCGCCACTGACAGCTAGAGGCCAAATTGAAAGCAATTTTTGCAGGGACACTGATCTGTTTCAAAATTATGGAGAGAGGGAGCTGTGAAGGCAGAGTTTGGAGGTAGGAGCAGATAGCGATTGGGGGTGGAGTGTAGAGTATGTGAGCTAAAAACTGTCACAGCTCAAAATGAAAGTACAGTGCAGAAGCCGATGAGTTTTAACAAGTATAATTAATATAATTATAGGGGCTGTATAGCCCACACAAGAAAACTACGAGGCAGGACTCCATGGTCTGGTCCAAATGCGTTGTATTAGAGAAGAGCGTTTACAATTCCATATGCATAAGTTACAGCGCTGAGAGCCTCTTCGTCAGGGCGTCTTCGTCAGGGCGTGTGGTGCGGCCAGCACTGCAGTGCCTTATGTTCTGTTTTAGATATGAAAACATAAAGCATTGCACAATTTTGTTCCAGTTTCTAAAATGTATCCAGGCAGAGAATGTACAGTTATCACAATGGACTGAGACCATGCATTCACGCTTATTTGATTCTTTATTCTACAAGCATATTCTCTAGAGGGGAGTGGTCATAACTAAAAGCCTTTGATGCAGTTGGCTAACAATGAGAATGCTCCCACATAAATCTATTTTCTGCTCTATGTATTTGCTTTCATCTCCTGTGAGGTGAGCTGACCTGTAACCTGGATTCTTGGGGAGGATGCATTGCACTTTTAACCTCATCTCGTGAAACTTACATAACATATGAGAATCTTCTGCCTAGGGAAAAACAGCTAATTTTATCCAAGTGATATTTACCTGCTCAGGAATAACTGTTCTTACTGTATGTGTGATAAACACAGCTGCGAGCTGTGCTTGGATCTTGTAAGTGTTACACTTAAGCCCCGGACTTTATGCTGAGTCAGGTAATTAAGATGGCCCAGCACAGATCGCAGCACACAAACATTGCACCCGTGATGTGTGCAGAGCCATCTGTGCTGAGTAGTGCTAGGCAAAACTCCAGCTCCTGATGAAGACGTGAGATCACGTTGAAACGTGTTGAGCACCTTCTCCCCAAGACCTCTTCCTGCATCTTTGCACAATACCAGTCTGCGCCATATCTTGCACTTTATTCCGGACCAGTTTTCCAATGACCAGGACTTTGAACATTCAGTAGCTTTAGCAGTGCCGTGCTGGGTACAATTATACCAAAAGGACTGCCTATAACCACCATGCTCTGAACACCTGGATCTACTGGGTATTTATCCGGGACTTGATCTAAACCTTTGCAGCCATTCCATAAGGAGACTTCCATTACCTCTTTGTCTCTAATTGGTAACTATTACGTGCTGGTGCAGCGAATCATAATATATTATTGTTTATCTTTTGGAGTCATCTCATTAGCCTAAGAGATATAACAATCTTCCAAATCCATGAATTGCTTTTTAACATATAGTATCGATTGTGAGAATTCTCATTTATTATGTGTTTTATTTTATGAATTAATAAATGTCATAAATATTTTTAAACAGTGGTACATTTTCCTTTCTAGTTCTAGGCAAAACACTGTTCTAGAGCAGGATAGACAGTGCATACTATCTATCTCCGCAGGTAATGGCCACTCCCGGGACCGCGCATCGCTGACTATGGGGAATACACACGGAGTGATCCCTGCTTCATTTATAACGATCTGGTCAGATCGCTTAGAAATAGGGCTTAAATCGCCCAGTGTGTATGCGCCATACACACATATGTGTATTAGTGCCGCCTAACTGTAGTTGGGAGAGGCTGTAGGGGGGGGGGACTTTCTTAGCTCTTTTGCTTTCCTCTCCTGGCCAGTGACACCTCTTTAAATTTCCTTCTGCCAGCCGGCCCAGGGTATCTTATGTCATGATCCCGGCGTCTTCTGGCCTCTTCCACCGGAATCCTTGTTGCCGCCTTTGCTGGCTTCTTCTCTGCCATCTTCTGGAGTCCTATTCTTGCTTCAGGAGCTCTTCGGCGCTCCCTCCCTGTCATCAAACTTCTCCACTCGGCTTCCCGGAAGCATTAGATGACTGGGGCAGTGCCAAGTACGGCACAGTGAGTGCTGGTTGGCTCGCCCAAGCCATTTTCTATTGGCGGGAAATTTTAAATGCCGCAGGCGGCATTTCTGATTGGCGCCTGAAATGGCACCAATTTCAAAATCCTGCTCCATCTGTCGAGCCGATCGCCATCGCTTACAGGAACGAAAATATGGCCTCAGACACCCGTCGCTGCATCCTGGTCAGTGCGAGGATCAGACAGCTGATCCCTGTGCTGGTTAGAGCTGTGTCCGGCGGAGGACACAGCTCCCTCTCTCCCTGCTGCTGCTGTGGTGCTGGGAGCAGAGAATATGTCCTAGCACCGGGGCTCACCTTTACAGGGTGACACCCGTTGCAGACCCAACCCCCAGCACCCCGCTAATTAGTTGCTGCTAATTGCAATTGTATTCAGAGCTCCAAAAAATATTTGTTACGAACCTGGGTGTTTGTTTTTCTGTTTCCCAGTTTCTACATGATATTCAGTATGTTCTGCATGGATTCATTCAGCCTGCACATAGGCTGCAATCGCTGTGTGTGTGTGTGAAACTATGGTTAGCTCTCCTTAATGACACACCTGTGAGACTTCTCTAGCCCAGGTTCTGACAGCTGTAACCCCTTAGCTCCCTGCTAGCAGTAGTTAGCATTTCTTCATCTGAACTTTCATGAAATTCCTCTCTAAGTAATTATTACAGCCTTGGTGCAGCCCTTGATAAACCTCTGCAAATCATCAATTAGTATCCAGATCTGAAAGCCAGCATTCCCTGTGTATGTTAGGAGTTAAGCAGCCCATACACGCTGCTATGAGGGCGTGCTTTCCGTGCTGTACTAGCACGGATCACATTGCATTGCATTGCATGTGCATCCGTTGTGCATGCAATGCGATGCAATGTGAGTAAACCTAAGTACAAAAAGTATGTGCTTGCAGCATGGAAAGCACACCCACAAAGCAGCGTGTATGGGCTGCTTAAGCAGGGGCGGATTGGCCCACCGGGAAACCGGGCCATTTCCCGGTGGGCTGGCCAATATCCCACCAGAACGGGCTGCCTCACCCCCTGGCCGGGCCGCAGACTGCATCGCCGCAGTGTCAGCGGTTAGCAGCCGTGGCCGCAGCATTATGCCCACATTCAAAATGGCCGCGGGAGGGCTGCTGCGCATGCGCGGCTGCACGCAGCTCCCCCGCGGTCAGAGCCGGCAGTCACCTCTCTCCACACAGACTGGTGGTCTGAAGATGACAGTGGTGCGGGCTCCTCTTGCCCAGTCTCCGCTACAGTAGGAGCAAGTTTCATCTTTGCTCCTTTGTCCATGGCTAGCCATGGCTAGCTATGCCTATTCTATTGTTCTCAGCTGCAATACAATACGTATTGCAGCTGAGAACAATAGAATAGCCATGGCTAGCCATGGCTAGCCATGGCCAAAGGAGCAAAGATGAAACTTGCTCCTACTGTACTTCTGCTTCCGACCTCAGAAAGAGGTAAGGGAGGGGGGAATCATATACCAAACCTAGCTGCCCCAGTCCTCCATTGCCCATCGCTCATTCACTCCTTCTCCACAGTGTGCCCTGTTTGTGGGGACACACTGTACGATCACACGCTGGAAACAGTACCGCTCCCGGGGGGGGGGGAAGAAAGAGTGATCTACCTCTGGGCTGCACTAGAGAACCTGTGCCACAGCATTGGTAAAAGTGGCACAGAGTAGTTTGTAGTTTGCTATTAGTGTTGCATTGTTTACATCCAGGTGTGTGGGGGGGGGGGGGGCATGGTCCGATGGCATGTGATGAGGTATGAAGAGAGCACTAAAAAGTACGTAGGCTGGTCTGGTGGCACCTACTAAGGTCTGATGGGCATTGAAGGCATGTGATGGTTAAGTAGGGATTTAAATATATTTAATATAATATTGTGCTTCACATTAGTGCCCACAATTTGCAACTCAGCTGGAGTCATGCAATTTCTATTATGAAAGCTATTAAAAATGCGCCCACTGTCCACCTGTAGCTCATTATAATAAGTTCACAGCACAAAATGAAAGCTAGGCAAATTGGCGCATCTCTCTACCAAATAAGAACGCCTTCACTCTACTCACTGTGCGGTACTTGTGTAATATCTGGGCGCCCGATTTTTGATCAGGTCGGACAAATCGCGTCAATGGCATCGCAACCAAATCGCACGTGATGCGATCAACGCGATTTTCCATAGGATTCAATGTTAAAATGGTCCTGTTCATTTCCCCACAATCCAAGTGGGCATAGAGTTGATTTTATATAGCGAGGCGAGCGCAGCGAGGGGACGCGGACTACATTTTAAGTAATCCGCGTCCCCTCGCTGCGTTCGCCATGCTTCGGGCTCGGTGGCTCGCTGCGCTCGCCACGCTATATAAAATCAACTCTGTGCCCACTTGGATAGTGGGGAAATGAACAGGACCATTTTAACATTGAATCCTATGAAAAATTGCGTCCATTGCATCGCATCGCATGCGATTTGGTCGCGATGCGATCAACGCGATTTTACCGGAAAATCGCGTCCATCGCATCTGATTGTATGCCTTAAGTTAAGGCATACAATCAATCGCATCGGGTGCCCAGATAAGTACCCACTGTGCACGTTAAATATATGGTAATATAGCCTGATCATCATGTGTTTAGGGTCCGCTGCACTTCTGTCTGCTGCCCGTACTCTGTACTTTGTCTTAATCCAATCTGAGTGTTAAACCAGATGCAATTCCCAAGTGCCAGCGCTGCGGTCGTCTCCTGAGACTGCATCATGGCTGCAGCCTGTGAAATGTTTTACACTATTGACCATACCCCTGCCCTCAGGTACATATACGGTCCATGCAAGCCCACGGCCTCCTAGACACAACCTAGGGATATATACTTTCCACCCCATTTATTTTTTTGCTATTGTGGAGACCAAGGTGCTTTTATTTTATTCCTTTGGGGGGCTAATGTTTAATGGGGTTTTTTTTTGTCTGGTGTCAGTGTATTTTGTTCCCATGTTGGGGCCACCAATGTGTATCATTTTCTGTTTGGGCCAATGTTTGTTTTTACTTTGGGGCCAGTGTATTTATTCCTGTGGGGGACTATGTTTTTGTTTTCTTTAGGGTTTTTTTTCCTGTGGGGTCAGTGCTTTTTATTTATGTATTTGGTGGCCAGTGTTATGGTGTTCGTACAGAGTTGCTGATGTGCAAGCACCAACAAGTCTATTATAACTGTGTTACGCTTTCCTTCGGGTTACAGGGGGTCAGCTATTCACAGTATGGGCGTGTTATCGGAGTGATATGGGCGAGTTGCTGATAGTGGTGGCATACAGAGAAGCTGATTTGCACGCATTGGAGGCTATACTGAGACGGATGATCTGCATCTAGGATAGGGCTGGTGAAAGTTTCAATAATGCAGCCAATGGTGGCAGCGTAGCAGCATTAGCATAAAGTTGCATATGCAACTGCATAAAAAATACAAGGAAGGCCGCAACTGTATGCAACTCTGAATCAGATTCTATTAGTAGGGATCTGCCCCCTCTTGACAGACTCCACCCCCTCAGCAGACCCCGCCCCAGGGCTGCTTCCATAAATTTCCCGGGCTGGTTTTACATCCCAATCTGCCCCTGTGCTTAAGGCTTCAGTGTTTTATAGCCTACTAGGCCTCTCTCCAATTCAAGCCTGCCTGGAGTACTGACATCACAGGATCTGATCACCTGAGCATGAACTCTCCAATCCTGTGTCAGCCTGACTCTCTCTGTATCACCTGTCTCCAGTCATCCATCAGCTGGGTAAAAATACAGAGACCTGGGACTCCAAGGGTGTCAGTTTCTCAAGTCACGAAGCTCAGTGTGAGCTTGATATCTGAGCCTTCAGTGTGGAATTACTGACCTCCCTGGTTCATAGTTACCTGCACCTGTGCTCCACCTGCATCCTGCACCTGTGCTCCACCTGCATCCTGCACCTGTGCACCTCCTGATGTCCGGTCCAGTATTCCTGGTCAACCAGTCCAGCCTCCATTCGTATCCTGTATCCAATCCGGTACAGTCCTATCAATATCTTGTCTCATCCATAGAACACTAATAACTCATACTATTCAGTCATTCAACTAATACATTCATCATCCTGCTTCCAATAGCAACTTCCTGGTGATCCAGTGGTCAGGATACGGCTCTCTCTGCTGAAGCCCGGGTTCAATTCCCGGTTAGGGTTTGATCTCTGCCTCTTTACCTGTTTCCACCCTCTTGCACAGACTTCACACACACACGCCGGGTTCACAAACTCATAGCCATGACAATATTGGGATGTTGTGTTTGAATATCAGCATTTTGTATAAGTTTCCAATTTGGTTTTAATTCATCTAAGGGTCATTTGCCACATCGGAAGAATAAATCGTGCATATCATTTGATGTGTATGCTCAATTATGCACTCCCATGGGTCCCATACAACACCTTCCAGGTGACTGTGCTGTGCAGCCCAGGGCCGGATTAACAATGGGCCTGATGGAGCTACAGCTCCAGGCCCACAGCTGAGGGCCAGAGCTTTCCAACGAGCCCCGCATCGCTAGCCCCCCTGAAACTGGTGATACCACCAGGCAAAGCTGGAACGTTTTCCCCATAGGATTACATGGGGCCCGCTAATTCCAACCCCTACCCAGTTCCAATGGCTGCCAGTTCCCCTTCCGGCATCACAGAAGCTCTAGGTTGATCTCAGTCGAACCCAAATCACTGGGCCTTCAATCTGATACCAGGCTGGTCCATATAGGTTCATTGGTTCTAGAGATATTGTGGGTAAACCAAATTTTTCATTTCTGAAATGTAATTTCATGGCTGTTCATGTTGTTTGAGGGAAGATTTCTCTGAAACCAAACGGCCCAGTTTCACAGGACCAAAATCATTCAAAGCCCACATGTAAATGGGTCAGTTGGTTCCGAAGATATAGCTGGTTGTTTAAAGGGGGTTGTTTCAAATAGCTAGGACCTGCAGTGCTCTGAATACAGCCAGGCAGCCCCCTCTCTCTGCCCGGCTGTCAAAGGCTGTCATTTCTGCTCGGCGGCAGCTGTCCCCCAATTACCGCAAGCATGTATTCCCCCTTGGCACTGATCATGTAATCCCACATGACAATGAGCATGGAACCCCTGGCAATGAGCATGGGACCCCTGACAATGAACAAGTATGTAAGCAGCACTTATGTAGTATAATTTTTAATAGGTACAGTATTATGGTGTTTGGCATAATACGTAATGGACATTATGGTGTATGGCTTAACATGTAATGGGCAATGCCCCTGTTTATGAAGCATATTGTGCATTATTGCTCAATCCATGTGGCATAACGTGAATTTTGACTCATGTACCATAGTGTGAATTGTCTCAGTCAGTGTGAATTTTAGCTCATTCCATGCGGCATAATGTGTAAGAGGCAAGTACAGTAGAAGGGGGTTACTATTGTGTTGCATGATTTGTATAAGGGGTATATGGTGTGGTAAACTTAGGTGACCACATAATAGGTGCTGAAATGTTGTCTACCAAGTTTCGGCTTTCATTATTTTTTTTTATGACTGGAGTGCTGCCTCACTCCGCAAGTATCTTAGGACATCGGCATCCTGTGGGTGCACCTTTGGAGGGCACCCGCCAATATATCTCCCTGCATTTTTCCTATGCCAGCCCCCTGCCTTTTCCAGGCATATATAATTATTTCTGCAAAGAAAAATACATGTTGCAGATTCACACTCCATATTATTAAACAATAATAGAGGTTCTTGGTATATCAATTGGCCAAGAAATATTTGCCCACCAACCAGCTTCACGGTGACCTCATTTCTGGTGGGTCCCTAATACTAAGTTTGAATCTGGGGTGCGGAACCTCAAAAAGGTTGGCATATATATAATTAGTTGAAAGTGTTTACACACCCATGAGCAGACCACCCAAACAGAACACTGGTCACGCCCCCCACATTACTAGGTGCTGACCACAACCCCTATTGTTACACATAATAGGCCCTTGATAATTTTCAGCTCCAGGCCCATTTAGACCTTAATCAGGCACTGGTGCAGCCAACTGAACAGTATCACATGCAGTTCACAAGCAATTTAGCATAGTCCGGAGCAAAGGTAAATCGTCCCGTGTTTCCGTAAGATTGACAGTTGTCCTGGTGTGTACCTACCCTTAAGGTGGCCATACACACACAGATTTATCTGCAGATCTGTCTGGCTGGATCAAAAACATGGTTATGGATGAGAACAAATGACAGTTGCCCATTTGCTTGGAAAACTGGCAAACTGTCACTCATCCATAACCATGTTTTTGTTCCAACCAGCTAGATCTGCAGATAATTCTTACTAGTGTGTGGGCACCTTAACAATTTGTAACTCGTCCAATAAATGGCAAAAAAAAATAAAATCAATCTACTGTATGAGCAAATTTCACTATTGGGGTGTTGATCACTATTGTGCAAAATCGCAATCCTATCGATTATCGAATGACTGCACTTGCGTACAGATCATAGTGCACGTGCGCAAGCTAAAATAGTGACTGATTCAGAGATGTACGATATACAGTAATGCATTCACAGCTGTGATTCCTTACGCACAGTGGCGCCGGAACGGGGGGGGCGAGGGGGCAGCTTGCCCCCCCCAAAATTTCTGTGGCGGCGGCGCTAAGGCAGATGCGGAAGCCAGGGGAAGGAGACGTGACGTCTCCTTCCCCTGACTAGTGAGCGGCTCATGTGGGCGGGGGCTGAAAAAGCGGCCAGCGCGCGCCAAGCCCAGCCGCCCTCCCTCCCGCCCGGCGCTGCCCGGCCGTCCTCCCTGCTGCCCGGCCGCCCTCCCTCCCGCCCGGCGCTGCCCGGCCGCCCGCCCTCCCTCCCGCCCGGCGCTGCCCGGCCGCCCGGCGCTGAACGCCCGCCCTCCCTCCCGCCCGGCGCTGCCCACCCGCCCGCAGAATCAAGGACCAAAGAGGTGAGCAAAATTGCCAGCAGTGTCCCCATATTGCCAGCATTGTGCCCTTATTGCCAGCATTGTGCCCTTATTGCCAGCAGTGTCCCCGTATTGCCAGCATTGTGCCCTTATTGCCAGCATTGTGCCCTTATTGCCAGCAGTGTCCCCGTATTGCCAGCAGTGTGCCCTTATTGCAAGCATTGTGCCCTTATTGCCAGCAGTGTGCCCTTATTGCCAGCATTGTGCCCTTATTGCCAACAGTGTCCCCATATTGCCAGCAGTGTGCCCTTATTGCCAGCATTGTGCCCTTATTGCCAGCATTGTGCCCTTATTGCCAGCAGTGTCCCCGTATTGCCAGCAGTGTGCCCTTATTGCCAGCAGTGTGCCCTTATTGCCAGCAGTGTCCCCGTATTGCCAGCAGTGTCCCCGTATTGCCAGCAGTGTCCCCGTATTGCCAGCATTGTGCCCGTATTGCCAGCATTGTCCCCATATTGCCAGCATTGTGCCTGTATTGCCTGTATTGCCAGCAGTGTCCCCGTATTGCCAGCATTGTGCCTGTATTGTGCCCGTATTGCCAGCATTGTGCCTGTATTGTGCCCGTATTGCCAGCATTGAGCCCTTATTGCCAGCATTGTGCCCTTATTGCCAGCATTGTGCCCTTATTGCCAGCAGTGTCCCCGTATTGCCAGCAGTGTCCCCGTATTGCCAGCAGTGTCCTCGTATTGCCAGCAGTGTGCCCTTATTGCCAGCATTGTGCCCTTATTGCCAGCAGTGTGCCCTTATTGCCAGCATTGTGCCTGTATTGCCAGCATTGTGCCCTTATTGCCAGCATTGTGCCCTTATTGCCAGCATTGTGCCCTTATTGCCAGCATTGTGCCCTTATTGCCAGCAGTGTCCCCGTATTGCCAGCAGTGTCCCCGTATTGCCAGCAGTGTCCCCGTATTGCCAGCAGTGTCCCCGTATTGCCAGCAGTGTGCCCGTATTGCCAGCAGTGTCCCCGTATTGCCATCATTGTGCCTGTATTGTGCCCGTATTGCCAGCATTGTGCCCGTATTGCCAGCATTGTGCCCGTATTGCCAGCATTGTGCCTGTATTGCCCGTATTGCCAGCAGTGTCCCCGTATTGCCAACATTGTGCCTGTATTGGCAGCATTGTCCCCGTATTGGCAGCATTTTTTGGACATCGACCAAAATCATTTCAAAATTCCGGACTCCATCAAAAATTACTTGCCTACCCCTGGCCTATATTACTGATTAATCGCAGCCGCCCGCCCGCACAGCTGCTTTAGCGCCTCAGCAAGAATCCGATTCCTATTCGCAGCCGTCCGCCCACATGGATGACTGCTGCGGGGAGCCGAAGAGGAAGGAGGGACACGCGGGCGTAGAGACCCTCCCCACTTGAAGCAGCCCAGAGCAGAAGCGGTGCATCTGAGTGTGGCAACGCTGCAATAGCAGCGCCCACACTAGAACGCCCCTGCACAGGAGAGGAAGCCAGCGCCAGCCTGACCGATGGCCGGAGGACCAGTCGAGACGGGCAGGAGCCTGCACCTTGTTCCAGGATACAGGTACTCTCCCTTACAAGGGCCCCTGACTGGTGTCCCACGCTCCACTCCCTGCCACCAACGTCTCGCTGTGCTAAAGCTAGGAGCCCACGTTGAATTCCCTGTCCCTACCCTGATGTGTGGCTGGAGCCTCAGGGACTCCCGGAAAAGACCCTCTTTGCCCCATTCATCATTTGCCCGTCTGCCGCTCCGTAGAAGTACAAAGTGTACTTTCCCTGCTAGAACTGAATGCATGTGTCAGCAGGCTCTCAGCATTGCAGCACTCCTGCTCTAGCTCCAGCAGTGACAGTCCCCTCAATCCCCCCGGTGTATAATGCCCACGTGTATATGCCGCTGCCCTGTGCATAATGCCCATGCGTAAATGCAGCTGCCTTGTGTATAATGCCCACGCATATATGCCGCTGCCCTGTGTATAATGCCCATGCATATATGCCGCTGCCCTGTGTATAATGCCCACGTGTATATGCCGCTGCCAGTGTGTATAGTGCCCGGGGGTAACATATAGCAATTTAGGGGGCGCCAAAATGAGATTATATCTTGCCCCCCCCAACCTAAAAACGTTCCAGCGCCCCTGCTTACGCAGCAGATGTTTTATAACATGATAATGCTGCCACCACCGGAAAATGGGTACAGACACGCAGCAGTGCTTGCCGCCATTTCTGTAACCACTCCCTTTTTCTATAGCCACTCCTTGTTAACTTCCCCTAAATAGTCCCAGACTGTCAATTAATTTGCAAATACATCATTGCTGCCAGGGGCATCGCTAAGTTACCTTGGCACATGCGAAGTGCAATTATGCTGCATACGTAGTCGCATACCTCCCAACATTGGTGGCAGTGGAGGTGGGACACAAGGGCGTGCCCAAAACTAGAGGGCTTGGCCTCCTGGACAGGGGGCATGGCCTATGTCTGTGGAGCTCCCGTGAGGCCACCCCCGTCTTTTCCGCTGTTGGGTGCATGTGTGAGAGCTGCTGGCCATGCCCCCATCCCCTCTTTACAGTGAATAGACACTGTGCACATGCTAAGCAGAGCAGTGGGTAGCAGGGGGGACTCCCAACCGCCCCACACCACGGGACAGTGCAGGACACAGGACCATCCCAAAAAAAAATAGGACAGTCCCGAGGAAATCTGGACAGTTGAGAGATATGTAATCAGCTGATAATCTGTAATCGACGTAAATATCAGCATTGCGTACATCTGGGAATGAGGCCTAATGTTTGGATTTCTATGTAGAAAAATACAGAGTATTTTGTCCCTTATTCTGGGTGACTCACAGGGCTGCTACATTCGCAGCCTTGCAAGTCCCCCAGATGCCGCCCGCCACTCGCAGGTCCGAACGCCCCCACCCACCCGCGTGCACGCCGTGTTTACCCACACGGCTCGCAGGCTATGGGGAATCACCCACATCATTCGATGGTCCGGTGATGTTAGCTGCCCACACCCTCGTCACCAGGCGACTTCAGCATTGGGATTCAGCCGGTTCGCACCGGTTCTCCAGAACCGATACCTAATATACGATCGGTTCTGCAGAACCGGTGGCTAAGGAGCGCTGACAAGGTACTTGAACTTCTTGAAGTAGCTGTGACAGCCGGGCAGAGAGCTGCGTTCTGCCCGGCTGTATACTGAAAGCAGGTCCTCCACCATCCGTGGCTATTTTGAATGCTACTGCAGCTGCTGGACCGCGAGCCAGTAGGTCCGGCAGCCAATAAAGAGTGGCAATGGGGGCTTCTTATTGGCTGCCGGACGCGAGCTCCTACTGTCTCTCGGTCCAGCGGGAGAATTCAAAATAGCCACGGACCTGCTTTCAGTTCAGTATACAGCCGGGCAGCATGCAGCTTTCTGCCCGGCTGTCACGGCTGCTTACAACCGCCTCTCCTCTCTTAGCTGAGCGCTCCATGGTGGCAGTCATCCCTGCAGTCTCCTATGTTTGCAGTTACTATGTATGCAGTTTCTATGGGGCCCAACAAGTTCTAGTTACGCCCCTGGCAACCAGCATGTATTCCCCCTTGGCAATGAACATGAAGCGCCCCTGGCATCCAGCATGAAGCGCCCCTGGCATCCAGCATGAAGCGCCCCTGGCATCCAGCATGAAGCCCCTGGCATCCAGCATGAAGCCCCTGGCATCCAGCATGAAGCCCCTGGCATCCAGCAACACCCCCCTAGCAATGAGCATGTAGGTAAGTGGCACATGTTTCAAATATGTTATGGGCATCATGGTGTGCGGCAAAATGCGTAACTGGCATCATGGCGTGGGCCGTGTAGCACAATGTGTAATGGGCATTACGTTGTGTGGCCATATGTGTTATTGGCATTATGGCATGTGGCTTTATGTGCAATAGGCATTAGGACATAGAACCTATTGTTAATTTATTTGAACCCCCCCCCCCCCGTCCTAGGTGCGTGCACCCGGCGAAAACTCTGCAGAAATGCGTGCACACGGAGGATCCGAACACACCAGAATAACCCCCTTTGTGTGAGTGTGTGTGCATGTTATCTTATGGCAGTCTGCCAAGTCAAAGGAGGTGATATGCGAAGAAAAGTTTTCTCGTTTGAAGTGTAGGTTTTCTCCCTTATTTAATCTTAGAAAAATATTAGCAGAGACAATACATTAAGGCATGATCTGAAGGAAAAGCACGTTTTCGATGACAGCCCCAATGTATTCTCACTGAGGAATTATAGCTCATGTATCACACCTGTATGTTTGTTACTTGTCAATCATGTGTGTGCAACAGTCACAACAGTACTTTATCTGAGCTCAGTTAGAAATACATTGGTCATTGATATTCTGACTGCAATTAACATCTTTATTAAAAACAGCAATAACTGATCATTGCAAATAAACATCTTGTTTGTTTTTTCAACAGTTATTAAATTTAAATATTGTTAAAACATGTAGGTAATACCGCTTTCACACTGCCAAAACGTTTCAAAAACAGGTATTTTTAAACGGTATTTAAAACGGTTCTGAGACTTCACATTGCAGTAGATTACCGTTTTAAATACCGTTTAAGTACCATTCACATCAGTCAACCCGTTTAATCCCCTGAACATGTTTCAAGGGAGAATGCAGGGGACAGCCTATCACAGGTCTGTAATCTGTTGTTTTTACTAAATACCGTTTCAGAGCCATTCTCACTGCATAAAAAAACAGCTCTGAAACGTGTAGGACTCTGCTTTTTAAACGTTTTGAAATACCGGTTATCTTTAACCGGTAAATCAACTCTGGCGCTTTCCCACTGCAGCCTTAAATGTTTTGAAATGGGAAAAAAAAGGCAATATTTATATTTAACAAGTGCGGTGTGAAAGGGGTATAAAGGTGCCCATACACGGTGCAATGAACTCTGTGCATTTAGTACTAGATTGCCTAAAATCTAGTACAAAAAGCATACAATGTGCTATAGCGCCATGCTTTTTGTACTAGGTACGATGCAATCTAGTACTGAAAGCACGGGCTGCACAGACCTTGGGGGTTATTCTGGTTCACTTGCAAAGGCACAATCACTCTCTGATGGACAAAACCATATGCACTGCTGCAGGTGGGGCTGATGTAACATGTGCAGAGAGAGTTACAGTTGGATGGAGTTTGTACTTTAAACTGATATTGCAGTGTAAAAATAAAGCAGCCAGTATTTACCCTGCACAGAAATAATAAAAGACCCAAACGTAACTCTCTCTGCACATGTTACATCAGCCCCACCGGCAGTGCATATGGTTTTGTTCATCAGAGAGTGATTGTGCCTTTCCGAGTGAACCAGAATAACCCCCTTAATGTGCTGTGCGATGGGATGTGCACAGGAGCGTGCATCTCACCGCCCTGCCCTGTCGCACCGTATATATATGGGCACCTTTAAAAATTATTTTAATTATAGAGATTAGTTATTGTAAAATACTGTAAATGTCTATTTTCATTTTATTATTTCTCTATCATGAAATAATACACTCTTCGATTTGGGCCTGATTTCACCTGATTCCGCCGGGTCGGGTCGAGAAATCGGGTGAAATTGGGACAAATCTCATGTGTATGACATCTGATCCAAAAATAATCGGTTCCAAAAACAATTAGGACAAAAAGAGTAGGGATCCCTGTAATTGTGAACCAGCACTGGGCTCCAACTGCCAGCGATGTCATGTCACAGCCGGGGGCCACTTTATATGCAAGGCTCCCCGGACGAAACATGAACACCCTGGCTGGTCAGTCCTGGACGGGGTACCTGGGGGAGAGGGGATCCCCCCCCCCCAATAAAGGGATGTCCCCAGCGCCCCGGGGCAATGGATGACGGGCTGATTATTTTGTGGTTAAAAAATAGAAATAAAATTTAACATTTTGTTGTGCTGTGGAACAACAAGTCCCAGCAAGCCTCCCCGCATGCAGGGACTTGGGGAACCACAAGTCCCGGCATGCGGGGCATTAAAGGGGATACTGGGACTTGTAGTACCACTGCATAACCAATGTTACAATAAATACACACTGAAACCCAGAAAAGTAGAACTTTATTAACATACGTGCACAAACCCATTCACACACGCAAACATACATACATGCATACATACTTAACTCCCCATATGCTCCGCTACAGGTCTGTCCTCTTCTCCAGTTTTGCCGTGTGCAATTTTTTGCTCACAGCAAAACGTCAGATTTTAAACGCAAATCACACACTACTATATGTGCGATTTTTGGTAAACGAGCGATTTTGTCCTGTTTTGATGAAAAAACAGGGCAACCTGCCCACCCTACATCACTATGCCACCTCCCCACACTACATGACTATGCTACCTCCCCACGCTACATCACTATGCCACCAGTGCGCAGTGTGAGGAGGTGGCATAATGATGCAGTGTGGGGAGGTAGTACTGTGATGCAGTGTGGGGAGGTAGCATTGTGATGCAGTGTGGGAGGTGGCATGGTGATGTAGTGTGGAGAGGTGGCATGGTGATGCAGTGTGGAGAGGTGGCATGGTGATGCAGTGTGGAGAGGTGGCATGGTGATGCAGTGTGGAGAGGTGGCATGGTGATGCAGTGTGGGGGGGTGGAATAGTGATGTAGTGTGGGTAGGTAGCATAGTGATGTAGTGTGAGGAGGTAGCATAGTGATGCAGTGTGAGAGGTGGCATGGTGATGTAGTGTGGGGAGGTGGCATGGTGATGTAGTGTGGGGAGATAGCATAGTGATGCAGTGTGGGAGGTGGCATGGTGATGTAGTGTGGGTAGGTGGCATGGTGATGTTGTAAGGGGAGATAGCATAGTGATGCAGTGTGGGAGGTAGCATGGTGATGTAGTGTGGGGAAGTGGCATGGTGATGTAGTGTGGGAGGTAGCATAGTGATGCAGTGTGGGAGGTGGCATGGTGATGTAGTGTGGGGAGGTGGCATGGTGATGTTGTATGGGGAGATAGCATAATGATGCAGTGTGGGGAGGTAGCATAGTGATGCAGTGTGGGAGGTAGGATGGTGATGTAGTGTGGGGAGGTAGCAATAGTGATGCAGTGTCCGGAGGCAGCATATTGATGCAGTGTGGGAGGTGGCATGGTGATGTAGGGTGCAACCACACCCTGCTGCCCACCCAAGAGATCTTCTTTGTGGCAGCACAATAGGCCCTTCATACATTTCAGCTCCAAGCCCATGTGAAGCATAATCTGGCACTGGAAAGGAATGAATGTAGACAGTGATAAATTGCTCTGACATAGTGTCATGAATGATTAATGGCTGCTTAACACTGTTAATTCCATCATCTAAAAGTGACTTGTTATAGAACAGAACATTTCTCATTTCAGCCTTTTTATTGTAGCTGTCTGAAAAGCGACTGTTTTGTTACATAGCTTCCGTACATTATTACTCAGGTGTCACTGGCTAAAAGAATAGCAAACAGCTTATATTAGGACTGTTTTGTCCTTTTGTCTCCATGGAACTTTGATGAAAACTGTGCCACGGGTAACTCTGCAGAAAAGTCATGTAGCCTGTAGCAACCAATCAGAAGTTTGCTTTCATTTTCTAAAATGTTCTTTAAAAAAAAAATGAAAGGAAAGATCTGATTGGTTACTATGCAATAGGTCTACATGGAAATGGTTGACAGGAAAAGGTTGACATGAGGTTTTAATTTTTTTTGTGTCCATGTTGACATCTGTCAACATGGACCCTCAATTAGTGTAACACGTACATATGCATGGTTCACTTCTCTCGCCATGCCCCGGGCACTTCACCATTCCCAATTGTAGTCCACGTGAACCTTTTCACTTTTCGGCCAGTGCCATCTCGACCTATTGCTTGTGTTGACCTTTTGCCAATCTTCTTCCTGTCGACCAATAGTGGACGTCGACCTAGCCATTGTTGACCTAACATCAGGAACCAATTAAAGATATGCTCCTTTGTTTGGTTAAGTGGTTTTGCCTCGTCCAATATACGGCCTGATTCAGTTTGGTTAGCAAAGCAAAAAACATGCATTTGGTCAAAACCATGCTGCACTGCAGAGGGGCTCGGTGATTTATTTTGTAAGGCAAAAAAAAAAAATGGTAACATTTTTGCAGACTTTGCTTACGCCCTGAGTCTAAGTGATGTAAAAGATATATATATATATATATATATATATATATATATATATATATATATATATATATATATATATATATATGCCAAATCTCAAGAAGATTGGATAATATTTAGAGGTTACACACTTTGATCAGTTTTGTAAAAGTAGGCAAAAAAATAAGATTTTTCGGGGTACTTGTTTCCTAGCACGGCGCCCGTCGGGGTACATCGCATGCCTTAAGTTAAGGTACTTAAGGCATGCGATGGACGCGATGGACCCGATTTTCTGTCTTTAACTAGCTAAATTGCCGGTAAAAGTGAAAATCGCGTCCATCGCGATGCGAGCGCAGCGAGCCACCGAGCTCGAAGCGTGGCGAGCGGATAAGGATACCTGTGAAGCCCAAGAGGGGACGTGGATACCTGTGAAGGTATCCGCGTCCCCTCGCGGGGCTCGCTGCGCTCGCCACACTTCGGGCTCGGTGGTTTGCTGCGCTCGCCACACTTTCTATTCTCAACTCCACGCCGACGTGGATAGTGGGGGTATGAAAAGGTCGTAGGACGCGTACCGCCTCCCCTCGCGGGCTCGCCACACTTCGGGTTGGCGTCAATACCGGGGTGGCGTTAACAATGGGGGCCATTTGAAACCTCAGGGGGGTTTTCTATGAAAATGGGGTGTTTTGGGGCATTTTTACATTAAAATCAATGCAAAATCTGGTCTGATCTGATTCCAATGTAAAAATCGGGTCAATCGCGTCGATCGCATCGCATGCGATTTGGTTGGCATGCGATGCGATCGACGCGATTTTTCCGACGCGATGTGCTGCACATACTTTTTGTACTTGCTTTTCATCGCATCGCATTGCATTCACAACGCATGCACAAGGCATGCGATGCGATGCATGCTATTTAAGCTCAAAATGCACGCCCACATCGGGACGTGTATGGGCACCTTTAGAGAATCACAGCAGTATTCTGTCATGTCGTGGATCCCAAACAATTCAAACAACGTCTTTGTTTTGTTAGTTACGAAATGGCTCAGGTATTTTCCTTCAAAAACTAGGTTTTTACCCTCTAATTGTTTCATTTCCTTTTTCTTTGCAGGTTTGGTTTCTAAAGGTGCGTACACACGGTGGAGATATATTGCTCAGCCATATATTGCTAGCAATATGTGGCTGAGCAATATATTGCCCAGTGTCTCCTTTGCATCAGCGACCAGAGATGGTCGCTGATGAAAGGGAACCTCTGCTGGCGGTGCCGCAGAGGTAATCAGCTGGTCGCAGGAGCAAGCTCCTGCGACCAGCGATTAGAAAGGGGCTGAAAATGGGAGCGCACACCCGGTGATTTATCGCTGGGGCACACTTCCATCACTGGCAAAATGGTCGCCTGCGACCAGATTTCCAGCGATTTCAGCCCCTATCGCACCCATGTGTACGGGGCTTAAATGTTCATTCATCCGTCTTTTTGGAGGTAGTTAACCATTTCTACTCGGTGTTCTTCTAGAAAGCCTTGAACGGGACTTTCTTTCTTGGAGCATTGTCGTATATGACTTCTTATCAAGTGTAGTACAAAGCACTTCAATATTAGAAATTTCACTAGTTTGAGATAAAAGTGATCAATGTGTGCAACCACTAAATATTATCCAATCTTCATGAAATTTGGCATATATATATATATATATATATATATATATCTTTTACATCACTGAGACTCGGGGCATAAGCAAAGTCATCTGAAAATCACATCTTTGGAAAAATGAAACACCCTAAGGGGGGCAGATGTAACAGGTGCAGCGATACTTAGATTTTGGTGGGGTGTGTTCAAACTAAAACCTAAATTGCAGAGTAAGAATAAAGAAGTCAGAAGTTACCCTGCACAGAAACAAAATAACTCCCCCAAATGTAACTCTCTCTGCACGTTACATCTGACCCACCTGCAGTGCAGCATGTTTCACCCTTTTGCATGCTTTTTTGCTTTGCTAACAAAGGCAAATCAGTCCCATTGTCCCCCATCTGGACTTCACAGAGCCAAATACACAGGTCCCATTGTGTACATCAGTGGTTCTCAACCTCGGTCCTCAGGGACCGCCAACAGTGCACGTTTTGCAGGTCTCCGCACAGAATCACAGGTGATATAATTAGCTTCACCTGTGATCTTTTAAAATGTGCCAGTGAGTAATTAGTGCACCTGTGCACCTGCCAGGTGACCTGGAAAACGTGCACCGTTGGGGGTCCCTGAGGACCGCGGTTGAGAACCACTGATGTACATGATGTGAGAGGCTGAACGAGGCCTGTGGTTGCAAAAATAATAGAATTACATTTTCCACCCCTTTACCACTGAAAAAAATGTATTTTGTGCTGCAACCCACAGTATAAGATGTATGCTGAATGTATGCAATGCATGTATTACAATACATACGGGTATATTCAATGCCGTTTGGGTGAGCTATGACGGCGAGCAGTGCCTATTTCTCACCGTCATAGCCCACCCTCAGTATTCAACCCACCCCTTGCACTCGCTGTTTTCACCTCGCTGGTTCTAAAAAGCGAGGTGGAAACGTTGACTATGGCCGTCAAAACGGCAAGGCTCGCGGCTATATGCAGTGGGATTAACCCCTTGAGTGGGGGCTTTTGCTGGGGCAGGACAAACCTACCAGGGCAGGTTTGCCCTGCCTCAGCAAAACCCACCACAGATGATTAGGCGCTCCCCCCCTCACCTTCACTCCAGCGTTCCCCTGCCGCCGCTGCCCAAGCCGCCTGTCAATTATCACACAGGCGGCAGGCTCGGGGATGTTTTGCGGCGGCTCGGGAGGACTCGGGCGCCTGAGTGCTCCCGAGTCCCCCCGAGCCGCCCCGAACATCCCCGAGCCTGCGGCCTACGTCATAGCTGCAAAATGACAGGCGGCTAGAGGCTAGGGGAAGAGCTAGAGGCTTTTTAGAAGAGCTCCGGAGTACGATCACCGGAGCACAGTGACAGGTGCACAGTGACAGGTGATTGGGGGGGCTGGTGGAAGCAACGGGGGGCTCAAGAGGTGGTGCGCCAGTGGTGCACACCTGGACACCACTGGCACACACCTATTTCATATTTGTGGTATGCCCGGAAACTTTCCGGGACAGCCCGCTGCGGCAGCGCAGCTGAGCCCTGAAAATTTCCGACCTGCAAAACGTGCACTGTTGGCGGTCCCTGAGGACCGAGGTTGAGAACCACTGATGTACACAATGGGACCTGTGTATTTGGCTCTGTGAAGTCCAGATGGGGGACAATGGGACTGATTTGCCTTTGTTAACTCAAGGGGTTAATGCATTTGCGACGAACCTCGCCGTTCGGGGGAATCCTCACCAGTCAGATATCTCCGGAACATAGAATAGGGCGAACAGCCGGTGAGGGATTTGGCTGCAAGGATGGCTTGTTTTTGGCGAGCCGCCCCAAAAACAAGCCATCCTCGCCATACAAACTCCCTCGCCCGCCGCATTGAATATACCCCAATGTATTCAGTGTATGCTGAAGCTTATTAGTAAATGACACATTTCTGAGATATACCTTACAGAAGTCAATGCTTCTATGATCCTTTAAGGTACATACACATTGGGCTTTTTTGACCAGCGTGTATGCACAGCGATGATCGCTAAAATCGCTGGGTTAAAATTCGCTCAGTGCATACACACTGAGTGATTTCCCCCCTGCGCAGCAATTTTTGCCACTGTGAATGGCTTTCCATAGCACACTATGGAAAGCTGTTCAGTCTGCTGGTAATACCAGCAGATGTACTCAAACTATAAATGGGTGGGTGTAAGAAAACAAACATATTACATTTGGCATACTGTAATACCAGCAGATGAACGGCGGCCACCGTCGATGATTCGGGAGCGCGCGTCAGCACTCATCACCTGCCTGTACACACTGGGCGGCTTTTTAGCTCACAGCTCAAACAGTGAAACTGAGCTGCTATCCGCTGAAAATCGCCCACTGTGTATGATCCATAGTTGAATACCCTCCTGCATTCTGCAGGAGACTCCCTGGAATAGCAGCAATCTCCCTCTCTCTCATTAGTCTAGCAATCTCCCTCATGTCACCTAGCCCGCATTGTGTAGCTGTTACATTTTTTGGGAAAAAAGTAACGAGAGAAAGATACATTTACATTGTATCATAAGTGCCATTTCCCAGCTTTGGTGATAAAACACATTGGGGCAAATGTATCATAGCAGCGCTTATCGCGCCGCTATGATACTTCCTGCTTCGCCTCAATAGCGAGGCGAAGCAGGAGGGGAGCCCGACAAGATGTATTAACATCTTGTCTGCCGAAGCGGGGGAGCGTTAACTCCCCCCTCCGGCAATGTCCCTTTCTGGAGATAGCGCATCAGTTAATACTGATGCGCTATCTCCTGTCCCCCGGCCGGCCGCACTGGGCATGCGCGGGATCTCGCTGTTCACGCGAGATCCCCAGCGCAGCCCAGACCTAACAGCAGGGACAGCGCTGTCCCTGCTGTTTAGATAGGGCTTCGCCAGCCTGATGCTGGTGAAGCCAAACCCAGCTTCGTGCGGAATGGTCAGCGATGCTGACCGTTCATACATTCGGCCTGCTATCATTTTGATAGCAGCGCCGATATGGACAGGGGCGCATAGCGCCCCTGTCCTTTACCGCATCTCACCTCCTTCATACATGGGGGATAAGCGGTATCAGTGCACATAACGTGCGCTAATACCCCTTCTCCCCCATAACGACTCTTCATACATCTGCCCCAATAAATCCTATGGCTACATGTATGTCTTGTTCTCCATTTATATAATGTAACCATGTGTGAAGCACAATGATGAACAATCCCCACTTAGGGGCTCATCTACAATTGGATTTAAGTCATTTTAAGATTCACAATCTCTTTTCACAGTCTCTCCATATATGGAGCTAGACGCACCCTTCGGGCGGAGCATGACAATGGGGCACTGTGCAAAATTACAATACCAACTATAATCTCCCTGAAACTAGTTTTCAAAAGTAGGCAACCATGGTGTGATCCTTTACTTTAGAGTGCAGGAACAAAAAAAAAGCACAGATGATATTATATGTCACATAATCACTCCAAGACCCCTTTTCAATGATTAACATGTGTATATCCTGCATCGATTGGCCTGAATGATGTCAAACAAGGCAATAATAAAATAATCTCCTACTGACATGCCCTGCAGATAAGACAGAGAAACACACTGTAAGTACCAAGGTAATAACAGAGTTAGGCAAACACTGAGACCTCCTTGTGATAACTGCAAGTTTAAGGTCAGTTCTATTGTGCAAACATGAGAACATTGCATTGTATAAGATCAGTTTCCTTATTGTAGCAGTTTTACTCCTGGATATATGAAGTAAATAAGTTGAGTTGAGTCCTGTAATATTATATAATGCTAACAGAATAATAGTACAGGTTGAGTATCCCTTATCGGAAATGCTCGGGACCACGAGCATTCCAAATAAGAGATTTTTACGGTTTTTGGAATATATATATATATATTTTTTTTTTTTGTCCCCTGGTAGGTCCCTGATGGTCCCTCTGCGTCCATGGAGTCCTCTGGCGTCCACGGCAGGCCTTCAGCTTCATCTCCGGCGTCTCCAGCGGTCCCAGCCAGGAGTGCATTGCGCGAGTTCCCAGGCGCGCCGGTGACGTCACCGGCGCGCCTAGGAACTCGCGCAATGCACTCCTGGGACCGCTGGAGATGCCGGAGATGAAGCTGAAGGCCTGCCGTGGATGCGGGGGACTAGGTAAGTATAAAAAATGGTCAGGGGGGAAAAAAATTGAAAAAAAACCCACGGTTTTTGGAATTATTCAGATAACGGATATACGGATACGGGATACTCAACCTGTACAAGACTGCTGTGTAAGTCCCAATAGTCTAAAAGACAAATAAAAATGAACAAAATAAGCTCCATTGTGATTCAAGCAAAGCTAACGCCTAAGTACACGTAGAATATAGCGACTGATGTGTGAGGCACTAGTGCAACAGTAGGGAAAATACACCATATATACAATAACGACATACAAAGAAGCAAAAACAAATTCTTATATTATATCAAACTGTTTACTATTATGAAACACTATGAAAATAATTAACAAAAATAGACATCCTAATGGTCAGTACACACCGTGCAATGGTAGCTGAGCAATTTTGGCTTAATATCTCTCAGCAATATATTGCTCAGCGATCATATTGCTCAGTGTACTGTTTTCATCAGCGACCAGCGATTTGGGCTGAAAATTGCAATCAATTCTGTCTCATTCTAGGCCAGATGTATCAAGCTTCAAAAAGTGATAAGGTGGAGAGAGATAAACAATCAGCCACTCAGCTCCTGCCTGTCATTTCACAGGCTGGGATTGAAAAACAACAGGTAGGAGCTGATTGGCTGGTTGTTTATCACTCTCCACTTTATCATTGTTTGAGGCTTGATACATCTGGTCCACTGTCTCTACCTCATTTTGACTAGAAATCCCTGGTCGCTAGTACACAGTGCATTGTGCACCAGCGACCAGCAATTCTTAGCCATAATCGCAGCAGCATTTGACCATTAAGGGCTGGCTGCGGGAGCGTGCTCCTAGTGATTTATCACCCACAACCAGTGGCGGTTTTTTACCTATGGGCTGCAGGACTGCAGCCCCCCCAGGTAAAATCCGCCACTGTAGTGAAGCCAGATGCAGTCTGTGAGACTGCACTGGCTTCACTGTGACTGGCAGTGACTTCCTATTGGAAGTCCGACCTGCCAGTCACCAAGGCAGTCCCATTGGGAGGTGTTCCCTCCCTCCGGGACACCTTTCTGCGGGCTGCCGTGAAAAATCGCCGACTGTGCATGCGCTAGTCCCAGTGCCTGTCATTTGTATTGTACAGGTGGTGGGACCAAGATTCCTTCTATGGGCTGTTGCTGAAGCAGCCCATAGAATCTGGCCGCATGCACAGTACAGATGTTTGTACCGCGCATGAGCCAGTACCGGCGCTTGTCATCAAAGCAAAGGTGCTGGGGACCAGGAGAAGAAGCAGCGGCGGCGGCTGCAGCTGCAGTGGCGACAGGGAGAGGGGGGTGCCTGCATCGCGGTACTGCAGCGGCTGCGGCCAGAGGCAGCCCCCTTCCCCCAAGAAGGTACGAGCCGCCACTGCCCGCAACACAAAAAAAACAGTGGCGATATGGTCACTCAGCAACCATTTAGCCAGCTTAAATCGCCCAGTGTGTGTACAGGGGTTTAAACTCCATACTCCATGATTGGCCGCTGTGCGATATATAATAGCTGAGTGTCCCGTTTCGGTCGCTGATGTAAATGAGACACTGCCAGGGAAAGTTGCAATGGGAAACAGCTGGTCACCCGGAAGCCGCCGGCGGAAGTGGCTCCTGCGACCAGCGACCATTGTGGGGCTGGTCCCGGGAGTGCGCTCCCGGTAGCAGTCGCCCCACACGCATGAGGATATGGTTGGCAGCTCCAACCTCTAGGCTCCAAGCCCTGAAGGGGGACCTGCATGTAAATAGAGCACAGATAACATCTGCACAAGGGGACAGAATGGCTCCTGTCTGGTAATACTCAGCATGCGCTGCAGCAATGCTGCCACACTCTGAGATGATGTACTGATGAATGTGGACACACACATACCATATTTGGAGTAAGGGGCACTAAACTCCAACTTTCCTCTGGGGGAATGAAATTAACTTATGTCCCTGAATCCTTTGTAACCCACATGCTGTTATAAAGTTGTATGTGAGTTCAGGGCAGCCATCGGGAGATCTGCAGGGACTCCAGTCCCGCGCCCAGACAGAATAGGGGCCCAGGACTGGAGATTATCAAGTATAATTTGTCATAAACAAAGATTACATTTTTCTGGAAGCAATGTAGAAGTTGAGCAGTGCTTGCTCTTTTTACCGAAATCGCCAATTTAATACAGTCCAATTTGCAATGAAAATCACACAGCCTGACCTGTCAATTTTTTTCTTACACTTCAATTCGCATCCAGATGGTTTCCCATTAAAAAGTATACAACTCGCAAATTTAATAGGATGCGATTTTTGGAAAAATCACAAAAAAAAAAATAGACCAGAGAGAATTAGATTTGGGTGAGTTATTTTGTTTCTGTGCAGGGAAAATACTGACTGCTTTATATTTACACTGCAATATAGATCTCACTTTGATGTAAAACTCCCACCCAAATCTAATTCTCTCTGCACGTTACATCTACCCCCCTGCAGTGCACATGGTTTTGTCCACTTGAGAAGGAATTTGAACCAGTATAAGGGCCCAAGTACAACATATCGAGTTTGATAGAACCATGCACAGACCAGGGAGATCTGTGCATGGTGTTGTCCAAAAAAATGTGTATAAGTAGGATTAATATTAATATAAAAAGTGGTGAAGTCTGTTTTATGTTTCTTTCTTTTGCCCGGTACACACCAGTACGATGGTGCTCGTGAAAGGGTCGTCACAGGAATGTACGACCCACTCACGAGCTGACGGCGCCGACGACCCACCACTGACACGCCGCGAAAATGCCCCTGATGTGATCGCGATCTGATCACGACCCCCACCCACTGCAATGGTCGTTTCTGAGATCCTACCTGCAGCAGGTAGGATCTCAGAAAAGACAGACCGACCCACGGGGCCGCGCATCGGGATCGCATCAAAAGGACAGCGAAATTCCCCAAAACATGGCCAATTTACATACAATCAGTGGAGATTGTATCTAAATTGGCTCATTTTGGGCCATATCGTCCTGGTGTGTACCCCACATTAGACGAATCGTTAAATATGGAGTTGGGCTGTTCATTGAAATAGTTACAATTGGATATATATAGAAAAATTGGCTAAATGGATTTTATCCCTCTGCAGATGAATTGCTAATTACGTAATCAGATTGTCTATATAAAGAAAAACTAGTAGTGAGAAGTTAGTTAGGGGATTATTCTGGTTCACTCCTTCTAGCAAATTCCTTCTTAGATGGCCAAAACCATGTTCACTGTAGGTGGGGCAGATGTAACATGTGCAGAGAGTTAGATTTGGGTGGGGTTTTACTTCAAAGTGAGATCTATATTGCAGGGTAAAAATAAAGCAGCCAGTATTTACCCTGCACAGAAACAAAATAACTCACCCAAATGTGATTCTCTCTGCACATTTTACATCTGCCCCCCCCCCCCCCCCCCCCCCCTGCAGTGAACATGTTTTGTCCATCCAAGAAGGAATTTGCCAGAAGGAGTAAACCAGAATAAGCTCTTAAGTGCTAAAGAATGCAAGTGGTAAAGTACATGTCCTAAAAGTCCATACACACTGGGCATTTTTGATGATGATGGGGAAAATCGCTGGGCTGAAATACATTCAGTACATACTGTACACACTGTTTTACACCCATTTTGGCGATTTTCCCCGGGGTGGGCAGCTTTCTACTCCAGGGTTGCCGACCCTCCTGGAATTACCGGGAGTCTCCCGAAAATGGGGTCCCCCTCCCGGCCCCCCGGAAGGGTGGGCAACCCTCCTGGAATCAAAGAGACCCCCACTGAGCCCCCCGATCGCGGCATTTAAATGCCGCAATCCGCGGGTCTCAGAGGAGGGGGCGGAACTAAAATGACACACTCGTGTCTTTTAGCCACGCCCCCTCCATGAAGATCAGTGATTGTGTCTATTTCCTGTAATGGGGTTGGGGCTTAATGACGTCACAGTCAAGCCCCGCCCCCTCCCGAACGGGTAATGAAAGTCTCCTCTCCGGGCTTCTCCCGGAGAGGAGCATTTGAAAGTCGGCAACCCTGTTCTACTCCACTGCTCATCTACCAGCAGATGAGCGCCCGGGCCAGCGGTGATGCAGGAGCGCGCATCAGTGTTCACCACTTATTGCTGCCCCGTACACACTGGGCGGCTTTCAAGCTGAAAGCAGCTCAGACGAGTAAACTGAGCTGGGTCTTGTAGTTCCACAACATGACAAATAGGGAAATAAAACACACACACAAACAGTATAACTTTATTACATACTACATTCATTCACACATACATTACCTATGAATTCCCATGAAGGCCTCTTGTAGAATCCAAACGAGCACCATATTGCATTTTTCAGCCACTAATTTGCATCCCATTAAATAGTCGATTTCTTTAAAAAATATGCGATTTGAAAACATGCGATAAGGTGCGATTTCAGAACCTCACTAAAAATAGCATCCTAATAAATATTACCTTGGAGGTCTTACTAGGCATGGTGGGGGTTCAAGACGGGGAAATGGGGCCCTACCTACTTTGTCAGTCCTGGGCCCAACGATTTCTGATGGCAGCCCTGTTTGAGTTTATATTTTAGTAAAGGTTGTTTATACTATTCTCACATGTGCACTTTTCTCTGCAATCACAATTTCTTAGAAATTTGTTCCCGTGGCTTGGAGTCTAGTGTTGCAGCCCTAATGTCACTTGGAAAGAGCTCAAGCAAACAGAGACCTAAGGTGGGAAATGCAGTAGAAACCCTGCTATTGGGGTTTGTACTGCATTTTCAGATGCATCAAAGCCCAACCGGCGGGGCTTTGCTGCGGGGGGTTACGCCAGCTCTAGCTGGCATAACCCCATAGAAGCCTATGGGCTTCATTTCGTGACCCCTGCGGCCCACACTGCCCCCACCACCACCCATCACTGCCCACATTGCTCCCCCTCACCTGATATCTGGGCAGCCTCCTGCTGTGCTGTCTGGACCAGTAACCTCCTCCTCTCTGGCACCTTCTGGGCACAGCATTTCCTGCAGCCATCTGAGCAGGAGGCTGCCAAGCACAGGAGGAGGGGGAGAGCTGTGTGGACCCGCTCACCATCCACTGGCTGCTTCGCAAAGGGCACTTCTTATCGCAAGTGCCGATAGGTCACTCACATGGTTATAAGAGCAGTTCACAGTAGTTACAGGTATAAACTCCACTGGCTCCTAATGTGACCCCAGATTCCCAGTTTATCGCCTAGTAGACTTATCCAGCATCAGGAGCGTTACCCCATCATTCTTGAAGGCAGCTAACTGGTGCGACTAATCAACTTGACTGCAGTTATTTTCTGACCTCAACCAAAGCCTAGACTGGATCCATGTTCTACTGCTGTTATATGCTTAAACAGGGAAATCCTGCTATGCCTGTCACAATAAAGTATTTTTTATATATATATTTATATATATATATACAGGGGCCACTAGGCAGCTTTAGGCAGCTTTAGGCATTTGCCTAGGGCGCCTAGCCACTGGGAGGGCGGTAATGAGCTGCAGGAACCAGGAGGAGCAGCAGCAGGAACAGGAAGGGTCCCGTGCTGCAGATGAGAGCAGGAGCCAGGAGGAAAGCACCTGGGAGCATGGTGAGTGATTTTACCCCTGTCCCTGGAGCCCGCATCTCCCTCCAACACCCCCCCTCCCCCCCCTGGAGCCTGTCCGGAGCTGCCCCCCCCCCCCCCTGCCGCATCTCCTGCCGCATCACCCCCCCACCACCACCCCCGGAGCGTGGCGGCGTCCGCAACCCCCCCTCCCCCGAGCGTAGCGGTGGCGGGTGAGCGCCGGGGTGCCGGAGCGCTCCCCCCCTGGCCCTGTATATAGATATATAATATATATAGATTTATATGTGTGTGTGTGTGTGTGCATGTTTGTGTTGCCTTTTAGTTTAGCATACCAAGAATGTAGCTGTAACTTATCATTACATGACACATTTACTGCATGTCTGGATATTGGAATTACAGAACATAATATGTCTACATTCTCAGAGCGGCTATTTTGAAGCTATGTTAATGTAATGTACTTTGCTTATTTTACTAGTGTTAGTAATTGTGCTTTACTACTGATTTTTTTTTGCACTTGATTTTCTTGTAAAAGCTGACATTTATCAGCATGAAGATATGTGTCCCAGCCTGAGTGTACCTTATAAACTGTCGATATTAAAGGTTGTTCACATACGTGCACCACAAACGCTTCTTCTGATACACCGATTTATAATAATTGTAATAATAATCATTTAAATTCTATAGCGCTATTTTCCTGCAGGACCCAAAATCGCTTTACATACATCAAAAACACAGTGGCGTGCAGTCTGGTTAGTGGTTGGTGAGGCACTAGCTTAAATACTTATCACCCACACACCCCTTTATACCATATCCCAATCATCCCACCTACACATAATACATAAATACCTATGATAGCCTGGGTGTGAGAATCAGAAAGTGAGAGATTTTGGGAGAGTTTCCCAATTTTTTTTAAACCGCAATCATTTACACTGAAAAAATAGGTTGATTTTGCCATGTAATTGATTGCCGCTTTTTTTTTTTAAATTGCAAAACTCTCCCAAAATCTCAGACTTTCTTATTCTCACACCCTATTACATTTGGCCCTCACTATTAACCCCTTCAGTGGTACTCCCGAGAATTTTCTGGGCTATGCTCCAGTGCCCAGACTGACAAACCCAGATCATTTTCGGGATTGCCACTGTCTGCGCTGCTTATTGCCGGGAAGCGCCACTGCACTGAGCACTGAGCTCAGCTTCAGCTGCTGCCCGGCACCGCCTCCTTCCCGGGGTGGGTGCGGCATGACTTTGCTAACGTCACGCTGTACATAGCCGGGTTACCGGGGCCAGGGCCGGGCAGCGGCTGATGTAGTGATCAGCGGCGCTGCCCGGACCCGGGAGACACAGTGGTGGGTTTTTTTTAGGGAGTGCTCCCAAAAAAAACCTCACCCAGTGGGGAGTGCTCCCTAAAAAAAAAACACTGAAGGGATTAACATGATAGCCTACAGCTACACAAATGGAAAACACGGTTGTGAAGCAAGATTTTTAGTAAATTTGAGGGATTGCACTCGAAAAACTGTTATTATTATGAAGTTTACCCCTAGGGTTTGAAGAAGGTCTTCTTATGAGATCCAAAATAAATGAAATGAAGACCCTTGAAAGTATTTCTCAGCCTATATTACCTCCTGAAATGCAACCACCTCTAACTGAGCCCTTATGTACATATAACAGTATAAGATGAAATGTAAATCAGTGCTTTGAAATGTTTTTCATGACTAACGTTTTTGTCAGGTTTTTCCTTTTTATCTCCACACAGTCCATTCGGTAAATAAAATTAAGTTTCTCCTTATATAATTAGAAATGAATGGGAGTTGGATTTATCCATTCTTTTAAAATGGTATTTACTTATTATTATTTATTAACAGGTTCTTATATAGCGCACACATATTCCGCAGCGCTTTATAGAGTTTAGTTGAACATTCACATCAGTCCCTGCCTGTTACACTTCTGTCCCGGACCCGCCGGGACAGACAGTGTAGACGAGTGCCGGGGGAGACGTTAGCGCCGTCGCGCAGCAACGCCCTTAGCTTCCGTCCCCACGGCATCGTCAGCAGGCATCGGGGCGTTGCCGGGCAACGTCCCCGAGCGTCTCCGTCGGCGTGCCGGCGCGCTGAGGTCATGCGCCCGGCAGTGCGGCGCACGTCAGCGTCAGTGGGGATTTTGAATAAAGAGCCGGCGTCTGCCCAGGACAGGCGCCGGTTATAGCTTTTGCACCTCAGGGTCTCAAGTGTTCCTGGTTCCCACCTATCCACTGCTCCTGGTTCCTGTGCCCAGTCGTCCTGCGTCCTGTCGTTGATTCCCAGCCGTGTCCTCCGTTTTGTCTCCTGTCCTCCTGGTGTCCGTGCGTTGTCCAGTTGTCCGTACCCTGGTTCCCGCTGCCGTTGTCCTCGGAGCACAGATAAGTGGGGTCTACCCCCAGACTGCCCTTACTCGTATCTTGATATTGATGAAACACCTCTGTGTATTGTTACACCTGTTTGGTATAGTTTTGTGTTACATCTTTACGTATTGTTACGTCTACCCTGTTTGCTACAGAGCATTAGTACAGTACCCCACTACCAAAGACATAGATGGGATCATGCAGTTAGCCATTAAGGTGGATAGGAGATTTCGGGAGCGGCAGAGAGAGAGACGGTCTGGAGTGTTGCCTTCCTCATCTGTAGACGAGTCTACCGAGGTACCCGGAGACGAGCCTATGCAGTTGGGGGCCACTCGACTATCTTCCTCCGAAAAAAACCGCCGACGTCTCAAGGGCCTCTGTTTGTATTGTGGGGGTCCCGGTCATCTTGCTGTTGCTTGTCCGCTGAAGGCGGGAAAAGACAGGGCCTAAGTGATACTTGGGGGGTTCACTTGGGCCTGTCGAGCTTTTCTCCCTCAGATTCTGTATTAATTCAGGTATCAGTCTCTGTTTCCGACCGTTCTTGGAACGGATCTGCCTTTGTGGATTGTGGGGCGGCCGGTAACTTTATAGATGAAGGCCTGGTGCAACAATTGGGCCTTATGCCCATACCCTTGGCCAATCACGTTTCTGTATGTGGGTTGGATGGCCGTCCACTGTCTAAAGGCGGTATATCTTTTAGGACTCCCTCCCTTCGTCTGTCGGTGGGGGCTCTTCACTCCGAAGATATCACCTTTCTTATTTTTCACTGTCCTCTCACTCCTATAGTCCTGGGGCTGCCCTGGTTGAAAAAACACAACCCTGAATTTAATTGGGAAACTGGTGAGATCACTCGGTGGGGAGGGTCCTGTTCGGATGTTTGTCTCACTCTCCCTCTCCGTGTGATGCACCCTGATCTTCAAGCTCTCCCTCCTCAGTACCGTGATTTCTCAGATGTTTTTTCTAAAAAGGAAGCCAACACCTTGCCTCCTCATCGCCCCTTTGATTGTGCCATTGATTTAGTGTCTAATGCCAGACTTCCTAAGGGTCGTTTATATGCGTTATCCGCACCTGAGTCCCAAGCCGTGGACCTCTACATTAAAGAAAGCCTTGAAAAGGGGTTCATTCGGCCCTCAAAATCACCGGTGGGGGCGGGGTTTTTCTTTGTTGAGAAGAAAGATGGGTCTTTACAGCCCTGTATTGATTACAGAGCCCTTAACAAAATTACGGTAAAAAATTCCTACCCATTACCCCTCATCTCCGTATTATTTGACCAGATTCGGGAGGCAGTGATTTTTTCCAAAATAGACCTCAGGGGGGCCTACAACTTAATCAGAATTAAAAGTGGTGATAAGTGGAAGACCGCGTTTAATACCCACTCGGGGCATTTTGAGTATCTTGTGATGCCTTTTGGTCTAGCTAACGCCCCGGCAGTCTTCCAAGACTTTATTAATGAAGTCCTTCGACCGTTTTTAGGGGGTTTTGCCGTAGTTTACTTGGACGACATTCTCATTTTTTCCAAATCTCTTCCTGAACATCGGCAGCACGTCCGCCTGGTGCTGCAGAAGCTACGGGAGAATCATCTATATGCCAAGTTGGAAAAATGTGAATTCGAAGTGTCACAAGTGACTTTTTTAGGGTATATTATTTCCCCTCAAGGTTTCTCCATGGATCCATCTAAGGTTCAGGCCATTCAATCCTGGGCTCGCCCAACCACGCTCAAGGCCATTCAGCGATTTCTTGGTTTTTCTAACTACTATCGCAAATTTATCCGCTCCTTTTCGGACATCGTGGCACCCATAGTGGACTTGACTCGGAAAGGGGCTGACCCAGGACAATGGTCTCAACGGGCGATGGATTCTTTCAAAAAATTAAAGAAGGCGTTTTGCTCTGCCCCAATTCTGCACCACCCAGATCCCAGGCTACCCTTTTTAATCGAAGTCGACGCCTCTGATGTGGGTGCTGGAGCAGTCCTGTCTCAGAAGGGGCCACTGGATCTAAAGATTCATCCCTGTGCTTACTTCTCCCGCAAATTCTCTCCAGCCGAGAGAAATTATGATGTAGGCAATCGTGAGTTATTAGCCATCAAATGGGCGTTTGAGGAGTGGCGTCACTGGCTTGAGGGAGCTCAGCATACCATCACCGTGATCACCGATCACAAGAATCTCTCTTATATTGAGTCCGCCAAACGCCTCAATCCACGACAGGCTCGGTGGGCACTATTCTTCACCAGATTCCGGTTTATCATCACCTTCAGGCCGGGATCTAAGAACGTGAAAGCGGATGCCCTCTCCCGCAGTTTTCAGACTTTCCAGGGGTCTGAGGTGAAAGCATCTCCCATCGTCCCTTGCTCAGTAATCATGGCGGGCCTGACCCAAGATTTAGCCACCTTAGTTATTGCTGCCCAAGCGTCGGCTCCTCAACAGACCCCACAGGACCGTTTATTTATTCCCCAGAAATTACGGGAGGCGGTTCTCAGGGACTTTCACTCGGCAAAAAGCTCCGGGCATCCAGGTATTGCCAAAACTTTTGAACAGTTAGCCAGGACTGTTTGGTGGCCCTCTATGAGGCAAGATGTCGACAGATTTGTGGCCTCATGTCTGGTCTGTGTGCGACACAAATCGTCTCGACAGTCTCCTATTGGGCCGCTGTTTCCCTTGTCCATTCCAAAAAAACCATGGTCCCATATTTCTATGGACTTTATAGTTGACCTGCCCCCGTCTAGCAAGTTCACCACCATCTGGGTTACTGTGGATAGATTTTCCAAAATGGCTCACTTTACTCCATTACATGGGCTCCCTACTGCTAAAATCCTAGCGAATTTATTCATCACCAACATCTTTAGGCTTCACGGACTCCCGGTCGATATTGTCTCAGATAGAGGTTCCCAGTTCGTGGCCAGGTTTTGGAGACAGTTTTGTGCAGCCTTAGGGATTCAGGTCAGTCTCTCCTCTGGCTACCACCCGCAGTCGAATGGACAGACCGAGAGGGTCAACCAGGCTTTGGAACAGTACCTCCGCTGTTTCGTTTCAAAGTGCCAGGACAATTGGGCTGAGCTTATTCCATTAGCAGAGTTCGCATACAATAACTCTTATCATTCAGCTATCAAGAGCTCTCCTTTTTTCTGCAACTCAGGTTTGCACCCCAAATGTAGTTCATTCATGCCCCCGGTTGATCCGCCAAGATCCTCGTCCACTGTCTCGTTTTTTAGGAAAGCCTGGAAGAATGTACACATAGCCCTTAGACAATCCTCAGCCCGGTCTAAGATTTTCTTTGATAGGCACAGAAGACCGTGTCTCTTTAAAGTGGGTCAGAGAGTATGGTTATCCACACGCCATATTAGACTTCGACAGCAATGTCCCAAGTTGGGTCCCAGGTTTATCGGTCCATTTCCGATTATCGGACAAATCAACCCTGTGGCATTCAGACTTCAGCTTCCCAGGTCTCTGCGCATCAATAATGTCTTTCATTGTTCCCTGCTCAAACCTGTCATCGGAACCCTTCCATCCAGCTCTACACGTACTCAAAGACCTGTCTTGGTTCGGGGGCATAAGGAGTATGTGGTGGAACATATCTTGGATTCCAAGGTAGTCAGGGGTCAGCTCAAGTTTCTTGTCCACTGGAAGGGGTTTGGAGATGAGGAAAGATCTTGGGTCCCAGAAAAGTTTTTGCATGCGCCCAGGCTAAGAGCGGAGTTTTTTAGAAAATTTCCCTGGAAACCGGGTTCTAAGGGTTCGGTGACCCCTCCTCAAGGGGGGGGTACTGTTACACTTCTGTCCCGGACCCGCCGGGACAGACAGTGTAGACGAGTGCCGGGGGAGACGTTAGCGCCGTCGCGCAGCAACGCCCTTAGCTTCCGTCCCCACGGCATCGTCAGCAGGCATCGGGGCGTTGCCGGGCAACGTCCCCGAGCGTCTCCGTCGGCGTGCCGGCGCGCTGAGGTCATGCGCCCGGCAGTGCGGCGCACGTCAGCGTCAGCGGGGATTTTGAATAAAGAGCCGGCGTCTGCCCAGGACAGGCGCCGGTTATAGCTTTTGCACCTCAGGGTCTCAAGTGTTCCTGGTTCCCACCTATCCACTGCTCCTGGTTCCTGTGCCCAGTCGTCCTGCGTCCTTTCGTTGATTCCCAGCCGTGTCCTCCGTTTTGTCTCCTGTCCTCCTGGTGTCCGTGCGTTGTCCAGTTGTCCGTACCCTGGTTCCCGCTGCCGTTGTCTCCTCGGAGCACAGATAAGTGGGGTCTACCCCCAGACTGCCCTTACTCGTATCTTGATATTGATGAAACACCTCTGTGTATTGTTACACCTGTTTGGTATAGTTTTGTGTTACATCTTTACGTATTGTTACGTCTACCCTGTTTGCTACAGAGCAAGGGTGACCTCGCCTTCTTGGGGTAGTTAGTCTTCCCCTTGTTCATCCTTGACATTGGTGGCAGCGTTGTCAACTCTCAAGACCTGGTGGCATCGGGGGCGGAGCCTGACTAACGGGCTCTGTCGAACGCGGCTATTATAGGCGAAGCCTAGCACTAGCACGCAGCCACCAATCCCATTCGATGACAACGGAGTTAGGGTTGGCGAGGACACTCGGATATCATAACACTGCCCCAGTGGAGCTTACAATCTATATTCCCTGCCACATGTACACGCACACACAGACATTCTAGGGTTCATTTTGATGGAAGCCAATTAGCCAACCAGTATATTTTTGGATTGTGGGAGGAAACCGGAGTACCCGGAGGAAACCCACGCAAGCACCGGGAGAATATACAAACTCCGCACAGTTAGAACCATGGTGAAAATCGAACCCATGACCTCAGCACTGTGAGGCAGTAATGCTAACCATTACACCGTCCGCGACACCCACTTATAGCAACTAATAATTTCCAACAGCCCCAAGTAAGTCTCTGCCCCAGAATGGCCCACTCTAACGCATGTATGGTAATCAGATAAGCCCATTCTAAACTATTTGTGGGGAGATCCTTTTTTTATATATTTTTTATATTTTTCGAAACTTTTTTTGATTTTACATTTTTTATTGGTATATTGGATCCTTCAGTTCCAGTGCAAGTTGACTTGGGCATTACTAGGATTGCTATATTTCAAAAATAAAAAACCAGGACACATTTATGAGGTTCTCGCTTACAAAGTCAACCCACCGTGCACCCAAACCCTATAAAAATGGAAATTATATTGCCATGAAGGCAAAATGCAGACTGTATATAGACTTTGGGCATTTAAAGTTGACAATATATATGAATTTTTGTGGTTTGTTTTGCAGGAGATGGCTGCGGCTGATATCCGTTCCATTTTATCAATTTCACCCAAGCCTTGATCCTGTTTACTACCATAAAACATAGTCTGGGATTTCCTCCGCTTCCTACCAGCTCATAACCTCGCTTTTGTATTGACATGTTGATGATTAATGCCAGTTTAAGACAGTAATATTTTACTGCTCAGAATCCTAATTAAATCTGTCCCTACAATAGATTTACTGTTCTGGTCGATACCAGATATCGCTAGCATAGTCTTGTGAATATCCTTAGGAAGTAGAGAATGAGGGTTACTTTTCCCAAAAAGAAAAATTGTAATTTCAAGTGTTTGTTTTGGGAGGGTCGAGTGGAGCAGTCCAAAACAACCAGTACACAGTTCTATTACATATACTAAGTAACGTAGGGTTACTGTGCTTCAAAACAGGGGCAGCTGAAGGCCTGTGATAATCAGCCACTATCACAATATCAAAATGCAAAAATCACTAAATAGTGGCACCAGTGCGCCTAATTGGGAAAAAGCATATATCACAATGAAGTCCTGAATGGTGATAAAATTCTCCTGGGGGGGTTTGCTGTTGCTTCCAAAAAGTGTTCTATAACAGGAATATGTATCCCTCAGATGTTCTCACTGGGGTTCGTTTTTGTCCTCAGAAGAAATTTCACAATTCGCATATCAGATAGAAGATGAATAAAGAAAAAGCGTACCAGAAACAGGCCTCTCCTGGGCCTGGGTGAGTAGCATGTTGGTCTGATAGGAATATGGTGAAGCACTTTCCTCCAAGGTGTCTCCTTACATGTGTGCGCTCTGGAACTTAATTCAAAGTCAGCCTCTCCTCTGCGTGGATTTATCATTCCATAATTAGCTGGGTATGGTGACGGAACACACCCACCGGATGAAATGACTACATATATGTTAGGACTAAGCTGTTGGAACTCCGGTTAATAGGTAATTAGTAAGCAGTCGCTCCTAAATGGCACTGGGCTCTCTGTAGAATGAGTGGTATCAATCCACAATGCAGGGGTTTAATCAGCAGGTGTAAGATATTTAGAGTCAGTTCTTAGGCATATACTCTCACACATTTACCACGGCTTCAATGTAAATAACAGAGCCTGATATATTTAGTGGTTAGTTGGTTAGTATTGCCTTTGATTAGTTGTAGATTTCAATAGCAGTTTAAGCACAGGTTTGTATCTCACCCGACTGGAGGCGGCAAGTGCCGCTGGTCTATACCATGTCCCTTGTGGCAGAGGCGGTAATCAAGTGTCTCTTCAGCTGGAGACTAATGGTAGCGATCCTTGTGCGCTCTGTCGCTGACAGCTGGAGGGCACCTTTAGCGATGGCGTCTCAGTGGAACAGGGGCAAGTGAGCCGGGAGCCACTGCAGGAATCATCGTTCAGCGGGTGGCAGCGTGACGGCTCAGAGGAGGCGGCAGAGTGGATGGCGTCTCTAGTAGCCGGAGACACATGGGCTGGAGAAGCCGGGAGCGATTGCAAGCTCGGCACTCAACAGCTAGCAGCGGAGCTGATTGGGGACGGAGTCCAACGGTGTGTGATGACTTCAACGCGTTTCGTTTCCTTCTAATGCCTGGAAACTTTCTCAAGACGGACTTTATTTTATATTGAATGCGGTAATATAGAGGCAACCAGGACTGACAGAGCGGATCAGCAGACGATGAGCATCTAGCCAGGAAGATCAGCCTCGCAGCTGCATTCAAAATGGACTGTAGTGGTGAGAGTCTTTTCTTAAGAAGACCAGTAAGGAGGCTATTGCAATAGTCAATGTGTGATATAATAAGTGCATGGATTACAGTTTTTGCAGTGTCTTGTGTAAGATATGAATGAATTTTTTAGATGCATGTAACATGATTTAGAGACAGATTGAATGTGAGGAATAAAGGACAGTTCAGAGACAAGGATGACCCCTAGGCAGCGAGCTTGTGGAGTAGGATTGATTGTTGTGTTCTCAACAGTGATAGAGATATCAGGTTGGTAACTACATTTGATTGGTGGGAATATAATTAATTCTGTTTTATAAATGTTGAGTTTGAGGTGGCGAGATGACATCCAAGATGAAATGGCAGAAAGACATTCAGAGACACGGAGCAATACTGATAGTGTCAATTCAGGGGAGGATAGACAGATTTGAGTATCATCAGTGTAAAGATGATACTGAAAACCGAAAGAGCAGATTAGTTTGCCAAGAGAGGAGGTATAGATTGAGAAAAGCAGAGGACCTAAGACTGAGCCTTGTGGTACTCCAACTGACAGAGGTAGGGAAGAGAAGGTAGAATCAGAGAAGCAAACACTGAAAGAGTAATTAGATAGGTAGGATGAGAACCAAGAAAGGGCTGTATTCTAAAGACCTAGGGACTGTAGTGTTTATATGAAAAGAGAGTGGTCAACCGTGTGGAAGGCAGCCAAGAGATCTAGAAGACTACGAAGTGAGAAATGGCCTTTAGATTCAGCAGTGGCCAGATCATTTACTACTTTAGTCAGTGCTGTCTCTGTGGAGTGTTGAGAGCGAAAGCCTGACTGAAGTTGGTCCAATAAGTTGAAGGAGTTAAGAAAGTGTGTGAGGCGAGTGTAGGCAAGTCTCTCAAGTAACTTGGAGAGGCAAGGGAGCTGAGAGATGGGACGGTAGTTATAGAGATCAGAATTGTGTTTTTCCTCAAAAGGGCAGTTTGTGCCCAAAAATTGCACTTAAGGGATAGAATACCACTGAAAGGAACCACCGGCCTTGGAGGAGTACGAATTGACATACTCTGACTACTGGCTGCTGGAATCAATTACCCTGAATGGGTTGTAAGGGAGAATTTGTTTTTAACCATGTGAGTGCATTCGATAAATATTTTGTCATTTTAAAATAGGTTATTGCACTTATATCTGTTTTTTATCAAGTCCATTGTATAACAAAACTGTGGAAAATTGCCTCTTGGGAGAAAAGGAAAAAAGGATACTTGTGTATTATCACGGCGCCCCCAATTTCCATTGCAGGGCATTGTACAACCACAAAATCGCATCGCATGCCATGCCATATGATGCGATGAGACGCGATTATACCCGATTTTTAATTGTACAGGCATCCAGACCCGATTTTACATTTTACACCCACCCTGATGGGTAATGACAATGTTAAATGCCCCCCCCCCCATTGTTAACGCCACCCCACTATCAACGCCAACCCGAAGCGTGGCGAGCGCAGCGAGCCCGCAAGGGGCGGAGGTACGTGTCCTCCGATCTTTTCATACCCCCACTATCCACGTCGGCGTGGAGTTTAATTTATACAGTGTGGCGAGCGCAGCAAGCCACCGAGCCCAAAGCGTGCCGAGCGGACGCTTAATACTTGTGAAGTAATGCGCGTCCCCACTTCGGGCTCGGTGGCTCGCTGCGCTCGCCACACTATATAGAGACTACTCCACACCGACGTGGATAGTGGGGGTATGAAAAGGTCGGAGGACACGTACCGCCACGCTTCGGGTTGGCGTTGATAGTGGGATGGCGTTAACAATGGGGGGGCATTTAACATTGTCATTACCCATCAGGGTGGGGATACAATTAAAAATCGGGTCTGGGTGGGCATCTAACATTTAAATCGCGTCGCATCGCATTGCATCGCATGCCATTATAATGGCATGCGATGCGACGCGATATTAAAATTGTACACTCATCCCGAGAAAAGCCTCAAATCGGGTCCATCGCATGCCATCGCATACCTTAATTAGTGGTATGCGATGCGACGCGGCGGGCGCCGTGATAATACATAAGTACCGAAAAAAGACCCCTTGATATGTGCAATTAATATCCATAGAAGTGAGTAGACTAAATGAATATAAACTCCATTTAACTATTGCACTGTTTTGTCTTTTTAAGTTTCTTTTAAAAATAAAAAGTGAACAGCTAATTATATGTGTAAGTTGATTCATTGGTTGTTTTAATCTCATCAGTAGGTACACATCTATCTTCAGTAAACTAGATTTCTCTATTGTTTTGACTCACCTGAAGTGGTGCAGGTGGTTAGGGCAAGGATATGTGGATATCTCAATAGCTAGTAAAAGCAGAAGAGCTAAATAAATGTTAGTGGAGGTTTGTGAATGTTTTGTGTGGCGGCAAGTTGTGGATGTTAAAGTGCATGTAAGTAAGTAAAAAGCTCATGAGTGTTAAGCAGAGGGGAGTGAATAATGAATACATGACGACTTTTTTAAACTCGGAGAAACCCGGAGAGGAGTGAAAGCAGGGCTGGACTAGGCTTCGTTTTGGGTATGGGGTGAGGCTGATGTCAACAAGCCCCGCCCCCACAATCGTCAGCCACGTTAATTATCGGGTCCGTGGATGGGGTGAAAATTATGCGAAATGCCGCAATTCGCGTCATTTTAGCCCCGCCCCCTCCCCGCGTACCCACGAAATTCGGACATTTTTACTTCGAGGAAGGGGAGAGCAGTTGCTGTTGCTACAATGCGGGAGACTTGCCCACCTTCCCGGGGGGACGGGAGGGGACCCGATTTGCGGGACCCTCCCAGCCATTCCGGGAGGGTAGGCAAGTATGGTGAATAATGGAAGCAGTTATGTGTACAGAGGGAATAGTTGTAGGGGTAGTGTAGGATGAGTAGATGTTGAAAATAATTCCATGACCTGATATGAAAAAGAGTAGTTTGATGAGCATGCTGTCAGTTAAAAGGTTAAAGTTAATATTGGAAGGAGAACGTAATGTTAGTTGGTTCTAATCCTTTCTTTAATGTTGTTTAAGGCAAAATTACTAACGGTATCATGTGCAATTAAAGGTTAGTACAATGAGCAGATATAAATACCAATAATTGCAGGAATGTTTACAAGTTTCTGAGAGATCAGATCTATTGCTGAGGATCCAGGTTACACAGTCAGGAATTGCATGTTGAGAGGGGAAGGTAAATTGTCCTTTGCTGTAGAGATGGAATTCAGTGATCCTGATTTTTGATTGCTTGCCTTCTGTTTTCCTTCAGTTTAACATTGGTATAACATCAAAGTTTATGCTATTCCTTGAATAGTTGTCCTTAGAATAAGCCTCAAATCCAGGGCCGGATTAATTTGAGGCTCAGAGGGGTCAGTACCCCTGGGCCCCCTCTATCTAGGGCCCCCATGTGGATGGTATGAATTAAAAAAAAAATAGCTAAAGGTTTTGTGCATGGGATTGGGGTAGTACTGCAGCTTCACCTATCTGCCAATGTGACAATGATTAATGGTGCTGAGCATCAGGAGCCAAGGCACACTGACTGCACAAGTCTGCAGTGCATTCCTGGGAGTTGACTAAGTTGCATGAGACTGCACAAGAGGTCAGAGGTTGAGAGGCTTGTGCTGAGCACTGATTGGTGGAGCTCATCACATGCTTCTCAGGCCCATGGAGGACAGCAGTGGCCTCGTCATGGGAGGGTTTTTAATCAGAGGCAGAGCTGAGCCTGTGAGGTCTCCTTCAGAGTAATGTACAGAGGGACAAACACAGGCTTTTCATGTGGTGTATGTATGTATATATATATATAAATATATATATATATATATTAATCCCCCCACCCCCCGGTGCAGATACCGACTGACCAAGTTTATACTGCCATTGCTTGATGTTTTGACAGTGTAATATTCCATTAAGTGGGATGGAGCCCCCCTGTCTAAAGTGACCCCGGCCCCCCAAAGGCTTAAACCGGCCCTGCTCAAATTAGCCCACAAGTCATTAAATAATGACTATCAACATGTGTCTACATTGATTACACCTACAACCTGGTACTAGCCTCCTCCATAAATAGTTAGTAAGAAAACTGTTTAAACAAACGGTACTTGTGTACTTTCATGGCGGCAGTTATGTAGTCAGCGTAGCGTCCCTGTCAGAATCAGTGTAGTGTTCCCACGGCCAGTGTAGTTAGCGTAGCCAGCGTCCCTGTCAGAATCAGCGTAGTGTTCTCGTGGCCAGCGTAGTCAGCGTCCCTGTCAGAATCAACGTACCACTGCGTGGCTAGCCGGATCTAGTCGGAGCTTACGCAGTTAGCTTAGTCAGTCAGCTTTACGCAGTTAGCATAGTCAGTCAGAATTCTGTCACCACTAATTTCATTGTGTCAGTTATGGCTGCCGAAGCATTAACCATCTTTAACCTGCCACAGACGGAGGAGGGGTCGGTGGAGTTTTTACAACTCCACCACTTGCTGCCAGAGACATAGACCTGTGTCGACTTAATGTAAAGGAGCATATGTGGCGCTGCCACATAAGAAGCTGTGGCAAGAAGGTTAGTCTGCGGGCCGCACAATGGTTTCAAGGATGTCACCTGACATTTATGACCCTTCTACGCTTCATATTTTCATATGTTTTGTAACACCTGTGGCCAGCCGTGATGCCAGCACCCTGATGTCCGCCATCCAAACGCATATTGAACCGGGTGCCACCATATACTCTGACTGTTGGCGCACGTACAACACTCAACAACTGGAGCAGGCAGGTTACCCCATCATGCGCGCGTCAACCACCGCTACAATTTCGTGGACCCAGACACTGGGGTTCATACCCAAAACATTGAAAGGCTCTGGGGGTCATGCAAGTGGAGGAACAAGAGACAGAGGGGCACTGCGCGCCAATACCTTAACTCCTACCTGCAGGAGTTTATTTGGCGCAAAAACCCTTGGTGCAGAGAACGCTGTCCTGCGCATTTTACATGCACTAACTCTGGTTCCAACGGCCGACAAATCATCCGACACAAATGAAGACGCAGCTGCGTCAACATCAGCTGCATTTGAAGGGAATGCAGAAAGTGAAGAATGACTGTTTTTATAGTTTCTTGGACTTGTTATTTGATATTATTGAACATTGTTCATTGGTTTTTTCTTCTTTATTGTTCACTAAAATCCAGTTAACACATGTCGTCATTACTGTTTCAGATGTATGATATGCCAGGTGTGAATGTTTTCTTTAAACACCACCACTATCTACGCCAGCCCAAAGCGTGGCAAGCGCATGCGTTACGTGTCCGCCCGACCTGTTCATACCCCCACTATCGTCTTTGGTGTGGAGTTGATTTTCTAAAGTGTGGCGATCGTAGCGAGCCACCGAGCCCGAAGCGTGGCGAGCGGACGGGGAATACATGTCAAGATATCCGTGTCCCCACGCGGGGCTCGCTGCGCTTGTCACGCTTCGGGCTCGGTGGCTCGTTTTTGCTCGCCACACTTTATAAAATCAACTCCACACCAAAGAGGATAGATCGGGAGGACACGTAATGCGTCCATTCGCGGGGCTCGCTGCGCTAGCCACGGTTTGGGCTGGCGTAGATAGTGGGGGTTTGAAAAGGAGGCATTTGCCAGTATGTAACATGGAGCAATGGCAAATGCGTTCTTTATTGTGCATGAGACGCACTTGCGTCCGCACCCCTCTTTGTGCACGAAACGCACGTGTTACTGAACCCCTAACCCCGTCTCTCTGAAGCGGATACGGGCAGGGTTGCCGTACTCTGCCGCAAGAATTACTGAGACACACAAGCGTCTGAGATGCTTGTGCGTCTCAGGCAGATGGAGCACCTCTCCGCCAGCTTGAAGAAGGCCAGTGGAGCCAAAACGCGTTGTTTATTTGCAGGACTAACACTTTCTCATCACCCTGAGACTCAACAATTTACTTTCCCCCAGCAGAGAGCAAGAACAAACAAGCGCAACTTGCAAGTGCTGTTTGAACCCGGCGCCCGAAGTCTCGCGGGAGACGAGACCCGGAAGTGACCGGGTAACACACTGTGACACGCACGGAAGAGGAGAAGGGAAGCTCCGGGGGCCCACCAGGAGACTGAGACATCCCCACCAGCAGCCGCACCTGATCCCCAGCCAAACCATGAGTCACACTGCACAACAACTGCGATGCGGGACGCCGCTAGCAGTTCATCTACAACAGACATTTGACTTTAAAAACAGTGAGCAAGCAGAGAGGGCATAGGTGTCCATAACCTATGTGATTGTAAGGGGGTTCACACATGAATCGCCCGAAGCCCATAAGGCACCTCCCTGCGAACCACAACCAACTTTAACTCCTTCATCCAGACTCATTTCCTTGCACAAATCACCAAGAGAGACCGTAGATCCTGGGTCAGGACCTACGGTAGCTAAAGAAGTCTAGCATAGACTATCTCAAATCCCATTTGGGAAATCTCAACTGGTGACACTTGTCAAAGGAATTCCCCACTCTGGGGACCCCCTACAGGTGTAATTAAAACACCACTTAATACCAAACTAGGTACCCATTTACCCCTAGGGTAATCTAGGCTCCCAACCCAGATATCCCAACAACACCAGAGTCTGGTGCACAAGCAACATCTTTCATTTTCATTTCATTTTATTTAATAAACCTATATTTATTTTACCCACCTCCTTTGCTATTCTCCAAATTCTTTTCGACACCAACATAACTCACAGTTTCAACACAAACAGGATAGCGCTTTCCCACCCCAAACCTTTTTGTGCCTCTCCGCCAGTGCCCACATGATCGCCTCTCCGCCGGCGTCCGCCAGCGCAGGGGATCTGGCGGTTACCGGCGCTGTGTGAGAGTCACTCTCTGGGCATGCCAGAGGCAGAGCTACAGCTCACGGGGACAGTACAGTGACTACACTGCCTGACAGCACTGGGCTGCCGCGGGAACACTACGCCGACTACGCTAACTACGCATGCCCTCTTCCAAAAAGTCAGATAGCAAACATTTCAGTTTATTAACAACCCATGATAAATTGTGACGATAGGTGCTAGGTATAAAAAATAATAATAGTAATCATTGTTATTGCCAGAGGAAAAAGCTAGAGAGCTGAATGAGAACCCATTTTTAATAGCAATCAAGGTCATATTGGTGATGGGTGCAGGGCTTACAGCCACACATCCTGTGCCCAGGGGCATTTCGCAGTGTAGGGGGACCATGTACAGACTTTGGACCGAACCCCTTCTCTCTCTAAGGTGCAGTAGTCTCTGGCATTGTACCAGAGTCTACTGCTGTAGGGCCAAGGCTAGACTCTGAAAAAGGTAAGCAATTAAACATGGGTACAGCGTGTGCCCCACCACAGCCCAGTGCCCCGTTATATAGATACCCCAAAGCATCCGACCACGCAAAACAACTTTCCAGGAATGAAGAAACTGAGGCAAAGATGTTAACTACACATGAGCAACTTGGAAAACCGCCACACCATCTATCGGCAAGCACATTAACCCACTGCGATTAGATACAACGCCGCTACAGCAAACGTCTCCTTTTCATTTGGACACTCCTTATATGTTATGTAATCTAATAATGATAGCAAACAATTGCTCGCGTTATAGAGTGTCAGAAGGTGTCAAAATACATACAGTGTTATGAAGAGGTAATCTGCAAACTTTATGAAGCTTCTGTAATGGATACATTCAATGCAGGCTGTAAAATAAAGATCATTGCTGAATCTGTGTGGGCACTGGGGCGGGAGGTGGGGGTGTGAGGCATCACTGGAGAGAGAGCTTGGTCATTGGTGCACTGCATAAGTGAAGAATAAATGGTTTTAAATGGCTTCTGTATCGGTATCTCCAAGTGTGAATACACAAGTTCCCTTATTCAGCAGTACATGAAGTAATCTTGGGACATTAACGAGTTCAGATTTTTCAGCGCTTGGTTGAACAGTAAAAAAGTCAATATTGAAAATAAATAGTCATTAGTGATTGAAGTTTGAACAGGTGCCTAACACAAGGAAGGTTCAGCGGCTCTTTTTGGTACACCTATGAAACAGTTAAGCCAAAGCAAACTGTGGCCTTCTTCAAACTTACTTTTGCTTTTTGTTGGGATTATAAATTGCAAAATGCAAATACTAGCCGCTGACCAGAAGTAAGTCAATGTTTGGAGGACTTGAAAGGCACTTTTCAGAACTGTCATATAAATTGTCCATGATGTATATTTTTTTTTACTCAATAGGCAGGAACCTGTTACAAGAATGTTGCAGGTTGATGTGATAAAGTAATAATACCATAAAATGACATAACCCATTCTGTATAGGTAACTATTCATTGTATATGTATTAGACACTCAGCTGCATCTTGTGGCGAGGACTTCAGGTCCTACAAGATGGTCATCACCGTCTGTCCAAGGTACACCTTGCTCTACACCCCTTGGCTCTCAACCAGACCCTCTACACCCTTTGGCTTCCAACCTGTTGGGAGTTGTCTCCTACCTGTCAGACAATAGAGACCTTTTCTGATTGGCTGGCCATCTGTGACCTGGACAGGCACCCAGTAGTAATTCATTTGATATAGGGAAGCCAAGGTGAATGTTTTTGTTTGTGTGCCAATAAATAATGACTGCTCAAGCTTGAAGAAAGGTAAGTAATATAGGGATTTACAGATCAGTTTAGGGCAATCTGAGTACAAAAACTAATTACGAATAAATGTAGGTTAATATTGATCTTTTATACAGAAGGGGGCACATTTTTATCTTCCGGTTGCCTAGGTTGACAGTCGGTAGGTCAACACCATAGAGTCAACATGCACTAGGTCGATATTGACAAACAGTCAACACAAGCAAAATGTCAACATGGCATGGTGGAGCGCAGAAGTAGCAGAGTACCAGGTACGTATAACACTAATTGGTGGTCCGTGTTGACAGATATCAGCATTGATACAAAAAAAAAAAGAGGAAAACTCATCAAGCCGCGCCCCGTTACAGCGAATGACACAATTTGCACAGTGGCGTAACTATTAATTATGCGCCCTCCTGCCGAAAATTTTGCCAGCGCCCCCCTCCAGTAGGGTTAACAACCCCCCCATAGGGTTAAACCCCCCCCCCCAGTAGTGTTAACAACCCCCCCTCCCCATAGGGTTAGCCACCCCCCACCCCCCGTGCGGCCGATACCTTCTGTCGCATCTGTCTTGCGGGTCCCGGCTCTCCCGGCTCCTGCTGCTTATAAAGAAAAGTGACATTCGGAAAATGGCTGCCCCCATACTGCAGGCCGTTTTTAAGGTTGCAAGAGGAGGCCACCGCCTCCTCTAGTATCCTCAAAAACTCTTTCGTAAGGGGGCAGCCATTTTCCGAATGTCACTTCTTTTTATAAGCAGCAGGAGCCGGGAGAACCGGGACCCTCAAGACAGAATCGCCGGCGACAGGGGCAGACAGCTGCAGCTAACTATAGCCCTGCACCCCCCCCCCCCCCCCCCCAGTGCCCACACCTTCTCAGCGCCTCCCCGCCACCGCGGGGGTTGCGTGGCTAAAGGTACGCCACTGAATTTGCAGAATTATGTAAAGGGCACTGGGCTAAATTGATGTAATTTTAGTCTACTCCTACCAGAAGAGGCTCAAATGCTGGTATTTCACCAGCAAATGAGGGGGCTGCAGAGACTGGGGGGTTGCGGGAGTCCTTCTGGGGGGCCGGCCATTCTGGGAGTGTAGGCAAAATGTGCAGATTGGTTTAATTGAAAAATTGTGGTTTTGCAACAGTTTTGACTTTAGTAACACCAGTGGTCTCAGAATCACCAGGAAAAGAGTAACTTTTTTGTAAATATATCCCAATGTGGTTTTCTTATGTGCCTTTTCTAACCTAGATTAATTAACACAAAACAGATGTTATAATCAAGCCCAGCAGATAAGCCCGCGATAAAAGCTACTCTTTAGCAAACACATTTTATATAAACTTGTCAGACGCAAAAAAAAAAAAAATGACAGTTGTAATCTTCATCATTACTTAATGTAAGCAAAAAATAGTTCTCTTCATTTACATTTATAACATCCAAGTATCGGGGCTGTCCGTTGCCCAGGTAATGGATAAGACATTGCTGATATCTCCTACTTACCTTGCAGCTCGAATCTGTCGGAGGTCCCCATACACTAGTTTGAAGGCCTTAATGTACTGACTGTGGGAACCTACGCCATCAGTAATGTAACTGGAACTTTTTTGGTCCAATAATAACACTTTGAAGGGCCTCTAATGCATCTATAGAAACACCTCTGAAATGTTGATTTATTGGCTCAATTCAGACCAAAATCACAGGCCAGAAATTATTGAAAGACTGCGTATGCGTACAGACCGTATACGCATGCGCTAGACAACCTGCAATAAAATCCTGAAACTTTTTTTATTGCTGGGCATTAGCAAGTTGGGGGTGTCTGAGAATATGATAGACAACTGAGGTAAGTTTAAGGTTTTTATTGAAGAATAAGACAAAGTCCATGAATCGGATATAACTGAGAGATGACTGTGACCAGAGTAGATCCAGTCACTATATCTTTATACCTTTTTTGGGGTGACACCCCTAGTTTATGTACTTTAGCTTGGCCAAACAGCTCATACCCTGCTCCCCTACTCGATAACTTGTTATCCTCTATTTCCCTAGATCTGGAGGGATACTGAGACCTGGATGGAACCAAAAGAGGACTGAAGACAGACTAGAACTGGAGGATAATTTGTAATCTGCTGGAACTGAAGGGTTGCAGATGCAGGAATCAGTAGGAATCATAGGAGTGCTGGAAGCTGGAGATACTGGGAAGTGGTGCTAGAAGTCTCTGATGGCATATCTAAAACTGCAGGTAAGCATATAAGTACAGGTAAATTCCAGTAACTCAGCCATGGAGTCCACCTATGATGATAGTGTCTCTATGTTTAGAACACCAATGGTGACTAATATCAATGTTGCTCTCTGACAGGTTACTGGTAGAAGCAGGTGGTTCTTGGGTACGAACGGTAGCAAGAAATGAGCAGTGAAGGTTTGAAGCAAGAGATGATTCAAAGATTGATTGATGGTGATCAGATATGACTGGGAGACTTTATATAAACTGCTGGGAAATGTTCTGAAACTTACTGGAGACTCAGGTGGTATAGAGTATCAATGGTGAATCAATGGTAATACAATGCTGAGTTGATTGGTGGTCTGGAAACCACAGGGAGTCGCTGAGAAGCTAGCAGGAGATCAGCTGGATGGATGGAGCATTGATGGTGAGTCGATGGTAAACTGGAACCCACCAGGTGTAGCTAAGAAGCTAGCAGAAGTCAAAAGAGATCGGCTGGTACCGATGGAGTATCGATGATGGATCGATGGCAATTTGATGTTGGATTGGATTGGGATAAACTTGAGAACCCACATGAAGTAGCTTGGAAGCTAGGGAGAGTCTTGGAGCTGGAACTGATGGTACCTCGATGGTATTCAATGACTCACCTGTAATGAGCTAGAGTGCTTGGAAGAAAAGTGCAGGAGTTAGTAGTCACGGCTGGTGGTCGATGATGGATGGTAACAGGAGTACTTGGAATCAGCTGAAGAGATTAGTACCAGTGGGAGCCAGACAGTGCAGCACAATGGTAATTAGCATGTGAATGGAAGGATTTCCACAGGAACAGATACAGAGGTTGTGTACTTCCTTGAACTGGCAAGTGTCTGGACAGTGGGAGAATGTCATCATTGGAGTTGCAGGGTTGGCTGCAGAGTGTCATGTGACAGAGACCAAGATGGCCACACCCATGTCTGGCATTTTGGATGGAATCCTGGTTTGGAAATGACAGGCCTGCAACCTGACATTGCGGCAGAAACTCCAGATGTTGTGAAGTGCAGAGACTGGAGACAGTTTCAGACAGAGATATGTGTGACATTGCGGCAGCATGGAGGTAACTGGATGTCAGCGGAAAATGCCAGCCTTACACTTAACCGCACATTGTGTAAATACAGTGCAGGACTATTGGAAATAGTCCGCAGGTCAAGTCTGGAGGAGAACTTAAGGTAGGAAAGTGCTTTCAATGGTTCAGATTGTGACAGCACACCTCTTTAGGGGTGGCCTCAGAACACGACTGTAGGAACTTAGAGGAATCCAATGAAACACAAAAAATCCAAAAAGTATAAACCAGAAGAACCTAAAATTCCTTAGAGGTCTTCCCAATCTTCGTTTTCTAAGGCAAGACTTTTGTTATGAGAATAGGTGGACCATTCAACATCACTGGAAACTGAATTTTCTTCCAGGAAAAAGACACAGCCAGAGAAGATAGAACCTCCAATAACATAACTTGAGTCATCGGTAAACTCCTTTTCATAATCAGAGTCCAAATGCAAGGTGAAGGTGGAAATTCTTCCTGCTGGAATAGCATTTCTTGAATTGGACAGGACTTCAACGGATTCAGCACCTGATAAAAACCAGGAGAGGAATCATAAGAAATGTACCCGACTCCTAAAGGACTGCACTGCTGTTCTTAGACTGTTTCTGGAGTAATTATTTCCTTAAAGTTTGTAATGTGTTAGCTTAACAAGACTTGATCCCGTTAAAACGGTGACAAATCAGAATCCTTTGGATGGCAGGATGAAGGATGAATTTGAGGAAAGAAGAGGAGTTTCCAGGAGAAGGAAACAAGGAGGTGTATTCAACTTTGAAGTCCAAGGACTGGAAATTTTGTGAAGGTTTAGTAACACTTTGTTTTCTGGCAAATTGTAAGTTTCTAATACACTGGTCTGGAAGAGCTTGAGCAATGTCAGAGAGAACTGAGCTGTAGTTGAATTCCTTGTAGACTGAGGAGAATCTTTATATGGTCCCAAACAGATTAGTTTAGAAGAAAATTTATTTGGACTGCTTTCAGAAGTGCAGAAAGATCATTTAATATTGGATCCTTGGATTCTTTGAGAGATTTTGCCCAATCCAAGGCTTTCCCTCTGAAGAAAAGTGTGAATTGTTTAACTGTGTGAGCAGGGGTAACATTCATTCAAGGTGCTGAGTCCATCTTAGAGAAGAATTGGCATACGATAACGCGGAACTGAGTTAGATCTCCATCAATTTAGATAGACACAGGGGTTTCAGGTGTCTGTTTTGAAGACCGGATGTCAGTTGAAATCTCAAGTTGAGAGTCCTGTGCAGATTTCTTATTAATAGCTCTAACATTCTTCCTATGCTTAGGGGCTACACTTGGAGTGTCCTAGCATTAATTAAAGGGAGTTCCTGAGTCAACTTTAGAGGAATAGGAAAAACTCTTCCTTGTCACTAGAGGCTTCATTTTTGGCAGATTGCATTCTAGAGACTTTAGAGTTCCAGGAGGATGTTTGGAAGAACTCAAGATCAAAGTTGACAATTCTGTACACAAACCATCTTGAAGCCTCCACTTGGATTAGGGCACTTGCATTATCCACAGAAGTTGAGGAGTCAGGACATGTAGAGAAAGAAGCAGAATCACAGTTTCTACTTGAAATTGGAGACTGGAGACTTAACTTGGAGTTAGGAGTCGAAAGTTCAATACTAGAACAAGCTGGTAGAAGTCCTTTACCTCAAACATCGGAAAGGTCTGGACTGGTTTCAGAGGAACATATATTGTCTGGAACTGGATGGACAGGACCGCATTGAGACCGGATGAATTTGAACCGGCTGGAACCAAAGGAGTCTTCAGATGGACCCAGATTGAGTCTGGACCGGCTGGAACTGGAGGAGTCTTTGGACCTATAGATAGGACAGGATTGACTCCAGAGACAGATGAATTAGCTGGAACCAAAGGAATCTTCAGACCTACAGATTGAACCAGATTCAGTCTGGAGACATTTGAAGCGGCTGGAACCGGAGGAGTCTTTGGACCTATGGATAGGACCTGATTGAGTCCAGAAACACATGGGACAGTAGACTCTGGATGTTCAGGCAGCCCATCTTGAAGCTGGACTGTGCTGGGTGCACTCTGAAAAGATGGCGGGTAGGAGTTCATTGTATGGGAAAAAAGAAAAAAGTTAACTCTGTGTGGGAGCATGCTTGCTGAGTGACTACGTAGTAATTAGATTTTGCTAAAAAATATTTTTTTATATTTTATTAGTTAAATATTAAAACAAATCTACATATACTGTCCCAGCCTGGAATGGGGCTATCATAAAAATATAAGTAGTAATGTTTGTAAATAACCTGAGAATTAGATTTGGGTGGGGTTTTTCTTCAAACTGCTATATTGCAGTGTAAAAATAAAGCAGCCAGTATTATCCCTGCACAGAAACAAAATTACTCACCCAAATGTAACTCTCTCTGCACATGTAACATCTGTCTCCCTCCAGTGCACATGGTTTTGTCCATTAGAGAGAGAATTTGCTTTTGCAAGTGAACCAGAATCAGGCCCTATGTGTGTAAGAGACGTAGATCTTGAGTGAAGAGGTTGTATTGGGCGATATTCTATGATAAGCAAAGAGATGTATATTGGTGTTGTTAGTTTTATGGCCTTGTGTGTAACTAAAAGTATATTATATTGTGTATAGTAGAATACAGGTAACCAATGGAGGGACTGACAGAAGACGATGAACATCTAGCAAGGAAGGTTATCTGAATTCAGGGTGTATTGTAGTGGTGGTTGTAGCTCACTGTAGCGGGATCATGATGTTAACGTGGTTTGGCATGCAGCGTACATACATATCGCAGGCAGCTCCCATAAATTGTGATGGAAAATCGGTGCATTTGCCCTCTGGTTCCCACTGAAGTCTATGCATAACAGGAGCATAGACAGGGCCGGATTAACAATGGGCCTGATGAAGCTACAGCTCCAGGCCCACTCTCCAAATAGGCCCATTTTGTAGCTGAGGGCCAGGACTTTCCAACGAGCCTGGCCCCGCATTGCTAGCTTCCCGGGAACCGGAGATACCGCCAGGCAAAGCTGGAACGTTGTTACCTTAGGATAACATGGGACCCGCTAATTCCGACCTCCACCCGGTTCCAGCGGCTGCCAGTTCCCCCTCCGGCATCACAGAAGCTTGAGGTTGATCTCAAATTGCTGGGCCTTCAATCTGAAACCAGGCTGGTCCATATGGGTTTATTGGCTCTAGAGATATTGCGGGTAAACCAATTTTTTTCATTTCTGAAATGTAATTTCATGGCTGTTCATGTTGTTTGAGGGCAGATTTCTCTGGAACCAAATGGCCCAGATTCACGGGACCAAAATCATTTGAAGCCCACATGAAAATGGGTCAATTGGTTCCGAAGATATAGGTTGTTTAAAGGGGGGGGGGGTTATCTCCCCCTCACATCAGAAAATGCAGGGACTAGGCTGGTATAAAAGGGGATATTTACTTGGAAAGAAAGAGTGTCTTTTTTTGGGTGCACCTAGAGAGAAAAATGTTTAATAAAACGTCACTTTTATTAGATTCATTTAAAATAGTTGCGAATATAAAAGAAAATTTGACAAGACATGAGACAACATATAGTGATCTAAAAAAGGATAAAAATCCTTCACCTAGTGGAAACCCCACTGCCTATTATCCCAATTGATTTCAATTGACTTGCTGTGTGGCTCAGAGTTATGGTTATATTACCATTTATTTATAGCGTGGATCAGGGTTGTTACTATCATGTATACAATGGGGGAAATTTACCAATATGAAAAACCTAGTTTTTCGTATTGGTTGTTTCCCTACGACTGCATACGACTGTTTAAGTCGTATGCAAAGTCGTGTTCCGGAGGGGGATTTACAAAGCAGTCAGATACGACTGCTTTGTAACCCTCCGATGGTGTAATGATTCGTATTAGCGGCCGTATATACGGCTGCTAATACGAATTATTTCTAGCAGTCTGCACGGATCAAGTCAGATCCGTGCAGGCTGCATTGTGTAAAAAAAAATAGAAAAAAAAATAAATAAAAAAAAAAACCGGCGTGGGGTCCCCCCCACAGCCATAACCAGCACCAGGCTGAAGGAGCCGGGGCCGGTAATTAAAAATCAGGGAACCCGACAAATAGGGGTTCCCCGATTTTTAACAACCAGCCCCAGGCTCCAGGTCCGGGGCTGGTTCCCAAAATACGGGGGACAAAATGAGTAGGGGTCCCCCGTATTTTAAGAAACAGCCCCAGGCACAACCAGCCGGCAGGGTAATGTCACAGCCGGGGGACACTTATAATATAAGGTCCCGCGGCCAAAACATTCTCCCTACCGACCAGTCAGCCTGGCCAGGGGCCCTGGGGGAGTGGGGACCCCCCCAATAAAGGGGTCCCCCCCCTCCAGGACTTACCTGACCAGGCTGAAGCCTGGTGCTGTCCTCGATGCCCCTGGCGGTGGGCATCGAGCTGATAAATGTTGTAAAAAATAGATAAACCATTGTTTTTTACTGTGGCACTACAAGTGCCAGCAAGCCTCCCCAGCAAGCTGGGACTTGGAGAACCACAAGTCCCAGCCTGCTGGGCATTAAAGGGCCCGCTGGCACTTGTAGTTCTACAGTTAAAAAAATAGTGCACAAAACACACTGATACACTTTTAAAATAAAACTTTATTACACACAAAGCCCACACATACTAATACTTACCTATCTTCTCTCCGTAGGTAGCCCTGGTCCTGTGTCGGCGTCTTCTGGTCCTGTGTCGTCTTCTTCCTCCATGTCGACGTCGCTGTCGGCGATGGTGTCCCCGTCCGGATCCGACGAAATCCATTTGGGAAGCTGTGGAAGGAAACCATACTCACCTGTCCCAGCGCGACGTAGTCCAGGTAAGGGTCTTTGCAAAAAAATAAACCGAAAACCCCGAAACCAAACCGGACTGACGGAGACGCACGGTGTTTACATCGTGCGGCTCCGCCTCCCGAATGCCGCTATTGGCCGCCTTGCGGCCTAGCGGCCAATCAGGAGCCGCTAGGCCGCAAGGCGGCCAATAGCGGCATTCGGGAGGCGGAGCCGCACGATGTAAACAAACACACGTGCGTCTCCGTCAGTCCGGTTTGGTTTCGGGGTTTTCGGTTTATTTTTTTGCAAAGACCCTTACCTGGACTACGTCGCGCTGGGACAGGTGAGTATGGTTTCCTTCCACAGCTTCCCAAATGGATTTCGTCGGATCCGGACGGGGACACCATCGCCGACAGCGACGTCCACATGGAGGAAGAAGACGACACAGGACCAGAAGACGCCGACACAGGACCAGGGCTACCTACGGAGAGAAGATAGGTAAGTATTAGTATGTGTGGGCTTTGTGTGTAATAAAGTTTTATTTTAAAAGTGTATCAGTGTGTTTTGTGCACTATTTTTTTAACTGTAGAACTACAAGTGCCAGCGGGCCCTTTAATGCCCAGCAGGCTGGGACTTGTGGTTCTCCAAGTCCCAGCTTGCTGGGGAGGCTTGCTGGCACTTGTAGTGCCACAGTAAAAAACAATGGTTTATCTATTTTTTACAACATTTATCAGCTCGATGCCCACCGCCCAGGGGCATCGAGGACAGCACCAGGCTTCAGCCTGGTCAGGTAAGTCCTGGAGGGGGGGGACCCCTTTATTGGGGGGGTCCCCACTCCCCCAGGGCCCCTGGCCAGGCTGACTGGTCGGTAGGGAGAATGTTTTGGCCGCGGGACCTTATATTATAAGTGTCCCCCGGCTGTGACATTACCCTGCCGGCTGGTTGTGCCTGGGGCTGGTTCTTAAAATACGGGGGACCCCTACTCATTTTGTCCCCCGTATTTTGGGAACCAGCCCCGGACCTGGAGCCTGGGGCTGGTTGTTAAAAATCGGGGAACCCCTATTTGTCGGGTTCCCTGATTTTTAATTACCGGCCCCGGCTCCTTCAGCCTGGTGCTGGTTTCGGCTGTGGGGGGGACCCCACGCCGGTTTTTTTTTTAATTTATTTATTTTTCTATTTTTTTACACTAAAGCCTGCACGGATCTGACTGATCCGTGCAGGCTAAAACGCAAATAGAACAGGAAAATGGTGTTCTATTTTCCTGTCGTATTTGCGTGGGTGTTTCACACCACTAAGCAGCCGTATTGTCAGTACGGCTGCTTAGTAAATCAGAAACCACCATTCTTTTGAATGGTGATTTCTGTCGTATCCTATCGATGGTGTAGGGCATTCGTATTTGTAACTACAAATACGAATGTTCCATCTTTAGGACTACGAATTGTTGTATTTTTGGGATTGTAAATCCCGAAAATACAAATTCGTAAAAAAAAGGTGTATTTCTCCCTACGAATACACCTTTTTTCTACGAATCCATTTTGGTAAATTTCCCCCAATGTTTCAAATGACCCTAGGCTCTCTCTAGCAGCCGCTGGCAAGCGCCTGAGCACGGATGTAATGCCGTCTCAGCGCTGCTGCTGGCTTGCTGGAGCCAGTGGTACCACGTCCTGTGTTCTCCCACAGAGCTACGTCTGAGGGGTGCCTGCGTGCACTCCCTCGCTCAAGTGGGTTGAGAACAGACAGGAACACTAACGGTTCTGGCGCCAGATACCGTGTCAGTGTATTTTGTAGGGGACCGTGTCCAACGGTAACCCCAACGCAGCCAACAGATCAAAAATACAATTTATAAGTGGGGAGGGGAGAGTGGGGTTTTAGACACACTAGGTGTGTGGTTAAGTCGAGCGTACGCTTTCGCAAAAAAGCTTCCTCAGAACCAGCCCGGGAATGTCCCTGCATGTTCGTGGGACCATATTACTGGATTTTATGCATTTTATGATGTGAAAGGGGTATTATTTCAAATAGCCGGGACCTGCAGTGCTCTGAATACAGCCGGGCAGCCCCCTGTTCTCTGCCCGGCTGTCCTTTCTGCCCGGTGGCGGCTGTCCCCCAGTTACCGTGAGCATGTAATCCCACATGGTAATGAGCAAGGAACCCCTGGCAATGAGCATGGAACCCCTGGAAATGAGCATGTAGTTAAGCAGCATTTATGTAGCATAATTTTTAATAGGCATTATGGTGTTTGCCATAATACGTAATGGACATTATGGTGTGTGGCTTAACATGTAATGGGCATTATGGTGTATATCTTTAATGCGCGCCTTTGGCGTGCAATGCTATTGTGCATTATTGCTCAATCTGTTTGGTATAGTGTTTATTTTGGGTCAATCCGTGTGGCAAAATGTGAATTTTGCCTTAATCTGTGTGACATAATGTTATTTTTGACTCAATCCATGTGACATAGTGTGAATTTTGGCTCAGTCCATGTGAATTTTGGCTCATTCCATGTGGCATATTGTGTAAGAGGCAAGTACAGTAGAAGGTTACTATTGTGCTGCATGATTTGTATAAGGGGTATATGGTGTGGTAAACTTAGGTGACCACATAAAAGGTGCTGAAATGTTGTCTACCAAGTTTCGGCTTTCAGTATTTTTTTTATGACTGGAGTGCCGCCTCACCCCATAAGTATCTTAGAACATCGGCGTCCTACGGGTGCACCTTTGGAGGGCACCCGCCAATATAGCTCCCTGCATTTTTCCTATGCCAGCCCCCTGCCTTTTCCAGGCATATATAATTAGTTGAAAGTATTTACACAAATAGAGACACACCCATGAACCGATCACCCAACCAGAATGCTGGTCAAGCCCCCACATTATTAGGTGCTGGCCACAACCCCTATCATTGCGCATAATAGGCCCTTGATCATTTTCAGCTCCAGGCCCATCATTTAGACCTTAATCTGGCACTGAGCATAGATATGCGGTGAACTGTGTGCTGCAACGCTGTATAAGGACACATATGTATATAATTGGCACACACACAAAGGGCAGTATTCATTTCGCTTTTTTTTCCGGCAAGGTTCGCTTTTTTTTTGTAGAGATGGGCAGTCCTCTCTCCAAAAATGTTCCTCGCCCTGTTCAACGCTCCCGGTTTGCCCCCCAAAAAAAACAGAGAGCTTTTCCCTGTTCGCCACTTGGTCATCGCCGATGCTTTCTTATGGGAAATTTGTGTACCTCGCCGTTTGTGTATTCAATGCTACAATGGAGAACGCTGTTCACTGTTTTTTTGGGGGGGGCAGATGTAACATGTGCAGAGAGAGTTAGATTTGTGTGTGTTATTTTGTTTCTGTGCAGGGTAAATACTGGCTGCATTATTTTTACACTGCAATTTAGATTTCAGTTTCAACACACCCCGCCCAAATTAAACTCTCTCTGCGCATGTTACATCTGCCCCACCTGCAGTGCACATGATTTTGCCCATTTTGAGAACAAATTTGGGTACTTGTGTATTTTGACGGCGCCCACGAAATCGGCCGAAAATCGGCCGAAAATCGGCCGCAAATCGCATGGAAAAATCGGATGCGATTTTGCGGACGATTTTCGGCCGATTTTCGACCGATTTTTCACTTTTTCCGGCCAATTTGCATGCTGTACCATTATTGCACACCTTGCACACCCCCGAATACCATCGTAGTGCATTGCATGCAATATAGTGGCATGTGATGCATGCCATGCGATGCATGTGAAGCGATTCGATTTCTAATTGTACAATCACCCTGATGGGTGCTTACAATGTTAAATGCACCGGCATTGTTAACGCCACCCCCACTATCAACACCAACCCGAAGCGTGGCGAGCGTAGCGAGCCCGCGAGGGGCGGCGGTACGCGTCCTCCGACCTTTTCATACCCCCACTATCCACGTCGGCGTGGAGTTGACTTTAGATAGTGTGGCGAGCGCAGCGAGCCACCGAGCCCGAAGCGTGGCGAGCGCAGCGAGCCCCGCGAGGGGACGCGGAATACATGTAAAGTAATCCGCGTCCCCTCGCGGGGCTCGCTGCGCTCGCCACGCTTCGGGCTCGGTGGCTCGCTGCGCTCGCCACACTATTCTATTCTCAACTCCACGCCGACGTGGATAGTGGGGGTATGAAAAGGTCGGAGGACGCGTACCGCCGCCCCTCGCTGGCTCGCTGCGCTCGCCACGCTTCGGGTTGGCGTTGATAGTGGGGGTGGCGTTAACAATGGGGGTGCATTTAACATTGCGAATCACATCGCATCGCATGCCACTTGCTGGCATGCGTTGCTATGCGATATTTAATTGTACAATCAGGGGCATTTTCCCGAAAATCACATCGCATACCATCGCATAGTACCTGGGGGTGTGCAAGGATGGAATAACATGCAAATCATCAGGAAATGGCCGAAAATCGGCAAAAAATCGGCCGAAAATCGGGCGCAAATCGGATGCAAATCGGACGCAAAATCGCATCGCAGATCAAATCGGCCAAAAATCTGATGCGATATCGGATGCGATTTGGATGAAATCGGGCGCCGTTATAATACACAAGTACCCAAATTTGTACTGCGATCAGATCTGAACAAGGGCCTCTGTGCTGTGCTCGGCGGAGCATTGAAAACTGCTAAAAGATGCTGTAAGATGAACAAAAATGTATGTATATATATATATATATATATATATATATATATATTCGTACATATGTTTATTGGCACCTATGCAATAAGGAAATACATCTCTTATACGAAAAAAAAAGGAAATAGGTTAAATCAATATCGGCAGGAATTTCAGGAGGTGTGAATTAGGTTTAACATATAATGGTTTAGTAAACACTCTCTTTGTACAGAAACACTCTCATTGTGTAGATTTAAGATGTAAGTTTCTCTGAAACCAGCATAAAGTGTGATGTTTCTTAGCGTGTGATATTTGCTAGAACAATATTGTTGTCAGCCGTGCGTGCTTTCTGCGCCCTCCACCCTGCTGGATACAATACCTGGTGAGAGGGCTATAACTAAGAGGGAGGTAGGAAACCGCATCGCAGACCAGCTGATACAGAGACCTGCAGATCACAGTGATAGCAAAAGTATTCTGAATATTTTACGAGTAAGCAAACGTCTTCACTGAGTACTCAGCTCCCGAAGAGAGAGATGTTCTATAATGCATCGCCTATTGCACGCATCCCAACACTCATCGCATTCAGAGTGGCATTTACGAATACCACAGGCATGAATATAGGTGAATAAAAAAATCAAACGAAAACCAAGATATCCATGTTCATAGTCCTACTGCAAATGTGCGGGGGTCAGGGAGGGATGTGATCCCTGTCTGCAGAATCCCATAGGCTTTTATTGGGTACAAGTTACAGAAAGTACCTCTTCTGTCCACAGAGTGCCACCCTACTTGTGCCTGTCTCTACTTGTGCCTGCCCCTACTTGTGCCTGCCCCTACTTGTGCCTGCCCCTACTTGTGCCTGCCCCTACCCTCTCACTTGTGATTTTCTTGCTTACACATATGGATGACCTGTGGCATGGATTTTGGTGGTCGTAATACCAATGCTGGCATCCCAAATGAGGGAATACCGACAAGGGAACGCTAATTATACTTAGTTATCCTCTGCCCTCCCCAACCCTAGCCCTCCCTCCACACAACTAAAAACTAACCCTCTTGCCCGACAGTCTAACTCTGAACTCTACCCCCTTTCTAAATGCCTCTACCCCTCCTGCAGCGGAACCCTAAATTCCCCACAGCAGACTAACCCTAACCTTTCCCATCCCTCGCAGCCTAACCCAAACCTTCCCACACACACACACACACACACACACATACAGACTTACTCGAACCCTCTTTCTAAATGCTTCCAGCCCCCCCCCCCCCAGCCTAATCCTGACTTCCCCCCTTAACCTTTCCCGTCCCCTGCATCCTATCTCTAACCTTCCCCCCCACGCAAACAGCTGATCCCTGACCCTCTTTCTAAATGCCTAACCCTAGCCTACCCCTAACCTTTCCCACCCCCCACAGCCTAACTTTCCCATCTCCCCGTAGCCTAACCCTAACCTTCCCCCACACACACAGCCAAACACTAACCCCCTTTCTAAATGTCTCCACCCCCCCCCCCACAGCCTAACCCTAACTCCCCCTCAGCAGCTTAACCTTTCCGATCCCCCACAGCCTAACCTCTACCTTCCCACACACACACAAACAGCCGAACCCTGACCCTCTTTCTAATTGCCTAACCCTAGCCTAAAATCTAACTTTTCCCACCCCCTGCAGCCTAACCTTTCCCAACCTAACACTAACCCTCCCCAGCAGCTTAACCCAAACCTTCTCACTTCCCCACTACAGCCTAACCCTAACGGCCCCCATACACTAACTCGATTTGGGCCCATTTCACCTGTTCCCGACAGAAAAGGCAGAGAAATCGGCCCAAATCGGGTCAGTGTGATGTCCCCAGAGGTCCGATGCGTGGTCAGACCTGAGCGCATCGGACCTGAGCTGGAGGACAGACCGGCATGCAGTGGACCGGATGGGGAACAGGGGTCGTATGTGATCCATTTCAAGTTAAAGGACAACTTGTGATGGATCACATTTGACCCTGTTGTCCATGAAGATCCCGGGCGGCTCGCGAATGATCGGCTGGGCGTACTATGCATAGTGTATAGTTTTAATCCCCCGCTAGTGCCAAAACTTAATCCTCACCCCCCTGGCAGTCAAAACTCCAGCATGGGCATTCACATCAATGATGGGATTCTGGCACTGGTCTTCTGGCACAAGTCAACATTCAGTACAGGAATTCTTCATTGTGTGCCTTCCTCAATCTTCCCTCTGGAAAATCTCTGCTACTACTTTTAGAGAGACTATTTTATAAAGGTTATCTTACCCCCAGTCATTGTCACCTTATTGTCATTGCAAATTCTTCAGCTTCAAAGTGTGCCCTTTCGGAGGCATACCCCCAGTCATTGTCACCTTATTGTCATTGCAAATTCTTCAGCTCCAAAGTGTGCCCTTTCGGAGGCATCCTTAAGTCATTGTCTAGGGGACTTTTGTATCAATAAGAAATGTTGAATTAATGTTAGACTAATTGCATTAGTTGACCCAGTCAATCATTTTGGAAGATCTCCCGGGGAATCTGATTCTACCGGTTGTAAAAAAAATACAAAAACTTGATTCTTTCTGCTGTCAAAAAAAAAAAAATACATTCAGCTGCCCCCTCCCCCCCAATAACCCCTTATTTAGCTATGTTCAAAGAGAAATTATTTTATGTTTTCATAATGGAATTTCTAATTTTGGAAAGCTTTTATAGATAATCAACATAATGGTATAAAACAAGAATGTTTTTTCTAGAAATGAGGATTCCTTGGAATCCAACCTGCTCAGAACATTGGGACCTGAGTGTTTCCGCCTTACTCAGATCCTATTGCCAGGCCAAACATCAGATTCACGACGTCGGATTCTCGCTAGACTTTGAGTCTATTTAAGGTGTTGAATTACAATAGTTAAAAATTAACCCAAACATATACATGTATATTTACATTATATACATAAATATATATATATATACATACATAATATATTCATAAAGGACACCACCGCACTCGCCATTCCTGCGAATGGGGTACAAACTGCACTCGCCATTCCCAGGTTGGGGTGCAGTGGCCTGTGACCACATGCTCAAATAAATAAAGAAACAGGGGGCTCAACACTCACCATAATAAACTAACTCACCTTAATATACAAATAACCAGATTTCGCGTGTGATTTCTGGCAACTTTTAGAAATGGAAGTAGAGTATCCAAGGGGATTAATAAAATGAAGTACGCAAACCCCAGGACTCAGAAAGCCGCCTGTGTCACAGGCTGCTCTCTGCCACTGCTGACAGGGAAACCCAGTAATGTGAGTCACTGGGACACCCAAGCAGCACTGAGCTCTGCCCTGATTGGATATTGCCATCTCCATGGAGACAGCAAAATCCAGGTAGGTGGGGCACTCCCCTGGAGCTCAGCCCTGATTGGGCTAGAGGAGTCCCAGTGACTAGTGGGGGAGAGGCATCTGTGCGTATACATGCAGGCGGCTCTCCGGTTCGGGTGTTGCACTTTTTTTAGGTACTTATGTAATATCTGGGCGCCTGATTTTTTTCATCGCATCGCATGCAATATAGTGGCATACAATTCATGCGATGCGATTTTTAATTGTATAGTCATCCATGGGTGATTTCATACCCCCACTATCCAACTACGCATGGAGTTGATTTTATATAGTGTGGCGAGCGCAGCGAGCCACCGTGCCCGAAGCGTGGGGAGCACAGCAAGCCCCATGAGGGGACGCAGAATACATGTAAAGTAATCCGCGTCCCCTCGCGGGGCACGCTGCGCTCGCCACGCTTCGGGCTCGGTGGCTCGCTGCGCTCGCCACACTGTATAAGATCAACTCCATGCGTAGTTGGATAGTGGGGGTATGAAATCACCCATGGTTGACTATACACTTAAAAATCGGGCCTTTACAATGAAAAGTCGCATCGCATGCCTTAAGTAGTAGCATGCAATGAAAAAATAGGGCGCCCAGATAATACATAAGTACCCATTTTTATTTTTTAACCCCCTGGCGCCCTACTGCAGAAGAGGGCCGACCTGCGGGGGGGCGTGTGACAAGGTGAGTATATTATATATGTCTGTTTGAATGTATGAATACGTGTAGGTAATAAAGCTTTACTGTACTGGGTGTCTGTGTGCCTTTAGTGCCCTGCGTGCTGGGATTTGTGTTTCTCCAAGTCCCTTCATGCAGGGAGGTTTGCTGGGACTTGTACTCCCACAACACAACCCAATGTTTAATGATTTATCTATTTTTCACAACCAAATTATCAGCCTAGCGCCCACTGCACAGAAACGACAGCCTCGGGCTTCAGCCCTGGAAGGGTTAAGCATGGGGGGACCCCTATATTGGGGCCCCCATTCCCCCAGGTACCCTGGGTTGACCAGCCCCCTGGGCCCCCTGTTTTGGCCAGGGGACCTTGCGTAAAAAGTGTCCCCAGCTGTGACATGACACTGCTGGAACAAAAATTCCATGGATTTAGCTCTATGTAAAAAAAAATTATCCAATAAAACCTGAAGGAGATACAGATACAAAACCTATGACGGAGACCAGCGCACATCTCTAGTTTTTACAAGACCACCCCAAAAAAATTACACTTACAAGGATCGATACTAGAAAAATAGAAATAGTGGTGAAGTCTGTCTCTAGGCCATACATTGGAAACATGCGACTGCTCATTTGATAATGCCAAATGGATCATGAATACCGACAACATTGCGCTGTAATCTTGCTTCTTCACTTTTTAATATACCGTATTATCATTTATCATTTATATATAGTACTAAATGATACCAAGTTTGTTGTGACCAATGAGGTCACGTCCCCGTATTTAGGGATTTCTCCCACCTGCTCATATATCAAGGCTGTTATTATGGTGCAGTCTGAAGTTCTCATTTAAAGAAACCTCAGCATCATGGGTTCATGCAATGAGAATAATCATTTCATAGCATAATACAGTTTTAATCACAAAATTCACATAGAAATACAACATATCCATATTGCATATAAAATCCCCAAAACATCAAAACACACAGCGCAAAGTTTCCTAGGCGATAATTAAGGTCATGTAGCTTATTTCTAAAGATGGTGGAACTGTTAAATGAACAAAAACTGTTCAAAACAAGCTTAAGTATGACATGCCGCAATGCCAGGGAAGACACCAACATGTTTCCTGTCTGCTTAATATACCACTCTATCCAATATATTTAGTAGATCTTGATTGTATTGGGTTAAGAACGGATGCCAAAGGCTAGGCTAAACCAGCCCACCGTTAAATGAATTGCCTTAAGCCATATCATAGATTTACCGGGAGCATTTCCGCAGCACGGCCTGGCTACAGAAATGCTTCCGGCGTGAATTTTGTGATTAAAACAATATTATGTTACAAAATGATTATTCTCATTGCCTGAACCCATGAGGTTTCTCTAAATGAGAACTTCTGACTGCACTGAAACAGCCTTGGAATTTGTACATCCCACATGACTGTACAGGGAAGTAATTACATATAAATTCTGTGTGAAGCGCTGGTGAACGGCTCTCTTCCACCTTCTATTGTATTTTCTATTTGGAGCGCCGAAGAACTCTCCCAGAGTGAATAATTGTAGCAGCATCATTTGCGCATTTTGTGGGCTATACATTTATTTATTATTTATTACTTTATTTTCAGTTTTTTATATAGCGCATATTTAGTGGCGCTTTACATATGGAAACAACAGTGATAAAACTGAGTAGTAACAGACCAATATAGAGGGCCCTGCTCGCAAGCTTACAATCTATACAATACTTACCTACTTTTTTTCCTTCTGTCTGGGAAAAGCCCAGATAGGAGACATTGACTTGCACTTCAGTGGGCAAGGACAGACCCAGGTATTATCAAGCCCAACCCCCATTCCAGCTCAATGCCACAATTTGTGGGTCTGCAAAGATGGGTGGTGCTAAAATTATGCTAAATTCTGCAATTTTTTAAATTTTACCCCCTCCCAAAAGCACTGCGGGGGGGGGGAGAGAGATAAGGTAGGATGTGGAAGCTTGCTCGCCTTTCCTAGGGGCTGGGAGGACCATCCGAATTTTGGGAGCCTCTTGGCCATTCCAGGATGGTAGGCAAGTATGAATATATACAATGCTAGGCAACTTTGTATTATATTACGCCTTCACATTTGCATCCAGTTTTTGTCAGGAACAAGCTACAGTCACATTTTTTATTTAGAATATATATATAGCAAAGCAATATACACAGATATCCTACTCCTAGGCAACATTGGTAATAGGAACAAATGAAAATCATTTTAATGTCAAACCAGGCACAGAAAATAAAGATAAGTTCTGATTATTGTTTAAACATACAGTATGTTGGATCTGCTCATCTGATCTGGCTTGCTACATACAGATATTTTTTATATTTTTTACCAGTCGCACAGGATACAGATAATTTTTTATATATATTAAATATCATATATACTGGCCCCCTACCTATATTTATCAAACCTCTAGATATTTTGTCAGAATTAGGGGTGTGCTACCGCAGACACATACATGCGGATCATTTATTTAGGAAAGAAAAGATTGTGTCTATAGTGCGATGCACCTCAAGAAAAAGAATAATTGCACAATGAGATATAACTTTTAATGTTGATTTGTTAAAAACTTAGCGAAAAATATTAAAAAGAAACATTCAGACATAAACAGACAAGTGAAAACAATGTGCGTGTTAAAACAGCACGTGTGGGAATGTCATGTGTGTTTTATACGTCCCTTTATAATTTTATTCAATCAGCAACTGTTGTATGCTTACAGACTCTCCATAATAAAGAGGAATAGTCTCATTTCTTTCTCATTTCTTTGTGTTTATATTTTTATTATTTGTTGCTCATGTGGCAAAACAAGGAAACACTGTGTCACTGTTTGAAATACACTCTGGCTGCTCTATTATTTAATGTTATACATCAGGCAGATTGTTGCACATATAATCAGCCACAGAGTGCGTTTTCTTAAATGGTTAGAATATACTGAGGCAGTCCTAGGTTGTCAGCGATACATATGTATCAGTATTTGTTGCACGAAACAGGCAGTTAAATAAACATGCCTCCAAATTTGGCTATTGCCATAACAAACAGTGATCCAGACAGTGTAATTAATAATTGCGCATTTCATATGGTGCGGCCGCAACCATTCATTATATGCGCCTGGTATATTTGGCTACATCTGTCACTCAAAGTGTGTCTGGAGATATAACCCTGGGTGGAGCCTTTGACTCACATGACTGACTCACTTGACAGAGAACCAGCCCAGTGAGCCCACAGACAGTGCCAGACACCATCTGCCTCTCCATGTTACACAGCAAAGACACAGCTACTCACCAGACACACCAGGTGAACGCCCCACACCTCCATACCTCCCAACATGACCCTCTCCAGGAGGGACAGAATGCTCTGTTTGTGGACTTCCATCTTAATTTATGATTGTCATCACCTGTCATTTTAAACAGGGTAATTGATAAGAAAGGTGTTTAAGCACAGGTGATGGTAATCTATAAATTAAGAAGAAAGTCCAGAAACAGAGCAATGTGTCCCTCCTGGAGAGGGTCATGTTGGGTATGCACCTCCCTCCCCCCCCCCCCCCCATTCACGGCATCCCCACGATTAAATGGCACATGCAAAACACTGACATGGCTATGGTCGACAATGAAAAAGGTTGACAAGATTTATTTTTCACTGTTTTCAATGTTTTCATATTCATTCTCATGTGTCGACATGGACACCAATGAAGTGCCACACTTATGTCAACATTTACATGTGTTGACCTTTCTGTGTTGATTTTTTCTTGTGGCGATTCGCGGCACCCCCCGCGACCCCCCTCCCGCGATTTGCAACACACCCCCCACAATTCGCGGCACCCCCGGTGACTCCCGCGATTCGCAGCCCCACCCCGTGACACCCCCCCCTCCTGCAATTCGCGGCACCCCGCGACCCCCCCTCCCACGATTCACGCCAACCCCCTGGGCCCCCCCTCCTGCGGTTCACGGTGCCCCCCATGACCCCCCTACCGCAATTCCCCACCCCTGACCCCTCCTCCTGTCATTGTGGCAACCCCCCGCCCCCGCGCCCCCCCATCCCACGATTCGCGGCACCCACACCCCCCCCCCGCGACCCCCCCTCCCGCAATTCACGGCATCCACCCACGACCCCTCCTCCCGTGATTCACGGACACCCCTCACCTCCTCCCCCCCCCCACCCCCACGTGTGATTCACGGCAACCCCAGGATTAAATGGCACATGCAAAACACTGGCACGGCTATGGTCGACAATGAAAAAGGTTGACATGAGTTTTTGAAGATTTATTTTTCTTTTTTTTAATGTTTTCATATTCATTCTCATGTGTCGACATGGACACCGATGAAGTGCCACACTTATGTCAACATTTACATGTGTTGAACTTTCTGTGTTGATTTTTTCTTGTAGCAATTTTTTTCCAGTGACAACTATGAACTATGTGCACGTCAACCTACACATCATCAACCAATTCTTTGTATAATATATAACACCTGTTCTGTTTTACTGTAGGTGTTTTAAGTCAGACCTTTTACTGCTACTATTACTGTTTATGTAAATGCATTCTGAATGACAGCAACATCCTACCATCCTTCTACAAGAATATATAACCAACTAGGTGATTCATCGCGCCCCGTGCCCCCCCCTCCCGCAATTTACGGACCCCCCGCGCACCCCCTATCCCGCGATTCGCAACCCCCCCCCTCGCGCAATTCACGCCCCCTCCCACACTTTGCGGACCCCCGCCCTCTCCCGCGATTCGCCGACACCTGCACCCCCTCCCTCCCTTGATTCACGGCACCCCCCGCGCCCCTCCCGCAATTCACGGCACCCCTAAGCCCCTCTTTAGTCCCCCGTATACTCACACACCCCTATCACTACCCAGCTTCCTGCTCTCCTGAACCGTAACTTCCACCACTGGGGAGTCGCTGACGCTGTTTTGCCCACATGCCCCTATCATGCCTCATAGCCCAGCCTCCTGCTCTCATGCACCCGAACTCCCACCCTGTAGGAGGAGACACTGACTAAGGGACACCATCCTGTACTCCTGTACTGCCACGCTGGACCCTCACCCACTGGCAGAAGCTGCACAGTATCTCCCACCCTCCTCTTTTGTCCCCCTTATGCCCACACACCCCTATCACTACCCAGCCACCTGTTTTCCTGTGTCGTGACCTCCGCCAGTGGGGAGCCGCTGACTCAGAAACACCCTACTATACTATTGCACACACACACCTAAACAACATGCACACACAGCCCCCCCCCACACCCACAAATGTCACTGTACCATCCACACTATCAATGTACATCTTACTCTGTAACCGCTTTTTAATTAAACAAAACAATACACACCCCCTTCCACATCATATGCTCTCTATTTAACACATTTCACCTATAACTCAAGTTGCAATACAGGCCATCTTTCATACAATTCTAACCATCTTTCTCATATACAAATGTTCACAAATTAAGGGGGCGCAGCCCCTTACGACGGTGTGAAGAGCGCCCGTAGGGCGCGATGAATCACCTAGTTCATTATATGCGCCTGGTATTCACACTGCCAGCAGGAACAGACCGAGCAGTGTATCGGTCAAATCCTGATACAAGCTGAGATCCTCAGCGTGTATGGTGCACAGCGCTCTAAATATGGAGCTGCAGCATTCGTAATTATGATAAGTACATTAGAGCTCTTAAAAGAGCTAAATACATTCCAGGGCTGTAAAATAATGATCTCAGGACCTCAAACCTTTGCTCTGAGGAAGCGGGAAGCGAAACGCGCACACTGGCAGCACCAGCCGTGTGGTTCATGTTCGTGTGTGTGTCCTGAGATCGTTATTTTACAGCCCTGAAATGTATTTAGCTCTTTTAAGAGCTCTAATGTACTTATCATAATTACATATGCTGCAGCTCCATATTTAGAGCGCTGTGCACCATACACGCTGAGGATCTCAGCTTGTATCAGGATTTGACCGATACACTGCTCGGTCTGTTCCTGCTGGCAGTGTGAATACCAGGCGCATATAATGAATGGTTGCGGCCGCACCATATAAAATGCGCAATTATTAATTACACTGTCTGGATCACTGTTTGTTATGGCAATAGCCAAATTTGGAGGCATGTTTATTTAACTGCCTGTTTCGTGCAACAAATACTGATACATATGTATCGCTGACAACCTAGGACTGCCTCAGTATATTCTAACCATTTAAGAAAACGCACTCTGTGGCTGATTATATGTGCAACAATCTGCCTGATGTATAACATTAAATAATAGAGCAGCCAGAGTGTATTTCAAACAGTGACACAGTGTTTCCTTGTTTTGCCACATGAGCAACAAATAATAAAAATATAAACACAAAGAAATGAGAAAGAAATGAGACTATTCCTCTTTATTATGGAGAGTCTGTAAGCATACAACAGTTGCTGATTGAATAAAATTATAAAGGGACGTATAAAACACACATGACATTCCCACACGTGCTGTTTTAACACGCACATTGTTTTCACTTGTCTGTTTATGTCTGAATGTTTCTTTTTAATATTTTTCGCTAAGTTTTTAACAAATCAACATTAAAAGTTATATCTTATTGTGCAATTATTCTTTTTCTTGAGGTGCATCGCACTATAGACACAATCTTTTCTTTCCTAAATAAATGTCTGGCTTGCTACATGACAATCATAGGGGTGCCTGGGGTAGGGGCTGGCAGGTACTAATGGGCCCATACACGTAGAGCTTTGTGCCAGAGATTCATAATGGGAGATTCAGCATGAGAGATTTAAAATCTCTCACAGAAAGTGTTTAGGTGACTTCAGCAGAGGCGTAGCGAGGGTGGTTCTGGTGGAGCTCGGGCTCCAGGCAGTTGCTCTGGTGATGGCGCCACAGTGCAGGGAGATGACAGCACTGCTGCGCCCTAGCAGAGCGGACTGAGACGCCAGCACCCGTCACACCACTGCCGCCATCACCCAGCTGCCAGCCCCCATTATCATCACCCGGCAGCCAGATTCCCCCCTGTGATCACCTGGCAGAAAGGCCCAGCTCAACTCCCTCCTCCTCCCGCAGCGGCGGTCCTGCCGGCTCGGATCTCTTAACGCTGCGGGTGTATATCCGGACCCCGCTGGGAAGCCTGCATTCCCTCCCCCTCCTGCCGCCGCTGCCGCTGAAGCCTACTATTTTTGAAAAGTAAGTAGTCGTGCTCCAGCCCACTGTCCCCGTTGTACCTGTCCCACATTCCCCGCTGCCTGTCACTCTCCCCGCTGTCCCTGTGCCCACATCCCCCTCTGCAACTGTCCCTGTGCCCACATCCCCCCCCCTGCCACTGTCACTGTGCCTGCAACCCCCACTGTACCTGTGCCCGCATCCCCCGTTGTCACTCTCCCTGTATTTTGGCTCATTCTGTGTGGCATGGCGTGAATTTTGGCTCATCCAGTGTGAATTTTGTCTCATTTTGTATGGCATAATGTGAATTTTGGCACAAAAACTGGGGGCAGGAGCTGAGTGTAATGTTTTTTCATGGCCTGTTGCACATTTAACCCTCTCGCCGGCCGTTCTCACCAGCATTCAATATTGCCCTTGGAGTGGAGGGGGCGCCGTAGCACATACATGCTCCGGGCACTGCGGGAACACGCTACATCACTGGACTTCAGGGGAATAAAAAAGTATTCAAATTGAAATAATGGGTTGGAAAAAAGCCTGGGGGAGTGTCATCTTCTTTGTCTATAATAGAAAAATAAATAGTGTAAAAAAAATGGCATGGAGTCCCCCCACGAGCATGACCAGCTTTGGAGCGGTCCTTTTTCCCAAAATACGGAGGACAAAGTGAGTGGGGATCCCCCGTATTTTAGGGACCAGCACCAGGCTCTTGAGCCGGCCCTGGTTTCCAGAATACAGGGGACAAAATGTGTAGGGGACCCCTGTATTTTGCGGACCAGCACCAGGCTGGGGTGGGGGAGGGGGGTTTCCGAGGTGCCACCGCATTGCCCACTCAGAAGGCCCTGCTCACCTACCCATGTCACACATGCAGGAGATGTGCAGGAGCTTCTGAGCGAATTATCTGATCGGGCTGTTCTGAATCTTGGGCAGATTCAGAAAGTCAGGGGGAGCACATTTAAATCGGTGTGGTCCACACACACACAGCGATTTACATGCGTTTTTCAGCCATTTTAGTCAAATCGCTCAAAAAATGCCTGAATGTCACCCTGTGTGTGGGACCCATAATTACCCTGGTGCAATCACCAGAGCACCAACCATCTCGCAAGCAGTCAGCAACTCAGATGTTATGTGACATGCCCAGCCCACGACCCTGGATCATCTTAAAAACCACTGATGACTGCATTTGCCGGATAAAGAACTGTCCAACAGCAGCTCACCAACAAGCAATGTCACTGCTCAGCATCTGATAGTAGTTAGTGGTTGAGTGTAAACACTCAGAAGTCACTGATCAGTGGATAAACAACCACTAATCCCTCTTTTGAAACAATCTCCTTTTGTATACAGTCCTTAGGCAGCAGCGCAGCACATTCTATCCGGTCACTACAAGACTGCAACATGACATTGACTACAAGAGTTTGTTAACAGAATCAAAGCAAGAAAGGTGTCATTCACCTACAACATGCAAATGTCTAGTAATTAACCCTTAATTAGCTTTGATCAGCATCATGTCAGTAAAACAATGGAAAACATTGATTGATTGCTATTGGTTACAGCTCATTTGCATTTTGTAAGAAAATCTCCACCAGTTTCCCTCTAGTATTGGTTTGTTTATATACGGTACTTTATATACGGTACTTAGTTTATAAATATGATTATTGTCAAATTTATTTAAACTGTCAAATTTGTGCATTTTTATTTTCCTATTATTTGTACTTTGTGCTTACAATTGCATTATTTAAAACAAATCTGGAATTATTTTCCTCATACCTCAGATACCTTGCATTGGGTACAGTTCCTGATCAACCAATAGGCATACCTCCCAACTGTTGTTCTTTGAGGATTGGGACACGCACGTGGCAAAGCCGTGCGCACACCTGAAAAGGGGGCATGGCCTATGAAAAGGGACGTGGCCTGTGAAAAGGGGTCACGGCCTCGTGGGATGACATGTCCTAAGGCCGCGCCACCATTTTCCATCGCTCTGCGGGCGTGACGCGGGAACGTCCCCAAAAGCCCTGGGTCCAGTAGGGGTGCAGGATCCAGCACAATAGACTCTGCAGCTGTACCTACTGCTGAAACCCTCAACGGCATCGAATCTGCAAAGACAGCCTCCCTAAAATGGCCGCCTTCTGTTAGGAGGCAGATGCTAGAGGTCCTACTAGACCTTTAACATCTGTCAGGGCAAGGTAGCACACCCAGTGCTAACTGGAAGTGCAGATTCCAGGATCGCTGGTGCTCTCTGAGCAATAACCCACTGGCCATGAGCATGTATCCCCCTGGCATGTAACCCCTAGCAATGAGCATGTAACCCCTGACAATGAGCAAGAAACTCCCGAGCAAGGAGCGTGAACACCCTGGCAACAACAAAGTAACCCCTGGCAATGAGCATGTAACCCCTGGCAATGAGCATGTAACCCCTGGCAACAAGCACAAAACCCCTGGTAATGAGCATGTGGATAAGAAAAATGGGTACTCTTTACCTAGATGGGCGCCCGCGATTGAAATCGCGGGCGTCGGGGGTAAAAATCGCGGTCATCGCGGGCATCGCGGGTAAATCGCGGGTACATAAAAATCTGCTACTCGCGATGACCGCGATTTTCCCATAGGGAACAATGTTAAAAACGGTGATTGACTGCGATTTTAATGTTAAATGCCTCAATGCCCGCGATTTGGCCATAGGAATCAATGTTAAATGGGCCACAGAGCCCTAATAGTCACCGTGAACTCTGAAATGGCCCCCACAATTGTTAACGCCACCCCACGATCAACGTGAACCCGAAGCGTGGCGAGCGCAGCGAGCCCGCGAGGGGCGGCGGTACGCGTCCTCCGACCTTTTCATGCCCTACTATCCACTAGGGCGTGGAGTGAGAATAGAATAGTGTGGCGAGCGCAGCGAGCCACCGAGCCCGAAGCGTGGCGAGCGCAGCGAGCCCCGCGAGGGGACGCGGATACCTTCACAGGCAGACGCGTCCCCTCGCGGGCTTCACAGGTGTCCGCGTCGCCACGGACACCTGTGAAGCCCGCGAGGGGACGCGTATAACTGTGAAGGTATCCGCGTCCCCTCGTGGGGCTCGCTGCGCTCGCCACGCTTCGGGCTCGGTGGCTCGCTGCGCTCGCCACACTATTCTATTCTCACTCCACGCCCTAGTGGATAGTAGGGCATGAAAAGGTCGGAGGACGCGTACCGCCGCCCCTCGCAGGCTCGCTGCGCTCGCCACGCTTCGGGTTCACGTTGATCGTGGGGTGGCGTTAAAAATTTGGGGGGACATTTAAGGGTTAATTGTGGTTATATGGGCTCTGTGGCCCATTTAACATTGATTCCTATGCCCAAATCGGGTCCATTGAGGCATTTAACAGTAAAATCGTGTCCATCGGGCCTTTTAACATTGATTCCTATGGCAAATCGGGAGCATCGCGTCGCGGGCATCGCGAGTACATTTATGGCCGGTCGCGTCGCGGCCAAACATAAATGTACCCGCGATGCCCGCGACGGGCGCCCATCTAGGTAAAGAGTACCGAAAAATGATAGTTAATGCTTGGGGGGGGGGGCACTTCTGTATTAGCTTAGGGCGGCTTGAACCCTTAATAAGGCCCTGATTGCCTAGTTACACGGTCATCCAAACATTGGCTGTATGGTAAAAGCTACGACCTGTGTGTAATAAATGTAATTGTGTTGAGTAGCAGAGATTTATGCACCTGCAGTTTACAGTGACTGAGCAAACAAAGGCCGCGGCTCAGTCCTTTATACTCACATTAGATTGCCGTGTGTGATCTGCCCGCGCCGCTATCATTGCAGCTGACATTTCATATACACTGCCATGTTTCTAGGTTCTATGTACTGTACATGTGTTGTATAACTGCATAGGGGGACATGCACGGGGACACAGCACAGTTCCTACTTTTTTGGGAAAATAAACTTAGAACATTCCTTTAGCAAGGGAAGCTTGAGGAGCTGAGGAGGAAGTTGAGTGTGTCTCTTCCTCTGTTAGGGGTCTCGCAGCTTTTTTGGTGGGCAATCGTGTGTTTCACATGTCCTGGCTAAAGGCATCCACTTAATATAATCTAAGTCAGGCATGTCCAAACTGAGGCTCTCCAGCTGTTGTGAAACTACACATCCCAGCATGCCTTGCCATAATTTTAGCATTTCCTAAAGCTGTGTACACACGGTACACTTATCGCTGGCATTATGGTCGCTGAGCGACCATATTGCCAGTGATTGGAGTGTGCACCAGCGATAAGTCGCCAGGTGCGCGCTCCCGTTTTCAGCCCCTGAATGGTCGCTGGTCGGTGGAGCATGCTCCTCCGACCAGCGAATTCCCCCGCCTCTTCTCCCGGCAGTGTGAAACGTAACACTGGGCCATATAATTGCTGAGCAATATATTGCCAGCGATCATATTGCCCCGTGTGTACGCACCTTTAGAGCAAAATTGTGGCAAGGCATGATGGGACTTGTAGTTTCATAACAGCTGGAGGGCCATGGTTTGGACATGCCTAGTCTAAGTTATGTCTATGACAGAGGCAGAACTACCATTGGTGCAGTGCACCGGGCCCCTGAGGGCTAAGGGCCCACTGCTACCCCTGTCACTCTGTTCCTGTCACCCAGGTCACAGTCTACCTTCCCGTGTCCAGCGGCGTAACTATAGCACTGCAGCCCCCGCCACCGCGGGGGGGTGCTGTGCATGTGGGGGCACCGGGGGCTGCGGTGCTATAGTTACACCACCCCCAATCCCCCGCAGACTTACCGATCTCGCTGGTCCCGGCGGCTCCGTTCTTCTGCTGAGGACCACCACAAAATGGCCGCCCCCATATAGCACACAGTTCTCTGAATGGGGGCGGCCATTTTGTGGTGGTCCTCAGCAGAAGAAGAACGGAGCCGCCGGGACCAGCGCGATAGGTAAGGCTGCAGGGGATTGGGGGGGGTTTGCATGGGCGGCGGGGGATTGGGGGTTCTTGGCGGGGCGGCGGCGGGGGCGCCCCCCCCCAACGGCGGGGGGGCGCCCAAAACGTAGTTACGCCACTGCCCGTGTCTCTCCCTGTCACCCTGTTAGGTACAACCAGGGCTATTTTTCAGTAGGCTCCAGCAGGAACTGAGGCCCTTATTCTAGGTGTTACTTGTGCAGAGATAATTAGATTTAAGTGGAGTTTTACACCTGCCTCACCTGCAGTGCACATGGTTTTGTCCATCTAAGAAATATTTTGTCAGAAAGAGTGAACTAGAATAAGGGCCTCAGTTCTTGCTGGAGCCTGCACAAAAATAGCCCTGGGTACAACATTGAATTAGTCAGCAGATGAAAACCTCACACTACTGGGATACACTGAAACTCCCCCACAAGAAATGCCACCAATTAATGTTTTGCTAATGGAAAAAGCACATTATCAGCCATTGCTGCAGAATCTTTAGCCATTTATAATTATCCCTACTTCATTTTGGTTTTCTCCATGCCATTGTCACACAAGTCATCATTGCTAATTAAACATAAGTAAAGGTGCGTACACACGGGGGCGATTTTGTGTAATATTGCCCGCGATGGGAGTGTGCACCGGCGATATATCGCCGGGTGCGTGCTCCCGTTTTTACCCCTGTAGTGATCGCTGGTCGCAGGAACATGCTCCTGCAACCAGCTGAGCAGGTCGCTGATGAACAGAAGACACAGAGTAATATGGTCGCTGATGAACAGAAGTAATATATTGCTGAGCAATATATCTCCCCCTGATGAACATGGTCGCTGATGAACAGAAGACACAGAGTAATATATTGCTGAGCAATATATCTACCCCGTGTGTACGGGGATATAGTTGAACAGTCGGGATGCAGTTTAAATCCCGGCGGTCGGGATCCCGGCATTCAGAATCCCGACCGCCGGAATCCCCACAGTTTCTCCCTCCGTGGGTGTCCACGACACCCCTGGAGGGAGAATAAATTAGTGTGCCGAGCGTAGCGAGGCACCGGGCCCACTGCGTGGTGAGCGCAGCGAGCCCGCAAGGGGGGGGGGCGATCCATGTTCCCCCCTTGTCGGGATTTCGGCGGTTGGGATTCCGCGTCGGGATTTCATACTAAATTCGAACAGTCTTTATTACCATGTAAACTGCCACTGTTGCCCAAAACTCCACCCCTCTTTTGAAGTCATGGAGAGTTCTTATTCCATCTGTGGTGGACTAACTATACACAGGTGATCCTACTCAGTGTTGGATCTTCATCCAAAGTAGAATGTTTTGTTTTTTATTATACTATATTAGCTCAGGAACCAATCCTGCCTTCAGTATTTAGGGGCACATTTATCAACAAGTTTTAGCTATTTAAAACTCATTGCATATGATAAATGGTGCACCAGCCAATTAGCTTCCAACTGTCATACTTTCAAACAAATGACAGGAGCTGATTAGGTGGAGCAACATTTACCACACAGAACTAGTTTTAAATAGCTAAAACTCTTTGAAAACAGGGCCCCAGAGACTTTGGTCTATTACGGCCAGATGTATCAAGCTTCAAAAAGTGATAAAGTGGAGAGTGATAAACAGCCAGCCAATCAGCTCCTACTTGTCATTTTTCAAACCCAGCCTGTAACATGACAGGTAGGAGCTGATTGGCTGGCTGTTTATCACGCTCCATTTTATCACGTTTTTGAAGCTTGATACATCTGCGCATAATGGAGCCCACACATGCACCGATGCCGGCGGTGCGATGCTATGCGATGGGGTGCGCGCTCCCGCGGCACCTCATCACACAGTACAAAAAGTATGTGCAGCACATACTTTTTGTACTAGCTTTTTATAGCATAGCATCGCATCGCATGCACAAGGCATACGATGCGATGCTATGTGTGCTAGTTAAGCCCACAACGCACGCCGGGATCGGTGCGTGTGTGGGCTCCTTAAGACAGAATTCCTGGGAAACTAATTTCCAGGTGGAGTGTTTTAGCACCCTGCCGCAAAAAAACGAAATCTATTTTCTTGTAATTTATATATAATAATATATATAATATATACATCACAGAATTACCCCACAGTCCAAGCCACATTAAACTGTTTAACATTGAACCTCATAGATTGTTTACTTATAACACCCACTGAGATTCCGTACAGTTCTGTTGTGTATGAGTTATTGTGTATTTGTGTATTGTGTTATTGTGTATGTGTATAGGGTTAAGAGTTATTATTGCCGACAATGTCTAGGTCGCCCCAAACAGTAGACATGCACAAGGCCAACATGGGAAAAGGGTTAACTAATAAAAACTTGGCCATGAGTTTTTTTTGTTTGTACAGTATCAATTTGTGTATCAAATTAGTGTATCTCTTCGGTCACCATGCTACCGAAATCCACGTGAATGGTAAAGTATAAAAAACGTACAAAAAATTCACAAAAACTCATGTCAACTTTTCCACGTGTCAACCATTTTGTCATGTCGAACTTTTGTCTTTGTTGACCTTGCGCTTGTCAACTATATTCTGTCGACATATTGACTGTCGATCTAACCATCTGGATCCGGTTCCGTTTGACTTTAACCATATTTAGAAAGTGGAGAGTGATAAACAGCCAGCCAATCAGCTCCTACCTGTCATTTTTCAAACCCAGCCTGTAACATGACAGGTAGGAGCTGATTGGCTGGCTGTTTATCACGCTCCATTTTATCATGTTTTGAAGCTTGATACATCTGCGCATAATGGAGCCCACACACACACCGATGCCGGCGGTGCGATGCTATGCGATGGGGTGCGCGCTCCCGCGGCACCTCATCGCACAGTACAAAAAGTATGTGCTGCACATACTTTTTGTACTAGCTTTTTATAGCATAGCATCGCATCGCATGCACAAGGCATACGATGCGATGCTATGTGTGCTAGTTAAGCCCACAACGCACGCCGGGATCGATGCGTCTGTGGGCACCTTAAGAGAGAATTCCTGGGAAACTAATTTCCAGGTGGAGTGTTTTAGCACCCTGCCGCAAAAAAACGAAATCTATTTTCTTGTAATATATATATAATAATATATATAATATATACGTCGCAGAATTACCCCACAGTCCAAGCCACATTAAACTGTTTAACATTGAACCTCATAGATTGTGTACTTATAACACCCACTGAGATTCCGTACAGTTCTGTTGTGTATGAATCATAGGGTTAAGAGTTATTATTGCCGACAATGTCTAGGTCGGCCCAAACAGTAGACATGCACAAGGCCAACATGGGAAAAGGGTTGACTAATGAAAACTTGGCCATGAGTTTTTTTTTGTTTGTACAGTATCAATTTGTGTATCAAATTAGTGTATCTCTTCGCTCACCATGCTACCGAAATCCACGTGAATGGTAAAGTATAAAAATGTACAAAAAATTCACAAAAACTCATGTCAACTTTTCCACGTGTCGACCATTTTGTCATGTCGAACTTTTGTCTTTGTTGACCTTGCGTTTGTCAACTATATTCTGTCGACATATTGACTGTCGATCTAACCATCTGGATCCGGTTCCGTTTGACTTTAACCATATTTAGGCCCTTATTCTGGTTGGTGCGGCCGGAGCCGCACACGGTGCTCCGGCCGCACAAACCAATCCCCGCCCACGAGACGGATCGCCACGGCCGTCCGTACACGGACGGCTGGCGATCCGCATAAAAATGGTGGGGCGTACGCCTCCACCATGGTGGGAGCTGCCCCCTGCATTCGATGGTCGTCGACCATCGAAGGCAGGTCCGCACGCCCCAGCAGCTCCCGCAAGCTGAGACCACACGGACAATCGTCCGTGTGATAGCTTGTATGGGGGCTGAGAGCTGACATCCGGCGACGTCAGCTTTCCGCCCCCATCAGTGGCGTCATACCCTGATTAGCATGCATACGCCCCGCGTTTGCATGGGAACGCCCATGAAACGCGGGGCGTATACATAGGGAAATGAGGGTATGAAGCCCCTCACGCCCCTATACGCCCCCTTTGCGGCGGACGAAATACGTCTGCGGCGAATGGGGCTGCACATGCGCAGATTGACCTCTGCGCATGTGCAGACTAAAAACATCGGCGGTACGGCCGCACGCGGGCCGTACCGTCCGATTCAGAATAAGGGCCTTAGAAAGGATCAGAAGAAAGTCAAACAAACAATAATGTGTATAAATAATTTTACTTAGAAAACATTTGCACAAAAATAGACTATAATGCGGTGTTAAACCATAATTCATTAGAATGTCAAGGACATGTAAAACATACATTGGCCACTTTAAGTTACATATATATATTTACACTACAATGAAAATGAAATATTTACAATATATACAAATAAGTCGACCTGCAATCCTGTCCCGACAGTGACGTTGTAGCAGCGTGTTAGGTTTATTCCACTGATTACATGGGTATGTATATAAATAGTTTTTGGAACTGGGGTCAGTGCAATGAGTGGGTACTTTAGATCCCTGTAATAGTACAAACAGCCTGTGATTTACAGGCAGTGGATATTCCAACTCTCATCCTGCTCTGCACATATAATGATACTGCTGGTTGTGAGTTTAAAATACAGATGATCATTGTCCATTGTATTAAACAATGGAGGGTAGGGGGTCCAAGAAGGTGAGAAGGTTCAAATTAGCAAGGCCAGGGTTGTTTGGAGACCCAGATCTGTCAGGAAGGCACAGCAACACCCCCAAGATGTGGCTACACTGGTACTGTCAATGGGATGTGGTCAGTGCTAACAGTACCGGAGCCCAACAGATTTCCCAGCAGCCCTGGTTGAGGCAGCCATTTTGTGGACTTAAGAAACATTCATGGACATGCCCCCTTGTACCTCGTGCTTCAGTGAAGTAGGGATGACCATCGGTGGGTGGCCCATCAATGGTACCATTGATAGGTAACCTCGATGGTGTGAAATCATCTGCAAGAGAACCATCGATGGTTTCACCCAACAATGGTCACATTTTCTTTACTATTCAGCAGGCTGTGGACCAGTGAGTGCCAGAGGTGGAGCTTCATAGGGGTGTTGGAAGTTTGGAAGTAGTGCTAAGCTCCATGTCCCAGCAATTTGTAAATTTTATATATATATATATAAGGGGAGGGGGTTGAGCGGCACTCGGCAGGACTTGTACATTTAAATGTGTATATATATATATATAAAACTGTCCCACTTTTTGCAGGAACGTCCTTTTTTTGGGGGGACGTTCCCACATCCCGCCCGGGGCCGGCAGTGTCCCTTGGTGGGGGGGCAGTTAGGAGTTCCCCTGTATCTGTGAATAGACTCATCTATTCCTGCAGACTGACGGGCTGGGGACATAGCCAGCAGCTCCCAGAGCCGCAAGCCATGCCCCCACAGTGGTGAAAACGGGCTGTAATCTCACGGCATTAGGCCATGCCTACTTGTCGTGAGGCCACGCCCCCAAAATTGCAGGCGAAGCGTCCCTCTTCCCTCCCATTCAATGTTGGAAGGTATGTATATATATTTATATATATTAGTTGCCTGTGCATAATTGATGGTGAGAAACTATATGGTTTTCCCACCACAGACGGAAAATGTATTCAACATCGGTCATAGACCATCAATGATTTTGAGACGTCGATGGCCTTCCCTACATTGAAGTCACTAATTGCTAGTAAATAACAAGCTGCCTCTTACCTCTGAGGTGTTGCCATTTACTAGTGAACTGATATGCTGTATTTTAATGCACAATAATGTAGCCACTGCTATGTCCAGGAATGAGAGCATCTTAAAGTATTGAGAAATGCATTCAATTTAATACTGGTGCAGATGGGCCTATTTTATATGTATTCCATCTTGGCAGGTTCACTACAAATACAATAAGGCTTACACAGTGCAATGCCGTAGGCCAGGCATGTCCAAACTATGGCCCTCCAGCTGTTGTGAAACTACAAGTCCCATCATGCCTTGCCACAGTATTACTATTAGTGAATACTAAAACTATGGCCAGGCATGCTGGCATGTGTAGTTTCACAACAGCTGGAGGGCCATAGTTTGACAATTACTGCTGTAGGCCAACAATTGTTAACGCACACTTAAATGTTTACGAAAAAATCCATTTCAGTGACAGATTTTCTTCATGTTACCTCAGAAAATATAAAAACTAGAGCGAGAAACGTGTCCAGGGGCTTGCACAGCAAACCTGTTTTTTTTCAGAAGCAGCAGAACCTTGGATACAGAGTTAACAGCAGAATATCTGCAAGTCCAGGTGACATAAGTCCATTACTGGCATTGCTCGCCCTCTGGTGGTAGTTCTGGTACCCAGCAGCATTACGAGATTCTGGAAGTGTAGTTAGCTGATTGCGTTTGTACTCAGTTAGGGACCCATCTAAACTTGTATCCGCCTCCATTGGTCCTAATGGTAAATGCATTTCCCTGGGGGAAAGCGAGTGTCCGGATTGTGCAGTGGTCCTTGATAGAGGTCTTGAATGAGATATCTTCTTCTAAGTCAGTGTCAACCAAATTCACAGAGGTTTGCACTGTGGAGGTCTGCAGGCCATGAAACGCGCCACACATTTTGATAGTGGTGGTCACCTCTTCTTGGCAGTCCATGCCGTCCTCAGAATACAGTCTAGGACGTTTAGCTCCGCTGTAGCTCCCACCCATCTGGGTAATACTGCACTTCTTTGAAATCTCCTGTAAAATCTCATCCATCTGATTACAGCTCTGGTCACTGCTGGGGGGGTAAAAGTCCTCTAAGCTTCTTTTTACTGGTGGCCTGGTGGGTAATCCATCGGGAGAAATCGCTTCGTTACCTCTGGACTGACGACTCATCAGCTTCTGCAGAACAGACAGCAGTGTTAACTTTAGCTCAAGAAACGATATACCGTACTTATCAGTGACACAATTAGACAGATGGGGACACTATCTGCAGCACCGTACAGGACAAATATAAATCGATTCTGCATTTATACAAATGCAAAAAAATTTGAAAGAAAAATGTGGACTGCTAGCTACTCTGGGGCAGGCACTGATGAGAATGAAGTAAAACAATCTCTGTACAGTGCAATGTAAATTTGTAGCACAATATAAATAATAATAATAATAATAATAATGTATTTATTTATTATTTATTTACAGTTTCTTATATAGCGCAGCAGATTCCGTTGAGCTTTACAATAATAGACAGTGATAAAACAAACTGGGTAACAACAGACAGACTTAGAGGTAGGAGGGCCCTGCTGCAAGCTTACAATCTATAGGGATATAGTAGAGAAACACAAGGACAGGCATCAGTAATAGCATAGCAGTCCCACCAAGTTCCAGCTCCAGAAGGGAAGCTAAAGAATACATAAGTGCCTCATAGGGTTATGTATTTATTTAATGAATTATATCTTTAAATAAATAAAATAATCTAAAATTGAATGTAATTTCGTTAGAGTTCTGGCGCCCTCTGTGGACAGAATAGGAAATTACAGTCTGTGGATTTTGCCAAATTAGTACATACATCTAGTACGGTCGCCAAGTGCTGAGCTTGGTCAGCGAGCTCTTTAAGCTGATCATTCTTCTCCTTGAGGGTCTGAATCTCCTCCTGCTTTGCACTCAGTGTCACATGCAGCTGCAATGGGGAAATAAATGTCATTATTATGTAGATAATGAAGAGGCTGCAGCAGGTTTTAAGGATACTGATGATATATCGCTATTTATCGCTTATAGATTGCATGTGTGTATCAGTGATTGCAGTTACACTGTATAGCACTGACATTGCATTGGGCATCAGTGATTGCAGTACGGACATATTGCATTAGGCATCACTGATTGCAGTTACACTGTATAGCACTGACATATTGCATTGGGCATCACTGATTGCAGTTACACTGTATAGCACTGACATACTGCATTGGGCATCACTGATTGCAGTTACACTGTATAGCACTGACATATAGCATTGGGCATCACTGATTGCAGTTACACTGTATAGCACTGACATATAGCATTGGGCATCACTGATTACAGTTACACTGTATATCACTGACATACTGCATTGGACATCACTGATTGCAGTTACACTGTATAGCACTGACATATAGCATTGGGCATCACTGATTGCAGTTACACTGTATAGCACTGACATACTGCATTGGGCATCACTGATTGCAGTTACACTGTATAGCAGTGACATATAGCATTGGGCATCACTGATTACAGTTACACTGTATAGAACTGACATACTGCATTGGGCATCAGTGATTACAGTTACACTGTATAGCACTGACATACTGCATTGGGCATCACTGATTGCAGTTACACTGTATAGCACTGACATATAGCATTGGGCATCATTGATTGCAGTTACACTGTATAGCACTGACATACTGCATTGGGCATCACTGATTGCAGTTACACTGTATAGCAATGACATACTGCATTGGGCATCACTGATTGCAGTTATACTGTATAGCACTGACATACTGCATTGGGCATCATTGATTGCAGTTACACTGTATAGCACTGACATATAGCATTGGGCATCATTGATTACAGTTACACTGTATAGCACTGACATACTGCATTGGGCATCACTGATTACAGTTACACTGTATAGCACTGACATATAGCATTGGGCATCACTGATTGCAGTTACACTGTATAGCACTGGCATATTGCATTGGGCATCAGTGATTGCAGTTACACTGTATAGCACTGACATATTGCATTGGGCAACACTGATTGCAGTTACACTGTATAGCACTGGCATTGAATTGGGCATCATTGATTGCAGTTACACTGTATAGCACTGACATATAGCATTGGGCATCATTGATTACAGTTACACTGTATAGCACTGACATATAGCATTGGGCATCATTGATTACAGTTACACTGTATAGCACTGACATACTGCATTGGGCATCACTGATTACAGTTACACTGTATAGCACTGACATATAGCATTGGGCATCACTGATTGCAGTTACACTGTATAGCACTGGCATATTGCATTGGGCATCAGTGATTGCAGTTACACTGTATAGCACTGGCATATTGCATTGGGCATCACTGATTGCAGTTACACTGTATAGCACTGGCATTGAATTGGGCATCAGTGATTGCAGTTACACTGTATAGCACTGACACACTGCATTGTGCATCACTGATTGCAGTTACACTGTATAGAACTGACATATAGCATTGGGCATCATTGATTGCAGTTACACTGTATAGCACTGACATACTGCATTGGGCATCACTGATTGCAGTTACACTGTATAGCACTGACATACTGCATTGGGCATCACTGATTGCAGTTATACTGTATAGCACTGACATACTGCATTGGGCATCATTGATTGCAGTTACACTGTATAGCACTGACATACTGCATTGGGCATCAGTGATTACAGTTATACTGTATAGCACTGACATATAGCATTGGGCATCATTGATTGCAGTTACACTGTATAGCACTGACATATAGCATTGGGCATCATTGATTACAGTTACACTGTATAGCACTGACATATAGCATTGGGCATCATTGATTACAGTTACACTGTATAGCACTGACATACTGCATTGGGCATCACTGATTACAGTTACACTGTGTAGCACTGACATATAGCATTGGGCATCACTGATTGCAGTTACACTGTATAGCACTGGCATATTGCATTGGGCATCAGTGATTGCAGTTACACTGTATAGCACTGGCATATTGCATTGGGCATCACTGATTGCAGTTACACTGTATAGCACTGGCATTGAATTGGGCATCAGTGATTGCAGTTACACTGTATAGAACTGACACACTGCATTGTGCATCACTGATTGCAGTTACACTGTATAGCACTGACACACTGCATTGTGCATCACTGATTGCAGTTACACTGTATAGCACTGACATACTGCATTGGGCAACACTGATTGCAGTTACACTGTATAGCACTGACATACTGCATTGGGCAACACTGATTGCAGTTACACTGTATAGCACTGACATACTGCATTGGGCATCATTGATTGCAGATACACTGTGTAGCACTGACATAGCATTGGGCATCATTGATTGCAGATACACTGTATAGCACTGACATATAGCATTGTGCATCACTGATTGCAGTTACACTGTATAGCACTGACATATAGCATTGTGCATCACTTATTGCAGTGATACTGTATAGCGCTGACATAGGCTTGCGCGCATCATCTCATACCTGGTTGTTCTGCACCAGAGCATCTCCCAGGGCTTTCTGGTTGTGATCGGCCACGTCCCTCCAGTACTGCTCCGTGTGGATGGGCTGCACAGTGAGGATCTGGCCAGGGTGCATTGCAGGGGGCAAGCATTGCTCGTACACATCGCAGGGGGGCAGGTGGAAGTCTGTATCGCCCAAGCCGCTCTGCATGTGAGTGGACTGGTCTGGGGAGAGATTGGTATTCTCATTGGTAAGGAGATCCAGACTCAACATATAACCCATCTATAGATGACCAGGAAAGGTCATTAGACCGGACCACCAAGTCTTCTATAGAAGTACTGCTACTGTATATAATATACATGTTCCCCGTGCACCAAGTCTTCTATAGAAGTACTGCTACTGTATATAATATACACGTTCCCCGTGCACCAAGTCTTCTATAGAAGTATTACTACTGTATATAATATACATGTTCCCCGTGCACCAAGTCTTCTATAGAAGTACTGCTACTGTATATAATATACATGTTCCCCGTGCACCAAGTCTTCTATAGAAGTATTACTACTGTATATAATATACATGTTCCCCATGCACCAAGTCTTCTATAGAAGTACTGCTACTGTATATAATATACATGTTCCCCATGCACCAAGTCTTCTATAGAAGTACTGCTACTGTATATAATATACATGTTCCCCGTGCACCAAGTCTTCTATAGAAGTACTGCTACTGTATATAATATACACGTTCCCCGTGCACCAAGTCTTCTATAGAAGTATTACTACTGTATATAATATACATGTTCCCCGTGCACCAAGTCTTCTATAGAAGTACTGCTACTGTATATAATATACATGTTCCCCGTGCACCAAGTCTTCTATAGAAGTACTGCTACTGTATATAATATACACGTTCCCCGTGCACCAAGTCTTCTATAGAAGTATTACTACTGTATATAATATACATGTTCCCCGTGCACCAAGTCTTCTATAGAAGTACTGCTACTGTATATAATATACATGTTCCCCGTGCACCAAGTCTTCTATAGAAGTATTACTACTGTATATAATATACATGTTCCCCATGCACCAAGTCTTCTATAGAAGTACTGCTACTGTATATAATATACATGTTCCCCGTGCACCAAGTCTTCTATAGAAGTACTGCTACTGTATATAATATACATGTTCCCCGTGCACCAAGTCTTCTATAGAAGTATTACTACTGTATATAATATACATGTTCCCCATGCACCAAGTCTTCTATAGAAGTACTGCTGCTGTATATCATATACATGTTCCCCGTGCACCAAGTCTTCTATAGAAGTACTGCTACTGTATATAATATACATGTTCCCCGTGCACCAAGTCTTCTATAGAAGTACTGCTGCTGTATATCATATACATGTTCCCCGTGCACCAAGTCTTCTATAGAAGTACTGCTGCTGTATATCATATACATGTTCCCCATGCACCAAGTCTTCTATAGAAGTACTGCTACTGTATATAATATACATGTTCCCCGTGCACCAAGTCTTCTATAGAAGTACTGCTACTGTATATAATATACATGTTCCCCGTGCACGAAGTCTTCTATAGAAGTACTACTGCTGTATATCATATACATGTTCCCCGTGCACCAAGTCTTCTATAGAAGTACTGCTACTGTATATAATATACATGTTCCCCGTGCACCAAGTCTTCTATAGAAGTACTGCTGCTGTATATAATATACATGTTCCCCGTGCACCAAGTCTTCTATAGAAGTACTGCTACTGTATATAATATACATGTTCCCCGTGCACCAAGTCTTCTATAGAAGTACTGCTACTGTATATAATATACATGTTCCCCGTGCACGAAGTCTTCTATAGAAGTACTACTGCTGTATATCATATTCATGTTCCCCATGCACCATGTCTTCTATAAAAGTATTAATACTGTATATCATATACATGTTCCCCATGCACCAAGTCTTCTATAGAAGTACTACTGTTGTATATAATATACATGTTCCCCGTGCACCAAGTCTTCTATAGAAGTACTGCTGCTGTATATCATATACATGTTCCCCGTGCACCAAGTCTTCTATAGAAGTACTGCTGCTGTATATCATATACATGTTCCCCATGCACCAAGTCTTCTATAGAAGTACTGCTACTGTATATAATATACATGTTCCCCGTGCACCAAGTCTTCTATAGAAGTACTACTGCTGTATATCATATTCATGTTCCCCATGCACCAAGTCTTCTATAAAAGTATTAATACTGTATATCATATACATGTTCCCCATGCACCAAGTCTTCTATAGAAGTACTACTGTTGTATATAATATACTTATTTCCAATGCACCTAGTCTTCTATAGAAGTACCACTGCTGTATATAATATACATGTTCCCCCTGCAGTACCACTGCTGTATATAATATACATGTTCCCCATGAAGTCACCGCTGCTGAATATAATATACATGTTCCCCAAGAAGTACCACTGCTGTAAATAATATACATGTTCTCCATGATATACTACTGCTGTATATAATATACATGTTCTCCATGAAGTCACCGCTGCTGAATATAATATACATGTTCCCCCTGCAGTACCACTGCTGTATATAATATACATGTTCCCCTTGCAGTACCACTGCTATATATAATATACATGTGCCCCATGAAGTACCACTGCTGTATATAACATACATGTTCCCCATGAAGTCACCGCTGCTGTATATAATATACATGTTCCCCATCAAGTACCAATGCTGTATATAATATACATGTTCCCCATGAAGTCACCACTGCTGTATATAATATACATGTTCCCCATGAAGTACCACTGCTGTATATAATATACATGTTCTCCATGAAGTGTCACTGCTGTATATAACATACATGTTTCCCATGAAGTACCACTGCTGTATATAATATACATGTTCCCCATGAAGTACCACTGCTATATATAATATACATGTTCCCCCTGCAGTACCACTGCTGTATATAATATACATGTTCCCCATGAAGTACCACTGCTATATATAATATACATGTTCCCCCTGCAGTACCACTGCTGTATATAATATACATGTTCCCTATGAAGTACCACTGCTGTATATAATATACATGTTCCCCATGAAGTACCACTGCTATATATAATATACATGTTCCCCCTGCAGTACCACTGCTGTATATAATATACATGTTCCCTATGAAGTACCACTGCTGTATATAATATACATGTTCCCCATGAAGTACCACTGCTATATATAATATACATGTTCCCCCTGCAGTACCACTGCTGTATATAATATACATGTTCCCCATGAAGTACCACTGCTATATATAATATACATGTGCCCCCTGCAGTACCACTGCTGTATATAATATACATGTTCCCCATGAAGTACCACTGCTATATATAATATACATGTGCCCCATCAAGTCACCGCTGCTGTATATAACATACATGTTCCCCATCAAGTACCAATGCTGTATATGATATACATGTTCCCCATCAAGTACCACTACTGTATATAACATACATGTTCCCCATCAAGTACCAATGCTCAAATGCTGTAAATAATATACATGTGCCCCATGAAGTCACCACTACTGTATATAATATACATGTTCCCCATGAAGTCACCGCTGCTGTATATAATATACATGTTCCCCATTATATACCACTACTGTATATAATATACATGTTCCCCATGAAGTCACAGCTACTGTATATAATATACATGTTCCCCATGAAGTCACTGCTGCTCACAGTGCCCAGTAACATACATTGTACAATGAGCCAAGCTGGATGTAACTACAGGTAGGCATCACTGCAGATCTGCAGCTGAGGAACTACAAGGATCAGCATACCCAGACAATAGGATCTGAAATCACATCCTGCAACTTGTAGTTCCACCACAGCTTGCAGGACATAGGTAAAACTTACCGGCAATAAAGCTGTCCACAGCATCCCTGAATTCCTGCAGATCAAAGTCAGGAGCACTTTGCAGGCAATGTCCCTGAAATACACAGACACAGGTGTCAGCAGTGCACAGATCCAGGTGTAGGGGTGCAGGAGGAGACCCTGGCAGGTCACATACCTGGTACTCATATCCATATGCTGGGAAATTAAAGGGACAGGTCTGCACTGCCATCTCTAACAATGGGACTGTATTCCAGAGGCTGGTGATGTAGTGATCTGCGTGTGTGCAGAGTAACAGGTACCACTGGCAGGGCTGCAGCAGGTGTACAGCAGGTGTATCAGGTGTCCTCACAGTCTGGAGAACCTGTACTGAATCCGTCACTGTGCTGTTCCTATACACTCTATGCTGCCTCCTGATTGGTCGAAATTTAACCAATCTCTGCCCTTCACTATGGGAACATTCCTCAAAGCCCTTCAAGTGACAGATTAACCCAGGCTGTTTGCTCCAATGTGCAGAGCTCACCCCGGGGCACTGGACACACAGACTGCCTGGGGGAGCCGGGCATCCATCCACACAATGGGAGGTGTGGGAGCCTCCCAGTAATTGCATTGATCACCTACAGTGATTACACTACATTGCACTACACATAGTGATCAGATCACGTGTCTGATCACTGCATAATGATCACAGAACACCAGTGGCGGATTCAGGGGGGGGGCACCCGGGCACGTGCCCCCCCTGTCATTTATTTTGTAGCTGAGGACCAGGGCTTTCCAATGAGCCCAGCCCCGTGTCTCTAGCCTCCCGGGAACCGGAGATATCGCCTGGCAAACCTGTAACGTTTTTTCCCCATAGGATAATATGGGACCCGTCAATTCCGACCCCCACCCGGTTCCGATGGCTGCCAGTTCTCGCCCTGGCATCACAGAAGCTTGTGGTTGATATCATTCAATTCCAAATCGCTGGGCCTTCAATATGATACCAGGCTGGTCCAAATCGATCAATCGATTCCAGAGATATTGCGTGTAAACCAATTTTTTTTATTTTTGAAATGTAATTTCATGGCTGTTCATGATTTTGAAGGCAGATTACTCTGGAACCAAACGTTCCAGTTTCACTGGACCAAAATCATTCAAAGCCCACTCAAAAGTTCTTCAATATAATACTTGTCTCATGTAAATGGGTCAGTTGGTTCCGAAGATATAGCCGGTTAAATGAGATAACTGGTTAAAGGGGGGAGGGGTGGTTTTCTCTCCCCCTCACACCAGAAAATGCAGGGACTAGGCTGGTGTAAAAGGGGCCAACCTGGGAATGCATTTTCTGGTGTGAAAGGGGTATTATTTCAAATAGCCGGGACCTGCAGTGCTCTGAATACAGCCAGGCTCTGCCACTGTCAGTGGCTATCACTTTTGCCTGGCGGCGGCTGTCCCCCATTTACCACAAGCATGTACTGTATTCCCCCTTGGCAATGAGCATGTAATCCCACATGGCAGCGAGCATGGAACCTCTGGCAATGAGCATGGAACCCTTGGCAATGAGCATGTAGAGAAGCAGCACTTCTCTGCTCTTATGTAGCATAATTTTTAATAGGCATTATGGTGTTTGGCATAACACATAATGGACATAATGGCGTGTAACTTAACGTGTAATGGACATTATGGTGTAAATGTTTAATGCGCACCTTTGGTGGACAATGTCCCTGTTTATGAAGTGTATTGTGAATTTTGGCTTCATCTGTGTGGCATTATGTGAATTCTGGCTCAATCCATGTGGCATTATGTGAATTATGTTTCAATCCTTGTGGCATTATGTGAATTTTGGCTCAATCCATGTGGCATTATGAGAATTTTGGCTCAATCCGTGTGGCATTATGTGAATTTTTTCCCAATCCGTGTAGCATTATGTAAATTTTGGCTCAATCCGTGTGGCATTATGTGAATTCTGGCTCAACCCATGTGGCATTATGTGAATTTTGGCTCAATCCGTATGGCATTTTATGCATTTGGCTCAATCCGTGTGGCATTATGTGAATTTTGACACAATCCATTTGGCATTATGTGAATTTTGGCTCAATCCGTGTGTGTTATTATGTAAATTTTGGCTCAATCCATGTGGCATTATGTGAATTTTGACACAATCCATGTGGCATTATTTGAATTTTGGCTCAATCCATGTGGCATTATGTCAATTTTGGCTCATTCCATTTGGCATCATGTGTAAGGGGCAAGTATAATGGGGTCTAGTATTTTGTTGTGTAGAAGTTGTATATGGTGTTGACACGCCCCCTGTTGACTGGCCACACACCCTTTTCTGGAGCGCGCCTTTGGCACGCGCACAACTACTTCCTTCACTTTTGTCGCCATGGTGGGCCTGTGTACTTTAAATGCCAGGGCCTAGTTTTAATTCCATTCCCACCCTCTCCTGCCGCTCTCTTAGCATGTACACTGGCACCACTAATACCGCCCCTCCCCCACCCAAACCCTTTTTTATCATGGTGCCCCCCCTGTCATTTTATCCTGGATCCGCCCCTGCAGAACACCACAGCACTCATTGTCCTGCATGCAATATTTCTCTATGTAATCACATATTGCATGCTGAGACTTATAGTTCCACAGCTTGGGCTTTAGGGACTCAAACTTCAATTACAATGCCAGTTTTATAATGAATGTACATTGTCCATCCAATATGGATCTCTATACAGCACACAGCAGGTTCTTGTCCCTGAGAGGGTGGGGGACAGTCATTAGTACCTGCTATATTACTGTGTGGTTATAGCTTGGCACAGAGCCTGGCACAGAAAGCCCAGTATCTTGTACAGTTGGCAGGAATACTGTAACACATAACTGAAATCTGACCATAATCCTTTTTCAAACACACTGGCAGTGCCAGCCATGAAGCAATAGCATTGTGGTGCCAAGGGCTATATATAGAAAAGGATGTGTGTGACTTGTAGATGGGTGTAACTAGAGGGCACTGAAATTGGGAGAGAACAGCAAATAATGGGCCAGGGTGGCACAGAGATAACTGTAACCAATCCCAGGCTCTGTACCAGGGCCAATGCAAGTTAATGTACAATGTTACAGATGTACATGTGCTCTTGTAAGAACAGTTGCTATTATCTGTTGCCATAGGATTGCCTACCTATATACTGTATATCTTATGCTCCAGTGTTATCTAGCTGGGAAAGGGTTAATAAAGGACTATGATCTGGCCCTATGGCTTGTCACATACTGGCTGGCAGGAGTGGTAGTGACTAGTGGGGGAGCCCAGCAGGTTGCAGGGGCTGGTATAGGAGGGGGCACTGATACCTGCACCAGGGAATAACGAATATTTCAGTTTCTGTAGTAACATCAGATCGTTTCCACAACACAATGACACAGCCAGCCCTGCATGCACCTGCTATATACACTCATCTACAGTATATACATGTCCTCATAGTGCTGGCAGGGCTGGGTACCTACCCAGGAGGGCAATGTACATATAGCCATCCACTGACTGCACGCTAATATGCTGAACAATCACATAGGACGTGGTGGCAGCAGCTCTCTCCATCCCATTCTATAAGTACATGTGTCAGCCAGTAAAGAATCAGACAGGTAGACTTTCGGAAACAGCTTTATAGTTATTTGTTTGTTTTAAATATAACTATTGTTCTGCGTTTGTTCTTCTGGATATTTCGAGGCTCGCTCAAAGCAGCGTTGGCACTCAAAGGGTTAATCTGTGATATCTTGAAAGAAATACTTGTCTCTATAAGGACATACGATTTTCATCGTAACGAATAACATAATTCCTAATTAAAGATGTGGGATTGCCAAGGTTTATATCTGTATGCAGGATTCATGGGGAAAATATATTACAGATGGGCAGAATTAACACCTAATTACATAACTGTCATACTAGACACCTGTACAAAGGAACCACAGACACCAGGAATATCTGCTCTGTAAATATTCCTTAATGGTAAATATATACTATGGTGACGTGTATCAAATATTGGAGAGAGATAAAGTGGATATAAAGTGGCAAGCAATCAGCTCATGTCATTTCTCAAACATACTCTGTAACATGGCATTTAGAAGCTGATTGGTTTGTACTTAAACTCTCTCTCCTTTATCTCTCTCCCTACTTCAGAGCAAAGTGGGTGAACTGGGTCACTCTTTTAGACCTGGACTCTGGTTTATTTGAATGCAGTTAGAAGGGATTGATGAGAATGAGTAGGGACACATCAGGTGTTTATTGTCCCTTAAATGAACATTCTTATTGAGCAGTGTCACTTAGCCCATATACTTTGAAGTGCACCCTTGAAGTGCATTTACCTGTTGCGTGAGAGTGCCCCTAGCGGCGTCCAGCTGTATGACAGAGTTGCAATCAGCCAGATCCTGCCAATCAATTGTGGACAAAGCTGCAGGGCAAACGGGAAAATAATAAGTCACACAACAGCAGCATTACCTGACGACACAATTCCAGGGCCACAGCTCCAGGGCCACAATATGTAGACAGATGCAAAGATTTACCTGCATCAACTGCACCTGGAGATGGGTCCACATATATAGTGACTGGGCCAGAGGGCTCTGCAAATGTCCCCTTTGCTGCCTGTGTGTAGACAATTGCACAATGCATAACACAGCCTCATATATACTGCATGTCCCCTCCAATGCTATGGGATGAAGCATTAGGATCCTACCTTTTTCTCTGCCTTGTCCTGCTTCTTATTAGCCTGCAGCTTGCTGGGTATACCACCAGCTATCCTATTTGGGCACAGCCTGTCAAAGGCTTTCCTCCTGTTCTGCATGCTGGCAGCTGTGGCAGTGATCGGGGTGATGTCTGTATGAGGCTTGGGGCTGTGTAATATGCAGAGTGCCATGCTTATACACTTATAGATATATAACTGCCGGCCAGGGGCACACAGACCCAATCACAGGCACGGCAGCCGCACCTGTCGCCAAGCAGCAGCGTCCCTAGCAGCCAGCAGTGGCTGTACACACGCAGCAGCAGCAGCGCTCAGACACACAGGAGACTGCAGCGAGCGCGCCACTGCCCGGGCTGCAGCGCTGATCAGAGCGAGCAGTGAGAGTGGGGAGTGGAGGTAACGGCCCAGGAGGACAATGGCAGTAAGGGAGGGCTAATTAGAGGTGACAAGGATTAGCCAGCACTTATCTACCCCCCGCAGGCTACATACTAACTGTAACTGAGCGTCTTGTTGCCAGGATTGCAATTGGGTTGGTTGGTGATAATTGCATATCTATAATGTGCAATGGAATATACAATGGATCCAACTGCCCCAGAATTACAGATACCTACCTACAGATACCTACCTGTCCAACCAGCACATTGGGGATACTGATCTACCTGTGCAACCAACACACCTGGGATACTGATCTACCTGTGCAACCAACACACCTGGGATACTGATCTACCTGTGCAACCAACACACCAGGGATACTGCTCTACCTGTGCAACCAAGACACCGGGGATACTGATACCTGTGCAACCAACACACCTGGGATACTGATCTACCTGTGCAACCAACACACCGGGGATACTGATACCTGTGCAACCAACACACCGGGGATAGTGATCTACCTGTGCAACCAACACACCGGGGATACTGATACCTGTGCAACCAACACACCGGGGATAGTGATCTACCTGTGCAACCAACGCACCGGGGATACTGATCTACCTGTACAACCAACACACCAGGGATACTGATCTACCTGTGCAACCAACACGCAGAGGATACTGATACCTGTGCAACCAACACACTGGGGATACTGACCTACCTGTACAACAAACACCAGCATTCTGGGGATACTGACCTACCTGTACAACCAACACACCAGGGATACTGATCTACCTGTGCAACCAACACACCGGGGATACTGATCTACCTGTGCAACCAACACACCAGGGATACTGACCTACCTGTACAACCAACACACCAGGGATACTGATCTACCTGTGCAACCAACACACCGGGGATACTGATCTACCTGTGCAACCAACACACTGGGGATACTGATACCTGTACAACCAACACACTAGGGATACTGGGGATTGCTGCATCCAGTGGTTAAGTTAAATCATGAAACTAATGATCTCTCTCTCTCTCTCTCGCTCTATCTTATTCTAATGCTGCCCATAAACTAGGGCGATCAGATGTGATTCGACATCGCAATGTGATGTCCCATCGCATCCGATCACATCTTATGGTGCCCAAAGTGCTTTTTACAGCACCCGATTTCGCATGCCATCTGCGATGCCACATCAGGTGCTGGAAGAAGGCTGTTGGCAGGCAATGGTGTAGCGCAGCGCTGTGCAGTAGGGCTGGTGGACCGTGGGGGTTAGCGGTGGCGACAGAATTTGAAAAAAATAATTTTAAGCACTGGGCAGCCCTCTGATTGGCTGAAAGAGCTCTCATTCAGGCGACCGCTGATTGGCAGAGAGAGCTCTCTCAGCCAATCAGAGGACCACCCAGTATTTAATTTTATTTTTTTTTTAATTCTGCTGCCACCCACCAGCCCTCCTGCACAGCGTTGCGCTATATCGCCACCAGCACTCCTGACGCCCACTCTCCCAACCAGCTGCCTGCCACTAGCGCCCCTGCCGCCCGCTAATCACATTGCGAGTGATCGCATGTGGTTAAACCACATCCGGTCACTAATGCAATTTGATAAATATTATGTGCAGCACATAATATCTATCGACTCAACATTCAACAGGGCGCATCGTGTTGGGCGACCAATTCGATGTGCATACAATCCTTCCATTTATCGCACAGATGCAGTCGAGATCAAAGGATTATATGCAATATTGCCCTAGTGTATGGGCAGCATATATACATCTTCTGTGAGATGGATTACTTTTTGTAATGTGATATGATAATACATGTTTGCCATAAAAAAATGTGCTTGCCCTATTACCTGCTTGAGCCTCTTGTGGACTACTGAAGGTTGGATGTCTATCTATCTATATCTATCTAATGGGCCCCACACACTGGGCGACTTGCAGGCATTTTCTAAACGATTTTTTGGTACTTATGTAGTATCTGGGCTGCCGATTTCTAAATCGGGTCGGATCGGGAGATCGCATCGCATCGCATGCGACCATGCGATTCGATGCGATGCGATGCGATGCGATGACCCGATTTTTCCATAGGAATCAATGTTAAAATGGACTGAGTCCATTTTAACATGGAATTCAATGGGAAAAATGGGTCCTTTTCATACCCCTACTATCCAAGTGGGCATGGAGTTGGATATAAACCTGTGGCGAGCGTAGCGAGCCACCGAGCCCGAAGCGTGGCGAGCGAAGCGAGCCCCGCGAGGGGACGAATACCGTCCCCTCGCGGGGCTCGCTTCGCTCGCCACGCTTCGGGCTCGGTGGCTCGCTACGCTCGCCACAGGTTTATATCCAACTCCATGCCCACTTGGATAGTAGGGGTATGAAAAGGACCCATTTTTCCATAGGAATCATTTTAACATTGATTCCTATGGAAAAATCGGGTCATCGCATCCGATATCGGATGCGATGCGATGCGATGCGATGCGATATCGCATCGCATCGCATCTGATTGTATGCCTTAACTTAAGGCATACAATCAAAAAATCGGCAGCCCAGATACTACATAAGTACCGATTTTTTTATAAATTACTCAGAAAATGCCTGAAAAACGCATGTAAATTGCTGTGTGTGTGTGTGTAGACCACACAGCAATTTAAATGCGCAGCCCCGCCATTCTGAATCTGCCCAAGATTCAGAACAGCCATGCCGGATAATGCAGTGCAGTCGCTCAGGAGCTCCGGCTCATCTCCCACAAGTGTGGCGCGGGGATGAGCAGGGCCCTCTGAGCGACTGTCACTGAAGACTCCGGAGAAGTCCCGCTGACACCACCGCCAAGAAGACCGCTGATGCCGCCGAGAAGCCCCACTGAAGACGCTGCCAAGAAAACCCGCTGTGCCGCGCCCGCCCTTTTCACTCGGTGGAATGTGCAGGACTGATATAGCCACCAATGGTATAACAGTTTTTTTATGGGGGGGGGGGGGGGGGGGGGCACTAGCCACTAATGATTTAAAAGTTGTTGTTTTTCTGGGGGGGGGCACTAGCCACCAATGATTTCAATTATAAATTTTTTATTTATTTTTGGGGGGGGTCACTAGCCACCAATGATTTCAAAGTTTTAATGGGGGGGCCACTAGCCACCAATGATTTCAATTTTTTTTTTAGGGGGGGGGGGGCACTGGCCACCAATGATTAAATTGTTTTTTTGTTGTTTTTTTTTTGCCACTAACGTTTATTTGCTTGGGGGAGGGAGGGGGGGGATGGTGACACTATGCCACCAATGTTTATTTATAAGGTCACTGGCCACCAATGATTTTATTAATTATCAGCCTGGCACCCACTGCCCTCTGGTGCCACGGACAGCTTCGGGCTTCATCCCAGGCCCGTGGCACCATGGAAGGGGACCCCTTTATTGGGGGGATCTCTACTCTCCCAGGCCTGACCGGGCTGACTAGCCACAGAGGTAATGCTTTGGCTGTGGGACCTTATATAATAAGTGTCTCCCGGCTGTGGCATTACCCTGATGGCTGTTTGAGCCCGGTGCTGGTTTCCAAAATACGTGGGACCCCTACTCCTTTTGTCCCCCGTATTTTGGGAACCAACAGCGGTCCAAGAAAATATTCCCCTAAAGTTGCCTAAACACTTTCTGTCAGAGATTTGAAATCTCTCATGTTGAATCTCCCATTATGAATCTCTGGCACAAATCTCTCAGTGTGTGGGGCCCTAATCTCTGCCTGCCTCCTCAGTCTGTGATCTGCTCAATTCCCTACCTGAACCCTCTGGTTCATTCTCTCCTCTTGATCCTATAATCTCACAAATAAATAAATCTGTCTCCTGTGCGAACCACAACCTTAACTAACATCTGTCATCTCTCTCTACTAGCACCTTTCCTTCTCTGTTCAAACATGCAATTCTGCAAAGACACAATTCTGACCCAAAATGTCTCTAATTGCCATCCCATCTCTCAGCTCCCATGTCAGTGGCAAATGCAGGATTTTTAGAGGGGGGTTTCCAAATGTAATCCAAAATCTCCCACTCTGCATCACATTGGAGTAAGTACGGGAGTCTGGGGAGTGGTAACAGCCTTGAAAATTGGTCTTTTAATACACTGGATACTGTATGGAATACAGTATTAATATTTAACAGTACAGATGGTCTATAGTATAGGCTGTTTCAAACATTAAAATAAGATAAGTGGTCAGGAAAATGTTAAACATGTCATAATAAATAAATACACAAACAATAGAACCAGTACTGTACTTTCTAAGCTCACAATCTCCCACTTCATGGTAAGGCTCCTGTGTCTAGCTCCGGGCAGCTGCTCTCACCTCCATTGTGATGTTTGAGGGCTCATATCCACACATACAGTAAATGTGGTCGAAGAAGCTGGTAAACTAGGCATGTGCAGCAGCTCTGCTCTGTCCCTTACCCTGCATGATGTGGTGGCAGCTCTATTAATCGTATTATATACCAGTGCTATTGTCATAAATTAAGTCACTTGCCAAGAGGAGGGGGGTTCCAGGCAGCCAGAACCCCCCCTGCATTTGCCTATGCATGCCCCTCCAAGCTGCTTGAAAGACATGCCTACACTCGCCTCACACAATTTCTTAACTCGCACAATTTATTGGACCTACTTCACTCAAGATTTCATCCCCAACACTCCACAGACACAGCACTGAATGGTGAATGATCTGGTCATTGCTAAGTCTAAAGGTCATTAGTCACTTCTAATTCTTCTTGATCTCTCTGCTGCCTTTGGCATTGTTGACCACACACTTCTCATACAAATACTACAATCCCTAGGTATTCAGCACACTGCTCTTTCTTGCTTCTCATCCTACCTATCTAATCGCTCTTTCAACGTTCATTTCTCTGATTCTACCTCTTTCAGTTGGAGTACCTCAGGGTTCAGTTTTAGGTCCTCTGCTTTTCTCAATCTATACCTCATCTCTTGGCAAACTAATCAGTTCTTTTGAATTTCAGTGTCATCTGAATGCTATCCTTCCCGTACCTGTCCCCATCTGTATTGGGCCGTGTCACTGAATGCATTTCTGCCATTTAATCAAGGATGACATCTCGACACCCCAATCTGAATATCTCAAGAACAGAATTAATTAATTTATTATTTTAATTTATTAATATTTCCATCAACTAATAGCAGTTACCAACCTCTATTACTGCTGGGAACACCACAATCAATCCTACCAGACAAGCTCACTGCCTAGGTGTCACCTTTGACTCTGAACTGTCCTTTGTTCCCCACTTTAAATCTGTCTCAAAATTATGTTAAATACATCGAAAAAAAACATATCCAAAATACACCCATACCTTATACAAGACACTGCTAAAACTCTAATCCATGCTCTCATCATCGCCCGCATTTATTATTGCAATAGTCTCCTTATTGGCATTCCCCAATACAGACTCTCATCACTACTATCCATCATGAATGCAGCTGCGGGGCTGATCTTCCTAGCCAGACGTTCATCATCTGCAAAACGGCTCTGTTTATTACCAATATTCTTTTTGTTTCATCTCTATTTCTAATTGTAAAGCTCAACGGAACCTGCTGAACTGTATAAGAAACTGTTAATAAATAAATTAAATATCTATCTATCAAGCACACATGGTTATATTCAGTAGATCCACACTCACATAAACAACCCACACTGGGTATTATAGCCCCAATTTGTAGAGTTCAACAATGTGTTTGCACTCACCAGTCTTGTAGAAAGCTACAGATATCCATGTACGCAGGGCCATCTTAACAGCATTGTAGGCCCTGGGCAAAGCAATGCATTGGCACAATTACACGGGCCATGACTGGGGGGGGGGCAAGGCAGGGCCACAACTGGATGGGGGGGGGGGGGGGGTACGGAGCAGAGTCAAATTATTTCCTTGCCCCAGATTATGAAAATCCTAGTTTCAGTCCTACCTTACTCACCCATTCATGGAAATAAATTTAAAAAAAAAATCTCATAACATAGCCCTCCTGCAGTCCTGCACTGTCTATCCACATGATTCCATTCAGTAAAAGGCTGTCAGTACTCTGATTTGTGGATAGCTCCAGCTATGTAATTGGTAGTCGGAGCAGCCAGGAAGCATACACTGCCTGATCCCAAGAAGCTACGGACAGTGGCAACACAAGGAACATGCTGTGCTATATAAGTAACTGTAAATAAATAAAAATAAATAAATAATGAGGGTGCGGGGATGGGGGCCACACCAAACTGCCAGCTTCTGCTTAATGACAGGAGCCGAGTGCCACACTGTAACATTACTTGCAGCACCCGAATCTGTCACCGTATAGAAGATGGCACTGCAGACAATGCAGCCTTAGTTGGCATCTTCTGGTCCCCTGGAGCAGGGGATGAAGTGGGGGGAATGGGGTGGAACTGAGTTATACCACCCGTAATTCTAACAGAAAATAAATATAGTTTGCATGGGGGGACGGGACCCTACAACTGGGCCTAATGGGGGAGGGGGAAGGGGAAGGGGGGGGGGGGGATTAGGAGGCAGAGGGAAATGAGTTCCTCCACCTCTCCAGAACCACTTTAATCCCTGCCCTGGAGTGATTGACATGGGGTCGGGAGGCTTAGCCACACTCTCATGCAAAGTCACGCCCTGCCAGTGAAGTCATCCCCCCATTTTAGCAGTCGCGCACCAGGTGGGTAAGTGATGCCACTAGTTCCAGATGTGGGATCAGATGCCTCCTGGCCCAGCCCTCCCCTGCTCAAAGACCCCAGAACCCTGTGAAGCTGCCCATTATGCAAATATGTTGGGATGGCCATGCATGTAGGGACCGAAATGTCAATCAATTGTATGATGGCTTAATAAACTCTGCTGCATTTATGAAGAATGATCAGTGCAGCCCTTATTGAACTCTCACAGTGTCTGATGCAGAGTACTGTGTGGATTTGCATATTGTACCTTGTCTGAGATCGTTTTGCACCCGTCCAGAAAGTGCAGCAATCTCTACGTGCCCATGTAACATGCACAACTCTATCACTAATGCAGGACAGGGGTAACAAATGCAGGGATTAGAAGGGGCATGTTCGCACAACTGGCAGCAGATCAGATCCGGTAACATATGTGTAATTTGTGAGCAAAGCAAATGGGACATGCATGTTTAAATGCATGGTGTAAAGCGGGCACAGGGGCTACTGGTGCCAATGGGCATGCATTTTGTGTTAGTCATACCTGCAGAAGAAAACAAATTGTTCAAGTTCACCGAACCTCAGCACTACATTGGCATCAGCCCCTTATTCCCGAACATCGCAAAGTATTTTATTTACCACTTGTCTGCTGTGGTCACCGCAGACTGTGCAATATCTGACCTGGGGGCCCATTTACCATAGGATCACATATACAATGTGATCTGGGTGGGATCTACCACCCAGGATCACATTGTAATATGTGATCCTTTCGGCCAAATGTATGTTCCTGCAGACGCAGGGACAGGGGCTGACACCGCCCCACTGACCGCACTGCCTTGCAGTAAGTAGCCCATAGGCTACAATGGGCTACCACCAGCTCAGAATGACAGTAGCTCCGGGACCCGATTCGATGTTGCCTGATAATGGTACATCGGGCAGCATCGCATCCCCCATAGACACCTATTGGGGAAGTGGCTGTGAGCGGGGCAGGAGGGATCTCAGCAGGGATCCAACCAGTCAGAAACATGGAGCGGCCGGCTGCCAAAAGATATTCTTCATACGGCTGCCAATCACAGAATGACAAAAAAGCTGTGAAAAACTAATGTTGACCTTTTGACTGTCGACCTAGCCATTGTCAACCTAATGCTTGTGTCCACCTTCCAACCATGTCAACCTATTTTATGTGTCATTTCGAGCTTCAGTGGTCGACACGGCTTATGTCGATCAGTGGTTGACCCAATGCATGTCAACGTAATCTGCGTCGACCAAATGACTATATACCAATATTGTAGTATCTACTCATTAGAGGGGTCTCTAATATCAAATAGAAAGTGTCAGAGATTTCCCCATGAGACTCTGCCCTGTATCAGTAGCAGCCGCCGTGCACCTGAACACAACACAGGACACATTGCAGAGAGGTGAGAGATTCAGTTATTATTGCGGTTTAAACCTTCCAAACCGCCCCACCACTCCCTCCCAGAAGTGCTCTGTATTGTAGTCCTCTGTGTATTTTATGTATTAGAACTGGTTTTGTTTGCCAAAGATACGTTTTCTTGCATTGTAGCTCAGTACGTGTTGTTAGGACTAATGATGGTGCAGTTATTTCTGTGATTGGGAAATAATTAGGCTACACTTTATTACTTACTCACAGGGGGAGGAACAGCACTGTGCAGGGCAGGAGGAGGACCCAAGGATCATTATGAAGGGCCAGCGGCCGCTCTCTGGTGGGTAGACAACAGGAAGAAATAATGGAAGCATACACATAAGCATCAATGATAACCAAATAAAGGGGAAAAACAACCAGGTGAAAATTAATTTAAAACTAATTATATCACCATATATAAATGTCCATAGATCATTTTTCAAGGTTGACACAGTCTGATTCCAATCTAGGCCTGTATTCAACTGCAAGGCGAGCGCACGGCAGCGAATCCTGTTTTGGATTCGCTGTGCGCTCGCCGTGATTCTCTGTCCTCCCTGTCCGCCGCCAGCCCTCCCTCTCCCCCTATTCAACTACCCCCCCCCTCCCCGGTGAATGCCGCATAGAGCCGAGAGGACGGCGGAAGGCAGGGAGATGGCAGTCTCCCAGCCTGCACCGCACGCTGCACAGCAGCTGGGAGGAGAATTAGGGCTGGCGGGGAGACAGGCAGCAGAAGCTGCTGCCCCGAGGAGACAGGTCAGACGGGGAGGTGCAGGGAGTGCTGCGCTGTTCACGCTCGTGCATATGTAATGAGCGGGACCCAGCACAGTGAATATTAATGAGCGGGCCCCTGCCCCCCCTGCTGACATGTGTAAAAAAAAAAAAAAAAATTAAGATATATTCATGTGCTGCAAGTTTTAAAAAACAAATAGCAAGACCTTTCAAATAATTAAATAACTGATTTTTAAACATTTATTTTAAAAGTACACATTCCAGTTCACCTAAAAAAACATGACGAATGTAAAATGTTGAAACTCTGCGAAAATCACGGAGAAAGCAGTTCTCCATCCTAGCATTAAATACACGCTGCGAATTAGAGCCAAAACCCCATTGAAATACACCAGTGAATTGCAGCGAGCATGAAACAGAGAACTGTCCGGCATTCACTGTTCGCTTTCGGTGAACAGTGAACATTGGATACAGTGAATATCATTTACGGAGAAAAAATTCACAGTTTCGCTGAAAAACAGCCCAGTTCACCGAAAAAAGCGGTGAATCAAGAGCATTAAATACTGGCCAAGAAAGACAATGGTACTTGTGTATTATCATGGCGCCCCCAATTTCCATCGCAGGGCATTGTACAATCACAAAATCGTGTTGCATCGCATGCCATGCCATATTATCGCATGCGATGCGATTATACCCGATTTTTAATTGTACAGGCACCCAGACCCGATTTTACATTGTACACCCACCCTGATGGGTAATGACAATGTAAAATGTCCCCCCCATTGTTAACGCCACCCCACTATCAACGCCAACCCGAAGCGTGGCGATCGAAGCGAGCCCGCGAGTATGCGATGCGACGCGACGGGCGCCGTGATACTACACAAGTACCAAGACAATCTCCCATGCCTCATGACAAATGTCATGTATACTGTATTTAGGGAGATACGGAAAGAGACAATATAGTGCAGAAGGGTGTTTAATATACAATTGCACTTACAATAGGTAGACAATAAAAATAGCACAAGACTTTATCCCACTGGTAACGCAGCTGCTGGTCAGAGGGTACAATCACCAAATATGCAATGGTAGCCTCAGGGAATTATTTATTAAGATCTGAGTACCTCTATAACCACAACGAATGGCTGTGATAGTTAAAATGCTGGTGGCATGATTTTTGCCTACATTTTTGTTACCACTCCCTGTTACTTCCCTCAGACACTCGTGACTGTCAATAACTTTAAAAATAAATCCTCACCGTGGACGATATACATATGTACATGTACATATTAGAGTTAGGGTGTGTGAACCATCCCACTAAAAATTGTGTATACTTGGATGGTAGTGACTGACTTTTTGGGCTCAGCACCCCACCCATCTCTCCATAGTAACATGGTTCTTACCAGTATAACGTGTATTTCAGAGGCACTGGGCATGGCAAGTCCCACTATAAAATGATGACATGTTAGAGTGAGATCCCATCTCTTGTTTCTGAGTTGGACGGGCGTACTCAATTAAATCAAAATGTCGCTAGAGTCACTGTATAAATTCTATATTTTTTAGATATCAGCAGCTATTTTCTTGAATTGAATTACAGGTGATAAAGTGTTACGTTTTTGAGTGTTAACTTATTGCGCATATTGGGCCTAATTCAGGATCAGTTGTAGTTTAGCGAAGATTTGTAAGACTACAACTGCTGTCATTAGCAATTGAGAAGCATCCAGTACAGAGCATGATTGTCCCGCAAAGTGTCTGGACACACATGCGTTGTTTGGACCACGCCCCCTATCACCATGTCAAAACAATCGCAACGCCCTGTTTCCACCCCGGCCGGCTCTTAGACAGGGGTTGCATTTTCCTAATAGGGATTTCCAGTCAGTTATGACCCATCCTGAGTAAGGACCATTATCCATTCATGTTACTTATCATCTGTTATTGGGTGTTAACTTAACATGTAATCCAATTAGTAAAATTGGTGTTAAGTGGCACATTTATCACTTAATATTTGCGGATAATCCCCGAAATCGAGTGTTTTTAGGGGTTAGCCGTAAATATTACGTAAATATTACGTATCACCAGAATTTATGTAGGAGGATCCCTGCTGCCCTGCTCACAGCCGCATCCCGCATAGGTTACTATGGAGCATGCGAAGCTGCCTGATTTATCAACATCGCTCAACATCACAGTGGGTCCCAGGGCTACCACTACCATTCTAAGATCTTGGTAGCCCATTGTAGCCTATGGGCTACACTGCCGGCGGGGCACTGCGGTCAGCGGGGTCAGCTGGGGGTCACCATTAACTGCGCATTCGCAGATCCCCAGCACCCGGCGAAGCAGAGAACAGGGACGGGCAGATCCCCAGCACCCGGCGAAGCAGAGAACAGGGACGGGCAGATCCCCAGCACCCGGCGAAGCAGAGCACAAGGACGGGCAGATCCCCAGCACCCGGCGAAGCAGAGAACATTGTTGCTGGTTTTTCTTAAGTAAAGTATAGGTGAAAATGTTGGAAACAGACTGTATCCCACAAAAAAGATAAATTAATGTTGGATAACAATAATGTATTTTTTATTTTATTTTAAATTGTGCCAAATGGCTGTTATATGGTTTATCCAAAAACAGGGGAATAAATCGTAGAAGAAAGTGGGTTTTTCTTCTGCAAAATACCTGCTCTTCTTGGGGTGCATAAAAATGCTGGTAAGTATTTGTGTAATTTGAAGCCACTTAAATTTTTTTTTCAAAAAACACCTCTCAAGCTGGGTACACATTAGGCAACATCGCAGGCAACCGGACCCATCAAGGGAGCTGGCATCGGCAAGTGCATGCACACCTGCTGATGCCAGCAGTGACGGAGTGCTGGCTGGCACTGGCGACAGACATGCAGCCCATGGTATTGAAGTCTTCTTTCAGGGATGATGTAGCTGACAGGACACGGGAGCACTCATTGTCAGTGACATAGCGGGTAAATACTAGACAATATGCCCTATGTGCCGGTCCGATCTGCCACATTGGATGACATATCATCTAGTGTGTACCCAGCTTAACACCCATTTGCAATGCCCGCGATTTGCGATGCCCGCGATTTCCCATAGGGAACAATGTTAAATGTCTCAATTGACCCGATTTTTCCATAGGAAACAATGTTAAATGGTCCACAGAGGCCAAATAGGCACCCTGAAGTGTGAAATGGCCCCCACAATTGTTAACGCCACCCCACGATCAACGTGAACCCGAAGCGTGGCGAGCGCAGCGAGCCCACGAGGGGTGGCGGTACGCGTCCTACGACCTTTTCATACCCCCACTATCCACGTCGGCGTGGAGTTGAGAATAGAATAGTGTGGCGAGCACAGCGAGCCACCGAGCCCAAAGCGTGGCGAGTGCAGGTAAACGCGTCCCTTTGCGGGCTTCACAGGTATCCGCGTACCCTCGCTTCGGGCTCGGTGGCTCGCTGCGCTCGCCACACTATTCTATTCTTAACTCCACGCCGACATGGATAGTGGGGGTATGAAAAGGTCGTAGGACGCGTACCGCCGCCCCTCGCGGGCTCGCTGCGCTCGCCACGCTTCGGGTTGACGTTGATCGTGGGGTGGCGTTAACAATTGTGGGGGCCATTTCACACTTCAGGGTGGCTATTTGGCCTCTGTGGGCCATTTAACATTGTTTCCTATGGAAAAATCGGGTCAATTGAGGCATTGAACATGAAAATTGGGTCAATTGAGACATTTAACATTGTTCCCTATGGGAAATCGCGGGCATCGCGTCGGTCGCGTCGCACCCGATTTTTAGTGCATTCAATGGCCGCGATTTTTTTACCTGCGATGCCCACGATCAAAATCGTGGGCGCCGTGCTAGGTAAAGAGTACCAAAGATTCTAAATATTATTACAGTACTAGTTACCAGTCTGTCAAAATGGTATCCGGTCGACAGATCGACAAAATCTAGGTCTACCACTAATGGATGATAGTGGCTAGGTCAACACCTAAGAATGGTCAACATACACTAATTCAACACTGACAGAGGGTTGGCACAAGCAAAAAGTCGACATGACCATGGTCAACACCGGAAGAGGTTGACAATTTTTTTTTTATTAAAACCAGCTTGTTCATACAATGCTATCCCAGTGGACATAGAGGGATAATATAATAGTGTGCCGCGCACAGCCTCGCACAGTACCAAAAGCATGGCAAGCGTAGTGAGCCGAGGGAACACAGTACACAGTCTCAATGATGACATATGTCGACATAGACAAAAAGTCAAACGTTTCACGCGTCGACTATGTTCATGTCAACATTTTGCTTGTGTCGACATTCTGTCAATGTCGATCTAGTATATGTCGACCTAGACACTGTTGACCATAGATACCAAAACTGTCAAAATAAAGGAACAACAGAACAGTAATGCCATCGGACACAGCGACTGTGTGCGCCCGAACAGATCAACACTTGAATTAAAGTGTTGCTCCGTTCGTGGGCGATCTAGTAACCGCCAGTGCACACAACACTTGAATTTCCCCCATAGTGGTGAGGAGCCTTTTATTATATAGGATGACTGGGAAACAGATAGAACGTAGATAACAGTGAAATTGTAACTGTCTGTTGCTTGTATTTTTTATATACTTTTATTTAAAGATTAGCGTTGTGCAACTAGCCCACATCTGTTCTACGCAACAAAGAACATTGCTATGCGTCCACGTTGTGCCGTTTGCATTGTGTTTCCTTACCAAGCAGAGTCGTTTGACAGTAAGTAGTGTAGCTCGTTGTCATGGTTACTGAGAAGAGTTGGCTGCAAGGACAATCTGTACAGTTACACCAGCACACCCTGTGCAAACAGGCTTTAACTGTCACTTTTAGTGACCTAACAGTACCAATATAACACTGGAGATGCTGGAGGAATGTCTAACAATGCCGTCTCCCCACATTTCTAATAAATTTTATCTATTAGAAGTTCATACCTTTCTCTTTAAGTTGTCTTATTTAATCCAGCTCTCAGTATCTGTAATGATAACCTCAAAAGGCTTCTATTGTATTCCCGGACAAACCTCATCTCTTACATAAATCGCCGGGTGCGCGCTCCCGTTTTCAGCCCTGTTATGATCGCTGGTCGCAGGAGCTTGCTCCTGCAACCAGCTGATTACCTCTGCGGCACCGCCAGCAGAGGTTCCCTTTCATCAGCAACCATCTCTGGTCGCTGATGAAAAGGAGAAACTGAGCAATATATCTCCCCCGTGTGTACGGGGCTTAAGGGGGTTATTCAGGTTGATTCGCATTGCGAGTCCACCAAACCCCGCCCGGTGAACGCACGCCCCCCCGCCGCCCCAGCAAAGTGCTGCTTCGCCCGCACAGCAGCGAATGGATGTTTTGCATAAACATCGATTCGCTTTGCTGGGGTGTCCGCCCACATCATTCGATGGTCACCGACCATCGAATGATGTTTAGCGTGCACGCATATATAAGTGACTTTTCAGTTGCGTATATATGCGTGCACGCTGGCGTGATATGGGCGGGCAGCTGACATCCGGTGATGTCAGCTACAAGGCCCACACACCCGCGTCACTGCCTCATTACCATGAGAACGCCCAGCGTTCTCATGGAAACGGCCATGGAACGCTGGGCGTTCCCATACGGTAATGGGGCAGCCCGGCGCTCCCCGCCCATCTCCGCCCCCCCCCCCCCCCTCGCTGCCATGGGTGCGTGCACCCGGCGACCCGAAATGTCGCCGTGGGTGCACGCACCATGCGCCTGCACATGCGCAGAAACACGCCTGCGCAGACGCACAACATCGGTACTGCATGCGAATGCGCGCAGTACCGATGCAATCTGAATAAGGCCCCAAGTGAGCTCAGACTAGAAAGACAAAGGTATAACGTGTGCAGGAGAATCCGAGTCAGGGGCCAGAAGAACCGCAAGTCAGGTAATGACATAGACAAAGTTCCAGCAAGCCTTAAGAGGTAAAATTACTAAGTAAGGAGTTCTATTGAAGATGGGATGTTTCCCATAGTAACCAATCAGATTCTACTTTTTATCTATTTAGCACCTTCTAGAAGATAATAGATATAATCTGAATGGTTTCCATGGCAACATCCCATCTTCAATAGAAATCCCATCTTAGTAAATTTACCCCTAAAGGCCCCCATACATTAGTCCGACTTGTCGTAAGGACAAGTCGGACCTGATTTTCCCCTGCAGCTCCCCGGGAGGTGGACACACGATTAGGCACTTGATGTGCCAAGTTTTGCAAATGATTCATCGCATGCGATGTATCATATGCAACTCCCGGGGAGCTGCAAGGTGGAGGGAGCACGGGGGGGGGGGGGGGGGGCGGCGGAAATCGAGGTGGCCAACGGGGTACGCTGCGAGGCGGCAGGGGGGGAGGGTGCGCTGTTAGTAGCGCAGAGGCAGCGGACGCTGCGGGGGACAGTGACACAGAGGCGGCAGTAACATAGAGCCGGGCAGGGGGAGCCAGGAGCTGTCAGTACTGAAAAAAAACCATACATATAATCTACGTTACTGCCGCCTCTGTGTCCCCCGCAGCGTCCGCTGCCTCTGCGCTACTAGAAGCGTTGCCCGCCCCCCTGCTCCCTCGACCGGACGGAGCATTGACAGCTCCGGCTCCCCCTGCCTGACTCCTTCGCCGGCGTCCCCCGCCCATCTCCCTCGCCAGCGTCCGCCGTCCCCTGCCCTGCTGCACATAAGATTTAGCAAATCTTATGTGCAGCCGGTCCAACCTCTCGACTCTGACCCGATGCGCATGGGACCGCGCATCGGGTCGGACCGGGTGCCTATACCTGCGATTTGGCCCGATTTCACTGCCCGATCTATCTGAATTGGGTGAAATCGGGACCAAATCGCATAGTGTATTAAGGGGCCTTAAGAGTCATTTATATGATTTCAAGCTGGTCTTCAGCCAGCCCTAGAACTTAAGACCAACTACCATGCAAGCTAGGTAACTTGTCTATATCATGGTATTTTAGAACGGATTCAGTACTGAATCCCGGCGGTCGGGATCCCGGCGTTCAGAATCCCGACCCCGGAATCCCGACAGCCGAAATGCCGACAAGGGGGGGACGTGGATCGCCCTCCCTTGCGGGCTCGCTGCGCTCGCCACGCAGCGGGCCCGGTGCCTTGCTACGCTCGGCACACTAATTTATTCTCCCTCCAGAGGTGTCGTGGACACCCACGGAGGGAGAATGTGTCGGGATTTCGGCGGTCGGGATTCCGGCGTCGGGATTCTGAACGCCGGGATCCCGACCGCCGGGATTTTAACTGCATCCCTTTAGAACATAAATAGGCTATTCAGAGCCTCCGGAGAAAATAGAGGCATCAGTATGTTTAGTATGCAAATCAGCCAGCCTTGAATCATTTCACCGCCCATTGCTTTCTCTTTGCTCTAAGACTAAACACCAGGGTTGCCTACTTCGTGGCTGCCCCCTCTAGGAGAGGGCAGCCAGTTCGGTCAGACACGGGGGTGGGGCCACTGACAGGGTGGGGCAGCCAGCGGTTGATGAGTCTGGGGGCGTGGCCAATGACATTGCGTCATCGTGGCCACACTCCCTGCCATGCAATGCCAGTATTTCAGGCATTGCACAGCGTGTGGCGGGGCTACAAAGACACAAATTGCATCTCTTGCTCGCACAGACACCCCCCCCCCCCCCCCCAGGGGAAGGGGGAGGGGGGGTGGTCGCGGGAGGCTGCCTGGATTCTGGGAGGCTTGCCTAGCTTTCTGGGGAGTCAGGAGATTGACCCGATTTCCGGGACCACCTAGCCATTTCGGGAGGTTAGGCAACCCTGTTGTACACAGGCACAGAGCTTTCTTGAGGAGGAACAGATGGAGGGACAACATCCAGTCTTACTTAATATGATCTAGTGACGTGCACTTCTCACTTCTTCTAGATCATGGGGGGGGCAATGTGCGGCACTTCAGCTTCTGTGGAACTACAGTTATTAGAGCATGCTAACACAGTGGCAGGGCCTGCTGGGATGTGTAGTTTCACAGCAGCTGGGGTGCTGCACACCCCTGCTCTAGAACAGGTACACAATGATTTTGGTGCTGAGTTGTGTGCTGGTTCCCCCAGTCGGACCTGCATCGCAAGTGCCTGCGATGTCCTTGCCCGCTATGTCGGGCTGGGTACACATCATCTAATATGTACCCAGCTTAAGACATTTTCAACATAAGTACAAGTGGCACTATGAGCACAATGTCATATTATGACTATGACTATGTAGTTTATTAGATTATTAGATGGACACATTGGCCCTTATTCTGATCGGTGCGGCCGGATCCGAATATGCGGCCAGCACCGTGCGTCCTAAACCCTGCCTTCCATATGGATCGCCAACTCCGTCCGTACCCGGTATGAAGCTGTCCGAACGGACCGCACGTGTATTTCTCACGAATACACCTCCTCCATCTCAGGGAACCTCCCCCATCATTCGATGGTCGCAGAACATCGAATGCAGGGCCGAGTGGTCCGCCAGCTCCCGCAACCTCAGACCACACGGGCATTTCCCTGTGCAAAAGCAGGGATCTGGGCGGGCAGCTGACATCCGGCAATGTCATATGTCCGCCCCCTACACGTGCGTCACGGCCGCATTACCATACGTACGCCCAGCGTTTGCATGGGAACGCCCATGAAACGCGGGGTGTAAACATATGGTAATGAGCCCAAACAGCCCTTCAAACCCCTCTCCACCCCCTGTTCGTAGTGTACACATTTCATGCGGAATGTGGCCGTGCGTCCGGCTCGCACATGCGCAGAGACGCCTCTGCACATGCGCAGACACAAAACATCGGCGGCACGAACGCACGCTGATAATACCGCACCAACCAGAATAAGGGCCATAGTTTCAAACAGCATTCCTGGAAGATGCTTATGGATGTTCCCTATATTATCGCTGTCTCTATAGATTGGTGCTAGTAAAAGTTGGAAAGTTTGTTTGTAGGCCACTAGTTAGCATACAAATTAGTGCTAGGAAGAGTTGGATAGAAATCTGAAGGCACAATAGTAATTTAAATAAAAACACTGTTACTAAGTAACAGCTACATGACCATTGCTGACAGTTGTTCTGAACTCTGACCTCTCCCACAAGGGTCAGTGATGTCATTACCTGAGAGTTCTGGAATAAAACACATCCACAGTCTACTATAGTTTGTTTGTAGGCCACTAGTTAGCATACAAATTAGTGATAGTAAAGCAGGTTTGAGCGGCTTTCAGCTGAAAGCCGCCCAGTGTGTATGGCCCGGCGATGAGCGCTGCTGCGCGCTCCCGCATCATCGCCGGGAAAGCCGCTCATCTGCTGGTATTACCAGCAGATGAGCGGCTTTGAGGATGGCTTTGCATAGCGCTGTGCTATGCAAAGCCGTCCTTCCCCCACTGTTGGTGCTGGGCAGGGGGAAAGCCGTTCAGTGTGTATGCACTGAGTGACTTTCGCCCCCAGCTATGAACCCGATCATCACTGTCCATACACACTGGGCATAGTCGCCCAGTGTGTATGGACCTTTAGAGTTGGATAGAACTCTGAAGGCACAATAGTAATTTAAATAAAAACACTGTTACTAAGAAACAGCTTTATGACCGTTACTGACAGCTGAACTCTGACCCCTCACATCAGTGATGTCATTACATGACAGTTCTGCGATAACACACATCTACAGTTTACTACACTTTGTAGATAGGCCGCTAGATGGTATGCTGTATGCACATTGGCCCTTATTCTGATTGAGTCGGACGGCTATGTGTTAGGTCGGATGGCCGATGTATTGTTTGCGCATGTGCAGAGGCATTTCTGCGCATGTGCGAACGCCTCGCATGTCCGAACACGGCGTGAATTCCGTACAGAAAAGGATCGTACGGACCCATCCGAGCAGGGGGTGGAGAGGGGCGTGAAGGGCTGTTTGGGCTCATTACCATATGCGTATGCCCCGCGTTTCATGGGCGTTCCCATGAAAACACTGGGCGTACATATGGTAATCTGGCCGTGATGCACATGTGGGGGGCGGACAGCTGACATAGCCGGATGCCAGTAGCCCGCCCATATCCCTGCTTTCATACGGAGAAATGTCTGAGTGGTCTGGAGCACTCGGGGCTGTCTGACTGCTCGGTCCATCATTCGATGGTCGGCGACCATCGGAGAATGGGGGAGGTTCCCACAGATGGGGGAGGTGTTCACATGAAACATCCACTCGTGGTCCATTCGCTCAGCTTCTTACCGCATTCAGACGGTCTGTGTGATCCGTACGGTAGGCAGGGCTAAGAACACTCAGTGGCTGTCCGAAATACGCATCCGACCGAGTCAACTAGAATAAGGGCAATTGAGATTGTTATTGTATTTATCACAGACCTTATTGCAGAGAAGATAAGTAATGATTATGGGCCTAATTTGAGAGGTGGACAATATTCTTGTTTCGAAAATGGCCACTGCTTCTTTCCTCTGCGCATGCGGTGCGATGGTCTTGTAAAAGCGTCTTTCGTTTGGATTAGGATGATTGACAGACAGACTGTTTGTGGGAGGAAATGGGGGAGTGATGAATAAAATTCAGCAACTGTTTCTATCCAATGAGCCCCCTGTTTCTTCCATCCTTGTCAGAAGAAAACCATTGATGAAAAGTTGTGGCCTATGTGTTGTGCACAGCTGCCATCGACAAAACATGCAAGCTTACAGCAAAAGGTGGCTATATGGGCCTGATTCAGCAAGGCTTGCTAGGCATCAGTCGTTTGCAACCAACTTAATGAGCCCATAAACGCTGCCCAAATACTCGTGTCGACCCTTTTATGTGTTGACATGTTCATTGCGACCTTTTGCTTGTGTTAGAGCATGTCGACCATTTTTAGGTGTCGACCTACTCACTGTTGACCAATAATGGTCGACCAAGGGATTTTCAACCTAGGCATTGTCAACATTTATCCCAGAACCAAATTTACTCAGAGATCATTTTTTCAAATGTTAGTAAATGTGTGTGTTTATGTCCTAAAAACCATGGCATTACGGTGCCTGTAGCCTTTATCTGTTTCCTACATACAGTACGTTCATGACAGGAGTAGAAAATCAGAGGTGATGGATAGTAAGGGGTTAATCAGTTATAATACTCGTTTTCCTACTGAACACTGAATAATATTAGTACTCACTAATTCTAAGTGATAACATTACAATAAACCGTGTATACAGATGTACATTCAGTACTACAGAGGTGTCCAACACCTTTATACCATCACGTCATGAGACTGGAGAACTGCAAATACTGGAATAGTTTTATTTGGAGCCTTACTGATGTCAATGGGGCTGTTTCTATTTAGGATTTATTGTAGGCATATTCACCAGCAGTTTCCACATTCATGTCAGCGGCCTGGCGTGCTGACGCATGATGGATGTGATAGAGCAGTGGTGTCAAACTCATGGCCCTCCAGCTGTGGTGGAACTACACATCCCAGCATGCCCTGCCACAGCTTTAGCAATCCATTAGCAGGGCATGCTGGGATGTGTAGTTCCACAATAGCTGGAGGGCCATGAGTTTGACGCCACTGTGATCTGAGTATAGTAAATGTCGGACAGTTTGTCAATCAAAGGAATAGGCAATAAGTGCTAACAAATGCTAAAGCGCATATTAATTCTTATTGTCATCATAAATGTTGTGGATGATAGATAGGAAAAACCCTTGGATAGTAAATATACCCCCGGAGTAGAGATGGTGCAAGATGATGATCCCTGTACTCTGCCCTCATTGTATATGCCAGTGGTTCCCAAACACTTCAGTATCAGCATTACATTCATGGCACCCCTAGGATAAAAGATATTTCTTATTTTAGTGATAAATTTTAAAATCGCATTGCATCGCATTGTATGCCATATACAATGGTATACGATTTTAAAATTGTATAACATCGGGTGCCGTCGCGTCCCATCGCATACCATTGTAAGGCTTATAGTATACAATGGGCGCCGTGCTAGGAAACGAGTACCCTGGTTTTACCTATCACTTGTACCATAAATTATTTAATGTAGTCCTTGGCCACCAACCTGCGGCACCCCTGCAAGAGCATTGCGGCTAACTCCTGGTGCCTAGGCATACAGTTTGGGAGCCACTTGTCCATGCCACAAGTCTCTAACTTAGAGCTACCTCTAACAAGATAACTAGATCTATAATACACTTAGGGCCTTATTCAGACTTGTTCACTCGGCTGTGTATACTCGCAGGTAAGCGCTGCACGCCCCCTGAATCCTAGTATCTATACTTACTGTTATCCTGGACATAGATGGCTGAAAAAGGGGCGGGCACTGACCTCATGTGACGTCAGGCGCCCGCCCCACGCAGGAATCAACCTGCCCGCGTTCCCAGGGGATGCCCATAAAATGCTGGCCGTTCCGCTTGCTATCACTCCCTACCCACTCCTGCACCTCCCTGTCGAAACGCCCAGGGTTTGCACATGCGCAGACCCCAAATAGTGAGGAAAGGGTTGAATTTGGATGTGTAGGAATGGGTCTGAATCAGCGGATTGGGATCATTGGATAGACAAGCATTAGGTCAACACCACATGGTCGACATGCATCAAGGTTGACATGGGGTTAGGTTGGCAGGGTCATTAGGTTGACGTAGGGAAGGTCAACAGTCAAAAGGTCGACATGGGGTTTTTCATGTTTTTTGTCCGGAGTGCACGGCGTCCCCTCGCGTGGCTCGCTGCGCTCGACACACTATTTTATTCTCCAACCATGTCCTAGTGGATTGTAGGGCATGAAATACCACCCGTCGGCGCATGTTGGCTAAAAAAAACTGTGAAAAACCCCATGTCGACCTATTGACCCTGTCGACCTAATGCTTGTCTATCCAGTGACCGTATCCCGAATCAGCCACTTAAGGTGGCCATACATGGGGGATTATTTTGGTTCATTCGCTTGGATGCGAATTGGCATCCCTGTGAGAGACCCAGATCATCACCTGCACATGGTGGTAAGCCGTCCGACCATTCGCAAGGTGCGTACGTTTGCACTGGCTGTGAATGGATGTTTTACATAAACATCTATCTGCATGCCACTGAGACCCTCCCAGATCTATTGATGGTCACCGACCATTGAAAGATGTGGAAGGTGCACGAATATGTAAGGTTTCTCCGAGCAACCTTACATATGCGTGTATGCTCAGGGGGGGGAAGTGGGCGGGCAGCTGACATCTGGTGATGTCAGCTGCCCGCCCCCCCCCCCCCCCCCCCGCATTTCGTCACAGCCGCATTAGCATGAGAACGCCCATGAAACGCTGGCCGTTTCCATATGCTAATGAGCCAGTTCGCCGCCCCACACCCGCCCACAAAGATGGGTGCATGCACATGCGCAAAGATCGGCCCCGTGCAGATGCACACGGGCCAATGAACGGAGTTGAATAAGGTCCACGGTACAATGCGCATCTAGTTCAAAACGCATGCAATGTGCTAAAGCAGCCTGGGTTTTGCACTAACTGCTATGCGATATGTTGCGCGCAAGAGACCAAAACGCTACGTGTGTGCGGGAACCTTTACAAACACAACACATAGTTCTAACAAACAAATGATCAGATAACAACAAACACGATGTTCTTGAAGTAATTTATTTATGTATAACTTTTACGAAAAACTATTTTGCTACATCGCAGATGTTGTTTAATATAAACAGTGACTTCTTTAATTATTAAAATTAAATAGAAATAAATTATGTGAGTGTAAAATAAAAGTGCATTAGAAACCATGTAAAACAACAACTATACAAGTTACACTTCACATACCGGCATTTAAAAAAAAAAAAAAAAAAAAAACAACTAAAAACCTCATAGAAATATATTCCACTAGAAATGAATTACAAATATTCAAGTATTTAGCTAAAATGCAATACTGTTAGACAGAGGACGTATGTCAATAGCCTTCGATAAAATCAAGTCATTTTTTTTGTGCCAACAATAAAATTAGAACACATTTAGCAGCCATTTTAGTTGCATTGTACAGAAGTTATTTTCTTATACTGCCCATTTCACTACAACGTGGAGCTTCAAGAAATGTACAGTCATTAATTAATTAAAAAGGGCAATTAAAAATATTCAGTCGTTAATTATCCAAGTCCATGCTCTTTCCAGAAACACTGCTGGGCAGTAGGCTGCCCAATGAATCTTGATTTAAGGAGACCAGTAGTTCAATCTTGTCCGTGCACTCCTGCAGTACGCTGTGATGATACCCGCTGGCCTGTGAGTGGACCATGTTCTCTTGGCACAACATGCGGTCTGCCAGCGTCAAGCAGCAAACGGCCATTAAGGACGGTGGGTACGAGTTAAAAGCATAATCTGCCAGGCTCAGTTCTGCGATGCCTTTGGCCAGTGCCAGGGATTTGTTCACCTGGGGAAGATTTCCATCAGTTACGTGTAAAAGGGAGAAATGTTGCAGGAAGGAGTTGATGGTGGGCGCTGCCAGCTGGAATTGGAGCTTGATGAGGATGATGCACTCAAGGTTGCAGAGCTGGTCACTGGAGAAGGTGTTGCAACACAGGGCCAGCAGCTGTTTCACTCGTGGTGGGCGTGTCTCCACCTGAAGGGGGAGGGGGGAAATGATTAATGCAAAGCCTTCTACATGTGTCAATGATAATTAATAGGTAGGCCGATCGGTTGGTACAGATTTCTGCTTGCAAACAGCCTACATAACATGTTTTATTTATATATATATATAGGTAACCAGATGTAACAAAAGGATTTGCATATTTATTGTCAATAGTGTTGGGGCCATTGTCAGGCTATATTAAATATTATTACTACTGCAGGCACTGGGCCTAATTCAGCGTGACAACATCACAAAACAGCAACTCCCGCTCGTCTGGTTTGTCCCCGTAAAGTCTTGTAGGCACATCGCTCAAGTGCCAGCTCTTTGCTACACATAGAAGTATTCCCACATTACCGGCTACCATGTTTTGGGGCACAGCGGCTCCTGAGCGGTACAGACGCGCCTGCGTTGTCTTGAGCACTCCCACAAAATGCTAAGTAGACAACCCCCTCACTGGTCTGTCGCCACCCCCACATCGGCTGTGCCCAGAAATCGCCAAACAGCGATTTCAGCTTTGAAAGGTGAATCGGGCCCACGGATTGGGGTGAAGTGACGATACTAACAATGAGGACAGCGGAATGTACAACATGGATGCCGACACTGTACTACTGAGATTGAAAGCACTGAACCATGTCGGCATTGTAACTTTAAACAAGAGGGTAAAGCATTATGTTTAGAGTTGTAATGTCGACACAGTTAGAATGCTTTCAAACACATTGCTACCGTGTCGGCATTCCATGTTTGACATTCTGCTGTCCACATTGTAAGTCAGGGGTGTGGAACCTTCGGCCCTCCAGCTGTTATTGAACTGCACATCCCAGCATCCCCTGCTCCAGTTTTGCTATTTGGCCATAATAAAACAGTTGCAGGGCATGCTGGGATGTGTAGTTCAACAACAGCTGGATGGCCGGACCCAGATGAATTGTATAACAGTGTAGAATATTAAGAATATAGTTACTAGAAGAACACAACCTTTCTTTTCAGACATTTCAAACACAATACATTTCAATGTAAGAGCCGTTTACCCAAGGACACACACCTGTTTGCAGGCGATGAGCAGGGATGTGACACCCACTAACTGGAAGCAGTCGGCAGCCACAGGGGTGCAGGACAGGAACCGGTCCAGGATGCTGACTGTTAGGCACAGGGACTCGAAGCCCAGTTTGAAGTGTCTGTGCACAGGAATCAGCCAGCTGATGAGTTTGCAGCGAGATTCTGGCTTCAGCTATCAAATAGAAATCAGTCACAGATCAGCAGTGGGTAAGACACAACACATGACATCACTTTCCTGCACTATACAGGGTGTTCTTCCAGCAACGCACCTATTCTAAGAGCTACAAAATAAACGCTGCTTATGTATGAGAGACAGTGAATGTCCTATATGTGTTCTTCAGAGTCCAACAACCTATAGCGTGTTTGTAAGTTTATCACAAATAGAAACATGCATATTTGCCATTCTATAACATACAGGAAGTGGGAACTACAATATATAGTGTCGTACGAAGAATCGTTCCGACATTAGACATGCAGCACATCTGATAGGATGAATCAATGAACAACGGCTGGGAATGACAGATCAGCGATACACACTATACAATGTGTACAATACTGTATATCATTCCAATATGCTACAGAATGACAGTAGGCATGCCAACCTCTGTGCCTACTGACGGGGCAGGCCACCTGTGTGACTACTGACGGGGCAGGCCACCTGTGTGACTACTGATGGGACAGACCACCTGTGTGACTACTGATGTGCAGGCCACCTCCGCGACTACTGATGTGCAGGCCACCTGTGTGACTACTGATGGGACAGACCACCTCTGTGCCTACTGATGTGCAGGCCAACCTCTGTGACTACTGATGGCGCAGGCCACCTGTGTGACTACTGATGGGGCAGACCACCTCTGCGACTACTGATGGGACAGACCACCTCTGCGACTACTGATGGGGCAGACCACCTCTGCGACTACTGATGGGGCAGACCACCTCTGCGACTACTGATGGGACAGACCACCTCTGTGACTACTGATGGCTGGGGCAGGCCACCTGTGTGACTACTGATGGGACAGGGCAGACCACCTCTGCGACTACTGATGGGACAGACCACCTCTGTGCCTACTGATGGGGCAGACCACCTCTGTGACTACTGATGGGGCAGACCACCTCTGTGACTACTGATGGGGCAGACCACCTCTGTGACTACTGATGGGGCAGACCACCCCTGTGCCTACTGATGGGGCAGACCACCTCTGTGCCTACTGATGGGGCAGACCACCTCTGCGACTACTGATGGGGCAGGCCACCTCTGTGCCTAATGATGGGGCAGACCACCTCTGTGCCTACTGATGGGGCAGACCACCTATGTGCCTACTGATGGGGCAGGCCACCTCTGTGCCTACTGATGGGGCAGACCACCTCTGTGCCTAATGATGGGGCAGACCACCTCTGTGCGTAATGATGGGGCAGACCACCTCTGTGCCTACTGATGCTCTGTGACTACTGATGGGGCAGGCCACCTCTGTGCCTAATGATAAGGCAGACCACCTCTGTGACTACTGATGGGGCAGACCACCTCTGTGACTACTGATGGGGCAGACTACCTCTGTGACTACTGATGGGGCAGACCACCTCTGTGACTACTGATGGGGCAGACTACCTCTGTGACTACTGATGGGGCAGACCACCTCTGTGTGTAATGATGGGGCAGGCCACCTGTGTGACTACTGACGGGGCAGGCCACCTGTGTGACTACTGACGGGGCAGGCCACCTGTGTGACTACTGACGGGGCAGGCCACCTGTGTGACTACTGATGGGACAGACCACCTGTGGGACTACTAATGGGACAGGGCAGACCACCTCTGTGACTATTAATGGGGCAGACCACCTCTGTGACTATACTGATGGGACAGACCACCTCTGTGACTACTGATGGCTGGGGCAGGCCACCTGTGTGACTACTGATGGGACAGGGCAGACCACCTCTGCGACTACTGATGGGGCAGACTACCTCTGTGACTACTGATGGGGCAGACCACCTCTGTGACTACTGATGGGGCAGACTACCTCTGTGACTACTGATGGGGCAGACCACCTCTGTGTGTAATGATGGGGCAGGCCACCTGTGTGACTACTGACGGGGCAGGCCACCTGTGTGACTACTGACGGGGCAGGCCACCTGTGTGACTACTGACGGGGCAGGCCACCTGTGTGACTACTGATGGGACAGACCACCTGTGGGACTACTAATGGGACAGGGCAGACCACCTCTGTGACTATTAATGGGGCAGACCACCTCTGTGACTATACTGATGGCTGGGGCAGGCCACCTGTGTGACTACTGATGGGACAGGGCAGACCACCTCTGCGACTACTGATGGGGCAGACCACCTCTGCGACTACTGATGGGGCAGACCACCTCTGTGACTACTGATGGGGCAGACCACCTCTGCGACTACTGATGGGGCAGACTACCTCTGTGACTACTGATGGCTGGGGCAGGCCACCTGTGTGACTACTGATGGGACAGGGCAGACCACCTCTGCGACTACTGATGGGGCAGACCACCTCTGCGACTACTGATGGGGCAGACCACCTCTGCGACTACTGATGGGGCAGACCACCTCTGTGACTACTGATGGGGCAGACCACCTCTGTGACTACTGATGGGGCAGGCCACCTGTGTGACAACTGATGGGGCAGACCACCTCTGTGCTTACTGATGGGGCACCTTACCTGAGGCTGGTTGGCCATGCACTGTGCGGCCAGGAACTTGCTCTCCAGGCTCTTGCAGAACTGGTAGCCTTCCTCCCCGTAGTCTCGGAAGTTCTGCAGGCACAGGCTTTGCGAGGTCTTCGGGCAGGGATCATAGCTGGCAATGACAGGTCTGCGCGTCTCCCGTGCAGGGCTGGGGGTCTCATACAGGTCACACACCCCGGAGTCACAGCTCCTCAGCTGCAGGCTCTGCTTTCTGTGCCTCGGGTACCTGCGCTGCTTCTTGCCTCTCCTCCTGCTCAGACCAGCGCTGCTGCTGCCCGGGCTGCTGGCGCCGCTGCTGCACGTCCCCCTGTTCTCCGGGGTGGCCTCCGCCAGCCTCTTTCTCTTGCTGAGCTGCAGATCAGACATCCCTGCAGAGTATCACACCAAGCCGCGGCAGCCAGCTGCTCTCTCATCCACTGCCACAGTGAGACGTTCACTTTTTATATCCAGCTGCGCCCCGAGCGCTGTGATTGGCTGAGCCGGGGCACCTCTGGCTCGTGGGCTGGTGACGTCAGCGGGAGAACTCTTTTTCCCGGCGAAAGAGCCGCTCGAGCTGTGGGGAAACCTGTGTATTAATCCCCGGCCTCTCCCGCTGCCGGGGCCGGCACGCGCCGGGGTGGCCGTTGCCAGGGCGATGGCGGGACTATAAATAGCAGCGCCAGCCCGCGGCGGGCTGTAGTGTTGTTGTGTCTGAGAGTCAGTCAGATCTCCCGCTGGGATCCGGCTGCTGCTCTCTGATGCAAATCACATATACACAAACCAACCAGTCGCACATGTATGGGGTGACACTGAGCTTGGATTATTATTATGGCAGGGGACACAAACTTCTGTCTCTCAGGTTGTTGCCCCAGATATTTATCTTTAAAGCAGTGGTTCCCAAAATTAATTGGTTTAAGGCACCCTTCGGGGTCTCTATTATTTTATCAAGGCACCCTTAGGCAAAATATTAAAGAACTGTCCCTTTTTTAAAGTATTTGGGTCAAAATAATGCTTTTTAGTATTTAGTTCTGCTAAAAAATACTTAACTTGTTTGCAAAAGTAATAAACATAAATCCAAGAAAAAAATGATATATTTTCTTTAATTCCTGTAGCGGGACTCCAGCTCAGTGGCTGAATCCCATCACCATACTTTAAGCTGTGTACACGCGGGCAAAAATCGCTGGCAATATGGTCACTGAGCTCCCATTTTTAGCCCCCTTATGATCGCAAGCTCCTGTGACCAGCTGATTCCCTCTGTGGCCCCCCTAGCAGAGGTTCCCTTTCATCAGCGACTATCTCTGGTCACTGATGAAAACGGGACACAGCGATATATCGCTCATCGATATATCGCCGAGCATTATATTGATTGGCGATATATATCGCCCTGTGTGTGCGCACCTTTAGTATGGTGAGCGCAATTCATGAAGGGATGGAAAGTTCTGCTTTCTGCTTCTCCATTCCGATTCACCATCTCAGGATGGTGGAATCTGAACATCTGTGCAAGCAAGCTAAATGTGCCCATACAGTGGTTGGACCTATTTTTCCTTAAACTCCCTCGGCAGCTCCCTGGGAGGGCTCCATCCGACAAAAAAAAAACGGTATTTTGCCGATTTTTAACCGTTTTGAAACGGTAATCTGTGTGGTCTGAAAGGTGCAAAGTGATTTTACCGTTTCCAAAAAATCGTTTTTTGGAAACGGTAAAAAAGCAGGGTCCTACCCGTTTTTTTTTGGTGACAAAACGGATCTGAAACGGGATACTCCCCCCCCCTGGGCAGCGCACGGAGGGGAATAATCGCGCTGGGGGCAGGGGGTCCCTACAGTGTATGTTATATCAGTGGCGGGGTCCCTGCAGCTACTAGTTCCCATACGCTGCAGGGACCCCGCCACTGATATAACATACACTGTAGGGACGCGCCCCCCCCCCCCTGATACACGACCACCCTGCTGTCAGTGAAGTGGATGCTTACAGCGCAGCCGATGCTGTGATGCCTCCCGAGCCGAGTCCCCGCTGCCAGCGGTCAGTGCCAGCGGCGACGCGTCGTGTCCTGCAGTGATGCCTCCCGAGCCGAGTCCCCGCTGCTGCCGCCGCCGGGCGCCCTCCTCAGTCCTCGCTGCCAGCGGTCAGTGCCAGTGGCGACGCGTTGTGTCCTGCAGCCGGCGATGCGCTGCGGCCGCCCTCCCGCATGTCCCTGTGCACAGCCCGCAGGGAGCGGTGATAGGAAGCAAGGCGCCTGCTCCTCCCGCACTACTAACCCCCGAATGATGGGGACATCGGGACTTGTATCAGTAGCATGGTAACGGCGGCTGCGGCTCCGGGCATGTGTGCGGCTGGGATGCTGACAGCAGGCAGCGCACCAGGGCTGCTCCCGGGGCTCATGGGTGACTGGCTACTGCTGGGGTGATGATAACAGGGGTGCACAGGGCGGCACAGGTCTGCCCCCTCTGCGGCTACAAAGTCTTGGTGGGGACCCTGGGGCTCCTCTGTAAAAATTGATTCATTGCCCCCCCCCCCCAATATCAGTTCAGCGGGCAGCCGCTCCCCCCCCCCCCCCAATATCAGTTCAGCGGGCAGCCGCTCTCCCCCCCCCCCCCCCCCCCCCAGCCTGGACCGGCCACAGTGCACAGGGGAGCAATGTGAGCCGTTTTCACTATCGCTTTCACACCGCAAACCTGCTTTAGACCAGGTATTTAGATGCAGTGTGAAAGGGGGTAAACTTCCTCTGACCCGTTTTAAAAAACGTTTTAAATACCTGGTCTAAAGCAGGTTTTGCGGTGTGAAAGCAGCATCAATGTGCCATTTATTGCCTGTAAAAGGACTCCTGGGAAGATGCCGGGGGAGTTCAAGCTAAGGAAATTGGATGCAATATATCGCAGGTGCTGAAAAGCAATGACGATGTGCCACTGATTCATCTGATTCATCTTATGTGCTGCACATAAGATTTCCAGGCTTCAATCCGATGCGCATGGAAACGCGCAATAGATGTGATGTCAAACACCGGAATCAGATTAAAACAGACCAAATGCTTCCCTGCTCTCTGACCAGCACCCAGGGTCTGCTTTGCCCCCTGATCTCCCTGCAGCATTAGACGCTGACGCATGTGCAGAGGGACAAGCCAGATGAATATACAACACTTGCAGACAGGGACTGCAGGAGAAGACAGCGCCGCTGGAGATACAACATTGCATTGCTGGAAAGGTGAGTATACATGAATTGCCTCTTGCTATATATTGCATCCAACCATTGTGATGTATAGTCATAGGCAGGCAGGGCCGGTGCAAGGCTTCTCGGTACCCTAGGCAAAACTTCAACCTACTCCCCCCCCCCAAAAAAAAAATCATGTGGTAAGATCATGTGGTCATCCAATCCCGTGACCCCCTCTCCCCCCCCCTGGGAAGGTGGCCATGTCCCCTGCTTTTCCTGGAGGTCCTCTGCATCCTCCCCTTTGCCACCCACAACAGAGTACAACGAGGAGGGGGCAGCAATGTAGGAAGTATGACTCAAGGGAAAGTATAGAGGTGAGGTGTTAGAAGTTCCACAGCCGCCACCTGCATTAAGTACAGCAAGGATCCTCAAAGACAGCCTTTATTTTGTGATTTGCAGACTTGGCGGCGCCCCGAGATCCCGGCGCCCTAGGCAGCTGCCTAAAGCTGTAGTGGTAGAGCCGGCCCTGTAGGCAGGCCTGCGGGGAGTGCCCAGACACCCCCTAATGACCGGCACACCACCGCCGAGGCCAATTCCATTAACAAAATAATGTCAATGACATTCAGACAAGTTGCTTAAAGCAAACAGAATTAACCAACTTGTCTGAATGGAATACATATGGTTGACTAGCGGTCAGGATGCTGGTGGTCAGAATACTGACGCCAGTATCCCAAAGGCAGGAATCCCAACAGGGGTCAGGTATATATACTTACCTTCCCCACAAGCCTCCCTTCAAACACTGACTCTGAACCTAACCTTCCCCCCGCGCTAGTGCCTAAACCTAATCACCGTACCCTGCCTCCTAAACCTAACTCCCCCGGCCCGCAGCCTAACCCTCTCCACTAGTGCTTAAACCTAACTGCTGTACCCCGCCTCCTAAACCTAACTACCATACTCCGTCTTCTAACTCCCCTTGCTCCGCAGCCTCACCCTTACCGCTAGTGCCTAAACCTAACTGCTATATTCCACCTCATGAACCTAACTCCCACGCCCGCAGCCTTACCCCCCCCTTCTAAGTGCTTAAACTTAAGTACACACTATACAATTATTGGTCCGATGTGCCAATAATTGTGTGATCAGCCTTATTTAATATTAGCTTGTTTGAACAATCGTTTTGATGTCATGCCAAAAAAATTAAATTTTGCACACACACATAACCATCCGATTATCCAATCAGTTTGGGAAGGCCAAAAATCTCAGCCTCAGTCTCCTGGTATCAACCAATGTGTGCGCAGTCTTAATAATAAAGCGGTGCCATGTTAGAGGCTGTGTTTGAAAAAAGTCAGTAAGGAGCTGATTGGCTGGATGTTTATCTCTCCTTATCACCCTTGCATTTATCTCTTGTTAAGGCTTAATACATCTGCCCCATAGTGGGATATTGTGCCATTCCTCCTGCAGTACAGTAACCTCCATATTTTACTGTTGGCACTACACATTCGGGTAACAGGCGTTCTCCAGGCAATCGCCATACCCACACTCTGCCATCTGATCGAAACAATATGAAGCGTGATTCATCGCTCCATAGAACTTGTTTCCATTGCTCCACTGTCCAGTTTTTCCGCTCCTTACACCAACAAAGTCTCTGTCGTGTATTGGTTTTTGTGATCAGAGGCTTGTGAGCCGCAGCTCGACCATGATAACCGAGTTATGTTCAATTTAGATAAAATTTTGCAGTACTTATGTACTAACTGGGCTGCCGATTTTGAAATCGGGTCCATCGCATCACATCCGACCATATCGCATGCGATGCGATGGACCCGATTTTTCCATAGGATTCAATGTTAAAATGGACTGAGTCCATTTTAACATGGAATTCAATGGGAAAAGGGGTCCTTTTCATACCCCTACTATCCAAGTGGGCATGGAGTTGGATATAAACCTGTGGCGAGCGTAGCGAGCCACTGAGCCCGAAGCGTGGCGAGCGTAGCGAGCCCCGCGAGGGCACACAGAATACCGTCCCCTCGCGGGGCTCGCTTCGCTCGCCACGCTTCGGGCTCGGTGGCTCGCTACAGGTTTATATCCAACTCCATGCCCACTTGGATAGTAGGGGTATGAAAAGGACCCCTTTTTCCCATTGAATTCCATGTTAAAATGGACTCAGTCCATTTTAACATTGAATCCTATGGAAAAATCGGGTCATCGCATCGCATGCGATATGGTCGTATGCGATGCGATATCGCATCGCATCGCATCTGATTGTATGCCTTAAGTTAAGGCAAACAATCAAAAAATCGGCAGCCCAGATAATACATAAGTACCAATTTTGCTTATATAAGAAAAATCGAATAGCAAAATAGACTAAATTGAACCATGTGTACACGCTATTAGACCATGGGCCTGACTGACAGATGGATGGAACTGCAGTGCTGTATAGAAGCAATTCCGTTCACCAAAATGTGATAGCAACAGGAGGCATCTAGACACTTGCTGGAAGGCTCCTTCATTGCCATACCTCCCAAGTGTCCCATCTTTTTGTCCGAGGCCGGCAGTGTCCCGCAGTGTGGGGGGAGGGGGGGGGCGCAGTTGGGAGTCCCCCCTGTCACTCACTGAGCAGCGGTGAATAGATGAGCAGAGGGGGCATGGCCAGAAGCTCAGAGCCGCTGGCCATGCCCCATACAGCGGCAAAATGGTGTGCGGTCTCACGGGAGTGATGCGATTTTTAAGCCACGCCCCCTTACCACCAGGCCATGTACCAAAGTTCGGGTGGTGCACGAAGGTCATGCTGATGGCGTTACTAAAGTTGGGAGGTATGCTTTGCATCTGCAATCCAAGTGCAGCCTCTGTAGACGCTGGACCAGATGACCATTGCAACCATCAGTTAAGTTTGGCCAGGCTGTGTAACCTGAGGCTTACTCAGCCTGGCCAGTTCCTGCCAGCTTGCATGACCAGAAAACTTTTTGAAGCCACGCGGACCCTCAACACTCCCGTAAAACAGCGAGGGCATGCTGCCCCAAAATGTCTCACGAGGCCTCAGCCTCCTATGCACCACACAAATTGCACCCATTATAAATACACCACTGACACCCTAGATTTTAATTCCATATGGAAGTTGGTCTATCGTATGGCCAGATTCACTGAACCACTGCACTCGGGTGTTCGGACACGGTGGCCATGGATGGACACCATATCGGTGCACCGCGTCCCCTTGCATGGCCTGTTGCGCTCGCCATGCTTCGGGCACACTATTTTATTCTCCCACCACGCCCTGGATGGTAGGCCATGAAATACCGCCTGTCGGCACATGTTGGCTAAAAATAAAACATGATGAACCCATGTCGACCTTCTGACTGTCAACCTATCTAATGTCAACCTACTGCTTGTGTTGACCTAATGACCCCGTCGACCTAAAGCCATGTGAACCTTTTTCATGTGTCGACCTAAGGCTTGTCAATCTTCAGTGGTCGACCTCGACCTAGTGACCTTAGCCCCACATGAGTGCATAGGGCAGTGGTTCCCAAACTGTGCGCCTAAGCTCCCTGGGGTGCCTTGGAGCACTTGCAGGGGTGCCTCAGGTTGGTGGTCCAGAATCAATTCAAGTTATTTATGGCCAGTGAAATAGGCAAAATCAGTGCTTGTGGCTTCCAATTAAGAATATGTGGGTAAACAGAAGTGAATCACGTTTCTCACCGCATAAGTGGACCTAAGGAAAATATATAAATCACAACTTCTTTAACCCCTTCCCGACATATGACGTACATTTACGTCATATGTCGGTTGCGGGGGAATCAAGCCAGCTCACGGAGTGAGCTGGCTTGAAAGAGAGCAGGTAATGGCTGTATATTACAGCCAGGCACCTGCTCTCACGGCCACGAGCGGCGAGTTCGCCGATCGTGGCCGTTTAACCCTTTAAGCACCGCGGGCAAAGCGCCCGCAGTGCTTAAATAGCTGATCGGAGGGGGGGCGCCCCCCCTCCGGCGCCGATCGCGGCCCCCCGCGGCGAGATCGGAGGGTGCCGATCGGTTGCCATGGTAGCCAGGGGTCTAATGTAGACCCCTGTGCTGGCCGTGTCAGCATTCCTATTACATCCTGCCTGAGGCAGGATGTAATAGAAAGTGCTGAAAATCACTATGTTCAGCCATAGAGCTCTATGGCTGAACCTAGTACAGGCGATCGCGCCCCCTAGTGGTCAAGTACACTAGGGGGCCTTGTAGTAAAAGTAAAAAAAAAAAAAAAATAAGTTTAAAAAAAAAAATATTAAAAGTTCAAATCACCCCCCTTTCCCCATTTCACAAATAAAAATAAATAAAAAATAAAAAAAATAAACATATTTGGTATCGCCGCGTTCCTAAAAGTCCGATCTATTAAAATATAACATTAGTTATCCCGCACGGTTAAAGGCGTAAACGGAAAATAATTCCCAACGCCAAAACTACGTTTTTTGGTCGCATCGCCTACCCAAAAAAAAATAACTAAAAGAGATCAGAAAGTCGCCCATATCCCATAATGGTATTAATTAAAAAGTACACTTCAGCCCGCAAAAAATGAGCCCTCACCCAGGTCTGTAGGTGGAAAAATAAAAAAGTTATAAGCCGCAGAACATGGCGACGCGACGCAAATTAGAAAAACCGTAAAAGTTGCTATTTTTTTTTTTTAGTGGTAAAACATAACGAAAACTATATAAGTTTGGTATCACCAGAATCGTAACGACCCATAGAATAAAGATAACCCATCATTTTAATTAAACGAACTATGAACTCCAAAAAAAGCGTAACCAGCGCAAAAATGTGGAATGGCGTTTTTTTTTTTTTTTACCCCACATTGAATTATTTCCTGATTCCCCAGAATATTATACGGTATAGTAAATGGTACCATTACAAAGTACAACTTGTCCCGCAAAAAAAAAGCCCTCATGTGTCTATATAGCCGGAAAATTAAAAAAGTTACGCTTATTTGAACGCAAGGAGGAAAAAAAAAAAAATTAACAAAAAAGGCAATGTCGGGAAGGGGTTAAGACTTTTCCTGAAACTAGTAACCACCTTTTGGCCTTGCGGTGGCGCGAAAAATATTCTGATACTTTAGGGTGCCGTGACTCAAAAAGTTTGGGAACCACTGGCATAGGGAAAGGCTGGCCCATCATTGTCCTTTGCTGCCCCCATGTGGTAGCTGAGTATGGCAAAGCTGCCTTAGCAATAGATTTTTTTATCAGCATGAAATAGATTTCTTTATCAGTTTGTGTCTATATAACTGATTTATTTATTTTTGTTGCATTATAAGCAGAAGGGAAAACCCAGCCTTATAACCGCGATCAGGGTCCTAATGATATATAGACCCCTATGCTAGAAGGAGTACATCTGGTTGCATAAGAGATAAGACTCATGAAAAATGTAAATTTGTTTGACGTGTTTTTTTATACATGTGATGGTGATGCTGTTGGAATAATGGAGCAAGGAACATACTCCCCCCCCCCTCCCCCCAATAGAAGACTCCCAGTCGCGAGTAAGGCCCTTATTCACGTTGACACGTTCGCATGCACATACGCACGCATCAACCAACTACTGTCATTGCGCATGTGCAGTGTACGCACAGCGCATGTGCAAACTGCTACATTCCTATTCGCAAGCAACCTTCCAAGCGGTTTCTGCCGTCCGAGCGAAAGATTACCCAGTAGGCGTGATGTAGGCGTTTGTATGGGCGCGTCCAGTATAATGAGCAAAACGGGGCGTACACATGGGCGTACACCTGGGCGTTCACTTGTAGTGGTGGGTTTGGTTTCGCATTACTGCAACACGGATTGTTCCCACACAAGCTCACAAACTTTCGTAAGCTTAAAGCAGGTTTTCAGTTTCGCATAGCATACTTCTTGTGAACTGCTCATTCGTACGCTTAAAACACAGTTGCGAAATGTGGAATTATTAGCACCTGACCCCCATTGTGCGCAATTAATGGTTGTTTGTTCCAATTAGTTAACTCAGCTCCACTTCAGGTTGCATCACCAAACCAAACATGAGCTAACAGACACATTGAAATTACGATGTTTGGGTGAATTGTAAGGCACAAATGCAAATGCACTTAACACATGTATTAATTGCCCTTATCTAACACACCTTTATGTACATTTTCACTCTGCCATGTGTAGCATGTTAGCACTGTCAACATGAGTCGACATGTGTCAACTCACATATACAACATATATCTAATATATCTGCGTAAAATCACAAGACAACGCATGCTCAATGTGAGTATATTTTTATTTGCATATACTACAGCATTAAACACAAATTAAAAGTAACACAATTTGTACACACAAAAAGGGAAACATAAAAAAATGGAAAGTAAAAAAAATATATTAAATACTAATAAATAACAAAATACAATATTTTATTTTCGCGGTCGCTTCTGGACTCCCCCTTTGGTGGGTCTACCACACCTGCGTGTACGCAAAAGTGGGGGTGCATTCTGACCTTCACCCTGTGAGGTCGAAGCTGCTGGTGTGGGCCGAGTGGAGGATACTTCACTGGCCATATGGTCATTGAAGCGTCTGGCTTCATGGTGGAGGCCCTCGAGACTGTGGGCCATTTTCACAACCACCTGCAGCATTTGATCCTGGCATTCCATAGTGGTGCGGCCCTGCTCACGTATGTCCTGCAGTACATGTGCAAGGGAAATGTTCTCAGCTGCTGTTTTTGCTTGACCACCATTACTTTCAGTTGTTGATGGTGGTGGTGGTGGTGGAGGAGCAGAAGCGTCAGCCTCAGTGTTGTCATCTGTGAAGAAACAACAGACAAGAAAATGTCAGATGTTGCACATACACCTGTCAATCTATAGTGTGCCACTTCAATTTCACATTTACCGGCAGTATCTGCGCCAAACTCATCTGGCCCCAATTCACTGTCCATGCTGGAGACACCTTTAATCTCCTCCTGGGAAATACAGTCCTGGGCCAGTTCCTCCAGTGACGTAAGCTGGAGGTGGTCAGGGAGATTTCCCCCACCTGTTTTTTGGCTTGCTGTCCATCTGTTGGACAGTTTCCTTTTAAGGCGTGATTTGAAATCTTGCCACCTGCATAAATGTTTGCAAAATAATAATCAAAAATGATACCTATATGTCTGCATTTAACATGTCTATATATGTCCACCGGGTTATGATGCACATGGTTCAATTTCTGCCCATATAAATGTCATACCTTCTTCCAAGCATTACACTACATTAGCATTGTAACACTGACACATTTACTTTATTTACACATGCACTACATGCCATTACACATAAGAAACACCTTGTCATCTTCACCCCTGAAAGTGTAACCATTACCACTATTTTGCACACATTCCACATGTGGTGATACTACCTCTCTTTTCAGCTGCACATACATCCACATACCCATGCCTTCTACATTTGTTATTGTTACCAAAAACACCCATACACACTTAACAACACACACACACACACACACACACACACCATATCACACTTGCCTGCGCTTCACATGTTGCCAATCACGGGCCTGAGGAGAGATGGCATTGATGTCGTCGGTGATTTGTTGCCACACCTTATCCTTGGCATTGGTGCTCATTTTTTTAGGCCCAAATTCAATGAGGTCTCTGGCTTTAGGCACTAAAATGCCCAATTCAATTTTAGTGAAAGGGGTGTTGCGGCTTCGGTTAGCCACATCTGTAGGACCCCCAGCACTTTGACCTGCCACTGCAGCACCCACGGACTGATGTGCAGAGTGTGTTGGAATGGCTAGCTGTGAGGATGAGGATGAGCCTTCCCCTTCTTCTCCTCTTCTCCTCTCCATGAGGGCTTCAGTGATGGCAGTGAGTCTTTCTATGATAGCCTCGTGGTCTGAGGTAACGTCTCCCTCTGAATCAGAACTCATTGAGCTGCCAAATGTGCTATGCACTCATGTGTCCATTTGTAGGCTGGCTCGTGTGCTAATTGGTTTTTTCGGACGGCAGCTAATTTTCACAAACGCGCGAGCACGCGTGCGGCAGCAGTGAAAACCTGGCAACATGGCTCTTTAGGTTTGCTAACGTCCATCACTTTATTTGGGTGCGTTCCCACATGTCTAACTTATCCAACACTATCTTTTGGGGCGTCCTCACATGTGTAAGTTATTAAGCGCATGGCACCCGTATTTATTTTTGTTGTAATGTGCACTGTGGATTCATTAAATTGGAATGTGTCATTCTCAATCCATGCCAGTGTTTAGTGCGTGTTTGCTTGCGCATCATTTTTGTGGTTATCCGCAATCATGGTGGGTGCCTATAAATATGGCGATTGTTGCGTTTGCTTGCGCCTGATGTATAGTTCAACGGTATTGGCGTATGTTTCAGGAGCACACTGTGTAAGTATTGTTGCTATTTTTATAGAGTACCAAATATTGCCATGTGTTATGTTGTCAATCTTTCTATTGCATGACACATTTTGCCTTAAAGGTGTGCCATGCATACTGAACATGACAGGGTATTGTCCAATCGCTGTGCCCAATTATCCCCCCACAAATGACATAACTCTCTTGTTGGATAAAATTGGCCACAGCAGCCATCTTTATTTAAACCATACAAATTTAACAATAAACCAAAACATTTCCCACGGAAGGTGGTCCCCGAGGCCCTCAATAAATCTCTCCACACCTCTGAGCACTTCCAGGAGTTGTTACCCCCAGCCGATAGCGATTGGCTCGAGGGCACCAATTGTCAACACCCAGTGCTCATTAATTAATCTCACCCAGGGGAGTCCAGCCCCCTCATGGGGCCCTCCCCGCCGCATAATTAAGCCTCAATGCCACCAACCTCGAGGACCCCCCTCCGCACAGGCCACTGTGACAAAAAGACATCCTATCAATAATTCTTCCTAAAAAACTATAAAATTAGGGAGGGTGGGTGGGAGCTGTTCAGAAAAATCTCCCAGTGACCCCTATTTCCTGCCTGCACTCAGCTTATATACCCTTACTACACCCCGTTAAGCCCCTCCCCCTATGACCCTCTCCTTAGACACCCCTTCTATAACTGTCTAGCTAGTAGCTCCCTCCAAACCCTGTCAGGGGAGCCTACCCCCAGGCTTTTGCCTCCCGTCCGGCTCCTACATGACAGGGTATTGTCCAATCGCTGTGCCCAATTATCCCCCCACAAATGACATAACTCTCTTGTTGGATAAAATTGGCCACAGCAGCCATCTTTATTTAAACCATACAAATTTAACAATAAACCAAAACATTTCCCACGGAAGGTGGTCCCCGAGGCCCTCAATAAATCTTTCCACACCTCTGAGCACTTCCAGGAGTTGTTACCCCCAGCCGATAGCGATTGGCTCGAGGGCACCAATTGTCAACACCCAGTGCTCATTAATTAATCTCACCCAGGGGAGTCCAGCCCCCTCATGGGGCCCTCCCCGCCGCATAATTAAGCCTCAATGCCACCAACCTCGAGGACCCCCCTCCGCCACCAAGCACGGGGTTAAACCCTTGACCCCGGGCGACCCCCCCACATCCGGAACGCTGTTTCTATTCCTTCCTGTAGTCCTAAGGACCACACATCTATCCCTACAGCGTTCAAATGCACACCGTCCCCTCTCCAAAAGGCACCGGTACCAGACTCGAGTTCCCTGTGCCTCACCACCACCGCGCCGTTTCTAGCCATAAAACGCCCAATTGCCCTGTTGACTTTTATCCGTGCCTTATTGATCTTGTCAGCCGACCTTGCATCTCTCCAATAACGGCGCGGCACAATATCCGACCAAACCGTGATCACTTCCGGGAACATTGCCCATAAACGTAAGAAATCAAACTTGATATCCCGTATCAACTCCCTAAATGGTCTGCCCCCAAGATCATTCCCTCCCACATGCAACACTAGTATGTCGGGAGCCCTATCGAGCCGAACAAAACGATGAAATTCCTGCAACACTCCACTCCATACCATACCGCGCTTCCCCAGCCAGCGAACCACTGCCTCCTCTCTATCCAAACCTAGCTGGCGGCCGTTCGGTCTGACATCAGCCCGCAAAGCTCCCCAAAAGACATATGAATGTCCTAGAATCCAAATCAGGCACGGGGAATGCCCTGAAATAGAAAGAACACCGTCAGCCTCAACAATCACCTAACCGAACATAGGAACGAAAACGAGATGATTCCCATCGCCCAATACGCTTGATTATCTCATCTCCCAAACCCATCCTAGCAGCCTCAGTTGCGGCCCCAATGCGAAAAGAGTGACCCGCGTAGTCCTCCCCCTTGAGGCCCAACGTCCGCAGGACTGCTCTGAACACGCTAGTGAACTGGAACCGAGATAAAAAGGACCCATTCACATGCATCAGCAGAGGATCCCTCTCTCTGCCCACTCTGACTTCCTTAAATAACCGTACCCGAGCCACCGGGCACATTTCCGAGCCCGGCACAGAGAAAAGAACTAACTTCTTCCCCCTCCCTAATTGATCCGTCTTAGACCTCCTCACCACTAGCTCCACCCTATCCACGTATAAATCCACATCCTCTCCTAACAAACCTCCTGGCCTGGAGACGCTTGGACTCACGAGCTCACCAATCCGCAGTGCCCCAAAGAAAGCAAGCGAAAAAGCTGCCCCAAACAACCTTTCCTCAAAGTTGGAACTACAGACCTCTCTTAGCTTACTGCCCATATTCTGCAACAACTGGAAGGACACCGGCCTCCTCTGATCCTGCACTACATGCCCTTTCCTCCAGCCTTTTAAAGCCTGCGCAATCAGGAAATTCTTTGTGACATCAGGCCTCCCACCTGCACGAAACCCAAAAGCTAAGCCTGCCATACAGCGCGTGATCTTTGCCACTGACCAACCAATCTCCTTACAATGGCCTATGTATAACAAGACAGCCAATTCATCATCCTCCTCTCTGAGACCTACTACCTCACGCCATTCTATCCAGCTACACCATTCCTGGTTGTATGCCGACCATGTATTTGGGGCCAAGGATTCCCTGATGAGCTGATCGACTACCCGTCCAGCAGAGCCCAGAGCCGACTGGGGGACCCGGTCCCCTCCCTGTCCGCCTCTGGCGCCAACTCCCGGAAACGATCCCACTGTGAACGAGATAAAGAATCCGCAATGCCGTTAGAGACACCGGGAACGTGCCTGGCCACAACCCACAAATTCAAAGCCAGACATTCCAATACCAACTGCTGCAAAATAGTAACCACTGGCGGTGAAGATGCCGACAATTGGTTGATAGCCATGACAACCCCTAAATTATCGCAGTAGAAACAAATCTTCCTATCGCGGAACAGTTCACCCCAAACGACAACTGCAACCAGAATAGGAAACAATTCCAGCAATGCTAAGTTTTTTTACCAAGCCTCTCTGCACCCAAGACTCCGGCCACTGGCCCACACACCAATGTCCCTGGCAATAAGCCCCAAAACCGCCACTCCCAGCAGCGTCTGTGAAAAGGTCCAACTCTGTGGCCACGCAAGTGTCTGACCTCCACAAGGCCCTGCCGTTAAAGGTTTCCAGAAAAGATGCCCACACCCGCAAGTCCCCTTTCAACTCACTGCCTAACCTGACAAAATGATGAGGAAGTACCACCCCTGCTGTTGCTGCTGCCAGCCTCCTGCTGAAAATGCGGCCCATCGGCATAATGCGACACGCAAAATTCAACTTACCCAGCAAGGACTGTAATTCCCTCAATCTAATTTTCTTCCACAGCAACGCCCTCCTAACTTCGGCCTTCAGACCCAACAATTTTTCCTCAGGCAAGCGGCACTCCATATTCACAGTATCAATGACTATACCCAAAAAACTGATCACCGTCGCAGGGCCCTCCGTCTTGCCTGGAGCAAGCGGGACCCCAAAGTCTGCCGACACCCTTTCAACAGTCCTCAACAATAAGTCACATACCCCGGTCCCCCCAGGACCGATACATAAGAAGTCATCTAGGTAATGAATAACTGAACTGCACCCAGAGACATCCTTAACCACCCACTCCAAAAAGGAACTAAAGGCCTCAAAATAAGCACACGACAAGGAGCACCCCATCGGTAAACATCGATCAACAAAAAACTCCCCATCCCAACAACAACCCAACGAACGCAAACTAGTTGGATGAACAGGCAGCAAACGGAATGCCGATTCAATATCCGTCTTTGCCAACATGGCCCCTTTCCCAAACCGCTTCACCCACTGAACAGCCGCGTCAAACGATGTATAAACCACCGAGCATATGTCGGGGTCAATGCCATCATTGACCGACGCCCCTTTTGGGAAGGACCAATGGTGAATAAGACGAAATTTGTTCGCCTCCTTCTCTGGCACCACCCCCAACGGAGAGACTATCAAATCTGGCCATGGTGCCGCCTTAAACGGTCCCGCCATACGACCCAGCTGCACTTCCTTAAGCAGTTTTTCTTGTACCACTTCAGGATGCTCCCTAGCAGACTTCAAATTCCTCCTAAAACTCCCTGAAACCTGCACATCAGAAGGTATCTTAAAACCTTCCCTAAACCCCTCCTCCAACAAGGAGGCTGTCTGCTGGTCAGGATACCTACGCAGATAACCCAGCATCCTTTCCAGCCGAACCGGTGTCGCCCCCTTTGGAACTACCGTCTCGTGACTTCCCTCTAAAGCATTTATTTGCCCCATGGTTCCCTCCACAGGAGGAGCATTCATGTTTAAATTTGCATTTTGCTCCAAACCGGCATGCCCCATCATTAAAGGCAAAGCAGAGCCCCTTCTGCACGGCCATCCCACTTGTGGTCTCTCTCGGCCCCCCCCCATCCCCACGAAAGGGCTGCCCACTTTTTATGGGGGCCGTTACCTTCAACCATAAAGCAATGTCTTTATGATCCCAACGAATGTTGGGGCGAACCGCCTTCCTCTGCCTGAACTGTTCATCATACCTGAGCCAGGCCAAGCCCCCGTACACCCTATATGCCTCCCCTATCGCATCCATGTAACAAAATAAGCCTGAACAATTGTCAGGTGCCTTCTCCCCAATCACGCTGGCTAAAATAGCAAAGGCTTGTAACCAATTCGTGAATGACCGCGGTATCAGCCGATACCGCCGCCGTTCCTCCTCCTCTTTTTTCTCCTCCTTGCGGGGCCTATCAAGATTAAAACGCTCTAATGGGAGCAGTGAAAATATATCCACGTATTCCCCTTTCCAATCTTCTCCCTCACCTCCTGCCTCAGGTGTGCCCCCAATGGCCCCTCAAAGCATACATACACCTCCCCTTTTGCAGTGTCACTAAGCCTTCCACTCTCCTCCTGCGTCACCACACTACCTCCTTCAGCCCCTGGCCCACTGCTCCCAAGCACCACACTGCTAACCGGCATCCCGCTGCTAACTGGCACCACACTGCTAACCGTCACCACACTGCTAACCGGCACCCCGCTGCTAACCGGCGCCCCACTGCTAACCGGCACACTACTACTGACTGGCACACTAATGTTAGCTGGTGTGCCCGAATTCTGTGGCGCCCATGCCGCCGCCGGCGACGGCCCCGCCCCCTGCCGCAAACCCACCAACCAATCTGCAAAACCACTCAATAGCTCAGTAAAGCCCCTATTCATCTCCCCTTGGAGGGCTAACCCTCCCCCCCCTGACTTTGTGCTAAAGCATTAATAGACATAGAGACAGACTCACCAGGCTGCCTGGGGGCTGTGAACCCAGCAGCCGCAGGTCCAGTGTCCTGACGATTCCCAGCCAATGGGGAAGGACCAGGTATCTCTCCATCATCTGCAGACGCTGCCAGCTCTCTTCTCCTGTCATCTCGACCCTCAGGTACAGCACCAGCCGGCGCGACCGCGTTGGGGGCGGAGCCAGCTGTGCGTCTCTCGCTCCGTGTACCAGGCCTGCGGTCCGCAGCCTGTACTTCTGCCCCCCTGGCACGACTCACCCCGCGCTGGGCAGCAGCATGCCCCGCATGCCCCGCCGCTCCCGGTCCAGAACCACGCACCGCCGGATCTTCGCGCACGTGGGGGGGGGTCCCCCCCACGCGGAGGGTTCCGCCTGCATGTAGGATTCCTCCCAGACCTGGTCCTGCGGGCGGAAGGTGCCCGGCCCGCAGCCTGGCCTGGAGGGTCCCTGACGGGGCTCCTTGAACGGCGCTGAACCCTGGGGGACACAGATGGGCTGAAGCGCTCCGGAGGCCTGGACCTCCGAGGCCGTGCGCCCGCTGGAGCAGCCTCCTGCGTTGCTGCTCCCAGTCCCCCCAGCAGACCTGACATCTGCTGCTGCAGCCACTCTGTCCCTCTGGTACCTGCTGCCTCCCTGAGGGCAGCCAGCGCTGCAGATACCTCAGCATCAGCGTTTGGAGAAGCCATGGGAGATGCAGTGCTGCTTAGCTGTTCAGAAAAATCTCCCAGTGACCCCTATTTCCTGCCTGCACTCAGCTTATATACCCTTACTACACCCCGTTAAGCCCCTCCCCCTATGACCCTCTCCTTAGACACCCCTTCTATAACTGTCTAGCTAGTAGCTCCCTCCAAACCCTGTCAGGGGAGCCTACCCCCAGGCTTTTGCCTCCCGTCCGGCTCCTACATTCCATCTGTAATGTTACTATGCATCTCTGCACTGATGGTTTATAGTGGTGTCATTGTTAATGGGGCACATTGTAATGCTATTTGTATTGTCTATTTTGGCTTTAGGATTCGATTAGTGGTCAAGTACTGTGCCCAATTCTTGCTTTCCTCAGTACTATATTAAGGTAAATCACAGCTCACCGGACATTGGTGTGTGGTGTTTACACTTGCAGCTGTTTTTTTTGTGGTGTGGGAGTATGTTTTGGGTGTGTAGCCACACATCATAGTACAGTGCTCTGTCATTATACAAAATGTCTAGGGGGTACGTCATGCAATCATACCTAACTTGGGTGGATTGTTACTTAAGGAGATGGTAATGTTATGTGATGCTTGTGTGGTAATGGTCATCTTACAATACATGCCCTTTTTTGTTGGACTAGGATTGAGTATGGATCTCTACAGGCATCCTCTGCCCGTATGTATTTGATGTGTTGTTGGTGGGGTGAGTGTGTGTGTCTGTGTGTGTTTTGGTCATTTAGTCAACAATACCTTTTTGCTTCCAGATGCAAATGGTGGCCATTGCGGTGGGTGTGCAGCAACAGGCAGACCGTGTGCCTCCACCTGTTCGAGGAAGGAGGCTGGGGCGTGCCCAAATCTTCCGCACACGTGTAACCCTCTTTGGGATGCCGGATGATGAGGTACAAACAAGGTACCGGTTACCACCGCATGTGATCCTAGACACTCTCTCATTAATAGAGAGTGATCTTGAAAGCAGTCACCGGCTCCCAACAGCAATTCCGCCTCTCACACAGTGGTTGGCGGTGTTGCATTTTTGTGCCTCAGGGTCATTCCAGCAAGTGGTGGCAGTGCTTGCAGGAGTTTCCCAACCTACTTTCAGTAGGATCCTGAGGCGTATCATGTTGGCCATGTTTCGACGCAAGGGGCACTTCATGGCCATGCCATTAGACCGGGATTGCCTGGATAGGGTCAAGCTGCAATTTCAACACATTGCAGATTTCCCTAATGTGATAGGTGCTGTGGATGGGACACATGTACCATTTGTGCCACCATCACGTACTGAGCACATCTTCCGTAATCGTAAGATGTTCCATTCCCTCAACGTGATGGTGGTGTGTGGCCCATCCATGCAGATCCTGGCCTTTAACTCCAACTTTCCTGGAAGTGCCCATGACTCCTATGTCATTAGGCAAACCAGGATATGGCAAAGATTGAAAGAGTTGGAAGGACGTGATGCGTGGATTTTGGGTGACTCCGGTTACCCATGCACACCCTGGCTGCTAACTCCTTACAGCTCACCAACACCAGGCCCACAGGAGACATACAATGCGGCCCATGTCGGCACCAGGCAAGTCGTGGAGCGCACCATTGGCCTCTTGAAGGGCCGATTTCGTGTGCTCCATCGCACTGGTGGTGACCTCCAGTATGCGCCAGCCATGGTGGCAAAGATTGTGGGGTTGTGTTGTTTGTTACACAACATAGCTGTAACGAGGTCTGTACCCTTCCCCGAGGAGGAAGTCCATCCACCTGAGGCACACGACACTGCCCCCTGCCGCTACAGACACCCTGAAAATGTCCGTGGACACACCCTCCGAGACTCTGTGGTGGCCCGCTTTTTCAGGTAGGTGTAGTGTCATTCATTTACAACATATTGTCAACTACTAACCATCTTCCATTGGCAGATTGATGTGTCACCATATAACATAGATGGAAATACATTATCACAACTTGTGCGTATTTACTTGCACCAATATATATGTGATGCTTAGCATTAGTTTGCATGTGATGATTGGTTTCTAGTATGTACAGTATTTCTAAATGATTTGCCTTTTCCTATCCTTGTAGATGAACTCATGAAGGTGTTGTGGTGCGAGGTCAATGGTCACCTACGGGATGCTGCTTGGTGTGTGTACACATGTATGATGGCGACTGCACACTAATGGAGCTGCTCGGCCTTTTATGGAGCAATTAGACCTTGTAACATAATTTTTGACAGCAAAATAAACATTTATCATATCACATACATTGGTGTGCCTCACTATCTCTGTATTCACAATGGTTATGGGGGACTAAGCACCATTACACTGATGTGGTTGTGAAAAGGTGAATGGCATATGTTGTAAAAATAACACACACAACTTATAACATTAGGCTAATTTTTTAATAACAATTTTTACAAAAATTTAAGAACGATGCAGAAGAGCCTGCAGTTGAGCAACAAGTGTGGCCAGGTAGAGGAGGGTGAGGTGTATGAAGGCCACAAGAAGTTCTGCATCTGGCTGCTTCTCTTCAGTTTCTGGCTAGAATAAAAAATATGATTGTGTAAATGTACTGTAATAAATGCAGTTCTGCTGTATATTTGGCAAAACTAAGAAGTTGCAATTTAACTGTGAAGACCACACCAATTGCACAAATACATTGTACATGGGCCTACAGCTGTTTGAGTCATGCATGCCTCAGCATTGCCTAACACACTATTAAAAGAACACTGTGAAAATGTATGTGGTTCATCATGCTGGGAACTACACTTATATAACAGCTTTGCCCACAAGTCTCCAACACCACTACTGTAGGATATGTTATGACCTGCCCCTATAGATTGTAAGCTTCTGAGCAGGGCCCTCCAGCCTTTTAACTGTCTGTAAGTACCATGTTTGTTGTATCACTGTCTCCTTTGTAAACTGGCACAGATTATGGTTTGCTATAGGAGACACTGTTCTAAAATAAAGGAAAAGATGATTTCTAAGTTTGTAACTTGTCATTTCTGCCATGGTGAGCCATGGCCACACACCACAATTCAAATCCGACAGTGCTGTTTAAACCAGGAGGACAAGACCCCACAGGTTAGCCTAGGACTGCAGTGTATATGTGGGACAAAGAATGATGTGGCCATCACATATGTGTATGTTGTGTTTGGTAATGTGTTGCATTTGGGGTGTCACCATTATGCACATTCTTTACTTACGGGTGCCATTGTCATCCTGCTCTCTGGTGGTGGTTGGCCTGTAGCTGGGGGATGGAGCCAAAAGGAGGGATGCTGGAGGGATGGGTGTCATGGCCAAGGTGTTGGGGTGTGGTGGGGTTTGGGAGGGGTTTGGGGAGGGTGGTGCGGAGTAATAGGGTGGTTCAAAAGGGGGTAGTGGTGGGTTGAATGGGGGAGGGGTGGTGGAGGGGGAGGAGGTGTGGCTGGTGGAGGTGGATGGGGATAAGGTGTGCTGTCCAGGGGGTGGCACAATCTCTGCCCACTCAGACTGGGAGGGGGAAGGGGAGGGGGAGGAGGTGTGGCTGGTGGAGGTGGATGGGGATAAGGTGTGCTGTCCAGGGGGTGGCACAATCTCTGCCCACTCAGACTGGGAGGGGGAAGGGGAGGGGGAGGAGGTGTGGCTGGTGGAGGTGGATGGGGATAAGGTGTGCTGTCCAGGGGGTGGCACAATCTCTGACCACTCAGACTGGGAGGGGGAAGGGGAGGGGGAGGAGGTGTGGGAGTGGGAGGTGGATGGGGATAAGGTGTGCTGTCCAGGGGGTGGCACAATCTCTGCCCACTCAGACTGGGAGGGGGAAGGGGAGGGGGATGAAGTGTGGGAGTGGGAGGTGGATGGGCTTGCGGCTGGTGACATGGGTCGTGCAGCTCTGGCCTGCTCCATGGCCTCCCTCGCAGCCTCCTCCTGACGGGCCCTGATGCGTGCCCTGGCCTGAGCTGAAATGGCCATGATGGTTCAGGAGTCAGGGATGGTGGCAGAATATGAAAGGAAAAAGGAAAGAATAATTTAGTATAGATTACAACATAAAAACTTTATATATATGGGAAAGTTGACATTTTTAAATTGGACATAATTGATAACAAAATAATGCACACTAATGTACATCCATATATGGACATATACACACTACCCATATATACCACTACACAACCATATATTAACCTAGCAGCCCATATATAGGCCGACATAGCATAGACATAATATACCCATAGACTAATGCACAACGAAATATTAATTACAAAAGTGCTATATAAACACTATAATATTTCGCATTTTTACAGCAATGACAAAATACTCACATCGGCTAATGTAGCGGCGAATAGAACATAGCAGCTCCGGCTGCCTTCGGCGGAGGTCGGACCACCGGCGCTCAACCTGGCCTAAGGTCCTCCTGACGCCCGTCCGAAAGAAGATTCGCCGGCGGGCTGCATTATACGCCCGCCGCTTCTCGGCATTGGACACACAGGGGCCCCTGCCACCCAGCCGATGGTCCATAACTCGAACCAGGGCCACAAGCTCCCTCAGGGAAAAAGATGGTGCCCTTCCAGAAGACATCTTGGCAATGGCGCAGTTATTAATTGCAGGCACATATATAAGTTTGCCTGGTGTCTGATTGGTCACAAAAATTGTCATGTAATAACTTTATTAGTCCATCTTCACAGAACAATATGTTTGCGAAAATTAACATACGCAGACCGTACACATAACCACTTAAATACATACAATATGCATTACATGGAGATGTCCTGTATATACAGTATGCGCGTGTATTGATGCTACGGCTCAGACAAGCTGAGGAGCTGTAGCAAACGCAAAAGCAGGCTGACCCACGACCAACACAAGCACAGGCAGGGACCAGCACACAGCCTACTCCGGACCCTACTTTGGCCAATGGTGGCCAAACTATCAACCAGCCTTCTCAAATATTGGCGAGTCGGTATTGGATCATGAAGTGCGAAAATGTAAATAGCATATCTGCGTCATTTTACGCGAATTCGGATACAACATAAAGGTGTATGAGTGTGTGTCTGTACATTTGTGACGAATGACATGTGTCACCATATTGTTAGTGTGTGATATGCGTATCTAACATGTGTTCATTATAGACATCGCTACACAATCAACCATATTCGAGAAAAAGGTCATGAGAAAACAACACATCGAACATTGGACACTTTATTGAGGTACAAATATGCGTTAATGGAAAACAACAACGAGGTTAAGGGGTTGTCTGCGTGAGTAATGAGGTTTGCTGATTGAATCAAGTCTACATCCATCCCACTTAATTGAGGAGCGTGAAATCATTGATTGATGTGGTGTGTGCATGTGTCTTGCGTGCTTAATAGTGTATACTGCAAAACATTACGCACAGAAAACATGTTCGGACGTACAATGTGGTGCGTGTGCGTGTGGAAATGTGGTGGGGCGTGCGAGCATTTCTGATTGCGCGCCGTGGTAGACCACACCTTTTTTGGGGATATGTGTGCGTACGTATGAGTTGGCAAGTTTATAGGCGTGACTGAAAGATGCGTGCTAGCGGTTTTGCAGTGTAGCACTGCGTGCGTATGTGCATGCGAACGAATGAACCTGAATAAGGGCCTAAATCACTACCAGGTGCTGTTAAAATAACGGGGTTCATTGTCAGAGAAGCCTATGTATGTATGTATGTAGGTGGCTATGACGATCGCTGCTACATGTGTGCTTTATTACACTATAGTAATATCTATATCCTTAGTGACTAGCAGAAGTGTAACTAATGGTGCGCAGCCAGGGTTGCAGTGAACAGAAGATTTTCAGCAATGCATTTTTAATTTGCATATAGTGGAAATTGACAGGTGAGGGGATTGGGCAGTACGGACGATGTAATGGTTAGCATTACTGCCTCACAGGTCATGGGTTTGATTTCCACCATGGGAATCACCACAGCCGACACGATTTATATGTGAGCAACGTCATTCACAGATATATATCGATGGTACACACTGCCCGATGGTCCATTGATATATAGGCCATACAATTGAACGGCTGATATATCGGCCAGGGTGTAAGCATCTTAGCTCCTTGAACTCCTGTTAAGGTGAGTACACATTGGACAATATATCAGCCGTTTGATTGTGCGGCACAGCTGATGCCCAGTATATCTGATCCACTGACCACCTGTACAGCCGCTGATTGATAGCTCAATGGGCGGGCACATGCAAATCCACCCGCCCAGTTGTGATGTCAGTCGCAACGGATTGGGCAGCATGTATGAAGAACACACGGCCCAATCCTTCTGTAGATATATTTTGCAGCTTAAACTTCATCAATAGTTTCAACAGATTGGGCCAGATTCTCTAAGCTTCAAAAGTGATAAAATGGAGAGTGATAAACAGCCAGCCAATCAGCTCCTACCTGCCATGTCACAGACTGTGTTTGAAAAATGTCAGGTAGGATCTGATTGGTTGGCTGTTTATCACTCTCCATTTTATCACTTTTGAAGCTTAGAGAATCTGGCCCATTATCACTTAAGCATTTAATTCATTATTTTTTCAGATTAGAGGGAACATTGACATATTTAACCAGACAATCACAGGACCTGTGGTGACAGAACATAGAAGAGCAGGGTACGGTCTGGGTCTCAATTGGTGCAAATGATAGTATTAGAAGCTCCTCTCCCATTTTTTTATTCTGTACATTTATTTTCATCCGGGACGTAACTCCCAGAGGCAATGGAGGCACCAGCCTCCAGGCTCCAAGCCCTAAAGGGGCACCTGCATGTATAGCAGGACCTGTGTGCTACACAGAGGGATCTAAGTGTGACCAAGTGCTGGTGCCTAAACTACAGCACAGCTGGATCCCTTACAATTCACTGTGGGCTCTGATCTCTGTAGACTGGCTGAGATTTGTGTGTGTTTATATGGGGGACTCCACACTCCAACTTGCCTCCAGGCGACTGGAAAGAATTTACGCCCTTGATTTTCATTACGATTCCATTATCTCTTGTAAATGCATCTGGAGACTGTATTCTGTATTCTACAAGGAAGAAAATGTCAGAATACAATATTTAGTATTGTCACATGTAAAGCTTTATTGTCACACTAAGTACTTTCTGCAAGGCATTCAGTACACAATCCTTCAACTGGCACCTCAGGCCTCTGACAGAGATTCATTTACCATATAATGACTGTGATTATCACCATTGTATTCTGTTACAGCAGCGTGAAGACTACTGCTTACAGGTGCAGCTGGGTTATCCCTGCCAAATATTTTGTGGCGTCAAAACTGATACATTTCACAGCTGTCTCCTCCACGTACACTGCTCTGCTTTACCATTTGTGCACCACCCCATAATCCACGTCTTCCCACACAGCACTGGTGTAACAATGGCACTGCAGCCCAAGCAGTGGCTTGGGGGATCCGGAGCTGTGGCGGTGCCTGGTCTCTGCAGATTCCAATGGGTCTGGATGTCCGTATGTAACCTGCTGGAAATGTCCCTCCAATAATGGCCGCTACCTTGGAGGAGACAGATGCAGGAGGTCCTACCAGACAGATGGATAGATGCTAGAGATACTACTGGGTAGTGCATATCACTACTCGGAAGTTACAGATTCTGGGTAGGTAGCTATATATATATATATATATATATATATATAGTTCATAACGCAAGATGCAGACGCGACTGCAGTAAAACACGCGGCAGCGTCTGTGTCTTTATCTGAATTTGGCCTGTATCGGGAGATAGATATTCTGACAGGCTCATGTGCCTGTGTCCAGATCTTCCTCATTGACACTTACATTTTATTTGGTATACATTAACATACTCCTTTCCCCTCTGTAGGCCTAGGAAGTGATATAATGCATAAAATGCCAGAAAATCTGCATACGGAATCCAGCGTCTGTTTTGTCACTTGTGTCAATTAGCCAATGGGCGGGCAGATACAGGAGGGAAGCACTGGTTGCTCTGAGGCTGTGATGCACAGTGCTGATCCCAACCAGTGATGTTACCTTTCCTGCAGATTCCTTGTCAATATAAAGAAGCATTTACAGGTTCATAGACAAGTGAAGAGAAAGTACTCTCTTTTTCTGGGGGCACTACTTGAAAAAAAGTTTATATTTCAAACTTAACTTTTATTAATGATTGAAAAGGAAAAGACAAAAATTGACACATTATAACACACCAAACATAAAACACATAAGGAGTGTGTGGCAAATTACAGATATAACAGAAAATATTCCTGAGAAAATTACAAGCTAAATTATCTCCATACTCAGAGTGTGCATTTTCTGATTCTCATACTGGTTTCACATTGCAAACCTGCTTTCAACCCGTTTTTGTAAACGTGTCTTAAAATGGGTCAAAAGCCAGTTAAACCCCTTTCATATTGCATGTTGTAAACGGTATATTGCAGTTTCAATACCGTTTTTGTACTTTTCAGATTCAACCCGATTCACCCATAGAAAGCCATACAATGTCATTTTAAATGTTTATTTCCTGCTTGTGGGCGGGGATCATGCAGGTGAGATAACCTATCACCCTTGTGTGTTTATTTGTAGCAAATACCGTTTCTGAGCTGTTCAGACTGCAGGGAAAACGGCTCAGAAACGTGTAGGATCCGGCTTTTAACACGTTTCAAAATACCGGTATTCTGTAACCGGTAAATTGACAATGGAGCTTTCACACTACAGCTGTACCCGTTTCAAAACGGCAAAAAAACGGCAATATACCGTGCTAAAGCTGCAATGTCAAAGGGATATCAGAACACTATACAATAAATTGTGCATCATATAACTCTGAAATTGGATTATTGTGTAGGACACTTTTTTAGTGCCACACTCCTTATGTGTTTTATGTTTGGTGTGTTATAGTATGTCAATTTTATTCTTTACCTTTTCAATCATTAATAAAAGTTAAGTTTTAAATATAAACTTTTTTTGAAGTAGTGCCCCCCAAAAAAGAGAGTACTTTCTCTTCTCTTGTCTATGTACTAAGTTTTACTCTCAGGAGAGCACCTCCACCAGCCATCATATAGATTAAGGCACCCCATTGTTAAAAATGTGGAATTTCATATATTTTCATGTATTGTTTTCTTTATTCGTGTAAGTGACTTGTGCACTGGTACCTTCCCTATTCCCCTCTTCCCCCCAAGTAACTCATTTACAGGTTCAGTTAGATCAGAGGTGTCCAAACTTTTTGCGAAGAGGGACAGATTTGGTGAAGTGTAAATGTGTGGGGGCCGACCATTCAGCCTGACATTCTTTGAATCATTAATCACATCAGAATGGTCCTCTGGTCTATGTCCCCCAGCCTGCCCCTTCACTGTATTTCCCCCAGCCTGCCTCCATTCATTTGAGGCAGGCTGCGGGCCGCTTGAAATGACAGCACGGGCCGCAATTGGCCACCGTGCCTGACTTTGGACATGACTGAGTTAGATACTTCAGCCAACTTGCCCATCTCTACAAGTTTTGGACTGCGATGCAGCGCAGCCCCACCTTATACTGTAACTGCCACTCTCAGGTCTAAATCATTGCTCAACTTGGTAAGCCTAGGTGCAAGGTATTTTGCTTAGTTTTGCTTTGCCAATAATCTGGCTTTTAACATACCTCCCAACATTCATAGAAATGCAGCCAAGACATCTTGCGCGCCATCGGTGCGTGTTTTTTTTTTTGGGGGGGGGGGGGGCGAAAAGGAAGGCATGGCCTATATCCGCAACGCTGTCACAAGGCCATGCCCCATTTTCGGCGCTGTGGGGCCTGCTCAGCAGCACCGTGAGCTGCTAGCTATACCCCCAGCCCCTCTGGCTGCAAGAATAGACCACAGGGGGGGGGGGGGGACTCCCAACTGCCCCCCCCCCCCGCGCCGCAGGACACTGTCGGCCACGGGGGGGGGGGGGGGGGGGGGGGCACGCAGGAATGTCCCACAAACCTGGGACGTTCCCGCGATAACCAGAAAACATTCTTCTTCTCTATTTACATGTGCTATCAGCAGAATTACTGCACACTTAAAAGTAGAAAGAAACACGTGACAGTACAGGGCGACCGTTTTATCTTGACCTTGGTTAATGTATGCAATACCTTGACCCGATAACCAAACATCCTTAGGTGTGTAGATCTCTGCAAACACTATGCCCTGAAATAATTGTAAATAACCTTTGCCAAGGCTACACCTTGAAACCTACTGGTTTTCTTTCGCTCTCAAAAAGGTCTCCAAGCTTTTATCCAACAGTGTCCTAACATAATAGACGCGTCTCAGGAGATGACTGTGAGACACGGGGACATGATGAGCCAGCTGTTCAGGTATGCTACAGTTCATTTCTTTTATTCAGCAAACACGTTTCCTTCAGTTTCTTAATACTGTAGGCCTACCATGGAGAAGTGGTTTCTACGAGCAAATAAGGCAAAGAGAAGCCTTTGTTTAATTATTATCTGATTACATAATTTGCAGAAAGACTTACTGTAACCGCAAATCAATGCAGTGCATCTGACAATGTGCCAGGGGCTGGTTTTCATTTAGAACAAATAACTTGATACAATGAAAACAATTCATCTGATTCTATATTTCCTTCACTTGTGCGACGTAACACTTCTCCTTCAAGCCCCCCAAATATTACTGAGTTACTGCAAGTACTCATGTTATTGCAGTGTCCGAGCATCAATGCCTTGACACTTTATAAAGTTGTTGGGGCTCTGGGCCTGATTCATAGTTGTACCAAATAGTTTGCGACAAATTATAATTTTGGGGCAGATATATTAAGCAGCCCATAACATTTTAGAAATAACGGGCCCCGCTTCTCCTGCTTAACGAGGAGAAGCGAGCACCCGTTATGGTCAACTGCATTAACAACAACACCCCCCCCCCCCACACACACACCCGCTTATAAGGAGAGCTGTTATGCCCACCGTTAATGGCTCTCCTTATAGGCATTCCTCAGGCCTGGGAATGCACATTTTAAAAAACCTCCCTCTCTCCCGGCCGGCTCGCTGGACATGCGCGAAATCTCGCAATATTATAGATCTCGTGCGCAGCCCGGAGCCAGCAGCAGGACTAGCGTTGCTCCTGCAGTGGGGATAGGACAGCACTAGCCCTGAGCTGGTGATTTAACACCTTGAAGGCTATTAATACATCGCCCCTATTACTGGGGGGGGGGGGGGGGGGGGGGTGTAGTCTCTCAAAGGTACATCGGTCTACTGGGAATCTTCCCAGCAGGGTCTATGGCAAATCCACCCCTGCATGTCCCCCCAATTTTCTGGGAATGCGAGGCTAGGGTCTGCATTGAAAAAGGTAGCAGATGACATCCTGGCCTCGGCTACACAGGTAAGACAGTCATTCCGAGTGTCCTTTGGCTTTCACAGATGGCTACAACCATTATGGCCGACGGTTACGATGCTGATCCGATGTTGCATCCAAAAACCATGGAATAGACATAAAGAATTGCGTCTAGCGTAATATTGCTTTTAACTCACGACAACTTTTTAATTCTTTTATTCTAAAAATTCTCATTGAATAAAAACAAGTATCACGTATAACAATAAAATTCTCAGGTAACAACAGCTTCCTATGAGAAATAGTATAACCGTCCTTTTCCTTAAAGAACACATTAACCTGCATACTGAAAATACATACTATAATGATCCAAACAGATGAGCCATCCTAATCACATGACTTTTGGAAAGCAAGACATATTCCATTGCGTTCCATAATGCGGGTCACTTAAACATCCAACTCTAGACAAAGCACTTCTGTCTTAAAAAACTTCCGATACACATAAAGCTTATCTATGGGCTAGATGTATCAAGCTTCAAAAAGTGTTTAAATGGAGAGGGATAAACAGCCAGCCAATCAGCTCCTACCTGTCATGTTACAGGCTGGGTTTGAAAATTAACAGGCAGGAGCTGATTGGTTGGTTGTTTATCACTCTCCATTTTATCACTTTTGAAGCTTGATACATCTGGCCAATATAATCCTCACATACAGTATACTCGTAGCTTGTAATATGCTCTATTGACTCGATATTATAAGGATTGTGATGAATGATAGTTTGATTTTATAAAGAAGGTATAAAGATGTTAATGATATCATCAATAAACTTGATGATATTCCGATGGGTGTTTCAAACACAATTTATACAGTGCCAAGAGGATACCATCGAAGAAATAAAAATAAACAGAAAAAATATATATATACCGGTATTCTAACAAATTGCATGCTCTCATTCTTTCAAATATAAAATACATCATCATGACGGTTTGTAATAAGGCGTCAGAAAACTGTTCATCACTAGACAGTGACACCATGACAAGTCACACAAATCACGTATGTAAGAAGCACATACACACAGTAGGAGATAAAACATTACAGAAAGTGGCCTTCTCCTGAGTCCGATATAAAAGGCAATAATGCAATAGGAGCTGGCAGGACTTGGAGTGGAAATAGTACTGTATACGGTAGTATAATGCATAGAGGGAGAACAGTCAAGTGGGTTTAGACTTTAGATAGATGCTGGGGAATTAAAAAAGGCAATGGTGGAGCGCTCAAGTGCTGTATTAGCAGTATAAAAAATATATTATGATCAATTGGGTATCAAATTAATATTTATTTTGATCTAACATATAATAAAGGCAATTTAAAAAAAAAAACAGTAAAAAATTCACAATAAAAAGGCACTTTAGTATAAAGTAGGACATTGGAATTTATACTTATATAAGTTCCGCTTGTTCCTAGTCTTACTCTCCTCCAATTAATATGCATGATGTGTCACAGTAGAGTCCATTAGAAACTGGTATGGTGGGTTTCCATAAACCTGGCTGGATGCCTTTTCTACTCGTGGCAGAGTAGGGTATTTCAGCTCACGGTCGAGATAGGCTCCAAAGGTAATCAGATGGTGGTGTCCCAGAATTAAATATCCAGTTAGTTGTCGTAAACCGATTGGAAGTCCAAAGTCAGAATTGGTAAAGGAGAGTTGGTCCAAGTGGGGCTGTAAATAAAGAAATCCAGTGTCCAACAAAGAAGGGTGGCTTGGGCTGACGCGTTTCGTCATCCTCAGACAACTTTATCAAAGGCTTTGCACCACTTGCTAGAGACCGAGGCTGATGGAAGAAATTGGAAAATAAAGGAACAGGGACAAGCCCTGTTACCGTACTTTATTTTCCAGCTACTTCTTTTAAGGATATAGGGAGAACATATTTCCCTGTTACTTTCATTCTAATTTATAGTTTTGCAGATCTGTATCAGAGCAGCTCCCATCGTGGTAATCTCCACCCCGCGATGTAGGAATGTGGCGCACGTGCGTCAGTGACGCACACCCCATACCCATATGGATGCGCGAGCACGTTAGTACACAGTTGTGCTATTTGCCAGCCGCCAGATCCCAGCGGCTGGTGAATTGCCAGCAGTTATGGGGGTGGCCCCATCTGTAAATTATTATCGCAGTTGCGTGAAACTGACCTTGTTTGAAAGGCACATTTGGCACCTATAATGACTAGCCAGGCCTCTGTGGTCAGGAGGCCACACCCCTAAGTGGGCCCTTATGAGTGCATTTCCCTGGTGGGCCCTTCATGCCCCAGTCCGACACTGCTCCCACCAGACAGATATGACTGATTAATCCTAAAGTGCCCACACATGGCACAATTTTACTTAACAATCCAATCTGTCACCCAATTTCCCTTGAAATCCAGAACATTCCTGGCCAAACAATGCTATGCTCCCACACAGTTTGATTGTGTGTAAATGAGCAGAGGATTTGCTGGGTCATTGAACAACTGCAAATCATTAACACCTCAATAGCGTATCGTTTATAATGACTACACACGGAACGATGTGTGCAAATCCTGTAAGACAGGTTGATATTTCTGCATGCTGAAGGACATCGCAAGCAAGAACGCCCACGGGTACGCGCATTGCATTGATATCATGCCCACACACAAAGTTTTTAAACGATAGGTCATTCTAGTTGGTCGAAAACGGCCATTTTGTTTCAAAAATGTATGTGTGTGAGGGCAGCCCTAAGGTGTGTACCCAGCTTTAGTGAGCACTAAGCTACGGATTAATAGCTGCTTGGAATTTGTCCATGACCAAGCCTATAAACGCGATCGTTGAGAGCCCTTGAGATAATGTGATTAGAGGTCAAATCACTTCATCTCTGACAGCATTACACCAGCTAGAGCAAACAAAGTGCAGTAAAGTGTGTATTTGTGAGAAACCCCCCCCCAAAAAATCCCTTATTCGGAATTCTCGTGGTCCCGAGCATTTCGGATAAGGGATACTCAACCTGTACAGTGTGGGGGGCTATGGGGAGGGTTAAGTTTAGGTTTTGTTTTATTTCTCTTTATGATAGCTAGGTATACATTTTTGTTTTGATCCCTTATTGCAACTTGTCTCTGTGTAGAATTATTCTATCCTGTACTAATAAGTTGGGTTTCCTTTTACCCTATTGTAAAAACACTACTTTAATATATACTCCTCTTTGCCTGTGTAATATCGATCCCGAATGGCGCCTTCTGGTGATTGAGTTCATGTATTTATGTTTTTTTATTTGAAGGGGTATTTCATATCTTTAGCTGGTAATATATACCCTTCTCATATGTACACGGTTAGATGTTTACTGCTTCTATGTTGTCTCATATTACCATGTCTCATACTGTATGTGCCCTAGCTTATATTGTTTTTTTGTTTTTCTTTTCTGGTTTGTTATGCAAAAAAAAAAAAAATCTATAAAAAAATATTGAATTAAAAAATAAAAACCCCACATTCAGTTGACATTATAGGAGTATGGCACAGTATTTTATTGTCATTTAAACAAATGTTTTATACTCTTCAATGCATAAAATATAGGGAGATATTCTCTTCAACGCTGCAGGCAACATTGAGAAGATGAACACAATAGATCATACACAGTAGAGCTGTAATGTTGGTGATCCCTGCTTGGCTTGTTATGTGGGCAATCCTTGGGATTGGGAACCTGTGTCATTCACTTTTCGGTTTTAATCAGTTCCTTGATGATGCGTAAAATCTCGTCATCTGCGAAAGCACAAAAACATTGAATCAGTAATACTATTCTATCATTCTACTAGGAATATAAACTACAATGGGATCCAAATACATCATTATGCCAAACTGAGGACATAACTACAGGGCTTTAATAATAAATGAAAAGGAATTTAGGGCCTAATTCAGCCCCCAACTGAAGGGGCAGAATTTAGGCTCTTTTCCGATGGTGGGGCCTGCAAATGTAAAAATATACGCATGTGCAGAAGCCCTGTGTGAACGCCTTTGGCGAGTATCGCACCCGCGGAAGCTTTTGCAGGGGAGAGAAGGGGGCGGGCAGGGACCGGCAGCAGGGAAACGCCCAGCGTTTTATGGGACGTTCCCCAGGGTGTGCAGGAGTGGCGATGAGTGCTCGGGGCGAGCGTTGAGGTCACATGACTGTAGCGCCCGCCCCCTTTTTCGTCCATCTCCGGCGGAAATCAATGTTAGTTCAGACTGACTTATTTCTGAGGGGGAGAAAAAAAACATTTGATGGTCGCGACGTAGGATGTGTTCTCGTACACATCCCCTCGCAGGGGATGATGGGGGAGCAGACGTTCGGTTGGGCGGCGCTGACCGGTTCACTAGGCTTTGAGTATACGCAGCTTAGCAAACAGGTCTGAATCAGGCCCTTAGTGTTGAGAAGCTGAGAATCTCCATTAAAAAAGAATTGCTGATATCAGTTATGTATAGTGACATCACTAGTGAGGTGCGGTCTGTGCTGGGCGTCGCCCTCCGAGGGGGTGATACCACAATGCCGGCTGCTCAGTGACAGGCAGACAGGTGCTCCACTATGATATTACCAAGCAGCACTCAGATCCCGGTCACAGATGGAGAGCCAGCAGCGCAGGGAGTCTCTGGGGGGGGGGGGGGCAGCCCAGCATCTCAGGGAACAAGGGGACCCCAATGACACCACTGGTTGTGCAACTTTACAGTATTGTGTTATTTCCACACCGCTCACAAATACAAAACAATTTTGTTATGTGTAGGCCATGGGGCCACTACCCACCCATATATTGGAATTTAAAAAAATAGTATATCATAACAGGTTGGGATCATTTGGTCTACAGTCATTAGGTCGACACCATTAGGTTGACATGGGAAAAGGTCGACATGTTTCTAGGTCAAAAGGTCATTAGTTCGACAGGTCATTAGTTCGACAATGTCTAGGTAGACAGTCAAAAGGTCGACATGGGGTTTTTCACTGTTTTTTTTACCTGGATGTCAACACAGTCGACATGGACAGTTTAAAGTGCACTGAATCCCCTCGCTGCGCTCGAAATTCGCCGGGCACGGTGCCTCGCTACCCTAGGCACACTATTTTATTCTCCCACCACGCCCTATTGGATGGTAGGGCATGAAATACCGCCTGTCGGCACATGTCGGCTCAAAAAACTGTGAAAAGCACCATGTCAACCTTTTGACTGTCGACCTAATGACCTGTCGAACTAATGACCTTTCGACCTTTTCCTATGTCGACCTAGACCCATGTCGACCTTTTCCCATGTCGATCTAATGGTGTCAACCTAATGACTGTTGACCATCATGCTGTAGACCAAATGACCGTATCCCATCATAACTTACCCCCCCTGCTGTCCCTGCACAGTCTCTCCACATGCTTTATTAGAATAATTGGGTGTCAGCACTCTTATTGGTGGATAGCTCGAACCATCCCTCCAATCAGCATGCTGACAGCCATTTACTGGCCGCAGGTTGGGAGGCAGGCAGAGACTGCTGCACTCTGATTGGTGGACTGCTCCATCCATCCATTGGCATGCTGGTTTACAGCACTGGTCCCATACCCCTGGTTACAGCCCTATTGTGAACAGCTAACTAGCAGAGAAGCAAAGACGTTTTCCACATGGTATTATTTGTGAGTCCTTGAAGGCAGGTGCAAATACATGATGATGTCACAACCACTAACAGGCCATTTGTGATTGGCTGTTATTGGCAAAGCAAAACTGTAATTACAACAAGTGCATTGTGGGAAACCTACTGTCACTTTCAAATTGAAATAGCTGATTTGAAATAAAATAAAATTCCGCATAGAGATGCCCATATGGGCTGTAGCTCCAAAAATCACCTACCTTCAAGAGACATTTTGGGGTTTTGCAGTTTCGTCTTTAGAACAGACTCAATTAATACACGCAACTCCTTAAAGATGACTGCGATCTTCACAGGAGCCTGTGTTCAAAAACAGCACAAAGGTCAGAACATTGTATGGCAATGATCCTCCCTATAGCTACATAAACAAATGTATGATGTTATCAGTGGATGTTATTTTACAAATAAAACGTGTATGTTCCTAAGTTACCCTATGTGATTATATGGAACATATACAGAACCATCACACAAACACAGAAGGTCCTTCAGGTTCCTCAATTTATATCTTCTAGAGCAGGGAAGGGGAACCTTCAGACCTCCAGCTGTTGAACTACACATCCCAGCATGCACTGCTACAGTTTTGCCATGCTAAAACTGTTGCAGGGCATGCTGGGATGTGTATTTTAATAACAGCTGGATGGCCAAAGGTTCCCCCATCCCTGCTCTAGAGGAAGCCTAGATGATATCCTCACATAGCATCTGCCAATCTCACCTCACAGAAAGGAAATATACATTCCGGACCCTCAAAAACTGCACTAGAATAGATTGTGTGGATGAATCACCCGATATACCTGCTGCTGCAACTACTACTACAGTTTCTTGTAGGAAAGAGATACAACCAATGGTTACATCTATCCAGTAAATGACCATTATGTACTACCATATGCAGCAATTAGCTCCTCAGCCTTAACTGTCCTCCTAGATTGGTAGTAAAACTTTATTGCATGGGTCACAGGCGACGGTCCCCTGTCACTGGGTGTAAAATGGTTGTGTTGTCCTTTGATATATGTGCAGACTCTAATGAGTTTGCTGTGAAGATGCCTTTTGCTAGTACGACAGCGTGCCCATATAATTCTACCCCCCTTCCTTGTACTATAAGGCGGCATGTATCTGATGCTTAACACTTGACGTCAGATAAGAACCGTCCTGCTATTTATACTGCTTTCAGACCGCAAATGCAGGGTAGCGCGGGGACTTTGAAACGGTTCAATCCCCGTGCGACCCTGCATGCGTGGTCTGTTCAGATGGCAATATTGCCGGTTCGTTGACATCATGTGGGTGAGCGGCAGAGTGCCGGAACTTCATCAGGGAGGAGGCAGCGCTTAGAGCTGGCGCGGCTCCAAGTGCTGCCTCATCCATAGTGTGAATGGGAATCAACCTGATTAACCCATTCACACTGCATAGCAACAAACTGCTAAGAACCCTTCTTTTTACCTGGTTCGTATTGCCGTGTTGCTACCGGTTAGCTGTAACCCGTAACCCCTTTCACATCGCACCAATTACCAGGTCGAACCGGCAAGAAACCGGTAATTAGGTGCGATGTGAAAGGGGTATTAAACAACTTATTTTTATCACTGGTCAATTGGATTCTTAGCCTTTTTTTTCAAGGTGTAGCCTTATTGCTTCCCCCATGCTGTAGCCTGTACCACCTCTGCTGGGGGACTGTTCTACTTATCCAATACTCCGTTAGGGAAGACATTTTTCTTAATTAATTCTGCATTATTTTAGCTGCCCGCTTTGGGCATGGTGGCTTTGATTACCATAGGTTACTATGACCAATAGATGGCCACATCAATAGTAAATGAAGCAGAACCTGAGTCGACAAGTTGTTTGTTGACATTTTTCATGTTAAAATTTTGAATTGGTCAACGGAAAGCACCGTCGGCCTGTTTGTACCTGTCGACCTAACGCATGTTGATCTAACATCCCATGTCCCTAAGCCACCTAAGGCCCATCGTGTTCTTATATTTTTTGCCTACCTTTAAACCGCATCCAGTGTATCTACCCACTTGTATAATTATGTGCCGTCCGCAGAAAGGCAGCCTGTATCTTCAATGTCATTGGTGATGTCACCAAGATAATCACTTGGGTTCTCCACTGATAAACTCCTCATCTTACTAAAACCTAGACCTCCAGCTCCACTGGATCCACTCCCTTTGTCTCCCAAAGGACTCAATCCCCCAGTAATAATTAGGTGCAATCACAGGCAGTATCTCCCGGTCTATACCTGGAACTGTATCCAGTCATCTACGGTCAGAAGACGTTCTCGATGCTGTACGGCAATATCACCTCCAAACAGGAGTATGGGGAAGGGAGAAACCAGGGTTGTTTCTCTGAGGAAGATCTTGGAATATTTCACCTGTGGAAAGAACAATACAACTTTAATGCGGCAATAATGGCACAAAATACTATTCTATGTTCCCTGATGCCATTCTGTGTCCGAGGATGCCACATATATGCTGGGAATGGAGCAATAAATAGCCTGGCACACACACACAGACCGGGTCAGTCACTAGTCACATTAACCCTTTGAGTGCCGACGCCAGGGCTGTAGTCGAGAAACATGAATCGCTTTAGTTATTGCCGGCAAACGATCTGAAGTCAATTAATTGAAGTTTGGTTAAATATTGTACCGACAAAAAGAACGTGTGAGCTGTGAGCGACGCTGGCATTTATAGTGGATATTTTGCACACCTCTCACAGCAACGCGGGCACTTAAAGGGTTAATAAACGCTACCTGTTGTCTTGAGATTTGTGGTTAAGGCTTTATACACACATTACCGTGACTTGACCACCAGCCTCACCTTCTCCTGGTAAAGCAGCCAGCCATAGGTTTGCAGGTCCCTGTTCACAGAGGACGGGTGTACTTGTGCTTTTCCCTGTGCCGTTTCCACCATGCATGCCAACTTCTCAGAGATATCCACCGACTTTGTAAACAGGATCTTGCCGACGTTGTCATACAGACCAGCCGTCAACACGGCCTTAAGGAGAGCCGTGTCCTCTGCAGAAGGGGCCCTTCTGTCACCGGTTCCACTGACGCCAATGAAGGCCGTCGATCTGGGACACTCAAAGCCTGCTGCTCTGACCAATCGGATTAACTCCTGTTTCACATCCTTTGTAAATATAAAACAATGGTTTATCTTAAGTCTAAAATTACGAAATTATAAAATTAGGATTCTAAAATGTGGGTGAGGTTTGTACTTCAAAGTGAGATTTATATTGCAGTGTAAAAATAAAGCAGCCAGTATTTACCCTGCACAGAAACAAAAATAACTCACCCAAATCTAACTCTCTCTGCAAGTTACATCTGCAGTGCACATGAGTTTGTCCATTAGAGTCTGAATTTGCCTTTGCGAGTGAATCAGAATAACCCCCAATGTGTGATGTCAGAGTCCCATAGCCTATATATATCAGCACCCCATCTTTAACATTTCTATTTTTTTTAAGGTAACCCCTCTGTGACCTCTAAAATATGGCACTGTTGGGATTTTTGGTTTTTAAAGCCATGAGAGCACATGCGACGTCTTTACCACTACTATTTCACTATTGGACATTGGAATGTCTTAATTACAGTGGTCAAATTACGTCCTGTATACAGTGAAGAGGTGGAAGGTGAAAAAGCCATTCCATTGAAAGAATGGGATAAGACCAGAGCTCTGTCACCTCCTATTATATGGAAAGGTCAAGTCCTTTTGTGTGGAAGCAGAAAGGGTTTGGTACAAAAGCGGAGCAGACCGCACTAACACCCTCATAAATGTGCATTCTTCACCCCTTAAGGCGCATTTAAAAATCTTGTTCCGCAACTTGAAATGCACTTTTTTGTCATGTAAATGCCGCGAAGGCACACAAGTGCGGCTAGACTGCAGACAGGAAAGAGTGCCTCCCGAAACACTATGTAAATAAATATATATATATATATATTTATATATATTAGACAGCCGGCATCCCAAATGCAATTATGCCTGGGATCAGCAGCTGCAGTAGACAACCAGTAACTTTCCAGCTGCTGTGGAATCACAAGTCCCAGCTATCCCTGTCACACAGGCAAACACCTGACCGGCCGATACGGATTACAGTGCGTTTCTGTCACCTCTGTACCTCTATAGTGAGAAGAGACTTTCTGTTAAGGAAGTTCTTCCGAATATAAGTCATCTCTGGGCCGTATCCTTCTGCTCGGCACAGCTTCCACCTGTGGAGAGGAAACAGGGAGAGTACATTAGGAGAGAACACGGGCTTGTATGGCCATACAGTACGTGGTAATATCATGAATGTATTGTACAATATTCCTTTGTGAGTTGTCAATTATGCGGCACAATTGTAATCTCTTTATGATCACAAAACAATATATTTCGTTTTTTTTACTTTCCATATAAAGGTAATGTATGTAGTTTACCATCTTGTCTCACATGCAATAAAAACATAATAATATAAAAACAATAAGCTTCATACACCACGTGTTCTTTGAATAGAACCCAAGAGCTTTAATAAAACCCTCTGACCATGTGTCTCACCCCATATAGGCGCTGAAGATGGTCAGGTGATCAGAGCTCGCTAGTGCCATGGAAGATTTTGCCAGGTCCGCCTCGTCTTTCCTTCCGATAGGCGTTACAAACGGCGACTTCTCGGTCATGGTGGCAGCTAGAATCGCCTGTTGTCAGAGGAGTAATCGGTAATTAGATCGGTCTCTTGTGACTGTGTAATGCAACATAGTTCTCCGAATTAGCCCCATTGCCTGGCGATTACGACAATTGTAGCAGCCGTTTCATTAAGGTGCGTACACACTGGGCGCCTTCGGGCCAAACGATATAGTTCTAAACTGAACGATATCGTAAGCGGTCAGTGGGGGAGCGTCGATAAGGACCCGGGGGAGATTGTGCATCGTTCATCATTGTAGCATATTTTAAATGCTATCGCTCAGAAGGTCCTAAATGAGCGATATATGGTGGTAGGTGATGAAGGAACCAAGCATGTGTACTTACTACAACGTCCAGACAGCCAAAAATAGCACCGAAGATCAGCATCTTCCCGATCTTCACATTAACGGGCAGCGCAGCAAGATGCTGGCCCAGGGGTGTGAGCATGGGCTGCGTGAGCTCACAGGCTCCGATCTTCCTCAGCAGATTCATTGCATTACTGATCACTTGGAGCTGCGGAGGGTCCAACGCTTTGGATAGGAAATCCTCTGGAGAGCCCAGGTCACACTTCTGCATTCCAGGGACATGAAAGCGCATGGCATGAGGACACATAATATACAAGCAGAGAGCATACAGTAACATCAAATAGTTAAAGATATAAGCTAGGACGGTACAATGGGCCTGATTCAGATCTGATCAGATCGCTAGGCTGCGTGTAACCATCAAATGATTTTTCTGCCTTTCGCTAATAAAAGTCATTCAAGTCTGACTTTCATCATGCCTGCAGATCGCCGAATTCAGGGCAGGTACTGACTGCCTTGCATCTGCAGGGGAACGCCTCACTGCATTTGGACACAGGAGATTATTCAGAGTCGATTGCTGTTGTGCGAATTCGCAACGCTATCGATTATCGGATGACTGCGCATGCATACGTATTGTAGTGCACCTTCGCAAAGCCAAAGAGCAAAAAAAAAATAGCGTATGGATCTAATTGTGATCCCCTCGCAATATGACTGAGAAGTCAGCGCCTGAGAATGGTAACCAGCCGAGTGTCTGGAAAAATGCAGCCAACCAATCGGCTTCAGGGAGGATCTGTGACATCAACGCCAGCCTCGGTCAGCCTGACTCTGTCGCACAGTTGTGGAAGGGTCAGAGTGACTCATGTGCACAGACTGAGAAAATCATTCCTGAGATGATTGCGTATGAATTTGCAGGGAATAACGATGCATGCGCAAATTACGGGGGTTGGTTTTTACTTTGTCTTGGCAACAGTTATATACTCACAGGCAATTATTCAGATCTGATCGCAGTACAAATTTGTTCTCAAAATGGGCAAAACCATGTGCACTGCAGGTGGGGCAGATGTAACATGTATAGAGAAAGTTAGATTTGGGTGGGGTGTGTTGAAACTGAAATCTAAATTGGGTACTTGTGTACTAGCACGGCGCCCCGATAATTAGTCGCACAATGTTTTAATCGCATCGCATGCCATACACCCGATGGCATGCGTTGCGATTTTAACGCATATGCGATCTAAAATTGTATCAGCACCTTAATGGGTGCTTACAATGCTTAAATGCACCCCCACGCCACCCCCCAGTATAAACGTGAACCCAAAGTGTGGCGAGCGGCGGCGGTACGCGTCCTATGACCTTTTCATACCCCCACTATCCACGTCAGCGTGGAGTTGATTTTACAAAGTGTGGCGAGCCCTGTGAAGGTATTCGCGTCCCCTCGCGGGGCTCGCTGCGCTTGCCACACTTTATAAAATCAACTCCACGCCGACGTGGATAGTGGGGGAATGAAAAGGTCGTAGGATGCGTACCGCCGCCCCTCGCCACGCTTCGGGTTCACGTTTATACTGGGGGGGGGGGGGGGGGGGGTGGCGTGGGGGTGCATATAAGCATTGTAAGCACCCATTAGGGTGCTTATACAATTTTTCATCGCATCGCACTGTATGCCATATACAATTTTAAAATTGTATGCCATTGTAGAACATTGCGCGATATCGCATCGCATACCATCGCATGCCTTATGGTCTGCAATGCGATGGGCGCCGTGATAGTACACAAGTACCCTAAATTGCAGTGTAAAATTAATGCAGCCAGTATTTACCCTGCACAGGACCAAAATAACTCACACAAATCTCTCTACTATACATGTTACATCTGCCCCACCTACAGTGCACATGGTTTTGCCCATTTTGAGAACAAACTTGTACTGCAATCAGATCTGAATAAGGGCCACAGTCATCTGCAAATTTGCAGATGAGCAATCCAATCTGAATTAGGCCCAGAGTCCTCGTGGCATATGGTACAGATGAAAAAGATGATAATTCAGTCATTTGAGCTGCTGTGACATCTTTGGAGTCAAGTCATTGAAATAGCAGCTGTACTTACAGGCTACATTTCCTTGTATGTGTTATCTTGTGGCAATAATAAAAGTAATGTACTAAACCTCACCATGATGTGCAGACAAAGCTCTTCTAAAGGTACTCGTAATATTTCGGGAACAGAGTACTCCATAAAACTGTTAAATCTGTGAGTAAGAAAAAAAGAGTAAACATGAAATGGGACCATTTATGGGAAGCCGTGTAGAACACCCCACCCCCCCAAAAAAAAACCCCAAAGGGGAACAGGTAAAAAAGGTGAGAATATACACTAACTACACTCAGCTGATGTATTAAGACGTTCAGCTTTTCATATTAATTTCATTGAGTTCTCCCCAAACAATAGGAGTCATTCTCCGATCCCCACAGTGCACCATTTCCAACCCTCTTACCTCTCCTTTGGGTAGAGTCGGAAGCAGTACCCGTCTCGGACCCGGCCAGCCCTCCCCTGCCTCTGCAGAGCGCTGGCTTTGCTGATAAATGTCTCCACCAGGGAGCTCATCTGACTGCTCTCATGATACCTATTAGAAACAGCAACGAAGGGAAAAGTGGTCATTAAATGTCTAATACAAATAATCTAAAGCTGGGTATACATGTATACAATCGTCGGGCCATTCTTCCGTTCTGGGTCGAACAGCCGTTTGATTGTATAGGTTTGTACGTTGTCCCGATTCCTGCTGTGCGATCGATAAACGGCCAAAAACGGTCTTGTCCTTCCATACTCGGTCGGTTCAGTGCTGTTTAATATTCTTCCGACCGAACGGGCCCATATCGGAACAAAAGTGCAGTGTGTACGCACGTTCGATCGATATGCTTTCCGTTCTTGCGACTATACTGGCAAAATTGGAACGCCCATGTGGGCGTTCCGTAGATGCATGATCTCTCCTACAGCACAAGAAGCGTTCACCTCTCCCTATAGCATTTCAATAGGGAGTATATATAAAATATATATATATATATATATATATATATATATATATATATATATATATATATATGTATATCTGCTATGATATGTTATCAGATACGGGTGGTAAGTGTCTAAATTTTACTCAGCCGGCAGGGTGACTATGGTCAGATACGGGTGTAAGCATCTAAATTTTACTCAGCCGGCAGGGTGACTATGGTCAGATACAGGTGGTAAGCGTCTAAATTTTACTCAGCCGGCAGGGTGACTATGGTCAGATATGGGTGGTAAGCGTCTAAATTTTACTCAGCCGGCAGGGTGACTATGGTCAGATACGGGTGGTAAGCGTCTAAATTTTACTCAGCCGGCAGGGTGACTATGGTCAGATACGGGTGGTAAGCGTCTAAATTTTACTCAGCCGGCAGGGTGACTATGGTCAGATACGGGTGGTAAGCGTCTAAATTTTAGTCAGCCGGCAGGGTGACTATGGACAGTCTCGCCTCAGAAGCCAGTCTCTGGTCCAGCAGCTGCGATTCTTGCTCCTCTTTTTTATAGACTGCAATGTTGTGGCCATAGCATGTTTTTGTATGCCCTTAACCCAGCCCCATTATGATAATTTTGTTTATATATGTTGTGTCAATAGCACAAATCGAGAGTGTGTGTACGGTGGTACAATCTTTTTCTTGCGACTGTTTGGACGGGAGTACATTGGACGTCGCAAGTAAAATTGTACAGGTGTGTATGCGTGTATCGGCTGGTGTTTCTGGACGGTCGGTCGCGTCTATGGTCGGTCGAACGGTCACAAGAAAACAGTGATTGTATAGATGTGTACCCAGCTTAAGAGTCAATTGCTTTGGTATGCCATAGTACAGATCCTATATTAGCACACTGTATATTCCATAAGCAGAAATGATTTTCAGTTCCATCATTTAAGTTTGTTAATTTGGTGCCACAAGATCCACAGTGCCAGACATGCAAGGAAGCAGACAGAATAAAACAACAAGCGATACGGAGACAAAGTGCTGCACAGGTCAGCACAGATCACCTGTTCTCCTTGGTTCTCCCGGCATCTACGACAAACACCACATCAGGGATTGTTATGCCGGTCTCAGCAATGTTTGTGGCCAGCACAATCTGCAAACAGGGAGAATCTTTGTAAAAAACATGACCAGTCCATGGCTGGGGATGCAATCATGGGGACCTTACAATTAGGGTCTGTGGGATCCTGGGATTTGGCCCCAAAATTGCCAGGCTTTTAATCCTGGGATTGGAGTTCCCAATCCCGGCATTTCAGGATTAGACTGCGCATGCCCAGGCTAATGCCGAGCAGTGCCTGAGCAATTGCTCAGACGCTGCTGTTCCCGTCCCGGCATGAGGCTCTGCGCATCGTGACTTGATGTCAGAGGTCACACTGCGCACCTGGCTGCACACATCTGCCACCCACCTGCCTGCTTAGTGTGGCATCCCTGCACCGAATGCGCCACTCTCCTACCGACGTGGGTTTTTTTTTTATTAGAGATGCCAATCCTGGGAATCCGGGGATTGAGCATTTTTCAATCCTGAATCCCCCAGGATTGGCATCCCTACTTACAATACTGGCAGCAGGACTGTGATAAGGGTGCTATGGTACTAAAAGTTTAAACATAGCCCAGGTAAAAATGCTCTAAGTACCCCACTTACCGGCATGTTTATAGGATCAGCACAGGTGAAATGCTCTAAGTACCATTATGTTCGCATCCTGATGACGCTAGCACTGGGAGGATTGCATATTACCAGTGAGCGTCTACCTTTAGCACCAATTCCCATGGCAGGATGCCCCCCTACCAGCACCCCACATCTTGATGCGGTCTAGAAATCAAAGCTGTAAATTACATGCCAGGATTTCAGCTTTTCATAAACTGATTAATTCATGGTAAAATTAAGATGTTTTACATGACGTGTACTCATGTGTAAAACATTTCTAATAACACAAAAGCTGCAGGAATCATTTCATCCAATGGTTGATTTGCTGCCTGAAGTTCCTTCTACCTTTCTGGTTCCAGGTGGAGGTAGGACAAACGCTTCAGCCTGATCCTGACTGGAAAGGATCGAATGTAGAGCGATCAGCTTGTACCTGGAACAACAAAAAAAAACAGTACCCCATGTCACACAATATAATAGCCTGGGAGAATCTGGAAGCTTGCGACTCTGACCGAGTTCTCCCTGTATTTTTTTTTTAACAGCAATCATTGGATCATTTTCACAGCAAACCCAACCATAATTTCGGCTTTAAAAAACAAACAAACATCCCAACCGTGCGAGTTCGCAGGGCCGATTCAAACCCCGTTCATTATGTTCAAAAATCGTCCCCAGTCCCTATATTCGGGGTTTATGCATGCGTCCCCATAGAAACGCTGGGCGTTCCCCTGCAGATGTGGCGATGCCTGCTTGGGGCGTGTGGCTGACTTCACATGTCACCAGCGCCCACCCAAAATTCTGCGATCTGTGTGCATAATAAAAGTCAGTCTACACTTATTAGCGAATGGCAGAAAAATGATTAGATGGTGACCGACCAGCGAACGATTTTCCATCCATACGGTCGCATGCGCAAGGGATGCGTTAGCGTACACGCCGCCGCATTCTACCGAGGGGATCCATGCGGCGGCCATTTGGCCGGGTGGCTTTTACCAGTTTGATAGGCTGGTCTGAATCAGGCCCAAAGTCGCCCCCTTGTGGCTTCTTGTAGGATATTACACGCCCATTTTATTTTACTAGGATACTATTACTTAATATATATATATATATATATATATATATATATATATATATATATATATATATATATATATATAGTGAGGGTTCACTGCGGGAGAGCTTTCCTACATGTGGCTGACCTTCTGGAGTTGGTGCCAAAAGGATGCTTCACTATTTGCCATCCACCGCAGTCTTACCCAATTTGCACTGGGAGTTTGTATGGGAGTTATTCATGGTCTGTCTGGTTTAGTTGTATGCTAGAAGCATTGGGGGCCCCATCTAAATTTTACTCTAGTGCCCAAAAAGCCTCTGCATTGAGGTGCAACTACATACACCAATGCCATCTTGTGGCTGCCAGCTTGCAACACACTTGAATCCCCCCCATAGAGGTGAGTAGCAACATTAATGCCTTCTGTTACATAGGATTCTCTTCCACCATTCATTCTAGAGAACAGTAAATCAAGAGGGAAATCCTTCCTTATCTGAATCCCTCCTTCCTAAACCAACTCCTCAGCCCTTGTATCACTCTCCCTAACCTCCAGCAGGTGGCACACAATACTTGCAGCTTAATTCCCTGCAGCCATATTTGATGACATCTCACTATATCGCTAAATTTGTCACTGGTGTCTTAGATCACACTAAATGCAGATGATTTAGCTGTATGCTTGCTCTGTAATGAAAGAGTGTTAAACCAGAACTATTGAATTCTATAGGAGTGCAGTATTGCAGGGTAATAAAACAGCATTAACAGGCAACTTACAACTACCAAGTGGTATCTTAAAATAGGTATCATATAAAGAAACCAATGAGCCACTACCTCCTCCTGTCATGGAACCTCTTATCAGACGACAGAAGGTCATAGAGTTGTTGTATATCCGCCAGACCGGGTAGGAAGATCAGCACAGCGCCCTCTACATTCCTGTACTGTGCACTTTTGTCTGGAAAGAAAAGGGAGATATAAATAAATGATAAGATATTACGGCCATTAAATGGCGCCACAAGGGCCTCACAATACATAAATGAGCAAAAAAATAAATGAATTGCCGTACAAGGTAATTTAGGACAATACGTGGTAGATAAATATAGTTGCATCAGGGGACAGGACACGGAAGAAATTATTAGGGCGGCAGAAATGTATATATATATATATATATATATATATATATATATATATATATATATATGGTCTAAGAAAAGCACATAAGGGAAGAGGGCCCTGCTTGTGAGAGTTTACGTTCTAAAGGGGAGGGGCAGACAGACAGGAGTGACATAGAAGCAGCATAGACAGAGGTTAGGATGAGAGATAGCTGGGTGTAATGAAGAAGTGGCTCTTGAGAGCCCATTTAAATGTACAGATGGTTCATCAGTGTGTAACTTCTATAGAGGATTAGCAGCTAATTCAGGGGGGTTATTCTGGTTCACTCCTTCTGGCAAATTCATTCTCAAGTGGACAAAACCATGTGCACTGCAGGTGGGGCAGATGTTACTTGTGCAGAGAGAATTAGATTTGGGTGGGGTTTTACTTCAAATTGAGATCTAAATTGCAGTGTAAAAATAAAGCAGTCTGTATTTACCTGCACAGAAACAAAATAACTCACCCAAATCTAATTCTCTCTGCACATGTTCATCTGCTGCCCCCCCCCCCCCCCCCCCCCCCCTGCAGTGCACATGGTTTTGTCGATTTAAGAAGGAATTTGCCCGAAGGAGTGAACCGGAATAACCCCTCAGTTTTGAATTTGAAGAGCAACAATGGTTTGGCACAGTGTAAACTCTGAGGCGTGACAAAACAGCCCACTGTGTAGTTATTTGTGAACTAATGCCCTCTCTCCATGCTACATACATGCTCATATGACACATGCCGAGAATATAGAACATACATGATTTATTAAAGCATTGCAGACTTGTACGTTTGCAGTAAATGGAATAGGGCTCAATCTATTCACATACCCAAGAACACCAGCAACTCCAGAACCAGGTCCAGATTTATTCTGTTGGGGTTCATATACAGAACAGCATGACGCGTCCGGGCACTGAACCTCTGATAACAGGGGCTTACCTCCATCGCAGAGCCGGACTGAGCGGGGATGAACTCCTGCAAGTCAAATCGGCTATACTCATTATTATATACTCATTATTATATACTCATTATTATATACTCATTATTATATACTCATTATTAGTTTTAGGAATTAGCATAAAGAAAGATTGTGAATGAACTCAAATGTTTTAAGGATTTTACAATAGAGAATTTACAATTAAATAATAAACTTGACAATACAGAGTTACAAAAAGGATGTGGTAAATAAGAACAATGTAAAGACTGTAATAGTAAACGATAAACAATACAAAAGGGGCCAAACCTGTAACGTATGAGGAGAAGGATTGGATTTGGAATGTGTGAGTGTGTGTGTGTGTGTGGGGGGGGGGGGGGGGGGTGAGGAGCTGATGTGCAATACTTGAATCTCAGGGTTTCCATACTGTAACACTTTTGTATATTGGATATGTTCTTAGAAGAGATGGTGAGGGATTCATTAGCAATACGTATACACTTCTTATGTATCAGTTATATCTAGTGTTCATTCTTGCACCCGCCATATTTGAAAACCCATGCAGTTCCTCTTGCCTGCCTGGGGTGTCGCTGTCTGCTGTAGTGCTTCTAGCATAGTGTGGTCTGATATCAGCACTGATCTGCAAACCAGACCTGTGCTAGAAACACCACAGCAGAAAGTGACACCGCAGGCTGGGAAGAGGAACTGCATGGGTTTTCAAAGATAGCGGGTGCTAGAATGAACACTAATATCAGTGGTTCCCAACCCTGGTCCTCAAGTACCCCCAACAGTGCACGTTTACAAGGTCACCCTGGGAGGTGCCCTCATTATTCAGTCACTGAAAAGAAAAGTGAAAATCCCCATGTCAACCTTATGACCTGTCGACCTTGTCCCATGTCGACCGATAGATGATATATATGTCATTATTGTATGATAGAGAACAGTACCTGATATTTTTGGGTGCCTCCTCCTTTGCTGGTAATATTAAGAGTTATTTCTTCCTCATCCTCCAAGAACTTCTGACAATACTCCGAGTCCTTTTCCAGAACAAAACCAGTTTCTTCCACAACATCTTCCAGGTGGAAAACCTTCAGGAAACAGGGTACCGACATCAGCACACAAATATAATGTGACCAATCTTCATGTTAAGGCGATTTACCATGTGAAACCATTCCCCCAGCTTACAGAATGCAGTTACCGCGACATACGCACCTCCACCGGGTAGGTCCTCCCTGAGATCCGGATGATGGGGCAGTGTGAGAAGTAGCTGGAGAACTTGTTGCTGTCCACAGTAGCGCTCATCAGCACAAGGTGCAAGTCTGAGCGCTTGTGCAGGATCTCCCTAAGGATGATGAGCAGGAAGTCAGACTGCACCGTTCTCTCATGTACCTATATACAGACAGACAGACAGACAGACGCTGAAATAATAGTAGACATGCAAACAAAAATGTATTTCCTCATAACCAGCAAATGTAAAAAGGTTTCAAAAGGGGTTCTACAACATTCCGCGGAAAAGCGGCTTTTAAAGCAAGAACAGCCAGGGCTGAATAGCAAATGGGGTAAGATAAAGAACAGGACAATGGGGCAGATGTATTATAATGGGGCAGATGTATTAAGCCTTAGCAAGAGATACATGCAAGGGTGATAAAGAGAGATAAATGCCCAGCCAATCAGCTCCTTACTGACTTTTTTCAAACACCTGTAACTTGTAACATGGCTGTTAGGAGCTGATTGGCTGGACGTTCATCTCTCTTTATCACCCTTGCATTTATCTCTTGTTAAGGCTTAATACATCTGCCCCATTGTGGGTTATGAGTAATCTACACCTAGGGGGTCGAGCCTATTACACCCAAAAGGTGTGGATGATTCGAGAGTGCGAATAAGTCACGACACCGGGCGCACTTTACGGCGGGCCGAATTCGCTGAAAAGTGCTTGCGGCCCTGCGAAGGGTGCGAGGTAGGCTTACAGCAACTTGCACCCTTTTGGTGTAATAGGATCAACCCCCTAGTCATCTGATGTCCTCTATGCCACCAACCCTCAGATGCCTCTCTTCTCAAACCCACCACGACAGCTGGCAAAAGTGCATCATCAATACAAAGTAATATACAACTACTTTCTGACAGTTTTATCCGTCTGTTGGGTATCTATGAATATTCCTGAGCATTAAGTGATCAGACCATATATTGGCACAAGCATGTTCACCACTGCGCACCTGGGAAATAAAGGGATTTTTGTAAGAACTTACCGTTCTAATCCCTTTCTCTGATATGGTCCTGGTGACACAGCTTCACATTGGGATGTAGGAGGGTCCGCAGGAGCCAGGCACCTATCCTAAAGCTTTTGGAGGGTAGGCTCCTCCCCTACTGCATCCCAGATTCCTCAGTTCAATCTTTCAAAGCCACTGGAATACATTAACTCAGTACAAACACCTGCACATATTATATGCACAATTTTAAATTTAACTTTTCAACCAATTATAACATGAAACATCATGAACACTGGCATACTTACTGAGCGTAAGGGAGGGATCGCTGTGTCACCAGGACCATATCAGAGAAAGGGATTCGAACGGTAAGTTCTTACAAAAATCCCTTTTTCTCTTTCAATGGTCCTGGTGACACAGCTTCACATTGGGACGTTCCAGAGCCGGTCCTTTTGGGTGGGTACGCTCAGGTCTGCAGTTTTCATCACTGCTCGCCCGAATGATGCGTCCACCGACGCGAACTCATGGAACCTATCGAATTTGGCAAAAGTATGAACAGATGACCAAGTGGCAGCCCTGCAAACCTGCACAGTTGTTGCCCCATGTCGAACCGCCCAAGAGGTGGCAACCGACCTGGTGGTATGCGCATTAATCCTGGCCGGTACAGGCCTACCAACTTTAGTATATGCAAACGCAATAACAGAGCGCAACCACCTAGCAATGGTCTGCTTAGAAGCAGGCCAACTAAGTTTGTGTATGTCATACAAAACCAGAAAAGTATCAGTCTTTCTGACACTCTTAACTCTGTCCACATAAACGCGCAAGACGCGCACAACATCCAAATTCCTCAATTTGTCCCTATTCCTAACAACCCTCTGGAGGTTGAAACACAGGCAGAACAATCTCCTGATTTATATGAAAAGCAGAGACTACTTTTGGTAAAAATCTAGGGGTACTGTCCGAAAGGCAGCCCTATCATCATGACATATAAGGGAGGAAGACTTGTAGAACAAAGCTATCCTCCAATACTCTTTTTTTTTTTTTTTTCTGACGCCACCGCCAACAAAAATACCAGCTTCCCTGAAAGGAAACTAAGGTCATCCGACCTTAATGGCTCAAAAGGCGCCTCTTTACGGTACTCCAGAGCCAGAGATAATTCCCTAGGCGCTACTGGTTGGTTGTAGGGAGGTTTCAATAGAGAAACCCCCTGCAGGAAGGTCTGTACTTCTGGTTCTAACGCAATCCTTCTTTGGAAAGAAATTGACACGGTCGAGATATGTACTCTGAGTGACTGAAGGCCTAACCAAGAGGAAAGGCCCTCCTGTAAAAAACTCCAACATTTTAGCCATTTTAAATCTCGATGTGCGTGACCTCTGTCTTACACACCACCAAATATAGGTCTTCCAGGCCCCAAAATAATTTACAGAAGACACTGACTTTCTGGCTTTCCTCATTGCGTTAACCACCGCCTCTGAGAATCCTATATTCCTCAAAATGGCGTTTTCAACAGCCAGACCGTCAAAATTAATCGAGCTGAATCCAGCTGGTTGAACGGTCCTTGTTTTAGAAGGTCTGACCTCAGAGGTAGACGCCACGAGTCCACAGAGAATCTCTGAAGCCTCGAGTACCAGGATCTCCCTGGCCAATCTGGGGCCACTAAAATTACTGGAATTGTCTGGGCCTGTATTGTTTTCAACACTCTTGCCAGCATTGGAACTGGCGGAAAATCATAAAGAAGATTCCCCTCCCAGTCATGGCATCCACTGCTTCTGCCAGTGAATCCCACGTCCTGTCATAAAACCTGGGTACCTGATGGTTGAACCTGTATGCCCTCAGGTCCCTATCCGGGGTTTCCCCCTTATTGTAATCTAGTGGAAAACTTGTGGATTCAGCCTCCATTTCCCTTCCATCAGTTTCTCCCTGCTCAGGAAGTCGGCCTCTATATTCTCCACTCCTGGTATGAATACTGATAATGCTAGAACATTCTGTTCCGCCCACAAGAAGATTCGGGACACCTCCCACATGGCCAGATTGCTGTGTGTGCCTCCCTGGTGATTCAGATACGCCACAGCTGTGACGTTGTCGGTCTGAATGCCTAAAAGGGAGCTCTTGTAATCTTTTCTCCCGCCAGAGAAAACCTCTTCCACACAGCCCTCAGTTTCACGATGTTGATCAGTAAGGCAGACTGTAAAGCAGGGATCGCCAACCCGTCGCTCGCGAGCGACGGGTAGCTCCCCGGGTGGTTACTGGTAGCTCGCCTGACCTCTTGGCGGCAGGAGGTCAATGTCGCAAGAAAGCGACCTCCTGCTTCTCCCCTTCCGTGCAGCGGTTGTTGCTTGGTGACAGGAGGTCACTGCCGCAAGAAAGTGACCTCCGGCTGTAAAGTTCCTCACTTTGCAGCCGGAGGTCACTTCGTTAGTTACTGGCTGCGTGCGGCGTGCGTGAGATCACTGGCCGCGGCGCGCCTTCTGCTACAGGACACATGCTGGTCCTGCACTCTGATGTCGGCGCTGCTTCACTGGACCGTGGGGCAGCTCCCAGGGCCTCCCTCACTACCTCCTCTCCCCGGCGACAGCAGCAGGAACAACAATGGTGAGTTGTTCTGCTGCTCGGAAATTCATTGGGGCAAATGTGTTTCTGGCACTGGGGCATATGTATTGCTGGTATTGTAGCACTATTGGGGGCATACCTGGCACTTTTGGGGGCATATGTGTACCTGCCACTATTGGGGGCATACCTGTACTTGGTACTATTGGGGGCATACCTGTACCTGGCACTATTGGGGGCATACCTGTATCTGCCACTATTGGGGGCATACCTGGCACTGTATTGGGGGCATATGTGTATCTGCCACTATTGGGGGCATACCTGGCACTATTGGGGGCATACCTGGCACTATTGGGGGCATGTGTATCTGCCACTATTGGGGGCATACCTGGCACTATTGGGGGCATGTGTATCTGCCACTATTGGGGGCATACCTGGCACCATATTGGGAGCATATGTGTACCTGGCACTATTGGGGGCATACCTGTACCTGGCACTATTGGGGGCATACCTGTACCTGGCACTATTGGGGGCATACCTGTATCTGCCACTATTGGGGGCATACCTGGCACTGTATTGGGGGCATATGTGTATCTGCCACTATTGGGGGCATACCTGGCACTATTGGGGGCATACCTGGCACTGTATTGGGGGCATATGTGTATCTGCCACTATTGGGGGCATACCTGGCACCATATTGGGGGCATATGTGTACCTGGCACTATTGGGGGCATACCTGTACCTGGCACTATTGGGGGCATACCTATATCTGCCACTATTGTGGCATACCTGGCACTATATTGGAGGCATGTGTGTATCTGGCACTATTGGGGGCATATATGTAAATCTGGCACTGCACTATTGGGGGCATATGTGTATCACACCCCCACTTTTATTGGCATGTGGCTACACCTATTTTTTTGGCGCGTGCCTATGGCACGCACACACAGTACCGCCAGAGTATTTATTTACAATGGCACCAAAATTAGGCAGCCATTGTTTATCTGGCACTGCTGCGGGGCATTGTTTTTATGGCATTAGTGCGGGTATTGGTGGCATTGTGTAACTGCCACTGCTGGTGGCATGTGTATATATGGCACAGCATCTGTTCAGAGAGGCTGGGGGCATGGCCTTTGGCACATGCCGATGTCCCTTATCCTCTGCCTCCAGCGTTGGGAGGTATGTATTCAGCATATTGGACATTGCAGTGTGTGGCATATCGTGTCTGGGGCATTGTGGTATGTGGCATAATGTGTCAGGGGCATTACAGTGTGTGGCATAATGTGTAAAGGGCATTATTTGGTCATTAGGCAGATTTCTTTCTTTTTTTAATTTTAGTAGCTCTTCGGGTGGCTTATTTTGCCGCGAGTAGCTCACGCCCCAAAAAAGGTTGGAGACCACTGCTGTAAAGTATCAGTCTTTCTGCTCTAAAGTCCACCAGCCCTGCAGACGCAGGTCCACGACTACTGCCCCTCAGCCTCTGAGACTGGCGTCGGTAGTGACTACCAACCAGCTCCAGGACTGCAGGGACCGACCCCCCCGAAGGGAATCCACCTCCATCCACCATTTTAGGAAGGATCGAGTTTCTGAAAACAACACCATTTGTTCTGACCTCATGGTCTGAGTGTTCCCTGACCAGCCTGTCAGAATGTTCCACAGGGACACTCTAGAGTGGAACCTGGCGAACTGTAACGTCTCGAAAGACGCCACCATCTTCCCCAGCAGTTTGAGGCACCTCCATACTGCTGTGCTCTGAGACCCTAGGATCTCCTGTACCAAGGCAGCCAGATCCCTGACCTATGCCTCTGGTAGAAACACCCAATGCAACTGGGTATCCAAACCAATCCCCAAGAATTGGAGTCTCTGTGACGGCACCGATTGAGACTTTTGTAAATTTAAAAGCCAGCCGTGAATCTGCAAAACCTGATGGTTTCTGCCAAGTGACTCTTCACTTGTCTGCTGACTCCGCTTTAAACCGCAGGTCGTCCAAAAATGGAATAACCATGATTTCCCTCAGTCGAAGCACACCCTTGACGCTGTGGCCAGACCGAAAGGCAACGCCTGTAATTACAGGAGAAGGTCTCCTATTGCACACCCCAATAGTGTCTGATGTTCCGGGTGGATAGGAACCTGCAAGTATGCGTCCTGGACCTTCATGGACGCTAAAAATTCTCCCTGGTCCCGGCTTAGCAGCACAGACCGTAGAGACTCTATTTTGAAATGGTCTACCCACAACTGCCTATTAATGCCTTTAAGTTTAAGATCAGCTGAGAGACCCGTCTGGTTTGGGCACCAAAAAACAGAGTGAAATAAAAGCCTTTTTTTTCCCTCCGCTCTGGGGACCGGGACTACCACACTCTTCTCTAAAAGAGAACGAGCCGCTCCCAAGAGAGCTGTACGGAGCCGAGCCTCCTTTGGTAGTGATGAAGGAATGAACCTTCTCGGTGGAAGAACTTTGAAGGGAATCTTTTAACCCTGGGTTATATTTCTAACCCAAGCGTTCCGGTCTAACAGTGCCCCTGCGTCTATGAACAGTGACAGACGTCCCCCCTCCTTAAACACCGCCGGGCAAAACCCCTGGCAGTATGCGGAGGATTTTTCCTCTCCTTTGGTTTCTTATAAAAAGAACCAAATTTTGACTTTGGGGCCTTGCCCCTGGAGGACTGAGACTATCCCTTAAAAGACGGTCCTCAAAAGTACGCACCTCCTCTAGGGGAGGGCCGAAAGGATGGCCTGAAAGCAGAAAAACTTGATGTCTGCTTGGCTGCAGGGGTAGGCAGGAAAGTGCTTTTTTCCACCTGTGTCCTGCTTATTAATCTCTTCCAGTTGTAAACCAATAAAAGCTTTCCTTTAAAAGCTAATGCCTCTAAGCCTTTTTAGACTTGTTATCTGCCTTCCAAACTATAAGCCAGAGTACTCTCCTGGCATTCACAGACACTGAGGAAACTCTGGCAGCCATTTTGAGAGCTTCCTGCTCAGCCTGAATCACATTTCTGCAGCAGCATTAGACCTCTCTGCATAGTAACAACACACAAAAAACAGTATGTCAACTAGAGCAAAGGTCACTGACCCACCAATCCTGGCCTTAGAGACCCAGACTGAAGCCAATCAGAGGACTTGCTTGCTTGAAGGCTTGCACTGGTAGCACAGTGGCTTTTGACAAGCATACCACAGAAGCCTCTACCACTGGAACATTTTCCCAGAGGTCTGCATGATCCTCAGGCATGGGATACAGGCTTAACCATCTATTAGGCATCTAAAGCCTTTTGTCAGGGGTTTTCCAATAAATCTTGTAAACCCTTGTCTGCAGAGAGATATCATTTCCCTCACGCTGTCTCTTAAAAACAACCTTAGCAGGAGTTTTTTCTTCACAGACACATTCAATGCCTGTTTACAGCAGTAATCAAATCCTCCACCCCTGAGGGTGAGGACTCTTCAGAAACATGACCCTGAACCCAGGTTATGTCTGTGTACTCTCCCTCCTCACCAGCAGCTAATAATGGCACTGAATAAGACCTTTTAGGGGTCCCCCCAGAATAACCATAAAGCTTGTCAAACAAGTAATTTAAACCTGCTGATTCCCATAGCAGTATCCTGCATGACTTGTATAAGTCAGGATCTGTCTGGGTCCGAGGCAAAGAGCTGGACGGACTGCTGAGAGAATGGCCATGGTCTAGGGAAATTACCAGCCATCACTTTGCCTGTCCAGTAATGCACCAAAGCATTTTCAGACCTGTCTCAGGGACTTAGCCCTCGCAAGGTCCGATGCACTACCCTCTGGGGTTCACTCCCCATGGGTTTCACAGCAGCGCAACAAATACAAAAGCCCCCCTTAGGGACAATTTCAGTGTACAACCACTGCAAGCGCTCAATGCATTAAAGGCTCCCTCCCCCAAAACCACAGACTGTTGCTCAGACATGATGTTCTCAATAACACAGTCACAGCATTAAATGTACATACATTATATACAGTGTACTCAGTCACTTAGCTTTCTGTAGTCTTCAGAATGGGGAAAGCGAAGCCCAGGAAATCCAATCACTCTGTCAGGATCTGTAAGCCAGCTCAGCTCCGCTGCAAGCGTTCTGAATGGCGCCAAAACAGAGTGAGGGAAGGGACCAAGTCCCTGCTGCTGCGGGGTCTGTGACTTTTGGCGCCAACTACCCCCAGACAGCCGCTCCCATTGTAGGATCTCCTCGTTCCAGTATCTCCCCCTCAGCTGGGGACCACTCGGAACATGCCTGTAACAACACTGCTGTCCTCTCATATCAGGAGCTCAGTGTGTAAGCTCCGCAGAAAATGGCCGCCGCCATCACGGAGCGCCTGTCCCCCATGATCCCCACCTAGTGTGAAGCCGGTTTCAGAGCGCTCCGGAGCCCAGGCAGCTTCTTAAAAGAAGCTGTAAGCGCTGCACAGGGAGGCCAGACAGCGTCTCCCTCGTGCACAGTGAGCTGACAGGACTCGTTTCTGTCAGCTCCTGCTGCGCTAGCAGTGTGAGGATTCATTAATGAGAATCCTCACACTGTGCCTACCTAGCTAGTGTAGAAGTTAATAAAATAATAAAAACCCTAACTAACTCTACTCCTTCGGCTGCTCCAGCAGCCCTTTAGAATAGCACCCACTCCAGTGGGCACCTAACACGAACTGAGGAATCTGGGATGCAGTAGGGGAGGAGCCTACCCTCCAAAAGCTTTAGGATAGGTGCCTGGCTCCTGCGGACCCTCCTACATCCCAATGTGAAGCTGTGTCACCAGGACCATTGAAAGAGAAATTCTGTGACATGACTAAACCGGTAGATCTCAGCAGAGTGTAATCACTCATCAGCTAATGTAATTAATGTCTGCAGTGACACGATGACCAAGTCACTGCTTGATACAGACCTACTAATTTCCTACTCAGACCTACACATTGGGGAAAGCCCAGCACCTCCATAGGTGCCGCACACGCGCCCAACAGAGGTTTCAGCAAGTGGGCCTGCGCACACTAGGGACGTTGAAGGGCAGGACCACCCACATTAGCGATGTCAGTGGTCCCTGGTCACTGCATTCAAAGTGCCCGCTTACCCCCTGCGCCCTGCCCTGCCGTGATCCTGGAGGGATTACTACTGCAGCCATACACTTTCCTTGCTCTTAACTGATCCTAGGTGTTGGAAAGAAAGTCTATTGCAAATAAAAGGAGAAGGCTTGACAGGAGGCCCTGAGGGTGGCGGGCTGAAATGCACCAAAAGTGACCGCTTGAGGCTCAAACAGAATGTGTCACATCACACACATTAGTTTGGTTAGGTTTAGTCGCTTTGTGTAGCTACATCCAACCATAATGAGAGTGATCAGTGCGATATTCACCATCACCTGAGTATCGTCAAGCGCTCTCCTGTCACTTTAGACGGGAGAACGGGCAGCGATAACGATTTAACTCCCCCCAATCAGAAATTGAACAAGTTTCCAATCTCGCCACAGTTCCTCCAGCAATATTCTGAAGAATTAGGCCACCTATTATGATGCTTATATATTTACTGAGGTTTCTTTCTTAGAAAATATTAAAATCTCTCTTGACCCACTCACCTCATCCACGATGACATGCGTGATGCTCTTTAGCAGACTGTCTTCCTGTAGTTTGCGCAGTAAGATGCCTGTGGTACAGTACAGGAGTCTGGTGTTCTCCCCTGTTCTAGATTCCATACGGATCTGATACCCACACAAAGTATTCTAGAAAAGAAAGACTTTCAGTTGTATTTTGGTTCTGTTATACATAGTCATTAATGCAGGGCCTTCCCAGGGTATTTAACAATTCTGAGGCTAATAGATTTGACATTATGGGGGCTGTAAACAAATATTGGCGGTACTGTACGTGTGGCAAACAGTGCTGCAAAGCGCTAACCCTCCTCCATTACCGTGAGAAATAAACAATGTGGACTTTCTGCATAGACGCCACATATTCCATACTGAAAGCAATGCTGCCAATTCACACTGACAACTCTTATTTTGTCAGTGACACATGAATTAATGTATTATCATTGTATATTTATGTAGATATACAAAGTTTGTATATAAAGTAATGAGACCAAATTTGTGAAAAAATATTTATCGAAAATATCGCTACAAACAATTAAAATTCTTCAAAATAAGACCCTTGTGCATCGACACACTTCTGCCAACAAATTGTCCACGCTTGGAAGGTGCCCTGGAATACCTTTTCCGGAACGTCCTTCAAGCAGCGCATCGAAGGCGCTTTGACCTCTGCTTCGGTCCAATGCCGGTGTCCATTGTGGGCTGTCTTCACTCCGGGGAACAGAAAAAAAGGCAGCCAGGGCCAGATCGGGACTGTACAGGGGCTGGGGAAGCGCTGCGATGTCGTTTCGGACCAGGTAGTCATTGACTACGAAGCTGGTGTGGCTTGGTGCATTGTCATGAAACGGCAGCTTTTGATGAGCTTTCACTCCCGAACACCTTCTGGATCATGCCTAACGTCTCCAGAGTCGGTTTTCTGAGTCCCACACAGAATTTAATGGTGTAGCGCTGTTTAATAGAACGTTGCATCTTTGAGCTTTAACCGAGCTTAGGGAACAGGGGTCCATTATAACCACGATACGAACCGCACGGAAGCTCGTAGAAGACTGACGCTCAGTGCATGTTGAAGCTGACTTCCCCCTCCGGGATGCAGTTACAATCCCGGCGGTCGGGATCCCGGCGTTCAGAATCCCGACCGCCGAAATGCCGACACTTTCTCCCTCCTGGGGTGTCCACGACACCCCTGGAGGGAGAATACATTAGTGTGCCGAGCGTAGCGAGGCACCGGGCCCGCTGCGCAGCGAGCCCGCAAGGGGGGGGCGATCCACGTCCCCCCCTTGTCGGCATTTCGGCTGTCGGGATTCCGGCGTCGGGATTCTGAACGCCGGGATCCCGACCGCCGGGATTCAATACTGAATCCCCCCCTCCATCAATCCTGCCTGGAGAATGCACGCTGCGACATACAGTCGCGTCCAAAAAATATAGGCCTCATTACTTTTTATACAAACCCTGTATATATGGTTATTTTAAAATGTTTCTGCATTTACAGTGTGTTTTCTTAATAACTGCTCCAATGTGAGCGTTCTTTTACAGGCCCTCCCTCCCTCTCCTCTTACCTTTCCTCCTGGGCCAGATTCGCTTCCCATCTCCTCACACACTCGGGTGGCCAGGCTCATAGCAGAAATCCTGCGAGGCTGAGTGCACACTATGTTACATTTCCCCGATTCCCATTTGTTCAGCAGTAGGTCTTCCAGCAAAAACTGAGGGACCTGGGTACTTTTACCACTGCCAGTCTCTCCGGCTACGACAATAACCCGATGCCTGTTAAGTGTCTCCAGAATAAAGTCCCTGTGTGCGAATACTGGAAGCTGCTTCCTCTCACTCAGCAGCCGCCTGTACTTGGGTGAGTCGCGGCATTGGAGAAAGAGGTTCTTTATCGGCTCTAAGTTGTACTTCTCAACAGGACACGTTGTTTTCAGCTCTAGATCATCATCTCTGGCCAAATTTTCCCAGGAGTCTTCTGGGTCCTCAGATACGGTGTTGTTTTCCTCTGGCGGTTTCTGCAGCTGTTGCTTCAGTTTCAACTTGTTTAATAATTTGCCGATAAACTGGTCCCGAGGTTTGTTGGTCTCCAATTTGTCCTGTTCCTGTTTGCTTTTGTTAGCGTCGCTCCACTCCAGCCAAACATCTCTGTATGTTGGGGGCAGCAGTTGGTGTACAGACTAAACACAGGAAAGAAGAATAAAGTAAATGAAATTCTGCTGTGTGTATTTGTAATGTATTTCTAAAAATATGTTAATAACACAGGTCTTTAAAAATGGTTATCGTGGTTAACCCCTTTAGTGGTGTTTTTTTTTTGGGAGCGCTCCCCACTGGGTGAGTTTTTTATGGGGCGTGCTCCCTTAAAAAAACCACCACTGCTTCCCTGGGTCCGGGCAGCGCCGCTAAACTGTCAATCAGCAGCTGCCCAGACCTGCGCACCCGCACCCCGTCCCCGGCAGCCGGCTTGTCATAAGCCGGCACCGGGAACTTCAATAGAAAACCCGGAAAGGAGGGGGCATGAGGAGGAGGTGCGGCAGAGTGGAGGGAGCCAGGCAGCGCCGAAGCTGCCTGAGTTCAGTGATTGAACTCAGCAGCGCTGCCCAGCTCTAAACAATGGCAATCCCGAGAATTTTCCGGGCTTGCCAGACTGGACACTGAGGCACAGCCCGGAAACTTCTCGGGATTGCCACTGAAGCCGTTAACATCAATGTCATGCAACCATCGATGGCTGTACTTGCTGGGGCAAATATCAGATGGTGATGCTGAGTAGGCATAGGGAGGTGCGTCTAAGTTCCGTGGCCACCGAGCCGTGAAATTAAACATTGCCACCTAGGAGTCGCTGATGGTGGGAAACCATCCAATACAAGTCATCAATGCCAAAACCACGACCATCGGTGGTAAACCATTGATGACTTGTGGATGTCTAAGACATACTTGTCCTTCTCCCTGAATGTCTGGTAGGCTTCCCCATTATAAGGCACATCCGGCTGTTATGAAGCAAAGTGCGGTGAACCACGCCATCACAGGCCTTAACCACCCTCTAGCCAAGGCATGTCCAAACTGTGGCCCTCCAGCTGTTTTAAAACTACACATCCCAGCATGCATTGCAATAGTTTTAGCCTTCCCCAATAGAAAACTGTGGCAAGGCATGATGGGACTTGTAGTTTCACAACAGCTGGAGGGCCCTAGTTTGGACATGCCTGCTCTAGCCACAACATTTGCAGTGAGATCTCATAACACCTCACTGCACCTACCCACAATTACCGCTTGGACTTTCTCTTTGAGATCTGCTAAAGGGGCGTCAAAAGCAAAATGGGCAAGTTCACAGGAAGTTAGGGGTGAGATAAACAAATTTCACTATTCCCATTTTCTCCCACCAAAGTGAATGAACATTAATGTGCGTCATAAAATAATCAGGGGTTGGGTGTTGAATGGAAATGTAGAATAAATAATCTGCTATACCTGGCCTTTTGTGAGCTCATACAGAGCCAACGTGGCTGCCAGGTGCTGGGCTTGCATGCTGTCTTCTGTTACAATTGTTGGGCACACGGACATCACATCATCGCTTGACTTTACAATTCTCACCCTAAAAGGGACCCACATTAAATGAACGCAGTCAGAACAAAGTTAAATGACCACACAAAAGTAGAACTTGCTGGTATGAGGACACTCACCTACTTCTCCAGTACCTGCCCACGGACACCTTCTCGAAGCCTGGGTTTGGGCTCTTAGGGTAATGTTTCCTGCACCAATCAATCAGAAACTGCTTTGGCGATTTACCCGTCCAGCTGCGAGATGTGTAATCAAAGTTCCGGATGTCAAGAGGCGGTTTCTTTTTAGCTAAATGTAGAACGGATTCCCGAAAATGAGTGATTTGGATTTAGAGGAAACACAAGTGATCATATGCAAAGTTAACAGGCGGCGACAGGTATGGGGCTCGCCCATGGGAATGACCAGCGTTTTGTGCACCACCATCTTTCTCATTAGTAATGCCATGTGTACTAGTTGTTCTCATACAGACCTAATGGTCAGCAGATTCTTACCTTTCTCCTCCTGTGCACCACCATCTTTCTCATTAGTAATGCCATGTGTACTAGGTGTCCTCATACAGACCTAATGGTCAGCAGATTCTTACCTTTCTCCTCCTGTGCACTACCAACTCTCTCATTAGTAATGCCATGTGTACTAGGTGTCCTCATACAGACCTAATGGTCAGCAGATTCTTACCTTTCTCCTCCTGTGCACTACCAACTCTCTCATTAGTAATGCCATGTGTACTAGGTGCTCTCATACAGACCTAATGGTCAGCGGATTCATACCTTTCTCCTCCTGTGCACTACCATCTTTCTCATTAGTAATGCCATGTGTACTAGGTGTCCTCATACAGACCTAATGGTCAGCAGATTCTTACCTTTCTCCTCCTGTGCACTACCAACTCTCTCATTAGTAATGCCATGTGTACTAGGTGTCCTCATACAGACCTAATGGTCAGCAGATTCTTACCTTTCTCCTCCTGTGCACTACCAACTCTCTCATTAGTAATGCCATGTGTACTAGGTGCTCTCATACAGACCTAATGGTCAGCAGATTCATACCTTTCTCCTCCTGTGCACCACCATCTTTCTCATTAGTAATGCCATGTGTACTAGGTGTCCTCATACAGACCTAATGGTCAGCAGATTCTTACCTTTCTCCTCCTGTGCACTACCAACTCTCTCATTAGTAATGCCATGTGTACTAGGTGTCCTCATACAGACCTAATGGTCAGCAGATTCTTACCTTTCTCCTCCTGTGCACTACCAACTCTCTCATTAGTAATGCCATGTGTACTAGGTGCTCTCATACAGACCTAATGGTCAGCAGATTCTTACCTTTCTCCTCCTGTGCACTACCACCTCTCTCATTAGTAATGCCATGTGTACTAGGTGCTCTCATACAGAATCAATGCTCAGCGGATTCATACCTTTCTCCTCCAGTGCACTACCATCTTTCTCAAACAGATTGAAGTTTAAGGGCCCCTCTTCAGGCGGTGGAGCAGGCGGCCTTTTACTTTCATGTTTAACCTCAGGAAGTTTCATTGCCTGGTTAAACAGTGGATGCAGCTCTAACATCTTCATCTCTGAATGACAGGTTAAATTATAAAAAAAAAAAAGTTCCATCAGAGATATACATTTACTCAATGTGCAAGTGTAGGATTACTCCTCTTAACATAGAAAACGAGAACAGATACTGTAGAGTTTAATGAAAATGACTTCACATAAAGGGTAGTGGACAAGTGGAATAGCCTCATATCTGAGGAGGTATAATGATAATACAGTAGAGCAATTTAAACTTGCATAGACATATAGACATAAGCACGGCTAATTTTCCGCCAGAACATTGGGGGAACTGAGGCTGAGCTACGTCTGACATTTACAGCTCTGCAGGCAGCCAGGCAAGGAGAAGCCCGGCAATGGTGCAGATCTTGATGTTGCACAGTGCTGCCGCTGGCTTGGGCTTTGACTCTTAGACATACTATTACTATGCTGTACACAGAGCCTATTGGCTGCTGTGTACAGGATGCGTGGGCGGGCTGGGGCGGAAAGAGACGCAGCTGCTGCAGCCGTCTCTGGTCTCTGCCTCCCTCCGTCCCTCTGGGCTCTCCATAGTGCTTGTGACTTCATCACACAGGTGGAGACTGAGAGATGCGGGAGAGAAGCTGGGGAGACATATAAGACAGCAGCTGCACCACCGCCAACCACACACATGTTAAGTATTAGCAATTTCATAAATATATAACATAAATATAAGTATAAATGTAACCCCCTGTACCCCCTCTGCCAGTCCTCCTGTGCCCCCTCTGCCAGTCCTCCTGTGCCCCCTCCTCTGCCAATCCTAATGGTATCTAACATGCACACAGCTCTCCTTGCTGCTGATACCCAACATGAACACAGCTCTCCCTGATGCTGATTCCTAACGTACACACAGCTCTCCTTGCAGCTAAATCCTAACATGCACACAGTTCTCCCTGCTGCTGATACCTAACATGCACAAAGTTCTCCCTGCTGATGATATCTAACATGCACACTGCTCTCCCTGATGCTGATTCCTAACGTACACATGGCTCTCCTTGCAGCTAAATCCTAACATGCACACAGCTCTCCCTGCTGCTGATACCTAACATGCACAAAGCTCTCCATGCTGATGATATCTAACATGCACACAGCTCTCCCTGCTGTTGATACCTAACATGCACACAGCTCTCCCTGCTGCTAATACCGAACATACAAACAGCTCTCCCTGATGCTGATAACTAACATACAAACAGCTCTCCCTGCTGCTGATACCTAACATGCACACAGCTCTCCCTGCTGCTGATACCTAACATGCACACAGCTCTCCCTGTTGCTGATACCCAACATACTGTACATACAGTTCTCCCCTGCTGCTGATACCAAACAGGCACATAGTTCTCCCTGCTGCTGATAACTAACAGGCACACAGCTCTCCCTGCTGATGATAACTAACAGGCACACAGCTCTCCCTGCTGCTGATACCTTACATGCACACAGCTCTCCATGTTGCTGATACCTAACATGCACAAAGCTCTCCCTGTTGCTGATACCCAACATACACATAGTTCTCCCTGCTGCTGATAACTAACAGGCACACAGCTCTCCCTGCTGCTGACCTAACATACAGACAGCTCTCCTTGCTGCTGATACATAACATACAGACAGCTCTCCTTGCTGCTGATACATAACATACAGACAGCTCTCCTTGCTGCTGATACATAACATACAGACAGCTCTCCTTGCTGCTGACCCTCACAGCTAGAGCTGGCATACATTTTAAATGTCATCTTACAAGAAGGGATTGGTCTGAACTGTACAATAGAATGAGTTCTCTCCAACCTTGTTGATACATCCGGATCTTGTCCTGTGCCTCCCTCTGGCCCGTCTTGTCTTTCTCCTGCTTCGTGCCAGCAGCTTGTGCTTTGGCATCCAATAACCTGGCGGTCAGCTCGAGATACTTTTCATTCTATAGAAAATAAACAAGGCAAATTTACTAAAGCTTGTAAAATTTAAAAGAGGTGCTGTTGCCCTTAGCAACCAATCAGAGTCTGTTTTCTAGGATGCAATAGAGAAATTATAGACAGAATCTGAATTCCAACCCCGGAATGATCTCCCTCGTCAGACTATCCCCCAGCCTGCAAGGCTTTAAATGGCACTGTCATAAAAGCACACCAGTCCATCATTTAACCTTGTCACCAACTAGTTTACCTCTTCTATCCTCCATCTCTCCCACCCTTGTCTTCTACCCCCCCTTTATGTTATGCAACTCTGCCATGTCTTGTATACCTGACCCACTTTGAAGTGCCTTCGGGAACCCGTCATTGTCGGGATGGCAGGAGTTAGTGTCGGTGAACTTAATCTAGACCCAATCAATGTCCTCCACCCCCTTTATGTTATGCAACTTTGCCATATATTGCCTCCCTGATCCACTTTGTGTAGTGGCCGGACCCCTTTTTGGGCCCCCAGGACACCCACAGGATTTTTTCCCCAGATGTGTACCAAGTTTGGGTAAATTGCTCCAGGCACCTGCAACAGAGGAAAATGCCTCTGAGCCTTGAAACATCCATGTCACAAAATATCCAAATGTAGTCCGCACTCCAGGACTCCATTAGGTGATCATTTTGGGGAACACCCATCTGCAGAACACAAAAGTGTGTCATGAGCACAGAGGGTTCCCCAAAATGACCACTGACTATTAAAGCACTTGTGTGTTTCACCTAATTTGAGTCCTGTAGCGCTATCTACATACATAGATAGGTTGCAGTAATGTAGGGAAACATGTGAGCCCTTCTCCTTCCATGTTTCCAGCTCCCTATGACACTCTGTGTACTATGGCCCTTATTCAGATCTGATCGCAGTACAAATTTGTTCTCAAAATGGGCAAAACCATGTGCACTGCAGGTGGGGTAGATGTAACGTGTGCAGAGAGTTAGATTTGGGTGAGTTATTTTGTTTCTGTGCAGAGTAAATACTGGCTTCATTATGTTTACACTGCAATTTAGATTTCAATTTCAACACACCCCTCCCAAATTTAACTCTCTCTGCACGTTACATCTGCCCCACCTGCAGTGCACATGGTTTTGCCCATTTTGAGAACAAATTTGTACTGCAATCAGATCTGAATAATGGCCAGTGTATGAGCTGTGTTCTGATTGGATAGAACAGCAGTTAGTTTGGGAAAGGATATAAATCCCACAATGTAGATTGTGTATGGACATTGTCCCTAATGATTCTGCAGATTCTGCATAATGTGAAAGTGCCAGATTCCTTGTTTTACTCACAGGGTCAAACTTCTCGTTCTCAGGATCTTTCTCAGGATCTACCTCTTCTTCCTCTTCCTCGTCACTTCCCCGTTCGGCGTATCGCAGAATCCATTCTTTCATGCTGAGTTCCTTATCCTTCTCATTGCTGGTCTGCCCCAAAACAGTTGTGGCACAAACTCAATATGATATATATATATATATATATATATATATATATATATATATATATATATACACACACACATACATACACACACACACACACACACACACACATATCGGCTATTGCAACACATACCAATTTTCTGATCAATCACCCAAGTCTCTTTACAATGTGATATGCTTACTAGACATCACAGCATTATAGCGTCCTCTGTAATGAATGTGCGCTCTCACCTTTTCCACCGGTGCTTCTTCTGATATACCAGAGCTGGGGGCATTGTCACTGGCTGGCTGTTGAGGAGGGGGACGAAACTTTGCTCTAACTTTGTGCTCTTCTTCAGCAAACTGCTGACTGAAGCCATCAGGCAGAGCATCTGTGGGAGATAACCTGCGTTACTACATAACACTCTGCAATATTTCCTGCAGCAGTTACTCCAAGCATCTGTTCTCAACTGAAGTGACCTTGCGGATTTAGGCAGCGGGCTACCATGGTATTAAATCTTTACAGCAATGTTAGTCATACCATCCGGTAGGTTCAAGCAGAGCCAGTCAAGTGCAGAGTGCAGGTCTCCACCATAGAGCACAGTGTTTGTCATTGCGTCCTCAATGTGTTCTGCCTTAAAACCAAACTCCTGTAAGGCCATATATAGGTCCTGGGGGGAAGCAAGACACAGTGGATTACATAAGATAGCCCAAAATAACATATACAAGAGAAAGTGGAAATGTTCTGGACTTACTGCTAAATGCTTCTTACTGTAGGGCGATAAGCAGAATGGGTTAAATTCACATGATACAACACTGTAACCCCCCATTCTTATAACCATCTGCTTTTTTCCAGTTGACCAGTTTCCTGAGATGCGGAGTAGCGAAGGGTGTTGTCTGGCTTTCCCGGCAGGGTGTTTGTTCTGGCATTCTGCTTACATGTACATTGTGAAGGAGAAGAGTTCTGGGCAACTGACGACTTATAAAATTAGGATGTTATTAATCAAGAAGAGAACCCAGTACCATTCTCCCCACAAGGATCTGGGAACATAAAATGTCTGGCACATCATGCTGGAAGCAATATAGAGTAGATGTACTGAGGACCCATACACACTGGGCAACTTTGAACTGATAGCCGCTCAGTGCTTTCAGCTCAAGTGATTACGGGGCAGCGATGAGCGCTGATGCACGCTCCTGCATCATCGCTGGCCTGGCTGCTCATCTGCTGGTATTACCAGCAGATGAGCAATGGAGTAGACGGCTTGCTATAGCGTCATTGCAAGGGAAAGTTGTCCACCCCCTGCGAAAATCGCTAAAACGGACAAAAATTGATCAGAGCAATTTTCAGCTCAGCAAATTTCCCCATCATCGGTCAGCCTACACCCTGGGCAAAATCGCCCTCTGTGTATGGACCTGAACATTTGGTGTGTGATAAATTGGAGAGAGATAAATATCAACCATGCAGCTTCAAACACAGCCTCTCTTAAGGCCCCCATACACTATGCGATTTTTGGCCGATTTCGGCACTTTGTGCCGATAACCGGGTGAAATCGGCCCAAAATCGCAGGACTGTGACATCTGATCCGATCCGATGTGCGGTCCCGTGTGCATCGGATCGGATCAGGGAGGTCGGACGGTCAGTACATACGATCACGTCCGACCTCCCTGTTAGCTGGCGGCGCCGGTGAGTGCTGACCTGGGAGCGGTGTGGTCAGCAGCAGGGCTCATCAGGGGGACGCCGGAGCCGGCAGCGGGTCCTGACGCTGTAACTAGCCGGCGGCGCCTGTGTGTGATGATCTGGCCGGGCGCTGTGATCATTCACATATATCATTCAGCAGCGCTGCGGGACGGACGGGGCCGGGAAGTGGCGGGTATTATATTTTTAAAACACCTGTCAAATGACTAGCCGTTCTCTGATTGGCTGAGAGCTCTCAGCCAACGGTCAGTCATTGGCTGAGAGCTCTCAGCCAACGGTCAGTCATTGGCTGAGAGCTCTCAGCCAACGGTCAGTCATTGGCTGAGAGCTCTCAGCCAATCAGAGAACGGCTAGTCATTTGACAGGTGTTTTAAAAATATATTACCCGCCACTGCCCGGCCCCGTCCGTCCCGCAGCGCTGCTGAATGATATATGTGAATGATCACAGCGCCCGGCCAGATCATCACACACAGGCGCCGCCGGCTAGTTACAGCGTCAGGACCCGCTGCCCGCTCCGGCGTCCCCCTGATGAGCCCTGCTGCTGACCACACCGCCCACAGGTCAGCACTCAGTACCCCCACTGCCCGCCCCACTGCTGCCCCTGATCACCACCGGCCCCTATGCCCCTCACCGCCCGCCCCCTGCAGCTCCCCGTACATGTGATAAATTGCAAGCGATTTATCACATGTAAAATTTGGCTCATCAAGTGCCAAATTGTATGTGAGCCTCCCGGGCGGCTCACAGGAGTATTGGGTCCGACTTGTCCTAAGGACAAGTCGGCCTAATGTATGGGGGCCTTTAGTTAGGAGCTGATTGGCTGGTGCTTTGTGCATCTGCCCCATAGTACAGCACAGACAAGATATGAACAGCGACATGTAAATGACAATAGAACTGCAAACCTGCAACTTCTTAGAAGTCAGTCTCCCGGACACCATCCCTTCATCGGCATGAAGCTGTCTGTGCTTGTTAATTAGAGAGATGATCCTTTTCTCCAGCTTGCTTTCAATCACAACCTGTCCAGGAGGTGGATATATGAAATAAATAAAATGAAAGCTAACAATCTCCAGCGATTACTAAATTACAGCTGCTAGCAACCCCTCCGACTGCCTCAGCTGTGCTCAGTGCGCTGAACAAAGCAGGTCCCATAGCGCAGGCTTCTTCAACCCATGATGCCGGCGGCCAATTAAAATGCTGCACCGGCTTTTGAGCCAATCAGAGCTCACATCCCGGCGGCCAATCAGAGCGGCTGCTGCCGGTACGCAAGCTCTGATCGGCTCACCAGCCGGTGCTGCATTTTAATTGGCTGCCAGCGTCCTGGGTTGAAGAAGCCTCTGCTCCGGGACCTCCTTACTGTCAAGTGAGGAGGGGCCCAGACTGGAAATGAGTCCCAAGCCCCCAAATTCCTGATGGCAGCCCTGATTATAAATGCAGGTTACTACATCTGTATTTCCATTTTTAAGCAATTCATTAGATTCCATCTCGGAATATGACCATTACAGAAGCGTTTATCCGTTAATGCCCTTACACACACACTGCCCACCCTATACAGGAACAGATGGGATATGTATAGAGATTAACACGTTCTAACCTTCAGTATAGACTTGTCATTATTTATAGAGACTGCGGATTCAGCAGATGATGCAAAACTATAGGTTTTCGGACCTAAAGAGAAAAACAATAAAATAAAAAATAAATGAATAAACATCACTGATGACAGAAATCCCCTTTTCTCCAAATCTGATGGGGACAGAAACCAAACAGATGAGGGCAAACCAAGCACCATGGCCCTGATTCTGGTCGGTGCGGTAATATCCGCGTGCATTCGTGCCGCCGATGTTTTGTGTCTGCGCATGTGCAGAGGCGTCTCTGCGCATGTGCGAGCTGGACGCACGGCCACATTCCGCATGAAATGTGAACACTCCGAACAGGGGGTGGAGAGGGGTGTTAAGGGCTGTTTGGGCTCATTACCATATGTTTACACCCCGCGTTTCATGGGCGTTCCCATGCAAACGCTGGGCGTACGTATGGTAATGCGGCCGTGACGCACGTGTAGGGGGCGGACATATGACATTGCCGGATGTCAGCTGCCCGCCCAGATCCCTGCTTTTGCACGGAGAAATGCCCGTGTGGTCTGAGGTTGCGGGAGCTGGCGGACCACTCGGCCCTGCATTCTATGTTCTGCGACCATCGAATGATGGGGGAGGTTCCCTGAGATGGAGGAGGTGTATTCATGAGAAATACACGTGCGGTCCGTTCGGACAGCTTCTTACCACGTACGGACGGAGTTGGCGATCCGTATGGAAGGCAGGGTTTAGGACGCACGGTGCTGGCCGCACCGATCAGAATAAGGGCCCATATTACAAGGGACGGTGCCCATAATAGGCTTATAACATAGTGACAGTCAACAATGAAGCTTATTATAGATGAGTCTAGTCTGAATGATTTACACTGGATATTAGAGGAAAGATTATATTCAGCCGCAGAAACAGACATAATAGATTGGGAGGGGGTGTCTGAACAATGGGCCTGATTCAGACCTATTCTCAGGGCTGCCAATTATCCACAGACCGTGCGAGGTCCACCTGGGAATGAAGCCAGCAGTGGCTGTTCACAAGATGATTAGCAGCCGCCTGGTGTTTGTAGGCGGCACCCCAGCGTTTTCTAGGGAGTGCCACCTAAAACTGCAGATGGGCTCCCCCTCTACGCATGGCTGCAGGGGAGGGATTTGATGCTATCGGGGAGGGGGGCTAACTGAATCAGCCCCAAATCATTCTGCCTTCCAGCTCTGTCCTTATACACTGATGCTATGGCCGGCTTGTAATGGAGTCCCAGTTCGGTGGCCATTCGGGATGCTGACCAAACTCAGGGGCAATTACTAACAAGGCATGTAAGGGATTTAAAGCGTTGGAGTTCAGTCGACATTCAGCAAGGCTGCCGAACTCTGACCACACATTATGGCCCTTATCCAGGTTCACTCGCAAAGGCAAATCCCTTCTCAATTGGACAAAACCATGTGCACTGCAGGTGGGGCAGATGTAACTTGTGCAGAGAGAATTAGATCTGGCGGGGGTTTTACTTCAAAGTGAGATCTATATTGCAGTGTAAATATAAAGCAGTCAGTATTTTCCCTGCACAGAAACAAAATAACTCACCCAAATCTAATTCTCTCTGCACTCTTACATCTGCCTTTGCGAGTGAACCAGAATAAGGTCCTATTAGTGCTTGCTGCCCTCTTGTCTCAATGCTGCCTGTAAGATTCCAAGCTCTTATACCAAGCCCTCTCTCCTCCTGTCTTGTTGGCTAATCTCACCCACATGTACTATATACTTTCCATAAAAATGGGGTGAGGGGGGGATATTAAACACATTTTGATTTTATTTAAAGGGGATGTGCACCAAATGTTGGTGTGTGTTGCTCCAGCCGATAATCAATAGACTGCACATGCTTACAGCTCGCAGTATGTAAGCGCAAGGCTATAAAATCCTGCTCATTTTTTAAATCGCTGGCCGTACACAAGTTGAATGACAGGAAGCTGCGTTTGGGTGTTGGTAACTGGCCGTTTTCTGGGAGTGTCAGGGAAAGTGCAGGCATTGGCTGAGTAAGTTCTAGGGAACAGACTGCACACAGCGGAACAATCATTGGAGCTAATCACAGAGCTGCAATATTTTTGCAGGCTTATCGCAGCCTAGCACCGGGTGGGATTTTACTCTGACTGGGCGGCAATTACCTGATCGCAGGGCTCTTCAAATCAGCAACCAGTGATCAGGTCTAAATAACCCCTATGTGTGAGCTTTTGTCAGAAGACAGATATCAATGCGATAATCCATTTTGTTACAAACACACCAGAGCATGTCATCATCAACACTCACAACAGCTGCGGTAAAGCGTTGCTTCAGATCGTTTACATTGACAGCAAGTGGAAGTGATTTTTTTTCTGTGTTCCCTCAGCTTTCACTAGCCCTGTGACAGATGCAGTTTCTTATCTGTGTATGTCCGCAGCCTCAGCAACACCCAACATCAGTTATGCCACCCCCGTTATCTCCCGGAATGCACACTACAATCCTCTGTGCATCTGCTTCTGTACGGAATCTCTGCCCAGAATCAGGACACACGTACTGAGTGACTTAGACACATGTGTAGATTTATATCATGAGTCGTTTGCATGCCCCATCGACACTGCTCCCACCTCTGAATCAGGCCCCGTGTCGCTAACGTCTCAGAGAGAACATACTTTTCCACCTGCTTCAACAAGTGATTTCTGGTATGACTGGAAATAATATGATCCCACACATACAAATATATTACAGGTATGGTAATAGCTCCCGTTACCTTGCTTGCTCCGCGCCTCCTTGCCGGCAGTAGGCACACTTGCATGCTTGCTTGTCTGTTTCTTCTGCGTATCGTCCCCAGCAGCCCTGGATTCTGCTGCTGCCCTCACCCTGTTTGCTGCAGAAATCACTCCCTGGACAGCTGGAGCATTGCTGTGCCGATTCTTCTTATTTTTGCCGCCCATTCTGATATCACCTCAGGAGGATAGCTACGCTGGAGTCTTCATATGGGCAGAAAAATATAGTTTTAGGATATACCAGACCCTCTAGATACAATTTAGGAGGAATATACCTTTGTTCCTGGGACAACAACATGTTCTACATTAAATTAGATAAACTATGGTATAGTTAACTATTGTATTATTCGCATTTTTTACAGGATTACTATTTTGTTCCACTCGTCTTACTAAACTTCTATGAAGCTTTAAAGTTGTATGTCCACATGTTACAGACTTGGGGCCTGAGGGGTAGACTTATTAAGCTCGGTGAAGTGATAAACTGTCTGGTTTTTATCACCGGCCAATCAGCTCCAACCTGTCATTTTTCAAACCAAGCCTATAACTTCACAGGTAGGAGCTGATTGGCCGGTGATAAAAACCAGACAGTTTATCACTTCACCAAGCTTAATAAATCTACCCCTGAGTCAGAACAGTTAGCAAGGCTGCAATATTTGAAGATGGACAAAACCATGCTACACTGCAGGTGGGGCAGATGTAACTTGTGCAGAGAGAGCTAGATTTGAGTAAGGTGTTTGTTCAAACTAAAATCTAAATTGCAGTGCAAAAATAAAGCAGCCAGTATTTACCCTGCACAGAAACAAAATAACTCCCCCAAATCTAAAGGCCCCCATACACACTGAGCGACTTTAAACTGAAAGCAGCTCAGTTTTGTCCCCCAGTGTGTACGGGGCAGTAATGAGCAGTGAGCGCTGATTCGCGCATCCGCATCATCGCTGGCCAATGCCGCTCATCTGCTGGTATTACCAGCAGATGAGTGACAGGGTAGACGGCTTTCCACAGCGTCCTGGGGGTTATTCTGGTTCACTTTTAGTGAACCGAATTTGGCCCCTGCGCCGATGGTCGGAGTTTGAAGATGCACATTTCTGCGCATGTGCAAACTCCGACTGCGAACGGTCATGGCGATTAACAGTGTTGCGCGGCTGTTCGCAGCGGGGAGGGAGGGAAGGGGGCAGATGGGGGCGGCGCTGGGACATGGAAACGCCCATCATTTCATGGGTGTCCCCATGACAATGCTGGGCGTTCCCATGGGTACGTGGGCAGGCCGATGCCTGGTGGGGGCGGGGGGCTGATTTTACATGATGTCAGCCACCCGCCCTGTCTTCGTCCAGGGCACCCGCAAATATAAGTCAGTCTCCAGACTTATATTTACGAAGGCAGGAGAAATGGTCGGCGACCATCAACTGATTTCTCCTGCTGTGGGCACATGAGAGGGGATGAGTCTTCGTAACACATCCCCCCGCATGGTTGTGAGGTGACAGGGGGAGGTACTCGCCGCGTCGGCATCACAAGGGGGAGGTACTCGCCGGGTCGGCATCACAAGGACTCGGTAAGCTGAAAGCTTCCCATCTTACCGAGTCAGTTACTTATGGAGGAGTAGCAGACTGTCCCTGAGTATGACTGACATGTAGCAGGTATGAGGCCGGATTCCGCATGGATCACGGATTAGAGAAAACAGAGTTAACTGAGAGCAAAAATCCACCACCTATAAAGAAAGAATAAATGGCCCCTGCACAATTACAAATGCATTGAAAATCACGCCGCATTCGCAGATCCATTGGCAATTCCTGGAACATTGAACATTTTAGTAAGTCACATGGTGCGATTTGGACTATTAATTATCGGAACCGCGGTATTGGAATCAAAAGTAGAAACAAACTGTTCAACACAGTCTATTTCTACTATCTTGGAACGAATGGCACCCACTCTCCCGGCAGGCCGCCACATCGGCCCGCGTGTACACACCATTTAGGCTTCCATCAATCTGCAACTGAGACAGACTGGAAGTGGTCAGTGCTGAAGTTACAACCCCACCCCCAAAAATGCCTGGGAATGCCTGCGTTTTTTTCCAACACACGCAGAAAACTCCATGTTTCCGCCCATAAACTACAGCTTCCTGTCATACTGCGACTGCTATGCGATGGCATATTCTGGGGTAGATTTATTAAGCTCGGTGAAGTGATAAAGAGTCTGTTTTTTATCACCGGCCAATCCGCTCCTACCTGTGAAGTTACAGGCTTGGTTTGAAAAATGACAGGTAGGAGCTGATTGGCCAGTGATAAAAATCAGACACTTTATCACTTCACCGAGCTTAATCTACCCCACAGTCACAGATTATGTTTGCGCTGTTGTTCGGTAATCATTCAATTTGCGTTTCTCTAATTAGCCCCATGGAGTGTTCTTCTCAAAGGTCCCTCATGAGGCGAGCAACTTTTTTATGTCAGATGTGTATGTGACTCGCGTATGTGTGACATCTGTATGTGACTCGCGTATTTGTGTATGTGTGACGTCTGTATGTGACATGCTTCTGCACCCCAGTGATGATTCTGAAGACGTGAGTGTGACCTACAAGGATGATTTTATATATGTGTGTCAGGTTGTGGTACATTATGCTCAGCAATTTCAGCGACAACAAACTGTTCATGTATGTCATGCTATGGAAACTGTAAATCTCCCCCTTCATACCTCCCAATATGACCAATGCTAAGAGGGACACAATGCTCTGTTCCTGGACTTTCCTCTTAATGTATGATTACCATCACCTGCGTTGAACAGGTGAAGTGATAATAAAGGTGTTTCACCACAGGTGATGGTAATCATTAAATAAGAGGGAAATGCAGGAATAGAGCATTGTGTCCCTCCTGGAGAGGGTCATGTTGGGAGGTATGCTCTTTGGTTCCCAATGCCAGCCATGTATTTGCCAGTGAAGGCGGGCGAGGACATGTGTGGCCCTATCAGTGGTCCCTGTATGCATCACTCACCACTCACACATCGCTCCCCGGTATACACAGCATGATCATGCGACAATCCATCCCCAGAACACGGCACCTCCACTCCACCAACACCCGTCCCTTAGCACACCAGATACCATATGTAAGTATGTTAGTGAAATCTTGTCTCCGCAATAGCTGCCATTTTGCATTAGACAAAGCCCATTGCCATAATACTTTTTTAATCCCCTGAAAAATGGCCGCCCTTCCACCACTTTCTTGACATTCTGGAGACACGTTTTGGATAGAGTTATTTGCTCAGATTTCACCTCTTGTCACCGACCACAGTATACAGCTGCAGGCGGCGCGCACTGCCGCACGTCATCGGTGTGCGTCCGCCTTCCACGCGATTTCCCGTTACAGCGGCCTTGCACGCAACTACCACCGGCTAGTCCCCGGTCCACTCCCAGCCGTCTCCGTTACCTCTCTCGGAAACCGTTTATTGTCCTGCCCCAGGAAGATGGCGGACGCTTTCGGGGACGAGTTGTTCAGTGTGTTCGATGAGGAGACGCCGGCGTCCAGCAAGAGCGTGGAGCCCGTGCCCGCCGCAGCTAAGGCCGGCAAAGGCGGGTGAGACTGGAGGAAGCAATATGGTTGTGTGTGTTGTATGCTGTAGTGACAGACAGGGCGGCGCTGTGCGCTGGTGCTGCTGCAAATTTCCAGCCTCTACGTGTGGTGGCACTTCAACTCCCAGCATGGCCTGACAGAACAGCTTTTTGTGTGTGTGTGTGTGTGTGTGTGTGTTATAATCTGTATGATTTACAGGAGATGGTCTGGGACATGTCATGGCTGTGGTGCGACAGAACAGCTGCAGAACTAAGGGATCTATGTACTTAAGGTGCCCATACAGGCTGCGCTTTTGCTGTTCGATGCGCGCTCCCGTGGGCATCCCATCGCACAGTTCAAAAAGTTCTGCACCTACTTTTTAATCTAGCTTCGGATCGCATCACTTGCAAATTGCATGCTATATAGCCCAAAACACATGCGATAATTGCAGCACTAATGGGCCCTACACACATGCTAGGATGGGCCCTTCTGTTCCTGTGTCGCTCAGCACACAGAGGGAGCTGTCAGCTCTGTGTACTGAGCGTGTGGACAGCACCAGTGAGAGAACCCTGGCAATGCCGATATTGATGGACACTGCTCATCAATTTCGGCCAGCTACGCGCATTGCTGTCGCTATAGCCCCTACACACACACACACTGATGTAGGGGAATTTTGCTTAGAGACTTTGCCAAACTAAGCCAAGTCGCTTAGAAAATGCCTTAATATCGGCATGTGTGTATTAGCCTCGCAGAGAGATAAAGTACCAGCCAATCAGCTCCTGTTATTCACCTTGAGATGTCTTCTAGCAGCCAACATTTTGCTGCTATAGCGATAGTAATTCCTGCTTCGCTTCTTTTCTGCTGAGCCACCAAATGCAGCAGCAGGGAAATGTATTAACATAGCGTCTGTCGTAGTCGGGGATCTACCATGCAGCCCAGCAGCAACCACTACATTGGCTTTGCATGGGACAGATGTCAGAATTGATCACTGAAGGTGTCAGAACGGTCATCACTATTGACTGTTCATACATTGGTGGACACCTCACCATGCTGTCTTAAAGATGGTTCCACCGATGCATGGATTTCTTGTCATCTGCCTCACACATGTTTTTTTATATACATAGGGGAGAAGAGGTGTGCTGGTATCGTAATGACAATTCATAAATCTGCCACACAGCCTATAACATGGTAGTTAAGATCTGATTGGCTCGTACTTTATCTTCATCCACTTTGTCACTCTCCAAGGCTTAGTACATAGGCTGTTGGAATACGTTGTTTTGCAACCATTAACTTTCTGGATTTATTTATTTATTTTTGTTCCTGATGTTGCTGTTTTTCAGGTTGCTGCCTTTGGTTGATTGATGGGTTTCTGTTGATGCTTTGCTTCACGTTTTTTTGTAATCCGGTGGCAGTGTTAATTCTAAATGTACAAACAACCTCGCCCCTTTCTGCTTGAGTATCCTATTGGTTGATTTACAAATGACTGTTACATGGCATATGATGGTGCCCCTAGATCAGTGGTTCCCAAACTGTGTGCCGTGGCTCCCTGGGGTGCCTCAGGACACATGCAGGGGTGCCGCGGCTTGGTGGTCCAGGACCAACTCAAATTATTAATGGTTAATTATTTAGGAGCAAAACCAGTGCTGGTGGCTGCCAATCATAGAATGTGTACAAACAGAAGCAAATCCTGCCCTTTACCACATAACTGCCGCTAAGAATCGCATATAAACCCAATCTAATTAATTTTTTTGGACCTAGGGGTGCCGTGAAAAAAATTCTGATTCTCTAGGGTGCCGTGAATCAAAAAAGATTGGGAACCTCTGCCCTAGATTATAATTTAAACCAGTGTTTTCTGAAAAAGTTTCTAGAACATACAGGTGTTAGGCCTGTTTTGACTAGCACTAATTATGTTAAAATACTTGTCAGTGAGAATGAAAAGGTCTCTCAATGTGTTCTTGACGGTCTACATATTTCATTGTCTTTAGAACTGTGTTCTGAGGTTGTTCATGTTACAGTGCCATATTTTGCTGAAATCTGTACCGTGTCATTGAGCCCTGCAGCACAGACAATGCTGATATATTGGTGTATGGGTGAACCATGCACTTCCTTTACACTGACTGTAGTATCTACTGACACTGACATCACAGCATGACATATTGAGTGGCCAATTCATAAGTGTGTATAGCTTACCTATACGTCTGCTCTGTGTATGGATATGTTATACCCAGAGGGGAATTCAGTTACTGGTGATGTGCCACCATGCTCAGCTGTGTGTATCTACCACACTTCCCAAATTTTATTTTGCCTTAATATGCTGGCAGGGATTGAGGCACCGCAGAACTTACAACATAAATGTATTGGTGGAGAGTGTAGACTTGGAATCAGAGTGCAGAACTGTCACTTTCATATAACAGGATGGATGCCAGCACTGAGCTTTAGAGCATGTATTTATGGGGTATGTTCCCCCTTTATTAGATGACACCGGTCCCCTAGTAGATAACATTAGGTGGTGTTCCAAGTTGACAGGTTAGATCCATCTGGGGGCAATTACAAAAGCTAGTGTAAAAAGGGCGATTTCGTCATTTCAACAAATCCTGATATTTTCCAAACTTGGCAGTTTTCCCCATTTTTATATATATATTTTAATTTTTTAGAAGAATTGCATGCGCTGTATTATGGTGACTTAGTTATACTGTGTTCCTGGTGTTTACAGTATTTGCTGTAATGTGTGTGCTTAAATTAGTCAAAATGAATCCATACCAAAGTAAACTCGAAATGCCATGTTGAAAATAAAATTTTAGAAGGACGTGACGGCTTCCTACAGTGGTTGGCAGTATAGGAGGGTATCCAATTCCCACGGTCATTGAATCGGGGTAATTGTTTTGCCGGGAGCTATCCATTGAGCTCTGATGAGGGTGTCCTTATCTTCTGAGTGCAATGTATCCCTGAAAAGCAGCCGACAGAACAACGATAACACATGGGAACTTATCCCGGATCCCACATGTTATGCAATTACTGGTTCATTTTCAGACTGTTTTTATTTGCCTAAAATGAATTGTGGTGTCTCTGGTGTCACCCCTGTCTGTCTGCCCCTCCTCTTTAGAATGTAAGCTCTCACGAGCTGGGACCTCTTACCTCATGTGCTTATCCTTTCTTACTTCAGCAGTCTTCGACTGCACCAAAGCATGCTGTTTGCTGCCACCTTGATACTTATGTGGCAGCAATCGGCTGATGTTCCTATAATCAATTTCCCTGTATTTGTTTGTCCTGTATTGTCTTCAACTGTAAGTTATTGTTTGTTGTTGTTTTTTTTTTTTTTTTTTTTCCTGTTTGATTGTGTACTTTGTAACTGGGCGCTGTGGAACCCTTGTGGCGCCATATAAATAAAGGAGAATAATAATAGAGAAGACATTGATCACTCCGAACATGATTTATATTCCCAGGAAAAGAAACGCTAGACCTAATGCTGCAATCACAGGACCTCTGACCCACAAGAGAGAGGCCAGCAGTATTGAGTCTGCAGATGATTACATCTTTGGAAAGAAGTTAAAACCTGAACCATTGTCAGATGACATAAAGTAAGTACCGACACCTTTGTAATGATTTCACTCATGTAGGTTTTGTGCACAGTTAACATCTTGATACTATTTTTCTTTTTCCATCTACTATGGGCACAAGGGAATATTGAGTATTAGATCCTGGAGAGATGTCTGGGCTAACTTTTTTTTCCAGCAGTCCCAGACTCCCTCCACACCAGCTGTTGTTTAACTACACATCCCAGCATGCCCTGCAACAGTTTTAGTATGTCCAAATAGCAAAACTGTAGCAGGGCATGCTGGGATGTGCAGTTGAACAACAGCTGGAGGATCGAAGGTTCCCCCATCCCTGCTGTACATTATGCACTTTTGTACATTTAACAGAGAACTCTATACTTTTTCTTTTGATAGATTCCCGATTTTGGAGTAAGCCGGAACTGTGTCTGCGATGTCACTGCTTGTAATCGCCTACTGTTATACCCCTTTCACACCGCACCTCAGACCTGGGTTATTGTTGGTTTGGTGGCGTGTCGAGGTGCGGTGTGAATCCACCAAAGTTTATAATCCAGGTTGACCAATCCCGGATTATAAGAGTGGTTAAACTTTTGTATAATGGACAATCCGTGTTTAGTGCGAAAGTGCCAGACCCAAGTGAGATCTGGGATTGCGATCCCGGGTCTGGCCTGTGTTTGCGATGTAAAAGGGGTATTCGTGTTGTGATGGAAACCATAATAGAAACACAACATGCACACTGAGATTCTTGTTTATTTGGGTACTTGGGAACTGTCCTAACCCTGTACGTGTTTGATTTCCAGCCTGGCAGACTTGATGCCACGGATTAAAGTACAAGAAGTGGACACCGTTGATGGCTGCACCCATGAGGTAAATATTGATAATGTATAGGAAGCCTCAGGTAGATTTACTGTCCATTGGGTTTTATAAACCTGCAGATGGATTTCCTCAAGCAATAGTAATTAGTGCTAAATCAGCATTGTTTAGTTTTACTCACTATTGCTCTTTAAAATCCCTCTGACAAAGCTGCCACACATTGGCATCTTTGCGAATCTGATAGATGGCAAATCTACTGATTAGTGTCGTAATAACTTAGAACATTTCAGCTATGTAATACAATGGCTAAATATCAGGAAGCTAATATTACCTCTTCTCTTTCATAGGTCGCTCTTCCTGCGGATGATGAGTACATGCCTTTAAAACCCAGAGTTGGTAAAGCTGCGAAGGTGTGTTTTAATATAAGGTGGCAAATTACACCAATGGCTTTTCTAGATGCAATTTACTATCACAGCAGAACTGGTTTAAACCGTAATACCCCTTTTCCAATAAAAACCCACGTCTGACCTGGGAAAGTGAACACTGTTTCATGCACTGTCAGAGAGGCTTGAAACACTGTTCACAGTAGGTGGGTCCTGGTTGGGGGCGTGTCTTCCAAAGCACCAGTGAGCTGTCTCTCGGAAGGCTTTTAAAGGGACCTGCGTCGCTCATTTGCACTGACCTGTTTCTTGGGTCTGACCCATGTGACTATCCAGGTCGGATTCCCGGCTCACTGGACCGGAGTTATTTTTCCAGGGCCCTTTTCCACTGAGCTGCCACCAGGGTAGACCTTCAATTCAATATACAGGGTTATTGCGGAAGAGAAAAAAGATAGTGTATGGCAGGGCTGGGCAATTGCGGCCCTCCAGATGTTGATGAACTACACATCCCAGGATGCTTTGCATTAGTTTTGCTATGTGGCCATGCTGAAACTGATGCAATGCATGCTGGTATGTGTAGTTTATCAACATCTGGAGGGCCGCAATTGCCCAGCCCTGGTGTATGGGAATACATGACTATAACAATTGACTCCCAAACGCTGGAAATTTTTGATTGTATACCCACCCTAATGGCTAATTTGTATGTGAAATGCCCCCCCATTGTTAACGCCACCCACCGATGAACGCCAACCCGAAGCGTGGCGAGCCTGCGTCCTACGACCTTTTCATACCCCCACTATCCACATCGGTGTGGAGTTGATTTTATATAATGTGGCGAGCCACCGAGCCCGAAGTGTGGCGAGCGGACGCGTAATACCTGTGAAGTAATGCGTGGCCGCTCGCTGCGCTCGCCACACTATATGAAATCAACTCCACGCTGGCATGGATAGTGGGTTTATGAAAAGGTCGGAGGATGCGTACCGCTGCGCTCGCCACGCTTCAGGTTGGCGTTCAACGTGGGGGGGGGGGGGGGGCGCATTTGACATATAATTAACCATTAGGGTGGGTATACAATTAAAAATGGGGTCTGGGGGCCATTTAACATTGGATCCAATGTAAAAATCGGATCGGTGGCATGCGATGGACCCGATTTTTCCGACCCAATGCCATACAATTAAAGTCAGTGGCGCCATGCTAGGAAACAAGTACCGAAAATTCTTCAACTGTCATTCAGACAAATTGTGTGAATCTATTTGCTTTAACAAATTTGCATGAATTGTATTAAGTTTCTTATATAGCGCAGCATATTCCATTGCGCTTTACAAAAGGAGACCGTGATACAACAAACGGTATTTACAGGCAGTCAAAAGGTAGGAGGGCCCTGCTCTCAAGCTTACAATCTATAGGGAAATAGGCATTGATACATAAGGATAGATAATGTATTCCTTATTGCATTCCACCAAAATGCAAAGGTTCCTGGTGTGCTGTAAGATCTGGTGACCCAGCAGTTTGGCCTTGGCTCAGGAGGATGGAAAATGTGAAAAAGTGGATGTGTGGACTGTGCAGTGGGCATCTGATTAGATAGGATCGGTATATGAAGGTTAAGTGGCTGGTACTGGAATTTGATATGCTTGCCTGAAGAGGTGAGTTTTCAGGGAACGCCTATAGGGTTGGAGACTAGAGGAGAATCTTATTGTGCTTGGGAGGGCATTCCACAGAGGAAGAAAGTCCTGCAATCAGGAATGGGAGCGAGTAATGAGTGATGCATATCTTGGGAGAAGCGTAGAGGTCGTGTTGGAAGATATTTTGAGATGAGAAGAATGAATGACCGTTTTATCTGTTTTGACACTTGGAAGCAAACAAATGATTGTCATTTTGCTCCCATAAATCACGTTACAATATTTCGATTCCAACCAGCAAATTAGTTGGACATATCTTAAAATGTATGGCTAGCTTAATATCATGAGGAAGTCCCAAGACCGTCACTGTGCAGTAAATGGTGAGGGGAAATGGTCCAATTGGTATACCTTTGCTTAAATGGGAATGAAGTAATAACTCTTTTGTCTTTCTGTAGGAATATCCTTTTATATTGGATGCGTTTCAGAGAGAGGCCATTTTGTGCATTGATAACAATCAGTCTGTCCTGGTGTCTGCCCACACATCGGCTGGAAAAACCGTCTGTGCCGAGTATGTACCGCTCTTTATCTTCTCGCTGTCTACATAGATTACACAACCTATCGTTTGTTCCTGGGGAAAATAGAACCGGAGTTGTCTGGGATACGGTCATTGGGTCACCAGCAAGTTGTTGGACAGTCATGCTGGGTTTCCCAACCTGCTTCCACAGACAGACAGACATCCTCACAATATGATCTATTGCAGTGGTAGCCAACTCCAGTCCTCGAGAGCTACCAACAGTTCACTTTTTCCAGCTCACCTCACAGGTGCACTCATTACTGACTGACATATTGTAAAAGATCCACAGGTGGAGCTAATTACTTCACTTGTGATTCTGTGAGGAGCTCTGGGAAACAGTAAAGCTGGCCATACATCAGAAAGATCGATCTTAAGATCGATTGCGCTCATGATTGTGTACAATTTCCCTTGAAATCCACCGCAGTCCTTGGTGGTTTTTGGACACACAATCTACACACAATCGATCATACAATCAATCATACAATCCATCTACTGCATGATTGTGTACACAAGATGTGCACACAATCAGTCATACAATCCATCTGCTGATTGATTGTATGATTATGTACACAAGATGTGCATACAATCTGCATACAATCCATCTTACAATCAATTGAGATTGTATGATTGGGTACAATATCTTTCTGATGTATGGCCACCTTAACTGTTGGTAGCTCTTGAGCACTGGAGTTGTCTACCACAGATCTATTGGGAAAATTTGAGGATTAAATTCAAGAACTGATATGAACTCATTAGTTACCAGCCCATAAAAATGACGCAACAACATAGCAATAATGTCAATGCTCAAATGGAGCAACACCTGAATTGCTCCTTCTGGCCCCATCTAGTGGTCACTGGCATGCAAAACACCTGAATTCCCCCATATAGGTGATGGAGCAGCCTTGGCGTTTATTATATGGAATTGATCTGAAAAAAAAAAAGTTAATTCCCCTTGGTGGCGCTGCATTCTGCTGTAATGTTACCAAATATTTTTTTGCGCCAACCCGTTAGAAGCCACAGATTTATTTTCATAGTTTGTACTATTAATCATTCAGTGCTTCCACCAGGCTATTTAACCTTCCCACAAATAAGCTTTTATGTCTCCTACTCACTGTAGCATTTTGTTGCTCTTTCCACGCCAGATACTCCATAGCGCTGGCTCTGCGAGAGAAGCAGAGAGTCATCTTCACCAGTCCCATTAAAGCTCTGAGTAACCAGAAATACAGAGAGATGTACGAAGAATTTCAAGATGTTGGTTTAATGACTGGAGATGTAACAATCAACCCTACTGCATCCTGCCTGGTTATGACAACAGAGGTACATACAATATATTATGGGGAACCTTTATAGTATTTCCCCACTTGCTCCTGTGCCTCAGTGGTGGTGTATGATATACAGTCTTGTCTTCTCATCTGCAGATTTTGCGAAGCATGTTATACAGAGGCTCGGAAGTCATGCGTGAAGTTGCCTGGGTCATATTTGATGAGATTCATTACATGCGAGACGCTGGTGTGTATTAGTGTATGGTGATGGTAGTGTAACCTTCATCAGCTAATGTACTGTACCTGCACTTAATGTATTTTACTCTGTCCTCTTGTGGCTGTGATTACAAGGGGACTGGGAACTAATTGCACACATATAGAAAATATAGTCATTTTGTGTGCGGCGATAACACCTAAGCACAGATGTAGCACCTCTCATATGGCTGGGTCCTGGCGATTCTATCGCTACTCGCCAGGACCCGCCATCAGACAGAAGGGGGGGGGGGGGCGCACACACGAGATCCCTAACCTTGTCTATCTCCCTGAAGCGGAGACAGGCAGGGATTCCGCTCCCCGCCGCCGAGAGACTGGAATGCTCCCGTGTCCCCATAAGATGGAGCTCCTCTCCATCAGCTCTTGCCAGCAGAGGGGATCTGGCGAGGGCTGGCGCTAAATGAGAGGCGCTCCATCTGTATTTCTTAAGCAGTATCTGGTTTTTGTAACCAATCGCTCAGCAGCTTCCATACATCATGACCATTCTAACAGGATTAAATGGCAGTGACTTTAGTAGTTAGATGGCAGTAGATTCGTCACCTACAAGTAAGTGTAGAATATTACAGATATGGAAGGTCCAGGGAACGTCTCGATGAGTGTAAAACCAAACAATAGGATTAACAGGGGCATACGTATACTAATGCAGCAGGTTTGAAAATGTGACAGTTAGTAATGACTACAGCTATGCACCAGCTAGGTGATCTGGGACATGTGACAGTTAGTAATGACTACAGCTGTGCACCAGCTAGGTGATCTGGGACATGTGACCGTTAGTAATGACTACAGCTGTGCAGCAGCTAGGTGATCTGGGTCATGTGACAGTTAGTAATGACTACAGCTGTGCACCAGGTAGGGGATCTGGGACATGTGACAGTTAGTAATGACTACAGCTGTGCACCAGCTAGGTGATCTGGGTCATGTGACAGTTAGTAATGACTACAGCTGTGCACCAGCTAGGTGATCTGGGACATGTGACAGTTAGTAATGACTACAGCTGTGCACCAGCTAGGTGATCTGGGTCATGTGACAGTTAGTAATGACTACAGCTGTGCACCAGGTAGGGGATCTGGAAAATGTTGACCGTTGGTAGATTACGAGGACCGGTTCGGCCACCCCTGGCTTATCGCATGCAAGCTCCAGAAATTAGTGCTCAAACAATTCTATCCTGATCTCCTGTTTTTATACAAATGAAACCAGTATAATACTATGTAAAATGAATAGTTCCTTACATAGATGTTCTGGTGTATAAACACGCAGTAGATTGCTGAGATAACGTAAAACATTCTCAATGCTATTTAAACCTATTCTGTATTCAGTTTGTGTTCAGATGGCTGTTCTGCTCGAGAAGTTGCTGTAAATAAAGCTCCTCTGTCCTTTTTATATAGTAGAGAGTTTATATTTTCCTTTATATGTGTCAGATAAGAGATGTTGATGAATCTCCTTTCCATCTTCCCCCACCAGAGAGAGGAGTTGTCTGGGAGGAAACCATCATTCTTCTGCCAGACAACGTGCATTACGTATTCCTCTCTGCCACCATTCCTAATGCTCGTCAGTTTGCTGAATGGATCTGCCACCTCCACAAGCAGGTAAGTTCATGCTGACCTATGGTACAATAGCTGCTGCTTAGTAGGTGTGTAGCATTTCATTTGGCAATGCTGCAGTATTCATGTAAAACCAGTAGATGGCAGCAAAGGGTTACCATAATTTCTCCTTCGGGAGACATCAGGGGCCACAGCGTTACAGTGGGTAGTAAGGAGATGGGAGAGCACCAGCACCCTAGAGGTTAAACTTGAACTGCCTCCCAGGCAGCCGGGCTCCTCCCCTCCTCTACCCCGCCTCCAGGCCAGGAAGCTCAGTTTTTTCGGGTGCTGGCAGGAGCCAGATGCACCTAATAGAGGGGCTGCTATTTAGCAGCCTAACTTGATTTTTATATTTTATTTTTCATTTTTCTTTTACACTGACTTGTGTCAGTGACAGAGCAGCAGCACTGGGGGTCTGCACAGACACCTGCGCTGCTGCTCCATCACCCGGGTCCGGAGCTGCATCGCCACTCGAGGGTGGGGACCTGCAGCGGCCCCCGGGCACTGGGGAGCCACAGCCGCCACCGGACGCCGGGGACCTGACAAAGGTAACGCGCTCCCCGCTGGGAGCGCGCGCGATTGCGCTTGCTGGGCATTGCGGCTGCAGCAGTTCGGCGGGGGGGACCGCCGACTGCGCTGACAAGCGGACGGCTGGTTCGCCACCCGCTCCCGCTGGACCACCAGGGAAACGGTTTGTGGGCAGCGGCGCCAGGTATGCGGGGCCGCCCGGTAGCGCCGGACCCCTGCCATTTTTACCTGCGCCGCATGTGGACACCTCCCTGGGGGCCATTTGTCAGCAGGGGGAGAAGGCTCCCCCCACATCAGCCTCTCCACCCGGGGACAGTAGGCAGGGAACTGTGTTTATCACACAGAGAGTTCCCGCCACTGAGATCCCTTACTGCCTGCCTGCAACATGTGAGGAGGGACACGGAGGAGCTCATAGCCACCCGGAGTTCCACTCCTTCACTGCCAGGTCATTTGGGCATGTCCCCCCTGTACCCCTCCTTCGGGACACGGTACAGTACTGTGCTCTGAAAGGAGCCTTGTGCCATTAATTGCATTGCCCTTGTATGCTGCATTGTTTGTTAACAGTTTAGCTGCCTGTCAGTTTAATCTGTGTTACACTGTACTATATGGCCATGTATTGCTGGTTAGGTCATGCTGACTTAACATGTGTGGAGGGACACAGAGAGCTTATCAAGCCACTCTGGGGTTCCACTCCTTCACTGCCTGGGCTCCCCTGTAATAATCTCCTACAGGAGTCAGGTTACAGAGCAGACAGAGTTCAAACTGTGGGCACAGCAGAGCCAAGTGCAACATTGTATCCTGTGAATTAACACCATCACTGCCTGTCGGAAGCATAAAGGACAGAGCGGATGGTGTAATGGTTAGCATTGCTGCATCACAGTGCAGAGGTCATGGGTTCCATTCCCAACATGACCCAAACTGTGCAGTTATCTGCCTGTCAGATACAAGCTGGCTGTCAGATGCAGACTGCGTTGTCTGTACCATATAGACTGCCAGTATATCCACTGCACCTGTATATATAACTGCACTGTATGTCTATATCACTGCTTTGTATGTCTATTACAAGCTGGCTCAGATGCATACTGCATTGTCTGTACCGTATAGACTGCCGGTCTATATCACGGCAGCTGTCTATTGTATGTATATCACTGCACTGTCTATATCACTGCATTGTATGTATATCACAGGCTGGCTGTGCACTGTGTAACACTATCACTGCCTGTCAGAAAGGCTGCCTGCCAATGATTGCTATATGTGCCTAGTACTAGCTTACTGCGTACTGTGGGGGCAGCACAGCTCGGGTCGTGGGTTCAATTCCCACTATGACCCTAACTGTGCAGAGTTTGTACGTTCTCTCCGTGTTTTAGTGGGGTTACTCCGTGTACTCCGGTTTCTTCCCACAATGCAAAATTTAAAACAGAAGTATGCTGTGTTAGCCGTACATATGGGCCAAATGTCTACGCCACCGCAAGGTATACGTAGTACCAGCTTACAGTGTATGGCTTGAACACTATCTCTGTTGGTCAGAGAATACTGTGTTAGCGGTACCATATAGGCTACCCGCCTATTCTATGGCATTGTATGCCTTCTATACTTGTAGTACATTGTCTTACCTGTGCTTTAGCAGCCGGTTCACAGTGCTATAATACTGCAACGTCTTCCAGGAGTCCCAGTGACTCTGGGGCTCCGGCGCGGATGTCTTGTACATCCTGTAATGTTGGCCTATGCCCCCATTACTAGTACAGTACGGCTTATACGCAGGCTGCTACAATGCCTGGGCGATGCCCACAGGTACAGCCTCCTCTAGAAAACAGGAGCCTGCTTGGGCCACGTTCTTTACTCCGTTGCCGGTGCAGCTAGTAGCAGTAGCAGCCTCATCCCTTGGCTGAGTGCTTATCTGCCTCCAGACAAGGTCCCCAGAAATGCCGTCCCCATCCTTGGCGGGTGTAGCTCCCCGCACAGTGGAAGCGCTCTGTACCTGCAGGTAGACGCAGATACCCCCGTCATCCAGACTCCTCCGTCAGCAGACACAGAGAGGAGGACACCTGGGATTAGCATTGTCTAGAGGGGACCGTCGACGACGGTATGGAAGATGGGGGGCCTGTGATAAGGTGAATCCCCCCCACCTCGTCTTGAGGTGCCGACCTTGGTCTCAGCTGTCAAATAGGTCCTTACCTTAAACGACCCCGCTGAGCCGCCTACACCTTTGGGTGTCTCCCTAGGTGTTTTCTGGGTTTATTCCGTAAATCTGTGAACTCGACTAAGGTCATCAGTTGGGAGATTCCTAACAGGAAGTTTAGCTTGCCATCGGCGGTTTCCCTTCCTTTTACCCCCTTCCACAGGAGGACATAGTCCCCTGGGAGACCTGTCCCTAAAGTGGACGCACTCCTGCCCCAGGCATCTGCTTGGGTGGCTAAGGCCTTAGTTGCGTGAGCAACTTCTCTCACAGCGGACGCTGCATAAGGGGTGTCGGAGGAAACCCTGCTGCCTTCTATTGAGTATCAGGTGACACTTTACCTGGGGGTGACGGCTCTAGAAATTACACCAATCGCCTCCAGAGGGTCACCCTCGGCCATAGCTGCACACACATACCAGTGTCTGTGCTCTTGGAAGGCCTGAACTCAAAGTCCCTTTTGAGGGTTCCTTTTTATTTGGGCCAGTGCCAAATATGGGGGCTGGTTTAGATACCATTCGGCAGAGGATATCCCTTCTGGGGGATTGCCATCTGGCTCTACAGTCCAGGATCAGACATCTCTTGTCCCCCTGGCAGGTGTCTGTGCATGCCTGCGTGGGGTCCCTGGGGTTGGTGGATCGGCCTTCGAATTGGCAGAATAGGCTCAGTTCCATACCAACCCTCTACAATACTGTCCAAGGAGCAGCACGGATAGTGTAGTGGTTAACATTACTGCTTCACTGCGCTGAGGTCATGGGTTCGATTCCCACCATGGCCCTAACTGTGCGGAGTTTGTATATTCTCCCCAGACTTGCATGGGTTTACTCCTGGTACTCCGGTTTCCTCCCACAATATCCATGCCCAGAAGTTCGCCTGGTCTCCAGCAGGGCCCCCCTTTCCTGGGGGCTTCTGGACGGGACCTCGCTACTGGAGCCATGCATGCTAGCCTCCCGTGTTTGGGGGGTGGTCACTTCTCAAAGGTCGTTCCAGGGTCTCTGGACCACTCTAGTGGCCCAGCCCTCCATCATCGTCCTCGAACTAAAGACAATCTTCCGGGCAGTCCGCTTGGCGGAACCCTAACTTAGGGGTTGGCCGGTGCAAGTCCAGTCGGACATTGCGACAAGGGTGGCATATGTTAACCACCAGGGTGGCACTAGTTGTCAGCCCACTATGACAGAAGCATCCGGCATCTTTCAGAGATGATCCCTGCTTTTTCAGAAATTTTTATCCTGGTAGTCCAGAATTGGGTGGCGGTCTTCCTCGGCCGTCAGACCTGTGATGCCGACGACTTGACCCCCCTTAGAGTGATGTTTCAGATGCTGGTACAACGGTGGGGCCCAACCGAGGTGGCCTTGACAGCCTCTCGCCATACCCTCAAACCACCACTGTGCGGGTCCTGGTCTTGCGACCCGGAGGGGGGGCTTGCCTGGTAGACGCCCTGTCCGCTCCGTGGCCGTCCACACTGATGGCGCCTTTCCACCACTTTCCTCCTTTTGCGAATGTCTCGCAAGCTGAAGCTGGAGGGCGGCACATTGATTCTGGTTGCTCCACCTTGGCCCAGACGGATCTGGTTTTCGGATCTGCAGTCAGTAGCCCCTCCTATTCGCTTACCCCTGGACACAGGCAGGCTCTCATGGTCCGCCTCTCTCTTTCGGCTTTGAGGCACTTGGCTTTGACGGGGTGGCTGTTGAGACCTCCCGGGTAAGACCCAGCGGGTTTCACTCCACCATGCTCAGGGCGAGGAAACCTCCCTAGATGGGGTGTACCATCGCATATGGAGGGCTTACTTTTCCTGCTGCGAACCCTACGCTTCAGATTCCGGGACTTACTACCTGGCTAGGGTTCTGTTCTACTTGCAGAAGGGTCTGGAGGCTGGGTTGCGTTGATCATCTTTAAAGGTTCGGATTTCAGCCTTGCACATCTTGTTCTGTCGACGGGTGGCCCTGTCGACGGATGTCTGTACATTCCTGCAGGATGTCTTGCATATCCAGCCTCCCTTAGTTACCCCAGTTGCCCCCTGGGATCTCTCTAATCCTGACTTCTTCAGGGCCCACCTTTTGTGCCCTTGCGGTCGGTGGACCTGTGTTGACTCGCCTGGAAGATTGTTTCCTTGTTGGCGATAGCTTTGGCCAGGGGAGTCTCTGACCTGTCAGCTCTGTCCTGTAAGTCCTTGGTTCTTGGTTATAACCGGGCGGTTTTTCCTACCGTCCCTTCTCAACTACCTTAAGTGGTGTCCGGCTTTCAGGTCAACCAGGACATTATTGTTCCGGCATTTAGACAGTCTGTTGTTACTACGGCTTGGTCCTCCTTGGACGTTGTCCGGCCGGGGCGTATTTATGTGCTATGTGCACCGTTCTAGGCTGTTGCACTAGTCAGACTCTCTCTCTCTCTTTGTACTATATGGTGTTCGGATGAGAGGGTGGCCCGCCTCTACGCAAACTACTGCCCGCTAGAGTCGCTCTGGCAGGCATATTTGGACACCTCCCTCCCGGTTCCAGCAGGGATTCAGGCACATTCCGTTAGGTCTGTGGAGGTGTCCTGGGCTGTAAGAGGCGGTGCTAAAGTTGAGCAAATTTGCAGGGCGGCGACTTGGTCGTCCGCCATTACTGTCTTGCGTTTTTACGCTTTTGACACGTTTGCCTCCCAGGACTCGGCCTTTGGCCAGAGTGTGTTGGCTGCGGCACAGGCGCGTCCCCACCCATAGGTGGCTGCTTTAGGACGTCCCACTGTAACGCTGTGGCCCCTGATGTCTCCCGAAGGAGAAAATGAGATTTATGTCTTACCTGGTAAATCTCTTTCTTCGAGGACATCAGGGGCCACAGGGATCCCTCCCTGCCGCGCCTGCTTTACTTCCGTTATGGTTAAGTTATGATTATGTTATATTATCCCTCGGTTGAGGGTACTAACATGTTCAGAATGTGTTTCTGTGCGGTGCTTCTCTTCCTTCTATCTTGTCTCCTGCCTTGGCTTGTTAAAAAAACTGAGCTTCCTGGCCTGGAGGCGGGGTAGAGGAGGGGAGGAGCCCGGCTGCCTGGGAGGCAGTTCAAGTTTAACCTCTAGGGTGCTGGTGCTCTCCCATCTCCTTACTACCCACTGTAACGCTGTGGGCCCCTGATGTCCTCGAAGAAAGAGATTTACCAGGTAAGACATAAATCTCATTATTATCTATATGAGCATAGTTAAGGTGGCCATACATCTGAAAGATATTGTACCCAATCATACAATCTCAATTGATTTTAACATGGATTGTATGCAGATTGTGTGTATACAATCACACAATCTCCCCGGCCCCGGGAGATTGGTGTATTGGTCCTCTGATCTGACGTGCTGCACGTAAGATCAACTGGGATTGGGGGCAGATTGGATGTGCTTTTAAGGGCATGCAATCTGTCATTAGATGGATCATACAACCAGAGTCATGTGACACTCCCTCCCTGACTAGCAGAGAAGAGAGGTGCAGCTTCCAGGCGGCCTGTGGCAGTGAAGATGCTGGGAGTTGCAGAAGTTTCCAAGTAGCAGACGGGCGGGCGGCTGAAGAGAGCGGTGGATGTCCTTTTGCACAATTCTGTCACTAATCTGAAAACCGTTTTCAGAGGATTGCTGCAGTCGGGCTATTTAATAATGACATAACACAGCAGATGTGAGCAGATTGGTAGTTGCTGGCAAACCTGTAAATTAAAAAAATAAATAAAACAATGGATTTTTGGTACTCCGTATCCTTTTGATCCTAGTAGGCCAGCCCCCTATTTAAATGAAGCTTCAATCATATAATCATGCAGCAGACGAATTGTGAGTACATTGTGTGTCTAAAAACCAACAAGGACTGTCGGGGATTTCAAGGGAATTGTACACAATCCTGTTTGTGAACAGTCTTTAGACCGGTCTTTCTGATGTATGGCCAGCTTTACATTTATGCATCTTTTCAGTAGATTGTACACTTGGCTGCTCTAAGCGGCAGCTGGAAGTAGAATTATGGTAGTGGTCACTCTAGAAATGTTCTAGATAAATACATTTGGTGTAGAACAGCTTAATTATGCAATACTTTGATTAGTTTCTCTACTGTACCTGTAAAGGAAGGAGATCATACGTCTGTATGTCACAGGTGTGTTAGGTTGCCAAAGATCGATTTCCCCCCCCCCCCCCCCCCCCCCCCATCCTTTGTTATAATGTTATTTATCTTCCTATGTCACAGGTGTGTTAGGTTGCCAAAGATCGATTTCCCCCCCCCCCCCCCATCCTTTGTTATAATGTTATTTATCTTCCTAAACGATGTATTTTATTTTGTTTTTAGCCATGCCATGTCATCTACACAGACTATCGTCCTACCCCCTTACAGCATTACATATTCCCAGCAGGGGGCGATGGACTGCATCTTGTTGTGGATGAGAATGTAAGTTGGTAATGCTTTGCTTTAGAGTTCTCCCATAAGAGTACGCCTCCCATAAGACATCTAATAGTTTTTAATGCTCCTGTGGCTTTGTCTTTATTGTGTGTCAGGGGGATTTCGAGAAGACAACTTTAATACAGCAATGCAAGTCCTGAGAGACTCAGGGGAGTTGTCCAAAGGTGACCAAAAAGGACGTAAAGGTGGAACTAAAGGTACAGATTAAAGATACAGATTCTCTACTGAAATTCCTTCATTTAGTTTTTCATTATTGTAATAATATATTTTTTGTGGTTCCTTTCTAATTGTCTGACTATATGCAATATAGAGCAATGTGCTGATATTAAAAAAAAAAGTCGGGGGGGGGGGGGGGGGTTGGGCTGGGACTATCCAATCACGGATTCCGACAGTTGGAATCCCGGCCGTTTCCGACGGCTTCCAACAGTACATCGTTAGTCGGAATGCAATGTACCGAGTGTCGGAAAATCCGTAATTTCTCCAAAACTGTTTCAACCAAACGGTCCAGTCTGACAGCCTTCAATGCTGTCGGTATTGGTAGCATTGAATGTGTGAGTGCCAATATTTCCCCTGTCGGGAATTAAGTGTATGTGCAGGTGCACATCAGCTATTATGATGTATAGCTTCCTTGGAACTAAATTACCAACCACGTCAGCAGGTCTGACACTTTAATAGTACTTAGGCTGATTTTGTTACACCCTTTCCTCCTTCCCCCCCCCCCCCCCCCCATTTTCTCCCTTGTACCTCTTGTCTGGGTAAAGGGCACAAGTGCCAGATGCGAACCCTTTGTAAATGCTTGCAGTGTGAATTTGCGCAGTTTTCGTTATGCAAACTGGGTTGTTCGCCACCTTCCTACCTAGGTGCTCCTGGTCCTCCCCGTTAGCCACCATCCTACCTAGGTGCTCCTGGTCCTCCCCGTTAGCCACCATCCTACCTAGGTGCTCCTGGTCCTCCCCGTTAGCCACCATCCTACCTAGGTGCTCCTGGTCCTCCCCGTTCGCCACCATCCTACCTAGGTGCTCCTGGTCCTCCCCGTTAGCCACCATCCTACCTAGGTGCTCCTGGTCATCCCCGTTCGCCACCATCCTACCTAGGTGCTCCTGGTCCTCCCCGTTAGCCACCATCCTACCTAGGTGCTCCTGGTCATCCCCGTTCGCCACCTTCTTACCTAGGTGCTCCTGGTCATCCCTGTTCGCCACCTTCCTACCTAGGTGCTATTACATTAGTGATGGCTAACCTTGACTCTCCAGCTGTTGTTGAACCACACATCCCAGCATGCCCTGCATCCGTTTCATCATGGCCAAAAATGGTCAAGGTTAGCCATCCTAGAGTAAAGCTGAATTGTCTCCCATCACCTGCGTCTTCTCTTCACAGGACCCTCTAATGTGTTCAAGATTGTGAAGATGATCATGGAGCGGAACTTCCAACCTGTCATTATTTTTAGCTTCAGCAAGAAGGAATGCGAGGCCTACGCTCTGCAGATGTCTAAGCTGGACTTCAATTCAGGTATATTGTATATCAGTTAATGCATTTCGCATATGAATAAGGACGTTTAGCAGACTTGTTTTATCTGGGTTTTTTGTTTATTTACTAAATAAACCCATGGATGGTATTTATCCTAAAATTAGGAATAACAATAGGAACCAATGTTGGTGAGCAGTAGAGCCAGCTTAACAAAGCGTTATAACCGGCTTCCTTTCTACTTTCCTAAATCTGGGGAATAAGAAGAATATCTTATGCGCTTTTGTCTTTATTAAAAAAAAAAAAAAAAAACAATATATCTGTAAAACAATGGGGATATTCAATCTTGGGTCACAACTGTCGAGCTGGCCCGACAGCCGTGACCCTGTTCTGGGTCTGCTCGACTGAGAATTTGCAGGCAGGATTCAATGTCCCGCCTGCAGTGGGACGAGAAGGGGGCGTGGCCGGGAAGAGGCGAGCTGACGTCACTTCCCAGCCGTTCTTGGCAGACCAAGCCTGACTGCTTGTGAAGTTGTGCTCGTTATGTTAAGATCCCTGTTCAATGCTGTCAGGGAAGACAGCATTGAATAGGGCCCGCAGCCATCCCCCCCCCCCCCCCCCCCCCCCAATCGGGAAATGGCTGCGGTGGAGATTGAATACACACACACACACACACACCCCCAATGTGTCTCTTCATGTTATTTCCACCACATGTTAATGTTCCCTTGTCACCTGCAGATGAGGAGAAGAAGATGGTGGAGGAGGTGTTCAATAACGCCATAGATTGCCTGTCTGATGAAGATAAGAAGCTCCCACAGGTTAGGTGCCTGGTCTATCATCAGCAAATTGGTTTTGTAGACTCCTTTTGGATATAGCTGCGCTCATTGGAGCTGCAATATGGCCGCTAGTGCACCCGAAACTTGTATACGCTACGCTGTGTCATGCACCGGCCAATGCTTTTCAATGAGTTGTGTGCGCGATGTTGACGCACAAGCATGGTGGCAGGTATGCGATTTTTCACTGCGCAAGTCGCACCTGCCACATGGCGGCTGCTCAATGAGCATGTCTGTATCTGTACTTGTAGCTGTTAGTGATAACATTAACATTTTTTTATTTTCCCATACAAGAGTGCTGTTTATGGAATATAAAGTCATGCTGCAAATGTGAGTTTATTGTAACAGTATAAAGCCTTTTAAAGTGCGATGACATTGCCCATAGCAAACAATTACTTTCTACCTATAATTTTTAAAGATAAATGCTACCTCAAAGCTTGTTGGTTGCTATAGGCAACATCTAGACTTGGGCACTCTTCTGAAGGCTTGATACATCTCCTTCTTTGTCCCGTGTACTCTGTTGCTCTCCTGGAACATGCTGGAATATTAGGCTCCTCCTACTGTCCCATGTACTATGTTGCTCTCCTGGAGAATGCTGGAATATTAGGCTCCTCCTACTAGAGCAGCAGAGAGACATTGACCACATTGCAGGCTTGCTGTGTAGTAATGCACAGTGCTTTGTGCGTAGGGTCAAGGCTAGTGATGTGACATCATCTCTGGTGACCCCAGGATCAGGTTTGTGAACTGACCGTTTAAGCGCAATGTTATGCTAGAATATTACTGTATACATAATGTTAATAATTGGGACATTGTCTGTAATGGAGTGGATAGGTAATATAGTGTAAGAGGTAAGGAGGCGTCCTTCACCCACTGGCTGCACCCTGTAAATACGTCAATGAGGTATGGATAAAACAATTAGCTCTTTATGAAGCTATAATGCTGGTGACTACTTAGCTGCTTTCTGATCTGCAGCATGACCGAGTGTTCTTTCTGCTTTCGTAGGTGGAACACGTGCTGCCCCTTCTGAAGCGAGGTATAGGCATACATCATGGTGGGCTGCTTCCTATTCTAAAGGAGACCATAGAGATCCTCTTCTCTGAGGGTTTGCTTAAGGTAACAGTATGAGCGTGTTGGAGGAGATGCATCAGTAATTGTCTTTGTCCTCGCTGTGGCATTATGGCCATAGATGCCTTGAGTTTTGGCTACTACATAGATAATCTCCTCTGTGACCATTCACACTGAAGAGTGTTAAACTAATTCCATTGGTGTCCCTTGAAGACCGACCTCTGCCATTCCTACAGATCTCATATAGCTAAACGGCCCCAATGTCGGCTACTCCGCATGTACAGCAATTGCTGTCCACAAGATCACTGTTCCTGGCCATGCCGCAGAATTTCCGCCCCTCCCTGCTCCGCCCTCAGTGTGTATACAGGTTGTTGTTATGTTTTCGAGTTGTATTCAGATGTTTTGTATTAAACCTTTTTCATTTCTCAACAGGCTTTGTTCGCCACAGAGACATTTGCTATGGGAATTAACATGCCGGCCAGGACCGTCTTGTTCACCAATGCCAGAAAGTTTGATGGCAAGGACTTCCGCTGGGTGATTATTACACACATTGCATTTTTCGTATACGAGAAGATACAAACTTTATCGCATTTCCTAACTTATATGTCTGAGCTTGTTCAGATTTCTCACATTGGTGGTGTAATGGTTAGCATTGCTGCCTTACAGCGCTGAGGTCATGGGTTCCATTCCCACCATAGCCCTAACTGTGCAGAGTTTGTATATTCTCCCCATGCTTGCGTGGGTCTACTCCGGGTACTCCGGTTTCCTCCCACAATCCAAAAATGTACTGGTAGGCTAATTGGCGCCCAACAAAAATTAACCCTAGAATGTCTGTATGCATGTATATGAGGTAGGGAATATAGATTGTAAGCTCCACTGGGGCAGGGACTGATGTGACTGTTCAATATTCTCTGTATGTGTGCGCTATATAAGAAACTGATAATAAATAAATGTGTGGGGGGCCCCAGGGCGACCGCCCCTTGGTGGATCCGCCACTGGCTACAATACAGTACATAGAACAATACAGTAGGGGATTAGCATAGTGGATGTTCAAATACTCTATAAAGATCCGCAGAATATGTGTGCGCTATATAAATAACTGACGATGATGAATCTGCTTATACAGTAAAAGCTGTGGGTACAACAGGCTCTGCTTAGGATTTACTCTGTTGGCTAGGAACACAGGTGACCACAATGCACATGCTGTAGGGGGCGCCACCTTCCCTTTTTGTGGTTACGGTGCTTTCTCCTACAGGAAGAGAGTAGATATGTAACAATATGATGGAAGTAGATGTTGCTGTAAATCCTCTCTCTGTATCTGATTATACTCTTAAGTAGATTCTGGTCACCATAGAAAACATGAACTGTATAATACAGCTACAGAAAGGGTCTTGGATAACACTCAAGTGATTCTGATGTCTTCTGTTTGCTAGATCTCTTCAGGAGAATATATTCAGATGTCTGGCCGTGCCGGGAGACGTGGATGGATGAGAGGGGAATAGTCATTCTCATGGTTGATGAGAAAATGAGCCCTACAGTTGGGAAGCAGCTCCTGAAGGTAACTTGCTGTATCAATAGATCTCTATCAGTAACTGCGACTGTATTTTGGTACCCAGCCTTGTCTAGTACTGGGACATGCACTCACTCTAAGCTGGATACTAAAGATCTGTCAAAGCTACTTCCCAGAATGCATCTTTCACGGTGGTCTATCAAAGGTTCAGTAAGGGGGGGGGATCAATCCCAATATACAATAGCAGTGAAAAAAGGCGAGAAGGAACTTCACACGATTCCAAGGATCTATTTGAAGATCTGTAAAAACGGGAGCCAGTTGTTTCCCTTCTGCTCCATGGGACATTCTGTCCTCACTGAGGGGTAGATTTATTAAGCTCGGTGAAGTGTTAAACTGTCTGGTTTTTATTACCGGCCAATCAGCTCTTACCTTTCATTTTTCAAACCAAGCCTGTAGCTTCACAGGTAGGAGCTGATTGGACGGTGATAAAAACCAGACAGTTTAACACTTCACCGAGCTTAATAAATCTACCCCTGAGCTCTATTTAGGTTGGTTTTGCCTTGTAAAAGATTGCTGCTTTAAAAATACATCCATTTTCGGTCTAAAGCCCCATACACTAGGCGACCCTGCCAATCGTTAGGGGGGGGGGATTTGCATATCGGCAAGAGCATACACACTTTGTGATCCTGCCAACGCCAATATCATGTGGGGTGGATTTGTATCTGCAAGAGTATACACACTTGCTGATGCTGGCTCTGCGGCTGCAGCGTGTTTGTCCTAAACGAAGGCCTACCTCGTCCGGACATGGTTGATGAGGGAGGGGGTTGTTCATGACACTTGGCTGCAAGCATCGTTAATGTTCTCAAGTGTACACACTAGAAGATAACATAAGATATCTTTCAGAACGGGCTTTCTGAACGATATCTTTTACTTCATCTTCTAGTGTGTATTTGGCCTAACTCCCGCACCTCCGGATTCTCGCACCATATTACGTTTACCCGTATGTATTTAAGTAACTTGAAGCAGTCACCAATTTTTCTTCTGTCCGTGTTACCAGTCCGAATCGGCCCCATAGAGCCTGATTCAGAGTAGCATACAGTAAATGCAGCGTTCAGTGCATGGAATAGGCAACGATCTCCATCTGTCTTCAGTATCGGCTGCACCGCCAACATACAGCTGCTTGTAAATCCACAATCCATCTCTGCCCAGATTGGTACCACCTGTATCTGGTGTCAGCCAGAGGTGTGTGTTTGTGTATACCCCTTGTGTAATTGTGCAGTGCAAAAACTAAGCCTGCATACAACTTTGAATCTGGTCCCCAGTATTAATTTGGGGCTCTATTCGTGGAATTCAATTCTGTGTGCTGTGGGTCACTAGATGCCCAACAGAGCTATTCAAATGTTGCTCGGTTTGGGCACACCCAGCCACCAGCACTCACCTTTCGTTTATGGTCTGTCATTTTTATGTTCTGGTAACTAGTCTTTGCAATCAATTCTTTGTGCAGTGTTTTTTATTAAACGTCCCTCTGTCATAGTTGTTCTAGGTTATTAGTTATAGTCTAGAATTACACCATGTACTTCATTGATGGTTTGGTGGGTGTCTCAATTGTAGCGGCAATAATAATAATTGGTATTAGATCCAAAAATACTAGAATAAACAGAGTAGGTAAATCCAATTCACTATACCCCAAGTTATTTATATAAGAAATCTCTAAACCTGCAAGAATAAGTTCGGCAAATTGTCAATAAAACTATCGATTTATCCTTGTGATTTAACACCACAAAGGGATATTGGCCTTTGCATAGAAAAGTAGAGCTGCTTTATCACATCATTTGGATTTTGGACTTTTTTTTTTTTTTTTATGTAGAGGTATATTTCTTCTTAATGTAGAGGTATATTTCTTCTTAATGTAGAGGTATATTTCTTCTTAATGTAGAGGTATAATTCTTCTTAATGTAGTAGTATCATTTTTATCTATCGGTTTGGCACCTTGGTTTTCAATGAGTGTTTGTTTATTATAGTGATCTTAATTCTGCAGCCTAGATGGGACTGGAATAGTTGTAGAGCTTGACATCTATTTTTCTATATTGGATCCAAATGGACAGGAACTTGGCTGCAACCTCGCGACTCTTTAGTGCTTCTATTGTGCTCCTTTCTTAGCATTTTGGCGTATTGTGCGGTGAAGTAATTGTATAGTTCTCCTGCGAGATTTCAGAACGAAAATGTTCCATACTAAATGGACTACACTGCTGTCTCCAAAGCGGGTGACTGTGACAAGTGACGCGTTTAAACTTATTGAAGTATATTTGAACAGCCTTTCTTTGTGATGTCACTGCAGCGCACCCGGATTACGTCTGGTACCCATCATTGTAACGTTCATTGTTCCATAATGATGGAAATATATAGTCTTCCAATTTGAAATGTAATCGGAGAGAATAACAAAGTTTTGGCTAGTTCTAGGTAGTTTTTAGTATGAGAAATGATGATGTGTAACTGCTGCATGGAAACGTCTCTCCTAAGCCGCCCTACAGAGTGCATGTAACCTATGATGCAGTGCAGACACACGTGTGGTCTACTCCAGAAGTGATGGCTGCTTCTCAGGGTTTATCTTATAAATGTACCGTTTTCATTAACCCGACTCTCGCCCTCGCACACAATCTGTGACAACATTTTCATTGCAAAACCCTCAGGTGGTAATGTCTGACCTGCCAACAGGTCCACTGAGTCACCAAAGCCGTGGTATCCACATGTTGCGAGCCGCCCTCCTGTAACACCTTCACGCCTCCTAATCCTGTAATAGTCTTTCACTTTAGTGTGAAGGTGGGTTTTTATTTTTGTCGGCTTAGCAGCCTTCCAATGTACATGGAACTCTCAGACCAAATACCACAGCGCAGACACCATTAAAAGATCTTCTGTTTCTGCTCAGTCAGTGGAAATGGCAAACCTGGAATAACTGCGAGAGGTGGGAGATCGTGCCATCACTTTGTCATGCTTGTGGGGTAACGGAAGGGATGATTGCACACTTCCTGCAGGAGCCATTACTCAGCTAAGTAGGTTAGAGCTTAAACCCCTCTCTCGGTTCAAGTTTATTTCTCTTTATAAAGGAATGTTGTTATATGATGGAACGCCATAGGCAACACACAAAATTTGTCTCCTTGCTTCAGTGTTGGTATGGCTCTAGTAACATACTTGGCCATGCTGTCCCCAAATGTCTACAGGTTGCATGATGTGCAGTTATGTAGGAGGACTTTGTGTTTCTACCCAGTAGTCCCTGGGGGGGAGCAGTCTTTCTAACCTTTTGCCCTGGGAAGACTTGCTGATCAGTGGTACTGCTATGGGGGGGGGGGGGGGGGGGGGGTTATAGAAGATCTGTAGTAATTGGACAATCATTAGGTCCACATGCACTAGGTTGTCGGGGGTCAAGTCGACATGGAGAAAAGTCAACAGTAGAGAAGGATGACCTGAAAACGGTCAACGTTAAAAGGTATATACAATATTGGATGGAATTTCTAGATTTCATCACAAGTGAACATCGTTACTGCAAAAGTATAGGCTCACAGGGTAGCTTCGCTTGCCAAGATTCAGGCAAGGGGGCTTGCTCATCCGCCACCACTGCGGTCATCCCAGGTTGTGATTGAACGTTGTAGTCCACATGATTGGTCAGTCAAGCAGGAGTTTAATAATATGCAATGGTCATTCTGGTACCCTGCATCTTTCAAAATCCAGTGCAGTTCCTCTTCCCTGACTGAGGTGTCACACTCTGCTGTGGTGCGCCCCCCCCCCCCCCCCCCTCCCCAACAGTCTTACATTTCCTACAGTAGGACAGATCAGCCAATTTGTTAATGGCTATTTAATCTCCGGCTGTCTGATAGTTTCGACAGTAGGGAAAACACGTGGATCGGTGAAAAACTTTTACTTATTTTGTTGAAAATTCCACAATCTAGCGTCTTCAGATTGCAGATTCAATTTTAATTTGTAAATACATGGGAGATGAGACTGACGAAAATGTCAGAGATTGAATAGGTGTGTAGCAATATTTCTGACTGTCGCAAATATTAGCACACATTGAATACCCACCATGATGGTTGGTGTGGGAGGTTAAGGAAAGCTTTAAATGGTTGCTGTAGTGGAATTATGTAAGTTACTTTTGTGTGTTTTGTGTATGGTGAAGCTATATAATACAAAAACAAAGAGCATGTTAATTGTTCATTCCTCTATCTATGGGGTCACCGTTCACACTGCTGAGATTGTAGAACCTTTTTGACTCTCCCTCACTTATAACCCCTTTCAGACATACTACCGAGGATTCGATCCCGGGATCTTAGTGACCCGGCTAGATTGCAGGTGCTTAGGATCTGGGAGTGAAATCTCGGGAAGACCCTTTCAGACATACGCTAGTCCCGGGTGGATGCGCATTCATGCGAAAACCCAGGATTTTTGCGTATGTCTGAAAGGGATATTCTCCTCCTAATGTATCTTGATATGTGCCTCCTAGAGTTCCAGAATGTCTTTGGTAGAGGAGTGGTTATTAATTTACATTGACGTGACCTTTTTAAATATCCTGGCCTTCCTTCAGGGTTCACCAGTTCAGACTACTATTGCGAAAGCAGGCTGAGCTGGGAATGATCTCAAGTTTTATGACATTATGCAAGGACTTCTAAATGAGTTTTGTTGCTTCCTTTCTCTAATGGAAAGAACGTCGGTATTGCCAAGCTGTCGGAGGCAAATGTGTAGCAACAACACCTGGTCATCAGAGACTTTCATACAAAGGGCTCTGAAGCCTTTACAGCTTTATAGTGATTTGCATGTTCTAGGAAGCGTCTGGGAAAACCCTATGAGGGGGCACATTCAGAATTTAATATGACAATTGCTATTGTGCATGACCAATAGATCTGCCCTGCTGGCCGGGAATACATGCAGACGCTGCAGTTCTTGCTGGGCAGAAGCAGTGTCCTCCTGCAGGATGTTCTGCGGTGTATAGGTTTCCTCTCCTGACCCTTTTATCAACACTCCCCATGTAATAGCCTAACTTTCCTATGGACGCATTGGGTACAGTGGAATACAGAGAGTAGTTTTGTGTTGTATCCCAAGGCGTCAGTTTAACCGCATTAGAATATCCATTGTATTTTAGACTCTGGGCTGCTGCTCTTTTTCTCCTCCATTCTTCTGGAGGACTTTCCAGATCACATCGCAGGAAAGGGTCACCAGACTGTAAATTGTCCTGGAAGTGATTTCTATGGATTCTATTCAATGCAGGCAGCGAGGATCACCGGCAGGCCCAGAATAGGAATAGGCATCTTGGCGGAAAGACCAGCCACCGAATTTCTACCTCTGTAGTGGAGTCACATCTTGGGTGACTGCGCCTCATCTTCTGGTTGTCAGTATAACGCTAAGAATATATGGTTAGATTTACTAAACTGCTGGGGATCGCCACTTATGACCTAGGGATTTAAACATAGAATTTGATGGCAGATAAGAACACTTGGCCCATCTAGTCTGCCCCTTTTTTAAACTAATGTTACCTCAAACCATATTTGATCCTTTATTTCTTTGTAAGGATATTCATATGCCTATCCCAAGCATGTTTAAATTGCTCTACTGTATTTGACTCTACCACCTCTGATGGGAGGCTATTCCACTTATCCACTACCCTTTCTGTGACGTAATTTTTCCTCATTTCCCCTGAATCTTCCTCCCTCTAGTTTCAGGGGTGTGACGTCGGGATCCCGACTGCCTGGTCTCAGACAGCGTGGCCAGTGCAACAAAGCCCCTTGCAGGCTCTCTGCGCTCGCCACCTATTCTATTCTCCCTCTATGGGGGTTGTGGACCCCCACGAGGGAAAATAGCCGACGGCCGTCGGGAACCCGGACGTCCAGTGTTCGCGAAAACCACCCAAAAAAGTGGGTCCCGGGGACCCTTCACTTCTAAAAATTGGGGTCCTACCTGACCTTTTCTGGGTCCCAACGAAATAAAGCCTCCTCTCCCCAGCATGGCACATGTGGGTCGGGGGGATGTATCAATTGGCCCACTCCCATAAAGATACATATATACTAGAAACTATATAAACCTGAAAACTAAACAAGTCACAAGCACACACAAACACAACACAGAATCAGAAATAAAATGAATGAAATAATTTCCAAATAATGTCCATATCAATCCACACAGCTGTAGTACAGAAAGCTCACAGCCCACATTAACGTCAGGTCGGCTATAGACCCATTACACAGCCCAAAATACTCTATGGTCTGCCAGGGCCCCATTACACAGCCCATGTTACCCTGCAGTCTTCCAAAGCCCGTTACACAGCGGCACACCCCACTACATATCATACGGTACCCCGTGGTCTACCATAGTCCTACTACACGGCCCACATTACCCTGACGTCTGCCATAGCCCCATTACAAAGCCCACATTGGAACAAGGTCTATCATAGCCCCATAACGCAGCCCACAATACCCTGAGGTCTGCCATACTCCCATAACACAGCCCAAATTACCCTGAGGTCTGCCATAGCCCCATTATACTACCCAAGTTACCGCCTTTATTTTACCAAAGCCTCATTAGCCTGCCCATGTTACCCTGCAGTCTTCCATAGACTCATTACACAGCCCTCATTATCCTGCGGTATGTTATAGCCCCACTACACAGCACAAGATACCCCATGGTCTGCTATAGCCCCAGCACACACCTGCCATAGTCCCATTAAACAGGGCACATTACCCTAAGATCTCCCATAACCCCATTCGGTAGCCCACATTAGTCCAAGGTCTGCCATAGCCCCATTACACCTCCGCCTCCCCATATAGAATGACACATGAAGTATTATGGGGGTAACCTGATAACTCCACTTCTAATCACATATAGCCCATGGCAGTGACCTATAAGGCTATCCCGCACCCAGCCTGCAGCGCTCATTCATACAGCGCGGCCTCCCTCACACCCAGTAGTCCTCTCCCATGGACATACTAAAAGGAATGACAGTGGAATGACAGTCTGGTCTGCTGATAAGGAATGCAAATTCAGTATAATGGGAGACAATGTCATTTATATGTATGTCATTTTCTCCCATTATAGTCAATTGGCATTCCTTATCTGCAGACAACACTGTCATTCCACTCATTCCTTTTAGTACATCCCCTCTCCCATCATTGCTGGTGCCCAGCCTCCTCTCTGCGCGGGGCCTCTTGTTCCGTCCACCACCCCGCCCGTACACACAGCCGCAGCCCGGGCTAGATGTGAGACTCACCCATGTTGCTTGCGGTGCTGTGTAGCCGTTACTCGCTGTGTGCGCGTCTCCGTGCTCCCCCTCTGTCTGTCTCACTGACACAGCCCCGGGACGCTGCCGTACAGCGCGTACGGCAGCGTCCCGGGGCTGTGTCAGTGAGACAGACAGAGGGAGAGCACGGAGACGCGCACACCGCGAGCAACGGCTACACAGCACCAGAAGGAAGCGGCGACTTCTGCCCACACTCTGCCGTCACAGTATGGGAGGGGCGCTCTGGCCTGATGTGCTCGGCTCCTCGCTTCCAGAGTGGGAGGTTAGTGGGGGAGGTTCTTCAGCCCACACTGCACTGCAGCAATCATCACAAGAGAGACGCAGTGACAGCCAAACACGGCGTCGGCTCATAGGTTCAGCACAGCGCGTCCTCGGGGACCCCTTTAGTTTTAAAAACTGAGTCCCCGGGGACCGGTTTAGGGTAAAATACGCGCTATAGCGCGTTTTTGCGAACCCTGACGTCTTTGTTTTAACAGTCGGGATCCCGACGTCGGGTTAATGACTGTCGGGACCCCGTCCGGCACCCAGTTTCAGTGCATGTCCTCGTGTTCTGTTGCTCCTCTTCCTGTGAAAAATGTCTCCCACTTGGACATTGTTAGAATCTTTCAAATATATCAAGGGTTTTTATCATATTCCCCTTTTCCCCCTCAATGCTCTAAACTGTACATTAAGATCTTTTAGTCTTTCCTGGTACATTTTGTGATGTAGGCCATGCACCATTTTAATTGCCCTTGGGTCCGGGGACAACCCGCGACTAGCGCTTGTGTGAAAGGTTCCAGGGACAAATTCCAGGGTTAATTTGCAGGAATTTCAACCCTGCTAGGTAGCAGGGTTGCTCCCGGGTCTTTCCCGGACTACTGGCTGGTGTGAAAGGTGCAGGGACATGTCCCGCCTTCCTGTGTTGCCTCTGCTGATGTCAGCTAATGCTGATTGGCCAGCAGGGCAACTTCCTGTTGTGGTGGACGCTCACAGACACGCCCAGAGGCAGCATACAGCCTGCAGGGAGACACTGCATGTTCTGTGGCACCACAGATACCCAGAAGTGCACTTTAACCCCCTGAAAGCCAGGAATGTCTGCATTGGCAATCACACAGCATACAGGAAGACACTGTGCAAGCTCTGTGGCACAACAGACCCCAGCAGTGCTATTTCACCCCTGAAAGCCTGCAATGCCCATCCTCCCTCTCTCCCTTTACCCCTCTCCCTAATTACCTCCTCTTTGTGGGCCTAAGGCAATTTTCAATGAGATTCTCATAGAAATGCATGGTCAGCATGTGTGAATGGGTCCCAACCCGGGAATGTCCCTACATGTCCCTGGAATTTAATTCCCGGCTTGGTCTATGCATTTCTGGTGTGAAAGGGGTATTTGAATCCAATCCCAAGCTTTTAAGTTTATTTAACAGTCTGCGATGTGGGTCAGTGTCAAAAGCTTTACTAAAGTCTACATAAGCTACATCTACAGCCCCACCTTGATCTATTACTTCAGTCACCCAGTCAAAAAAGTAAATAAGGTTTGTTTGACATGATCTTCCCCCAGTAAACCCATGCTGTTAAGGATCCTGTAAGTTGCTGGTTTTGACAGATTCGACAACTTTGTTTTAAGAGTGTTTCCATCAATTTCCCTACTACTGATGTACTACTCACTGGTCGATAGTTGCTTATCTCTTCCTTCCACTTATGTGCAGTGGGACTGGTTCGCTATTTTCCAGTCCTCTGGGATTACTCCAGTAGCTAGTGACTGGTTGAATAATTTCTGTTAATGGTTTTCCCAGCTCCCCTTAAAGCTCTTTTAGTATCCTTGGATGTATCCCATCTGGCCCCATTGATTTATCCACTTTTAGTTTTGAGAGTTCTATTAAATGTACTTGTTTCTCCCTCATTTTTCTGACTATACTTGCAACTAAACTGTGACCCCTTCTCCTCTTTCAGCAGTGAATACTGAGCAGAAATAATTAATATGATCTGATATTACATTGTCTCTGTCAAGAAGCCTTCCACTATCTCTATTTTTAGTCCTCTTATGCTGGGTACACACCAGGACGGCTAGGGCCCGATCCCCTCAATCTAGATCCAATTCCGACCAATTGGATGTAGATTGGGCCCTTTTTTTTCCTCTACCTCCCCATGGCAGCCAACTCATGGGTTAAGTCCCGAAGGGTAGTACTCTGGAAGGAAACAAAAAAGAACACTGGCCCCTATATAAGCTCTACCTCCTTAGGACTCAGTGTCTTTTTTTTTCCTTCCAGGGTAGTGGAAGGGCTTACCCTGAGCTGCAGCCCTCTCCGCTGCCTAGAGCAGTCGGGGGTGAGGCATGGATTGAGGAAAAAACGGGTCCCCGCTGTCGAGGGCAGTAAGGGGTACCTGAGGTCTGCTGGAACCTGCCGGAGGGAGCACGCTCGTCCGTGGTAATGGCGGCGGACATGGGCTGGTGCAGGTCGAGTCCGGCGTGCGGCGTCTGGGGCAGGAGAGAAGGCGCTGAAGCCGGGCGCCCGTCGGGCGGAAGCTGGGTGTCCGGCATGTAAGCGTCTGACGTCAGCGCCACGCAGGGACGCAGGAGCTGGGCGCCCGTCGGGCGGTGAGCCCAGTGGCTATGTGCGGCGGGCGTCTGACGTCACGGACGCGCCGCACGCACCGGGGGGCGCGTCATTAAGGCGCCGGTAATCTTTAAAAACGGAGCATGAAGCTCCTAAAAGCGGGCCAGCAAGCTCTTTGAAGCCAGTGAACGGTGAGAGCTGATAGACTGCGGGGAGCAGTGAAGTGTACGCACGCAGTATTCCAGCAGACGGTAAGACTCCGCTGACAGCATTAGCTGGAGGAGTTATCATCATCCTTACTCTGTGTTATTTGCTTTAGCTGCAGGCTTAAAGCTGTCACTATGGATGAGGGGAAGAAGCAGCACAGAAAGTCAGGGTAAGCCATAGATAAGCACTGGTTGGTGAAGCAGTTCGGGTACTGACTGTGATATATGTGTTTTAGGTCAGACACAAGCAAGGGGCAGGCTGAGGCAAAGGCCAAGCACAAGAAACACCATCCTGCCAAGTGCAGTTTGTGTGACAAGGCCCTGCCGGATATGTGGATAGGCTCCTCGTGTAGCGCCTGCAAACTAACCCAACAGATGGGTATGCCCCAGATGACCGAATTGGTGTCTATGCTGAAGACAGCGTTGGCGGACACGTTTATGACAAAGCAGGATGTGGAAAAAATGCAGGCAAAAAGGAGCAGAGCTGAGCTCTCAGGGGGATCCCAAGACTCGGCAGAAGGACCGGCATTCAGAGAGGAGGAAATGGAAGAAGGAGAGATAGCGCAGGATAAAGCAGAGGCTGACTTTAACCCAGTGTTATTGGAGAACCTGTTGGTTCTTATCAATAAGTCTCTGAAAATAGAAGAGACTCAGGGGGAAGAGAAATTGCAGGACCTGCTGTTCCAGGACAAAAAGAAAAAAAGTAAAACATTTCCGTTAACAAAGGCGTTGAAGGAAATGGTGGACGAAGAATGGAGGCACCCGGATAAAAAGGTGGCGGTGCCACTTAGGGTAGCCAAGATGTATCCATTCGAGAGTGAGCAGGTGAAACACTGGGAGGAAGCCCCGAGGGTTGATGCGGCGATTGCAAGAATTTCCAAAAAGACGACGCTCCCTCTGGAAGACGCGAACAATTTTAAAGACGCGATGGAAAGGAAGATGGAGGTCAGTCTGCGGAAGCAGCATGTCACCTCGGGGGCAGCAATCAAGGCGGCCGCAGCCATGGCGGTAACAGCCAGGGTAATGAGGTCCTGGTGTCATGACCTAGAGTCAGACACGCTGGATGGAATTCAGAGGTCAGATCTGATAAAGACCATCCAGAACATTCAGATTGCCGTGGAGTTTATGTGTGATGCGTCTGTAGATGCGGTGAAGTTAGCGGCAAGATCAAGCGCCACGATGGCAGTAGCAAGAAGAGCGCTCTGGCTTAAGCCATGGGCAGCAGACACACAGTCGAAGCAGAAACTGCTGGCCCTACCATTTCAGGGTCAGTATCTATTTGGCTCCAAGCTGGATGATATCATCACCAAGATCTCGGGCGGCAAGTCGGTGTGGCTGCCGCAGGATAAGGGGAAGAAACCCTTTTTCAACAGGTCACTTAAATTCCAGTCGCAGGACTTTAAGGAAGCAAGGGCGTATAGACCGGGGAGAAGCTTCAGAAGGTCCTGGGCGAATCGGAGCTTTTTTCGAGGCCAAAGGGGCAGAGACGGAAGGTATTCCGCAAAGCACTCTACCCAATGACGCCAGAGAGACAGTTGGGGGCAGACTGCTGCAGTTCAAGCAGATTTGGTCCCAATCCGTCCAGGACAAATGGGTACTGGACATAATAGAATCCGGGTACAAAATAGAGTTTGCGAAGTTCCCCGGTTACTGGAGGACGGAGTCTCCAATACCCCGGGAGCCGAGAGAAAAGGCCGCGTTACTGGACAGTTTACAAAAAATGATCAACCAGAAAGTAGTGATCAAAGTGTCAAAGGAGCAAGAATGGAAAGGTTGCCAATCAAGATTTTTTATAGTCAGAAAGCCTTCAGGAGGCTTCAGAACGATCCTCGATTTGAGAAGAGTAAATACGTTCATCATAACGAAAAAATTCAGGATGGAGTCACTAAGGTCTATCCTACCGGATATTGTGGAAGGGTCATTTCTGACCACAATAGACCTTCGGGACGCATATCTGCACGTACCAATATACGCAGGGCACCACAGGTATCTGAGATTTCGTCTTGGAAATGTAACATATCAGTTTGTCGCCCTGCCTTTCGGCCTGGCTACGTCCCCAAGGACATTCACAAAGGTGCTGGTGGTGTTGGTCGCCAACCTGCGGCAGCAGGGGATCTGCGTGTGGCCATACCTCGACGACTTGTTGATCATGGCCAGGACAAGGAAAGAGGCAGAGAGGAGTACGTCCCAAGTAAAGCAGTACCTGGAACAACACGGGTGGTTGATAAACCAGGAGAAGAGTCAGCTCGTCCCGGCAAGGGCGGCAAAATATCTGGGTGTCTGGATAGACACGAATCGCATGACGATCAAGCTAACGGAGGACAGAAGACAGAAGCTAAGACGCGAAGTATCCTCTCTCCTAAGCAAAAAGAGCATTTCGTCAGGGGACTGCATGAGAGTGCTAGGACTCATTTCGGCGGCTCTAGATGCAGTGCAATGGGGCCGATTCCATATGAGGGCTTTCCAAGGCTGTTTTCTTATGCAGTGGGACGGCGATGGAAAAAACAAGTCCCAAAGGATTGTCCTGTCGAAAAGGGCGCGTCAGGATCTAGCATGGTGGTCGGACAGACCGAGGCTAGAAGAGGGGAGAGTGTTCGCGGTGTCAGAACAAAAAGTGGTGACCACGGATGCCAGCCTGACAGGCTGGGGAGCGGTCTGTGGAGAACAGATAGTTCAAGGGGTCTGGACCCAGGAAGCAAGAGCCAAGCACTCAAACGTCCGGGAGATGAGGGCAGTGCTGATGGCCTGCATACACCTACAGAAATGCCTAGTGGGAAGAGACGTTGTCGTGAGGTCCGACAATCAGTCGGTGGTGTCTTACCTAAACAGGCAAGGGGGGACAAAGAGCCGAGAGCTCATGTCGGAGGTATCGGAAGTAATAGCTTGGGCAGAGAGCCACGTAAACAATCTCACGGCGGTGTTTGTGGCAGGCAAGGAGAACCTGCAGGCGGACAGCCTCAGCAGGCAGCTTGTGCAGCCGGGGGAATGGGAGTTGTCCCCGGAAGTGTTCGAGCAAATCGTAAAAATGTGGGGTCAACCTCAGGTGGACCTCATGGCCACCAGGAGAAACGCAAAGCTTCAGAGATTCTTCTCAAGGCATTGGGAGCCGGGGGCAGAGAAGCAGGACGCACTGACATCAGTGTGGGAAGCAGAATTTGTGTACGCGTTTCCACCCTTCCCAATAATAGCAAGGCTGCTGAGGAAAATTCAACAAGAAAGAGTGACCGCAATAGTGATCCTTCCGTACTGGCCAAGGAGACCGTGGTTCTCCAAACTGCTGGAGATGTCGATAGCAGACCCATGGCACCTGCCGGATCTGAACAACCTAATAGGTCAGAACAGGTTATGGAAGGCGCAGCCCTGCACCTGGAAACTGACGGCATGGCTGTTGAGACACGTATGTTAGAGAGGAAAGGTTTTTCCAGTAGAGTGGTAAGGACCTTGCTCGAGGCCAGGAAAAAATCTACGTCCATTACGTACCATAGAATTTGGAGGAGGTACGTGGAGTTCTGTAAGTCAAGAAACAATCAGGCAAAGGAGATAGGCGCGGTGCTGGAGTTTCTACAGCAGGGTCTGGACAGGAATTTGTCCGTTAGTTCAGTTAAGGTGCAGGTCTCGGCTCTGTCGGCCATGCTGGACTGGAGACTAGCAGATAATAAGTACGTTCAAAGATTTATTCAAGCAGCTAAGAGGATAAAACCGTCATTCCATAACCCGCTGTCACCTTGGGACCTCAATCTGGTCTTGAACGCGCTAGTAGAAAATCCTTTCGAGCCTATGCAAGAAGTATCGTTGAAACTGCTTACTATGAAAGTGGTGTTTTTAGTAGCTATCACATCTGCAAGGAGAGTATCGGAACTCCAGGCCCTTTGGGCAGAAGAACCCTTCTTGAACTTTTTTCCTGATAAAGTAGTTCTAAGGACGAATCCGCGGTTTCTGCCCAAGGTGGTGTCCACCTTTCATATTAATCAGGAGATTGTCCTGCCCTCGTTCTGCACGAACCCCGCTAACTCAAAGGAAGAGAGGCTACATACGCTAGATGTGGTTAGGGCGCTAAAAATATATTTAGAAAGGACCAAATCTCACAGAAAAACAGAAAGGTTGTTCGTGCTTACCGAGGGGAAGAATAAAGGGCAGGGGGCCAGCAAGACTACGATCTCAAGGTGGATCAAATCCTGTATTCTGGAGGCGTACAGAGTTAGGGGTCAAGACCCGCCGATGGGCTTGAAGGCTCATTCAACGAGAGCAATGTCGGCCTCCTGGGCGGAGAAGGAGGCGGCGTCAATTCAGGAGTTATGTAAGGCGGCATGCTGGGCCTCAGTACATACCTTCACCAGACATTACAGAATGGATGTAGCGGCGTCGGCGGACGCCCGGTTTGGTAGGAAGGTGCTGAGCGCAGTTGTTTAAGTAAGGTGATGTAACCTTATTTTTATTATTTTCATTATATTATCAGTATTGTGTTATTATGCCCACCCAGTGTGGTAACTGCTTGGGTATTACCCATGAGTTGGCTGCCATGGGGAGGTAGAGGAAAGTACAGATTCCTACCTGTTAATATGCTTTCCTCTACTCCACCATGGCAGCATTATCCCGCCCGGTTGTTGGTGGTTATGTTTTAAGTTGATGTATAATGGTGTGTTGTGTGCTATTTAATCAAGACACTGAGTCCTAAGGAGGTGGAGCTTATATAGGGGCCAGTGTTCTTTTTTGTTTCCTTCCAGAGTACTACCCTTCGGGACTTAACCCATGAGTTGGCTGCCATGGTGGAGTAGAGGAAAGCATATTAACAGGTAGGAATCTGTACTTTCCCTGTTCTGGTCCGATCCCGATCCGATGCGCGGGGCCGCAGGTAGGATCTCAATGACTACCATACAGCCGGGTGCGGGTCGCCATAGGATCGGACCCGCTCACGGTGCACATCGTGAGCGGGTCGTGCCCCCCCGCGTCACCGTGAGCGGGTCGGACGAGACACTGGCGACCCGCTCACGATGTGCATCGTGAGCGGGTCGTCGTGGTGTGTACCCTACATTACTCCACTTTCAGTTTTTATTCCTTTTCATGATAAACCTAAAAAAAAAAAAAAACTTAACCATTTTACAAAGTGACTGGGCAATTTTCTCCTAAGCCTGTGCTTTTGCACATCTGATGACCTTCTTAGCCTCCTTCTCTCTAACAAAATACACCACTTTGTCTTCATTATTCTGCATCTGCTTTTATTTCTTAAAGGCCAACTTTTTTGCTTTCACAATACTTGCTACTTTCGCAAACCAATTAATTTTTCCCACTTCTCCTGCACTCTTTCAAAGTTCCTCCACTCTGCCAAAGGATCCCTTACAGAGTTTCCCATCTCTACAAAATCAGCCTTCCTAAAATCTAACCCCTTTTTGTTTTTGTGTGTGATGAGTGGGTCTCTGTCTTTATTCTGAACCATACTACTTGATGGTCACTGGATCCCAGCCGACTATGATTGGTGTCTTTGACACTAAATTTAGCTCCTAGTATAGGTGTTCATTTTGGTACAATTTAGGTTACAGTTTATTAGGCATTAACCATTTCAGGTCCAACACCTATTTAGGCTCAATAGCCCTAGCGCTAGTAGCAGATCCAATGGTGAGACACTTTAAAATAAGAACATTAACATCGTTCAACCTACAATGCAGACCGTTTTTGAAAAAATAATTACAATTAATTTAAACATTTAAACCAGACTGTTTGAATTGCCCGACGGGGGAAATAGCGACGGGCACCTATTCAATGCTGTCTTGCCTGATGGCATTGAAGAGGCAGATCGGCAGAAAAGGCCCAACTTTAAAAGATGTCAGGCACGTTTTGTCGATGCCTGCCGTGAATTGTCACGATCGCGGCCGAATTTTGACAATCCTCGGCTGTTTACGCGGACACGCCCCCTTTTCGCAGATCGACAGGGGGGGACTTTGACTCCCGCCTGGCGATATGCGGCCGAGCATAATGAAAACAGGCCAGGGTCATGGCTTTCAGGACAGATCGACAGTCGTGATCCAGGATTAAATACCCCCATAAGACTGCAAGAACAATCATTTTAAAATAACCATGTGATATGACTATCCTCCTTAAATGTTCCTTTAGTATATTGCCAAATGTTATAGATTTATTTATTAACCGTATATTATATAGCGCCGTATATTCCGTTGCGCTTTACAATAGGATTTCCCATCATGATGGATGCACTAAACCATTTTTCTGTTGGAACACTGACAATGATTTCACAACTAAGTAGTTTTGCTGCCATTATTCTTCGCCATTGTTTCAGCTCAGTGCTTTGACAATGATCTTTTTAGCACTTCATCTTCTCACATGGTCAAAGTGCAGAGGAGGACGATTTTTTTTTTTCTTTTCACACCAATATTGCACAACCGTTCTAGAGCTGGTGCAGATAACTGGTGGCGGCAGCTATGACACACAGCATACTTAGTTTGCTTGCACTGCATTTATTCCATACACGCAATGCGGCTCCGGTGCATTGCTCTAAATTGTAGGCTGAGCAGGTCCACCATTCGTGCAGATGTAAAGGCCCCCATACACATGGGCAATATTGTGATTTGGGCAATTTACATGCCATTTCAGTGATAAATCACATGTACAGTGCCCAGATTTCAGGTACATGACAAGAGTTGCGATGCAATGTGCGCATTGCATCGCACCTCCTAGGTCGCACCTGCAGCCATAGAAATCCGTCGCAGGTCATCAGACCTCCGCAGCTGACCGCGCAAGGCATCGCTACTGATGCTGCGAGGTCTCTTCCGAGTCCAGCCACCTCCCTCCCCACTCAGTGGCCGCTCAATCCTCATGAAGCTGCTGCTTCCACTGTCCCTCAATGCTTTTATATTTTTATTACAATGGCATCAGCTCGCCACCCACAGCCCAGAGGTGGCGGGGACGGTCTCTTTATTGGGGGAGGTCCAGGGGAGATCACCTGCCAACTAGTTTTCTGAATAGATTTTTTTTTTTTTTTTTTACTCTCTCGCTGCTACCCAGGACCCTGCTCTCCCCGGTCCCTGCTCCCCACCTGCCGCTACCCCAGACCCTGCTCCTCCTGCTGCCCCCCCACCCCTCTTGCCGCTCCCCCTTGTTACATGTGATAAATTGCATCCCATTTATCACATGTAAAAAATGGCACATCAAGGGCCAAATCTGATCAAGCTCACTCAAGGAAATCAGGGCCGACTTGTCTTTAGGATAAGTCGGCCAAATGTATGGGGGCCATAAACATTTGCAGGTAACCTGTCCCCATCCAGGCACTGTGAGATTAGTCAGACTTTGTCCTGTGATCTGCAGAGCTACAGCTTCCCTGCCTCTGCACATTTTTCCAGCTATGGAAACAAATGGAATAAATCTATCTATTTTGTTTTTCTGTTCTCAGGGGTCCGCTGATCCACTAAACAGCGCTTTCCACCTGACGTACAACATGGTACTGAACCTCTTACGTGTGGAGGAAATTAACCCTGAATACATGTTGGAGAAATCCTTCTATCAATTCCAGCATTACAGGGCCATACCCGGAGTAGCGGAAAGTAAGTGCTTACCATAATTTATTATTTTACAGTTACTTATATAGCGCACACATATTCCGCAGCACTTTACAGAGTATAGTTGAACATTCACATCAATCCCTGCCCCAGTGGAGCTTACAATCTATATTCCCTACCACATGTACACGCACACAGACATTCTAGGGTTAATTTTTGTTGGAAGCCAATTGACCTACCAGTATATTTTTGGATTGTGGGAGGAAACTGGAGTACCCGGAGTAAACCCACGCAAGCACGGGGAGAATATACAAACTCCGCACAGTTAGGGCCATGGTGGGAATTGAACCCATGACCTCAGCACTGTGAGGCAGTGATGCTAACAATTACACCACCCGTGATGCCCTTAGCATCTGGAGATTCTCCATTACTTCGCAAACCGTTGTCGGTAAGCTAAACCTGTTAGTCATTATCTGACCTTCCTCTTACAAGGTAGTGTACAAATATCTCCCTAATCCCAGTACCATCCGCCCTGGGGGATGGCTTCATACAGCCATACTTGGTTCTGTATGAAGCCAGCTTTCTATTGGTCCTCAAACTTGTTCCCTTTTTGGCTATTTTAAAGGGGTACCATAAAAAAAAATCTTTACGTTCTCTACACCTTGGGCGCAGCAGTGCAGTGACTATCATGGGATTCAAAAAAAAAAACACCTGAGATTGTCCAGCATCCCCTACGACCAGCAATCTCAGACTCCATTACATCCCAGCCCATGAGAAAGCGGTTATTCTATTTGAAACCATAATGCAAATAGGTCTACTAAAGCGATTTTTACCAATGTATATCGCACCTGATTAACGCCTGTTATCGAACATAATGTTTTCTTTTTAAACTGAATCTGACCACAAACGTCCTGCTTTGCAGAGGTGAAGAAATTGGAGGAGCAGTATAATGGTATACACATTCCCAACGAGGACAGCGTGGTGACCTACTACAAAATCCGCCAGCAACTTGCTAAACTCGGCAAAGAGATAGAAGATTACATCCACAAACCCAAATACTGCCTTCCGTTTCTGCAGCCAGGGCGCTTGGTTAAGGTAGGGCTGTATTGAGCTGCTGCCTTAAGGTGCACACCCGAATCCCTGAGCGCTGTATCTTGCCCGAGTGCACCAACTTCCAAATACCCAAATGTCCCCGACTATCTGAATGCCTGAGCGTCCCTGCTCCCAAATGCTTAAATACCCGGGTCCCACAGATCTTTAGCTGCATCTTCTGATCTCCCCGGCAGCAGGTAAGATCAAAAGATCCAGCTATAGATCTGTGGGAGTGCGCGTTCCCCCTCCCACTCTCGCTCGATAGGTAGATCTATCTACCTATCTATCATGTGTGTGTATATCTCTGCCCATCTTACATTTTCATAACATTTGGATTAAATAAAGTTACCTTATGCTGTGAGTCATGTTATCAGATCCATCTGATTACTGTAAGTTATGTACCATGCAATGACTATGGGCCTGATTCAGGGATGTACACTTTAACTATTGCTAAAATGTACATCTTTGTGCTAAATATGTTAAAGCATCTGGAGTTTATCTGTAATATCTCCAAGCGGCAGGATCGTCGTGCTAGGGGCAAGGCCAGCACCAAGGTAAGCTGCTGGGCTGCTCCCAGCCTTGGTGCACCCCCTAGCCCCAGTTCACAAGGTGAATGGCTGCCGCACAGAGGTATCCCATCCAATCACCTCCTCCCTGCCTCCGCTGCTGTCTGCGCCCCCCGCCCAACCTCCGTACTGACCGTAGGACGCTGCAGTAGGGAGGTTGGGCTCCCCCATTGGTGTAAACGGGAGCCGGGTCGGATGACCCTGCATAACAGTTTACACTGCCCCACCACTCTGGTCCTCCCCGTGTTCCACCCTGGTCAGGACATGGGTAGTATTCGCTGGGAAATGTTCTCGGATTTTTTTTTCAGCTGCCCCTTTTACACCGACGTTGAACTGGGTCCTTGAAGGGTTTGCTTCGGGGTAAAAGGAGTGTGAGTGGAAATTCACATCCGTACTATATTGTATATGGCTTTCCTTAGAACTACCTTCTGCACAGGCAGCTGTTACTTAGGCATTTTCTCAATAAATTCGGTCACCCTTTGGGTCAAATGTAATAGGGTGGGAGAATCAGAAAGTGAAAGATTTTGGGAGAGGTTTCCCATTGTTTTAAAGCAGTAATCATTTCCATGGCAAAATCAACCTGGTTTTTCATTGTAAATAATTGCCGCTTTAACAAAATCTTTAGTTTTCTAATTCTCTCACCATATTACATTTGGCCCTTTTGTTTCTCTGTCAATTGGATTCCAATGTGACTGCTTTTTGCATTAGTCCTGGGTACATTTTATAGCCTTTGACAGAGGGCTCCACCATGAACTTGGGTTCATGTTCAGTCATACGTGGTGTAATTTTGGAAAGAAGAGAATGGTAATTCTGCAGCCGTCTGTGTGTCTTACATCTTACTGCTCCTCTTTACAGGTAAAGAATAAAGAGGATGATTTTGGATGGGGTGTAGTGGTAAACTTCTCCAAAAAATCAAACGTAAAGGTAAGTCCTACTTTTATTTACTGATGATAAAGTTCTCATGTTAACTTTTTAATAGAAACTCGTTCAGTACGTGGATTAATAATGTAACTATGTCAAATAATTTGTCCTTTCATCCAATGGTGGTCACTGGGACCACGGTGGAGCTGCAGGAGTCCTGGGCACCAAAGTGTTAACAACTTTGGGAGCAGCACAGGCTCCTCCCCATACCTTACGGGAAGCCAGTTTTTTTTTTCTTATTTTGGCAAAGAGGGCATGTGTTTTTTTTTTTTTTTTTTTAGGGTCAGTTAACCCCTTTATTTTATTTTTTACTTATTTTTTTGGTACTTATGTAATATTTGGGCTCCTGTTTTTCTTATGAGACCGCGTCCGCTCGCCACGCTTCGGGCACGGTAGCTCGCTGCACCCCCCCACACTATATAACATCAACTCCATGCGTAGTTGGATAGTAGGGGTATGAAAAAATGGGGTGCATTTAACATGGGAGCCCAGATAATACAGAAGTACCATTTTTTTTGTGTGTGTGTTTCTCGGCTTCCAGTAGTTAGTTACACACTGTAATGCTGCCTGCTTCATCGTAATATCCAGCATCTGACCTCTCCTGGCAGAGCTGCACAGTTGCTTCTGTGATACCACTAGAGCACCAGGGACACTGCCGTGGTCATTGGGCCATATTGACGTGATGTCCTTGGGGGTGGAACCCTTTTCTGTTCTCTTTACCCCCACACTTTTGGCTGTTTCCTGTACTCTGCCCTCTTCCAGATGCTGGGCAGCCATTTTACTTCATTTATCTACATGCCTGCCCTATACCTGTCTTGTGCCAGTTCCTATTTGGTGGACACCTTCCTCACTTGGTGATTTGGGATATTTGAGAATTAAGCATTTAAATGTTTTGTGTGCATATATACTTAGTTCTTTAATGTTACAGTAGGTTTTTTTTTTTTTCTTATGGTGGCTCAGATTTTTGCCTTTTGTAGTTTCAGATAGGAGTGTCTGCCATTATACTTGGTTAGATACATAGGTATTGCTGTTTACTTTTTTATATAGGCTTATAATGTTTTATTCATTCTCAGATCAGTACATCTCTTCAAAACATTTCATATACTCTTAGGGGCTTGTTTTTCTTACTGTGCATACTTATTAGTTGGGCATTACGCTATACTGTGTGTCTGTGTTACTTCCATTTCAGTAACGCAATGTCTTCCAAGGAATTATGGGCATGTGGCCCTCCAGCTGTTGTGAAACTACACATCCCAGCATGCCTTGCCATAGTTTTAGCATTCCCTACTAGCAAAACTGTGGCAAGGCATGATGGGACTTGTAGTTTCCCAACAGCTGGAGGGCCATAGTTTGGACATGCCTGTCAATTACATCATCTGTGTACATTGAAAACAAGAGGACTGGGTCAGGGGGTATCCACTTTGATGTTTAAAAACAAACAAACCCTTGAATGAACTTCCAGACGTATAAAACAAGACCCAGGGAGACCGATGGCTACAACAGGAACCTCATCCTAGCCAGGGTTTGAGAGCTCCAGGTGGGTTCCAGCTCTTCCACAGGGTGCGTCTAGCCACCGGATGCGTTTCATTGTTTTCACAACATCCTCAGGGAAGAGGACTATGAACTTTTTGTGTATTCGTATATATTTTAAAAAAAAATTGTATGTGTTTTTGGAGTGCTGCACCATGCTTTTTCCACAATATATAGATTTGCTTTTTGTTGCTCAGATCACATACAAACATGTGAATTCCACCTGGTGTCCAACCCGCACCAATACTGTGTATTCTCAGTATGTGCTCCATCACACACTCCGTGCAAGGCAGATGCGAGGACGAGTCTTACACATGTAATGTACCGGCCGGGGGGCCTCTCAGTAGTTAAACAGCTGGATCAGGACACATCTTGCATTTCACAATTGACAAAATGTTCTCAGAAATGATTGCACGAAGCATCACGTTCCAGATGTCTCTTAAGCTTTTGTAATGTCTATTTTGTTGTTTTCATCTTAGCCGAATACTGGAGATTTGGATCCTATTTACGTTGTGGAAGTTTTGCTGAACTGCTGTAAAGAGAGTCTGAAAAATGCTGCCACAGAAGCTGCAAAGCCTGCAAAGCCAGACGAGAAGGGGGAGATGCAGGTTTGTGCCCTTTATCTGTTACGTTCTGGATTATACACCGGGAGACTACAGTTCTACATTCACAGCGAACTGTAACCTTGGCTTTATTTACAGTAACAAACAATCCTGTGAACCAGAATTACACTGTGTGTTTTAGATATCGGTCTCGATTTAAGCAACGATCACTTGTTAAGGTATCGGGCACCATAGCTAGAGGAGGTAAATGGAGATGTTTTCTCCTAGCGCAGGAACCTTACTAGAAGCTACATTTTCTATTCGTCTCTGGGTAGCCCAATTGGCATGGCGGCAAAAATGGCCGCATATTCACCAAAACCACATGAATTTTGTGGCAAATTCACTGATTCGTGCAGGCTTTTGGTGACGCTGGATTTTTCACCCGGGTGAAAAAAGGGTGTCTCTCTACGAACGAATAGAGAGAGCGAATACTGCACTTTTTTCAGCCTGGCATTGAATACCCCCCTTAGTTCGCTCAAGATATGTCCCTAAAACTGACTTGCATTCAACTCTTAGGGGGATATTCAATGTAAGGGTCATGGCGGTCGAGCTTGCTAGACCGCCGCGGCCCAGTCCCATTCTCGGTCAGCTCAACCGAGACCATGCAGGCGGGAATCATTATCCCGCCTGCTGGGGACCGAGAAGGGGGCTTGGCGGGAATCATTATCCCGCCTGTTGGGGACCGAGAATGGGGCGTGGCCGTGAGTTGCGGCCGGGAAGAGGCGAGCTGCAGCCGGCCGACAGCTTGTGGTGTTGGGCTCGTTCTGCCGAGATACCCTGCTCAATGCTGTCTGGGAAGACAGCATTGAATAGGGCCCGGCGGGCATCTCCCCATCGGGAAATGCTCGCCGGCAATTGAATACCCCCTTTAATCCGCCCCATTGGGTGAGACTAAGACATCTGCTTTCTATTTATAAAAGAATACAATTGTAATTAATCTATAGTTAATTAATCGTTGGGAGATTTTCTGTCTCTTCCAGAGGAAAAACCTTGACGTAAACCGTCATTTCTTGCAATAAGTCTGACTGGGCTGTTCAGTGATTCTTCTTATGAACTGTTCCTAAGCCCTAGAGAAGTCTGCAATGCCGCTGTTCGGTACAGCACAGTGTACATTACATTAAGATTGCAGCTTACTGTGAGCTTTTCCACATATGCAACCTCATACAAGTACTGCTCCCGTGCTTGTGTGTATAAGGATTACGTGGCGTGCAGTATAAACTGGTTTAATAGTAGACCCGTCAGAATAAAAGAACATAAATGGGCCAAGAGTCAAGTTTTGCAGCCTTTGGAGTTTGGCATCACATAAAACTGCACATTTGGATGCCACATGTGGAATTTATTTAATAAATTGTACTGGGATTGAGCTGGAAACATTCCAAAATGTTGTTACTTCACTTTCCCCGTGACTTCCTGTAAAGATACTGATCGGTTTATACAGAGAGTACACTGATAATAAATATGGGTCCAGGAAGGTTTAATCCAGTTCTTTAATGTAAGATTTTCATAAACGGTCTCCACACATGTCATAATGATAAAGCACACAATTGTGGATGTGACCTCCATGGGCTTATCAACGTTCCGGCCATCTAAAGGAAACTACGACCCACCTAAATACTGCTTCCTGTCACATGATTTTATTGTGTCTCCATTTATCCAGTATCTTGTGTGTGTTTGTGTTTTTTTTTTTTTTTTTTCTTCCTATTTCTATTCCCAAAAATAAATCTACTGTTGTTGTTGTTGTAGTTAAATTTATCGCCTGTCAGACAGGAAATTGGCTGCAGCCTTGTTTTGGTAAACTTCATTTGAAACGGTGCTTTATTTGGGAGCGTCAAAGCTGAGTTTTTCAAACCCGATTCTCAGGATCCCTAGTGGTGCGTTTCCTTTCCATTTGGCCGGTGCACAGGTGTAGTTATTATGTACGGTCACATAGTAAGATGTGTTTTATTATTAATGGTTTGTTATATAGCGCACACATATTCCGCAGCGCTTTTACAGAGAATATTTCAACATTCACATCAGTCCCTGCCACGAGTGGAGCTTACAATCTATATTCCCTACCGCATATACACGCACAGACGTTCTAGGGTTAGTTTGTTGGGAGCCAATTAACCTACCAGTATATTTTTGGATTGTTAGAGGAAACTGGAGTACTCAGAGGAAACCCACGCAAGTATGGGGAGAATATACAAACTCCACACAGTTAGGGCCATGGTGGGTAATGACCTCAGTGCTGTGAGGCAGTAATGCTAACCATTACACCAGGTATTTTCACCCTATTTACCTTGCGGCACACTAAATAAGATTTTTAAATTGCGAAGGCACGCCATGAGATCCCCACATGACAAAAGGAAAAAAAAAACCTATTGGCCCTCATATAAAAAACAATCACACTGGTCCCCACAGGTAATAAAAAATAAAATACAATGGTCCTTTTACATGAAAAGAAGAGACCAGTAAAGTTGAACTGGTGGTGGCTGTAAACTGGTGTGGGCATCTCTAGATATGGGTGCACACTTGAGAACAGCTGTATTCAGTCCTGATGCTGGGCATGCACTGTCAGACCTTTCATTTCTGACGAGCTGAAACCATCAGATATTGAGATCAAACATTGTGATACCTGTGTACGGCCACAATATATGCTTTCCTACGCTGGGCAAGGTAAGCAGCCCGCGTTCCTCCCATCTGAAGGTACAGGAGAAATGCTGGGTAGTTGGCTGTGGTAGCACATACACTGCCATATGTGGTTGACTAATTATCCAATCTCCTGGACACGCTGAACAGTTTTAGAGTTCCGGAAAACACTAATTCTGTCGCAGCATACAATTATCTGCGCAATCTGCCGATATCCCAGCATAACTGGTATGTTCTAAAGAAGAACTGGTGATCTGTTAGGGGTCCTGAGAACTAAGTTTGAGAAACGTTGCTCTATATCAGGGAGGAACATTTTGGCCCTCCAGCTGTTGTTGGGATGTATAGTTCAACAACAGCTGGAGGACCAAAAGTAACCCCATCCCTGCTGTAAATCATATTTTACTAGTTTTGGCTTGTCTTAAAAAGAAAAAGAAAAAAGTGTCGACCCTTACCATGTGTTTCCAAAGATATCCCAAAACATTTACACAGGGGCCCTTATTCTGTTCACTCACAAAGACAAATTCCTTCTCAAAGGGACAAAACCATGTGCACTGCAGGTGGGGCAGATGTAACTTGTGCAGAGAGAGTTAGATTTGGGTGCAGTGCAGCATGGTTTCGTCCATTTGAGACGAAATTTGCCTTTGCTAGTGAACCAGAATAATGACCTGGATCCTTACTATATATTATATAAATAGTGCTGTTAGTCATTCAATGGCTCTGACACATGGCGAGAAGAGTTATTTAGGACTTGCATATGACGGTTGCCAGTCTCCTGGGGCCCATAAGGCCACAGGGCAAATGTCCTTTAAAAAAAAAAAAAAAAAAAAAAATTCCCTAAATATATAAGATCACCCAGGCACTCGGTCAGCTTCCCAGTGTTTGGTCCGTGTTATGTATGTGTGCACTTAATTGAATGTAAAGATTAATCACAACAGAGACCGAGCTGTTCTCCGTGAAACGTCCTGAAGCTGTTAAATAACTGTAATTTGTCTTCCGGTGCAGTGTTTAACTTACTGCATTTCTGTGTACTTGATCTCTGCACAGATACTTCATCCATGTAACATTGCTTTGGGCTGTTTATACACTCAGCAGAAGTATTTACTGTATCTGCTATACACCAGTTGCTGCACATCGCACGTCATAGCGCAGATCTGACTGATTGCAGATTGCTTCGTCTGAGGTTTAAAGTAGTCCTCGGTCATGTTTTATATTAATAGATCAAACAAGGGCCGGTATAGTCTGATGCTTAAAGGTATGTTTCTGGCCTCTCATGGTCATACATGGACACTATACGAGGCTATACGGCTTCAGATGTTAACTATATTTTAAATATTTTTTGCTTTTCTATTTCCAGGTTGTTCCAGTCTTGCTGCATTTGCTGTGCGCCATCAGTAGTGTGCGTCTGTATATTCCCAAAGATCTCCGGCCGCCTGACAACAGGCATAGTGTGTTAAAGTCTATCCAGGTAATGTTACCGTAATGCTGCTTTCACATTGCCTAACTGTTTAAGACCTGGTATTTCAAAATGGTATTTAAAACGGCCTGATCCACTAAACCCCTTTCACATTGAGGGTGAAAACCGTTTAAAATAGCATTTAAGTTCCTTTCGCATTCAACCTAAAGAACACGTTTCAAGCCATAGAAAATATAGCCATTCACACTGCATAAAAAACGTCTAGAGAAATACCGGTTATCTGTAACCGGTAAATGCAGACTGGCGCTTTCACACTGCCGCTCTAACCATATTAAAAGGCACACTCGGTATATTGCCGATTTTTTTTTTTTTTTTATCGGTCTTCATCTCCGATGTCATTTCCTTAACCCTTTCACTGCCAGGTAAAGTTGTCAAAATTCCTCGGAATGACCTGCAATGTTTACCTTACACAGGAAATCGTCTCTTTTTGTTTCACTACATTATTATTTTTTATATGTTATCTCAGATGTTGGCACTCAAAGGGTTAATTTGGACTTTCACATGTTGTACCAGAATGGATGTAAGCTAATGTATATACTGGGGTTTTTTTTTTTTTTTTGTCCTTTTTAATATTATTGTTTGTTTATATGGCGCCACAAGTGTTCCGCAGCGCCTGACAATACATAGATTAGCAAAAGAACAAAACAAGAAATTTAGTGATTTACAGAACAAATGTAAATTCGGACAAGTACAGGGTAAGTAAAGGACATGTTCAGCAGCGGACACTGAGGCGATTATAACAGTGGCAGAGATCTATTCTTAGAAAAGCACATGAGGAGAGAGGGCCCTGCTCGTGAGAGCTTACATTCTAAAGGGAAGGGGCAGACAAACTGGGGTGACACAGCAGGGATAGAAGCGAACATATGTCCTTAGCTTTGAAGTCTCGCACTTGCCTAAACTGCTGGTTGCAAAACCGTTTTTGGTGATGGTTTCATTTCACATCATTATTTTTCTTCTTAAGTATGGAGTGATACAATCAAATTTATTGACCTGTTATGACCCAATGCATGTTTTCAGTGTATCCCAGTGCTGACAATGACCAAACCATCATGTTTGGGTTACTTAGACCCAACTGGGGCATCCTGATGGACAACAATCTGCTAGCGTGTAGCTCGTACACCAAAACATTGCGATTTGTTATAGCAATATTTTTTGGATACTTTTTCCAACTCCAGTTACTGGTCACATAATGATTATGCTAAATGAATGTCATAAAGCAAGTCTCGCTGGTAGAGGGAGGTCAGGGGGGATTGTGGGTAGGGGCAGCCTGCCATGTGAATGCGGGGAGGGAAACAAGGGCCGCCTTTGCCGGATAAACTCTAGGCACTGCTGTGTAGGGGAGGGTGCCTGGTGGTTACTGGGGGTTCCATGCTGCTGATCCTCTCCTCCTCCTGTGCTGATGGCAGTGTACGCCTACTTATTATTCAGTTAAGTTACTAGTTTGGCACACCGGTTTTGCCCATGTTTCAGCTTGTGGGAGTAAACGGCTGATTAGCACTTTTTTCCCATGCACTGCCAGATTCTTTCTGGAATGATATTTTCCTAGTGTATGACCAGCTTAAGATCGTGGGAAGCATTTGTATTTTCTATAACATGTATATCACCCTAGTGGGAATAATTTTGCTATACACTCTTTACTCCCTCATTTGCCAGGCATACCTGAATGCCTACTCTAGGACTGCTGCTTTCTGTACACATTAGGCAGTGTTTTAAATCCTATGCATGATGATTGGAATGTGCCGTGTGTTGGCACTATATCATTAACGATGCGTGCTCCTGTGAGTCGTTAGCAATGTCCTTTTTGTTGTCTGTACATGCAGTTCAATCTGAGGATATTGTTGGTGACAGCTATACTACTGGAATGTGGCCATTGACAATATCTATGGTAAAATCGTTTAGATTGTACCCATAATCTAGTTTTATGGAGCTCCAGTCTGCTCAAAGGAAATCTATGAAGACCTTGCATCGTTTGCAGTGTCGTCTAAGGTGTACGCAGCTTTATTTATGAGGACCATGCAAGCAATTTTGGACTACTGTGGGTATGCACGCTATATACACCCATAAACTTTAATTTGCAAGGTTAGGTGTATTGTGGTGGAAGCAGGTGTAGGTTTGGGGGTGGTGTAGTGAAGGTGCAGTATTAGGGGTGGTGTAGTGCAAGGTTGGGGGGGGGGGGGGGTAGTGTTTGAGCAGGGTTAGGGTAGTGTGTGTGTGTGTGTGTGTGTGTGTGTTTGGTGCTGCATTGTTGGATAAGGTGATCCCTGTATTTGCCCAGTATGGTGGCTGAACAATGGCATCTTCAGGCATCAAACAATTCTTCAGTAAATTACAATTACACCTGAGTAATTACCCAACCTCTCACCTGTGTTTTTTTAGGAGGTTCAGAAGCGCTTCCCCGATGGCGTGCCACTGCTGGATCCCATAGACGATATGGGTATAAAAGATCCAGGGCTGAAGAAAGTGGTTCAGAAGGTAGAAGCATTCGAACATCGGATGTATTCACACCCTCTCAACAATGACCCAAATCTGGAGTCTGTGTACAAGCTCTGTGAGAAGAAGGCCCAGGTAACACATCCGACACGTAAACGGTTTGTGCTCATGTGCGATTACCAACCAGATATCCGCGTATCGGTGCAAATGGAAACATTATTTGATCATTTAACTAAATAAAAAAAATCTCTCTCCTGACGTTCTGATAAAATACAAATCCAGAATTATTCCTGGGTGTATTTTCACTGTTCACTTAGATCCATGTTCCACTCTGAGGTAAATTTACTAATGCGTCTAAAAATTAAGAGGTGTGCCCTTGGCAACCAATCGTATTCTGTCTCTCCGTTACGTCCCAGAAAATACTAAATAAAAGACATAATCAAATTGGTTGTTATCGGCAATATTACCTCATCATTTTTAGATTTATTAAATGTATAGTTTTTGTTTTTTTGTTTGTTATTCCTGCGTTGCCTGACCTACAGAAAGCTGTGTGGTTACTTGCAGATTGCGGTGGATATCAGGTCTGCGAAACGTGAACTGAAGAAAGCCCGCACAGTGTTACAGATGGATGAGCTGAAGTGCCGGAAACGTGTGCTGAGGCGGATGGGTTTTGCGTCGTCCTCTGATGTCATAGAGGTGAAAGGGCGCGTGGCGTGTGAGATCAGCAGGTAAGCCTCCCCTGCCTACAACCAACCTTCATTATTTAGCGATCAGCATGCCTCTGTTGTGGCGTCTTACATACCAGAACATCTGTTGAATGTAGTTAGTTCATTTAGGGTAAAATTAGAAGTCCGTTTTGTGTATTTCTGTCTGTGAAATGTACGGCTCGGTGTTACAGTTCCTAATCCTGCACTTTGTGTTGCAGCGCCGATGAGCTCCTGCTCACCGAAATCATGTTTAATGGACTCTTTAATGACCTGACGGCGGAACAAGCAACAGCCCTGCTCAGCTGCTTTGTGTTTCAGGAGAATGTAAGTCCAGTTCCCAGGCGGTAGTGTCATTGCCGCAGTACTGCATGCCGTCACAAGACCATGGCTCACGTGTGTGTTGAGAGCGAGTAACTTTTTGGGTGGACCATCGTTTCTTTTAGGTTATGATAATCTGTATCGTGTTTCAGCGTAGGCATTTTATTATTATTATAATTATTATTTATTTATATAGATTTATAATATTTTCTAAGAAAAGCACATGAGGAGAGAGGGCCCTGCTCATGAGAGCTTACATTCTAAAGGGGAAGGTTAGACAGGGGGGACACAGAAGGGGTAGAAGTGGAAAAAAAAAGTTTAGGATGAGAGATGGTTGGGTTTTATGCAGGAGGGTGGGCAGATGATCGGCTCAGTCTTTAAAGTTTTAAGTCTAAAAAAGCACTGGGTCATCCAAGAGTAGATAGCATAGAAACAGTTGGCTATAAGCGTGAGGATAGAGGGAAAGAGATCAGGAGAGGTAGATTTCAGTATCATCAGCATAGAGGTGATAGTGGAAGTCTAGTGAGCGAATGAGTTCCCCCAGAGAGGACATGTAGAGATCGAGGACCAAGAATAGAATCTTGAGAGACGGCTGCTGTCAATGGAAGAGCAGGAGAGGTGGAGTCATTAGAGGAACAGCTGGGCATTTTCAAAACTGACAGTGCAAATCCAGCATTGATGGCGATAGTCCGTTATTTCCAGATGTCAGAATAGTGATATCATGGCTGAATAGCCACATTAAGCAGGCAGGAGTTGTATGTTGTGAGGTTAAGTCAGTGGTCAGGGAACTCGGTCCTCATTACCCCACGCAGTACATGTTTTGCAGGTCTCCTCACAGAATCACAAGTGAAATAATTAACTCCACCAGCGGACCTTATAAATTGTGTCTGTGAGTAATTAGTACACCTGTGCACCTGCTGGGTTACCAGCAAAACATGCATTGAGTGAGTGGGGTAATGAGGACCGAGTTCCCTGACCACTGGGTTAAGTGAACTCACTCAAATAGTGCTTTTGGTTTTCAGAGTTGTGTTTGTCTTCTGTCCTTCTGTTTCACTTCGGTAGAATGCCAGTATAACGCTGCAGTTATGTTTAAATGATGCCGCACTTTAGAAATGGCCCACAGCCTATGTAATCCTGCAGTCCTTGGCAATGTAGTAGTATTCAGCTGAATGCACAAACTAGGGGTTTGTTAAAGATGCATGTCAGTGCACATCGCTAGCGAGCTCTTCAGCATATACAATACACTTTAAGGGACCTTTTTGAGTCAATATCTTTAAAAAATAATAATTGTGTAGTGTTTTTGGGGTTTTAGGGGCAGATTTATTAAGCTTGGAGAAGAGATAAACTGGAGATAAAGAGGAGAAAAGGTAAAAGGAGATAAAGCACCAGCCAATCAACTCCCAACTGTCTTTTTCAAACACATCTGATTGGCTGGTGCTTTATCTCCTTTTATCTTTTCTCCGCTTTATCTCCAGTTTCTCTTCTCCAAGCTTAATAAATCTGCCCCTCAATGTTTTACAACTAAACCTAAAGCAAAATTCTGCCAGTACCAGGGGATGCCAACCTGTGGAACTACCTGCATGCCCTGACATATGGGGTTATTCAGACCTGATCACTGTTGTGCGAAGTTGCAATCCTTTCGAGCGTTGAATGGCCACACATGAATCGTAGCTCACATGAACAAGCAACAGACGTAGCTAACCTATTTCATCGCAATCCCCTAGATTGACTAGCTTATGGAATTGCAAGTGAATAGCGATCTATTCTTGATTCAATCGCACATTTATATCTGATCTGAATCAGGCCCATAGTTTTATTGGTAGGACATTCTAATACTGGGCCTGATTTTAGTCGGAGGTGGAAGCGGCAGCGTTGCACTAGTAAGACAAGCAGGAGGCGTGTGATACAAGTAGACACCACCTGCGATCACCACCAGTGATCTGTGCTGCATCCGAGGCCACCACACTGTCGGGCCCACGGGGTCACATAATCCTACTATCGCAATTGCCTACGGAGAGGCCAGGAAATTGGTTGCCTGCCCCTGTCCTGTTTGGTATTCCTACATACATAGCATTGGCTGTGGAGAGCTGCTGTCATGGCAGCCGAATGTTTCCAGCATTCTCACCCACTTGTCCAAAACATTTCATGTGCCTTTCCGAGCAGTCCTCGCACAGCATCCAGCTGGAATCAGGGGGCATGCCCTCGCTAAGTGCTCTGTTTGTACAGCTGTTCCTCCAGAGGAAGTTGCTGTACTGGCCTTTAGAAGTATATGGGCGAAGGGGGATGCCCTTAACAGTTGCAGCATCTATGTAACTCCAGCACATTCACCTATAACGATGCCAGGATGTCACCTTGCCGGTGATTAGTTGTCTCTGTAACGAAGTGTTCTAGCAGTCTCTGTACTAGTTAAATGGTAGACATGGCATCTGTGTGATAGTCCTGTGTCTGATGTTTTTAAAGGTAAACCGTCTCCCTGCAAGTAACTGTGATGCAGTGACGGATACCATCCCACCAACCGTGCTACCCAATAATTATATAGTTATTGGAAATCAATATACTTGGCCTTTTTAGCAACCTAAACTGTTGTTCAAACCTAAACATAACCTTATTTAACACGGCAGCGTTTTCTGATCCAACCAAAAAAAAAAAAACACAACTGGAAGAAAAAATAAGCCCACTTCCACATATGTGTAATTGGCAGCCCTGGAGAGAACCGATATGCCCTTAGTCTATATTGTGCTCTATTTGGAGGATTACTGATAACTAGGGTAGCCAATTCCCGCTCGCCACGCTTCGGGCACGTATTCCTCGTCCCCTCGCGGGGCTCGCTGCGCTCGCCACACTATATAAAATCAACTCCACGCCGCCGTGGGTAGTGGGGGTATGAAAAGGGCGGAGGATGCGTACCGCCGCGCTTCGGGTTGGCGTTGATGGTGGGGTGGCGTAAACAATTGGGGGGCATTTAACATTGACCCTAATGTGAAATCGGGTCTCGGGGGACCATTTAACATTGATTCCTATAGAAAAATCGCGTCCATCGCATGCGATTTGGTTGCATGCGATGCGATCGACGCGATTTTTTCGACCCGATGAAAAAAACGGGCGCCCACAAGTACCAAATAAATTACAGATTTACTCACATTAGCAGCTGAGACTTGACCATGCAGCGAGGACAGGAGCACGCGCAGGCTTATTTGTGGGATCGGTCATTCAAATCCCAGCAATTTTAGGGCCAAGGCCTGGCATCCCGCCAATCCTGGGATTGGCCAGCTCACTAGTAACTCGCATTGCATGTCTGCTGCATAGACCACATCGCTGTCCTCCGTTTGCCTACATTGGCTTCTGTCCAACGTTGGTGTAATGGCGATCTTATAACTAGTGGGCATATGTATGAAAGTGTGGCGAGCAATAAAGTCCCAACCAATCGGTTTCTAACGATCATGTTACAGGCTGTGTTTGAAACAAATGGCAGGAGCTGATTGGTACGTGATCTCCACTTTATCTCTCTTCAAACTTTGATAGATATGCCCCTAAGTTCCCTGTATTAGAGCTGGTTGTGCCATACCACACACCTACATGAAGGGTATAGGGTTATTGCCACTCTAAGCGCACATGTAGATGCTTAACCTAATTGTCTTATTTCTTTTATTATCGTTTCAGTCCAGTGAAATGCCCAAGCTGACGGAACAGTTGGCCGGACCTCTCCGGCAAATGCAGGTAATGTGACACAAATATGGATGGATGTTTGGAGATGTGTATATTTCACTGCATCCCGTGCAGGTGAATAAGTCTGACACATTGCCCTATCTAGAGGCTGCTACGTTACACTTGGTGTTACCAGGGAGTGATAAGCAGCCATGTTTTAGCTCCTATGCCTGACTGTTCTGTGGCGGGTGCTATGGAGACAGGAAATACCGGATCCTGTACTCTGGTAAATCTTTCCTGCTGCTTCCTGTCATATGACCATCTTCTGTTACATCCAGCGACTCCCAGCAACACGGAACCTGCCTCTGGCTGAGGACAAGAGGTTATTACTGGCAGTGTAGATCCCCTATTCAGTGCCCTACAGTGAATACTCCCCCCTTCCATCCTCTAGGGCAGGAGTATGCAACATGCATGGGACTACACGTCCCAGCATGCCCTGCCACAGCTTAAACATGCCCTAATAGCAAAAGTGTGGCAGGCCACACTATAGTCAGTGTAGTTTAGGAGCATATGTTGAATTGTAAGTATAGGGATGGCATGTCCAAACTATGTCCCTCCAGCTGTTTTAAATCTTTTAAGTCCCGTCATGCCTTGCCACGGTTTTGCTATTGGAGAATGCTATGGCACGCTGGGATGTGTAGTTTCACAACAGCTGGAGGGCCACCGTTTGGACATGCCTGATATAGAGGGTATAACAAGCCTGCAACATATTTGTGCTCTCCCAGAGTGTCCAAAGACTTGTGAATTCCATGGACTCTGGGGGAGTATTCTGTCCCACTGATCCAGGAATTGGAATTGCTGTGTGGGAAGGGTCACTTCCAATGAGAGTTGACAACTGATGGGATGGCATATTTAAAGCCTATGGGCACATGATGAGGAGTCATTATGCAGAGGTTTAGCTTGGGCAGTTCATGGTCATCCAGCACATCATGGTTTGCTGATACGCTCCACTTCCCCTGCATATGTGAGGTCACCTGATTCTCCATCACGTTGTCATAGATAGGAGTTACCTATAGGTGGGAGATTGAAGAACTCGCTGGATCTTTCCCTCCTGAGGCAGCACATGATAAATATCAGCCAGCATACCAGGCAGGCTGAACGCTGTGTATCAGCAGAGGAAATAGCTATCCTATGCCAGAACTCTGCTCCTGGCCATGCTGATGCACATAAGGAATGTGCTCCCCGCTGATAGCCTGGTGTAGTGCAGTGCCAATACTCTCCAGTCCCACATTCAGAGTCCGGTCTTCTGTGCAGTGCAGCGGTCAGATGGGTATATTAGGAGTGCGTATATTCTTCACGTTACTAGGGCAGCCCTGATGAAATGTGGTAGCTGAACCCCAGTCTGAGATGGAGTTCTGCTGATCTACGCAGCGCCTCGTGATCATTGATGGTGGATACTGGTGACTTGCTGCTCGGTGGTGTCTTGCATTAGGAGGAGGATGGAATTCCTGGTGGTGGCAATGAAGGCAGCATCTGTTCTAACCCCATTCTGGCCATAGAAGACCTCGAGGGACAGTTGAGGCCGGGAACGGTTTATATATACACACAACTAGAAATGCCATATTGGTAACTTGGTGGTTTCACAGAGGAGATGCTGCATGAATCGGTGGCTTTTTGAATATAGAGGTCAAATTGTGACCCTATAACAGCGTTCTAGCATAACCTGTGGCAGTTCTATCCAGGGTCACCCTGGAGGTTGGTATTTCCTGCTTGCTTCGTATTCTTTGTTGATTACATTCCAGTTACTCAGTTCAGCCTGACAGTCTGTGGTGTTACCTAGAGCTGACCTGGATGAGGATGTAACTACGGTGGAGCTGCTAGTCTCCCTCTGACCCCTGTGTCTTCTCCTTGTTCGTCTCAGTAGTCTGTAGATTTAGGACCCTTTAGCTGTGGAGGTATCCTTACTTAATTGTTCTAGTTCCTGGGGAATAATTATTCTGCTGCTCGCCAGTGGTGCTGAAAGCTCTGCGATTAGTCGCTAGTTCCCATCCTTCATACACTGTGATCCATTTAGGACTCTGCCTGTATATGGGGACTGATCTGTGGCAAGCTGTATTCCTATGTGTTGTACCCATGCAATATAGGACCACTGCCAGATCAGCATTAACCATGTAACCAAGTGGTGGAAATGTCCATCTACAGGAAATCCACAACTGTACCAAAGGTATATGGTCATTAGGTATACAAGCAGATGGTCGACGTGCCCTTTAGCGAATAACATAGTGTGCCAAACGCAGCGGTGCTACGTCTGTGTCCATGTCGACATTCGGGACAAAAAATGTGAAAAATCCCATGTCGACCTTTTGACGGTGGACCTATCCTATGTCGACCTACAGTCACGTCAACCTCGTCATGTCGACTATCATACTGTTGATCCAAACGAATACCAAATAATCCCTGCTCATTATTGCATAGGACGAAGCATTGCTTTTTACAGCAACAAATGACCTGTAATTACAGGAAGTGTCCTGAACGTTCGTTACCCAATTAGTAATCCTGTAACTGCTTCTATTACCTGGATAGGAAACAGCCCGGAGGATCGCGAAGGTTTCTGCAGAGGCCAAGCTAGAAGTAGACGAAGAGACGTATTTAAGTTCGTTCCGGCCCAACCTCATGGATGTCGTATACACCTGGGCCAACGGCTCAACATTTGCTCAAATTTGTAAAATGACAGATGTGTTTGAAGGTAAGCGGCGCTGTTCAGGCTCTGTACTCTATACCGGCTTTTATACATTGACGGCTTTTAATATTCTATATAGACGTGTGAAATCAGGGGGTCTGAATGGGGAAATGACAATGTGTGCACTAATTATTACCAGTGGTTCTAGATGAATTACATCAAGGTCTTATGGTTAGTAATGACAGCCGTAGAGTGCAGGTTGTATAATGAGCCTACAACATAAGGGGTATATATAAATGGGACCATACTGATGTGTATAACAAACAAGTGCTTGATTTACCAATATCCAGTGCTGTGTGGTAAATGAACATCAGCGCAGTGTGGTTGTGGAGCAAAAAAAGTCCCACTGCGTTTGACATTACATGGGCCTCTGCCTCAGGCCCCAATCAATTGTGTAAAATTAAACAGCACTGAACCTTCGACCGACCGAGTATGGACGGACATGACCGTTTATCGATCGTACAGAGGGAGTCGGGACAGCGTACACACCTATACAATTGAACGGCCGTCCGACCCAGAACGGAAGAACGGCCTGACTATTGTATATATGTGTACCCAGCTTTACTTCCATTATGCTGTGACACCGTGTAGAACCACAGTACGTTTTCCCACTCGTCTTGCTGAGAGCAGTTAATCCCAGTACTTATGTCACAGGGAGATAATCCATCTCCATAATGAATTTCTCCCAGCACATGGACGACTCCCACAGTCCTGCAGAGGTCATTGCACTTCTGGGGTCAGCAGTTATTGCTGACTTTATGCTGGAGGGAACCTATTCCTGGCTTTATGCCTTAAAATGCTTTTCCTTTAAATACATTTATAGTAAGCATTGGAACAGAACGGTGCAGCGTGGGGGACATAAGAGCTCACGTCTGAGCATGTAGAGACATGAGCACTTGTAATGTCCTGTACAGAGTTGTTGGTTTTTTTTTGTTTGTTTTTTCTCCACACTAGCAAAAGAAACCTTTGGTCAGGGCCGCGGAGACGTACCGCAGACTTTAGGGCTAATTCACACTCCGGTTTTGACCGGACAGCAAAAAGCCGGACAAACTTTGTTGACCGTTGTGCTTTTCACATGTATCTGCTCTGTGAGCCGGTGCTGTGTAAATTTGGGGGTGGAGATTAGCGTTGTGTGTAAAAGGCCCCCGTCTCCATCTGACACTGGCATGTTAGGACATGACAGCCCGGCAGCCATCTTTTCCAGTGGGTAGATCTGTCTGCTACGCAGCGGCCCAGACCATGACCGCCCTGTGTGAAAGGACACACAAGCTGTCCATTATTTATTTATTATTTATTTATTAACAGTTTCTTATATAGCGCAGCATATTCCGTTGCGCTTTACAATGGCAGACAGTGATACAACAAAACAGGGTATTTACAGACAGTCAAAATGTCCTTTTACATGTAGGGCACGGATTTTGGCCATTCAGCATTCTGCCGCCCCACTTGAGCCTAAGGGCTGTTTCACACACTCCGGCTCCTGGCGGACGGTGAAATCCCGCACGGCCAGGGAGCCATGCCGCACACATTAGTTGTGAATGGACACTATTGTTTCCATTCACACGGGACGGCCCGGCCGCACGGCTGTAGCCGGATCCCGCCACTGAAAGGGACGGCTGCCGGGCTGTGGCCATCCCCTCCGTGATAAACTACTGTGTGCGGCACGGCTTCCTGGCCGTACGGGATTTCACCGTCCGGCAGGAGCCGGAGTGTGTGAAACCAGCCTTAGGGCTGTTTCACACGCTCTGGCTGACACCGGGCGGCGAAACCCCGCACGGCCAAATGCCGCGCCATGCACAGTAACAGTAGGCAGGAGTGTGTCCATTCACACAGGAAGGCCATGGCCCGGTTGCAGCCGGCTGTCACCATTGGAAAGGGCGGCTGCCGGGCTGTGGCCATCCCAACCATTGTAAACTTCTGTGTGCGTGTGGGGCATGGCTTTTGGCCGAGAGCAGTTTCGCTGCCCCCCCGGCATCAGCCGGAGTGTATGAAACAGCCCTTAGGCTCCTTTCACTCGCTCCTTGCCCCACTGAGGGCAATGGACAGCAATCTGTCCTTTAATGCGAGGCTGTCCTGTCCTGACAGGTCAGTGTGTGCCGATAGCGATGGGGGGCTTTCACACACACACACACGCCGGTCGGTTGGTGTGCGGTTTTAGCTCTCCACCACCACCACCAAACTGACGTCCTTTTAGTTTCCACCCTCAAATATTGCACAGCACCGGCTCATGGTGCACTCTGTTGTGTGATGGGTGTTTCCCCTCAGCCATAACCCCCTTGCTACCCCTGCATTTGTTCATGAACCCTATCTGTGTCATTTAGTTTCCATAAAATGTTCTGTGTATTATTCCTGTTCAGGGAGTAATACATCTAATAATATATAGTAACTGATGTGAAATGACTACATATTCTCTATACAGCAGAGATAAACATGCAGGCAATCCTATATATAAACCAGAATAAATGGACATTTCTCTCTGTAGGAAGTATTATTCGTTGCATGAGACGTCTTGAAGAATTACTACGGCAAATGTGCCAAGCAGCCAAAGCCATTGGCAACACAGAACTGGAGAACAAGTTTGCAGAAGGTAAAAGGTGCTACGTATAACTATGGACATGCAAGCAGGAAGCTTTTTATAAAGGCACAGAATATATGGGTGCTGCTCAGTATATTTATATGTTGTAACATAATAGAGTGCGGTTAATAATACAATTTTGGAAATATAGGACAAAACTGTACGGTTCTATTGTCTACACCAGTGGTAGCCAAATCCCCTCCTGGAGAGCTACCAACAGTTCACATTTTACAGACAACCTAGCTGCACAGGTGCACTCATTACTCACAGACACATTGTAAAAGATTCACAGGTGGAGCTAATTACTTCACTTGTGATTCTGAGAGGAGATCTGGAAAACATTAACTGTTGGTAGCTCTCGAGGACTGGAGTTGGCTACCCCTGGTCTACACTCGCTACATTCGTAGAACAGTCTCTTCCATGCAAAGGCCTAGAACAGACCCAGCTTCCTGCCCACTTTGTCCCCCTTTCCACACCGATACAAAAGTGTTTTTATGGAAACAATGCCCCATTCACAATCGGTGGTCAGTTCTCATCGGGTTTATTTTTTCCAACAACGATTTGCATCACAATTGTGATTGCTTTGGTTGTTCCCTTTATATACATTTTCTGGATGCCTGTACCGGGCAGGCAAAAAGTTTTATTCTGATGTGATGCTCTGTAGAACGCATAACTTGTTTCCAATGTCCACACATGGCCCAGGAAGGATTCCCCATATCCCGGTCAGCCATTTATATTTCACCACCTTAATCCTACTGACCGTTGCATCTTAAAATGCACTTAGCACCTCTCTAGTTGGCTGTTGTGTAGCAATAATAGGGCTAGTAGGCAGTTAATTATTACATTATAGCAGTATCCGTGCTGTCCATGTGTTCAATAATTCAAAGGTAACCAGGTTTGTATGATATTACATTCCAAATATAGTCCCATTTACATCACTGGACTTAACTCCTCTTTAGCCAATTGCTGTCACTGCAACATTGCTGTGGTGATCACCATTTAAAGCTGTCAGGTAGTGGAGGAGATAATTGGGTAACGCACTGCGGTTTTGTACTGCCTGAACCCACTAATAGAGGGGTTAGTTAGAATTTGCTGATAAAGGGGTGAGACCCCATTCTCAATACACCCATCAAACATTTGGTTGTATTCAATGATTATTGCAAGCTGTGACAGCGAACAGTGCTGACTGCTCACTGTCACAGCTCGCAGGATCAGTATTCAACGGACCTCTGCAAAGACCTTGCCAGGGCATATGCAGCCAAGAAAACAGCGAGGCTCGCGGCTAAATTCAGCGGGCTCCCTATAATAACCGCGAGCCTCGCTGTTTGGGGGAATCCCCTGGAACGTAGAATAGGGTGAGCAGCCAGTGCGGGGATGTAACGGTGAGGATCGCCAGCCGCATTGAATACGGCCCACTGAGTCTTATGGGATTAGAATGACCTTATGTTAAGCCTGAGGAAGTGTAAAAATAAGGAAGTGAGTTAAACACCATATAATTGGGAGATTTCAACTCCTGTCTTAGAAATATTCTAAAAATGTTCAGTTGCGTATTTTTTTTTTTTTTATCAGAACTGTGCTCCAGGTAATTTTGAGTTCCTATGTATAGAAAGCCCTCATTTGGCGGCGTGTGTCCGCAGGTCCCACTTTGCTTTGATTTTCAGACCGGGACAGATGGCAGTTTTTACAGTTAAAAGCCTTTTAATTCGCACAATCCCACCTAAGTGGCCCTTTCCATTACAACACACACAAAGCCCACTGAAAGAATGCTCGAGATGTGAAGTCTACAGGCTACACCCAGCAATTATGTTTAATTTTTAAATAAAGTGTTATATCCAAAAGTATAATTACCGGCGTTCTCTCACAGCTCCACCTTGCTTCACGGGTGGCTGAAAGCCCTTTAACACCTTTTTTTAAGTTTGTTTTATTTTAAAGCTTTCCAGGTCAGAATTATAAGTTAAGCTCCCGTTCTGTTGTAAACTCCATGACGATAATATATATTTTGATCTATATAAACCTTTTGTTTCTTTCCCCCTCTCTTCTTGTAGGAATTACAAAAATCAAAAGGGACATTGTGTTTGCAGCCAGCCTGTATCTGTAGGTGGGGAAGTTACAAAATAGAATCCAACATGAAATCGCATACATAGAGTGCAAGCTCCTGGGACAACAGAGCCAACAGAGGACAGATGGTTGCTAGAAACTTTTTAATGTTTTGGTGTTATAAGTTTGCAGAACGAGCAAAGCAATATTACACAAGTGTTTGTACATACTGTTTACCACACTATTTTAATTAAAAAAAATTTACAATTTGAATAACATATCTCTTTTGTGTGTAGAGTTGACAAAGGCAAACAATTAAATTCATATACATAAAAGGTGTTCAATAGAACTATATACAAAGTGGGCATTTATCAGCAGCAGCTGGTCAAGGCACTTGCCTACACTGACATATTTCCATGGCCTGGCAAAATACATAGCATTGGGCTGGGGGGGGGGGGGGGGGGGGGGGGGCTGGACTATGAAAACCTTTATATTTAATTACCCCTTCATTCAATATTTGCCGTAATAACACTGAATTTAGCTCAACATATGACGAGACGCCGGTCCGAAAAAAAAAAAAAACCCTACGGCTGCTCCTGTTAAAACATCAACACAGAAAGCTTTTCATTCTCAATTTGGGATCTCATCCACTTCAGACGATCCTTCCCCCTAAATCATTATCCCCAATGGCCTCTGGAGGCTCTGACTGTTCTGATACCCTGGCAGCTCACTGCCAGGTCTCAAGTGGAGGAAACATCAGAGATATTCATTTAGGTTCTTTGCCCACTAGACCGGATCTGCAGCAAGACCTACAATCCGTAGAACAGAGGATACAAGATGCTGTCAAAATTAGTCTGGATTCTGTGTATCAGATTGATTTTAAAAGGAGTGAAATGCAAATCTTTCAACACCTTTCGTGACACAAGGAGACGTATGGTTTACCCCCCAAATTGACTTAGGCCAGGTACACACCAGAACGATCCTGATTGTTAGTAGATTGTTAGCAGATTGTGTGATGCTCGCACGATCTGTTGGAGCCACACAATCTGCTAACGATCTGCATCCAATCTGATCCCAATCCGATCTGAGTCTGTATCCAGTTGAATGGATCTTTTACAGATCCTCACTGCAGCAGGTAGGATCTGTAAAACGACCAAACGACAGCGGGGACGCGCATTGGATTGGAATCGGATCGGAATTGGACCTAAACATGCACAATCTACACACAATCTGCATCCAATCGGTTGGAATTGGATCCAGATTGATGGAATTGAGCCCTAATCGTTCTGGTGTGTACCCCCCCTAAGTCTGCTAGAAAGATTTAAAAGCCCGATGGGGTTTAGTATCCAAGTATTACATGACTGGACAACTTATTCAGTACAACAACCAGAAGATATCCAAAAAGACGTCTTTTTTTTGGTTTTGTTTTCCGATGCTTGTTGTAGCCCGCTTCAAATTTAATTTTAGGATACTTTTTTTTTCTTATGCAATAACACTTAGCATTGAACAGCCTATTGATTTTCTCATTCAATTATCTCAAATTTCAATGTATAGTGCTCCAGATTTTGTAACTGGTTATTGGGTTTAACAATTTCTTCAAAATGACAAAATAGTGACATCTTTGGAAGGCCCCCATACATTAGTCCAACTTGTCCTAAGGACACGTCGGACCTGATCGTCCCGACAGTTCCCCGGGAGGGTTCACACGTAATTAGGCACTTCATGTGCCAAGTTTTGCATGTGATAAATTGCATGCAACTACCGGGGAGCTGCAGGGTGGGGCAGCAGCGGGCAGGAGATGCCAGCGAGTTGGGTGGAGGGAGCAGGGTGGGTGGTTAGAGCCAGCGAGGGGACCCGGGCAGGGGAATCTAGGCAGCGGGCGCACTTAGCCAAAACAGTGGCTGCCCATTCATTTGTATGGGCATTTTATTTTTGAGACCTCTCTTGGCCAATCATTGATTGATTTGGCTGAGACCTCTCAGCCAATCAGTGGCTGCCCATTCATTTGTATTTTTTTTTTTTTTTTTTTTTTTTGTGTGCCTACCGCCGCTCCCTCCGCCCGGCTCTCTGGTCAACGCCGTCATTCACCTGGCTACACATAATATTTTGTAAATCTTATGTGCAGCCCATCCACCCTCCCAACTCCGATCCGATGTGCACAGGACCACGCATCGGGTCGGACGGGATGTCTATACGTGCGTATATTATTCATGTTGAGATTTGTTGTTAATAGGCCAGATCACAGGCTCAAATCATGCTCCAATTACCTTAATTGTCTGGGAATGACCCCAAACCTCGACACTGGCAGTGGAGACTAATACTACTTTTATATCAGCAAGCCAGATCACATCCAGGATTTTAGACACTGCACCAAGCCGGGTGCAACCTTGCTTGTGACCCCTTTAAGACAGGCTTCCCGATGCTGGGCGGGTGACATCACCAGAGGCGGGGCCTGAGCCGCCGCTGGTTGATAACAGCATCTCCTGGTGCTGGCTTTTCCATTGCAGGGAACAGGTCCTGTATACACTGCACAGCGATACGGGTTGAATGTGCGTTCAACCCTGAGCACTTGCCATTTACACCACCTGCAAACCCAGGATTTTGCACAGGGCTTGTGTAAAAGGGGGGTATACTTACAGACTCCTATTGTAAGATTAAACTTCTTGGTTATCTAGATGAATACATTGCTTCCAAGGTCACTTTGAGGTTTCCCCAGTAAAGATTTGAGAGGCCCATTAATGTTTTATTAGGGGTGCATTTTATTTAGCTGGGATATTTTCTTTAAAACATTTATCTTGAAAAGTAGGGCATCCCTGCATCCCCCCCCCCCTTTTTTTTAAAGTTGGATTATAGATACTTTTCTACAACTCCAAGCTGCTAGAACCTCTTAACAAAAATGTTAATCGCTTTTAGATGCTTCCAATACTTATTACTTAGGGGGTAATAATCCTGGTAGGATGTTAGTAAGAGCTCTTTGGACACAAATCTGAAAAAATGATGGGTACTTCTGGTACCCTTCACGCTACCAATGAGGCTATTGTTGACACTCTCCATAATTACTATTATGGCCTGTACAACCTTCCCCGATCGCAAAGGATCAAACTTAAATAAGCAATAGACATTTTTAGATGATCTCTCATTCCCTACCCACAATACCAGCGAAGGCCCTCGACTTTCCATTTATGGAGGCAGCGTTGCAGGATGCTATTCAATATTCCACCAAGGAAAACATCCAGGACGATGACGGCGTCTCTATTGCATATTAGATCTTCAAGGATCGTTGGTCATGAATGCATTAGGCTGGTAACTGTTTTCAGATCCATTCCTTATGGCTCACATCAGTTATCCCCAAGGAAGAGACAGATCCCTGTCTGCCAGCTAGTTATGCCCCTATCTCTCCTCTTCATGTGGATCTTAAGATTTACGCTAAACTTGTTTCCAATTGTGTTATTACTCCCAGATCTCTTCATTCTGACCAGGTAGGTTCAGGAGGCTACACATTACTCAATCGCTGACCTTTTGTTGTGTTATCGGCTGTCCCATAACACCCCCATGATCCTCCTATCGACTGACACAGAAAAAGCTTTAAATAGAATAGTTTAGGACTTATAGAAGGGGTGAGGAGAGACACCAGGGATCGCTAATACATATATATGCTGGGTTTGTCCTCTGATATTATCCCAATAGTGGTTCAACAGACAGTTATCGGCAGAGATATTGGGCTCCCTTGTACCTATGGGTCCTGACTTATTTATTATCCCACTCTGATATCCCCATTTCTAAATATAAAAAATAAAAATCAGGGCAGTGCAATCCTTCCAATGCATTGACATTCATCTCGCCTGCCGACTGTGATTTGTGCCAATGTATGGACTTTCACTTGGGTGTGGATGAGACTTACTATTCGACCCTGGAGCAGCGTAGGCTTTTTCAGACCATGTGGATCAGTTGGGTAGAATTTAAATGGTCACCTACATATAGAACCCTAGTGTCCCCATGCTTCATTGGTACTGCTTACATTTTGGGTAGTTCCTACTCTCGAGAGTACATTGTATTCAATTTTCCTTGTACTATAATTCCCCTTCCTTCTCTCCTCCACTTTACTCTCTTCTCTCACTGCTGCTCTTTGTTTATTATAATCGAGTGGTATTACATTTTTGGTCGTCTCACACTATTACGTACCACCATCTCAGACGTTGTTATATACATGTACAATTTATTCAATTCTGGTACTTGAAAATAAAGAATTTATAAAAAAAAAAAAAAAAAGGTGCCATGCGGGGTCAGCTTATCCAGCACTGAGGGGGTGAAGGCTAATTAAGAGCTCAAACTCTTAATACTGTGTATAAAAGCAGGATATGTATTCTTAGATCAGTTACGGTGGCGTTCACGGTTGGAGAGTGTTGCCATAGTGGTTCCCATTTGTTGATGTCTCGTGCAGGGTCGTGTGCGAATCCTCCTCTTTCTGATTAAAACAACTTCTTTTGTTCTTGAAGAAATCTGAGACGTACAAGACCTGGGAGAGGGGAGACAGTGGTGTTTGAGTTATAATTGCAAAGTCCTGTCCCCTGCAATGAACAGTCATAACCAGAACTATAGATAGAGGCGAGTAGGTAAATTGGTAATGCATTTAAGCTATGCTTCAAAGACTACTGAAGCCAGCATTCAGGTCGGCTTATATCAAAGATGAACTGAAACCGTTGCAAACAGGTCTGTGGTTACAGCCGTGGACAAGTTGCCTATATCATTTTTTAGAATGTACTACCTTGAAACTAATGTCTTAACAAGAGATGTGCAGATCTGGATTTACCTGGATCTCAAAACAGGATCTTATTGGCTTGGCTTATTGGAGCCAATGCATGTGACAGCGGACAGCCAATAAGATGCCATTTTTGAGGTCCGGATCTGCACATCTCTACTTTTAGCAGTCCAGGATATACATTATTATTTGAGCACAGGTAAGCAGGTTGTTTTAACCATCTGTGCTCACCTATGGATATCATTTCAACATGGACTATTATAGTTCCCAAACTCTGACCTCAAGGCTCCCGAGTAGGTGCAGGTCCATCAAGAACTGCAGTATTAATTAGTTTTTGGATTTGCATCGTGGTCAAATTAAACCAGTAGCACCAGAATGTATATATGTGAACAAAACAAAGGCCAGGATACTATGCTCGTCTATGTTGAAAGTTGGCATTATTACTATCAATGGGAGGCCCTGTGCTGCATTTGCTGAGATTAGGGCACAGGTTCTTAAAGTCGGTCCTCAGGACCAACACAGCGCAGTTCTCATTTGAAAGTGGTATTTTACATGACTGATTCCATTGGAATGGATGGAATAGGGTACTTTACTATAGATCTCTCTAGATTTTAGTTTTATTAATAAAGGAACTATGGATGGAATTATCAGGACCTCTTGAAACCGTGATATTTTATAGCAACATGTTAACATGATATTGCTGATTTTATATTCAATTTTACAATAATTACGATAGCAATTGCAATGGGATTGATATACTTCACAATTGTATTTAGTTTGGTTCTATAATGACTGCAACAAGATCGTGCGCTCGGTTAATAATATTCTATATTAGGAGACAGTGATATTTATTGCTGGGGTGAGAATATGACTGGTATTGGGGCGATCACTAGGTAGTCGGATTATGGGAGATATTTGGCCAATTCATTATCCACATTTGGCCTGGATCCCTCTTTTCTGGAACAGGTGATATCTCTAGCTGTTATTACAGGGCATTATCAGGGTAGATCATCCAGGGAATGTATACGCTTCTCTGCTCCAAGATATTTAGGGAGGACAGACAAATTACTGGGCGTAATGTTACACAATGATAACAAATGTGTGAGATGTTATTGCGGCATTACACGGGAGTTATCGGAGCCAGAGTTATACTTAATAGAAGACCATACTTACTATAAGACAAGCGACGATTGCTCCCTGGAGGAGTCCGATCAGAACATCGCTCCAGTGGTGCTTATAGTCCGATACTCTGGAAAGCCCGACATAGATTGACAATGCAACAAAGGCAAACTGGAAGGTGGGACGCAGGAGTCTGGCCCAATCTCCTCTCATCCTGGACTGAAGATAGAGCTAGGAGAAGACAAACAGGAAACCTTCAGTAAGCGGACATACTGTATGGTCAGAACCATGGCTGCTCATAACCCTAACACTGAGCGGTGTAATACATTAAGCTTCCAGGGTGACCTGGGTGCCCCTTGTAACAAGTGTAAAGTGTATGTACTAGCATCAGGTTAATGGCAAGTTACTCTGGGTTAAAGAGTACTACATGAAACTTGCAGTTACTACATGTATATTCTATACAGCATGGTATATCCATATTACTACATGTACATTCTATACAGCATGGTATATCCATATTACTACATGTACATTCTATACAGCATGGTATATCCATATTACTACATGTATATTCTATACAGCCTGGTATATCCATATTACTACATGTACATTCTATACAGCATGGTACATCCACATTACTACATGTACATTCTATACAGCATGGTACATCCACATTACTACATGTACATTCTATACAGCATGGTATATCCATATTACTACATGTATATTCTATACAGCATGGTATATCCATATTACTACATGTACATTCTATACAGCATGGTATATCCATATTAAAGTATAGAATTCTCCTGCAGCAGATTTCCATGTTATCAGAGCAGGCAGAGTCTGACTTACTGTGTGCCAAAATCACATCATTACTGGGTGATTCATACACAGCAGAAGCCAGAAATACACATGGGGAGATTTTGCAGAGCCTTCTGAGCGATGTGCTGCACAGCGATATGAGCGATGCTCCGCACACAGCGCTGCACAGCGATCTGTCAGTGCCAGTGTTCTCCAGTGACTGGCGATTAACTAGCTTCATATCCACCATGCTGGATATTAATCACTAGGCAATAATCGCTGCACATCATTGTCACTACGACCCCTACACGCGGAACAATGTAGTGAGATCTAAGGTGATCGCTTAGGGGCCATAGTGATAGCAATGCGCCGCGTGTCGCTATCGGCCGGCGATTAATATCCAGCATGCTGGATATCAATCTAATCGCCGGTCAGGGCCAGTGTTCTCTCCGGAGAAGACTGGCCCTGACTAATCACGCAGCACACATCGCTGACACATTGCTGTGCAGCGTGGTGTGCTGAGCAATCTACATTGCTGAAATCGCTCACCTGTGTGGCCCCATGTATGGCCACTTTAGATGCATGCAGACTGGCCCATAACACAATGGTGGGTAACCTGGTGGGAAGTATCTGGCAGTTCCAAATATTTTATTCTGCATGGAGAGCTGCCCCTGTACTACAGACCTGACACACAGCACAGATACTGCATAGAGACGTCTCTTCAAGTGACCGAGAAACCAGATCCTTGTAATATGTCCTGTAATCCCCGTGTCTATGTGGTGAGGAACAAAGTCAGCGCTGCAGTCTATAATCTGTGACAAATCCCCACTGCGAGCACTGCAGGCTGCTCTACACTACTCTATGGGTGTGGTACAGGGGTCCGACACTCGGGATCCCTACAACATGGTGAGCGCAACTAAGCCCCTTGCGGGCACGGTGGCGAGCTACACGAGCCACCTAATCTATTCTCCCTCTATGGGGATCGTGGACCCCCACCAGGGAAAATAGCCGACGGCCGGCGGGAACCCAGCTGTCAGGCATTTACCCGACGTCGGGATCCCGACTGTCAAAACACTGTCGGGATCCCGTCCGGCTCCCCTGTCTATAATCTGTGACTATCGTCACTGCGAGCGCTGCAGGCTGCTCTACACTCCTCACTGTCTATAATCTGTGACTATCCCCACTGCGAGCACTGCAGGCTGCTCTACACTCCTCACTGTCTATAATCTGTGACTATCCCCACTGCGAGCGCTGCAGGCTGCTCTACACTCCTCACTGTCTATAATCTGTGACTATCCCCACTGCGAGCGCTGCAGGCTGCTCTACACTCCTCACTGTCTCTGATCTGTGACTATCCCCACTGCGAGCGCTGCAGGCTGCTCTACACTCCTCACTGTCTCTAATCTGTGACTATCCCCACTGCAAGCACTGCAGGCTGCTCTACACTCCTCACTGTCTATAATCTGTGATTACCCCCACTGCGAGCGCTGCAGGCTGCTCTACACTCCTCACTGTCTATAATCTGTGACTATCCCCACTGAGAGCGCTGCAGGCTGCTCTACACTCCTCACTGTCTCTAATCTGTGACTATCCCCACTGCGAGCGCTGCAGGCTGCTCTACACTCCTCACTGTCTATAATCTGTGACTATCCCCACTGCGAGCGCTGCAGGCTGCTCTACACTCCTCACTGTCTCTAATCTGTGACTATCCCCACTGCGAGCACTGCAGGCTGCTCTACACTCCTCACTGTCTATAATCTGTGACTATCCCCACTGCGAGCACTGCAGGCTGCTCTACACTCCTCACTGTCTATAATCTGTGACTATCCCCACTGCGAGCACTGCATGCTGCTCTACACTCCTCACTGTGTATAATCTGTGACTATCCCCACTGCGAGCGCTGCAGGCTGCTCTACACTCCTCACTGTCTATAATCTGTGACTATCCCCACTGCGAGCGCTGCAGGCTGCTCTACACTCCTCACTGTCTCTGATCTGTGACTATCCCCACTGCGAGCGCTGCAGGCTGCTCTACACTCCTCACTGTCTATAATCTGTGACTATCCCCACTGCGAGCGCTGCAGGCTGCTCTACACTCCTCACTGTCTATAATCTGTGACTATCCCCACTGCAAGCGCTGCAGGCTGCTCTACACTCCTCACTGTCTAATCTGTGACTATCCCCACTGCAAGCACTGCAGGCTGCTCTACACTCCTCACTGTCTATAATCTGTGACTATCCCCACTGCGAGCGCTGCAGGCTGCTCTACACTCCTCACTGTCTCTAATCTGTGACTATCCCCACTGCGAGCGCTGCAGGCTGCTCTACACTCCTCACTGTGTATAATCTGTGATTACCCCCACTGCGAGCACTGCAGGAGGCCATAGCGGTCATCTGATGAGACAGGGACCGGAGCCAGGCTCCTGTACACACAAAAAGGTCCAAGAGTGGATAAACCAAAATATCTTTTAATGCCTCCTTTAAATATTTTCTCAGGTTTTAGACCTAGTTTTTACTGGCACTACATAATAAAACATTCTGTATAATACCACACAATTATCTTGGTATTTGTTCAAAATCTTAAGTTTCAGTTCAATGATTTCTGCCAACAAATAAATCAATAGAGAAATGTGGGGAATGTTCTTACATTACAGCCCCACCAGCAAGCCTATCTGTACTTACACGGCACCGAGAAACACTGGTGTATGTGTGTGGTCACACCAGGCAGATGCTGGTGGAGGCAGCATCTTCCCTGGAGCACGGATTTTCCACTTCTAGATCAATAGCAGAGCAAACCTATGTTTGAACAGCTATATAAATTTATTTTAAAAAGAATCAATCAGTGGAATCTTCTGATCCCCATTTTAAGACCTAATTTACATATTAGGATTAAGTAGGAGAGTGTCTAAATGAGAACACTGTATCTTTACTGTTTGGGCAGAGAATTAACTCACTCCGCTATAATTCAGAGGGGTGTGTGTGTATACATTGCTAAACCTAGAGAGAAGTGCATCTAAACATTGCATCTAATCATTTCTGGGAACTCAATATGGGTCACTATTCACTGCAATGGGTCATTCACAGCACATTGTGGCCATCAGTATACTTGTACCCCATAGAGGTACGCAGGTAAACTTGTAATGTACAGCCTACTGCACTGGTTCTCAAATACAGAACTCAGGACCCCCAACCTGCTCCCTTTTACCAAGTCACCTTGCGGGTGCACAGATGCTGTCATTACTCACTGGCACATTGTAATAATTAGTTCCACCTGTAAACTTATGAAAGTGTGAAGAGACCTGGAAAACATGAACGGTTTGGGTCCTAAGGTTCTAGTTTGACCCCTTTCAGGTATGCAAGATGGAAATTTGCCAGGTCTAAAAACAGGTGAATAGTAGTGGATTTGTAGGTAGTGTGAGAGGGTTATTGGTGTACGTCATAGGCTCTCAGTGTCTGGCTTTTCAGGAACCAGAACTGAATCCAGCAGCATTACTTCCACCCCAGCCAGCAAGACAGAGGAAGTACCCTGATAACCGCATAGCTACACCATTACACCGCAGCAATAAGGAAGCAAGAAACCGTCAGGAGCAAACACAAGTAACCAAGTAACCTTAACTAGCACATTGCCTAGAAGAGTATTAAGCCAATATCACGGAACACTACAAACCATTATTTTTAAAATGAAATGTAGAAGTATCCCAGGTGTGGCACCATTACATATTAGTAATAAGGAAGAGGTGGCAGCAGACGAGAAGGTTAATATGCAGAACATGGAAAAGCTGTCAGTCAGCAAGTCACAGAGGAGACTGCGGCCAGGATTTACGGCGGCGCCTCCTCCATATATATTTCAGTAGGTTTGCCTTTACCGTAAACATTCTACATTCGTGGCGATTGTCAGGCCGGGAACACTGAAATCGTGGACTTGGTGTAAATGGGCCGGTGTGACTTGTCATATATTACTGCTGAACACTAATCCACTTATCGGGAGTGCATCATACGCAGACAAGCGTAGCATCATCACGGCTTGGTGTAAGTTACTATTTAATGCAACGGGGATGGATCATTGGATATACACCACTAGGTCGACATGCATTAAGGTCGACAAAAGCATTAGGTTGACATGGGGAAGGTCCACATTCAAATGGTCGACATATGGATTTTTTGGACACTGAAACTAAACACCAATGTGCTCGCCATGCTTTGGGCACGGTGCCTCGCTCTGCTCGGCACACTGTTTTATTCACTCACCATGCCCTAGTGGATGGTCGGGCATAAAAAATAATGCCTGTCGGCACATGTCTGCTCAAATAAGAGTGAAAAACATGTTGATTTTTTGACTGTCAACCTAATGCTTGTGTGAACCTAACGCCATGTCAACCTTGTGACCGTATCCCAATGCAACAGCCATTTACAAGGACCAGAATAAGCACCGGACATTAAAGGTCTCCATTGTATAGAGATTTGCTCTTTTCAGCAGTTAGTGCGCACTCCTGGGCTTACTGGCTGCGGCACATTCCCTGCCAACCACCTTGATAAACAGGTGAAGATCTACACCAGTGTTTTTCAACCAGTGTGCCGTGGCACACTAGTGTGCCTTGAGCTGTTCTCAAGTGTGCCCCCAGATCTAGAGATGCCCAAACCCATTTACAGCCACCACCAGTTCAACTGTTATGTACTGGTCTCTTGTTTTCATGTAAAGGGCCAATGTATTTTATTTTTGTTACCTGTGGGGACCAGTGTGATTGTTTTTAATGTGGGGGCCAATAGGTTTTTTTTTCCCTGTGGTGGCCAATGTGTTTTGCCCTGTGGGGATCTCATGGTGTGCCTTGGCAATTTTAAAGTCCTATTTAGTGTGCCGCAAGGTAAAAAGGTTGAAAATCACTGATCTACACTGTCTAGATCAGACAAACATTCGGGGTTGAGCTAATGACTGTGTATTTTTTACATGTAGACCTTTTGACCCTGTGTGTAAGGTCAACAGGGTCAGAAAGAGCGACACAAGTTTTTACTTTGTTTTAGATTTGTCATTTTGCAATCAGTGGAAACATGGAATGAGGCCATTTACCAGCATGAGAACCGATCTCAGTGATGGCAGCTGATTCAGCCCATTAGTCAGAAGCGGCGGCCGGTTGATATGAAATCAGTCTACCATCAGGCTTATTATAATGTGCCTGTGCTGCAACTTATACATATGTGTTTATGTGGGCACAGGTGTATACGACTCAGACAAAGCTGTGCTGGGGGTATATGTGTATTGCCCGGTTCCCTAGTATAGTTGCGATCTATAGAATATAAAATGTATCCACACATATACAACATGGTTAGCAGTTACACAAACAGAATCTATACAATTACATCAAGTCAGCTGACGGTGCCCATGGTCTAATGAACCTTACAAATGAGCCCAACATACTTACTGCGAGGAACAGCATGCAGTACATGGAGAAAGACGAGTGGCCGGAATAAAACGATAGCCTAAAAGAAAAAAAGATAAGTCGTTTTAATAAAATGTATTCATTATAGGTAAACAAAATGACAATAAATAAGTTGTTTTAGAACAAATGCACTTCTACAGTTGTACTGTATGGTTACTTTTATTCTGGTTTGTAACCAATAAGGTTTTACTTAAAGGGACACCATGGTCAACATCCTTTTAAACTCATTTGAACAAGAGTGTATGGAGGGGAGTTTTGTTCTCGGGTTGTGGCATTGAGCTCTCACGTCTATAGACTGAGCGACTTGTGGTATCGCAGTGGCCTTTCCCACGTTCTCTGACTGATCACATCACACTGATGTCATCTGGTCACTAGTTAGCCGACAGGTTATCTACACTAGAGGGGTCTAAAGCACACCCCATGGAGAATAGAGCAAGGTGAGGCTGGCTGATGTCGGCCACAATGGGCGGTATTAAATTGTTTTTCACCAACATTTCAGCTTGCTATTCCCGCAGCCGTGCTGGAAAGCACAGCTGCATTGCTAAACCGGACCATAAAGAGAACGATATGAACAAAAAAAAAAAATAGATCTAGAATCTCCCATCATTTTAGATGGGAGATCGGGCACAATATAACAATTGAATACCACCCAATGATCATGGATTCCTTTGGGATCTCCACTTCCAAAAAACATACTTGTAGGTTATACCCCTTTCAGACTGCAAATGCCGGTTCACACGTAGGATTTGGACAATGGTGACATCAGAAGGGGCAGGGCATCAGCGTTGGGGGAGGAGTCAGCGTTGGAGCCGACGCTGACTCCTTGCGCTACTTCCTCCTTAGAGCAGTATTCCATGCCCTGACGGCGAGTTATCAATGGCGAAAATGCCGATAACTCGCCATCAGTGTATTCAACTCACTCTGAGGCGAGGTGGAAACTGCGAGGCTGGCCACAGAATGCAATGGACTTGCTGCATTTGCGGTGAACCTTGCTGGCGAAGATTTTGCTCTTAAATTGAATACGGTGAGGGAGTTTGATGACCGAGGATGACTTTCTTTTGGTGAGGAAAAGCCCACTCGCTGGTGGCATTAAATACCTCTCACAGTGAGAACAGGACCCGGGTTTCTCGACCTGGGAGTTTTGACACAGCAGAAACCTGGGTCCCGAGGTGCGGTTTGAAAGGTATTAATTGGCTTGTAAAAAAATGTACCAGCTAGCTGTGCATTCCCGATGCTTGGCATACACACATACATCCTTGTATGTGGAAGAGTTTCACGTACATACAATGTGGCAAAAATATTACAGTCCAGACATAGGTCAATTTCAAGGAAAACCAGTCCACTTATAGCCTCTTGCACTATGTCACTCCATTACTGCCGGTGTCCGCAGCGACACCTTGAGATCTGAGACATTAACCCTTTGAATGCTAACATCTGTGAGCGATGTGCAAAATAGCCACTAAAAATGCAGCCGTCACTCACATTTGTTATATAAATTCAAATTGAAAATGGTCTGTAATAAAAAAAAAAAAAAAAGAGATTATATTTCCTATATAAAAAGGTAAAACATTACAGGTCATTATGAGGAATAAAAATGTTTGCTTGGTCATTTCCACACGAATTTTGATAGATTGGCACTAAGAGAATTAATATAACAGTATTGATATTTATAGGACAATAGTTCAGGCTAAATGGATATAAAGCTTCCAGCTCCTCATATCACCGGTTGCTTTCCTATTGTGCAAAGAATATATTAGTAAAGTGTATTGATCATCTTCTCCATACAAGGTAATTGCTGCTGCTGGGAATGTGATTCTCCCAGTGGACGCTCTTACAGCCAACAATGTATTTCATTATTTGCAATTCAGTCTTTGGCATCCTTTAGGCACTGAGCCTACCCCCCATAGGTTAGGATTCTCATAGTATAGTATGTTCAAAAAGCCTCCTGCTGCTTATAAGAAAAGCGACTTTCGGAAAATGGCTGCCCCCACACGAAAGACAGTTTTTTAAAATGGATTTTCCTATGGGGCAGACCGGCTGCACGGAGGGGAGGGGGGGGCTGAAGACTGCACTGGGAGATCGGGGGATGTTACCCCGGGAGATCGGGTAATGTTAATGCGCGCGGGAAGGGGGGGGGGGGGGGGTCGGCGGCGGGCGGCTCCAGTGCTATGAATATTTAAGGAGTGCTCATTAAATATTCACTGCGCTGAATTTAGGACCCAGCTAATTGGCTGGGTCCTAAATACCGTTTCAGACCAGATTTTGATCCCAAAATACCGGGTCTGAAACGGGTAGGACCCTGCATTTTAACCGGTTTGAAAAAACGGTATTTTCAAACCGGTTAATTGGATCTGCACCTTTCAGACCGCACAGATTATCGTTTTAAAACGGTAAAAAAGCGGCAATATACCGTTTCCAAAGTGCGGTCTGAAAGGGGCATAAGAGGGCCACAGAGCTCACAATCCATCCATAGCTCTCCCCAGCTGACAGGGAGCGCCGGCTGCTGTAGGTAAGCCGCACACAGGCCATGCACATGTTGTGTACTGTTCACTATGGTTTCATCTTACACAAATGTTGCCACCTGCTGCTGCTGCCATTGGTCTCTTTAATGTTCCGTGTTCCTGTATTCTCCAACTACGGACATAAATATAACAGTTCCTGGCAGCAGCTGGTGAGGCCAATATAGTACATACCAATTATATTAGTAACAGAGTCCTGGTACAGTCATAGCATTGATTGCCAAATAACTTTTCTTACTCCCTACTGTGCCCTCAGAGCCGGACAAGAATCCCAATTCCATGTGGCTGAAAAACAAATAAATATCTTTCTTGCAATTTATAGGAAGATCTTAATCAGTCCTAATCCAATCAGAACAACTGCCAGCAAGCAACATGGGATTCTATGAGATCAATATTATTTTATTATTTACAGTTTCTTATATAGCGCAGCATATTCCGTTGCGCTTTACAATAGGAAACGGTGATAAAACAAACTGGGCCTTGCTCGCAAGCTTACAATCTCATATAGTATATTAATTTAATGACAGGAACAAAATGGCTTCTACATTACATCCACAAACATCCCACTTTTGGATTGACGGTCTTGCTTTTCCAGAACTGTCTCACCATCTCACACAGGGGTCAGTGTGTCACATGGGGGGAGTGTTTATAATTTCCTCTGATCAGGGCTAACCCGCTAGAAGAGTAAATGTTTTACCCTGACTGGTCCATTTTAATCTTTGATTTACTACAATTGGGGTTGGGACCGGCTTCCTTCACAGTCCTTCCAGTAAGGGTACAATCAATATTTGTTAGGAGACCTGGCAGGTTGATGGTGGGAATCCTCATGTACTTGTGGGGATGTACTTTGTGTTCAGTCCTTCGGAGCTGCAGAGACATATTACGTATTTCCAGTATGACTGGGCTTTAAAGTCCAGAACTGGGCAATATATGAAAGACGTGGAGCAGGAGGTGTGTGGTGCTGGCTAACACAGCATTGTCAGTATGGAGACTTCAGCAAAATACACATCGTATCAGTGGCTGAAACGCGTAGGGGCGTGGCCTGGCGTCGGTCTGAACTCCATGGTGGATGAGAGAGTGGTGAGAGCACTCGTATGCCATTGATTGCTGTCTGGGACAGCCTTATCCATGCTGTTAATCACCCGCGGTTGTGCCTAACCGCCTCTTGCGGTACGTGATACCATTTTATATGTACCTGTCGGATTTTATATTTGATTGAAATTAAAAAGATAAAGCACTATTTGGAGCGCTCCTCTTTCCATTCCTAGAAAATCCTTTACCTGAGAATCCAGGTGCCCGCAAGGGTAATTAGGAGGAAGCTGCCGGTCCTATGATTGACCTGAAGTGCTGGAAATTATTCCCCAGAAGGGACTGATTTAACCCTACTTAAAGGACAAGGACTTGCGTGCTAATTGGACTTTTTTGTATATATACACACACACACACACACACACACACACGAGGGAGCTGCCAATGCCTATGACCCATAAATTGGTGGTGGTGGCCGACTGATTTTTTATTTATTTTTTCAAAAACCTGAAGATTAAACCATGGGGCACATGGGTGAGAGATTGCTGGAGGTGCCGGATACCAGCCGATCTCATGTTTTTCTTTTAATCAATCATTTAAAAAAGGCACGCTTTTACCTTGTAAATGAGTGTAAATGTAAATGATGGAGTTGGCCATTTATCATTTAATATTTGTAGCTAAATTGGGTGTTTTCAGGGGTGAGCAGCAAATATAAAGTGCCCCCGGAATGTATAACTGAGGGAACACAGCAGGAATTTCCAATCCCTGCAGCGATCCCTCCTGCCTGGCTAACATGGGGAATGCGCTGCTGCATGATGTACCAATAGTCAGCAGCATCAGGCCCCAGGGGTACCGCCATTCTGAGATGCGGTAGCCCACATGGCAGGCGGGGCAGCGTAGGAACCCCCTTTGGAGCAAGCTGAGCAATGTCCCTGAGCGTGCAGGAAGATGCATATTACAATGCGATCCTGGGCGGTAAGACACCACCTACATCACATTAAATATACGATCCTTCTTAAATGGACCCCTGACTTAGAGGGATATGTATGAAGCATTAGGAAGAGATGAAGCAGAGAAGTTGTCCAAGCACTCAATTTTCACCATTCCCTACATTTTGTCCCACACAATGTTCTCGGTAGAGTCCCCTGGCAGCAGCTTTGGGTGGCGGAAATGTTTTCCGTGAAATCTGCTGGGAGTACCTCCAACATGTGTGATGGGAATGCCGGGACTTCTTCTGCAGGCAGGTATTCACGATCTGCAGGAGACAGGACAGACGGGTCTCTCTGCATACTTTATTCCAATTACAACCCAAAGCTTGTGCAAGGCTATACTGCCCCCGCAGGCCATACATGACAGACGCCAACAAGCAGAGGATTGTTTTAGCTTTGTTTAGAAATGACAAACCTTCAGGGCTTTGATCGTTCATCAAACCACCGAGGCCGATTCCCACAGTTACCGCAGGTCTCATCATGTTTCATAAGAAGAAAACAAAAGGAAGCTGAAGACTTTACTTCAAGGTAATCAGCTTATGAGACAAAGGGGCTTCAGCTTCAATGGCGACAGTCGCCCTGTACACACGGGGATAGGGTCGCTCTGAGATATAGAGATAGATAGATAGATAGATAGATAGATAGATAGATAGATAGATAGATAGATAGATAGATAGATAGATAGATAGATAGATAGATAGATAGATAGATAGATAGATAGATAGATAGATAGATAGATAGATAGATAGATAGATAGATATTCTTATTAGGTTTGTCTTGTAAAATGTTAAAAAATATTCTCGATACAAAAATATTCCAGCATTTTTTTCAATGGGTATTGCCATATATAATATATTTTGTGTTTCTGGCCCTCGAATATTTACTGGAAATGTTAAGTGGGCCCTCAGCCTAAAATAATTGACACACCCCTGGCCTAACCCTATTGTTGTCATTAGAACTCAATATTATGAAATGTCAACATTCCGATAGTTGACCTTGTCATCTTTAAAAGCTAATTATTTAAACATGGGAATGTGAAAATACATACATGTGTGCCTTTCCAACCCTAGGGTGCCCATATACTATGCGATTTTGGGCCGATTTCACCCGATTTTGGCACTTTGGGCCAATAAATCAAGTGAAATTTGATCCGATCCGATGCACGGACCGGATCAGGAGGTCGGACGGGCAGCATGTACGATGACATCCGACCTCTGATTGGCTGAGAGTGTGCTCTCTCAGGGCCTTATTCTTGTTCACTCTCAGAGGCAAATTCCTTCTCAAAACCATGTGCACTGCAGGTGGGGCAGATGTAACTTGTGTAGAGAGAGTTAGATTTGGGTGGGGTTTTCTTCAAAGAGAGATCTATATTACAGTGTAAAAATAAAGCAGCCAGTATTTACCCTGCACAGAAACAAAATAAATCACCCAAATCTAACGCTCCCTGCACAAGTTACATCTGCCCCCCTGCAGTGCACATGGTTTTGTCCATTTGAGAAGGAATTGCCTATGCGAGTGAACCAGAATAAGGCCCTGAGTCCTTAGGACAAGTCGGCCTAACGTATGGGGGGCTTTACATTTATGTGTATTACCAGCAGGCAGATCAGAGATCCCCAGGCAGGGATATAACAGTGCATGCGAGAGTCTGGTAGCTTTGCCCAGCAAGTCTTATCACTGACAGCAAATATCATTTAATTATTGATAAACTGAGGAGATAGGAGGTTTTATATTGCTTTGATAAGAACCTCTAGATAAACCGCCCTATCTACTATAGTTAATAAATAGGCCTCTGTGTATTTATTCCCACTGCGGATTATGCTGGTGCTGTATAATTATATGGTACTTGTATACTATCACGGCTCCCATCGCATGCCATATGTAGTGGCATGCAATGCGTTTTTTCCTATACGATGCCCATCGTGGGAGCAGTGATACTACACTAGTACCAATTATCTTATACAGGCCTACACACGGGGCAATTTCAGCCAAAATGACCCTACATCGCTCCGTGTGTAGGGACCATAGCGATACCAATGCATGGCCCCGCCCACCACTATAGCTGGGCAATTAAGATCCTGCATGCAGGATACATCTAGCATCACTCAGATTGCTCAGCACAGTTGCTCCTGTACAGAGATTACAACAATGTGATCACTAGGAAGCAGCGATAACAGGGTCATGGCTACACACCAATAGGCAGGCAATGTCTGCCCCCATGGTGGAGTACTGTAATAAATCAGGAGAATGGGAAAAGCTGCAGTCTATTTCCTTAGGGAGGAAATAAATACATTTCAGGGGCATTTCAGACCGCATGTGTTCTGCCCAACTGCCGCACCTTCGGCCTATTTCGTCCTTGGCAAGGCAATGGGTGGACCCCTGGCGTTTCATGGGTGTGTCCACAAACAGTGTGTGCATCCATAGAAGTGCTGAGAGGGCCCGGCTGAACACAGGCGGATCATTCTGTGCAGACGCTAGCAAACAGGAAGGGGGGGGGGGGGAAGAGTACAATATAGACGTAGCCAGAAGTTACAATGAATTGTGGTTAAGAACGTTTGTCATCATTAGAGAGTGTTTGGGTGTGGTATATTAGGTCGACGCCAATGGGTCAACAAGCACAAGGCCGACTCATTAAAAAAAAGTCAACATGAGTTTAACTTTTTTTGTGTCAATGTTAATAAGTACAAAAGCACAAATGGTAAATAGCTCATGGGAGCTTACACAGTGGTAATGTAGTACAGAAATGCATAGCAACATTATTTAAAAGAACAGAGGTAGATGATGGAATAAATCGGCGGTAAATGCCTGTAAATGGCTTATAAGGGACGCACATTCCGATCTGAATGGTCACATGTGATCCATATGAGGAGCCAGCACCAAACAGATATATCAGGCATCATTCAACAGGAGCGAGCAGCTGGGCACAGAGCTAACTATGGAACATCGTTCAGAATGCATCCCGCAGGCAGACTGCTGGGCACCTGTCTCTGAGTAACCGCCAGTGTAATCCTATAATAGTAGGGGGCTTCTCCGCCACTGACAGAAAGGCTCTTTCCATTCTTTATCAGTTCTGATAAATGACACATTGTGAAGCCTCACATAGCTTCCATACAGGAAAATGATATCCCAGGGGCCTGTGAAATGGAAAGTGCAGCAAATAATCTCTGGCCTGGCCTGACCTCTAACCCCTTCCCCACTATCTGCCTCGCTTTGCCAGAGTTCCTAACAAACAATACTGAGAGTGGACCTGTGACCTAGATCTCGCCATCTGCCATTTTGTCACCTGGAACAACAGATTTACTAGTTTCTAGTGACATTACTAAAGCATAAAGGGCGAGATGTACTAAGCCTTGAAAAGTGATAAAACGAAGCGTGATAAACCACCAACCAATCAGCTCCTACCTGTTATTTTTTAAATACAGCCTGTGACATGGCAGGTAACAACTGATTGGCTGGTGGCTTATTACTCTCCATTGTATCACTTTTCAAGCTTAGTACATCTGGCACCCAGTGTTAATGATTCAATATATTTAAAGGGCTGTGTAAAATGTTGGTGATACATAAGGGATAATATTGGGGGAAAATGTTTTAAGCCTGTTGAACGGATAAAGCGTAAGGTGCTAACACAGCAGCCAGTCAGCCCCTAACTGTCATCACTGTACACTTTATCACATCTGCAGGCTTACTACATCTGCCCCACAGTGCTATGAACCTCTAGTAACTGCAATGTCACAAGTTCCTAGTGAATTTATGAGCTGATAGCCGAATAAGAGCACGAAATGGCGGCTCCCGATTCATAGGACAGGCCAAATTTAGTAAGAGCTAAGGACAACTTTAATAAGATTCAAAAACACAAAATCGGACAAGTAGCGCTGGATTACAACTGGCTCAGTGGTTAAAATACTATTAGAGGAAGTAGGACCACAGGTTCCCTGCCAGGGCTAGTAGGACTCACAGATGGTGTCTCCTGTCCGATATAATATCTCTAGCCCTGGAATCCCTCCGAAGAGGAAGAGCTTTTGTGTAAATCAAAGGAAAGTTTAGTTACCACATTTTCATCATACGGAGCGTTCCTGTATAAGAGCCAAACGTTGGAATGTTTTAAAGAATGAAAAAAAGTGGTTATAATAAAATAAATGGCTAGTCATTAAATAGTCTAATATGGTCTTATTTCATGGAATTGCTGGTAACGTTTCAAGAAACCACAGGATAGCATGGAAAAATGTACACTGAAACCTCAGCCTACAAATCTGTTCAGTAAGCAAGAAATTCCAGCTGCCTATTGCTCCTCTAATGCTTCCCTGCATGTGCAAGATTCAGTGGGTGTCTGGTCCCTGGGTCGACAATGTCTAGGTCGCCAGGCACTAATAGTCGACAGCGACTAGATCGACACCTATAAATGGTTAACATTGACTAGGTCGACACTGAAAAGGTCAACATGAGTTTTTTAGGTTTAGACCCACTTGGTTCATACTTTACCGATTTCGGATGATTGCGACCTGTTAAAATCAGACCAAATCGCCTCTCCCTGACATGCAGTCGGGTCCGATGCGCGGTCCCGTGCGCATCGGACCCGACCAGGTGGTCGGACCGGCTGGCCGTCCGACCACCCGTTCTGGGACCTCCCTCCAGGCGGCGAGGCGGGAAGCAGGGGCGCACGAGGGAGAATAGCTCCTTTAAGTGGGGATCCCAACTGTTGGTCTCTTAACAGCCAGGATTCCAACGTGGTCTACTGACATCTGAATCCTGACTGTCGGGAGACCATCCGGCACCCGGTAAATACCAACTGCTTTATTTTTACACTGCAATTTAGATTTCAGTTTGAACACACCCCACCCAAATCTGACTCTCTGCACATGTTACATCTGCCCCACCTGCAGTGGATAATGGTTTTGCCCAGTTTTGCTGTGCTAACAAACCTGAATCGGCCCTATATGCACACTGGCAACACACACATTCTATATTACTAGCTTTGGCTGGGGATCTAAAGGAAAAGGCTTCAATGCAAACAGGGAAAGATGCAGATGCAAAGCCAGAGCTGATGTGATATAGATTCATTGTAAACCGATTGTAACGCTGCGAGAGTTCCATCAGACGTACGGCATAAAATATAACAGTCTGTTACACCCGACAAAAAGATCTCTCGCTCTCTCTTATATTAGGTCCAGGTGCCAATTTGCTATAAATGAATGATCAAAGTATTGTGAGATATGGGTTATCCACGTTTTGGCCATTTTTTATGAAGGCATCCAAAGTAATAGTCACTTGTATATAATCCTATATTTGTACACAGTACAAAGTGCATGACTGTAAGATAAACAATGAAATTACTCCATACTGTGCACAACACTACCTAGTACAGCCTAGTAGTAGCAGCGAATAGTGTGCCGATCTAGACCACTATTATAATACCACAGGTCTGTGTCCATCTAAAATGGGCAATTATTATGGACATTTAGGACTTCGCTTAAGTGCGAAGATCGCAGTACCCGTTTTAGTGTTATACGATGTGATGCGATTTTACTAAGTAATTTATTCACTGCTCTTTTACCACATCGCATGTCATTGTGAGCGGGATGTATTAAAATACATTGTCGCCCCCCCCCCCCCGCCCCCCCCGCCACGATGCTGCCGCATATGTACCAACATATGCGGCTGGCATCGTGGTGCGGTGACGGAGGCCCCCCACGATACCTGTACACCGGTGTCTCCGTCACCTCCCTGCCGCCACGCTCTCCTCTCATGCCGGGGACAGCTATGCATGCTGTCCCCGGCGCTTTCTCCTCCCCCCTGCAGCCGGAAGGATGTCCGGCTGCTTCACTAGGGGGAGGCAGGGCTTACCTTCCGGGGTCCAGGAGGACCCCTTCAGGAAGGTAAGCCAGAGGGGAGGGTCGGCGAGGCGGCGGGTTTGCGTCGGCGGGCGGCGAAAAGAAGCCCATAGGTTTATATATAGCTTCTATAGGGTACCCAAAGGTGGCGATACCCTTCAGTGCGGTATCATTTTTGATACATTGGAAAATGCTGTAAAACCCGGGTTTTACCGCATTTTCCATTTGATACATCTCGCCCAGTACCTTATGTAAAATCGCATGCAATTGTAAGCGATTTTTTAGGGTACGATGCCATTAACTGTACTATAATTTCTACACACCCACCAACTATCCACGCCACCTCTGACCCTTTTCAACGCAGCGTTCCCCCACTATCTACACCCAACCTCTAACCCTTTTCAGCGCAGCGTTCCCCCACTATCCACGCTACCCCGAAGTGTGGTGAGCCGTGGCATACCCCCACTATCCACGTCGGCGTGGAGTTGAATTTATATAGATGCGAGTTTCTTATGCAGAATCGCCCACTAAGCAATTTGCTTAGTGGGCGCCGTGCTAATACACAAGTACCCAATATTCTTTATTTCCAGTGCAGCAAAACAAATGTGTCTACATTATCAGTGCAAATAGAGCTTAGAAGCCTCACAAAAGGAAAAATACGAAAACAAAAAAGGTTCTCAAAATCATTTAAGATGAATTCCTCTCATATTCGGAGGGGAAAATATCAGACATGGGCCAATTGGATTCAACTTCAAAGGTAAAAACAAGTACAAGATGTTTATTACACAATACCAGTTTGGAAAGAACAATGGGCCTGATTCAGTGAAATCTCGCCTTGCAAAGGATTGTGCTCCCAGTGCAAATGGATGTGTACAGCTGCACATATGTTCCCACCCGAGCGAAATATGTCAAAATCCTTTCAGAAGCCGCTCACCATCAAATAAATTTTACACTGGGCACCAGTAATGGCAGCCGCCGCCACGTTGCCCAGGACTTACTCGGGCCGGTGATGAATACAGGCACATCCAGGGTGGTACTGACACACCCTCCCCTAAAATGCTTGGGCAAGCCTGCGGTTTTTCCAAGGAACACCCAGCATTTTTCTCACACGCCCTGAACACTCCCACTAAATGGCCAGTTACCAACCATTGCAGGCTACTGGTAAGCGATCGCTGTGCGAATGTGCGATAAGGTCTGAATCAGGCCCAATAAAAATCATTCCAGGGAAGCTGGTTCAGGTGTCTTTCCCTGTTATTACCAACACCAGGAGGGAAACATTTGTCTAAAGCAGAAAACAAGTCCTTCCTGTAGTAGCCATGGCTGCTCCACCCTTCACTGGCGGAAGGATCTCCACACAATTACCCAGCAGTGAGGCCCTCAAATGTACATACATTGGGAATCTGGGTAGGTCTGCAGCATCGTCTAAAACGGTGTGATCTAAGCAAACTGCAAATAGCAAGGGCAGCCCATGGTTCTAGAAACATCAAATTTGACAGCCGATAAGAATCACTTGGCACATCTATTAAACCCCCCTTTTTTAGCCATTAGGTAATTTACCACCACCCGTCCAGAATTACTCCGGACAATCCCGTAATTAAGACCGGAGTCCGGAAGGGTGGTGTTCCCAGATTATACAATGGCCAGGAATAGGCAGCTAGCTGCCTATTCCCGGACATTGTATGGTCCAGGGGCTCCACCCCTCCGGACACCGGTCTTAACTACTGGACTTTCCAGAGTAATCCAGATGGGTCGTGGTAAACCTAACCCCATTTGATCTTACAGAAACTTCAATTTGATTAGATGAAGCGGAGAAAGAGGATCCAGCTTGTTCCCTAGAAACTGTAGTAGCTTCAAAATGTGAATTACCACCTTGATCATTGGTCAAACTTTTCATTAGGTCACCAATACGCAGGTTATTCAGGTCTTGCACCCCGGTCTGTGTCCAATATTAATGGGCACTGTCCTGTTTGTCCTGGAACTCACTTCTGAGGTAAAATCCATTACAAAGCCAAGAAATCCAGCAAGCAGCTTATCCCATTCCGTCCATCCTGCAGCAGGCCCACAGAACTGTCCTTGGTCTAGAACTCCCCTCTTAATTGATATATCAGATCCCTGTATAATACAAGTCCTACAGGGTTGTCCTTTTATTCTAAAAAGTTCATTCCAAAACTGCTCATCTACAGAATTCCTCAATGTCATTCAAGACAAGGAACTACAAGGGAAAACGGAGCAAACTAAAGGATCAGGCTAGATATTCAACAACGGTCCATTACAAGTAGAAAACCTTATCTTCACTGTTAGAAGCTGCATTATTTCTACTATGGAGGGAAGCAGGCATTGCCCCTATTAGAATGCTCATTATAGGGTGCTGAATGCACCAACAAAGCGGCTTCTGAAGGGTTACTGCTACATAACCTTTACACGTACCACTGTCCACCTGGTGAACAAGACAAGATTGGGTTTCTTAGAGCAGCCTCCAGGTATGTGGTAGTCAGTCCACCAGCTGTTGCTAGGTGGCAAGCCTCCCAAAGAACAAACTATCATCTGCAGCAATCACCTGCAAATTGTATTTGTTCTAGGGAAGAGGATCGCCACCTAGCAACAGCGCCCATCCCATACTCCCTGGAACAGGTTCAGCTGGTTACTCCTCCAACCTTGTACACAATAACTCACCGTTACACTCTTGGGACCTCCAATAGACCAGAAGAACACAAGTTCACAACCATAAAGACAGGGCTTAAAGTGGTCCTGAATATCAATTTAACGTGAATTTCTTGCAGTGTCCATGATTGTAATTTTAATTTAAACGTCTCTAATCTAAAAGGAGTTCAGGTGGGGGTGCATATTCGTACATAGTCGTGTATTTGCATTACTGGGAAAAGGCATCAATTAGGAAGTTCAAATTTGTCCTTCAGTACTTGGAATGACAATATGCGTCCACCTGGGTCAAAAACCTGGGAAATAAAGTTTTAAGCCTTTTGATTTGATTCCGTGGCGAGTTGTTTTCTGCACAAGTGATTGGTCATCTGATCGCACGTACGGCCGGCCTCATTTGACTGGCAGTTTTCTGGACACTTCCACCCCACTGTAAGATGATCGGTCATATGTGGCAGATGGATCCCATGCACATTGTGTGTCAAAAATGACCCAAATCGTGTCACAATCAGAATTGCAAGCTGATCGTTCTAGTGTACGGCCATCTTAACATGCAGTGCGCATGCTTTACAGACCAAGGTGATGGGGTGGGAGTGTGGGCTGTATGGCCAGGAGCGCACATAGTTAACAATATTGAGTGTACACACGGTGCGATATTTAAAACGATATCGCTCAGTAAGGCCAAAATAAGCGACTTTGTTTATAATAGAGCTTAGTGTTCATGGAGCTTTATTACAAGACTATAAAACAAATTGAAGATTATTCTATTATTAAATACACTACTTCAGTCCTTTAAAGTTTAGACTTTATGACACGACAACCCGAATATGAAACTGAATGCATGCTGTGTGTCAGCACGTGTGATAAACGTACTGTAGCTGTTAATAATAAACCAGGTTTATTTCCAGCAGCTGTCCAAATAACAGGTCAAAGTGGAGTGTATGGTGTAACCTTAGCGACAAGACCTGTATCCATGACAACCAGCAACGCTGTATGGACCAGACAATGTCTGCGCACGTTTTTTTAGGCCACATTATTGTTCTCACCATACTGTGGGGCATTGCAGGACACAATCTGACAGTCCCATACTCTTCCCGGATATCTACATAAGAAGAGTACATGCAAAGGTGTACAAGGAAAACCTACACCTAGGACCTTATTCTGGATGACTCGCAGGGCTGCAAATTTCGCAGCCTTGCGAGTACCCCAGAGGTCTGGCCTTGCCCGCCTCGCTGCTGGTTCATGGAAATCCCCACGAGGGAGAATAGCTCCTGTCAGTCGGGATCCAGACTGTTGGGCACTTAACAGTCGTGATTCCGATGTCGGACTAATGACAGTCGGGATCCAGACTGTCGGAGCGTCATCCAGCACCCGAGGGAGATGTGGTGTAAAGAAATCACATTGAATGAATCATCTTGTGGTGGACACCAGCGCTAAGCTGAAGCCTCTTACATAGCTACTGTAACCACAGGGACTGTCCAGGAACCAAACTACTGCAGCTGCTTATGATGCCAAGCAGAGAGAGATAAAGTACTAAGCAATCAGCTTCTGTCATTTCCAGACAGTGTTTTTTCGTTTTTAAATGTCATTTAGTAGCGGATTGGTTGGTACGTTCTCTCTCTCTCTCTCCAAGCTTTGATGCATCTGCCTCATGACCTGGGGGGCAATAAATCTAGACACGGAACCAGTAACAGTGTCTTATGTAACCACTTCTGCTATGCAGTCTTAACGGCGTACACTCCAAAAGGCTAGAGGCATCTTTTTCATTTTCTCTAATAAAATACTGATCATTATTCGTGGCCACCAATAATTTGTTTACTTCATTTTATTGGGGCAACTTTATCCTCATAACCCAGATGTAGAATCACATACTTCTGAGTAAATAATCTCCCTATTTAGCTTACCTGCCTGCCATACACACAATTCCACCTACAAATCTGCCCAATGTGGAACTAGGAAGCGATCAGACAATTATTGCACTCTGGTTTGACAGCCGCAAATCAGATCAGGTATCAATGACTCATTTTCGAGTGCGTCTACTGGTGTCAAAATCCAGTCACTGCACAACTTTTACAACGGACCCTTCTACTGTCCTACAGAGCCCAAACATACCACAAATGATTGCTACTATGTAATTAGGCGTGAACTACATTATATCTAGACCCATCAAACATATTATTGGCAGCGATTACAGATGTTCCATGATTTTTGTGATTATTCAATGTCAAATTGTACAAAAAACCTTCGCTGTACAAATCACCCGCCTAATTCCAGTTGTGTTCGTTTGGCATGTAGGGTGACTCTATAACTGTCATAAACAAATATGTTCCACTTGGGAGAAGTCATCATTACTCATAGGCCTCCCAGCTACGTTACTGCCGGCACTTCCATCCAGGACTCCATGTGCCAAGGCTGACACGAGAACATTCTTAAAGATACAGCAACAGAAATCTATTCTGACTGCTCTCATGCACAACTACTGTGTACTGTATATGTGTTCTGTACATTTACATAAAGGCCCTTATTCTGATCGGAACGGTACGGCCCGCGTGCGGCCGTACCGCCGATGTTTTTACACTGCACATGCGCAGAGGTGAATCTGCGCATGTGCAGCCCCCTTCGCCGCAGACGTATTTCGTCCGCCGCAAAGGGGGCGGATAGGGGCGTGAGAGGCATCATGCCCTCATTTCCCTATGTGTACGCCCCGCGTTTCATGGGCGTTCCCATGCAAACGCGGGGCGTATGCATGGTAATGAGGCCATGACGCAACTCATGGGGGCGGAAAGCTGACGTCGCCGGATGTCAGCTTTCAGCCCCCATACAAGCTACCACACGGACGATTGTCCGTGTGGTCTCAGCTTGCGGGAGCTGCCGCGGCGTGCGGTCCTGCCTTCGATGGTCGACGACCATCGAATGCAGGGGGCAGCTCCCACCATGGTGGAGGCGTAGCCTCCACCATTTTTATGCGGATCGCCAGCCGTCCGTGTACGGACGGCCGTGGCGATCCGTAGGGTGGGCGGGGATTGGTTTGTGCGGCCGGAGCCCCGTGTGCGGCTCTGGCCGCACCAACCAGAATAAGGGCCAAAGTTATTTAACAGAAAAAAAATGTATACATATTAAAGCAGCCTGTCAAATGCACCTTAAATCTATATTCCCTGTCCTGACGAGGAGACCTATATAGTGGTAAATATCCTGCCATCATAATAAAGGCCACAGTATGGCATTAGACAATTTGGTCACCTGTCCTAGAAAATGCACGTTTTCCCACGTAACTGTAAAGCTGGCCATACATCAGGAAGACCTGTATATGACCTGACCGTACGTAGGTCGTGGAGTGGTCGAACGTATGTGCTTACAATGTGCTCACGACCGCAATGAGAGATGACTGATGAAATGCGCGGTACTTCTCATCTGAGGGCCGACCGCACGACTGACGGGACTGCACATCGGAATGACAACACGCACAATCCATCGAGGTTGTGCGTTTGGGTCCAATGTCTTTCTGGTGTATGGGGGCCTTAAGAAGCCAACTGCTGCCTATTACAGTATATATGTAATCTCTGGGACCTCATAGGGAACCTGCACAGCAGGAAACACCCTTCAGTACTTGTGTACTAGCACGGCGCCCACGATATTTGGCCGCACAGCATATAATCGCATCACATCGCATGGCATACACCCGATGCGATTTAAAATTGTATAAGCCCCCTATACAATGTTTAATTGTATAAGCACCCTAATGGGAGCTTACAATGTTAAATGCACCCCCACTATTAACGTGAACCCGAAGCGTGGCGAGCGGCGGCGGAAGGCGTCCTCTGACCTTTTCATACCCCCACTATCCACGTCGGCGTGGAGTTGAATTTATATAGTGTGGCGAGCCACCGAGCCCAAAGCGTGGCAAGCCCCGCGAGGGGACGCGTATTACTTTACATGTATTCCGTGTCCGCTCGCCACGCTATATAAAATCAACTCCACGCCGACGTGGATAGTGGGGGTATGAAAAGGTCGTAGGACGCGTACCGCTGCGCTCGCCACACTTCGGGTTTACGTTCATAGTGGGGGTGGCGTGGGGGTGCATTTAACATTGTAAGCCCCCATTAGGGTGCTTATACAATTTAAAATCGCATCGCATTGTATGCCATATACAATGGTGCCAATCGCATCGTATCGCATCGCATGCCTTATGGTCTGCGATGGGATGTGCGCCGTGTCCTTACTGATCAAACAGAAGCTCCGTTAGGATTCCTGGAGCTAGCGGCATATCTTTGATAACTACAGCAGACCTCTCACATACATTTGGTGGTGCACATGTCATGCAATTTTCAAATGTTTTCTACATTTTTCTCATTGGATTCATCCTTCCCCTATGTGTAATTATAGAAGTGCATGTTAATAGAAATGTTTGCAGATTTATCTCAACTTTTTGGTTAGAAGAGCAAATATATTGAACCTTGTAAAGGGTGGATAAGTGGAGCTCAGCCACCTATTCTATTCTCCCTCTATGGGGATCGTGGCCCACGAGGTAAAATAGCGGGTGGCCGTCGGGCACCTGTCTGCCGGCGTTTTGACAGTCGGGATCCCGACGTCGGGTAAATGACTGTCTGGATGCCGACTGTCGGGACCGCGTCCGGCACCCCCTGCATAACCCCCCAGCTGTCTTAGCTGTAGGCAGGACAGTCCCTCTATCATGGCCTATCCTGCGATCTTCACTCAGTCGCCAGTACAAAGGTTGACATGCATTAGGTCGACCGGCCTTAGATTGACACATGAAATAGGTCAAAATGGCTTTAAGTTTGACAGGGTCATTAGGTCGAAATTGGGAGGGTCAACAGTCAAAAGGCCGACATGGGTTTTTCACAATTTTTTTTTTTTTAAGTCAACAGCCGGCATTTCATGCCCTACCATCCACCAAGGCATGGAGGGAGAATATAATAGTGCACAGAGCGTAGCGAGGCACCATCCCTGAAGCAGGGCAAGCAAGGGGACGCAGTGCACCGATACGGTGTCCATGTCGACATTTGGGACAAAAAAAGTGAAAAAACCATGTCGACCCAGCTGATCTTTTTCATGTGTCGACCTTAGTTTGGTCAACCTAATAAACCACATCCCTTCAATGTCCTGCAAGTAAGAAGTTGTGGGGCCAAGCTCTTACTGATGCTCTTCATATCAAGGGGTGTGCCACAAGGCCACACCTCCATCCAGGAAGGCCAAACCCCCTTTTGAGGCATGTAAGTGTATCACCAACCCCTTAAGGGCTATTGCACATGCTCCGGCTCCTGCCGGGTGGCGAAACCCGCACGGCCAGAAAGCCGTGCCGCACACAGCAGTTTACAATGGTGGGGATGGCCACAGCCCGGCAGCCATCCCTTCCAGTGGTGGGATCCAGCTGCAATCGGGCGGCCGGGCTGTGGCCGTCCCGTGTGAATGGACACAATTGTGTCCATTATTAACTACTCTGTGCGGCACTGCTTTTGGCCGTGCAGTGTTTCGCTGCCCGGCAGGAGCGTGTGAAATAGCCCTTGGAGTTGGGAGGTATGGCTTCTCGCTTCCATTTCATAGCAGTATTTGAAAGCAGATTTGTCTCACAATAGAGGAAAATAAAGAATTTCAGTCATTTTTATAGCAATAAAAATAATTCAACAAACTAACATGAAGTGGCCGAGACCTCTACCCGGTAACAATAACTGGAACAGCCAGGAAAGCCTGCATCACTGTGTGCTGGACCTGCCAGCACATGTTATGGGGTGACTACGATAAAACAAGCACATACCATGTATACAGCCAACTGCTAGGAAACTGCTGCTGTGCTAGATACACATAGACATGATACCAGCATGGCCACGGAAGACAGGGAAACAATCAGAAAATAAGGTTCTGAGGGCCAGATGTATCAAGCGGCAAAAATTAATAAAAGTTGAGTGTGTCAAACAGCCAGCCAATCAGCTCCTGTCATTTTTCAAACTCAACCTGTAACATGACAGGTGGGAGCTGATTGGCTGGTTGTTTATCACTCTCCATTTTAGCACTTTTTAAAGCTCGGTACAAAATGTTATGCTATCAAAATGCAGTTTCCTTACACAATTTCATTTATCTGCTTGTTAAAATGAAACTTTCACAGTGGCTCCTATAACTATTATTTAAAGATCATGAAATAGTTCCTAAGAAGTCTACTTACTAAACCTTAAATGGGAAAAGATAAAGTATCATCCCCCATCCATCTCCTAACTGCCAATTTCAAACACAGCCTGTAACATGGCAGCCAGTAGGGGATTGTCTGGTATTTTATCTCTCTCTCCCCACGGCTTAGTAAATAAATAGAGAAGTGATGAGTCAATCATTTCATTTTTCATTATTGCACTATTCTGTACTTTACTCCAGGATCTAGGAAACTCTCCTCTGCTGTCTGTCGGGATTCCTGTCAGCAATATCTGAAGCAAAACCTACGCATATTATTTCAGGAACTGGGCTGGAGGAATTTAACAACCACTTGTAATATTAATGATGATACAGGTTATGGTTGTTTTTATTTCATTCGGATTTTACTAATAGGCGATCTCCTCACCTTAAAACAGAAGAATTAGTACGACAGTGAAACGGATCTAGTAGTCAACCAATATCCTCAGTACAAATATCAGTTATGTGACTGGATTCACGAGTCCCATACACAACCAAGGATGAGGTTGGGAAAAGCTTACGTTACTGTGGTCAGTTACCATGGTGAGCTGGCACAGTGGCCTAGGTGAGCCAAAATAGTAGACAACATGTCTTTTGTGAATCCATTTTGAAATGCTAATCACAATACGCCTTTTTGTCCTGGGCATATAAATGAATTCACCGCTATATGAAAATGCATCTCACTCACGGCCCAGGAGATTGCTGTTAGATGATCTTTGCCATGTTTATTGAAACCCCTTAAGCAAGGTCACTGAGTTGATCTGGTTCCCCAGGCTGTATTATAAGGCCTAGGTCTGAAAGAAGTTAGGGGTAGATGTATGAAGCAGTGATAAGGGAGAAGTGATAAAGTGCCTGGTGCTTTTTCACCGGCCAATCGGCTCCTGACTGTTCAGTTACAGGCTGGGTTTGAAAAAGGGACTGTTAGGAGCTGATTGGCTGGTGATAAAGGGGTAGATTTTCAAGTGACGATCAGGGGAATATGCGCTATCCCCATGCGTTATGACAGGGGATAGCGCTTCCCCTAATCTATGACACCCGTGATGCGGGTGTTTAAAGTGTGGCGATGCCGGGCAGGCGGCATAGCGCGGGGATGTTATTTAATAGTAGGAGCCTGCCTCCAACCTTATTTATTAAACTGATTTGTGGGCACGCGCTCTCCTCCTCTTTTCGCCAGAAATTTCCGGCAGCGCGCGTCTCCATTCTATTGATTCTGGTCTCCGCCGCTTTCAAATGAAAACAGCGCATGTGCCGGGTATACATTAACCCAGGCCAACATTACCCGGCACATGCGCGGTTTTCATTTCAAGACACCGGAGACCAACAAGCAGCGCCGAACAAGGAAAACTGCGCATGTGCCTGTGACACATCTCATGTCAGGGAACCCGGCGCATGCGCAGAAGACACAGCTGGGAGGAGCGCACACACGTTACGGGAGGATGCGTATCCCATCGGGGATACGCATTTGAACCTGATAAATCCCCTGATAAATCTACCCCAAAGTACCAGGAACTTTATCACTTCTCCTCCCTTGTCACGGCTTCATACATCTACCCCACAGTAACTAAACCTGTACAATGATACTGGTATATGACTATGCTAAGAACCGAAGCTTTAACAGACCAAGGGCCAGTTTCTCTAAGCTTCAAAAGTGATAAAATGAAGAGTGATAAACAACCAGCCAATCAGCTCCTGCCTGGCATGTCACAGACTGTGTTTGAAAAATGTCAGACTGGAGCTGATTGGCTGGCTGTTTATCACTCTCCATTTTATCACTTTTGAAGCTTAGAGAATCTGGGCCCAAGTGGGCTCTCACAGGCTCTAGAAAAAGTAGAAAGACTAGGGCCTTATGCCCCTTTCACATTGCAATGACAGGTCGGACCAAAGATCTTCATCCAGGGTCCCACCCATCGCTTTCACATTAAACACAGGTCGCCCATCATACAGAGGACCACCCGGGTCAATATGCCAGGTTGGTCAACCAGTGTTATAAGCTTTATTGCTTTCAAACCGCACCTCAACCTGGGTTAGCACGTCACCAACACGGCAATTACCCCGGCCCAAGGTGCGGTGGGAAAATGTAATTCACATAACTACAGTGACACTGCCCCCAACCAATACCTAGCCATATGGATTTACTTACATTTGTTTAGGATGCAATAGAGAAAGGATAGCTATGGGCAACATCTACCACTTATTTCTCCATGGGGCTGGACTGAAACTCACCAGCGGCACACTCTGGCCCTTATTCTGATCGGTGCGGCCGGATCCGATTATGCGGCCAGGACCGTGCGTGCGAAACCCCGCCTTCCATACGGATCGCCAACTCCGTCCGTACGCGGTAAGAAGCTGGCCGAACGGACCGCACGTGTATTTTTCACGGAATACGCCTCCTCCATCTCAGGGAACCTCCCCCATCATTCGATGGTCGCAGACCATCGAATGCAGGACCGAATGGTCCACCAGCTCCCGCAACCTCAGACCACACGGACATTTTTCCGTGCAAAAGCAGGGATCTGGGCGGGCAGCTGACATCCGGCGATGTCATATGTCCGCCCCCTACACGTGCGTCACGGCCGCATTACCATACGTACGCCCAGCGTTTGCATGGGAACGCCCATGAAACGCGGGGCGTATGCATATGGTAATGAGCCCAAATAGCCCTTCACGCCCCTCTCCACCCCCTGTTCGGAGTGTTCACATATCATGCGGGATTTGGCCGTACGCCCTGCTCGCACATGCGCAGAGACGCCTCTGCACATGCGCAGACACAAAACATCGGCGGGCCGAACGCACGCGGATATATCCACACCGACCAGAATAAGGGCCTCTGTGTGACCAGCCTGTTACAAAGCAACAGAGAATGGAGCATATGTGAACAGTCCTACTGCATCGCTGGTATAAGGTAGATCACCACCACAGGACAGCAAAGCTTCACTAACAAGGTGGGTGGTTTATATACTCGCACTGATACTGGTTTTCCTGATAGTAATACAGGAAGATCACCATCACTAACACGGTTGGTGGTTTATATACGTGCTCGGATACTGGTTATCCTGATAGTAATACAGGAAGATCACCATCACTAACACAGTGGGTGGTTTATATACGTGCTCGGATACTGGTTATCCTGATAGTAATACAGGAAGATCACCATCACTAACACGGTGGGTGGTTTATATACGTGCTCGGATACTGGTTATCCTGATAGTAATACAGGAAGATCACCATCACTAACACGGTGGGTGGTTTATATACGTGCTCGGATACTGGTTATCCTGATAGTAATACAGGAAGATCACCATCACTAACACGGTGGGTGGTTTATATACGTGCGCTGATACTGGTTATCCTGATAGTAATACAGGGAGATCACCCTCACTAACAATGTGGGTGGTTTGCATACATGTGTGGATATTGGTTATCCTGATGGTGATAGTCCTGTATTTACTATCAGGATAACCAGTATCCGCACATGTATATAAACCACACACATTGTTAGTAATACAGGAAGATCACCATCAGAATAACCAGTATCGGCGCACGTATATAAACCACCCACCTTGTTAGTGATGGTGATAGTCCTGTATTACTATCACTAACAAGGTGTGGTGGTTTATATACGTGTGCTGATACTGGCTATCCTGATAGTAGTACTACAGGAAGATCACCCTCACTAACAAAGGTGGGTGGTTTATATAGGTGCGCTGATACTGGTTATCCTGATAGTAATACAGGAAGATCACCATCACTAACAATGTGGGTGGTTTATATACATGTGCTGATACTGGGTATCCTGATAGTAGTAATACAGGAAGATCACCATCACTAACAAGATGGGTGGCTTATATACGTGCTCTGATACTGGTTATCCTGATAGTAATACAGGAAGATCACCATCACTAACAAGGTGGGTGGCTTATATACGTGCGCTGATACTTGGTATGCTGATAGTAATACAGGACTATCACCATCACTAACAAGGTGGGTGGTTTATATATGTGTGCTGATACTGGTTATCCTGATAGTAATACAGGACTATCACCATCACTAATTGTGCATGCCCCTAAGTATAGATTTCGATCAAAGCCAATAACCACATGAATTACAGTTGGAATTGGCATAATGACAGTAAAAGAAACAGTGGGGAAATGTAACAGGATCAGAGATTCAGAAAGTAAGAGATTTGATATGAAATCTCCAGGGTTTTTTAAAGCGGCAATCATTTACACTGCAAAACCAGTTTGACTTTGTAAATGATTGGCGCTTTAAAAAAAACCTGGAGATTTCATACTAAATCTCTCACTTTCTGAATCTCTCATCCTAATATATTTCACCCACGGGGGGTATGGGAAATAGCGGCGGCTCCCTATTCAATGCTTGCATTAACGACAGCATTGATGTGAAATCACGGCAGAACGGGCCCGACTACAGAAACTGTCGGGTCTGTTCTGCCGATAACGGCCGTGGATTGTCGTTATCTGGGCCACAAGATCGACAATCCACGGCCGTTTTCGCGACCACGCCCTCTTTGTGGCATTCGGCAGGTGTGACATTGAATCCCGTCTGTCGTTATGCGGTCGATCTGACCGCAAACGGGCCTAGATCACGGCTGTCGGCGGGGATCGACAGCCGTGATCCCACATTGAATACCCCCATAGAGTGTAGATATTTCGGTACTTGTTTCCTAGCACGGCCACAACGATTTAGATCGTTGTGGTCGTAAGATAAAAAATCGGATCGATCGCATCGCATGCGATTTGGTCGCATACGATGCGACCGATCCGACCGACCGATTTTTCACCCGATTTTTTTTTTTTTTCCCCAGATTTGTTTCAATTGCCCCCCCAAATGTTACTAAGTGGGCTAGACCCCACGATAGACGTCAACCCGAAGCGTGGCGAGCGCAGCGAGCCCGCGAGGGGCGGCGGTGCGCGTCCTCCGACCTTTTCATTCCCCTACTATCCACTAGGGCGTGGAGTGAGAATAGAATAGTGTGGCGAGCGCAGCGAGCCACCGAGCCCGAAGCGTGGCGAGCGCAGCGAGCCCCGCGAGGGGACGCGTCTAACTTCACAGGTATACGCGTCCCCTCGCGGGGCTCGCTGCGCTCGCCACGCTTCGGGCTCGGTGGCTCGCTGCGCTCGCCACACTATTCTATTCTCACTCCACGCCCTAGTGGATAGTAGGGGAATGAAAAGGTCGGAGGACGCGCACCGCCGCCCCTCGCTGCGCTCGCCACGCTTCGGGTTGACGGCTATCGTGGGGTCATGGCGGGCACATAAAAAATGTGAAATGGGTCATATTGGGCCATTTCACCTTTTTTATCATTTTACCCTATGTGAGATGGACTTAATCAAGTCCATCTCATCTTGTGCCATTATAATGGCACAAGACCGACGCGATCCTCCCGATTTCAATGTTAAAAAGTTTTTTTAACATTGAAGTCTATGGAAAAATCGGGTCAATCGGTCGGTCGCATCGCGGCCGATTTTAATTGGTCGCGACCGACCGATTGACCCGATTTCTGTCAATCAAAGTGAAAAAATTGTAAAAAATCGGCCACATCGTGAGGATCGTGTCCCTTAATTAAGAGCCACGATCACTCACGATTGTGGCCGTTCTAGGAAACAAGTACCGATATTTCTTATGCTGCCCATACATATGTGAGATATCGCATACAATCCTTCGATTTCGACCGCATCTGGCCGATAAATCAAATGATTGTATGCACAAAATGTGTACCATTCGACGCGATGCGCGGACACGCCGCTCGAATGTTGCGGTGGTCTTATGTACTGCACATAATATTTCTCGAATTGTACGTGCGGTCGAATGCTGTTTTGTGCGCATGCGACTTTTCGAAAATGCCGATGTGCGAATCTTGAAGGGTTCAGGACACTTCCTGGCACCTCCTCTTCCACCCACAGTGCACATGACTGGAGAGGAGGCTGGATGCACGCTGCTGGGCTCCCATGCTGCTGGGGAACAGGTAGCATTCGACGCGATCGCAATCGACCATGCGATCCCGCAAAAAATTTTTTGATCGAACGTTACATTCGATAAATCGTATGATCGAATGCACTAAAATGCAAATTTCATGCGATTTATCGAATGGTGAGCTTCAAGGAAAATTGAACTCGAGATCGAACCGAATGCATCCGCACATATGTATGAGCAGCATTAAAGTTGTATAATTTGCTACATTAGTGAAAAGCTTATTTAGGTTAACAAGCAATGTGTCCAGGTAACAAGTGATCCCCCAATTTATTAGAAATGTGGAAAGACTGTCACCTACAGAAGTAGAAGATTCAGTAAGCTCTGTGTACTAGGATTACATGGTCAACGCAGTTTTGCATCGGTTATTTGTAACTTGGGAATTTTATGCTTTGGAAAACAGATGTTATTTCTAAACTTACTTTCCAGCATCATTAAACTTGGCCACATAAGTTTAAACTGATTGTGTTGCCAGATACAGATAACAATAATCTGTCATACAGGAGAAATTCTGTAATGCGCCCAATAGCCTCTCCAGCTGTGCATCTCCAGCCGCTCACCCAGCAGCCTCTCCAGCCGCGCGCCCAGCAGCCTCTCCAGCCGCCCGCCCAGCAGCCTCTCCAGCCGCCCGCCCAGCAGCCTCTCCAGCCGCCCGCCCAGCAGCCTCTCCAGCCGCGCGCCCAGCAGCCTCTCCAGCCGCGCGCCCAGCAGCCTCTCCAGCCGCGCGCCCAGCAGCCTCTCCAGCCGCGCTTCTCATGCCGCGTGCTCAGCAGCCTCTCCAGCCTCGCGACCAGCAGCCTCGTGCCTGATTGTGGATCCATTTTTAGCTAATAAAAACATCCATTAATTGGATACCGCGATAATGATCAAAGTCCAAAACTGCATCAGGGCTAGCAGGACATCACCCACTAACTGAGCAAAACTGTACTGTATTATAGATCTTGTTTTATAGCCAAACAAGACTAAAGGGCCTACACACAGGGCGACACTGCTGAGCAATCTGTGCAATGCAGACTGCTCAGTACACAGCGCTGCACAGAGGTGTGCCAGCGATGTGTGCTGAGCAATCTGTCACCAGGGAACGCTGGCCCTGACTGGCAATTAACTAGATTTACCCAGCATCCTGGATATTTATCGCCGGGCGATTGCGATGTGCAGGGCCGCACATCGCTATGGCCCCTACACCAAGAGCAATGTAGGGGCATTTTCTAAGCGATCTAGTGAGAGCCCTTCGAAAAAGTCCTGAAATTGCCCTGTGTGTAGGCCCCATATGACTATTTACCAAGCGCCAACCATGCTGAAAGCCATCAGTATAGGCTATTATCGGATACACTGCCCTGGCACGAGAAATAGAGTATTTGGACGGAGGGGGGAGTATCCCTAATATAGCTCTACTAGAACTATGTAATCACTGGCACTACTGGGGCTGAAAGCCTCAGAGATTAATGTAAACATTGACTTCTTTCTGAGTCTAACTAAGTCAGCAATCATCCAAAAACATTGGGGCAAGTTTGTTATTTAAGACTGTTATTAGGGTTCCTTAGCCCTTTATATGAAAAGTGCTGTAATGTCATATTAACCGCACCAATGGTCATGTAACATTTAATTATAGTAACAGGCCCAGCATTCCGATCCTCCTGACAGCCAGCAAGTACTGTGCCAAGAGGCAGAACAGTGGTATCTCACAGTGTGTGTCTACAGATTCAAGGTCTCTCTCTCTCTGTCTGTCTCTATATATATCGCTCTCTGGGTGCAGAGGTACACGTCAGTCAGGAATACTATACATCGCTCAATAGTCTGCATGTGCCCCTTTATAATATACAAATGCATTTCATTTTGAAGGTCATTTTTTTTTTTTTATGTACGACAGTAGGAAGAGAGGATAGACACAATCACACAATGGGGGTATTTTAATGGAGCACAAAACCTTTTTGCGCAAAAAAAAAATATGACTTTACGATTGTTATTGCCCAATGGGGTTACTAAGCAATTCAATTATTTTTAATGCGAAATACACAGGATCCAGGATCATTTCCCAGGTCCACGTTTTCCATGTTCACGGCAACAAAAAAGGAGCGGTTATCATAGAAAAAAATAATAATATCCTTAATACTGCTGGCTATCAGGATGAAAGAAAAAGTCCCAGCGGATCAATTAGCCAATTAACCCCCCACAAAGTATTATGACGTCCTTTCGCATACAATGTTATGTATGCAATGCCAGCAAGTGCTGCGGGACCGGACAAATCCTTAGTGCATCACTAAGGATTTGTCGGATTTCAATCTCCGATCCGATGCGCACATCAGATCAGAATCGGAGATAAAACACATACAATTTGACACTTTTCACCTGATTTCTTGTCCCAATCCATCGAAAACGAGTGAAAAGGGACAAAATCATACCAGTGTACAGCCGTATTATGGTGCTGCAAATGTTACATTCTGAAAACTTTCTCAATAGACTAAACCTAGAAATTAAAGACCCACTTAAAATAAAAAGATCACAAAAGAAGAGCGTGCAAACAGAGAAAAAAATAAGTTCATTGGGCCGCATTTTCTAACAGCAAACAAGACGTTTTAAAACAGTATATTCGTACCATAGAATTGCATGATAGTCATGACCAGTGACTATACTGTTTGGAGACCTCTCTGTCTCTCGCCCTCCAAACAGTATAGTCACTGGTCATGACGGTCATGCAATTCTATGGTACTAATATACTGGAGCAGTGTCTCTGGAACTCCATGATCATTAAAACACACAGTTTAACCCTGCATCTTAGAACAAACATGAGAGCAGGGCACAACACGCTAATGGGGATTTTCTGTCTACAGTGTTTAAAAGTGGTTCTCACCAGATGTTCCCTTTCCTGAAATCCCACCAAGATAGCATTCAATATGCAATCCAGTTGGATAACTAAAATTTGTGCGTCCCCCCACCGGTAATGGGACCGTGGCCATCGCCAGGTCTGTGGCTGCTCCGCTGCCGGCCTACCAGGACCAGCAGATGTACCTATCAGCTGTCTCGCCGCTTCTCCTGATACAATTAAAAAATGTTCCTTGCTGCTTCCAGCCAGCAAGAGAAGGCCACCGCCTCCTCCTCCTCTACCATCCTCAATAGCTGTCTGCTGTGAGGGAGCAGACATTTTGTGAGGGGCATTTATAATGGCAACAGGAGGAGCGCGGAGACCATCAATGCAGACAGGAAGATCTGCTGTTCCCAGTGGTCCGTCAGCGGAGCAGTAACAGACCCAACGATGGCGGTGGTTCTGTTATCGGAGCAGCAATAGCCCACACAGACCCCCGGCGCCCAAACTTACCAAGCCACAGCAGGGTCTGCGGACCTATTGTTAAGCCACTGATGTCATCCATGATAAATGGTCCCACTTCTCTGAAAACACAAATCCTAAGACAAAGAGAAGCTATTGCACTTACCGCGCCTCGCTGGCCAGCACCGAGTCCCCTGTACACACGAACTTCTCAATGTAACCCGTGCTGCAATTTATCTTTGTCCAGTCTGGTTTACAGGCATCGATAAAGTGCGGCCTCAGACGTCCTATCGTGTATTTGGCAATATCGGTCAATGACTGGCTAGCTGCAGCTCCAAAGATGAATGTTCCGATGGCTTTGTATATTGTGGCGACATAGTTATTCTTGATGAAGCCATTTGATTGCAAGCGGTTATAGAATACACACAGGACCTCCCCTACAATGATCTGCAGAAGATAGAGAGAGAGTTACGGGTTAACCAGACGGTTTCTATCTTCACAGCTTGCAAATTATAATTAGTTGCACAATTATAGAGGCCTATGATGTCATTAATTCTACAGCCGGCAATATCTTCTCTGGGTGAGGCGTTACAGTATATCCCTTCCCGCAATGGGACAAGCAGGTTTTATAACTCTTATCCCTGAAAAGGACAAGTCGCAGCAGGTACCAAACATTCTTTTACTCTATGTTTCAGCAAATTAACAAATCATTTCTCTACTGCAGGTATGGGGCCTTCTCTTAATAATGAGCTTTATTCATGTTTGTATGCAATGGCGGATTATCACACAATGTAGTCATTATTGGCATACCGCCCATGTGCTGCAATCAAAATGCACAGAAATCCCGCCCACAGCGACGAGTACATTGCAAAATGATTGACAGGAACCCACCATTTGAAGGTGTCAGCTGGGAGTGAATGGCAAAATCTAGAAGTGTTGTGGCCCTTTTTGGGGCGTGTATCTAAGAGGTCGACACACGTTTAAGTTCGTAGGCATGTTTGACACAAGTTTTTAACAGGTTTTTCGTGTCTAGAAGTATTAGTGTACCGTGTTTCCTTGCATTGCTCGCTGCGCTGGCCATGCAGCGTCGACCTTGTGGGTATCGTCCATGACATTAACCTTGTGTTGAACTTGCGTCAATGCCGACCTATGCTAGGTCTACCATTACCAGGTGTCAACCTAGTCACTTGGCCATTAGTGGTTGACCTAGACATTGTCGACCCAGGGACGGCATACCATCTACAGTCAGCTGTAGCTTGTACATGCTAAAACATGGCTTCTGTGCGGCTACTACGGTGTCCAGTCTGCGTAGCCATAGAGCATGCAGGCTGCGAATGTGCACTCAACTGCAAATGGGTTTGCGACTGCTCTGGGCTGCGTGTCCTCAGTCCTGGGCGGCAGCTTCACTTGCTAACATGCAACGTCACCGAGAAAATCACAATTGCATTTGTGTACAAACATGAATTAGGCCCAATGTTCACAAAATCAGAATATAAATAAATGCATAAACATTCCAGAGAATACAGTGTTTGTCACCATATTATCCAGTAAGATGTGTTTGCTAGGAGTGCGTAATGCAAAGAAAAAAAAAGGTCAATTTGCCAAATCCTGACATGAGTGTAATTGCACACAAAAAAGCGGAGCATCATGGGAACAGTGGATCGCCAAAACCTAGGCTACTCCAGGTTCCTATTCCAGACAAAATAGATTGCTTGGAATTGCACAATCATTACAGATTAGCAAGCACACTTCCCCGCTGATATGCAGAACAAAGCTAACAGATAATCTTATTTTAGAACCGTAAAAGAACATAATTCTATACATTTATGTGGGGTGCACACCAGGACGATATGGCCCAAAACGAGCCAATTTAGATACAATCTCGACCGATTGTATGTAAATCGGCCATGTTTTGGCCATTTCACTGCCCTTTTGATGCGATCCCGATCCGATGCGCGGCCCCGCGAGTCGTTAGGTTATTTCTGAGATCCTACCTGCTCCAGGTAGGATCTCCGAAACTACCATTGTAGTGGGTGCGGGTCGCAATCGGATCGTGATCACGTCAGGGGCTTTATCTGTGCCGGTCGGTGGTGGGTCGGCGCCTCCGTCAGCTCGTCGTACGCTCCTGTGACGACACACTCACGAGCAGGATCGTGCTGGTGTGTACCCAGCATTAGGGTCCAAATTCAGCCCAGTCTCCAATGCTCAGCGTTTTATAGAAAACTGCTGGGAAAACCCCTACGAACAAAGGCGGGTCGATGCCAGCTTGCGGCGGGTGGCTAACATCCCATGATGTCAGTCCCGTCCAGATTTCGGTCATCTCCGGCCAAAATTTAAAAAAAAAACAGCAAGTCTTGACTGACCTTTAATATTGAAAGGAAAATAAATAATTCGATGGTGAGCAACCATCAAACGATTTCTCTTCTGTTCAGCCGCAGACCTAGCGAACGCCTCTGAATCAGGCCCATTTGTGTGGGGCGGGGTCATCGATTTGCTTCCTGAAATGTTAGGTTCTTTCCTAGTTCTAATGTTCCTGGACGTGCCCCAGGACTCTACACTTGATTTCATGCACTAAATGTACTTCCCAGAACAGATAAATAATTAAACATTAACAAACGAATACTCCTGACAAATTCTAATACATTTATATTTCTTTCAGATTACAATGCAGATGGATTCCTTTGACCGGTTTAGTATAAAGAAATGTCGGGGAAAAATAATTAATATAAATTAAAAATATTGGTCCCATCAGAGGTCACTACCGTACCATGACCCAGTTATGAAGGCCACAGTGACCATGTAGACAGGACAACGCTGGCAAAAGGATCCTGATGCAGTTAAAACACTACTTATAGCCGTTTAGTTGTGTATGCATTATGCCCATACTGATAAAACGGATGAAGTAGTGCTTTACATGTGTAGCATCCCAGCATCGCCATACTGCGGTTGGCATAGTGACTTGTCTTTAGGATAACCCCCCAATATAGGGGTTGCACAGAGGGCCTGATTCAACAAGCCCCATACCAGACCATTGCAAGGGCGGCAACGTGTCATAGTCAGGGCACAGTACTATTGTGTGAAGCACTTGTACAGTAGTGATTTATTTTGCAGGCACATCGCGGGGTCTTGGAGCGCAGAGCGTCCCCCTGCAGCCGGGAGTTGTAACTTTGTAAAGCTGTACAAATTACAGCTCATCCTGAATACATCATAATGATACAGAACAACACAATAAAAAAAATCTCCAGAAAATCTGTGAATCCTGGTACAATATGCTGTCCACATATCCCACCCCGAGCTTCATGTAACGCCCACCTCGCCAGGTTACCACCCCCCATAATTGTTTTTTCCTCCCTCCACAACTTCTAGCCCCTCTTCCTCAGTGGCATATCTAGAATTTGAGCGCCCCCCGCCGATAATAAAGCGTAACAATAGCACCGCAGCCCCCTCGGTAGCGGGGAGGCGCTGTGTAAGTGCGGGCGCCGGGGGGCTGCGAGGCTATTGTAATGCCCCCCCCATCCGCCGCAGCTTTACCTCTATTCGCTGCGGTGGTCCCGGCTCCACTCCTGGCTTCATTCTGATGCTATGAAGAATGGACCATCACAAAATGTCCGCCCCCATACAGCAGACCATTCAGAGAACTGTCCGCTGTATGTGGGCGGACATTTTGTGATGGTCCGTCTCCATAGCATCAGAATGAAGCCGGGAGGGGAGCCTGGACCACCGCAGCGAATACAGGTAAAGCTGCAGGGATGGGGGGGCATTACAATAGCCTCGCAGCCCCCCGGTGCCCGCACTTACACAGCGCCTCCCCGCGACCGCAGTGCTATTGTTACGCCACTGCTCTTCCTCACTACTTTTCAGTCCCTAGCCATTCCACACCCTATTCTTTGTAATCACCTTATGCTTATACTATTTCCACTCATTAGTTATTCAGGTAATAGGTCATAGCATTCAGGGTTACCACTTTATGCAAGTTTGTTATTCTACTATTTTCCTTGTTGTGCAATGTACGGTTTGATCCTCGTGATGGTTTAGCTCGTTAATAATCACTTGGTCACCACTCGTTATTCTGCACTCTATAAAGGTGCATACACATTACTCAATCATTGTTAATGATATGCACAATAACATCAACAATATTTTCATGCATATCGGCTAGTGTGTAATTGGTTGCTATGGGCAAAATCTACACTTCTACCCAATTTGTTCACCTTTGACCCCGGTACATACTGAGATAGGAAAGCTTAGTGTACACGGGCATCTACTGGGGTTGAAAAGTTGGACAGATAGATATTAAGGGGTAGATTTATTAAGCTCGGTGAAGTGGTAAAGTGGTTTTTATCACTGGCCAATCAGCTCCTACCTGTCATTTTTTCAAACCAAGCCTGTAACTTCAGTTAGGAGCCGACTGACGGTGATAAAAAAAAAAAAAAAAAAAACACTTTATCACTTCACTGAGCTTAATAAATCTGCCCCTTAATAACATACAACCTGTCTATCTTGACTATTGCAGGAGTCCTGCATATCAAGTGTACAGGATGACGACTGTATAGGTGTGTACCCAGATTTTAGTGTCAGCAGCCCAGCCTGTCTGGTAATGGTTTCTGTCGGTACCCCACACTGTTAACCCCTTTCGAATCTTACTACCAGTACAGGTTATATATGTTCGGAACATTTTTTGGTACTTGTTTCCGAGCACGGCGCCCATCGTATGCCATCGCATACCACCAATTAAGGTATGCGATGGGACCAGATTTTCGGGTCTCGCACTGTACAATTTTAATATCGCGTTGCATCGCATGCCATTACAATGGCATGCGATGTGATCAGACCTGATTTTTAATTGTACAGGCACCCTAATGGGTGATTACTATGTTAAATGCACCCCCATTGTTAACGCCACCCCCACTATCAACGTCAACCCGAAGCGTGGCGAGCGCAGCGAGGGGCTGCGGTACAGGTCCTCCGACCTTTTCATACCCCCACTATCCACGTTGACGTGGAGTCGATTTTATATAGTGTGGCGAGCGCAGCTTCGGGTTGGCATTGATAGTAGGGGTGGCGTTAACAATAAGGGGGGGAATTTAACATAGTAATCACCCATCAGGGTGCCTGTACAATAAAAAATCGGGTCTGATCGCATCGCGTCGCATGCGCTGCGATTGCATAAGATTAAAATCGTGGGCGCCGTACTAGGAAAAAAAAAAAAGTACCCATTTTTTTTATATGGGCCGAACGGATAAACATACATGTCCCATTTTACTGCACATATTCTCCCCCTTTATGGCTTTAATCCAGTTAGAGCCCAATTTACAAATGGAGGGTAGAAGAGTTTCCCGTCGCAGAGCTCACAGCTGCAGCCATTGATTTGCTGATCAGACTGTTGTGTTGAGCATTTCGGCACATGTGTGCTCCAAATGTGAAAACTCAAATATATTCCCCAGAAAACAGCCCCGTTAGCACAGCCTGACTGGTGCTCGGCGAACTATGGGCCCAGCGTGTCGGAATCACATGGAATAGATCACAGGTTCTCAAAGTCGGTCCACAGTGCATGTTTAGCAGGTCTCCTCACAGAATCAAGTGAAATAATTAGCTCCACCTGTGGATCTTTTAAAAATGGGTCAGTCAGTAATGAGTGCACCTGCCGGGTGACCAGGAAAAAACATGAACTGTGTGGGGTCCTGAGGACCGAGTTTGAGAACCACTGGAATAATAATGTGAGGTGTCCTACTACGGCTGAGGTACTGGTAACCCAACCACCTTCCTGGGAGGCAGGAACATGTCAGTACTGGCCAGATGTGCCCCAGTAAGGTTTTCTTCGTTTCCCTGCACATCTGAGAGATTTTATTAGCTTTTTAACCTGCTGACACCATATTACGGTTATTTCTTTAACTCCGCGCACAGAAAGATAAATAAGGATCAGCTTCCCAACCCTTCTACATGCCAGCGCCGGTATACGTGGGTTAAGCTGCCACCTTCTTGTATTACATGCAGGAACCAGTATTAGCTCTTCCTTCGGAGCATTCAGATAAATACAGCAGGCGAGAGGTTAATAATATCAGACACGAACTCCACGCAGCTACAATGGAAACACTCTAAACCCAGGAGAACGTCTGGTCCCTGGAGACCACTTTTTTGGGCAGAACATTCTGTGGTGCGTAAGATTTCCATCTGCTCCTTGACAAAGTTCCTGAGCTGGAATTATCCATGATAAAATCTTGGAAAACAAAAAGATTTATCCAAGTGCTTCCTGTCAAAAAAGGCTGGCAATGCAGCGCGACGCTCTTCCTGACTCTGACAGAGAAGATATGAAGGGAGCATTGTGCGGTCAGTAGAAGGAACGCGGATTATATATAGCAGTGGTTCCCAACCCTGGTCCTCAAGTACCCCCAACAGTGCACGTTTTCCAGGTCTCCACACTGAATCACAAGTGACATAATTAGCTCCACCTGAGGATCTTTTAAAATGTGCCTGAATAATCATTGCATCTGCTGGGTGACATGGTTAACGTGCACTGTTGGGGGTACTTGAGGACCAGGGTTGGGAACCACTGATTTATAGTCTTCCAGCAGTACGTTAATTGTACTGTAATGTATGCAGCACCTAAGCCTGTAAGAAGTATGGATGGGAGGGTGGACAGCAGGTGGATGTAATGTAAGAATTCGCAGCATAAAGGAAAAACATGACTTTCAATATATGAAAATGCTGGGACAAAATAGGCCCCCAGAGTCTGACCAAACACTACCTGAGCCCAGAAACTTCTTGGGAAACTCAGAACCTTTTTGTGGTCTGCAAATTGGGAGCGAGAACCAGATTAACAATGGCCTAAAATGGGACTACAGCTCCATGATCAGTGGCAAACGCAGGATTTTCAGAAGGGGGTTTCCAGAGGGGCGGAGCATAGCACGGAGATGGACACTTAGGTGACCCAGTATATGCCGGGCCAGTTAAAGGGCACACACACACACATATATATATATATATATATAGTTGGGACGGACCGGCACTCTCACAAATGAAGTCAGCTGCCTGCGTGCCAGAATATAGTAAAATAAAGGCTCTGGGTTCCACTGGCGTGGTTCCAAAAACAGCACTGCAAGGACTTCTTAAAAGGTAGTAGATTTTATTACCTCAAATATATATATATATATATATATATATATATATATATTCCCGTTTGTTCAGCACTCTGGATAATGAGGCAAATATATATATATATATATATATATATATATATATATATATATATATATATATACACATACACACACACATACACATACAGGGGCGTCAACAGCAGTGTAGACCCCTGGGCATAGCAATATATTGGGGCACCTACCGATCCTCCATCGGTAGGGGAAGCTTTGATGTCCTGCCGGTGGTAGGGGGTATTGTATCAACCGCTCAGCATGTAGGGCCTGGATCAGTAATTTCCACTAATTACCCCTTTACTGCACAGATGGTGGGAGATGAGGTGGAAAAAGGGGGCATTGGGCTGAATGAAGGGGCCCTGATACATAACTTCCAGGGTGGTAGAGGATGTTTAATATGCAGAGGAGGGGTGTATAGTGGAGTGAGCTTATTATTCATAATTTTCTGGTGGGAGGACAGCTTGCTTGACTGCAGATATCTCCAGTTCCCAGAAATAGATTTCTTAGATTTTAATGTAATTAAAAACTAGAGGATCCCACCTACCAAATGGTATTGGGGACTAGGGGATCAGAGTTCAAGAGGCAGAGAAATCTGCCAACGAGGATATAAAACTACATACCAGGTGTGTGGAGCTGGAGCAGTAACCAGCTGCTGGAAGGCTGATATCTCTGGTTCTGGGAACACTAGAGACAAGCTACTATTGTCCATCAAAGGGGGAGAGTCCCAGCTTTTAGAATATTCCCTCAGAAAAACTCTAAAGGCGCATATACATGTACAGATTTTCTGTCTGATCTATCTGGTGGGAACAAAAACCTGGAAATGTATGGGAGCATATATCAAAAAATTGTTTCCAAACACTTGAAAACAGACAGTGATCAATCAGACAAATTGATTAAATCATTCTGATACAGTATAACAAATTTATTCAAAACATATTTTTTTTCCTGCATTTGGGTGGAAATTTTTGATTGTCATATGCTCCCATACATTTCCAGGTTTTTGTTCCCACCAGATAGATCAGACAGAAAATCTGTACATGTGCACACACCTCACGTCAGACAGAACCTGAAATATCTGCCTGGAAAGAGCAATTAACAGGCTTGGATGGGGACCACTGATTTGAAGTCAGATATCTCCGGTTCCCAAGGGCCGATTTTTAAAATTCTTGTACCTATGGAAAGAGGGGACCCTCAGCTTTCAGCCTAGGGCCCTTAGACTCCTGGGGGGGGGGTTCTGGGTACTCAGAACCCCTCCCTGCGTGCGCTACTGATGATTCCATAAAAATAAAAAAAAATAGGTCCAACATCATGACACCAAAAATATCATATGTATTTAAACTGTATTTTTATTTTCCTCACAGAGTAATATTTTGTACTTTTAAATATTTAGAGGGTCACTGGGGCTGATAGTGTAGGGGGTGCAGCCAGGACCACATGGTGCTGCCACCTCCACACAGCACAGCCACATACTTTTCACAGAAAATGTTGGGTACACACTGGACGATCCCTGGTGCGCCGATATTGTTAACTAGAACGGTGGTTCTGCTGGAGAATAATATAGTCCATACTTCAGTTTTCTCCCTCTGTGCATGTCTAAGTACGAGTTCGCAGCCATGCACAGAGACGGGTAAATGCGGTGGGGGGCATGCCTTCCACCAGGCATCGGCTACCTGCTTGCTGGGCTACGAACACTCACAGCCCAGTGAGTAGGTTTGAATTAGGCCCTATATTTCAACCATTGGGATTCCCCCTAACAGCGAGGTTTGCAGCTAATGCCGGGAGCCCACTGCATTTAGCCACGAACCTCGCTGTTTTGGCGGCCACACACGCCCTTTCCACGACGCTGTAAAAAGCCAGCGAGGTGGAAACAGCGTGTGCAGGGGGTCAGTTGATTACGGACCGTGCAAGCAGTAACAGCGAGAAGTCAGCACTGCTCGCAAAAAACATTTAATATACCCCACAAACAGGCCTATAGACCAAACTTTTTTTTTTTACTACCACCTGAACTTTGAGACTGCTTCAGTTGCCAATCACGAATCGATCCCCAAACATCTAGCTTGTTAAAATCCAGTCGAGACCTGAGGTTCCTACCAAAGAACAGCATAGCTGCGGTATGATTTGTTAACACAAACCGCATTCCTGTATGCAAACAAGAAATTGGAGGGCTTGTGCTGTAATGCACCCTTTTCTGTCCACATGGTGCGCAAGTTTGATTTAAGGTCTGTAGGATGTGTTCAGCCAGTCCATTTGTAGCCAGGCTATATGGGGCAGCAGCAATGAGAAGAATTCTATTTTTCTTCAGGAAAGTGTGAAACTTCATTGGTTAACGGAGACACGTTATCACTCACCAACAGAACATCTGTTCTCGAAAAAGATCACTCAAAACTTCCAATGTGTGCGCAGCTGCAGTAACTGTAAAAAACTTCAGACCATTTAGAACAGCCACCCACCGCCACCAGAAACATGGATACCAGAAATGGTCCAGCAAAGTCCACATGAATCCGCCGCCACAGAGTTAATGACCACTCCTATGGATGCATTGATGCTGGAGCAGGAATATTTTGAACAGATTGGCACCCAGAACACTCAGGCCAGATCCCCCAACTGCTGATCCAATCCTGGCCACCATACAAAACTCATGGAGAGTGCCTTAATTTTGGCCATGCTTGAATGACCCACATGGAGTTCCGCCAAGACTCTTGAATGCAGTTTGACAGGCAGCATAATCCGCAAACCCCCAGATGAAACAGCCAGTATCAATGGTCATCTCATGTCTTCGTTGAAAGTACAGGTGCCCATACACGGTACAATTGCTGGGTGCGGTGAGATGCACACTCCCATCACACAGCTCAAAGAGTACATGCTGCACATACTTTTTGTACTAGATCTCATTGTATCTTATTACATTGCAAAACCTATGCGCTGCGATCTAGTCCAAATTGTATACAATAAATGTACCATGTATGGGCACCTTAAGGCCCAGCTGCCGATGCACTGGCGCAACCCATGCTTTTTGTGTGGCTGTGAGTACTTGAGCAATCACACGTCTTATCATACTGCGACTTGCGTCATTGTGAAAACATTCTACAGATTCTCGGTTGCCTGTGGCAATGAGGCAGTCTGTAATGATAATCAGGACAATCGGTCCGCATTAGTGCAGTCCACTTGAATTCTATAGTATAGCAATATCCACCGAAGAACAGGGCCCAGTGCTGCATCCTTGCAGCAGCAGGAATACCCTTCCGGTGAATGCAGCAACAATTCATAGCGCAATTCATGCAATTTGGCCGCAACAATTCCAGATGAGGGAGCTGGAGCATTGTCTTGGTAAAAAAAAAAAAAAACACGAAGCTATAAATCAATCTTAAATTTGGTATGGCGTTGTTTGAAAGATGGAAGTACACGGCAGAAATACCGACTTTCCTCAGCAACACCACCTGACTTCAAACACAGGTACTTATTGATCCACCCTCAATTGCCCGGGAGTTCCAGCTATAGCATAGGTACTATCTTGCTCGTGGAGTGAGTCTGGTGCGTATCCAGCTTTACTTCTTTGAAATAACAATCTTCCATATATTTCCTTGGCAATGTGAAACCACAGTTATTTCTTCACAACATTAATTTTTTTTGCTGGTTTTTACCAGGCCTAGCCTACCACAGCCTCTTACATCAATAGTTCCTGGTGTATATTGCTCTACAAAATGGCTGCCATTATCTATTTTGCAAACAAATGTGCGAGGTATCACATGCTAGCATTGCATGCGATACCCCATTAAGTGACCTGGCAGCTCCCAGTCAGCTGGATAGCATGGGATATTATGTAGGAGTTCCTTTTACATACAATATATTGCATGTGATCCCAGCAAGGGCTGTCAGACCTGATAAATCTATAGTCAAGGGCGTAACTACCATAGGTGCAAGGGGTGCAGCTGCTATGAGGCCCAGAGCTGAAGGGGCCCATCTTTGCTGTCTAAGTATATGTTTTACATACATTTATCACAATCAGTTGCTAAATAGGGGGCCCTTACAAAGATTTGCTATGGGGCCCACGATAATCTAGGTACGCCTCTGTCTATAGTACAGGCCATACAATCTCCAGATCAGATGCACACGGGACCGCGCATCTGATTGGATACAGAGGTAAAACTTTTCATCAGATTAGATCACGGAGTGCACCTTATTTTATGGCCTATGCAGAAAATGCATCTTATATGACAGGACAGCCTGGGGTTTTCTGAAAGAGGGATTGGGAAAAAAAGGGAATTTCTACTCAGGTGCTAATCACAACTAATTATAACGGGACACAGTAAAGTGCAAGGGAAAATTTCCCTAAATGAAATTAAGCAGCAGAAAACAGCAATACACCTGTGCGGGTGTACATCGATATCCCGAAGAGAACCAACAAAATAACACTAAATTGGAGAATTCTGCGCTAATATTCAGAGAAGAGATCACTACAGGTTTAAACCGACCGCTACTATTCTCACAAAAATGTTTTTATTTTAAAACAAATAAATATTATCAAAACAAAATCACAATTAAAATAGGTTTTAGAAATTGTTTAATTTATATTAATTGTGATTTGGTTTGATAATATTTATTTTAAAACCTTTAGTAGCAGTTGGTTTATACCTGTAGGGATCTCGTCTCTGAATATTAGCGCAGAATTTAGTGAAAGAGGGATTGATTCAGAGTCTGGGATGTTATTGGTTATTGTTGTTTATAGGCGGGGATAGATGCAGTGCTTCTGGGAGATTCTGGAAGTTTCTGTATCTTTGATTTCAATCGTTGCCCTCCCTCCCACCATAAGTGGAGGGTATAGTTCATGCTTTATTTAGTGTGTCAGCTTTTTGAGGCGGCTGGTTTTAGAACGTTGGCCAGGTTATTATTAATAAATATTTTGTAATGGTTTCCCGTGAGGTGCAACTCCTTTGGAGGAAGTGGCTTGAGCGTGGTAACCGTTTTTACTACATGGGCATCACCAATCCAGGTGGGGCCCTTAAGTCACTTGAGTTGGTACCTTAAAGGGGGAGTGATTTGGGGGCAGATGGCCCGAATTTTATTTTTAATGATTTTTGGGTAAGGTAGGTGTTAGGAGCACTTTCTTTACCTAGTGTTGATGGACAGGGACGCAGCAGATAGTCAGTCCTTGTTCATCAGGACAGATGGCCCAAATTTTTATTTTATTCAAGAAATTTTGATATAACGATTGTGTCTTTACAACACGTTCTGACCTCGCCACCATAGATAACTAAAAGTTAATTTTTCTAGCTAGTTTTAAATAGGACGCCCTCTTTCAGAAAAAAAAGCCGACCCCATATACAGTTATTTTAGATAAGTGGGCAAGTGTGATGCATTGGGTCATGAAAAGACTTTTATCAGTATCAGCCCGATATCGGGTGAAATGGCACTAGCGTATAGGCACCTTTAGCACATAGGGGTAGATGTGTGATAAGGGAGGAGAAGTGGCCCATGGAAACCAATCAGCTGCTCTGTATAATTTTATATTATGCTAATTACATATGTTACTTCAGTGCTGATTGGTTGCCATGGGCCACTTCTCCATGCATTTACCCCACGGTTAGATTGGTCTCCGTTTGAATACGCCATATCCCGAATGGGAGCTTTGCTGTATAATAACTATGCCTCAAAGTCATAACTAGAAAAAAAAAAGTGACACATTCATGACATTAATAGCAAACAAACCTGTAGCTTGGTTAGAACTTACAATAAGAATACTGCAAGGTATCATTATCCCTGCTAATAACGGGTAAGAAATGGTGTCTTTGTGGAGCGGATACCGGATGGAATCATCGTTACAGAAAAATCCTCGTTGGAAGGGGCTATGCTTCACATTGAGAATTGCAAAAGGCAATCCAACTAGCAAAAGGAAGAAAAATATGCATTAATATAGGCAGAGCAATGACAACACACAGGAATGCAGCATTAATGGAAGAGGTCAGAGACTAGAAGAAAGCAGCAGGAGCAGGAAGGACAGATGTACAGATGGACAGGGGGACGACAGACCAAGTGCATGCTTCATCTGGTGAAATACAGGCGTATCGATGAATTGGTCGACAATGTCTAGGTTGAAAGTCGATAGGCCAACCACTATTGGTCAACGGACAACAGGTCGACATATGAAAAATGTCAACATGGTCTAAGTCGAATTTGACAAAAAGCTCGACAAGCAAAAGGTCGACACAAGTGTTTCACTTTGTGGGTAGGAGGATGGTGCAATGGTTAGCGTTACTGCCTCACAGCGCTGAGGTCATGGGTTCGATTCCCACCATGGCCCTAACTGTGTGGAGTTTGTATATTATCCCTGTGTTAATTGGCTCCTAACAAAATTAACCCTAGAATGTCTGTGTGTGTGTGTGTATACATGTGGGGCAGAGACGTGAATGTTTAAATAGTCCCTGTATTTATATGTGCGCTATATAAATAACGGTTAATAAATAAATGTCGACATAAAAAAAAATCATTACCATATGGAAACGCCCAGCGTACCATGGGTGTTCCCATGAGAAAGCTGGGCGTTCTCATGGTAATGAGGCAGTGACGCGGGTGCGGGTAGCCGACATCACCGTGCCAGCGTGCACGCATATGTAAGTGACTTAAAAGTCACTTATATATGCGTGCACGCACCACATCTTTCGATGGTCGGCGACCATCGAAGGATGTGGGTGGTTACCCGAGGCATGCGAATGGAAGTTTATGCAAAACATCCATTCGCAGCCTGTGCGGGCAAAGCCGTGCTTCTAGGGGGCGGCGGGTGGGTGTTCATTCGCCGGGCGGGGTTTGGTGGACTTGCAAGGCTGTGAATTCGCAGCCTTGCAGATCAACCAGAACAACCCCCTATGTCCTGTGCGTTGGGATGTATTGTGTTGTGTGCATGCACCTTTAATGATTACCTCAGTCAACTGTAGAGCGCGAATGAGTCCTCAGCCCGGCTTAGCACAGCTATCAGGGGTGGTGATCACAGACTGAGGAAGTCTTACTCAGTTGCCCAATGAAGCAGTTATCAGACTATGGTTCTGTGAATGTCAAACTTAGAGTTTAATAACAGCCACAGTGAAGTGCACACACCCAGAGGCCTGCAGGTCACACACCCTTTCTAATATTAGGTCCTCAGAAATGGATCCTGACACTCTCATAGGAGGGTGAGGCCCGGGCGGCACATTTTCCCCAACAATTACCTCAGCTTAAAAACAGGTCAACATAGGCCCTGGGCGGGAAATACATGAGCACATACAAAAGCGTAGCACTATATTGTAGGCATATGGAGAAATCACTTTTCTGTAAAGCTACATTTTAATGGAAAGAAGGAGGTCACATACAGCTATGGGCTGGGGAAGAAAGACTTCCAGTGGTGGGAACAAAACTGGACTGGGTTTCAAGGTGCTCAAGTTCAAAAAGTCAATCAAAATAAAAATACCGGACTGGTCTACAAAGAAAGACTCCAAACCGGATTTAAAGAATCTCTCTCGCTCTCTTTCTCTGTAGCTCTGCCCTAAACTGGGAACACACTTGTAATGAGCGGGACAGCTCATTACATATGCAGGGGGTGGGACCCACTCATTAAATATTCACTGCGCTGGGTCCTGCTCATTAGATATGCACAGAGCGGGACCTCAGGGGCAGTGCTCAACATTCAATGTGCTTACACACCACAAAACCTGCTTAGTCCCGGTTTTATACCGGGTAATATGTGCGGTCTGAAAGGGGCATAACCTGCTTTGACCCGTTTTAAGAAACATTTTAAATACCGGGTCTAAGCAGGTTTTGTGGTGTGAAAACAGCATTAGTGTAATACCACCCTATTTCTCCCCCCAATACACACTTGTGCACCAGTAAAGTGTGCCCCCCTCCTCTGCACCCCATTTCAGAGAGCCATAATCCCTTTAGCACTTGCTAAAGGGGTTAGAGCACCTGGTCACTATGTAGCAAACAGGGGGAAGCTGAGCTTACAGCTGTTTATTATATTTATACATAGTGTACACCATAGGATTCCCCATTGCAGCCATGGTGACCAGCAAAGCCTTATGGGTACATTGAAGTACAATGCGTATAAGCAGATGCTTATATGATGCACAGGTGGGCATCAGTCAGCAACTCGTCACGGCCAGCAATTCAGCAGAGAAGGCAATAACTCTGGACCTTGACAGGAAGGCATCATGTTTAATACCAGCGGCATATTGGTTACACAGTGATACTAAACTAAGTAAACTGATGATATCTTTATTAAATGGAGCCTCAAAGTATTTAACTAGGTTAACTTGGCTAGTATGTTTTTGTTTTCTGTTTTTTTTTTTTTAAACAGAAACAGAATAAACCTGCAGCATGAACCTGCAGATGCATTTTATTACACAGAGCCGCGACTAGGTAGGCCGCACGCTATAGTATCACACACACACACACACACACACACACACACAGAGTTGGCTCTTTAAAACAGCTTTCAAAATAAATAAACTATTTTAGAACTTTGTTGTCAAAATTCTATATAAAAAAATTGCAATCACAACCGTGCCAAAAATGGATAAAAAAAAAAAAAACAACACTCCTTTTCCTGAGAGTGTCCAGAGTTTGGGTGACAATTATAAATGCACTTCCTTCACATTTCCTCAATAGGAACAGAAGGAAACAGAACACATAATATACAGCTATTTATGTCCCTGCCGGTAATGTTACAGAATACTATATTTACAAATGTCTTGGAACAGTGGCAGAAGGTTATAAAGAGAGGACATCACAGAAAGGTAGACAATCCAACACATAGCGCCTGTTCAACAAGATTGTATCTTTCATATAGACATATAGCTGGCCATACATCTACAGATCGATTGTCAGATCTGGCTGGTTGGAACAAAAACCTGGTAGTATCTGAATGGCAGTTTGGCAGTTTTCCAGCATTTCAAAGCAAATGGTCAACTGTCATTTGCTCTCATCCATTACCAGGATTTTGTTCCAACCAGCCCAATCTGACAAATTGATCTGTAGATGTATGGCTGGCTTTACACAGCTATTGCCGTACTACTTTCTGTCAGGGCATGCTGGAACTTGCAGTTCCACAAAGGTTAGTAAGCCACTGATTGGCCATCTCTGGTTTGCTTAAAATGTCTTCTTTAAGTCTTCATAATTACCATACAACTAATAGACCAGTATATTGCTTTGTGACAACACTTGTTCTGAGACACAATGAGCATGAACATCACCGGACACCCATTAATTCAGCCACAAGAACGCCTCCACTTGTTCTAACTGGGTTCTATTTAAAGGAGATTTTGCAATAATAATGTTATGGGGAGTGTTGCACTTTTGTACTGTTAAACAAAATTAGTACTATTATCTCTATAAAAATGTATTGACGATTACAAAGCGCATGATAATAACAGCAGTTCCATGCACTTACTGTAATGAACTGATATTGAAGTGAACCAAAGTCTGGAGTTGAAAACTGGCAAGATTCTGCGCTAGTAGTGAGTTGCAGCTTCTTACCACTGGTAATCACCTTCGCATTTCAAAATAATAGTTGATAATTGCAGCCCAGAGCTAGAACACTCGTCACGTTTTCCAAAGGGAGCCGCAGCCGTTTATTAAACAGATTCTCCTAAATAGAAGGTCCTAGGAGGAGTGTATGAAACGTACATAAAATATTACTTGGCATATTACTTGGTAGGAGGAGAAGCAAGTCAGAGATAAGTGGGCCCAAGATTAAGTCTGATCTCAAAAATTACATCTTAAGGGCGATCAGCTATTAGGTAACCAAAAGAAGCAACCAGCATAAAACATAAGCTTATGCAAAATGCAAGGGGACGTGCTGTGCTGTGAGGAGCTGGGCAAGGGAGGCCCAAAGGGCTTGCCCTTCTTCCCTCCGGTGGGTAAAATGCCAAGCCCTGTGCTCAGCTCCTCACATATCTCATCCCCTTGCATTTTTGCAGTCTAGATCAGCTTCGGTTTCATGCTGGATGCTCTGGTTACAGACACTGTATTCAATATAAATGGCCTATGTCCGATCGATGGGGAGAACAATGTGGTTTCTTGGTTTCCAAGTTTTTCTAAGGTGTCGGGACACTCAGTGAAGCCTCGTGCCTGGACTTTGATTGGCCCACAGCCTAGCATATACTAAAGCAGGGCTGGCAATCAGTAGGCGATTATTGCAGATGGTTTCAGACCATCACAGTAGCTATCGGTGGGTAATCCACTGATGACGATCGATACACTGCATCAAACCACGACCCCTTAGTAAGGCCGATCTGATAACGGACTCTCCTTGTTCTATATTGCAGATTTACAACCCCAGACAGTGTCTGAGTATCACAGATGGGACGCTGAGCTCCCAGCGGCTTCACCTCGGTTTTGACTATAAATATGATTAGATTAACACAAAGATGATATTTGTAAGTTCTAAATATCTTTGATTATTGAGGTTCTTGCCAATAAAAGTGTAAATGCGGCTTCCAATATGCATCAGATACAGTTTTCTTGCATCCTCCCCCCCCATGTCCAATTCATTGTGGTTTACAACTTTAAAAGAAATCTGAGCAAACTTAATCTTTATTCTGATCACTTTTTCAAGTCTGCCTGTGTCAAGTTCTTAACCAAATCAAGACACAATGCTGCATGTATAGGGATCAGTGGGGCAGATGTATTAAGCCTTAACAAGAGATAAATGCAAGGGTGATAAAGAGAGATAAACGTCCAGCCAATCACCTGCTAACCGCCATGCCACAGGCTGTGTTTGAAAAAAGTTAGTAAGGAGCTGATTGGCTGGCTGTTTATCTCTCTTTATTACCCTTGCATTTATCTCTTGTTAAGGCAGGGTTGCCGACCCTCCCGGAATTTCAGGGAGTCTCCCGAAAATCGGGTCCCCCTCCCGGCCCCCGGGAGGGTGGGCAACCCTCCCGGATTCAGGGGGGACCCCCGCTGACCCCCAGATCGCGGCATTAAAATGCCGCAATTCTCGGGTCTCAGAGGAGGGGGCGGAGCTAAAACGGCACAATCGCGTCGTTTTAGCCCCGCCCCCTCCACGGAGATCCGTGAATTAGCTGTTTTAACAGCATGGGGTGGGGCTTAGTGATGTCACTTGTAAGCCCCGCCCCTGAGTGGCTGCTGAATCTCTCCTCTCCGGGCTTCTCCCGGAGAGGAAAATCTTAAAGTCGGCAACCCTGTGTTAAGGCTTAATACATCTGCCCCACTGATCCCTATTCACACTGCAAGGAACAGAGGAAGAGCTTATATGAAGTTGACAATCATTGGGACATAGCCAGTCACTCATTTCCTAATGTGAAATGGTTCCTGTCTATGGGGAAATTTAATTTACAAAGGTTACTCTTAAATACACCGTCTCACCGATTGTGACAGGACTTGTACAATCACTTAAATGCTGGCAGGAGTTTTAACTCCTAAAAAAAAAAAAGGAAGTAAAATGTTTGATTTCTAGCATCACGTGGTTATATGTGGTCATGGCTTTATCTGGACAGCTATAAAAAAGTTAATAAAAACCTGCAGTAATCTTATTACGAAGGACAAATACTGTACTAAACTTTGTTTCACAGGACATCAAGATATTGCACAACGCAAACATTACTGGCAAGCTGCTAGTAACACCACAGATCCTTTCTATGGAAAAAGTTACCATTCTTATCAAATCTATTGTACGGGTTATGGAAACAAGGAAGCGAATCTTCAACAGCTGATGTCCCAAATAGATGATCATAAAAATAATAATAATAGTGCAAGAAGGTTTCTTCCTAGCGTATAGTTTATGTACATATATATTGTACAGAACCATCCTATTCAATAATTAAACATCAGCCTATAATAAGATTTTTTGGTACTCTTTACCTAGCACGGCGCCCATCGCGGGTACATTTATGTCTGCCCGCGACGCGACCGACGCGATGCCCACGATTTCCCATTGAAACCCATGTTAAACATGGAAATCGCATCGGTCGCGTCGCGGCCGGCCATAAATGTGCACACGATGGCCGCGACGCGATGCCCACGATTTGCCATAGGAATTAATGTTAAAAGGCCCGATGGACACGATTTTCATGTTAAATGGCTCAATGGACCCGATTTTAGCATAGGAAACAATGTTAAATGGGCTTTACAGCCCAAATACTTACCCTGAACTCTGAAATGGCCCCCCCAATTTTTTACGCCACCCCACGATCAACGTGAACCCGAAGCGTGGCGAGCGCAGCGCGCCCGCGAGGGGCGGCGGTACGCGTCCTCCGACCTTTTCATACCCCCACTATCCACGTCGGCGTGGAGTTGAGAATAGAATAGTGTGGCGAGCGCAGCGAGCCACCGAGCCCGAAGCGTGGCGAGCGCAGCGAGCCCCGCGAGGGGACGCGGATACCTTCACAGGTAAACGCGTCCCCTCGCGGGCTTCACAGGTGTCCGTGGCGACGCGGACACCTGTGAAGCCCGCGAGGGGACGCGTCTAGCTGTGAAGGTATCCGCGTCCCCTCGCGGGGCTCGCTACGCTCGCCACACTATTCTATTCTCAACTCCACGCCGACGTGGATAGTGGGGGTATGAAAAGGTCGGAGGACGCGTACCGCCACGCTCGCCACGCTTCGGGTTCACGTTGATCGTGGGGTGGCGTAAAAAATTGGGGGGGCCATTTCAGAGTTCAGGGTAAGTATTTGGGCTCTAAGGCCCATTTAACATTGTTTCCTATGCTAAAATCGGGTCCATTGAGCCATTTAACCTGAAAATCGTGTCCATCGGGTCTTTTAACATTAATTCCTATGGCAAATCGTGGGCATCGCGTCGGGGCCATCGTGTGCACATTTATAGCCGGCCGCGACGCGACCGACACGATGTCCATGTTTAACATGGTTTTCAATGGGAAATCGTGGGCATCACGTCGCGTGCGGGCATCTTTAGACCGCATACGACGCGACCGACACGATTTTTTACCTCACGATGCCCACGATCAAGATCGTGGGCGCCGTGCTAGGTAAAGAGTACCGATTTTTTTTAATGAAATGAAAACAGGCGCCTCGAAACACAAGTGGTCACTGTGGACCACCTTTCACCTGCAGAGTTTATATGCAGCTTTTCTGCTCAATACCGCATTATTTTAAAGGGTGTGGTATAGAATGTCTCTAGTGTCTAGTTAGACAGTCAAATAGGTCGACGGTCACAAAATGGCAGCAGATGTTAAGGTTGATAGTAATAAAAGTTCAACAGGGTCAAAAGGTCAATATCACAATGGATGTCACACTTTTTGGGGGTCAAAGCATGTAGGTTTGGTAATAGGTGACCAATATCGCAGGCTTGTTTGATCGCCACGCTTTGGGGTAAGACGGGCTCCCTGCGCTTGCCACCAGTTACTATTCCCAACCGTAATCCACGGTCTCAACTATCAATCGATTTGATGTGAAGGTTTTACCATTCTATGGTGGCATTCCGATATTTGCCACCATCAAATAGTTAACATTCAATGGTGTTCTGATGCTTTCATTGGGTCCCGGCCCCAAGTTCCATCGAATTCTTCCAATGCAATGGTTAGTTACAATCATATTGAAAGATTAAATGATGGAAGCCCACCCATCATTCGATGGTGGGCTTCGGATATCTATTCTTTCTGTGGACCTGTTGACGATCTACCTAGACACTTTCGCTCTATCATCCGGATACCTATTTTACCAGCAGTCCCAAAATTATTGTACTTTTTTTTTTTTTTTTAGCATAGAACTCTCACTATTAACAGACTACACAGTACCACTTCCCATGTTTGGCAATGCTTAGTGTCTTTGCCAAATACGGTACCAACCGTGACGCATGTAGGAAAATCTGGCCAATGGCCCCTGATGGAAAACCTTGGCCATATAAATACCAGAAAGCATACAGTAAAACCTGTCATCTTGGGTGTGACCATGCTTAGAACAATATAAAACAGTGACGACGCAAAGTGTGGGGACTGCTGATATTCAGCAAAGGAAACCAGTTGCAGTATTTAGAAAGCAGGAAACCGATACAAGGACTCAGCATCTGATCTCCAGAAGATGCGTGCTCCGTTGGGTGGAATTCGGTTTACACTTCAAAAAGTGGAGTTGAAAACAAGCATCTGTTTTGCAGCCTAGCACAATATGTTCTGCAATAACTCTGCTGGGCTGCAGGAAACAACCTATTGAATTCTAAACATATGGTGGAAAATGTATTTTACGATATTTTTTTTGTGACCTAGGGCAAGAGTCGCAATTGGGAAAATAAGGTAATGAGAAATCTTGGACTTAAATAAAAATAAAAGAAAACACATCTTTTAAAATAGCAAGATGTTCTCATCAGAAATACAAGGGAAGACAGTGCCACTGTACTGTACAATATGATAAAGAATCAGTCCTTGGCAACTATAAGCACTGAAGTAACTTTGCCAAAAGTTGCTGTATCCTTTTACAACTAATCAAATTTTGGCTTTCAGCTTAAAATTGTACAGCGTACTATATTAATGTATGCGTTGTGTATGTGCTCGCTCTGGTCAGGCGCTCCATAGACAAAGAGGCTCCATGAAAAGCTCAACAGAAGCATTAACTATAATCTTCTGTGACATCACGCCATTACTGACAAGTCTCAGCCCACATTAAGGACTTGGACAATTTGTCGCCTTTTTAAGCCACTTGTTCCATTGACATTTAAACCCAAAATATGAGAGTATGAGTAATTGTTGTTCTTACTTATTCTAGTACTATTACTCAAGTAACACAACCAAAACCAGGTATTTAAAGTGATCGTAACTAAAGACATTGCCCAGAGACCAACCTTATTGAGATCTGTAGAATTTGAAAATAGGTGGGGCAAATGTAAAATGTGCAGAGAGAGTTAGATTTGGGTGAGTTACTTTGTTTCTGTGCAGGGTTGATACTGGCTGCTTTATTTTTACACTGCGATTTAGATTTCTGTTTGAACACACCCCACTCAAATCTAAAGGCCCTCCCATACACTTGTCCGACTGGTCTGAAGTTGGACAAGTGTGTGTGCAGCATGTCTGACCTCAGACTCGTTGTCCACGTGACTGCACATTGGGTCGATTCGGATGTCAAACAAATGCGATTTGGCCCGGTGAATAGGCCAAATCGCACTAGTGTATGGAGGCTTTTAATCTCTCTGCACATTTTATAATCCGCCCCACCTGCAGTGCATAGTACATATTTGTCCATTTGTTAACAAAATATGAACTGCGATCAGATCAGAATTGAGTATTATAGTTAGGGTTAGATTTAGAGTCAAGAACTAGGGGGACGGTTAGAGTTAAGCTGACTGAGGGAACGGTTCGGGTAAGGAACTATAGAGGGAATGTTATGCTGAGGGAAGAGACCGTTAGGGTTTTGAAGTCGGTATTCTACCATTGGGATGGCCACCACCGGGATATCGTACCCAATCCTCCTCTAAGGCCCATCTTATGATCATGCCTCAGCGATTACCGGTGGGGATCAGGGACCCTCTCTGATATAATGTCCCCATTTCAGAGGAAGCAGCTACTTACACAGCAAATGGGCAACGCGAACCCCACTGAGTAGAGCATAGTGGAGGTGACGGTACTGCTATGGAATGGATACCGGATGCTGTCGTCATTACAGAAAAAGCCCCTCTGATACGGCTTTTTTGTGATCAACTTTAGAACGCCCATGGGTAAGCCAGCTGTGGGGGGAATGGAGAAAACAGAAAATAAGACGGATTCACCATTTTCGGAGCAAAATAATAAAGGTTTGCTAGTGCAAGCTGGGAATCCATGCAGGACAGTGAGCATAGCAATAAAAAAAAATGTAAAAAAAAAAAATCAAGGTATACTAAAATAAATTCCATATATGTCTACTATTAAGGATATTAAGTGGATTGCAGAGCAGTTTTGGAAATGGGCCATGCGGTTACCTGCCGTACGTTAATGAGGTATTGTTAATGATCTGTATTTTACGGTAATGGCAGCATAATTCCTGCAAACTAATGCTGCCCATACATATGTGAGATATCGAATACAATCCTTCGATTTCGACCGCATCTAAGGGGACATTCGACGCGATGCGCGGGCACGTCAGTCGAATGTCGGGTCTCAAGATCTTATGTGCTGCACATAATATCTATCAAATCGCAGGAGCGATCGCATGTGGTTTTTAACCACATGCGATGCTCGAATGCAATCCGCAGGCGGGGGGCGGAGGGAACGCTTTTTCAGCGGCATGGGGAGAGGGGGCCAGAGGGACCGCTGGCGGCGTGGGAGATGGAGGGCAGAGGGTGGCGCAAGAAGCGCTAGCGGGTGGCGGGGGTCTGTCAGCGGTGGCGGCAGAAGTGTTTAAAACACTGGGCAGCCCTCTGAGATAGCTCAGCCAATCAGAGGGCTGCCCAGTGTTTAAACATTTCTGCCGCCACCACTGACTGACCCCAGCCGCAACGCTGGCATTATCTTGCCTTTTATTTTATTTGTTGATCTGTTCACCATAAAATTACTTATACGTGGCCAGACAAAATCAGGCCAGGCATTGTATAATGCGGTCACTCAGCTGAATCACTGAACATATGGTTTGATTTCCAGTACCACTGGTCCTCATTAGTGTCAGCACAAGGCCAGACTTAGGGACATAGCCGATATTTAGTGGTTTGAAAGCTGCAGACCATCTGAATTGAAACCGTACTAGTTCTGAGCATAACCAGAACTATTTTACAATAGGTAAAATGCAATTATAAAATTAGGTATTTATGCCAAAGTCAATCTTCAATTTTTTTTTTATTGTTATTAAAATTATACAAATTCTGCAATAAATAAGGGAAGTTAGGGGGGATAACTCAGTGCATGCAGAGCCGGGAAGGTTATGTTCTGCCTCTACATGAAATACAGACAAGAGCGGTTGGGAAACACAATAGGGACGATGCAAGGAAACCAGGACAGAAGAATGAAGGAACGTATGTGGAGACCCTGCTGTATAACAGTATAAGAGTAGAACCCAAGTATAAAGAAATACTCCAGTGGACGGATGGATTTTTTTCCCCCTCGCTTAAACACAGCATCAAGTAAATGGTCATTTTCTTATATAATCTAACCCTAAACCAGACCATTTTTTGGACCATTCAATTGGAAAGCGTCTCTCTATCTCATATCTCAGGACAAAGCGAAGAGCCGGACCTTGTAGGCATAAACGTGTAAAAAGATTTACTGGAAGAACAGCAGGGATCACAATAACATGGCGAGTGCCCGACAGCTGTTTAGGCTACCCAGCAGTAGCTTCCTTCAGGCCCCAGCAGGTTTATGAACATGTTTTCATTTGAAGACAAGCTTCCTAGATAAACCCGGGTACTAAGCAAACAGACATATAACCCTCCTTTCTGATGTTCTAAAGAAACCTATCATGACAAATACGGTTACTGCACCTGACCTTGTTTTCACAGGATTTATCCCTGGTTCCATACTGGTGTCCTGCGTAGTGTGTTTTCCCATAATGCATGCAACCTCCCTGAGACGCAGAGGTGACTTGACGGCACTTTCAAGCCATTAAAAAGAATTGAGAAAGTGTATGGTGGCGATGTCACTATAATCCAGAACTCTGTAATTGACTAAAGTTTCTAAAAATGCCCATAGCAACCAAGCAGATTCTGTTTATCAATTCCTAGCATGCAATAGAGAAATGATCGACATAATTTGATAGGTTGCTGTGGGCAACATCACCTTTTAATTTTTAGAAGTCCAAGTACATTTATCCCTAGGAGTTATTATCACATCATATATCATTATAGGTTATTCTGATACACCCGGGAGGTTTATTTATGCTGCTTTAAATACATGTATTTGTTTTTATTCTTCCTGTTGGTTTGTACTTTAAGTGCCACCTGACCTTTGTGTATTTTTGTCTATATATAGGAGGTTGGCATTCCTCCAGCCAAGTTGCTGCTGACTTACAAACATTTGTGACCCATCCCCACTGAGCTGGGGTCACAAGGAGCAGTGTAAACCGGTAAACCCAACCAGTTTACACCAATGGGGGAGCCCATACCTCCCGACCGCAGCATCCTGCGGGCAGTCTTGAGGTTGTGCGCATACAGCCTCTGCTACAGTCTGCCGTACTATGCACACAGCAGCGGAAACTGGGAGGAGGCTGGGGCAGCTCAGCAGTTTTCCTGGATTCGGTATGAAATACCGACGGTCAAAATCCCGACAACCAAAATCCCGACATGGTCAAAATACCGACATATAGAATGTCGACAGGTAAAAAGTCAACATGACTTTCGGTCGCGAGGTCGACGGGTTTTTCACCTGAATGTCGACACAGTTGGAAGTCAACCGCAGCCCCTCACAATGCTTCGGGCACAGTGCCTCGCTGCACTCGGCACACTATTTTATTCTCCCACCACGCCCTAGTGGATGGTAGGGTATGAAATACTACCCGTCGGCACATGACGGGTCAAAAAATAGTGAAAAAACCCTTTGACCGAAAGTCATGTTGATATTTTCACTTGTCGACATTCTATATGTCGGTATTTTGACCGTCGGTCAATGGTTGTCGGGATTTTGACTGCATCCCGTTTTCCTGTGTGCTGGGTTTGCCCCCAGAATGTCGACTGGTGTCGCAGGGGTCCCGGCTGACATATTTTGCACCATCTCAAGACCTGCCTCAGCGGACATCACCACCCTGGAATTATGCGGGGTGGGGAAGCTGGTGTAAAAAGGGGTAAACCGCTGGGTCGCACCAGAGTTCAAAAACCCAGGTGTGACCCTGCGTTTTCACTGTAAAAGGGGTATTACTTAAAGAGGAATGTTGTAATTACTATAAGTCACTGGTATCAGACAGTTTCCATAGACAAATGAATGAAATGTATACAGTCTACTCTATATCAATGATCAAAGTACATCTCAATCTATAAAGCAAAGTAAATACACTGAATTCCAGCTGCTCAATTTGGAAGCAACAAGTTAACTATGTATCCTGTACAGGCAGCCAGACACCGCTGACAATTGGTAGACTGCAGGAGTGCACAGGCCTAAAATGCAGAAGATTACAGTTCAGTAAAGTGAACTAACAGGTCGAAGGCCTAAATTTCACACAATTAGGTAGAATGCCTTCAACTGCTATAGTTCTTTGCAGCACCGGCATATGATAGTTTAAAGTCCAGAGATCAGGAGTTAAATTCCTGACTGATTCCATGTCTGTGTGGAGTTTGTATGTTCTCCCCACATTTGTGTGGGTTTTCAGTTTACTCCCACAACATAATCAGTGATAACTTCCCAACGCTTTCAAATTGTCTTCTGTTTAGAAAAAAGGAAGGCATGGAGCTTATTAGAACACTCCATAGTGTTCCTTTAAATAATTGTATTTATATAGCGCTCTTTCTCCAATAGGACTCAAGGCGCTTAACAGATATAATGAATGTACTACACTGCAGGAACAATGCAGTACAGAAAAGAGTTTCACAAACTACACTTAAAAGGAATTACGGAAATGCTTGAGTAAACAGGAAAGTCTTGAGCCTGTTTTTGAAGGATTCACTGTTTTTGAAGGATTCAAGAGTTGGGGGTCTCTCGAACTGTGAGGGGAAGTGAGTTCCGTAGAGTCTAAGCCGTATGGCTAAAAGCACGACCCCTAGACGAATTACGGGAGATTCTAGGTACACTGCCATGCTGTTTTTTTATCTTGGTCATCTATACACACGCAGATATTACTCTCTGTGCGCAGCTCAGACATGGTCTTATTATCAGCCATGACACTTAACAGCCACCGTGCACCCATGACGTGAAGCATTCACAGCAATGTTTGCTTGCCAAATAGGCACTGCGGGTACTAGCAGCCATATTAAAGTGTGAAATGTTTCCCCAGATGGTCATTAACATCAGCGAACCATAATAAAAAATCCTGTAACATAAAGCAGTCATTTCAACAATTACCAGAAAAGTGGAAAGAGATATATATTTACAGAAGTGTATGGCCTGAATATATTTGGAATGTTGTAGACATTTCCGTAAGCTACTGTTTATACAGAACTTACCTAGAACTAATATTTGTAAGACGCCATGTGCTGGAAACCACTTGAGAAGTAAATGGAATAGGTCAGCCATTAACTCCCTTGCTGCTAGACGGGAACGGCTGTCGATGGAACTGCTCGCCTTTACTTTAGTCACTTCATTTTAAGCATATTACACACAATGAGGGCACACATTTTGTGGATGGAGACAATATTTATTCAAATATAGATAAACTACAAGCTGGGGACATTGCATTACTTGAAATAAAACAGAAAAGCAGAAGAGAGGTATTGTGCACTACTTGATATGTTTTGTGCACCTGCTTCCCCCTCCCCCTTGCAAAGTTGCTGCTACTGAGTTTGAAGAAACTCAGGAGCCCGAGGTGTGCTCCCTACCACCAGTGCTGTGCCTAAACACGTGCAAAGGGGGCCGTGCGATCGATGTGGGCTTATCTCCCGAAGGAGAAGGGCCCCGTTTTTCCCCTAACCCCTCTCAACCATAAGGCCAAAGAGGGGAAAATAGGGAACGGTGGGTCCTCTTCGCCGAAGCTTAGAGAGACCCTCATTCCTCAACCCCCGGAAGGGTTAGGACGGTGGGTCCTCCGCACCCAAAGGTTTGGAGAGACCCTCAGTGGACTTCCCTCCGCCTTGCGGCTCTGGGTCGTCCTCGGGGGGACCGCAGCTCTCCCCAAAAGGCGAGAGCTTTGGCACATTGGGGAAATGGAAGGCCCGAAAGGGTCGACCACACTACCCAAAAAAACGTGACAAACTACAAAAAAAACAGAAAACGTGAAAGTGACGAACGTGAGAAGGAAAATAAATAAATAATAAAGAAGACCCTAGCCAGAAGGCCAGGGTGGGGGTGTGAAAAATTGTCCTACCCCATCCAAAAGGACGAGGTAAGCACGTGAAGCGCTAACCTAGAGGGAAGTGAGCAGTGCTAGTGCATGGTGATTTTGGGATCGCCCGTGCATGTTCAGCACCCCCGAGTTTCCCCGGGGGCACAGTGCAGCCTCGGACTCCAAGCAGCCGACCGATCAGCGTCCAACCAAGTGTTTCTCTGCTCCCATCATAGGGCACTTTCCAGCCCCTGGCATGGGAATGGGTACTCCACTGGGCTTTTCGACTGACTACCTTAGGGGCTGCGACCCCCTCGGAAGAGCAATCTACTCAGTCTCAGGGTTTCTCCGATCCCAAGGTTAAGGTACTCAGCCAGACTTTTCACCACTCCCAGGCAAAAAAGAGGGGTCCCACACCCTCCGCCCATCAGAGCAGCTACTCAGTCCAGCCTTTCTCTATTCTCTGCCAGAGGCCAGTCCATACCCACTGATAAGAACAGATACTACACTTGATCTTAGCTAAAAGGCTGCTACTACTTCAGTGACATCACTGTTTCCTATTGAACGGATGGGCTAAATTCTCCAGCTGGACACTAAAGGGGCAATTCAATTCCAGTCAATGTTAGGAGAGCAGCAACATCAACTCATTTCCTCACAGGAAAATGAGCAATGTTGTCTACTTTCCTGAGGTAGCTGGAATACTTCTGAAGATCGTGAGGCATTTCTGCCCCCCGTAAAGCTGGGCAAGTCTTCTGGAACCGGCATCCGCTCTATGGCATTATAAATGAAGAGGGAAGTCCAAGAAGAGGGCACTGTGTCCCTCCTGGAATGGGTCATGTTGCATAGGGTATCTGAATGTTATCACACAGTCTCTTCCCTGTGGCTGGGTAACACCGTACATATTGGAATCTGGTCCCTTTCGCCCTCTCTCTCTCTCTACTTCAACGAGGACTCTAAATGTAGTGTAACTAGAGCCACCAGTAGTACTTGAATTGCAAATGAGAGAAGCTGCTGGGAAACCTGCACGCCGAGGTACACAGCTTTTGCATAATGTAGATGCCAGCATGAGTCTTGGAATCACCTGCAAACCTCTAACAGGGGGATCTGTGCAGTGCGGCCTGGCTGGTGACGAGGACAGATGGCATGAGTACAGCTCCTATGGGGCCTAGGAGGCTCTGCGCCGACAATGTGTTGCTAAATACACCTTTTGTTTATACAACTGTATATTTGACAATAAGCTCCCATCCCCCTCCAGTATAGGCAGCTGTAGCTCCGTCCATATCCTTAGGCCACTGAGCAAATGGAATTAGCTATACAGGGTATAGGGTTAACAGTATTTAGGTCGACAGTCAAAAGATTGACACATAAAAAAGGTTGACATGGGTTTTTCATGCTTTTGGGTGTCTAAATCGACATGGACACCGTATAAGCGTACCCCTTAGCTCGCCATGCTTTTGGCACGATTATATTCTCCCTCTATGTCCATGTTGATAGTCAAGTATGAAAAAACACCTTAAAAAGAAAAAGGAAAAAAACCCTCAAGTTTTCCTATCGACCTATTGCTTGTGTCAACCCAATACATGTTGATCCTTTTCATGGTTGACTAATAGTGGTCAACCTTTTGACTGCACCCCACTATAAAGTAGGTCAGAGCCTTCAATATGTTCTATTGAAAGACATATGAACAAAACCACAATAATAAGAGATTAGCGAAATATTACAAATGAAGTCATTAAGATATAAATGAATGCAAATGAAACACCAACTAATATGCAAATGTGTTGAGGGTCCAATTCAGCAAAGGTGCGTACACACTGTACAAGCGATATATCTGAACAGATATATAGCATCGGTTCCACAACTGAGCCGATGCCCCATATATCTAGCGATATATCATCGTGCTGTGTGTATAGGAAATCTGCCGACCGCACAGCCACCCTGGGAGCAGTTGGTGATTGACAGTTCAGTGGGCCGGCGCATTCAAATTATTGCATCAGTTCCCGACGGATCGGGCAATGTGAATGAAGAACACGCTGCCCGATCAGTCTGTAGATATATCTACTAGTGTGTACCCAGCTTAAGCATCCTTAATGAATTAGGTCAGCAGAGCGTTGGGACTGCCAAGTTTGGAGTTAGTACTTTAATGCACGAATAGTAATTTATGGGGATATTTCTATACATAAGCTGGCAGGGGTTAAAGTGAGGGGGAACGGAGTGGAACATTTTAACCTTCACATTGGCCCTGCACAGTAATTATCACAGAAAAGCATTCTAGTTTGCAGGAGGATGGCAAAAACCCTACCACTGGCCTGGTCTCTGCCTAATGGGGGGAGGGGAGGTAATCATGACCACTTTAAGCCCTGCAAGCTGGACAGGCAGGAGAGTAGTAATAGGTACGCACTGAACTGCATAGCTTGGACTCTCCGTTATAACAAACACCAGATATTATTGTATAACTGAGTTTTCAGCCATGAGAGCACAGATAAATGCATTTCACCGCACAGTTCAGCTGCTTCTCAGCCAATTCACAAATTGGCAGCCAACTATCCTCTAATGGGTTGGGATCATTTGGTCTATTGCATTATGGTAGAAAGTCATTAGGTCGAATCCATTAGGTCGACATGCTAAAAGGTCGACATGACTCTAGGTCGACATGGGAAAAGGTCGACATGATTCTAGGTCGAAAGGTCATTAGTTCGACAGGTCATTAGTTCGACAAGGTCATTAGTTCGACATTGTCTATGTCGACATTCACAAGGTCGACATGGGGTTTTTCACTGTTTTTTTACCTGAATGTCAACATAGTCGACATGGACACAGTTTAAAGTGCACTGCATCCCCTCGCTGCGCTCGCTATGCGTCGGGCACGGTGCCTCGCTACGCTCGGCACACTATTTTATTCTCCCACCACGCCCTAGTGGATGGTAGGGCATGAAATACCGCCTGTCGGCACATGTTGGCTCAAAAAACAGTGAAAAACTCCATGTCGACCTTGTGAATGTCGACATAGACAATGTCGAACTAATGACCTTGTCGAACTAATGACCTGTCGAACTAATGACCTTTCGAACTAGGATCATGTCGACCTTTTCCCATGTCGACCTAGAGTCATGTCGACCTTTTAGCATGTCGACCTAATGGATTCGACCTAATGACTGTCGACCATAATGCAGTAGACCAAATGACCGCATCCCCCTCTAATCTGCAGCTTGATAAAAGCATGAAGATTGCCTGTAACCAGAGCTGGCCCTAGGCATACTAGGCAATTGCCTAGGGCGACAGCTTTACCGGAGTCCGGGCATTCTGATCACTTATACTGTACTCATCACCCGCTGCCCTGGCACTGCAGCCGCAGGCTCCCAGCTACTGTACAACTTCCACCCGGCCAGCCGCATAGCACCCCCACGTGACGCAAGCGGCTCCCAGCAACTGTGCGTCATGTAGTTCCCAGCCCCTCCTGCTCCAGCGGCGTGGGCACCATCATCACAGCACAGGTGGCGCAGTTTCTAACTCAGAGATCCGAGCAGCCAGCCAGTGTGACACTATAGTTTGCAGCAGCCAGTGAAAATTTAAAAAGGGGGTGCAGGCTGCAGCCCGGACACTGACACCACTGATAGGAGTCAGGATAGGCCCCAGCACCAGGCGGCCTAGCCAGCCCCAGACCAGGCCATCGTCGCCTCGCCCGGTCATTGCCCGCGGAATCGGAGAGTAGCCCGGCCCCCGCACAGAACACAGCAAGACTACCACAGAGTGGCCTTTATTCAGATCTGATCACAGTTCACAGTTGTTTGGAAAATGGGCAAAACCATGTGCACTGCAGGTGGGGCAGATGTAACATGTGCAGAGAGTTAGATTTGGGTGAGTTATTTTGTTTCTGTGCAGGGTAAATACTGGCTGCATTATTTTTACACTGCAATTTAGATTTGAGTTTCAACACACCCCAACCAATTTTAACTCTCTCTGCACATGTTACATCTGCCCCACCTGCAGTGCACATGGTTTTGCCCATTTTCTAAACAAATGTGTACTGTGATCAGATCAGAATAAAGAACAGTAAGTGAAGCAAGTGAGAGGCACATTTTGTCTATTTTAACTATATTGCTTTTAATTTATATTTCACCCACACTGGGCGGTATTCAATGCCCTGGCGCATGGCTGATGAGGGGTTTGAATGGCGAAGATGGCTTTTTAGAGAGGAAAAGCCATCCTTGCCATCCTGCCCCCTTGTCCTATTCTACGCTCCGGGGGAATCCTCGCCATCAGAGGTGCGGTGAGGATTCCACAAAATGGCGAGGCTCACCAAAAATGCAGTGAGCCCACTGCATATAGCGGCGAGCCTCACCGTTTCCACCTCGCTGGAAAAACCAAGCAAGGTGGAAACGGTGAGAGCAGGGGGGGCTCGTGAGCTGGGACGGCTAGCTGTCGGCACTGCTCGCCATCACAGCTCACTAAAAGCACTGAATATACCCAATTATCTCCTGCTTGGCTATTGCTAACTATAATTGTATATTAATACTGAGCTTTAGCACGGTTAGTAGTCATGGAGTGTTTAGAGAAGCTAGCAGATAGGGCCGTATTCAATGCGGCCGGTGAGGGGGTTAAACTGCTAGGATCACCGAAAACAAGCAATCCTCGCCGTTTAGGGGGCGCCAACAAAAATCAAATTGGATAAGGCCGGCTCCGCCTGTAACTCGCTGGTGGATTTAACTGAAATAAAATAAAGTCTTGAAAGCATTGTTAGCTTTTATATAAAACAAATCGCAAACCACATAATACACATCAGAGATAATGATGAAAAGGCAAGTACAACTGGAGTTATGGGTTATTGGAAAATTCCACAGCCCGGACCATAGAATTCTCTACATAACTTTTTACTGCAGGTTTTTCCTATTTCCACATTCAGAAATGACCCCTATTTATCCGGTAACACCCATGTACAATACCACTGACTGCTGGGTAGGTGCATTTACCTAGGAGACATTGTATTCTCAGTGGAGCGATCACTGTTGCTTAAAATGGAAGCAGAAACAATAGATTTAGGATTGCGCTGTAATATGCAATCCTATCACGGGGACATATGATCCTGCACACGCAGGGACAGGGCTCCGAAAGGAGACCATCCCTGCAATTCCCTCCGCTGGGAGTGTCTGCACAGGTGTGGTCAGCACTGACCCTCCACCGATCCCACTGACCGGCGGCAGTGTTGTCTGAAGCCCATACGCTACAACGGCCTACCGTCATCTCAGAATGGCGGTTACCCAGGGACCAATGTGGATACATCAGGCAGCTTTGCATCCCCCATAGTAGCCTATGGGGGATGCGGCCGGCGGCGGTGTAGGAGATTCCTTCTGCGGTCTCTCCTGATACATTCGGGTGATACTTAATATTTGCGGCCAAACCCTGAAAAAGTGTTAAATGGGCCCCTTAATACGGTAATGCAGCAGGTGATCAGAGCTACATCCTACAACTAAGCATCGCATCATCTGCTTCTCCATTGGCCGGCTGCGTTCCCCATAGGGACGCACAAGCCAGCTGATACAGAAACCAGGAAATTTCCGTCCAGTCGGAGATCCAGGCCTTACTCCGCCTCCAAATTAGCAGCAACACGCTCTCCATTTGGGAAACAGAGACTGGCATCACCCCCCCCCCATCCCTAAACGGCATCAGACCATCAATCACTGTGATGCCACACTGCACCTTTCACATGCACAGTACATGTAAAAGAGCATGGGCAAAGTCATGGACATTGGAATATTGCGGCGTACACCGCTATTACATCGGACCAGAATCATGCCCATGGTTTGCAGCATTTTGTAGAAAAGAATACTAGGATACAATTACTTGGGCCATCGTATATGCGTACTGCAAAGTATAGTAAAGGTGCCCATACATGCACCGATCCCAGCGTGCGTTCTGGGATAAAATAGCATTGCATTGCACATACTTTTTGTACTGTGCGATGAGATGGCGCGGGAGTGTGCACCTCAAAGCACAGATCGCACCGCCGGGATCGGTGCATGTATGGGCACCTTAAAATACCTTTAAAAAGCATCTCATTGACAGCAGCAGTTTGTGTCTGATCATCGTTTCCCTAGAGCAGGCCTGGTCAACTTGTGGCCCACCAACTTCTGTGAAACTACACATCCCAGCATGCCTTGGCACAGGGTTAGCATTAATCTAAGAGCAAAACTATGGCAGGACATGCTGGGATGTGTCGTTTCCCAACATCTGGAGATCCGCCAGTTGGAAAGGCCTGCCCTAAAGGAAGTACATAGGAGCGTATTTGTGACTCATAACCACAATCCTCCATATTGCCCCCCCCCCCAATGGTAGGATTTGCTTTAGTCAGATGTAGAGGCAAACAATAAGAAATCATAAAGGTTTGCTAAGAAACCCCAACTGTGACAAAGCAGAAGAATAAGGAGAGATATAGAAACGAAGTTGGAAGAGGAGACCGTTAAGTGCTACTTTATCAGTGTTTTGGGGAATCCTGATCACCTTTATGGCCAAGGTTAAAGAACATTTTATGAATGCGCACAATGTCATCATTGCTGCTGTAACAGGAACGCTGGCGCCAAATGTTCAATGAAGCTGAACAGGCCCAGAGCAATGAATCTGCAAATCTGCTAATAATTTGCTGCACTATGTTCTTGCCAGTAATGCGGTGATGAAGCTGGGATGGAAGATGCCAAATGCTGCAGCTCACCAGGAGAAGATCAATGGGTTAAAGCGAATCTTACATTGACCTCTGGAAATTGCGAACAGTGCAAAATCATCTTAGTAGTGCCAGGTGCCAACATTAACACCAATGCCCACAGGTTCATCACTGGAATGGTAGCGAAAGAGCACAGATCACGTGAATTCCTTGCAGACTACTGCGTTACCGGACTGGTGCAAACATTTCATTTTAGATTATATTTCTTACAGAAACAGACATCTTTAATTGAAAGACTGTAGAGGGTTTGTGTACCGGGACACTTGCACAGGATGAAGCTGAGTTTGTGTCTGAAAGGGGGCGTTGTCTTGCCAAAAGGGGGCATGGCTTCATGAGAATGATGTTATCATAAGTCACGCCTCCTGTTTTCATCAGGGGGGGGGGGCATGGCCAGCATTCTGTGAGCACCGGGCATGCTCCCAGCCCGGGCAGGATTCGCTAATACCTCCCGCAGCACATCGCCGGCATTCGCAGTTTTAATAATCGCATATGCAGTAACATATGCGATTATGAACGCCAAAGCGATGGGCGGCGATGTGCTGCGGGTCCCCCCTCCCTCCCTGAACCCCCACACGGCTGTGTGAGGGCTCCTTTTCCTTCTCCCTGCACCCGGAAGCTGTGCAGGGAGGACAAGATCACTGGCCCGGGCAGCACAGCAGGAGGCTGCCCGGACACAGGTATGGGGGGGTGCGTCGCGAATCGGCGGGGGACGCGAAGGGAAGCCCATAGGCTTCCATGGGGTAACGCCATATAGAACTGGCGTAACCTCCCGCAGCGAAGCCCCGGCGGTGGGGCTTTGCTGCATATGAAAATGCGGTAAAACCCCCGAAAACTGGGTTTTTACGGCATTTTTAGTTTAGTGAATCTCGCCCCATATGTCTTCTGTAAATAGATGCTGTGCACATGTGCAGCAGGGACCGGTCGGTAATGTGGCAAGTATCTTCTTACCAACAGTGGCCAGTATCACCAGGGACCTGCCGGTTTATTAAATTGTACCTAAAGGAGATTTTCTGTCAAGGCAACAGAAAATCTGTTGCGTCATTGCAATTTCTCACACAGGGCGGGATGTTCTAACATCCACAGCTCTGTATCGCCGGCCACCGCATTCTTAATGACCGCATATTCTCTAACATAAGCGGAGGAGCAATAGAGCATACAGAAATGCGGTAAAAACCCTGATAACGGGGTTTTTACCGCATTTCTGTGTTAGAGAATCGTCCCCACAGCCCCTGTAGTCTAATACCGGTACCTGATTGCAGGACAAATTTGTTCTCAAAATGGTCAAAACCATGCTGCACTGCAGGTGGGGCAGATGTAACGTGCTGGGAGTAAGATTTGATATTATTTTGTTTCTGTAGACCAGACCCTTTGAACTGTGGCCCTCCAGCTGTTGTGAAACTACACATCCCAGCATGCCTTGCCATAGTTTTAGCATGGTCTCACAGCAAAAATGTGGCAAGGCATGATGGGACTTGTAGTTTCACGACAGCTGGAGGGACATAGTTTGGCGGGCCATGCCTGCTTTAGATACGGTTTTATTTTTACACTGCTATTTAGATTTCAGTTTCAACATACCCCACCCAAATCTAATGGTGAGTATACACTGGGTGATATTTTCCTAATGATATGGACGATATTGTTATCATGGAGGATATTGCGTGCGTACGTACCCTCCAACATGAGCCATTCCATTAGGTACAAAATGCTCTGTTCCTGGACATCCCTGCCAGTGGCATACCCTCCAACATGACCCATTCCATTAGGTACAAAATGCTCTGTTCCTGGACTTCCTTACCAGTGGCAATTATAGAGGTGGGGCTCCTGCACAGTCCAAAATTCAAAGAGGGGGGTCACATCAACTGTCAGTGAGTCCAGGACAGTGATGTTTGGGGTGGCAGTAGGTGTGGCTCCCCTCTTTGAATATTGGACTGTGCTGCAGCCTCACATCTGCAACTGCCACTGGCAGGGAAGTCCAGGAACAGAGAATTTTGTACCTAATGGAATGGGTCATGTTGGAGGGTATGCAGTGGTAGTTGCAAAGGTGGAGCTGCAGCCCAGTCCAATATTCAAAAAGGTGAGCCACACCTAATGCCACTCCAAACATCACTGTCCTGGACTCACTGGCAGTTGATGTGACCCCCCCTCTTTGAATTTTGGACTGTGCTGGAGTCCAACCTCTGTAACTGCCACTGGCAGGGAAGTCCAGGAACAGAGCATTTTGTACCTAATGGAATGGGTCATGTTGGAGGGTATGTACGCTAAATATCATAAATATCATTAACGACTAGTGAAACCATGCTGATTAATACAGCATAGTCCTGCTCCCTGGTTGCTATGGGCAACTTCTACACTCTTAGAAGATTTGATTGCTCTCCTTCAGGGTCCCATAAAAACAACTTGCTGACCATACTATGAATGCACTTTGCAGAACAAATATGCAAGTGCTCAAGCCATTGTTACTATTTGTATAGTGGAGCTTCCTACACAACACACCCCAGAGGAAAACACCCAGGAAAATAGCTTTCCAATAATAATTACCATGTCACACCCTGTTTATGTTAACAGCTGAAACCTGGCCCCATTTATTTCCAGGCTGATCTTCATTGTTCTCAAGACAGTAATACTAGACTAGATCAGGCCTGGCCAACATGTAGCGCTCCAGCGGTTGTAAAACTACAGGTCCCAGCATGCTCTGACACATTTTTTGCGGCTAGGAAAGGCTAAAACAATGGCAGGGAATGCTGGGATGTGTAGTTTCACAACAGCTAGAGAGGCACAGGTTGACCAAGCTGTATCTAGTCAGTCTAGTAATACCATCGGGGGACAATGACGATTAGCTGGAGAGGCACAGGTTCACTAGGCCTGGAACAGATGTATGTTACTTATCAGACAGAGGGACAGATGCACTAAGCTTCAAAACTGATAAAATAGAGAGTGATAAACAGCCAGCCAATCAGCTCCTACCTGTTTTGTCACAAACCGTGTTGGAAACCCGTGTGCATCTAGCCCTTTGACAATATACAAGAACAAGCCCTTTTTTAAAATTCTGTTTGCGGAGCCAGCTTTGAAGTGTGCCTCCCATGTAAAGAATAATAAAAAATAATAATAATTAGTAGATGACCCTATTCACGCCAGGGACCTTGTACTCGTGACCTTATGATACGGCTATTTATCGCATCATTCAGTTGAGCGTTTCAAACTGTTACCCCTGATGAAGTCTACTTAAGGACAAAACGTGTCGGGTACCTCTTCTGAAAACCACTGGAGAAAGTGTTGGCATGTGCCATTTTTACACCCGAGAATTTTTAATAAATCTTTCTGTATAAGACTTTTTTTGCTTAATATTTGACAATTTGGGAAAACTACACCACTGCTGAAAAGCTGGAACACCAAATCTAGAGGACTAACAGCAGCGCCAATACACTATTGTGAATAGGGTGCTCCAAATATTTGATTATCTTCTTATACATTTGACTTATATATTTAAAAAAAAAAAAAAATGCGTATTTTGGAATATTGTATATATATATATATATATATATATATATATATATATATATATATATATATATATATATATATATATATATATATAGAGTAGTAAAAAAAAAATAATTATTGAAATGTTGGATATATATCTATCTCTATCTACAGACATACATACACACATCCCATTCTGAAAAAAAACACAATTCTGACCCTAACTCTCTCTCTCTCTCTCTCTCTCTCTCTAACTATCATCCTAGCTCTCAGCTCCCATGCCTCTCCAAGCTACTGGAGAGACTTGTCTACTCTCGCCTCACAAACTTTCTTAACAACGTAAATGTTGAAAACGTAGCTGAGAGCTAATTTCATTAAATCTACATTTTTCACAAGGCTGGAGTGCTGCTTCGTTGTCTACTATATGTGCTGTTTAAGTACTTGATGCGGGCACCCGCCAAAGAGGTATTTGCCACACACACACACACACACACACACACACACAGGTATTTAGGAAAGAGTACATATAAAAAAGATTTAGGCGATGCCTGGCAGGGAAAGACACCACCTTGCTATAATACTCTTAGCTGTGGGACAGTTGCCATTCTCAGGTCTGGTTGCGGCAGTAACACACAGGAAAGAGTTGGAAGGTAATTGAGGTTCTGCCCCTGGATAACCTGGCTCTCGCATTCTATTTCCAGGACCTGGGATTATGGGCACATAGACTTTAGCTCTTCCTAGTATTTAGCACCTCAGGCAATTTTTAGAGGTTTTTTTTCTACTTTTCCCAGAGTATCTTGGAGCGTCTAATTTTACTCCTCCACTTCTGCAGCTCAAAATATCTTCCTATAGCGTCTCACAACTCAGACAGGCCTGAAAAAGCACATAGCAACTTAGCCGGTCTGACAAAAATATACTTGTGCACACCACGATCCCCCGCCTGCAAATGAATGATCTGCATAACCATCAATTCGCAGCCAGGGAGAAATCGTTCGATGGTCGGCAACCATCAAATGATTTCTTAAGCGCTCACACATCAGAGACACTTCTATGGTAGCTCTGATCTCCGAATGCCCTGTACGGGAAGCAGGCGGGCAGCTGACATCCGGTAATGTCAGCTGCCCTCCCCCCGCACCCACATCACCGGGCGATTATCATGGGAACGGCAAAGAAATGCTTGTCCGGTTTCGTGATTTATCTCGGCTTGATAAAGCGCTTGAGATATATCTTATGCAATAAAGACACCAAAGTACAAAATCGGATGGAATCCCTCCCGGGAAGCTCCAGGGGGAGTTCAAGGGAAATTCCATCCAACAACTTCAGGGTCAGACGTATCGCTGTAGTGTATGGGCCCTTTAGTCTATTCGCCTGTGAGAGAAATCCTCTGGATCTCTCTGCGTCGGCAGTGCCCTCACCGACACAGAGCCCATGTTCCAACAAGAGCTTCTTGACAAATCGCATTAAAATGTAACATTGCGAAGTAAAGCCCCATACACACAGGGTGATTTCCACCTATCCTACATGCTAAGCGAGGTAGGCTAGGCCAGTGGTTCTCAACCTCGGTCCTCAAGTACCCTCAACGGTGCACATTTTCCAGGTCTCCTCACAGAATCACAGGTGAAATAATTAGCTCCACCTGTGATCTTTTAAAATGTGTCAGTGGATGAGTGCACCTGTCAGGTGACCTGGAAAACGTGCACTGCTGGGGGTTCTTAAGGACTGAGGTTGAGAACCACAGGGCTAGGCGATTCCCCTTGAGCTTCAAGGTGTCTATGCCCATACACACACGTAGCTAACTCAATGTTCTTAATGCACATGCAGGCGAATCTGACTAGATCTTGACCACATGCTAAAGATCTGAGCGGCAATGAAGGTGCGTGAGACCACACATCGCCCTGGGCCCACACAGGGCGATTTGTGCTCAATTTCTAGACAGATTGCTTAGAAAACAGTAAAAATATCCACGTGTGTATGCCCCATAGGTGAAAATACTTCATCACATCTGCATTTTTAATGTGGATTGTGACAAATAGGGCCGTTAAGGGATTTCTAAAGCATGTAAAAATACCAACCTTGATCTAAGAAATAAAATGCAATGTAATAGTATGTGATAAAAATAATCATCATCATCCAAGTGTCCTGACCAATGGACAGGAAATGCTTCTGCCAGGAATGCAAACAAATCCCCAATGCCCAACTTTTCAATCAGCAGAGAAGAATTTGCCCTGACAGATGACAAGGGAAGCAATCTCTGGACCCCTCCCCCCATCCCTTTTGACAATAGACAAGGGGGCAGCAGCAGGTTTTTCCCATTGCACACACTATACAAATGTAAACCGGACACACTGAGCATTATTAGCAAGTGGGAAGAAAGGGAGAGCTTTGTTCTCTTCCTGTGCTTCATATGCGATAGTTCACCATGCCGGCCAGGCAGCTGGGACATCCCACAGAGCAGGGCTCTACAATTTAAGTAGCTTATGAGTGTCTCTGGGGTCTTCAGATTCCATCCCCTCCCATAACAAAGCTTTAACTTTTCATCCCCTGTGTAAATATTTCAGCAATAGGGGTCATGTAATTGGTGCAACAGTGAAGCAAGGTGTCAATGGTGCATGGGGCAGTATGGACGGTGTATTGGTTAGCATTACTGCCTCACAGCACTAAGGGCATGGATTCGACTCCCACCATGGCCCTAACTGTGTGGAGTTTGTATATTCGGTACTTGTGAGTTATCCGGGCGCCCGATTTTTGGTCGTATGCGCATCGCGTCGCATCGCATGGCATCGTATGTTAACCAAATGGCATGCGATGCGACGCGACGAGATGACCACCCGAACCCGATTTTACATCGCATGGCATCGTATGTTAACCAAATGGCATGCGATGCGACGCGACGAGATGACCAGCCGAACCCGATTTTACATCGGGTACTATGTAAAGTGATCACGTCGCATCGCATGTTAACCACATGGCATGCGATGCGATGCGATACCACCCGATTTTTGCAGTGTAAAACCCCCAAGAAAGTGTCCCAAAAAGTGACACAATGTCAGTCCCATCCCCAATTGTTAACACCACTCCACTATCAACGTGAACCCGAAGCGTGGCGAGCGCAGCGAGCCCGCGAGGGGCAGCGGTACGCGTCCTACGACCTTTTCATGCCCTACTATCCACTAGGGCGTGGAGTGAGAATATAATAGTGTGGCGAGCGCAGCGAGCCACCGAGCCCGAAGCGTGGCGAGCGCAGCGAGCCCCGCGAGGGGACACGGATACCTTCACAGGTAAGCGCGTCCCTTCGCGGGCTTCACAGGTGTCCACGGCGACGTGGACACCTGTGAAGCCCGCGAAGGGACGCGCTTACCTGTGAAGGTATCCGTGTGCGCTCGCCACGCTTCGGGCTCGGTGGCTCGCTGCGCTCGCCACACTATTATATTCTCACTCCACGCCCTAGTGGATAGTAGGGCATGAAAAGGTCGTAGGACGCGGGCTCGCTGCGCTCGCCACGCTTCGGGTTCACGTTGATAGTGGAGTGGCTGTGAGCATCCAATATCATTCATCCATATCATGCATATCTGACACATTAAGGACAACTGAATTAAAGGTAATAACTGTGTAATTAACATAAGAATGAAATAAATTAGAATAACAAATAATCATAAAGCACACAATAATCTCAATCAACATCATGATTTATCAACTAACGTGAGCGCATGCAGAATACGCTCAAATGCATTGTCTCTCGCCAGGCATTTTCGCCACACGAACTCCTGCATATAGGAATCTAGATGATGGCGTGCTGTTCCCCGCTGGCGTTTGTTGCGCCATTTTGCACACCCCCAAAGTCGCTCAATGTTCTGTGTGTGTGCACCAGTCTCTGGGTCAACGAAGTTGAAGCGGTGATTTACCCGCAAGTGGCTGTAACCAGCCCGCTCCAGTTCACTGGTTTGGTAGGCACGCCAGCAATCACTTACAATGGTGCTGCCAGGTGCCACGTGCTGCACAATTGCACCAATGAGAGTGGGTGCATCTCTTTTCGGAACTGCAACCATAAAACAGTCCCCTGTCTCCCGGCACACTCCTCCGAACACCCACTGCTGTGGGAGTACTCTGCCAACATTGGCCTTGCGTTTCACAAAGAGGGTTTCATCAACCTCCACCATTTTTCCTGGGCCTCCAATCTGCTGCTGTGGCTGTGCCATTAAATCACATTGGCATGCCTCCCGCATCAGGGCATTGTAGAAAATGGTGCTTTTATTGCAGAGTTTCAAATTTTTGGCACAGAATTCAATTGATGTCAGTTCATCACACCAGCACCAGATAAAGCGCAGGATCGTCATGAAGGGGAGCCTGCACCCAGGATAGAATAGGGAGGCCCGCAGACTCTGCTTTTTGCTGCAGCTTTTAATATAGCAGCGCCATTTGCGCTCTTTCAGGGACAGGCGCATAGGGTGGCCATTTGGGCATGTGGCAGTCAATGGGAGCAGCCCTTTCTCCTGCAGGAATGTGACTGTCTCTTCCTCTGTTTTTGGGAGGCTGAAGATGCCATCAACCACAGCCATTTTGGCAATAATAGTGTAAGGGGTGAAATGGGGCAGGTGTAAAGGGCCAAATGGGGCAATATTGGGGTAAATGTCCAATAATTCACCTCAGTAATATGCAACAATGCTGAAAATCAATTTCTCTCACTCAAACACTTGCTCTCTCCTCTGGAAACTACCTCACAATGATTTTCTGCCAGATGTGCCAGAGGGCGGGTTTGAAAATGGGCGGGAAGTGTAAACATCGCGTCGCGTCGCATCGCATCCCATTGTATACCATACAATAAGCATACGATGCGACGAGATACGACGCGATGGAAAATCGCGTCGCATCGCGTCGTATCGTATGCTTATTATAATGGCATGCGATGACCACATCGGGCGCCCGGATAACTCACAAGTACCGTATATTCTCCCCGTACTTGCGTGGGTTTCCTTTGGGTACTCCGGTTTCCTCCCACAATCCAAAAATATACTGGTAGGTTGTTTGGCTCCTAACAAAATTAACCCTAGAATGTGTGTGTGTGCATGTACATGTGGTAGGGAATATAGATTGTAAGCTCCACTGGGGCAGGGACTGATGTGAATGTTCTCTGTAAAGCGCTGCGGAATATGTGTGCGCTATATAAGAAACTGGTAATAATTAACTTACATATAAACTGATTGGTTGCTATGGGCAATATCACTTTGAGATCCTTCAGCAAATTTACCCTTTAATGACCACACACACACACACACGTATAAAAAAAAAAATACATGCTTCTTAATACATTTCCCTTGATATAGACCAACTTCGGTGAGTCCTCTGCTTGCTGGATATAGAACGATTGCTTAATATATATGCAATGTCATAGGAAGGCCAGCACCTTGCAGAACTCTGGTCAGTTCAATGGGACCAATACTATTAGCCACAAGGGGGGTTGATTTGTTGTTCAAGGGCAACTCAACTTATCCCGATGGTGGCTGTTCTCACCCCAAGGCAAAGCAGCCAGATTGGTACTAGCATAGGGGAACTGGTTGAAAGGTCTAAAGAGTCTAGGTAGACTCATTAGGGCGACATGCGGTTTCCACATTCTTTAAATTTGTTTTACCATCCACGTGGACCACAATTGGGGAACGGTACAGAGCCAGGCCTGGAGCATGGCGACCTTTTCATGTGTCAACCTTTTGCATGTTGAGCTATTGCATGTTGACGTTTTGTTGTTGATCTATTGTCTGTCTACCTAAGCACTATACACCTTTCACCCCTACCGTACGCACAGCACACGGCTGAGGTCCTGCTCATGTGAACGAGTTACTAGGAGCCCTGCAGGTTGCATGCATAAACAAAGAAATACAGTGTACATCGAATGCTAGAGACTGCAAACAGTGATGTGTCAGGTCCAGAAGCAGGTACTAACAAATGTGATATATTAGGTAACCACACATTTGCTTTGCTTAGAGCTCATCTGCAGGCTTGTGTTGTGTGCCAAACACATACAATTGTTGGGTTGCATGATAAACCCAGCACGCTTCCAAGCAAGCAGATAAGTTACATGTTTACCTATCTAGCCCTTGACATCAGCTACGAGGCCTGGCAATTCTATCCAGCAGCCAGGCCACGCCATCCGTCGGAAGGGGGCACACTAAAAAGAGATGCTCAAGCGGCCCGTTCCGACGGAACTCCCCACTGCCGTCCGCCGCCTCAAAGCACCCCCCAACCCTGCCCGTCTCCCTGAAGCGGAGACGGATAGGGTTTCCACCGCCCAGCCACCGAGTGACTGGGACACGCGTGCGTGTGAGACGCTGGCGCGTCCCAGTCTGATGGTGTCCCTCTCAGACAGCGGGGACATAAAGATGTGCAGACTGGAAAACAAAGTACAAATCATTACTATAAACCGCACATGAAGAATAGTTATCGTATGATGTGAACGGAACCCCCCCCCCCCTCCATCCATCCAACCTCATATAGAAGATAGATACCAGCGGATCTTATTGTAGTGTGGTCATACATACACAGAGGATGTGGCTTGTCTGTGCAGCCATGACCTGCACAATAACTAGAACTATATCAGACATACAGTGTGGAAGTGCGTATTACACACTCATACAGTGAAGACGCGAGTATGTGTCACGTCGTCCTCACACAGTCTTGTCCTGCCTAGCAGGGTGGTACAACGATCAGCTGTCCCCATCCCCTCTATGCAGGATTTGGATTAGAATACTAATCCTTAGCAACACAGAAGGAATCTACTTCATGTCCGCAAGAAATTTAAAATTACCTAAAGAATCTTACCCATAGCTTTCATTTAATTAAAACATACAGTGCTCCCATAAGTTTGTAAAACTACTCCTTGTCCCGAGTTAGTCTATACCGGCACACATTTTATATGTATACTAGAAATCAGGTGAATTGTAGGCTATTGAGAACATTTTGTGCCTTCACATTTTCATTATTGTTCTGATTAATTGTTCTGATTAATCAGTGTGCTTTTTTTTTGTCAGATTGCTTAGAAAACAGCACAAAATTGCTTTGTGTTTATGCCACTTAAGTGTACTTTCGGTAATAAGGATAAATCACCTCTACCCCTACAGATACAGGGGTAATGAAAGGCAGACTTGGGGCTACACAGGCCTTTGCTTCAGCTGCATTTTCTTACATGTGCATAAATGTCAACTTATAAAAACACATGACTCACAGTCAGGTCTTGCACCAACACATAAACACCCCGCCTTACCCATCCCAAAGGTACTAAAAATAAACTAAGGATTTATACAATGGTTTGTGCATTGTCCTTTTCATAGGGGGAATTCAATTGTTTTGGGCATCAACAGCTCCCATCAAAAGCGACCAGAAGCTAGGCAATTGTTTTAAGACCAGCCTTGCGGCTGCACTAATCGCATAACTCCCAACTTTCCTGGTTATGGGACTGTCCCACCCAGGAGCCACAGTAAGGAGTTGGGGGGGGGGGGTGTTGATTTCTCCTTATAACAGTGTCTATTCACTGAAGACAGTGGGTCTAGGGACATGGACAGCAGCTCAGAGTCCTGGGCATACCCGCACAATGACAAACTGAATGCTCACGATAGCCATTTTCAATAAACCGGGATGGACAGTAGTCCCGACTAGGCCCTGCAGGTAATGGGCCAGATTCTCTAAGCTTCAAAAGTGATAAAATGGAGAGTGATAAACAGCCAGCCAATCAGCTCCTACCTGCCATGTCACAGACTGTGTTTGAAAAATGTCAGACAGGAGCTGATTGGCTGGCTGTTTATCACTCTCCATTTTATCACTTTTGAAGCTTAGAGAATCTGGCCCATTGAGAGGTAAGTTATCAGGAATTCTGCATGAACCCTTTTGAAGAGAGAGGACTTTTAGGCAAATATTCTCATGCATTTCAGGTGAGAATGCAGCCATTACAACCAACGCCTGTCTGGTGATGCAAACAATTGAATACCCTCAATAATGTAATTTTTTTCCCTCCACAAACAAGACTATTTATAGACCTATTCTGCAGTGTTTTACATCAGCCTTGAGCTCACTTTTTTCTATCACAAATACATTATGGTCAGTTTTTGTGAGCAGCTGGTTAACCTGTCGACAACATCTGAGAGAAATGCAAAAAGGTCAGCATCACTAACATTTGTTATATAAAAAAAAAAAAAAAAAAAATTCTTATATAAACGTTAACATTACAGGTTATTGTGATGAACAAAAATGATTGCTTGCCAATTTTCATACCAATTTCGACAAAATCACTTGGCACTCAAAGGGTTAACTGACTAGCATGTTTTGGATTCTGCACAAAAACCCACACAAGCACTAGGGCATTATTCTGTACAGACCGTGCACAGACCGGAAACAATCGATTGAAGTAGAAATAAGTATAACCTACAAATCTGTGGGCAAACGTTATTAAAAAAAAAATAATGAAAATATAATTTATCCATTGGGTTTTGCCCAGGATAGAGATCGCAGATAAGGTCAGATGATCTGATTACATCTACACAGCTGGTATTGTTATTTTGAGGGAAAACTGACCATAGTCGTGTAAATTAAATCAGTGTAAACTAAACACTCATCTGCTTTACTGTGATGTCAGTCCTGGACACAGCCATGTTTTCTAAATAAACCCGCTGGCCGGATTTCAGCTGTGAATAAAAGAATGAGCGCATTCTGAAGTAAGCAGCCAAGTGTGAGCTGCTGCTCGTTCCATGCAATCGCTTCTGTCCATGAGAAGCCCATTGTCTACAAGCAGCAATGTTATATACAAGCACCACGTGTATTTGTGCAGCAGACATCTGATGATTATATTAGTGTTTTACACCATTTTATTCTTTAGAATGGTTTATAATGTACAAATATATTATGCAGCACTGTACAGAGAATATCAACCCTTCACAACAGTCCTTGGCGAAGGAACGCCACACAAATTGGATCGTCATCCCAGTCAGGTCCGCATCTCCAGGCCAAAGTGTTCCTGTCTCACACGCTGACTGGAGGCAGCCATTTTGGGGAATAGACCAAACTAGTTGAATCTTCTTAGCGCATGTTCCAGTGAGAGCATTTATAGGTTACCAATTGGCTGCAGGGTCATGAATATTAGTTTAAGGCACACAATGGGTCAGATTCCATTTGCAGAGATCAATTAATGGCTTTGGCGCCTTTGCAGGATGGAGGTGGGAGCAGAAATCATGCTACCATAACTGCGTTTTAGCGAAAGCTTGCGTATAATTGCATCTGTCCCAATGTCTGCCTTGTCTATGTGTAGTTTACATGCACACTATAACCATTTCATCTGCTGCAAAGACTTGGGGGCTCATTTATCAATCAATTTGCTCCCAAATGTAAAATTTTAAACAATGATAGTTAGTGATCCAATCAGCTCCCAACAGACATTTTTTCAAACACCAATGACAGCTGGGAGCGGACAGGATGGAGGACAATTTCTCATATGCAGCACATTTCAAATAGCTGAAACTCTTCGCTAAATGACCCCCTTTGGACGTCTATTTCCCTTTATGGGGGAGGGGGGTACATTCCGCCACACAATGCCAGATTCCGCATTGTTAATTAATGCGTACGCACTAAAATATGTGATTATTAACGCAAAGGACAGCTCTTCTGATAAGCGAATCGCCGCTGGTGTTCCGAGACTGCTATCCGGGAGTCTCTCTGCGCATGCAGCCGTGGTGCATGCTGGGAAGGATCCGTGACGGATCCCTCAATGCTGCAGAGTGAAGACCATAGGCATCTATAGGGTAATGCCAGGTTTCGATGTCAATACCCTCCGTAGCACCCCCCTTTGGCCAGATACAATGATAACCCAAATGTAATGCTATATGTGTCAGACTTGTCATACTTCAGAGGAGACCAGATTCCTAGTGAAGTGGGCGGTGAGAGGGAGAGGTTATGATGACGTTTGTGCCATCGCTCTCACCTGAATCTCCGACATGGACCTTCCCTTCACGATCTCTGGGAGAGAAGCAATCACAGGTCCCCCAGTAATATCGGTCTATGCTCCAGTCACATAAATGAGTGAAATCACAACACAGATGAGGTTTATTACATGAAGCGCCTGTTGCTGGGTCCATGCTGAGAGTGCATGGAGTTAGTGGTCAGTATGCTAAGCTCGAGGAGGAGTTTGGCATATTGGGGGTTCACACAAGGAAGTCTGGGTGAGGTGCACGCACATGTGCACCATTTAAAACCCATAGAAATAAAAACAAACATAAGTTTTTGTTTTTCCGACAGGTATTTCGGTACTTGTGTATTATCATGGCGCCCACCCTTTCCATCATAGGGCATTGTACAACCAAAAAAAAAAAAAATCGCGATGCAACGTGATTTTTCATCGCACAGGCACCCAGATGCCTGATTCCTATGTTAAATACCCCCCCCAGACCCGATTTTTAATCGTATACCCACCCTGATGGGTAATGACTATGTTAAATGCCCCCCCAAACGCCACCCCACTATCAACACCAACCCGAAGCGTGGCGAGCCCGCGAGGGGCGGCGGTATGCGTCCTCCGAACTTTTTCATACCCCCACTATCCACGTCAGCGTGGAGTTGATTTTATATAGTGTGGCGAGCGCAGCGAGCCCCGCGAGGGGACGCGGATGACTTCACATATATTCCGCGTCCGCTCGCCACACTATATAAAATAAACTCCACGCCGATATGGATAGTGGGGGTATGAAAAGGTCGGAGGACGCATACCGCTGCGCTCACCACGCTTCGGGTTGGCGTTGATAGTGGGGTGGCATTTAACAGTCATTACCCATCAGGGTTGGTATACTAAAAAAAAAAAAAAAATAGGGTCTGGGGGGGCATTTAACATGGGAATAAGCCCAAATCGGGCATGATCGCGTCGCATGCCATTATAATGGCATGCGATGCGACGCGATATTAAAATTGTATACCCACGCCCGGGAAAAGGCTCAAATCGGGTCCCATCGCATACCTTAATTAGTGGCATGCGATGCAATGCGATGGGCGCCGTGATAATACACAAGTACCGGTATTTCTATGACATTTAAAGGGTGGCGAAAGTACTTTTACAGGAAGCTACAAAGTTCACTGAACATTTCCCTCCAAATAAAATACAAAACATACAGTTATTTAATGGCGCATGATAAAAAGCTCCGATGGTCCCTTATTCTTTCAAGGGAAATCCAAGTTCCATTCCATTATTCATTTTTACAATGTTTTTTGTGAACCTAACACTAATCAAGATTAATGTTCAAGTTCAGTCCTTATATATTCTGTGTGTTTGCAAATGACTGGGAGACGTCCCACGGTTAGTGCGCCAAGGTATAAATAGAGTGTAATTAATACACCTACAGACCTGTGGCGAGTACATGAGGTGCACCTGTCACCACAAAGCCAATTTGTGACTCACACCCACTGCCAAAGAATATCCAGATATTTTCCAGCATCCGTACCATGACATTTACAAAGGAGACGGGAACATCCCAAACTAGCAATAGTCCCACTGCAGATGTAAGACATCTTTACAGATCATTTATAGAATTAATTATAGGCAAGGAACCTTTTTTCAGACCTTGGGGCTCTAACACATGAAAAGACCTGTAAAGGATAGAAAGCCGGTTCCTCTCTAAATTTCAGCGATTGAACTCCTAGGCTGACTTTAACCCCTTATGTACCCTCAGACATACAGATGTTTTGGAAGCAATGAGAAATTCAGGCATAGGTTCACTGCTTTTCCTTACTACCTTTGTTTTGTTGCCTTTAAGGCATGTAATATTACTATTGCTGCACTCAGATAGGTCACTGCTGCGCTGTATCCCACGGCAATGTATATTAGTCTGTCCTATGACCTAAAAGTTATGGGTGTAAAATCATAGAAGGGTGTAGGAAAGCCAGAAAACTGCTATATACTAAATATTGCTTGATGACATTACAACAGTCAGTAAATTACTGACCAGCAATATAAAAAAAAAAAAAAAAAAAAAAAAAAAAAAAAAAGGTAGAACTCCTTAACCCTGTAATACAGGTTTAAAACACCTGCCATGTGTTTAAAGACCACCGTCTCTTCTGATTACATGTATTGTTTTAACATACGTGTTACTGACATCAAGGGCAATGTGTGGCCCTTTTGAAGCCTAGGGGATGGGACCCTTTATGCATGTCACTGTAGTAAAAGATGCATTGATTTTAGGCAACATTCTGTAAATATTAGTCATCAGGATCCTGGCCTTTGGGCTTGTCGTCATTAGAACAACAATAAATGGTTTTCCCATTAGGTCTTGCTGGGAGCTGCGTTATCCGCTACAGTGGTGCAAGGAACCACATGCTATAATGAAATCATCAGGTTACCAACAATAAACATCAGATCGATGCAGAATTGCAGTTACAGTGGCAGCACCCCACCAGCTTATTATCCAGATGGTAGAATATAATATTACACAGGTAACTACTGGGACTGACTGACACATAGAACACAGCCCAGGCGTGTCAGACTGTTGCACAACACTGAACATGTCAGGAAGTTTTGTATTGGCAAGTAGGATAATAAATCAGTGACTACAAAGCACATACATGCTGTACAAGATAACAGTCATACATCCAGGTACCATTATGTACCAACCAACCAGCTAATATGAAACATGAGACATTTACCTATGCCACTTCCATAGGCAACATTACATGAGAATGGGAGGTCTACAAAGAGGCTGTGGCATGCAGATATGAGTAGCAGGAGGAGAGAGAGCAGGGATGTGACAGATAATGTAGGCAGGGTAATAGGGGGCATGCAAAGCAGGAGTCTCATGGGTTGCAAGCGCAACAGAGGGGCCCCCGGAATAAAGAGGGGCCCCATATGGATAGGGACACACAAAACATACCCAGCACCACGCATACTATGTCCAGGATAACGTAGGGGATCCGGGCTCTGTCAAACATCGTGCTGTAGAGAATTTTCCTGATCTGCAAGATAGAGTCCCAGTCAGTCACTGCAAGATGGACTCCACTCTCATGCGGGACAGTCCCGGGTGTAAGGGGATCTCAGGGTGACAGTCCCAGATAGGGTGATCTCGGGAGACAGTCAGAGAGGGGAGGGAGATCACAGGGAGAATAGTCCCTCCTGCTGAGATCACTGGGTGACAGACCAGTACTGCTGCAGGGATCACACAGGGACACAGTGAGTCCAGTAGGGATCTCTAGAGTGCCATGCTCAGTAGTGCTGTAAGAACCACAGGGTGACAGTCCCGGGAGTAGGGATCACAGCATCCAGGCAGCTCACATACAGATAAGCAGCGGTGAGGTAGCAGTCCAAAATCGTGACAGCCCTGCTGTTATATATCCCGCAACAATCCTGCCTTCTGCCCCGTGCGGAGCTCGGACTGACCCAATCTGACAGTGTGCACTGCGAGGCACAGGAGAGTATATATGGTGATAACCCAAGCTACAACCAATAGGCCAATCAGCAACGAGATGTACACACTGCGTCACTAGGGGCGGGGCTGCAGATGGGTATGTCAGATAGATGAGGGCGTTTTGCTTGTGACGACGTCGATGAAAGGGAGTTTACTGGGCGTGTGTAAGTGGGTATAGGTTCGATGTATAGTGGTGGATGGGCGTGGCCGTCTGTAAGAGCCGGGCCATAGTGGCTGGAAGTCTTGGCATACCTGTGCTTGTGCGGTGAGCTAGTGTCGCATTGTGATGTCATAAGGGTGCGGCCGAACTATCTTACACACGTGGGTTGCGCCTGTCTGTTGCCTGACCTTCTCCTTCAGGGAAAAAATGCTCTTCCTGGACTTCCCTGGTAATGTATGATTGATTACCATCACCTGTGGTGAAACGCCTTTCTTATCACCTAGCTCCCCACAGGTGATGGTAATCATACATTACCAGAGAAGTCCAGAAACATAGCATTTTCTCCCTGAAGCAGCCCATACACGTCCCGATGCGGGCGGGCGTTGTGGGCTTCAATAGCACGGATCACATTGCATTGCATTGCATGTGCATCCGTTGTGCATGCAATGCGATGCAATTTGATGAAACCTAAGTACAAAAAGTATGCGCACGCACATACTTTTTGTACTGTGCGATGAGGTGCCGTGGGAGCGCGCACCTCAAAGCACAGAATGGACAGCCCGGCATCGCAGCGTGTATGGGCTGCTTAAGGGGCTGTCCCGTGTGAATGGACACATTTGTGTCCATTATTAACTATGGTGTGCGGCACGTCTTTTCGTCGTGCGGTGTTTCGCCGCCCGGCAGGAGCTGGAGCATGTGAAATAGCCCTATAGGAGAGGGTCAGGTAAGCAACCCTGATACACATACTGCCACACAAACTACAGGAGGCTGAAGCTCGTGTCCTACCTGACATGAGCTTCAGCCTCCTGTAGTTTGTGTGGCACACCATAGTTAATCGATGACAATGGCCATCCCTACTGGATGCCAATCTCTGTTGTTCCTATTACACCCATAGCCACCGGTCACCACCCACAGGGGTGGTGACCGGTTGGCTATGGGTGTAATAGGAACAACAGAGATTGGCATCCAGTAGGGATGGCCATTGTTGCCATTGCCATCGATGGCAATTCTGCAACTCGTCATCGATAGTGCTAAACAATGCAATGGCTAACCATTTTTACATATCGATGGTCATCCATTGTGTTTCATTGATTGGCCTGTGGGCCAATCAAAGCACGGGGTTGGGGCTTCGCGGGTGTCGAGGGCGGAGCCATGCTCCGTGTCCTGGCACCATCTGGTTCTCCCCTATCGATGGCAAATATATTTGACATCGGCCATAAACCCTTGATGATTCCAAATCATCGATGATCGGTGGCCATCCCAAGCATCCAGTATCTAGTAATGGAAGCAGCAGGGGCGCAATTAGTACTTTGTGGACACCATAGCAATACCTTGAAGGGGGCCCCCTCCTTCATTGTCACTTCAATACACCATAGTGGTTAGAAGAGAGATTGAGAGGGGCAATAGACAACAGGGTTTATGTAATTCATTGCATTGTAAATAGCTCCTGGGGCTGCAGAAATCAGCACACCGTTATGTCAAAGAATTACGGTTCTTTAGTCACCAGTACCAGCATTCTCTCCTCCACCCCACCCCCCTTTCATTCTGTGGCTGGGCAATGAGGGGTGGGTGGAGGTCGGAACTAACACCCCATTGCGGCACACTTTAACCCCTAGGCAGCACTGATCATGGCTGGGGAGCAAAGATACAGGTACTGGGCAGGTACCGGAGGGAGACTGGGGAGTGGGACGGGTAGCAAAGTGCGGAATGAGCAGCCTGGGCCCTTCCCTCTGTCAAAGAGGCCGGGCCCAGGACAGCTGTACCCCCAGCACCCCCTTGATGGTGGCCCTGCTTGCCTACCCACCTAGAGAGGCCGGGTGGCTCCTGAAATTCAGGTTCCCCTTCAGCCACACACACACACCCCCAGAACGGCGGTAGGCATTCCACCCACAAGCTCCTAGAACCCCCCCCCCCCCCGGTCTCCTCCTACCCTGACGGTTAAATAACAGAATTTGTGGGAGTGCGCAGAGGGGCGGGGCTAAAATACGCTAATTACACCTTTTTGGCCCTGCGGGGCTTGATAGCGTCTGGCTCTGGTCCCGCCCCCAAAAGTCTCCTCTTCGGGCTTCTCCTCGAGTGGAGAAAAAAATTAGTCTGCAAGTATAACCTAGCTTAATCCTGAATGGGTGATTGATATGTTGGAGGAAAGAGGAGCAACAGAACACGGGGACATGCACTGAAACTAGAGGGAGGAAGATTCAGGTGAAATTTGAGGAAAAATGTATTCACAGAAAGGGTATTGGATAAGTAGAATAGCCTCCCATCAAAGGTGGTAGAGGCAAATACAGTAGAACAATTTAAACATGCTTGGATATCCTTACAAAGAAATAAGGATCAAATATGGTGTTCTTATCTGCCGTCAAATTCTATGTTTCAATGTTTCTATGAAAGTGAGCTGTGTTTAATTGACCCTATTAGACCCACTTCAGTCAGGCTTTCGTTCCCAACACTCTACTGAGACAGCACTGACTAAAGTGGTTAATGATCTGGTAACTGCTAAGTCTAAACGCCATTACTCACTACTTATTCTTCTAGATGTTTCTGCTGCATTTAACACTGTGCATCACACTCTTCTCTTACAAACACTACACTCCCTAGGTCTTAATGATACATCCTTTTCCTGGATCTCATCTTATCTATCTGATCGCTCTATCAGTGTTCGCTTCTCTGACTCTACTTCCTCTTTACAACCTCGGTTGGAGTTCCGCAAGGCTCAGTCTTAGGTCCTCTGCTTGTCTCAATCTATACTTCCTCTCTTGGCAAACTAATCAGCTATTTCGGATTTCAGTTTCCCTTATATGCGGAGGTGTCGCCAGTGGTTTTGAGCCAAATCTCTGAATGTCTTTCTGCCATCTTGTCTTGGATGTCTTCTTGCCAACTCAAACTTACCGTATTTTTCAGACCATAAGATGCACCTGACCTTAAGACGCACCTAGTTTTTAGAGGAGGAAAACAGGAAAAAAATATTCTGAACCAAATAGTGTAATATAATATTTAATAAACTATAACAGAATAGAATTTGAACCATGTAAAGTAAACAGCACTCAACAGTGGCATTAAGAACCATTATCACTGTCATTAACAAATGGAGAGACTTAAAGGTTTGAGTACGGTACTCTAGTTTTCTGGAAACCCCAAGAACTCATCATCGCTAGAGTCAGAATTTATGAAGCTCATTTGCTCACAATCACTGACATCACTTTCTTCGCTGTCTTCATATAAGATACCATCTTAACTTCCAACTAAGGCATTGGTAATGCCAAATTTTTTGAATGAATGTACAACAATCTCCTCCTTCACTGAGTCACATGATCTTTTCGGGTGCCGGACGCGTTCCCGACAGTCATTTACCCGACGTCGGGATCCCGACTGTCAAAACGTTGACAGCCGCGTGCCCGACGGCCATCCGCTATTTTCCCTTGTGGGGGTCCACGACCCCCATAGAGGGAGAATAGAATAGGTAGCGAGCCACCGTGCCCGCAGCGTGGGGAGCGCAGCGAGCCCGCAAGGGTCTTTTTTGCGCTCGTCATGCTGTCTGAGTCCGGGCAGTTGGGATCCCGACGTCGGGCTAATGACTGTCGTGATCCCGACTGTCGGAACCCCATACCACACCCGATCTTTTCACCTATTCACAAACTTGAGTGATGGTGGGCCTCTTCATTCGTCCAGTAGGTGTCAGATCATGATTACCAGCTCATAAAGACCTAAAATGGCTTGTTGATGGAAACATCAAGAGGTTGCAACTGGCTGGTAAGACCTCCAGGAATTACAGCTAGATGAGTCTTCACTTCTTTGAAGCACTTTTTTGTTGGTTTGCTAATATGCAGGGGCGTAACTATAGCACTGCAGCCCCCGCCACCCCGGGGGGGGGGGGGGGGCGCTGTGCATGTGGGGGCGCCGGTGCTATAGTTAAACCCCCCCTCAATCCCCCGCAGACTTACCTATCGCGCTGATCCCGGCGGCTCCGTTCTTCTGCTGAGGACCACCAGAAAATGGCCGCCCCCATATAGCACACAGTTCTCTGAAACTGTCTGCTGTATGGGGGCGGCCATTTTCAGCAGAAGAACGGAGCAGCCGGGACCAGCGCGATAGGTAAGGCTGTGGGGGATTGAGGGGGGGTTTGCATGGGCGGCGGGGTAGGGGTGCTCGGCGGGGCGGCAACGGGGGGGGGGGGGCGCCCAAAACGTAGCTACGCCACTGCTAATATGTGCTCTAAACTGGTCAAGCACTAATAAGGCAGTTTTTTCAGAAGTCCTCCAGGACGTTTGGCCCACACCTTTTCAACCCATATTCTCATTCCATTTTCATCCATCCATCCTTTGTCATGTACATGTACAACAACTCCTTGTGGAATCACTTATTTTGGAAATGTTTTCCTCTTGAAAATCAACATGGGTGGCAATTTGGTGTCATCGGCACAGTAGGACAACACAGCTGTGTAATGGGTCTTCTCATGCCCTGAAGTTTTCACAGTGATGGTTTTGGCACCCTTCAGATCTACAGTCCTATTAGATGGCACATCAAAGGTAAGCGGGACTTCATCCATATTCCCAGTCTGGCCAATTTCAAAGCCATTTTTCTTCCTAGCATCAATAAGAAATTTATGAAAGGACAGAATTTTAGATTCATACTCTTTTGGCATTTTTTGCGCAATTCTAGTTTTGGTCCGCATAGCAAGACCACATCGCCTCATAAATCTGTAGTACCATGATGGTGATCCTGTAAAATCCTGATGCCTTTCTCTATAGAAATGCGTTTCGCTTCAAATATGATCATTTTTGTTGAGAGAGAGAAGCCATTATTCCGGTGACGTATGATCCATTCTTTCCTGTCCACCTCCAACTCTGGCCACTTTGGAATATGCCCACGTAAAGTGTGCTTACTTTTATCAGCTTTTTGCAGCTGATCCTCCTGTTTCCTCCACTCTCTTTTTTCAGTTGGAGGAGGTCCAAAATGTCTCTCCGCTGCTCTGTTTCCATGCTCCTTAGCATATTTTACTACCTCTAGTTTAAAAGGAATTTTATATGCTAGCCCAGTGGTTCCCAAACTGTGCGCCGCGGCTCCCTGGGGTGCCGCGGCGCTGTCACAGGGGTGCCGCGGCCGGTGGCTCTAACATGGAGCCTGACATGCACATGTCTCCCCCCCCCCCGTGATACGAGCGGGCCGCCCCGATCTGCGGCACTGTCACTGTCATACAGTACTCAGCTGTCTGCGCTTGTCCTGTACTGCGCTTCCGGGACCCTCAGACGGCACAGAGCATTACTGGTAGTGTGGCAAGTCCGTCACCAGTACTAACCAATTGGTGCAGCGGGAGGTGGAATCCCTGATGCTGCACTCAGCTTTCCTGTCTTGTCTGTTCGGCGGCAGTGTCCTCCAGTTCCTGGCTCCTGTCAGTGCACGAGTCTACTGACAGGCTGTGCGATTCTGTGCTAGCAGTGCCCACAGCAAAGCCTTAATGTGGCTTACTGTACCTTCTTAAAATTTAGTGTACTTACTTTCTTAAAACAATGCTGTGTGATACTGTGTCATATATATATATATATATATATATATATATAGTCCACTGTTCCCCAAGGAACAAACAGAGTGGCACTCCACAGGTATAATATCATTAATTTAATATGGTTAAAGGTGATACATTAAGGCAGCCAAAGTTATAGGTGTAGTATAGGTGACACATACCTGCACGGACATCATTCTTTTCAGCTAACCATCATCATGAGGAAATGGCCACCCTGGCCATGAAACGTTGATAACTTTGGCTTCCGTAATGTATCACCTTTAACCATGTTTAATTAATGATATTATAACTGTGGAGTGCTGCTGTTTGTTCCTTGGGGAACTGTGGACTGTATCAATATTGTGAAGGCACCCCAGAAGCTGACCAATTCGTCCAGAGTGCCAAGCTTGCCTACTGTGTGTATAAATAGATAGATAGAGATGGGTGGGACCGGCACGCCACTTTGTGGTCAAATCATGCTGCGGTGCCCTCCAAGACTCTAGCAAGTCAATGTACAAGCCGTGGGTGGGCTTTTTTTACTGCATGATAAACAGTCTTTTTGAATGCCGCCCACCCACGGATATGTGTGTGTGTGTATATATATATATATATACACACACACACGTATGAATGTATATGTGTATATATATATATATATATCTACGTGTGTGTGTGTGTGTGTAAGGCATCCAGTTGAAACGTCTGTTGGGTCAGCCTTGCTGCACTACACTTTGTATAATGTTTTGAAAATACACCTTTTTTTTCTTCAACTCAAACTACGTGAGTGCTGGTCTGTTTCCTAACCTGGTTCCCAGGATAGGTAAGTGCTGTCTATATATATATATATGTATATATATATATATATATATATATATATATATATATATAGTAACTCATGTGTCGACACATATAGGACAGCACACCTTTTATATATGCAGATTTAATGAAAAAGAAATCGGCAATACATAGCATGACAGCTGACCCATATATGTTTAACCCCTTCCCGACATTTGACGTACATTTACGTCATGGTCGGGATGTACTTCCCGACGCATGGCATAAATGTACGTCATGCATTTAAAGTGTCACCGCGTCTATAGACGTGGTGACAGAGGGGATATGGCTGCTGTCCCTGACAGCAGACATCTTCCCTCATTGCCCAGGGGGGGCAGCGATGCCCCCCCCCCCCATCGGCGATCGCTGCGATTGGCTGTTCAAATGTGAACAGCCAATTGCAGCGTTTTCTGTGTACCGGCGAATAACGGCGCTCAGTAACACAGGGATCGGTGGTGATTGGTGCTGTTAAGTACAGCACCAATCACCACCGGGTGTAAAGGGGTCACTGGTGGTCACCCCACCTCACCCCACCTGCCCCCAAGGCTGTGATTGGTCCGTCGGACCGACGGACCAATCACAGCCATTACACCTCAGAGAAAATAACGGAGACAGCCCTGCAGCCGCCATTCCGGTCAGGAACAGCGTGCAGAGCGGTCTCCGAGCCCATCTGTCCTCTTATACTGACCTGATCAGCGTTGGTGGTGTGGTGGCATCTGTGCTGCCTGCTGCTGGTGCTTCCTGGTTGTTGGTGCTTCCTGGTTGTTGTGCTGCTGCAGCGTCATTGTGTAATATAATTTTGTCTCTGCTGCCCCCTGCTGCCCCCCTTTTGTGCTGATCAGTATAAATTAACTGATCAGCAACTTTTTGGGGGTGCAGGTTTTTTTTTTATATTTATACCATGTCAGGTTGCACCAAAAGTTGTGCGCCTGCTGCCCCTCACTGCTAATCAGTGTCGCATCACTGATCAGCAATTTTTTTAAATTTTTTTTTTTTTTGGGGGGGGGGGATCAAATTCCTGTTGCCTTTGGGCGCTGATCAGTGACGAACGTTACTGACCAACATCTGTGCTCAATTTTTGGCGCAGGAGCATTTTTTTTTTTTAACCCCTTCAAGGTAGTACCAAAAGCTGCCTTGAAGCTGCTGCACTACATACACACTACATACCCCCCGTGTTGAAATAAAGTTTGTACCCCCCCTACACTATACACGTGTTGAAACACTACACTTACACAAACACAAAAATAATAAAAATGTCCCAATCATCCCAAAGACTGTTTTCAGCGGAGGAGGCATATGCCCTTATTGCCTCTGACACTGACACAGCCAGTGATGTAAGCGATGAATTTGCATTCGTCTTAAGCTCCTCTTCCTCCTCTAGTGATGAGGGACCCCCTCAAAGACGCCCCCGTAGAGCAGCTGAGACCCCCCCCCCCCAAATGATTGATCCCGTATGGACCCCACCACCAGACAATTTTGAGCCCCAGGTTCCTGAGTTTTTGGCCAACCCAGGAATCCAATTTGATACTACAGGCCTCAAAGAAATTGACTTTTTCAAAGTCTTTTTCTCTGATGATTTTATAAATTTAATGGTGGACCAAAGTAATTTATATGCCCAGCAGTTTATTGCCCAAAACCCCACGTCATCATTTGCTAGGTGGACCCCTGTAGATGCAGTAGAGATGATGACGTTTTGGGGTCTGGTGTTACATATGGGCATAGTTAAAAAGCCAGAAATTAGACAATATTGGAGTACAGATGTTCTGTACAGCACCCCACTTCATCGTATGGCCATGACCCGGACTCGTTTTGAGACGATCCTTAAATTTTTGCATTACAACGATAATGCACAGTGCCCACCAGAGATGATCCCACCTTTGACCGGCTATTCAAAGTCAGGCCGGTCATTGATCATTTCAGCGCCAAATTTGCTGAGATGTACATCCCCGAAAAATTCATTTGTGTAGACGAGTCACTTATACATTTTAAAGGAAGGGTTAAATTCCGCCAGTACCTTCCCAATAAGAGGGCAAGGTATGGCATAAAAATGTATAAGCTGTGCGAAAGTACCTCAGGGTACACCCACAGGTTTAGGGTATATGAAGGGAAGGACACAAGAATTGAACCGCCAGAATGCCCCCCCTCCCTCGTAGGTGTTAGTGGAAAGATTGTCTGGGATTTAGTGCACCCCTTCCTGGATAAGGGTTATCACCTCTATGTGGATAACTTTTACACCAGCATCCCCCTGTTTAAGGCCCTTGGTTCAAGAGGTACAGCAGCTTGCGGTACTGTGTGCAAGAACCAAAGAGGCCTCCCAAAAACGCACGTTGCCCAATTACTGAGAAAGGGTGAAAGCAGGGCACAATCCACCGAAAATATGTTGTTGGTCAAATATAAGGACAAGAGGGATGTCCTTATACTGACAACAATTCACGGAGACAGTACCACCTCCGTCCCTGTACGAGGTACCAGTACCCACACCTCAAAACCTATTTGTATCCTAGATTACAATAAGTACATGGGCGGAGTGGATCTTTCAGATCAGGTACTGAAGCCGTACAGTGCCCTGCGGAAAACAAAAATATGGTATAAGAAGCTGGCCGTGTATATTACATAGTTACATAGTAGGTAAGGTTGAAAAAAGACTTGCGTCCATCTAGTTCAACCTGGTATAGATATCCATTGCTGATTTGGTAGGTTCTGGTATTTTACAGACAAATTATATTTCTTATTTGTACCCATGGATGTTTTTCTCCAGTAAATGTTTGTCCAACTTTGCCTTGAACGCATTTAATGAGCCAGCCGTTACCACCTCTCTGGGAAGAGAGTTCCAGAGTTTGACTGTTCTGACCGTAAAGAAATTCTTTCTACTAGCTGAATGAAATCTTTTTTCTTCTAATCTATACTCATGCCCTCGCGTCCTAGATTCCTTTCTAGTAGAAAATAGGGTGTGTGACAGTTCCTTATATTGGCCCTTGATATACTTGTACATGTTGAGCATGTCCCCCCTTAAACGTCTCTTTTCTAATGTAAATAGTCCCAAATTGCTTAATCTCTCCCCGTAGCTTAAATTCTCCATTCCCCTAATAAGCTTTGTTGCTCGCCTTTGGACTTTTTCTAATTCTATGATGTCCTTTTTATAGTGTGGGGCCCATAACTGTACTCCGTACTCTAGGTGAGGTCTCACCAATGCTTTATATAGTGGCATAATTACCCTTGAGTTCCTAGTTTCCATTACCCTCTTAATACATGCCAGAATTTTGTTGGCCTTTTTTGTAGCTACATTACAATGGGCACTACATCCTAGATTGCTGTCTATTTGGACTCCTAGATCCTTTTCAAGTATGGAATTACCCAGTTCCTCTCCGCTAAGGTTGTAACTTGCACACTGGTTGTGTCTCCCAAGGTGCATAACCTTACATTTATCTACATTGAACCTCATCTTCCATTTTTTTGCCCACTCATCTAGAATTGCAAGATCATTTTGAAGCATGGTGACATCTTCTGGTGATTTGATGACTTTGCTAAGTTTTGTATCGTCCGCAAAGATGGATACATTGCTGAGTAACCCTATCCCAATATCGTTAATAAAAATGTTAAACAAAATGGGCCCCAAAACCGAACCCTGGGGCACTCCACTTAGTACCGGTATCATATTTTGCTAACCTCTTCATAGAACCCTAGTAGATTAGTTTGGCATGAACGATTTTTCACGAACCCATGTTGGTAAGTACTGAGTAGACGGTGATGATCTAAATATTCCTGGATACCATCCCTTAAAAATCCTTCAAATAGTTTACCCACAATTGATGTTAAACTAACGGGTCTGTAATTAGCGGGATCTTCCTTTTTTCCTTTTTTGAATATTGGCACTACCTCTGCTATTCTCCAATCTTTTGGTACTATACCCGACGATAGTGACTTGCTAAAGATATAATGTAGGGGGGTAGCTAGTTCATCCCTTAATTCCATTAATACCCTCGGATGAATCCCATCTGGCCCTGGTGACTTATTTGTTTTGAGTTTGCTTAGCCTCAGTATTATTTCCTTTGGCGTGAAATCCACAATGAGATCTGGCTTATTTGTCCCGTTTGTGGTAAATGTTCGTTCCACAGTCTGCTCTCCCTTAGTAAATACTGATGAGAAGAACTCATTTAACAGTTTTGCTTTTCCCTTGTCCTCAGTAACACTTTTTCCACTAGTATCAGTTAGTGGGCCTATGTTTTCCTTAATTAAACGTTTACTATTTATGTATTTAAAAAACTTCTTTGGGTTGGTTTTGCTTTCAGTGGCTATTCACTCTTCATATAATATTTTAGCTGCTTTGATTACCCCTTTACAAGTTTTGTTTGATTCTTTGTATTTTGCGAACGCCTCCTCATTCAAGTTATTTTTATAGAATTTAAAGGCTCTGGTTTTATTGTTGATAGCTGACCTTACTTCTTTGTCCAACCATGGTGGCTTTTTTTTGTTGAATTTACCTTTAGTTACTTTAGGAATGTATTCAATAGTTAGTGAATCAAGCACCTTTTTTAGAGTATCCCACATTTCCTCTGCATTTTTTCCCTCCATAACCGTTTCCCAGTTCATCCAGATGGCACTGTATAACGCTTACGTACTATTCCGTTCTACCAGCCAGACGGGGACATTTATGCACTTTCAAGAGGAAGTCATAAAGGGCCTAATATTTGGGAACCAGCAGGCAGAGGGCCCCAGTACTTCTAGTACTGGCCTCAGTACTTCTAGTACTGGCCCCCGTATTGTATCAGGGCAGCATTTTCCTAACGAAATCTCCTCCACTGGAAAAAAGGGCAGGACACAACAAAGGTGCAAAGTTTGCTATAAAAAGGGAATAAGAAAGCAAACTATTTTCCACTGTGAAACTTGCCCCGACAAACCCGGCCTATGTATGAAGGAGTGTTTTAAAATATACCACACATCTATGGATTATTAGGTTCATCATTTCACCGTGCTTCGGGGGTCTTGCTAATGCGACATAGCACCCACCATTCATTCCACCAGAATCTGTGCTGCAAAATCCAAATATCACTCCTTCCCTTCTGAGTCCTGCCATGCACCCAAATGGTATTTTTTGGTCACATATGAGGCATTTCTGTACTCGGGAGAAATTGCGGCACAGATTTTGGGGTGCTTTGTCTCCTTCATTCCTTGTGAAAATGAAAAATTTTGAGCCAGAACTGCATTTTTGTGTAAAAAAATTTAATTTTTCATTTTCACAGCCCAGTTGTACCAAAATTGGTGAAACCCCTGGGGGTTTGAAATGTACACTATACCCCTAGATGAATTCCCTGAGGGGTGTAGTTTGCAAAATGGGGTCACTTGTGGGAGAGGTTCCTAACTTTTAGCATCTTATGGTGCCTAGAAACCTACATGGTGCCTAAAAAATAATCTCATAAAAAGGAGGCTCCAAAATCAAGTAGGTGCTCCTTCTATTATGAAGCCTGTGGTTTGGTCAACGTGCACACTAGGACCACATATAGGATATTTATGAAAACAAAAGAATTGGGGGAATCAATTTTTAGTCACATTTCTCTAGTAAAATCTACTGTGTTCCTTAGAAAAATGTATTAAAATTGAAAATCTGCTAAAAAAATGAAATTTTGAAATTTCACCTACACTTTGTTTAGATTCCTGTGAAACACCTAAAGGGTTAACAAACATCCAAAATGCTGTTTTGAATACTGTGAGGGGTGCAGTTTTTGAAATGGCATCATTTATGGGGGTGTCTCACATACAAGTCCCTCAAAGTCACATCAGAACTGAACTGGTCCCTAAAAAAATCAGTGTTTGAAATGTTCTTGAAAATTTGAGAATTTGCTATTCATATTTTAAGCCTCCTAGTGTCCAAAAAAATTAAAAGGAGGTTAAAATAATGATGGCAACATAAAGTAGACATATGGTCTTTGTTAGTTATTAACTATTTTGAGTGGTATGATTATTTGTCTCACAAGCAGAAAATTTAACATTTTGCAAATTGCAAAATTTTCAATTTTTTTACTACATTTTGGTATTTTTCACAAATAAACACAGACTGTATCGACCAAAATTTACCACTAACTTAAAGTATCTCAAAATCACTGGGATAAGTAAAAGCAATAAAAAGTTATCCCCACATAAAGTGATACATGTCAGATTTGAAAAAAAGGGCTCTGTCAGGAAGGCAAAAACAGGCTGCGGCGGTAAGGGGTTAAAAAAGAACATGGGGAATAATTTAGTCACCCATCTTTATAAGGCTTCCAGAGAATATGTCACAGTCGACGATACCGTTTCGATGGGCTTTCCTCCTTCCTCATGGAGTGCAGTGTTTAGAATGGCAGTTGGTGTAACCTCCCAACCATCCTTTTTGCAAACAAGTTATCTTATAATAAGTATTTTTTTCCTGATCTAAATACTAATCTTATTATTTTGACACAACTACACTTATAAAACGACAGTTTGGTAATTATTTTGGCTTAAGGGTGCCCTCAAAAAATCTTGGAGACCCAAAGGGTGCCTTGAGCTGAAAAAGTTTGGGAACCACTGTGCTAACCTTTTCTGCTTTATCATCCTTGCACTGGTCCCAGATTGGCCTCCCTAGTTTTCACTGACTCCTACAATACAGAAGATAAGCCTGCCTCAGGGCGGGATGTACTAAAGGGAAAATGCGGTAAAACGGGTTTTACCGCATTTTCCTATTTACCATCACCCATCCGCCCCGTTTTCGCTTGGCAGGGTATCACCACCCAGAGGGTGGCGATACCCTATAGAAGCCTATGGGCTTCTATCGCCGTCCGTGCGCCCCCCCCCCCCCTCCCGTCCTCCTGATCTCCTCCTCCCCCAGCATGTGTCACAGCCTGCAGGACATCCGGCTTCAGGGGGGAGGAGGAGGGGGACGCTGGCAGCCGCCGGGAGGTGACCGCAACCCGATGCTATGTTAGTACATATGCGGCAGCTGCCATGCGAAGGGCGGCGATGTATATTAATACATCCCGCCCTCAGTGTCTAATGTGGCTGGGGTCAGCTCAACTAGAATATGATAGCACAAACAGAATCTATCTATCACAGCAACAGCTGCGTCTCTGCCCCCCTCCTTCATCCCTCATCTTATATAGCGCAACAGATTCCGTTACAGGTTCCTATATAGCGCAGCAGATTCCGTTACAGTGTCTTATATAGTACAGCAGATTCCGTTACAGGTTCTTATATAGCGGCAGCAGATTCCGTTACAGTGTCTTATATAGCGCAGCAGATTCCGTTACAGTGTCTTATATAGCGCAGCAGATTCCGTTACAGTGTCTTATATAGCGCAGCAGATTCCGTGACAGTGTCTTATATAACGCAGCAGATTCCGTTACAGTGTCTTTATATAGTGCAGCAGATTCCGTTACAGTGTCTTATATAGCGCAGCAGATTCCGTTACAGTGTCTTATATAGCACAGCAGATTCCGTTACAGTGTCTTATATAGTGCAGCAGATTCCGTTACACTGCCTTATATAGCGCAGCAGATTCCGTTACAGTGTCTTATATAGCGCAGCAGATTCCGTTACAGGTTGTTATATAGAGCAGCAGATTCCGTTACAGTGTCTTATATAGTGCAGCAGATTCCGTTACAGTGTCTTATATAGCGCAGCAGATTCCGTCACAGTGTCTTATATAGTGCAGCAGATTCCGTTACAGTGTCTTATATAGCGCAGCAGATTCCGTTACAGTGTCTTATATAGCGCAGCATATTACGTTACAGCGTCTTATATAGCGCAGCAGATTCCGTTACAGCGTCTTATATAGCGCAGCAGATTCCGGTACAGCGTCTAATATAGCGCAGCAGATTCCGTTACAGTGTCTTATATAGCGCAGCAGATTCTGTTACAGTGTGTTATATAGCGCAGCAGATTCCGTTACAGTGTCTTATATAGCGCAGCAGATTCCGTTACAGCGTCTTATATAGCGCAGCACATTCAGTTACAGTGTCTTATATAGCGCAGCAGATTCCGTTGCAGTGTCTTATATAGCGCAGCAGATTCTGTTACAGTGTGTTATATAGCGCAGCAGATTCCGTTACAGTGTCTTATATAGCGCAGCAGATTCCGTTACAGTGTCTAATATAGCGCAGCAGATTCCGTTACAGTGTCTTATATAGTGCAGCAGATTCCGTTACAGTGTCTTATATAGCGCAGCAGATTCCGTTACAGTGTCTTATATAGCGTAGCAGATTCCGTTACAGCGTCTTATATAGCGCAGCACATTCCGTTACAGTGTCTTATATAGCGCAGCAGATTCCGTTGCAGTGTCTTATATAGCGCAGCAGATTCTGTTACAGTGTGTTATATAGCGCAGCAGATTCCGTTACAGTGTCTTATATAGCGCAGCAGATTCCGTTACAGTGTCTAATATAGCGCAGCAGATTCCGTTACAGTGTCTTATATAGTGCAGCAGATTCCGTTACAGTGTCTTATATAGCGCAGCAGATTCCGTTGCGCTTTACAATTATAAACAGAGATAAAACAAACTGGGTAACTACAGACAGACTTGGAGGTGAAAAAAATGGAAGTAGAACACAAGGTTCTGATGCAGCGCTAAATGAATAGAATATTATTTATAAAAAATGTTGTGTTCTGTTTTAAAATAAAAGGGTTGGATGATCTATTACAGTGGTATGAAATTTTAATAAACTTCTAAAATATAGTTTTTATAAAGCAATTATAAAAGACATGAATTAAAAATCAAGGCATAATACATGACAATGGAGACACTCTGTATATTGGACCCAGATAGATACTTCTGAATATGTAAAACAGTCAAATTGGTATGATAATGGTGATTTTATATTGGTATATTTACCACTCTCTGTAAGATGGTGTACGGAGGTGTGATGGAGGTCTTCCTACCAGAGTGTTGGATGAAAAATGGACGTCCCAACTTTTTCCTGAGCAATTCTCCCGGTGAGTGGGGTATGCTTGTATCAGCTTTTTCCAATCACTTCTCCTGATTATTTTTGGAGATGGATGGTTGGACTCAATGGGCTGTGAGGATGATGCCTCCTGTATTTTGGAACCTCTCTATTTCGATGACCTCGGAAAAAGGGGGGGTTCCACGGTCACTAGAGGATGGGTTGGGAGGGTAGTGCTTGCTGGATGTTCGCTCCTCTCTCGTATGGTGACCTCGGAACGGGGGGGGGGGGGTCAATGTCCACGGTCACTGGAAGTTTTCCAATTGAACCCCCTTCCCACAGTTGGGAGAGGGTTGGTGGGGTGGTGATATTCCAATCGAACTCCCTTCCCAAAGTTGGAGGAGTTGGTGGGGTGATGTTATTCCAGTGGAATGGTATCGTATCCAGATACAGGCAATGGGCGTCCAACAGAGGCAGTAGTGTGGGTATAGGTGGGCCCGAACGTGTTTCGCTGCTTGCCCAAACTGCAGCTTTATCAAGTACTAGGAGGTAAGAGGGCCCTGCTGCAAGCTTACAATCTATACTATAGATACAGACATCAGCATTACAGGCCATTTACAGAGAATACGGTACTGTTGACACAGATTTTTCTGGGACATTGTGTGACAGGCAGCCACACAAGCACAGCCATAGTCACAGTACAGACCTTTGAAAAAGGAAAAAGCATTGAGTAAGGACTACATCCTGATCATTGATATATTGTTGTGGATGGTAAGAGTGCAACTGAGAGACTATCTTCTCCCCTTTTTTTGCACAATTTATATAGCGCACATGTAACCACCGGCAACGGGAACACAATTACCTTGGCTTGCAGGTGCCGAAACCAATTAACACCCAGTCTTCTTCCTATTTGGTCAGGAGTCTTCTCACTTCCACGTAATGGACACCAAGGAAAGATGGACAACAAATATCAATTTTGACCCTTTTATTCTGCGGTCTGTAACAAGGGGCACCAACCTTAGTATTCAGAACAGTATTCAGCACAAAATAAGCACTTCAACAGCACACAATAATCACAATGCAGAAATCCAACAATAATTCAGCAATAATGAACAATAATACATGCTAACCTGCAGTACCCGGGTACTCTCTATTACTAGGGCCGGCCAGTCTTGAACGGAACTGGTGCACCGTGTTAGCGTCCAGGGAGAAAATCACACTTTGACTAATAAGGGTCTTCTCTTCAAGTTATAACAAAGGCTGTACTTTCACTCTTGGGCCACCGGGTGGCACTATTACTCCAGGGATGCTGATGTAGACCCTTAAACAGTAAACTGGTCCTCAATATATTTTCTGGGAACCTCAAAGGCAGGTCTCTATATGGATGAGGCCTTGGCAATTCTTGGTGCAACCTCCAGGTCACGCTAGTGTGGGCGCTTTTGCGTTGCCACACTCAGCTACACCTCGGTATGTTACTGGGGACGTGCTATCACCAACTTCTTCAGACGGTCTGCCAAGGATTAACTCCAACTATGCCCTCACCCTCTGGCCATTTGCTTTGACACAGCAGCCCATAAATCACAATGACACACTCACTATTAGCAGACAGGGTTCAGCTGGGCTCACCATGTTGCTGGGCTCTGTTGCTGCTTTACTCTGGGACTGGGCTCTGCTGCTGCTGCTGCTGCTGCTGCACCCCTTGCTTGCCACCTGTGCTCTGTGGTGCTGGGGCTCCTCTCTCTCTCCCATGAACTCCACATGAGTCCTTCCCTGCAGGCTTCTCTCTCCCATGCACTCCACATGAGTCTTTTCCTGCAGGCTTCTCTCTACTTCCTCTTCCTGCTCTGCCTGTCCATCAGGGGATCACTCCCGCCCCCTGCTGCAATTAACTCTGGCTGGGCTGGCAGCATACATTATGCTGGGGCATTAACCCCTTACTAACTGTGGCACCTGGTGACTGATATCACCTAATGTCAGGGTGTTACATCCGCCCATACTTTTTTATGTGCGTGTCCTCGCGCACACCAATGCAGATACAGGTGACTTTTGTTATAAAGTTCCGGGACCACTGAGTCCACTACCGAATCAAGGTATAACTTTCCAATAAGAGGTACAACATTACACAGGCTACTTAAACAGTGCCGACATTATTATTAACAAATGAACAGTAATACAAAAATGTTCAGTAACATGCAGAGTAACACAACTGCCTATACCGCAAAGGTGGTACTACTGTTGGAGGAAGTATTGGCCACCTCGCATTCAGTAACGGCCCCACTGGGATCTGTAACATGTTTGGGACACTGTCCTCATTGTCATCATCACTCTCTTTGCTGTTTGCCTCAAGGGGCAATTGGGTTCGGTTAGGGTACTGCTTACGTTGTTCGAAATAGATCCACTGCCGTCGAGTCACATCTGGCCCTCCAATCTGATACCTCTCGGCTGTCGACGCCGGACTCTTAGTGGCCACATAAGGACGGGATTTTCGTCTGGTGTCTACTTTGCTTCGTGATGGAATGTTTTTCATTGGCTTTTTCTGCCCTCGGGCATGAGAGTACTGTTGGCTACACACATACGGCCTGCACTTGGTGTTTTCTGCCAAGCTTTCCCTTTCCTTGGAATACATACTATCCCTCTGGGGTTGGCCTTTTGTATAGTAGTCACATAGAGGACTTCTGGGACGTGGGTGGCTCCCGTAACCCTTGTTTCTGGTGGCATATCTGCTGCCCCGAACGGGAATACCACCGGGACCAGTGACGTTGACTGCTTTGAGCCCTTTTTCTCCTCTGACAACGTCAAATTCTACCATCTCCCCAGCCCCGAGGCTTCGGTATAGTTTTCTTGGGTCACTGTTCTGGATGGCGGTGTAGTGGATGAAGACGTCCTGCTTTGGGTCAGCGCAATCGACGAACCCATATCCACGTTGCACGTGGAACCAGATCACTTTCCCTCGACTTTTCGTGCAAACTGGAGGGTCACTGTTTGACATGGCAGATAATTTGCCTGCACTTATATGGCATTGTCTGCCATAGCAGGTCTGCAAGTCTTCAGGGTCTGTACCTACTCTTCCTGTTCTCCCCGAGGTTCGTCCCTCCCCCTCGGGGTGCTGTAGTTTAAAGGATCAGGTGGAGGAAAGTCCCTTTCAACATACACCTCTTGACACTGTCGGCAAATGGGTTGACCTTGGTAGTCGAACTGGTCGGTTGCCCGTTGTCCATGTTCCCGAGGTGGTTCCCAGCGGTTTCGGTTCGTTTGCTGTCGTTCTGTATTCCATCTGGCTCCCCAGCTGCTCGGCGCGGTTTGCCGCGCTATCTGACGCATTTCTCGCTGTATCTCAGCCATCCCGAGGGCTAGGTCCTCTACCTGCCTCTGGAGGGATTGGGTCTGATCCCCTGATGTCTGCTGGTGGTTCTGTATGGCCAGGTCCTTTGGCTTCACAGACCGTTCTGGGTTCGAAGCCGTGGATCCTCGAAACCCCACCATCTCCGGATACTCCACCTCAGAGCCGGAGTGGTTTCCGATTGTGGTGATGGCGGTGTTTTTAAAATCGGCAAAAGGTTTACCCGCCATTTGCATCTTCAGGAGCCGTAGCTGGGTTCTCACGCTGGGATTCGATGCTCCTTCTATGAATTGTATGGTGAGGGCCTCATCGCCATTGGGAATTTCGTCTTTATCGGCTGCTCGTATGAGTTTTAGGGCTGCCTGTAGACTCAGGGCAAAATCTCGGAGAGTCTCGCCTGGCCGTTGTTTTCGGCCGTAGAGTTGCATCTTGAGCTCTGGTAGGGTGGCGGTCTCGAAGATCGTGGCCAGCCGATTCAGAATCACGTCGGTGCCCGTCTTTTGGTCGTCGGCCCAAGATTCGACCTCACTGAGGGCGGAGCCCGTAAGTTGGCCGATTAGAATTTGTACCCTCTGTTCTTCACTCGGGATATAGAGCTGGTGCATGGACTTCAGTTGGTTCTTAAATGCAGTGAACGTGGCGCCCTTGTTGGGGTCTCCACTATAGGTAAGCATCCATGGGGCTCCGAAATAGTACGGTAGTGTGATTGGGGTATGAGGGGTCGCTGCTGGAGCAGGTGCTGCAAGTAGTGGGGCAGCCTGTTGGTCATTGTTGGGGGGTGCAGCAGGTTGCTGTCCGCCCTCGGCCTGTGGTGCTTCCATCCTTGGGTTGGATTATACTCCTAGTTGACCGGATCCTGTTCGTGACGCCAGAAAAGGGTGTAACCACCGGCAACGGGAACACAATTACCTTGGCTTGCAGGTGCCGAAACCAATTAACACCCAGTCTTCTTCCTATTTGGTCAGGAGTCTTCTCACTTCCACGTAATGGACACCAAGGAAAGATGGACAACAAATATCAATTTTGACCCTTTTATTCTGTGGTCTGTAACAAGGGGCACCAACCTTAGTATTCAGAACAGTATTCAGCACAAAATAAGCACTTCAACAGCACACAATAATCACAATGCAGAAATCCAACAATAATTCAGCAATAATGAACAATAATACATGCTAACCTGCAGTACCCGGGTACTCTCTATTACTAGGGCCGGCCAGTCTTGAACGGAACTGGTGCACCGTGTTAGCGTCCAGGGAGAAAATCACACTTTGACTAATAAGGGTCTTCTCTTCAAGTTATAACAAAGGCTGTACTTTCACTCTTGGGCCACCGGGTGGCACTATTACTCCAGGGATGCTGATGTAGACCCTTAAACAGTAAACTGGTCCTCAATATATTTTCTGGGAACCTCAAAGGCAGGTCTCTATATGGATGAGGCCTTGGCAATTCTTGGTGCAACCTCCAGGTCACGCTAGTGTGGGCGCTTTTGCGTTGCCACACTCAGCTACACCTCGGTATGTTACTGGGGACGTGCTATCACCAACTTCTTCAGACGGTCTGCCAAGGATTAACTCCAACTATGCGCTCACCCTCTGGCCATTTGCTTTGACACAGCAGCCCATAAATCACAATGACACACTCACTATTAGCAGACAGGGTTCAGCTGGGCTCACCATGTTGCTGGGCTCTGTTGCTGCTTTACTCTGGGACTGGGCTCTGCTGCTGCTGCTGCTGCTGCACCCCTTGCTTGCCACCTGTGCTCTGTGGTGCTGGGGCTCCTCTCTCTCTCCCATGAACTCCACATGAGTCCTTCCCTGCAGGCTTCTCTCTCCCATGCACTCCACATGAGTCTTTTCCTGCAGGCTTCTCTCTACTTCCTCTTCCTGCTCTGCCTGTCCATCAGGGGATCACTCCCGCCCCCTGCTGCAATTAACTCTGGCTGGGCTGGCAGCATACATTATGCTGGGGCATTAACCCCTTACTAACTGTGGCACCTGGTGACTGATATCACCTAATGTCAGGGTGTTACACACACATATTCCGCAGCGCTTTACAGAGTATATGTAAAGCACTTACAATTTATATTCCTTACCACATGTACACGAACACCAGTACCGAAACCGGAGTACCCATGCAAGCAAGGTGAGAATATACAAACTCTGCACAGATGGGACAATGGTGGGAATCAAACCCATTACCTTAGTACTGTGAGGCAGTAATGCTAACCATTACACCATACGTGCTACCTCGTATGAATCATAAGTCACATGAAGCTGTTGCATTGCATATTTCTGTCAAAGTCCATACTGATTTACTGACTTTATCAATGAATCAGCAGCAATTTTGGCAGTTATATTTTTACACACTTTTACACATACAGATGATCTGCCATATAATTATTACAACCTTTACTATGTGGGCGATGCAATTGGTGGTTATTTTTCGCCTAGGTGAATTTTCAATGTTTTTTTTTTTTAGGCTGAATATTGATTTGGCCTATTCAGTTAAAGTGACGATCAGTGGCATAGGTACAGGGCCGCCGAGAGGCAGGGGGGGCGGGTACATTTTACCTGGGCCCGGGCCTGCCAGGGGGGCCCGGGTCCGGCGGACACACACTTTAAAAAAAATATTTATTGGGCTGCGGGTGCGCCGGGATGACAAGGACCCGCACGCCCATGTGTCCGGCCACCCGCCCGCCCATGTGTCCGGCCACCCGCCCGTCAGCTGCGGCTGCCCCTGCCTTCCCCTGTCTGTCCTTCCCCTGCACACAGAGAGACAGAGGCTAGAAGTCATAGTTCACCTCTAGCGTCTGACAGGAAGCACAGTTCTGCACTTCCTGGTAACGCTGCCGGGCTGTGCTCCCTGTCAGAGATGCTGGAAGTGAAAAATGACTTCTAGCGTCTGTCTCTCTGTACGCAGGGGAAGGCAGGGTAAAGCAGGGGCAGCTGCAGCTGATAGGCGGGTGGCCGGACACGGGCACATATTAACCCCTTGGCAACGAGCTAGAACCCCTGGCAACGAAAATCCCCCTTGGCAACGAGCATTAACCCTTGGCAAAAAATATTAACCCCTTGGCAACATCCAATAACCCCTGGCAACGCATATTAACCCCTTGGCAATGAGCAAGAACCCCTGGCAATGGACAATAAACCCCCCTTGGCAACGAGCAAGAACCCCTGGAAACGGACATTAACCCCCTCTTGGCAATGAGCATTAACCCCTGGGAACAAATATAAACCCGTTGGCAACAAGCAATAACCCCTGGCAATGCATATTAATCCCTTGGCAACAAGCAAGAACCCCTGGCAACGCACATTAACCCCCCCTTGGCAACGAGCAAGAACCCCTGGCAACGCACATTAAACCCCCCCCCTGGCAACGAGCAAGAACCCCTGGCAACGCACATTAACCCCCCCTTGGCAAAGAGCAAGAACCCCTGGCAACGGACATTAACCCCCCTTGGCAACGGACATTAACCCCCTTGTCAGCGGACATTAACCGCCATGGCAACAAGCGGGTATTTTATAATTTATTAGAAGCCTTACTGTGGGGGGCAATGTGGTGTGGCATAGTCAGTGTATATCGACTTTTGTGTGACATCCCATTTTTTTGGGACGGTCCTGCGGGAATTAGACACTGCATGCGTCTAATTAGGCAGGCAGGGAGGCTGAGGGCATGGCCAGCAGTTCACACAGCACTGGCCATGCCCTCACAGCGACAAAACGGCGCCCAAAAATTTTGCCTCTGGCACGCAAATATATTCCTTTCTCCACTGCCAAAGTTGGGAGGTATGCATTAGGTGTGAGGGGCATTGCAATGTGTGGCATAATGTGTCAGGGGCATTACAGTGTGCAGCATAGTATCATAGGCATTGTGGTGAGCTGCATCATGTTTCAGAGAAATGTCGGTGTGTGGCATAATGTATCGCTCGCTCAGACACTGCCCGGCTGTTCCCGACCCGGCGTGCGGCCTGCGCTGCGTGTCTCGATCATAGGTCACGCTGCGCAGGCCGCAGCGCTGACAACCAGCGCCGGAACCTGTTCGCCGCCGGGCCTCCCACATCATACCCGACGCCGGAACCTGCTCGCCGCCGGGCCTCCCACATCATACCCTACGCCGGAACCTGCTCACCGCCGGGCCTCCCACGTCGCACATGTCTACCCGACGCCTGCCTCTGCACTGCGGCCCCCTGCCCCCCTCCGCAGCTCAGAAAAAGTAAGTCAGTGTGGGGGCACAGGGGGCAATTTTCTTTTAGGGATGCCAATCCCGGGATTGAGCATTTTTCAATCCCAGTGATATTAGTGTACCGGCCCCAAGATTTCTGTTGCCATCCCGTACATAGAAATGACCTTCTAGACCTAATTTGTCTCTGTCCCTGCGTCCCCACCATCTCTGTCCCCACCCTCTGGCCCTTCGTCACCACCGTCTCTGTCCCTGCATCCCGCCATCCCGCTCTATGCACCTTTGTCCCCGCCATCTCTCTCCCTGCATCCCCACCATTCCTCTCACTCTCCCTGAATTTTGCCTCAATCTGTGTGGAATAATTTGAATTTTGTGTCATTCCATGTGGCATAATGTGAATTTTACGACATTCCATGTGAATTTTGGCTCATTCTGTGTAGCATAATGTGTAAAGGGCAAGTATAAGGAGTCTACTATTGTGTTGCATAAAGGGTATATGGTGTGGTACACACCCCTATATCCTTTTAATGGCCACACCTCTTTTCTGTAGCTCGCCACTCCAGGGGGGCCCCGTGACACTGTTGTACCGGGGCCCAGGATTTCTCTTGGCAGCCCTGCATAGGTATAGTGCGGCAGACCCTGCGGCGGCTTGGAGAAGCACGTGCCCGTGGTGGCTTGGAGGAGCGCGTGCTAGTGGGGACTGTGGTGGGCACACTGACATTAGGCAGGAGTGATGCCCGGCCGCGGCAAAGGTGCGCTGCATGAAGTTGCGCTGCCGCTGGCTGGCCTGGGCATTGGCGGACGGGCTACACAGGATGGCCGTCTAGAACGGAGGGGAACAGCTGCGGCAGGAGCTGCTGCTGCAGCAGAGCCCAGCATCTCAGTAGCAATGCAACCTCTCCGCCCCTCTCCTACCTCCCGAGTGCACCGCAGGCAGCATTGGGGCATTCCCACTGACTAGGCTAGAGCAGCTCTGACAGGCAGATTGACAGCTTGGAGCGGTACAGTGTGCCTAAGTCAACCAAGTTGTCAGCAACTGTAATTGTAAGTGTTATTGAAGGAGCCTGGTTTTAGCATCAGCTACTTTACTTTCCTATACCTGGTGCCCAGTTTGCACTCAAAGGCAATGACTGCCTAGTGACTAAGTAACACCAGTAGCTGGTTCCTTTGTCGTAAAAGGAACTCCAAGACGAGCCTGTAAAATCATAGAAAAACTGACAAGGGAAAGAGAGGTTGGCACATTCTGTAATGTTGGGTACATACTGGGCGAAATCTGCGGCAACCAATATAGTGCCACAGGAGAACAATATTGACTGTACACACTGACCAATATCGATTGGTGACATCACCATGCTCCCTCTCCGCACCCAAAAAGCCGTAACTGGCGATATTGTCAGATTGAGCGTCATGTACAGACAACAAGGGGGAGATCATTAACGATATTGACTGTACGCACCAGATGAATTATTTGCAATATCGTCATCAATATCCATATTAGTGACGATATGTGAACCCAGCTTTACGTTTATAATTGTAGCATAAGCTTTTCTTTTATTTGTGGCCTTTGTCTTATACTGTTGCAATCATTAGAGCACAGGTTCTCAAAGTCGGCCCTCAGGACCCCACGCAGTTCATGATTTGCAGGTCTCCTCACAGAATCAAGTGAAATAATTAGCTCCACAGTTGAATCTTTTACATTGTGTCGGTCGGTAATGAGTGCACCTGTTGGGTGACCTGGAAAACGTGAACTGTGTGGGGTCCTGGGGACCGAGATTGAGAACCTCTGCATTGGAACATCTAAAAGTCCATTGCAAACAGTTAATTAAGTGTTTAGTTGCTGCCATAGTTGCCTCCCCTCCTGCATCCTACAGGAGACTCCTTGAAATAACAGCAATCTCCCTCTCTCCCTCATCAGTCTAGCAATCTCCCTCATTTCACCTAGCCCACTGTTACATTACACTGTTACATTTTTGGGTAAAAAAGGAATGAGAGATCTATACATTTACATTGAATCATCAGCACCATTTTCCCAGCACTTATATATATAATATAGTATCTCTTAAGGCCCATACACACTGGGCGACTTTGAGCTGAAAGCTGCTCAAAACAGAAAGTTTGAGCAGCTTTTAGCTCAAGGCCGCCCAGTGTGTATGGCCCGGCGATGAGCGGTAAGCACTGCTGCACGCTCCCGCATCATTGCTGGGAAAGCCGCTCATCTGCTGGTATTACCAACAGATGAGCAGCTTTGAGGATGGATTTGCATAGCGCTGCACTATGCAAAGCTGTCCTCCCCCCCGCTGATGGCGCCAGACAGGGGGAAAGCCGCTCAGTGTGTATGCACTGAGCGGCTTTCCCTCCAGCGATGACCGCGGTCATTGCTGTCCATACACGCTGGCCATAATCGCCCAGTGTGTATGGACCTTTACTAACCGCTTTGGGGCTCAGCTACATTTGCATATAAATCATTTAAAAAGATTCCTCTCAGATGTAGCAGTACACACCCACGCTTCTAGGTGCCACGTTCACAATCTCTCCATATATGGAACTAGACACGCCCTTTGGGCGGAGCATGACACGCCCCCTTAATGGGGCACTGTGCAAAATTCTACTACCAACTATAAACTCCCTGAATCTAGTTTTCAAAAGTAGACAAGTGTGGTTTCTAGATAATATACCCATTACATCAGCAGATAAGTATGACCTTATGCAGTAAGCAGAAACCATTTGAGGTCAATATATCATTAAAGGTTATTGGATAACATGTAATTAGCATATGACATTTTATTCTTTAAAGTGCCCTTGTCATCATGAATTGATCTGACTGTGCTGTATAGAGAAAATCTTATTGATGCATAATTATATATATTAGGGGTGCACACAGGGGTTTCATATTAAATATGCCGGTCTGCAGAAAACACATTTTGCTTTTTATTGTTTACAAAATATTATAATAAGGATTATTTGCAATTCTGATACTGAATGGGGCCTTGTACACTAAATAAACACAGCATAAGCCATGCCCAACATATTTCTTTCCTCTTAGGACTTTGATCTGTGTTCAGTCACAGAGTGGGACGCTGTGACTGCTTATTGCACTGATATACTACAGACATCCATTGGGCCTGATTCTTGTTCTAATGGACAAAACCATGTGCGCTGCAGGTGGGGCAGATGTAACATGCTTTTGCAAGTGATACAGAATCAGGGTCAACATTATAGTCTCAAGCGCACTGGGCACTGCCATAGATGTGTCAGTGTAGCGCAGATGTTTCCCACACTGCAGTGTGTTGCTTCTGCCAGTAGGGGCTGCAGTGGGTTTTATAATCCATTATTTAGGGGTAATTTACTAAGCCAAATATGGCTAAAAAATAAATCGTATTTGTATTGCAAAACACCGTTTTTTTTAGGTGTATTCGTATTTTCAGGATTTACTATCCTGAAAATACGTTAATTCGTATTCATGGAACATTCGTATTTGTATCTACAAATATGAATGTATATGCCATTGATAGAATACGAATAGGAATCACCATTCAAAAGAATGGTGATTCCTAATTTACTAAGCGGCCAATAGCAGCATTCGGAAGGAGGAGCTGCACGATGTAAACACACATCCTGCTTCTACTCCTGTCAGTTAGGTGGATCGGGTTTTAGCATTTTTCTGTTTTGCCAAGACCGTAGATGCCTACATGGAAAGAAGAAGACCAGATCTACGCCGGAGGACCCTTGTAAGTATAATTTCCTTCCACAGGTACCCCTATGGATTTCTTCAGGACGTGCTGACGGATGGACAGCTACCTACGGGCTCAAGATAGGTAAGTATGTGTGGGCTATGTATGTAATAAAGTTTTATTATTCTGGTGTGTCAGTGTGTTTATTTAACTATTTGTATTGCTGTGGAACTACAAGTTCCAGCGGGCCTTTTAATGCTCCGCATGCTGGGACTTCTGGTTCTCCAAGTCCCTGCATGCGGGGGAGGCTTGCTGGGACTCATAGTTCACCAGCAATATACAATAGTTTTATTCTATTTTTACACCATATATCAGCCCTGTGCCCACCAGCCAGGGGAACCAGGAAAAGCCTCAGGCTTCAGCCTGGGTAGGTAAATTCTGGAGGGGGGACCCCTTCATTGGGGAGGGTCCCCAGGACCCCTGCCCAGGCTGACCGGTCAGGGGGATAATGCTTTGGCCGGGGGGACCATAATTGTATAAAACGTCTCCCCCCCGGCTTCAGCCTGGGTAGGTAAATTCTGGAGGGGGGACCCCTTCATTGGAGAGGGTCCCCAGGACCCCTGCCCAGGCTGACCGGTCCGGGGATTTAATGCTTTGGCCGGGGGGGCCATAATTGTATAAAACGTCTCCCCCCCGGCTGTGGCATTGGGCCTTATTCTAGTTCACTCTTTCTGACAAAATCCTTCTTGGACAAAACCATGTGTGCTGCAGGTGGGGCATATGTTACTTGTGCAGATATAATTAGATTTTGGTGGGGTTTTACTTCAAAGTGAGATCTATATTGCAGTGTAAAAATAAAGCAGCCAGTATTTACCCTGCACAGAAACAAAGTAACTCACCCAAATCTAATTCCCTCTGCACATTTTACATCTTCCCCCCCTGCAGTGCACATGGTTTTGTCCATCTAAGAATGATTTTGTCAGAAAGAGTGAACTAGAATAAGGCCCATTATCCTGCTGGCTGGTTGGGCTTGGTGATGGTTCTTAAAATACGGGGGACCCTTAGTCATTTTGTCCCCTGTATTTTAGGAACCAGGACCAGCACTTGCGCCTGGTGCTAGTTTTAATAGATCAGGGGAACCCTACATGTTTTTCCCCCTGATTTTTTAAAACCAGGACCGTCTCTTTGAGCCTGTGGCTGGTTACGGCCTTGGGGGGGACCCCACGCCATTTTATTTATTTATTTTACCACTGCAGCCAATATGAATTCATATTTTAAAATTCAAATTTGTATTTAAAATATTAATTCATATCGGCAAAAATACAAATCCATACGCCATCGGAAAATACAAATCAGTCAAATATAACTGATTAGTAAATTTTCCTCCGGAATACGAATTTGTAAATGCTATATGGCAGCGATGCCAATCGTATGCAATTGTATTAATAATAAGAATACAAATTTTCGTATTCGTATTCTTTGTAAATTCCCCCTTTCTGTCTTACACTGCAGCTGACACGTCCTTATATTCACATTTTCTGGCTTCTTGTCCATGATTTATTCAAAGAAAATGTTTTCTTATATAGCACTATTAGTAATTGTTAATTTTAATTATACAATTGTAATGATCTCTCAGCTACTATTTTACAAATGTGTAAATAAAGCTAAAATATGGTAAAAACAGTTTTCAAGGTTTCTACCTAAATTCTGAATGCACTAAAGCCCCTCAGCCGGGGCTCCGTCGCGGAGGGAATCGCCAGCTATAGAAGCCTATGGGCTTCTCTACGTGGCGCTGTTTGTTGGATCCAAAATGGATCCCTCCCAGGATGTTAGTAGATCTCCCCCTTATTATTTATAACCAGTTATTTATATAGTGCACACATATTCCACAGAGTACAGCAATCTATATTTTCCATACACACTCAGATTAATTGGCTGCTGAAAACAAAAAATGAACCTACTAGGATGTTTTTGGAGTGTGGTAGGAAACCAGAGTCACTGTAGAAAAAAATAAAAATCCATGTTTGGGAGAATTGTGTGGTCAAACTCCACACAGTGGAGTTTGTGGTGGGAATCAATCTCAGGGCTGTGGTGGGAATCAATCCCAGCAATGCTCACCATTACACCAGGCATGTCCAAACTGTGGCCCTCCAGCTGTGGTGAAACTACACATCCCAGCATGCCTTGCCATAGTTTTAGCATTCCCTAATAGCAAAACTGTGGCAAGGCATGATGGGACTTGTAGTTTCACAACTGAAGGGTCATAGTTCAGACATGCCTGCATGACACCATCCGTGGTGAAAGCAAGTTGTTCTGCTGACAGGTCTTCTGGTGTTTAGTCATGACTATTGGTTTGCTATCCAAGATACCCCAAAAATTAGGAAAGTCCCCCGCAAGCCACTTCTCACTACCGTTCCAGATAGCTCAATTATCACTACCCCTGCTTTATAGCACCCAGAATCGTCCACCTGACCGCGTACCCCCCCACACCACCCGGAACTTCACCCAGCTGTCCCTTTCCAAATGGGATATCGGCATTCCTCCCAACTGTCCCGATTTCTGTGGGATAGCCCCCTTTTTTTGGGACTGTCCCACAGTGGGGGGCAGTTGGGAGTCCCCCCATGCAACTCACAGAGCAGCAGGGAACAGACCCCATATGCATGTGCACAGCGTCTGTTCACTATGAAAGAGGGTCTGGGGGCATGGCTATCAGCTCTCACAGCACTCACTGGCCATACCCCCCACTGGAAGTGAAAGGGCACGTGGCCTCTCATCCATGGTCATTTTCTCAGCCATGCCCCTTATCGGGTGTGAGAATGGCTGCGCCGTGCAGAAGCACCACGACTACGAGACATTGTTGGGAGGTATGGATATCGGCAACCCTGCATTATATGCTTCATTAGAATAATATTGACTACAGTGTCTATGTTTCATTCTTCACTTACCTTTAGCACAGTTATAGACTACTCTCCCCAAATTACACAGAGCACCAATCTAAGCACTTTTTCCCTAGACTTCCCATGCACGATATGTATAATGTAGAATATACAAGTGCACAGACTGGATCTTATCTCTACAAGAAGAGGTGGGCCTTACCGGGGGTTTCCCCATGTGCCCCCTTTGGGCCAGTTCAACCTACTGGATTATGAACTGTGTGATCATTTTTTATTGTTTCATTCCTTGGAAGAGACCATGTTACTTATCCCCCACCCCTTTGGTATCCAGTCCCTGGGTCAACAACATCTAGGTTGACAGTCACTAGGTCGACCACTATAGGTCAACAGTTACTAGGTCGACAATGACAGAAGGTCGACATAAGTTTATGGTGGACATGTACCTCAAAAGATCCGACGGTTCATACTTAATAACCATGAGGGAATAGAGTTAGATGATAATAGTGTACCAAGCCATGCGAGGGGACGCAGTACACTTATACGGTGTCCAAGTGGATATATGTCAACATAGACACCAAAAAAAACATGAAAAACTTGTGTTGACTGTTTGAGACTCGACCATGCACATGTCGACCTGAAGCTTGTATCTTCCTTCTGTCAGTCGACCTACGGTATGTTGATCATTCTTAGTTGTCAACCAAGTCAGTATTGACCAATAGTAGTCGACCTAAACATTGTTGCCCCATTATCCCAGAACCCTCCCTATTCACCCACCTCTTTTGTGTTCAGCATTTTGTACTATTACCTTAAAGGCCCATACACAATAGACCAGAGGTTCCCAACCCTGGTCCTCAAGTACTCCCAACAGTGCACGTTTTCCAGGTCACCCGGCAGGTGCACTCATTATTCAGTCACATTTTAAAAGATCCACAGGTGGAGATAATTATGTCACCTGCGATTGTGTGTGGAGACCTGGAAAACCTGCACTGTTGGCAGCGGCGTAACTATAGCACCGCAGCCCCCGCCACCGTGGGGGGGGCGCGGTGCATGTAGGGGCGCCGGGGGCTGCGGTGCTATAGTTAAACCCCCCCAATCCCCCGCAGACTTACCTATTGCGCTGGTCCCGGCGGCTCCGTTCTTCTGCTGAGGACCACCACAAAATGGCCTCCCCCATATAGCAGACAGTTCTCTGAAACTGTCTGCTGTATGGGGGCGTCCATTTTGTGGTGGTCCTCAGCAGAAGAACGGAGCCGCCGGGAGCAGCGCGATAGGTAAGTTTGGGGGGGGGATTTGCATAGGCGGCGGGGCGGCAGGGCAGGGGTGCTTGGTGGGGCGGCGGCGAGGGGGGGCGCCCCCCCTAACGGCGGGGGAGGCGCCCAAAATGTAGCTACGCCACTGACTGTTGGGGGTACTTGAGGACCAGGGTTGGGAACCACTGCACTAGACGATATCGGTCACAATATCATCCAGTGCTCAGTCTACCACCTTTGGAGATGGGGCTGAAATCAGCCCCTCTGCCCTCCAGCTCTTCCTCTTTTCCTCTGTCTCCGAACTATGGGGTTGGCTTAGGATGGCTGGGGTGGTGCACCTGCCTGTAGCACCTGGGGTTTGTCTTCTCAGGGACCAGACAATATGGTATGTCATTCCTTTTCCATCACTAACCAGAGCCAGGGCCACTGCTCACATGTCATCCACCGTGACAGCACTGTACTCATAAACTGGATAAGTCTGGAGTCGCCTATGGATGAACCACTGATAGTATATATCTGTATGCTGTGTATTCCCTGTGTAGAAAGTCTTTTTTTCAACACTTGATTGGCGCTTATTAATATCTACTTGCTTAAAGACGCCTTCCCCTGCTTTGTATCCTCCACTACCAGATACATACAGATATGTATTCACTAGTTCCAGGATAACAGTAATGCTGCAGCTGTGCGACCCTGAACAGAGCCACACTTGAACTGCTCCATCAGGCACCATCTAGTGGCCGCTGGCAATCACACCACCTGAATTCCCCCCATATAGGTGAGGAGCAGCGTTAAGACTTTTGATTGTATAAGATTTTTGGTCTGTGCAGAGTTTGGATATTGTTAGAGCCGCCTCTTTGCTGGTAACAAAGCGATAAACTCTGAATAACCCCCCCATAGTGTATACCAGGGCTGGGCAACACGGGCCCTCCAGATGTTAATGAACTACACATCCCAGGATGATTTGCATTCGTTTTGCTAAGTGGCCATGCTGAAACTGATGCAAGGCATGCTGTGATGTGTAGTGTTGCCCAGCCATGGTGTATACAGACTGCAATCTTGCAAAAAATATAGTCAGTGGCCACATCCTGGAATATGCGGCCATTAACAATTCACACAAATCTTGCTGTAAGTTCAAAAGATCGGTAGAAACCATACCTCCCAACTGTCCTGTTTTTCATGGGACGGTCCCGCCCCCCTGCCCAAGTGCGGGGGGGGGGGGGGGGGGGGGTGTTGTTGGGAGTCTCCCCAGCCTGAAGGGAATAGACACATGCACACAGCATCTATTCAGCCGAGCAGAGGATGAAAAACGGGGTGTGGTCAGACAGTGCCCTCATTTGCATAGGCCACGTCTCCTTTTTGGCACGCTCTTGTCCCTCTTCAGGGGATTACAAAGTTGGGATGTAGGACACACACTGATGACTATGGGTACATGTAGGTTATGAGAAAACAGGAAATCAGTTCATTATTAGAAGGCGAGGATCACTTTAGAATGTAAGCTCTCACGAGCAGGGCCCTCTTTCTCCCTTTCTCTTGTAGAGTGATGAGTGGAGAGAGATAAATTACCAGGCAATCAAATACAGAATAGTTGGTAACATGACAGTTAGGAGCTTATTTGCTGATAATTTATATCTTTCCACTTTATCACTCTCCAAGGCTTAATAGATCTACTCCATACAATCAAAATTTCCTGTAACGTGTACCTCCGCAGATTGCACATCCTGCCACCTGGGGTGCACCTATGCAATACTACTACACAAGTATTTGCTTTCCAATATCTTCATTGGGCCCTTGTATGGCTCACCCCCTACAGCAGTGGTTCCCAACCCTGGTCCTCAAGTACCCCCAACAGTGCACGTTTTCCAGGTCACCCGGCAGGTGCACTCATTATTCAGGCACATTTGAAAAGATCCTCAGGTGGAGCTAATTATCTCACCTGTGATTCTGTGTGGAGACCTGCAAAACATGCACTGTTGGGGGTACTTGAGGACCATGGTTGGGAACCACTGCCCTACAGTGTAACCTTCTTAGTGCGCCCAACATGGCTGCCTCATCTGGTACACTTGTGGATGGGATGCAAAATACTTGGACCGGAGTCTACACTGAAATAACCCATTTTATGTCATTTCTTCTAGGGGCAATCTATTCCACCCAGGGTAATCCTACGCAGAGTGCCTAAAATGGCTGCCGCACCTCATAGGCAAACGCAGGTGGGATTTCTGGTTGCCTGGAACCCCCCCCCCCCCCCTCCTCTTGGCAAGTGCCTTAAATGAAGACAACAATAGCACTGGTATATAATATGATCAGTAGAGCTGCCGCCACACCATGCATTGTAAGGGACAGAGCGGAGCTGCAGTACATATTCATTGTACCAGCTTCTTCTACCACATTTACTGTATGTGTGGATCTGAGCCCTCAAACATCACAATGGAGCAGAGAGCAGCTGCCAGGTGAAAGAGACAGGAGCCTTACCATGAAGTGGGAGATTGTGAGCTTAGAAAGTGCAGTACTGTTTCTATTATGTTTGTCTATTTATTACGTTTAATATTTTCCTGACCACTTATCTTATTTAAATGTTTGAAACAGCCTGTACTATAGACCATCTGTACTGTTAAATATTATTACTGTATTCCATACAGTATCCAGTGTATAAAAAGACCAATATTCTGGGCTTTTATCGCTCCCCCAGACTCTCGTACTTACTCCAATGCGCTGCAGAGTGGGAGATTTTGGATTACATTTGGAAACCCAACTCTAAAAATCCTGCATTTGCCACTGCACCTGGTACCTTGTCAGGGTGTATTACACAGCCCATGGACGTTATTATTACCTACATCCTCTGTATTATGTGCATGGTTTTTAATGTCTGTGAAGCGCCTTGAGTCCTGTTGGAGAATATAAAAGTTACTTACTTACGAAAGACCCATACACACTTGCCGATGGTGGCCCCAAGATGAGAACAGCAGGGTTAACGATGACCTTCCTCATCCAGGACATGCTGCACAAGGGAGGGGGTTGCTAATGACGCTCGGGAGTGCGCATCTTTAACTACACACTAGGCGATATTGTTCACAATATCACTCAGAAAGCCCTTTCTGCGCCTATGGGGCTTAAGAGAATGGTAAACTAATGCAGGATATGGTTGTGTCAAGTTAGGACTGCAAAAGAACTGAATCTTTGATATATAGACAAATTTTAACACATTTTCTACATAGTGGCTTATTTGAATAAAATATTACATAACATAGGCTTATGGGTTGTTTGTCACTCGGCAGTTTTATATTTTACAATTGGTGATGATTAGATCATTTTTTATTATGTCCTTATATATAACACCGCAGTTTTAAGTGAGGGTCTACATTCTTCTTTCTGACGTGACGTAGGTGTGACCTCTGCCATTGGATCCAGCAATGCAGCACACTTACCTTTTAGCATGCCAAACTAACCCATATATATTTGATGACTGTCTATATACAGGCCCTCATTTTGATTGAGCTGAGCAAATGGACCTCACATGGACACGGGCAGCGAAGGCACACCTATAAGACCAGCGAATCTGTTCTGTTTGCTTCTAAAGGCAAAGGGGAGTGGCCTGCTACCGCACGTATGCTAACGTGGTCTCACGGAGCTCAGCCTGTCCGCTTGGACATTCAGTGTGCGGTCAAGCGAACAGGCTCTGCTGGTGTTTCACGCGCCACAGCCCAAATTCGCTCGGAAGTAATATCCGACCCATTAACCAATTACCCTCATTTTATAGTGTTTATTGCATTCCATTTTCTAATTTCCTTCCCCAATTACGCTACTAATTAACCCTTATTACACGTAATTGTTTGTACTATTGTCCCAACATGACAGGCACACTTGTGTGTTAGGGTTGCTGATTTTGAAATGGCACATAATAGCAGTTAAGAATGCTGGTGAAATTGTGGGTCAAAACAATAAAAGTTATAAGAGATATGAATGCAGAGAAGTGTAAATGGTTAAAGTGAAAAAGTGTACTTCCTGTGTGGCGGCCATGTAGGTAGTCAATTGATCAATGAGAGAAACTTGTATGCTGTATGTGTATATTGCGTGCAGGTGAAAGTATTTGCTCAATTATGCGTGGTGATTGCCCGTGCGAATGCGGGAACGAGAAGCGGCTGGGCTGCGAGGCGTGAGACTTACTTTTACTGAGCGAATGATTTTGAGCTTGATCAGTCCGAGCGCTCGCACAGTGGAGCGAAGCCACCGCCCAGCACATGTAGCCACCACCCCAGTATACGCCCCGGTTACTGCCCAGTTTTGTGGCAGCGCCCACATTACGCCTACTCTGCACGAGTGTTTGCTAGCGTATCTACTCGTAAGGTTGCAAGCGTGCACGGTTGCCCAAACCTGCACATGCACCTTGCGAATGGTACGCATGCGCAGTGAGCTAAGAAACGCTCTGCGAACTAATTCCATACATGTTGTGCAAAGAACAGTAATAAATTAAATAGTAGAAAGAGTAGTAGTTGTGGTAAGTTGTGTATTCACGTATAATACAACAATTATACAGCATATGGAAATGGTCAGATAAAAGTTCAGTGGATACTGCTGCTTCTTGATGCTATTTCTTCAGAGACATCTGCATAACACACTGACTAATTTAACCTTAAGACTTTAAAACCATCAACAGAATAGAAGCATCAACAGAATAGAAGGGTTAGTGGACTAAGGAAGAGTCCCTGTAAAGGCCTAGTGGCTGTGCTAAAATATGCAGAAGCCGCAAGAGGTGTCCTGAGAATCCCACTGCTGTCTCCTGTGATCTGCCGGTGGCTCCCAAAGGACATTGGCCATCTGAGTAATCATGCTCTCACACTGTTTTTAACCTTCAGGTTTTAAACTGGCAGAGCAGCAGCCTGGGCTAGTATTTTCTCGTTGCCGACCCCAAAATCCATCAATATGTCAATAATGCAGTCGCCTTCGGGGTACTTCGATCAACATTGCTGGTCCAAATCCACACATGCACAGTGCGGTTCTTGTGCTAATTAAAAAAACAGCTGGCGATTTGTGAGAACATCAAAGTATCGTAATTATCGGAATCATTCCCTTTGTTTAATTAGGGTGGATATACAGTATTCAGTTGGCGGACATATTTTTGGTAAATGTACAGGTAGTCAGACATGGGGCTAGATTTACAAAGAAGTTTAACCTGGGATATTTAATGCAGCAATATTACTACAGATATATCCTCTTACATCTTTGCTGCAGTCATGTGAAATTCCTCCTCCTGGCACTCTGTCGCATGAGTGTCTTCTTTTATTTTTGTTGCTTCATTTTTGGTGACAACGCGTCTTTTTTTTTGCAACGTAATGCAACTAGGCTGCACAAGGAGACTGTGCTGATTAATTTAATATGCGACTGTTGTACAGACATGTCCTGATAAGTTGTTGCATGCACGGCGCATTATAGCGGGAGTGCTCAGGAGATTGAAGGATGCAAATTAGCGCATGGAATGTTGCATACTGCAGCAAAAATTTATCAGGATACATCTATATATCTGTGTGCGACTGAGTCTCTATCAGTACACAAAGTCGGTCACTTACAAGTGTCATATCAAATTAATCCATCTTCTTGTGCGTCCTAGTTGCATCATTTTGTGACTCAGATGCATCTCGTGCTGCATGGCGCATTCATGCTAGATGTATGAGGAAACATCTTTAAGTATAAACCACAAACTACATATCCTGATCAAACCCTTGAGCAGCAGCAATTCCAGCACATACCACTGTGATCAACCACACCGAATATTAAACATATCACTAGCACAGTGGTCAGGGAACTCGGTCCTCATTACCCCACACGGTGCATGTTTTGCAGGTCTCCTCACAGAATCACAAGTGAATAATTAACTCCACCTGCGGACCTTATAAAATGTGTCTGTGAGTAATTAGTACACCTGTGCACCTGCTGGGTTACCAGCAAAACATGCACTGGGTGGGGTAATGAGGACCGAGTTCCCTGACCACTGCACTAGCAGAACCCAAAACTAGAAGGTTGTAAACAGTGACAGCTCTTATCTCTGTGGAGGAGGGGAGCTGCCACAATCCCGGGCCCCCCCTCCGCAGCTGCATGCTGGTCCCAACCCCCATTGCGGTACTGCGCATGTGCCCCCAGCCTCTATGGGCTGCTTCGGCAAGCAGGCCATAGAAGCCTATTCACGGTCCTGGGTTCGGCGAATGCACAGTAAAAACTGCCACTGGTTGTAAAACAACCAAAACAATGAGGCAGCAACTTCAGCATAAAGGCTAATGATAGTGTTTTCTTTCTTCCTAATAAAATAAGGAACCGCGTTCAATTATTCTTTAAAACCTTAAATAATTATATAATTTGATATTTTTCCCTTTTAATCACTCTAGCTCAATAAAACTGGATTTGCTGACATTAATTACTCCAGCTAAACGAATAACAAAGGTGACAGACTCCTTACAGTGACACATACAGCTGTGATCATGACTTTGCAGTTCTGTCTTATGATGATACATAGACCACTTCACATGAATTCAGCATTCGCCATCTCAAGAAGTCTTTCCAGCATCATTCAGAGAGAAACCATAATTGTCCTTCACATGAAAAACTGCGCCACCAGGTTACCCACACCTAATGCAATTATGGAGACATGTGTGACAATGGAATACCACCGGAGCTGTTGGCTGCGATATAGAGCAATCATGTGGATCAGACATGGGTAAACAAAGACATACGCCAAGCCACAGGCAGCTCCAGAGAACCTGAAACAGATAGAAACCACTTTACTTATAATACAGTACTGTAGACTTTTATTAGTGCGTTTTAGTAGAATATATGGAAAAGCGTAGAGTAGGTAGCAGTATGAAAGCCCAGTATACACCCGTACTCCCATATGTTAGTGCATGTATACTGTACAGTATACATTATCACTGTGTGCTAAAAAGGAATAAGGTCATTGGGTCACCAGCATTTAGGTCGACATGAGTCTAGGTCGACATGCAAGAAAGGTCGACATGGGTTAGGTCGACTGGGTCATCAGGTTAACATGGGTTAGGTCGACAGTCAAAAGGTCAACATGGGGTTTTTCACTTTTTTTTTTTTGAGCCGACATGTGCCGACAGGCGGTATTTCATGCCCTACCATCCACTAGGGCGTGGTGGGAGAATAAAATAGTGTGCCAATCGTAGCAAGATACCATGCCCGAAGCGCAGAGAGCCATGCGACGGGACCCGGTGCTAAGTTTCAGTGTCCATGTCAATTGTGTCGACATTCAGGACAAAAAAAAAATGTTAAAAACCCCATGTCAACCTTTTGACTGTTGACCTAACCCGTGTCGACCTAGACTCATGTTGATCTTCCTGCATGTCGACCTAATGACTGTCGACCAACATTGTGGTGACCTAATGATCCATACCCGCTACTCAAAAATAGGGTACTTGTGTATTATCACGGCGCCCATTGCGTAGTTTGCGTAGCGGCGCTGTCAGAATCAGCGTAGTGTACGCACGGCCAGCATAGTCAGCGTATCTGTCAGCGTCCCTGTCAGATTCGGCATAGTGTTCCCGCGGTCAGTGTAGTCAGTCAGCGTTACGTACTCAGTCGGAGTAATGGCTGCAGAACCTGTCAAAATGTTTAACTTGCTGCATAAAGAGGAGGAGTCAGTGGTTTTTTTTCCAGTAGCACCATTTGCTGCCACTGCCTCCATTTGAAACCCCCACTATCCACGCCAGCCCGAAGCGTGGCAAGCACAGCGAGCCCCGGAGGGGACGTGTTACGCGTCCTCCCAACCTTTTCATACCCCCGATATTCACGTCGGCTTGGAGTAGACTTTATAAAGTGTAGCGAGCGTAGCAAGCCACTGAGCCCAAAGTGTGGCGAGTGCAGCGAGCCACCGAGCCCAAAGTGTGGCGAGCACAGCGAGGGGATGCGGATTACTTTACCTGCGAGGGGATGCGGATTACTTTACATGTAACATGTAAAGTAATCCCCATCCCCTCACAGGGCTCGCTGCGCTCGCCACGCTTCGGGCTCGGTGGCTCGCTGCACTCGCCACACTTTATAAAATCAACTCCTTGTTGACGTGGATAGAGGGGGTAATGAAAAGGTCGGGAGGACGCGTAACGTGGCCCCTCGCAGGGCTTGCTGTGCACGCCACGATTCGGGCTGTCGTGGATAGTGGCGGTAATGAAAAGGTCGGGAGGACGCGTAACGTAGCCTCTCGCAGGGCTCGCTGCTCACGGCACGCTTCAGGCCAGCGGATCATGCGGGCGCCGGCGCTGTGTGAGAGGCGCTCACTAGGCTTGCCATGGACGACGGGGACAGAGCTATGGATGCCGGGGACAGAACCGGGCTGCTGCGGAGTCCCTACGCTAACTACGCTAGGCAGCCGTTGGGCTATGCTGAAAATGTAACTTAGCCGGGCACCGTGCTATTACACAAGTACCAAAAATAGCTTATAGCCAGCAAACAGCAACACTGCATCATTTCAGATGTTTTTTTCATTAGTGAATTGAGTGCCTTAGCGGAGACAACAGAACCACAACTACAAAGATATTATAACAGATTTGTACCTAATTATTCCTCCTATGTTGGGATACAGTCTGGCCATGAGAACTCCAAAGCCGACAACAGCAATGTTCAGTCCCAGGACATGGAAAAAACTAAAACAAAATATAAAAGAGATTAAGCCACAGGTAACTTAGTATTGATCAATGCTACTTTTTAGGGTTTAATAAGATTTCCTGACAGCCAAAATCCCAACGGTCAAACTCCCGACAACCAACAGCTGAAGGTCAAAATACTAACAAGGTCAAAATGCAGACAGGGTCGAAATGTCGATATTTAAAATGCAGACAGGTCAAAAAGTAGACATCTTTTTGATAATTTTTTGGAGTGTCTATGTCGACCTAGGCATATCCTTGCTCTTCAGTGAATGGCCGCAGCCTAATAAAAGCCTGGGAGTGGGGCTACATGGGTGTCGGGGGCAGAGCTATTCTCCGTGTCCTGGCACCTTGCAACCCCCCCCCCCCCCCCCCCAAAAAAAAAAAAAAACACAATTCTTTCTTCTGTGCCATCTATGGAGGGAAACTAACTGTTGCTCTTCCATTGACAACCACGCCCAACTCCCAAATATATTTATTAACAGGTGCTTATATAGCGCACACATATACCGCAGCGCTTTACAGCGAATATATGAACATTCACATCAGTCCCTGCCCCAGTGGAACTTACAGTCTATATTCCCTATCACATGTAATCGCACAAACAGATATTCTAGGGTTAATTTTATTGGGAGCCAATTAACCTACCAGTATATTTTTGGATTGTGAGAGGAAACCGGAGTACCCGGAGGAAACCCACGCAAGGACGGGGAGAATATACAAACTCTGTACAGTTAGGGCCATGGTGGGGATTCAACCCATGACCTCAGCGCTGCCATTACACTCTCTGTAATGCACAAACACTCCCGAATACCTGTGCATTCAAATGTAACCCAAATTTCTGAGTGCCCAAACAACTGAGCGTCCCAACTCCAAAATACCCAACCGCCCGAGTGCCTGAACACCAAAACACCCTAGGAGTAGAATACTGCAACTGCCAAAGTGCCCGAATACCCGCATGATGCATACGAATACCTGAGTGCGCCCAACTCCCCGAGTGCCTAAATACCCAAGTGCCCAAGCAGCCCGAACATCTGAGTATCTGAACACCCGAACGCACCCGAGCATGGCCACTCTTAAATAACCGACATCCCGAACGCGCGAGCATCCAAATGCGACCGAATATCCAAGCGCCTAAACGCGCCCTAGCACCCCAACTCCCAAATACCCGAACGCACACAAGTGCCCGAATACCCAAGTGTCTGAAAGCACATGAACACCCGATCGGTCAAAAATCAGCCTAAGAAAATCGCTGTAGTGTGTGGGAACCTTTAGGTGTTGACCATTAGTGGTGGCCCTAGTGACTGTCAACCTAGACATTGTCTATCATCTATATCATAAACATTTCCATGGGGGATGTGATGCTGCGAGATTTACCAATATCCGTAATGCAATGCATTCCTGATTGGCCCCCGCAGCTACTGACATCTATAAATGGCTGTAGCCCATTGTAGCCTATTGGCTACACAAAGCATTGCCGGCTGGGCAGAGGAATCCTCGGTAGCCCTCCCTGGAAGCGGCTGCTATGACCACCTATGCGTAGCTACCCCAGCAGTGCACACTGCAGAGACGGACTCCTTTTGGAGCCCTTGTCCCTGTGTCTGCACTGACATGCATCCAGCAGATGGGATAGCATATTGCAATGTGTTGCTGGGTGGTAAGATCCCGCCCAAATCACATTGAATATGCAATCCATAATAATTGGGCCTGTAAATTGTAAGCGGTCATCAGAAGTGCAAAGTATTTGCTATCGTACAGCTCAAAATATGCATCACGGACACAAATGTCAGTGCCAGCTGATCACCTGGGCCACATGTCCTCCATAACACATACAGGAACATACACAACAGCTTACCTTGGATAATTGTTTCCAAATATATGTCCGAGGAGCTGCACTCTGACCAGATACCCCAGCAACGGATAAACCGTCATCATTTGAAAGAGTAAGAATATTCTTGCTACAAAAGACAGGATGTCATCGCTTGGGAAATTATCTAAAAAGTTCTAAATGGGAAAGAAAAACAACAGGTTTACACTATAGACTACAGCTCAAACATAAAAAGATAAAAAAAGTCTCATTATCATAACGTAATAATTACATGACAGTATTTTTCTTTGTGAAGAATACTTGTAGGAGGATAAGAAATCTGTTTATGATCGTGCCTAGGGGGCGCCGGTAACTATCAGTGGGTATAGGCCAATAGGTCAATAGTATCTAGGTATCTCTGACCGCTACTGGTTGACAGACATTTAAAAAAAAGGGTCTACATAGTTCAGGTCAACGTGGTCAAAGGATCGGCACAAGCAAAAGGTCGATATGGGAAAAGGTTGACAACAAAATAATAAAAACTCACGTCAACCATTTACATGCCGACCATTAGCTTGCGTCAGCCTTTTGTCAGTGTCGACCTTAAGCGTGTTGACCAGTTGTGGTTGACCTACTGAGTATCGACCTAGACACTGTCAAACTAATTACTGCATACCGTATTATTATGCGCCTGTGGTAAGAAAGTTCTGCAACACTGTCAGTGGAGCAGACGGAGGAGGTTCCCCCCCCCCCCAGTACATTTCCCAAACCAGTAGCCCATGGCTATTGTGGGCTAATTCAATCTTTAGACTAAACCCACAAAGGCGACTTTTCTTGATGCATTCTATTAGGCATTGTAGCCTAAATGCTACAGATCATAAAAAGTACCAGGAGAGGGATCCATAGGATCCCTCCACTGCACTAACTACTCATACAAGCACGTTCCGCAAACCTCCCGACCCACGGCAAATAAAAGTAAAGTGATCGCTAATGTGATGACTTTTATTTTTAACATTGGAGCCACATAATCAGAATGGAACCCCTGTTCCGGCATGTGACAGGCATACTCTACATCTGGCCAATTGTGTCCAGAGGTGACAGAACTAAGGGTTAGAACAGCCAAACAGAGTAAGCACTGTTTACCTAGTAACAACTCTGCATGCGAGCGAATATACCCACGTCTTCCATAGTCGCGGCCGCAGAGTGAAACACGGCCGACTTCCATCCAACACTTAAGCAGGACCCATAATCGCATGTACAAAGAAATGATTGAATTGGACGAGTACTCACTTGTTGAATACATTCTTTTGTCAGTGGCGGAGAAGGAAATGAACCAAATACCATAACTCCAACATACATATATGTTAATCCGACAAGTAGGTATGCCACGGAGAGATCTCTTACCTGCAATGAGAAAATATTGAGCCTATGAAACAATGAGTAAAACACAGCATGACTCGAGTACTACAGTAAGCCTGGGTGCATAGAGGAGTGCTCGACACACAAAGTGGCTCATGCAAGGCTGGGCATAAGTTACCCATTATAATAACTACCTCTTCATGTCCATGATTCATTATTGCATATCACAGATTTGTGCCTGTAAGTAATGCTGGGTACACACCAGGACGACTAGGGCCCGATCCCCACAATCTAGATCCAATTCCGATCAATTGGATGTAGATTGTGTGCTGATTGGGCCCTTTTCTGACCTGGTGTGGACCGATACCGATCCGATGCGCGGTCCCGCGGGTCGGTCGGTCGTTATTGAGATCCTACCTGCTGCAGGTAGGATCTCAATGACGACCATACAGCCGGGTGCGGGTCGCCATCGGATCGGACCCGCTCATGGTGCACATCGTGAGCGGGTCGTGCCCCCCCGCGTCACCGTGAGCGGGTCGGACGAGACACTGACAACCCGCTAACGATGTGCATCGTGAGCGGGTCGTCCTGGTGTGTACCCCGCATAAGGGGCATATTTATCACAATCTGTATCTCAGATGGAATGTCATAAAATTGCCCAAATTTGAAATGGGATATTTGAATACATCGCAAGGATAACACCTTCTGGGGTGTGGTATGGCAGTCCAACAATCGGGATATGGACGACCAGTATCCTGACATCGGAATCCTGACTGCCGGCGCTCTGACAGGGGAACGAGCACAAAGAAGCCCCTTACCCTGCTGCAGGCTCAGAGGCTCGCCACAGGTTCTATTCTCCCTCTATGGGCGACGTGGACCCCCACAAGGGAGAATAGTCCCTGCCAGTTGGGATCCCGACTGTCGGGCATTTAAACAGTCGGGATTCCGATGTCGGAGTACTGACCGTCGGAATCCCCACTGTCAGGTAGTCATCTGGCACCCCACCATTTATGCTCCATCTGGTATTTTTATGGGAAATGTGACCTGCTTGCTAACAATAATATGTGATATTAAGGGATTATAGGAGAATTATTTTAGACAAACTATTGATAAATATGTTGTAAGTGTGTACCAAACGCAGATAAACCATTTACACAAGATGCCAATGCTGGAGGGCTGGTGCAAGTATGTGCAACACTATCTATCTCCTAATTATTTGTCTGCTACTGACACATCCAGCTGATAGGAACTAAACCGTAAGCAGCTATCTTACAGAAAGTAACATTTCCATTTGGTAACATTTCCATTTGGACCACTTCAGGAAAGCTGACTGTATAAATAGGGTCAATATTTATTGGCAACACTGTCAAAGCACATTCTGTGTTCTCTGTATAGCATGGGTCTTCAAACTGCGGCCCTCCAGATGTTGTGAAACTACAAATCCCAGCATGCCTTGCCACAGTTTTGCTATAAAGGAGTGTTAAAACTGTGGCAAGGCATGCTGAAGACCCATGCTGTATACTATTACAGGGTGTAAATAAATAACCCAACTGTTCTGCAAGGATGTCCTGGATATGTCCGGGAGAGCAGGAAACCCTCTAGGATCCCGCCCACTTGACGTGTTTCACTGCCGATAGCGGTACAGTGGCCCCGATGTGTCAAAAGAAGTCAGCAAGTTTTGAGTATTTACAGTAGGGGTAGAATATTCCTTACCTAAATGTATGAACACTAAAACCATTTTGGTGACACTACAAGGCACAGGTTATGGACTCACGTTATAAGTATTTTATATTTAGATGTTTATACATTTACATTCTCAGTTCAATACTTAATCTCTGGCATCAAGTAATAAATTATTATTTTGGTACTTGTTTCCTAGCACGGCCACAATCGTAACTAATCGTGTCCCTTAATTAAGGGACACGATTAGCCCGATGGACCCGATTTCCTTTGAAATCAGGTCCATTTTGCCGGCTAGGAAACAAAAATCGGGGGCATCGCGTCGGTCGGGACCATTAACATTGGTCCCGACGCGACCGACGCGATGCCCCCGATATTTGCATTGACTTCAATGTTAAAAAAAATTTTAACATTGAAATCTTGTCGGGAACTGTAAAATATCGGGGGCATCGCGTCGGTCGGGACCATTAACATTGGTCCCGACGCGATGCGACGCGATGCACCCGATTTTTACATAGGATTCAATGTTAAAAAAATTTTTAACATTGAAATGGTGTAAAAATGTTAAAAAATGTGAAATGGGTCAATATGACCCATTTCACATTAAAAATGTCCCCGTCGTCGCCCCACGATAGACGGCAACCCGAAGCGTGGCGAGCGCAGCGAGCCCGCGAGGGGCGGCGGTACGCGTCCTCCGACCTTTTCATGCCCTACTATCCACTAGGGCGTGGAGTGAGAATAGAATAGTGTGGCGAGCGCAGCGAGCCACCGAGCCCGAAGCGTGGCGAGCGCAGCGAGCCCCGCGAGGGGACGCGGATACCTTCACAGGTAAACGCGTCCCTTCGCGGGCTTCACAGGTGTCCGTGGCGACGCCGACAACTGTGAAGCCCGCGAAGGGACGCGATTACCTGTGAAGGTATCCGCGTCCCCTCGCGGGGCTCGCTGCGCTCGCCACGCTTCGGGCTCGGTGGCTCGCTGCGCTCGCCACACTATTCTATTCTCACTCCACGCCCTAGTGGATAGTAGGGCATGAAAAGGTCGGAGGACGCGTACCGCCGCCCCTCGCGGGCTCGCTGCGCTCGCCACGCTTCGGGTTGCCGTCTATCGTGGGGCGCTGTGTACACGCTTCAATTTGGGGGGGTTTGGAATTTTTTTCATTAAATCCAATGTAAAATTGGGTCCCAGGGACCCAATTTACATTGGATTTAATGAAAAAATCGGGTCAAAAATCGGTCGGATCGGTCGGTCGCATCGCATGCGACCAAATCGCATGCGATGCGACCGACCGATTTTTTTCAGCACGACCACCCCGATCTTAATCGGTGTGGCCGTGCTAGGAAACAAGTACCATTATTTTTCCCAATACTTCCTTACTTACATTATTTTCTGGATTTCTGTTGTTCTTCAGAAGTGTGATAATGCAGTTATGAATGAAGAATGCAAGTGTTAGGATTCCAGTTAACTGGGGAAAGGATAGCCTAAATTCTAATAAAGAGAAAAATACTTATCAACATGTACAATCATTTCTTACCACTGCAGTCAGAACAAACAGGACATATATGTGGCGATAACCCTAATATAACACATTCTATCTTCTCTAGTCACTTTCTCCTACATCCGATTCTGTACAGCGCCCACGTGCACCATCAATAATCTCTATACGACTGTCTGTGACTACCTCATTCTTTCTCAAAAATTCAAAGACTAAATATAGTACAGGTATAAAAGGTACTATAATGGAAACTACTGAAGAAGAGAGTGATCTACTGTAGGTGTCACTATTTCAGGGGACTTAAAGGCAGGTAGGCAATGTAACAACCTTTTCCCATGTTGTCCTAATGGTGTCGACCGAATGACTGTCGCCCATCATGCTGTAGACCAAATGACCGCATACCCTCCCAGTGCTATGCGCCACTATCAGCAGTGGATGTAGCACTATGTTACCAACTCTGGCCCATCAGACTATTGTGTGTAGCTTCACTACTTGCTCTCAATGCTTCCATGTGCTATAGGCCTCAGGGTCATTCCTCACCACCAGCCACAGTTCCCCTAGTGCAGGGCTGGGCAATTGTGGCCCTCCAGATGTTGAGGAACTATCTTTTTTGCACTTACTATGCTGAACTTAGTATGCTGAATTAAGAGATCTTATTTCCAGTAATACCCCTTTTCCATCTCCAAGCCGTGTCGCACCCGTGATTTTGTACCCGGCTCCAACCTGGGTGTGACCCGGCTAGTGAACCCATTCACACTGGAGTCCCCACTCTGCATAATGCCGGGCAGGTGACGTCATCGGGAAGTGGGGTCGGGGAGGTGCTGGGCGATGAGAGCATCTCCCAGCGTGGGCTTTTGCACTATAGTGAACGGGACCCAGGTCTCATCAAGCCAGGTTACCCGTTTACACTACACAGTGACCCAGGTTGGACCCGTGTTCAACCCTGGTCACTACCCGGGTGGACATTCCGGGTCTCACAACCTGGTTATTTCAACTGGTATCGTTTCCACCTGCCTAAAATCCCGGGTTTTGCTCGCTCCCGGGGTTTAACTAATACTGGAGCAGATGTATTAAGCCTGGAGAAAAGATAAACTGGAAATATATTGGAGATAAAGTGAAAGGAGAGAAAGCACCAGCCAATGAACTGTGCTTGAAAATGACAGTTGGGAGTTGATTGGCTGGTGCTTTATCTCTTCTCCAGGCTTAATACATCTGCCCCAGTGGAACTTGTGAAGTTACAGGGGGGCAGATGTATTAAGCCTGTTGAAGAGATAAACTGGAGATAAAGTGGAAGGAGATAATGCACCAGCCAATCAGCTGTGTTTGAAATATGACAGTTGGACGTTGATTGGCTGGTGCGTTATCTCCTTCCACTTTATCTCCAGTTTATCTCTTCGCCAGGCTTAATACATCTGCCCCTAAAATTCTTATCTCTTCCCTGACTTCCTGGTTTACCTAGTCCTCGGCTTCTCTCCTGAACATAATTACAGTCTGCTTCAGGCATCAACTTTTGCACCACTTTGAGCAACATATACTACTATACTGTACATTTAACCGAGATTTTTTCCCCTTAATTTTCGGTGCAGATTTCCTACTATTTTCCCCACTGAACACATTGGGTCACCAGCATGATGGTCGACAAGCATTATGTCGACACCATTAGGCCGACATGACTTAAGGTCGACAGAGTCATTAGGTCGATTTTTTACTGATTTTTGAGCCGACATGTGCAGACAGGTGTTATTTCATGCCCTACCATCCACTAGGGCGTGGTGGGAGAATAAAATAGTGTGCGAGGCACCGTGCCCGAAGCATTGGGAGTGTAACGAGCCATGCAAGGGGAGGCGGTGCTATGTTTTAGTGTTTCTCTATTCCAGTAAAAAAAAAAAAAAACATGTTGACTTTTTCAATGTTGAATTAATGACCTTGTCGACTTTACCCATGTCGACCTAAAGACAAGTTGACCTTCCTGCATGTCGACTTAATGGTGTTGACCATAATGCTGGTGACCTAATGATCCATACCCACTACCATAAGGTAGTAACTGAAAAGACAAGAGAATGACAAATATCTCAGAAAAGCTAGGAAGGAACTTTTCAACGGTGTTACTTGTATTGTATATACTTACCAGGGACAAAATACTCTGCTAATTCATTCCACCGAAAGTCAAAATGAAACCCAATCCGAGCAGCCTTAAATGTGATCAGCGACACCAAGTAAATTACAGAGACTGTCCCTGTGACAAAAGAAGACAATACTGCAAGTTGAATGCATCTCTATTATTTTTCAAAGGACATGATCAAAAATGTTGGTGATTTCTGTTATTTATTATTATCATCATTTATATAGTGCCACAAGGGATCCGCAGCGTCCAATTTCACAGTTCAGGAACAAAATAAGAAAACGGTGACTTACAGTTCCAGACAGCATAGGACAAGTACAGGGTATATAAGCATTTCTGCACCAGGACACTACAATAAGTATTAGGGTGGCATAAAACAGAGATTAGATGCCATTGAAGAAAGTATGAAAATGGTTTAAATCAGTGGTCGAAGTGGAAATTTTGAAGTGGGGGTATGGAAATTTTGAAGTGGGGGTATGGAAAAGTAAAGAGTGAATATAGTGCGCACCTTCGGACACCCCCCTGTCCATCAACGTCCCCTGCCAGACTGCCCCATTGTACAGGGGTATTACAAAAGCACAATATGTGCTGCTGAGTGATCAGAGAGCATCCTGAGGGGGAAAAAAAAACTTTTTTTTTTTATCTTCAGAATCAAGTGGGGGTATGCCATACCCCCGTATACCGCCCCACTTCGACCACTGGTTTAAATAATAAAATGAATGGGGCATGAGGGAATAGGGCCCTGCTCGTGAGGGCTTTCATTCTAAAGGGGAGGAGCAGGCAGACAGGGGTGACATATGTGGTTGAAGTGAGCATGTAACAGTGGCTTAGAATAAGAATTGGCTGGGTTTAGTGGAGAAGTGGGTCTTTAGAGCCTGTTGAAAGTCCTGTAGAGTGGTGGAGAGTCTCATAGGGAGAGGTAGAGAATTCCAGAGGTAGGGAGCAGCATGTGAAAAATCTTGGAGGCAGGAGTGGGAGGAAGTTAGGAGAGGCGGTGTGCATTAACAGAGCAAAGAGAAGGGGTAGGAGTGGTAGAGGAATATAAGGTCAGTGATGTAAATAAGAGAGGAGTGGGTGAGGGCTTTCTAAGTGTAGAAGCTTAGTTAGTGTAGTTAGAAGCTTGTATTTGATTCTGGAAGGGAAATGGAGCAGGCCTTGTAAGGGGAGGGGGGGGGGGATGTACTGCATTGGTGAGAAAGATAAGCCTGGCAGATTTGAACAGAGAGAGATATTTGGCAGGGATGCCACATAGTGGAAGACTACAGCAGTCTAGTCGCAAGATTGCCAGTGAGTGGACGAGGGTCTTAGTAGCATCCTGGAGGAGAAAGGGTCTGATGGATGTGTGGTTTGAAACAGAGGGAATAGTCAAGGATTACTCCAAGACAGCACACTTGAGTTAAAGAGCAGATAGTAGTGCCATCAATAGATAATTAAATTGTAGGAGGTGAGGTAGTGCAGGAAGACATGAAAGCACTGGGACATCCAAGAAGAGATAGTGAAGAAAGTTTGTGATATAAGTGAGGAAAGCAGGTGAGAGGTCAAAGGAGGAAAGATAGATTTCAGTATTATCAATCACCATAGAGATGATATTGTAAGTCAAAAGAGCTAATGAGCTCATCTAAACTGGATGTATAGAGCAAGAAAAAGGAGATAACCAAGAAAAGAACCTTGGGGGACACTCACTGTTAGTGGAAGAGTGTGTGTGTGTGTGTGTGTGGGGGGGTGGAGTCACATGAGGACATAGAGAAGGAACAGTCCGATAGATAGGAGGATAGCCAGGAGATGAGTCCAAGCAGATGGAGAGGGTGGTCCACAGTGTCAAAAGCAGCAGAGAGGTCAAGGAGAATAAGCAGAGTGTAGTGGCCTTTGGATTTAGCAGCAAGGAGGTCATTGCAGACTTCAGTGATGGCAGTTTGAGTGGAGTGGATGGAAGCCACACTGGAATGGGTCAAGCACTTAATAGGAGGTAAAAGTCAGTAAGGCAGTTATAGGCAACACGCTCATGTTTTTTTTTTTTTTTTTTTTTTATAGAAAGCATTTAGCAGGCATTGTAGAGAGAGGGTGTGTCTACAAATCTGCAGTCTGTATTATTTCTGCCCCTGCTATGGTGTCTGATGGGGCTATGAGCCCAACCACTCTCTGAAAGCCTGCGAGCTGTCTGAGTGACAGTGGGGCAGATGTATTAAGCCTCATGAAGAGATAAACTGGAGATAAAGTGGAAGGAGATAATGCACCAGCCAATCAGATCCCAACTGTCATATTTCAAACACAGCTGATTGGCTGGTGCGTTATCTCTTCCAAGTTATCTCCACTTTATCTCCAGTTTATCTCTTCTCTGGGCTTAATACATCTGCCCCAAGGTCACTACGCTCAGCAGCCACACAGGCTGGGGCCAGCCAACACTATTCCTACTAGCGGGCACTGCCTCTGGTAATAGCACGGCCCATGCTGCAGTTACACAGGCACCAGCAGCTGGTTTAATCTGTCCCACTAGCCCACCACTATATCTGCAATGTATTTAACTGTGTTCCAGCATAACTCTGGAATGAATGGAGCAATTTACACCAAACTTGGTACATGATTTACAATCTGGAAAAAATGACTAGGGGACACCCCTAGCACCGCGGGGCCCATAAAAGGGGTCCGCCCACAGCACAAAGTGGGTCAGAGAGGCAAGATATGGCAAAGTTGTATACCATAGAGGGGGTAGAGGACATTTATTGGGTTCAGATTAGGTTCACAGCTACTTAGAATCCCAATCCCAACCCCTCTGGGGTCTCAAAATGGGGTCTACAGCCACTGAGACCTGTAATCCCGACACCGCTGGGGTTTCAAAAAGGGGTCTGCCCAGTACACAAAGTGGGTCAGGGATCCAAGATAAAGCAGAGTTGCATGACATAAAGGGGTAGTAGATATGGGGTTTAAGGAAGTCCCCGGCGCCGGCTTATGACAAGCTGGCTGCCGGGGAAAGGGAGTGCTCCCCATACAAAAAAAAAACACCACTGAAGGGGTTAATAATGAATAACTTATAATAATAATACATATGCACGTTTTACCTAAGACATTGAATTTAGCAAAGAAAGATGGCGATCGGAAGTTGAGAAGTGGCAGCAGAACAATGATCAGATAAAGGGGAACGGTATTCGTTTTACTCCACCACATCTGAAACTGCTCAAAGTCGGTGCTATTTCCTACAGCCATATCCAGAGTTGCGTTCGGTGGTGTAGTGCTTCCGGTATCTGGGCAAATAACTAACAGGGGGGAAAAAAACAAAACATTATGGACTGTTCTTTTAGTATGAAGTTCACTATGTTGTAACACTAAATTTAACATTGAAAAAATATTTAATTAGAACTAATGTATAATTTTGATATCTTTGGTGCTGCTCTGATGTTCTGCCTCTTCAATAAGCTGGGGCTGGGCTTATTTTAACATCAACTTAGATATTTGCTGCAATCAACCTCAAGTGCTGTCAAAATAGTGACCATCATCTGCGGAATTAGCATAAATTAGCAGTAGCCTTAATGTAATAGTACTAGTTAGGCTGAACCCCCTTGGATCCCTTCCCATGGCTGTATTTATCAGTGTCCCAGCACTTGCAAATACAGGTTGAGTATCCCTTATCTCAGGGCTGGGCAACACCGGCCCTCCAGATGTTAATGAACTACACATCCCAGGATGCTTTGCATTAGTTTTGCTATGTGGCCATGCTGAAACTGATGCAAGGCAAGCTGGGATGTGTAGTTCATCAACATCTGGAGGGCCGGTGTTGCCCAGCCCTGCCTTATCTGAAAAGCATATTGGATAAGGGACTTTTTCGGATTTTGGAAATTTTTTTTTCATACTTACCTGGCCACCTGGTGTCCCACGGCCGCATTCAGGATCCTCTTCAAAGACATCTCCGGTCCCAGGGGTGCATTGCCGAGTGCGCGGACATGGAAGAGATCCCCCAGAAAACAAAATATTCATAAAAACCACGGTTTTCGGAATATTTCGGTTTCTGGAATACACTGATAAAGGAGACCCGACCTGTATAGACTGGGCTTCTGGGCTCGCATTCCGTACTTCCTGGCTTCCAGCAAAGCAGGGAATTCTGGTAGCAGATCTAAACGATTTCAAATTATATTGCTCATTTGGACCCTTCTGAGCAATATTGTTTGTAATATTGCTTAGTGTGTACGCTCAATATCACTAACGATGCGTGCTCCCATGGGTTGTTAATCTGTAAATGCAGCTCAATTTTGACTATATAGTCAATGACTGCAAGTTCAGTGGTGGACCCGATGACGTCACTGAATGATATCGTTAACCGTATCGTTCAGTGTGTATGCTTTACATTGTTCTGCAGGAGTTCAGCAAAAACTTGTTGGTGATGTCATTCGGAAACTGTTTCTAGTGTGTATGGGGCTTTAGGCTTTCAATAAGAGCCTGTGTCAGACCTCTCCTGCTATGGCACAGTGTCTATATATATATGTGTGTGTGTGTGTGTGTGTGTGTGTGTGTGTGCGTGCCAGGGCTGTGGTGATAGTGTGAATGTGAGTACTATTATTTGTAGAGAAAGTTATTGATGAATTGCATCTAATGTTGGGAATACGCTTTCAAATTGGAAAAAAGATACATTTTTTATAATATAAATGATGAAAAAGAATGGGTCAAAAGGGGTTATTTAGAACAGAAAATAGTACTCATCATACATATGGAATAGGATAGCGTTACTTCCCCAAACACTGCCCGGGATCCCTGACGTTATCCTCAAGTACCCCCAACAGTTCACATTTCCAGAAAAGGTTGTGTGTGACAATTTTCAGGCGCCAGAGATTGGATAAAAAACATATAAAATTTTATTTTGACAAATATCATAGGTTCACATAAAAAAGATGTAATTGAAGATGAATCCTTACCCCTAAGGGTATTTGGAGCCAGCAAGGGATGGAAAAAGGTCAGGGATGCAGTCCGGAAGTGCACCCTGCTGTGGCCCCAAATACCTTAGCACTGGTCAGGTTCAGTCTTATGATAGTCCAATCAGTCACTGCCTCCAACGCGTTTCGAGCAACAAGTGCTCTTCTTCAAGGGCAAGGTAGCACCTTTTTTGCTTGAAACGTGTTGGAGGCAGTGACTGATTGGACTATCATAAGACTGAACCTGACCAGTGCTAAGGTATTTGGGGCCACAGCAGGGTCCACTTCCGGACTGCATCCCTGACCTTTTTCCATCCCTTGCTGGCTCCAAATACCCTTAGGGGTAAGGATTCATCTTCAATTACATCTTTTTATGTGAACCTATGATATTTGTCGAAATAAAATTTTATATGTTTTTTATCCAATCTCTGGCGCCTGAAAATTGTCACACACAACCTTTTCTGCCATATTTCCAAGGTCTGAGGGAGACCTTTAGTGATAACCCAAAGGCAGCCTGAGAAGTAGCGCAGGACAAGTGGCACTCATAGTCTATCTACCAAGTTCACGATTTCCAGGTCACTCGGCAGGTGCACTCATTACTGACTTGTGATTCTGGGCATTATTCTGGTTCACGCTTAGAGGCAAATTCCTTCTCAAATGGACAAAACATGTGCACTGCCGGTGGGGCAGAAGGTCCATGTGTAGAGAGAATTACATTTGGGTGAGTTATTTGGTTTCTGTGCTGGGAAAATACTGACTGCTTTATTTCTACACTGCAATATAGATCTCACTTTGAAGAAAAACCCCACCCAAATCTAATTCTCTCTGCATGTTGGGTGAGATTTAATAGGATGAGAAATTCAGAAAGTGAGAGATTTGGTAAGAAATCTCCAGTTTTTTTAAAGCGGCAATCATTTACACCACAAAACCAGCTTGATTTGGAAGTGTAAATGATTGCCGCTTTAAAAAAACTGGAGAATTGTTACCAAATCTCTCACTTTCTGAATCTCTTATCCTATTAAATCTCACCCGTTATATCTGCCCCTCCTGCAGTGCACATGGTTTTGTCCATTTGATAAGGAATTTTCCTCTAAGAGTAAACCATAATAAGGCCCTCTGTGTGGAGACATGGAAAACATGCACTGTTGGGGGAGGACTGAGGTTGAGAACCACTGGACCAGAGCATTGCATTCAACCTACAGTACAAGGGACCCTGTTAGTAAGGGGTGCCGGATGACGCTCCGACAGAGGGGATCCCGACAGTCAGTATCCCGACTGCCGGTGCTCCATCAGGGGGGATCCTGACTCACAAGGTCTTTTCTTCCTTGTGGGGTTCCAAGACCCCTATAGAGGGAGAACAGAACCTGTGGTGAGTGTAGCGAGCCACCGAGCCCGCAGCGTGGCGAGCCCGCAAGGGGCCTATTTGCACTCGCCCCTTGTCAGAGCACCAGCAGTCAGGATTCCGACGTTGGGATACTGACTGTCGGGATCCTCCCCTGTCGGAGCCCCATACCACACCCGTTAGTAAGCTGATAACAGCTTTTAATATTAGTAATTGAAAAGCAGCTGAATCAGTGCGAATAAGCCTACAGCCTGAGCCTGCACCTTACCTCTATCACTTCCATTGGTGCTCAGCCCAATATCTGTAACATTGACATGATGGACATAATCTGAAACAGATGAGACACATTTTAGTGGCCATACACAATGGGTTAGGACAATACAGTACAACTGAGGGGTATTGCACTGCATGGGTTCTAGATGAATTTAAATAAAGATATATGTATTTGTATGGTTCCTAATACTGTTCTCTCCTTCGTAATCTCGAATACCTGATGGCTTACATACTTGCCTGATGATGTGAGATCTGCACATGCTGCAAAATGCACGTGTAATATTGTTTCTTGAGATGGCACTCAGTGTCCACTATACTGCAGCATGATTAACGTGGCCATTTGGGGGCAGGGAAGGGGTGGCAATGTCTAGCGTTCTAGAAAACAAGGGTGTACGGACCCCATTTTCTGGGCATGCTAAAGCTAGTGGCTGCGTGCTTAGAGGTAGCTCAGCTGGGTTCTGCAGCGTGAATCTCTGGTTCATACTGGGTAATCTGAGGGTTACTCAGATGAACAATGTTACGTACAAGCGGTTGATCCGATGCTGGGTCTTCAGGCACCGCAGCAGTTTAGAGAAGCCGCCAAGAAACGTCTAATTACATAAGAGGCATCCTGTGGCATCAGCATATTTTAGCACACCCACTGCTAACAAAGGCACAGCGTCTGTGCTACTGCATCTGTTGCTACCTCGTGCTCTGATTAGATTATTGTATTAGCCCCCCCCCCCCAATACCCTGTAATAACCATACACAAAGGGGTGTATTCAATGTGGCTGGCGAAGGGGTTAAGTAGTAGTAGTAGTACGTTTATTTATAGGGCGCCGCAAAGTGTCCGCAGCGCCGTACATAGCAAACAAAAAAAATGACGAGGTAACGTACAGGGTGTGTTGAAAAATACAGTATAAATGGGGGTATAGCTGGTAGAACTAAAATCAGCATCAGTTCAGAAGTAGGTGTCAAAATTGTCAAGGAGACTAAAGATGAAGTAGAGGAAGGGAAGAACAGGACAGGAGCACAGGTGAGGTAAAGAGGTAGGGTGAGTACGTGAGGAAGGAGGGCCCTACTCATAAGAGTTAACATACTAAAAATAGGTGGGTGGACGAACGAAAAACAATAGGATAAGTAGGAACGGAGGGGAACGGAGGCAGGATAAGAGGATCAAAAGAGGTTAGGAGGAGGGATAGGCTAGTCGAAAAAAGTGGGTTTTGAGGGAGCGCTTGAAGGAGGTAAGGGAATCAGAAAGCCTGATGGGTGGCGGGAGGTTGTTCCAGTGCAGGGGGGCAGCGCGAGAGAAGTCTTGGACACGGGAGTGGGAGGAGGTGATTAGGTGAGAGGTCAGTCGGCGGTCAGCGATGGAGCGAAGAGGACGGGAGGGAGTGTGGATAGAGATCAGTGAAGAGAGGTAAGGAGCGGTGGAGGAGGAGAGAGCTTTGTAGGTGGTGGTGAGGAGTTTAAAGAGAACTCGGAAAGGAATGGGGAGCCAGTGAAGAGATAGACAGAGGGGGGAGGCGGAGGTAGAGCGGCGGGAGAGGAAGATGAGCCTAGCAGCAGCGTTAAGAATGGATTGGAGAGGTGCGAGGCGGGTGAGAGGTAGCCCGGAGAGAAGGATGTTGCAGTAGTCAAGGCGGGAGATGACAAGAGAGTGAATGAGAATTTTGGTCGCGTCAGTGGAGAGGAATGGTCTGATGCGTGAGATGTTGCGTAGGTGAAAGCGGCAAGACTGTGAGAGAGCACGAATGTGGGGGGTGAAAGAGAGGGAGGAGTCAATGATGACACCAAGGCAGCGCGTTTGGTCGGTGGAGGTGATCTCGGTTTCACCAATACTGATGGAGATAGTGGGAGAAGAGGGGATGTTCGGGGGATGGAAGATTAGAAGTTCAGTTTTAGCCATGTTTAGCTTCAGGAAGCGTTGGGTCATCCAGGCTGAGATGGCTGTGAGGCATTCAGAGACCTTGGACAGGAGTGATGGGGATAGATCGGGGGGATGGCGGGGATCCTTGCAGTTTAACCCCCATGAGCCGGCTGCTCACCCTATTCAACTCGGCAGGGAAATCCTCGCTGTCTGAGGCTATAATGAAGGCATTGTGATAAGAGCTGCTGCCCAGTCCATCCACAGACCATGCCAGACTCCCAGTATCCTGTTCCCAGCCTTCTCTCTAGTGACATCACATGGGGTCCGGACAGGGAGTGCAGGGGACCAGCCCAGGGTGCGGTAGTGCTCCATTACGGTACTTACTGCAGGAATTATTACCAAAACCGCAATAAACTGTTATTGTTTGACAAAACCAAAGTGAGATGTTCCAGTACTGGATTGAAGAAAGTAATCCAATAACCCAGGCTTGGAATTAGAACTATAAAAAAGGCTTTTTATTACTTACTATTAGTGATGAGCGGGTCCGGATCTCCGAGATCCGGATCCGCACGGTCGTCCTGAATCCGAATCCGGATCCAGGACGTCCGCGGACTCCCGCGCAGGCCCGGAGCCGAAATCGAGGCCCGACGTCACATTGGTGACGTCGGATTCTCGCGAGATCCGGATTACATAAAAGCCGGGACCCGCCGCCGCCATCTTCATTCTGTGGGGCGACGCAGAGCAGGCAGCAGTGCTGCCAGAGAGGGGGGTTTTATTTATTGCTCCGTGAGGGGGGTTTGCTGGAGCGTTGTGTGTGTCACTGTGCTGCTTGCTGCTAAAGAGCTGCAAGTACAGAGGGGGTTTAATCATTTTTATTGTGCTGCTGGAGAGTGATTTTTTTTTCTATATTGCTGTAGCCTGCTCATCTGTAATTTGTGTCACTGCTGCTGCTACAGAATACTACAGACAGAGGGGGGTTTATTGTACTGCCGCAGAGGGGGTTTTCTTTCTATATTGCTATAGCCTGCTCATCTCTAATTGTGTCACTGCTGCTGCTAGCCTGCTACAGAATACTACAGACAGAGGGGGGTTTAATAATTTTTATTGTGCTGCCAGAGAGGGTTTTTGTGCTGCCTGGCTACCTGTTATATGGTTGTAAACACCTACCAGGCAGTCACCTCTGTTGTTGCCAGTGCCACTACCTTGTACCTACCTCTCAGAGTATATAAAAAAAAATAAAAAAAAAATTAAAAATATATAAAAATATAAAAAAAAATAATTAAGTTGTTGTTGTTGCTGACACCACTGGCTGCCGTTAGATATCGCAGACTCAGTAATTAAATTTTTAACTGTGGTTTGCTGACGCCACTTGTTGTGTTACCTACCAGTGTATCCACTTTTGTATCTTGCTGCTGTTGTCACTGGCTAGTGACAACAACCAGCTGATATCTGGGTATCCAGTTTGCTGCCACCGCTGCCGTTACATATATCGCAGTAAATAACTCCGGTTTGCTGACGCCACTTGTTGTGTTACCTACCAGTGTATCCACAAAATAAATATTGTATCTTGCTGCTGTTGTCACTGGCTAGTGACAACCAGCTGATATCTGGGTATCCAGTTTGCTGCCACCGCTGCCGTTACATATATCGCAGTAAATAACTCCGGTTTGCTGACGCCACTTGTTGTGTTACCTACCAGTGTAACTATCCACAAAATAAATATTGTATCTTGCTGCTGTTGTCACTGGCTAGTGACAACCAGCTGATATCTGGGTATCCAGTTTGCTGCCACCGCTGCCGTTACATATATCGCAGTAAATAACTCCGGTTTGCTGACGCCACTTGTTGTGTTACCTACCAGTGTAACTATCCACAAAATAAATATTGTATCTTGCTGCTGTTGTCACTGGCTAGTGACAACCAGCTGATATCTGGGTATCCAGTTTGCTGCCACTGCTGCCGTTACATATATCGCAGTAAATAACTCCGGTTTGCTGACGCCACTTGTTGTGTTACCTACCAGTGTAACTATCCACAAAATAAATATTGTATCTTGCTGCTGTTGTCACTGGCTAGTGACAACAACCAGCTGATATCTGGGTATCCAGTTTGCTGCCACTGCTGCCGTTACATATATCGCAGTAAATAACTCCGGTTTGCTGACGCCACCTGTTGTGTTACCTACCAGTGTAACTATCCACAAAATAAATATTGTATCTTGCTGCTGTTGTCACTGGCTAGTGACAACAACCAGCTGATATCTGGGTATCCAGTTTGCTGCCACCGCTGCCGTTACATATATCGCAGTAAATAACTCCGGTTTGCTGACGCCACCTGTTGTGTTACCTACCAGTGTAACTATCCACAAAATAAATATTGTATCTTGCTGCTGTTGTCACTGGCTAGTGACAACAACCAGCTGATATCTGGGTATCCAGTTTGCTGCCACTGCTGCCGTTACATATATCGCAGTAAATAACTCCGGTTTGCTGACGCCACTTGTTGTGTTACCTACCAGTGTATCCACTTTTGTATCTTGCTGCTGTTGTCACTGGCTAGTGACAACAACCAGCTGATATCTGGGTATCCAGTTTGCTGCCACTGCTGCCGTTACATATATCGCAGTAAATAACTCCGGTTTGCTGACGCCACTTGTTGTGTTACCTACCAGTGTATCCACAAAATAAATATTGTATCTTGCTGCTGTTGTCACTGGCTAGTGACAACAACCAGCTGATATCTGGGTATCCAGTTTGCTGCCACCGCTGCCGTTACATATATCGCAGTAAATAACTCCGGTTTGCTGACGCCACTTGTTGTGTTACCTACCAGTGTAACTATCCACAAAATAAATATTGTATCTTGCTGCTGTTGTCACTGGCTAGTGACAACAACCAGCTGATATCTGGGTATCCAGTTTGCTGCCACCGCTGCCGTTACATATATCGCAGTAAATAACTCCGGTTTGCTGACGCCACTTGTTGTGTTACCTACCAGTGTAACTATCCACAAAATAAATATTGTATCTTGCTGCTGTTGTCACTGGCTAGTGACAACAACCAGCTGATATCTGGGTATCCAGTTTGCTGCCACCGCTGCCGTTACATATATCGCAGTAAATAACTCCGGTTTGCTGACGCCACTTGTTGTGTTACCTACCAGTGTATCCACTTTTGTATCTTGCTGCTGTTGTCACTGGCTAGTGACAACAACCAGCTGATATCTGGGTATCCAGTTTGCTGCCACTGCTGCCGTTACATATATCGCAGTAAATAACTCCGGTTTGCTGACGCCACTTGTTGTGTTACCTACCAGTGTATCCACAAAATAAATATTGTATCTTGCTGCTGTTGTCACTGGCTAGTGACAACAACCAGCTGATATCTGGGTATCCAGTTTGCTGCCACTGCTGCCGTTACATATATCGCAGTAAATAACTCCGGTTTGCTGACGCCACTTGTTGTGTTACCTACCAGTGTAACTATCCACAAAATAAATATTGTATCTTGCTGCTGTTGTCACTGGCTAGTGACAACAACCAGCTGATATCTGGGTATCCAGTTTGCTGCCACTGCTGCCGTTACATATATCGCAGTAAATAACTCCGGTTTGCTGACGCCACTTGTTGTGTTACCTACCAGTGTATCCACTTTTGTATCTTGCTGCTGTTGTCACTGGCTAGTGACAACAACCAGCTGATATCTGGGTATCCAGTTTGCTGCCGTTACATATATCGCAGTAAATAACTCCGGTTTGCTGACGCCACTTGTTGTGTTACCTACCAGTGTATCCACAAAATAAATATTGTATCTTGCTGCTGTTGTCACTGGCTAGTGACAACAACCAGCTGATATCTGGGTATCCAGTTTGCTGCCACCGCTGCCGTTACATATATCGCAGTAAATAACTCCGGTTTGCTGACGCCACTTGTTGTGTTACCTACCAGTGTAACTATCCACAAAATAAATATTGTATCTTGCTGCTGTTGTCACTGGCTAGTGACAACCAGCTGATATCTGGGTATCCAGTTTGCTGCCACTGCTGCCGTTACATATATCGCAGTAAATAACTCCGGTTTGCTGACGCCACTTGTTGTGTTACCTACCAGTGTAACTATCCACAAAATAAATATTGTATCTTGCTGCTGTTGTCACTGGCTAGTGACAACAACCAGCTGATATCTGGGTATCCAGTTTGCTGCCACTGCTGCCGTTACATATATCGCAGTAAATAACTCCGGTTTGCTGACGCCACCTGTTGTGTTACCTACCAGTGTAACTATCCACAAAATAAATATTGTATCTTGCTGCTGTTGTCACTGGCTAGTGACAACAACCAGCTGATATCTGGGTATCCAGTTTGCTGCCACCGCTGCCGTTACATATATCGCAGTAAATAACTCCGGTTTGCTGACGCCACCTGTTGTGTTACCTACCAGTGTAACTATCCACAAAATAAATATTGTATCTTGCTGCTGTTGTCACTGGCTAGTGACAACAACCAGCTGATATCTGGGTATCCAGTTTGCTGCCACTGCTGCCGTTACATATATCGCAGTAAATAACTCCGGTTTGCTGACGCCACTTGTTGTGTTACCTACCAGTGTATCCACTTTTGTATCTTGCTGCTGTTGTCACTGGCTAGTGACAACAACCAGCTGATATCTGGGTATCCAGTTTGCTGCCACTGCTGCCGTTACATATATCGCAGTAAATAACTCCGGTTTGCTGACGCCACTTGTTGTGTTACCTACCAGTGTATCCACAAAATAAATATTGTATCTTGCTGCTGTTGTCACTGGCTAGTGACAACAACCAGCTGATATCTGGGTATCCAGTTTGCTGCCACCGCTGCCGTTACATATATCGCAGTAAATAACTCCGGTTTGCTGACGCCACTTGTTGTGTTACCTACCAGTGTAACTATCCACAAAATAAATATTGTATCTTGCTGCTGTTGTCACTGGCTAGTGACAACAACCAGCTGATATCTGGGTATCCAGTTTGCTGCCACCGCTGCCGTTACATATATCGCAGTAAATAACTCCGGTTTGCTGACGCCACTTGTTGTGTTACCTACCAGTGTAACTATCCACAAAATAAATATTGTATCTTGCTGCTGTTGTCACTGGCTAGTGACAACAACCAGCTGATATCTGGGTATCCAGTTTGCTGCCACCGCTGCCGTTACATATATCGCAGTAAATAACTCCGGTTTGCTGACGCCACTTGTTGTGTTACCTACCAGTGTATCCACTTTTGTATCTTGCTGCTGTTGTCACTGGCTAGTGACAACAACCAGCTGATATCTGGGTATCCAGTTTGCTGCCACTGCTGCCGTTACATATATCGCAGTAAATAACTCCGGTTTGCTGACGCCACTTGTTGTGTTACCTACCAGTGTATCCACAAAATAAATATTGTATCTTGCTGCTGTTGTCACTGGCTAGTGACAACAACCAGCTGATATCTGGGTATCCAGTTTGCTGCCACTGCTGCCGTTACATATATCGCAGTAAATAACTCCGGTTTGCTGACGCCACTTGTTGTGTTACCTACCAGTGTAACTATCCACAAAATAAATATTGTATCTTGCTGCTGTTGTCACTGGCTAGTGACAACAACCAGCTGATATCTGGGTATCCAGTTTGCTGCCACTGCTGCCGTTACATATATCGCAGTAAATAACTCCGGTTTGCTGACGCCACTTGTTGTGTTACCTACCAGTGTATCCACTTTTGTATCTTGCTGCTGTTGTCACTGGCTAGTGACAACAACCAGCTGATATCTGGGTATCCAGTTTGCTGCCGTTACATATATCGCAGTAAATAACTCCGGTTTGCTGACGCCACTTGTTGTGTTACCTACCAGTGTATCCACAAAATAAATATTGTATCTTGCTGCTGTTGTCACTGGCTAGTGACAACAACCAGCTGATATCTGGGTATCCAGTTTGCTGCCACCGCTGCCGTTACATATATCGCAGTAAATAACTCCGGTTTGCTGACGCCACTTGTTGTGTTACCTACCAGTGTAACTATCCACAAAATAAATATTGTATCTTGCTGCTGTTGTCACTGGCTAGTGACAACAACCAGCTGATATCTCGGTATCCAGTTTGCTGCCACCGCTGCCTACCGTTAGATATCGCAGTACATAACTCTGGTTTGCTGACGCCACTTGTTGTGTTACTGATATATATCCACTTTTGTATCTTGCTGCTGTTGTCACTGGATAGTGACAACAACCAGCTGATATCTCGGTATCCAGTTTGCTGACACCGCTGCCTACCGTTAGATATCCAAAATATGGAGGATAAAAAAAAAGGAAAAGATGAGGAGCCACTTCGTCGTGCTTCTGAAGCTGATGCCACTAGTCATCATGACATAGGCGATGAAATGCCATCGACGTCGTCTGCCAAGGCCGATGCCCAGTGTCAAAGTAGAGGGCATGTAAAATCCAAAAAGCCAAAGTTGAGTAAAAGGCCCTTAAAAAGAAAAAGCAAATCATTGGAGGAGAAACTTAAAGTTGCCAGTGTGCCATTTACAACGCGGAGTGGCAAGGAACGGCTACGGCCATGGCCTATGTTCATGACTAGTGGCTCAGCTTCACAAGATGATCAAAGTCCTCCTCCTCCTCCTCCTCCTCCTCCTCCTTCTCCCACTTTAAAATTTAAGAGATTTAAGGTGTCACCAACAAAAATCCAGCAAACAACTCTGCCTTCCAAAGAAGACATGGTATCACAAATCCCAGTGGAGAGTCCAAGGGTGTTGGTGGTTGCGATGCCTGACCTTCCCATCACTGTACGGGAAGAGGATGCTCCTTTCAGCATTCGCAGCACACCCTCTGCATGTGCTGGAAGGATCACAGACAGTGCAGTTGCAGATGTCGATAATGAAGGTGTCAGTGTTGTACACCAGGAGGAGGATATTGATGAAGCTGGTGCTGAGGGAGAAATTGACGAGGAGGACGATGCTGATGCGGTTTGCTTAAATGAGGCACCGGGCAAGACAGTTGTTGTCCGTGAGATCCCAAAGGGCATCACCATGCCTGGACAGAAGACCAATAAATTCACCTCTTCGGTCTGGAATTATTTTTATCCCAAACCGTCCAACAATTGTTTTGCCATATGTAGCTTATGCAAAGCTCAAATAAGCAGGGGTAAGGACGTTTCCCACCTAGGGACATCCTCCCTTCTACGTCACTTGAAGAGCGTTCATAAGTTGCTGTTTAGTTCAGAAACTGTGGCTAAGAATGTACACAGTCCAGGGACAACTAAATCCCTTTGTCCTGTTGTGTCCACGTGCCCAACTACACCGCAAAGTCCCTCCTCGTCAATTTCTTCCTCAATGAGGATTGGGAGTAGTCCTATAGGCCATGTTACTTGCCTGACTGACTCCTCTCCTATCCGGGATTCTTCTGGAGGATCCTGCATTGCTACGCCTCCTACTGCTGCCGCTGCTGCTGTTGCTGCTGGGAGTCATTCATCATCCCGGAGGGGAAGTCGGAACACTTATTTCACTAAGCAATTGACTGTCCAACAGTCCTTTGCCATGAAGATGAAGTATGACAGCAGTCATCCAATGGCAAAGCGGGTAACTGAGGCCTTAGCAGATCTGATTGTATTAGATGTGCTTCCGGTGTCCATAACTGCTGGAGTAGGATTTAGACGATTGATGGACTTAGTGTGTCCCCGTTACAAAATACCGTCAAGATTCCACTTCGCTAGACAGGCGATACCGAAGCTGTACAGTAAAGTGCATAAAAGTGTTCTCAGTGCCCTGAAAAATGCGGTCATACCCACTGTCCACTTAACAACGGACATGTGGACAAGTGGAAAAGGGCAGACTAGGGATTACATGACCGTGACAGCCCACTGGGTAGATGAATCACCTTGTCCAGCAGCAACAACAGCAGCAGCACCAGTAGTAGGACCTGGGAAATGCCAGCTCCTTCCTAGGCAGGCTACGTTGTGTGTAACCGCTTTCCGTAAGAGGCACACCGCCGATAACCTCTTACAGAAACTGAGGGTAATCATTGGGCAATGGCTTACCCCTCTTAGACTCTCCTGGGGATTTGTGGTGTCAGACAATGCCTGCAATATCGTGCGGGCATTAAAGCAGGGCAAATTCCAGCATGTGCCCTGTTTTGCTCACACGATAAATTTGGTGGTCCAGAGTTTTCTAAGAGACAACAGAGCTGTGCAGGGGACTCTTTCGGTGGCCCGAAAAATTTGTGGCCACTTTCGTCATTCGGCGGCTGCATGCCAAAGACTGGAGCGGCAGCAAACACTGTTGAACCTGCCCCTCCATCAGCTGAAGCAAGAGGTCGTAACGCGGTGGAACTCAACCCTCTATATGCTTCAGAGGATGGAGGAGCAGCAAAGGGCCATTCAAGCCTATACATCCACCTATGACATAGGCAAAGGAGGGGGTATGCACCTGACTCAAGCACAGTGGAGAATGATTTCAGTGTTGTGCAAGATTCTCCAACCCTTCGAACTTGCCACACGTGAAGTCAGTTCAGACACTGCCAGCTTGAGTCAGGTCATTCCCCTCATCAGGCTTTTGCAGAAACAGTTGGAGAAAGTGAAGGAGGAGCTGAGACGGAGCGAGTCCTCTAAGCATGTGGGACTTGTGGATGAAGTCCTTCATACGCTTTGCCAGGATTCGAGGGTGGTACAAATTTTGAAATCAGAGGAGTACATTTTGGCCACCGTGCTCGATCCTCGGTTTAAAGCCTACGTGGTGTCACTCTTTCCGGCGGACACAAGCCTGCAGAAGTGCAAAGAACTGCTGGTTAGAAAACTGTCATCTTCTGAAGTGGAAAGTGACTCAGCAGCACCTTCTCCTTCATTTTCTCCAGCAACTGGTTCTGCAAGGAAACAACTGCGATTTCCTAAACCCCCCGCTGGTGGTGATAAAGGACCAAGTTTGGACATTTGGTCTGGGCTGAAGGACCTTCCAACAATTTCTGACATGTCTACTTCCACTGCCTATGATGCTATCACCATTGACAGAATGGTGGAGGATTATATGGGTGACAGCACCCAAGTAGGCATGTCAGAGAGTCCTTACCAGTACTGGCAGAAAAAAAAGGAAATTTGGAAGCCCCTGTACAAACTGGCTCTATATTACCTCAGTTGCCCTTCCTCCAGTGTGTACTCCGAAAGAGTTTTTAGTGCAGCTGGGAACCTTGTCAGCAATAAGCGTAGGAGGTTGCTTCCAAAAAATGTGGAGAAGATGATGTTCATAAAAATGAATTATCAATTCTACGAGAAAGACCAGCGTCCACAAAGTACACAGGAACCTGTGGTGGTGGATTCCAGCGGGGACGAATTAATACTCTGTGAGGGTGAGGAAGAACAAGATACTGATGGTGGTGAGGAATCGCTGGATGAGGATGAGGACGACCTTTTGCCTCTGTAGAGCCAGTTTGTGCAGGGACATATTAAATGGCAGCTTGTGATGTGGGGGCCCAAACGAACCAATCATTTCAGCCACAGTCGTGTGGCAGACCCTGTGGCTGAAATGATTGGTTTGTTAAAGTGTGCGTGTCCTGTTTATACAACATAAGGGTGGGTGGGAGGGCCCAAGGACAATTCCATCTTGCACCTCTTTTTTGTCTTTTGAATAATGTGCTCTTTGGGGCCTAGTTTGGGTGGGAGTGCCGTAGGACAATTCCATCTTGCACCTCTTTTTTGTCTTTTGAATAATGTGCTCTTTGGGGCCTAGTTTGGGTGGGAGTGCCCTTGGACACTTCCATCTTGCACCTCTTTTTTGTCTTTTGAATAATGTGCTCTTTGGGGCCTAGTTTGGGTGGGAGTGCCGTAGGACAATTCCATCTTGCACCTCTTTTTTGTCTTTTGAATAATGTGCTCTTTGGGGCCTAGTTTGGGTGGGAGTGCCGTAGGACAATTCCATCTTGCACCTCTTTTTTGTCTTTTGAATAATGTGCTCTTTGGGGCCTAGTTTGGGTGGGAGTGCCCTTGGACACTTCCATCTTGCACCTCTTTTTTATCTTTTGAATAATGTGCTCTTTGGGGCCTAGTTTGGGTGGGAGTGCCGTAGGACAATTCCATCTTGCACCTCTTTTTTGTCTTTTGAATAATGTGCTCTTTGGGGCCTAGTTTGGGTGGGAGTGCCCTTGGACACTTCCATCTTGCACCTCTTTTTTGTCTTTTGAATAATGTGCTCTTTAGGGCCTAGTTTGGGTGGGAGTGCCCTTGGACACTTCCATCTTGCACCTCTTTTTTGTCTTTTGAATAATGTGCTCTTTGGGGCCTAGTTTGGGTGGGAGTGCCGTAGGACAATTCCATCTTGCACCTCTTTTTTGTCTTTTGAATGATGTGCTCTTTGGGGCCTAGTTTGGGTGGGAGGGCCCTTGGACAATTCCATCTTGCACCTCTTTTTTTCTTTTGAATAATGTGCTCTTTGGGGCCTAGTTTTTCTATCTGCCACTGCAGTGCCACTCCTAGATGGGCCACGTGTTTGTGCCGCCCATTTGTCTTGCTTATCATAGTCATCCAGCTACCTCGGTGCAACATTTTGGCCTAAAAACAATATTGTGAGGTGTGAGGTCTTCAGAATAGACTGTAAATGAGTGGAGAAGAAAGCTGATGGGGTTAATAATAGCATAGGAGCAAAAAAACACCTAAATTATGCAATGTTAACCATTTTTATGCTTTTTTCAAAAAAATCAGAACCCAAAACCCAAAACCCAAAACCTTTAGGGGGTGTTTTGGCAAAACCCATTAGAACCCAAAACCTGAAGGTAATCAGAACCCAAAACGCGAAAAAGTGTCCGGTGCACATCTCTACTTACTATAAATAAATTTTCCAGTATTAAAGAGGAAATTGGACATCAGCACCCAGTATACAATCATTGCTCCAATAAGAGACATCATAGAGAACATGAGACTGGACCACCGTCCAAAGGAGCCAAAATAGTACTGGCAGACGTCTGGGAATTCCCAATTCGCAGTGTCAGTGAAAGCTGCAAAACAGGTTTAATTGAAGATTTGTTAACAATTTATTAGTTATATAGAACTTTAAATGTTACAGTGAGTTGAAATACCAGTCTGAAGCGATTAATACAGGCAAATATTTTTCTTAACTGCCTCAAATAGGCGCCTCTGTTAAGGGCATCTATGCTTGAACACAGGTGAATTAATTAATACTCCAGTCATTTGGTTAGCCATCTGTGCTGAACCATGGATAGCCTTAACCACTGGAATGTTAGTGAGCCTTGAAGACAGAGTTTGGGGACCACTGCCATAAAGAAAGAGGAAAAAGCTAAATATGTGTTTCAGGGGAAGCGGTCATCTATTAGAATGAACTTAGGTCTACAGTCATTAGTTTGACCCCACTAGGTCGACTAGCAGGAAGGTCGACCTGACTTAAGGTCGAATTTGCATAAAGGTCGACATGAGGAAGGTCGACTGGTCATAAGGTCGACATGGGGTTTTTCACTGTTTTTTTGAGCCGACATGTGCCGACAGGCGGTATTTCCTGCCCTACCATCCACTAGGGCGTGGAGGAGGTTATTAAAGCTGTGGCGAGAGAAGCGAGCCACTGTGCCCGAAGCATTGCGAGCGAAGCGAGCGATGCGAGGGTCCGATTCTCATTGCCAACTGTGTCCATGTCGACTGTGTCGACATCCGAATAAAAAAACAGTGAAAAACCCATGTCGACCATATGACCAGTCGACATTCCTCATGTCGACCTTTATGCAAATTCGACCTTAAGTCATGTCGACCTTGGCCCATGTCGACCTTAAGTCAGGTCGACCTTCCTGCCAGTCGACCTAGTGGGGTCGACCTAATGACTGTAGACCTAAGTTCATTCTGACAGATGTACCGATTCCGTGTTTCAGACATGACAGATTTTTTTTCTTTACAACTTTTTCTGTCAAAAGTTGTAATTTCTGAGACAATTCTCAAAATCGAAAACATTCTGTACCATATTTATTAAAATCAGACCCCTAATGTTATTTTATTTTTTTTAAATCCTACGTATAGAGCTTCATAATAAGCATTTTTCTAAATGTTAAGAGAAATAAAGGTTAGAATTTGTACTGGGCTTATCAAAATCGGAAAACGTAGTTTGGGATCAATTGAAGAAAATACTTACGTATTGCCCCACGGGATTTTACCACCCTGTAGCAGCAGTAGAGTGTTAAAAGGCCCATTAGGAAAAGTATAACAACACCAGTCGTGAACCCAGCCTAAAACAGAGGAAAATGTGAGAAAAACTTTGTTGTAGTAAAAAAAATGTGCAATAATTTTACATGCTGAATGCAAAGTTTTGTAAGCAGAGGCGAATTTAGACCTCATGGGGCCCTAGGTAAGATACCAGTTTGTGGCCCTTCTCCCTCAAACAATCCATTGCCCTATATTTTTGCGGCTGATTGCAGGCAGCATGGATAGAGTACTTTGTCATGTGCAAAGTGTACCGATAAATGTTCAGTTGTGTGAAAATCAACATTGCGAACATATCTGAATTATGCGTAATAACGGTGTCACAGTCACAAGTAAACTGCACAATATACAGCGGATGAAACCATTTTCTTTTGTTATCCTATCAAAGTACATCAAAGGGATTTGTGGAGTGTGGGCAGGTCCGTTTGATGTCATGACATCCCGTGGTAGTCGCACCCAATCTCGCTGGGTAGTACATACCCTTCTTCACTTTCAAAAGAGCTGCCCTTAATTTCAGTAAAAAAGTTAAAGCAAAAATGTAATAACAACAGGTGTTAAAACAGGTGTTACAAAAACAAATCTGACAGTTAAGGTAGGAAAGAGCTGCGGTCACAGGTGAAGGTTGGTCATCACTGAGCAAGTTCATGGAAGAGACTCTACAACAAGGCTGGCCAAACCGGTCATCGAGATTTACCAATGGTCCACGTTTTCCAAATCTCCTAGCTAGTGCACAGCTGTAGTCATTACTAACTGTTACATGTCCCAGGTCACCTAGCTGGTGCACAGCTGTAGTCATTACTAACTGTTACATGTCCCAGGTCACCTAGCTGGTGCACAGCTGTAGTCATTACTAACTGCTCATTGCTATGGGCTTCATGCTTGATGCCAGCGGTTAACCTGCTCTACCAGGGGTTAACATGTTCATTGCCATGGGTTTACATGCTCTGCCAGGGGTTAACATGCTCATTGCCATGGGTTAACATGCTATTTACCATAGGATTAACCTTCTCTGCCAGGGATTAACATGCTCTAGAAACACAATCAGGCGCAAATATTAAAATTATAACTATTAATATTAATAATGTTCCACCAAAAAAATAGTAATTAGGTCAAAATACCTATTCTTATTAGTAATTATTTAATCACAACGCTATTAGGGCTGCTCCCATCCGCAACACGGAGATTGCCAGACTACAAGAAATAAAAATATTTAACTATACACTTCAAATTTAAGATGTACAGGTATAATGAGAGAGCGCCACACACTAGAACTACCAATTCAGAGTTTTTAATAAAAATAAATAAAGAAAACACAATAAAATTACACAGTATTAAAATTACATAATATTTCATATTTCTCATTGATACAATCTATCTAGGACTTATGTAGTAGTATCCGACTCCATATACATTCAATATAGATCACACTGCCACTTTAAAAGAAATAAATCAGTTTAGCAATCACAGTTCAATTTCCAAACTTAGAACCGGGTTGGTTGTGGAGTTAATGTCCCAGCTGTAGGTTTTTCAAACAGCGGTAATAAGGTGCGAAATGCCCCATATTGAGGGAGAATGTTTGGGATTATATTGTCCACAGCAACAGACGGCAAACAGATATAGAATGCAGAAAAACCCCAATGTTGGGGAGAGTGATTGATACAACCTTTTACTTGTAGCGTCCCCGGCAGCGGTCATGCTGTTTTTCTGCATTCTATATCTGTTTGCCGTCTGTTGCTGTGGACAATATAATCCCAAACATTCTCCCTCAATACGGGGCATTTTGCACCTTATTACCGCTGCTTGAAAAAACTACAGCTGGGACATTAACTCCACAACCAACCCGGTTCTAAGTTTGGAAATTGAACTGTGATTGCTAAACTGATTTATTTCTTTTAAAGTGGCAGTGTGATCTATATTTAATGTATATGGAGTCGGATACTACTACATAAGTCCTAGATAGATTGTATCAATGAGAAATATCAAATATTATGTAATTTTAGTACTGTGTAATTTTATTGTGCTTTCTTTCTTTCTTTCTTCTTATTAAAAACTCTGAATTGGTAGTTCTAGTGTGTGGCGCTCTCTCATTATACCTGTAAATCTTAAATTTGAAGTGTATAGTTAAATATTTTTATTAACCTGCTCTGCCCGGAGTTACATGATCTGCCAGGAGTAAACTCCCAAATCACGTGGCGGGCTCTCAGCAGGCCCTGGAGTCGGAGAGCGGAAGGACTTCTGTGATGCTGCCCCCATGCCGGCCCACGTCCGCACTCCTAATGCCGCAGCTGAAAAGTTGACTATGACCCAGCGCACTCGCCAACAAATAAAAAAAAAATGTGTGTCCAGACCCGGGCCCCCCTGACAGGCCTGGGCCCGGGTAAACTGTGCCTACTCCCCCCCACCCTCTCGGCACCCCTGTTGGTAGACCTTGAGGACAGGTTTGGCCACCCCTGCACTACAACACCACCTCTCCATTAAAAGTTAGTAGTACCTGCTTAATCCCCCAGGGGATACTGAGGATTGATGTTCCCATCATTGTGTTCCAGATCATAAATCTGTAAAATAAGACAAATGATGATGAAATACTGGGGTGAACCATGAGCCCCTGATGCCAGTGTAAAGTAGGTGTAAGTCTCCATTACCATGTGTACAAGTGTTACAGTATGGGGCACTGTATGAAATCTGCTTACATGTCTGGCCATTGGTTTATAGTTAACAAACAGATTCAGATGAATGCGAACATGTTGTGATGTAGAGAGGAAAATAGTTTGTTCTTCTATGTGGGCCCTTTGAACACTGCCTTATATGGAATGTTGTGGTGTGAAGGGTGTTCTTGATTAAAGTAATGTCCCATACACACGGGGCGAGTGCTGAGTGATCTAGTTAAGCACAGATTGCTCAGCACACAGCAATCTGTCACTGCCCATGTTCTATGGTGAGAGAACAATGGTGATGACTAGATTTATACTGCAGTCAGGCGATGGTGATGCCCAGGAACGCGTATCGCCATCAGTGTGGGGTATAAACATGGAGTGATCCCTGCTTCATTTCTAAGCGATCTAGTCCAATTGCTTACAAATAGCCCCTACATCACCCAGTGTGTATGCACCATAACTGTATACACAGCGTGATGAATTATACTTACTATCCACTAGATCAGCGGTACTCAAACTGTGGGTCCCGACTTTCTCAGCATGGGGTCGCGACTCCATGTTGCTGACTATCAGACTGATGACTTTCCTAATCTCAGTCAGTGATTAGGAGGAGTCACAATCTGTGGAATTGTCTGTTATTTTTGACTCATCCCATCATGTTGTGCCTCCACAATGCTGCCATGTATGTGCTGTCTGCTGACTACACGTGTGATGTGATAGGTTATGGTACATTAGACTCCTCCCATCATGTTGTGCCTCCACAATGCTGCCATGTATGTGCTGTCTGCTGACTGCACATGTGATGTGATGGGTTATGGTATATCAGACTCCTCCCATCACTCTGTGCCTCCACAATGCTGTCATGTATGTGCTGTCTGCTGACTACATGTGATGTGATGGGTTATGGTATATTAGACTCCTCCCATCACTCTGTGCCTCCACAATGCTGCCATACATGTGCTGTCTGCTGACTACACATGTGATGTGATGGGTTATGGTATATTAGACTCCTCCCATCATGTTGTGCCTCCACAATGCTGTCATGTATGTGCGGTCTGCTGACTACACATGTGATGTGATGGCCTTCTGCAGTAACTTGCTGGGGTCCTGTAATTATTTCTATTGTCTGATGGGGTCTTAGACCAAATAGTTTGAGGAACCCTGTGACTTGCTGTGTATGTGCATTCAGCCCAGTGGATGGATGGTACTGCTGTGTATGTGCATTCACTGCACTGGATGGATGGCACTGTTGGGTATGAGCATTCACTGCACTGGATGGATGGCACTGCTGTGTATTCACATTTGCTGCACTGGATGGATGGCACTGCTGTGTATGCACATTCGCTGCACTGGATGTTACTGCTGTGTATGTGCTTCAGCTGTACCGGATGAATGGCACTGCTGTGTATGTACATTCACTGCACTGGATGGATGGCACTGCTGTGAATGTGCATTACCTGTACTGGATGGATGGCACTGCTGTGAATGCGCATTCCCTGCACTGGACAGGTCTAAAAATTGACACCACTGTAGAACTTAAAAATGTGCTGCTTATTCTTTTGGGGCCCTCACTGTGTGCGGATTTGTTGCACAGGATTAATTGCATGGCTGTGTGTGCAGATTCACTGCACAGGATGGAATGCACTGCTGTGTATTAGCATTTTCTGCACTGGGATGGCACTGCTGTGTGTGCGGCTTTGCTGCACCGGATAGTTATCACTGCTATGGCACTGCTATGTGTGTGGATTTGCTGCACTGCAATGGCACTGCTGGGTATGTGCATTCGCTGCACTGGCATGCCACTGCTGCATATGTCCATTGGCTGCACTGGATGGATGGTACTGCTGTGTGCATGGATTTGCTGCACTGGGATGGCATTGCTGGGTATGAGCATTCACTGCATTGGATGGATGGCACTGCTGTGTATGTACATTCGCTGCACTGGTTAGATGGCACTGTTGGGTATGAGCATTCACTGCACTGGATGGATGGCACTGCTGTGTATTCACATTGGCTGCACTGGATGGATTGCACTGCTGTGTATTCACATTTTCAGCACTTGATGGATGGTACTGCTGTGTATTCACATTTTCTGCACTTGATGGATGTCACTGCTGTGTATTCACATTTTCTGCACTTGATGGATGGCACTGCTGTGTATTCACATTTGCTGCACAGGATGGATTGCACTGCTGTGTATTCACATTTTCTGCACTTGATGGATGGCACTGCTGTGTATTCACATTTTCTGCACTTGATGGATGGCACTGCTGTGTATTCATATTTTCTGCTCTTGATGGATGGCACTGCTGTGTATTCACATTTGCTGCACTGGATTGATGGCACTCCTGTGTATTCACATTTGCTGCACTGGATGGATGGCACTGCTGTGTATTCACATTTGCTGCACTGGATGGATGGCACTGCTGTGTATTCACATTTGCTGCACTGGATGGATGGCACTGCTGTGTATTCACATTTGCTGCACTTGATGGATGGCACTGCTGTGTATTCACATTGGCTGCACTTGATGGATGGCACTGCTGTGTGTTCGCATTGGCTGCACTGGATGGATGGCACTGCTGTGTATTCACATTGGCTGCACTTGATGGATGGCACTGCTGTGTATTCACATTGGCTGCACTTGATGGATGGCACTGCTGTATATTCACATTGGCTGCACTGGATGGATGGCACTGCTGTGTATTCACATTGGCTGCACTTGATGGATGGCACTGCTGTGTATTCACATTGGCTGCACTTGATGGATGGCACTGCTGTGTGTTCGCATTGGCTGCACTGGATGGATGGCACTGCTGTGTATTCACATTTGCTGCACTTGATGGATGACACTGCTGTGTATTCACATTGGCTGCACTTGATGGATGGCACTGCTGTGTATTCACATTGGCTGCACTTGATGGATGGCACTGCTGTGTGTTCGCATTGGCTGCACTTGATGGATGGCACTGCTGTATATTCACATTCGCTGCACTGGACGGATCTTAAATTTGCCACCCACTATTGTAGAACTGAAATATGTGTTTATTCTTGTGGGGCCCTTGTGTCATTTTATTAACATTTCTTATTGGGTTGTGTTCTGTAAATATTTAGCCTAAAGTTTAAACATCTATATTTAGTTTCACTGCGAGTATGGGCCTGATTCAGACGTTGACACAAAGGCCATTGCTAGTACTATACCGTAGGCAGCAGATCTGCAAAACTTGCTAATGCCCCAACCAAGGGTATTTGTACAGAGTTGCCCACCCATGTCTGTGGTCCACCACTTGCGAACAAAGAAGCAAGATCAGTCACACATTGGTGGCACTACTGGAGCTCAGAACAACCCTATGATTGCTTAGAACATCAGTTGCAGGTGAGCTGCTGTAGCCTGTATGGCTTCTTACGACCACACCTGCATGTGACGAGCCACCCCATAATTCTGATGTTACATTTTGAATGTGTCCTGAGATCCCATTGATGTGTTGTAATCCAAATATGGATGTAATGAAATACACATCTCCTGATCAGTAACAGCTGATATGTGTGCAGAGGGGAATGTTTAGAATCTTCAAAAGGGCAGAGATTTGGAGAAGTTGCCCATAGCAACTTGGCGGACATGCACTAGGTCGACATGGACAAAAGATTTTTTTTGGTGTCTGTAGACATGGGCCCCCAAGGTGGACAGACATTGGGTGGGATGCAGCAAAGCCCCTCTAGCGGGGCACCACTGTGGAGGGAATCGCAAGCAAAAGCTGGCATTCCCCCGCAGCCGGCGCTGTCACCAGAGGGACTCCCGTGATAATTAACAATGCGGTAAGCTGCAATGTGTGGGGTGGCGGATGTTATGCACCCCCCCCCCCCCCCCTTATTTTTACAAACATACACTGTGACAATGCTGGAGTTTCTTTCAGAGCCGTCTGCTCCGCCAATTTTTAAAGCAGTTCCTAATGGACTGTAAACATAGATTTCTTCTGGTGCAGGAATGACATGATCTGGAGCAATCTACAGAACAAAATAAAATAAGACATTTAAAAAACATGTTTTATCTGATGGTCTTTCTGACTGTACCCCCTCTAGTCTTGTATTCTCTTCTTTCCTCTCTCTGTAAAAATCCTGTTTATATTTATCCACTCAATTTCTCTTTTATTACTTGTTTCTCATGTCAGTCTGACTTTTAAACTGTCCTTAATTCTCCCATCATCGAATTACATTTTGCTCTCTCCCTTTTGAATCGCCTCTTTAGGTCTCTGTACATGTCATGGTACATTTACTGGTTAGATCAGTGGTTCCCAACCCTGGTCCTCAAGTACCCCTAACAGTGCACATTTTCCAGGTCACCCAACAGGTGCACTCATTATTCAGGCACATTTGAAAAGATCCACAGGTGGATCTAATTATGTCACTTGTGATTCTGTGCGGAGACCTGCAAAACATGCACTGTTGGGGGTACTTGAGGAACAGGGTTGGGAACCACTGGTTTAGATCATACTTGCCTACTCTCCCAGAGTCCCATGCATCCACGGAAAAGCAGGCAGATCCCCTGCATCCTAGTGATAGGTATGGGCCAACCAAAGCATTAGGTCAAAAGGTTGACCTGGGCTTTTCAGTTTTTGTCCACAATGTTGACATTGTATCGGTGCACAGTGTCCACTCGCCATGCTTTGGGCACGATGCCTTGCTACTATTCTCCCTCCACGCCCTAGTGGATGGTATGGCATCAAATACTGCCTGTCGGCACAGAAAAGGTGAAAATATCATGTTGACCTTTTGACTGTCGACCTAGCCATTGTCGAATTTCCATTTATGTCGACCTTAGTCATCTTGACTATTTTAGGTGTCGACCTTCAGTGGCTGATCCACTGCATTTCGACCTAACGACCGGATACTCATGTGATGTGGGCAGGATGAAGAGACAATAACGGCAATCTTGGCAGCTCAAGGAGAGTACAAGGCTAAAATGACCAGAATTGTGTCAGAACTCTGCAGACCCATGCATGGTAGCATTTTCCCAGAATGGGGCTTGGTGACATCAGAGTCTGTCCCAGCCCCTGAAGTGTACATCAACAAATTCTCTCCGTGTTTCTCCCAGAGAGGAGTAAAGAAAAGTAGGTAGATGGGCCGTGGCCTAGAAGCTGAGGGAGCAGGATGTGGGGACCCGGTGTTCCAGCATCTTCATTATAAACACCACTTTCACATTTCCTGAACACCCTGTGAGGCAGATGCTCCCATATTTTCTGAAGCCATGGCCTCTATTTTTTGATGGAGCCAAGTACGACAGCAGTAGAGTCGTGGAGCTCCCCTGCATGAGACCAGCGCATGCCCCTCTGCTGACTGATGAGGAGGTCTGTTATTTTTCAGGGTTGTTTCAATTAATGCTATGGGGCTTTATCCCCAAAAAGCAGATAAGCCCGGAAGCCTTAAAAGAAGGGATCCTTGTAGTAGGCAGTGACCTAAACTGGACTCTTAAGCCTGATTTAGATACCTCGGGTGTGGTACAGGGGTCCGACAGTCATTAGCCCGACGTCGGGATCCCGACTGGCTGGACCCAGGCAGCATGGTGAGCGCAACTAAGCCCCTTGTGGGCTCGCCACGCTGCGGGCACAGTGGCTCGCTACGAAAGCCACCTATTCTATTCTCCCTCTATGGGGGTCATGGGCCCCCACGAGGGAAAATAGCAGGTGGCCGTCGGGAACCCGGCTGTCGGAGTTTTGACAGTCGGTATCCCGACTGGCACCCAGATACCTCCATAGTTACCCTTATAAGTTGTATCTGAATGTCCACCGCATGGTACATAAACACCTGCTGGTCGATACATGGAGGCTCCAGCACAGTCACTACACTTTCTTCTCCTTGCAACTAGCTCCGAGATCTACATTGGACTACTTATTACTCCATAGGTACTTACAGCTTTTGAAACAGACATCTGTAGAACCGATGACCTGGGCTGATCATGCCCCTACTAATATTCTTCCCTGGCACTTGAATGAAAGTCTTCTTTTGAACGCTTAATGCAGGCCCCAGATTGACCACTCTCACTGAATACTTGGAGTTAAACAATTCCTCTGAGATTTCCAAACTCGCTGAATTGGTCCATAATGCCACCCTGTCAGCTGCTGACCAGTCGGCCTTAGCACAAGCGGAATTTAACTCACTACTAAATGAAAAGGTGAAACATCATTTTAGATTATGCAAAAACTGCTATTATCAATGGGAGAGCAGTTGCCTTCATGGAAGCTGTGAATGACAAGAATGGTAGGGAGCAGAAGCTAACTTCATACTATATAACCGATCATCCTTGGACTCCCCTTCAGCTTTCAGTGTCTGACTACCTTCAGAAGATTAGTTTTCCCCCCATTTCTGAAGTACAAAGGGATTGGCTAGACCGACTGTTCTTGCTGAAGGAGTTAGCAGAGGCATTGAAAGCCATGGCGCGTATCCGGTGAAAGCACAGGCCCTGATGGCTATACAGTTTTGTATTATAAGACGTTCCGCTAAACTCTTTTACCTAGGATATCATCTGCCTTTAATTCCATCTCAGATGAGATTAAACTTTCTCCCCAGTCCTTTGAAGGGTATACGGTCGCTAGGTTGACACTATGAACGTTGACATACATTACGTCAACACTTTTTTTTTCCAAAACATTCATTCCCTACCATCCACTAGGGCGTGGAGGGATATAACACTGATACAGTGTCCATGTCGACTTACGTCAAAATTTGGAACCAAAAAAAAAAAATGTGAAAAACTCATGTCTGCCTTTTGACTGTCAACCTTCCCATTGTCGACCTAATGCTTGTGTCGACCTTAGCCATATTGACCTATTTCATGTTTCGACCTAAGCCCTGTTGATCTTTAGTGGTCAACCTAATATATGTCGACTTGCATCGTGTCGACCCTATGACCCATACCCCCTTTGAAGCACGTCGCGGTTATACATAAGGAGGGTAAATACCCGGCTCTATGTTCCAGCTATAGGTCTATGGGGCAGATTTATTAAGCTTGGAGAAGAGATAAACTGGAGATAAAGTGGAGAAAAGGTAAAAGGAGATAACGCAAAAGCCAATCAACTCCCAACTGTCTTTTTCAAACACAGCTGATTGGCTGGTGCTTTATCTCCTTTTACCTTCTCTCCGCTTTATCTCCAGTTTATCTCTTCTCCAAGCTTAATAAAGCTGCCCCTATCTCTCTCCTGAACAATGATGTCAAATTATACGCTGAACTCATCTCAGACAGCCTCAAGATTCTTATCTCTGCGTTAATTCCCTTTGATCAGGTGGGCTCAGCCCCAGGCGGCGAGGCGCAGGACAACAGCACTACATTTATAATGTATTGACTGAGCAATCCCCAGCTATCCTCATTTCAACTGATGGAAAGAAGGCATTCAACAAGATCAATTGGCTGTTCATAAGGGGGGTGCTGGCACACATGGGACTGAGTTCTACCGCTTTCCATAGGATCCTGGCCTTATATACCATTCCCACGGGTATGGATCCTTGGGTCACCAGCAAGTAGGTCGACACCACTAGGTCCACATGCAGGTAGGTCCATATGCAGAAAAGTCGACAGGGTCATTAGGTCGGCTTGGGTAAGGTCGACTGTGAAAGGGTCGACATGTTTTTTGTTTTTTCACCCTTTTTTTTTTTTTACTCAAATGTCATCACAGTCAACATAAACCCTAAAACGGAGCACCGCTGCGCTCGCCATGCTTCGGGCACGGTGTCCTGTCGACCTTAACTCATCGACCTAGTGGTGTCAACCTAATGCTTGTCGACCCAATGACTGTATCCCTTTCCCACAACCAGTATTAAGATTAATGGTAGCCTTTTATATAAACTGAAGTATTTACTACTCTCCCAAATCACATTTGAAGGTACAGTCAGGAGACCTAGAACAACGGCCTTATTTACAGTAAACAACACTCTGGCCTGGACTTCTTCCTATTAACCATCATATTGAACACAGTGTAACCAAATAAACAACATATTCCAAAAAACATAAAAAATATAGCTACACAATGTAATAATAATAATATTACAAGTGCTTTAGTGACAGTCAGCGATATGCTTTCTATCTCTGGCTATATGAAAGCACGCCACTGTCACTAAAGCAGCGCCACTGTGCCCAATCACATCTGCCTCAGTGACAGGGGCGTGCTTTCATATAGCCAGAAACAGAGAGCATGTCCCTGACTGTCACTGAGGCACTGCTATAAGTGCCGCCTGTAATGCATTTTCTAATGTGCATCGACAGCATGCTAGTTGTCCCCGCCCCCTACTTCAGAACTTTAACACTGACACCCGGATGCACCGCTCTTGGTGCCTCTCTAACCAATTATAATAATCATTTTACCACTTATTTATTATACTTATTTTTCTAATATAAAGCATATACTTATGACACATATTATTGCAGTCCCCTCCTACATACATTCTGGGGATAACAGAAATTTGTACCTTAAAACTAGTGTTTTTTCCAAAGGGATTTCCAGCAGTATCTAACAGTTGCTGATGTAGCTCTGAGTAGCCTCTTTGTTATATCCATAGCTGCCAACCCTCCTGCATTCTGCAGGAGACTCCCTGAATTAACAGCAATCTCCCTCTCTCCCTCATTAGTCTAGCAATCTCCCTCATTTCACCTATCCCACATTACACTGTTACATTTTTTGGGGAAAAAGGAATAAGAGACAGATATATTTACATTGAATCATCAGCACCATTTCCCAGCACTTTACCAAGTATAGTATCTCTTACTAACTGCTCTGGGGCTCATCTACATTTGGAGATAAGTCATTTTACAAGATTCCTCTCAGATGTAGCGGTACACACCCACGCTTCTAGGTGCCACGTTCACAATCTCTTTTCACAATCTCTCCATATATGGAATTAGACACGCCCTTTGGGTGGAGCGTGACACGCCCCCTCAATGGGGCGCTGTGCAAAATTCTATTACCAACTGCAATCTCCCTGAAACTAGTTTTGAAAAGTAGGCAAGTGTGGTTATATCATCAATAAACTATTCTAACCACTTGCCTTGTGCATTCGCTTCAAATGCAACCACACCAGGCTGGGCTTTCCCTGACAAGTTGCATCTGATGTGACCAGTAGCTGCTGGAAGATAGTCTTACAATAATGCTAAGTGCAGTGATTGTCCAGCCCAGCAGCACCCACCACCAGGCGGCTGCAGTAAGGAGCAGCCAGGGAAATCTAGAGTTCTGTGCCTTTTACCATGTGGTCCTGTGTATTCCTGAAGCAGATGGGAAATGTTAAATCACCATCAGCCCCCTAAGGGTGTCCAGAGCCTGCTTCTCTCTCTGTAGGTGCACAGGATTAGCGTAATAAAATAAAAATAAATAATAATAAAAATAAAAAAGCATCCCGTCTGTGCAGACAATGGCAAATGTCAGTTTGCGATGGTCCGATCATCGCAAATATTAAAATGTTGGATCGGTTTTAAATAATGTTTTTAACCTAATTCAATATTTTTTTATTTATTTAAATTTCTGAGCGGTTTTATTCAGTTAAGTGGTTAAAGAGAAGTTAAAGTAGTGTCCATAATGATTGCAGAATAAAGCATAGCAATAGCAAGTACACGAGATTACAAAAACACTAACTTACCAGCGCCTGCTCAGATGGAGGGCCGAGCTTGCTATAGTAATGAATGCGCTTGTTCATAGCCGAAGCCTGGATTGTAACTCTCAGGGGGTCATCATTAATACTGGTAATGTACGCAGGCTCTATATGGAATGGCCTGTAACAGAATAGAACAATTATTATTTAGACACTTTAAAAAAAAAAAAAAGGTCATTAGTTCGACAGTGTCTAGGCCGACATGGGGGTTTTCACTGTTTTATGACCTCGCATCGTGAGCTATGCTTCGGACACACTATTTTATTCTCCCACCATGCCCTAGTGGATGGTAGGGACCGAAATACCGCCTGTCGGCTCAAAAAACTGTGAAAAATCTCATGTCGACCTAGACGCTGTTGAACTAATGACCTGTCGAACTAATGACCTTTCGACCTAGAACCATGTTGACCTAGAACCATGTCGAAATGCAAAAAAGGAATGTTAAACTGTTACACCTAAGAAAATGCAACAGGTGGGATAAAATATCACACCTGTTGCTTGTTCTTAGGTGTAGCGCAGTTTAACATTCCTTTTTTTCATTTCTATTGTATTTGGGCCTGACACCCAAATTATTTTAACTGTAGCTCAAGCAATCCTGCTCCTCCCTAGGCACCCTCTAAGGACACATAGTGCCCTAACCTCCTTTTTTTCCCCCATATCGACCCAGACCCATGTCGATCTAATGGTGTCGACCTAATGACTGTTGACTATCATGCTGTAGAGAAATAACAAAGTTTTTGGTGAAACACCCACTGGCGAGATGTAATTAAACTTACACAAAGTATTGTTTTGTATAGGTCCAGACAGATGGATAAAAAAATCTAAAGACTCAAAAGACAAGAGCAACAAAAAAGACCATAGTGTGGTAATGTCATACAATTTCTGGATGATTTTAAATTAAGTAGCACACTCACAAAAGTGGGTCATATATGCGCATATCACCAGTCTTTAAGCCACATCTGAGTTGTATTCTCCTCCTCAGGTTTTTTTAGATCTATAGGACTGATGGAAGAACTAGATAGTGCAATATTGTTTGTTATGAAAGAATAACCATTTTTAATGGTGCACTCACATAGGATAAAACAAATAAAAACATATCACCCAATCCTGGGTAGAACGGTATCCGGCCGGTCCAGCCTCAAATGCAGAAATGGTTCACCAAAACAGAGATAATGCGGCTCCCACAGGTCCGGTCCGTTCGGTGATGACAATAAGCTTGAGCGCGCTTTCGGGCTAATAGAGCAAATAAGGAAGTGGATGTGAAACGCATAAGCGGCAGAATGAATATGACCACTTCCGGCCTTCGCGGAAATCGCGATACGTCATATCCCGAAGACGCAGCCGGAAAGAACAGCTGTTTGGGATTCCTAATCATGTACGGGGATATAAGAGCCGCCCCGGTCGATGATGACAACACGCTTCTGAGGAAGGGCTCTATTAGCCCGAAAGCGCGCTCAAGCTTATTGTCATCACCGAACGGACCGGACCTGTGGGAGCTGCATTATCTCTGTTTTGGGGAACCATTTCTGCATTTGTGGCTGGACCGGCCGGATACCGTTCTACCCAGGATTGGGTGATATGTCTTTATTTGTTTTATCCTATGTGAGTGCACCATTAAAAATTGTTATTCTTTCATAACAAACAATATTGCACTATCTAGTTCTTCCATCAGTCCTATAGATCTAAAAAAACCTGAGGAGGAGAATACAACTCAGATGTGGCTTAAAGACTGGTGATATGCGCATATATGACCCACTTTTGTGAGTGTGCTACTTAATTTAAAATCATCCAGAAAATGTATGACATTACCACACTATGGTCTTTTTTGTTGCTCTTGTCTTTTGAGTCTTTAGATTATTTATCCATCTGTCTGGACCTATACAAAACAATACTTTGTGTAAGTTTAATTACATCTCGCCAGTGGGTGTTTCACCAAAAACTTTGTTATTTCTGTATATGCTTTAAAGCTTTTCTGGTGGAAGCTTTCTTGGTGTCACCCTGGGCAGAGCTGTTTGATTGCGCTGTGGAGATCAGATATATCTTTCTACTATCATGCTGTAGACCAAATTACCACATCCCGTTCAACCCAGGGGACCAATCAAAAGCTACAATAAAGAAATTGTGTATTTTGATTGGACCTCCCATTGACAATTCCCTCTGGGACCAATGGTCGCAAACAAAATGACTTGGATTGATAATGTTAACATAGTTAAAATGTCATGTACAACAATAATGAAACTACTGTTCAGTGCTCATAGGGTTACCAGAATAATAATTATGACCACCAGTGGATGAATAATGGAGTAAAATAAAGGTCACCATCATAGTCCATTCAATAGGGAACAAAGGAAATCCTAAAGCATTAGTGAATCCTTGATGATATGGTTTTAAGATCCTCCTCAAATCTCTTATATAATAGCCCAGAACTATCAACCTGTGAGTGTGTGTATAACGCTGGGCGGAGTCACCGTGAACTCCACCCCCGCCCAGCATTATACACACAGACAGACAGATCTGGCTATAGAGATGAAGATAAAGAGTAAGAAGCCAGCAATAATCCCAACACTCCAGATTCCCACCTGTCCTCACTTATCACACCAGCTGCGAAGCTGTGCACACAACACACGCACAGCCGGAGCTACCTCAGTATTTAGCAGCAGCAGCCAGCAGTCATGAGGCTTGTGTCCCACTCCCTGCTTCCTGCTGCTCTTCACAGTTCACTCAGAGATTGGCTGGTACCTCCGCCCCCCTCCAGCACAAGCTCCCAAAGAGATCCTGGGCCAGATTCTCTAAGCTTCAAAAGTGATAAACTGGAGAGTGATAAACAGCCAGCCAATCAACTCCTGTCTGACATTTTTCAAACACAGTCTGTGACATGGCAGGTAGGAGCTGATTGGCTGGCTGTTTATCACTCTCTATTTTATCACTTTTGAAGCTTTGAGAATCTGGCCCCCTGCCAGCAGCCAGACATACAGAAACGGTGACTGGGACATTCTTTATGTACTTGAGGGAGGTGGCTGGGTGCAGGGTTGGTTTTATCTTTGTGTTCTATATGAAAGTGCAGGGTTAGCTAAAGTGTTGGTTAAAGTGCAGGGCTGGGGAACATGTGTGTTGGGGAGAGTGCAGGGCTGGGGAACATGTGTGTTGGGGAGAGTGCAGGGCTGGGGAACATGTGTGTTACGGATGATGCTGGGTGCAGGGCTGGGGGACATGTGTGATGGAGGTGGCTGAGTGCAGGGTAGGGGTACAGGTGCGTGAGGGATACTGCTGGGTGCAGGGTAGGGGTACATGTGCGTGAGGGATACTGCTGGGTGCAAGGTAGGGGAACATGTGCTTAAGGGATACTGCTGGGTGCAAGGTAGGGGAACAGGTGTGTAAGGGATACTGCAGGGTGCAGGTGTGTGAGGGATATTGCTGGGTGCAGGGTAGGGGAACAGGTGTGTAAGGGATACCACATCTTATAAGCACCATAAACAAATATTTTGTGTTTCTTGTTTTGCCATTAATCCCATGGCCCAAAATTTGCCCTTGAAATGAAATGCTCTTTCTTCCAATTGTCGCTGTCTCAATTTGAACGCTTACTATGTGTAGGAAGACTACAGCCGTCCGACAAGGCCTACCATTTTACAACTTAGACAAGCCACTGCATTAAATGAGGGCCAACACTTTTTTTTTCTGTCTTCTTTAAACCTGACACAAGATGGGAAGAGGCCGTTGAAAAGCTGGAAGCCTACTTCGCAAAGCAAGTGTGGGTCTGTAGTGACCTCTATTGGTTGTATATGCAAAGCACACTATAAGGCACCAAAAAATCAAGAAAGCATATACAGCCAGCAGAAAGGAGAAGAGATCAGAACAGAACGCAGAATGGAAGGTAGAAGTGCATCTTCAAGGGTGCAATGGGAGGAGTTGCAGAGTAGGGAAGGTTGATTGATGAAGAAAAAAACCATAATGGAGCTGACTTTTACCAGAGTTGATCAGGGGATAGCGCGAACGCAGTCCCCCACTACCACAAATTATGCAGTTGAGTTTCCCGCATTTGGGGAAATCGCAGGGGTCAACACACCCGGAGTGCAATGGGTGAGCCTCGCCCTGGGTGAACCACCTTCGTGATCATGGTATCTCCCCTGCCAGGTAAGTATGAGTTGGACTAGGTCTCAGGAAGGCCACTGCTCGGGCACATCCCTGTCGGGTGAAGGAGGTTTGTTTACATGAGGCAGCAGAAGTGAAGTCCCGGCTGGGGACAAAATACTGCAGGAAGGCCACGTTGACTTGGTAAGGCTGAATGGTGACTATTCCTGAAGCACCCCCAAACTATACCCACAACTAGTGCAAATCATTCCCATAGCACACTGCAGCAGACGGATTTGCATACCGTGATGTCATTTAAACAGTCGGTCAGAATTGGCTGCGGCCCTCATCTCCATATGAAAACTGACAGGCAGTGCACCGGCCCTATGTCTCGATGGGTTCTTGAATTGTACAATAAAGTATAAAGGCAGATTTACGTTTAACCCCCTCATTGCAGAGTTTCTCTCATACACGCACTGAAATATGTACTGATGTTTTCACCCGTCCAACATCAATATTAATGATTTTTTTAAGTTTGTTTTGCCCATCTCCAACCCTGGCGGCACTCACCCAAACTATAGTTAGTTTTTAGGGGGTTTTTCGTTCAAAAGATTTTGAAATTAGTAAAAAAACAAAGTCAATTGTCTTTTTAACACGCCAAAAGTTGTTTGGCCCAAATGGCCCCAAAAAAGTATTTTGTATTGAAATGTCAAGAAAGTGAACCAAAAGCAAATGTCGTTTTCCCCTTCACCCCCACATCTTATAAGCACCATAAACAAATATTTTGTGTATCTTGTTTTGCCATTAATCCCATGGCCCAAAATTTGCCCTTGAAATGAAATGCTCTTTCTTCCAATTGTCGCTGTCTCAATTTGAACGCTTACTATGTGTAGGAAGACTACAGCCGTCCGACAAGGCCTACCATTTTACAACTTAGACAAGCCACTGCATTAAATGAGGGCCAACACTTTTTTTTCTGTCTTCTTTAAACCTGACACAAGATGGGAAGAGGCCGTTGAAAAGCTGGAAGCCTACTTCGCAAAGCAAGTGTGGGTCTGTAGTGACCTCTATTGGTTGTATATGCAAAGCACACTATAAGGCACCAAAAAATCAAGAAAGCATATACAGCCAGCAGAAAGGAGAAGAGATCAGAACAGAACGCAGAATGGAAGGTAGAAGTGCATCTTCAAGGGTGCAATGGGAGGAGTTGCAGAGTAGGGAAGGTTGATTGATGAAGAAAAAAACCATAATGGAGCTGACTTTTACCAGAGTTGATCAGGGGATAGCGCGAACGCAGTCCCCCACTACCACAAATTATGCAGTCGAGTTTCCCGCATTTGGGGAAATCGCAGGGGTCAACACACCCGGAGTGCAATGGGTGAGCCTCGCCCTGGGTGAACCACCTTCGTGATCATGGTATCTCCCCTGCCAGGTAAGTATGAGTTGGACTAGGTCTCAGGAAGGCCACTGCTCGGGCACATCCCTGTCGGGTGAAGGAGGTTTGTTTACATGAGGCAGCAGAAGTGAACTCCCGGCTGGGGACAAATTACTGCAGGGAGGCCACGTTGACGTGGTAAGGCTGAAGGGTGACTATTCCTGAAGCACCCCCAAACTATACCCACAACTAGTGCAAATCATTCCCAGAGCACACTGCAGCAGACGGATTTGCATATTGTGATGTCATTCAAGCAGTCGGCATGAAACAGCTGGAGGCCTACTTTGAAATGCAAGTGAGTGTGGGTCCTGCAGCGACCTCTAATGGTTTTATTTGCAAAGCACACTACAAGGCACAAGAACAGTAAAAACATGGAAACATATGCGGCAAGCACACAGGAGAAGATATGAGAACAGAACGTAGAGTTAAAGGAAATAGCGCAGTTAAAGGGGTGCATGGAAAGGATTATGACTGAGGGAAAGAAACAAAAAGCTGACTTTTACCAGAGTTGATCAGGGGATAGCGCGAACGCAGTCCCCCACTACCACAAATTATGCAGTCGAGTTTCCCGCATTTGGGGAAATCGCAGGGGTCAACACACCCGGAGTGCAATGGGTGAGCCTCGCCCTGGGTGAACCACCTTCGTGATCATGGTATCTCCCCTGCCAGGTAAGTATGAGTTGGACTAGGTCTCAGGAAGGCCACTGCTCGGGCACATCCCTGTCGGGTGAAGGAGGTTTGTTTACATGAGGCAGCAGAAGTGAACTCCCGGCTGGGGACAAAATACTGCAGGGAGGCCACGTTGACGTGGTAAGGCTGAAGGGTGACTATTCCTGAAGCACCCCCAAACTATACCCACAACTAGTGCAAATCATTCCCAGAGCACACTGCAGCAGACGGATTTGCATATTGTGATGTCATTCAAGCAGTCGGCATGAAACAGCTGGAGGCCTACTTTGAAATGCAAGTGAGTGTGGGTCCTGCAGCGACCTCTAATGGTTTTATTTGCAAAGCACACTACAAGGCACAAGAACAGTAAAAACATGGAAACATATGCGGCAAGCACACAGGAGAAGATATGAGAACAGAACGTAGAGTAAAAGGAAATAGCGCAGTTAAAGGGGTGCATGGAAAGGATTATGACTGAGGGAAAGAAACAAAAAGCTGACTTTTACCAGAGTTGATCAGGGGATAGCGCGAACGCAGTCCCCCACTACCACAAATTATGCAGTCGAGTTTCCCGCATTTGGGGAAATCGCAGGGGTCAACACACCCGGAGTGCAATGGGTGAGCCTCGCCCTGGGTGAACCACCTTCGTGATCATGGTATCTCCCCTGCCAGGTAAGTATGAGTTGGACTAGGTCTCAGGAAGGCCACTGCTCGGGCACATCCCTGTCGGGTGAAGGAGGTTTGTTTACATGAGGCAGCAGAAGTGAAGTCCCGGCTGGGGACAAAATACTGCAGGAAGGCCACGTTGACTTGGTAAGGCTGAATGGTGACTATTCCTGAAGCACCCCCAAACTATACCCACAACTAGTGCAAATCATTCCCATAGCACACTGCAGCAGACGGATTTGCATACCGTGATGTCATTTAAACAGTCGGTCAGAATTGGCTGCGGCCCTCATCTCCATATGAAAACTGACAGGCAGTGCACCGGCCCTATGTCTCGATGGGTTCTTGAATTGTACAATAAAGTATAAAGGCAGATTTACGTTTAACCCCCTCATTGCAGAGTTTCTCTCATACACGCACTGAAATATGTACTGATGTTTTCACCCGTCCAACATCAATATTAATGATTTTTTTAAGTTTGTTTTGTTTTGCCCATCTCCAACCCTGGCGGCACTCACCCAAACTATAGTTAGTTTTTAGGGGGTTTTTCGTTCAAAAGATTTTGAAATTAGTAAAAAAACAAAGTCAATTGTCTTTTTAACACGCCAAAAGTTGTTTCGCCCAAATGGCCCCAAAAAAGTATTTTGTATTGAAATGTCAAGAAAGTGAACCAAAAGCAAATGTCGTTTTCCCCTTCACCCCCACATCTTATAAGCACCATAAACAAATATTTTGTGTATCTTGTTTTGCCATTAATCCCATGGCCCAAAATTTGCCCTTGAAATGAAATGCTCTTTCTTCCAATTGTCGCTGTCTCAATTTGAACGCTTACTATGTGTAGGAAGACTACAGCCGTCCGACAAGGCCTACCATTTTACAACTTAGACAAGCCACTGCATTAAATGAGGGCCAACACTTTTTTTTCTGTCTTCTTTAAACCTGACACAAGATGGGAAGAGGCCGTTGAAAAGCTGGAAGCCTACTTCGCAAAGCAAGTGTGGGTCTGTAGTGACCTCTATTGGTTGTATATGCAAAGCACACTATAAGGCACCAAAAAATCAAGAAAGCATATACAGCCAGCAGAAAGGAGAAGAGATCAGAACAGAACGCAGAATGGAAGGTAGAAGTGCATCTTCAAGGGTGCAATGGGAGGAGTTGCAGAGTAGGGAAGGTTGATTGATGAAGAAAAAAAACATAATGGAGCTGACTTTTACCAGAGTTGATCAGGGGATAGCGCGAACGCAGTCCCCCACTACCACAAATTATGCAGTCGAGTTTCCCGCATTTGGGGAAATCGCAGGGGTCAACACACCCGGAGTGCAATGGGTGAGCCTCGCCCTGGGTGAACCACCTTCGTGATCATGGTATCTCCCCTGCCAGGTAAGTATGAGTTGGACTAGGTCTCAGGAAGGCCACTGCTCGGGCACATCCCTGTCGGGTGAAGGAGGTTTGTTTACATGAGGCAGCAGAAGTGAACTCCCGGCTGGGGACAAAATACTGCAGGGAGGCCACGTTGACGTGGTAAGGCTGAAGGGTGACTATTCCTGAAGCACCCCCAAACTATACCCACAACTAGTGCAAATCATTCCCAGAGCACACTGCAGCAGACGGATTTGCATATTGTGATGTCATTCAAGCAGTCGGCATGAAACAGCTGGAGGCCTACTTTGAAATGCAAGTGAGTGTGGGTCCTGCAGCAACCTCTAATGGTTTTATTTGCAAAGCACACTACAAGGCACAAGAACAGTAAAAACATGGAAACATATGCTGCAAGCACACAGGAGAAGATATGAGAACAGAATGTAGAGTAAAAGGAAATAGCGCAGTTAAAGGGGTGCATGGAAAGGATTATGACTGAGGGAAAGAAACAAAAAGCTGACTTTTACCAGAGTTGATCAGGGGATAGCGCGAACGCAGTCCCCCACTACCACAAATTATGCAGTCGAGTTTCCCGCATTTGGGGAAATCGCAGGGGTCAACACACCCGGAGTGCAATGGGTGAGCCTCGCCCTGGGTGAACCACCTTCGTGATCATGGTATCTCCCCTGCCAGGTAAGTATGAGTTGGACTAGGTCTCAGGAAGGCCACTGCTCGGGCACATCCCTGTCGGGTGAAGGAGGTTTGTTTACATGAGGCAGCAGAAGTGAAGTCCCGGCTGGGGACAAAATACTGCAGGAAGGCCACGTTGACTTGGTAAGGCTGAATGGTGACTATTCCTGAAGCACCCCCAAACTATACCCACAACTAGTGCAAATCATTCCCATAGCACACTGCAGCAGACGGATTTGCATACCGTGATGTCATTTAAACAGTCGGTCAGAATTGGCTGCGGCCCTCATCTCCATATGAAAACTGACAGGCAGTGCACCGGCCCTATGTCTCGATGGGTTCTTGAATTGTACAATAAAGTATAAAGGCAGATTTACGTTTAACCCCCTCATTGCAGAGTTTCTCTCATACACGCACTGAAATATGTACTGATGTTTTCACCCGTCCAACATCAATATTAATGATTTTTTTAAGTTTGTTTTGTTTTGCCCATCTCCAACCCTGGCGGCACTCACCCAAACTATAGTTAGTTTTTAGGGGGGTTTTCGTTCAAAAGATTTTGAAATTAGTAAAAAAACAAAGTCGATTGTCTTTTTAACACGCCAAAAGTTGTTTCGCCCAAATGGCCCCAAAAAAGTATTTTGTATTGAAATGTCAAGAAAGTGAACCAAAAGCAAATGTCGTTTTCCCCTTCACCCCCACATCTTATAAGCACCATAAACAAATATTTTGTGTATCTTGTTTTGCCATTAATCCCATGGCCCAAAATTTGCCCTTGAAATGAAATGCTCTTTCTTCCAATTGTCGCTGTCTCAATTTGAACGCTTACTATGTGTAGGAAGACTACAGCCGTCCGACAAGGCCTACCATTTTACAACTTAGACAAGCCACTGCATTAAATGAGGGCCAACACTTTTTTTTCTGTCTTCTTTAAACCTGACACAAGATGGGAAGAGGCCGTTGAAAAGCTGGAAGCCTACTTCGCAAAGCAAGTGTGGGTCTGTAGTGACCTCTATTGGTTGTATATGCAAAGCACACTATAAGGCACCAAAAAATCAAGAAAGCATATACAGCCAGCAGAAAGGAGAAGAGATCAGAACAGAACGCAGAATGGAAGGTAGAAGTGCATCTTCAAGGGTGCAATGGGAGGAGTTGCAGAGTAGGGAAGGTTGATTGATGAAGAAAAAAACCATAATGGAGCTGACTTTTACCAGAGTTGATCAGGGGATAGCGCGAACGCAGTCCCCCACTACCACAAATTATGCAGTCGAGTTTCCCGCATTTGGGGAAATCGCAGGGGTCAACACACCCGGAGTGCAATGGGTGAGCCTCGCCCTGGGTGAACCACCTTCGTGATCATGGTATCTCCCCTGCCAGGTAAGTATGAGTTGGACTAGGTCTCAGGAAGGCCACTGCTCGGGCACATCCCTGTCGGGTGAAGGAGGTTTGTTTACATGAGGCAGCAGAAGTGAACTCCCGGCTGGGGACAAAATACTGCAGGGAGGCCACGTTGACGTGGTAAGGCTGAAGGGTGACTATTCCTGAAGCACCCCCAAACTATACCCACAACTAGTGCAAATCATTCCCAGAGCACACTGCAGCAGACGGATTTGCATATTGTGATGTCATTCAAGCAGTCGGCATGAAACAGCTGGAGGCCTACTTTGAAATGCAAGTGAGTGTGGGTCCTGCAGCGACCTCTAATGGTTTTATTTGCAAAGCACACTACAAGGCACAAGAACAGTAAAAACATGGAAACATATGCGGCAAGCACACAGGAGAAGATATGAGAACAGAACGTAGAGTAAAAGGAAATAGCGCAGTTAAAGGGGTGCATGGAAAGGATTATGACTGAGGGAAAGAAACAAAAAGCTGACTTTTACCAGAGTTGATCAGGGGATAGCGCGAACGCAGTCCCCCACTACCACAAATTATGCAGTCGAGTTTCCCGCATTTGGGGAAATCACAGGGGTCAACACACCCGGAGTGCAATGGGTGAGCCTCGCCCTGGGTGAACCACCTTCGTGATCATGGTATCTCCCCTGCCAGGTAAGTATGAGTTGGACTAGGTCTCAGGAAGGCCACTGCTCGGGCACATCCCTGTCGGGTGAAGGAGGTTTGTTTACATGAGGCAGCAGAAGTGAAGTCCCGGCTGGGGACAAAATACTGCAGGAAGGCCACGTTGACTTGGTAAGGCTGAATGGTGACTATTCCTGAAGCACCCCCAAACTATACCCACAACTAGTGCAAATCATTCCCATAGCACACTGCAGCAGACGGATTTGCATACCGTGATGTCATTTAAACAGTCGGTCAGAATTGGCTGCGGCCCTCATCTCCATATGAAAACTGACAGGCAGTGCACCGGCCCTATGTCTCGATGGGTTCTTGAATTGTACAATAAAGTATAAAGGCAGATTTACGTTTAACCCCCTCATTGCAGAGTTTCTCTCATACACGCACTGAAATATGTACTGATGTTTTCACCCGTCCAACATCAATATTAATGATTTTTTTAAGTTTGTTTTGTTTTGCCCATCTCCAACCCTGGCGGCACTCACCCAAACTATAGTTAGTTTTTAGGGGGTTTTTCGTTCAAAAGATTTTGAAATTAGTAAAAAAACAAAGTCAATTGTCTTTTTAACACGCCAAAAGTTGTTTCGCCCAAATGGCCCCAAAAAAGTATTTTGTATTGAAATGTCAAGAAAGTGAACCAAAAGCAAATGTCGTTTTCCCCTTCACCCCCACATCTTATAAGCACCATAAACAAATATTTTGTGTATCTTGTTTTGCCATTAATCCCATGGCCCAAAATTTGCCCTTGAAATGAAATGCTCTTTCTTCCAATTGTCGCTGTCTCAATTTGAACGCTTACTATGTGTAGGAAGACTACAGCCGTCCGACAAGGCCTACCATTTTACAACTTAGACAAGCCACTGCATTAAATGAGGGCCAACACTTTTTTTTCTGTCTTCTTTAAACCTGACACAAGATGGGAAGAGGCCGTTGAAAAGCTGGAAGCCTACTTTGCAAAGCAAGTGTGGGTCTGTAGTGACCTCTATTGGTTGTATATGCAAAGCACACTATAAGGCACCAAAAAATCAAGAAAGCATATACAGCCAGCAGAAAGGAGAAGAGATCAGAACAGAACGCAGAATGGAAGGTAGAAGTGCATCTTCAAGGGTGCAATGGGAGGAGTTGCAGAGTAGGGAAGGTTGATTGATGAAGAAAAAAAACATAATGGAGCTGACTTTTACCAGAGTTGATCAGGGGATAGCGCGAACGCAGTCCCCCACTACCACAAATTATGCAGTCGAGTTTCCCGCATTTGGGGAAATCGCAGGGGTCAACACACCCGGAGTGCAATGGGTGAGCCTCGCCCTGGGTGAACCACCTTCGTGATCATGGTATCTCCCCTGCCAGGTAAGTATGAGTTGGACTAGGTCTCAGGAAGGCCACTGCTCGGGCACATCCCTGTCGGGTGAAGGAGGTTTGTTTACATGAGGCAGCAGAAGTGAAGTCCCGGCTGGGGACAAAATACTGCAGGAAGGCCACGTTGACTTGGTAAGGCTGAATGGTGACTATTCCTGAAGCACCCCCAAACTATACCCACAACTAGTGCAAATCATTCCCATAGCACACTGCAGCAGACGGATTTGCATACCGTGATGTCATTTAAACAGTCGGTCAGAATTGGCTGCGGCCCTCATCTCCATATGAAAACTGACAGGCAGTGCACCGGCCCTATGTCTCGATGGGTTCTTGAATTGTACAATAAAGTATAAAGGCAGATTTACGTTTAACCCCCTCATTGCAGAGTTTCTCTCATACACGCACTGAAATATGTACTGATGTTTTCACCCGTCCAACATCAATATTAATGATTTTTTTAAGTTTGTTTTGTTTTGCCCATCTCCAACCCTGGCGGCACTCACCCAAACTATAGTTAGTTTTTAGGGGGGTTTTCGTTCAAAAGATTTTGAAATTAGTAAAAAAACAAAGTCGATTGTCTTTTTAACACGCCAAAAGTTGTTTCGCCCAAATGGCCCCAAAAAAGTATTTTGTATTGAAATGTCAAGAAAGTGAACCAAAAGCAAATGTCGTTTTCCCCTTCACCCCCACATCTTATAAGCACCATAAACAAATATTTTGTGTATCTTGTTTTGCCATTAATCCCATGGCCCAAAATTTGCCCTTGAAATGAAATGCTCTTTCTTCCAATTGTCGCTGTCTCAATTTGAACGCTTACTATGTGTAGGAAGACTACAGCCGTCCGACAAGGCCTACCATTTTACAACTTAGACAAGCCACTGCATTAAATGAGGGCCAACACTTTTTTTTCTGTCTTCTTTAAACCTGACACAAGATGGGAAGAGGCCGTTGAAAAGCTGGAAGCCTACTTCGCAAAGCAAGTGTGGGTCTGTAGTGACCTCTATTGGTTGTATATGCAAAGCACACTATAAGGCACCAAAAAATCAAGAAAGCATATACAGCCAGCAGAAAGGAGAAGAGATCAGAACAGAACGCAGAATGGAAGGTAGAAGTGCATCTTCAAGGGTGCAATGGGAGGAGTTGCAGAGTAGGGAAGGTTGATTGATGAAGAAAAAAACCATAATGGAGCTGACTTTTACCAGAGTTGATCAGGGGATAGCGCGAACGCAGTCCCCCACTACCACAAATTATGCAGTCGAGTTTCCCGCATTTGGGGAAATCGCAGGGGTCAACACACCCGGAGTGCAATGGGTGAGCCTCGCCCTGGGTGAACCACCTTCGTGATCATGGTATCTCCCCTGCCAGGTAAGTATGAGTTGGACTAGGTCTCAGGAAGGCCACTGCTCGGGCACATCCCTGTCGGGTGAAGGAGGTTTGTTTACATGAGGCAGCAGAAGTGAACTCCCGGCTGGGGACAAAATACTGCAGGGAGGCCACGTTGACGTGGTAAGGCTGAAGGGTGACTATTCCTGAAGCACCCCCAAACTATACCCACAACTAGTGCAAATCATTCCCAGAGCACACTGCAGCAGACGGATTTGCATATTGTGATGTCATTCAAGCAGTCGGCATGAAACAGCTGGAGGCCTACTTTGAAATGCAAGTGAGTGTGGGTCCTGCAGCGACCTCTAATGGTTTTATTTGCAAAGCACACTACAAGGCACAAGAACAGTAAAAACATGGAAACATATGCGGCAAGCACACAGGAGAAGATATGAGAACAGAACGTAGAGTAAAAGGAAATAGCGCAGTTAAAGGGGTGCATGGAAAGGATTATGACTGAGGGAAAGAAACAAAAAGCTGACTTTTACCAGAGTTGATCAGGGGATAGCGCGAACGCAGTCCCCCACTACCACAAATTATGCAGTCGAGTTTCCCGCATTTGGGGAAATCACAGGGGTCAACACACCCGGAGTGCAATGGGTGAGCCTCGCCCTGGGTGAACCACCTTCGTGATCATGGTATCTCCCCTGCCAGGTAAGTATGAGTTGGACTAGGTCTCAGGAAGGCCACTGCTCGGGCACATCCCTGTCGGGTGAAGGAGGTTTGTTTACATGAGGCAGCAGAAGTGAAGTCCCGGCTGGGGACAAAATACTGCAGGAAGGCCACGTTGACTTGGTAAGGCTGAATGGTGACTATTCCTGAAGCACCCCCAAACTATACCCACAACTAGTGCAAATCATTCCCATAGCACACTGCAGCAGACGGATTTGCATACCGTGATGTCATTTAAACAGTCGGTCAGAATTGGCTGCGGCCCTCATCTCCATATGAAAACTGACAGGCAGTGCACCGGCCCTATGTCTCGATGGGTTCTTGAATTGTACAATAAAGTATAAAGGCAGATTTACGTTTAACCCCCTCATTGCAGAGTTTCTCTCATACACGCACTGAAATATGTACTGATGTTTTCACCCGTCCAACATCAATATTAATGATTTTTTTAAGTTTGTTTTGTTTTGCCCATCTCCAACCCTGGCGGCACTCACCCAAACTATAGTTAGTTTTTAGGGGGTTTTTCGTTCAAAAGATTTTGAAATTAGTAAAAAAACAAAGTCAATTGTCTTTTTAACACGCCAAAAGTTGTTTCGCCCAAATGGCCCCAAAAAAGTATTTTGTATTGAAATGTCAAGAAAGTGAACCAAAAGCAAATGTCGTTTTCCCCTTCACCCCCACATCTTATAAGCACCATAAACAAATATTTTGTGTATCTTGTTTTGCCATTAATCCCATGGCCCAAAATTTGCCCTTGAAATGAAATGCTCTTTCTTCCAATTGTCGCTGTCTCAATTTGAACGCTTACTATGTGTAGGAAGACTACAGCCGTCCGACAAGGCCTACCATTTTACAACTTAGACAAGCCACTGCATTAAATGAGGGCCAACACTTTTTTTTCTGTCTTCTTTAAACCTGACACAAGATGGGAAGAGGCCGTTGAAAAGCTGGAAGCCTACTTTGCAAAGCAAGTGTGGGTCTGTAGTGACCTCTATTGGTTGTATATGCAAAGCACACTATAAGGCACCAAAAAATCAAGAAAGCATATACAGCCAGCAGAAAGGAGAAGAGATCAGAACAGAACGCAGAATGGAAGGTAGAAGTGCATCTTCAAGGGTGCAATGGGAGGAGTTGCAGAGTAGGGAAGGTTGATTGATGAAGAAAAAAAACATAATGGAGCTGACTTTTACCAGAGTTGATCAGGGGATAGCGCGAACGCAGTCCCCCACTACCACAAATTATGCAGTCGAGTTTCCCGCATTTGGGGAAATCGCAGGGGTCAACACACCCGGAGTGCAATGGGTGAGCCTCGCCCTGGGTGAACCACCTTCGTGATCATGGTATCTCCCCTGCCAGGTAAGTATGAGTTGGACTAGGTCTCAGGAAGGCCACTGCTCGGGCACATCCCTGTCGGGTGAAGGAGGTTTGTTTACATGAGGCAGCAGAAGTGAAGTCCCGGCTGGGGACAAAATACTGCAGGAAGGCCACGTTGACTTGGTAAGGCTGAATGGTGACTATTCCTGAAGCACCCCCAAACTATACCCACAACTAGTGCAAATCATTCCCATAGCACACTGCAGCAGACGGATTTGCATACCGTGATGTCATTTAAACAGTCGGTCAGAATTGGCTGCGGCCCTCATCTCCATATGAAAACTGACAGGCAGTGCACCGGCCCTATGTCTCGATGGGTTCTTGAATTGTACAATAAAGTATAAAGGCAGATTTACGTTTAACCCCCTCATTGCAGAGTTTCTCTCATACACGCACTGAAATATGTACTGATGTTTTCACCCGTCCAACATCAATATTAATGATTTTTTTAAGTTTGTTTTGTTTTGCCCATCTCCAACCCTGGCGGCACTCACCCAAACTATAGTTAGTTTTTAGGGGGTTTTTCGTTCAAAAGATTTTGAAATTAGTAAAAAAACAAAGTCAATTGTCTTTTTAACACGCCAAAAGTTGTTTCGCCCAAATGGCCCCAAAAAAGTATTTTGTATTGAAATGTCAAGAAAGTGAACCAAAAGCAAATGTCGTTTTCCCCTTCACCCCCACATCTTATAAGCACCATAAACAAATATTTTGTGTATCTTGTTTTGCCATTAATCCCATGGCCCAAAATTTGCCCTTGAAATGAAATGCTCTTTCTTCCAATTGTCGCTGTCTCAATTTGAACGCTTACTATGTGTAGGAAGACTACAGCCGTCCGACAAGGCCTACCATTTTACAACTTAGACAAGCCACTGCATTAAATGAGGGCCAACACTTTTTTTTCTGTCTTCTTTAAACCTGACACAAGATGGGAAGAGGCTGTTGAAAAGCTGGAAGCCTACTTCGCAAAGCAAGTGTGGGTCTGTAGTGACCTCTATTGGTTGTATATGCAAAGCACACTATAAGGCACCAAAAAATCAAGAAAGCATATACAGCCAGCAGAAAGGAGAAGAGATCAGAACAGAACGCAGAATGGAAGGTAGAAGTGCATCTTCAAGGGTGCAATGGGAGGAGTTGCAGAGTAGGGAAGGTTGATTGATGAAGAAAAAAACCATAATGGAGCTGACTTTTACCAGAGTTGATCAGGGGATAGCGCGAACGCAGTCCCCCACTACCACAAATTATGCAGTCGAGTTTCCCGCATTTGGGGAAATCGCAGGGGTCAACACACCCGGAGTGCAATGGGTGAGCCTCGCCCTGGGTGAACCACCTTCGTGATCATGGTATCTCCCCTGCCAGGTAAGTATGAGTTGGACTAGGTCTCAGGAAGGCCACTGCTCGGGCACATCCCTGTCGGGTGAAGGAGGTTTGTTTACATGAGGCAGCAGAAGTGAACTCCCGGCTGGGGACAAAATACTGCAGGGAGGCCACGTTGACGTGGTAAGGCTGAAGGGTGACTATTCCTGAAGCACCCCCAAACTATACCCACAACTAGTGCAAATCATTCCCAGAGCACACTGCAGCAGACGGATTTGCATATTGTGATGTCATTCAAGCAGTCGGCATGAAACAGCTGGAGGCCTACTTTGAAATGCAAGTGAGTGTGGGTCCTGCAGCGACCTCTAATGGTTTTATTTGCAAAGCACACTACAAGGCACAAGAACAGTAAAAACATGGAAACATATGCGGCAAGCACACAGGAGAAGATATGAGAACAGAACGTAGAGTAAAAGGAAATAGCGCAGTTAAAGGGGTGCATGGAAAGGATTATGACTGAGGGAAAGAAACAAAAAGCTGACTTTTACCAGAGTTGATCAGGGGATAGCGCGAACGCAGTCCCCCACTACCACAAATTATGCAGTCGAGTTTCCCGCATTTGGGGAAATCGCAGGGGTCAACACACCCGGAGTGCAATGGGTGAGCCTCGCCCTGGGTGAACCACCTTCGTGATCATGGTATCTCCCCTGCCAGGTAAGTATGAGTTGGACTAGGTCTCAGGAAGGCCACTGCTCGGGCACATCCCTGTCGGGTGAAGGAGGTTTGTTTACATGAGGCAGCAGAAGTGAAGTCCCGGCTGGGGACAAAATACTGCAGGAAGGCCACGTTGACTTGGTAAGGCTGAATGGTGACTATTCCTGAAGCACCCCCAAACTATACCCACAACTAGTGCAAATCATTCCCATAGCACACTGCAGCAGACGGATTTGCATACCGTGATGTCATTTAAACAGTCGGTCAGAATTGGCTGCGGCCCTCATCTCCATATGAAAACTGACAGGCAGTGCACCGGCCCTATGTCTCGATGGGTTCTTGAATTGTACAATAAAGTATAAAGGCAGATTTACGTTTAACCCCCTCATTGCAGAGTTTCTCTCATACACGCACTGAAATATGTACTGATGTTTTCACCCGTCCAACATCAATATTAATGATTTTTTTAAGTTTGTTTTGTTTTGCCCATCTCCAACCCTGGCGGCACTCACCCAAACTATAGTTAGTTTTTAGGGGGTTTTTCGTTCAAAAGATTTTGAAATTAGTAAAAAAACAAAGTCAATTGTCTTTTTAACACGCCAAAAGTTGTTTCGCCCAAATGGCCCCAAAAAAGTATTTTGTATTGAAATGTCAAGAAAGTGAACCAAAAGCAAATGTCGTTTTCCCCTTCACCCCCACATCTTATAAGCACCATAAACAAATATTTTGTGTATCTTGTTTTGCCATTAATCCCATGGCCCAAAATTTGCCCTTGAAATGAAATGCTCTTTCTTCCAATTGTCGCTGTCTCAATTTGAACGCTTACTATGTGTAGGAAGACTACAGCCGTCCGACAAGGCCTACCATTTTACAACTTAGACAAGCCACTGCATTAAATGAGGGCCAACACTTTTTTTTCTGTCTTCTTTAAACCTGACACAAGATGGGAAGAGGCCGTTGAAAAGCTGGAAGCCTACTTCGCAAAGCAAGTGTGGGTCTGTAGTGACCTCTATTGGTTGTATATGCAAAGCACACTATAAGGCACCAAAAAATCAAGAAAGCATATACAGCCAGCAGAAAGGAGAAGAGATCAGAACAGAACGCAGAATGGAAGGTAGAAGTGCATCTTCAAGGGTGCAATGGGAGGAGTTGCAGAGTAGGGAAGGTTGATTGATGAAGAAAAAAACCATAATGGAGCTGACTTTTACCAGAGTTGATCAGGGGATAGCGCGAACGCAGTCCCCCACTACCACAAATTATGCAGTCGAGTTTCCCGCATTTGGGGAAATCGCAGGGGTCAACACACCCGGAGTGCAATGGGTGAGCCTCGCCCTGGGTGAACCACCTTCGTGATCATGGTATCTCCCCTGCCAGGTAAGTATGAGTTGGACTAGGTCTCAGGAAGGCCACTGCTCGGGCACATCCCTGTCGGGTGAAGGAGGTTTGTTTACATGAGGCAGCAGAAGTGAACTCCCGGCTGGGGACAAAATACTGCAGGGAGGCCACGTTGACGTGGTAAGGCTGAAGGGTGACTATTCCTGAAGCACCCCCAAACTATACCCACAACTAGTGCAAATCATTCCCAGAGCACACTGCAGCAGACGGATTTGCATATTGTGATGTCATTCAAGCAGTCGGCATGAAACAGCTGGAGGCCTACTTTGAAATGCAAGTGAGTGTGGGTCCTGCAGCGACCTCTAATGGTTTTATTTGCAAAGCACACTACAAGGCACAAGAACAGTAAAAACATGGAAACATATGCGGCAAGCACACAGGAGAAGATATGAGAACAGAACGTAGAGTAAAAGGAAATAGCGCAGTTAAAGGGGTGCATGGAAAGGATTATGACTGAGGGAAAGAAACAAAAAGCTGACTTTTACCAGAGTTGATCAGGGGATAGCGCGAACGCAGTCCCCCACTACCACAAATTATGCAGTCGAGTTTCCCGCATTTGGGGAAATCGCAGGGGTCAACACACCCGGAGTGCAATGGGTGAGCCTCGCCCTGGGTGAACCACCTTCGTGATCATGGTATCTCCCCTGCCAGGTAAGTATGAGTTGGACTAGGTCTCAGGAAGGCCACTGCTCGGGCACATCCCTGTCGGGTGAAGGAGGTTTGTTTACATGAGGCAGCAGAAGTGAAGTCCCGGCTGGGGACAAAATACTGCAGGAAGGCCACGTTGACTTGGTAAGGCTGAATGGTGACTATTCCTGAAGCACCCCCAAACTATACCCACAACTAGTGCAAATCATTCCCATAGCACACTGCAGCAGACGGATTTGCATACCGTGATGTCATTTAAACAGTCGGTCAGAATTGGCTGCGGCCCTCATCTCCATATGAAAACTGACAGGCAGTGCACCGGCCCTATGTCTCGATGGGTTCTTGAATTGTACAATAAAGTATAAAGGCAGATTTACGTTTAACCCCCTCATTGCAGAGTTTCTCTCATACACGCACTGAAATATGTACTGATGTTTTCACCCGTCCAACATCAATATTAATGATTTTTTTAAGTTTGTTTTGTTTTGCCCATCTCCAACCCTGGCGGCACTCACCCAAACTATAGTTAGTTTTTAGGGGGTTTTTCGTTCAAAAGATTTTGAAATTAGTAAAAAAACAAAGTCAATTGTCTTTTTAACACGCCAAAAGTTGTTTCGCCCAAATGGCCCCAAAAAAGTATTTTGTATTGAAATGTCAAGAAAGTGAACCAAAAGCAAATGTCGTTTTCCCCTTCACCCCCACATCTTATAAGCACCATAAACAAATATTTTGTGTATCTTGTTTTGCCATTAATCCCATGGCCCAAAATTTGCCCTTGAAATGAAATGCTCTTTCTTCCAATTGTCGCTGTCTCAATTTGAACGCTTACTATGTGTAGGAAGACTACAGCCGTCCGACAAGGCCTACCATTTTACAACTTAGACAAGCCACTGCATTAAATGAGGGCCAACACTTTTTTTTCTGTCTTCTTTAAACCTGACACAAGATGGGAAGAGGCCGTTGAAAAGCTGGAAGCCTACTTCGCAAAGCAAGTGTGGGTCTGTAGTGACCTCTATTGGTTGTATATGCAAAGCACACTATAAGGCACCAAAAAATCAAGAAAGCATATACAGCCAGCAGAAAGGAGAAGAGATCAGAACAGAACGCAGAATGGAAGGTAGAAGTGCATCTTCAAGGGTGCAATGGGAGGAGTTGCAGAGTAGGGAAGGTTGATTGATGAAGAAAAAAACCATAATGGAGCTGACTTTTACCAGAGTTGATCAGGGGATAGCGCGAACGCAGTCCCCCACTACCACAAATTATGCAGTCGAGTTTCCCGCATTTGGGGAAATCGCAGGGGTCAACACACCCGGAGTGCAATGGGTGAGCCTCGCCCTGGGTGAACCACCTTCGTGATCATGGTATCTCCCCTGCCAGGTAAGTATGAGTTGGACTAGGTCTCAGGAAGGCCACTGCTCGGGCACATCCCTGTCGGGTGAAGGAGGTTTGTTTACATGAGGCAGCAGAAGTGAACTCCCGGCTGGGGACAAAATACTGCAGGGAGGCCACGTTGACGTGGTAAGGCTGAAGGGTGACTATTCCTGAAGCACCCCCAAACTATACCCACAACTAGTGCAAATCATTCCCAGAGCACACTGCAGCAGATGGATTTGCATATTGTGATGTCATTCAAGCAGTCGGCATGAAACAGCTGGAGGCCTACTTTGAAATGCAAGTGAGTGTGGGTCCTGCAGCGACCTCTAATGGTTTTATTTGCAAAGCACACTACAAGGCACAAGAACAGTAAAAACATGGAAACATATGCGGCAAGCACACAGGAGAAGATATGAGAACAGAACGTAGAGTAAAAGGAAATAGCGCAGTTAAAGGGGTGCATGGAAAGGATTATGACTGAGGGAAAGAAACAAAAAGCTGACTTTTACCAGAGTTGATCAGGGGATAGCGCGAACGCAGTCCCCCACTACCACAAATTATGCAGTCGAGTTTCCCGCATTTGGGGAAATCGCAGGGGTCAACACACCCGGAGTGCAATGGGTGAGCCTCGCCCTGGGTGAACCACCTTCGTGATCATGGTATCTCCCCTGCCAGGTAAGTATGAGTTGGACTAGGTCTCAGGAAGGCCACTGCTCGGGCACATCCCTGTCGGGTGAAGGAGGTTTGTTTACATGAGGCAGCAGAAGTGAAGTCCCGGCTGGGGACAAAATACTGCAGGAAGGCCACGTTGACTTGGTAAGGCTGAATGGTGACTATTCCTGAAGCACCCCCAAACTATACCCACAACTAGTGCAAATCATTCCCATAGCACACTGCAGCAGACGGATTTGCATACCGTGATGTCATTTAAACAGTCGGTCAGAATTGGCTGCGGCCCTCATCTCCATATGAAAACTGACAGGCAGTGCACCGGCCCTATGTCTCGATGGGTTCTTGAATTGTACAATAAAGTATAAAGGCAGATTTACGTTTAACCCCCTCATTGCAGAGTTTCTCTCATACACGCACTGAAATATGTACTGATGTTTTCACCCGTCCAACATCAATATTAATGATTTTTTTAAGTTTGTTTTGTTTTGCCCATCTCCAACCCTGGCGGCACTCACCCAAACTATAGTTAGTTTTTAGGGGGTTTTTCGTTCAAAAGATTTTGAAATTAGTAAAAAAACAAAGTCAATTGTCTTTTTAACACGCCAAAAGTTGTTTCGCCCAAATGGCCCCAAAAAAGTATTTTGTATTGAAATGTCAAGAAAGTGAACCAAAAGCAAATGTCGTTTTCCCCTTCACCCCCACATCTTATAAGCACCATAAACAAATATTTTGTGTATCTTGTTTTGCCATTAATCCCATGGCCCAAAATTTGCCCTTGAAATGAAATGCTCTTTCTTCCAATTGTCGCTGTCTCAATTTGAACGCTTACTATGTGTAGGAAGACTACAGCCGTCCGACAAGGCCTACCATTTTACAACTTAGACAAGCCACTGCATTAAATGAGGGCCAACACTTTTTTTTCTGTCTTCTTTAAACCTGACACAAGATGGGAAGAGGCCGTTGAAAAGCTGGAAGCCTACTTCGCAAAGCAAGTGTGGGTCTGTAGTGACCTCTATTGGTTGTATATGCAAAGCACACTATAAGGCACCAAAAAATCAAGAAAGCATATACAGCCAGCAGAAAGGAGAAGAGATCAGAACAGAACGCAGAATGGAAGGTAGAAGTGCATCTTCAAGGGTGCAATGGGAGGAGTTGCAGAGTAGGGAAGGTTGATTGATGAAGAAAAAAACCATAATGGAGCTGACTTTTACCAGAGTTGATCAGGGGATAGCGCGAACGCAGTCCCCCACTACCACAAATTATGCAGTCGAGTTTCCCGCATTTGGGGAAATCGCAGGGGTCAACACACCCGGAGTGCAATGGGTGAGCCTCGCCCTGGGTGAACCACCTTCGTGATCATGGTATCTCCCCTGCCAGGTAAGTATGAGTTGGACTAGGTCTCAGGAAGGCCACTGCTCGGGCACATCCCTGTCGGGTGAAGGAGGTTTGTTTACATGAGGCAGCAGAAGTGAACTCCCGGCTGGGGACAAAATACTGCAGGGAGGCCACGTTGACGTGGTAAGGCTGAAGGGTGACTATTCCTGAAGCACCCCCAAACTATACCCACAACTAGTGCAAATCATTCCCAGAGCACACTGCAGCAGACGGATTTGCATATTGTGATGTCATTCAAGCAGTCGGCATGAAACAGCTGGAGGCCTACTTTGAAATGCAAGTGAGTGTGGGTCCTGCAGCGACCTCTAATGGTTTTATTTGCAAAGCACACTACAAGGCACAAGAACAGTAAAAACATGGAAACATATGCGGCAAGCACACAGGAGAAGATATGAGAACAGAACGTAGAGTAAAAGGAAATAGCGCAGTTAAAGGGGTGCATGGAAAGGATTATGACTGAGGGAAAGAAACAAAAAGCTGACTTTTACCAGAGTTGATCAGGGGATAGCGCGAACGCAGTCCCCCACTACCACAAATTATGCAGTCGAGTTTCCCGCATTTGGGGAAATCGCAGGGGTCAACACACCCGGAGTGCAATGGGTGAGCCTCGCCCTGGGTGAACCACCTTCGTGATCATGGTATCTCCCCTGCCAGGTAAGTATGAGTTGGACTAGGTCTCAGGAAGGCCACTGCTCGGGCACATCCCTGTCGGGTGAAGGAGGTTTGTTTACATGAGGCAGCAGAAGTGAAGTCCCGGCTGGGGACAAAATACTGCAGGAAGGCCACGTTGACTTGGTAAGGCTGAATGGTGACTATTCCTGAAGCACCCCCAAACTATACCCACAACTAGTGCAAATCATTCCCATAGCACACTGCAGCAGACGGATTTGCATACCGTGATGTCATTTAAACAGTCGGTCAGAATTGGCTGCGGCCCTCATCTCCATATGAAAACTGACAGGCAGTGCACCGGCCCTATGTCTCGATGGGTTCTTGAATTGTACAATAAAGTATAAAGGCAGATTTACGTTTAACCCCCTCATTGCAGAGTTTCTCTCATACACGCACTGAAATATGTACTGATGTTTTCACCCGTCCAACATCAATATTAATGATTTTTTTAAGTTTGTTTTGCCCGTCTCCAACCCTGGCGGCACTCACCCAAACTATAGTTAGTTTTTAGGGGGTTTTTCGTTCAAAAGATTTTGAAATTAGTAAAAAAACAAAGTCAATTGTCTTTTTAACACGCCAAAAGTTGTTTCGCCCAAATGGCCCCAAAAAAGTATTTTGTATTGAAATGTCAAGAAAGTGAACCAAAAGCAAATGTCGTTTTCCCCTTCACCCCCACATCTTATAAGCACCATAAACAAATATTTTGTGTATCTTGTTTTGCCATTAATCCCATGGCCCAAAATTTGCCCTTGAAATGAAATGCTCTTTCTTCCAATTGTCGCTGTCTCAATTTGAACGCTTACTATGTGTAGGAAGACTACAGCCGTCCGACAAGGCCTACCATTTTACAACTTAGACAAGCCACTGCATTAAATGAGGGCCAACACTTTTTTTTCTGTCTTCTTTAAACCTGACACAAGATGGGAAGAGGCCGTTGAAAAGCTGGAAGCCTACTTCGCAAAGCAAGTGTGGGTCTGTAGTGACCTCTATTGGTTGTATATGCAAAGCACACTATAAGGCACCAAAAAATCAAGAAAGCATATACAGCCAGCAGAAAGGAGAAGAGATCAGAACAGAACGCAGAATGGAAGGTAGAAGTGCATCTTCAAGGGTGCAATGGGAGGAGTTGCAGAGTAGGGAAGGTTGATTGATGAAGAAAAAAACCATAATGGAGCTGACTTTTACCAGAGTTGATCAGGGGATAGCGCGAACGCAGTCCCCCACTACCACAAATTATGCAGTCGAGTTTCCTGCATTTGGGGAAATCGCAGGGGTCAACACACCCGGAGTGCAATGGGTGAGCCTCGCCCTGGGTGAACCACCTTCGTGATCATGGTATCTCCCCTGCCAGGTAAGTATGAGTTGGACTAGGTCTCAGGAAGGCCACTGCTCGGGCACATCCCTGTCGGGTGAAGGAGGTTTGTTTACATGAGGCAGCAGAAGTGAACTCCCGGCTGGGGACAAAATACTGCAGGGAGGCCACGTTGACGTGGTAAGGCTGAAGGGTGACTATTCCTGAAGCACCCCCAAACTATACCCACAACTAGTGCAAATCATTCCCAGAGCACACTGCAGCAGACGGATTTGCATATTGTGATGTCATTCAAGCAGTCGGCATGAAACAGCTGGAGGCCTACTTTGAAATGCAAGTGAGTGTGGGTCCTGCAGCAACCTCTAATGGTTTTATTTGCAAAGCACACTACAAGGCACAAGAACAGTAAAAACATGGAAACATATGCGGCAAGCACACAGGAGAAGATATGAGAACAGAACGTAGAGTAAAAGGAAATAGCGCAGTTAAAGGGGTGCATGGAAAGGATTATGACTGAGGGAAAGAAACAAAAAGCTGACTTTTACCAGAGTTGATCAGGGGATAGCGCGAACGCAGTCCCCCACTACCACAAATTATGCAGTCGAGTTTCCCGCATTTGGGGAAATCGCAGGGGTCAACACACCCGGAGTGCAATGGGTGAGCCTCGCCCTGGGTGAACCACCTTCGTGATCATGGTATCTCCCCTGCCAGGTAAGTATGAGTTGGACTAGGTCTCAGGAAGGCCACTGCTCGGGCACATCCCTGTCGGGTGAAGGAGGTTTGTTTACATGAGGCAGCAGAAGTGAAGTCCCGGCTGGGGACAAAATACTGCAGGAAGGCCACGTTGACTTGGTAAGGCTGAATGGTGACTATTCCTGAAGCACCCCCAAACTATACCCACAACTAGTGCAAATCATTCCCATAGCACACTGCAGCAGACGGATTTGCATACCGTGATGTCATTTAAACAGTCGGTCAGAATTGGCTGCGGCCCTCATCTCCATATGAAAACTGACAGGCAGTGCACCGGCCCTATGTCTCGATGGGTTCTTGAATTGTACAATAAAGTATAAAGGCAGATTTACGTTTAACCCCCTCATTGCAGAGTTTCTCTCATACACGCACTGAAATATGTACTGATGTTTTCACCCGTCCAACATCAATATTAATGATTTTTTTAAGTTTGTTTTGTTTTGCCCATCTCCAACCCTGGCGGCACTCACCCAAACTATAGTTAGTTTTTAGGGGGTTTTTCGTTCAAAAGATTTTGAAATTAGTAAAAAAACAAAGTCAATTGTCTTTTTAACACGCCAAAAGTTGTTTCGCCCAAATGGCCCCAAAAAAGTATTTTGTATTGAAATGTCAAGAAAGTGAACCAAAAGCAAATGTCGTTTTCCCCTTCACCCCCACATCTTATAAGCACCATAAACAAATATTTTGTGTATCTTGTTTTGCCATTAATCCCATGGCCCAAAATTTGCCCTTGAAATGAAATGCTCTTTCTTCCAATTGTCGCTGTCTCAATTTGAACGCTTACTATGTGTAGGAAGACTACAGCCGTCCGACAAGGCCTACCATTTTACAACTTAGACAAGCCACTGCATTAAATGAGGGCCAACACTTTTTTTTCTGTCTTCTTTAAACCTGACACAAGATGGGAAGAGGCCGTTGAAAAGCTGGAAGCCTACTTCGCAAAGCAAGTGTGGGTCTGTAGTGACCTCTATTGGTTGTATATGCAAAGCACACTATAAGGCACCAAAAAATCAAGAAAGCATATACAGCCAGCAGAAAGGAGAAGAGATCAGAACAGAACGCAGAATGGAAGGTAGAAGTGCATCTTCAAGGGTGCAATGGGAGGAGTTGCAGAGTAGGGAAGGTTGATTGATGAAGAAAAAAACCATAATGGAGCTGACTTTTACCAGAGTTGATCAGGGGATAGCGCGAACGCAGTCCCCCACTACCACAAATTATGCAGTCGAGTTTCCCGCATTTGGGGAAATCGCAGGGGTCAACACACCCGGAGTGCAATGGGTGAGCCTCGCCCTGGGTGAACCACCTTCGTGATCATGGTATCTCCCCTGCCAGGTAAGTATGAGTTGGACTAGGTCTCAGGAAGGCCACTGCTCGGGCACATCCCTGTCGGGTGAAGGAGGTTTGTTTACATGAGGCAGCAGAAGTGAACTCCCGGCTGGGGACAAAATACTGCAGGGAGGCCACGTTGACGTGGTAAGGCTGAAGGGTGACTATTCCTGAAGCACCCCCAAACTATACCCACAACTAGTGCAAATCATTCCCAGAGCACACTGCAGCAGATGGATTTGCATATTGTGATGTCATTCAAGCAGTCGGCATGAAACAGCTGGAGGCCTACTTTGAAATGCAAGTGAGTGTGGGTCCTGCAGCGACCTCTAATGGTTTTATTTGCAAAGCACACTACAAGGCACAAGAACAGTAAAAACATGGAAACATATGCGGCAAGCACACAGGAGAAGATATGAGAACAGAACGTAGAGTAAAAGGAAATAGCGCAGTTAAAGGGGTGCATGGAAAGGATTATGACTGAGGGAAAGAAACAAAAAGCTGACTTTTACCAGAGTTGATCAGGGGATAGCGCGAACGCAGTCCCCCACTACCACAAATTATGCAGTCGAGTTTCCCGCATTTGGGGAAATCGCAGGGGTCAACACACCCGGAGTGCAATGGGTGAGCCTCGCCCTGGGTGAACCACCTTCGTGATCATGGTATCTCCCCTGCCAGGTAAGTATGAGTTGGACTAGGTCTCAGGAAGGCCACTGCTCGGGCACATCCCTGTCGGGTGAAGGAGGTTTGTTTACATGAGGCAGCAGAAGTGAAGTCCCGGCTGGGGACAAAATACTGCAGGAAGGCCACGTTGACTTGGTAAGGCTGAATGGTGACTATTCCTGAAGCACCCCCAAACTATACCCACAACTAGTGCAAATCATTCCCATAGCACACTGCAGCAGACGGATTTGCATACCGTGATGTCATTTAAACAGTCGGTCAGAATTGGCTGCGGCCCTCATCTCCATATGAAAACTGACAGGCAGTGCACCGGCCCTATGTCTCGATGGGTTCTTGAATTGTACAATAAAGTATAAAGGCAGATTTACGTTTAACCCCCTCATTGCAGAGTTTCTCTCATACACGCACTGAAATATGTACTGATGTTTTCACCCGTCCAACATCAATATTAATGATTTTTTTAAGTTTGTTTTGTTTTGCCCATCTCCAACCCTGGCGGCACTCACCCAAACTATAGTTAGTTTTTAGGGGGGTTTTCGTTCAAAAGATTTTGAAATTAGTAAAAAAACAAAGTCAATTGTCTTTTTAACACGCCAAAAGTTGTTTCGCCCAAATGGCCCCAAAAAAGTATTTTGTATTGAAATGTCAAGAAAGTGAACCAAAAGCAAATGTCGTTTTCCCCTTCACCCCCACATCTTATAAGCACCATAAACAAATATTTTGTGTATCTTGTTTTGCCATTAATCCCATGGCCCAAAATTTGCCCTTGAAATGAAATGCTCTTTCTTCCAATTGTCGCTGTCTCAATTTGAACGCTTACTATGTGTAGGAAGACTACAGCCATCCGACAAGGCCTACCATTTTACAACTTAGACAAGCCACTGCATTAAATGAGGGCCAACACTTTTTTTTCTGTCTTCTTTAAACCTGACACAAGATGGGAAGAGGCCGTTGAAAAGCTGGAAGCCTACTTCGCAAAGCAAGTGTGGGTCTGTAGTGACCTCTATTGGTTGTATATGCAAAGCACACTATAAGGCACCAAAAAATCAAGAAAGCATATACAGCCAGCAGAAAGGAGAAGAGATCAGAACAGAACGCAGAATGGAAGGTAGAAGTGCATCTTCAAGGGTGCAATGGGAGGAGTTGCAGAGTAGGGAAGGTTGATTGATGAAGAAAAAAACCATAATGGAGCTGACTTTTACCAGAGTTGATCAGGGGATAGCGCGAACGCAGTCCCCCACTACCACAAATTATGCAGTCGAGTTTCCCGCATTTGGGGAAATCGCAGGGGTCAACACACCCGGAGTGCAATGGGTGAGCCTCGCCCTGGGTGAACCACCTTCGTGATCATGGTATCTCCCCTGCCAGGTAAGTATGAGTTGGACTAGGTCTCAGGAAGGCCACTGCTCGGGCACATCCCTGTCGGGTGAAGGAGGTTTGTTTACATGAGGCAGCAGAAGTGAACTCCCGGCTGGGGACAAAATACTGCAGGGAGGCCACGTTGACGTGGTAAGGCTGAAGGGTGACTATTCCTGAAGCACCCCCAAACTATACCCACAACTAGTGCAAATCATTCCCAGAGCACACTGCAGCAGACGGATTTGCATATTGTGATGTCATTCAAGCAGTCGGCATGAAACAGCTGGAGGCCTACTTTGAAATGCAAGTGAGTGTGGGTCCTGCAGCGACCTCTAATGGTTTTATTTGCAAAGCACACTACAAGGCACAAGAACAGTAAAAACATGGAAACATATGCGGCAAGCACACAGGAGAAGATATGAGAACAGAACGTAGAGTAAAAGGAAATAGCGCAGTTAAAGGGGTGCATGGAAAGGATTATGACTGAGGGAAAGAAACAAAAAGCTGACTTTTACCAGAGTTGATCAGGGGATAGCGCGAACGCAGTCCCCCACTACCACAAATTATGCAGTCGAGTTTCCCGCATTTGGGGAAATCGCAGGGGTCAACACACCCGGAGTGCAATGGGTGAGCCTCGCCCTGGGTGAACCACCTTCGTGATCATGGTATCTCCCCTGCCAGGTAAGTATGAGTTGGACTAGGTCTCAGGAAGGCCACTGCTCGGGCACATCCCTGTCGGGTGAAGGAGGTTTGTTTACATGAGGCAGCAGAAGTGAAGTCCCGGCTGGGGACAAAATACTGCAGGAAGGCCACGTTGACTTGGTAAGGCTGAATGGTGACTATTCCTGAAGCACCCCCAAACTATACCCACAACTAGTGCAAATCATTCCCATAGCACACTGCAGCAGACGGATTTGCATACCGTGATGTCATTTAAACAGTCGGTCAGAATTGGCTGCGGCCCTCATCTCCATATGAAAACTGACAGGCAGTGCACCGGCCCTATGTCTCGATGGGTTCTTGAATTGTACAATAAAGTATAAAGGCAGATTTACGTTTAACCCCCTCATTGCAGAGTTTCTCTCATACACGCACTGAAATATGTACTGATGTTTTCACCCGTCCAACATCAATATTAATGATTTTTTTAAGTTTGTTTTGTTTTGCCCATCTCCAACCCTGGCGGCACTCACCCAAACTATAGTTAGTTTTTAGGGGTTTTTTCGTTCAAAAGATTTTGAAATTAGTAAAAAAACAAAGTCAATTGTCTTTTTAACACGCCAAAAGTTGTTTCGCCCAAATGGCCCCAAAAAAGTATTTTGTATTGAAATGTCAAGAAAGTGAACCAAAAGCAAATGTCGTTTTCCCCTTCACCCCCACATCTTATAAGCACCATAAACAAATATTTTGTGTATCTTGTTTTGCCATTAATCCCATGGCCCAAAATTTGCCCTTGAAATGAAATGCTCTTTCTTCCAATTGTCGCTGTCTCAATTTGAACGCTTACTATGTGTAGGAAGACTACAGCCGTCCGACAAGGCCTACCATTTTACAACTTAGACAAGCCACTGCATTAAATGAGGGCCAACACTTTTTTTTCTGTCTTCTTTAAACCTGACACAAGATGGGAAGAGGCCGTTGAAAAGCTGGAAGCCTACTTCGCAAAGCAAGTGTGGGTCTGTAGTGACCTCTATTGGTTGTATATGCAAAGCACACTATAAGGCACCAAAAAATCAAGAAAGCATATACAGCCAGCAGAAAGGAGAAGAGATCAGAACAGAACGCAGAATGGAAGGTAGAAGTGCATCTTCAAGGGTGCAATGGGAGGAGTTGCAGAGTAGGGAAGGTTGATTGATGAAGAAAAAAACCATAATGGAGCTGACTTTTACCAGAGTTGATCAGGGGATAGCGCGAACGCAGTCCCCCACTACCACAAATTATGCAGTCGAGTTTCCCGCATTTGGGGAAATCGCAGGGGTCAACACACCCGGAGTGCAATGGGTGAGCCTCGCCCTGGGTGAACCACCTTCGTGATCATGGTATCTCCCCTGCCAGGTAAGTATGAGTTGGACTAGGTCTCAGGAAGGCCACTGCTCGGGCACATCCCTGTCGGGTGAAGGAGGTTTGTTTACATGAGGCAGCAGAAGTGAACTCCCGGCTGGGGACAAAATACTGCAGGGAGGCCACGTTGACGTGGTAAGGCTGAAGGGTGACTATTCCTGAAGCACCCCCAAACTATACCCACAACTAGTGCAAATCATTCCCAGAGCACACTGCAGCAGACGGATTTGCATATTGTGATGTCATTCAAGCAGTCGGCATGAAACAGCTGGAGGCCTACTTTGAAATGCAAGTGAGTGTGGGTCCTGCAGCGACCTCTAATGGTTTTATTTGCAAAGCACACTACAAGGCACAAGAACAGTAAAAACATGGAAACATATGCGGCAAGCACACAGGAGAAGATATGAGAACAGAACGTAGAGTAAAAGGAAATAGCGCAGTTAAAGGGGTGCATGGAAAGGATTATGACTGAGGGAAAGAAACAAAAAGCTGACTTTTACCAGAGTTGATCAGGGGATAGCGCGAACGCAGTCCCCCACTACCACAAATTATGCAGTCGAGTTTCCCGCATTTGGGGAAATCGCAGGGGTCAACACACCCGGAGTGCAATGGGTGAGCCTCGCCCTGGGTGAACCACCTTCGTGATCATGGTATCTCCCCTGCCAGGTAAGTATGAGTTGGACTAGGTCTCAGGAAGGCCACTGCTCGGGCACATCCCTGTCGGGTGAAGGAGGTTTGTTTACATGAGGCAGCAGAAGTGAAGTCCCGGCTGGGGACAAAATACTGCAGGAAGGCCACGTTGACTTGGTAAGGCTGAATGGTGACTATTCCTGAAGCACCCCCAAACTATACCCACAACTAGTGCAAATCATTCCCATAGCACACTGCAGCAGACGGATTTGCATACCGTGATGTCATTTAAACAGTCGGTCAGAATTGGCTGCGGCCCTCATCTCCATATGAAAACTGACAGGCAGTGCACCGGCCCTATGTCTCGATGGGTTCTTGAATTGTACAATAAAGTATAAAGGCAGATTTACGTTTAACCCCCTCATTGCAGAGTTTCTCTCATACACGCACTGAAATATGTACTGATGTTTTCACCCGTCCAACATCAATATTAATGATTTTTTTAAGTTTGTTTTGCCCGTCTCCAACCCTGGCGGCACTCACCCAAACTATAGTTAGTTTTTAGGGGGTTTTTCGTTCAAAAGATTTTGAAATTAGTAAAAAAACAAAGTCAATTGTCTTTTTAACACGCCAAAAGTTGTTTCGCCCAAATGGCCCCAAAAAAGTATTTTGTATTGAAATGTCAAGAAAGTGAACCAAAAGCAAATGTCGTTTTCCCCTTCACCCCCACATCTTATAAGCACCATAAACAAATATTTTGTGTATCTTGTTTTGCCATTAATCCCATGGCCCAAAATTTGCCCTTGAAATGAAATGCTCTTTCTTCCAATTGTCGCTGTCTCAATTTGAACGCTTACTATGTGTAGGAAGACTACAGCCGTCCGACAAGGCCTACCATTTTACAACTTAGACAAGCCACTGCATTAAATGAGGGCCAACACTTTTTTTTCTGTCTTCTTTAAACCTGACACAAGATGGGAAGAGGCCGTTGAAAAGCTGGAAGCCTACTTCGCAAAGCAAGTGTGGGTCTGTAGTGACCTCTATTGGTTGTATATGCAAAGCACACTATAAGGCACCAAAAAATCAAGAAAGCATATACAGCCAGCAGAAAGGAGAAGAGATCAGAACAGAACGCAGAATGGAAGGTAGAAGTGCATCTTCAAGGGTGCAATGGGAGGAGTTGCAGAGTAGGGAAGGTTGATTGATGAAGAAAAAAACCATAATGGAGCTGACTTTTACCAGAGTTGATCAGGGGATAGCGCGAACGCAGTCCCCCACTACCACAAATTATGCAGTCGAGTTTCCTGCATTTGGGGAAATCGCAGGGGTCAACACACCCGGAGTGCAATGGGTGAGCCTCGCCCTGGGTGAACCACCTTCGTGATCATGGTATCTCCCCTGCCAGGTAAGTATGAGTTGGACTAGGTCTCAGGAAGGCCACTGCTCGGGCACATCCCTGTCGGGTGAAGGAGGTTTGTTTACATGAGGCAGCAGAAGTGAACTCCCGGCTGGGGACAAAATACTGCAGGGAGGCCACGTTGACGTGGTAAGGCTGAAGGGTGACTATTCCTGAAGCACCCCCAAACTATACCCACAACTAGTGCAAATCATTCCCAGAGCACACTGCAGCAGACGGATTTGCATATTGTGATGTCATTCAAGCAGTCGGCATGAAACAGCTGGAGGCCTACTTTGAAATGCAAGTGAGTGTGGGTCCTGCAGCAACCTCTAATGGTTTTATTTGCAAAGCACACTACAAGGCACAAGAACAGTAAAAACATGGAAACATATGCGGCAAGCACACAGGAGAAGATATGAGAACAGAACGTAGAGTAAAAGGAAATAGCGCAGTTAAAGGGGTGCATGGAAAGGATTATGACTGAGGGAAAGAAACAAAAAGCTGACTTTTACCAGAGTTGATCAGGGGATAGCGCGAACGCAGTCCCCCACTACCACAAATTATGCAGTCGAGTTTCCCGCATTTGGGGAAATCGCAGGGGTCAACACACCCGGAGTGCAATGGGTGAGCCTCGCCCTGGGTGAACCACCTTCGTGATCATGGTATCTCCCCTGCCAGGTAAGTATGAGTTGGACTAGGTCTCAGGAAGGCCACTGCTCGGGCACATCCCTGTTGGGTGAAGGAGGTTTGTTTACATGAGGCAGCAGAAGTGAAGTCCCGGCTGGGGACAAAATACTGCAGGAAGGCCACGTTGACTTGGTAAGGCTGAATGGTGACTATTCCTGAAGCACCCCCAAACTATACCCACAACTAGTGCAAATCATTCCCATAGCACACTGCAGCAGACGGATTTGCATACCGTGATGTCATTTAAACAGTCGGTCAGAATTGGCTGCGGCCCTCATCTCCATATGAAAACTGACAGGCAGTGCACCGGCCCTATGTCTCGATGGGTTCTTGAATGGTACAATAAAGTATAAAGGCAGATTTACGTTTAACCCCCTCATTGCAGAGTTTCTCTCATACACGCACTGAAATATGTACTGATGTTTTCACCCGTCCAACATCAATATTAATGATTTTTTTAAGTTTGTTTTGTTTTGCCCGTCTCCAACCCTGGCGGCACTCACCCAAACTATAGTTAGTTTTTAGGGGGTTTTTCGTTCAAAAGATTTTGAAATTAGTAAAAAAACAAAGTCAATTGTCTTTTTAACACGCCAAAAGTTGTTTCGCCCAAATGGCCCCAAAAAAGTATTTTGTATTGAAATGTCAAGAAAGTGAACCAAAAGCAAATGTCGTTTTCCCCTTCACCCCCACATCTTATAAGCACCATAAACAAATATTTTGTGTATCTTGTTTTGCCATTAATCCCATGGCCCAAAATTTGCCCTTGAAATGAAATGCTCTTTCTTCCAATTGTCGCTGTCTCAATTTGAACGCTTACTATGTGTAGGAAGACTACAGCCGTCCGACAAGGCCTACCATTTTACAACTTAGACAAGCCACTGCATTAAATGAGGGCCAACACTTTTTTTTCTGTCTTCTTTAAACCTGACACAAGATGGGAAGAGGCCGTTGAAAAGCTGGAAGCCTACTTCGCAAAGCAAGTGTGGGTCTGTAGTGACCTCTATTGGTTGTATATGCAAAGCACACTATAAGGCACCAAAAAATCAAGAAAGCATATACAGCCAGCAGAAAGGAGAAGAGATCAGAACAGAACGCAGAATGGAAGGTAGAAGTGCATCTTCAAGGGTGCAATGGGAGGAGTTGCAGAGTAGGGAAGGTTGATTGATGAAGAAAAAAACCATAATGGAGCTGACTTTTACCAGAGTTGATCAGGGGATAGCGCGAACGCAGTCCCCCACTACCACAAATTATGCAGTCGAGTTTCCCGCATTTGGGGAAATCGCAGGGGTCAACACACCCGGAGTGCAATGGGTGAGCCTCGCCCTGGGTGAACCACCTTCGTGATCATGGTATCTCCCCTGCCAGGTAAGTATGAGTTGGACTAGGTCTCAGGAAGGCCACTGCTCGGGCACATCCCTGTCGGGTGAAGGAGGTTTGTTTACATGAGGCAGCAGAAGTGAACTCCCGGCTGGGGACAAAATACTGCAGGGAGGCCACGTTGACGTGGTAAGGCTGAAGGGTGACTATTTCTGAAGCACCCCCAAACTATACCCACAACTAGTGCAAATCATTCCCAGAGCACACTGCAGCAGACGGATTTGCATATTGTGATGTCATTCAAGCAGTCGGCATGAAACAGCTGGAGGCCTACTTTGAAATGCAAGTGAGTGTGGGTCCTGCAGCGACCTCTAATGGTTTTATTTGCAAAGCACACTACAAGGCACAAGAACAGTAAAAACATGGAAACATATGCGGCAAGCACACAGGAGAAGATATGAGAACAGAACGTAGAGTAAAAGGAAATAGCGCAGTTAAAGGGGTGCATGGAAAGGATTATGACTGAGGGAAAGAAACAAAAAGCTGACTTTTACCAGAGTTGATCAGGGGATAGCGCGAACGCAGTCCCCCACTACCACAAATTATGCAGTCGAGTTTCCCGCATTTGGGGAAATCGCAGGGGTCAACACACCCGGAGTGCAATGGGTGAGCCTCGCCCTGGGTGAACCACCTTCGTGATCATGGTATCTCCCCTGCCAGGTAAGTATGAGTTGGACTAGGTCTCAGGAAGGCCACTGCTCGGGCACATCCCTGTCGGGTGAAGGAGGTTTGTTTACATGAGGCAGCAGAAGTGAAGTCCCGGCTGGGGACAAAATACTGCAGGAAGGCCACGTTGACTTGGTAAGGCTGAATGGTGACTATTCCTGAAGCACCCCCAAACTATACCCACAACTAGTGCAAATCATTCCCATAGCACACTGCAGCAGACGGATTTGCATACCGTGATGTCATTTAAACAGTCGGTCAGAATTGGCTGCGGCCCTCATCTCCATATGAAAACTGACAGGCAGTGCACCGGCCCTATGTCTCGATGGGTTCTTGAATTGTACAATAAAGTATAAAGGCAGATTTACGTTTAACCCCCTCATTGCAGAGTTTCTCTCATACACGCACTGAAATATGTACTGATGTTTTCACCCGTCCAACATCAATATTAATGATTTTTTTAAGTTTGTTTTGTTTTGCCCATCTCCAACCCTGGCGGCACTCACCCAAACTATAGTTAGTTTTTAGGGGGTTTTTCGTTCAAAAGATTTTGAAATTAGTAAAAAAACAAAGTCAATTGTCTTTTTAACACGCCAAAAGTTGTTTCGCCCAAATGGCCCCAAAAAAGTATTTTGTATTGAAATGTCAAGAAAGTGAACCAAAAGCAAATGTCGTTTTCCCCTTCACCCCCACATCTTATAAGCACCATAAACAAATATTTTGTGTATCTTGTTTTGCCATTAATCCCATGGCCCAAAATTTGCCCTTGAAATGAAATGCTCTTTCTTCCAATTGTCGCTGTCTCAATTTGAACGCTTACTATGTGTAGGAAGACTACAGCCGTCCGACAAGGCCTACCATTTTACAACTTAGACAAGCCACTGCATTAAATGAGGGCCAACACTTTTTTTTCTGTCTTCTTTAAACCTGACACAAGATGGGAAGAGGCCGTTGAAAAGCTGGAAGCCTACTTCGCAAAGCAAGTGTGGGTCTGTAGTGACCTCTATTGGTTGTATATGCAAAGCACACTATAAGGCACCAAAAAATCAAGAAAGCATATACAGCCAGCAGAAAGGAGAAGAGATCAGAACAGAACGCAGAATGGAAGGTAGAAGTGCATCTTCAAGGGTGCAATGGGAGGAGTTGCAGAGTAGGGAAGGTTGATTGATGAAGAAAAAAACCATAATGGAGCTGACTTTTACCAGAGTTGATCAGGGGATAGCGCGAACGCAGTCCCCCACTACCACAAATTATGCAGTCGAGTTTCCCGCATTTGGGGAAATCGCAGGGGTCAACACACCCGGAGTGCAATGGGTGAGCCTCGCCCTGGGTGAACCACCTTCGTGATCATGGTATCTCCCCTGCCAGGTAAGTATGAGTTGGACTAGGTCTCAGGAAGGCCACTGCTCGGGCACATCCCTGTCGGGTGAAGGAGGTTTGTTTACATGAGGCAGCAGAAGTGAACTCCCGGCTGGGGACAAAATACTGCAGGGAGGCCACGTTGACGTGGTAAGGCTGAAGGGTGACTATTCCTGAAGCACCCCCAAACTATACCCACAACTAGTGCAAATCATTCCCAGAGCACACTGCAGCAGACGGATTTGCATATTGTGATGTCATTCAAGCAGTCGACATGAAACAGCTGGAGGCCTACTTTGAAATGCAAGTGAGTGTGGGTCCTGCAGCGACCTCTAATGGTTTTATTTGCAAAGCACACTACAAGGCACAAGAACAGTAAAAACATGGAAACATATGCGGCAAGCACACAGGAGAAGATATGAGAACAGAACGTAGAGTAAAAGGAAATAGCGCAGTTAAAGGGGTGCATGGAAAGGATTATGACTGAGGGAAAGAAACAAAAAGCTGACTTTTACCAGAGTTGATCAGGGGATAGCGCGAACGCAGTCCCCCACTACCACAAATTATGCAGTCGAGTTTCCCGCATTTGGGGAAATCGCAGGGGACAACACACCCAGAGTGCAATGGGTGAGCCTCGCCCTGGGTGAACCACCTTCGTGATCATGGTATCTCCCCTGCCAGGTAAGTATGAGTTGGACTAGGTCTCAGGAAGGCCACTGCTCGGGCACATCCCTGTCGGGTGAAGGAGGTTTGTTTACATGAGGCAGCAGAAGTGAAGTCCCGGCTGGGGACAAAATACTGCAGGAAGGCCACGTTGACTTGGTAAGGCTGAATGGTGACTATTCCTGAAGCACCCCCAAACTATACCCACAACTAGTGCAAATCATTCCCATAGCACACTGCAGCAGACGGATTTGCATACCGTGATGTCATTTAAACAGTCGGTCAGAATTGGCTGCGGCCCTCATCTCCATATGAAAACTGACAGGCAGTGCACCGGCCCTATGTCTCGATGGGTTCTTGAATTGTACAATAAAGTATAAAGGCAGATTTACGTTTAACCCCCTCATTGCAGAGTTTCTCTCATACACGCACTGAAATATGTACTGATGTTTTCACCCGTCCAACATCAATATTAATGATTTTTTTAAGTTTGTTTTGTTTTGCCCATCTCCAACCCTGGCGGCACTCACCCAAACTATAGTTAGTTTTTAGGGGGTTTTTCGTTCAAAAGATTTTGAAATTAGTAAAAAAACAAAGTCAATTGTCTTTTTAACACGCCAAAAGTTGTTTCGCCCAAATGGCCCCAAAAAAGTATTTTGTATTGAAATGTCAAGAAAGTGAACCAAAAGCAAATGTCGTTTTCCCCTTCACCCCCACATCTTATAAGCACCATAAACAAATATTTTGTGTATCTTGTTTTGCCATTAATCCCATGGCCCAAAATTTGCCCTTGAAATGAAATGCTCTTTCTTCCAATTGTCGCTGTCTCAATTTGAACGCTTACTATGTGTAGGAAGACTACAGCCGTCCGACAAGGCCTACCATTTTACAACTTAGACAAGCCACTGCATTAAATGAGGGCCAACACTTTTTTTTCTGTCTTCTTTAAACCTGACACAAGATGGGAAGAGGCCGTTGAAAAGCTGGAAGCCTACTTCGCAAAGCAAGTGTGGGTCTGTAGTGACCTCTATTGGTTGTATATGCAAAGCACACTATAAGGCACCAAAAAATCAAGAAAGCATATACAGCCAGCAGAAAGGAGAAGAGATCAGAACAGAACGCAGAATGGAAGGTAGAAGTGCATCTTCAAGGGTGCAATGGGAGGAGTTGCAGAGTAGGGAAGGTTGATTGATGAAGAAAAAAACCATAATGGAGCTGACTTTTACCAGAGTTGATCAGGGGATAGCGCGAACGCAGTCCCCCACTACCACAAATTATGCAGTCGAGTTTCCCGCATTTGGGGAAATCGCAGGGGTCAACACACCCGGAGTGCAATGGGTGAGCCTCGCCCTGGGTGAACCACCTTCGTGATCATGGTATCTCCCCTGCCAGGTAAGTATGAGTTGGACTAGGTCTCAGGAAGGCCACTGCTCGGGCACATCCCTGTCGGGTGAAGGAGGTTTGTTTACATGAGGCAGCAGAAGTGAACTCCCGGCTGGGGACAAAATACTGCAGGGAGGCCACGTTGACGTGGTAAGGCTGAAGGGTGACTATTCCTGAAGCACCCCCAAACTATACCCACAACTAGTGCAAATCATTCCCAGAGCACACTGCAGCAGACGGATTTGCATATTGTGATGTCATTCAAGCAGTCGGCATGAAACAGCTGGAGGCCTACTTTGAAATGCAAGTGAGTGTGGGTCCTGCAGCGACCTCTAATGGTTTTATTTGCAAAGCACACTACAAGGCACAAGAACAGTAAAAACATGGAAACATATGCGGCAAGCACACAGGAGAAGATATGAGAACAGAACGTAGAGTAAAAGGAAATAGCGCAGTTAAAGGGGTGCATGGAAAGGATTATGACTGAGGGAAAGAAACAAAAAGCTGACTTTTACCAGAGTTGATCAGGGGATAGCGCGAACGCAGTCCCCCACTACCACAAATTATGCAGTCGAGTTTCCCGCATTTGGGGAAATCGCAGGGGTCAACACACCCGGAGTGCAATGGGTGAGCCTCGCCCTGGGTGAACCACCTTCGTGATCATGGTATCTCCCCTGCCAGGTAAGTATGAGTTGGACTAGGTCTCAGGAAGGCCACTGCTCGGGCACATCCCTGTCGGGTGAAGGAGGTTTGTTTACATGAGGCAGCAGAAGTGAAGTCCCGGCTGGGGACAAAATACTGCAGGAAGGCCACGTTGACTTGGTAAGGCTGAATGGTGACTATTCCTGAAGCACCCCCAAACTATACCCACAACTAGTGCAAATCATTCCCATAGCACACTGCAGCAGACGGATTTGCATACCGTGATGTCATTTAAACAGTCGGTCAGAATTGGCTGCGGCCCTCATCTCCATATGAAAACTGACAGGCAGTGCACCGGCCCTATGTCTCGATGGGTTCTTGAATTGTACAATAAAGTATAAAGGCAGATTTACGTTTAACCCCCTCATTGCAGAGTTTCTCTCATACACGCACTGAAATATGTACTGATGTTTTCACCCGTCCAACATCAATATTAATGATTTTTTTAAGTTTGTTTTGTTTTGCCCATCTCCAACCCTGGCGGCACTCACCCAAACTATAGTTAGTTTTTAGGGGGTTTTTCGTTCAAAAGATTTTGAAATTAGTAAAAAAACAAAGTCAATTGTCTTTTTAACACGCCAAAAGTTGTTTCGCCCAAATGGCCCCAAAAAAGTATTTTGTATTGAAATGTCAAGAAAGTGAACCAAAAGCAAATGTCGTTTTCCCCTTCACCCCCACATCTTATAAGCACCATAAACAAATATTTTGTGTATCTTGTTTTGCCATTAATCCCATGGCCCAAAATTTGCCCTTGAAATGAAATGCTCTTTCTTCCAATTGTCGCTGTCTCAATTTGAACGCTTACTATGTGTAGGAAGACTACAGCCGTCCGACAAGGCCTACCATTTTACAACTTAGACAAGCCACTGCATTAAATGAGGGCCAACACTTTTTTTTCTGTCTTCTTTAAACCTGACACAAGATGGGAAGAGGCCGTTGAAAAGCTGGAAGCCTACTTCGCAAAGCAAGTGTGGGTCTGTAGTGACCTCTATTGGTTGTATATGCAAAGCACACTATAAGGCACCAAAAAATCAAGAAAGCATATACAGCCAGCAGAAAGGAGAAGAGATCAGAACAGAACGCAGAATGGAAGGTAGAAGTGCATCTTCAAGGGTGCAATGGGAGGAGTTGCAGAGTAGGGAAGGTTGATTGATGAAGAAAAAAACCATAATGGAGCTGACTTTTACCAGAGTTGATCAGGGGATAGCGCGAACGCAGTCCCCCACTACCACAAATTATGCAGTCGAGTTTCCCGCATTTGGGGAAATCGCAGGGGTCAACACACCCGGAGTGCAATGGGTGAGCCTCGCCCTGGGTGAACCACCTTCGTGATCATGGTATCTCCCCTGCCAGGTAAGTATGAGTTGGACTAGGTCTCAGGAAGGCCACTGCTCGGGCACATCCCTGTCGGGTGAAGGAGGTTTGTTTACATGAGGCAGCAGAAGTGAACTCCCGGCTGGGGACAAAATACTGCAGGGAGGCCACGTTGACGTGGTAAGGCTGAAGGGTGACTATTCCTGAAGCACCCCCAAACTATACCCACAACTAGTGCAAATCATTCCCAGAGCACACTGCAGCAGACGGATTTGCATATTGTGATGTCATTCAAGCAGTCGGCATGAAACAGCTGGAGGCCTACTTTGAAATGCAAGTGAGTGTGGGTCCTGCAGCGACCTCTAATGGTTTTATTTGCAAAGCACACTACAAGGCACAAGAACAGTAAAAACATGGAAACATATGCGGCAAGCACACAGGAGAAGATATGAGAACAGAACGTAGAGTAAAAGGAAATAGCGCAGTTAAAGGGGTGCATGGAAAGGATTATGACTGAGGGAAAGAAACAAAAAGCTGACTTTTACCAGAGTTGATCAGGGGATAGCGCGAACGCAGTCCCCCACTACCACAAATTATGCAGTCGAGTTTCCCGCATTTGGGGAAATCGCAGGGGTCAACACACCCGGAGTGCAATGGGTGAGCCTCGCCCTGGGTGAACCACCTTCGTGATCATGGTATCTCCCCTGCCAGGTAAGTATGAGTTGGACTAGGTCTCAGGAAGGCCACTGCTCGGGCACATCCCTGTCGGGTGAAGGAGGTTTGTTTACATGAGGCAGCAGAAGTGAAGTCCCGGCTGGGGACAAAATACTGCAGGAAGGCCACGTTGACTTGGTAAGGCTGAATGGTGACTATTCCTGAAGCACCCCCAAACTATACCCACAACTAGTGCAAATCATTCCCATAGCACACTGCAGCAGACGGATTTGCATACCGTGATGTCATTTAAACAGTCGGTCAGAATTGGCTGCGGCCCTCATCTCCATATGAAAACTGACAGGCAGTGCACCGGCCCTATGTCTCGATGGGTTCTTGAATTGTACAATAAAGTATAAAGGCAGATTTACGTTTAACCCCCTCATTGCAGAGTTTCTCTCATACACGCACTGAAATATGTACTGATGTTTTCACCCGTCCAACATCAATATTAATGATTTTTTTAAGTTTGTTTTGTTTTGCCCATCTCCAACCCTGGCGGCACTCACCCAAACTATAGTTAGTTTTTAGGGGGTTTTTCGTTCAAAAGATTTTGAAATTAGTAAAAAAACAAAGTCAATTGTCTTTTTAACACGCCAAAAGTTGTTTCGCCCAAATGGCCCCAAAAAAGTATTTTGTATTGAAATGTCAAGAAAGTGAACCAAAAGCAAATGTCGTTTTCCCCTTCACCCCCACATCTTATAAGCACCATAAACAAATATTTTGTGTATCTTGTTTTGCCATTAATCCCATGGCCCAAAATTTGCCCTTGAAATGAAATGCTCTTTCTTCCAATTGTCGCTGTCTCAATTTGAACGCTTACTATGTGTAGGAAGACTACAGCCGTCCGACAAGGCCTACCATTTTACAACTTAGACAAGCCACTGCATTAAATGAGGGCCAACACTTTTTTTTCTGTCTTCTTTAAACCTGACACAAGATGGGAAGAGGCCGTTGAAAAGCTGGAAGCCTACTTCGCAAAGCAAGTGTGGGTCTGTAGTGACCTCTATTGGTTGTATATGCAAAGCACACTATAAGGCACCAAAAAATCAAGAAAGCATATACAGCCAGCAGAAAGGAGAAGAGATCAGAACAGAACGCAGAATGGAAGGTAGAAGTGCATCTTCAAGGGTGCAATGGGAGGAGTTGCAGAGTAGGGAAGGTTGATTGATGAAGAAAAAAACCATAATGGAGCTGACTTTTACCAGAGTTGATCAGGGGATAGCGCGAACGCAGTCCCCCACTACCACAAATTATGCAGTCGAGTTTCCCGCATTTGGGGAAATCGCAGGGGTCAACACACCCGGAGTGCAATGGGTGAGCCTCGCCCTGGGTGAACCACCTTCGTGATCATGGTATCTCCCCTGCCAGGTAAGTATGAGTTGGACTAGGTCTCAGGAAGGCCACTGCTCGGGCACATCCCTGTCGGGTGAAGGAGGTTTGTTTACATGAGGCAGCAGAAGTGAACTCCCGGCTGGGGACAAAATACTGCAGGGAGGCCACGTTGACGTGGTAAGGCTGAAGGGTGACTATTCCTGAAGCACCCCCAAACTATACCCACAACTAGTGCAAATCATTCCCAGAGCACACTGCAGCAGACGGATTTGCATATTGTGATGTCATTCAAGCAGTCGGCATGAAACAGCTGGAGGCCTACTTTGAAATGCAAGTGAGTGTGGGTCCTGCAGCGACCTCTAATGGTTTTATTTGCAAAGCACACTACAAGGCACAAGAACAGTAAAAACATGGAAACATATGCGGCAAGCACACAGGAGAAGATATGAGAACAGAACGTAGAGTAAAAGGAAATAGCGCAGTTAAAGGGGTGCATGGAAAGGATTATGACTGAGGGAAAGAAACAAAAAGCTGACTTTTACCAGAGTTGATCAGGGGATAGCGCGAACGCAGTCCCCCACTACCACAAATTATGCAGTCGAGTTTCCCGCATTTGGGGAAATCGCAGGGGTCAACACACCCGGAGTGCAATGGGTGAGCCTCGCCCTGGGTGAACCACCTTCGTGATCATGGTATCTCCCCTGCCAGGTAAGTATGAGTTGGACTAGGTCTCAGGAAGGCCACTGCTCGGGCACATCCCTGTCGGGTGAAGGAGGTTTGTTTACATGAGGCAGCAGAAGTGAAGTCCCGGCTGGGGACAAAATACTGCAGGAAGGCCACGTTGACTTGGTAAGGCTGAATGGTGACTATTCCTGAAGCACCCCCAAACTATACCCACAACTAGTGCAAATCATTCCCATAGCACACTGCAGCAGACGGATTTGCATACCGTGATGTCATTTAAACAGTCGGTCAGAATTGGCTGCGGCCCTCATCTCCATATGAAAACTGACAGGCAGTGCACCGGCCCTATGTCTCGATGGGTTCTTGAATTGTACAATAAAGTATAAAGGCAGATTTACGTTTAACCCCCTCATTGCAGAGTTTCTCTCATACACGCACTGAAATATGTACTGATGTTTTCACCCGTCCAACATCAATATTAATGATTTTTTTAAGTTTGTTTTGTTTTGCCCATCTCCAACCCTGGCGGCACTCACCCAAACTATAGTTAGTTTTTAGGGGGTTTTTCGTTCAAAAGATTTTGAAATTAGTAAAAAAACAAAGTCAATTGTCTTTTTAACACGCCAAAAGTTGTTTCGCCCAAATGGCCCCAAAAAAGTATTTTGTATTGAAATGTCAAGAAAGTGAACCAAAAGCAAATGTCGTTTTCCCCTTCACCCCCACATCTTATAAGCACCATAAACAAATATTTTGTGTATCTTGTTTTGCCATTAATCCCATGGCCCAAAATTTGCCCTTGAAATGAAATGCTCTTTCTTCCAATTGTCGCTGTCTCAATTTGAACGCTTACTATGTGTAGGAAGACTACAGCCGTCCGACAAGGCCTACCATTTTACAACTTAGACAAGCCACTGCATTAAATGAGGGCCAACACTTTTTTTTCTGTCTTCTTTAAACCTGACACAAGATGGGAAGAGGCCGTTGAAAAGCTGGAAGCCTACTTCGCAAAGCAAGTGTGGGTCTGTAGTGACCTCTATTGGTTGTATATGCAAAGCACACTATAAGGCACCAAAAAATCAAGAAAGCATATACAGCCAGCAGAAAGGAGAAGAGATCAGAACAGAACGCAGAATGGAAGGTAGAAGTGCATCTTCAAGGGTGCAATGGGAGGAGTTGCAGAGTAGGGAAGGTTGATTGATGAAGAAAAAAACCATAATGGAGCTGACTTTTACCAGAGTTGATCAGGGGATAGCGCGAACGCAGTCCCCCACTACCACAAATTATGCAGTCGAGTTTCCCGCATTTGGGGAAATCGCAGGGGTCAACACACCCGGAGTGCAATGGGTGAGCCTCGCCCTGGGTGAACCACCTTCGTGATCATGGTATCTCCCCTGCCAGGTAAGTATGAGTTGGACTAGGTCTCAGGAAGGCCACTGCTCGGGCACATCCCTGTCGGGTGAAGGAGGTTTGTTTACATGAGGCAGCAGAAGTGAACTCCCGGCTGGGGACAAAATACTGCAGGGAGGCCACGTTGACGTGGTAAGGCTGAAGGGTGACTATTCCTGAAGCACCCCCAAACTATACCCACAACTAGTGCAAATCATTCCCAGAGCACACTGCAGCAGACGGATTTGCATATTGTGATGTCATTCAAGCAGTCGGCATGAAACAGCTGGAGGCCTACTTTGAAATGCAAGTGAGTGTGGGTCCTGCAGCGACCTCTAATGGTTTTATTTGCAAAGCACACTACAAGGCACAAGAACAGTAAAAACATGGAAACATATGCGGCAAGCACACAGGAGAAGATATGAGAACAGAACGTAGAGTAAAAGGAAATAGCGCAGTTAAAGGGGTGCATGGAAAGGATTATGACTGAGGGAAAGAAACAAAAAGCTGACTTTTACCAGAGTTGATCAGGGGATAGCGCGAACGCAGTCCCCCACTACCACAAATTATGCAGTCGAGTTTCCCGCATTTGGGGAAATCGCAGGGGTCAACACACCCGGAGTGCAATGGGTGAGCCTCGCCCTGGGTGAACCACCTTCGTGATCATGGTATCTCCCCTGCCAGGTAAGTATGAGTTGGACTAGGTCTCAGGAAGGCCACTGCTCGGGCACATCCCTGTCGGGTGAAGGAGGTTTGTTTACATGAGGCAGCAGAAGTGAAGTCCCGGCTGGGGACAAAATACTGCAGGAAGGCCACGTTGACTTGGTAAGGCTGAATGGTGACTATTCCTGAAGCACCCCCAAACTATACCCACAACTAGTGCAAATCATTCCCATAGCACACTGCAGCAGACGGATTTGCATACCGTGATGTCATTTAAACAGTCGGTCAGAATTGGCTGCGGCCCTCATCTCCATATGAAAACTGACAGGCAGTGCACCGGCCCTATGTCTCGATGGGTTCTTGAATTGTACAATAAAGTATAAAGGCAGATTTACGTTTAACCCCCTCATTGCAGAGTTTCTCTCATACACGCACTGAAATATGTACTGATGTTTTCACCCGTCCAACATCAATATTAATGATTTTTTTAAGTTTGTTTTGTTTTGCCCATCTCCAACCCTGGCGGCACTCACCCAAACTATAGTTAGTTTTTAGGGGGTTTTTCGTTCAAAAGATTTTGAAATTAGTAAAAAAACAAAGTCAATTGTCTTTTTAACACGCCAAAAGTTGTTTCGCCCAAATGGCCCCAAAAAAGTATTTTGTATTGAAATGTCAAGAAAGTGAACCAAAAGCAAATGTCGTTTTCCCCTTCACCCCCACATCTTATAAGCACCATAAACAAATATTTTGTGTATCTTGTTTTGCCATTAATCCCATGGCCCAAAATTTGCCCTTGAAATGAAATGCTCTTTCTTCCAATTGTCGCTGTCTCAATTTGAACGCTTACTATGTGTAGGAAGACTACAGCCGTCCGACAAGGCCTACCATTTTACAACTTAGACAAGCCACTGCATTAAATGAGGGCCAACACTTTTTTTTCTGTCTTCTTTAAACCTGACACAAGATGGGAAGAGGCCGTTGAAAAGCTGGAAGCCTACTTCGCAAAGCAAGTGTGGGTCTGTAGTGACCTCTATTGGTTGTATATGCAAAGCACACTATAAGGCACCAAAAAATCAAGAAAGCATATACAGCCAGCAGAAAGGAGAAGAGATCAGAACAGAACGCAGAATGGAAGGTAGAAGTGCATCTTCAAGGGTGCAATGGGAGGAGTTGCAGAGTAGGGAAGGTTGATTGATGAAGAAAAAAACCATAATGGAGCTGACTTTTACCAGAGTTGATCAGGGGATAGCGCGAACGCAGTCCCCCACTACCACAAATTATGCAGTCGAGTTTCCCGCATTTGGGGAAATCGCAGGGGTCAACACACCCGGAGTGCAATGGGTGAGCCTCGCCCTGGGTGAACCACCTTCGTGATCATGGTATCTCCCCTGCCAGGTAAGTATGAGTTGGACTAGGTCTCAGGAAGGCCACTGCTCGGGCACATCCCTGTCGGGTGAAGGAGGTTTGTTTACATGAGGCAGCAGAAGTGAACTCCCGGCTGGGGACAAAATACTGCAGGGAGGCCACGTTGACGTGGTAAGGCTGAAGGGTGACTATTCCTGAAGCACCCCCAAACTATACCCACAACTAGTGCAAATCATTCCCAGAGCACACTGCAGCAGACGGATTTGCATATTGTGATGTCATTCAAGCAGTCGGCATGAAACAGCTGGAGGCCTACTTTGAAATGCAAGTGAGTGTGGGTCCTGCAGCGACCTCTAATGGTTTTATTTGCAAAGCACACTACAAGGCACAAGAACAGTAAAAACATGGAAACATATGCGGCAAGCACACAGGAGAAGATATGAGAACAGAACGTAGAGTAAAAGGAAATAGCGCAGTTAAAGGGGTGCATGGAAAGGATTATGACTGAGGGAAAGAAACAAAAAGCTGACTTTTACCAGAGTTGATCAGGGGATAGCGCGAACGCAGTCCCCCACTACCACAAATTATGCAGTCGAGTTTCCCGCATTTGGGGAAATCGCAGGGGTCAACACACCCGGAGTGCAATGGGTGAGCCTCGCCCTGGGTGAACCACCTTCGTGATCATGGTATCTCCCCTGCCAGGTAAGTATGAGTTGGACTAGGTCTCAGGAAGGCCACTGCTCGGGCACATCCCTGTCGGGTGAAGGAGGTTTGTTTACATGAGGCAGCAGAAGTGAAGTCCCGGCTGGGGACAAAATACTGCAGGAAGGCCACGTTGACTTGGTAAGGCTGAATGGTGACTATTCCTGAAGCACCCCCAAACTATACCCACAACTAGTGCAAATCATTCCCATAGCACACTGCAGCAGACGGATTTGCATACCGTGATGTCATTTAAACAGTCGGTCAGAATTGGCTGCGGCCCTCATCTCCATATGAAAACTGACAGGCAGTGCACCGGCCCTATGTCTCGATGGGTTCTTGAATTGTACAATAAAGTATAAAGGCAGATTTACGTTTAACCCCCTCATTGCAGAGTTTCTCTCATACACGCACTGAAATATGTACTGATGTTTTCACCCGTCCAACATCAATATTAATGATTTTTTTAAGTTTGTTTTGTTTTGCCCATCTCCAACCCTGGCGGCACTCACCCAAACTATAGTTAGTTTTTAGGGGGTTTTTCGTTCAAAAGATTTTGAAATTAGTAAAAAAACAAAGTCAATTGTCTTTTTAACACGCCAAAAGTTGTTTCGCCCAAATGGCCCCAAAAAAGTATTTTGTATTGAAATGTCAAGAAAGTGAACCAAAAGCAAATGTCGTTTTCCCCTTCACCCCCACATCTTATAAGCACCATAAACAAATATTTTGTGTATCTTGTTTTGCCATTAATCCCATGGCCCAAAATTTGCCCTTGAAATGAAATGCTCTTTCTTCCAATTGTCGCTGTCTCAATTTGAACGCTTACTATGTGTAGGAAGACTACAGCCGTCCGACAAGGCCTACCATTTTACAACTTAGACAAGCCACTGCATTAAATGAGGGCCAACACTTTTTTTTCTGTCTTCTTTAAACCTGACACAAGATGGGAAGAGGCCGTTGAAAAGCTGGAAGCCTACTTCGCAAAGCAAGTGTGGGTCTGTAGTGACCTCTATTGGTTGTATATGCAAAGCACACTATAAGGCACCAAAAAATCAAGAAAGCATATACAGCCAGCAGAAAGGAGAAGAGATCAGAACAGAACGCAGAATGGAAGGTAGAAGTGCATCTTCAAGGGTGCAATGGGAGGAGTTGCAGAGTAGGGAAGGTTGATTGATGAAGAAAAAAACCATAATGGAGCTGACTTTTACCAGAGTTGATCAGGGGATAGCGCGAACGCAGTCCCCCACTACCACAAATTATGCAGTCGAGTTTCCCGCATTTGGGGAAATCGCAGGGGTCAACACACCCGGAGTGCAATGGGTGAGCCTCGCCCTGGGTGAACCACCTTCGTGATCATGGTATCTCCCCTGCCAGGTAAGTATGAGTTGGACTAGGTCTCAGGAAGGCCACTGCTCGGGCACATCCCTGTCGGGTGAAGGAGGTTTGTTTACATGAGGCAGCAGAAGTGAACTCCCGGCTGGGGACAAAATACTGCAGGGAGGCCACGTTGACGTGGTAAGGCTGAAGGGTGACTATTCCTGAAGCACCCCCAAACTATACCCACAACTAGTGCAAATCATTCCCAGAGCACACTGCAGCAGACGGATTTGCATATTGTGATGTCATTCAAGCAGTCGGCATGAAACAGCTGGAGGCCTACTTTGAAATGCAAGTGAGTGTGGGTCCTGCAGCGACCTCTAATGGTTTTATTTGCAAAGCACACTACAAGGCACAAGAACAGTAAAAACATGGAAACATATGCGGCAAGCACACAGGAGAAGATATGAGAACAGAACGTAGAGTAAAAGGAAATAGCGCAGTTAAAGGGGTGCATGGAAAGGATTATGACTGAGGGAAAGAAACAAAAAGCTGACTTTTACCAGAGTTGATCAGGGGATAGCGCGAACGCAGTCCCCCACTACCACAAATTATGCAGTCGAGTTTCCCGCATTTGGGGAAATCGCAGGGGTCAACACACCCGGAGTGCAATGGGTGAGCCTCGCCCTGGGTGAACCACCTTCGTGATCATGGTATCTCCCCTGCCAGGTAAGTATGAGTTGGACTAGGTCTCAGGAAGGCCACTGCTCGGGCACATCCCTGTCGGGTGAAGGAGGTTTGTTTACATGAGGCAGCAGAAGTGAAGTCCCGGCTGGGGACAAAATACTGCAGGAAGGCCACGTTGACTTGGTAAGGCTGAATGGTGACTATTCCTGAAGCACCCCCAAACTATACCCACAACTAGTGCAAATCATTCCCATAGCACACTGCAGCAGACGGATTTGCATACCGTGATGTCATTTAAACAGTCGGTCAGAATTGGCTGCGGCCCTCATCTCCATATGAAAACTGACAGGCAGTGCACCGGCCCTATGTCTCGATGGGTTCTTGAATTGTACAATAAAGTATAAAGGCAGATTTACGTTTAACCCCCTCATTGCAGAGTTTCTCTCATACACGCACTGAAATATGTACTGATGTTTTCACCCGTCCAACATCAATATTAATGATTTTTTTAAGTTTGTTTTGTTTTGCCCATCTCCAACCCTGGCGGCACTCACCCAAACTATAGTTAGTTTTTAGGGGGTTTTTCGTTCAAAAGATTTTGAAATTAGTAAAAAAACAAAGTCAATTGTCTTTTTAACACGCCAAAAGTTGTTTCGCCCAAATGGCCCCAAAAAAGTATTTTGTATTGAAATGTCAAGAAAGTGAACCAAAAGCAAATGTCGTTTTCCCCTTCACCCCCACATCTTATAAGCACCATAAACAAATATTTTGTGTATCTTGTTTTGCCATTAATCCCATGGCCCAAAATTTGCCCTTGAAATGAAATGCTCTTTCTTCCAATTGTCGCTGTCTCAATTTGAACGCTTACTATGTGTAGGAAGACTACAGCCGTCCGACAAGGCCTACCATTTTACAACTTAGACAAGCCACTGCATTAAATGAGGGCCAACACTTTTTTTTCTGTCTTCTTTAAACCTGACACAAGATGGGAAGAGGCCGTTGAAAAGCTGGAAGCCTACTTCGCAAAGCAAGTGTGGGTCTGTAGTGACCTCTATTGGTTGTATATGCAAAGCACACTATAAGGCACCAAAAAATCAAGAAAGCATATACAGCCAGCAGAAAGGAGAAGAGATCAGAACAGAACGCAGAATGGAAGGTAGAAGTGCATCTTCAAGGGTGCAATGGGAGGAGTTGCAGAGTAGGGAAGGTTGATTGATGAAGAAAAAAACCATAATGGAGCTGACTTTTACCAGAGTTGATCAGGGGATAGCGCGAACGCAGTCCCCCACTACCACAAATTATGCAGTCGAGTTTCCCGCATTTGGGGAAATCGCAGGGGTCAACACACCCGGAGTGCAATGGGTGAGCCTCGCCCTGGGTGAACCACCTTCGTGATCATGGTATCTCCCCTGCCAGGTAAGTATGAGTTGGACTAGGTCTCAGGAAGGCCACTGCTCGGGCACATCCCTGTCGGGTGAAGGAGGTTTGTTTACATGAGGCAGCAGAAGTGAACTCCCGGCTGGGGACAAAATACTGCAGGGAGGCCACGTTGACGTGGTAAGGCTGAAGGGTGACTATTCCTGAAGCACCCCCAAACTATACCCACAACTAGTGCAAATCATTCCCAGAGCACACTGCAGCAGACGGATTTGCATATTGTGATGTCATTCAAGCAGTCGGCATGAAACAGCTGGAGGCCTACTTTGAAATGCAAGTGAGTGTGGGTCCTGCAGCGACCTCTAATGGTTTTATTTGCAAAGCACACTACAAGGCACAAGAACAGTAAAAACATGGAAACATATGCGGCAAGCACACAGGAGAAGATATGAGAACAGAACGTAGAGTAAAAGGAAATAGCGCAGTTAAAGGGGTGCATGGAAAGGATTATGACTGAGGGAAAGAAACAAAAAGCTGACTTTTACCAGAGTTGATCAGGGGATAGCGCGAACGCAGTCCCCCACTACCACAAATTATGCAGTCGAGTTTCCCGCATTTGGGGAAATCGCAGGGGTCAACACACCCGGAGTGCAATGGGTGAGCCTCGCCCTGGGTGAACCACCTTCGTGATCATGGTATCTCCCCTGCCAGGTAAGTATGAGTTGGACTAGGTCTCAGGAAGGCCACTGCTCGGGCACATCCCTGTCGGGTGAAGGAGGTTTGTTTACATGAGGCAGCAGAAGTGAAGTCCCGGCTGGGGACAAAATACTGCAGGAAGGCCACGTTGACTTGGTAAGGCTGAATGGTGACTATTCCTGAAGCACCCCCAAACTATACCCACAACTAGTGCAAATCATTCCCATAGCACACTGCAGCAGACGGATTTGCATACCGTGATGTCATTTAAACAGTCGGTCAGAATTGGCTGCGGCCCTCATCTCCATATGAAAACTGACAGGCAGTGCACCGGCCCTATGTCTCGATGGGTTCTTGAATTGTACAATAAAGTATAAAGGCAGATTTACGTTTAACCCCCTCATTGCAGAGTTTCTCTCATACACGCACTGAAATATGTACTGATGTTTTCACCCGTCCAACATCAATATTAATGATTTTTTTAAGTTTGTTTTGTTTTGCCCATCTCCAACCCTGGCGGCACTCACCCAAACTATAGTTAGTTTTTAGGGGGTTTTTCGTTCAAAAGATTTTGAAATTAGTAAAAAAACAAAGTCAATTGTCTTTTTAACACGCCAAAAGTTGTTTCGCCCAAATGGCCCTAAAAAAGTATTTTGTATTGAAATGTCAAGAAAGTGAACCAAAAGCAAATGTCGTTTTCCCCTTCACCCCCACATCTTATAAGCACCATAAACAAATATTTTGTGTATCTTGTTTTGCCATTAATCCCATGGCCCAAAATTTGCCCTTGAAATGAAATGCTCTTTCTTCCAATTGTCGCTGTCTCAATTTGAACGCTTACTATGTGTAGGAAGACTACAGCCGTCCGACAAGGCCTACCATTTTACAACTTAGACAAGCCACTGCATTAAATGAGGGCCAACACTTTTTTTTCTGTCTTCTTTAAACCTGACACAAGATGGGAAGAGGCCGTTGAAAAGCTGGAAGCCTACTTCGCAAAGCAAGTGTGGGTCTGTAGTGACCTCTATTGGTTGTATATGCAAAGCACACTATAAGGCACCAAAAAATCAAGAAAGCATATACAGCCAGCAGAAAGGAGAAGAGATCAGAACAGAACGCAGAATGGAAGGTAGAAGTGCATCTTCAAGGGTGCAATGGGAGGAGTTGCAGAGTAGGGAAGGTTGATTGATGAAGAAAAAAACCATAATGGAGCTGACTTTTACCAGAGTTGATCAGGGGATAGCGCGAACGCAGTCCCCCACTACCACAAATTATGCAGTCAAGTTTCCCGCATTTGGGGAAATCGCAGGGGTCAACACACCCGGAGTGCAATGGGTGAGCCTCGCCCTGGGTGAACCACCTTCGTGATCATGGTATCTCCCCTGCCAGGTAAGTATGAGTTGGACTAGGTCTCAGGAAGGCCACTGCTCGGGCACATCCCTGTCGGGTGAAGGAGGTTTGTTTACATGAGGCAGCAGAAGTGAAGTCCCGGCTGGGGACAAAATACTGCAGGAAGGCCACGTTGACTTGGTAAGGCTGAATGGTGACTATTCCTGAAGCACCCCCAAACTATACCCACAACTAGTGCAAATCATTCCCATAGCACACTGCAGCAGACGGATTTGCATACCGTGATGTCATTTAAACAGTCGGTCAGAATTGGCTGCGGCCCTCATCTCCATATGAAAACTGACAGGCAGTGCACCGGCCCTATGTCTCGATGGGTTCTTGAATTGTACAATAAAGTATAAAGGCAGATTTACGTTTAACCCCCTCATTGCAGAGTTTCTCTCATACACGCACTGAAATATCCTTTTGGCTAAGATCAAGTGTAGTATCTGTTCTTATCAGTTGGGTATGGACTGGCCTCTGGCAGAGAATAGAGAAAGGTGAGACTGAGTAGCTGCTCTGATGGGCGGAGGGTGTGGGACCCCTCTGTTTTTTCCCGGGAGTAGTGAAAAGTCTCACTGAGTATCTTCACCTCTGCCTTTGGTAGGAGGTGTTGTTTCCGTAAATCCACTGGTAAGAGGGGGGGAGAAACACTGGGCCTAGTAGTTTGACTCTCTTGACGGGGTTTGTAGCCCCCGAAGGATGAGTCAGCGAAAGGCTCAGTCTAGTATCCAATCCCAGGGAGCGGAGAAAGGTTGGGACTGAGTAGATGGCTCCTGTTCCAGAGGTTCGTAGCCTCTGATGGGGAGACCGCGAAAGGCCCAGCTTAGTACCTTAACCCTGGGAGCAGAGAAACACTGGGACTGAGTAGATTGCTCTTCCGGAGGGGGTGCAGCCCCTAAGGGAGTCTTTCGAAAGGCCCAGTGGAGTACCCATTCCCATGCCAGGGGCTGGAAAGTGCCTGCTGTTGAGACGGAGAAACACTTGGTCGGACGCTGACTGGCTGGCTGCCTGGAGTCCGAGGCTGCACTGTGCCCCCGGGGAAACTCGGGGGTGCCGGACATGCACGGGTGATCCCAAGTCACCTTGCACGAATGGCACTTGCACTGCGCACTTCCCTTTAGGTTAGCGCTTCACGTCCTTACCCTGTCCTTTTGGATGGGGTAGGACAATTTTTCACACCCCCCCCCGGCCTTCTGGCTAGGGCCTTATTCTTTTCTTTTTATGATTTGCACGTTTTGCACTTCACGTTTTTCGTTAGTTTGTCACGTTTTTTCATTTGGGTAGTGCGGCTGTCCCTAACAGGCCTTCCGTTCCCCAAACGTGACTGGGACTCTTCACCTTTTGGGGAGAGTCCCGGTTCCCTCGAGGGCAACCCCGAGCCGCAAGGCGGAGGGAAGCCTAAGCGGGTCTCTCCAAACCTTCGGGTGCGGAGGACCCACCGTCCGAAACCCTTCCGGGGGTGGAGGAAACGCGGGTCCCTCTGAGCTTCGGCGAAGAGGACCCACCGATCCCTTTTTTCCCTTCCTCGGCCTTATGGTTGAGGGGGGTCAGGGGAACCATGGGGCCTTTCTCCTTTGGGAGAGGGCCTACACGTTCGTACGGCTGCCCCCTGTGCACGCGTTTAGTCACGTCACTGGTGGTGGTGGGAGCACACCTCGGGCTCCCTGAGTTTCTTCAAACTGAAATATGTACTGATGTTTTCACCCGTCCAACATCAATATTAATGATTTTTTTAAGTTTGTTTTGTTTTGCCCATCTCCAACCCTGGCGGCACTCACCCAAACTATAGTTAGTTTTTAGGGGGTTTTTCGTTCAAAAGATTTTGAAATTAGTAAAAAAACAAAGTCAATTGTCTTTTTAACACGCCAAAAGTTGTTTCGCCCAAATGGCCCCAAAAAAGTATTTTGTATTGAAATGTCAAGAAAGTGAACCAAAAGCAAATGTCGTTTTCCCCTTCACCCCCACATCTTATAAGCACCATAAACAAATATTTTGTGTATCTTGTTTTGCCATTAATCCCATGGCCCAAAATTTGCCCTTGAAATGAAATGCTCTTTCTTCCAATTGTCGCTGTCTCAATTTGAACGCTTACTATGTGTAGGAAGACTACAGCCGTCCGACAAGGCCTACCATTTTACAACTTAGACAAGCCACTGCATTAAATGAGGGCCAACACTTTTTTTTCTGTCTTCTTTAAACCTGACACAAGATGGGAAGAGGCCGTTGAAAAGCTGGAAGCCTACTTCGCAAAGCAAGTGTGGGTCTGTAGTGACCTCTATTGGTTGTATATGCAAAGCACACTATAAGGCACCAAAAAATCAAGAAAGCATATACAGCCAGCAGAAAGGAGAAGAGATCAGAACAGAACGCAGAATGGAAGGTAGAAGTGCATCTTCAAGGGTGCAATGGGAGGAGTTGCAGAGTAGGGAAGGTTGATTGATGAAGAAAAAAACCATAATGGAGCTGACTTTTACCAGAGTTGATCAGGGGATAGCGCGAACGCAGTCCCCCACTACCACAAATTATGCAGTCGAGTTTCCCGCATTTGGGGAAATCGCAGGGGTCAACACACCCGGAGTGCAATGGGTGAGCCTCGCCCTGGGTGAACCACCTTCGTGATCATGGTATCTCCCCTGCCAGGTAAGTATGAGTTGGACTAGGTCTCAGGAAGGCCACTGCTCGGGCACATCCCTGTCGGGTGAAGGAGGTTTGTTTACATGAGGCAGCAGAAGTGAACTCCCGGCTGGGGACAAAATACTGCAGGGAGGCCACGTTGACGTGGTAAGGCTGAAGGGTGACTATTCCTGAAGCACCCCCAAACTATACCCACAACTAGTGCAAATCATTCCCAGAGCACACTGCAGCAGACGGATTTGCATATTGTGATGTCATTCAAGCAGTCGGCATGAAACAGCTGGAGGCCTACTTTGAAATGCAAGTAAGTGTGGGTCCTGCAGCGACCTCTAATGGTTTTATTTGCAAAGCACACTACAAGGCACAAGAACAGTAAAAACATGGAAACATATGCGGCAAGCACACAGGAGAAGATATGAGAACAGAACGTAGAGTAAAAGGAAATAGCGCAGTTAAAGGGGTGCATGGAAAGGATTATGACTGAGGGAAAGAAACAAAAAGCTGACTTTTACCAGAGTTGATCAGGGGATAGCGCGAACGCAGTCCCCCACTACCACAAATTATGCAGTCGAGTTTCCCGCATTTGGGGAAATCGCAGGGGTCAACACACCCGGAGTGCAATGGGTGAGCCTCGCCCTGGGTGAACCACCTTCGTGATCATGGTATCTCCCCTGCCAGGTAAGTATGAGTTGGACTAGGTCTCAGGAAGGCCACTGCTCGGGCACATCCCTGTCGGGTGAAGGAGGTTTGTTTACATGAGGCAGCAGAAGTGAAGTCCCGGCTGGGGACAAAATACTGCAGGAAGGCCACGTTGACTTGGTAAGGCTGAATGGTGACTATTCCTGAAGCACCCCCAAACTATACCCACAACTAGTGCAAATCATTCCCATAGCACACTGCAGCAGACGGATTTGCATACCGTGATGTCATTTAAACAGTCGGTCAGAATTGGCTGCGGCCCTCATCTCCATATGAAAACTGACAGGCAGTGCACCGGCCCTATGTCTCGATGGGTTCTTGAATTGTACAATAAAGTATAAAGGCAGATTTACGTTTAACCCCCTCATTGCAGAGTTTCTCTCATACACGCACTGAAATATGTACTGATGTTTTCACCCGTCCAACATCAATATTAATGATTTTTTTAAGTTTGTTTTGTTTTGCCCATCTCCAACCCTGGCGGCACTCACCCAAACTATAGTTAGTTTTTAGGGGGTTTTTCGTTCAAAAGATTTTGAAATTAGTAAAAAAACAAAGTCAATTGTCTTTTTAACACGCCAAAAGTTGTTTCGCCCAAATGGCCCCAAAAAAGTATTTTGTATTGAAATGTCAAGAAAGTGAACCAAAAGCAAATGTCGTTTTCCCCTTCACCCCCACATCTTATAAGCACCATAAACAAATATTTTGTGTATCTTGTTTTGCCATTAATCCCATGGCCCAAAATTTGCCCTTGAAATGAAATGCTCTTTCTTCCAATTGTCGCTGTCTCAATTTGAACGCTTACTATGTGTAGGAAGACTACAGCCGTCCGACAAGGCCTACCATTTTACAACTTAGACAAGCCACTGCATTAAATGAGGGCCAACACTTTTTTTTCTGTCTTCTTTAAACCTGACACAAGATGGGAAGAGGCCGTTGAAAAGCTGGAAGCCTACTTCGCAAAGCAAGTGTGGGTCTGTAGTGACCTCTATTGGTTGTATATGCAAAGCACACTATAAGGCACCAAAAAATCAAGAAAGCATATACAGCCAGCAGAAAGGAGAAGAGATCAGAACAGAACGCAGAATGGAAGGTAGAAGTGCATCTTCAAGGGTGCAATGGGAGGAGTTGCAGAGTAGGGAAGGTTGATTGATGAAGAAAAAAACCATAATGGAGCTGACTTTTACCAGAGTTGATCAGGGGATAGCGCGAACGCAGTCCCCCACTACCACAAATTATGCAGTCGAGTTTCCCGCATTTGGGGAAATCGCAGGGGTCAACACACCCGGAGTGCAATGGGTGAGCCTCGCCCTGGGTGAACCACCTTCGTGATCATGGTATCTCCCCTGCCAGGTAAGTATGAGTTGGACTAGGTCTCAGGAAGGCCACTGCTCGGGCACATCCCTGTCGGGTGAAGGAGGTTTGTTTACATGAGGCAGCAGAAGTGAACTCCCGGCTGGGGACAAAATACTGCAGGGAGGCCACGTTGACGTGGTAAGGCTGAAGGGTGACTATTCCTGAAGCACCCCCAAACTATACCCACAACTAGTGCAAATCATTCCCAGAGCACACTGCAGCAGACGGATTTGCATATTGTGATGTCATTCAAGCAGTCGGCATGAAACAGCTGGAGGCCTACTTTGAAATGCAAGTGAGTGTGGGTCCTGCAGCGACCTCTAATGGTTTTATTTGCAAAGCACACTACAAGGCACAAGAACAGTAAAAACATGGAAACATATGCGGCAAGCACACAGGAGAAGATATGAGAACAGAACGTAGAGTAAAAGGAAATAGCGCAGTTAAAGGGGTGCATGGAAAGGATTATGACTGAGGGAAAGAAACAAAAAGCTGACTTTTACCAGAGTTGATCAGGGGATAGCGCGAACGCAGTCCCCCACTACCACAAATTATGCAGTCGAGTTTCCCGCATTTGGGGAAATCGCAGGGGTCAACACACCCGGAGTGCAATGGGTGAGCCTCGCCCTGGGTGAACCACCTTCGTGATCATGGTATCTCCCCTGCCAGGTAAGTATGAGTTGGACTAGGTCTCAGGAAGGCCACTGCTCGGGCACATCCCTGTCGGGTGAAGGAGGTTTGTTTACATGAGGCAGCAGAAGTGAAGTCCCGGCTGGGGACAAAATACTGCAGGAAGGCCACGTTGACTTGGTAAGGCTGAATGGTGACTATTCCTGAAGCACCCCCAAACTATACCCACAACTAGTGCAAATCATTCCCATAGCACACTGCAGCAGACGGATTTGCATACCGTGATGTCATTTAAACAGTCGGTCAGAATTGGCTGCGGCCCTCATCTCCATATGAAAACTGACAGGCAGTGCACCGGCCCTATGTCTCGATGGGTTCTTGAATTGTACAATAAAGTATAAAGGCAGATTTACGTTTAACCCCCTCATTGCAGAGTTTCTCTCATACACGCACTGAAATATGTACTGATGTTTTCACCCGTCCAACATCAATATTAATGATTTTTTTAAGTTTGTTTTGTTTTGCCCATCTCCAACCCTGGCGGCACTCACCCAAACTATAGTTAGTTTTTAGGGGGTTTTTCGTTCAAAAGATTTTGAAATTAGTAAAAAAACAAAGTCAATTGTCTTTTTAACACGCCAAAAGTTGTTTCGCCCAAATGGCCCCAAAAAAGTATTTTGTATTGAAATGTCAAGAAAGTGAACCAAAAGCAAATGTCGTTTTCCCCTTCACCCCCACATCTTATAAGCACCATAAACAAATATTTTGTGTATCTTGTTTTGCCATTAATCCCATGGCCCAAAATTTGCCCTTGAAATGAAATGCACTTTCTTCCAATTGTCGCTGTCTCAATTTGAACGCTTACTATGTGTAGGAAGACTACAGCCGTCCGACAAGGCCTACCATTTTACAACTTAGACAAGCCACTGCATTAAATGAGGGCCAACACTTTTTTTTCTGTCTTCTTTAAACCTGACACAAGATGGGAAGAGGCCGTTGAAAAGCTGGAAGCCTACTTCGCAAAGCAAGTGTGGGTCTGTAGTGACCTCTATTGGTTGTATATGCAAAGCACACTATAAGGCACCAAAAAATCAAGAAAGCATATACAGCCAGCAGAAAGGAGAAGAGATCAGAACAGAACGCAGAATGGAAGGTAGAAGTGCATCTTCAAGGGTGCAATGGGAGGAGTTGCAGAGTAGGGAAGGTTGATTGATGAAGAAAAAAAACCATAATGGAGCTGACTTTTACCAGAGTTGATCAGGGGATAGCGCGAACGCAGTCCCCCACTACCACAAATTATGCAGTCGAGTTTCCCGCATTTGGGGAAATCGCAGGGGTCAACACACCCGGAGTGCAATGGGTGAGCCTCGCCCTGGGTGAACCACCTTCGTGATCATGGTATCTCCCCTGCCAGGTAAGTATGAGTTGGACTAGGTCTCAGGAAGGCCACTGCTCGGGCACATCCCTGTCGGGTGAAGGAGGTTTGTTTACATGAGGCAGCAGAAGTGAACTCCCGGCTGGGGACAAAATACTGCAGGGAGGCCACGTTGACGTGGTAAGGCTGAAGGGTGACTATTCCTGAAGCACCCCCAAACTATACCCACAACTAGTGCAAATCATTCCCAGAGCACACTGCAGCAGACGGATTTGCATATTGTGATGTCATTCAAGCAGTCGGCATGAAACAGCTGGAGGCCTACTTTGAAATGCAAGTGAGTGTGGGTCCTGCAGCGACCTCTAATGGTTTTATTTGCAAAGCACACTACAAGGCACAAGAACAGTAAAAACATGGAAACATATGCGGCAAGCACACAGGAGAAGATATGAGAACAGAACGTAGAGTAAAAGGAAATAGCGCAGTTAAAGGGGTGCATGGAAAGGATTATGACTGAGGGAAAGAAACAAAAAGCTGACTTTTACCAGAGTTGATCAGGGGATAGCGCGAACGCAGTCCCCCACTACCACAAATTATGCAGTCGAGTTTCCCGCATTTGGGGAAATCGCAGGGGTCAACACACCCGGAGTGCAATGGGTGAGCCTCGCCCTGGGTGAACCACCTTCGTGATCATGGTATCTCCCCTGCCAGGTAAGTATGAGTTGGACTAGGTCTCAGGAAGGCCACTGCTCGGGCACATCCCTGTCGGGTGAAGGAGGTTTGTTTACATGAGGCAGCAGAAGTGAAGTCCCGGCTGGGGACAAAATACTGCAGGAAGGCCACGTTGACTTGGTAAGGCTGAATGGTGACTATTCCTGAAGCACCCCCAAACTATACCCACAACTAGTGCAAATCATTCCCATAGCACACTGCAGCAGACGGATTTGCATACCGTGATGTCATTTAAACAGTCGGTCAGAATTGGCTGCGGCCCTCATCTCCATATGAAAACTGACAGGCAGTGCACCGGCCCTATGTCTCGATGGGTTCTTGAATTGTACAATAAAGTATAAAGGCAGATTTACGTTTAACCCCCTCATTGCAAAGTTTCTCTCATACACGCACTGAAATATGTACTGATGTTTTCACCCGTCCAACATCAATATTAATGATTTTTTTAAGTTTGTTTTGTTTTGCCATCTCCAACCCTGGCGGCACTCACCCAAACTATAGTTAGTTTTTAGGGGGTTTTTCGTTCAAAAGATTTTGAAATTAGTAAAAAAACAAAGTCAATTGTCTTTTTAACACGCCAAAAGTTGTTTCGCCCAAATGGCCCCAAAAAAGTATTTTGTATTGAAATGTCAAGAAAGTGAACCAAAAGCAAATGTCGTTTTCCCCTTCACCCCCAAATCTTATAAGCACCATAAACAAATATTTTGTGTATCTTGTTTTGCCATTAATCCCATGGCCCAAAATTTGCCCTTGAAATGAAATGCTCTTTCTTCCAATTGTCGCTGTCTCAATTTGAACGCTTACTATGTGTAGGAAGACTACAGCCGTCCGACAAGGCCTACCATTTTACAACTTAGACAAGCCACTGCATTAAATGAGGGCCAACACTTTTTTTTCTGTCTTCTTTAAACCTGACACAAGATGGGAAGAGGCCGTTGAAAAGCTGGAAGCCTACTTCGCAAAGCAAGTGTGGGTCTGTAGTGACCTCTATTGGTTGTATATGCAAAGCACACTATAAGGCACCAAAAAAATCAAGAAAGCATATACAGCCAGCAGAAAGGAGAAGAGATCAGAACAGAACGCAGAATGGAAGGTAGAAGTGCATCTTCAAGGGTGCAATGGGAGGAGTTGCAGAGTAGGGAAGGTTGATTGATGAAGAAAAAAACCATAATGGAGCTGACTTTTACCAGAGTTGATCAGGGGATAGCGCGAACGCAGTCCCCCACTACCACAAATTATGCAGTCGAGTTTCCCGCATTTGGGGAAATCGCAGGGGTCAACACACCCGGAGTGCAATGGGTGAGCCTCGCCCTGGGTGAACCACCTTCGTGATCATGGTATCTCCCCTGCCAGGTAAGTATGAGTTGGACTAGGTCTCAGGAAGGCCACTGCTCGGGCACATCCCTGTCGGGTGAAGGAGGTTTGTTTACATGAGGCAGCAGAAGTGAACTCCCGGCTGGGGACAAAATACTGCAGGGAGGCCACGTTGACGTGGTAAGGCTGAAGGGTGACTATTCCTGAAGCACCCCCAAACTATACCCACAACTAGTGCAAATCATTCCCAGAGCACACTGCAGCAGACGGATTTGCATATTGTGATGTCATTCAAGCAGTCGGCATGAAACAGCTGGAGGCCTACTTTGAAATGCAAGTGAGTGTGGGTCCTGCAGCGACCTCTAATGGTTTTATTTGCAAAGCACACTACAAGGCACAAGAACAGTAAAAACATGGAAACATATGCGGCAAGCACACAGGAGAAGATATGAGAACAAAACGCAGAGTGAAAGGAAATAGCGCAGTTAAAGGGGTGCATGGAAAGGATTATGACTGAGGGAAAGAAACAAAAAGCTGACTTTTACCAGAGTTGATCAGGGGATAGCGCGAACGCAGTCCCCCACTACCACAAATTATGCAGTCGAGTTTCCCGCATTTGGGGAAATCGCAGGGGTCAACACACCCGGAGTGCAATGGGTGAGCCTCGCCCTGGGTGAACCACCTTCGTGATCATGGTATCTCCCCTGCCAAGTAAGTATGAGTTGGACTAGGTCTCAGGAAGGCCACTGCTCGGGCACATCCCTGTCGGGTGAAGGAGGTTTGTTTACATGAGGCAGCAGAAGTGAAGTCCCGGCTGGGGACAAAATACTGCAGGAAGGCCACGTTGACTTGGTAAGGCTGAATGGTGACTATTCCTGAAGCACCCCCAAACTATACCCACAACTAGTGCAAATCATTCCCATAGCACACTGCAGCAGACGGATTTGCATACCGTGATGTCATTTAAACAGTCGGTCAGAATTGGCTGCGGCCCTCATCTCCATATGAAAACTGACAGGCAGTGCACCGGCCCTATGTCTCGATGGGTTCTTGAATTGTACAATAAAGTATAAAGGCAGATTTACGTTTAACCCCCTCATTGCAAAGTTTCTCTCATACACGCACTGAAATATGTACTGATGTTTTCACCCGTCCAACATCAATATTAATGATTTTTTTAAGTTTGTTTTGTTTTGCCCATCTCCAACCCTGGCGGCACTCACCCAAACTATAGTTAGTTTTTAGGGGGTTTTTCGTTCAAAAGATTTTGAAATTAGTAAAAAAACAAAGTCAATTGTCTTTTTAACACGCCAAAAGTTGTTTCGCCCAAATGGCCCCAAAAAAGTATTTTGTATTGAAATGTCAAGAAAGTGAACCAAAAGCAAATGTCGTTTTCCCCTTCACCCCCACATCTTATAAGCACCATAAACAAATATTTTGTGTATCTTGTTTTGCCATTAATCCCATGGCCCAAAATTTGCCCTTGAAATGAAATGCTCTTTCTTCCAATTGTCGCTGTCTCAATTTGAACGCTTACTATGTGTAGGAAGACTACAGCCGTCCGACAAGGCCTACCATTTTACAACTTAGACAAGCCACTGCATTAAATGAGGGCCAACACTTTTTTTTCTGTCTTCTTTAAACCTGACACAAGATGGGAAGAGGCCGTTGAAAAGCTGGAAGCCTACTTCGCAAAGCAAGTGTGGGTCTGTAGTGACCTCTATTGGTTGTATATGCAAAGCACACTATAAGGCACCAAAAAATCAAGAAAGCATATACAGCCAGCAGAAAGGAGAAGAGATCAGAACAGAACGCAGAATGGAAGGTAGAAGTGCATCTTCAAGGGTGCAATGGGAGGAGTTGCAGAGTAGGGAAGGTTGATTGATGAAGAAAAAAACCATAATGGAGCTGACTTTTACCAGAGTTGATCAGGGGATAGCGCGAACGCAGTCCCCCACTACCACAAATTATGCAGTCGAGTTTCCCGCATTTGGGGAAATCGCAGGGGTCAACACACCCGGAGTGCAATGGGTGAGCCTCGCCCTGGGTGAACCACCTTCGTGATCATGGTATCTCCCCTGCCAGGTAAGTATGAGTTGGACTAGGTCTCAGGAAGGCCACTGCTCGGGCACATCCCTGTCGGGTGAAGGAGGTTTGTTTACATGAGGCAGCAGAAGTGAACTCCCGGCTGGGGACAAAATACTGCAGGGAGGCCACGTTGACGTGGTAAGGCTGAAGGGTGACTATTCCTGAAGCACCCCCAAACTATACCCACAACTAGTGCAAATCATTCCCAGAGCACACTGCAGCAGACGGATTTGCATATTGTGATGTCATTCAAGCAGTCGGCATGAAACAGCTGGAGGCCTACTTTGAAATGCAAGTGAGTGTGGGTCCTGCAGCGACCTCTAATGGTTTTATTTGCAAAGCACACTACAAGGCACAAGAACAGTAAAAACATGGAAACATATGCGGCAAGCACACAGGAGAAGATATGAGAACAGAACGTAGAGTAAAAGGAAATAGCGCAGTTAAAGGGGTGCATGGAAAGGATTATGACTGAGGGAAAGAAACAAAAAGCTGACTTTTACCAGAGTTGATCAGGGGATAGCGCGAACGCAGTCCCCCACTACCACAAATTATGCAGTCGAGTTTCCCGCATTTGGGGAAATCGCAGGGGTCAACACACCCGGAGTGCAATGGGTGAGCCTCGCCCTGGGTGAACCACCTTCGTGATCATGGTATCTCCCCTGCCAGGTAAGTATGAGTTGGACTAGGTCTCAGGAAGGCCACTGCTCGGGCACATCCCCCTTTTGGCTAAGATCAAGTGTAGTATCTGTTCTTATCAGTTGGGTATGGACTGGCCTCTGGCAGAGAATAGAGAAAGGTGAGACTGAGTAGCTGCTCTGATGGGCGGAGGGTGTGGGACCCCTCTGTTTTTTCCCGGGAGTAGTGAAAAGTCTCACTGAGTATCTTCACCTCTGCCTTTGGTAGGAGGTGTTGTTTCCGTAAATCCACTGGTAAGAGGGGGGGAGAAACACTGGGCCTAGTAGTTTGACTCTCTTGACGGGGTTTGTAGCCCCCGAAGGATGAGTCAGCGAAAGGCTCAGTCTAGTATCCAATCCCAGGGAGCGGAGAAAGGTTGGGACTGAGTAGATGGCTCCTGTTCCAGAGGTTCGTAGCCTCTGATGGGGAGACCGCGAAAGGCCCAGCTTAGTACCTTAACCCTGGGAGCGGAGAAACACTGGGACTGAGTAGATTGCTCTTCCGGAGGGGGTGCAGCCCCTAAGGGAGTCTTTCGAAAGGCCCAGTGGAGTACCCATTCCCATGCCAGGGGCTGGAAAGTGCCTGCTGCTGAGACGGAGAAACACTTGGTCGGACGCTGACTGGCTGGCTGCCTGGAGTCCGAGGCTGCACTGTGCCCCCGGGGAAACTCGGGGGTGCCGGACATGCACGGGTGATCCCAAGTCACCTTGCACGAATGGCACTTGCACTGCGCACTTCCCTTTAGGTTAGCGCTTCACGTCCTTACCCTGTCCTTTTGGATGGGGTAGGACAATTTTTCACACCCCCCCCCCGGCCTTCTGGCTAGGGCCTTATTCTTTTCTTTTTATGATTTGCACGTTTTGCACTTCACGTTTTTCGTTAGTTTGTCACGTTTTTTCATTTGGGTAGTGCGGCTGTCCCTAACAGGCCTTCCGTTCCCCAAACGTGACTGGGACTCTTCACCTTTTGGGGAGAGTCCCGGTTCCCTCGAGGGCAACCCCGAGCCGCAAGGCGGAGGGAAGCCTAAGCGGGTCTCTCCAAACCTTCGGGTGCGGAGGACCCACCGTCCGAAACCCTTCCGGGGGTGGAGGAAACGCGGGTCCCTCTGAGCTTCGGCGAAGAGGACCCACCGATCCCTTTTTTTCCCTTCCTCGGCCTTATGGTTGAGGGGGGTTAGGGGAACCATGGGGCCTTTCTCCTTTGGGAGAGGGCCCACACGTTCGTACGGCTGCCCCCTGTGCACGCGTTTAGTCACGTCACTGGTGGTGGTGGGAGCACACCTCGGGCTCCCTGAGTTTCTTCAAACCCTGTCGGGTGAAGGAGGTTTGTTTACATGAGGCAGCAGAAGTGAAGTCCCGGCTGGGGACAAAATACTGCAGGAAGGCCACGTTGACTTGGTAAGGCTGAATGGTGACTATTCCTGAAGCACCCCCAAACTATACCCACAACTAGTGCAAATCATTCCCATAGCACACTGCAGCAGACGGATTTGCATACCGTGATGTCATTTAAACAGTCGGTCAGAATTGGCTGCGGCCCTCATCTCCATATGAAAACTGACAGGCAGTGCACCGGCCCTATGTCTCGATGGGTTCTTGAATTGTACAATAAAGTATAAAGGCAGATTTACGTTTAACCCCCTCATTGCAGAGTTTCTCTCATACACGCACTGAAATATGTACTGATGTTTTCACCCGTCCAACATCAATATTAATGATTTTTTTAAGTTTGTTTTGTTTTGCCCGTCTCCAACCCTGGCGGCACTCACCCAAACTATAGTTAGTTTTTAGGGGGTTTTTCGTTCAAAAGATTTTGAAATTAGTAAAAAAACAAAGTCAATTGTCTTTTTAACACGCCAAAAGTTGTTTCGCCCAAATGGCCCCAAAAAAGTATTTTGTATTGAAATGTCAAGAAAGTGAACCAAAAGCAAATGTCGTTTTCCCCTTCACCCCCACATCTTATAAGCACCATAAACAAATATTTTGTGTATCTTGTTTTGCCATTAATCCCATGGCCCAAAATTTGCCCTTGAAATGAAATGCTCTTTCTTCCAATTGTCGCTGTCTCAATTTGAACGCTTACTATGTGTAGGAAGACTACAGCCGTCCGACAAGGCCTACCATTTTACAACTTAGACAAGCCACTGCATTAAATGAGGGCCAACACTTTTTTTTCTGTCTTCTTTAAACCTGACACAAGATGGGAAGAGGCCGTTGAAAAGCTGGAAGCCTACTTCGCAAAGCAAGTGTGGGTCTGTAGTGACCTCTATTGGTTGTATATGCAAAGCACACTATAAGGCACCAAAAAATCAAGAAAGCATATACAGCCAGCAGTAGAGATGGCTAGTGAATCGCTGTCTCGACTCAGTGACTCGAGTCATTAAGCTGAATACATGACTCGAGCCACTCACTGTTGGATGAGTCGAGACAGCAGCAGCAGCAGCATTAGTGCAGACAGAGACAGCAGTCCCGAGTCCCAACTCCCTTTGCCTCAGAGGGGGGCCTGGAAGAGTGGAGATAATTTTATTGGTGATGAAACATGTCAGTCAATGACACAGGGGCGGGGCTGAGCAGTGTGCTCAGCTATTATTGGCCAGCAAACCTGGGTAACTTCTAGTGGGGAGGGAGGCAGGGACATGAGCTCTAAGCTTAGCTCACACGACTCATGAGTCGTGCAGGGCTGCTGTGCCTTGGACGAATCCCTGAGCCTGCAGTGAGAGTTGAGACAGTTCTCACTGTGTGCAGGCTCAGTTATTCAGTAGTGATCTGATGACTCGCTGATGGATCAGAATCAGCAGCAGCCTCCGCAGTGCACTGTGCTCAGCTCAGCCAGTGTGACTGTGGCACACCCCCTGCAGGCTAATAGGGGATGATATATAGATATATATATATATATATATATATATATCTATAGATTATATATCTATAGATATTCATCTATATATATCTATAGATATATATTTGTAAATCCAAGACCACCAGAATATTTAAATAAAAATTGTAAATTACATAGTAATTACATAACACTGAATCTATGTTGGTATATTATTAACATTCATTGCATAAGCAGCTGCCTGCCTCTGCCAGATGAACTGCACAATCATTATTAAAGCTGGTTCGGTTACTAAGCAGCAGCAAGGGACTGAGCCTCTGCAGCTCCCTAATGTGTTGTGAGCCTTGCACTGTCTCTCTGTGCCTGCCCTGCTTCAATTCCAAATGAGTTGTGATCCAAGCCACTGTCTTATTTCCTGTCTGCCAGCACACTGAGCCTCTGCAACTCACTAAGAGTTGTGAGCCAAGCCACTGTCTTATTTCCTGTCTGCCAGCACACTGAGCCTCTGCAACTCACTAAGAGTTGTGAGCCAAGCCACTGTCTTATTTCCTGTCTTCCCTGCACACTGAGTGACTAAGCCTGTGCAACTCACTAAGAGTTGTGAGCCAAGCCACTGTCTTACTTCCTGTCTGCCAGCTCACTGAGCCTCTGCAACTCACTAAGAGTTGTGAGCCAAGCCACTGTCTTACTTCCTGTCTTCCCTGCACACTGAGCCTCTGCAACTCACTGAGTGTGCTGTGAGCCCTGCACTGTCTCCCTGTGCCTGCAATTCCACACTACTCATGAGCCAAGCCACTGACTAACATCCTGTCTGCCTGCACACAGCACACACTGAGGGACAGAGACTCTGCAAGTCCCTGAGTGTGCTGTGAGCCCTGCACTGTCTCCCTGTGCCTGTAATTCCATATGAGTCGTGACTCGAGAGTCGAGTCACTGACTCAACACACTTTACTGAGCTGAGCCGTGCGACTCAACTCATTCCAATGAATCGTACTGCCCATCTCTAGCCAGCAGAAAGGAGAAGAGATCAGAACAGAACGCAGAATGGAAGGTAGAAGTGCATCTTCAAGGGTGCAATGGGAGGAGTTGCAGAGTAGGGAAGGTTGATTGATGAAGAAAAAAACCATAATGGAGCTGACTTTTACCAGAGTTGATCAGGGGATAGCGCGAACGCAGTCCCCCACTACCACAAATTATGCAGTCGAGTTTCCCGCATTTGGGGAAATCGCAGGGGTCAACACACCCGGAGTGCAATGGGTGAGCCTCGCCCTGGGTGAACCACCTTCGTGATCATGGTATCTCCCCTGCCAGGTAAGTATGAGTTGGACTAGGTCTCAGGAAGGCCACTGCTCGGGCACATCCCTGTCGGGTGAAGGAGGTTTGTTTACATGAGGCAGCAGAAGTGAACTCCCGGCTGGGGACAAAATACTGCAGGGAGGCCACGTTGACGTGGTAAGGCTGAAGGGTGACTATTCCTGAAGCACCCCCAAACTATACCCACAACTAGTGCAAATCATTCCCAGAGCACACTGCAGCAGACGGATTTGCATATTGTGATGTCATTCAAGCAGTCGGCATGAAACAGCTGGAGGCCTACTTTGAAATGCAAGTGAGTGTGGGTCCTGCAGCGACCTCTAATGGTTTTATTTGCAAAGCACACTACAAGGCACAAGAACAGTAAAAACATGGAAACATATGCGGCAAGCACACAGGAGAAGATATGAGAACAGAACGTAGAGTAAAAGGAAATAGCGCAGTTAAAGGGGTGCATGGAAAGGATTATGACTGAGGGAAAGAAACAAAAAGCTGACTTTTACCAGAGTTGATCAGGGGATAGCGCGAACGCAGTCCCCCACTACCACAAATTATGCAGTCGAGTTTCCCGCATTTGGGGAAATCGCAGGGGTCAACACACCCGGAGTGCAATGGGTGAGCCTCGCCCTGGGTGAACCACCTTCGTGATCATGGTATCTCCCCTGCCAGGTAAGTATGAGTTGGACTAGGTCTCAGGAAGGCCACTGCTCGGGCACATCCCTGTCGGGTGAAGGAGGTTTGTTTACATGAGGCAGCAGAAGTGAAGTCCCGGCTGGGGACAAAATACTGCAGGAAGGCCACGTTGACTTGGTAAGGCTGAATGGTGACTATTCCTGAAGCACCCCCAAACTATACCCACAACTAGTGCAAATCATTCCCATAGCACACTGCAGCAGACGGATTTGCATACCGTGATGTCATTTAAACAGTCGGTCAGAATTGGCTGCGGCCCTCATCTCCATATGAAAACTGACAGGCAGTGCACCGGCCCTATGTCTCGATGGGTTCTTGAATTGTACAATAAAGTATAAAGGCAGATTTACGTTTAACCCCCTCATTGCAGAGTTTCTCTCATACACGCACTGAAATATGTACTGATGTTTTCACCCGTCCAACATCAATATTAATGATTTTTTTAAGTTTGTTTTGTTTTGCCCATCTCCAACCCTGGCGGCACTCACCCAAACTATAGTTAGTTTTTAGGGGGTTTTTCGTTCAAAAGATTTTGAAATTAGTAAAAAAACAAAGTCAATTGTCTTTTTAACACGCCAAAAGTTGTTTCGCCCAAATGGCCCCAAAAAAGTATTTTGTATTGAAATGTCAAGAAAGTGAACCAAAAGCAAATGTCGTTTTCCCCTTCACCCCCACATCTTATAAGCACCATAAACAAATATTTTGTGTATCTTGTTTTGCCATTAATCCCATGGCCCAAAATTTGCCCTTGAAATGAAATGCTCTTTCTTCCAATTGTCGCTGTCTCAATTTGAACGCTTACTATGTGTAGGAAGACTACAGCCGTCCGACAAGGCCTACCATTTTACAACTTAGACAAGCCACTGCATTAAATGAGGGCCAACACTTTTTTTTCTGTCTTCTTTAAACCTGACACAAGATGGGAAGAGGCCGTTGAAAAGCTGGAAGCCTACTTCGCAAAGCAAGTGTGGGTCTGTAGTGACCTCTATTGGTTGTATATGCAAAGCACACTATAAGGCACCAAAAAATCAAGAAAGCATATACAGCCAGCAGAAAGGAGAAGAGATCAGAACAGAACGCAGAATGGAAGGTAGAAGTGCATCTTCAAGGGTGCAATGGGAGGAGTTGCAGAGTAGGGAAGGTTGATTGATGAAGAAAAAAACCATAATGGAGCTGACTTTTACCAGAGTTGATCAGGGGATAGCGCGAACGCAGTCCCCCACTACCACAAATTATGCAGTCGAGTTTCCCGCATTTGGGGAAATCGCAGGGGTCAACACACCCGAAGTGCAATGGGTGAGCCTCGCCCTGGGTGAACCACCTTCGTGATCATGGTATCTCCCCTGCCAGGTAAGTATGAGTTGGACTAGGTCTCAGGAAGGCCACTGCTCGGGCACATCCCTGTCGGGTGAAGGAGGTTTGTTTACATGAGGCAGCAGAAGTGAACTCCCGGCTGGGGACAAAATACTGCAGGGAGGCCACGTTGACGTGGTAAGGCTGAAGGGTGACTATTCCTGAAGCACCCCCAAACTATACCCACAACTAGTGCAAATCATTCCCAGAGCACACTGCAGCAGACGGATTTGCATATTGTGATGTCATTCAAGCAGTCGGCATGAAACAGCTGGAGGCCTACTTTGAAATGCAAGTGAGTGTGGGTCCTGCAGCGACCTCTAATGGTTTTATTTGCAAAGCACACTACAAGGCACAAGAACAGTAAAAACATGGAAACATATGCGGCAAGCACACAGGAGAAGATATGAGAACAGAACGTAGAGTAAAAGGAAATAGCGCAGTTAAAGGGGTGCATGGAAAGGATTATGACTGAGGGAAAGAAACAAAAAGCTGACTTTTACCAGAGTTGATCAGGGGATAGCGCGAACGCAGTCCCCCACTACCACAAATTATGCAGTCGAGTTTCCCGCATTTGGGGAAATCGCAGGGGTCAACACACCCGGAGTGCAATGGGTGAGCCTCGCCCTGGGTGAACCACCTTCGTGATCATGGTATCTCCCCTGCCAGGTAAGTATGAGTTGGACTAGGTCTCAGGAAGGCCACTGCTCGGGCACATCCCTGTCGGGTGAAGGAGGTTTGTTTACATGAGGCAGCAGAAGTGAAGTCCCGGCTGGGGACAAAATACTGCAGGAAGGCCACGTTGACTTGGTAAGGCTGAATGGTGACTATTCCTGAAGCACCCCCAAACTATACCCACAACTAGTGCAAATCATTCCCATAGCACACTGCAGCAGACGGATTTGCATACCGTGATGTCATTTAAACAGTCGGTCAGAATTGGCTGCGGCCCTCATCTCCATATGAAAACTGACAGGCAGTGCACCGGCCCTATGTCTCGATGGGTTCTTGAATTGTACAATAAAGTATAAAGGCAGATTTACGTTTAACCCCCTCATTGCAGAGTTTCTCTCATACACGCACTGAAATATGTACTGATGTTTTCACCCGTCCAACATCAATATTAATGATTTTTTTAAGTTTGTTTTGTTTTGCCCGTCTCCAACCCTGGCGGCACTCACCCAAACTATAGTTAGTTTTTAGGGGGGTTTTCGTTCAAAAGATTTTGAAATTAGTAAAAAAACAAAGTCAATTGTCTTTTTAACACGCCAAAAGTTGTTTCGCCCAAATGGCCCCAAAAAAGTATTTTGTATTGAAATGTCAAGAAAGTGAACCAAAAGCAAATGTCGTTTTCCCCTTCACCCCCACATCTTATAAGCACCATAAACAAATATTTTGTGTATCTTGTTTTGCCATTAATCCCATGGCCCAAAATTTGCCCTTGAAATGAAATGCTCTTTCTTCCAATTGTCGCTGTCTCAATTTGAACGCTTACTATGTGTAGGAAGACTACAGCCGTCCGACAAGGCCTACCATTTTACAACTTAGACAAGCCACTGCATTAAATGAGGGCCAACACTTTTTTTTCTGTCTTCTTTAAACCTGACACAAGATGGGAAGAGGCCGTTGAAAAGCTGGAAGCCTACTTCGCAAAGCAAGTGTGGGTCTGTAGTGACCTCTATTGGTTGTATATGCAAAGCACACTATAAGGCACCAAAAAATCAAGAAAGCATATACAGCCAGCAGAAAGGAGAAGAGATCAGAACAGAACGCAGAATGGAAGGTAGAAGTGCATCTTCAAGGGTGCAATGGGAGGAGTTGCAGAGTAGGGAAGGTTGATTGATGAAGAAAAAAACCATAATGGAGCTGACTTTTACCAGAGTTGATCAGGGGATAGCGCGAACGCAGTCCCCCACTACCACAAATTATGCAGTCGAGTTTCCCGCATTTGGGGAAATCGCAGGGGTCAACACACCCGGAGTGCAATGGGTGAGCCTCGCCCTGGGTGAACCACCTTCGTGATCATGGTATCTCCCCTGCCAGGTAAGTATGAGTTGGACTAGGTCTCAGGAAGGCCACTGCTCGGGCACATCCCTGTCGGGTGAAGGAGGTTTGTTTACATGAGGCAGCAGAAGTGAACTCCCGGCTGGGGACAAAATACTGCAGGGAGGCCACGTTGACGTGGTAAGGCTGAAGGGTGACTATTCCTGAAGCACCCCCAAACTATACCCACAACTAGTGCAAATCATTCCCAGAGCACACTGCAGCAGACGGATTTGCATATTGTGATGTCATTCAAGCAGTCGGCATGAAACAGCTGGAGGCCTACTTTGAAATGCAAGTGAGTGTGGGTCCTGCAGCGACCTCTAATGGTTTTATTTGCAAAGCACACTACAAGGCACAAGAACAGTAAAAACATGGAAACATATGCGGCAAGCACACAGGAGAAGATATGAGAACAGAACGTAGAGTAAAAGGAAATAGCGCAGTTAAAGGGGTGCATGGAAAGGATTATGACTGAGGGAAAGAAACAAAAAGCTGACTTTTACCAGAGTTGATCAGGGGATAGCGCGAACGCAGTCCCCCACTACCACAAATTATGCAGTCGAGTTTCCCGCATTTGGGGAAATCGCAGGGGTCAACACACCCGGAGTGCAATGGGTGAGCCTCGCCCTGGGTGAACCACCTTCGTGATCATGGTATCTCCCCTGCCAGGTAAGTATGAGTTGGACTAGGTCTCAGGAAGGCCACTGCTCGGGCACATCCCTGTCGGGTGAAGGAGGTTTGTTTACATGAGGCAGCAGAAGTGAAGTCCCGGCTGGGGACAAAATACTGCAGGAAGGCCACGTTGACTTGGTAAGGCTGAATGGTGACTATTCCTGAAGCACCCCCAAACTATACCCACAACTAGTGCAAATCATTCCCATAGCACACTGCAGCAGACGGATTTGCATACCGTGATGTCATTTAAACAGTCGGTCAGAATTGGCTGCGGCCCTCATCTCCATATGAAAACTGACAGGCAGTGCACCGGCCCTATGTCTCGATGGGTTCTTGAATTGTACAATAAAGTATAAAGGCAGATTTACGTTTAACCCCCTCATTGCAGAGTTTCTCTCATACACGCACTGAAATATGTACTGATGTTTTCACCCGTCCAACATCAATATTAATGATTTTTTTAAGTTTGTTTTGTTTTGCCCATCTCCAACCCTGGCGGCACTCACCCAAACTATAGTTAGTTTTTAGGGGGTTTTTCGTTCAAAAGATTTTGAAATTAGTAAAAAAACAAAGTCAATTGTCTTTTTAACACGCCAAAAGTTGTTTCGCCCAAATGGCCCCAAAAAAGTATTTTGTATTGAAATGTCAAGAAAGTGAACCAAAAGCAAATGTCGTTTTCCCCTTCACCCCCACATCTTATAAGCACCATAAACAAATATTTTGTGTATCTTGTTTTGCCATTAATCCCATGGCCCAAAATTTGCCCTTGAAATGAAATGCTCTTTCTTCCAATTGTCGCTGTCTCAATTTGAACGCTTACTATGTGTAGGAAGACTACAGCCGTCCGACAAGGCCTACCATTTTACAACTTAGACAAGCCACTGCATTAAATGAGGGCCAACACTTTTTTTTCTGTCTTCTTTAAACCTGACACAAGATGGGAAGAGGCCGTTGAAAAGCTGGAAGCCTACTTCGCAAAGCAAGTGTGGGTCTGTAGTGACCTCTATTGGTTGTATATGCAAAGCACACTATAAGGCACCAAAAAATCAAGAAAGCATATACAGCCAGCAGAAAGGAGAAGAGATCAGAACAGAACGCAGAATGGAAGGTAGAAGTGCATCTTCAAGGGTGCAATGGGAGGAGTTGCAGAGTAGGGAAGGTTGATTGATGAAGAAAAAAACCATAATGGAGCTGACTTTTACCAGAGTTGATCAGGGGATAGCGCGAACGCAGTCCCCCACTACCACAAATTATGCAGTCGAGTTTCCCGCATTTGGGGAAATCGCAGGGGTCAACACACCCGGAGTGCAATGGGTGAGCCTCGCCCTGGGTGAACCACCTTCGTGATCATGGTATCTCCCCTGCCAGGTAAGTATGAGTTGGACTAGGTCTCAGGAAGGCCACTGCTCGGGCACATCCCTGTCGGGTGAAGGAGGTTTGTTTACATGAGGCAGCAGAAGTGAACTCCCGGCTGGGGACAAAATACTGCAGGGAGGCCACGTTGACGTGGTAAGGCTGAAGGGTGACTATTCCTGAAGCACCCCCAAACTATACCCACAACTAGTGCAAATCATTCCCAGAGCACACTGCAGCAGACGGATTTGCATATTGTGATGTCATTCAAGCAGTCGGCATGAAACAGCTGGAGGCCTACTTTGAAATGCAAGTGAGTGTGGGTCCTGCAGCGACCTCTAATGGTTTTATTTGCAAAGCACACTACAAGGCACAAGAACAGTAAAAACATGGAAACATATGCGGCAAGCACACAGGAGAAGATATGAGAACAGAACGTAGAGTAAAAGGAAATAGCGCAGTTAAAGGGGTGCATGGAAAGGATTATGACTGAGGGAAAGAAACAAAAAGCTGACTTTTACCAGAGTTGATCAGGGGATAGCGCGAACGCAGTCCCCCACTACCACAAATTATGCAGTCGAGTTTCCCGCATTTGGGGAAATCGCAGGGGTCAACACACCCGGAGTGCAATGGGTGAGCCTCGCCCTGGGTGAACCACCTTCGTGATCATGGTATCTCCCCTGCCAGGTAAGTATGAGTTGGACTAGGTCTCAGGAAGGCCACTGCTCGGGCACATCCCTGTCGGGTGAAGGAGGTTTGTTTACATGAGGCAGCAGAAGTGAAGTCCCGGCTGGGGACAAAATACTGCAGGAAGGCCACGTTGACTTGGTAAGGCTGAATGGTGACTATTCCTGAAGCACCCCCAAACTATACCCACAACTAGTGCAAATCATTCCCATAGCACACTGCAGCAGACGGATTTGCATACCGTGATGTCATTTAAACAGTCGGTCAGAATTGGCTGCGGCCCTCATCTCCATATGAAAACTGACAGGCAGTGCACCGGCCCTATGTCTCGATGGGTTCTTGAATTGTACAATAAAGTATAAAGGCAGATTTACGTTTAACCCCCTCATTGCAGAGTTTCTCTCATACACGCACTGAAATATGTACTGATGTTTTCACCCGTCCAACATCAATATTAATGATTTTTTTAAGTTTGTTTTGTTTTGCCCATCTCCAACCCTGGCGGCACTCACCCAAACTATAGTTAGTTTTTAGGGGGTTTTTCGTTCAAAAGATTTTGAAATTAGTAAAAAAACAAAGTCAATTGTCTTTTTAACACGCCAAAAGTTGTTTCGCCCAAATGGCCCCAAAAAAGTATTTTGTATTGAAATGTCAAGAAAGTGAACCAAAAGCAAATGTCGTTTTCCCCTTCACCCCCACATCTTATAAGCACCATAAACAAATATTTTGTGTATCTTGTTTTGCCATTAATCCCATGGCCCAAAATTTGCCCTTGAAATGAAATGCTCTTTCTTCCAATTGTCGCTGTCTCAATTTGAACGCTTACTATGTGTAGGAAGACTACAGCCGTCCGACAAGGCCTACCATTTTACAACTTAGACAAGCCACTGCATTAAATGAGGGCCAACACTTTTTTTTCTGTCTTCTTTAAACCTGACACAAGATGGGAAGAGGCCGTTGAAAAGCTGGAAGCCTACTTCGCAAAGCAAGTGTGGGTCTGTAGTGACCTCTATTGGTTGTATATGCAAAGCACACTATAAGGCACCAAAAAATCAAGAAAGCATATACAGCCAGCAGAAAGGAGAAGAGATCAGAACAGAACGCAGAATGGAAGGTAGAAGTGCATCTTCAAGGGTGCAATGGGAGGAGTTGCAGAGTAGGGAAGGTTGATTGATGAAGAAAAAAACCATAATGGAGCTGACTTTTACCAGAGTTGATCAGGGGATAGCGCGAACGCAGTCCCCCACTACCACAAATTATGCAGTCGAGTTTCCCGCATTTGGGGAAATCGCAGGGGTCAACACACCCGGAGTGCAATGGGTGAGCCTCGCCCTGGGTGAACCACCTTCGTGATCATGGTATCTCCCCTGCCAGGTAAGTATGAGTTGGACTAGGTCTCAGGAAGGCCACTGCTCGGGCACATCCCTGTCGGGTGAAGGAGGTTTGTTTACATGAGGCAGCAGAAGTGAACTCCCGGCTGGGGACAAAATACTGCAGGGAGGCCACGTTGACGTGGTAAGGCTGAAGGGTGACTATTCCTGAAGCACCCCCAAACTATACCCACAACTAGTGCAAATCATTCCCAGAGCACACTGCAGCAGACGGATTTGCATATTGTGATGTCATTCAAGCAGTCGGCATGAAACAGCTGGAGGCCTACTTTGAAATGCAAGTGAGTGTGGGTCCTGCAGCGACCTCTAATGGTTTTATTTGCAAAGCACACTACAAGAACAGTAAAAACATGGAAACATATGCGGCAAGCACACAGGAGAAGATATGAGAACAGAACGTAGAGTAAAAGGAAATAGCGCAGTTAAAGGGGTGCATGGAAAGGATTATGACTGAGGGAAAGAAACAAAAAGCTGACTTTTACCAGAGTTGATCAGGGGATAGCGCGAACGCAGTCCCCCACTACCACAAATTATGCAGTCGAGTTTCCCGCATTTGGGGAAATCGCAGGGGTCAACACACCCGGAGTGCAATGGGTGAGCCTCGCCCTGGGTGAACCACCTTCGTGATCATGGTATCTCCCCTGCCAGGTAAGTATGAGTTGGACTAGGTCTCAGGAAGGCCACTGCTCGGGCACATCCCTGTCGGGTGAAGGAGGTTTGTTTACATGAGGCAGCAGAAGTGAAGTCCCGGCTGGGGACAAAATACTGCAGGAAGGCCACGTTGACTTGGTAAGGCTGAATGGTGACTATTCCTGAAGCACCCCCAAACTATACCCACAACTAGTGCAAATCATTCCCATAGCACACTGCAGCAGACGGATTTGCATACCGTGATGTCATTTAAACAGTCGGTCAGAATTGGCTGCGGCCCTCATCTCCATATGAAAACTGACAGGCAGTGCACCGGCCCTATGTCTCGATGGGTTCTTGAATTGTACAATAAAGTATAAAGGCAGATTTACGTTTAACCCCCTCATTGCAAAGTTTCTCTCATACACGCACTGAAATATGTACTGATGTTTTCACCCGTCCAACATCAATATTAATGATTTTTTTAAGTTTGTTTTGTTTTGCCCATCTCCAACCCTGGCGGCACTCACCCAAACTATAGTTAGTTTTTAGGGGGTTTTTCGTTCAAAAGATTTTGAAATTAGTAAAAAAACAAAGTCAATTGTCTTTTTAACACGCCAAAAGTTGTTTCGCCCAAATGGCCCCAAAAAAGTATTTTGTATTGAAATGTCAAGAAAGTGAACCAAAAGCAAATGTCGTTTTCCCCTTCACCCCCACATCTTATAAGCACCATAAACAAATATTTTGTGTATCTTGTTTTGCCATTAATCCCATGGCCCAAAATTTGCCCTTGAAATGAAATGCTCTTTCTTCCAATTGTCGCTGTCTCAATTTGAACGCTTACTATGTGTAGGAAGACTACAGCCGTCCGACAAGGCCTACCATTTTACAACTTAGACAAGCCACTGCATTAAATGAGGGCCAACACTTTTTTTTCTGTCTTCTTTAAACCTGACACAAGATGGGAAGAGGCCGTTGAAAAGCTGGAAGCCTACTTCGCAAAGCAAGTGTGGGTCTGTAGTGACCTCTATTGGTTGTATATGCAAAGCACACTATAAGGCACCAAAAAATCAAGAAAGCATATACAGCCAGCAGAAAGGAGAAGAGATCAGAACAGAACGCAGAATGGAAGGTAGAAGTGCATCTTCAAGGGTGCAATGGGAGGAGTTGCAGAGTAGGGAAGGTTGATTGATGAAGAAAAAAACCATAATGGAGCTGACTTTTACCAGAGTTGATCAGGGGATAGCGCGAACGCAGTCCCCCACTACCACAAATTATGCAGTCGAGTTTCCCGCATTTGGGGAAATCGCAGGGGTCAACACACCCGGAGTGCAATGGGTGAGCCTCGCCCTGGGTGAACCACCTTCGTGATCATGGTATCTCCCCTGCCAGGTAAGTATGAGTTGGACTAGGTCTCAGGAAGGCCACTGCTCGGGCACATCCCTGTCGGGTGAAGGAGGTTTGTTTACATGAGGCAGCAGAAGTGAACTCCCGGCTGGGGACAAAATACTGCAGGGAGGCCACGTTGACGTGGTAAGGCTGAAGGGTGACTATTCCTGAAGCACCCCCAAACTATACCCACAACTAGTGCAAATCATTCCCAGAGCACACTGCAGCAGACGGATTTGCATATTGTGATGTCATTCAAGCAGTCGGCATGAAACAGCTGGAGGCCTACTTTGAAATGCAAGTGAGTGTGGGTCCTGCAGCGACCTCTAATGGTTTTATTTGCAAAGCACACTACAAGGCACAAGAACAGTAAAAACATGGAAACATATGCGGCAAGCACACAGGAGAAGATATGAGAACAGAACGTAGAGTGAAAGGAAATAGCGCAGTTAAAGGGGTGCATGGAAAGGATTATGACTGAGGGAAAGAAACAAAAAGCTGACTTTTACCAGAGTTGATCAGGGGATAGCGCGAACGCAGTCCCCCACTACCACAAATTATGCAGTCGAGTTTCCCGCATTTGGGGAAATCGCAGGGGTCAACACACCCGGAGTGCAATGGGTGAGCCTCGCCCTGGGTGAACCACCTTCGTGATCATGGGATCTCCCCTGCCAGGTAAGTATGAGTTGGACTAGGTCTCAGGAAGGCCACTGCTCGGGCACATCCCTGTCGGGTGAAGGAGGTTTGTTTACATGAGGCAGCAGAAGTGAAGTCCCGGCTGGGGACAAAATACTGCAGGAAGGCCACGTTGACTTGGTAAGGCTGAATGGTGACTATTCCTGAAGCACCCCCAAACTATACCCACAACTAGTGCAAATCATTCCCATAGCACACTGCAGCAGACGGATTTGCATACCGTGATGTCATTTAAACAGTCGGTCAGAATTGGCTGCGGCCCTCATCTCCATATGAAAACTGACAGGCAGTGCACCGGCCCTATGTCTCGATGGGTTCATGAATTGTACAATAAAGTATAAAGGCAGATTTACGTTTAACCCCCTCATTGCAGAGTTTCTCTCATACACGCACTGAAATATGTACTGATGTTTTCACCCGTCCAACATCAATATTAATGATTTTTTTAAGTTTGTTTTGTTTTGCCCATCTCCAACCCTGGCGGCACTCACCCAAACTATAGTTAGTTTTTAGGGGGTTTTTCGTTCAAAAGATTTTGAAATTAGTAAAAAAACAAAGTCAATTGTCTTTTTAACACGCCAAAAGTTGTTTCGCCCAAATGGCCCCAAAAAAGTATTTTGTATTGAAATGTCAAGAAAGTGAACCAAAAGCAAATGTCGTTTTCCCCTTCACCCCCACATCTTATAAGCACCATAAACAAATATTTTGTGTATCTTGTTTTGCCATTAATCCCATGGCCCAAAATTTGCCCTTGAAATGAAATGCTCTTTCTTCCAATTGTCGCTGTCTCAATTTGAACGCTTACTATGTGTAGGAAGACTACAGCCGTCCGACAAGGCCTACCATTTTACAACTTAGACAAGCCACTGCATTAAATGAGGGCCAACACTTTTTTTTCTGTCTTCTTTAAACCTGACACAAGATGGGAAGAGGCCGTTGAAAAGCTGGAAGCCTACTTCGCAAAGCAAGTGTGGGTCTGTAGTGACCTCTATTGGTTGTATATGCAAAGCACACTATAAGGCACCAAAAAATCAAGAAAGCATATACAGCCAGCAGAAAGGAGAAGAGATCAGAACAGAACGCAGAATGGAAGGTAGAAGTGCATCTTCAAGGGTGCAATGGGAGGAGTTGCAGAGTAGGGAAGGTTGATTGATGAAGAAAAAAACCATAATGGAGCTGACTTTTACCAGAGTTGATCAGGGGATAGCGCGAACGCAGTCCCCCACTACCACAAATTATGCAGTCGAGTTTCCCGCATTTGGGGAAATCGCAGGGGTCAACACACCCGGAGTGCAATGGGTGAGCCTCGCCCTGGGTGAACCACCTTCGTGATCATGGTATCTCCCCTGCCAGGTAAGTATGAGTTGGACTAGGTCTCAGGAAGGCCACTGCTCGGGCACATCCCTGTCGGGTGAAGGAGGTTTGTTTACATGAGGCAGCAGAAGTGAAGTCCCGGCTGGGGACAAAATACTGCAGGAAGGCCACGTTGACTTGGTAAGGCTGAATGGTGACTATTCCTGAAGCACCCCCAAACTATACCCACAACTAGTGCAAATCATTCCCATAGCACACTGCAGCAGACGGATTTGCATACCGTGATGTCATTTAAACAGTCGGTCAGAATTGGCTGCGGCCCTCATCTCCATATGAAAACTGACAGGCAGTGCACCGGCCCTATGTCTCGATGGGTTCTTGAATTGTACAATAAAGTATAAAGGCAGATTTACGTTTAACCCCCTCATTGCAGAGTTTCTCTCATACACGCACTGAAATATGTACTGATGTTTTCACCCGTCCAACATCAATATTAATGATTTTTTTAAGTTTGTTTTGTTTTGCCCATCTCCAACCCTGGCGGCACTCACCCAAACTATAGTTAGTTTTTAGGGGGTTTTTCGTTCAAAAGATTTTGAAATTAGTAAAAAAACAAAGTCAATTGTCTTTTTAACACGCCAAATGTTGTTTCGCCCAAATGGCCCCAAAAAAGTATTTTGTATTGAAATGTCAAGAAAGTGAACCAAAAGCAAATGTCGTTTTCCCCTTCACCCCCACATCTTATAAGCACCATAAACAAATATTTTGTGTATCTTGTTTTGCCATTAATCCCATGGCCCAAAATTTGCCCTTGAAATGAAATGCTCTTTCTTCCAATTGTCGCTGTCTCAATTTGAACGCTTACTATGTGTAGGAAGACTACAGCCGTCCGACAAGGCCTACCATTTTACAACTTAGACAAGCCACTGCATTAAATGAGGGCCAACACTTTTTTTTCTGTCTTCTTTAAACCTGACACAAGATGGGAAGAGGCCGTTGAAAAGCTGGAAGCCTACTTCGCAAAGCAAGTGTGGGTCTGTAGTGACCTCTATTGGTTGTATATGCAAAGCACACTATAAGGCACCAAAAAATCAAGAAAGCATATACAGCCAGCAGAAAGGAGAAGAGATCAGAACAGAACGCAGAATGGAAGGTAGAAGTGCATCTTCAAGGGTGCAATGGGAGGAGTTGCAGAGTAGGGAAGGTTGATTGATGAAGAAAAAAACCATAATGGAGCTGACTTTTACCAGAGTTGATCAGGGGATAGCGCGAACGCAGTCCCCCACTACCACAAATTATGCAGTCGAGTTTCCCGCATTTGGGGAAATCGCAGGGGTCAACACACCCGGAGTGCAATGGGTGAGCCTCGCCCTGGGTGAACCACCTTTGTGATCATGGTATCTCCCCTGCCAGGTAAGTATGAGTTGGACTAGGTCTCAGGAAGGCCACTGCTCGGGCACATCCCTGTCGGGTGAAGGAGGTTTGTTTACATGAGGCAGCAGAAGTGAAGTCCCGGCTGGGGACAAAATACTGCAGGAAGGCCACATCCCTTCACGTTGACTTGGTAAGGCTGAATGGTGACTATTCCTGAAGCACCCCCAAACTATACCCACAACTAGTGCAAATCATTCCCATAGCACACTGCAGCAGACGGATTTGCATACCGTGATTTCATTTGATTTCAGAATTGGCTGCGGCCCTCATCTCCATATGAAAACTGACAGGCAGTGCACCGGCCCTATGTCTCGATGGGTTCTTGAATTGTACAATAAAGTATAAAGGCAGCTTTAGGAGGAATTTCTGCATTTCAATACAATACATCAAACCTCACCAGTGAATCTATGGTGCACCCTAAAAGCTTTTATTAGAGGTAAGCTCATTCAGTTAGCATCTAGAATTAAAAAAAAAGAGACACAAGAGAGAATAAAAATGGAGAATAATCTTAAGATTCTGGAACAAAAACATAAAACCGACCCCAAAAATATAATGCTCATGAAGGAAATGGATAAAACCAGGGAGGATCTGGAAGCCCAGAACCTTATATTAATTCAGAGAGATATGGAAAAACTGAACCAAAGACATTATGCGGAAGGTAATAAATCCTCTAGATTAATGGTTAGGAAGTTAAAAGGGCAGAGGACAAGGAACTCTGTTAGAGCTCTGTATAATAAAAATGGAGTCAAAATGAGAGACCCAAAGGAAATTTCTAATATATTCGCTGATTATTACAGTAAATTGTATAATCTGAAAGAGGATGTAAATATACCTAAACCACTCCCAGAAGAGATTGACTTATTTCTATCTAAAATCAACCTCCCTAAGGTAACTAGTGACCAACTAATAACAATAAATGCCCCTTGGACATTAAAAGAAATCACGGAAGTAATAAACGGGCTTAGCATTAACAAGGCACCGGGTCCGGACGGATTTATAAATAACTTTTAGAAATTTTTTAAAAGGGAACTGGCTCCAATTCTCTTGATGGTTTTTCAGAGTTTAGGATCGGAGGGCGGTTTTTTAGAGGAGATGTTGGAGGCCCGTATAGTCTCAATCCATAAAGAAGGTAAGGATCCAACAATCCCTAAAAACTACAGGCCAATAGCCTTACTTAATTCAGATATAAAAATCTTTTCCAAAATGATAGTGAATAGATTGGAGGTGGGGATACGGGACTTAATAAATGAAGATCAGACCGGTTTTATACCCAAAAGGAATGGAACTAATAATGTCCGCAGAGCCATAAACATCATGGAATACCATGTCGATAGGGCAGAGGAATTATTGCTCGTTTCCCTAGATGGAGAAAAAGCTTTTGATAGGCTTAATTGGGAATATATGATTAAGACGCTTCAGAAATTTGGAATTCAAGGACACCTGCTTGAGGCTATAGGGGCCTTATATACGTCCCCAAGAGCTCATGTCTTCTGTAATGGGTACCTCTCTGGGAGTTTTAAAGTTACAAATGGGACCAGGCAAGGGTGCCCACTGTCCCCCATAATTTACGCCCTAGCAATAGAACCCTTTGCAAAAACCATGAGACAATCCATATCGGTAGAAGCCCCCTCGATAGCATATAGTCAGCATAAAATACTGCTGTATGCAGATGATGTGCTATTATTTCTAAAAAATCCAGAAAGATCTCTTAATGAAGCAATAAAAATTATAGATAATTTCTCTTTGGTCTCTTACTATAAACTAAATAAAGATAAAACTGAAGCATTGCCTATAAATTTAGGAATGAATACCCTAAAGCAGCTTAAAGATAAACATAAATTAAAATGGAAAAATCAATCATTGAAATACGTAGGGGTGCACTTAACTTTATCTCAGACAAAATTAATAGATATCAACTATGGAGAATTACTTAAAAATTTAGATAAACTGGCAGATTATTGGATGCATCATGATGTCTCCTGGGTGGGCCGAATAGCGATGATTAAAATGTTTTTCCTGCCCAAAATATTATATTTGTTCAGAGCCATCCCTAGGTGGTTACCAAAGTTCTGGATTTATAGATTTGATAGAATCCTCAACAGATATATTTGGAATAATAAAAACCCTAAATTAGCAAGAAAATATCTGAATCTATCCAAAAAACAGGGAGGGCTCGAGGTCCCTGATCTGGAGTTATATCAGAGGGCCTCCTTAATCGAACAAATAAAGGAGTGGTTCCAGGTAGATAGTTTAAATCCAACAGCTAGAATGGAGGAACACCTGGCAGGGGGAGTAAATCTTCGGGATCTGATATGTATACCAGGGAAAAATAGGAGTTTGGATACATCAGCCCTGAAAGCCACTAAAGCAACTTTTAAAGCTTGGGATGAGTGGATGGAGGAGAGGGAACCCTTTTGCTTCCCCCTCCAAACACTTTCATTGCAGGCTATATCCAACCTAATCCCGGACTTACATTTGGAGGGATGGAGACAGAGAGGTATCCTATCTTTAAAAGACCTATTTATAAATGGGGAACTCATGACATTCGACCAAATTACAGAAAAGTTTGGGGTAGGTAAACATGACTTTTATAAATATCTCCAAATTCGGCACTGGATGAAGTCCTTTACTGGGGAGGGATCGAGAGTAAGAAGGATACCGGAAAAAATCTTTAACTATTTGAATACTAGAGGTAAAAAAGGAGGTATTTCCCTAATATATAAAGATAATTTAGACTGGAAATGCTCCGAAAAAACTAAATGGCAAAAGGATTGGGAACGGGATCTGGACTTCTCAATTGATGAATTAGAATGGGCCCGGATGTTTGAATTAACCCATCAGACCATCAGTTCATCTAATTATATAGAGAGATATATTAGAATCTTTCACCATTTATACTGGACCCCTGTTAGGCTGAATAAAGCATGGCCTAACACAACGGATGTCTGCTGGAGATGCGGAGAGGGGGTGGGCGATATGATTCATATATTTTGGGCCTGTAAAAAGCTGCTTCCTTATTGGGCAGAGGTTGCAACTCTGATATATAAAGTCTGTGGGATTAGAATTAAGGTTACACCCCATCTCCTACTCCTACATCTCCTGCAGATAGATCTGGCATATCCCCAGAAATTTATGGTATTACACATCTTGATGGCGGCCAAAACTTCCCTAGCACAGCTGTGGAAACAGGAACTTATTCTGGGTATAAACATGATAATCCGAAAAATTGAATATTGTTACTCAAGGGGAACACCAAGAAAAGGGGTACTTAAAAATTGGTCCCTGTGGTCTCAATTTAGGAATGCATAGAATAGATGATGACGGAATATTGAAATACGAGGCGGCAATATGATCTTACTTCTATAGGCTAGATATCTGAAAGTGAAATGTCTGCATATCTTAGGCTCTTGTTGGATAAGGACCCCCACGGAATGAATGTGATTGTCTCGTTATTGTCTTCTGTTTGTTTTCCCTTCCTTTTTTCTTTTCTTCCCTTTTTTTTTTTTAATGTATTTGGATGTAAGGTTGTGGTATCTATCTGTACTAGAGGGGAGGGGATGTCTAATCACCCCCCTTGTTGTGTAAATCTGATGTGTTTATATTTGAAAAATAAATAAAGATTAAAAAGTAAAAAAAAAAAAAAAGAAAACTGACAGGCAGTGCACCGGCCCTATGTCTCGATGGGTTCTTGAATTGTACAATAAAGTATAAAGGCAGCTTTAAGTTTAACCCCCTCATTGTGGAGTTTCTCTCATACACGCACTGAAATATGTACTGATGTTTTCACCCGTCCAACATCAATATTAATGATTTTTTTAAGTTTGTTTTGTTTTGCCCATCTCCAACCCTGGCGGCACTCACCCAAACTATAGTTAGTTTTTAGGGGGTTTTTCGTTCAAAAGATTTTGAAATTAGTAAAAAAACAAAGTCAATTGTCTTTTTAACACGCCAAAAGTTGTTTCGCCCAAATGGCCCCAAAAAAGTATTTTGTATTGAAATGTCAAGAAAGTGAACCAAAAGCAAATGTCGTTTTCCCCTTCACCCCCACATCTTATAAGCACCATAAACAAATATTTTGTGTATCTTGTTTTGCCATTAATCCCATGGCCCAAAATTTGCCCTTGAAATGAAATGCTCTTTCTTCCAATTGACGCTGTCTCAATTTGAACGCTTACTATGTGTAGGAAGACTACAGCCATCCGACAAGGCCTACCATTTTACAACTTAGACAAGCCACTGCATTAAATGAGGGCCAACACTTTTTTTTCTGTCTTCTTTAAACCTGACACAAGATGGGAAGAGGCCGTTGAAAAGCTGGAAGCCTACTTCGCAAAGCAAGTGTGGGTCTGTAGTGACCTCTATTGGTTGTATATGCAAAGCACACTATAAGGCACCAAAAAATCAAGAAAGCATATACAGCCAGCAGAAAGGAGAAGAGATCAGAACAGAACGCAGAATGGAAGGTAGAAGTGCATCTTCAAGGGTGCAATGGGTGGAGTTGCAGAGTAGGGAAGGTTGATTGATGAAGAAAAAAACCATAATGGAGCTGACTTTTACCAGAGTTGATCAGGGGATAGCGCGAACGCAGTCCCCCACTACCACAAATTATGCAGTCGAGTTTCCCGCATTTGGGGAAATCGCAGGGGTCAACACACCCGGAGTGCAATGGGTGAGCCTCGCCCTAGGTGAACCACCTTCGTGATCATGGTATCTCCCCTGCCAGGTAAGTATGAGTTGGACTAGGTCTCAGGAGGGCCACTGCTCGGGCACATCCCTGTCGGGTGAAGGAGGTTTGTTTACATGAGGCAGCAGAAGTGAAGTCCCGGCTGGGGACAAAATACTGCAGGAAGGCCAAATCCCTTCACGTTGACGTGGTAAGGCTGAGGGGTGACTATTCCTGAAGCACCCCCAAACTATACCAACAACTAGTGCAAATCATTCCCAGAGCACACTGCAGCAGATGGATTTGCATATTGTGATGTCATTCAAGCAGTCGGCATGAAACAGCTGGAGGCCTACTTTGAAATGCAAGCGAGTGTGGGTCCTGCAGCGACCTCTATTGGTTTTATTTGCAAAGCAAGGCACAAGAACAGTAAAAACATGGAAATATATGCGGCCAGCACACAGGAGAAGATATGAGAACAGAACGCAGAGTGAAAGGAAATAGCGCAGTTAAAGGGGTGCGTGGAAAGGATTTAGACTGAGGGAAAGAAACAAAAAGCTGACTTTTACCAGAGTTGATCAGGGGAAAGCGCGAACGCAGTCCCCCACTACCACAAATTATGCAGTCGAGTTTCCCGCATTTGGGGAAATCGCAGGGGTCAACACACCCGGAGTGCAATGGATGAGCCTCGCCCTGGGAGAACCACCTTCGTGATCATGGTATCTCCCCTGCCAGGTAAGTATGAGTTGGACTAGGTCTCAGGAGGGCCACTGCTCGGGCACATCCCTGTCGGGTGAAGGAGGTTTGTTTACATGAGGTAGCAGAATTGAAGTCCCGGCTGGGGACAAAATACTGCTGGGAGGCCACGTTGACGTGGTAAGGCTGAAGGGTGACTATTCCTGAAGCACCCCCAAACTATACTCACAACTAGTGCAAATCATTCCCAGAGCACACTGCAGCAGATGGATTTGCATACCGTGATGTCATTTAAACAGTCGGTCAGAATAGGCTGCGGCCCTCATCTCCATATGAAAACTGACAGGCAGTGCAACGGCCCTATGTCTCGATGGGTTCTTGAATTGTACAATAAAGTATAAAGGCAGCTTTAAGTTTAACCCCCTCATTGCGGAGTTTCTCTCATACACGCACTGTACTGATGTACTGATGTTTTCACGCGTCCAACATCAATATTAATGATTTTTTTTTAGTTTGTTTTGTTTTGCCCGTCTCCAACCCTGGCGGCACTCACCCAAACTATAGTTAGTTTTTAGGGTTTTGTTTTTCAAAAGATTTTAAAATTAGTAAAAAAAACAAAGTCAATTGTCTTTTTAACACGCCAAAAGTTGTTTCACCCAAATAGCCCCAAAAAGTATTTTGTATTGAAATGTCAAGAAAGTGAACCAAAAGCAAATGTCGTTTTCCCCTTCACCCCCACATCTTATAAGCACCATAAACAAATATTTTGTGTATCTTGTTTTGCCATTAATCCCATGGCCCAAAATTTGCCCTTGAAATGAAATGCTCTTTCTTCCAATTGTCGCTGTCTCAATTTGAACGCTTACTATGTGTAGGAAGACTACAGCCGTCCGACAAGGCCTACCATTTTACAACTTAGACAAGCCACTGCATTAAATGAGGGCAAACACTTTTTTTTCTGTCTTCTTTAAACCTGAAACAAGATGGGAAGAGGCCGTTGAAAAGCTGGAAGCCTACTTCGCAAAGCAAGTGTGGGTCTGTAGTGACCTCTATTGGTTGTATATGCAAAGCACACTATAAGGCACCAAAAAATCAAGAAAGCATATACAGCCAGCAGAAAGGAGAAGAGATCAGAACAGAACGCAGAATGGAAGGTAGAAGTGCATCTTCAAGGGCGCAATGGGAGGGGTTGCAGAGTAGGAAAGGTTAAAATTGATGAGGAAAAAACCATAATGGAGCTGACTTTTACCAGAGATGATCAGGGGAAAGCGCGAACGCAGTCCCCCACTACCACAAATTATGCAGTCGAGTTTCCCGCATTTGGGGAAATCGCAGGGGTCAGCACACCCGGAGTGCAATGGATGAGCCTCGCCCTGGGAGAACCACCTTCGTGATCATGGTATCTCCCCTGCCAGGTAAGTATGAGTTGGACTAGGTCTCAGGAGGGCCACTGCTCGGGCACATCCCTGTCGGGTGAAGGAGGTTTGTTTACATGAGGCAGCAGAAATGAAGTCCCGGCTGGGGACAAAATACTGCTGGGAGGCCACGTTGACGTGGTAAGGCTGAAGGGTGACTATTCCTGAAGCACCCCCAAACTATACCCACAACTAGTGCAAATCATTCCCAGAGCACACTGCAGCAGATGGATTTGCATATTGTGATGTCATTCAAGCAGTCGGCATGAAACAGCTGGAGTCCTACTTTGAAATGCAAGCGAGTGTGGGTCCTGCAGCGACCTCTATTGGTTTTATTTGCAAAGCAAGGCACAAGAACAGTAAAAACATGGAAATATATGCGGCCAGCACACAGGAGAAGATATGAGAACAGAACGCAGAGTGAAAGGAAATAGCGCAGTTAAAGGGGTGCGTGGAAAGGATTTTGACTGAGGGAAAGAAACAAAAAGCTGACTTTTACCAGAGTTGATCAGGGGAAAGCGCGAACGCAGTCCCCCACTACCACAAATTATGCAGTCGAGTTTCCCGCATTTGGGGAAATCGCAGGGGTCAACACACCCGGAGTGCAATGGGTGAGCCTCGCCCTGGGTGAACCACCTTCGTGATCATGGTATCTCCCCTGCCAGGTAAGTATGAGTTGGACTAGGTCTCAGGAGGGCCACTGCTCGGGCACATCCCTGTCGGGTGAAGGAGGTTTGTTTACATGAGGTAGCAGAATTGAAGTCCCGGCTGGGGACAAAATACTGCAGGAAGGCCAAATCCCTTCACGTTGACGTGGTAAGGCTGAAGGGTGACTATTCCTGAAGCACCCCCAAACTATACCCACAACTAGTGCAAATCATTCCCAGAGCACACTGCAGCAGACGGATTTGCATACCGTGATGTCATTTAAACAGTCGGTCAGAATTGGCTGCGGCCCTCATCTCCATATGAAAACTGACAGGCAGTGCACCGGCCCTATGTCTCGATGGGTTCTTGAATTGTACAATAAAGTATAAAGGCAGCTTTAAGTTTAACCCCCTCATTGCAGAGTTTCTCTCATACACGCACTGAAATATGTACTGATGTTTTCACCCGTCCAACATCAATATTAATGATTTTTTTAAGTTTGTTTTGTTTTGCCCATCTCCAACCCTGGCGGCACTCACCCAAACTATAGTTAGTTTTTAGGGGGTTTTTCGTTCAAAAGATTTTGAAATTAGTAAAAAAACAAAGTCAATTGTCTTTTTAACACGCCAAAAGTTGTTTCGCCCAAATGGCCCCAAAAAAGTATTTTGTATTGAAATGTCAAGAAAGTGAACCAAAAGCAAATGTCGTTTTCCCCTTCACCCCCACATCTTATAAGCACCATAAACAAATATTTTGTGTATCTTGTTTTGCCATTAATCCCATGGCCCAAAATTTGCCCTTGAAATGAAATGCTCTTTCTTCCAATTGTCGCTGTCTCAATTTGAACGCTTACTATGTGTAGGAAGACTACAGCCGTCCGACAAGGCCTACCATTTTACAACTTAGACAAGCCACTGCATTAAATGAGGGCCAACACTTTTTTTTCTGTCTTCTTTAAACCTGACACAAGATGGGAAGAGGCCGTTGAAAAGCTGGAAGCCTACTTCGCAAAGCAAGTGTGGGTCTGTAGTGACCTCTATTGGTTGTATATGCAAAGCACACTATAAGGCACCAAAAAAATCAAGAAAGCATATACAGCCAGCAGAAAGGAGAAGAGATCAGACAAGAACGCAGAATGGAAGGTAGAAATGCATCTTCAAGGGTGCAATGGGAGGAGTTGCAGAGTAGGGAAGGTTGATTGATGAAGAAAAAAACCATAATGGAGCTGACTTTTACCAGAGTTGATCAGGGGATAGCGCGAACGCAGTCCCCCACTACCACAAATTATGCAGTCGAGTTTCCCGCATTTGGGGAAATCGCAGGGGTCAACACACCCGGAGTGCAATGGGTGAGCCTCGCCCTGGGTGAACCACCTTCGTGATCATGGTATCTCCCCTGCCAGGTAAGTATGAGTTGGACTAGGTCTCAGGAAGGCCACTGCTCGGGCACATCCCTGTCGGGTGAAGGAGGTTTGTTTACATGAGGCAGCAGAAGTGAACTCCCGGCTGGGGACAAAATACTGCAGGGAGGCCACGTTGACGTGGTAAGGCTGAAGGGTGTCTATTCCTGAAGCACCCCCAAACTATACCCACAACTAGTGCAAATCATTCCCAGAGCACACTGCAGCAGACGGATTTGCATACCGTGATGTCATTCAAGCAGTCGGCATGAAACAGCTGGAGGCCTACTTTGAAATGCAAGTGAGTGTGGGTCCTGCAGCGACCTCTAATGGTTTTATTTGCAAAGCACACTACAAGGCACAAGAACAGTAAAAACATGGAAACATATGCGGCAAGCACACAGGAGAAGATATGAGAACAAAACGCAGAGTGAAAGGAAATAGCGCAGTTAAAGGGGTGCATGGAAAGGATTATGACTGAGGGAAAGAAACAAAAAGCTGACTTTTACCAGAGTTGATCAGGGGATAGCGCTCTGATAGGCGGAGGGTGTGGGACCCCTCTGTTTTTTCCCGGGAGCAGTGAAAAGTCTCACTGAGTATCTTCACCTCTGCCTTTGGTAGGAGGTGTTGTTTCCGTAAATCCACTGGTAAGAGGGGGGGAGAAACACTGGGCCTAGTAGATTGACTCTCTTGACGGGGTTCGTAGCCCCCGAAGGATGAGTCAGCGAAAGGCTCAGTCTAGTATCCATTCCCAGGGAGCGGAGAAAAGCTGAGACCGAGTAGATTGGTCCAGGTTGGCTAACCACCAGCCTGGGCACAGCGAAAAGCTCAGCCTAGTATCTTAACCCTGGGTGCGGAGAAACACTGGGACTGAGTAGATTGCTCTTCCGAGGGGGGTGCAGCCCCTAAGGGAGTCTTTCGAAAGGCTCAGTGGAGTACCCATTCCCATGCCAGGGGCTGGAAAGTGCCTGCTGCTGAGACGGAGAAACACTTGGTTGGACGCTGACTGGCTGGCTGCTTGGAGTCCGAGGCTGCACTGTGCCCCCGGGGAAACTCGGGGGTGCCGAACATGCACGGGTGATCCCAAAATCACCATGCACTAGTAAGCACTAGCACTGCGCACTTCCCCTCTAGGTTAGCGCTTCACGTCCTTACCTCGTCCTTTTGGATGGGGTAGGACAATTTTTCACACCCCCCACCCTGGCCTTCTGGCTAGGGTCTTCTTTATTATTTATTTCTTTTCCTTCTCACGTTCGTCACTTCACGTTTTCTGTTTTTTTGTAGTTTGTCACGTTTTTTTGGGTTGTGTGGTCGTCCCTTACGGGCCTTCCATTTCCCCAATGTGCCGAAGCTCTCGCCTTTTGGGGAGAGCTTCGTGCCCCCCCGAGGACGACCCCGAGCCGCAAGGCGGAGGGAAGTCCACAGCGGGTCTCTCCAAACCACGGGGTGCGGAGGACCCACCGTCCTAACCCTTTCGGGGGTTGAGGAATGAGGGTCTCTCTAAGCTTCGGCGAAGAGGACCCACCGTTCCCTATTTTCCCCTCGTCGGCCTTATGGCTGAGAGGGGTTAGGGGAAAAACGGGGCCCGTCTCCTTCGGGAGATAAGCCCACTCGATCGCACGGCCGCTTTTGCACGTGTTTAGGCACAGCACTGGTGGTAGGGAGCACACCTCGGGCTCCTGAGTTTCTTCAAACCCCTCATTGCGGAGTTTCTCTCATACACGCACTGAAATATGTACTGATGTTTTCACCCGTCCAACATCAATATTAATGATTCTTTTTAGTTTGGTTTGTTTTGCCCGTCTCCAACCCTGGCGGCACTCACCCAAACTATAGTTAGTTTTTAGGGTTTTTTTTTTTTTCAAAAGATTTTAAAATTAGTAAAAAAAAACAAAGTCAATTGTCTTTTTAACACGCCAAAAGTTGTTTCGCCCAAATGGCCCCAAAAAAGTATTTTGTATTGAAAGGTCAAGAAAGTGAACCAAAAGCAAATGTCGTTTTCCCCTTCACCCCCACATCTTATAAGCACCATAAACAAATATTTTGTGTATCTTGTTTTGCCATTAATCCCATGGCCCAAAATTTGCCCTTGAAATGAAATGCTCTTTCTTCCAATTGTCGCTGTCTCAATTTGAACGCTTACTATGTGTAGGAAGACTACAGCCGTCCGACAAGGCCTACCATTTTACAACTTAGACAAGCCACTGCATTAAATGAGGGCCAACACTTTTTTTTCTGTCTTCTTTAAACCTGACACAAGATGGAAAGAAAAGGAGAAAAGAAAAGTACTCTCTGTTTGTGGGGGCACTACTTTTGAAATTTTATTTAAAACTTAGCTTTTAATTTGACTCAAGATTTTTTTTAGCATAAAATAGGACATACTAAAACACACTCAACATGAAACACGTAATTTGTGGATAATATAATTCTGTAATATTGTATAGCATATATCCTCCATTCAAAGGTACAATTATCCTCTAAATAAAGTAGCAATACTTGGCTTTGGTTATTCTGGTAGCAACAGATACAGAATATGCTATTTCCTTCACTGATTATAGCAAAGAAATGTGTATTCTATACATCTACTTCCCAGAAACCGGCTTGTTTTCCAAATCTAGAAGTAACAAGACTAGATTCTGGTTGGTTTTAGAGGTAACCAGTAGCAACAAATGCGAAAATATATTCTTATTGCAGACCGCAAATAGATTCAGGCAATTAGTTGGGAATCATGCAATAATATCATATGAATCATATTGTTGGGAATCATATATCATAATATCACTGTATGAGGCTATCAATGACAGTTGTTTGATAGCCTCATACAGTGACTGTTATTTTATAAAAGACACAGTCAGGGGAGTAGCCCCCAAATAACCTTTTGTTTCAAGAAACAAGCAGTTCACAGTAGCATACAGACTCAGCATTCCTGAATAGGATACATGGTAATGTTCAATTATTCACTTAAACAATCAAGGCAATTCTGTTTCAAAAGGTCTGAAATGGCTTACTGAGTGTTTTAAGAGGATATATGTTACAAGAAACAATTGTTTTTTGTGTCTCTCACTGAGAGCTATCAAACATTATGGAAACAATTTGTAAATTCAACAAGTGGCAGTATTTCACTGCACTCGAGGTCAATTATACATTCTTTGCTCTGAATTGTGGTACAATATCTGTAAACATAAGAGAGAGTGTAGTATACTCTTCTTAAATACACACGGTTTATTGGTACACTGTCATTCCTAGCTTTCTTTATTTGTTTCACTCTCACATAAGATGTATTGGTACTTGTGTATTATCACGGCGCGCGTCGCGTCGCATCACATACCACTAATTAAGGTATGTGATGGACCTGATTTGAGGCTTTTCCCGGGATGAATTTTAATATTGCGTTGCATCGCATGCCATTATAATGGCATGCGATGCAACGCGATTTCAAAGTTTAATGCCCACCCAGACCTGATTTTTAATTGTATCCCCACACTGATGGGTAATGACAATGTTAAATGCCCCCCCCCCCCCCATTGTTAACGCCACCCCCACTATCAACGCCAACCCGAAGCGTGGCGAGTGCAGTGAGCCCGCGAGAGGCGGCGGTACGCGTCCTCTGACCTTTTCATACCCCCACTATCCACGTCGGCGTGGAGTTGATTTTATATAGTCTAGACAGGACTGTTTGTCAAATAAGTATAAAGATAGCAAAGTTACTAAGAACAACATCATCCCATGGATCAATAAGTTCAGCACATCGAGCAACCAAATCACCAAACGCATTAAGAAGATCTGGCCTATTATCAACACAGATTGTGAATTGCCAGCTCTTAATGGTACCCGTCTTCTACCAGCCTACTCTCGAGGTCCCAACTTGCAAGACCATTTGGTTAAAGTTGATGTGACTGAATTCACAAAAACAGAAACTGTCACACACTTTCTGACCAAACCGCTGGGGTGCTATCTTTGTGTGGGCTGCACAACTTCTAGCTCACTCCTGGTGGGAAACTACTTTTTGCACCCTCATAGCGGCAAAAAGATCCACATTAGACATGTAATCACATGCCTTACTAAATTCATTGTCTATTTAATTTACTGTCCGTGTGGACTTGTGTATGTAGGCAAGACGGAGACCACGTTCCGTCAGCGCATGGCGAACCACAGGTCTGCCATTCGGGCAGCAATTTCAACTGGTGACAGTGACCAACCTGTGGCACGTCACTGTGCCAATGCTAGCCATACCATTGCCAGCTTAAGGACCAAATTGATAGACCACGTACCACCCCTTAAGAGGGGAGGTGATCGTGGTAAGATGTTGCTTTGTCTGGAGGGGAGATGGATTATGAGATTGGAGACTTTATCCCAAAAGGGATTGAATGAAAAACTTAGCATGCACTGCTGTCTGTAGATATTGATGTATGTCCACTAGTTTGGATATTAACGTTCGGATTTTGTGTTGGCAAGCTATACCATTATTGAATACTACTTAATGTATCCTTGCTCTGATAATAGATTAATGTGTTGATCCCGGTCTTTATAAAGTATAGAACTTTGCAAAGATGTTCAATGTTGTAATGAACTGTTTATATACTTATATTATATTTCTTGTATTTCTATTATGCTAAAAAAATAATACTATTATGCTCCGTTGGTCATTAGTATTTTAAAACATTTGTTTTTAATTTGTGCACTGGGCGTAGTGTTCACTGGGGCTTTCCTCGTACATGCACCTGTCCGGCTAGCCAGTGGTTGGTCAGGTCTGATCAATCAGTGGTGGGGTGGATACAGGTGTGATGGGAGGTGGCCCACAGTGCAGCTTTGCCTGATTGGTGAGGGTGGACTCTGTGGTGAATAAAAACCTGCATTTCTCACATATATCTTGTTCCCTGACGACGGGTGAAAGATCCCAAAACATGTCAGAATAAAGACATATCTACTTGAAATTGAACAGTCTCGTGAGTGCCGCATTTATTTGTGGATATTTTGGACGTATGGTCGAATGAGGGCACCAGGAGCATTTCAACATTGACCTATCAAGCTGAGTGCCGGGCCATGCAACTGTTTATATATATATATATATATATATATATATATATATATATATATATATATATATATATATATATATATATATATATATATATATATATATATATATATATATAGCAGGGTTGGATATTCCAATAAGGGCACTCACCAGTAAATCATGAAAAGTTTATTCAGGGTACATTACCAATCAGGCATAGTAGTCAGTCTACGTTTCGGCCACCAGGTGGCCTTTCTCAAGACAGGTCAGCTTAGACATCCACACAGTACAAGAGTCAGGATACACTGACACACACTAAGCACACTCCTTATAAAGCACTCCACTCTGATAGCATATGGTACAGCTGTGTATTGCTGTACGGGTGCCCTGTGTGTTCAAACCTCGGCATACCACATGATTCCAGCATAGCTTCTAATAGGCTGCTATGCGCTGCTATATCAAATTTTAAAATGGCCGTGCGTTTCAAACGGCAATGCGGTGCGTTCCACCGTCAAAACCACTGTTAAACCAAGTGTAGCAACCTTATAATGCGGCGATTTATATACAGATGGGCTAGTCAGACCCCTAAGGTGCTCTGGCTCACCTTATGCGCGTCCCCTCCGTGTTTTAGAGAACAAAATTAAGTATGCCCCCGTTTTCCAAGATGGCCGTGCGTGTCACCTCAAACGAGGTGCGTTCCAGCAGCTATCAGTACTGCTTGGTGGGTAATTTTAAAGGAGAACTGCAGCAGTGTGTGTCAGTTTACAGTTAGGTTAGTCCCAGCACTAGTAACCCAATATTCCTAGTCATAATTTGTATTATATATAAAAAAACAAGAAAGAAAAAAAAGGACATATTATCACAATAGTAATATGGACATGGATATGTCTACATAAGGTCTATTGACACTCTAATATATCAAAAGTTGTATATACGCAAAGTATTATATTTAAATTTATGAATATCATTTATAATTATATCATTTAGTAATACTTATACTAGTCATCATCTAGCAAGGTTATGATACTTAGTGTCAACAAAGAATAAGAAATATGAGAAAAAAAGAAGTATCATGAGAACAAAATATTTTGTTCTCTAGTGCACAGATCTAGTGTGCATTAAAACTCGAGATGTACTTCAGGTCAGTGCCATCCTCATCATCACATCACCACCGATCATCAAAAACGATAGAAAAAATTTTTTTTAGAGAAAGCAATTTAATGGATTGTTCTCATTAAGGCCCCGAGGGGCAACCGTGTCAAGGTCAAAGATCCATTGGGCTTCACGTTGTCTCAGGGTTTTCACTCGATCACCTCCCCTCAGGGGTACGGGGACATGGTCTATTAGCATAGATTTAATGGAAGCTACTTGGTGTCCCAATTCCATGCAATGCTTGGCTACTGGCTTGTCTGTTTCTCCCGTATCCAGGGCCAGTCGAATGGTATAGCGATGGTTCGCCATTCGCTCTCGAAAGGGGCGTGTCGTCATGCCCACATAATAGGCTCCACATGGGCATATTAAAATATAAATTACAAACGCCGATGTGCAGGTTAAGCGATGCTTGATTTTATACCGCTTCCCACTATGTGGGTGTGCCACTGTATTACCTACAAGCATGGCGTTGCATGTAGTGCATCCCTTGCAGCGTACACAACCTGGTTTACCAGATCGTAGCCACTGGGTCCCCTTAGGGGTAGGTCTGAGCGTGGGGCGCATCAGCATTTGTTGTATATTCGCATTTTTGCGATAAGCCATCATGGGTGGTGGAATTTTGCGCAATCTTAGTGTGGTGTCGCTTTCCAGAATCGGCCAGTGTTTCTTGTATATTGCCTTTGCCCCATGGGCTGTGTGGTCAAATGTGTTGATGTGCACCAAGCGATTATCCTTCTCTTGTAAAGGTTTGGGATTGAGATGGCGAGCTCTTGCTTTCATGAGACACCTGTCGACTACCTGTGGCAAGTACCCTCTTTGTAAAAAACGCATTCTCATCTCATCGAGTTGGCTCGTTGCCAATGCCTCTGTGGAGTTAGTACGTAGTACCCTGAGGAACTGAGATATCGGTAGGCTTTCTTTGAGATGGACTGGGTGTTGGCTTCTTGCTTGTAGCAAAGTGTTTCTATCCGTTGTTTTACGGTATAATGTCGAGCCGAGTGTATCACCATCTCTAAAGATGGTCACATCCAAAAATGTAATAGTTTGCTGGTCGATGGTATGCGTGAATCGGACAGGCTCAGGCACTGTGTTTAGACCCTGTAACATCTCAAAAAATGTCTCTCTTGTTCCGGACCAAATCAAAAAAATATCGTCTATGAAATGAAAATAACATAACAGTTTATCACCAAACGGTGATACAATATATTTCTGTTCGTAATTAGCCATATACAAATTGGCATACGCCGGTGCCAGGTTTGACCCCATGGCGGTGCCGTTTACCTGCAGGTAATAATCGGCACCGTACATGAAGAAGTTTTTTGTTAAAACCAGCTCTGTCAGAGACATGATAAATTCAATGGGTGGTTGTGTATGTTTACTCATAATCAGGTGTTGTCTGATTGCCTGCATACCGTCACTGTGTGGTATAACCGTATACAATGATTGTACATCAAGTGTAATCAACCATGTCTCAGATTCGGGGAGTTGTACACTACGGATCTTATCCAAAAAGTCAGACGTGTCTCTGATATAGCTGGGAGTACTTAATACAAGTGGTTGCAAAAACCTATCGACAAACATTGCCAGTGGCTGCAACAGCGACCCCCGGGCCGATATAATTGGGCGGCCAGGGGGGCTGTCAAGCCGCTTGTGCACCTTCGGTAAGGTGTATATGATGGGCGTTATTGGGTGATCAACCATCAACTGTTTTGCTATTTTTGTATCGATCCATCCAGCCGATACACCTACGGCAATGGATGTATCAATCTGAACCTTAAGTGCAGTTGTCGGGTTCCCCGTAAGTTTACAATAGGTGTCATGATCACTCAGCTGGCGTTTAATTTCCATATCATAATCGGACCAGTTTTGGATAACGACCGCCCCGCCTTTATCCGCGGGGCGAATCACTATCTCGGAGTTGGCTTTCAGGGCGGCTAAGGCTTGTCGTTGTTTATAGGTAAGATTTTGGTATTTCGGTTTGGTGGCTGATATCTCTTTCATTTCATGTTCAGTCATTCTCACGAATGTACTGATACTGGGGTTATTCGAGGGTGGGTCGAATGTGCTCGTTTTTAGTGTTTTAGATTGTATTCCTTTGCACATGGTCGGTTGTGGATCCGGGAAAAATTCCCGTAGCCTCAATTTCCTACCAAATCGGTAGTTATCAACCACCCAATTGAAATGATTATGGGGTGTGGTGGGGACAAATGAGAGACCCAGTGCTAACACCGAGTTCTCTTCTTCAGTAAGTTTATATTTAGACAGATTAAATACAAGATCTACGTCCGTGTCTTTCTGTCTCTTCTGTCTCCACCCACCACGCCTCTGTTGGAGCCTCCGGCGCCTCTGCCTCCCCTGTTGCGGTGATGGCATATTTGTTCTAAAAAAAGGCCCTGTTCGCCTCTGTTGTCACTAGAGTCAGTGAATTCTCCCTCCGAAGAGGACTTCCCAGAATAATGATTGGGATTACTACGTTGTCGCTGATACCTAGGTGGTCTGCGTCCTGTGGGTTTATGCCCCTCCCCCACTAGCCACCTGTACACTGTATGGGTTTTATAATCAGTATTCACTGTCTCTAGTTTTTTTCTTTTAAAGTGTAATAACTCCTGGTGGTATGTCTCGATTTGGGTTTTTATTTTGTCCAGCCAAGGTTCTGATTTGTCACTAGACAATTTTTTAAGGGAGGTGCTTCTAAAGCTTTCAATATCAGCTCGTACCTTTATCAGCTCACTCCCCACTTCTCCCACAACCAATAATAACAGGTCGGCTGAACACTTGTTCAGCACTCCGCACCACCTTGAGCAGAAAGAGGGATTGTTTCTGCCCAAGGTGGGTACGTTGGCTATACGAAACCCGCGAGGTATCTTCTTGGTGCGATGGTATTCACTGAGGAATTGACCGTGCAGAAGGAGGTCGGTCTCCCGTCTCCTAAGTTTAAGTAGTTTATGATATAAATCTGTTGGTGTTTCAGCTGGTAGTTCTGCAAAATCTATTTGGTCAAAGTATATTTTATCAGCATCGTCGTCAGTTAATGAAATAAATGTATTCTGGGCTGCAGCCAATAAATCATCATCCAAGAAGACACCTGCGGTTTGTGACATAGTACCAATATCACTCTAAGATGGAAATCCGGAACAAGAGGACAATAGTTTCAATAAATTTTTGAGCCACAAAAATCAGAAAAACTATAAATCAAAATAACTATAAAATATAAAAATGCGCAAAGTAATATAAGAAATACTCAGCAAAAAAAGAACCAAGAAAAATACATATAGACAATCTCCACGTCCAATGCTGTGCTAATCCAAAACTGTTATCCTAGACATCCAGCTGTAGTTTTGTAGTAGCAAAGTTCATTAACAGTTTTATATCAATTGCGGGTGCAGGATAAATTGATCCCAGGTCAAAGAGTCCAGGTCAACACAATATAGATTCTGTCATTCCGCACTCCCAGCCAACAATGTAACAAGTCGCGGTGCTCCTTTAAGGTGACACAATGTGTCCCAATTTATAGCAGGGTTGGATATTCCAATAAGGGCACTCACCAGTAAATCATGAAAAGTTTATTCAGGGTACATTACCAATCAGGCATAGTAGTCAGTCTACGTTTCGGCCACCAGGTGGCCTTTCTCAAGACAGGTCAGCTTAGACATCCACACAGTACAAGAGTCAGGATACACTGACACACACTAAGCACACTCCTTATAAAGCACTCCACTCTGATAGCATATGGTACAGCTGTGTATTGCTGTACGGGTGCCCTGTGTGTTCAAACCTCGGCATACCACATGATTCCAGCATAGCTTCTAATAGGCTGCTATGCGCTGCTATATCAAATTTTAAAATGGCCGTGCGTTTCAAACGGCAATGCGGTGCGTTCCACCGTCAAAACCACTGTTAAACCAAGCCAACTCCGAGATAGTGATTCGCCCCGCGGATAAAGGCGGGGCGGTCGTTATCCAAAACTGGTCCGATTATGATATGGAAATTAAACGCCAGCTGAGTGATCATGACACCTATTGTAAACTTACGGGGAACCCGACAACTGCACTTAAGGTTCAGATTGATACATCCATTGCCGTAGGTGTATCGGCTGGATGGATCGATACAAAAATAGCAAAACAGTTGATGGTTGATCACCCAATAACGCCCATCATATACACCTTACCGAAGGTGCACAAGCGGCTTGACAGCCCCCCTGGCCGCCCAATTATATCGGCCCGGGGGTCGCTGTTGCAGCCACTGGCAATGTTTGTCGATAGGTTTTTGCAACCACTTGTATTAAGTACTCCCAGCTATATCAGAGACACGTCTGACTTTTTGGATAAGATCCGTAGTGTACAACTCCCCGAATCTGAGACATGGTTGATTACACTTGATGTACAATCATTGTATACGGTTATACCACACAGTGACGGTATGCAGGCAATCAGACAACACCTGATTATGAGTAAACATACACAACCACCCATTGAATTTATCATGTCTCTGACAGAGCTGGTTTTAACAAAAAACTTCTTCATGTACGGTGCCGATTATTACCTGCAGGTAAACGGCACCGCCATGGGGTCAAACCTGGCACCGGCGTATGCCAATTTGTATATGGCTAATTACGAACAGAAATATATTGTATCACCGTTTGGTGATAAACTGTTATGTTATTTTCGTTTCATAGACGATATTTTTTTTAATTGGTCCGGAACAAGAGAGACATTTTTTGAGATGTTACAGGGTCTAAACACAGTGCCTGAGCCTGTCCGATTCACGCATACCATCGACCAGCAAACTATTACATTTTTGGATGTGACCATCTTTAGAGATGGTGATACACTCGGCTCGACATTATACCGTAAAACAACGGATAGAAACACTTTGCTACAAGCAAGAAGCCAACACCCAGTCCATCTCAAAGAAAGCCTACCGATATCTCAGTTCCTCAGGGTACTACGTACTAACTCCACAGAGGCATTGGCAACGAGCCAACTCGATGAGATGAGAATGCGTTTTTTACAAAGAGGGTACTTGCCACAGGTAGTCGACAGGTGTCTCATGAAAGCAAGAGCTCGCCATCTCAATCCCAAACCTTTACAAGAGAAGGATAATCGCTTGGTGCACATCAACACATTTGACCACACAGCCCATGGGGCAAAGGCAATATACAAGAAACACTGGCCGATTCTGGAAAGCGACACCACACTAAGATTGCGCAAAATTCCACCACCCATGAGGGCTTATCGCAAAAATGCGAATATACAACAAATGCTGATGCGCCCCACGCTCAGACCTACCCCTAAGGGGACCCAGTGGCTACGATCTGGTAAACCAGGTTGTGTACGCTGCAAGGGATGCACTACATGCAACGCCATGCTTGTAGGTAATACAGTGGCACACCCACATAGTGGGAAGCGGTATAAAATCAAGCATCGCTTAACCTGCACATCGGCGTTTGTAATTTATATTTTAATATGCCCATGTGGAGCCTATTATGTGGGCATGACGACACGCCCCTTTCGAGAGCGAATGGCGAACCATCGCTATACCATTCGACTGGCCCTGGATACGGGAGAAACAGACAAGCCAGTAGCCAAGCATTGCATGGAATTGGGACACCAAGTAGCTTCCATTAAATCTATGCTAATAGACCATGTCCCCGTACCCCTGAGGGGAGGTGATCGAGTGAAAACCCTGAGACAACGTGAAGCCCAATGGATCTTTGACCTTGACACGGTTGCCCCTCGGGGCCTTAATGAGAACAATCCATTAAATTGCTTTCTCTAAAAAAAATTTTTTTCTATCGTTTTTGATGATCGGTGGTGATGTGATGATGAGGATGGCACTGACCTGAAGTACATCTCGAGTTTTAATGCACACTAGATCTGTGCACTAGAGAACAAAATATTTTGTTCTCATGATACTTCTTTTTTTCTCATATTTCTTATTCTTTGTTGACACTAAGTATCATAACCTTGCTAGATGATGACTAGTATAAGTATTACTAAATGATATAATTATAAATGATATTCATAAATTTAAATATAATACTTTGCGTATATACAACTTTTGATATATTAGAGTGTCAATAGACCTTATGTAGACATATCCATGTCCATATTACTATTGTGATAATATGTCCTTTTTTTTCTTTCTTGTTTTTTTATATATAATACAAATTATGACTAGGAATATTGGGTTACTAGTGCTGGGACTAACCTAACTGTAAACTGACACACACTGCTGCAGTTCTCCTTTAAAATTACCCACCAAGCAGTACTGATAGCTGCTGGAACGCACCTCGTTTGAGGTGACACGCACGGCCATCTTGGAAAACGGGGGCATACTTAATTTTGTTCTCTAAAACACGGAGGGGACGCGCATAAGGTGAGCCAGAGCACCTTAGGGGTCTGACTAGCCCATCTGTATATAAATCGCCGCATTATAAGGTTGCCACACTTGGTTTAACAGTGGTTTTGACGGTGGAACGCACCGCATTGCCGTTTGAAACGCACGGCCATTTTAAAATTTGATATAGCAGCGCATAGCAGCCTATTAGAAGCTATGCTGGAATCATGTGGTATGCCGAGGTTTGAACACACAGGGCACCCGTACAGCAATACACAGCTGTACCATATGCTATCAGAGTGGAGTGCTTTATAAGGAGTGTGCTTAGTGTGTGTCAGTGTATCCTGACTCTTGTACTGTGTGGATGTCTAAGCTGACCTGTCTTGAGAAAGGCCACCTGGTGGCCGAAACGTAGACTGACTACTATGCCTGATTGGTAATGTACCCTGAATAAACTTTTCATGATTTACTGGTGAGTGCCCTTATTGGAATATCCAACCCTGCTATAAATTGGGACACATTGTGTCACCTTAAAGGAGCACCGCGACTTGTTACATTGTTGGCTGGGAGTGCGGAATGACAGAATCTATATATATATATATATATATACACACAGTTTAGTGTTCCTTCTAGGAACAGGGGCGGGCAGGGCGCCGCTGCACGGGTGCAGCGTCAAGGGGGCAGACCGGGCCCGCCGACATCACTGTTCTGGGCGGTCCCGGGCCGCCGACGTCACAAAAGGGACGTACCCGGGCCGCGCCATGCTGAAAAAAGGGCAGGCCCGGCTGCCGCCGTCAAGAAAGGGGTGGGCCAGGCCACCGCCTTCACTGAAGGGGGCGGGCCCGGCCGCCCCAAAGGCTCTGCACTGCCGGGGGAAGCGACGGGGCTTTTCAATCTACTGCAGCGCCGGGCTTCCCCGGTACCACCAGACGAGGAGGCAGGCTGTTTTAGCATGGCGTTCCCAGAGGGGCAGGGCGCATTTTGGCCTTTAAAAAATCAGACAGGGCGCAGCGGGAACACTACAGTTGTGCTCATAAGTTTAGGTACTTGTGTATTTGCAGGACGCCCAATTTGCATAAGTACGCAGGTGCAGGTGTAGTGAAATCACATCGAATGGCACGGTTTTGTACGCAGTTAGCGTAGCGCATTGTCAATATCAGCGTAGTGTTCGCGCGGGCTGCATAAATAGCGTAGTCAGTCAGAAGTAGCTTAGTGTTCCCGCTCCCTGTCAGATTCAGTCAGAGGTGAAGAAGAAGTGACTGCATAATGGCTGCAGAACCTGTCACAATGTTCACCTTGCCACAGACAGAGGAGGCGGCAGTGGTTTTCTTCCAGCAGCACCATTTGCTGCCAGTGACACAAACTTGTGTTAATGGACACCCAATGCCCTTAAATATGAAGGAGTGCAAGTGGCGCTACCATATTAAAACGTGTCGGAAGAAGGTGAGCCTCCGTGCGGCACATTGGTTCCCGTTTACCTTTCCTTACGCTGATACGGTTAATTTATTCATGGGTGGAGGAGCTCACAAGTATCAGTTTCTGCGAGCGACAACTCAAGTTGCTATACAATAACCTGATGCGGGAGGCCTGCACCGTGGACCTAATGTCACAGCCCCAACGCTGTATTGGCAGTCCTGGGAAAATCGTGGAAGTCGACGAGAGCCTCTTTGTACAGAGGAAAAGTCACGTGGGATTAAGGCTGCCTCACCAGTGGCTATTCGGAGGTATTTCAAGAGACACCAGTGCTTTGTTACACCTGTACAAAGACGTGTCGCCAGTACCCTGATGGCCGCCATTAATCAATTCATTGAACCGGGAACGACTATCTACTCCGATTGCTGGCGTGCCTATAACGCTGAGCAGCTGGAGCAGGCGGGGTACTACCATGCTCGGGTGAACCACAGGTTTAAGTTTGTCAATCCAGAGACTGGTGTTCACACACAAAACATTGAGCGCCTATGGGGATCCTGTAAATGGCGCAACAAGCGTCAAAGAGGCAGCGCGTGCCAGAATCTCGACTCCTACCTTCAGGAATTTATCTGGTGAAAGACTGTGGGTGCAGAAAATGCTTTTGAGCGTATTATTTATGCACTTTCTCTTCTTCCAAAGGCTGCTGCATAATCAGAAGAATGACTTATTATTTTCTTTGTTCTTGATTAATTGTTATTATTGTAATTTGTTAATTTGATATTTTCTTCTTAATTATTAAGTAAACTCCAGTTAACAGTTACCACATGTCGTCATTACTGTCTCAGATGTATGATATGGCAGGTGTGAATGTGTTCCTAAAAACCCCCCACTATCCACGCCAGCCCGAAGCATGCGAGCCCCGTGAGGGGACGCGTTACGCGTCGTTCCAACCTTTTATACCCCCACTATCGGCGTGGATTTGATTTTATAAAGCTTGGTGAGCGCAAAGAGCCACCGAGCCCAAAGGGTGGCGAGCAAAGCGAGCCCCGCGAGGGGACGCGGACTATTTTACATGTATTTCGTGTCGCTGCACTGCGCTCGCCACGCTTCGGGCTCCCCACACTTTATTAAATCAACTCCACGCCGACGTGGATAGTGGGAGTATGAAAAGGTCGGGAGGACGCGTTCCGCCACGCTTCGGGTGACGTGGATAGTGGGGGTGTGCTAAATTGCATTGCATCACATAGACATGTACACTGGGGGTGTTTTGCTAAATCGCATCGCACGCAAAATCGCATGTGATCGCATGCGATTTTGCGTGTGATGCGATGCGATCAGCGGTCAGGGTGCAGTGAATAAATTAACTAGGGAGATCGCATCACATCGCATGAAAACGTGCCATGCGATGTGATTTCACTACGCAGATTAGCCCACTAAGCAAATAGCTTAGTGGGCGCCCTGCAAATACACAAGTACCTAAGTTTACATACCCTAGCAGAATTTGTAATTTTCTGGCCATTTGTTGTCGAACAACTGTGTTTACTCTTTTTAAATCACAATGACAACATAAATTACGTAAATGACCCTGATCAAAAGTTTACATACCCTAGTTCTTAATACCTTGTATTGCCCCCTTTAACATCAATGACAGCTTGAAGTCTTTTGTGGTAATTGTGGATGAGGCTCTTTATGATCTCAGATGGTAAAGCTGCCCATTCTTCTTGGCAAATAGCCTCCAGTTCCTGTAAATTCTTGGGCTGGCTTGCATCAACTGCAATCTCCCCAGAGTGGCTCAATGGTATTGAGGTCAGGAGACTGAGATGGCCACTCCAGAACCTTCACTTTATTCTGCTGTAGCCAATGACAGGCCTTGTATTTTGGATCATTGTCATGTAAGAACGTCCAAATACGTCCCATGCACAGCTTCCGGGCTGATGAGTGCAAATTTTCCTCCAGTATTTTCTGATAACATGCTGCATTCATCTTACCATCAATTTTGACCAAGTTTCCAGTGCCTTTGTAGCTCACACATCCTCAAAACATCAGTGATCCACCTCCGTGTTTCACAGTAGGAATGGTGTACCTTTCATCATAGGCCTTGTTGACTCCTCTCCAAATGTAACGTTTATGGTTGTGGGTGGCAAAAAGTTCAATTTTGGTGTAATCACTCCAAATGACTTTGTTCCAGAACTTTTGAGGCTTGTCTCTGTGCTGCTTGGAGTATTGTAAGCGGGATGCTTTGTGGCATTTGCATAGTAATGACTTTCTTCTGGCGATTCGACCATGCAGCCCATTTTTCTTCAAATGCCTCCTTATTGTGCATCTTGAAATAAACACACCACTTTTTTTCAGAGTCCTGTATTTCAGCTAAAGTTATTTGTGGATTTTTCTTTGCATCCCCAACAAGTTTCATGGCAGTTGTGGCTGAATTTTTTGTTGGTCTACCTGCCTGTGATTTAGTTTCCGCAGAATCCCTCATTTTCCACTTCTTAATCAGAGTTTGAACACTGCTGATTGGTATTCTCAATTGCATGGATATCTTTTTATATCCCTTTCCTGTTTTATGCAGTTCAATTACCTTTTCCCGCAGATCCTTTGACAATTATTTTGCTTTCCCCATATCTCCAAATCCAGACACGTCAGTGCAGATTTGGATGAAAGATGCAAGGGTCTTTCAGGAGTGCAGAAACTCACTGACCTTTTATACAGACACACTGATTACAATCAAACAGATCACAGGTAAGGATGGTTACCTTTAGTAGCCATTCAAACCCGATTGTGTCAACTTGTGTGCATGTTATCAGGCCAAAATCTCGAGGGTGTAAAAACTTTTGATCAGGGTCATTTGGGTAGTTTCTGTTGTCAATATGATTTAAAAAGAGTAACCAACCCAACCACTAACCATGAGTGAAAGAAAAGTTGATTTATCATTCATATTTTCTGACAAATGGCCAGAAGTATGGGTAAGGGTCCAGGGGTAAGGGTAAAGTCCCTGCGCCTTCAGTGTTCATTTAGCTAAAGTGAATAAAGTGAATATCCTGAAAGATGTGTGTCAAAATTGCGTACCGGACAGTGGGAGAATTTTTACCTGTAGCAGTTTTTTAGCCGGTCATTCCTCTCTGAAGTACATCTCATTCAGTAACTGGTGAGCTTGCCAGCAGTGTAGGTACACAGGGGAAAAAACAATGTATGAATGATTGCACTGTTTAGGTGATTTTACTGGTGATTATTAGTGCTATACTGCCACCATGTGCTTAAATATTATTATAGCATACCCAATGTGAGATATATAGAATCATAAGACTCACATTATTTAGGGGTCCATGTATATGCAGGGACCCCTCTTAGTTCTTCGGATGTGTACCTTAAAATCAAAAGAGTACTCCCACCAGGAAAAGAAAAGCTTGATAACGTTTTAAAACATTTATTACATTACACACAATAAAACAGAAAAGGTGGACAATATAAAAGCTTTTGTGGTGTATACTGTATCAGTCATGGAGAGGTAGTTACTCATGCCCAATGCATTTCGTCCCTTTTATAATGTTTGGGACTTCCTCAGGGGTCATGTTTAGGGGACCATGCACCCATACATATTTCAGGAAAATCTCCCGCGATCATGGTTACTGTACTCCATATAGGTAGGGGCTAATCTATCACACAAATATTCCTTGTTAGGAGTTTATTTCTATATTATATAACACAGATAGGGAAAAGAACCCCTACACCCAGGTGAAAAAAGCGCTATTAAATTAAATATTACTTTCCTGGAACAATAAAGTTATCCATTCATCCTAGAACAATAAAGTTATCCATTCATCCTAGAAAAATCTGTCTCCAATTATATTGGATGAGAGAGTGAACGTTTAAGGAGGATAATATTGATACGCCTATATTATATGATACTCTTGTGAGTAATCTGTAAGGGGGGAACCCCAAATTTTTATTGTTCAAATTTACCATCTGTATTAACCCCTTCCCGACATTTGACGTACATTTACGTCATGGTCGGGAAGCACTTCCCGACACATGGCGTAAATGTACGTCATGGATTTAAACTGTCACCGCGTCTATAGACGCGGTGACAGTTTCAACATGTCTGCTGTCCCTGACAGCAGACATGTCCGTGCATGCCCAGGGGGGGCTGCGATGCCGCCCCCCCGTCGGCGATCGCTGTGATTGGCTGTTCAGTGTGAACAGCCATTCACAGCGTTTTCCTGTGTCACCGGCGAATAACGTTCGCCGGTGACACGGGATCAGAGGTGATTGGTGCTGTAAAGTACAGCACCAATCACCGCGGGGTGTAAGGGTGACACTGGTGTCACCCCACCTCACCCCGCCCGCCCCCAAAGGCCGTGATTGGTCCGTCGGACCGACGGACCAATCACAGCCAAGGAGGGGGATTTAAACTAACGGTGACTGCACTGCAGACGCCATTCCGGTCTGGAATAGCGTGCAGTGCGGTCACCGTACCTCCCTGCCGCCATACTGACCAGAACCTTGCTCCAAACTTGCTCCATACTTACCTGATCGCTGCTTCATCACTGCTTCCTGGATCCTGTTGCTACTTGTGCCTTCCTGTGAAATTGTGCTGCTGCAGTGTACTAGCTAGATAGAGAGATAGAGAGATAGATAGAGAGATAGAGAGATAGATAGAGAGATAGAGAGAGATAGAGAGAGATAGAGAGAGATAGAGAGAGATAGAGAGAGATAGAGAGAGATAGAGAGAGAGATAGTGTCAGAGAGTGCTATATTTTGTGCTGCTGCAGTGTGATATAGTTATAGATAGAGAGAGATAGAGAGAGAGAGATAGATAGAGAGGCCTAGTGACAGAGTGCTATATTTTGTGCTGCTGCAGTGTGATAGTTATAGAGAGATAGAGAGAGATAGAGAGAGAGAGATAGAGAGAGATAGTGACAGATTGTGCTATATATTTTTTATATAACTGACTGCTGCCCCCTCCTTTTGTGCTGATCAGTATAAATTAACTGATCAGCAACTTTTTGGGGGCGCAGGTTTTTTTTTATATATAGATATACCTGTCAGTGCTGCTGCTGCAGTGTCATAGAGTGATAGATAGTGAGAGATAGAGAGAGATAGTGACAGAGAGTGATAGAGAGTGCTAAATTTTGTGTCTGCTGCCCCCGCCTTTTGTGCTGATCACTATATCTGAGGTGATCAGCAACTTTTTTGGGGGTACAGAGGTTTTTTTTTTTTTTTATATATACCTGTCAGTTGCACCAAAGGTTGTGCACCTGCTGCACCTCACTGGTAATCAGTGTCGCATCAGTGATCACCTTTTTTTTTTTTTGAGGGTGCTGTGGGGTCTTTTTTTAATTTTTTTTTTACACACACTGTGATTTTGTGGGTGTCCTGTGGCCACTGTGCGCTGATCAGTGACGTACATCACTGATCAGCTTTTTCGGCACAGGGTTGATCTATTTTTTTTTTTTTTTTGATCAAATTCCTGTTGCCTTTGAGCGCTGTTCAGTGACAGACGTTACTGACCAACATCTGTGCTCAATTTTTGGCGCAGGACCTTTTTTTTTTTTTTTAACCCCTTCAATTTTTTATTTTTAACCCCTTCATTTTTTTTTTTTTATTGGTATAAAGTATTTTTTTTTTTTCTGCACTACATACACACTACATACCCCCCGGATTGAAATAAAGTTTGTACCCCCCCCTACACTATACACGTGTTGAAACATTTCACTACCAGTAACACAAAAATAAAAATGGCATCCCAAATGTCCTCCCAAATGTCCTCCCAGTCATCCAGGAGAATGTATTCAGTGGAGGAGGCATATGCCATGCTTGCTTCTGACTCTGACACAGCCAGTGATGCAAGCGGGGAATTTGAAGGATTTGCCTTAAGCTCCTCTTCCTCCTCTGGTGATGAGGGACCCCCTCAAAGACGCCCCCGTAGAGCAGCTGAGACACCCCCCCCAATAATTGATCTCGTATGGACCCCACCACCAGACAATTTTGAGCCCCAGGTTCCTGAGTTTTTGGCCATGCCAGGAATCCAATTTGATTCCACAGGTCTCAGAGAAATTGACTTTTTCAAATTATTTTTCTCTGATGATTTTATAAATTTAATGGTGGACCAAACTAATTTATATGCCCAGCAGTTTATTGCTCAAAACCCCACGTCATCATTTGCTAGGTGGACCCCTGTAGATGCAGTAGAGATGATGACGTTTTGGGGTCTGGTGTTTCATATGGGCATAGTAAAAAAGCCAGAAATTAGGCAATATTGGAGTACAGATGTTCTGTACAGTACTCCATTTTACCGTATGGCCATGACCCGGACTCGATTTGAGACAATTCTTAAATTTATACATTACACCGATAATGCACAGTGCCCACCCAGAGATGATCCCACCTTTGACCGGCTATTCAAAGTCAGGCCGGTCATTGATCATTTCAGTGCCAAATTTGAAGAGGTGTACATCCCTGAAAAATTTATTTGTATCGACGAGTCCCTTATACATTTTAAAGGAAGGGTTAAATTCCGCCAGTACCTTCCCAGTAAGAGGGCAAGGTATGGCATAAAAATGTATAAACTGTGTGAAAGCACCTCAGGGTACACCCACAGGTTTAGGGTTTATGAAGGGAAGGATTCAAGAATTGAACCGCCAGAATGCCCCCCCTCCCTCGTAGGTGTTAGTGGGAAAATTGTCTGGGATTTAGTGCACCCCTTCCTGGATAAAGGTTATCACCTCTATGTGGATAACTTTTACACCAGCATCCCCCTGTTTAAGGCCCTTGGTTCAAGAGGTACAGCAGCTTGCGGTACTGTGCGCAAGAACCAAAGAGGCCTCCCAAAAACGCACATTGCCCAAGTAATGAGAAGGGGTGAAAGCAGGGGAATATGCAACGAAAATATGTTGTTGGTCAAATATAAGGACAAGAGGGATGTCCTTATACTGACAACAATTCACGGAGACAGTACCACCTCCATCCCTGTACGAGGTACCAGTACCCACACCTCCAAACCTAATTGTATCCTGGATTACAATAGGTACATGGGCGGAGTTGATCTTTCAGATCAGGTACTGAAGCCGTACAGTGCCCTGCGGAAAACAAAAATCTGGTACAAGAAGGTGGCCGTGTATATCATCCAGATGGCACTGTATAACGCTTACGTGCTATTCCGTTCTACCGGCCAGAGGGGGACATTTATGCACTTTCAAGAGGAAGTCATAAAGGGCCTAATATTTGGGAACCAGCAGGCAGAGGGCCCCAGTACTTCTAGTACTGGTCCCCGTATTGTACCAGGGCAGCATTTTCCTGATGAAATCCCCTCCACTGGAAAAAAGGGCAGGACACAAAAAAGGTGCAAAGTTTGCTATAAAAAGGGAATAAGAAAGCAAACTATTTTCCAGTGTGACACTTGCCCCGACAAACCCGGCCTATGTATAAAGGAGTGTTTTAAAATATACCACACATCTATGGAATATTAGGTTCATAATTTCACCGTGCTTCGGGGGTCTTGCTAATGCCACATAGCACCCACCATTCATTCCACCAGAATCTGAGCCGCAAAATCCAAAAATCACTCCTTCCCTTCTGAGTCCTGCCATGCACCCAACTGGTATTTTTTGGTCACATGTGAGGCATTGCCGTACTTGGGAGAAATTGGGGCACAGATTTTGGGGTGCTTTTTCTCCTTCATTCCTTGTGAAAATGAAAAATTTTGAGCCAGAACTGCATTTTTGTGTAAAAAAATGTAATTTTTCATGTTCACTGCCCACTTGTATCAAAATTGGTGAAACCCCTGGGGGTTTGAAATGTACACTATACCCCTAGATGAATTCCCTGAGGGGTGTAGTTTGCAAAATGGGGTGACTTGTGGGGGGGTTCCACTGTATTGGTGCAACATAGCACCCACCATTCATTCCACCAAAATCTGTGCTGCAAAATCCAAAAATCACTCCTTCCCTTCTGAGTCCTGCCATGCACCCAACTGGTACTTTTTGGTCACATGTGAGGCATTGCCGTACTTGGGAGAAATTGGGGCACATATTTTGGGGTGCTTTGTCTCCTTCATACCTTGTGAAAATTAAAAATTTTGAGCCAGAACTGCATTTTTGTGTAAAAAAATGTAATTTTTCATGTTCACTGCCCACTTGTATCAAAATTGGTGAAACCCCTGGGGGTTTGAAATGTACACTATACCCCTAGATGAATTCCCTGAGGGGTGTAGTTTGCAAAATGGGGTCACTTGTGGGGGGGTTCCACTGTATTGGTGCTTTGGGGGTCTTGCTAATGCGACATAGCACCCACCATCATTCCACCAGAATTTGTGCTGCAAAATCCAAATATCACTCCTTCCCTTCTGAGTCCTGCCACTTTTTGGTCACACATGAGGCATTGCCGTACTCGGGAGAAATTGGGGCACAGATTTTGGGGTGCTTTGTCTCCTTCATACCTTCTGAAAATGAAAAATTTTGAGCCAGAACTGCATTTTTGTGTAAAAAAATGTAATTTTTCATTTTCACTGCCCACTTGTATCAAAATTGGTGAAACCCCTGGGGGTTTGAAATGTACACTATACCCCTAGATGAATTCCCTGAGGGGTGTAGTTTGCAAAATGGGGTGACTTGTGGGGGGGGTTCCACTGTATTGGTGCAACATAGCACCCACCATTCATTCCACCAAAATCTGTGCTGCAAAATCCAAAAATCACTCCTTCCCTTCTGAGTCCTGCCATGCACCCAACTGGTACTTTTTGGTCACATGTGAGGCATTGCCGTACTTGGGAGAAATTGGGGCACATATTTTGGGGTGCTTTGTCTCCTTCATACCTTGTGAAAATTAAAAATTTTGAGCCAGAACTGCATTTTTGTGTAAAAAAATGTAATTTTTCATGTTCACTGCCCACTTGTATCAAAATTGGTGAAACCCCTGGGGGTTTGAAATGTACACTATACCCCTAGATGAATTCCCTGAGGGGTGTAGTTTGCAAAATGGGGTCACTTGTGGGGGGGTTCCACTGTCTTGGTGCTTGGGGGGTCTTGCTAATGCGACATAGCACCCACCAAAATTCCACCAGAATCTGAGCTGTAAAATCCAAAAATCACTCCTTCCCTTCTGAGTCCTGCCATGCACCCAACTGGTATTTTTTGGTCACATGTGAGGCATTGCCGTACTCGGGAGAAATTGGGGCACAGATTTTGGGGTGCTTTTTCTCCTTCATTCCTTGTGAAAATGAAAAATTTTGAGCCAGAACTGCATTTTTGTGTAAAAAAATGTAATTTTTCATGTTCACTGCCCACTTGTATCAAAATTGGTGAAACCCCTGGGGGTTTGAAATGTACACTATACCCCTAGATGAATTCCCTGAGGGGTGTCGTTTGCAAAATGGGGTCACTTGTGGGGGGGTTCCACTGTATTGGTGCTTGGGGGGTCTTGCTAATGCGACATAGCACCCACCAAAATACCACCAGAATCTGAGCTGCAAAATCCAAAAATCACTCCTTCCCTTCTGAGTCCTGCCATGCACCCAACTGGTATTTTTTGGTCACATGTGAGGCATTGCCGTACTCGGGAGAAATTGGGGCACAGATTTTGGGGTGCTTTTTCTCCTTCATTCCTTGTGAAAATGAAAAATATTGAGCCAGAACTGCATTTTTGTGTTAAAAAATGTAATTTTTTCATGTTCACTGCCCACTTGTATCAAAATTGGTGAAACCCCTGGGGGTTTGAAATGTACACTATACCCCTAGATGAATTCCCTGAGGGGTGTAGTTTGCAAAATGGGGTCACTTGTGGGGGGGTTCCACTGTATTGGTGCAACATAGCACCCACCATTCATTCCACCAAAATCTGTGCTGCAAAATCCAAAAATCACTCCTTCCCTTCTGAGTCCTGCCATGCACCCAACTGGTACTTTTTGGTCACATGTGAGGCATTGCCGTACTCGGGAGAAATTGGGGCACAGATTTTGGGGTGCTTTTTCTCCTTCATACCTTCTGAAAATGAAAAATTTTGAGCCAGAACTGCATTTTTGTGTAAAAAAATGTAATTTTTCATGTTCACTGCCCACTTGTATCAAAATTGGTGAAACCCCTGGGGGTTTGAAATGTACACTATACCCCTAGATGAATTCCCTGAGGGGTGTAGTTTGCAAAATGGGGTCACTTGTGGGGGGGTTCCACTGTATTGGTGCTTGGGGGGTCTTGCTAATGCGACATAGCACCCACCAAAATTCCACCAGAATCTGAGCTGCAAAATCCAAAAATCACTCCTTCCCTTCTGAGTCCTGTCATGCACCCAACTGGTATTTTTTGGTCACATGTGAGGCATTGCCGTACTCGGGAGAAATTGGGGCACAGATTTTGGGGTGCTTTTTCTCCTTCATTCCTTGTGAAAATGAAAAATTTTGAGCCAGAACAGCATTTTTGTGTAAAAAAATGTAATTTTTCATGTTCACTGCCCACTTGTATCAAAATTGGTGAAACCCCTGGGGGTTTGAAATGTACACTATACCCCTAGATGAATTCCCTGAGGGGTGTAGTTTGCAAAATGGGGTGACTTGTGGGGGGGTTCCACTGTATTGGTGCAACATAGCACCCACCATTCATTCCACCAAAATCTGTGCTGCAAAATCCAAAAATCACTCCTTCCCTTCTGAGTCCTGCCATGCACCTAACTGGTACTTTTTGGTCACATGTGAGGAATTGCCGTACTCGGGAGAAATTGGGGCACAGATTTTGGGGTGCTTTTTCTCCTTCATACCTTCTGAAAATGAAAAATTTTGAGCCAGAACTGCATTTTTGTGTAAAAAAATGTAATTTTTCATTTTCACTGCCCACTTGTATCAAAATTGGTGAAACCCCTGGGGGTTTGAAATGTACACTATACCCCTAGATGAATTCCCTGAGGGGTGTAGTTTGCAAAATGGGGTCACTTGTGGGGGGGTTCCACTGTATTGGTGCTTGGGGGGTCTTGCTAATGCGACATAGCACCCACCAAAATTCCACCAGAATCTGAGCTGCAAAATCCAAATATCACTCCTTCCCTTCTGAGTCCTGCCATGCACCCAACTGGTATTTTTTGGTCACATGTGAGGCATTGCCGTACTCGGTAGAAATTGGGGCACAGATTTTGGGGGGCTTTGTCTCCTTCATTCCTTGTGAAAATGAAAAATTTTGAGCCAGAACTGCATTTTTGTGTAAAAAATTTAATTTTTCATTTTCACTGCCCAGTTGGACCACAATTGGTGAAACCCCTGGGGGTTTGAAATGTACACTATACCCCTAGATGAATTCCCTGAGGGGTGTAGTTTGCAAAATGGGGTCACTTGTGGGGGGGTTCCTAAATTTTAGCATCTTATGGTGCCTAGAAACCTACATGGTGCCTAAAAAATAATCTCATAAAAAGGAGGCTCCAAAATCAAGTAGGTGCTCCTTCTATTATGAAGCCTGTGGTTTGGTCAACGTGCACACTAGGGCCACATATAGGATATTTATGAAAACAAAAGATTTGGGGGAATCAATTTTTAGTCACATTTCTCTAGTAAAATGTACTGTGTTCCTTAGAAAAATGTATTAAAATTGCAAATCTGCAAAAAAAATGAAATTTTGAAATTTCACCTACACTTTGTTTTAATTCCTGTGAAACACCTAAAGGGTTAACAAACTTCCAAAATGCTGTTTTGAATACTGTGAGGGGTGCAGTTTTTGAAATGGCATCATTTATGGGGGTGTCTCACATACAAGTCCCTCAAAGTCACATCAGAACTGAACTGGTCCCTAAAAAAATCAGTGTTTGAAATTTTCTTGAAAATTTGAGAATTTGCTATTCATATTGTAAGCCTCCTAGTGTCCAAAAAAATTAAAAGGAAGTTGAAATAATGATGGAAACATAAAGTAGACATATGGTCTATGTTAGTTATTAACTATTTTGAGTGGTAAGATTATTTGTCTCACAAGCAGAAAATTTAACATTTTGCAAATCGCTAAATTTTCCATTTTTTCACGACATTTTGGTATTTTTCACAAAAAAACACAGACTGTATCGACCCAAATTTACCACTAATTTGAAGTACAATGTGTCACGAAAAAACAATCTCAAAATCACTGGGATAAGTAAAAGCAAAAAAAAGTTATCCCCACTTAAGTGAGACATGTCAGATTTGAAAAAAATGGCTCTGTCAGGAACGCAAAAACTAGCTCTGTCAGGAAGGGGTTAATCCTATGTTCCATACTAGGAGTGTGAGAGAATCTCAGTTTTGATAAAACGTTGATATATTGTGATAGTATTATACGACGACACCTCTTTGATTTTTCTCATTTCATGGTCTCTGAGAAAAACCTGAAAAAGAGGGAATCACCAAAACCACATGTACCAGGAGAGTAATATTTAATTTAATAGCGCTTTTTTTCACCTGGGTGTAGGGGTTCTTTTCCCTATCTGTGCTTCTTTTAGAGGGCTGGTATTACCTTCTTTTCCCTACCACCCAAAATTAAAAAGCTGCTTACAGCCTAATCTTTTTCTCTCCCCATTTTTTTGTACACATTCATTCTATATTATATAAGGCCTGCTTAGTGGTGTCCATGCCCTTGCACGGGACCGTAACTCCGGGCAAAGACACCACAGCGGCAGCCATATTTGTGCCCATTTATTGCAGGCACTATTTTTAGGTGTACAAAGCCCGATGTTCTTCTATATGAGTGCCAGGATAATGACATCTTGCATGTCATGTTGTCCCTATTTATGAATGTTATAAATAAGGAGCAAACATGTATGAATAAATGTATGACTATGTGACTATCTACATACATCTTTAAGATATGTGCATATATATATAGATATCTATATATATATATATCTATATATATATATATCTATATATATAGATATATATATATATATATATATATATATATATATATATATATATATATATATATAGAGAGAGAGAGAGAGAGAGAGAGAGAGAGTTATGTTCTATATAACTTATTAAACAGTATAAGATAGTTTGTTGTGGATGCAAACTGCGTATATTAGCATTATATATACCTCTGGTGTGGTTGTGCACACCTTAATACCTTTAAGAAAGAGTGTACAACTGTATATACTATTGTATTGTGGTTTAATGAACAAAACCAGTTTAATCAGCAAAGAGAAGATATAACATCAAATATAGGTAACTACAGTAGGACTATTTAAAACAAACCAATACTTATACCAATCTAGAGAGAGTTACAGCAAAGAGATACTTATACTAACAGTCTATAGCATTTCAGCAGATGGATATAACATAGATGACAATTTACAACCAATATATACATATGTACGCTAGCGCCTCCCTGGATCCAGGTTATCCATCATCAAGCAGAGGACATCATAAAGTGTGTGACCAGATGCCTGATATTTATGTGCTGTACACAACAGCAGACAATAGTACACAATTGAACCTCCTTTCATTGATCTGAGACACACACACCCTCCAAGTCATCAATGGCCCATGAACTGGATTTGTTCAGTATATAGTTTCAGGGTCCCGACTTGCAACTCAGGCATATCTTTATACATACATGCATATTTACTTATACTCATAATTTGCAAACGCAGTGTTATTCATCCGAAATGAACAGTTTACCGCTGGTAAAATGCCGATTCACATGAGACCAGACATGGTGCAAACAAGTGGTACTGTATATTTACCTTAAGTAAACTATATATATATATATATATATCATAGAAAGCAGTCATTAACATATTATATTGTAATGAGCATGCTCAGCTAAATATATGCAAAGAGTACTGTAGCACACCACTCAGAGCAGATGCATACGAAAATTGCGTATGCACGCAATTGCTGAAAAATGCCATAACGTTATTTACTTTTTAAATACTATTTTGAATTTGACAATATGTACACAAAAAAAATATAGAAATGACAAATAAACATATATCCTTGTATCACAAAATAGAGGGTGCCCTCTATGGGTCAAAGACAGATCTATTATTCTTCGTTTAGGGAGGCTAAAGCACTGGGCAACTTTGAGCTGAAAGTCACTCAAAACAGCAGGTTTGAGCGGCTTTCAGCTTAAAGCCGCCCAGTGTGTATGCCCGGGCGATGAGTGGTGTACGCTCCCGCAACATCGCCGGGAAAGCCGATCATCTGCTGGTTATACCAGCAGATGAGCGGCTTTAAAGACAGATTTGCATAGCGCTGCGCTATGCAACGCCGTCCTCCACCCTCCGTCGGCACCGGGCAGGGGGAAAGCCGCTCAGTGTGTATGCACTGAGCAGCTTTCCCCGCACATCATCCCTGTCCATACACGCTGGGCATAGTCGCCCAGTGTGTATGGACCTTAAGTAAAAATTCTTATAATATCTGTATCTTGACAAAATGGTCATTCAGACAAATTGGTTAAATCTATTTATGTAGATGACTGCTTTTGTCCATTTTCCAACTTTTGGGAGCAAATTGGTTGGTTGTAATTTGTTGCCAAAAATTTCCAGATTTCATTCCAACCAGCCAGATTGGAAAGAATCTTCTAGTGTGTATGGGCCTTAAGTCATGTGTGGCTGGTCCCTGTGGTAGATGTGAGGTATGGTAGTGTAAATTGCACCAAAATATTAATACGAACTTTGTAGATACAGTATACCAGCGTTGAATAGGAGAGAAAAAGAATGACAACCATCTCACTTCTAACCTCCTCCTAATGAACTTCTATCAACATTCAACAGCGAGTTTACTAATTACTCACCTCTAATTGTGCCCACACATGGGACCTTATTTAGATCTGAACAAATTTGTTCTCAAAATGGGCAAAACCATGTGCACTGCAGGTGGGGCAGATGTAATATGTGCAGAGAGAGTTAAGGTGGCCATACATCTACAGATCGATTGTCAGATTGGGCTGGTTGGAGCAAAAACCTGGTAATATCTGAATGAAAGCGTTTTGGGCCCCATACATCAGCAATTAATTGTTACTATCCTCCGTTCTGGAGATGATTGACACAATTAATCTTTAATGTGTGGGCTCCCCCTTTTGGCGATCCTGATCAAAAATGAACAGGGATCGCCAATCGATTGCTGAATCAGATTTTTAAACATGTTTAAAAATCTGGTTTTATTGGAGTTTCATTTTTGTATGTGTGGGCATTCTAACAGGAAAAATCTGCCGATCACTAAAACAAATCTGTAGTGTGTGGGCAAGTCAAATAGATTGATTGAAGAAACAATTTATCTGGGGGGGGGGGGGGAATTACTGGATCTGAGAAGCAATTCATTGTGATCGCAGGTGTATGGTGCCCTTTAGATTTGTGTGAGCTATTTTGTTTCTGTGGAGGGTAAATACTGGCTGCATTATTTTTACACTGCAATTTAGATTTCAGTTTCAACACACCCCACCCAAATTTAATTACATACATACAATGCGATGTGTGCTAGTTAAGCACAGAAAGCACGCCGGGATCGATGCGTCTGTGGGCACCTTAAGGGCCATGGTGAGATGTGTGCTAGGTGTGATTTTAGCTATACAATTTGAACTTGGCACATTGTGCTAATAGAACTACATAAGATTTGGACTAGACTGCAATATTGCATACACTTACAACAAGTCATGATGTGATTTAGTACAAAAATACCGGCCTGCACATACTATTTTACCTTGCGATATTGACTACACGGGAGTGTGCATCTGATGGCAAAATAAACACGGTGTGATTTAAACTACACGCTATGCGATTTGAACGAAAAAGAATCGCACCTTGTGTGGGCACCTTAACACCTGCTGAATGCACAGCCTGGACACTCCATACTGATATCCCTGGCCGCATGTCTCAAAAAACATAATGCTCATATCCATTGCCTTCTGTACAACTAACATTTTTTTTTCTCTCCATCATTATTCCTCTGAACACCACTATTGTATTGGAGCCATGGTTCCTAGTCCATGTACCATAACCCATCCACTCTGCATGCTCGAAGCCCCAATCCAGTTTTACACTACTCCCTCCATTACCCAAAACCATGCCAGCCTGATCCAAATCTCACCAGTCGCTCCTTCTGTCCCTTTCCCCTGTGAGCTCTGGAATTCCAGATCAATATGCAATAAGCTGTCCGCTATCCACGACCTCTTCATCTCCAACTCTCTAAACCTTCTAACCTTCCCTCTCTTCCTCTGACTCCAATTTCCCTGCTGCTCTCTCCTATGGGGGCTTCATCTTCACCCACTCTGTCAGGCCTGATGACCGCCAAGGCATCCTCCTCTCCCCAAACTGCACCTTTTATGTCATCCCACCCCAACCATCCCTCACCTTCTCCACCTTTGAGGTTCAATAGTTCTGACTCTTTTAGCCCATTGACCTCCATGTACCGGTTATGTACAGGTCCTCCCCATTCCTTGACAACTTTCCTGCCTCACTCAATGGCGGATTTCCTCCATTTCAAGTTTATTTTCTCTTCCTTCAGCTCTGCCCGCTTCCTTGCCAAGCCATCCTTTTTTAAATCCCTCATCCTTTTTCAGTCCTCCAGGCCCCACTGCCTCTGATACTTTCAACAGTCTCATTCACCCCACTCCTCCTCCCTTCCCATCATCCTTCACTGCCACTACATTTGCCACCTCCTCCAAAATCAAGACCTCCACAATAAAATCTCCCACATTGCCTCTGCAAGTTGGCCACCCTCAACTCCCTCCAGCCTTCACACCTAACCACAAGACAAGGAAGTCCTCTCCCACATGCTATTCTCTCCTCCCTGTCCCCCCACTGCGTGCTCTCCCCTTGCTCCCCTCTAGCTCTCTACCATCATCTTTCCCTCGCCATTCAAACATGCTCTAGCCTCACCTATTCTTAAGAAATCCAAACCTGGACCCGTAATCACCCACTAGCTACCACCCTATCTCTTCTACCATTTGCCTCCAAAGTACTTGAGTGGCATCTCACCAGCTACCTCTGACAACTCCATCCTCTATCCTCTTCAGTATAGTTTTCACCTACTCCAATGCAACTGCTTCCAGCCAAGTCTAGCAGTCACTTCTTACTAGAAATACTCCTAGTCAGAGTCCATGTGTATGGTAAAATATTAGAAAAGTCCAAAAACATCTAACAGATTGTGAAAAACTCATGCCGACCTTTTCACGTGTCGAACACGTTCATTTTGACCGGGAGATTTAGCAGTATTCAATGCTCCCGTGAGCACGGCACATCCTTCTGTTTTTCGTTCGCTGTACATTCTCCATTTTTTCAACCCCTCGCCATGCTTCCTGCTCACCCTATTGAACGTGTCAGCAGCTCACCACCCCTGACTGCTAGCATTGACCAATGTGGCGTATGAGGAGTGGCTCCATTTGTAGGCGGTGTTCAGATATTGCAGAGATATGCAGAAAAATACAATTTAGCCTAAAAAAAAAACGATTCCAAAGCAGCTAAATCTGTGTGAAAAGCTGTGTATCTCCTCAAAGTCTAAACGAAGGAGTGAGGAAGAAGAGGTGAATTGTGGGTAATAACTGAGGTGAATCATAGAAACATAGAATTCGACGGCAGATAAGAACAACTTGGCCCATCTAGTCAGACCCTTTTTTAAACATGTTACCTCAAGTCATATTTGATCCTTATTTCTTTGTAAGGATATCAATATTCCTATCCCAATCATGTTTAAATTGTACTACTGTATTTGCGTCTACCACCTCTGATGGGAGGCTATTCCACTTATCTACTACTCTTTCTGTGAATTAATTCTTCCTCACATTTCCCCTGAATCTTCCTCCCTCTAGTTTCAGTGCATGTCCTTGTGTTCTGCTGCTCCTCTTCCTGTGAGGAATGTCTCCCACCTCTACCTTGTTAAAACCCTTGATATATTTGAAAGTTTCCATCATGTCCCCCTTTACCTCCTCTGCTCCAAAGTATACATATTAAGATCTTTTAGTCTTTCCTGGTACGTTTTGTGATGTAGGCCATGGGTAGAATATACATTGAGAAAAAAATGCATCATGTGGGGGGGGAGGATAAAGTAAAAAATAATATATATCCTTCAAATGATAAAAAAATACACTTGCAGACACCAAAAAGAAATTAAAATATTAGTTTTTTATAAGTACGTAAGTTCAGTTCACCTAAAAAAAATGCAGAGAGCAAAACGGAGAGGCAAGCCAAAAAATACAGTGCGTAGCGTTCTCCATTTTTGCATTGAATACACAAACAGCGAGGTACACAAATTTCCCATAAGAAAGCAACGGCGATGACCAAGCAGCAAACATGGCAAAGCTCTCTGGTTTTTGGGGGGGCGAACCAGGAGCGTTGAATAGGGCGAGGAACATTTTTGGAGAGAGGACTGCCCTTCTTGCCCAAAAAAAGCAAACCTCGCTGGAAAAAAAACGGGAAACGGGAGCATTGAATACTGCCCATTGTCTGTCAGATATCGTAACCAGTTTGAAAATGGAACAACTTTGTAGTCAGATTATCAAACAATTCAGCACAAACTGATTAATTCAAATTTGATTTGTGAATACAAACCAAAAAACATTAGCAAATCAGTGTACACATAATGATACTCTCTTACCTCCTGGATCGAGCATCAGCCGCACTAAAATGGTTACTTGCACATTCTTCAAACAATGACGGGTAAAGAAGGGGGTTCTCATCTCCATCCATACTAGGCTGTTCTTTAGGTTGATATTAAAACAAACCTACAGAGAAATGATAAAGTTAAGGATTTAAAACTCCAAACCAGATGCAGAATCACAAACCTCTCTATGGGCGGGATGCACTAAAGGAAAAATGCACTTCAATAAACTCAATTTTTTAATTCTAATTGGAGTTAATTTTCTGACTGCACACTGTGACACATGAATTTCAGCATCTCGGGATACGTTCGGAGACCAGTTAGAAGGTTGAATTTGGAACCATCCGGGTAGATCCTGGTAACCACAAGGTCCTGAGACAAGATCACTGTGATTATTGATGAGCACACTTATTTTTTACACGGTACGCATATTGGGTGTGGTATGGGACTCCGACAGTCGGGATCCTGACAGTCATTATCCCGTCGTCGGGATCCCGACTGCCCGGAGTCAGACAGCATGGCGAGCACAAAAAAAGCCCCTTGCGGGCTCGCTGCGGTCACGGTAGCTCGCTACACGAGCCACCTATTCTCCCTCTATGGGGGTCGTGGACCCCCACAAGGGAAAATAGCGGGTGGCCGTCGGGCACCCGGCTGTCAGCATTTTGACAGTCAGGATCCCGACGTCGAGTAAACGACTGTCGGGATCCCGTCCGGCACCCACGCATATTATCACTAGCCAATGTGAAGACACAAACCTATTACACCAGAGAGCGCCATTTATCATTACTTTCAGCATATGAACCCCCTGAGAAGACACAACAACATTTCTTAATGAGAACTTAACTGTGACTGACACCTCGGAAGGAATAGGGCAGAAGATCTAGACAGCACCATTTTTCATAATTTATATATTTTTTTCCATACCAACCCCTGCTGTGAGATAGATAGATAGATAGATATACCTAATTCAGACCTGATGGCACAGCTGTGAATTTGCATGGCCGATTGATTATCCATAAACTGCGCCTATGCATAACTCATGAACGTATGCATGTGGCCGTTCTGCGAGAAAGACCAGTGCTACGCATATACTGCACACACTGGGAAAATCATTTGAAGGCAAGCGGCGAATGGATTTGCAGGCAAATTCCCCATCAAGGTACTTTTTCCAAGCCCTGCTATACCCTTCGACATTCACAGCCTGGCAAAGGGCAGGATTTCACTCTAGCGGGGTAGCGTATACCTGAATCAGTCCATAGGTATAATGAATTCACATACATACTGGTTGGCCCCGTTTGAAAAAGTGGGATAATTAGTACCCAAATCTCGTCCGCCCCCACAGGAAGTCCCAGCTCTGGATGAACCCAGCAGGGCGCCCACCTAACGGGAAGAACCCCAGGTGAGGAGGTATGGCTCCTGCATCATGGGGCAGCGAGGGAGGGATAGCAAGCTCAGAGAGCACGCACGCATTGTTGATATAGTGGGTATGCACTACGATATGCAAGATAATATCGCTATTGATATCACTGTCATGAATATCGTTCGGAAATATCTAATAGCGTATGCCCAGCTTACCTATCACTTTGCAAGAAAAATCGTCACAGCAAGCAGCATTGTTAAAGTACCTTGATGGGAGCGGCGTGAGACTCGGACGCTTTAGCAGATTTCTAATAATCGCTCAATTGCAAAAACCTCAGCAGAGCCTACAATGCTGAATCAGGCCCTTAGCCAGGCTTACTAACACTACTTACCCATAGGGAAAATAAAATATCGGCTAAAAAAGAAGCAGATAAATTAACAAGAATAGATCCATTATGTATTTAAGCAAAGGAAAAACGTAACTAGTGTTTTTTTACTATTATATTACAAATGACATAATAAAAAGAAGGATAATGCCATACGGCTAGGACAGTATGGGCCTATTTCAGAGATGGTTTGATTTGCACCCTGTGCAGCAAAGTTCCACTGCTCATGTGCAGCACAGGTGCGCGAACAGGTCCTGCAACACAGAATGCAGAAGTCTGTCGGTGATTGACAGTCTGCACCAATTTAGTAGGCGGGGAGAAGACGGCAACGTCCTCTGTTTGTGAAAACGTCGGTGCGTAGCGGCCATTTAAGGGGAAGAAAGGGGCAATGGATCATCATTGTTGGACGGCTTGTGTGGCACCATGAGTGCTGCAAGCTGCACAATGGTAAGCCAGTGACCTGATGCCGAGTCCTAGAATGCAAGATGGATCACTACTGCAGCAGGGGGCGTCTTCTTGTAATAGACACCTCCTGCTGCATTTACATACAGAGATATCACTGCTGCATCAACCACAACCGTACCTGAATCAGGCCCAGTGCAATCGTGCAGCCTTTCTTCTATGAAACGGTTAGTTTTTTTGAACAAAAATGACAACCGGGACACCCATCCATATCAATATAGCATTAGGTCCATACAGCAATACCAACACAATATGATGTAGCTCACAGACATATTGGGTGTACACACCTGTCGATGGGCTCATAATATATCAGCCTTTATATCGGCAATGTGTACCCAGTATTAAGCTACAATATCTGATGAGTTCAGGTCAAAGACGTTTTAAGAAAAAAGGCTCATGTGCACTCCTCCGTCTGTCAGCGGAGAGGGGGCTTAAACTTCAATGTGCATATCTCTGCGCTGCTGATGTCATCACGGGACTCCAGAGGGGAAATAAAATATGCCACTGGTTCAGGCTGTCAGGTGAAATGACTGCTGGTCTGACAGACATTTGATTAGACAATGGGGCAGATGTATTGTAGCGGCGCGATAATAATACTTCCTGCTTCGCCTCATTAACGAGGCGAAGCAGGAGGGGAGACTGACAAGATGTATTATGATCTTGTATGCCGAAGCGGGGGGGGGCTAACTCCCCCCCTTTGGCGATATCCCCTCCTGGAGATAGCGCATCAGTTTACACTGATGCACCATCTCCTTCCCCCCAGCCGGATGGACGTTCATGTGTGGGATCTCGCTACTCAAGCAAGATCCCCAGCGCAGCTCAGCGCCAACAGCAGGGACAGCGCTGTCCCTGCTGTTAAGATAGGGCTTCACCAGCCTGCTGCTGGTGAAGCCAAATCCAGCAATGGGTGGAACAGTCAGTGATGCTGACCGTTCATACATTCAACCTGCTATCATTTAAATAGCAGCGCCGATATGGACATTGTCATTTACTGCATGCTGGCTCCTTCATACCGGGGGCAGGGCCAGGCAGCGGCTGATAGACTTTTCAGCAGCGACCCAGGGTAACAGTGGTGGGTTTTTTTTAGGGAGAGCTCCCCAGAAAAAAACTTGCCCAGTGGGGAGTGCTTCCTAAAAAAAAAAAAATACCACCACTGAAATGGATAATGAGAAACTTTTGGTCTAGGGGTGCCAATATAAAACTTTCTGATACTCTGGGGTGGCGATTCCAGTTTGGGAACCCCTGATCTATGTGAAAGACTTGTAAACTGGACTTGTCCTTGGGATCCAGCCAGCACAGCAGGTCGAGATAAATGGATGTATGCTGCGGAACTCGGGAATGTGTGGTCACACAGCGGGGTTTTCCAAAGTTTCAAATCTGTATTAGTTTTTTCATCAGGGTGCATTAGAATTGTTGTTGCCTATGGTCACCCATAATTCTGCTGGCACTCTCCAAAGGTGGCTATCAGAAATCAGTAAGAAGCCCATATTTTGGGCACTGTGGGCCAGATGTGCTGAGTTTAAAAAGTAATAAAATTCAGAGTGATAAACAGCCAGCAAATTAGCTCCTACCTGCCATGTCACAGATTGTGTTTGAACAATGTCAGGCAGGAGCTGATTGGCCGGCTGTTTATCACTCTCAATTTTATCACTTTTGCATCTGGCCCTGTATCCAGTACTGAAGATGAATTTCACACTTTATACCGGACCCGGACTAGACCCCAGAATACCGGGGGATGTCTTGTACAGGGGTATGCCTGTGATAGCTTTCACCAGAGACATGGGGAAGGGGAGATTACAGCCTCCCCATGTGGTCTGGACCATTTTTGCTACATGCCCGGACCATACAGGGAGGCTTTATTCTCCACCTCCACCTCTCCCTGGTGACAGGTGTCACAGGCAGCTCCCCCGGACAGGACACTACAAGCCCCGGAATGCAGTTTGATGTCCAGCCCAGCATTCCGGGGTCTTGTCCGTGTCCAGTTTTTACCCATACTCTAAACTCTGTGCTTTTTGGCACGGTGAGCAATGAGCACCCAAAAACAATTGAGTAGCACTTTCAGGAGCCCAATACTTAGCGGTTTCCAAAATACAACTTAAACACCCCTATAGATAGGTGTATTTTGCAATTATAAAGGCCAATGTATAGTCTGATGACACAGAAGTTGCAGCAAACAGATACAGGTGTCCATTATGAGTTAGTGATTTAAATATAACTTAAGCCAAATTAAAGTCTTTTTTTGTAATCAGCTATTACGTGTCGTACAGTTAATTAACAACCCCAATCACACATTTATTATAATCTGCACTGGATCCCTTCGATTAAACAAATAAATATTTTTTTTTCATAAGTTAAAACAAAGATAGAAGTCTTGGGTGGGCTGTTATTGGGAAGTATGATGTTTAAGGTTCGGCTCATCAGACAAGACATTGCTTGCCTGCTGTCAGTAAATGTAATGCTAAGCCCATTTATTGCATGATAATATATAGTGAATATAAGGAGTAAACAATGTACCTTCCACCATGCATGCACACTCTGACAGACTCTTCTACAGCCACTGATCAGTATTTCCCTGTCTGCTTACAAAACAGGATGCAGCGCCTAATAATGAACACAGTCAAAACCCGCCTCTAATGGGGCTTATGGGAGTCGTAGTTCTTGTGCGCCATGCTGTAGCTTTGCAGTAGTGAAATGCAGACTACAACTCCCAGAATGCAACACACAGAAGTCGGGGCTGGCTTGAGGTTGTATGAGTCAGGGAGAAACGCCCAGCTGTCTGCTGAGTACAAACTTTTTAGTATAGCCAAAGAGCAAGAATCGTGCTGATTACCGTGTTTTATGCTTCTCCAAGTTCCTTCCTGCTGCAAAAATGTGCAGTGTTTATCAATGAATACAAGTAAAGGGAAGATATTATGACTATGAAAAATAACTTTTATTTCCACCCAGAGTGGCTTCCTACCCTCCAGCACAGTGGTTCCCAACCCTGGTCCTCAAGTAACCCCAACAGTGCACGTTTTCCAGGTCACCAGCAGGTGCACAGATTATTCAGGCACATTTTAAAAGATCCTCTGCTGGAGCTAATTATGTCACTTGTGATTCTGTGTGGAGACCTGGAAAACGTGCACTGTTGGGGGTAGGGATGGCCATCGTTGCCTTTGCCATCGATGGTTGCCATCGTTGGCAATTCAGCAATTGGCCATCGATAGTGCTTAACTATGCAATGGATGACCATTAATATTTTTCTATATCGATGGTCATCCATTGTCCCAGCACTTTGAACAACAAAAAAAAGCAAAACATTGTTTTGCTATTCCATCGATGGAGGGAAACATTCTGGTACTCCCCCATCGATGGCAAAAGTATTCGACATCGGCCATGAACCATCGATGATTTCAAATCATCGATGGTCAATGGCCATCCCTAGTTGGGGGTACTTGAGGACCAGAGTTGGGAACCACTGCTCCAGCATTTTGCGGGAGTCTCCCGCATTTTGGCTCTCACTCCCGGTCTCACGGGAATAGACGTGATCCTCCCGGGTTTTTAAGGTTTTTGGAGAAAACAGTGACTGCGCATGCGCTAGTAACGAATTGCTGGGGGTGGGCATGAAGTCAATGCTGTCCAATTTGATGCCGGCAGGCGGGCAGCGCAGCATGGAGAGTGGGGGCGGCCGCGGGTGAAGTGGCAGAGATTAATTGGCAGGGCTGCTGACAGGGGGGTGCTGTGGGTACAGCTGTCCGGGGCCCCGGCTGTTTTGTTCATATGTTTGTAAATCCAGTCATAAGGACAGAGACGTGAGTTCACTGCTGTGCTGTTTTATTCCATCCAACTCCAGACACACTGCCCCAGGACCACCCACTTCCCCAGCATTCTCCTGGTCCTAGGGACCATCACCGAAGATTCAGGCTTACACATATTAGTAAGGGAGTGTCTACAAATATTAAGCATTCTAAGGGCCGGATTCTCTAAGCTTCACAAGTGATAAAATGGAGAGTGATAAACAGCCAGCCAGTCAGTTCCTACCTGCCATGCCACAAACTGTGTTTGAAAAATGGCAGGCAGGAGCTGATTGGTTGGCTGTTTAACACTCTCCATTTTATCACTTTTGAAGTTTAGGGAATCTGGCCCTATTACACTAACATCACACCGGCCTCTGGAAGGGCCCGGCAGCTTATTTTACCCACAGCAACCCTCCGCTGTGTGCTGCCTGCGCTACGCTCGGTCCTCAGCGGGTCCCGAAGCTAGGGTGACCAACTCATCCCTTTAATCCGGGACACATATTAATTACACAGGTTCTGTGGCTGGCTTTCACATGTTTTAAACTGCCACACCTCAAGACTCCATTTCACCTGGTTTTAAACTTCCACAGAACCTGTGTAATTAATATGTGTCCCAGATTAAAGGGATGAGTTGGTCACCCTAGCTTCGTAGCCTAGCGGCCAATCAGGAGCCAGGAAAGTCGGCTTCTGATTGGCCAGAATTCATTCTTAGTCCAGACTCGAGGAGGAAACATCTCTGCGGCTCTGACAGTAGGGGAGCTTTGCTGGAGTCGCCGGCAGCGTGAATAAGAAGCCAGAAGATGGAAGAATGCCTGGACTACGTCGGACCAAGCCAGAAGAACTTCCATGGAGGACCTGGGTGAGTTGGATTTCCTTCCACAGGTCCACCATGGATTTCTTCGGACCCGGACCTGACGCCGACGCCGACATGAAGATCGATGGTGAAGAAAGACGACATGATCCGGAACCAGGACAAGGCACCGGATCAAGACTCTGGGACCTACCTACGGGATCAAGATAGGTAAGTATCAGTGTGTGTGTAATGTATTTATTAAACTTTTATTTTTCAGGTGTCAGTGTGTATTTATTTAACTATTTTTTTTACTGTGGAACTACAAGACCCAGCAGGCCCTTTAATGCCCCGCAGGCTGGGACTTGTGGTTCACCAAGTCCCATCTTGCAGGGGAGGCTTGCTGGGACTCATAGTTCCACAGTTTACAATAGTTTATTGTTCTATTTTTTACACCAAGATCAGCCCGGTGGCCACCGCACAGGGCCACCAGGGACAGCACCAGGCTTCAGCCTGGTCAGGTAAGTCCTGGAGGGGGGGGACCCCTTTATTGGGGGGGTCCCCACTCCCCCAGGGCCCCTGGCCAGGCTGACTGGTCGGTAGGGCTGAATGCTTTGGCCGGGGGGACTTGTATAAAAAGTCTCTCCCCAGCTGTGGCATTACCCTGCTGGCTGGTTTGGCCTGTGGCTGGTTCTTAAAATACGGGGGACCCCTAGTCATTTTGTCCCCCGTATTTTGGGAACCAGCCCCGGACCTGGAGCCTGGGGCTGGTTGTTAAAAATCGGGGAACCCCTATTTGTCGGGTTCCCTGATTTTTAATTACCGGCCCTATTTTTTTTTCTATTTTTTTTTACACACTGCAGCCTGTACGGATCTGACTGATCCGTGCAGACTGCCATAAAAATTTGTATTAGCGGCCGTATATACGGCCGCTATTACGAATGGTTACACCATTGGAGGGTTACAAAGCAGTCGTATATGACTGCTTTGTAATTTCCCCTCCGGAACACGACTTTGCATACGACTGAAACAGTCGTATGCAGTCGTAGGGAAAATACTAATTAGAAAAACTAGGTTTTTCATATTAGTAAATTTCCCCCTTAATGTTTCCCATGATTATATGGCATATTTTATATAGACAATAAGACTTACAATATACCCCCTTTCACACTGCAGCTCTTAAACGTCAATTGTCGTTTTTTTTTGCCTTTTAAAACATTTAGAGCTGCAGTGTGAAAGCTCCAGGGTGCTTTAACCGTTTAAGAAATAAATACCGGTATTTCTTAAACGGTTAAAAAGCCATTTTTTATGCACTGTGAACGGCTCTATTTCTATCGCTTGAAACGTGTTCTTTGGGGTTAAACAGGTTTTCATCTGCAATGTGAAAGGGGTTTAGTGGCTCAGACCAGTTTTAAATATAATTTCAAAATAATGGGTCTTAAACGTTTAGGCAATGTAAAAGCAACATCAATATATTTAAAAATAAAAACCATCAAATCCTAAGTTTCAGTCCAGTCCGGTCTGCATTTATCGATGTTCCCTTTGTATTCTGTGAGTTCAGCAGTGTTCCTGCCAAATAATACCTGGATGCCCCAAAGAAACCCTTCTGGGTTTGCGATCATTACCTAGGCGCCTGAGGATCTTCGAGATAATGGTGTTTTGAATCCATAAACCGGATACATTGGTGATGACTTCTGGTAAGTTGTAACGCAAATCAGGAATCCACTCTCCATAAGGGTCAGATGTATCAAGCTTCAAAAAGTGATAAAATGGAGAGTGATAAACAGCCAGCCAATGAGCTCCTAACTGACATGCTACAGACTGGATTTGAAAAATGTCAGTCAGGTGCTGATTGGCTGGTATTTTATCACTCTCCACTTTATCACTATTTGAAGCTTGATACATCTGTCCCTAAAATGAGAACAATCCCATTTTTATGTAGTTTAGAGACACTGGGATGTTAATTCCGTACAAATGTATTTAATTATTATTTATTTATTTACAGTTTCTTATATAGCGCAGCAGATTCCGTTGCGCTTTACAATTGTAGACAGTGATAAAACAAACTGGGTAAAACCAGACAGACTTGAGGGTTAGAGGGCCCTGCTGCAAGCTTACAATCTATAAGGATATTGGAGGGAAACACAAGGACAGGCACCAGTAATAGTATAGCAGTCCCACCAAGTTACAAGTCCAGAAGGGAAGCTATATAATACATAAGTGCCTCAGAGGGTTATGCGTGTAGAACTTAAATATGAGGTGAGTTTTCAGGGAACGCTTGAAAGTTTGGAGGCTAGCAGAGAGTATTGTTGTGCATGGAAGGGCATTCCATAGGATGGGAGCAGCCCGATGAAAATCTTGTAATAGTGAATGAGAGCTAGTGATCCGTTCAGAAGAGAGATGCAAATCTTCTGCAGTGCGGAGTGGTCGAGATGGGAGATATTTTGTGATAAGTAGAGAAATATATGCTGGTGCAGTATGGTTATATGCTAGTAGAAGTGTTTTATATTGAATACGGTAAGATACAGGTAACCAATGGAGGGACTGGCAGAGCGGATCAGCAGACGATGAGCGTCTTGCAAGGAAGATCAGCCTAGCAGCAGCATTTAAAATGAATTGTAGCGGTGAGAGTCTGTTCTTGGGAAGACCAGTTAGGAGACTATTGCAATAATCAATACGGGATATAATGAGTGCATGGATAAGAGATTTAGTAGTGTCTTGTGTGAGATACGGTCATATTTTGGATATGTTTTTTGATGCATGTAACATGATTTGGAGACAGACTGCATGTGGGGAAGAAAGGACAGTTCAGAGTCGAGGATGACCCTTAACCCCTTCCCGCCGCAGCCTGTTTTTGCCTTCCTGACAGAGCCCTTTTTTTCAAATCTGACATGTATCACTTAAGTGGGGATAACTTTTTTTTGCTTTTACTTATCCCAGTGATTTTGAGATTGTTTTCTCGTGACACATTGTACTTCAAATTAGTGGTAAATTTGGGTCGATACAGTCTGTGTTTTTTTGTGAAAAATACCAAAATGTCGTAAAAAAATGGAAAATTTTGCAATTTGAAAAATGTTAAATTTTCTGCTTGTGAGACAAATAATCATACCACTCAAAATAGTTAATAACTAACATAGACCATATGTCTACTTTATGTTTCCATCATTATTTCAACCTCCTTTTAATTTTTTTGGACACTAGGAGGCTTAAAATATGAAAAGCAAATTCTCAAATTTTCAAGAAAATTTCAAACACTGATTTTTTTAGGGACCAGTTCAGTTCTGATGTGACTTTGAGGGACTTGTATGTGAGACACCCACATAAATGATGCCATTTCAAAAACTGCACCCCTCACAGTATTCAAAACAACATTTTGGAAGTTTGTTAACCCTTTAGGTGTTTCACATGAATTAAAACAAAGTGTAGGTGAAATTTCAAAATTTCATTTTTTTTGCAGATTTTAATACATTTTTCTAAGGAACACAGTAGATTTTACTAGAGAAATGTGACTAAAAATTGATTCCCCCAATTCTTTTGTTTTCATAAATATCCTATATGTGGCCCTAGTGTGCACGTTGACCAAACCACAGGCTTCATAATAGAAGGAGCACCTACTTGATTTTGGAGCCTCCTTTTTATGAGATTATTTTTTAGGCACCATGTAGGTTTCTAGGCACCATAAGATGCTAAAAGTTAGGAACCCCCCCACAAGTGACCCCATTTTGCAAACTACACCCCTCAGGGAATTCATCTAGGGGTATAGTGTACATTTCAAACCCCCAGGGGTTTCACCAATTGTGGTACAACTGGGCAGTGAAAATGAAAAATTAAATTTGCAAAAAATGCAGTTCTGGCTCAAAATTTTTCATTTTCACAAGGAATGAAGGAGACAAAGCACCCCAAAATCTGTGCCCCAATTTCTCCCGAGTACGGCAATGCCTCACATGTGACCAAAAAATACCATTTGGGTGCATGGCAGGACTCAGAAGGGAAGGAGTGATTTTTAGATTTTGCAGCTCAGATTCTGGTGGAATGTTGGTGGGTGCTATGTCGCATTAGCAAGACCCCCGAAGCACCAATACAGTGGAACCCCCCCACAAGTGATCCCATTTTGCAAACTACACCCCTCAGGGAATTCATCTAGGGGTATAGTGTACATTTCAAACCCCCAGGGGATTCACTAATTTTGATACAACTGGGCTGTGCAAATGAAAAATTACATTTTTTTACACAAAAATGCAGTTCTGGCTCAAAATTTTTCATTTTCATAAGGTATGAAGGAGAAAAAGCACCCCAAAATCTGTGCCCCAATTTCTCCCGAGTACGGCAATGCCTCACATGTGACCAAAAAATACCATTTGGGTGCATGGCAGGACTCAGAAGGGAAGAAGTGATTTTTGGATTTTGCAGCTCAGATTCTGGTGGAATGTTGGTGGGTGCTATGTCGCATTAGCAAGACCCCCGAAGCACCAATACAGTGGAACCCCCCCACAAGTGACCCCATTTTGCAAACTACACCCCTCAGGGAATTTATCTACGGGTATAGTGTACATTTCAAACCCCCAGGGGTTTCACCAATTTTGATACAACTGGGCTGTGCAAATGAAAAATTTCATTTTTTTACACAAAAATGCAGTTCTGGCTCAAAATTTTTCATTTTCATAAGGTATGAAGGAGAAAAAGCACCCCAAAATCTGTGCCCCAATTTCTCCCGAGTACGGAAATGCCTCACATGTGACCAAAAAATACCATTTGGGTGCATGGCAGGACTCAGAAGGGAAGGAGTGATTTTTGGATTTTGCAGCTCAGAATCTGGTGGAATGTTGGTGGGTGCTATGTCGCATTAGCAAGACCCCCAAAGCACCAATACAGTGGAACCCCCCCACAAGTGACCCCATTTTGCAAACTACACCCCTCAGGGAATTCATCTAGGGGTATAGTGTACATTTCAAACCCCCAGGGGTTTCACCAATTGTGGTACAACTGGGCAGTGAAAATGAAAAATTAAATTTTTTACACAAAAATGCAGTTCTGGCTCAAAATTTTTCATTTTCACAAGGAATGAAGGAGACAAAGCACCCCAAAATCTGTGCCCCAATTTCTCCCGAGTACAGCAATGCCTCACATGTGACCAAAAAATACCATTTGGGTGCATGGCAGGACTCAGAAGGGAAGGAGTGATTTTTAGATTTTGCAGCTCAGATTCTGGTGGAATGTTGGTGGGTGCTATGTCGCATTAGCAAGACCCCCGAAGCACCAATACAGTGGAACCCCCCCACAAGTGATCCCATTTTGCAAACTACACCCCTCAGGGAATTCATCTAGGGGTATAGTGTACATTTCAAACCCCCAGGGGTTTCACCAATTGTGGTACAACTGGGCAGTGAAAATTAAAAATTAAATTTTTTACACAAAAATGCAGTTCTGGCTCAAAATTTTTCATTTTCACAAGGAATGAAGGAGACAAAGCACCCCAAAATCTGTGCCCCAATTTCTCCCGAGTACGGCAATGCCTCATGTGTGACCAAAAAATGGCAGGACTCAGAAGGGAAGGAGTGATATTTGGATTTTGCAGCACAGATTCTGGTGGAATGTTGGTGGGTGCTATGTCGCATTAGCAAGACCCCCAAAGCACCAATGCAGTGGAACCCCCCCACAAGTGACCCCATTTTGCAAACTACACCCCTCAGGGAATTCATCTAGGGGTATAGTGTACATTTCAAACCCCCAGGGGTTTCACCAATTTTGATACAACTGGGCTGTGCAAATGAAAAATTACATTTTTTTACACAAAAATGCAGTTCTGGCTCAAACTTTGTCATTTTCATAAGGTATGAAGGAGAAAAAGCACCCCAAAATCTGTGCCCCAATTTCTCCCGAGTATGGCAATGCCTCATATGTGACCAAAAAATACCAGTTGGGTGCATGGCAGGACTCAGAAGGGAAGGAGTGATTTTTGGATTTTGCAGCTCAGATTCTGGTGGAATGAATGGTGGGTGCTATGTGGCATTAGCAAGACCCCCGAAGCACGGTGAAATGATGAACCTAATAATCCATAGATGTGTGGTATATTTTAAAACACTCCTTTATACATAGGCCGGGTTTGTCAGGGCAAGTTTCACAGTGGAAAATAGTATCCTTTCTTATTCCCTTTTTATAGCAAACTTTGCACCTTTTTTGTGTCCTGCCCTTTTTTGCAGTGGAGGGGATTTCGTTAGGAAAATGCTGCCCTGGTACAATACGGGGGCCAGTACTAGAAGTACTGGGGCCCTCTGCCTGCTGGTTCCCAAATATTAGGCCCTTTATGGCTTCCTCTTGAAAGTGCATAAATGTCCCCCTCTGGCTGGTAGAACGGAATAGCACGTAAGCGTTATACAGTGCCATCTGGATGATATACATGGCCAGCTTCTTGTACCAGATTTTTGTTTTCTGCAGGGGACTGTACGGCTTCAGTACCTGATCTGAAAGATCCACTCCGCCCATGTACTGATTGTAATCTAGGATACAATTAGGTTTTGAGGTGGTACTGTCTCCATGAATTGTTGTCAGTATAAGGACATCCCTCTTGTCCTTATATTTGACCAACAACATATTTTCGGTGGATTGTGCCCTGCTTTCACCCCTTCTCAGTACTTGGGCAATGTGCGTTTTTGGGAGGCCTCTTTGGTTCTTGCGCACAGTACCGCAAACTGCTGTACCTCTTGAACCAAGGGCCTTAAACAGGGGGATGCTAGTGTAAAAGTTATCCACATAGAGGTGATAACCTTTATCCAGGAAGGGGTGCACTAAATCCCAGACAATTTTTCCACTAACACCTACGAGGGAGGGGGGGGCATTCTGGCGGTTCAATTCTTGAGTCCTTCCCTTCATATACCCTAAACCTGTGGGTGTACCCTGAGGTGCTTTCACACAGCTTATACATTTTTATGCCATACCTTGCCCTCTTATTGGGAAGGTACTGGCGGAATTTAACCCTTCCTTTAAAATGTATAAGGGACTCGTCGATACAAATAAATTTTTCAGGGATGTACATCTCTGCAAATTTGGCACTGAAATGATCAATGACCGGCCTGACTTTGAATAGCCGGTCAAAGGTGGGATCATCTCTGGGTGGGCACTGTGCATTATCGGTGTAATGTAAAAATTTAAGGATTGTCTCAAAACGAGTCCGAGTCATGGCCATACGGTAAAGTGGGGTGCTGTACAGAACATCTGTACTCCAATATTGCCTAATTTCTGGCTTTTTTACTATGCCCATATGTAACACCAGACCCCAAAATGTCATCATCTCTACTGCATCTACAGGGGTCCACCTAGCAAATGATGACGTGGGGTTTTGAGCAATAAACTGTGGGCATATAAATTACTTTGGTCCACCATTACATTTATAAAATCATCAGAGAAAAATAATTTGAAAAAGTCAATTTCTCTGAGACCTGTTGAATCAAATTGGATTCCTGGGATGGCCAAAAACTCAGGAACCTGGGGCTCAAAATTGTCTGGTGGTGGGGTCCATACGGGATCAATCATTTGGGGGGGTCTCAGCTGCTCTACGGGGGCGTCTTTGAGGGGGTCCCTCATCACTAGAGGAGGAAGAGGAGCTTAAGACGAATCCTTCAAATTCCCCGCTTGCATCACTGGCTGTGTCAGAGTCAGAGGCAAGCATGGCATATGCCTCCTCCGCTGAATACATTCTTCTGGATGACTGGGATGACATTTGGGATGCCATTTTTATTTTTGTGTTTCTGTAAGTGTAATGTTTCAACACATGTATAGTGTAGGGGGGGTACAAACTTTATTTCAACACGGGGGGTATGTAGTGTGTAGTGTGTATGTAGTGCAGAAAAAAAATACTTTATACAGGAATTTGATCCCAATAAAAAAAAAAAAATTGAAGGGGTTAAAAAAAAAAAAAAAAAGGTCCTGCGCCAAAAATTGAGCACAGATGTTGGTCAGTAACGTCCGTCACTGAACAGCGCTCAAAGGCAACAGGAATTTGATCCAAAAAAAAAAATAAACTATATCAACCCTGTGCCAAAAATGCTGTTCAGTGATGTACGTCACTGATCAGCGCTCAGCGGCCACAGGACACCCACAAAAGCAACGTGGGTGTAAAAACAATTTAAAAAAAATAAACCACAGCACTCTCCAAAAAAAAAAACAATTTAAAAAAACTGCAGAAAAAAAATTATATCAACCCTGTGCCAAAAATGCTGTTCAGTGATGTACGTCACTGATCAGCGCTCAGCGGCCACAGGACACCCACAAAAGCAACGTTGGTGTAAAAACAAAACCCCACTGCACTCTCCCAAAAAAAAAAACAATTTAAAAACTGCAGAAAAAAAATTATATCAACCCTGTGCCAAAAATGCTGTTCAGTGATGTACGTCACTGATCAGCGCTCAGCGGCCACAGGACACCCACAAAAGCAACGTGGGTGTAAAAACAAAACCCCACTACACTCTCCAAAAAAAAAAAAAACTGCAGATCAGTGATGCAGTGATGCAACACTGATTAGCAGTGAGGGGCAGCAGGCACACAACTGTGGGTGCAACCTGACAGGGTATATATAAAAAAAAAAACCCTGGACCCCCAAAAAGTTGCTGATCAGTTAATTTATACTGATCAGCACAAAAGGGGGGGGGGCAGCAGGGGGGCAGCAGTCAGTTGCACAGGCAGCACAAGCTTTGGTGCAACTGACAGGTATATATATAAAAAAATAACCCCTGCACCCCCAAAAAGTTGCTGATCAGCACAGATATACTGATCAGCACAAAAGGGGGTGCAGCAGACACAAAATATAGCACTCTCTATCACTCTCTGTCACTATCTCTCACTATCTCTCACTATCTCTCACTATCTCTCACTATCTGTCACTCTATGAAACTGCAGCAGCAGCACACAGGAAGTGACAAGATCCAGGAAGCATCCAGCTGCTGGCAGCACGCTACCAGCGGTGATCAGGTAAGTATCAGGCAAGGATCAGGCAAGGATCAGGTATGTATATCACGACAGATTGGCCGGTGACCGCTCTGCACGCAATTCCAGACCGGAATGGCGTCTGCAGCGCAGTCACCGTTAGTTTAAATAACGCACTATGGCTGTGATTGGTCCATCGGTCCGACGGACCAATCACAGCCTTGGGGGCAGGTGGGGTGAGGTGTGGTCATCACCGGTGACCCCCTCACGCCCCCTCACACCCGGCGGTGATTGACACCTGTGTTACCGAGCGTCATATTCGCCGGTAACACAGGAAAACGCTGCGATTGGCTGTTCACATTGAACAGCCAATCACAGCGATCGCCGCCCCCCCTGGACATGCTGGGACATGTCTGCTGTCAGGGACAGCAGACATGTTTAAACTGTCACCGCGTCTATAGACGCGGGGACAGTTTAAAGTCATGACGTATATATACGTCATGTGTCGGGAAGTACATCCCGGCCATGACGTATATATACGTCAAATGTCGGGAAGGGGTTAAGCAACGAGCTTGTGGGGTAGGGTAGATTGTCAAGTTGTCAACAGTGATGGAGATATCGGGATGTTAACTGTTCTTAGTTAGTGGGAATATAAGTAATTCTGTTTTGTAAATATTGAGTTTGAGTTGGCGAGAAGACATCCAAACTGAGATGGCAGAGAGACATTCAGAGACTCGGCCCAAAACCACTGGTGACAACTCTGGGGTTGATAGATAGATTTGAGTATCATCTGCATATAAGTGATACTGAAATCCGAAAGAGCTGATTAGTTTGCCAAGTGAGGAGGTATAGATTGAGAAAAGCAGAGGACCTAAGACTGAGCCTTGCGGAACTCCGACTGACAGAGGTAGTGAAGAGGAAGTAGAGTCAGAAAAGCGAACAGTGAAAGAGTGATCAGATAGGTAAGAGGTGAACCAGGAAAGGGCTGTATCATTAACCCCTTCCCGACATTTGACGTACATTTACGTCATGGTCGGGACGCGGTGACAGTTTGGAGATGTCTGCTGTCCCTGACAGCAGACATCCCCCCTCGCCGCCCAGGGGGGGCAGGGGTGCCCCCCCCCGGTCGGCGATCGCTGCGATTGGCTGTTCAAAAGTGAACAGCCAATTGCAGCGTTTTCTGTGTTACCGGCGGCTAAGCCGCTCGGTAACACAGGGATCGGTGGTGATCGGTGCTGTTAAGTACAGCACCGATCACCACCGATCGGCACCGATTGGCAGCCCACCCTCCCACCCACCCGGCAGCCTCACTCCCACTTACCCGGCAGCCTCCCTCCCACCTCCCTCCCACCCAGCCAGCAGCCGCAGCGCCAGCCCCCCTCCCACCCCCCACACAGCAGCAGAAAGAATATAGGGGAAAATGGGATTAAATTAACTATATATATATATATTTATATATATATATATGTGTATATATGTATATATATATATATATATACACATATATATATATATATGTGTGTATATATATATATATATATATATATATATACACATATATATATATATACACACACACATATATATATATATATATACAGTGATCGGTGCTGTTAAGTACAGCACCGATCACCACCGATCGCCAGCCCCCCCCCACCTCCCACCCGTCAGCCCCCCCTCCCACCCACCCGGCTGCCGCAGCGCCAGCACCCCTCCCACCCCCCCCACCAGCCGCAGCGCCAGCCCCCCTCCCAAAGCTGGTGAGCAAAATGGGGTCACATGTCACATTTTCACAGCCCAGTTGTATCAAAATTGGTGAAACCCCTGGGGGTTTGAAATGTACACTATACCCCCTGATGAATTCCCTGAAGGGTGTAGTTTGCAAAATGGGGTCACATGTGGGGGGGTTCCACTGTATTGGTGCTTCAGGGGTCATTCAACCAGAATCTGTGCTGCAAAATCCAAATATCACTCCTTCCCTTCTGAGTCCTGCCAATTGCTAAATTTTCCATTTTTTTACGACATTTTGGTATTTTTCACAAAAAAACACAGACTGTATCGACCCAAATTTACCACTAATTTGAAGTACAATGTGTCACGAGAAAACAATCTCAAAATCACTGGGATAAGTAAAAGCAAAAAAAAGTTATCCCCACTTAAGTGATACATGTCAGATTTGAAAAAAATGGCTCTGTCAGGAACGCAAAAACTGGCTGTGTCAGGAAGGGGTTAAGACCTAGGGAGTGTAGTGTTTGTAAAATGAGAGTGTGATCCACAAACGCAGCAGAAAGATCTAGAAGAATAAGCAGTGAGTAATGGCCTTTAGACTTAGCAGTTACCAGATCATTCACCACTTTAGTCAGTGCTGTCTCAGTGGAGTGTTGAGAGCGAAAGCCTGACTGAAGCGGGTCTAATAGGGTGTTAGAGTTAAGAAAGTTTGTGAGGCGAGAGTAGACAAGTCTCTCGAGTAGCTTGGAGAGGCATGGGAGCTAAGAGATAGGACGATAGTTAGAGAGAGAGAGTTAGGGTCAGAATTGTGTTTCTTCAGAATGGGAGTAATCACTGCATGTTTGAGCAGAGACGGAAAAGTACCAGAGAGAGATTGCAGATTTTAGTTACGGTTGGAATAAGCACAGGAGATAGATTTTTAATGACTTGTGCAGGTATAGGATCAAGAGTCGAGGTAGTAGAGTAGGAGAATAAGAAGAGTGTGGATACTTCCTTTTCATTTGTGGGCTCAAACAAAGAGAAAGTGCCAGAGGGTTCAGGTGGTTCAGGTGTGGAAAAAAGTGGGTTAGAGGTTGTGGAAGAGCATACCATTTAATCTCGGATGTTATCAATCTTGTCCTTAAAGTAGGAGGCAAGTTCTGGGGCACTGATGGTAGCCGGTGGGGGAGGAGGGGGAGGGTACAGAAGAGACTTAAAGGTGTTAAAAAGTCGCTTAGGGTTGGTGGCATGAGAAGAGTTGAGAGATTGGTAGTATGTTTGTTTGGCCGTGTCCAAAGCATTGCAGTAGGAGTGGTAGCTAGCCTTATATGTGAGGAAATCAGTCATATTACGAGATTTACGCCATTGGCGTTCTACTTTACGTGACTGATTTTGTAGTTGTCTTGTTGTTTTGGAGTGCCACGGTTGGCATCTAAGCCTACGTGGGGTATAATGGGTAGCTGGAGCCACTTCATCAAGGGCTGTTGCAAGAGTCAGGTAGAGGTGGGAAACAGCAGAGTCATGAGAGGCAAATGTAGAAATTAGTTAGAGCTGTTGTTGGAGGGAGGTGGAAAGTTGTGGAAAATGAATAGCATTAGTATTTCTGCGGGTTAGAATAGGCATGCATGATTTCTGTGTCAGTGAGCTTGAGGTAATGGAGGAGAGTAAGAGGGTAATGAGATTGTGATCAGAGAGAGGGAAGGGAGTGTTAGTAAAATCAGAGACTGAGCACAGCCTGGTGAAGACAAGGTCAAGGCAGTGGCCTTCCTCATGAGTAGAGGCGTCGGACCACTGGGAGAGGCCAAGAGAGGAGGTTAGAGAGAGGAGTTTGGAGGCATGCAGAGATGGTGGACTGTCAATAGCAATGTTGAAGTCACCCAGGATGATAGTGGAGATGTCAGAGGATAAGAAATGGGGGAGCCAGGCAGAGAAATATTCCAGAAATTTAGATTTGGGAAGCCCAGGTGGAAGATAGATAGCAGCAACACACAGAGAGAAAGGGAAAAACCCTAATAGAGTGTACTTCAAATGATGTAAATGTGAGTGAAGGAACTGGTGGTAGAACTGAGTATGTGAAGGCTTGTGACAGTAATATACCAACTCCCAGGGCCGGTGCTAGAGACCACAACACCCCAGGCGGGGGGGAGCACTCTGACGCTAACCCGCCCCCCACCCGCCGCTCACCCGCCACTTACCGGCTGGGGGGGGGAGTGATGCGTCCACCGCCGCTGCCGGGTCACTCCAGGGGGGAGATTCTCCTGGGCGACAATTGACAGCAGGGGCTCAGGAAGCGCTGCTCTGCTATGATGGTGCTTGTGCTGATAGTGAGACAGCGCAAGTTCAGTGTCCCCACGCACTGTGTGTCCGATGGCACCATCAAAGCACAGCAGCGCTTCCTGAGCCCCCGCTGTCAATCACCGCCCGGGAGAGTTCCTGCACAAAGCCGCCAGTCATAACCACCGCTCACCTGCTGTACGGTAGGGGTGGGGTAGTGGTGCGTGTGCGGGCGCTGCTGCAGCTCACCTCACCTGGGTCCAGGGTGGGAAGGGGGGTGGAATGTGACCTGCTCTGTCCCAAGTGCCGCCCTCCAGTGGCCGGCGCCCTAGGCAAATGCCTAGAGCTGCCTAGTGGTGGCGCCGGCCCTGCCAACTCCACCTCCTTTACAGTTAGAGGTTCAGTGAGTGAAGTGGAAACCACTATGTGACAGTGCTGCAGGCGAGACCGTGTCTGATTGTGTGAGCCAGGTTTCTGTAATGGCCATCAAATTGAAGTTGTGAGAGATGAAGAGGTCATGGATGGATGTTAATTTATTGCAAACAGAGCGTGCATTCAATAGGGCACATTTAAGTTGTTTGGTGTGTGGTGGGAGGCATGTGATATTTATGAGGTTAGCTGAATTTCTAGGCTTATAGAAACAATGACATCTGAGTGGGTCAGGTGGTTGGGGCCTGGATTTGGTGATATGTCACCAGCTAATAAGATTAGAAAGGAGAGATAGATATAGGTCTATGTTTGCAGTTTTTTGGGTACTTGTTTCCTAGCAGGGCGCCCATCGCGGGCATCGCATGTACATCGCATGCCGTTATAATGGCATGCGATGCGACCGACGCGATGACCACGATTTTACATAGGGAACAATGTTAAATGGCCCAATTGACCCGATTTCACATAGGGAACAATGTTAAATGGCCCACAGACCCCAAATAGCCACCCTGAAGTGTGAAATGGTCCCCCAATTGATCTTTTCATACCCCCACTATCCATGTCGGTGTGGAGTTGAGAATAGAAAGTGTGGCGAGCGCAGCGAGCCACCGAGCCCGAAGCGTGGCGAGCGTTGCGAGCCCCGCGAGGGGACGCGTAACACGCTCCCGAAGCGTGGCGCTCGCGGGGCTCGCTGCGGTCGCCACGCTTCGGGAGCGTGTTACGCGTCCGCTCGCCACGCTTCGGGCTAGGTGGCTCGCTGCGCTCGCCACACTTTCTATTCTCAACTCCACACCGATGTGGATAGTGGGGGTATGAAAAGATTGGAGGACGCGTACCGCCGCCGCTCGCCACGCTTCGGGTTGACGTTGATCGTGGGGTGGCGTTAACAATTGGGGGGGCCATTTCACACTTCAGGGTGGGTATTTGGGGTCTGTGGGCCATTTAACATTGTTCCCTATGTGAAATCGGATCAATTGGGCCATTTAACATTGTTCCCTATGTAAAATCGCGGTCATCGCGTCGGTCGCATCGCATGCGATTTTTTGGCCGCATGCGATGCGCACGACGCGATTTTTTTCCTTACGAAGCCCACGATCAAAATCGTGGGCGCCCTGCTAGGAAACAAGTACCGTTTTTTGTATTGGTGATGGGATGTGGATGTGAAAGTACAAGTAGAGAGGTAAGTAAAGAGCTCATGAGTGTTTAGAAGAGGGGAGTGAATAATGGAAGAGGCAATGTGTACTGAGTGGTGAGTGTCAGGGAGATTATAGGATGGTTGAAGTTTGGTGAGTATGCCATGTAATGAAATGAGAAGTAGCATTGTGGTGAGCATGATGTGATAGTTTGTATGTTTGTGATCAGGCTAAGTAGAGTGGATATTGTTTTGAAATAATGTGGAATAAGTATGGTATTTATCTTGTTTGATGTTGTTCAATGTTTTTCAACTGTTTTATAACTGTTCTTTATAAGTAAATCCCACTTTGTATATTTCTCAATTAAAGAACTGCCCAGGCAGAGGACTGCCTTCTATATGACCAGATATAGCAGGTCGGTACTTGTGAGTTATCCGGGCGCCCGATTTTTGATCGGGTCCCAAAAAATCGCGTCGCATCGCGTGTTAACCAAATGGCATGCGATGCGATGCGACGAGAGCAGCACTCGATTTTAGCAGTGGACCCGATTTTAACATTGGAATCAATGTAAAATGGTCCCTGAGACCCGATTTTACATTTATTTCAATGAAAAAATGCCCAAAACCCCCAAAAAGTGACAAAAGTGAAATCCCATCCCCATTGTTAACGCCACCCCACTAATGACGCCAACCCGAAGCATGGCGAGCGCAGCGAGCCCGCGAGGGGTGGCGGTACGCGTCCTCCGACCTTTTCATACCCCCACTATCCACGTCGGCGTGGAGTTGAGAATAGAATAGTGTGGCGAGCGCAGCGAGCCCAAAGCGTGGCGAGCGCAGCGTGCCCCGCGAGGGGACGCCGACACCTTCACAGCTATCCGCGTCCCCTCGCGGGCTTCACAGGTGTCCGCGTCCGCTCGCCACGCTTCGGGCTCTGTGGCTCGCTGCGCTCGCCACACTATTCTATTCTCAACTCCACGCCGACGTGGATAGTGGGGGTATGAAAAGGTCGGAGGACGCGTACCGCCGCCCCTCGCGGGCTCGCTGCGCTCGCCACGCTTCGGGTTCACGTTGATAGTGGCCTGATTGTGAACATCCAATATCATTCATCAATATCATTCATATCTGACACATTAAGGACAACAGAATTTAAGGAATAACTGTAATTATCATATATCAGCAATAAATTAGAACAACAAGAACACATATCATACAATCATTAATAGGCGTAATTACTTAGCCAACAAACTTAGTGCATGTAGAATGCGGTTAAATGGGCTGTCACCCGCCAGGCACTTTCGCCACACAAATTCTTGCATGTAAGAGTCAAGGTGATGGCGGGCTGTGCCCCGCTGGCGTTTGTTCCGCCACTTTGCACATCCCCATAGTCTTTTTATATTTTGTGTGTGTGCTCCAGTGTCTGGGTCCACAAAGTTATATCTATGATTGACCCTCAAGTGATTGTATCCAGCCCGCTCCAGTTCTGCGGTATTGTACGCACGCCAGCAATCGCTTACAATTGTAGTGCCAGCCTCGATGTGCTCTGCAATTGCGGTCATCAGGGTCGTCGCATCTCTCTTTTCCACAGGCAACATGAAACATTCCCCTGTTTCGCGACACACTCCTCCAAAGACCCACTGCTGTGGGAGAACTCTGCCGACAATGGCTTGTCTTTTGCGAACAGCGACTCATCTATCTCCACAATTTTGCCTGCTCCACCAATCCGGCATTGAGGCTGGGACATGAGGTCGCATTGACATGCCTCCCGCATCAATGCATTGTAAAAGATAGCCGTCTTATTGCAGATGTTCAAATGTTTGTCACAGAAGTCTATGGATGTAAGTTCCTCACACCAGCAGAAAATAAATCTGAGGATTGTCATAAATGGAAGTCTGCATCCAGGGTAAAATAGTGAGGCCCGCAGACTTTGCTTTTTGCCACAGCTTTTTATATAGCAGCGCCATTTCCGCTCTTTCACGGACAGGCGCATTGGGTGTCCATTTGGACAGGTAGCTGTTGATGGAAGCAGCCCATTGTCCTGCATGAACTTCACAGTATCCTCTTCTGTTTTGGGGAAGCTGAAGATACTGGCCGGCAAAGCCATACTGTGAAATAGGATGTAAGGGGAAAAATGGGCCAATATCCAAAGAAATTGAAAGCAAATTTCTGAAAATTCACCTCACGAAAAGTCTCATACACAGCACCACAGCAAACCACTTCTTTTCTCCTGTCAAAACTCCCTCAGAGTGAAATTGTGCCAGATGTGGCAGAGGGCGGGATTACAATTGGGAGGGATGGGTTAAAATCGCGTCGCATCACATCGTATACCATACAATAGCATACAATGCGACGCGATTGCGACGCGATTTTGTCTACAAGGAAATTTCAAGGGAAATCGCGTTGCATCGCGTCGCATCATATTCTTAATGTACTGTCTGTCACGAAATGGGTGTGTGGAATCAGTCGTGACTGGAGTGGTCAGATGGTGGATTGATGGAGTGGTGCGGATCTCAGGAAGAGAGGCGTGACCAGCCGGAGATGGGTTAACACAAACAGGTTTATTGAAGGAACTCATATAACAGATAATGTAACCAGGATCAATACTGCTTGATTGGACAAATAATAAATAGATGCAAGTCTCTGATAAATAACAAGTAACAAGAGATAGCAGTCCTTTGCAAAAATAAACAAGATGGCAGTCCGTTCAAAATAAACAAGATATGTGCCGGTAGTTCTGGGAGGATAAGGCAATGTTCAGGATTTGAGTTTAGAGAAAAGGATACCTGAAGATTGGACGATTGGCTGACTGAAGATTGGACGATTGGATGATTGAAGATTGGACGATTGGATGATTGAAGATTGGATGGCTGGATGACTGAAGATTGGATGGCTAGATGACTGAAGATTGGATGGCTGGATGACTGAAGATTGGATGGCTGAAGATTGGATGGCTGGATGACTGTAGCAGGCAGGTCAGGAAACTGGTATCAGGACAGGGTAGCGACTTGGCGTTGACACAGGAACAGGTGACGGAGATAACAGAACTGAAATGGCTGACTTGGCATATAACAAATAACTGAAGAAAACCGAGTATAAACACAGGAACTAGATGAGCAGGAACTGGAACAGGAATTGGACAATTTGTGGACCAGACAGGGAGCGCTGGACAAGCAGAGCCTCTGGGAGCTGAACGCTGAAGACTCACGCAGGGATTCCAGGAAGCAGGTTTGAACTGCACAGAACATCCAGCACATGCAGCAGGAAGACAAGTTGCTGAAGTCAGTTCTGCCTCTGTGAGCAAGATATTTATCCCCCCTGCCTTGTATTGATTGGAGGAAATGACAGAGGGCAATCTGCAATCTGAGGCAGGAATCCAGAATACTTCAGTCTGAACTAAACAGGTGAGCCACATGGAACAGGAGAGCAAAGGGTTACAGGTGATTCCAGCTTCTGCCAGGATTTCTATCAGGTGCAATCAATCAATGAACCAGCAATGCACAGACTGTCTGGCAGCATGAATGGAGACAAGACTGAGACACAGAGCAGAATCACCATACAGGTAAGCTTGACTAAGCAGATCTGTGACATTACCCCCTCCTTCAGGGTGGACTCCGGACACCTATGCCAGAACCTTCTTTGGAAGGGAACTCAAGGTTAACGACGATGCTTCTTCTTTTTCTTAGATAATTGCTTTGATTTTTTTGAGGAAGGTGAAGCTTTAGGTTCTGCAAAACAGGCACCAGAGAACACAGGACCTCCCAGGAAGGGAGTGGCATCATAATCAGAATCATACTCTGAATTTGAGTCTTGGTCTAAGGTCAGGATTGAAGACCTCTCAGTTGAATTGAAACTCCCTGAAGGACCACTGAGGTAGCATGAAGCGGAAGATCCAATACATATGGTGGGTATTGACGGGGCAGATTGCTTTTCAGAAGATGATCCTGGAGAATTGGACAGTCCAGAGGAACCAACACAATGGGTGGACATGGATGTGTACCCAAGTCTAACGTCCATAGATTTGGGCATCAATAGACAATTTTTTGAAACCTTGGAGGTTCTAAGGCATTGTTGAGATGGCGCACAATCTTGGATGGATGGCAAAGAATGGTTGGTTTTGGCCACCGGATGACTTTTAACTGTAGTGGTGGAGGAATTCTTACAGGGAGTCTTTGAACCGAACCTTTCCACTACGGCCTTGGAGAAGGATGTCAGATCTCGAAGTCTGGAGTCGTTAGATTCATAAAGTGGACAAGCCCACTCCAAAGCTTCTCCTTTAAATGACAAAAACAGGTAACTGACGATGTTGGCTAGCGTGAGACCAGATGAAGGTTCGGTTTCCAATATAGACAAATATTGGTTCACCAGGGCTTCATAATGGACAAGATCCCCATCAAAATAGATGGGCGAATATTCTCTGCTTGAATCTTGAAATGGTTTTGATGGAATTGGGGCTTTGGAAGGCTTTAGCTGATCAAGAATCTTGGACTTTTTAGGAAAAACTGGAACCACGGAAGCCTCAGACACGGCGGGCACATTGAGTGTTTTGTGCATGGCAGACCCCTCGGATGCCTTGGGCAAGGCAGTCTGCACTGGAATAACTGGAACAACCTCAGGCCCGGAGGCCAGGGCAGGTGTGTCCTCAGGCCCGGAGGCCAGGGCAGAAGTGTCCTCAGGCCCGGAGGCCAGGGCAGAAGTGTCCTCAGGCCCGGAGGCCAGGGCAGAAGTGTCCTCAGGCCCGGAGGCCAGGGCAGAAGTGTCCTCAGGCCCGGAGGCCAGGGCAGAAGTGTCCTCAGGCCCGGAGGCCAGGGCAGAAGTGTCCTCAGGCCCGGAGGCCAGGGCAGAAGTGTCTGACTCTCCTCCAGGGTCTCTGGTATACAGGACCCCCTCCTGGGACTCGATACTTGGAATGTCCCCCTCTTGGAGCTCGACACCTGGAATATCCCCCTTCTGGGACTGGACACCTGGATTCACCCCTACTTGGGACTGGACACTTGAAATCCCATTCTGGGACTGGAGACTTTGAACCCCCTCTTGGGGCAGGAGACTTTGAACCCCCTCTTGGGGCAGGAGACTTTGAACCCCCTCTTGGGGCAGGAGACTTTGAACCCCCTCTTGGGGCAGGAGACTTTGAACCCCCTCTTGGGGCAGGAGACTTTGAACCCCCTCTTGGGGCAGGAGACTGTGAGCCCCCTCCTGGGGCAGGAGACTGAGAGCCCCCTCCTGGGGCTGGAGACTGAGAGCCCCCTCCTGGGGCTGGAGACTGAGAGCCCCCTCCTGGGGCTGGAGACTGAGAGCCCCCTCCTGGGGCTGGAGACTGAGAGCCCCCTCCTGGGGCTGGAGACTGAGAGCCCCCTCCTGGGGCTGGAGATTCTGGACTCCCTTCTGGGGCTGGATACAGCAGACCCCTTCTTGAGACTGGAGAGGCTGAACTCCCCTCTGGGGCTGAAAAGGCTGAACCCCCTCTTGGGGCTGGAGACGGGATACTCGTTCTGAATCTTTAGCACAAGATACCTCTGCTGGGGCTGTGGTATTTGACAACCCTCCTGAGGTTGATGAGACGGACACATGCTTTTGGGCAGAAAATCCTGAGACTCCACCTCCAGTAATGGATACAGGAACCTTCCCAGGAGCTCTGTGGACAGCAGTAAAACCGTGTTTGGCCAAGATGATCTTTGTTCTAGGGCCCCAAGTATTAACTCGGGTTTCTTTCTGAGCTGTAACGGGAGGAATCTCCCCATTTCTGGGCAGACGGAGAGAACAATCTTCTATGAAATGGTCTGAACCACCACAATAGAAGCACAGGTCTAGCTGCCTGCGCCGCTGACGTTCCTCCTCAGACAGCTGGGCTCGTGGTCTGCTTTGTGGTATGTCCTTACAAGGCTTATGAGAGGACTTCTCAGGAGTACTTGGAAGTGTAGTGGAAGTTCCTTTGCGCACAGTTCCAGTGGAAAGGGGTACCAAAGAACTGTCCAATATGGCGGAGACTACAGAAAAAATTTTAGATGGTAATTCCTGTAGTTGATTCAGTAACTGGTGTAAAACCTTTATTGTCTCTGATTCTGGCTCTTTAAAGGTCCAAGCAGAACCAGATCGCAGATGGCAAAGTAACGGACTTATGACAGACCCACTGTCCGCAGAAGCCTCATCGTCCTCCTTTGGAGTAGCCAGGTAGTCAGGGGGTAGAGGTGAAGAGGCCAAATGACATGCGGCTGCAGATGTGACACGTGAGGATTCATTAGCCGGCAAGGATTGCTGCAGCTTGCAAGAACAACCAGATAAGTCTTGCCAGAACTTTGTGAGTAAGAACTGAAGATCAATCTGTCTCTCCATGCTGGTACTGTGATCTAGACAACCCACACTTCTCACACTCTGATCACTGACCAAGTCCATGTGACTTCAGCAAACTGTCACGAAATGGGTGTGTGGAATCAGTCGTGACTGGAGTGGTCAGATGGTGGATTGATGGAGTGGTGCGGATCTCAGGAAGAGAGGCGTGACCAGCCGGAGATGGGTTAACACAAACAGGTTTATTGAAGGAACTCATATAACAGATAATGTAACCAGGATCAATACTTCTTGATTGGACAAATAATAAATAGATGCAAGTCTCTGATAAATAACAAGTAACAAGAGATAGCAGTCCTTTGCAAAAATAAACAAGATGGCAGTCCGTTCAAAATAAACAAGATATGTGCCGGTAGTTCTGGGAGGATAAGGCAATGTTCAGGATTTGAGTTTAGAGAAAAGGATACCTGAAGATTGGACGATTGGCTGACTGAAGATTGGACGATTGGATGATTGAAGATTGGACGATTGGATGATTGAAGATTGGATGGCTGGATGACTGAAGATTGGATGGCTAGATGACTGAAGATTGGATGGCTGGATGACTGAAGATTGGATGGCTGGATGACTGAAGATTGGATGGCTGGATGACTGTAGCAGGCAGGTCAGGAAACTGGTATCAGGACAGGGTAGTGACTTGGCGTTGACACAGGAACAGGTGACGGAGATAACAGAACTGAAATGGCTGACTTGGCATATAACAAATAACTGAAGAAAACCGAGTATAAACACAGGAACTAGATGAGCAGGAGCTGGAACAGGAATTGGACAATTTGTGGACCAGACCGGGAGCACTGGACAAGCAGAGCCTCTGGGAGCTGAACGCTGAAGACTCACGCAGGGATTCCAGGAAGCAGGTTTGAACTGCACAGAGCATCCAGCACATGCAGCAGGAAGACAAGTTGCTGAAGTCAGTTCTGCCTCTGTGAGCAAGATATTTATCCCCCCTGCCTTGTATTGATTGGAGGAAATGACAGAGGGCAATCTGCAATCTGAGGCAGGAATCCAGAATACTTCAGTCTGAACTAAACAGGTGAGCCACATGGAACAGGAGAGCAAAGGGTTACAGGTGATTCCAGCTTCTGCCAGGATTTCTATCAGGTACAATCAATCAATGAACCAGCAATGCACAGACTGTCTGGCAGCATGAATGGAGACAAGACTGAGACACAGAGCAGAATCACCATACAGGTAAGCTTGACTAAGCAGATCTGTGACACTGTCATTTAATTTCAACATCGGGCGCCCGGATAACTCACAAGTACCAGCAGGTCTAATTAGGACAGACTACAGCTGGTCACATGACCAGCTAATCAAGGCCTGTGTAACATAAACACTAGCCAAAACATTTACTACAATAAATTATGCAATACAATACAATACAATAAATAGTAAAAAACACCATTAGTGTATAAAGCATAGTAGATATTAATATGAAGGGAATACAATGGAGTGGCATGCAGTGGATATTAATATGAAGGGAATACAATGGAAGGGCTTGAATGGATTCAAGGGATGCCAATGTTATAGTGCCTCTTTTCAAGACATTGGTGAGACCACACTTAGAATACTGTGTTCAGTTCTGGGCACCTTAAAAGGGACACAAATTAATTGGAACAGATACAGAGAAGAGCAACTTAAGCTGGGTACACATATATACAATCATCGGCCGTTCTTCCGTTCTGGGACGAATGGCCGTCCAGATTGTATAGGTGTGTACGAGCGATAAACGTCCAAAAACGGTCTTGTCCGTCCATACTCGGTCGGTCAAAGGTTCAGTGCTGTTTAATATTCATCCGACATGACGGGCCCAAATCGGAACAAAAGTGCAGTGTGTACGCACGTTCAATCGATATGCTGGCCGTTCTTGCGACTATACTGCCAAGCTGGAACGCCCATGTGGGCATTCCATAGCTGCATGATCTCTCCTACAGCACAAGAAGCGTTCACCTCTCCCCATGTAAATTTAAAGAAATAATCATATTATACATGCACCCCATCTTTACAGCAGGTCGCCGTACATGTGCCTAGTCACCCTGCCGGCTGCTATAAAGACGGGGGAAAGCGTCTACAGTCAGCCGGCAGGGTCACTATGGACAGATACGGCAAACTGCTATAAAGACGGGGTACGCGACTACAGTCAGTTTGCCGTATCTGTCCATAGTCACTTTGCCAGCTGACGTGTTGCCCGTCTTTATGGTTTTCAAATACAGGGTCAAAAGTCAGTTTTGTGATCTGAGAGCAGTACATGGCTCCTTGTAGGCACGTTGTTTGTGCCACTGAACACTGCACCTGAGCAACAGGATTTCTATGCTTGCAACACAAAAGAATCTTCATTCTGGAGAAATACGTGGACGTAAACAACAGAATACACACTCTTCCTTTCACTCTTTCCTTTGGTGAGTACTCAACCACAGTTATGACAAATGCTTTATTGATGTATTTGTTGTGTGTATCATTAAAGTAATGTCCATTATGTTTTATTTTTGAACAGACATTTCGAGAATGGCAGAGAAAAACGTTGAATTCATGAAGGAATTCATTGAGGCCTACAGAGACCAGAATTGTCTCTGGAATAGCAAAGCCAGAGATTATTCCAATAGGCAGAAGAGAGCTGTCGCGCTGGAGGAGCTGGTTAAGGTCAGCCTCCCTTATTACCCCACGGCAAATATAGAATGGGTGCGGGCAAGGATTGCCAACATGAGAAGAGTGTTTAAAAAGGAGCTGAACAAGATAGAGGCATCCAGGAAATCAGGGGCCGGTATGGACCAAGTTTATGTGCCCAGGCTCTGGTACTATGATCTGCTGGCATTCATGGTGGACCAAGAGCTGCCGGGGGTATCCATCGGCAATATGACTGTGGCCCAGGCTGTCCCATGCTCCACACCTCAGAACCCTGAACTTGCTGAGGAAACCCTCTCTGGCACAGTAAGTACACAGATTATACACATTTGAAATATTTATTGAAAATGCAGATAAAAAGTACAAATAAAGTACAGTACAAAGGTAGCATGTCATAGCAATTTAGCAGATCATTTCATCCTGCCAATCCACTGCGCCTACACCATTAAAGTACTGCAAGTACTCTTCTCTGGTCAATTTGGCATGCATAGTAGCATTTCTTGTGTTTAGATTGGTCTCCAAACATGTCAATCCTACTGGCTCCTCAACTGTTTCACTGTCATCCATGTTTGAAACATTGGGGTGTGCAGACTGTGTTTTTATGCATAGATAGTTGTGCAGCACACAACAGGCCATAACTACCTTGTCTATTTTATCTAGTCGCAGTTTTATGGCACTATGAAAAATCCTAAACTTATGGCTAAGAATGCCAAATGTATTTTCAACCACTCACCTAGCTCGTGACAGGCGGTAATTGAAAATTCGGTACTTGTGTATTATCACGGCGCCCCCATTTCCATCGCATGGCATTGTACAACCAAAAAAATCGCATCGCATCGCATGCCATATGATCGGATGCGATGCGATGAGACACGATTATACCCGATTTTATATTGTACACGCACCCTGATGGGTACTGGCAATGTTAAATGCCCCCCCATTGTTAACGCCACCCCTCTATCAACGGCAACCCGAAGCGTGGTACGCGTCCTCCGACCTTTTCATACCCCCACTATCAACGTCATCGGGGAGTTGATTTTATATAGTGTGGCGAGCCACTGAGCCCGAAGCGTGGCGAGCGCAGCGAGCCCCGAGTGGGGACGCGCATTACTTCACAAGTATTACGCGGCCCCTCGCGGGTCTCGCTGCGCTCGCCACCCTTCGGGCTCGGTGGCTTGCTGCGCTCGCCACACTATATAAAATCAACTCCACGCCAATGTGGATAGTGGGGGTATGAAAAGGTTGGAGGATGCGTACCGCCGCCCCTCGTGGGCTCGCTGCACTCGCCATGCTTCGGGTTGGCATTTATAGTGGGATGGCGTTAACAATGGGGGGGGGGGGCATTTAACATTGTAATTACCCATCAGGGTGGGGATACAATTGAAAATCGGGTCTGGGTGGGCATTTAACATTGAAATCGGGTTGCATCGCATGCCATTATAATGGCATGCGATGCGATATTAAAATTGTACACTCTTCCCAGGAAAAGCCTCAAATCGGGTCCATCGCATGCCATCGCATACCATCGCATACCTTAATTAGTGGTATGCGATGCGACGTGACGGGCGCCGTGATACTACACAAGTACCGAAAATTCTGCGTTCTCTATTAAGCAACCTTTGTGGGTAGGGTTTTACAACATTGGCATGCAAGGCAAACGCCTCATCAGCCACAAAAACAAAGTTTAAACATGCACATTCTGTGTCCGCTCTGGTAAATTAAGTCCATAGTTTTTAAGTTTGTCATGGAACATGGTCTTTTCCAAAGCCCCACCATCAGACACCCTGCCATGTCCACAAAGATTAATTCATATTTGGCATTGGCAATAGCCATTAAAACAATGCTAAAGAAGCCCTTATAATTGTAGAAAAAAGAGCCACTATTAGCTGGGGGCATGATGCGGATATTCTTGCCATCGATGGCACCACCACAATTGGGGAAATTCCAAAGATCCTTGAAATCTTGGGCAATAGCTTGCCACTCCTCAGTAGTCATAGGGAACTGAATTATAGAAGTAAACAGGTTTTACACAACAAATCAGTGATTTTGTTGTTACATTATGTTTTACAGCCTTCTCTATTTGTTGAAGAGCAGTGTTCACCGACACTGGATGTGGCCTCACAGCTGCCTTCACCCCTCCTCTGCTCTGCGCCTACACCCACAACCAGCACTCAGCAAGCCACGCAGCAGCCTGGAGCTCCATCAAGGAGAGGCTGTAAAAGGCCAAGGCAGACACCAGATACATCTGAGGTCATGACTCGCCAGATTCTGGAGTCTGCCAATCGGCTCATGGCATTTGATGAGGATGAACAGGACCACGTGGGGAACGCAGTTGCCAAAAAACTGTGAAAACTAGATCCTGCAACAAGGGCATAGGCTGAGCGGATCATCAGCGACACCCTGTACCGGGCCAGTGTCGGGACCCTTACCCGACAAACTTGCCTTACTGATGACCCCCCTAGGTCATTCCAACCCATCAACCCTGCCCCAGTACCACACCACCATATGTACCTGCCAGGTCATTATCCCCAGTATCACACTTCTGCGCAACCATGGCAGCAACAAACTGGAGTACCTTCACCAGTGCCAATACCACCAGTTTCATCCAGTGGTCCCTTCCAGGGTTTGGGGGAAACACCATCTCCCTCCCAAACAGGGATGGATACACATATTGATCCCATCCATTACCAGCAGCTTTAGAAATTTTTGATAGTTTATAGTTGTTTTTCTATATTTATTATAAAGTTTTTATATTTATATTCTAAATGTTTACAAGTTTGTTAAGTTTATAATAAAAGATTTTACTTTAAAAATATTATTTGGTGTTCGTGTCTAAATTTTAGGCAGCCGAGTTAGGGCGTAGGGGAGTGGCCACGGCAGCCTGTGAGTGAGGAGGGAGGCGAAAGGTCCGGCTCTCCAGCCCTTCCAGCGTTGTATGCTGCCACCCCCTCCCCCGTTTCCCACAGCATATACCTGGGTAAGCTGATTGGTGGCTGTGTTGGCCCCTGTGGATCCTCTATGCCGCGGCTCGGACTGTGAGTGTTAGCCGGTGCCTGCTGGAGTACGGAGCCCGGAGGAAGCAGCGGTGACGAATCCCGTCACGTGGGGCAGGCACACGGCGCATGCGCCGAAGAACTGACTGGACGCTGGAGCCTCCGGCGTTTCTATTCTGAGTGAGACACGTGAAGCAGCCAGGCTAAGGGAGAGCAGCCGAACAGCGGGCAGCAGGACTTGGAAACCCCAGGAAACCCCAGGCGAGTGGTGACAGGAGGGAGAGGAGGAGAGGACTGCTTGGCATTCAAGTGCCCCTGGAGAGGTAAAGGCAAAAGGTCCCAGATGAAATGTGGAGTAGGAGCTGGGAAATTGGTAGTATTGGAGCTGAATGCACTTCCCACCCCTCCTTTATGATGTATTATGGTCTAGTGTGAGTCCTGAGTGGAAATCTAAGCTGGCCGGCAAGCCATTCTATTGCTGATTTCAGAATTCCACTGCACTAAAAAACAGTGCCTGGGTGTAAGGATAGCGGGGGCAAGGGAACCCCTGTTGGGGAAGTATAAGAGAGACTGCCTGTTGGAATAATTTGGACAGAGTACTATTGTGGATCGAGAGGCAATAAGTAACGGTGTCGCTTGGACAGTGAAGTCTAGATATCACACTGGACAAGTCTCTGTAATAAAGAAAATGATTGACTCCAGCCACCGGAGTAACATTGCATTCCCACAATCGATAGGAGTCCTTCTCCCTCCTGACCTCCCTTCCCAGCCTCTCTTTTAAAAAAATAAATAAAAATACTGGCCCCCTAATTTCAGAGGAAAATGGGAAAAACAGGCCAAAGCACAGCTGCTGCGAGGCTAGAAAAATACGCACGCTCACAAACTAATGCCGCAAATAGCTCACAAACTAGTACACCGCAGACAACCCAGTCTAAAAGTTCTAGTGCCCCTCAAACCTCTGAAGTGACCTTACCACAGGTCCTAGAGGCAGTGAACAAATGTGAAGTCCGCCTCTCTGAGCAAGTTAATCAAGTCCAGTCAGATATCATGCTGATAAGAAATGACGCTCAGAAGACCAGGGAGCGAGTAACGGAATTAGAAAATCGTATGTCCATAATTGAGGATGCCTCTGGTCCACTACAAAAGCAAGTTAATATGATGTCAGGACAGTTAAGTGAGCTGCGCCATAAAATGTCGGACATTGAGGGTCGGATGAGGCGTAACAATGTCCGGTTTGTGGGACTTGAAGAGCGGGCAGAGGGACGAACCCCAGAAAAGTTCCTAGAGGAAAGGCTGAAAAAGGAATTTGCGGAAGGGGCATTCACAGCTCAATTCGCAGTTGAGAGGGCACATCGGGTGCCAGCCCGCCCCCCACCTCCAGGAGGCCCACCTAGGACTTTTATTGCTAAAATCCTTAATTTTAGGGATCGGGATGCGATATTAAGGATGGCCCGGGAGAAAGGGGACTTTGGGTATAAGGGCTCAAGGATCTCTGTTTTTCCTGATTTTCCTTTGGAAGTGCAGCGAGAGAGAGCCAAGTTCCGTGAGGTTAAAATCAGATTAAGAGAACTTGACTTTAAATACTCCATGATGTATCCCTCAAAATTGAGAGTGATCTCGGATGGTGAAACAAAGTTTTTCCTCTCGCCCGGTGAAGCTGCTAAGTGGCTAGATAGAAATCAAATTGCTGTGGACCAATAAGATGATCACTGTTGTTATGGTGTTGCAGATGTGGAGGGGGTGGGGGAGAGGTTGGGATGGGGATTCAGAATTGTAACAAATATCAATGGGAGTTGTAATGTGATCAAGCTCTGGGGAAGTTGGGGGGTGAGGAGTATGTTTCTTATAGTTATCTTTAAAATTCTGGAGAGCCGGTGGTTATTAGTTAATTAGTCCCCAGCAAGGAAGGAGAAAAGAGAATAGGGATTAGTTAGAGGGGTGGTATGGAAATAGGTATGCCTAAAGGGGTAGGTAATAAAGGGAGGATGGGTGGGGGGAGGGGGTGTGTGTTAAATGTTGTTTGTGTGTCTGTTAGTTTTTTATGTTAGAAAAAAATTGGGAAAAGGGGAACTGGAGGATCAGTCGCACAGGTTTATCTGAGCAAAAAAAGTTTTTAATTGTACCCTCAATGCGGTTGTAAATTGGTCGGTTTAACCCCAGATTGGGAGGGTGTGCTACCACAGGACACAGGATTAACAATTTGTAGAAAAAGAGGAAAGAATGTCTCTGCGTGGTGCACAGATTAGCAAAAAATAAAATGTAACCTTTATTAGATTTTTTTTTAAATTGTTGCAAAATATGGACAGACAGTGATACATATAAACACAAACAGTGTATTTAAAAAGGATATAAATCCTCACTCAATGTAGTCCAACTCTATATCCTCCTTATTATTTATTCTTGGTATCATCAATATTATTCAACTTTAGTTTATTGTGTGTATATTTGTTATGTTAGTGTTTGTCCACAATAAAGATTGTCCTCAGGCCGGTGCAGGAGAGTGGTCTGATCCAATATTGATATGAGTCAGAATCCACGTCACCCTGTATGAGTTACTCTCATCGACCAATGTCCCAATTATAGGTCACGTCGTACAGTGTCCAGCGGGTCACCCCTCGTTTGGTGTGTGTCTGGCGAGATCTGCCACCTCTACACCAGCACTACACAGCTGCTAGCCAATCTCTTAGGGTGGTCTCAAAAGAAGGCCTGTATGGCCAATTTATTGATTGGGTTGGGCCTGATGGAAATCTGTGGTTATGATTAGGCTGATGACCTGGAACGTATGGGGTATGAACGAAAAGTTCAAACGCAATCTCGCACTCAAGCAATGTAAACAGCTAGAGGCAGATATAATCTGCCTTCAGGAAACCCACCTCTGTGGGGACAAGTTATTAGCATTGAAGCGCCCCTGGATAGGGACGACATTTCATGCCCCGTTTACTTCCTCCTCCCAGGGGTTTCAATAATCATTAAAAAAACTTTAAACAGTTAAAATCGATCAGGGGGGTATTTATATTTTTGGATTGTTATGTAAACTCTATTAGGTTTTGTATTATGGCAATCTATGTACCGCCACCCTTTACTTATGAGATCTTGAAGTTGGCAGTAGATTTTTCTGCCTCACATCCAGAAAATAATGTTGTATGTTTGGGAGACTTTAACGCAGTTATGAATCCCGTAATGCAGGGCTGGGCAACATCGGCCCTCCAGATGTTAGTGAACTACACATCCCAGGATGCTTTGCATTAGTTTTGCTATGTGGCCATGCTGAAACTGATGCAAGGCATGCTGGGATGTGTAGTTCATTAACATCTGGAGGGCCGGTGTTGCCCAGCCCTGCCGTAATGGATAGTTGGAGTAATAGGGGAGAATAGGCTAATAAAAGGCGAGGTATTGGTGACTTTATCAGAGAAGTGGGTTGGAGTGATGTATGGAGTGATAGGCATCCTACATCTCTACAGTACACCTGTTACTCCCCTGCAAAAAAATCCTTTTCTAGGATTGATATGATTTTGTCATCAGAAAAAATGCTAAATAATATAACCCTAATTGAACACAAACCCCGTGGGATTTCTGGCCACTCTCCAATACTGATGCAGATCGATCTAGAGAAAGAAGTGGGTTATCGATATTGGAAACTACAACAAGTATGGCTGGCTCAGTTAGATAGTCTGGAGGATATAGCCTGGGAGGTTGAGGGCTTCTTTAACATTAATATTGGTTCAACCAAACCCACTTATGTATGGGATTCATTTAAGGCCTTCTTTAGGGGATGTATGATTAAGAAATAACTCATATTAAGAGGGTCTCCCAAGAACTAGAAGCAGAAATGGTAGAAAATGAACAGGGTTATATTATAGATAAAACTGAAAGTGCTAGAATGGCTTGGTTGAGTGCTCAGAAAACTGAGTGGAACACTTACAAAACATGACCAGAGGTAGACTGCTTGCAAGTTCTCATCAAATGTATTTAAACTTGGATAGAGCAGGTAAATACATGTCCCTTCTTTCCAAAGTAGATAGACCCACAAACTTAGTTAGCAAGATAATCTCAGAAACAGGAGAAATAGTGACAAGGACATCTGAAATCTTTAAGGAAGTGTATAAATCTAAATTAGAGAAAGCAGGGGAAAGGGACATTCAGAAATTTGTGGAAGGGATTGACTTACCAAAACTAACTCCTGAAGCTACAACTATTCTTGAGTCGCCAATTGCTATAGAAGAAGTAGAGGTTGCGATAAACTCATTATCTGCTGGAAAGGCCCCTGGGATAGATGGGTTGCCAGCCGAAGTATATGGGAAATTTGGGCAGTTATTGACACCCAGGGGTTGCTTCACTTCTTTCAGAAAATGGAGGAGGATGGGGGCCTGGCATACTCAATGACAGAATCTGTTATAACGGTTATTCCTAAGAGTGGTAAGGACCCGTTTTATGTGGACTCATATCGTCCAATATCCCTGATCACGGCAGATGCCAAGATATTTGCTAAGATTTTGGCGAATAGGCTTGGCAGGGTGATCAGTGATGTTGTACACCCAGATCAAACTGGGTTTATTAGTGGGAAATCCACTTCAACAAATGTAAGACTTTATGTATATTCAGACTTTGGAGCATGCTGGGGCTACCGCAGCAATAGCCTCATTCGATGCCAATAAGGCATTTGACTCTGTCGAATGGCCTTTTCTGCGGTCAGTCTTAAAATCCTTCGGCTTTGGCCCACGGTTTATAGGGCTGATTTTTCTCTTATACCGCAACCCCAGAGCTAGAGTGGTTGTTAATGGCTATGTCTCGGAATCCTTTCCATTGGCAAGAGGTACCCTTCAGGGATGCCCCCTATCGCCACTGCTCTTTGCAGTGGCGATTGAGCCAATAGCGTGTAAGATAAGGGCAACTTTGGGGATTGGGAGGATGGTAACAGTAAGGAATTTAAATATTGTCTCCCTATATGCTGACGACTTGCTGGTCGGTGTAACAGATTATGGCAAGGATTTGCCAACAGTGATAGAGATTTTACGTGAATCTGGGCGTCTTTCTGGGATATCGGTCAATTGGAATAAGTCCCATCTTTTGACAATAGAGGGAAAAATCAGGGAGGAACTTTGGGTTGATTCCCCTCTCCCATTATCGGAGAAATTTAAGTATCTTGGAATTATTATTTCTAGCGGCCCAAAGAAATTTGTTACTGATAATAAATAAATATATATATATATATATATATATATATATATATATATATATATATAATAATTGAAGAAACTAAAATGAAATGTAATTGTTGGATGAAATTGCCATTAACAATATTGGGACGTATAAATTTAATAAAAATGGTAATTTTGCCTACATTTTTATATATTTTTCAGCAATCCCCCATATTTATAGAAGATATTTTTAGAAAGATTAACAGTATTATTATATCATTTATTTGGAGAAATAAGCAACCATGAATTAAATGGGAAACTCTTACTAGAGATAGGGAACATGGGGGAATGGCAATGCCCAACTTTAGATTCTATTATTATGCAGCCCAGTTAACCCATATATGTAATTGGGTCAGGGAGAATGAAATGCCTCCGGGATTACTGGAATTTATAGGAGTGGCTGCCCCAGGGCGCACCCCAATGCAAACTATTTTGGGGGCAGAGAGGGATCGGGGGACGCCACCAATTATGATACAGTCAATTAAAATCTGGAATAGAGTGAGTAAAACTACAAAATTTGAGGGAATAGATCCAGATGTATGTCTTTTCTCCTTGAAAGAGCTGAAGAAATGGAATAAAGAACAGATTGGACAGATATGGAACCAATATGGAATCAATGCTGTTGGACAGCTATATAATAATAATGTAATAAAATCCTTCCTGCTATTGCAGACTGAATACGCATTGCCTAAAGGGATGTTATTTAGATATCTACAGTTAAGGTGTGCGTTGTCCCGTCATTTTAGATTGGAGAACACACAAATTGACGAAAACACCAGTTAAAATATTCATTAACAAATTAGGGGAAAGGAAGAGAGTGTCTAAACTCTACAAATATATCTTGGACCATAGTCAGATGGAGGATCTTCCAGTATTAAGAACTAAATGGTCGATAGATATCCCAGATATATCTGGGATATCCCAATAGCTCAAGCTAGTGAAAGGTCTCGAGTCACTGGAAAACAAAGATAGGTTAACAAGGCTGAATATGTTTGTACTGGAGAAATGGAGGTTGAGAGGTTATATGATGGGATCCGGACAACGGGTCTACAGCAAAAAGGTAGACAACCATTAGGTCGATACCATTAGGTTGGCAAGCAAGAAGGTCGATAAGCAAAAAGGTCAACATGTAAAAAGGTCGACATAAGCTTTAGGTCAACAGTGTCTAGGTCGACAGTCAAAAGGTCAACATGGGGTTTTCACTGTTTTTTGAGCCGACATGTGCCAACAGGTGGTATTTCATACCCTACCATCCACTAGGGTGTGGTGGGAGAATAAAATAGTGTGCTGAGTGTAGCGAGGCACCTTGCCTGAAGCATGGCGAGCGAAGCAAGTGATGCAAGGGGATGTGGTGCACTTCAAACTGTGTCCACATTCGGGTAAAAAAACAGTGAAAAACCCCATGTCGACATTTTGACTGTCGACCTTTATGAATGTCGACCTGTATGAATGGTGTCCTTTTTACATGTCATCCTTTTTACATGTCGACCTTTTTGCATGCTGACCTTTTGGCTGTCGACCTAGACACTGTCTACCTTTATGAATGTCGACCTTTTTACATGTCGACCTTTTTGCTTGTCGACCTTCTTGTTTGTCGACCTAATGGTTGTCTACCTTTTTGCTGTAGACCTCTTGTCCCAGTTCTGATATGATTAGCATGTTCAAATACAGGATTGGGAATTATATGGAACTGGGAGATTATGGTCACTAACAGGCCTATACTAGGACACGCGGGCATGTACTGGGGCTCGAGGAAAATAAATTCCATACTGAACTAAGAAGAGGATTTTTCACCATTAGAGCAGTAAAAGTCTGGAACTCATTGCCGGTGGGGGGGGGGGGGGTTACAGCAACTACTGTTAATGGATTTAAAGCAAAACTGGATGCATTTTTGGCCACTAAGGGAATGGTACTTGTTTCCTAGCACGGCCACAAATCGCGGCCATCGGGGGTAACTTTAGTGGCCTGCGACGCGACCGACGCGATGCCCCCGATTTTTCCATTGAAATGCATTGAAAACAGTGAAAATCGCATCGGTCGGGTCGTATGCGGCCAAAAATGCTTAAATGGTCCACCCGCGATGGCCGCGATTTCCCCATAGGGAACAATGTTAAATGGCTCAATTTACCCGCGATGACCGCGATTTCCCATAGGAAACAATGTTAAATGGGTCAATTTACACAAATCATCATAGGGAAGAATGGTAAATGGGCCAGAAACCCCCCCCAAAAAACCCTGAACATTGACATGTCCCCCCAAAAGTAGTTCACGCCACCCCGCGATAACCGTGAACCCGAAGCGTGGCGAGCGCAGCGAGCCCGCGAGGGGCGGCGGTACGCGTCCTCCGACCTTTTCATACCCCCACTATCCACGTCGGCGTGGAGTTGAGAATAGAATAGTGTGGCGAGCGCAGCGAGCCACCGAGCCCGAAGCGTGGCGAGCGCAGCGAGCCCCGCGCGGGGACGCGGATACCTTCACAGGTAAACGCGTCCCTTCGCGGGCTTCACAGGTGTCCGCGTCGCCATGGACACCTGGGAAGCCCGCGAGGGGACGCGTCTAACTGTGAAGGTATCCGCGTCCCCTCGCGGGGCTCGCTGCGCTCGCCACACTATTCTATTCTCAACTCCACGCCGACGTGGATAGTGGGATATGAAAAGGTCGGAGGACGCGTACCGCCACCCCACGCGGGCTCGCTGCGCTCGCCACGCTTCGGGTTCACGTTGATCGCGGGGTGGCATATAGTACTTTTGGGGGGACATTTTAATGTTCAGGGGTGTTTTTGGGCCATTTACCATTGTTCCCTATGATAATTTGGGAAAATTGATCCATTTCACATTGTTTCCTATGGGAAATCGGGGTCATCGCGGGTAAATTGAGGCATTTAACATTGTTCTCTATGGGGAAATCGCGGGCATCGCGTCTGGCCCATCGCAGCCGATTTTTTAGTGCATGCGATGCCCGCGATGGCCCCGATTTTACCCCCGATGCCCGCGATCATGATCGTTGTGGCCGTGCTAGGAAACAAGTACCAAGGGAATCCTATAGGCCAGGGCATAACTACAATAGGTGCAGGGGGTGCAGCTGCTATGGGGCCCAGAGCTGAGAGGGGCCCACTTTGCCTGTCAAAGTATCATGTGCTGTATACATTTTTCAGCATTAGGTGAAAATTAGGGGCCCTTACAAATATTTGCTATGGGGCCCAATTGTATATAGTTATGCCACTGCCTATAGATATGACTTACTCAAGTCAGATAGGTTGAACGTCTTTTTTCAACCTTAATTACTATATTACTATGTTACTATATTTATAAATATTTAAACAATTTGCAAAAGGAAACACTTTATTTCAAAATCTGCATTTAGGCCTTTCTGCACCATTTTTTTAATACATATATAATTTTCATCTTCACACGAGCCAGTCTGTTATCTCGATCATTGTTTCTCCAATCCGGTTAAATCACTTTAATACCACAAAAGGAGATAAGGTGCTTAATAGAATTATTAGGAGTTTTAAGTTCATCGATATATTATGCATTTGTAAACCTTTTGTACTAACATATTTATTGGAAACAAAGATTTGTGGGTGGAAGAGCGCAATAAATTGGAAGGGTGCAGCCTACCCCACCAGAAAAAAAGGGATACACCTTCCCCAATGGACACTGGATACAAAACAGATTTGTGTGGCGTGGCGCAACTCTTCCAAAAAATGTTCAAAACACTTTTGCATTAATGGCAAAAAATTTTATTTACATCAAGCTGAACAAACAAATGAATTCATAAAAAGTACCATACAATCGGGTGTGACAGACACTTCACTTCTGGGTGCACTTTATGCTGGGTGCAGGTATATATGCATAGGTATCTCACCATATATGTGGACTGCGGTGGGCTATGTTAGTAGTCCAAATCTGCGGCACCACCGCAGTAAGCTTTAGATCAGGGGTGGCCAACTGGTCAGAGGTAAAGAGCTGAAAAATATCGTCGGTCAAGCAAAAGAGCCAACATCATGCGCGCGCCAAAGGCGCGTGTGCCAAAAGGGCCGTGATCAGGGGAGTGGCCAGGGGCGTGGTCATATGACACAAGGGGAGTGGCCACATGACAAAACTTTATGCCCCCAGTGCCAGATATGCCCCCCACAGTGCCAAACATCATATGCCCCCCACAGTGCCAAACATCATATGCCCCCCACAGTGCCAAACATCATATGCCCCCCACAGTGCCAAACATCATATGCCCCCCACAGTGCCAAACATCACATGCCCCCACAGTGCCAAACATCATACGCCCCCACAGTTAGGAAGCTGGGCCCTCCAGCACAGGTGATGCCCACAGTGCAACACCTATGCTGGAGGGCCCAGCTTCCTAACTAAAGGGCCCACCTAGAGGGCCAGGAGGGCCCTACAAACATATGAACCACGGGCCAAGAGGGCCCGACTAATGCGCCCACAGGCCGGAAGGGCCTGAATGTACCCACGGGCCTAGTGCCCGACAGCCGGTGGTCTAGGGTGGATGGGGGGTAGGAGGCCAAAGGCTCCTACCTGGTGTTGGGAGTGGCCGCTGGGGGGAGCTTTGTCAGCTCTTTTGCTTCCCACCCCCGCTGGCCTCTCCGGGAGCCATCTTCTTTCTTCTTGCAGTAGGTGCCGGAGATCTTCTGTCTTGATCCTGGCGTCTTCTGGCCTCTTCAGCGGCGCCGGAACTCTTCTCCCCGCCGTCGTCTTCTGCGCCGTCCTCCGGAGGCTTCTCGCGTCTTCAGGAGCTCTCCTGCACTCCGCCGGCGTGGAGACGACTTTTCGCCCTCCCGCTGGCGTCTGACGCCGGGGGCGGGGCGGAAACGGCGCAGCGAGAGCTGATTGGCTCGCCGCTGCCATTTCCTATTGGCCGCCGATGCGGGTTGGCCACCGCTGCTTTAGATGATGGATATCGCCAATGGATAAAGTGCAACTGCGTCCAAAAGTGTCCGTGCGTCCAAATAAAGTGATCCTGTGCCAAGATGCTCCAAGTTCAAAGTGCAGAAGGCATGGATTTAGCAGCAACGCGTTTCGGAAGTCTTACTACCTCCTTCCTCAAGCTGAGCATAGATTCAAATGACCTGGAGTCTCCTTTTATCCCCCTCCCAGGAGCAGGAGACCAATGATAAAACCGCGATTTTCGCGGGCCGGAAGTGCTGTGCGTTCCACCCGGCACTTCCAGTTTGCGGTCCACCGGACAATACGTCACTTCCGCTTCCGGTTTCGCCGAAGCTAGCCGGAATTAGAGTGACTAATTTATTTTAATTCTCTTAGAGCTTTAGCGCCAAATTTCCTATACTTAGGGCAGCAGATCTCATTCATTCTTATCCTTCCTCCATTTCTCTTTTCATAAATTCACGAATTTCCATGTTTTACGGTCCACCATTTTTTATATGGGCAGGCTTGTGGGCACAGCTTTTTCCATCTTTAATACATCTCACGGCAAGTTTTTTCACGATAATCTGTTCACAAGGAATTGTACCACTTGTGTATAGGTATGGCTCCTCCTTTTATACCGTTCTATGCCGTACTTCGTATTCCGGCAGAGTCCATCCCTAAATACCGGGAGTGCCATCCCAAGTGACACAGATAGCCATTTTTGGACATTTATTTAAAAAGAAGAAGAAAGAAAATTTCATGAGTAAAAACATTTTCAGGTTTTATAAAATCTATACAACTGATAAAATCTGTAAAACTCGTAAAATGAATCATCTAAAAACCACTTCACTTCAAAATCTGAATTAAGACCATTGGGTAAAAGTGTGTTCAAATTAAATATCCAATTTATTTCACTTTTGGCCAGTCTCATATCTAGGTCCCTATTTTTCCAATTCGAGGTACTTTGTTGTATCCCCAAAAATCTGTTTATGTGTCCTTCGCACTTTTGATGATTCTTTAAAAAATGCTCAGACAGGGGATGTGTCATAAGGCCCTTACGGATGTTGTACACATGTTCAGCTGATCTAAGTTTTAAGTTACGGGTGGTTTTCCCTATATAGATCATGTCACATTCACATTCCAATAGGTAAATGACATTTCTCGAATGGCATGTGATGAATTGGTTTATTTTGTATTTTACACCATTTACCTCAAATGATGTGGCTTTCTTCTCATATGGTTTATTACTTGTAGTTATACACATCAGGCAGGAACCGCACCTGTGAAAACCCTTATTGCGGTCGCTGCCTCCAGTTTTTTCAGTGAGAGCACTCTTAACTAAAAGCTTTTTAAGGGATGGGACTCTTCTATATATGAATCTGAGTGTTGTGGGCATCATTTTTCCTAGTACTGGGTCATCAAGTAAAATTTTCCAGTTTTTTTTTCACTATGTTTTCCACTTTCTTGTGGTAAGAACCATACTGTGAAAAGAAGGCCCAATCCGCTATACTCAAATCTTTACTCTTATCTTTTTTAGTTTTTGGTTTTAGCAGCTCTGTTCTACTCATCTTATTCACTTTTGATTGTAATTCAGTTAAAGTTTTCTCAGTGTATCCTTTCTGTACAAAGCGTTGATCTATTTCTAGAAATTGTTCTTCCAGGACTTCTTCCTTCAAGCAATTTCTTTTCAAACGCATGTACTGCCCAACAGGAATGCTTTCGAGCCATCGATGATGGTGCTCGCTGTTTGTTTGTATGAACGAGTTAGAATCTGTTGCCTTCCTGTGGGTCTTAGTGTGTACTTTACCAGTTTCAATGTATATTTGAAGATCTAAAAATACTAATTCTGTTCTGCTTACGTTAAAAGTTAGAGTAATGTTAAAATCATTCACATTTAAAACATCACAAAAATATTTTAAAATATTTTCATCTCCTCTCCAAATAAAATGATATCATCAATAAAACTCCATCATGATACCAGGTCCGCCCCAGCCGCCAACCTGTCATCCACTGCCTGCATCTCCCAAAAGGCCATAAAAAGATTGGAGTAACTTGGGGCGAACTTGGTACCCACGGCGGTTCCTTTAATTTGTTAAAAGTAGCTCCCGTTAAAATAGAAGTAGTAATTTGTTAAAAAAAATGCAATGGCTTCTATTAAGAAGTTTTGTAGGTCCATAGCATAATCACTTCTACTAAGAAAGAAGCTTATGGCTTCTCTACCTTTTTTCCAGTCAATGATAGGGTGCAACCTCTACTGGTTGTAAATGCAAAGCACACTGCAAGGCACAAGCAAAGTAAAAACATGGAAGTATATGCAGCCAGCACACAGCAGTAGAGATCAGAGCAGAACACAGAGTGTAAGCTAATGTCACAGCTTAAGGGGTGCGTGGGCAGGGCTAAGAGTGATGAAAGGATGGAAGGAAGGCAAGCCTAATGGAGGTACTAGGTACAAAGGGCTGACTTTTACCAGAGCTGATCAGGGGAAAGCGCAAACGCAGTCCCCCACTTAGGGATGGACATCGATGGTCGATGTTTCAGAAACATCAATGTTTTTATTTCGATGTTAGTGTTTTTGCCATTTAATGGTGACCTTCCAATGTTTGTCACCATCGAATGCTAATCATTCGATGGTGTACCGATGGTGGCTTATTTTTTGTAATTCCCAAAAGATATGCCTCCCCTGGCTGGTGTGTCTGTGTCAGGGAAACTTCCTAGGTTCGTTGGAGGCTGTCTGACTTTCTCTCTGCTTCCCTCCCTCTCCCTCTCTATGGTTGCTGTAGCTGCTAGGCAACAGGGCCCACTGCTAGTTCTAATTGGCTCTCACTGACTCAGAGAGCCAATCAGAGCACAAACCTCACCCTGCAGCACCAGTCACTCAAACAGCAGCAAATTTCACAGACACACTGAGCTCTGGAGGATTCAGAGAGGAGGAGACAGTGACGTCACTGAATGTTATACCAGCTCAGGCAAGCTACAATAATAATAAGTACACAGTACAACTATCTACAGACACACTGAGCTATAGAGGATCAGAGAGGAGGAGACAGTGACGTCACTGAATGTTATACCAGCTCAGGCAGGCTACAATAATAATAAGTACCCAATACAGCTAGCTACAGACACACTGAGCTCTGGAGGATCAGAGAGGAGGAGACAGTGACGTCACTGAATGTTATACCAGCTCAGGCAAGCTATAATAATAATAAGTACACAATACAACTAGCTACAGATATTTGTGAATGTCACTCACATACAACACTCATTAATAAGCTGCATTAGTATTACCAGGCAGCAACCACTATATCATCATCAGTGAAGTGTTGGTCAGAGATTGTCTGTTTCTGTGAATATAGTGAGGAGCAATATACACAGTCCTGGGGTACCAGTTGAATGAACCAAGCTTAAGGTGCCCATACACTGCTGCGACGCCTCGCAGCAGTGTACGGACACCCGACAGCCTGCAAGCTGCCGGGACCTTCTTGGCAGCACGGACGCATGCGATCCGTTGTGAAGGATTGCATGCGTCCCTGCTTCCGGCCCGCCTCACCACCAGGAGGAACGGGTGGTCGGACCGTGGACGGCCTGCCGGTGCGAGCACCTGGTCGGGTCCGATGCGCACGGGACCCAACGGCATGTCAGGGAGAGGCGATTTGGTCCGATTTAAGGGGTCGATTGGTCGCAATTGGCCAAAATCGGACCAAATCGCCTCAGTGTAGGGGCACCTTAACTGTTTTTATATATAGTGAACTATTTTTTATATTACGTGACCTTGTCGCTAGCGATTGGTCGCTCAGCGACCGAATTGCTGGTTATCAGTATTTTACTGGTGACCAGCGATTCTAGCAAGTTCCTGCGACCAGCGACGGGCTGCAGTGGGAGCGCACACACGGCGAAGGTCGCTAGGTATCACCGGCAATATGGTCACTGAGCGACCATATAGCTGACAATGGAAGCTAGAATCGCCTAGTGTGTAGCATTATTAGTGGTGCCCCCACAGATCCTGGCACCCTAGGCAGCTGCCTAATGGTAGAACCAGCCCTGCTCATTGCAATATTTACCTCCACCATAAAAATTATGTGATGACGACTATACCGTCATCTCCCTTTTTTGTGTGTGTGTGTAGTTACACTTGCCTTAATAAATAGACATTTTCCTATCTGGAAAAATAGTGAAACCTAAAGTGAGTTAGTTTACAATTTATCTAATTTTATTACATTTTGATTACTTGCTGTTAAAGTGTTAATAATGTGTACAAAATTAATATACTACTTCATCATTGGGCATTGTGTATATTACATATGTATATTATACACACAATGTCAAGTGATAAAGTAATATGTTGCTCAGAGCCTGGGCCCTGCCATCAAACCCAATTACCACCTTACAAATGGCCATACAGGCTTTTCCGCATGCGCTAGTCATATAACTAGTTTTCACCAACGAATACTTTTGATGCGATGGTTAGTTACCATCGCATCGAAAGTTTCAATGGTGGAAGCACTGCCATCATTTGATGGTTGGCTTCCGATGTCCATCCCGGCAGGGCTAAGAGTGATGAAAGGATAGCAAGCCTAATGAAGGTACTAGGTACAAAGGGCTGACTTTTACCAGAGCTGATCAGGGGAAAGCGCGAACGCAGTCCCCCACTACCACAAATTAAGCAGTCGAGTTTCCCGCATTTGGGGAAATCGCAGGGGTCAACACACCCGGAGCGCAATGGATGAGCCTCGCCCTGGGAGACCCACCTTCGTGATCATGGTATCTCCCCTGCCAGGTAAGTATGAGTTGGACTAGGGCTCAGGAGGGCCACAGCTCGGGCACACCCCCTTTGGCTGAAGGAGATTTACCTGAGGCAGCACAAGCGACTCCCACCTGGGGACAAAATACCGCAGGGAGGCCACATCTATTAACATTGAGGTGGTAAAGTGGAAAAGTGCCTATTCCTGACGCATCCCCCCAAACTATACCCACAACTAGTGCAAATCATTCCCAGAGCACACGGATTTGCATATTGTGTTGTCATTCAAGCAGTCGGCATGCAACAGCTGGAGGCCTCCTTGGCAACGCAAGTAAGTGTGGGTCCTGCAGCGACCTCTACTGGTTGTATATGCAAAGCACACTACAAGGCACAAGCAAAGTAAAAACAAGGAAGCATATGCAGCCAGCACACAGCAGTAGAGATCAGAGCAGAACACAGAGTGTAAGCTAATGGCGCAGCTTAAGGGGAGCATGGGCAGGGCTAAGAGTGATGAAAGGATGGAAGGAAGGAAAGCAAGCCTAATGGAGGTACTAGGTACAAAGGGCTGACTTTTACCAGAGCTGATCAGGGGAAAGCGCGAACGCAGTCCCCCACTACCACAAATTATGCAGTCGAGTTTCCCGCATTTGGGGAAATCGCAGGGGTCAACACACCCGGAGTGCAATGGATGAGCCTCGCTCTGGGAGAACCACCTTCGTGATCATGGTATCTCCCCTGCCAGGTAAGTATGAGTTGGACTAGGGCTCAGGAGGGCCGCAGCTCGGGTACACCCCCTTTGGCTGAAGGAGATTTACCTGAGGCAGCACAAGCGACTCCCACCTGGGGACAAAATACCGCAGGGAGGCCACATCTATTAACATTGAGGTGGTAAAGTGGAAAAGTGCCTATTCCTGACGCATCCCCCCAAACTATACCCACAACTAGTGCAAATCATTCCCAGAGCACACGGATTTGCATATTGTGTTGTCATTCAAGCAGTCGGCATGCAACAGCTGGAGGCCTCCTTGGCAACGCAAGTGAGTGTGGGTCCTGCAGCGACCTCTACTGGTTGTATATGCAAAGCACAAGCAAAGTAAAAACAAGGAAGCATATGCAGCCAGCACACAGCAGTAGAGATCAGAGCAGAACACAGAGTGTAAGCTAATGGCGCAGCTTAAGGGGCACGTGGGCAGGGCTAAGAGTGATGAAAGGATGGAAGGAAGGAAAGCAAGCCTAATGGAGGTACTAGGTACAAAGGGCTGACTTTTACCAGAGCTGATCAGGGGAAAGCGCGAACGCAGTCCCCCACTACCACAAATTATGCAGTCGAGTTTCCCGCATTTGGGGAAATCGCAGGGGTCAACACACCCGGAGTGCAATGGATGAGCCTCGCCCTGGGAGAACCACCTTCGTGATCATGGTATCTCCCCTGCCAGGTAAGTATGAGTTGGACTAGGGCTCAGGAGGGCCGCAGCTCGGGCACACCCCCTTTGGCTGAAGGAGATTTACCTGAGGCAGCACAAGCGACTCCCACCTGGGGACAAAATACCGCAGGGAGGCCACATCTATTAACATTGAGGTGGTAAAGTGGAAAAGTGCCTATTCCTGACGCATCCCCCCAAACTATACCCACAACTAGTGCAAATCATTCCCAGAGCACACGGATTTGCATATTGTGTTGTCATTCAAGCAGTCGGCATGCAACAGCTGGAGGCCTCCTTGGCAACGCAAGTGAGTGTGGGTCCTGCAGCGACCTCTACTGGTTGTATATGCAAAGCACACTACAAGGCACAAGCAAAGTAAAAACAAGGAAGCATATGCAGCCAGCACACAGCAGTAGAGATCAGAGCAGAACACAGAGTGTAAGCTAATGGCGCAGCTTAAGGGGCGCGTGGGAAGGGCTAAGAGTGATGAAAGGATGGAAGGCAAGCAAGCCTAATGGAGGTACTAGGTACAAAGGGCTGACTTTTACCAGAGCTGATCAGGGGAAAGCGCGAACGCAGTCCCCCACTACCACAAATTATGCAGTCGAGTTTCCCGCATTTGGGGAAATCGCAGGGGTCAACACACCCGGAGTGCAATGAATGAGCCTCGCCCTGGGAGAACCACCTTCGTGATCATGGTATCTCCCCTGCCAGGTAAGTATGAGTTGGACTAGGGCTCAGGAGGGCCGCAGCTCGGGCACACCCCCTTTGGCTGAAGGAGATTTACCTGAGGCAGCACAAGCGACTCCCACCTGGGGACAAAATACCGCAGGGAGGCCACATCTATTAACATTGAGGTGGTAAAGTGGAAAAGTGCCTATTCCTGACGCATCCCCCCAAACTATACCCACAACTAGTGCAAATCATTCCCAGAGCACACGGATTTGCATATTGTGTTGTCATTCAAGCAGTCGGCATGCAACAGCTGGAGGCCTCCTTGGCAACGCAAGTGAGTGTGGGTCCTGCAGCGACCTCTACTGGTTGTATATGCAAAGCACACTACAAGGCACAAGCAAAGTAAAAACAAGGAAGCATATGCTGCCAGCACACAGCAGTAGAGATCAGAGCAGAACACAGAGTGTAAGCTAATGGCGCAGCTTAAGGGGCACGTGGGCAGGGCTAAGAGTGATGAAAGGATGGAAAACAAGCCTAATGGAGGTACTAGGTACAAAGGACTGACTTTTACCAGAGCTGATCAGGGGAAAGCGCGAACGCAGTCCCCCACTACCACAAATTATGCAGTCGAGTTTCCCGCATTTGGGGAAATCACAGGGGTCAACACACCCGGAGTGCAATGGATGAGCCTCGCCCTGGGAAAACCTCCTTCGTGATCATGGTATCTCCCCTGCCAGGTAAGTATGAGTTGGACTAGGGCTCAGGAGGGCCGCAGCTCGGGCACACCCCCTTTGGCTGAAGGAGATTTACCTGAGGCAGCACAAGCGACTCCCACCTGGGGACAAAATACCGCAGGGAGGCCACATCTATTAACATTGAGGTGGTAAAGTGGAAAAGTGCCTATTCCTGACGCATCCCCCCAAACTATACCCACAACTAGTGCAAATCATTCCCAGAGCACACGGATTTGCATATTGTGTTGTCATTCAAGCAGTCGGCATGCAACAGCTGGAGGCCTCCTTGGCAACGCAAGTGAGTGTGGGTCCTGCAGCGACCTCTACTGGTTGTATATGCAAAGCACACTACAAGGCACAAGCAAAGTAAAAACAAGGAAGCATATGCAGCCAGCACACAGCAGTAGAGATCAGAGCAGAACACAGAGTGTAAGCTAATGGCGCAGCTTAAGGGGCGCGTGGGCAGGGCTAAGAGTGATGAAAGTATGGAAGGAAGGAAAGCAGGCAAAATGGAGGTACTAGGTACAAAGGGCTGACTTTTACCAGAGCTGATCAGGGGAAAGCGCGAACGCAGTCCCCCACTACCACAAATTATGCAGTCGAGTTTCCCGCATTTGGGGAAATCGCAGGGGTCAACACACCCGGAGTGCAATGGATGAGCCTCGCCCTGGGAGAACCACCTTCGTGATCATGGTATCTCCCCTGCCAGGTAAGTATGAGTTGGGCTAGGGCTCAGGAGGGCCGCAGCTCGGGCACACCCCCTTTGGCTGAAGGAGATTTACCTGAGGCAGCACAAGCGACTCCCACCTGGGGACAAAATACCGCAGGGAGGCCACATCTATTAACATTGAGGTGGTAAAGTGGAAAAGTGCCTATTCCTGACGCATCCCCCCAAACTATACCCACAACTAGTGCAAATCATTCCCAGAGCACACGGATTTGCATATTGTGTTGTCATTCAAGCAGTCGGCATGCAACAGCTGGAGGCCTCCTTGGCAACGCAAGTGAGTGTGGGTCCTGCAGCGACCTCTACTGGTTGTATATGCAAAGCACACTACAAGGCACAAGCAAAGTAAAAACAAGGAAGCATATGCAGCCAGCACACAGCAGTAGAGATCAGAGCAGAACACAGAGTGTAAGCTAATGGCGCAGCTTAAGGGGCGCATGGGCAGGGCTAAGAGTGATGAAAGGATGGAAGGAAAGCAAGCCTAATGGAGGTACTAGGTACAAAGGGCTGACTTTTACCAGAGCTGATCAGGAGAAAGCGCGAACGCAGTCCCCCACTACCACAAATTATGCAGTCGAGTTTCCCGCATTTGGGGAAATCGCAGGGGTCAACACACCCGGAGTGCAATGGATGAGCCTCGCCCTGGGAGAACCACCTTCGTGATCATGGTATCTCCCCTGCCAGGTAAGTATGAGTTGGACTAGGGCTCAGGAGGGCCGCAGCTCGGGCACACCCCCTTTGGCTGAAGGAGATTTACCTGAGGCAGCACAAGCGACTCCCACCTGGGGACAAAATACCGCAAGGAGGCCACATCTATTAACATTGAGGTGGTAAAGTGCCTATTCCTGACGCATCCCCCCAAACTATACCCACAACTAGTGCAAATCATTCCCAGAGCACACGGATTTGCATATTGTGTTGTCATTCAAGCAGTCGGCATGCAACAGCTGGAGGCCTCCTTGGCAACGCAAGTGAGTGTGGGTCCTGCAGCGACCTCTACTGGTTGTATATGCAAAGCACACTACAAGGCACAAGCAAAGTAAAAACAAGGAAGCATATGCAGCCAGCACACAGCAGTAGAGATCAGAGCAGAACACAGAGTGTAAGCTAATGGCGCAGCTTAAGGGGCGCGTGGGCAGGGCTAAGAGTGATGAAAGGAAGGAAAGCAAGCCTAATGGAGGTACTAGGTACAAAGGGCTGACTTTTACCAGAGCTGATCAGGGGAAAGCGCGAACGCAGTCCCCCACTACCACAAATTATGCAGTCGAGTTTCCCGCATTTGGGGAAATCGCAGGGGTCAACACACCCAGAGTGCAATGGATGAGCCTCGCCCTGGGCAAACCACCTTCGTGATCATGGTATCTCCCCTGCCAGGTAAGTATGAGTTGGACTAGGGCTCAGGAGGGCCGCAGCTCGGGCACACCCCCTTTGGCTGAAGGAGATTTACCTGAGGCAGCACAAGCGACTCCCACCTGGGGACAAAATACCGCAAGGAGGCCACATCTATTAACATTGAGGTGGTAAAGTGCCTATTCCTGACGCATCCCCCCAAACTATACCCACAACTAGTGCAAATCATTCCCAGAGCACACGGATTTGCATATTGTGTTGTCATTCAAGCAGTCGGCATGCAACAGCTGGAGGCCTCCTTGGCAACGCAAGTGAGTGTGGGTCCTGCAGCGACCTCTACTGGTTGTATATGCAAAGCACACTACAAGGCACAAGCAAAGTAAAAACAAGGAAGCATATGTAGCCAGCACACAGCAGTAGAGATCAGAGCAGAACACAGAGTGTAAGCTAATGGCGCAGCTTAAGGGGCGCGTGGGCAGGGCTAAGAGTGATGAAAGGATGGAAAACAAGCCTAATGGAGGTACTAGGTACAAAGGGCTGACTTTTACCAGAGCTGATCAGGGGAAAGCGCGAACGCAGTCCCCCACTACCACAAATTATGCAGTCGAGTTTCCCGCATTTGGGGAAATCACAGGGGTCAACACACCCGGAGTGCAATGGATGAGCCTCGCCCTGGGAAAACCTCCTTCGTGATCATGGTATCTCCCCTGCCAGGTAAGTATGAGTTGGACTAGGGCTCAGGAGGGCCGCAGCTCGGGCACACCCCCTTTGGCTGAAGGAGATTTACCTGAGGCAGCACAAGCGACTCCCACCTGGGGACAAAATACCGCAGGGAGGCCACATCTATTAACATTGAGGTGGTAAAGTGGAAAAGTGCCTATTCCTGACGCATCCCCCCAAACTATACCCACAACTAGTGCAAATCATTCCCAGAGCACACGGATTTGCATATTGTGTTGTCATTCAAGCAGTCGGCATGCAACAGCTGGAGGCCTCCTTGGCAACGCAAGTGAGTGTGGGTCCTGCAGCGACCTCTACTGGTTGTATATGCAAAGCACACTACAAGGCACAAGCAAAGTAAAAACAAGGAAGCATATGCAGCCAGCACACAGCAGTAGAGATCAGAGCAGAACACAGAGTGTAAGCTAATGGCGCAGCTTAAGGGGCGCGTGGGCAGGGCTAAGAGTGATGAAAGTATGGAAGGAAGGAAAGCAGGCAAAATGGAGGTACTAGGTACAAAGGGCTGACTTTTACCAGAGCTGATCAGGGGAAAGCGCGAACGCAGTCCCCCACTACCACAAATTATGCAGTCGAGTTTCCCGCATTTGGGGAAATCGCAGGGGTCAACACACCCGGAGTGCAATGGATGAGCCTCGCCCTGGGAGAACCACCTTCGTGATCATGGTATCTCCCCTGCCAGGTAAGTATGAGTTGGACTAGGGCTCAGGAGGGCCGCAGCTCGGGCACACCCCCTTTGGCTGAAGGAGATTTACCTGAGGCAGCACAAGCGACTCCCACCTGGGGACAAAATACCGCAGGGAGGCCACATCTATTAACATTGAGGTGGTAAAGTGGAAAAGTGCCTATTCCTGACGCATCCCCCCAAACTATACCCACAACTAGTGCAAATCATTCCCAGAGCACACGGATTTGCATATTGTGTTGTCATTCAAGCAGTCGGCATGCAACAGCTGGAGGCCTCCTTGGCAACGCAAGTGAGTGTGGGTCCTGCAGCGACCTCTACTGGTTGTATATGCAAAGCACACTACAAGGCACAAGCAAAGTAAAAACAAGGAAGCATATGCAGCCAGCACACAGCAGTAGAGATCAGAGCAGAACACAGAGTGTAAGCTAATGGCGCAGCTTAAGGGGCGCGTGGGCAGGGCTAAGAGTGATGAAAGTATGGAAGGAAGAAAAGCAGGCAAAATGGAGGTACTAGGTACAAAGGGCTGACTTTTACCAGAGCTGATCAGGGGAAAGCGCGAACGCAGTCCCCCACTACCACAAATTATGCAGTCGAGTTTCCTGCATTTGGGGAAATCGCAGGGGTCAACACACCCGGAGTGCAATGGATGAGCCTCGCCCTGGGAGAACCACCTTCGCGATCATGGTATCTCCCCTGCCAGGTAAGTATGAGTTGGACTAGGGCTCAGGAGGGCCGCAGCTCGGGCACACCCCCTTTGGCTGAAGGAGATTTACCTGAGGCAGCACAAGCGACTCCCACCTGGGGACAAAATACCGCAGGGAGGCCACATCTATTAACATTGAGGTGGTAAAGTGGAAAAGTGCCTATTCCTGACGCATCCCCCCAAACTATACCCACAACTAGTGCAAATCATTTCCAGAGCACACGGATTTGCATATTGTGTTGTCATTCAAGCAGTCGGCATGCAACAGCTGGAGGCCTCCTTGGCAACGCAAGTGAGTGTGGGTCCTGCAGCGACCTCTACTGGTTGTATATGCAAAGCACACTACAAGGCACAAGCAAAGTAAAAACAAGGAAGCATATGCAGCCAGCACACAGCAGTAGAGATCAGAGCAGAACACAGAGTGTAAGCTAATGGCGCAGCTTAAGGGGCGCATGGGCAGGGCTAAGAGTGATGAAAGGATGGAAGGAAGGAAAGCAAGCCTAATGGAGGTACTAGGTACAAAGGGCTGACTTTTACCAGAGCTGATCAGGGGAAAGCGCGAACGCAGTCCCCCACTACCACAAATTATGCAGTCGAGTTTCCCGCATTTGGGGAAATCGCAGGGGTCAACACACCCGGAGTGCAATGGATGAGCCTCGCCCTGGGAGAACCACCTTCGTGATCATGGTATCTCCCCTGCCAGGTAAGTATGAGTTGGACTAGGGCTCAGGAGGGCCGCAGCTCGGGCACACCCCCTTTGGCTGAAGGAGATTTACCTGAGGCAGCACAAGCGACTCCCACCTGGGGACAAAATACCGCAGGGAGGCCACATCTATTAACATTGAGGTGGTAAAGTGGAAAAGTGCCTATTCCTGACGCATCCCCCCAAACTATACCCACAACTAGTGCAAATCATTCCCAGAGCACACGGATTTGCATATTGTGTTGTCATTCAAGCAGTCGGCATGCAACAGCTGGAGGCCTCCTTGGCAACGCAAGTGAGTGTGGGTCCTGCAGCGACCTCTACTGGTTGTATATGCAAAGCACACTACAAGGCACAAGCAAAGTAAAAACAAGGAAGCATATGTAGCCAGAACACAGAGTGTAAACTAATGGCGCAGCTTAAGGGGCGCATGGGCAGGGCTAAGAGTGATGAAAGGATGGAAGGAAGGAAAGCAAGCCTAATGGAGGTACTAGGTACAAAGGGCTGACTTTTACCAGAGCTGATCAGGGGAAAGCGCGAACGCAGTCCCCCACTACCACAAATTATGCAGTCGAGTTTCCCGCATTTGGGGAAATCGCAGGGGTCAACACACCCGGAGTGCAATGGATGAGCCTCGCCCTGGGCGAACCACCTTCATGATCATGGTATCTCCCCTGTCAGGTAAGTATGAGTTGGACTAGGGCTCAGGAGGGCCGCAGCTCGGGCACACCCCCTTTGGCTGAAGGAGATTTACCTGAGGCAGCACAAGCGACTCCCACCTGGGGACAAAATACCGCAAGGAGGCCACATCTATTAACATTGAGGTGGTAAAGTGCCTATTCCTGACGCATCCCCCCAAACTATACCCACAACTAGTGCAAATCATTCCCAGAGCACACGGATTTGCATATTGTGTTGTTATTCAAGCAGTCGGCATGCAACAGCTGGAGGCCTCCTTGGCAACGCAAGTGAGTGTGGGTCCTGCAGCGACCTCTACTGGTTGTATATGCAAAGCACACTACAAGGCACAAGCAAAGTAAAAACAAGGAAGCATATGCAGCCAGCACACAGCAGTAGAGATCAGAGCAGAACACAGAGTGTAAGCTAATGGCGCAGCTTAAGGGGCGCGTGGGCAGGGCTAAGAGTGATGAAAGGATGGAAGGAAGGAAAGCAAGCCTAATGGAGGTACTAGGTACAAAGGGCTGACTTTTACCAGAGCTGATCAGGGGAAAGCGCGAACGCAGTCCCCCACTACCACAAATTATGCAGTCGAGTTTCCCGCATTTGGGGAAATCGCAGGGGTCAACACACCCGGAGTGCAATGGATGAGCCTCGCCCTGGGAGAACCACCTTCGTGATCATGGTATCTCCCCTGCCAGGTAAGTATGAGTTGGACTAGGGCTCAGGAGGGCCGCAGCTCGGGCACACCCCCTTTGGCTGAAGGAGATTTACCTGAGGCAGCACAAGCGACTCCCACCTGGGGACAAAATACCGCAGGGAGGCCACATCTATTAACATTGAGGTGGTAAAGTGGAAAAGTGCCTATTCCTGACGCATCCCCCCAAACTATACCCACAACTAGTGCAAATCATTCCCAGAGCACACGGATTTGCATATTGTGTTGTCATTCAAGCAGTCGGCATGCAACAGCTGGAGGCCTCCTTGGCAACGCAAGTGAGTGTGGGTCCTGCAGCGACCTCTACTGGTTGTATATGCAAAGCACACTACAAGGCACAAGCAAAGTAAAAACAAGGAAGCATATGCAGCCAGCACACAGCAGTAGAGATCAGAGCAGAACACAGAGTGTAAGCTAATGGCGCAGCTTAAAGGGCGCATGGGCAGGGCTAAGAGTGATGAAAGTATGGAAGGAAGGAAAGCAGGCAAAATGGAGGTACTAGGTACAAAGGGCTGACTTTTACCAGAGCTGATCAGGGGAAAGCGCGAACGCAGTCCCCCACTACCACAAATTATGCAGTCGAGTTTCCCGCATTTGGGGAAACCGCAGGGGTCAACACACCCGGAGTGCAATGGATGAGCCTCGACCTGGGAGAACCACCTTCGTGATCATGGTATCTCCCCTGCCAGGTAAGTATGAGTTGGACTAGGGCTCAGGAGGGCCGCAGCTCGGGCACACCCCCGTTGGCTGAAGGAGATTTACCTGAGGCAGCACAAGCGACTCCCACCTGGGGACAAAATACCGCAGGGAGGCCACATCTATTAACATTGAGGTGGTAAAGTGGAAAAGTGCCTATTCCTGACGCATCCCCCCAAACTATACCCACAACTAGTGCAAATCATTCCCAGAGCACACGGATTTGCATATTGTGTTGTCATTCAAGCAGTCGGCATGCAACAGCTGGAGGCCTCCTTGGCAACGCAAGTGAGTGTGGGTCCTGCAGCGACCTCTACTGGTTGTATATGCAAAGCACACTACAAGGCACAAGCAAAGTAAAAACAAGGAAGCATATGCAGCCAGCACACAGCAGTAGAGATCAGAGCAGAACACAGAGTGTAAGCTAATAGCGCAGCTTAAGGGGCGCATGGGCAGGGCTAAGAGTGATGAAAGGATGGAAGGAAGGAAAGCAAGCCTAATGGAGGTACTAGGTACAAAGGGCTGACTTTTACCAGAGCTGATCAGGGGAAAGCGCGAACGCAGTCCCCCACTACCACAAATTATGCAGTCGAGTTTCCTGCATTTGGAGAAATCGCAGGGGTCAACACACCCGGAGTGCAATGGATGAGCCTCGCCCTGGGCAAACCACCTTCGTGATCATGGTATCTCCCCTGCCAGGTAAGTATGAGTTGGACTAGGGCTCAGGAGGGCCGCAGCTCGGGCACACCCCCTTTGGCTGAAGGAGATTTACCTGAGGCAGCACAAGCGACTCCCACCTGGGGACAAAATACCGCAAGGAGGCCACATCTATTAACATTGAGGTGGTAAAGTGCCTATTCCTGACGCATCCCCCCAAACTATACCCACAACTAGTGCAAATCATTCCCAGAGCACACGGATTTGCATATTGTGTTGTTATTCAAGCAGTCGGCATGCCACAGCTGGAGGCCTCCTTGGCAACGTAAGTGAGTGTGGGTCCTGCAGCGACCTCTACTGGTTGTATATGCAAAGCACACTACAAGGCACAAGCAAAGTAAAAACAAGGAAGCATATGCAGCCAGCACAGAGCAGTAGAGATCAGAGCAGAAAACACAGAGTGTAAGCTAATGGCGCAGCTTAAGGGGCGCATGGGCAGGGCTAAGAGTGATGAAAGGAAGGAAGGAAGGAAAGCAAGCCTAATGGAGGTACTAGGTACAAAGGGCTGACTTTTACCAGAGCTGATCAGGGGAAAGCGCGAACGCAGTCCCCCACTACCACAAATTATGCAGTCAAGTTTCCCGCATTTGGGGAAATCGCAGGGGTCAACACACCCGGAGTGCAATGGATGAGCCTCGCCCTGGGCAAACCACCTTCGTGATCATGGTATCTCCCCTGCCAGGTAAGTATGAGTTGGACTAGGGCTCAGGAGGGCCGCAGCTCGGGCACACCCCCTTTGGCTGAAGGAGATTTACCTGAGGCAGCACAAGCGACTCCCACCTGGGGACAAAATACCGCAAGGAGGCCACATCTATTAACATTGAGGTGGTAAAGTGCCTATTCCTGACGCATCCCCCCAAACTATACCCACAACTAGTGCAAATCATTCCCAGAGCACACGGATTTGCATATTGTGTTGTTATTCAAGCAGTCGGCATGCAACAGCTGGAGGCCTCCTTGGCAACGTAAGTGAGTGTGGGTCCTGCAGCGACCTCTACTGGTTGTATATGCAAAGCACACTACAAGGCACAAGCAAAGTAAAAACAAGGAAGCATATGCAGCCAGCACACAGCAGTAGAGATCAGAGCAGAACACAGAGTGTAAGCTAATGGCGCAGCTTAAGGGGCGCATGGGCAGGGCTAAGAGTGATGAAAGGATGGAAGGAAGGAAAACAAGCCTAATGGAGGTACTAGGTACAAAGGGCTGACTTTTACCAGAGCTGATCAGGGGAAAGCGCGAACGCAGTCCCCCACTACCCCAAATTATGCAGTTGAGTTTCCCGCATTTGGGGAAATCGCAGGGGTCAACACACCCGGAGTGCAATGGATGAGCCTCGCCCTGGGAGAACCACCTTCGTGATCATGGTATCTCCCCTGCCAGGTAAGTATGAGTTGGACTAGGGCTCAGGAGGGCCGCAGCTCGGGCACACCCCCTTTGGCTGAAGGAGATTTACCTGAGGCAGCACAAGCAACTCCCACCTGGGGACAAAATACCGCAGGGAGGCCACATCTATTAACATTGAGGTGGTAAAGTGGAAAAGTGCCTATTCCTGACGCATCCCCCCAAACTATACCCACAACTAGTGCAAATCATTCCCAGAGCACACGGATTTGCATATTGTGTTGTCATTCAAGCAGTCGGCATGCAACAGCTGGAGGCCTCCTTGGCAACGCAAGTGAGTGTGGGTCCTGCAGCGACCTCTACTGGTTGTATATGCAAAGCACACTACAAGGCACAAGCAAAGTAAAAACAAGGAAGCATATGCAGCCAGCACACAGCAGTAGAGATCAGAGCAGAACACAGAGTGTAAGCTAATGGCGCAGCTTAAGGGGCGCGTGGGCAGGGCTAAGAGTGATGAAAGGATGGAAGGAAGGAAAGCAAGCCTAATGGAGATACTAGGTACAAAGGGCTGACTTTTACCAGAGCTGATCAGGGGAAAGCGCGAACGCAGTCCCCCACTACCACAAATTATGCAGTCGAGTTTCCCGCATTTGGGGAAATCGCAGGGGTCAACACACCCGGAGTGCAATGGATGAGCCTCGCCCTGGGAGAACCACCTTCGTGATCATGGTATCTCCCCTGCCAGGTAAGTATGAGTTGGACTAGGGCTCAGGAGGGCCGCAGCTCGGGCACACCCCCTTTGGCTGAAGGAGATTTACCTGAGGCAGCACAAGCGACTCCCACCTGGGGACAAAATACCGCAGGGAGGCCACATCTATTAACATTGAGGTGGTAAAGTGGAAAAGTGCCTATTCCTGACGCATCCCCCCAAACTATACCCACAACTAGTGCAAATCATTCCCAGAGCACACGGATTTGCATATTGTGTTGTCATTCAAGCAGTCGGCATGCAACAGCTGGAGGCCTCCTTGGCAACGCAAGTGAGTGTGGGTCCTGCAGCGACCTCTACTGGTTGTATATGCAAAGCACACTACAAGGCACAAGCAAAGTAAAAACAAGGAAGCATATGCAGCCAGCACACAGCAGTAGAGATCAGAGCAGAACACAGAGTGTAAGCTAATGGCGCAGCTTAAGGGGCGCGTGGGAAGGGCTAAGAGTGATGAAAGGATGGAAGGCAAGCAAGCCTAATGGAGGTACTAGGTACAAAGGGCTGACTTTTACCAGAGCTGATCAGGGGAAAGCGCGAACGCAGTCCCCCACTACCACAAATTATGCAGTCGAGTTTCCCGCATTTGGGGAAATCGCAGGGGTCAACACACCCGGAGTGCAATGAATGAGCCTCGCCCTGGGAGAACCACCTTCGTGATCATGGTATCTCCCCTGCCAGGTAAGTATGAGTTGGACTAGGGCTCAGGAGGGCCGCAGCTCGGGCACACCCCCTTTGGCTGAAGGAGATTTACCTGAGGCAGCACAAGCGACTCCCACCTGGGGACAAAATACCGCAGGGAGGCCACATCTATTAACATTGAGGTGGTAAAGTGGAAAAGTGCCTATTCCTGACGCATCCCCCCAAACTATACCCACAACTAGTGCAAATCATTCCCAGAGCACACGGATTTGCATATTGTGTTGTCATTCAAGCAGTCGGCATGCAACAGCTGGAGGCCTCCTTGGCAACGCAAGTGAGTGTGGGTCCTGCAGCGACCTCTACTGGTTGTATATGCAAAGCACACTACAAGGCACAAGCAAAGTAAAAACAAGGAAGCATATGCTGCCAGCACACAGCAGTAGAGATCAGAGCAGAACACAGAGTGTAAGCTAATGGCGCAGCTTAAGGGGCACGTGGGCAGGGCTAAGAGTGATGAAAGGATGGAAAACAAGCCTAATGGAGGTACTAGGTACAAAGGGCTGACTTTTACCAGAGCTGATCAGGGGAAAGCGCGAACGCAGTCCCCCACTACCACAAATTATGCAGTCGAGTTTCCTGCATTTGGAGAAATCGCAGGGGTCAACACACCCGGAGTGCAATGGATGAGCCTCGCCCTGGGCAAACCACCTTCGTGATCATGGTATCTCCCCTGCCAGGTAAGTATGAGTTGGACTAGGGCTCAGGAGGGCCGCAGCTCGGGCACACCCCCTTTGGCTGAAGGAGATTTACCTGAGGCAGCACAAGCGACTCCCACCTGGGGACAAAATACCGCAAGGAGGCCACATCTATTAACATTGAGGTGGTAAAGTGCCTATTCCTGACGCATCCCCCCAAACTATACCCACAACTAGTGCAAATCATTCCCAGAGCACACGGATTTGCATATTGTGTTGTTATTCAAGCAGTCGGCATGCCACAGCTGGAGGCCTCCTTGGCAACGTAAGTGAGTGTGGGTCCTGCAGCGACCTCTACTGGTTGTATATGCAAAGCACACTACAAGGCACAAGCAAAGTAAAAACAAGGAAGCATATGCAGCCAGCACAGAGCAGTAGAGATCAGAGCAGAAAACACAGAGTGTAAGCTAATGGCGCAGCTTAAGGGGCGCATGGGCAGGGCTAAGAGTGATGAAAGGAAGGAAGGAAGGAAAGCAAGCCTAATGGAGGTACTAGGTACAAAGGGCTGACTTTTACCAGAGCTGATCAGGGGAAAGCGCGAACGCAGTCCCCCACTACCACAAATTATGCAGTCAAGTTTCCCGCATTTGGGGAAATCGCAGGGGTCAACACACCCGGAGTGCAATGGATGAGCCTCGCCCTGGGCAAACCACCTTCGTGATCATGGTATCTCCCCTGCCAGGTAAGTATGAGTTGGACTAGGGCTCAGGAGGGCCGCAGCTCGGGCACACCCCCTTTGGCTGAAGGAGATTTACCTGAGGCAGCACAAGCGACTCCCACCTGGGGACAAAATACCGCAAGGAGGCCACATCTATTAACATTGAGGTGGTAAAGTGCCTATTCCTGACGCATCCCCCCAAACTATACCCACAACTAGTGCAAATCATTCCCAGAGCACACGGATTTGCATATTGTGTTGTTATTCAAGCAGTCGGCATGCAACAGCTGGAGGCCTCCTTGGCAACGTAAGTGAGTGTGGGTCCTGCAGCGACCTCTACTGGTTGTATATGCAAAGCACACTACAAGGCACAAGCAAAGTAAAAACAAGGAAGCATATGCAGCCAGCACACAGCAGTAGAGATCAGAGCAGAACACAGAGTGTAAGCTAATGGCGCAGCTTAAGGGGCGCATGGGCAGGGCTAAGAGTGATGAAAGGATGGAAGGAAGGAAAACAAGCCTAATGGAGGTACTAGGTACAAAGGGCTGACTTTTACCAGAGCTGATCAGGGGAAAGCGCGAACGCAGTCCCCCACTACCCCAAATTATGCAGTTGAGTTTCCCGCATTTGGGGAAATCGCAGGGGTCAACACACCCGGAGTGCAATGGATGAGCCTCGCCCTGGGAGAACCACCTTCGTGATCATGGTATCTCCCCTGCCAGGTAAGTATGAGTTGGACTAGGGCTCAGGAGGGCCGCAGCTCGGGCACACCCCCTTTGGCTGAAGGAGATTTACCTGAGGCAGCACAAGCAACTCCCACCTGGGGACAAAATACCGCAGGGAGGCCACATCTATTAACATTGAGGTGGTAAAGTGGAAAAGTGCCTATTCCTGACGCATCCCCCCAAACTATACCCACAACTAGTGCAAATCATTCCCAGAGCACACGGATTTGCATATTGTGTTGTCATTCAAGCAGTCGGCATGCAACAGCTGGAGGCCTCCTTGGCAACGCAAGTGAGTGTGGGTCCTGCAGCGACCTCTACTGGTTGTATATGCAAAGCACACTACAAGGCACAAGCAAAGTAAAAACAAGGAAGCATATGCAGCCAGCACACAGCAGTAGAGATCAGAGCAGAACACAGAGTGTAAGCTAATGGCGCAGCTTAAGGGGCGCGTGGGCAGGGCTAAGAGTGATGAAAGGATGGAAGGAAGGAAAGCAAGCCTAATGGAGATACTAGGTACAAAGGGCTGACTTTTACCAGAGCTGATCAGGGGAAAGCGCGAACGCAGTCCCCCACTACCACAAATTATGCAGTCGAGTTTCCCGCATTTGGGGAAATCGCAGGGGTCAACACACCCGGAGTGCAATGGATGAGCCTCGCCCTGGGAGAACCACCTTCGTGATCATGGTATCTCCCCTGCCAGGTAAGTATGAGTTGGACTAGGGCTCAGGAGGGCCGCAGCTCGGGCACACCCCCTTTGGCTGAAGGAGATTTACCTGAGGCAGCACAAGCGACTCCCACCTGGGGACAAAATACCGCAGGGAGGCCACATCTATTAACATTGAGGTGGTAAAGTGGAAAAGTGCCTATTCCTGACGCATCCCCCCAAACTATACCCACAACTAGTGCAAATCATTCCCAGAGCACACGGATTTGCATATTGTGTTGTCATTCAAGCAGTCGGCATGCAACAGCTGGAGGCCTCCTTGGCAACGCAAGTGAGTGTGGGTCCTGCAGCGACCTCTACTGGTTGTATATGCAAAGCACACTACAAGGCACAAGCAAAGTAAAAACAAGGAAGCATATGCAGCCAGCACACAGCAGTAGAGATCAGAGCAGAACACAGAGTGTAAGCTAATGGCGCAGCTTAAGGGGCGCGTGGGAAGGGCTAAGAGTGATGAAAGGATGGAAGGCAAGCAAGCCTAATGGAGGTACTAGGTACAAAGGGCTGACTTTTACCAGAGCTGATCAGGGGAAAGCGCGAACGCAGTCCCCCACTACCACAAATTATGCAGTCGAGTTTCCCGCATTTGGGGAAATCGCAGGGGTCAACACACCCGGAGTGCAATGAATGAGCCTCGGCCTGGGAGAACCACCTTCGTGATCATGGTATCTCCCCTGCCAGGTAAGTATGAGTTGGACTAGGGCTCAGGAGGGCCGCAGCTCGGGCACACCCCCTTTGGCTGAAGGAGATTTACCTGAGGCAGCACAAGCGACTCCCACCTGGGGACAAAATACCGCAGGGAGGCCACATCTATTAACATTGAGGTGGTAAAGTGGAAAAGTGCCTATTCCTGACGCATCCCCCCAAACTATACCCACAACTAGTGCAAATCATTCCCAGAGCACACGGATTTGCATATTGTGTTGTCATTCAAGCAGTCGGCATGCAACAGCTGGAGGCCTCCTTGGCAACGCAAGTGAGTGTGGGTCCTGCAGCGACCTCTACTGGTTGTATATGCAAAGCACACTACAAGGCACAAGCAAAGTAAAAACAAGGAAGCATATGCTGCCAGCACACAGCAGTAGAGATCAGAGCAGAACACAGAGTGTAAGCTAATGGCGCAGCTTAAGGGGCACGTGGGCAGGGCTAAGAGTGATGAAAGGATGGAAAACAAGCCTAATGGAGGTACTAGGTACAAAGGGCTGACTTTTACCAGAGCTGATCAGGGGAAAGCGCGAACGCAGTCCCCCACTACCACAAATTATGCAGTCGAGTTTCCCGCATTTGGGGAAATCACAGGGGTCAACACACCCGGAGTGCAATGGATGAGCCTCGCCCTGGGAAAACCTCCTTCGTGATCATGGTATCTCCCCTGCCAGGTAAGTATGAGTTGGACTAGGGCTCAGGAGGGCCGCAGCTCGGGCACACCCCCTTTGGCTGAAGGAGATTTACCTGAGGCAGCACAAGCGACTCCCACCTGGGGACAAAATACCGCAGGGAGGCCACATCTATTAACATTGAGGTGGTAAAGTGGAAAAGTGCCTATTCCTGACGCATCCCCCCAAACTATACCCACAACTAGTGCAAATCATTCCCAGAGCACACGGATTTGCATATTGTGTTGTCATTCAAGCAGTCGGCATGCAACAGCTGGAGGCCTCCTTGGCAACGCAAGTGAGTGTGGGTCCTGCAGCGACCTCTACTGGTTGTATATGCAAAGCACACTACAAGGCACAAGCAAAGTAAAAACAAGGAAGCATATGCAGCCAGCACACAGCAGTAGAGATCAGAGCAGAACACAGAGTGTAAGCTAATGGCGCAGCTTAAGGGGCGCGTGGGCAGGGCTAAGAGTGATGAAAGTATGGAAGGAAGGAAAGCAGGCAAAATGGAGGTACTAGGTACAAAGGGCTGACTTTTACCAGAGCTGATCAGGGGAAAGCGCGAACGCAGTCCCCCACTACCACAAATTATGCAGTCGAGTTTCCCGCATTTGGGGAAATCGCAGGGGTCAACACACCCGGAGTGCAATGGATGAGCCTCGCCCTGGGAGAACCACCTTCGTGATCATGGTATCTCCCCTGCCAGGTAAGTATGAGTTGGGCTAGGGCTCAGGAGGGCCGCAGCTCGGGCACACCCCCTTTGGCTGAAGGAGATTTACCTGAGGCAGCACAAGCGACTCCCACCTGGGGACAAAATACCGCAGGGAGGCCACATCTATTAACATTGAGGTGGTAAAGTGGAAAAGTGCCTATTCCTGACGCATCCCCCCAAACTATACCCACAACTAGTGCAAATCATTCCCAGAGCACACGGATTTGCATATTGTGTTGTCATTCAAGCAGTCGGCATGCAACAGCTGGAGGCCTCCTTGGCAACGCAAGTGAGTGTGGGTCCTGCAGCGACCTCTACTGGTTGTATATGCAAAGCACACTACAAGGCACAAGCAAAGTAAAAACAAGGAAGCATATGCAGCCAGCACACAGCAGTAGAGATCAGAGCAGAACACAGAGTGTAAGCTAATGGCGCAGCTTAAGGGGCGCATGGGCAGGGCTAAGAGTGATGAAAGGATGGAAGGAAAGCAAGCCTAATGGAGGTACTAGGTACAAAGGGCTGACTTTTACCAGAGCTGATCAGGAGAAAGCGCGAACGCAGTCCCCCACTACCACAAATTATGCAGTCGAGTTTCCCGCATTTGGGGAAATCGCAGGGGTCAACACACCCGGAGTGCAATGGATGAGCCTCGCCCTGGGAGAACCACCTTCGTGAACATGGTATCTCCCCTGCCAGGTAAGTATGAGTTGGACTAGGGCTCAGGAGGGCCGCAGCTCGGGCACACCCCCTTTGGCTGAAGGAGATTTACCTGAGGCAGCACAAGCGACTCCCACCTGGGGACAAAATACCGCAAGGAGGCCACATCTATTAACATTGAGGTGGTAAAGTGCCTATTCCTGACGCATCCCCCCAAACTATACCCACAACTAGTGCAAATCATTCCCAGAGCACACGGATTTGCATATTGTGTTGTCATTCAAGCAGTCGGCATGCAACAGCTGGAGGCCTCCTTGGCAACGCAAGTGAGTGTGGGTCCTGCAGCGACCTCTACTGGTTGTATATGCAAAGCACACTACAAGGCACAAGCAAAGTAAAAACAAGGAAGCATATGCAGCCAGCACACAGCAGTAGAGATCAGAGCAGAACACAGAGTGTAAGCTAATGGCGCAGCTTAAGGGGCGCGTGGGCAGGGCTAAGAGTGATGAAAGGAAGGAAAGCAAGCCTAATGGAGGTACTAGGTACAAAGGGCTGACTTTTACCAGAGCTGATCAGGGGAAAGCGCGAACGCAGTCCCCCACTACCACAAATTATGCAGTCGAGTTTCCCGCATTTGGGGAAATCGCAGGGGTCAACACACCCAGAGTGCAATGGATGAGCCTCGCCCTGGGCAAACCACCTTCGTGATCATGGTATCTCCCCTGCCAGGTAAGTATGAGTTGGACTAGGGCTCAGGAGGGCCGCAGCTCGGGCACACCCCCTTTGGCTGAAGGAGATTTACCTGAGGCAGCACAAGCGACTCCCACCTGGGGACAAAATACCGCAAGGAGGCCACATCTATTAACATTGAGGTGGTAAAGTGCCTATTCCTGACGCATCCCCCCAAACTATACCCACAACTAGTGCAAATCATTCCCAGAGCACACGGATTTGCATATTGTGTTGTCATTCAAGCAGTCGGCATGCAACAGCTGGAGGCCTCCTTGGCAACGCAAGTGAGTGTGGGTCCTGCAGCGACCTCTACTGGTTGTATATGCAAAGCACACTACAAGGCACAAGCAAAGTAAAAACAAGGAAGCATATGCAGCCAGCACACAGCAATAGAGATCAGAGCAGAACACAGAGTGTAAGCTAATGGCGCAGCTTAAGGGGCGCATGGGCAGGGCTAAGAGTGATGAAAGGATGGAAAGCAAGCCTAATGGAGGTACTAGGTACAAAGGGCTGACTTTTACCAGAGCTGATCAGGGGAAAGCGCGAACGCAGTCCCCCACTACCACAAATTATGCAGTCGAGTTTCCCGCATTTGGGGAAATCGCAGGGGTCAACACACCCGGAGTGCAATGGATGAGCCTCGCCCTGGGAGAACCACCTTCGTGATCATGGTATCTCCCCTGCCAGGTAAGTATGAGTTGGACTAGGGCTCAGGAGGGCCGCAGCTCGGGCACACCCCCTTTGGCTGAAGGAGATTTACCTGAGGCAGCACAAGCGACTCCCACCTGGGGACAAAATACCGCAGGGAGGCCACATCTATTAACATTGAGGTGGTAAAGTGGAAAAGTGCCTATTCCTGACGCATCCCCCCAAACTATACCCACAACTAGTGCAAATCATTCCCAGAGCACACGGATTTGCATATTGTGTTGTCATTCAAGCAGTCGGCATGCAACAGCTGGAGGCCTCCTTGGCAACGCAAGTGAGTGTGGGTCCTGCAGCGACCTCTACTGGTTGTATATGCAAAGCACACTACAAGGCACAAGCAAAGTAAAAACAAGGAAGCATATGTAGCCAGCACACAGCAGTAGAGATCAGAGCAGAACACAGAGTGTAAGCTAATGGCGCAGCTTAAGGGGCGCGTGGGCAGGGCTAAGAGTGATGAAAGGATGGAAAACAAGCCTAATGGAGGTACTAGGTACAAAGGGCTGACTTTTACCAGAGCTGATCAGGGGAAAGCGCGAACGCAGTCCCCCACTACCACAAATTATGCAGTCGAGTTTCCCGCATTTGGGGAAATCACAGGGGTCAACACACCCGGAGTGCAATGGATGAGCCTCGCCCTGGGAAAACCTCCTTCGTGATCATGGTATCTCCCCTGCCAGGTAAGTATGAGTTGGACTAGGGCTCAGGAGGGCCGCAGCTCGGGCACACCCCCTTTGGCTGAAGGAGATTTACCTGAGGCAGCACAAGCGACTCCCACCTGGGGACAAAATACCGCAGGGAGGCCACATCTATTAACATTGAGGTGGTAAAGTGGAAAAGTGCCTATTCCTGACGCATCCCCCCAAACTATACCCACAACTAGTGCAAATCATTCCCAGAGCACACGGATTTGCATATTGTGTTGTCATTCAAGCAGTCGGCATGCAACAGCTGGAGGCCTCCTTGGCAACGCAAGTGAGTGTGGGTCCTGCAGCGACCTCTACTGGTTGTATATGCAAAGCACACTACAAGGCACAAGCAAAGTAAAAACAAGGAAGCATATGCAGCCAGCACACAGCAGTAGAGATCAGAGCAGAACACAGAGTGTAAGCTAATGGCGCAGCTTAAGGGGCGCGTGGGCAGGGCTAAGAGTGATGAAAGTATGGAAGGAAGGAAAGCAGGCAAAATGGAGGTACTAGGTACAAAGGGCTGACTTTTACCAGAGCTGATCAGGGGAAAGCGCGAACGCAGTCCCCCACTACCACAAATTATGCAGTCGAGTTTCCCGCATTTGGGGAAATCGCAGGGGTCAACACACCCGGAGTGCAATGGATGAGCCTCGCCCTGGGAGAACCACCTTCGTGATCATGGTATCTCCCCTGCCAGGTAAGTATGAGTTGGACTAGGGCTCAGGAGGGCCGCAGCTCGGGCACACCCCCTTTGGCTGAAGGAGATTTACCTGAGGCAGCACAAGCGACTCCCACCTGGGGACAAAATACCGCAGGGAGGCCACATCTATTAACATTGAGGTGGTAAAGTGGAAAAGTGCCTATTCCTGACGCATCCCCCCAAACTATACCCACAACTAGTGCAAATCATTCCCAGAGCACACGGATTTGCATATTGTGTTGTCATTCAAGCAGTCGGCATGCAACAGCTGGAGGCCTCCTTGGCAACGCAAGTGAGTGTGGGTCCTGCAGCGACCTCTACTGGTTGTATATGCAAAGCACACTACAAGGCACAAGCAAAGTAAAAACAAGGAAGCATATGCAGCCAGCACACAGCAGTAGAGATCAGAGCAGAACACAGAGTGTAAGCTAATGGCGCAGCTTAAGGGGCGCGTGGGCAGGGCTAAGAGTGATGAAAGTATGGAAGGAAGAAAAGCAGGCAAAATGGAGGTACTAGGTACAAAGGGCTGACTTTTACCAGAGCTGATCAGGGGAAAGCGCGAACGCAGTCCCCCACTACCACAAATTATGCAGTCGAGTTTCCTGCATTTGGGGAAATCGCAGGGGTCAACACACCCGGAGTGCAATGGATGAGCCTCGCCCTGGGAGAACCACCTTCGCGATCATGGTATCTCCCCTGCCAGGTAAGTATGAGTTGGACTAGGGCTCAGGAGGGCCGCAGCTCGGGCACACCCCCTTTGGCTGAAGGAGATTTACCTGAGGCAGCACAAGCGACTCCCACCTGGGGACAAAATACCGCAGGGAGGCCACATCTATTAACATTGAGGTGGTAAAGTGGAAAAGTGCCTATTCCTGACGCATCCCCCCAAACTATACCCACAACTAGTGCAAATCATTTCCAGAGCACACGGATTTGCATATTGTGTTGTCATTCAAGCAGTCGGCATGCAACAGCTGGAGGCCTCCTTGGCAACGCAAGTGAGTGTGGGTCCTGCAGCGACCTCTACTGGTTGTATATGCAAAGCACACTACAAGGCACAAGCAAAGTAAAAACAAGGAAGCATATGCAGCCAGCACACAGCAGTAGAGATCAGAGCAGAACACAGAGTGTAAGCTAATGGCGCAGCTTAAGGGGCGCATGGGCAGGGCTAAGAGTGATGAAAGGATGGAAGGAAGGAAAGCAAGCCTAATGGAGGTACTAGGTACAAAGGGCTGACTTTTACCAGAGCTGATCAGGGGAAAGCGCGAACGCAGTCCCCCACTACCACAAATTATGCAGTCGAGTTTCCCGCATTTGGGGAAATCGCAGGGGTCAACACACCCGGAGTGCAATGGATGAGCCTCGCCCTGGGAGAACCACCTTCGTGATCATGGTATCTCCCCTGCCAGGTAAGTATGAGTTGGACTAGGGCTCAGGAGGGCCGCAGCTCGGGCACACCCCCTTTGGCTGAAGGAGATTTACCTGAGGCAGCACAAGCGACTCCCACCTGGGGACAAAATACCGCAGGGAGGCCACATCTATTAACATTGAGGTGGTAAAGTGGAAAAGTGCCTATTCCTGACGCATCCCCCCAAACTATACCCACAACTAGTGCAAATCATTCCCAGAGCACACGGATTTGCATATTGTGTTGTCATTCAAGCAGTCGGCATGCAACAGCTGGAGGCCTCCTTGGCAACGCAAGTGAGTGTGGGTCCTGCAGCGACCTCTACTGGTTGTATATGCAAAGCACACTACAAGGCACAAGCAAAGTAAAAACAAGGAAGCATATGTAGCCAGAACACAGAGTGTAAACTAATGGCGCAGCTTAAGGGGCGCATGGGCAGGGCTAAGAGTGATGAAAGGATGGAAGGAAGGAAAGCAAGCCTAATGGAGGTACTAGGTACAAAGGGCTGACTTTTACCAGAGCTGATCAGGGGAAAGCGCGAACGCAGTCCCCCACTACCACAAATTATGCAGTCGAGTTTCCCGCATTTGGGGAAATCGCAGGGGTCAACACACCCGGAGTGCAATGGATGAGCCTCGCCCTGGGCGAACCACCTTCATGATCATGGTATCTCCCCTGTCAGGTAAGTATGAGTTGGACTAGGGCTCAGGAGGGCCGCAGCTCGGGCACACCCCCTTTGGCTGAAGGAGATTTACCTGAGGCAGCACAAGCGACTCCCACCTGGGGACAAAATACCGCAAGGAGGCCACATCTATTAACATTGAGGTGGTAAAGTGCCTATTCCTGACGCATCCCCCCAAACTATACCCACAACTAGTGCAAATCATTCCCAGAGCACACGGATTTGCATATTGTGTTGTTATTCAAGCAGTCGGCATGCAACAGCTGGAGGCCTCCTTGGCAACGCAAGTGAGTGTGGGTCCTGCAGCGACCTCTACTGGTTGTATATGCAAAGCACACTACAAGGCACAAGCAAAGTAAAAACAAGGAAGCATATGCAGCCAGCACACAGCAGTAGAGATCAGAGCAGAACACAGAGTGTAAGCTAATGGCGCAGCTTAAGGGGCGCGTGGGCAGGGCTAAGAGTGATGAAAGGATGGAAGGAAGGAAAGCAAGCCTAATGGAGGTACTAGGTACAAAGGGCTGACTTTTACCAGAGCTGATCAGGGGAAAGCGCGAACGCAGTCCCCCACTACCACAAATTATGCAGTCGAGTTTCCCGCATTTGGGGAAATCGCAGGGGTCAACACACCCGGAGTGCAATGGATGAGCCTCGCCCTGGGAGAACCACCTTCGTGATCATGGTATCTCCCCTGCCAGGTAAGTATGAGTTGGACTAGGGCTCAGGAGGGCCGCAGCTCGGGCACACCCCCTTTGGCTGAAGGAGATTTACCTGAGGCAGCACAAGCGACTCCCACCTGGGGACAAAATACCGCAGGGAGGCCACATCTATTAACATTGAGGTGGTAAAGTGGAAAAGTGCCTATTCCTGACGCATCCCCCCAAACTATACCCACAACTAGTGCAAATCATTCCCAGAGCACACGGATTTGCATATTGTGTTGTCATTCAAGCAGTCGGCATGCAACAGCTGGAGGCCTCCTTGGCAACGCAAGTGAGTGTGGGTCCTGCAGCGACCTCTACTGGTTGTATATGCAAAGCACACTACAAGGCACAAGCAAAGTAAAAACAAGGAAGCATATGCAGCCAGCACACAGCAGTAGAGATCAGAGCAGAACACAGAGTGTAAGCTAATGGCGCAGCTTAAAGGGCGCATGGGCAGGGCTAAGAGTGATGAAAGTATGGAAGGAAGGAAAGCAGGCAAAATGGAGGTACTAGGTACAAAGGGCTGACTTTTACCAGAGCTGATCAGGGGAAAGCGCGAACGCAGTCCCCCACTACCACAAATTATGCAGTCGAGTTTCCCGCATTTGGGGAAACCGCAGGGGTCAACACACCCGGAGTGCAATGGATGAGCCTCGACCTGGGAGAACCACCTTCGTGATCATGGTATCTCCCCTGCCAGGTAAGTATGAGTTGGACTAGGGCTCAGGAGGGCCGCAGCTCGGGCACACCCCCGTTGGCTGAAGGAGATTTACCTGAGGCAGCACAAGCGACTCCCACCTGGGGACAAAATACCGCAGGGAGGCCACATCTATTAACATTGAGGTGGTAAAGTGGAAAAGTGCCTATTCCTGACGCATCCCCCCAAACTATACCCACAACTAGTGCAAATCATTCCCAGAGCACACGGATTTGCATATTGTGTTGTCATTCAAGCAGTCGGCATGCAACAGCTGGAGGCCTCCTTGGCAACGCAAGTGAGTGTGGGTCCTGCAGCGACCTCTACTGGTTGTATATGCAAAGCACACTACAAGGCACAAGCAAAGTAAAAACAAGGAAGCATATGCAGCCAGCACACAGCAGTAGAGATCAGAGCAGAACACAGAGTGTAAGCTAATAGCGCAGCTTAAGGGGCGCATGGGCAGGGCTAAGAGTGATGAAAGGATGGAAGGAAGGAAAGCAAGCCTAATGGAGGTACTAGGTACAAAGGGCTGACTTTTACCAGAGCTGATCAGGGGAAAGCGCGAACGCAGTCCCCCACTACCACAAATTATGCAGTCGAGTTTCCTGCATTTGGAGAAATCGCAGGGGTCAACACACCCGGAGTGCAATGGATGAGCCTCGCCCTGGGCAAACCACCTTCGTGATCATGGTATCTCCCCTGCCAGGTAAGTATGAGTTGGACTAGGGCTCAGGAGGGCCGCAGCTCGGGCACACCCCCTTTGGCTGAAGGAGATTTACCTGAGGCAGCACAAGCGACTCCCACCTGGGGACAAAATACCGCAAGGAGGCCACATCTATTAACATTGAGGTGGTAAAGTGCCTATTCCTGACGCATCCCCCCAAACTATACCCACAACTAGTGCAAATCATTCCCAGAGCACACGGATTTGCATATTGTGTTGTTATTCAAGCAGTCGGCATGCCACAGCTGGAGGCCTCCTTGGCAACGTAAGTGAGTGTGGGTCCTGCAGCGACCTCTACTGGTTGTATATGCAAAGCACACTACAAGGCACAAGCAAAGTAAAAACAAGGAAGCATATGCAGCCAGCACAGAGCAGTAGAGATCAGAGCAGAAAACACAGAGTGTAAGCTAATGGCGCAGCTTAAGGGGCGCATGGGCAGGGCTAAGAGTGATGAAAGGAAGGAAGGAAGGAAAGCAAGCCTAATGGAGGTACTAGGTACAAAGGGCTGACTTTTACCAGAGCTGATCAGGGGAAAGCGCGAACGCAGTCCCCCACTACCACAAATTATGCAGTCAAGTTTCCCGCATTTGGGGAAATCGCAGGGGTCAACACACCCGGAGTGCAATGGATGAGCCTCGCCCTGGGCAAACCACCTTCGTGATCATGGTATCTCCCCTGCCAGGTAAGTATGAGTTGGACTAGGGCTCAGGAGGGCCGCAGCTCGGGCACACCCCCTTTGGCTGAAGGAGATTTACCTGAGGCAGCACAAGCGACTCCCACCTGGGGACAAAATACCGCAAGGAGGCCACATCTATTAACATTGAGGTGGTAAAGTGCCTATTCCTGACGCATCCCCCCAAACTATACCCACAACTAGTGCAAATCATTCCCAGAGCACACGGATTTGCATATTGTGTTGTTATTCAAGCAGTCGGCATGCAACAGCTGGAGGCCTCCTTGGCAACGTAAGTGAGTGTGGGTCCTGCAGCGACCTCTACTGGTTGTATATGCAAAGCACACTACAAGGCACAAGCAAAGTAAAAACAAGGAAGCATATGCAGCCAGCACACAGCAGTAGAGATCAGAGCAGAACACAGAGTGTAAGCTAATGGCGCAGCTTAAGGGGCGCATGGGCAGGGCTAAGAGTGATGAAAGGATGGAAGGAAGGAAAACAAGCCTAATGGAGGTACTAGGTACAAAGGGCTGACTTTTACCAGAGCTGATCAGGGGAAAGCGCGAACGCAGTCCCCCACTACCCCAAATTATGCAGTTGAGTTTCCCGCATTTGGGGAAATCGCAGGGGTCAACACACCCGGAGTGCAATGGATGAGCCTCGCCCTGGGAGAACCACCTTCGTGATCATGGTATCTCCCCTGCCAGGTAAGTATGAGTTGGACTAGGGCTCAGGAGGGCCGCAGCTCGGGCACACCCCCTTTGGCTGAAGGAGATTTACCTGAGGCAGCACAAGCAACTCCCACCTGGGGACAAAATACCGCAGGGAGGCCACATCTATTAACATTGAGGTGGTAAAGTGGAAAAGTGCCTATTCCTGACGCATCCCCCCAAACTATACCCACAACTAGTGCAAATCATTCCCAGAGCACACGGATTTGCATATTGTGTTGTCATTCAAGCAGTCGGCATGCAACAGCTGGAGGCCTCCTTGGCAACGCAAGTGAGTGTGGGTCCTGCAGCGACCTCTACTGGTTGTATATGCAAAGCACACTACAAGGCACAAGCAAAGTAAAAACAAGGAAGCATATGCAGCCAGCACACAGCAGTAGAGATCAGAGCAGAACACAGAGTGTAAGCTAATGGCGCAGCTTAAGGGGCGCGTGGGCAGGGCTAAGAGTGATGAAAGGATGGAAGGAAGGAAAGCAAGCCTAATGGAGATACTAGGTACAAAGGGCTGACTTTTACCAGAGCTGATCAGGGGAAAGCGCGAACGCAGTCCCCCACTACCACAAATTATGCAGTCGAGTTTCCCGCATTTGGGGAAATCGCAGGGGTCAACACACCCGGAGTGCAATGGATGAGCCTCGCCCTGGGAGAACCACCTTCGTGATCATGGTATCTCCCCTGCCAGGTAAGTATGAGTTGGACTAGGGCTCAGGAGGGCCGCAGCTCGGGCACACCCCCTTTGGCTGAAGGAGATTTACCTGAGGCAGCACAAGCGACTCCCACCTGGGGACAAAATACCGCAGGGAGGCCACATCTATTAACATTGAGGTGGTAAAGTGGAAAAGTGCCTATTCCTGACGCATCCCCCAAACTATACCCACAACTAGTGCAAATCATTCCCAGAGCACACGGATTTGCATATTGTGTTGTCATTCAAGCAGTCGGCATGCAACAGCTGGAGGCCTCCTTGGCAACGCAAGTGAGTGTGGGTCCTGCAGCGACCTCTACTGGTTGTATATGCAAAGCACACTACAAGGCACAAGCAAAGTAAAAACAAGGAAGCATATGCAGCCAGCACACAGCAGTAGAGATCAGAGCAGAACACAGAGTGTAAGCTAATGGCGCAGCTTAAGGGGCGCGTGGGAAGGGCTAAGAGTGATGAAAGGATGGAAGGCAAGCAAGCCTAATGGAGGTACTAGGTACAAAGGGCTGACTTTTACCAGAGCTGATCAGGGGAAAGCGCGAACGCAGTCCCCCACTACCACAAATTATGCAGTCGAGTTTCCCGCATTTGGGGAAATCGCAGGGGTCAACACACCCGGAGTGCAATGAATGAGCCTCGCCCTGGGAGAACCACCTTCGTGATCATGGTATCTCCCCTGCCAGGTAAGTATGAGTTGGACTAGGGCTCAGGAGGGCCGCAGCTCGGGCACACCCCCTTTGGCTGAAGGAGATTTACCTGAGGCAGCACAAGCGACTCCCACCTGGGGACAAAATACCGCAGGGAGGCCACATCTATTAACATTGAGGTGGTAAAGTGGAAAAGTGCCTATTCCTGACGCATCCCCCCAAACTATACCCACAACTAGTGCAAATCATTCCCAGAGCACACGGATTTGCATATTGTGTTGTCATTCAAGCAGTCGGCATGCAACAGCTGGAGGCCTCCTTGGCAACGCAAGTGAGTGTGGGTCCTGCAGCGACCTCTACTGGTTGTATATGCAAAGCACACTACAAGGCACAAGCAAAGTAAAAACAAGGAAGCATATGTAGCCAGCACACAGCAGTAGAGATCAGAGCAGAACACAGAGTGTAAGCTAATGGCGCAGCTTAAGGGGCGCGTGGGCAGGGCTAAGAGTGATGAAAGGATGGAAAACAAGCCTAATGGAGGTACTAGGTACAAAGGGCTGACTTTTACCAGAGCTGATCAGGGGAAAGCGCGAACGCAGTCCCCCACTACCACAAATTATGCAGTCGAGTTTCCCGCATTTGGGGAAATCACAGGGGTCAACACACCCGGAGTGCAATGGATGAGCCTCGCCCTGGGAAAACCTCCTTCGTGATCATGGTATCTCCCCTGCCAGGTAAGTATGAGTTGGACTAGGGCTCAGGAGGGCCGCAGCTCGGGCACACCCCCTTTGGCTGAAGGAGATTTACCTGAGGCAGCACAAGCGACTCCCACCTGGGGACAAAATACCGCAGGGAGGCCACATCTATTAACATTGAGGTGGTAAAGTGGAAAAGTGCCTATTCCTGACGCATCCCCCCAAACTATACCCACAACTAGTGCAAATCATTCCCAGAGCACACGGATTTGCATATTGTGTTGTCATTCAAGCAGTCGGCATGCAACAGCTGGAGGCCTCCTTGGCAACGCAAGTGAGTGTGGGTCCTGCAGCGACCTCTACTGGTTGTATATGCAAAGCACACTACAAGGCACAAGCAAAGTAAAAACAAGGAAGCATATGCAGCCAGCACACAGCAGTAGAGATCAGAGCAGAACACAGAGTGTAAGCTAATGGCGCAGCTTAAGGGGCGCGTGGGCAGGGCTAAGAGTGATGAAAGTATGGAAGGAAGGAAAGCAGGCAAAATGGAGGTACTAGGTACAAAGGGCTGACTTTTACCAGAGCTGATCAGGGGAAAGCGCGAACGCAGTCCCCCACTACCACAAATTATGCAGTCGAGTTTCCCGCATTTGGGGAAATCGCAGGGGTCAACACACCCGGAGTGCAATGGATGAGCCTCGCCCTGGGAGAACCACCTTCGTGATCATGGTATCTCCCCTGCCAGGTAAGTATGAGTTGGACTAGGGCTCAGGAGGGCCGCAGCTCGGGCACACCCCCTTTGGCTGAAGGAGATTTACCTGAGGCAGCACAAGCGACTCCCACCTGGGGACAAAATACCGCAGGGAGGCCACATCTATTAACATTGAGGTGGTAAAGTGGAAAAGTGCCTATTCCTGACGCATCCCCCCAAACTATACCCACAACTAGTGCAAATCATTCCCAGAGCACACGGATTTGCATATTGTGTTGTCATTCAAGCAGTCGGCATGCAACAGCTGGAGGCCTCCTTGGCAACGCAAGTGAGTGTGGGTCCTGCAGCGACCTCTACTGGTTGTATATGCAAAGCACACTACAAGGCACAAGCAAAGTAAAAACAAGGAAGCATATGTAGCCAGCACACAGCAGTAGAGATCAGAGCAGAACACAGAGTGTAAGCTAATGGCGCAGCTTAAGGGGCGCGTGGGCAGGGCTAAGAGTGATGAAAGGATGGAAAACAAGCCTAATGGAGGTACTAGGTACAAAGGGCTGACTTTTACCAGAGCTGATCAGGGGAAAGCGCGAACGCAGTCCCCCACTACCACAAATTATGCAGTCGAGTTTCCCGCATTTGGGGAAATCACAGGGGTCAACACACCCGGAGTGCAATGGATGAGCCTCGCCCTGGGAAAACCTCCTTCGTGATCATGGTATCTCCCCTGCCAGGTAAGTATGAGTTGGACTAGGGCTCAGGAGGGCCGCAGCTCGGGCACACCCCCTTTGGCTGAAGGAGATTTACCTGAGGCAGCACAAGCGACTCCCACCTGGGGACAAAATACCGCAGGGAGGCCACATCTATTAACATTGAGGTGGTAAAGTGGAAAAGTGCCTATTCCTGACGCATCCCCCCAAACTATACCCACAACTAGTGCAAATCATTCCCAGAGCACACGGATTTGCATATTGTGTTGTCATTCAAGCAGTCGGCATGCAACAGCTGGAGGCCTCCTTGGCAACGCAAGTGAGTGTGGGTCCTGCAGCGACCTCTACTGGTTGTATATGCAAAGCACACTACAAGGCACAAGCAAAGTAAAAACAAGGAAGCATATGCAGCCAGCACACAGCAGTAGAGATCAGAGCAGAACACAGAGTGTAAGCTAATGGCGCAGCTTAAGGGGCGCGTGGGCAGGGCTAAGAGTGATGAAAGTATGGAAGGAAGGAAAGCAGGCAAAATGGAGGTACTAGGTACAAAGGGCTGACTTTTACCAGAGCTGATCAGGGGAAAGCGCGAACGCAGTCCCCCACTACCACAAATTATGCAGTCGAGTTTCCCGCATTTGGGGAAATCGCAGGGGTCAACACACCCGGAGTGCAATGGATGAGCCTCGCCCTGGGAGAACCACCTTCGTGATCATGGTATCTCCCCTGCCAGGTAAGTATGAGTTGGACTAGGGCTCAGGAGGGCCGCAGCTCGGGCACACCCCCTTTGGCTGAAGGAGATTTACCTGAGGCAGCACAAGCGACTCCCACCTGGGGACAAAATACCGCAGGGAGGCCACATCTATTAACATTGAGGTGGTAAAGTGGAAAAGTGCCTATTCCTGACGCATCCCCCCAAACTATACCCACAACTAGTGCAAATCATTCCCAGAGCACACGGATTTGCATATTGTGTTGTCATTCAAGCAGTCGGCATGCAACAGCTGGAGGCCTCCTTGGCAACGCAAGTGAGTGTGGGTCCTGCAGCGACCTCTACTGGTTGTATATGCAAAGCACACTACAAGGCACAAGCAAAGTAAAAACAAGGAAGCATATGCAGCCAGCACACAGCAGTAGAGATCAGAGCAGAACACAGAGTGTAAGCTAATGGCGCAGCTTAAGGGGCGCGTGGGCAGGGCTAAGAGTGATGAAAGTATGGAAGGAAGAAAAGCAGGCAAAATGGAGGTACTAGGTACAAAGGGCTGACTTTTACCAGAGCTGATCAGGGGAAAGCGCGAACGCAGTCCCCCACTACCACAAATTATGCAGTCGAGTTTCCTGCATTTGGGGAAATCGCAGGGGTCAACACACCCGGAGTGCAATGGATGAGCCTCGCCCTGGGAGAACCACCTTCGCGATCATGGTATCTCCCCTGCCAGGTAAGTATGAGTTGGACTAGGGCTCAGGAGGGCCGCAGCTCGGGCACACCCCCTTTGGCTGAAGGAGATTTACCTGAGGCAGCACAAGCGACTCCCACCTGGGGACAAAATACCGCAGGGAGGCCACATCTATTAACATTGAGGTGGTAAAGTGGAAAAGTGCCTATTCCTGACGCATCCCCCCAAACTATACCCACAACTAGTGCAAATCATTTCCAGAGCACACGGATTTGCATATTGTGTTGTCATTCAAGCAGTCGGCATGCAACAGCTGGAGGCCTCCTTGGCAACGCAAGTGAGTGTGGGTCCTGCAGCGACCTCTACTGGTTGTATATGCAAAGCACACTACAAGGCACAAGCAAAGTAAAAACAAGGAAGCATATGCAGCCAGCACACAGCAGTAGAGATCAGAGCAGAACACAGAGTGTAAGCTAATGGCGCAGCTTAAAGGGCGCATGGGCAGGGCTAAGAGTGATGAAAGTATGGAAGGAAGGAAAGCAGGCAAAATGGAGGTACTAGGTACAAAGGGCTGACTTTTACCAGAGCTGATCAGGGGAAAGCGCGAACGCAGTCCCCCACTACCACAAATTATGCAGTCGAGTTTCCCGCATTTGGGGAAACCGCAGGGGTCAACACACCCGGAGTGCAATGGATGAGCCTTGACCTGGGAGAACCACCTTCGTGATCATGGTATCTCCCCTGCCAGGTAAGTATGAGTTGGACTAGGGCTCAGGAGGGCCGCAGCTCGGGCACACCCCCGTTGGCTGAAGGAGATTTACCTGAGGCAGCACAAGCGACTCCCACCTGGGGACAAAATACCGCAGGGAGGCCACATCTATTAACATTGAGGTGGTAAAGTGGAAAAGTGCCTATTCCTGACGCATCCCCCCAAACTATACCCACAACTAGTGCAAATCATTCCCAGAGCACACGGATTTGCATATTGTGTTGTCATTCAAGCAGTCGGCATGCAACAGCTGGAGGCCTCCTTGGCAACGCAAGTGAGTGTGGGTCCTGCAGCGACCTCTACTGGTTGTATATGCAAAGCACACTACAAGGCACAAGCAAAGTAAAAACAAGGAAGCATATGCAGCCAGCACACAGCAGTAGAGATCAGAGCAGAACACAGAGTGTAAGCTAATAGCGCAGCTTAAGGGGCGCATGGGCAGGGCTAAGAGTGATGAAAGGATGGAAGGAAGGAAAGCAAGCCTAATGGAGGTACTAGGTACAAAGGGCTGACTTTTACCAGAGCTGATCAGGGGAAAGCGCGAACGCAGTCCCCCACTACCACAAATTATGCAGTCGAGTTTCCTGCATTTGGAGAAATCGCAGGGGTCAACACACCCGGAGTGCAATGGATGAGCCTCGCCCTGGGCAAACCACCTTCGTGATCATGGTATCTCCCCTGCCAGGTAAGTATGAGTTGGACTAGGGCTCAGGAGGGCCGCAGCTCGGGCACACCCCCTTTGGCTGAAGGAGATTTACCTGAGGCAGCACAAGCGACTCCCACCTGGGGACAAAATACCGCAAGGAGGCCACATCTATTAACATTGAGGTGGTAAAGTGCCTATTCCTGACGCATCCCCCCAAACTATACCCACAACTAGTGCAAATCATTCCCAGAGCACACGGATTTGCATATTGTGTTGTTATTCAAGCAGTCGGCATGCCACAGCTGGAGGCCTCCTTGGCAACGTAAGTGAGTGTGGGTCCTGCAGCGACCTCTACTGGTTGTATATGCAAAGCACACTACAAGGCACAAGCAAAGTAAAAACAAGGAAGCATATGCAGCCAGCACAGAGCAGTAGAGATCAGAGCAGAAAACACAGAGTGTAAGCTAATGGCGCAGCTTAAGGGGCGCATGGGCAGGGCTAAGAGTGATGAAAGGAAGGAAGGAAGGAAAGCAAGCCTAATGGAGGTACTAGGTACAAAGGGCTGACTTTTACCAGAGCTGATCAGGGGAAAGCGCGAACGCAGTCCCCCACTACCACAAATTATGCAGTCAAGTTTCCCGCATTTGGGGAAATCGCAGGGGTCAACACACCCGGAGTGCAATGGATGAGCCTCGCCCTGGGCAAACCACCTTCGTGATCATGGTATCTCCCCTGCCAGGTAAGTATGAGTTGGACTAGGGCTCAGGAGGGCCGCAGCTCGGGCACACCCCCTTTGGCTGAAGGAGATTTACCTGAGGCAGCACAAGCGACTCCCACCTGGGGACAAAATACCGCAAGGAGGCCACATCTATTAACATTGAGGTGGTAAAGTGCCTATTCCTGACGCATCCCCCCAAACTATACCCACAACTAGTGCAAATCATTCCCAGAGCACACGGATTTGCATATTGTGTTGTTATTCAAGCAGTCGGCATGCAACAGCTGGAGGCCTCCTTGGCAACGTAAGTGAGTGTGGGTCCTGCAGCGACCTCTACTGGTTGTATATGCAAAGCACACTACAAGGCACAAGCAAAGTAAAAACAAGGAAGCATATGCAGCCAGCACACAGCAGTAGAGATCAGAGCAGAACACAGAGTGTAAGCTAATGGCGCAGCTTAAGGGGCGCATGGGCAGGGCTAAGAGTGATGAAAGGATGGAAGGAAGGAAAACAAGCCTAATGGAGGTACTAGGTACAAAGGGCTGACTTTTACCAGAGCTGATCAGGGGAAAGCGCGAACGCAGTCCCCCACTACCCCAAATTATGCAGTTGAGTTTCCCGCATTTGGGGAAATCGCAGGGGTCAACACACCCGGAGTGCAATGGATGAGCCTCGCCCTGGGAGAACCACCTTCGTGATCATGGTATCTCCCCTGCCAGGTAAGTATGAGTTGGACTAGGGCTCAGGAGGGCCGCAGCTCGGGCACACCCCCTTTGGCTGAAGGAGATTTACCTGAGGCAGCACAAGCAACTCCCACCTGGGGACAAAATACCGCAGGGAGGCCACATCTATTAACATTGAGGTGGTAAAGTGGAAAAGTGCCTATTCCTGACGCATCCCCCCAAACTATACCCACAACTAGTGCAAATCATTCCCAGAGCACACGGATTTGCATATTGTGTTGTCATTCAAGCAGTCGGCATGCAACAGCTGGAGGCCTCCTTGGCAACGCAAGTGAGTGTGGGTCCTGCAGCGACCTCTACTGGTTGTATATGCAAAGCACACTACAAGGCACAAGCAAAGTAAAAACAAGGAAGCATATGCAGCCAGCACACAGCAGTAGAGATCAGAGCAGAACACAGAGTGTAAGCTAATGGCGCAGCTTAAGGGGCGCGTGGGCAGGGCTAAGAGTGATGAAAGGATGGAAGGAAGGAAAGCAAGCCTAATGGAGATACTAGGTACAAAGGGCTGACTTTTACCAGAGCTGATCAGGGGAAAGCGCGAACGCAGTCCCCCACTACCACAAATTATGCAGTCGAGTTTCCCGCATTTGGGGAAATCGCAGGGGTCAACACACCCGGAGTGCAATGGATGAGCCTCGCCCTGGGAGAACCACCTTCGTGATCATGGTATCTCCCCTGCCAGGTAAGTATGAGTTGGACTAGGGCTCAGGAGGGCCGCAGCTCGGGCACACCCCCTTTGGCTGAAGGAGATTTACCTGAGGCAGCACAAGCGACTCCCACCTGGGGACAAAATACCGCAGGGAGGCCACATCTATTAACATTGAGGTGGTAAAGTGGAAAAGTGCCTATTCCTGACGCATCCCCCCAAACTATACCCACAACTAGTGCAAATCATTCCCAGAGCACACGGATTTGCATATTGTGTTGTCATTCAAGCAGTCGGCATGCAACAGCTGGAGGCCTCCTTGGCAACGCAAGTGAGTGTGGGTCCTGCAGCGACCTCTACTGGTTGTATATGCAAAGCACACTACAAGGCACAAGCAAAGTAAAAACAAGGAAGCATATGCAGCCAGCACACAGCAGTAGAGATCAGAGCAGAACACAGAGTGTAAGCTAATGGCGCAGCTTAAGGGGCGCGTGGGAAGGGCTAAGAGTGATGAAAGGATGGAAGGCAAGCAAGCCTAATGGAGGTACTAGGTACAAAGGGCTGACTTTTACCAGAGCTGATCAGGGGAAAGCGCGAACGCAGTCCCCCACTACCACAAATTATGCAGTCGAGTTTCCCGCATTTGGGGAAATCGCAGGGGTCAACACACCCGGAGTGCAATGAATGAGCCTCGCCCTGGGAGAACCACCTTCGTGATCATGGTATCTCCCCTGCCAGGTAAGTATGAGTTGGACTAGGGCTCAGGAGGGCCGCAGCTCGGGCACACCCCCTTTGGCTGAAGGAGATTTACCTGAGGCAGCACAAGCGACTCCCACCTGGGGACAAAATACCGCAGGGAGGCCACATCTATTAACATTGAGGTGGTAAAGTGGAAAAGTGCCTATTCCTGACGCATCCCCCCAAACTATACCCACAACTAGTGCAAATCATTCCCAGAGCACACGGATTTGCATATTGTGTTGTCATTCAAGCAGTCGGCATGCAACAGCTGGAGGCCTCCTTGGCAACGCAAGTGAGTGTGGGTCCTGCAGCGACCTCTACTGGTTGTATATGCAAAGCACACTACAAGGCACAAGCAAAGTAAAAACAAGGAAGCATATGTAGCCAGCACACAGCAGTAGAGATCAGAGCAGAACACAGAGTGTAAGCTAATGGCGCAGCTTAAGGGGCGCGTGGGCAGGGCTAAGAGTGATGAAAGGATGGAAAACAAGCCTAATGGAGGTACTAGGTACAAAGGGCTGACTTTTACCAGAGCTGATCAGGGGAAAGCGCGAACGCAGTCCCCCACTACCACAAATTATGCAGTCGAGTTTCCCGCATTTGGGGAAATCACAGGGGTCAACACACCCGGAGTGCAATGGATGAGCCTCGCCCTGGGAAAACCTCCTTCGTGATCATGGTATCTCCCCTGCCAGGTAAGTATGAGTTGGACTAGGGCTCAGGAGGGCCGCAGCTCGGGCACACCCCCTTTGGCTGAAGGAGATTTACCTGAGGCAGCACAAGCGACTCCCACCTGGGGACAAAATACCGCAGGGAGGCCACATCTATTAACATTGAGGTGGTAAAGTGGAAAAGTGCCTATTCCTGACGCATCCCCCCAAACTATACCCACAACTAGTGCAAATCATTCCCAGAGCACACGGATTTGCATATTGTGTTGTCATTCAAGCAGTCGGCATGCAACAGCTGGAGGCCTCCTTGGCAACGCAAGTGAGTGTGGGTCCTGCAGCGACCTCTACTGGTTGTATATGCAAAGCACACTACAAGGCACAAGCAAAGTAAAAACAAGGAAGCATATGCAGCCAGCACACAGCAGTAGAGATCAGAGCAGAACACAGAGTGTAAGCTAATGGCGCAGCTTAAGGGGCGCGTGGGCAGGGCTAAGAGTGATGAAAGTATGGAAGGAAGGAAAGCAGGCAAAATGGAGGTACTAGGTACAAAGGGCTGACTTTTACCAGAGCTGATCAGGGGAAAGCGCGAACGCAGTCCCCCACTACCACAAATTATGCAGTCGAGTTTCCCGCATTTGGGGAAATCGCAGGGGTCAACACACCCGGAGTGCAATGGATGAGCCTCGCCCTGGGAGAACCACCTTCGTGATCATGGTATCTCCCCTGCCAGGTAAGTATGAGTTGGACTAGGGCTCAGGAGGGCCGCAGCTCGGGCACACCCCCTTTGGCTGAAGGAGATTTACCTGAGGCAGCACAAGCGACTCCCACCTGGGGACAAAATACCGCAGGGAGGCCACATCTATTAACATTGAGGTGGTAAAGTGGAAAAGTGCCTATTCCTGACGCATCCCCCCAAACTATACCCACAACTAGTGCAAATCATTCCCAGAGCACACGGATTTGCATATTGTGTTGTCATTCAAGCAGTCGGCATGCAACAGCTGGAGGCCTCCTTGGCAACGCAAGTGAGTGTGGGTCCTGCAGCGACCTCTACTGGTTGTATATGCAAAGCACACTACAAGGCACAAGCAAAGTAAAAACAAGGAAGCATATGTAGCCAGCACACAGCAGTAGAGATCAGAGCAGAACACAGAGTGTAAGCTAATGGCGCAGCTTAAGGGGCGCGTGGGCAGGGCTAAGAGTGATGAAAGGATGGAAAACAAGCCTAATGGAGGTACTAGGTACAAAGGGCTGACTTTTACCAGAGCTGATCAGGGGAAAGCGCGAACGCAGTCCCCCACTACCACAAATTATGCAGTCGAGTTTCCCGCATTTGGGGAAATCACAGGGGTCAACACACCCGGAGTGCAATGGATGAGCCTCGCCCTGGGAAAACCTCCTTCGTGATCATGGTATCTCCCCTGCCAGGTAAGTATGAGTTGGACTAGGGCTCAGGAGGGCCGCAGCTCGGGCACACCCCCTTTGGCTGAAGGAGATTTACCTGAGGCAGCACAAGCGACTCCCACCTGGGGACAAAATACCGCAGGGAGGCCACATCTATTAACATTGAGGTGGTAAAGTGGAAAAGTGCCTATTCCTGACGCATCCCCCCAAACTATACCCACAACTAGTGCAAATCATTCCCAGAGCACACGGATTTGCATATTGTGTTGTCATTCAAGCAGTCGGCATGCAACAGCTGGAGGCCTCCTTGGCAACGCAAGTGAGTGTGGGTCCTGCAGCGACCTCTACTGGTTGTATATGCAAAGCACACTACAAGGCACAAGCAAAGTAAAAACAAGGAAGCATATGCAGCCAGCACACAGCAGTAGAGATCAGAGCAGAACACAGAGTGTAAGCTAATGGCGCAGCTTAAGGGGCGCGTGGGCAGGGCTAAGAGTGATGAAAGTATGGAAGGAAGGAAAGCAGGCAAAATGGAGGTACTAGGTACAAAGGGCTGACTTTTACCAGAGCTGATCAGGGGAAAGCGCGAACGCAGTCCCCCACTACCACAAATTATGCAGTCAAGTTTCCCGCATTTGGGGAAATCGCAGGGGTCAACACACCCGGAGTGCAATGGATGAGCCTCGCCCTGGGCAAACCACCTTCGTGATCATGGTATCTCCCCTGCCAGGTAAGTATGAGTTGGACTAGGGCTCAGGAGGGCCGCAGCTCGGGCACACCCCCTTTGGCTGAAGGAGATTTACCTGAGGCAGCACAAGCGACTCCCACCTGGGGACAAAATACCGCAAGGAGGCCACATCTATTAACATTGAGGTGGTAAAGTGCCTATTCCTGACGCATCCCCCCAAACTATACCCACAACTAGTGCAAATCATTCCCAGAGCACACGGATTTGCATATTGTGTTGTTATTCAAGCAGTCGGCATGCAACAGCTGGAGGCCTCCTTGGCAACGTAAGTGAGTGTGGGTCCTGCAGCGACCTCTACTGGTTGTATATGCAAAGCACACTACAAGGCACAAGCAAAGTAAAAACAAGGAAGCATATGCAGCCAGCACACAGCAGTAGAGATCAGAGCAGAACACAGAGTGTAAGCTAATGGCGCAGCTTAAGGGGCGCATGGGCAGGGCTAAGAGTGATGAAAGGATGGAAGGAAGGAAAACAAGCCTAATGGAGGTACTAGGTACAAAGGGCTGACTTTTACCAGAGCTGATCAGGGGAAAGCGCGAACGCAGTCCCCCACTACCCCAAATTATGCAGTTGAGTTTCCCGCATTTGGGGAAATCGCAGGGGTCAACACACCCGGAGTGCAATGGATGAGCCTCGCCCTGGGCAAACCACCTTCGTGATCATGGTATCTCCCCTGCCAGGTAAGTATGAGTTGGACTAGGGCTCAGGAGGGCCGCAGCTCGGGCACACCCCCTTTGGCTGAAGGACATTTACCTGAGGCAGCACAAGCGACTCCCACCTGGGGACAAAATACCGCAGGGAGGCCACATCTATTAACATTGAGGTGGTAAAGTGGAAAAGTGCCTATTCCTGACGCATCCCCCCAAACTATACCCACAACTAGTGCAAATCATTCCCAGAGCACACGGATTTGCATATTGTGTTGTCATTCAAGCAGTCGGCATGCAACAGCTGGAGGCCTCCTTGGCAACGCAAGTGAGTGTGGGTCCTGCAGCGACCTCTACTGGTTGTATATACAAAGCACACTACAAGGCACAAGCAAAGTAAAAACAAGGAAGCATATGCAGCCAGCACACAGCAGTAGAGATCAGAGCAGAACACAGAGTGTAAGCTAATGGCGCAGCTTAAGGGGCGCATGGGCAGGGCTAAGAGTGATGAAAGGATGGAAGGAAGGAAGGAAGGAAAGCAAGCCTAATGGAGGTACTAGGTACAAAGGGCTGACTTTTACCAGAGCTGATCAGGGGAAAGCGCGAACGCAGTCCCCCACTACCACAAATTATGCAGTCGAGTTTCCCGCATTTGCGGAAATCGCAGGGGTCAACACACCCGGAGTGCAATGGATGAGCCTCGCCCTGGGAGAACCACCTTTGTGATCATGGTATCTCCCCTGCCAGGTAAGTATGAGTTGGACTAGGGCTCAGGAGGGCCGCAGCTCGGGCACACCCCCTTTGGCTGAAGGAGATTTACCTGAGGCAGCACAAGTGACTCCCACCTGGGGACAAAATACCGCAGGGAGGCCCAGGGCTGGCCCTAGCCTAAATTACACCCTAGGCAAGATTTTGACTGTTGCCCCCTAGCACCGCCACTAGTTCCGTCTCTGACCCTGCTCCCCTTTCCCAGCACCATCAACCCTCATCATAGCAGTCATCATTTTGGTGTCCCTACCCGCAATATTTTAAATAGAACCAGCGCACCCATTCGGTGCCTTTTTAGCTGAAAATTCATCTTATCTGCAATGTTATGACCAGCACACACAAGGAGCTTCTGATGAGTAAAATGATATGCAGCATGCCTATATTCTGTGTGCGACTGTGGCTGTACCTGCATACGGAATGCTATGTTACAGTAATTTCCATGAATACACTATTTCATATGCAGATACAGCCTCACTCACACACAGAATATAGGCATGCTGCATATCATTTTAATCAGCAGAAGCTGCTGATGCCCCTAGGCATTCCAAATGCCATAGGCAGTTGCCTAGTTGGCCTATGCCTAAGGCCGGCTCTGGGGAGGCCACATCTATTAACATTGAGGTGGTAAAGTGGAAAAGTGCCTATTCCTGACGCATCCCCCCAAACTATACCCACAACTAGTGCAAATCATTCCCAGAGCACACGGATTTGCATATTGTGTTGTCATTCAAGCAGTCGGCATGCAACAGCTGGAGTCCTCCTTGGCAACGCAAGTGAGTGTGGGTCCTGCAGCGACCTCTACTGGTTGTATATGCAAAGCACACTACAAGGCACAAGCAAAGTAAAAACAAGGAAGCATATGCAGGCAGCACACAGCAGTAGAGATCAGAGCAGAACACAGAGTGTAAGCTAATGGCGCAGCTTAAGGGGCGCATGGGCAGGGCTAAGAGTGATGAAAGGATGGAAAGCAAGCCTAATGGAGGTACTAGGTACAAAGGGCTGACTTTTACCAGAGCTGATCAGGGGAAAGCGCGAACGCAGTCCCCCACTACCACAAATTATGCAGTCGAGTTTCCCGCATTTGGGGAAATCGCAGGGGTCAACACACCCGGAGTGCAATGGATGAGCCTCGCCCTGGGAGAACCACCTTCGTGATCATGGTATCTCCCCTGCCAGGTAAGTATGAGTTGGACTAGGGCTCAGGAGGGCCGCAGCTCGGGCACACCCCCTTTGGCTGAAGGACATTTACCTGAGGCAGCACAAGCGACTCCCAGCTGGGGACAAAATACCGCAGGGAGGCCACATCTATTAACATTGAGGTGGTAAAGTGGAAAAGTGCCTATTCCTGACGCATCCCCCCAAACTATACCCACAACTAGTGCAAATCATTCCCAGAGCACACGGATTTGCATATTGTGTTGTCATTCAAGCAGTCGGCATGCAACAGCTGGAGGCCTCCTTGGCAACGCAAGTGAGTGTGGGTCCTGCAGCGACCTCTACTGGTTGTATATGCAAAGCACACTACAAGGCACAAGCAAAGTAAAAACAAGGAAGCATATGCAGCCAGCACACAGCAGTAGAGATCAGAGCAGAACACAGAGTGTAAGCTAATGGCGCAGCTTAAGGGGCGCATGGGCAGAGCTTAGAGTGATGAAAGGATGGAAGGAAGGAAAGCAAGCCTAATGGAGGTACTAGGTACAAAGGGCTGACTTTTACCAGAGCTGATCAGGGGAAAGCGCGAACGCAGTCCCCCACTACCACAAATTATGCAGTCGAGTTTCCCGCATTTGGGGAAATCGCAGGGGTCAACACACCCGGAGTGCAATGGATGAGCCTCGCCCTGGGAGAACCACCTTCGTGATCATGGTATCTCCCCTGCCAGGTAAGTATGAGTTGGACTAGGGCTCAGGAGGGCCGCAGCTCGGGCACACCCCCTTTGGCTGAAGGACATTTACCTGAGGCAGCACAAGCGACTCCCAGCTGGGGACAAAATACCGCAGGGAGGCCACATCTATTAACATTGAGGTGGTAAAGTGGAAAAGTGCCTATTCCTGACGCATCCCCCCAAACTATACCCACAACTAGTGCAAATCATTCCCAGAGCACACGGATTTGCATATTGTGTTGTCATTCAAGCAGTCGGCATGCAACAGCTGGAGGCCTCCTTGGCAACGCAAGTGAGTGTGGGTCCTGCAGCGACCTCTACTGGTTGTATATGCAAAGCACACTACAAGGCACAAGCAAAGTAAAAACAAGGAAGCATATGCAGCCAGCACACAGCAGTAGAGATCAGAGCAGAACACAGAGTGTAAGCTAATGGCGCAGCTTAAGGGGCGCATGGGCAGGGCTAAGAGTGATGAAAGGATGGAAGGAAAGCAAGCCTAATGGAGGTACTAGGTACAAAGGGCTGACTTTTACCAGAGCTGATCAGGGGAAAGCGCGAACGCAGTCCCCCACTACCACAAATTATGCAGTCGAGTTTCCCGCATTTGGGGAAATCGCAGGGGTCAACACACCCGGAGTGCAATGGATGAGCCTCTCCCTGGGAGAACCACCTTCGTGATCATGGTATCTCCCCTGCCAGGTAAGTATGAGTTGGACTAGGGCTCAGTAGGGCCACAGCTCGGGCACACCCCCTTTGGCTGAAGGAGATTTACCTGAGGCAGCACAAGCGACTCCCACCTGGGGACAAAATACCGCAGGGAGGCCACATCTATTAACATTGAGGTGGTAAAGTGCCTATTCCTGACACATCCCCCCAAACTATACCCACAACTAGTGCAAATCATTCCTAGTGCAAATCATTCCCAGCGCGAACGCAGTCCCCCACTACCACAAATTATGCAGTCAAGTTTCCCGCATTTGGGGAAATCGCAGGGGTCAACACACCCGGAGTGCAATGGATGAGCCTCACCCTGGGAGAACCACCTTCATGATCATGGTATCTCCCCTGCCAGGTAAGTATGAGTTGGACTAGGGCTCAGGAGGGCCGCAGCTCGGGCACACCCCCTTTGGCTGAAGGAGATTTACCTGAGGCAGCACAAGCGACTCCCACCTGGGGACAAAATACCGCAGGGAGGCCACATCTATTAACATTGAGGTGGTAAAGTGGAAAAGTGCCTATTCCTGACGCACCCCCCCAAACTATACCCACAACTAGTGCAAATCATTCCCAGAGCACACGGATTTGCATATTGTGTTGTCATTCAAGCAGTCGGCATGCAACAGCTGGAGGCCTCCTTGGCAACGCAAGTGAGTGTGGGTCCTGCAGCGACCTCTACTGGTTGTATATGCAAAGCACACTACAAGGCACAAGCAAAGTAAAAACAAGGAAGCATATGCAGCCAGCACACAGCAGTAGAGATCAGAGCAGAACACAGAGTGTAAGCTAATGGCACAGCTTAAGGGGCGCATGGGCAGGGCTAAGAGTGATGAAAGGAAGGAAAGCAAGCCTAATGGAGGTACTAGGTACAAAGGGCTGACTTTTACCAGAGCTGATCAGGGGAAAGCGCGAACGCAGTCCCCCACTACCACAAATTATGCAGTCGAGTTTCCCGCATTTGGGGAAATCGCAGGGGTCAACACACCCGGAGTGCAATGGATGAGCCTCACCCTGGGAGAACCACCTTCGTGATCATGGTATCTCCCCTGCCAGGTAAGTATGAGTTGGACTAGGGCTCAGGAGGGCCGCAGCTCGGGCACACCCCCTTTGGCTGAAGGAGATTTACCTGAGGCAGCACAAGCGACTCCCACCTGGGGACAAAATACCGCAGGGAGGCCACATCTATTAACATTGAGGTGGTAAAGTGGAAAAGTGCCTATTCCTGACGCATCCCCCCAAACTATACCCACAACTAGTGCAAATCATTCCCAGAGCACACGGATTTGCATATTGTGTTGCAGTCGGCATGCAACAGCTGGAGGCCTCCTTGGCAACGCAAGTGAGTGTGGGTCCTGCAGCGACCTCTACTGGTTGTATATGCAAAGCACACTACAAGGCACAAGCAAAGTAAAAACAAGGAAGCATATGCAGCCAGCACACAGCAGTAGAGATCAGAGCAGAACACAGAGTGTAAGCTAATGGCGCAGCTTAAGGGGCGCGTGGGCAGGGCTAAGAGTGATGAAAGGATGGAAGGAAAGCAAGCCTAATGGAGGTACTAGGTACAAAGGGCTGACTTTTACCAGAGCTGATCAGGGGAAAGCGCGAACGCAGTCCCCCACTACCACAAATTATGCAGTTGAGTTTCCCCGCATTTGGGGAAATCGCAGGGGTCAACACACCCGGAGTGCAATGGATGAGCCTCGCCCTCGGAGACCCACCTTCGTGATCATGGTATCTCCCCTGCCAGGTAAGTATGAGTTGGACTAGGGCTCAGGAGGGCCGCAGCTCGGGCACACCCCCTTTGGCTGAAGGACAATTACCTGAGGCAGCACAAGCGACTCCCAGCTGGGGACAAAATACCGCAGGGAGGCCACATCTATTAACATTGAGGTGGTAAAGTGGAAAAGTGCCTATTCCTGACGCATCCCCCCAAACTAGTGCAAATCATTCCCAGAGCACACGGATTTGCATATTGTGTTGTCATTCAAGCAGTCGGCATGCAACAGCTGGAGGCCTCCTTGGCAACGCAAGTGAGTGTGGGTCCTGCAGCGACCTCTACTGGTTGTATATGCAAAGCACACTACAAGGCACAAGCAAAGTAAAAACAAGGAAGCATATGCAGCCAGCACACAGCAGTAGAGATCAGAGCAGAACACAGAGTGTAAGCTAATGGCGCAGCTTAAGGGGCGCGTGGGCAGGGCTAAGAGTGATGAAAGGATGGAAGGAAAGCAAGCCTAATGGAGGTACTAGGTACAAAGGGCTGACTTTTACCAGAGCTGATCAGGGGAAAGCACGAACGCAGTCCCCCACTACCACAAATTATGCAGTCGAGTTTCCCGCATTTGGGGAAATCGCAGGGGTCAACACACCCGGAGCGCAATGGATGAGCCTCGCCCTGGGAGAACCACCTTCGTGATCATGGTATCTCCCCTGCCAGGTAAGTATGAGTTGGACTAGGGCTCAGGAGGGCCGCAGCTCGGGCACACCCCCCTTTGGCTGAAGGAGATTTACCTGAGGCAGCACAAGCGACTCCCACCTGGGGACAAAATACAGCAGGGAGGCCACATCTATTAACATTGAGGTGGTAAAGTGGAAAAGTGCCTATTCCTGACGCATCCCCCCAAACTATACCCACAACTAGTGCAAATCATTCCCAGAGCACACAGATTTGCATATTGTGTTGTCATTCAAGCAGTCGGCATGCAACAGCTGGAGGCCTCCTTGGCAACGCAAGTGAGTGTGGGTCCTGCAGCGACCTCTACTGGTTGTATATGCAAAGCACACTACAAGGCACAAGCAAAGTAAAAACAAGGAAGCATATGCAGCCAGCACACAGCAGTAGAGATCAGAGCAGAACACAGAGTCTAAGCTAATGGCGCAGCTTATGGGGCGCATGGGCAGGGCTAAGAGTGATGAAAGGATGGAAAGCAAGCCTAATGGAGGTACTAGGCACAATGGCTGACTTTTACCAGAGCTGATCAGGGGAAAGCGCGAACGCAGTCCCCCACTACCACAAATTATGCAGTCGAGTTTCCCGCATTTGGGGAAATCGCAGGGGTCAACACACCCGGAGCGCAATGGATGAGCCTCGCCCTGGGAGAACCACCTTCGTGATCATGGTATCTCCCCTGCCAGGTAAGTATGAGTTGGACTAGGGCTCAGGAGGGCCGCAGCTCGGGCACACCCCCTTTGGCTGAAGGAGATTTACCTGAGGCAGCACAAGCGACTCCCACCTGGGGACAAAATACCGCAGGGAGGCCACATCTATTAACATTGAGGTGGTAAAGTGGAAAAGTGCCTATTCCTGACGCATCCCCCAAACTATACCCACAACAAGTGCAAATCATTCCCAGAGCACACGGATTTGCATATTGTGTTGTCATTCAAGCAGTCGGCATGCAACAGCTGGAGGCCTCCTTGGCAACGCAAGTGAGTGTGGGTCCTGCAGCGACCTCTACTGGTTGTATATGCAAAGCACACTACAAGGCACAAGCAAAGTAAAAACAAGGAAGCATATGCAGCCAGCACACAGCAGTAGAGATCAGAGCAGAACACAGAGTGTAAGCTAATGGCGCAGCTTAAGGGGCGCGTGGGCAGGGCTAAGAGTGATGAAAGGATGGAAGGAAGGAAAGCAAGACTAATGGAGGTACTAAGTACAAAGGGCTGACTTTTACCAGAGCTGATCAGGGGAAAGCGCGAACGCAGTCCCCCACTACCACAAATTATGCAGTCGAGTTTCCCGCATTTGGGGAAATCGCAGGGGTCAACACACCCGGAGTGCAATGGATGAGCCTCGCCCTGGGAGAACCACCTTCGTGATCATGGTATCTCCCCTGCCAGGTAAGTATGAGTTGGACTAGGGCTCAGGAGGGCCGCAGCTCGGGCACACCCCCTTTGGCTGAAGGACATTTACCTGAGGCAGCACAAGCGACTCCCAGCTGGGGACAAAATACCGCAGGGAGGCCACATCTATTAACATTGAGGTGGTAAAGTGGAAAAGTGCCTATTCCTGACGCATCCCCCCAAACTATACCCACAACTAGTGCAAATCATTCCCAGAGCACACGGATTTGCATATTGTGTTGTCATTCAAGCAGTCGGCATGCAACAGCTGGAGGCCTCCTTGGCAACGCAAGTGAGTGTGGGTCCTGCAGCGACCTCTACTGGTTGTATATGCAAAGCACACTACAAGGCACAAGCAAAGTAAAAACAAGGAAGCATATGCAGCCAGCACACAGCAGTAGAGATCAGAGCAGAACACAGAGTGTAAGCTAATGGCGCAGCTTAAGGGGCGCATGGGCAGGGCTAAGAGTGATGAAAGGATGGAAGGAAGGAAAGCAAGCCTAATGGAGGTACTAGGTACAAAGGGCTGACTTTTACCAGAGCTGATCAGGGGAAAGCGCGAACGCAGTCCCCCACTACCACAAATTATGCAGTCGAGTTTCCCGCATTTGGGGAAATCGCAGGGGTCAACACACCCGGAGTGCAATGGATGAGCCTCGCCCTGGGAGAACCACCTTCGTGATCATGGTATCTCCCCTGCCAGGTAAGTATGAGTTGGACTAGGGCTCAGGAGGGCCGCAGCTCGGGCACACCCCCTTTGGCTGAAGGAGATTTACCTGAGGCAGCACAAGCGACTCCCACCTGGGGACAAAATACTGCAGGGAGGCCACATCTATTAACATTGAGGTGGTAAAGTGGAAAAGTGCCTATTCCTGACGCATCCCCCCAAACTATACCCACAACTAGTGCAAATCATTCCCAGAGCACACGGATTTGCATATTGTGTTGTCATTCAAGCAGTCGGCATGCAACAGCTGGAAGCCTCCTTGGCAACGCAAGTGAGTGTGGGTCCTGCAGCGACCTCTACTGGTTGTATATGCAAAGCACACTACAAGGCACAAGCAAAGTAAAAACAAGGAAGCATATGTAGCCAGCACACAGCAGTAGAGATCAGAGCAGAACACAGAGTGTAAACTAATGGCGCAGCTTAAGGGGCGCATGGGCAGGGCTAAGAGTGATGAAAGGATGGAAGGAAGGAAAGCAAGCCTAATGGAGGTACTAGGTACAAAGGGCTGACTTTTACCAGAGCTGATCAGGGGAAAGCGCGAACGCAGTACCCCACTACCACAAATTATGCAGTCGAGTTTCCCGCATTTGGGGAAATCGCAGGGGTCAACACACCCAGAGTGCAATGGATGAGCCTCACCCTGGGAGAACCACCTTCGTGATCATGGTATCTCCCCTGCCAGGTAAGTATGAGTTGGACTAGGGCTCAGGAGGGCCGCAGCTCGGGCACACCCCCTTTGGCTGAAGGAGATTTACCTGAGGCAGCACAAGCGACTCCCACCTGGGGACAAAATACCGCAGGGAGGCCACATCTATTAACATTGAGGTGGTAAAGTGGAAAAGTGCCTATTCCTGACGCATCCCCCCAAACTATACCCACAACTAGTGCAAATCATTCCCAGAGCACACGGATTTGCATATTGTGTTGTCATTCAAGCAGTCGGCATGCAACAGCTGGAGGCCTCCTTGGCAACGCAAGTGAGTGTGGGTCCTGCAGCGACCTCTACTGGTTGTATATGCAAAGCACACTACAAGGCACAAGCAAAGTAAAAACAAGGAAGCATATGTAGCCAGCACACAGCAGTAGAGATCAGAGCAGAACACAGAGTGTAAACTAATGGCGCAGCTTAAGGGGCGCATGGGCAGGGCTAAGAGTGATGAAAGGATGGAAGGAAGGAAAGCAAGCCTAATGGAGGTACTAGGTACAAAGGGCTGACTTTTACCAGAGCTGATCAGGGGAAAGCGCGAACGCAGTACCCCACTACCACAAATTATGCAGTCGAGTTTCCCGCATTTGGGAAAATCGCAGGGGTCAACACACCCAGAGTGCAATGGATGAGCCTCACCCTGGGAGAACCACCTTCGTGATCATGGTATCTCCCCTGCCAGGTAAGTATGAGTTGGACTAGGGCTCAGGAGGGCCGCAGCTCGGGCACACCCCCTTTGGCTGAAGGAGATTTACCTGAGGCAGCACAAGCGACTCCCACCTGGGGACAAAATACCGCAGGGAGGCCACATCTATTAACATTGAGGTGGTAAAGTGGAAAAGTGCCTATTCCTGACGCATCCCCCCAAACTATACCCACAACTAGTGCAAATCATTCCCAGAGCACACGGATTTGCATATTGTGTTGTCATTCAAGCAGTCGGCATGCAACAGCTGGAGGCCTCCTTGGCAACGCAAGTGAGTGTGGGTCCTGCAGCGACCTCTACTGGTTGTATATGCAAAGCACACTACAAGGCACAAGCAAAGTAAAAACAAGGAAGCATATGCAGCCAGCACACAGCAGTAGAGATCAGAGCAGAACACAGAGTGTAAGCTAATGGCGCAGCTTAAGGGGCGTGTGGGCAGGGCTAAGAGTGATGAAAGGATGGAAGGAAAGCAAGCCTAATGGAGGTACTAGGTACAAAGGGCTGACTTTTACCAGAGCTGATCAGGGGAAAGCGCGAACGCAGTCCCCCACTACCACAAATTATGCAGTCGAGTTTCCCGCATTTGGGGAAATCGCAGGGGTCAACACACCCAGAGTGCAATGGATGAGCCTCGCCCTGGGAGAACCACCTTCGTGATCATGGTATCTCCCCTGCCAGGTAAGTATGAGTTGGACTAGGGCTCAGGAGGGCCGCAGCTCGGGCACACCCCCTTTGGCTGAAGTACATTTACCTGAGGCAGCACAAGCGACTCCCAGCTGGGGACAAAATACCGCAGGGAGGCCACATCTATTAACATTGAGGTGGTAAAGTGGAAAAGTGCCTATTCCTGACGCATCCCCCCAAACTATACCCACAACTAGTGCAAATCATTCCCAGAGCACACAGATTTGCATATTGTGTTGTCATTCAAGCAGTCGGCATGCAACAGCTGGAGGCCTCCTTGGCAACGTAAGTGAGTGTGGGTCCTGCAGCGACCTCTACTGGTTGTATATGCAAAGCACCCTACAAGGCACAAGCAAAGTAAAAACAAGGAAGCATATGCAGCCAGCACACAGCAGTAGAGATCAGAGCAGAACACAGAGTGTAAGCTAATGGCGCAGCTTAAGGGGCGCATGGGCAGGGCTAAAGCTGCCCATACACGCTGCTTTGTGGGCGTGCTGTACTAGCACAGATCACATTGCATTGCATTGCATGTTCATCCGTTGTGCATGCAATTTGATGCAATTTGATGAAAACTAAGTACAAAAAGTATGTGCTTGCACATACTTTTTGTACTTAGGTTTCATCAAATTGCATCAAATTGCATGCACAACGGATAAACATGCAATGCAATGCAATGTGATCTGTGCTAGTACAGCACGGAAAGCACGCCCTCATAGCAGCGTGTATGGGCTGCTTAAGAGTGATGAAAGGATGGAAGGAAGGAAAGCAAGCAAGCCAGCCTAATGGAGGTACTAGGTACAAAGGGCTGACTTTTACCAGAGCTGATCAGGGGAAAGCGCGAACGCAGTCCCCCACTACCACAAATTATGCAGTCGAGTTTCCCGCATTTGGGGAAATCGCAGGGGTCAACACACCCGGAGTGCAATGGATGAGCCTCGCCCTGGGAGAACCACCTTCGTGATCATGGTATCTCCCCTGCCAGGTAAGTATGAGTTGGACTAGGGCTCAGGAGGGCCACAGCTCGGGCACACCCCTTTTGGCTGAAGGACATTTACCTGAGGCAGCACAAGCGACTCCCACCTGGGGACAAAATACCGCAGGGAGGCCACATCTATTAACATTGAGGTGGTAAAGTGGAAAAGTGCCTATTCCTGACGCATCCCCCCAAACTAGTGCAAATCATTCCCAGAGCACACGGATTTGCATATTGTGTTGTCATTCAAGCAGTCGGCATGCAACAGCTGGAGGCCTCCTTGGCAACGCAAGTGAGTGTGGGTCCTGCAGCGACCTCTACTGGTTGTATATGCAAAGCACACTACAAGGCACAAGCAAAGTAAAAACAAGGAAGCATATGCAGCCAGCACACAGCAGTAGAGATCAGAGCAGAACACAGAGTGTAAGCTAATGGCGCAGCTTAAGGGGCGCGTGGGCAGGGCTAAGAGTGATGAAAGGATGGAAGGAAGGAAAGCAAGCCTAATGGAGGTACTAGGTACAAAGGGCTGACTTTTACCAGAGCTGATCAGGGGAAAGCGCGAACGCAGTCCCCCACTACCACAAATTATGCAGTCGAGTTTCCCGCATTTGGGGAAATCGCAGGGGTCAACACACCCGGAGTGCAATAGATAAGCCTCACCCTGGGAGAACCACCTTTGTGATCATGGTATCTCCCCTGCCAGGTAAGTATGAGTTGGACTAGGGCTCAGGAGGGCCGCAGCTCGGGCACACCCCCTTTGGCTGAAGGAGATTTACCTGAGGCAGCACAAGTGACTCCCACCTGGGGACAAAATACCGCAGGGAGGCGGAGGCCACATCTATTAACATTGAGGTGGTAAAGTGGAAAAGTGCCTATTCCTGACGCATCCCCCCAAACTATACCCACAACTAGTGCAAATCATTCCCAGAGCACACGGATTTGCATATTGTGTTGTCATTCAAGCAGTCGGCATGCAACAGCTGGAGTCCTCCTTGGCAACGCAAGTGAGTGTGGGTCCTGCAGCGACCTCTACTGGTTGTATATGCAAAGCACACTACAAGGCACAAGCAAAGTAAAAACAAGGAAGCATAGGCAGCCAGCACACAGCAGTAGAGATCAGAGCAGAACACAGAGTGTAAGCTAATGGCGCAGCTTAAGGGGCGCATGGGCAGGGCTAAGAGTGATGAAAGGATGGAAGGAAAGCAAGCCTAATGGAGGTACTAGGTACAAAGGGCTGACTTTTACCAGAGCTGATCAGGGGAAAGCGCGAACGCAGTCCCCCACTACCACAAATTATGCAGTTGAGTTTCCCCGCATTTGGGGAAATCGCAGGGGTCAACACACCCGGAGTGCAATGGATGAGCCTCGCCCTGGGAGAACCACCTTCGTGATCATGGTATCTCCCCTGCCAGGTAAGTATGAGTTGGACTAGGGCTCAGGAGGGCCGCAGCTCGGGCACACCCCCTTTGGCTGAAGGACATTTACCTGAGGCAGCACAAGCGACTCCCAGCTGGGGACAAAATACCGCAGGGAGGCCACATCTATTAACATTGAGGTGGTAAAGTGGAAAAGTGCCTATTCCTGACGCATCCCCCCAAACTATACCCACAACTAGTGCAAATCATTCCCAGAGCACACGGATTTGCATATTGTGTTGTCATTCAAGCAGTCGGCATGCAACAGCTGGAGGCCTCCTTGGCAACGCAAGTGAGTGTGGGTCCTGCAGCGACCTCTACTGGTTGTATATGCAAAGCACACTACAAGGCACAAGCAAAGTAAAAACAAGGAAGCATATGCAGCCAGCACACAGCAGTAGAGATCAGAGCAGAACACAGAGTGTAAGCTAATGGCGCAGCTTAAGGGGCGCATGGGCAGGGCTAAGAGTGATGAAAGGATGGAAGGAAGGAAAGCAAGCCTAATGGAGGTACTAGGTACAAAGGGCTGACTTTTACCAGAGCTGATCAGGGGAAAGCGCGAACGCAGTCCCCCACTACCACAAATTATGCAGTCGAGTTTCCCGCATTTGGGGAAATCGCAGGGGTCAACACACCCGGAGTGCAATGGATGAGCCTCGCCCTGGGAGAACCACCTTTGTGATCATGGTATCTCCCCTGCCAGGTAAGTATGAGTTGGACTAGGGCTCAGGAGGGCCGCAGCTCGGGCACACACCCTTTGGCTGAAGGAGATTTACCTGAGGCAGCACAAGCGACTCCCACCTGGGGACAAAATACCGCAGGGAGGCCACATCTATTAACATTGAGGTGGTAAAGTGCCTATTCCTGACGCATCCCCCCAAACTATACCCACAACTAGTGCAAATCATTCCCAGAGCACACGGATTTGCATATTGTGTTGTCATTCAAGCAGTCGGCATGCAACAGCTGGAGGCCTCCTTGGCAACGCAAGTGAGTGTGGGTCCTGCAGCGACCTCTACTGGTTGTATATGCAAAGCACACTACAAGGCACAAGCAAAGTAAAAACAAGGAAGCATATGCAGCCAGCACACAGCAGTAGAGATCAGAGCAGAACACAGAGTGTAAGCTAATGGCGCAGCTTAAGGGGCGCGTGGGCAGGGCAAAGAGTGATGAAAGGAAGGAAAGCAAGCCTAATGGAGATACTAAGTACAAAGGGCTGACTTTTACCAGAGCTGATCAGGAGAAAGCGCGAACGCAGTCCGCCACTACCACAAATTATGCAGTCGAGTTTCCCGCATTTGGGGAAATCGCAGGGGTCAACACACCCGGAGTGCAATGGATGAGCCTCGCCCTGGGAGAACCACCTTCGTGATCATGGTATCTCCCCTGCCAGGTAAGTATGAGTTGGACTAGGGCTCAGGAGGGCCGCAGCTCGGGCACACCCCCTTTGGCTGAAGGAGATTTACCTGAGGCAGCACAAGCGACTCCCACCTGGGGACAAAATACCGCAGGGAGGCCACATCTATTAACATTGAGGTGGTAAAGTGGAAAGGTGCCTATTCCTGACGCATCCCCCCAAACTATACCCACAACTAGTGCAAATCATTCCCAGAGCACACGGATTTGCATATTGTGTTGCCATTCAAGCAGTCGGCATGCAACAGCTGGAGGCCTCCTTGGCAACGCAAGTGAGTGTGGGTCCTGCAGCGACCTCTACTGGTTGTATATGCAAAGCACACTACAAGGCACAAGCAAAGTAAAAACAAGGAAGCATATGCAGCCAGCACACAGCAGTAGAGATCAGAGCAGAACACAGAGTGTAAGCTAATGGCGCAGCTTAAGGGGCGCGTGGGCAGGGCTAAGAGTGATGAAAGGATGGAAGGAAGGAAAGCAAGCCTAATGGAGGTACTAGGTACAAAGCGCTGACTTTTACCAGAGCTGATCAGGGGAAAGCGCGAACGCAGTCCCCCACTACCACAAATTATGCAGTCGAGTTTCCCGCATTTGGGGAAATCGCAGGGGTCAACACACCCGGAGTGCAATGGATGAGCCTCGCCCTGGGTGAACCACCTTCGTGATCATGGTATCTCCCCTGCCAGGTAAGTATGAGTTGGACTAGGGCTCAGGAGGGCCGCAGCTCGGGCACACCCCCTTTGGCTGAAGGACATTTACCTGAGGCAGCAAAAGCGACTCCCACCTGGGGACAAAATACCGCAGGGAGGCCACATCTATTAACATTGAGGTGGTAAAGTGGAAAAGTGCCTATTCCTGACGCATCCCCCCAAACTAGTGCAAATCATTCCCAGAGCACACGGATTTGCATATTGTGTTGTCATTCAAGCAGTCGGCATGCAACAGCTGGAGGCCTCCTTGGCAACGCAAGTGAGTGTGGGTCCTGCAGCGACCTCTACTGGTTGTATATGCAAAGCACACTACAAGGCACAAGCAAAGTAAAAACAAGGAAGCATATGCAGCCAGCACACAGCAGTAGAGATCAGAGCAGAACACAGAGTGTAAGCTAATGGCGCAGCTTAAGGGGCGCATGGGCAGGGCTTAGAGTGATGAAAGGATGGAAGGAAGGAAAGCAAGCCTAATGGAGGTACTAGGTACAAAGGGCTGACTTTTACCAGAGCTGATCAGGGGAAAGCACGAACGCAGTCCCCCACTACCACAAATTATGCAGTCGAGTTTCCCGCATTTGGGGAAATCGCAGGGGTCAACACACCCGGAGTGCAATGGATGAGCCTCGCCCTGGGAGAACCACCTTCGTGATCATGGTATCTCCCCTGCCAGGTAAGTATGAGTTGGACTAGGGCTCAGGAGGGCCGCAGCTCGGGCACACCCCCTTTGGCTGAAGGACATTTACCTGAGGCAGCACAAGCGACTCCCAGCTGGGGACAAAATACCGCAGGGAGGCCACATCTATTAACATTGAGGTGGTAAAGTGGAAAAGTGCCTATTCCTGACGCATCCCCCCAAACTATACCCACAACTAGTGCAAATCATTCCCAGAGCACACGGATTTGCATATTGTGTTGTCATTCAAGCAGTCGGCATGCAACAGCTGGAGGCCTCCTTGGCAACGCAAGTGAGTGTGGGTCCTGCAGCGACCTCTACTGGTTGTATATGCAAAGCACACTACAAGGCACAAGCAAAGTAAAAACAAGGAAGCATATGCAGCCAGCACACAGCAGTAGAGATCAGAGCAGAACACAGAGTGTAAGCTAATGGCACAGCTTAAGGGGCGCATGGGCAGGGCTAAGAGTGATGAAAGGATGGAAGGAAGGAAAGCAAGCCTAATGGAGGTACTAGGTACAAAGGGCTGACTTTTACCAGAGCTGATCAGGGGAAAGCGCAAACGCAGTCCCCCACTACCACAAATTATGCAGTCGAGTTTCCTGCATTTGGGGAAATCGCAGGGGTCAACACACCCGGAGTGCAATGGATGAGCCTCGCCCTGGGAGAACCACCTTCGTGATCATGGTATCTCCCCTGCCAGGTAAGTATGAGTTGGACTAGGGCTCAGGAGGGCCGCAGCTCGGGCACACCCCCTTTGGCTGAAGGACATTTACCTGAGGCAGCACAAGCGACTCCCAGCTGGGGACAAAATACCGCAGGGAGGCCACATCTATTAACATTGAGGTGGTAAAGTGGAAAAGTGCCTATTCCTGACGCATCCCCCCAAACTATACCCACAACTAGTGCAAATCATTCCCAGAGCACACGGATTTGCATATTGTGTTGTCATTCAAGCAGTCGGCATGCAACAGCTGGAGGCCTCCTTGGCAACGCAAGTGAGTGTGGGTCCTGCAGCGACCTCTACTGGTTGTATATGCAAAGCACACTACAAGGCACAAGCAAAGTAAAAACAAGGAAGCATATGCAGCCAGCACACAGCAGTAGAGATCAGAGCAGAACACAGAGTGTAAGCTAATGGCGCAGCTTAAGGGGCGCATGGGCAGGGCTAAGAGTGATGAAAGGATGGAAGGAAGGAAAGCAAGCCTAATGGAGGTACTAGGTACAAAGGGCTGACTTTTACCAGAGCTGATCAGGGGAAAGCGCGAACGCAGTCCCCCACTACCACAAATTATGCAGTCGAGTTTCCCGCATTTGAGGAAATCGCAGGGGTCAACTCACCCGGAGTGCAATGGATGAGCCTCGTCCTGGGAGAACCACCTTCGTGATCATGGTATCTCCCCTGCCAGGTAAGTATGAGTTGGACTAGGGCTCAGGAGGGCCGCAGCTCGGGCACACCCCCTTTGGCTGAAGGAGATTTACCTGAGGCAGCACAAGCGACTCCCACCTGGGGACAAAATACCGCAGGGAGGCCACATCTATTAACATTGAGGTGGTAAAGTGGAAAAGTGCCTATTCCTGACGCATCCCCCCAAACTATACCCACAACTAGTGCAAATCATTCCCAGAGCACACGGATTTGCATATTGTGTTGTCATTCAAGCAGTCGGCATGCAACAGCTGGAGGCCTCCTTGGCAACGTAAGTGAGTGTGGGTCCTGCAGCGACCTCTACTGGTTGTATATGCAAAGCACACTACAAGGCACAAGCAAAGTAAAAACAAGGAAGCATATGCAGCCAGCACACAGCAGTAGAGATCAGAGCAGAACACAGAGTGTAAGCTAATGGCGCAGCTTAAGGGGCGCGTGGGCAGGGCTAAGAGTGATGAAAGGATGGAAGGAAGGAAAGCAAGCCTAATGGAGGTACTAGGTACAAAGGGCTGACTTTTACCAGAGCTGATCAGGGGAAAGCGCGAACGCAGTCCCCCACTACCACAAATTATGCAGTTGAGTTTCCCGCATTTGGGGAAATCGCAGGGGTCAACACACCCGGAGTGCAATGGATGAGCCTCGCCCTGGGAGAACCACCTTCGTGATCATGGTATCTCCCCTGCCAGGTAAGTATGAGTTGGACTAGGGCTCAGGAGTGCCTCAGCTCGGGCACACCCCCTTTGGCTGAAGTACATTTACCTGAGGCAGCACAAGCGACTCCCAGCTGGGGACAAAATACCGCAGGGAGGCCACATCTATTAACATTGAGGTGGTAAAGTGGAAAAGTGCCTATTCCTGACGCATCCCCCCAAACTATACCCACAACTAGTGCAAATCATTCCCAGAGCACACGGATTTGCATATTGTGTTGTCATTCAAGCAGTCGGCATGCAACAGCTGGAGGCCTCCTTGGCAACGTAAGTGAGTGTGGGTCCTGCAGCGACCTCTACTGGTTGTATATGCAAAGCACACTACAAGGCACAAGCAAAGTAAAAACAAGGAAGCATATGCAGCCAGCACACAGCAGTAGAGATCAGAGCAGAACACAGAGTGTAAGCTAATGGCGCAGCTTAAGGGGCGCATGGGCAGGGCTAAGAGTGATGAAAGGATGGAAGGAAGGAAAGCAAGCAAGCCAGCCTAATGGAGGTACTAGGTACAAAGGGCTGACTTTTACCAGAGCTGATCAGGGGAAAGCGCGAACACAGTCCCCCACTACCACAAATTATGCAGTCGAGTTTCCCGCATTTGGGGAAATCGCAGGGGTCAACACACCCGGAGTGCAATGGATGAGCCTCGCCCTGGGAGAACCACCTTCGTGATCATGGTATCTCCCCTGCCAGGTAAGTATGAGTTGGACTAGGGCTCAGGAGGGCCGCAGCTCGGGCACACCCCTTTTGGCTGAAGGACATTTACCTGAGGCAGCACAAGCGACTCCCACCTGGGGACAAAATACCGCAGGGAGGCCACATCTATTAACATTGAGGTGGTAAAGTGGAAAAGTGCCTATTCCTGACGCATCCCCCCAAACTAGTGCAAATCATTCCCAGAGCACACGGATTTGCATATTGTGTTGTCATTCAAGCAGTCGGCATGCAACAGCTGGAGGCCTCCTTGGCAACGCAAGTGAGTGTGGGTCCTGCAGCGACCTCTACTGGTTGTATATGCAAAGCACACTACAAGGCACAAGCAAAGTAAAAACAAGGAAGCATATGCAGCCAGCACACAGCAGTAGAGATCAGAGCAGAACACAGAGTGTAAGCTAATGGCGCAGCTTAAGGGGCGCATGGGCAGGGCTAAGAGTGATGAAAGGATGGAAGGAAGGAAAGCAAGCCTAATGGAGGTACTAGGTACAAAGGGCTGACTTTTACCAGAGCTGATCAGGGGAAAGCGCGAACGCAGTCCCCCACTACCACAAATTATGCAGTTGAGTTTCCCCGCATTTGGGGAAATCGCAGGGGTCAACACACCCGGAGTGCAATGGATGAGCCTCGCCCTGGGAGAACCACCTTCGTGATCATGGTATCTCCCCTGCCAGGTAAGTATGAGTTGGACTAGGGCTCAGGAGGGCCGCAGCTCGGGCACACCCCCTTTGGCTGAAGGACATTTACCTGAGGCAGCACAAGCGACTCCCAGCTGGGGACAAAATACCGCAGGGAGGCCACATCTATTAACATTGAGGTGGTAAAGTGGAAAAGTGCCTATTCCTGACGCATCCCCCCAAACTATACCCACAACTAGTGCAAATCATTCCCAGAGCACACGGATTTGCATATTGTGTTGTCATTCAAGCAGTCGGCATGCAACAGCTGGAGGCCTCCTTGGCAACGCAAGTGAGTGTGGGTCCTGCAGCGACCTCTACTGGTTGTATATGCAAAGCACACTACAAGGCACAAGCAAAGTAAAAACAAGGAAGCATATGCAGCCAGCACACAGCAGTAGAGATCAGAGCAGAACACAGAGTGTAAGCTAATGGCGCAGCTTAAGGGGCGCGTGGGCAGGGCTAAGAGTGATGAAAGGATGGAAGGAAGGAAAGCAAGCCTAATGGAGGTACTAGGTACAAAGGGCTGACTTTTACCAGAGCTGATCAGGGGAAAGCGCGAACGCAGTACCCCACTACCACAAATTATGCAGTCGGGTTTCCCGCATTTGGGGAAATCGCAGGGGTCAACACACCCGGAGTGCAATGGATGAGCCTCGCCCTGGGAGAACCACCTTCGTGATCATGGTATCTCCCCTGCCAGGTAAGTATGAGTTGGACTAGGGCTCAGGAGGGCCGCAGCTCGGGCACACCCCTTTTGGCTGAAGGACATTTACCTGAGGCAGCACAAGCGACTCCCACCTGGGGACAAAATACCGCAGGGAGGCCACATCTATTAACATTGAGGTGGTAAAGTGGAAAAGTGCCTATTCCTGACGCATCCCCCCAAACTATACCCACAACTAGTGCAAATCATTCCCAGAGCACACGGATTTGCATATTGTGTTGTCATTCAAGCAGTCGGCATGCAACAGCTGGAGGCCTCCTTGGCAACGCAAGTGAGTGTGGGTCCTGCAGCGACCTCTACTGGTTGTATATGCAAAGCACACTACAAGGCACAAGCAAAGTAAAAACAAGGAAGCATATGCAGCCAGCACACAGCAGTAGAGATCAGAGCAGAACACAGAGTGTAAGCTAATGGCGCAGCTTAAGGGGCGCATGGGCAGGGCTAAGAGTGATGAAAGGATGGAAGGAAGGAAAGCAAGCCTAATGGAGGTACTAGGTACAAAGGGCTGACTTTTACCAGAGCTGATCAGGGGAAAGCGCGAACGCAGTCCCCCACTACCACAAATTATGCAGTCGAGTTTCCCGCATTTGGGGAAATCGCAGGGGTCAACACACCCGGAGTGCAATGGATGAGCCTCGCCCTGGGAGAACCACCTTCGTGATCATGGTATCTCCCCTGCCAGGTAAGTATGAGTTGGACTAGGGCTCAGGAGGGCCGCAGCTCGGGCACACCCCCTTTGGCTGAAGGACATTTACCTGAGGCAGCACAAGCGACTCCCAGCTGGGGACAAAATACCGCAGGGAGGCCACATCTATTAACATTGAGGTGGTAAAGTGGAAAAGTGCCTATTCCTGACGCATCCCCCCAAACTATACCCACAACTAGTGCAAATCATTCCCAGAGCACACGGATTTGCATATTGTGTTGTCATTCAAGCAGTCGGCATGCAACAGCTGGAGGCCTCCTTGGCAACGCAAGTGAGTGTGGGTCCTGCAGCGACCTCTACTGGTTGTATATGCAAAGCACACTACAAGGCACAAGCAAAGTAAAAACAAGGAAGCATATGCAGCCAGCACACAGCAGTAGAGATCAGAGCAGAACACAGAGTGTAAGCTAATGGCGCAGCTTAAGGGGCGCGTGGGCAGGGCTAAGAGTGATGAAAGGAAGGAAAGCAAGCCTAATGGAGGTACTAAGTACAAAGGGCTGACTTTTACCAGAGCTGATCAGGGGAAAGCGCGAACGCAGTCTGCCACTACCACAAATTATGCAGTCGAGTTTCCCGCATTTGGGGAAATCGCAGGGGTCAACACACCCGGAGTGCAATGGATGAGCCTCGCCCTGGGAGAACCACCTTCGTGGTCATGGTATCTCCCCTGCCAGGTAAGTATGAGTTGGACTAGGGCTCAGGAGGGCCGCAGCTCGGGCACACCCCCTTTGGCTGAAGGAGATTTACCTGAGGCAGCACAAGCGACTCCCACCTGGGGACAAAATACCGCAGGGAGGCCACATCTATTAACATTGAGGTGGTAAAGTGCCTATTCCTGACGCATCCCCCCAAACTATACCCACAACTAGTGCAAATCATTCCCAGAGCACACGGATTTGCATATTGTGTTGTCATTCAAGCAGTCGGCATGCAACAGCTGGAGGCCTCCTTGGCAACGCAAGTGAGTGTGGGTCCTGCAGCGACCTCTACTGGTTGTATATGCAAAGCACACTACAAGGCACAAGCAAAGTAAAAACAAGGAAGCATATGCAGCCAGAACACAGAGTGTAAGCTAATGGCGCAGCTTAAGGGGCGCATGGGCAGGGCTAAGAGTGATGAAAGGATGGAAGGAAGGAAAGCAAGCCTAATGGAGGTACTAGGTACAAAGCGCTGACTTTTACCAGAGCTGATCAGGGGAAAGCGCGAACGCAGTCCCCCACTACCACAAAATATGCAGTCGAGTTTCCCGCATTTGGGGAAATCGCAGGGGTCAACACACCCGGAGTGCAATGGATGAGCCTCGCCCTGGGTGAACCACCTTCGTGATCATGGTATCTCCCCTGCCAGGTAAGTATGAGTTGGACTAGGGCTCAGGAGGGCCGCAGCTCGGGCACACCCCCTTTGGCTGAAGGACATTTACCTGAGGCAGCACAAGCGACTCCCACCTGGGGACAAAATACCGCAGGGAGGCCACATCTATTAACATTGAGGTGGTAAAGTGGAAAAGTGCCTATTCCTGACGCATCCCCCCAAACTAGTGCAAATCATTCCCAGAGCACACGGATTTGCATATTGTGTTGTCATTCAAGCAGTCGGCATGCAACAGCTGGAGGCCTCCTTGGCAACGCAAGTGAGTGTGGGTCCTGCAGCGACCTCTACTGGTTGTATATGCAAAGCACACTACAAGGCACAAGCAAAGTAAAAACAAGGAAGCATATGCAGCCAGCACACAGCAGTAGAGATCAGAGCAGAACACAGAGTGTAAGCTAATGGCGCAGCTTAAGGGGCGCATGGGCAGGGCTTAGAGTGATGAAAGGATGGAAGGAAGGAAAGCAAGCCTAATGGAGGTACTAGGTACAAAGGGCTGACTTTTACCAGAGCTGATCAGGGGAAAGCGCGAACGCAGTCCCCCACTACCACAAATTATGCAGTCGAGTTTCCCGCATTTGGGGAAATCGCAGGGGTCAACACACCCGGAGTGCAATGGATGAGCGTCGCCCTGGGAGAACCACCTTCGTGATCATGGTATCTCCCCTGCCAGGTAAGTATGAGTTGGACTAGGGCTCAGGAGGGCCGCAGCTCGGGCACACCCCCTTTGGCTGAAGGACATTTATCTGAGGCAGCACAAGCGACTCCCAGCTGGGGACAAAATACCGCAGGGAGGCCACATCTATTAACATTGAGGTGGTAAAGTGGAAAAGTGCCTATTCCTGACGCATCCCCCCAAACTATACCCACAACTAGTGCAAATCATTCCCAGAGCACACGGATTTGCATATTGTGTTGTCATTCAAGCAGTCGGCATGCAACAGCTGGAGGCCTCCTTGGCAACGCAAGTGAGTGTGGGTCCTGCAGCGACCTCTACTGGTTGTATATGCAAAGCACACTACAAGGCACAAGCAAAGTAAAAACAAGGAAGCATATGCAGCCAGCACACAGCAGTAGAGATCAGAGCAGAACACAGAGTGTAAGCTAATGGCGCAGCTTAAGGGGCGCATGGGCAGCGCTAAGAGTGATGAAAGAATGGAAGGAAGGAAAGCAAGCCTAATGGAGGTACTAGGTACAAAGGGCTGACTTTTACCAGAGCTGATCAGGGGAAAGCGCGAACGCAGTCCCCCACTACCACAAATTATGCAGTTGAGTTTCCCCGCATTTGGGGAAATCGCAGGGGTCAACACACCCGGAGTGCAATGGATGAGCCTCGCCCTGGGAGAACCACCTTCGTGATCATGGTATCTCCCCTGCCAGGTAAGTATGAGTTGGACTAGGGCTCAGGAGGGCCGCAGCTCGGGCACACCCCCTTTGGCTGAAGGACATTTACCTGAGGCAGCACAAGCGACTCCCAGCTGGGGACAAAATACCGCAGGGAGGCCACATCTATTAACATTGAGGTGGTAAAGTGGAAAAGTGCCTATTCCTGACGCATCCCCCCAAACTATACCCACAACTAGTGCAAATCATTCCCAGAGCACACGGATTTGCATATTGTGTTGTCATTCAAGCAGTCGGCATGCAACAGCTGGAGGCCTCCTTGGCAACGCAAGTGAGTGTGGGTCCTGCAGCGACCTCTACTGGTTGTATATGCAAAGCACACTACAAGGCACAAGCAAAGTAAAAACAAGGAAGCATATGCAGCCAGCACACAGCAGTAGAGATCAGAGCAGAACACAGAGTGTAAGCTAATGGCGCAGCTTAAGGGGCGCATGGGCAGGGCTAAGAGTGATGAAAGGATGGAAAGCAAGCCTAATGGAGGTACTAGGTACAAAGGGCTGACTTTTACCAGAGCTGATCAGGGGAAAGCGCGAACGCAGTCCCCCACTACCACAAATTATGCAGTCGAGTTTCCCGCATTTGGGGAAATCGCAGGGGTCAACACACCCGGAGTGCAATGGATGAGCCTCGCCCTGGGAGAACCACCTTCGTGATCATGGTATCTCCCCTGCCAGGTAAGTATGAGTTGGACTAGGGCTCAGGAGGGCCGCAGCTCGGGCACACCCCCTTTGGCTGAAGGAGATTTACCTGAGGCAGCACAAGCGACTCCCACCTGGGGACAAAATACCGCAGGGAGGCCACATCTATTAACATTGAGGTGGTAAAGTGGAAAAGTGCCTATTCCTGACGCATCCCCCCAAACTATACCCACAACTAGTGCAAATCATTCCCAGAGCACACGGATTTGCATATTGTGTTGTCATTCAAGCAGTCGGCATGCAACAGCTGGAGGCCTCCTTGGCAACGCAAGTGAGTGTGGGTCCTGCAGCGACCTCTACTGGTTGTATATGCAAAGCACACTACAAGGCACAAGCAAAGTAAAAACAAGGAAGCATATGCAGCCAGCACACAGCAGTAGAGATCAGAGCAGAACACAGAGTGTAAGCTAATGGCGCAGCTTAAGGGGCGCATGGGCAGGGCTAAGAGTGATGAAAGGATGGAAGGAAGGAAAGCAAGCCTAATGGAGGTACTAGGTACAAAGGGCTGACTTTTACCAGAGCTGATCAGGGGAAAGCGCGAACGCAGTCCCCCACTACCACAAATTATGCAGTCGAGTTTCCCGCATTTGGGGAAATCGCAGGGGTCAACACACCCGGAGTGCAATAGATGAGCCTCGACCTGGGAGAACCACCTTCGTGATCATGGTATCTCCCCTGCCAGGTAAGTATGAGTTGGACTAGGGCTCAGGAGGGCCGCAGCTCGGGCACACCCCCTTTGGCTGAAGGAGATTTACCTGAGGCAGCACAAGCGACTCCCACCTGGGGACAAAATACCGCAGGGAGGCCACATCTATTAACATTGAGGTGGTAAAGTGGAAAAGTGCCTATTCCTGACGCATCCCCCCAAACTATACCCACAACTAGTGCAAATCATTGCCAGAGCACACGGATTTGCATATTGTGTTGTCATTCAAGCAGTCGGCATGCAACAGCTGGAGGCCTCCTTGGCAACGCAAGTGAGTGTGGGTCCTGCAGCGACCTCTACTGGTTGTATATGCAAAGCACACTACAAGGCACAAGCAAAGTAAAAACAAGGAAGCATATGCAGCCAGCACACAGCAGTAGAGATCAGAGCAGAACACAGAGTGTAAGCTAATGGCGCAGCTTAAGGGGCGCGTGGGCAGGGCTAAGAGTGATGAAATGATGGAAGGAAGGAAAGCAAGCCTAATGGAGGTACTAGGTACAAAGGGCTGACTTTTACCAGAGCTGATCAGGGGAAAGCAGGAAAGCGGGAAAGCGCGAACGCAGTCCCCCACTACCACAAATTATGCAGTCGAGTTTCCCGCATTTGGGGAAATCGCAGGGGTCAACACACCCGGAGTGCAATGGATGAGCCTCGCCCTGGGAGAACCACCTTCGTGATCATGGTATCTCCCCTGCCAGGTAAGTATGAGTTGGACTAGGGCTCAGGAGGGCCGCAGCTCGGGCACACCCCCTTTGGCTGAAGGACATTTACCTGAGGCAGCACAAGCGACTCCCAGCTGGGGACAAAATACCGCAGGGAGGCCACATCTATTAACATTGAGGTGGTAAAGTGGAAAAGTGCCTATTCCTGACGCATCCCCCCAAACTATACCCACAACTAGTGCAAATCATTGCCAGAGCACACGGATTTGCATATTGTGTTGTCATTCAAGCAGTCGGCATGCAACAGCTGGAGGCCTCCTTGGCAACGCAAGTGAGTGTGGGTCCTGCAGCGACCTCTACTGGTTGTATATGCAAAGCACACTACAAGGCACAAGCAAAGTAAAAACAAGGAAGCATATGCAGCCAGCACACAGCAGTAGAGATCAGAGCAGAACACAGAGTGTAAGCTAATGGCGCAGCTTAAGGGGCGCGTGGGCAGGGCTAAGAGTGATGAAATGATGGAAGGAAGGAAAGCAAGCCTAATGGAGGTACTAGGTACAAAGGGCTGACTTTTACCAGAGCTGATCAGGGGAAAGCGGGAAAGCGCGAACGCAGTCCCCCACTACCACAAATTATGCAGTCGAGTTTCCCGCATTTGGGGAAATCGCAGGGGTCAACACACCCGGAGTGCAATGGATGAGCCTCGCCCTGGGAGAACCACCTTCGTGGTCATGGTATCTCCCCTGCCAGGTAAGTATGAGTTGGACTAGGGCTCAGGAGGGCCGCAGCTCAGGCACACCCCCTTTGGCTGAAGGAGATTTACCTGAGGCAGCACAAGCGACTCCCACCTGGGGACAAAATACCGCAGGGAGGCCACATCTATTAACATTGAGGTGGTAAAGTGCCTATTCCTGACGCATCCCCCCAAACTATACCCACAACTAGTGCAAATCATTCCCAGAGCACACGGATTTGCATATTGTGTTGTCATTCAAGCAGTCGGCATGCAACAGCTGGAGGCCTCCTTGGCAACGCAAGTGAGTGTGGGTCCTGCAGCGACCTCTACTGGTTGTATATGCAAAGCACACTACAAGGCACAAGCAAAGTAAAAACAAGGAAGCATATGCAGCCAGCACACAGCAGTAGAGATCAGAGCAGAACACAGAGTGTAAGCTAATGGCGCAGCTTAAGGGGCGCGTGGGCAGGGCTAAGAGTGATGAAAGGAAGGAAAGCAAGCCTAATGGAGGTACTAAGTACAAAGGGCTGACTTTTACCAGAGCTGATCAGTGGAAAGCGCGAACGCAGTCCGCCACTACCACAAATTATGCAGTCGAGTTTCCCGCATTTGGGGAAATCGCAGGGGTCAACACACCCGGAGTGCAATGGATGAGCCTCGCCCTGGGAGAACCACCTTCGTGATCATGGTATCTCCCCTGCCAGGTAAGTATGAGTTGGACTAGGGCTCAGGAGGGCCGCAGCTCGGGCACACCCCCTTTGGCTGAAGGAGATTTACCTGAGGCAGCACAAGCGACTCCCACCTGGGGACAAAATACCGCAGGGAGGCCACATCTATTAACATTGAGGTGGTAAAGTGGAAAGGTGCCTATTCCTGACGCATCCCCCCAAACTATAACCACAACTAGTGCAAATCATTCCCAGAGCACACGGATTTGCATATTGTGTTGCCATTCAAGCAGTCGGCATGCAACAGCTGGAGGCCTCCTTGGCAACGCAAGTGAGTGTGGGTCCTGCAGCCACCTCTAGTGGTTGTATATGCAAAGCACACTACAAGGCACAAGCAAAGTAAAAACAAGGAAGCATATGCAGCCAGCACACAGCAGTAGAGATCAGAGCAGAACACAGAGTGTAAGCTAATGGCGCAGCTTAAGGGGCGCGTGGGCAGGGCTAAGAGTGATGAAAGGATGGAAGGAAGGAAAGCAAGCCTAATGGAGGTACTAGGTACAAAGCGCTGACTTTTACCAGAGCTGATCAGGGGAAAGCGCGAACGCAGTCCCCCACTACCACAAATTATGCAGTCGAGTTTCCCGCATTTGGGGAAATCGCAGGGGTCAACACACCCGGAGTGCAATGGCTGAGCCTCGTCCTGGGTAAACCACCTTCGTGATCATGGTATCTCCCCTGCCAGGTAAGTATGAGTTGGACTAGGGCTCAGGAGGGCCGCAGCTCGGGCACACCCCCTTTGGCTGAAGGACATTTACCTGAGGCAGCACAAGCGACTCCCACCTGGGGACAAAATACCGCAGGGAGGCCACATCTATTAACATTGAGGTGGTAAAGTGGAAAAGTGCCTATTCCTGACGCATCCCCCCAAACTAGTGCAAATCATTCCCAGAGCACACGGATTTGCATATTGTGTTGTCATTCAAGCAGTCGGCATGCAACGGCTGGAGGCCTCCTTGGCAACGCAAGTGAGTGTGGGTCCTGCAGCGACCTCTACTGGTTGTATATGCAAAGCACACTACAAGGCACAAGCAAAGTAAAAACAAGGAAGCATATGCAGCCAGCACACAGCAGTAGAGATCAGAGCAGAACACAGAGTGTAAGCTAATGGCGCAGCTTAAGGGGCGCATGGGCAGGGCTTAGAGTGATGAAAGGATGGAAGGAAGGAAAGCAAGCCTAATGGAGTTACTAGGTACAAAGGGCTGACTTTTACCAGAGCTGATCAGGGGAAAGCGCGAACGCAGTCCCCCACTACCACAAATTATGCAGTCGAGTTTCCCGCATTTGGGGAAATCGCAGGGGTCAACACACCCGGAGTGCAATGGATGAGCCTCGCCCTGGGAGAACCACCTTCGTGATCATGGTATCTCCCCTGCCAGGTAAGTATGAGTTGGACTAGGGCTCAGGAGGGCCGCAGCTCGGGCACACCCCCTTTGGCTGAAGGACATTTACCTGAGGCAGCACAAGCGACTCCCAGCTGGGGACAAAATACCGCAGGGAGGCCACATCTATTAACATTGAGGTGGTAAAGTGGAAAAGTGCCTATTCCTGACGCATCCCCCCAAACTATACCCACAACTAGTGCAAATCATTCCCAGAGCACACGGATTTGCATATTGTGTTGTCATTCAAGCAGTCGGCATGCAACAGCTGGAGGCCTCCTTGGCAACGCAAGTGAGTGTGGGTCCTGCAGCGACCTCTACTGGTTGTATATGCAAAGCACACTACAAGGCACAAGCAAAGTAAAAACAAGGAAGCATATGCAGCCAGCACACAGCAGTAGAGATCAGAGCAGAACACAGAGTGTAAGCTAATGGCGCAGCTTAAGGGGCGCATGGGCAGGGCTAAGAGTGATGAAAGGATGGAAGGAAGGAAAGCAAGCCTAATGGAGGTACTAGGTACAAAGGGCTGACTTTTACCAGAGCTGATCAGGGGAAAGCGCGAACGCAGTCCCCCACTACCACAAATTATGCAGTTGAGTTTCCCCGCATTTGGGGAAATCACAGGGGTCAACACACCCGGAGTGCAATGGATGAGCCTCGCCCTGGGAGAACCACCTTCGTGATCATGGTATCTCCCCTGCCAGGTAAGTATGAGTTGGACTAGGGCTCAGGAGGGCCGCAGCTCGGGCACACCCCCTTTGGCTGAAGGACATTTACCTGAGGCAGCACAAGCGACTCCCAGCTGGGGACAAAATACCGCAGGGAGGCCACATCTATTAACATTGAGGTGGTAAAGTGGAAAAGTGCCTATTCCTGACGCATCCCCCCAAACTATACCCACAACTAGTGCAAATCATTCCCAGAGCACACGGATTTGCATATTGTGTTGTCATTCAAGCAGTCGGCATGCAACAGCTGGAGGCCTCCTTGGCAACGCAAGTGAGTGTGGGTCCTGCAGCGACCTCTACTGGTTGTATATGCAAAGCACACTACAAGGCACAAGCAAAGAAAAAAAAAGGAAGCATATGCAGCCAGCACACAGCAGTAGAGATCAGAGCAGAACACAGAGTGTAAGCTAATGGCGCAGCTTAAGGGGCGCATGGGCAGGGCTTAGAGTGATGAAAGGATGGAAGGAAGGAAAGCAAGCCTAATGGAGGTACTAGGTACAAAGGGCTGACTTTTACCAGAGCTGATCAGGGGAAAGCGCGAACGCAGTCCCCCACTACCACAAATTATGCAGTCGAGTTTCCCGCATTTGGGGAAATCGCAGGGGTCAACACACCCGGAGTGCAATGGATGAGCCTCGCCCTGGGAGAACCACCTTCGTGATCATGGTATCTCCCCTGCCAGGTAAGTATGAGTTGGACTAGGGCTCAGGAGGGCCGCAGCTCGGGCACACCCCCTTTGGCTGAAGGACATTTACCTGAGGCAGCACAAGCGACTCCCAGCTGGGGACAAAATACCGCAGGGAGGCCACATCTATTAACATTGAGGTGGTAAAGTGGAAAAGTGCCTATTCCTGACGCATCCCCCCAAACTATACCCACAACTAGTGCAAATCATTCCCAGAGCACACGGATTTGCATATTGTGTTGTCATTCAAGCAGTCGGCATGCAACAGCTGGAGGCCTCCTTGGCAACGCAAGTGAGTGTGGGTCCTGCAGCGACCTCTACTGGTTGTATATGCAAAGCACACTACAAGGCACAAGCAAAGTAAAAACAAGGAAGCATATGCAGCCAGCACACAGCAGTAGAGATCAGAGCAGAACACAGAGTGTAAGCTAATGGCACAGCTTAAGGGGCGCATGGGCAGGGCTAAGAGTGATGAAAGGATGGAAGGAAGGAAAGCAAGCCTAATGGAGGTACTAGGTACAAAGGGCTGACTTTTACCAGAGCTGATCAGGGGAAAGCGCGAACGCAGTCCCCCACTACCACAAATTATGCAGTCGAGTTTCCTGCATTTGGGGAAATCGCAGGGGTCAACACATCCGGAGTGCAATGGATGAGCCTCGCCCTGGGAGAACCACCTTCGTGATCATGGTATCTCCCCTGCCAGGTAAGTATGAGTTGGACTAGGGCTCAGGAGGGCCGCAGCTCGGGCACACCCCCTTTGGCTGAAGGACATTTACCTGAGGCAGCACAAGCGACTCCCAGCTGGGGACAAAATACCGCAGGGAGGCCACATCTATTAACATTGAGGTGGTAAAGTGGAAAAGTGCCTATTCCTGACGCATCCCCCCAAACTATACCCACAACTAGTGCAAATCATTCCCAGAGCACATGGATTTGCATATTGTGTTGTCATTCAAGCAGTCGGCATGCAACAGCTGGAGGCCTCCTTGGCAACGCAAGTGAGTGTGGGTCCTGCAGCGACCTCTACTGGTTGTATATGCAAAGCACACTACAAGGCACAAGCAAAGTAAAAACAAGGAAGCATATGCAGCCAGCACACAGCAGTAGAGATCAGAGCAGAACACAGAGTGTAAGCTAATGGCGCATGGGCAGGGCTAAGAGTGATGAAAGGATGGAAGGAAGGAAAGCAAGCCTAATGGAGGTACTAGGTACAAAGGGCTGACTTTTACCAGAGCTGATCAGGGGAAAGCGCAAACGCAGTCCCCCACTACCACAAATTATGCAGTCGAGTTTCCCGCATTTGGGGAAATCGCAGGGGTCAACACACCCGGAGTGCAATGGATGAGCCTCACCCTGGGAGAACCACCTTCGTGATCATGGTATCTCCCCTGCCAGGTAAGTATGAGTTGGACTAGGGCTCAGGAGGGCCGCAGCTCGGGCACACCCCCTTTGGCTGAAGGAGATTTACCTGAGGCAGCACAAGCGACTCCCACCTGGGGACAAAATACCGCAGGGAGGCCACATCTATTAACATTGAGGTGGTAAAGTGGAAAAGTGCCTATTCCTGACGCATCCCCCCAAACTATACCCACAACTAGTGCAAATCATTCCCAGAGCACACGGATTTGCATATTGTGTTGTCATTCAAGCAGTCGGCATGCAACAGCTGGAGGCCTCCTTGGCAACGCAAGTGAGTGTGGGTCCTGCAGCGACCTCTACTGGTTGTATATGCAAAGCACACTACAAGGCACAAGCAAAGTAAAAACAAGGAAGCATATGCAGCCAGCACACAGCAGTAGAGATCAGAGCAGAACACAGAGTGTAAGCTAATGGCGCAGCTTAAGGGGCGCGTGGGCAGGGCTAAGAGTGATGAAAGGATGGAAGGAAGGAAAGCAAGCCTAATGGAGGTACTAAGTACAAAGGGCTGACTTTTACCAGAGCTGATCAGGGGAAAGCGCGAACGCAGTCCCCCACTACCACAAATTATGCAGTCGAGTTTCCAGCATTTGGGGAAATCGCAGGGGTCAACACACCCGGAGAGCAATGAATGAGCCTCGCCCTGGGAGAACCACCTTCGTGATCATGGTATCTCCCCTGCCAGGTAAGTATGAGTTGGACTAGGGCTCAGGAGGGCCGCAGCTCGGGCACACCCCCTTTGGCTGAAGGACATTTACCTGAGGCAGCACAAGCGACTCCCACCTGGGGACAAAATACCGCAGGGAGGCCACATCTATTAACATTGAGGTGGAAAAGTGCCTATTCCTGACGCATCCCCCCAAACTATACCCACAACTAGTGCAAATCATTCCCAGAGCACACGGATTTGCATATTGTGTTGTCATTCAAGCAGTCGGCATGCAACAGCTGGAGGCCTCCTTGGCAACGTAAGTGAGTGTGGGTCCTGCAGCGACCTCTACTGGTTGTATATGCAAAGCACACTACAAGGCACAAGCAAAGTAAAAACAAGGAAGCATATGCAGCCAGCACACAGCAGTAGAGATCAGAGCAGAACACAGAGTGTAAGCTAATGGCGCAGCTTAAGGGACGCATGGGCAGGGCTAAGAGTGATGAAAGGATGGAAAGCAAGCCTAATGGAGGTACTAGGTACAAGGCACTGACTTTTACCAGGGCTGATCAGTGGAAAGCGCGAACGCAGTCCCCCACTACCACAAATTATGCAGTCGAGTTTCCCGCATTTGGGGAAATCGCAGGGGTCAACACACCCGGAGTGCAATGGATGAGCCTCGCCCTGGGAGAACCACCTTCGTGATCATGGTATCTCCCCTGCCAGGTAAGTATGAGTTGGACTAGGGCTCAGGAGGGCCGCAGCTCGGGCACACCCCCTTTGGCTGAAGGAGATTTACCTGAGGCAGCACAAGCGACTCCCACCTGGGGACAAAATACCGCAGGGAGGCCACATCTATTAACATTGAGGTAGTAAAGTGCCTATTCCTGACACATCCCCCCAAACTATACCCACAACTAGTGCAAATCATTCCCAGCGCGAACGCAGTCCCCCACTACCACAAATTATGCAGTCAAGTTTCCCGCATTTGGGGAAATCGCAGGGGTCAACACACCCGGAGTGCAATGGATGAGCCTCGCCCTGGGAGAACCACCTTCGTGATCATGGTATCTCCCCTGCCAGGTAAGTATGAGTTGGACTAGGGCTCAGGAGGGCCGCAGCTCGGGCACACCCCCTTTGGCTGAAGGAGATTTACCTGAGGCAGCACAAGCGACTCCCACCTGGGGACAAAATACCGCAGGGAGGCCACATCTATTAACATTGAGGTGGTAAAGTGGAAAGGTGCCTATTCCTGACGCATCCCCTCAAACTATACCCACAACTAGTGCAAATCATTCCCAGAGCACACGGATTTGCATATTGTGTTGCCATTCAAGCAGTCGGCATGCAACAGCTGGAGGCCTCCTTGGCAACGCAAGTGAGTGTGGGTCCTGCAGCGACCTCTACTGGTTGTATATGCAAAGCACACTACAAGGCACAAGCAAAGTAAAAACAAGGAAGCATATGCAGCCAGCACACAGCAGTAGAGATCAGAGCAGAACACAGAGTGTAAGCTAATGGCGCAGCTTAAGGGGCGCGTGGGCAAGGCTAAGAGTGATGAAAGGATGGAAGGAAGGAAGAAAGGAAGGAAGGAAGGAAGGAAGGAAGGAAGGAAGGAAAGCAAGCCTAATGGAGGTACTAGGTACAAAGGGCTGACTTTTACTAGAGCTGATCAGGGGAAAGCGCGAACGCAGTCCCCCACTACCACAAATTATGCAGTCGAGTTTCCCACATTTGGGGAAATCGCAGGAGTCAACACACCCAGAGTGCAATGGATGAGCCTCGCCCTGGGAGAACCACCTTCGTGATCATGGTATCTCCCCTGCCAGGTAAGTATGAGTTGGACTAGGGCTCAGGAGGGCCGCAGCTCGGGCACACCCCCTTTGGCTGAAGGAGATTTACCTGAGGCAGCACAAGCAACTCCCACCTGGGGACAAAATACCGCAGGGAGGCCACATCTATTAACATTGAGGTGGTAAAGTGGAAAAGTGGAAAAGTGCCTATTCCTGACGCATCCCCCCAAACTATACCCACAACTAGTGCAAATCATTCCCAGAGCACACGGATTTGCATATTGTGTTGTCATTCAAGCAGTCGGCATGCAACAGCTGGAGGCCTCCTTGGCAACGCAAGTGAGTGTGGGTCCTGCAGCGACCTCTACTGGTTGTATATGCAAAGCACACTACAAGGCACAAGCAAAGTAAAAACAAGGAAGCATATGCAGCCAGCACACAGCAGTAGAGATCAGAGCAGAACACAGAGTGTAAGCTAATGGCGCAGCTTAAGGGGCGCATGGGCAGTGCTAAGAGTGATGAAAGGATGGAAGGAAGGAAAGCAAGCCTAATGGAGGTACTAGGTACAAAGCGCTGACTTTTACCAGAGCTGATCAGGGGAAAGCGCGAACGCAGTCCCCCACTACCACAAATTATGCAGTTGAGTTTCCCCGCATTTGGGGAAATCGCAGGGGTCAACACACCCGGAGTGCAATGGATGAGCCTCGCCCTGGGAGAACCACCTTCGTGATCATGGTATCTCCCCTGCCAGGTAAGTATGAGTTGGACTAGGGCTCAGGAGGGCCGCAGCTCGGGCACACCCCCTTTGGCTGAAGGACATTTACCTGAGGCAGCACAAGCGACTCCCAGCTGGGGACAAAATACCGCAGAGAGGCCACATCTATTAACATTGAGGTGGTAAAGTGGAAAAGTGCCTATTCCTGACGCATCCCCCCAAACTTTACCCACAACTAGTGCAAATCATTCCCAGAGCACACGGATTTGCATATTGTGTTGTCATTCAAGCAGTCGGCATGCAACAGCTGGAGGCCTCCTTGGCAACGCAAGTGAGTGTGGGTCCTGCAGCGACCTCTACTGGTTGTATATGCAAAGCACACTACAAGGCACAAGCAAAGTAAAAACAAGGAAGCATATGCAGCCAGCACACAGCAGTAGAGATCAGAGCAGAACACAGAGTGTAAGCTAATGGCACAGCTTAAGGGGCGCATGGGCAGGGCTAAGAGTGATGAAAGGATGGAAGGAAGGAAAGCAAGCCTAATGGAGGTACTAGGTACAAAGGGCTGACTTTTACCAGAGCTGATCAGGGGAAAGCGCGAACACAGTCCCCCACTACCACAAATTATGCAGTCGAGTTTCCCGCATTTGGGGAAATCGCAGGGGTCAACACACCCGGAGTGCAATGGATGAGCCTCGCCCTGGGAGAACCACCTTCGTGATCATGGTATCTCCCCTGCCAGGTAAGTATGAGTTGGACTAGGGCTCAGGAGGGCCGCAGCTCGGGCACACCCCCTTTGGCTGAAGGACATTTACCTGAGGCAGCACAAGCGACTCCCAGCTGGGGACAAAATACCGCAGGGAGGCCACATCTATTAACATTGAGGTGGTAAAGTGGAAAAGTGCCTATTCCTGACGCATCCCCCCAAACTATACCCACAACTAGTGCAAATCATTCCCAGAGCACACGGATTTGCATATTGTGTTGTCATTCAAGCAGTCGGCATGCAACAGCTGGAGGCCTCCTTGGCAACGCAAGTGAGTGTGGGTCCTGCAGCGACCTCTACTAGTTGTATATGCAAAGCACACTACAAGGCACAAGCAAAGTAAAAACAAGGAAGCATATGCAGCCAGAACACAGAGTGTAAGCTAATGGCGCAGCTTAAGGGGCGCATGGGCAGGGCTAAGAGTGATGAAAGGATGGAAGGAAGGAAAGCAAGCCTAATGGAGGTACTAAATACAAAGGGCTGACTTTTACCAGAGCTGATCAGGGGAAAGCGCGAACGCAGTCCCCCACTACCACAAATTATGCAGTCGAGTTTCCCGCATTTGGGGAAATCGCAGGGGTCAACACACCCGGAGTGCAATGGATGAGCCTCGCCCTGGGAGAACCACCTTCGTGATCATGGTATCTCCCCTGCCAGGTAAGTATGAGTTGGACTAGGGCTCAGGAGGGCCACAGCTCGGGCACACCCCCTTTGGCTGAAGGACATTTACCTGAGGCAGCACAAGTGACTCCCACCTGGGGACAAAATACCGCAGGGAGGCCACATCTATTAACATTGAGGTGGTAAAGTGGAAAAGTGCCTATTCCTGACGCATCCCCCCAAACTATACCCACAACTAGTGCAAATCATTCCCAGAGCACACGGATTGGAATATTGTGTTGTCATTCAAGCAGTCGGCATGCAACAGCTGGAGGCCTCCTTGGCAACGTAAGTGAGTGTGGGTCCTGCAGCGACCTCTACTGGTTGTATATGCAAAGCACACTACAAGGCACAAGCAAAGTAAAAACAAGGAAGCATATGCAGCCAGCACACAGCAGTAGAGATCAGAGCAGAACACAGAGTGTAATCTAATGGCACAGCTTAAGGGGCGTGTGGGAAGGGCTAAGAGTGATGAAAGGATGGAAAGCAAGCCTAATGGAGGTACTAGGTACAAAGGGCTGACTTTTACCAGAGCTGATCAGGGAAAAGCGCGAACGCAGTCCCCCACTACCACAAATTATGCAGTCGAGTTTCCCACATTTGGGGAAATCGCAGGGGTCAACACACCCGGAGTGCAATGGATGAGCCTCGCCCTGGGAGAACCACCTTTTTGATCATGGTATCTCCCCTGCCAGGTAAGTATGAGTTGGACTAGGGCTCAGGAGGGCCGCAGCTCGGGCACACCCCCTTTGGCTGAAGGAGATTTACCTGAGGCAGCACAAGCGACTCCCACCTGGGGACAAAATACCGCAGGGAGGCCACATCTAAAGTGGAAAAGTGCCTATTCCTGACGCATCCCCCCAAACTATACCCACAACTAGTGCAAATCATTCCCAGAGCACACGGATTTGCATATTGTGTTGTCATTCAAGCAGTCGGCATGCAACAGCTGGAGGCCTCCTTGGCAACGTAAGTGAGTGTGGGTCCTGCAGCGACCTCTACTGGTTGTATATGCAAAGCACACTACAAGGCACAAGCAAAGTAAAAACAAGGAAGCATATGCAGCCAGCACACAGCAGTAGAGATCAGAGCAGAACACAGAGTGTAAGCTAATGGCGCAGCTTAAGGGGCGCGTGGGCAGGGCTAAGAGTGATGAAAGGATGGAAGGAAGGAAAGCAAGCCTAATGGAGGTACTAAGTACAAAGGGCTGACTTTTACCAGAGCTGATCAGGGGAAAGCGCGAACGCAGTCCCCCACTACCACAAATTATGCAGTCGAGTTTCCCGCATTTGGGGAAATCGCAGGGGTCAACACACCCGGAGTGCAATGGATGAGCCTCGCCCTGGGCGGACCACCTTCGTGATCATGGTATCTCCCCTGCCAGGTAAGTATGAGTTGGACTAGGGCTCAGGAGGGCCGCAGCTCGGGCACACCCCCTTTGGCTGAAGGACATTTACCTGAGGCAGCACAAGCGACTCCCACCTGGGGACAAAATACAGCAGGGAGGCCACATCTATTAACATTGAGGTGGTAAAGTGGAAAAGTGCCTATTCCTGACGCATCCCCCCAAACTATACCCACAACTAGTGCAAATCATTCCCAGAGCACACGGATTTGCATATTGTGTTGTCATTCAAGCAGTCGGCATGCAACAGCTGGAGGCCTCCTTGGCAACGTAAGTGAGTGTGGGTCCTGCAGCGACCTCTACTGGTTGTATATGCAAAGCACACTACAAGGCACAAGCAAAGTAAAAACAAGGAAGCATATGCAGCCAGCACACAGCAGTAGAGATCAGAGCAGAACACAGAGTGTAAGCTAATGGCGCAGCTTAAGGGGTGCATGGGCAGGGCTAAGAGTGATGAAAGGATGGAAAGCAAGCCTAATGGAGGTACTAGGTACAAAGGGCTGACTTTTACCAGAGCTGATCAGGGGAAAGCGCGAACGCAGTCCCCCACTACCACAAATTATGCAGTCGAGTTTCCCGCATTTGGAGAAATCGCAGGGGTCAACACACCCGGAGTGCAATGGATAAGCCTCGCCCTGGGAGAACCACCTTCATGATCATGGTATCTCCCCTGCCAGGTAAGTATGAGTTGGACTAGGGCTCAGGAGGGCCGCAGCTCGGGCACACCCCCTTTGGCTGAAGGAGATTTACCTGAGGCAGCACAAGCGACTCCCACCTGGGGACAAAATACCGCAGGGAGGCCACATCTATTAACATTGAGGTGGTAAAGTGGAAAAGTGCCTATTCCTGACGCATCCCCCCAAACTATACCCACAACTAGTGCAAATCATTCCCAGAGCACACGGATTTGCATATTGTGTTGTCATTCAAGCAGTCGGCATGCAACAGCTGGAGGCCTCCTTGGCAACGCAAGTGAGTTTGGGTCCTGCAGCGACCTCTACTGGTTGTATATGCAAAGCACACTACAAGGCACGAACAAAGTAAAAACAAGGAAGCATATGCAGCCAGCACACAGCAGTAGAGATCAGAGCAGAACACAGAGTGTAAGCTAATGGCACAGCTTAAGGGGCGCGTGGGCAGGGCTAAGAATGATGAAAGGATGGAAAGCAAGCCTAATGGAGGTACTAGGTACAAAGGGCTGACTTTTACCAGAGCTGATCAGGGGAAAGCGCGAACGCAGTCCCCCACTACCACAAATTATGCAGTCAAGTTTCCCGCATTTGGGGAAATCGCAGGGGTCAACACACCCGGAGTGCAATGGATGAGCCTCGCCCTGGGAGAACCACCTTCGTGATCATGGTATCTCCCCTGCCAGGTAAGTATGAGTTGGACTAGGGCTCAGGAGGGCCGCAGCTCGGGCACACCCCCTTTGGCTGAAGGAGATTTACCTGAGGCAGCACAAGCGACTCCCACCTGGGGACAAAATACCGCAGGGAGGCCACATCTATTAACATTGAGGTGGTAAAGTGGAAAAGTGCCTATTCCTGACGCATCCCCCCAAACTATACCCACAACTAATGCAAATCATTCCCAGAGCACACGGATTTGCATATTGTGTTGTCATTCAAGCAGTCGGCATGCAACAGCTGGAGGCCTCCTTGGCAACGCAAGTGAGTTTGGGTCCTGCAGCGACCTCTACTGGTTGTATATGCAAAGCACACTACAAGGCACAAGCAAAGTAAAAACAAGGAAGCATATGCAGCCAGCACACAGCAGTAGAGATCAGAGCAGAACACAGAGTGTAAGCTAATGGCGCAGCTTAAGGGGCGAGTGGGCAGAGCTAACAGTGATGAAAGGATGGAAGGAAGGAAAGCAAGCCTAATGGAGGTACTAGGTACAAAGGGCTGACTTTTACCAGAGCTGATCAGGGGAAAGCGCGAACGCAGTCCCCCACTACCACATATTATGCAGTCGAGTTTCCCGCATTTGGGGAAATCGCAGGGGTCAACACACCCAGAGTGCAATGGATGAGCCTCGCCCTGGGAGAACCACCTTCGTGATCATGGTATCTCCCCTGCCAGGTAAGTATGAGTTGGACTAGGGCTCAGGAGGGCCGCAGCTCGGGCACACCCCCTTTGGCTGAAGGAGATTTACCTGAGGCAGCACAAGCGACTCCCACCTGGGGACAAAATACCGCAGGGAGGCCACATCTATTAACATTGAGGTGGTAAAGTGGAAAAGTGCCTATTCCTGACGCATCCCCCCAAACTTTACCCACAACTAGTGCAAATCATTCCCAGAGCACACGGATTTGCATATTGTGTTGTCATTCAAGCAGTCGGCATGCAACAGCTGGAGGCCTCCTTGGCAACGCAAGTGAGTGTGGGTCCTGCAGCGACCTCTACTGGTTGTATATGCAAAGCACACTACAAGGCACAAGCAAAGTAAAAACAAGGAAGCATATGCAGCCAGCACACAGCAGTAGAGATCAGAGCAGAACACAGAGTGTAAGCTAATGGCGCAGCTTAAGGGGCGAGTGGGCAGGGCTAACAGTGATGAAAGGATGGAAGGAAGGAAAGCAAGCCTAATGGAGGTACTAGGTACAAAGGGCTGACTTTTACCAGAGCTGATCAGTGGAAAGCGCGAACGCAGTCCCCCACTAACACAAATTATGCAGTCGAGTTTCCCGCATTTGGGGAAATCGCAGGGGTCAACACACCCAGAGTGCAATGGATGAGCCTCGCCCTAGGAGAACCACCTTCGTGATCATGGTATCTCCCCTGCCAGGTAAGTATGAGTTGGGCTAGGGCTCAGGAGGGCCGCAGCTCGGGCACACCCCCTTTGGCTGAAGGAGATTTACCTGAGGCAGCACAAGCGACTCCCACCTGGGGACAAAATACCGCAGGGAGGCCACATCTATTAACATTGAGGTGGAAAAGTGCCTATTCCTGACGCATCCCCCCAAACTATACCCACAACTAGTGCAAATCATTCCCAGAGCACACGGATTTGCATATTGTGTTGTCATTCAAGCAGTCGGCATGCAACAGCTGGAGGCCTCCTTGGCAACGCAAGTGAGTTTGGGTCCTGCAGCGACCTCTACTGGTTGTATATGCAAAGCACACTACAAGCAAAGTAAAAACAAGGAAGCATATGCAGCCAGCACACAGCAGTAGATATCAGAGCAGAACACAGAGTGTAAGCTAATTTCGCAGCTTAAGGGGCGCGTGGAAAGGGCTAAGAGTGATGAAAGGATGGAAGGCAAGCAAGCCTAATGGAGGTACTAGGTACAAAGGGCTGACTTTTACCAGAGCTGATCAGGGGAAAGCGCGAACGCAGTCCCCCACTACCACAAATTATGCAGTCGAGTTTCCCGCATTTGGGGAAATCGCAGGGGTCAACACACCCGGAGTGCAATGGATGAGCCTCGCCCTGGGAGAACCACCTTCGTGATCATGGTATCTCCCCTGCCAGGTAAGTATGAGTTGGACTAGGGCTCAGGAGGGCCGCAGCTCGGGCACACCCCCTTTGGCTGAAGGAGATTTACCTGAGGCAGCACAAGCAACTCCCACCTGGGGACAAAATACCGCAGGGAGGCCACATCTATTAACATTGAGGTGGTAAAGTGGAAAAGTGCCTATTCCTGACGCATCCCCCCAAACTATACCCACAACTAGTGCAAATCATTCCCAGAGCACACGGATTTGCATATTGTGTTGTCATTCAAGCAGTCGGCATGCAACAGCTGGAGGCCTCCTTGGCAACGCAAGTGAGTGTGGGTCCTGCAGCGACCTCTACTGGTTGTATATGCAAAGCACACTACAAGGCACAAGCAAAGTAAAAACAAGGAAGCATATGCAGCCAGCACACAGCAGTAGAGATCAGAGCAGAACACAGAGTGTAAGCTAATGGCGCAGCTTAAGGGGCGCATGGGCAGGGCTAAGAGTGATGAAAGGATGGAAGGAAGGAAGGAAAGCAAGCCTAATGGAGGTACTAGGTACAAAGGGCTGACTTTTACCAGAGCTGATCAGGGGAAAGCGCGAACGCAGTCCCCCACTACCACAAATTATGCAGTCGAGTTTCCCGCATTTGGGGAAATCGCAGGGGTCAACACACCCGGAGTGCAATGGATGAGCCTCGCCCTGGGAGAACCACCTTCGTGATCATGGTATCTCCCCTGCCAGGTAAGTATGAGTTGGACTAGGGCTCAGGAGGGCCGCAGCTCGGGCACACCCCCTTTGGCTGAAGGAGATTTACCTGAGGCAGCACAAGCGACTCCCACCTGGGGACAAAATACCGCAAGGAGGCCACATCTATTAACATTGAGGTGGTAAAGTGCCTATTCCTGACGCATCCCCCCAAACTATACCCACAACTAGTGCAAATCATTCCCAGAGCACACGGATTTGCATATTGTGTTGTCATTCAAGCAGTCGGCATGCAACAGCTGGAGGCCTCCTTGGCAACGCAAGTGAGTGTGGGTCCTGCAGCGACCTCTACTGGTTGTATATGCAAAGCACACTACAAGGCACAAGCAAAGTAAAAACAAGGAAGCATATGCAGCCAGCACACAGCAGTAGAGATCAGAGCAGAACACAGAGTGTAAGCTAATGGCGCAGCTTAAGGGGCGCGTGGGCAGGGCTAAGAGTGATGAAAGGATGGAAGGAAGGAAAGCAAGCCTAATGGCGGTACTAGGTACAAAGGGCTGACTTTTACCAGAGCTGATCAGGGGAAAGCGCGAACGCAGTCCCCCACTACCACAAATTATGCAGTCGAGTTTCCCGCATTTGGGGAAATCGCAGGGGTCAACACACCCGGAGTGCAATGGATGAGCCTCGCCCTGGGAGAACCACCTTCGTGATCATGGTATCTCCCCTGCCAGGTAAGTATGAGTTGGACTAGGGCTCAGGAGGGCCGCAGCTCGGGCACACCCCCTTTGGCTGAAGGAGATTTACCTGAGGCAGCACAAGCGACTCCCACCTGGGGACAAAATACCGCAGGGAAGCCACATCTATTAACATTGAGGTGGTAAAGTGGAAAAGTGCCTATTCCTGACGCATCCCCCCAAACTATACCCACAACTAGTGCAAATCATTCCCAGAGCACACGGATTTGCATATTGTGTTGTCATTCAAGCAGTCGGCATGCAACAGCTGGAGGCCTCCTTGGCAACGCAAGTGAGTGTGGGTCCTGCAGCGACCTCTACTGGTTGTATACGCAAAGCACACTACAAGGCACAAGCAAAGTAAAAACAAGGAAGCATATGCAGCCAGCACACAGCAGTAGAGATCAGAGCAGAACACAGAGTGTAAGCTAATGGCGCAGCTTAAGGGGCGCGTGGGAAGGGCTAAGAGTGATGAAAGGATGGAAGGCAAGCCTAATGGAGGTACTAGGTACAAAGGGCTGACTTTTACCAGAGCTGATCAGGGGAAAGCGCGAACGCAGTCCCCCACTACCACAAATTATGCAGTCAAGTTTCCCGCATTTGGGGAAATCGCAGGGGTCAACACACCCGGAGTGCAATGGATGAGCCTCGCCCTGGGAGAACCACCTTCGTGATCATGGTATCTCCCCTGCCAGGTAAGTATGAGTTGGACTAGGGTCAGGAGGGCCGCAGCTCGGGCACACCCCCTTTGGCTGAAGGAGATTTACCTGAGGCAGCACAAGCAACTCCCACCTGGGGACAAAATACCGCAGGGAGGCCACATCTATTAACATTGAGGTGGTAAAGTGGAAAAGTGCCTATTCCTGACGCATCCCCCCATACTATACCCACAACTAGTGCAAATCATTCCCAGAGCACACGGATTTGCATATTGTGTTGTCATTCAAGCAGTCGGCATGCAACAGCTGGAGGCCTCCTTGGCAACGCAAGTGAGTGTGGGTCCTGCAGCGACCTCTACTGGTTGTATATGCAAAGCACACTACAAGGCACAAGCAAAGTAAAAACAAGGAAGCATATGCAGCCAGCACACAGCAGTAGAGATCAGAGCAGAACACAGAGTGTAAGCTAATGGCGCAGCTTAAGGGGCGCGTGGGCAGGGCTAAGAGTGATGAAAGGATGGAAGGAAGGAAAGCAAGCCTAATGGAGGTACTAGGTACAAAGGGCTGACTTTTACCAGAGCTGATCAGGGGAAAGCGCGAACGCAGTCCCCCACTACCACAAATGATGCAGTCGAGTTTCCCACATTTGGGGAAATCGCAGGGGTCAACACACCCGGAGTGCAATGGATGAGCCTCGCTCTGGGGGAACCACCTTCGTGATCATGGTATCTCCCCTGCCAGGTAAGTATGAGTTGGACTAGGGTTCAGGAGGGCCGCAGCTCGGGCACACCCCCTTTGGCTGAAGGAGATTTACCTGAGGCAGCACAAGCGACTCCCACCTGGGGACAAAATACCGCAGGGAGGCCACATCTATTAACATTGAGGTGGTAAAGTGCCTATTCCTGACGCATCCCCCAAACTATCAAACAAGGAAGCATATGCAGCCAGCACACAGCAGTAGAGATCAGAGCAGAACACAGAGTGTAAGCTAATGGCGCAGCTTAAGGGGCGCGTGGGCAGGGCTAAGAGTGATGAAAGGATGGAAGGAAGGAAGGAAGGAAGGAAGGAAGGAAAGCAAGCCTAATGGAGGTACTAGGTACGAAAGGGCTGACTTTTACCAGAGCTGATCAGGGAAAAGCGCGAACGCAGTCCCCCACTACCACAAATTATGCAGTCGAGTTTCCCGCATTTGGAGAAATCGCAGGGGTCAACACACCCGGAGTGCAATGGATGAGCCTCGCCCTAGGAGAACCACCTTCGTGATCATGGTATCTCCCCTGCCAGGTAAGTATGAGTTGGACTAGGGCTCAGGAGGGCCGCAGCTCGGGCACACCCCCTTTGGCTGAAGGAGATTTACCTGAGGCAGCACAAGCGACTCCCACCTGGGGACAAAATACCGCAGGGAGGCCACATCTATTAACATTGAGGTGGAAAAGTGCCTATTCCTGACGCATCCCCCCAAACTATACCCACAACTAGTGCAAATCATTCCCAGAGCACACGGATTTGCATATTGTGTTGTCATTCAAGCAGTCGGCATGCAACAGCTGGAGGCCTCCTTGGCAACGCAAGTGAGTTTGGGTCCTGCAGCGACCTCTACTGGTTGTATATGCAAAGCACACTACTAGCAAAGTAAAAACAAGGAAGCATATGCAGCCAGCACACAGCAGTAGATATCAGAGCAGAACACAGAGTGTAAGCTAATGGCGCAGCTTAAGGGGCGCGTGGGAAGGGCTAAGAGTGATGAAAGGATGGAAGGCAAGCAAGCCTAATGGAGGTACTAGGTACAAAGGGCTGACTTTTACCAGAGCTGATCAGGGGAAATCACAGGGGTCAACACACCCGGAGTGCAATGGATGAGCCTCACCCTGGGAGAACCACCTTCGTGATCATGGTATCTCCCCTGCCAGGTAAGTATGAGTTGGACTAGGGCTCAGGAGGGCCGAAGCTCGGGCACACCCCCTTTGGCTGAAGGAGATTTACCTGAGGCAGCACAAGCGACTCCCACCTGGGGACAAAATACCGCAGGGAGGCCACATCTATTAACATTGAGGTGGTAAAGTGGAAAAGTGCCTATTCCTGACGCATCCCCCCAAACTATACCCACAACTAGTGCAAATCATTCCCAGAGCACACGGATTTGCATATTGTGTTGTCATTCAAGCAGTCGGCATGCAACAGCTGGAGGCCTCCTTGGCAACGCAAGTGAGTTTGGGTCCTGCAGCGACCTCTACTGGTTGTATATGCAAAGCACACTACAAGGCACGAACAAAGTAAAAACAAGGAAGCATATGCAGCCAGCACACAGCAGTAGAGATCAGAGCAGAACACAGAGTGTAAGCTAATGGCACAGCTTAAGGGGCGCGTGGGCAGGGCTAAGAATGATGAAAGGATGGAAAGCAAGCCTAATGGAGGTACTAGGTACAAAGGGCTGACTTTTACCAGAGCTGATCAGGGGAAAGCGCGAACGCAGTCCCCCACTACTACATATTATGCAGTCGAGTTTCCCGCATTTGGGGAAATCGCAGGGGTCAACACACCCAGAGTGCAATGGATGAGCCTCGCCCTGGGAGAACCACCTTCGTGATCATGGTATCTCCCCTGCCAGGTAAGTATGAGTTGGACTAGGGCTCAGGAGGGCCGCAGCTCGGGCACACCCCCTTTGGCTGAAGGAGATTTACCTGAGGCAGCACAAGCGACTCCCACCTGGGGACAAAATACCGCAGGGAGGCCACATCTATTAACATTGAGGTGGTAAAGTGGAAAAGTGCCTATTCCTGACGCATCCCCCCAAACTTTACCCACAACTAGTGCAAATCATTCCCAGAGCACACGGATTTGCATATTGTGTTGTCATTCAAGCAGTCGGCATGCAACAGCTGGAGGCCTCCTTGGCAACGCAAGTGAGTGTGGGTCCTGCAGCGACCTCTACTGGTTGTATATGCAAAGCACACTACAAGGCACAAGCAAAGTAAAAACAAGGAAGCATATGCAGCCAGCACACAGCAGTAGAGATCAGAGCAGAACACAGAGTGTAAGCTAATGGCGCAGCTTAAGGGGCGAGTGGGCAGGGCTAACAGTGATGAAAGGATGGAAGGAAGGAAAGCAAGCCTAATGGAGGTACTAGGTACAAAGGGCTGACTTTTACCAGAGCTGATCAGTGGAAAGCGCGAACGCAGTCCCCCACTAACACAAATTATGCAGTCGAGTTTCCCGCATTTGGGGAAATCGCAGGGGTCAACACACCCAGAGTGCAATGGATGAGCCTCGCCCTAGGAGAACCACCTTCGTGATCATGGTATCTCCCCTGCCAGGTAAGTATGAGTTGGGCTAGGGCTCAGGAGGGCCGCAGCTCGGGCACACCCCCTTTGGCTGAAGGAGATTTACCTGAGGCAGCACAAGCGACTCCCACCTGGGGACAAAATACCGCAGGGAGGCCACATCTATTAACATTGAGGTGGAAAAGTGCCTATTCCTGACGCATCCCCCCAAACTATCAAACAAGGAAGCATATGCAGCCAGCACACAGCAGTAGAGATCAGAGCAGAACACAGAGTGTAAGCTAATGGCGCAGCTTAAGGGGCGCGTGGGCAGGGCTAAGAGTGATGAAAGGATGGAAGGAAGGAAGGAAGGAAGGAAGTAGGGATGGACATCGATGGTCGATGTTTCGGAAACATCGATGTTTTTCTTTCGATGTTAGTGTTTTTACCATTTAATGGTGACCTTCCGATGTTTGTCACCATCGAATGCTAATCATTCGATGGTGTACCGATGGTGGCTTATTTTTTGTAATTCCCAAAAGCTATGCATCCCCTGGCTGCTGTGTCTGTGTCAGGGAAACTTCCTAGGTTCGTTGGAGGCTGTCTGACTTTCCCTCTGCTTCCCTCCCTCTCCCTCTCTATGGTTGCTGTAGCTGCTAGGCAACAGGGCCCACTGCTAGTTCTGATTGGCTCTCACTGACTCAGAGAGCCAATCAGAGCACAAACCTCACCCTGAAGCACCAGTCACTCAAACAGCAGCAAATTTCACAGACACACTGAGCTCTGGAGGATTCAGAGAGGAGGAGAAGTCACTGAATGTTATACCAGCTCAGGCAAGCTACAATAATAATAATAGGTACACAATACAACTAGCTACAGATATTTGTGAATGTCAGTCACATACATCAGTCACATACAACACTCATTAATAAGCTGCATTAGTATTACCAGGCAGCAGGGGCGTAACTAGAACTCTTTGGGCCCCATAGCAAAATCTTTAAAGGGGCCCCCCTACTGGGGCAGTGGGGTCGGTGGGGGTCAGTGATGACCGCCCATGCGCGGACCCCCCAGCAAATGGCTGAGCACATTGCAGGTGCTTTCGGCCCTATCCCTGCTTGTGCGGGATTATATACCCCCACGATAGAATTGCATATTACAATGCGATAATGGGCAGTAATATTCCACCCAGATCACATTGTATATACAATCCTTAATAAATGAGCCCCTTAAAGAGGAGAAAGAAAACAGGAAAGAGAGGGGGCTGGGGGGGGGGGGGGGTGACAGAGTGCAAGACAGAGGAAAACAGAAGAGAGGAGAGAGAATAGAGAAGTGTCTGGGGGGGGGGGTGCTTCAGTTTGAAACTATTAAGAAAATAATCAGTTTATGCGCTCCTAATTCACCCCCGCCCCCTTCAGTGTGAGCTGCGCTTATTACATACAGCAGTAGCGCCCTGTACTGGGTCTCTATACCGGCGCGGGGACCTCAGTGGCAGATCTCATCAGCAGCGCCGAGTCTGCACATCACAGATGGTCCCCTCAGCAGCACGGATCCCCTCCTCTCAGCAGCACGGGTCTCATCGGCGCTACCAGCGCAATCACTGCACAGCTGTTCCATTTTCGCGCTGGTCACCGGCACCGGCAGCGTCAGAGAGGGGTAGGATAAGGGGAGAGCCGAGGCTGGATTAGCCAGGCCAGCTCCTCCCCAAACATTGGCCAAACCATAGCCGCTTGCGGAGGGGGGGAGAGAGGAGACACGTCACACGAGGCGAAGGGGGCAGAGATGAAAGGAGGGATGGGACGGCAGCGCTGCCGAGGCACTATTAAATAAAAAAAATCCAAAGGGTGCAGGGGATGCCTGCTTAGCCCTCGGGCCCCCCAAAGGCCCGGGCCCCATAGCAGTTGCACCCCCTGCACCCTCCATAGTTACGCCACTGCCAGGCAGCAACCACTATATGATCATCAGTGAAGTGTTGGGCAGAGATTGTCTGTTTCTGTGAATATAGTGAGATAGTGAGGAACAATATACACAGTCCTGGGGTACCAGTGGAATGAACCAAGATAAAGGTGCCCATACACTGCTGTGACGTCTCGCAGCAGTGTACGGACACAGGACAGCCTGCAGGCTGCAGGGACCTTCCCGGCGGCAGGAACGCATGCGATCAGTTGTGATAGATTGCATGCATCCCTGCTACCCACCCGCCTTACCGCCAGGAGGAACGGGTGGCTGCCTGCCGGTCTGAGCACCTGGTCGGGTCCGATGCGCACGGGACCCAACAGCATGTCAGGGAGAGGCGATTTGGTCCGATTTAAGGGGTCAATTGGTCACAATCGGACCAAATCGCCTCAGTGTAGGGGCACCTTAACTGTTTTTATATATAGTGAACTATTTTTTATATTACGTGACCTTGTCGCTAGCGATTGGTCGCTCAGTGACCGAATTGCTGGTCATCAGTATTTTACTGGGGACCAGTGATTCTAGCAAGTTCCTGCGACCAGCGACCGTCGCTGGGCTGCGGTGGGAGCGCACACACGGCGAAGGTCGCTAGATATCACCGGCAATATGGTCACTGAGCGACCATATAGCTGACGATGGAAGCTAGAATCGCCTAGTGTGTAGCATTATAGTGGTGCCCCCACAGATCCTGGCACCCTAGGCAGCTGCCTAATGGTAGAGCCAGCCCTGCTCATTGCAATATTTATCTCACCATATAAATGATGTGATGACCACTATACCGTCATCTCCCTTATTTGTGTGTGTGTGTAGTTACACTTGCCTTAATAAATAGACATTTTCCTATCTGGAAAAATAGTGAAACCTAAAACGAGTTAGTTTACAATTTATCTAATTTTATTACATTTTGATTACTTGCTGTTAAAGTGTTAATAATGTGTACAAAATTATTATACTACTTCATCATTGGGCATTGTGTGAATATTATATATGTATATTATACACACAATGTCCAATGATAAAGTAATATGTTGCTCAGAGCCTGGGCCCTGCCACCAAACTCAATTACTACCTTACAAATGGCAATACAGGCTTTTGCGCATGCACTAGTCATATAACTAGTTTTCACCATCGAATACTTTTGATTCGATGGTTAGTTACCATCGCATCGAAAGTTTCAATGGTGGAAGCACTGCCATCATTTGATGGTTGGCTTCCGATGTCCATCCCTAGAAGGAAGGAAGGAAGGAAGGAAGGAAGGAAAGCAAGCCTAATGGAGGTACTAGGTACGAAAGGGCTGACTTTTACCAGAGCTGATCAGGGAAAAGCGCGAACGCAGTCCCCCACTACCACAAATTATGCAGTCGAGTTTCCCGCATTTGGAGAAATCGCAGGGGTCAACACACCCGGAGTGCAATGGATGAGCCTCGCCCTGAGAGAACCACCTTCGTGATCATGGTATCTCCCCTGCCAGGTAAGTATGAGTTGGACTAGGGCTCAGGAGGGCCGCAGCTCGGGCACACCCCCTTTGGCTGAAGGAGATTTACCTGAGGCAGCACAAGCGACTCCCACCTGGGGACAAAATACCGCAAGGAGGCCACATCTATTAACATTGAGGTGGTAAAGTGCCTATTCCTGACGCATCCCCCCAAACTATACCCACAACTAATGCAAATCATTCCCAGAGCACACGGATTTGCATATTGTGTTGTCATTCAAGCAGTCGGCATGCAACAGCTGGAGGCCTCCTTGGCAACGCAAGTGAGTTTGGGTCCTGCAGCGACCTCTACTGGTTGTATATGCAAAGCACACTACAAGCAAAGTAAAAACAAGGAAGCATATGCAGCCAGCACACAGCAGTAGATATCAGAGCAGAACACAGAGTGTAAGCTAATGGCGCAGCTTAAGGGGCGCGTGGGAAGGGCTAAGAGTGATGAAAGGATGGAAGGCAAGCAAGCCTAATGGAGGTACTAGGTACAAAGGGCTGACTTTTACCAGAGCTGATCAGGGGAAATCACAGGGGTCAACACACCCGGAGTGCAATGGATGAGCCTCACCCTGGGAGAACCACCTTCGTGATCATGGTATCTCCCCTGCCAGGTAAGTATGAGTTGGACTAGGGCTCAGGAGGGCCGAAGCTCGGGCACACCCCCTTTGGCTGAAGGAGATTTACCTGAGGCAGCACAAGCGACTCCCACCTGGGGACAAAATACCGCAGGGAGGCCACATCTATTAACATTGAGGTGGTAAAGTGGAAAAGTGCCTATTCCTGACGCATCCCCCCAAACTATACCCACAACTAGTGCAAATCATTCCCAGAGCACACGGATTTGCATATTGTGTTGTCATTCAAGCAGTCGGCATGCAACAGCTGGAGGCCTCCTTGGCAACGCAAGTGAGTGTGGGTCCTGCAGCGACCTCTACTGGTTGTATATGCAAAGCACACTACAAGGCACAAGCAAAGTAAAAACAAGGAAGCATATGCAGCCAGCACACAGCAGTAGAGATCAGAGCAGAACACAGAGTGTAAGCTAATAGCGCAGCTTAAGGTGCGCATGGGCAGGGCTAAGAGTGATGAAAGGATGGAAGGAAGGAAAGCAAGCCTAATGGAGGTACTAGGTACAAAGGGCTGACTTTTACCAGAGCTGATCAGGGGAAAGCGCGAACGCAGTCCCCCACTACCACAAATTATGCAGTCGAGTTTCCCGCATTTGGGGAAATCGCAGGGGTCAACACACCCGGAGTGCAATGGATGAGCCTCGCCCTGGGAGAACCACCTTCGTGATCATGGTATCTCCCCTGCCAGGTAAGTATGAGTTGGACTAGGGCTCAGGAGGGCCGCAGCTCGGGCACACCCCCTTTGGCTGAAGGAGATTTACCTGAGGCAGCACAAGCGACTCCCACCTGGGGACAAAATACCGCAGGGAGGCCACATCTATTAACATTGAGGTGGTAAAGTGGAAAAGTGGAAAAGTGCCTATTCCTGACGCATCCCCCCAAACTATACCCACAACTAGTGCAAATCATTCCCAGAGCACACGGATTTGCATATTGTGTTGTCATTCAAGCAGTCGGCATGCAACAGCTGGAGGCCTCCTTGGCAACGCAAGTGAGTGTGGGTCCTGCAGCGACCTCTACTGGTTGTATATGCAAAGCACACTACAAGGCACAAGCAAAGTAAAAACAAGGAAGCATATGCAGCCAGCACACAGCAGTAGAGATCAGAGCAGAACACAGAGTGTAAGCTAATGGCGCAGCTTAAGGGGCGCATGGGCAGTGCTAAGAGTGATGAAAGGATGGAAGGAAGGAAAGCAAGCCTAATGGAGGTACTAGGTACAAAGGGCTGACTTTTACCAGAGCTGATCAGGGGAAAGCGCGAACGCAGTCCCCCACTACCACAAATTATGCAGTCGAGTTTCCCGCATTTGGGGAAATCGCAGGGGTTAACACACCCGGAGTGCAATGGATGAGCCTCGCCCTGGGAGAACCACCTTCGTGATCATGGTATCTCCCCTGCCAGGTAAGTATGAGTTGGACTAGGGCTCAGGAGGGCCGCAGCTCAGGCACACCCCCTTTGGCTGAAGGAGATTTACCTAAGGCAGCACAAGCGACTCCCACCTGGGGACAAAATACCGCAGGGAGGCCACATCTATTAACATTGAGGTGGTAAAGTGGAAAAGTGCCTATTCCTGACGCATCCCCCCAAACTATACCCACAACTAGTGCAAATCATTCCCAGAGCACACGGATTTGCATATTGTGTTGTCATTCAAGCAGTCGGCATGCAACAGCTGGAGGCCTCCTTGGCAACGCAAGTGAGTGTGGGTCCTGCAGCGACCTCTACTGGTTGTATATGCAAAGCACACTACAAGGCACAAGCAAAGTAAAAACAAGGAAGCATATGCAGCCAGCACACAGCAGTAGAGATCAGAGCAGAACACAGAGTGTAAGCTAATGGCGCAGCTTAAGGGGCGCGTGGGCAGGGCTAAGAGTGATGAAAGGATGGAAGGAAGGAAAGCAAGCCTAATGGAGGTACTAGGTACAAAGGGCTGACTTTTACCAGAGCTGATCAGGGGAAAGCGCGAACGCAGTCCCCCACTACCACAAATTATGCAGTCGAGTTTCCCACATTTGGGGAAATCGCAGGGGTCAACACACCCGGAGTGCAATGGATGAGCCTCGCCCTGGGAGAACCACCTTTGTGATCATGGTATCTCCCTGCCAGGTAAGTATGTGTTGGACTAGGGCTCAGGAGGGCCGCAGCTCGGGCACACCCCCTTTGGCTGAAGGAGATTTACCTGAGGCAGCACAAGCGACTCCCACCTGGGGACAAAATACCGCAAGGAGGCCACATCTATTAACATTGAGGTGGTAAAGTGCCTATTCCTGACGCATCCCCCCAAACTATACCCACAACTAGTGCAAATCATTCCCAGAGCACACGGATTTGCATATTGTGTTGTCATTCAAGCAGTCGGCATGCAACAGCTGGAGGCCTCCTTGGCAACGCAAGTGAGTGTGGGTCCTGCAGCGACCTCTACTGGTTGTATATGCAAAGCACACTACAAGGCACAAGCAAAGTAAAAACAAGGAAGCATATGCAGCCAGCACACAGCAGTAGAGATCAGAGCAGAACACAGAGTGTAAGCTAATGGCGCAGCTTAAGGGGCGCGTGGGCAGGGCTAAGAGTGATGAAAGGATAGAAAGCAAGCCTAATGGAGGTACTAGGTACAAAGGGCTGACTTTTACCAGAGCTGATCAGGGGAAAGCGCGAACGCAGTCCCCCACTACCACAAATTATGCAGTCGAGTTTCCCCGCATTTGGGGAAATCGCAGGGGTCAACACACCCGGAGTGCAATGGATGAGCCTCGCCCTGGGAGAACCACCTTCGTGATCATGGTATCTCCCCTGCCAGGTAAGTATGAGTTGGACTAGGGCTCAGGAGGGCCGCAGCTCGGGCACACCCCCTTTGGCTGAAGGAGATTTACCTGAGGCAGCACAAGCGACTCCCACCTGGGGACAAAATACCGCAAGGAGGCCACATCTATTAACATTGAGGTGGTAAAGTGCCTATTCCTGACGCATCCCCCCAAACTATACCCACAACTAGTGCAAATCATTCCCAGAGCACACGGATTTGCATATTGTGTTGTCATTCAAGCAGTCGGCATGCAACAGCTGGAGGCCTCCTTGGCAACGCAAGTGAGTGTGGGTCCTGCAGCGACCTCTACTGGTTGTATATGCAAAGCACACTACAAGGCACAAGCAAAGTAAAAACAAGGAAGCATATGCAGCCAGCACACAGCAGTAGAGATCAGAGCAGAACACAGAGTGTAAGCTAATGGCGCAGCTTAAGGTGCGCGTGGGCAGGGCTAAGAGTGATGAAAGGATGGAAGGAAGGAAAGCAAGCCTAATGGAGGTACTAGGTACAAAGGGCTGACTTTTACCAGAGCTGATCAGGGGAAAGCGCGAACGCAGTCCCCCACTACCACAAATTATGCAGTCGAGTTTCCCGCATTTGGGGAAATCGCAGGGGTCAACACACCCGGAGTGCAATGGATGAGCCTCGCCCTGGGAGAACCACCTTCGTGATCATGGTATCTCCCCTGCCAGGTAAGTATGAGTTGGACTAGGGCTCAGGAGGGCCGCAGCTCGGGCACACCCCCTTTGGCTGAAGGAGATTTACCTGAGGCAGCACAAGCGACTCCCACCTGGGGACAAAATACCGCAGGGAAGCCACATCTATTAACATTGAGGTGGTAAAGTGGAAAAGTGCCTATTCCTGACGCATCCCCCCAAACTATACCCACAACTAGTGCAAATCATTCCCAGAGCACACGGATTTGCATATTGTGTTGTCATTCAAGCAGTCGGCATGCAACAGCTGGAGGCCTCCTTGGCAACGCAAGTGAGTGTGGGTCCTGCAGCGACCTCTACTGGTTGTATATGCAAAGCACACTACAAGGCACAAGCAAAGTAAAAACAAGGAAGCATATGCAGCCAGCACACAGCAGTAGAGATCAGAGCAGAACACAGAGTGTAAGCTAATGGCGCAGCTTAAGGGGCGCGTTGGCAGGGCTAAGAGTGATGAAAGGATGGAAAGCAAGCCTAATGGAGGTACTAGGTACAAAGGGCTGACTTTTACCAGAGCTGATCAGGGGAAAGCGCGAACGCCGTCCCCCACTACCACAAATTATGCAGTCGAGTTTCCCGCATTTGGGGAAATCGCAGGGGTCAACACACCCGGAGTGCAATGGATGAGCCTTGCCCTGGGAGAACCACCTTCGTGATCATGGTATCTCCCCTGCCAGGTAAGTATGAGTTGGACTAGGGCTCAGGAGGGCCGCAGCTCGGGCACACCCCCTTTGGCTGAAGGAGATTTACCTGAGGCAGCACAAGCGACTCCCACCTGGGGACAAAATACCGCAAGGAGGCCACATCTATTAACATTGAGGTGGTAAAGTGCCTATTCCTGACGCATCCCCCCAAACTATACCCACAACTAGTGCAAATCATTCCCAGAGCACACGGATTTGCATATTGTGTTGTCATTCAAGCAGTCGGCATGCAACAGCTGGAGGCCTCCTTGGCAACGCAAGTGAGTGTGGGTCCTGCAGCGACCTCTACTGGTTGTATATGCAAAGCACACTACAAGGCACAAGCAAAGTAAAAACAAGGAAGCATATGCAGCCAGCACACAGCAGTAGAGATCAGAGCAGAACACAGAGTGTAAGCTAATGGCGCAGCTTAAGGGGCGCGTGGGCAGGGCTAAGAGTGATGAAAGGATGGAAGGAAGGAAAGCAAGCCTAATGGAGGTACTAGGTACTCTGAATTTTACCAGAGCTGATCAGGGGAAAGCGCGAACGCAGTCCCCCACTAACACAAATTATGCAGTCGAGTTTCCCGCATTTGGGGAAATCGCAGGGGTCAACACACCCGGAGTGCAATGGATGAGCCTCGCCCTGGGAGAACCACCTTCGTGATCATGGTATCTCCCCTGCCAGGTAAGTATGTGTTGGACTAGGGCTCAGGAGGGCCGCAGCTCGGGCACACCCCCTTTGGCTGAAGGAGATTTACCTGAGGCAGCACAAGCGACTCCCACCTGGGGACAAAATACCGCAAGGAGGCCACATCTATTAACATTGAGGTGGTAAAGTGCCTATTCCTGACGCATCCCCCCAAACTATACCCACAACTAGTGCAAATCATTCCCAGAGCACACGGATTTGCATATTGTGTTGTCATTCAAGCAGTCGGCATGCAACAGCTGGAGGCCTCCTTGGCAACGCAAGTGAGTGTGGGTCCTGCAGCGACCTCTACTGGTTGTATATGCAAAGCACACTACAAGGCACAAGCAAAGTAAAAACAAGGAAGCATATGCAGCCAGCACACAGCAGTAGAGATCAGAGCAGAACACAGAGTGTAAGCTAATGGCGCAGCTTAAGGGGCGCGTGGGCAGGGCTAAGAGTGATGAAAGGATGGAAGGAAGGAAAGCAAGCCTAATGGAGGTACTAGGTACAAAGGGCTGACTTTTACCAGAGCTGATCAGGGGAAAGCGCGAACGCAGTCCCCCACTACCACAAATTATGCAGTCGAGTTTCCCGCATTTGGGGAAATCGCAGGGGTCAACACACCCGGAGTGCAATGGATGAGCCTCGCCCTGGGAGAACCACCTTCGTGATCATGGTATCTCCCCTGCCAGGTAAGTATGAGTTGGACTAGGGCTCAGGAGGGCCGCAGCTCGGGCACACCCCCTTTGGCTGAAGGAGATTTACCTGAGGCAGCACAAGCGACTCCCACCTGGGGACAAAATACCGCAAGGAGGCCACATCTATTAACATTGAGGTGGTAAAGTGCCTATTCCTGACGCATCCCCCCAAACTATACCCACAACTAGTGCAAATCATTCCCAGAGCACACGGATTTGCATATTGTGTTGTCATTCAAGCAGTCGGCATGCAACAGCTGGAGGCCTCCTTGGCAACGCAAGTGAGTGTGGGTCCTGCAGCGACCTCTACTGGTTGTATATGCAAAGCACACTACAAGGCACAAGCAAAGTAAAAACAAGGAAGCATATGCAGCCAGCACACAGCAGTAGAGATCAGAGCAGAACACAGAGTGTAAGCTAATGGCGCAGCTTAAGGGGCGCGTGGGCAGGGATAAGAGTGATGAAAGGATGGAAGGAAGGAAAGCAAGCCTAATGGAGGTACTAGGTACAAAGGGCTGACTTTTACCAGAGCTGATCAGGGGAAAGCGCGAACGCAGTCCCCCACTACCACAAATTATGCAGTCGAGTTTCCCGCATTTGGGGAAATCGCAGGGGTCAACACACCCGGAGTGCAATGGATGAGCCTCGCCCTGGGAGAACCACCTTCGTGATCATGGTATCTCCCCTGCCAGGTAAGTATGAGTTGGACTAGGGCTCAGGAGGGCCGCAGCTCGGGCACACCCCCTTTGGCTGAAGGAGATTTACCTGAGGCAGCACAAGCGACTCCCACCTGGGGACAAAATACCGCAAGGAGGCCACATCTATTAACATTGAGGTGGTAAAGTGCCTATTCCTGACGCATCCCCCCAAACTATACCCACAACTAGTGCAAATTATTCCCAGAGCACACGGATTTGCATATTGTGTTGTCATTCAAGCAGTCGGCATGCAACAGCTGGAGGCCTCCTTGGCAACGCAAGTGAGTGTGGGTCCTGCAGCTACCTCTACTGGTTGTATATGCAAAGCACACTACAAGGCACAAGCAAAGTAAAAACAAGGAAGCATATGCAGCCAGCACACAGCAGTAGAGATCAGAGCAGAACACAGAGTGTAAGCTAATGGCGCAGCTTAAGGGGCGCGTGGGCAGGGCTAAGAGTGATGAAAGGATGGAAGGAAGGAAAGCAAGCCTAATGGAGGTACTAGGTACAAAGGGCTGACTTTTACCAGAGCTGATCAGGGGAAAGCGCGAACGCAGTCCCCCACTACCACAAATTATGCAGTCGAGTTTCCCACATTTGGGGAAATCGCAGGGGTCAACACACCCGGAGTGCAATGGATGAGCCTCGCCCTGGGAGACCCACCTTCGTGATCATGGTATCTCCCCTGCCAGGTAAGTATGTGTTGGACTAGGGCTCAGGAGGGCCGCAGCTCGGGCACACCCCCTTTGGCTGAAGGAGATTTACCTGAGGCAGCACAAGCGACTCCCACCTGGGGACAAAATACCGCAGGGAAGCCACATCTATTAACATTGAGGTGGTAAAGTGGAAAAGTGCCAATTCCTGACGCATCCCCCCAAACTATACCCACAACTAGTGCAAATTATTCCCAGAGCACACGGATTTGCATATTGTGTTGTCATTCAAGCAGTCGGCATGCAACAGCTGGAGGCCTCCTTGGCAACGCAAGTGAGTGTGGGTCCTGCAGCGACCTCTACTGGTTGTATATGCAAAGCACACTACAAGGCACAAGCAAAGTAAAAACAAGGAAGCATATGCAGCCAGCACACAGCAGTAGAGATCAGAGCAGAACACAGAGTGTAAGCTAATGGCGCAGCTTAAGGGGCGCGTGGGCAGGGCTAAGAGTGATGAAAGGATGGAAGGAAGGAAAGCAAGCCTAATGGAGGTACTAGGTACAAAGGGCTGACTTTTACCAGAGCTGATCAGGGGAAAGCGCGAACGCAGTCCCTCACTACCACAAATGATGCAGTCGAGTTTCCCGCATTTGGGGAAATCGCAGGGGTCAACACACCCGGAGTGCAATGGATGAGCCTCGCCCTGGGAGAACCACCTTCGTGATCATGGTATCTCCCCTGCCAGGTAAGTATGAGTTGGACTAGGGCTCAGGAGGGCCGCAGCTCGGGCACACCCCCTTTGGCTGAAGGAGATTTACCTGAGGCAGCACAAGCGACTCCCACCTGGGGACAAAATACCGCAGGGAGGCCACATCTATTAACATTGAGGTGATAAAGTGCCTATTCCTGACGCATCCTTCCAAACTATACCCACAACTAGTGCAAATCATTCTCAGAGCACACGGATTTGCATATTGTGTTGTCATTCAAGCAGTCGGCATGCAACAGCTGGAGGCCTCCTTGGCAACGCAAGTGAGTGTGGGTCCTGCAGCGACCTCTACTGGTTGTATATGCAAAGCATAGTAAAAACAAGGAAGCATATGCAGCCAGCACACAGCAGTAGAGATCAGAGCAGAACACAGAGTGTAAGCTAATGGCGCAGCTTAAGGGGCGCGTGGGCAGGGCTAAGAGTGATGAAAGGATGGAAGGAAGGAAAGCCTAATGGAGGTACTAGGTACAAAGGGCTGACTTTTACCAGAGCTGATCAGGGAAAAGCGCGAACGCAGTCCCCCACTACCACAAATTATGCAGTCGAGTTTCCCGCATTTGGGGAAATCGCAGGGGTCAACACACCCGGAGTGCAATGGATGAGCCTTGCCCTGGGAGAACCACCTTCGTGATCATGGTATCTCCCCTGCCAGGTAAGTATGAGTTGGACTAGGGCTCAGGAGGGCCGCAGCTCGGGCACACCCCCTTTGGCTGAAGGAGATTTACCTGAGGCAGCACAAGCGACTCCCACCTGGGGACAAAATACCGCAAGGAGGCCACATCTATTAACATTGAGGTGGTAAAGTGCCTATTCCTGACGCATCCCCCCAAACTATACCCACAACTAGTGCAAATCATTCCCAGAGCACACGGATTTGCATATTGTGTTGTCATTCAAGCAGTCGGCATGCAACAGCTGGAGGCCTCCTTGGCAACGCAAGTGAGTGTGGGTCCTGCAGCGACCTCTACTGGTTGTATATGCAAAGCACACTACAAGGCACAAGCAAAGTAAAAACAAGGAAGCATATGCAGCCAGCACACAGCAGTAGAGATCAGAGCAGAACACAGAGTGTAAGCTAATGGCGCAGCTTAAGGGGCGCGTGGGCAGGGCTAAGAGTGATGAAAGGATGGAAGGAAGGAAAGCAAGCCTAATGGAGGTACTAGGTACAAAGGGCTGACTTTTACCAGAGCTGATCAGGGGAAAGCGCGAACGCAGTCCCCCACTACCACAAATTATGCAGTCGAGTTTCCCGCATTTGGGGAAATCGCAGGGGTCAACACACCCGGAGTGCAATGGATGAGCCTCGCCCTGGGAGAACCACCTTCGTGATCATGGTATCTCCCCTGCCAGGTAAGTATGAGTTGGACTAGGGCTCAGGAGGGCCGCAGCTCGGGCACACCCCCTTTGGCTGAAGGAGATTTACCTGAGGCAGCACAAGCGACTCCCACCTGGGGACAAAATACCGCAAGGAGGCCACATCTATTAACATTGAGGTGGTAAAGTGCCTATTCCTGACGCATCCCCCCAAACTATACCCACAACTAGTGCAAATCATTCCCAGAGCACACGGATTTGCATATTGTGTTGTCATTCAAGCAGTCGGCATGCAACAGCTGGAGGCCTCCTTGGCAACGCAAGTGAGTGTGGGTCCTGCAGCGACCTCTACTGGTTGTATATGCAAAGCACACTACAAGGCACAAGCAAAGTAAAAACAAGGAAGCATATGCAGCCAGCACACAGCAGTAGAGATCAGAGCAGAACACAGAGTGTAAGCTAATGGCGCAGCTTAAGGGGCGCGTGGGCAGGGATAAGAGTGATGAAAGGATGGAAGGAAGGAAAGCAAGCCTAATGGAGGTACTAGGTACAAAGGGCTGACTTTTACCAGAGCTGATCAGGGGAAAGCGCGAACGCAGTCCCCCACTACCACAAATTATGCAGTCGAGTTTCCCGCATTTGGGGAAATCGCAGGGGTCAACACACCCGGAGTGCAATGGATGAGCCTCGCCCTGGGAGAACCACCTTCGTGATCATGGTATCTCCCCTGCCAGGTAAGTATGAGTTGGACTAGGGCTCAGGAGGGCCGCAGCTCGGGCACACCCCCTTTGGCTGAAGGAGATTTACCTGAGGCAGCACAAGCGACTCCCACCTGGGGACAAAATACCGCAGGGAGGCCACATCTATTAACATTGAGGTGGTAAAGTGCCTATTCCTGACGCATCCTTCCAAACTATACCCACAACTAGTGCAAATCATTCTCAGAGCACACGGATTTGCATATTGTGTTGTCATTCAAGCAGTCGGCATGCAACAGCTGGAGGCCTCCTTGGCAACGCAAGTGAGTGTGGGTCCTGCAGCGACCTCTACTGGTTGTATATGCAAAGCATAGTAAAAACAAGGAAGCATATGCAGCCAGCACACAGCAGTAGAGATCAGAGCAGAACACAGAGTGTAAGCTAATGGCGCAGCTTAAGGGGCGCGTGGGCAGGGCTAAGAGTGATGAAAGGATGGAAGGAAGGAAAGCCTAATGGAGGTACTAGGTACAAAGGGCTGACTTTTACCAGAGCTGATCAGGGGAAAGCGCGAACGCAGTCCCCCACTACCACAAATTATGCAGTCGAGTTTCCCGCATTTGGGGAAATCGCAGGGGTCAACACACCCGGAGTGCAATGGATGAGCATCGCCCTGGGAGAACCACCTTCGTGATCATGGTATCTCCCCTGCCAGGTAAGTATGAGTTGGACTAGGGCTCAGGAGGGCCGCAGCTCGGGCACACCCCCTTTGGCTAAAGGAGATTTACCTGAGGCAGCACAAGCGACTCCCACCTGGGGACAAAATACCGCAGGGAGGCCACATCTATTAACATTGAGGTGGTAAAGTGGAAAAGTGCCTATTCCTGACGCATCCCCCCAAACTATACCCACAACTAGTGCAAATCATTCCCAGAGCACACGGATTTGCATATTGTGTTGTCATTCAAGCAGTCGGCATGCAACAGCTGGAGGCCTCCTTGGCAACGCAAGTGAGTGTGGGTCCTGCAGCGACCTCTACTGGTTGTATATGCAAAGCACACTACAAGGCACAAGCAAAGTAAAAACAAGGAAGCATATGCAGCCAGCACACAGCAGTAGAGATCAGAGCAGAACACAGAGTGTAAGCTAATGGCGCAGCTTAAGGGGCGCGTGGGCAGGGCTAAGAGTGATGAAAGGATGGAAGGAAGGAAAGCAAGCCTAATGGAGGTACTAGGTACAAAGGGCTGACTTTTACCAGAGCTGATCAGGGGAAAGCGCGAACGCAGTCCCCCACTACCACAAATTATGCAGTCGAGTTTCCCGCATTTGGGGAAATCGCAGGGGTCAACACACCCGGAGTGCAATGGATGAGCCTCGCCCTGGGAGAACCACCTTCGTGATCATGGTATCTCCCCTGCCAGGTAAGTATGAGTTGGACTAGGGCTCAGGAGGGCCGCAGCTCGGGCACACCCCCTTTGGCTGAAGGAGATTTACCTGAGGCCGCACAAGCGACTCCCACCTGGGGACAAAATACCGCAAGGAGGCCACATCTATTAACATTGAGGTGGTAAAGTGCCTATTCCTGACGCATCCCCCCAAACTATACCCACAACTAGTGCAAATCATTCCCAGAGCACACGGATTTGCATATTGTGTTGTCATTCAAGCAGTCGGCATGCAACAGCTGGAGGCCTCCTTGGCAACGCAAGTGAGTGTGGGTCCTGCAGCGACCTCTACTGGTTGTATATGCAAAGCACACTACAAGGCACAAGCAAAGTAAAAACAAGGAAGCATATGCAGCCAGCACACAGCAGTAGAGATCAGAGCAGAACACAGAGTGTAAGCTAATGGCGCAGCTTAAGGGGCGCGTGGGCAGGGCTAAGAGTGATGAAAGGATGGATGGAAGGAAGGAAAGCAAGCCTAATGGAGGTACTAGGTACAATGGGCTGACTTTTACCAGAGCTGATCAGGGGAAAGCGCGAACGCAGTCCCCCACTACCACAAATTATGCAGTCGAGTTTCCCACATTTGGGGAAATCGCAGGGGTCAACACACCCGGAGTGCAATGGATGAGCCTCGCCCTGGGAGACCCACCTTCGTGATCATGGTATCTCCCCTGCCAGGTAAGTATGTGTTGGACTAGGGCTCAGGAGGGCCGCAGCTCGGGCACACCCCCTTTGGCTGAAGGAGATTTACCTGAGGCAGCACAAGCGACTCCCACCTGGGGACAAAATACCGCAGGGAAGCCACATCTATTAACATTGAGGTGGTAAAGTGGAAAAGTGCCAATTCCTGACGCATCCCCCCAAACTATACCCACAACTAGTGCAAATTATTCCCAGAGCACACGGATTTGCATATTGTGTTGTCATTCAAGCAGTCGGCATGCAACAGCTGGAGGCCTCCTTGGCAACGCAAGTGAGTGTGGGTCCTGCAGCGACCTCTACTGGTTGTATATGCAAAGCACACTACAAGGCACAAGCAAAGTAAAAACAAGGAAGCATATGCAGCCAGCACACAGCAGTAGAGATCAGAGCAGAACACAGAGTGTAAGCTAATGGCGCAGCTTAAGGGGCGCGTGGGCAGGGCTAAGAGTGATGAAAGGATGGAAGGAAGGAAAGCAAGCCTAATGGAGGTACTAGGTACAAAGGGCTGACTTTTACCAGAGCTGATCAGGGGAAAGCGCGAACGCAGTCGAGTTTCCCGCATTTGGGGAAATCGCAGGGGTCAACACACCCGGAGTGCAATGGATGAGCCTCGCCCTGGGAGAACCACCTTCGTGATCATGGTATCTCCCCTGCCAGGTAAGTATGAGTTGGACTAGGGCTCAGGAGGGCCGCAGCTCGGGCACACCCCCTTTGGCTGAAGGAGATTTACCTGAGGCAGCACAAGCGACTCCCACCTGGGGACAAAATACCGCAGGGAGGCCACATCTATTAACATTGAGGTGGTAAAGTGCCTATTCCTGACGCATCCTTCCAAACTATACCCACAACTAGTGCAAATCATTCTCAGAGCACACGGATTTGCATATTGTGTTGTCATTCAAGCAGTCGGCATGCAACAGCTGGAGGCCTCCTTGGCAACGCAAGTGAGTGTGGGTCCTGCAGCGACCTCTACTGGTTGTATATGCAAAGCATAGTAAAAACAAGGAAGCATATGCAGCCAGCACACAGCAGTAGAGATCAGAGCAGAACACAGAGTGTAAGCTAATGGCGCAGCTTAAGGGGCGCGTGGGCAGGGCTAAGAGTGATGAAAGGATGGAAGGAAGGAAAGCCTAATGCAGGTACTAGGTACAAAGGGCTGACTTTTACCAGAGCTGATCAGGGGAAAGCGCGAACGCAGTCCCCCACTACCACAAATTATGCAGTCGAGTTTCCCGCATTTGGGGAAATCGCAGGGGTCAACACACCCGGAGTGCAATGGATGAGCCTCGCCCTGGGAGAACCACCTTCGTGATCATGGTATCTCCCCTGCCAGGTAAGTATGAGTTGGACTAGGGCTCAGGAGGGCCGCAGCTCGGGCACACCCCCTTTGGCTGAAGGAGATTTACCTGAGGCAGCACAAGCGACTCCCACCTGGGGACAAAATACCGCAAGGAGGCCACATCTATTAACATTGAGGTGGTAAAGTGCCTATTCCTGACGCATCCCCCCAAACTATACCCACAACTAGTGCAAATCATTCCCAGAGCACACGGATTTGCATATTGTGTTGTCATTCAAGCAGTCGGCATGCAACAGCTGGAGGCCTCCTTGGCAACGCAAGTGAGTGTGGGTCCTGCAGCGACCTCTACTGGTTGTATATGCAAAGCACACTACAAGGCACAAGCAAAGTAAAAACAAGGAAGCATATGCAGCCAGCACACAGCAGTAGAGATCAGAGCAGAACACAGAGTGTAAGCTAATGGCGCAGCTTAAGGGGCGCGTGGGCAGGGCTAAGAGTGATGAAAGGATGGAAGGAAGGAAAGCAAGCCTAATGGAGGTACTAGGTACAAAGGGCTGACTTTTACCAGAGCTGATCAGGGGAAAGCGCGAACGCAGTCCCCCACTACCACAAATTATGCAGTCGAGTTTCCCGCATTTGGGGAAATCGCAGGGGTCAACACACCCGGAGTGCAATGGATGAGCCTCGCCCTGGGAGAACCACCTTCGTGATCATGGTATCTCCCCTGCCAGGTAAGTATGAGTTGGACTAGGGCTCAGGAGGGCCGCAGCTCGGGCACACCCCCTTTGGCTGAAGGAGATTTACCTGAGGCAGCACAAGCGACTCCCACCTGGGGACAAAATACCGCAAGGAGGCCACATCTATTAACATTGAGGTGGTAAAGTGCCTATTCCTGACGCATCCCCCCAAACTATACCCACAACTAGTGCAAATCATTCCCAGAGCACACGGATTTGCATATTGTGTTGTCATTCAAGCAGTCGGCATGCAACAGCTGGAGGCCTCCTTGGCAACGCAAGTGAGTGTGGGTCCTGCAGCGACCTCTACTGGTTGTATATGCAAAGCACACTACAAGGCACAAGCAAAGTAAAAACAAGGAAGCATATGCAGCCAGCACACAGCAGTAGAGATCAGAGCAGAACACAGAGTGTAAGCTAATGGCGCAGCTTAAGGGGCGCGTGGGCAGGGCTAAGAGTGATGAAAGGATGGAAGGAAGGAAAGCAAGCCTAATGGAGGTACTAGGTACAAAGGGCTGACTTTTACCAGAGCTGATCAGGGAAAAGCGCGAACGCAGTCCCCCACTACCACAAATTATGCAGTCGAGTTTCCCGCATTTGGGGAAATCGCAGAGGTCCACACACCCGGAGTGCAATGGATGAGCCTCGCCCTGGGAGAACCACCTTCATGATCATGGTATCTCCCCTGCCAGGTAAGTATGAGTTGGACTAGGGCTCAGGAGGGCCGCAGCTCGGGCACACCCCCTTTGGCTGAAGGAGATTTACCTGAGGCAGCACAAGCGACTCCCACCTGGGGACAAAATACCGCAAGGAGGCCACATCTATTAACATTGAGGTGGTAAAGTGCCTATTCCTGACGCATCCCCCCAAACTATACCCACAACTAGTGCAAATCATTCCCAGAGCACACGGATTTGCATATTGTGTTGTCATTCAAGCAGTCGGCATGCAACAGCTGGAGGCCTCCTTGGCAACGCAAGTGAGTGTGGGTCCTGCAGCGACCTCTACTGGTTGTATATGCAAAGCACACTACAAGGCACAAGCAAAGTAAAAACAAGGAAGCATATGCAGCCAGCACACAGCAGTAGAGATCAGAGCAGAACACAGAGTGTAAGCTAATGGCGCAGCTTAAGGGGCGCGTGGGCAGGGCTAAGAGTGATGAAAGGATGGAAGGAAGGAAAGCAAGCCTAATGGAGGTACTAGGTACAAAGGGCTGACTTTTACCAGAGCTGATCAGGGAAAAGCGCGAACGCAGTCCCCCACTACCACAAATTATGCAGTCGAGTTTCCCGCATTTGGGGAAATCGCAGAGGTCCACACACCCGGAGTGCAATGGATGAGCCTCGCCCTGGGAGAACCACCTTCGTGATCATGGTATCTCCCCTGCCAGGTAAGTATGAGTTGGACTAGGGCTCAGGAGGGCCGCAGCTCGGGCACACCCCCTTTGGCTGAAGGAGATTTACCTGAGGCAGCACAAGCGACTCCCACCTGGGGACAAAATACCGCAAGGAGGCCACATCTATTAACATTGAGGTGGTAAAGTGCCTATTCCTGACGCATCCCCCCAAACTATACCCACAACTAGTGCAAATCATTCCCAGAGCACATGGATTTGCATATTGTGTTGTCATTCAAGCAGTCGGCATGCAACAGCTGGAGGCCTCCTTGGCAACGCAAGTGAGTGTGGGTCCTGCAGCGACCTCTACTGGTTGTATATGCAAAGCACACTACAAGGCACAAGCAAAGTAAAAACAAGGAAGCATATGCAGCCAGCACACAGCAGTAGAGATCAGAGCAGAACACAGAGTGTAAGCTAATGGCGCAGCTTAAGGGGCGCGTGGGCAGGGCTAAGAGTGATGAAAGGATGGAAGGAAGGAAAGCAAGCCTAATGGAGGTACTAGGTACAAAGGGCTGACTTTTACCAGAGCTGATCAGGGGAAAGCGCGAACGCAGTCCCCCACTACCACAAATTATGCAGTCGAGTTTCCCGCATTTGGGGAAATCGCAGGGGTCAACACACCCGGAGTGCAATGGATGAGCCTCGCCCTGGGAGAACCACCTTCGTGATCATGGTATCTCCCCTGCCAGGTAAGTATGAGTTGGACTAGGGCTCAGGAGGGCCGCAGCTCGGGCACACCCCCTTTGGCTGAAGGAGATTTACCTGAGGCAGCACAAGCGACTCCCACCTGGGGACAAAATACCGCAAGGAGGCCACATCTATTAACATTGAGGTGGTAAAGTGCCTATTCCTGACGCATCCCCCCAAACTATACCCACAACTAGTGCAAATCATTCCCAGAGCACACGGATTTGCATATTGTGTTGTCATTCAAGCAGTCGGCATGCAACAGCTGGAGGCCTCCTTGGCAACGCAAGTGAGTGTGGGTCCTGCAGCGACCTCTACTGGTTGTATATGCAAAGCACACTACAAGGCACAAGCAAAGTAAAAACAAGGAAGCATATGCAGCCAGCACACAGCAGTAGAGATCAGAGCAGAACACAGAGTGTAAGCTAATGGCGCAGCTTAAGGGGCGCGTGGGCAGGGCTAAGAGTGATGAAAGGATGGAAGGAAGGAAAGCAAGCCTAATGGAGGTACTAGGTACAAAGGGCTGACTTTTACCAGAGCTGATCAGGGAAAAGCGCGAACGCAGTCCCCCACTACCACAAATTATGCAGTCGAGTTTCCCACACCCGGAGTGCAATGGATGAGCCTCGCCCTGGGAGAACCACCTTCGTGATCATGGTATCTCCCCTGCCAGGTAAGTATGAGTTGGACTAGGGCTCAGGAGGGCCGCAGCTCGGGCACACCCCCTTTGGCTGAAGGAGATTTACCTGAGGCAGCACAAGCGACTCCCACCTGGGGACAAAATACCGCAAGGAGGCCACATCTATTAACATTGAGGTGGTAAAGTGCCTATTCCTGACGCATCCCCCCAAACTATACCCACAACTAGTGCAAATCATTCCCAGAGCACACGGATTTGCATATTGTGTTGTCATTCAAGCAGTCGGCATGCAACAGCTGGAGGCCTCCTTGGCAACGCAAGTGAGTGTGGGTCCTGCAGCGACCTCTACTGGTTGTATATGCAAAGCACACTACAAGGCACAAGCAAAGTAAAAACAAGGAAGCATATGCAGCCAGCACACAGCAGTAGAGATCAGAGCAGAACACAGAGTGTAAGCTAATGGCGCAGCTTAAGGGGCGCGTGGGCAGGGCTAAGAGTGATGAAAGGATGGAAGGAAGGAAAGCAAGCCTAATGGAGGTACTAGGTACAAAGGGCTGACTTTTACCAGAGCTGATCAGGGGAAAGCGCGAACGCAGTCCCCCACTACCACAAATTATGCAGTCGAGTTTCCCGCATTTGGGGAAATCGCATGGGTCAACACACCCGGAGTGCAATGGATGAGCCTCGCCCTGGGAGAACCACCTTCATGATCATGGTATCTCCCCTGCCAGGTAAGTATGTGTTGGACTAGGGCTCAGGAGGGCCGCAGCTCGGGCACACCCCCTTTGGCTGAAGGAGATTTACCTGAGGCAGCACAAGCGACTCCCACCTGGGGACAAAATACCGCAAGGAGGCCACATCTATTAACATTGAGGTGGTAAAGTGCCTATTCCTGACGCATCCCCCCAAACTATACCCACAACTAGTGCAAATCATTCCCAGAGCACACGGATTTGCATATTGTGTTGTCATTCAAGCAGTCGGCATGCAACAGCTGGAGGCCTCCTTGGCAACGCAAGTGAGTGTGGGTCCTGCAGCGACCTCTACTGGTTGTATATGCAAAGCACACTACAAGGCACAAGCAAAGTAAAAACAAGGAAGCATATGCAGCCAGCACACAGCAGTAGAGATCAGAGCAGAACACAGAGTGTAAGCTAATGGCGCAGCTTAAGGGGCGCGTGGGCAGGGCTAAGAGTGATGAAAGGATGGAAGGAAGGCAAGCCTAATGGAGGTACTAGGTACAAAGGGCTGACTTTTACCAGAGCTGATCAGGGAAAAGCGCGAACGCAGTCCCCCACTACCACAAATTATGCAGTCGAGTTTCCCGCATTTGGGGAAATCGCAGGGATCAACACACCCGGAGTGCAATGGATGAGCCTCGCCCTGGGAGAACCACCTTCGTGATCATGGTATCTCCCCTGCCAGGTAAGTATGAGTTGGACTAGGGCTCAGGAGGGCCGCAGCTCGGGCACACCCCCTTTGGCTGAAGGAGATTTACCTGAGGCAGCACAAGCGACTCCCACCTGGGGACAAAATACCGCAAGGAGGCCACATCTATTAACATTGAGGTGGTAAAGTGCCTATTCCTGACGCATCCCCCCAAACTATACCCACAACTAGTGCAAATCATTCCCAGAGCACACGGATTTGCATATTGTGTTGTCATTCAAGCAGTCGGCATGCAACAGCTGGAGGCCTCCTTGGCAACGCAAGTGAGTGTGGGTCCTGCAGCGACCTCTACTGGTTGTATATGCAAAGCACACTACAAGGCACAAGCAAAGTAAAAACAAGGAAGCATATGCAGCCAGCACACAGCAGTAGAGATCAGAGCAGAACACAGAGTGTAAGCTAATGGCGCAGCTTAAGGGGCGCGTGGGCAGGGCTAAGAGTGATGAAAGGATGGAAGGAAGGAAAGCAAGCCTAATGGAGGTACTAGGTACAAAGGGCTGACTTTTACCAGAGCTGATCAGGGGAAAGCGCGAACGCAGTCCCCCACTACCACAAATTATGCAGTCGAGTTTCCCGCATTTGGGGAAATCGCAGGGGTCAACACACCCGGAGTGCAATGGATGAGCCTCGCCCTGGGAGAACCACCTTCGTGATCATGGTATCTCCCCTGCCAGGTAAGTATGAGTTGGACTAGGGCTCAGGAGGGCCGCAGCTCGGGCACACCCCCTTTGGCTGAAGGAGATTTACCTGAGGCAGCACAAGCGACTCCCACCTGGGGACAAAATACCGCAAGGAGGCCACATCTATTAACATTGAGGTGGTAAAGTGCCTATTCCTGACGCATCCCCCCAAACTATACCCACAACTAGTGCAAATCATTCCCAGAGCACACGGATTTGCATATTGTGTTGTCATTCAAGCAGTCGGCATGCAACAGCTGGAGGCCTCCTTGGCAACGCAAGTGAGTGTGGGTCCTGCAGCGACCTCTACTGGTTGTATATGCAAAGCACACTACAAGGCACAAGCAAAGTAAAAACAAGGAAGCATATGCAGCCAGCACACAGCAGTAGAGATCAGAGCAGAACACAGAGTGTAAGCTAATGGCGCAGCTTAAGGGGCGCGTGGGCAGGGCTAAGAGTGATGAAAGGATGGAAGGAAGGAAAGCAAGCCTAATGGAGGTACTAGGTACAAAGGGCTGACTTTTACCAGAGCTGATCAGGGGAAAGCGCGAACGCAGTCCCCCACTACCACAAATTATGCAGTCGAGTTTCCCGCATTTGGGGAAATCGCAGGGGTCAACACACCCGGAGTGCAATGGATGAGCCTCGCCCTGGGAGAACCACCTTCGTGATCATGGTATCTCCCCTGCCAGGTAAGTATGAGTTGGACTAGGGCTCAGGAGGGCCGCAGCTCGGGCACACCCCCTTTGGCTGAAGGAGATTTACCTGAGGCAGCACAAGCGACTCCCACCTGGGGACAAAATACCGCAAGGAGGCCACATCTATTAACATTGAGGTGGTAAAGTGCCTATTCCTGACGCATCCCCCCAAACTATACCCACAACTAGTGCAAATCATTCCCAGAGCACACGGATTTGCATATTGTGTTGTCATTCAAGCAGTCGGCATGCAACAGCTGGAGGCCTCCTTGGCAACGCAAGTGAGTGTGGGTCCTGCAGCGACCTCTACTGGTTGTATATGCAAAGCACACTACAAGGCACAAGCAAAGTAAAAACAAGGAAGCATATGCAGCCAGCACACAGCAGTAGAGATCAGAGCAGAACACAGAGTGTAAGCTAATGGCGCAGCTTAAGGGGCGCGTGGGCAGGGCTAAGAGTGATGAAAGGATGGAAGGAAGGAAAGCAAGCCTAATGGAGGTACTAGGTACAAAGGGCTGACTTTTACCAGAGCTGATCAGGGGAAAGCGCGAACGCAGTCCCCCACTACCACAAATTATGCAGTCGAGTTTCCCGCATTTGGGGAAATCGCAGGGGTCAACACACCCGGAGTGCAATGGATGAGCCTCGCCCTGGGAGAACCACCTTCGTGATCATGGTATCTCCCCTGCCAGGTAAGTATGAGTTGGACTAGGGCTCAGGAGGGCCGCAGCTCGGGCACACCCCCTTTGGCTGAAGGAGATTTACCTGAGGCAGCACAAGCGACTCCCACCTGGGGACAAAATACCGCAAGGAGGCCACATCTATTAACATTGAGGTGGTAAAGTGCCTATTCCTGACGCATCCCCCCAAACTATACCCACAACTAGTGCAAATCATTCCCAGAGCACACGGATTTGCATATTGTGTTGTCATTCAAGCAGTCGGCATGCAACAGCTGGAGGCCTCCTTGGCAACGCAAGTGAGTGTGGGTCCTGCAGCGACCTCTACTGGTTGTATATGCAAAGCACACTACAAGGCACAAGCAAAGTAAAAACAAGGAAGCATATGCAGCCAGCACACAGCAGTAGAGATCAGAGCACAGAGTGTAAGCTAATGGCGCAGCTTAAGGGGCGCGTGGGCAGGGCTAAGAGTGATGAAAGGATGGAAGGAAGGAAAGCAAGCCTAATGGAGGTACTACGTACAAAGGGCTGACTTTTACCAGAGCTGATCAGGGGAAAGCGCGAACGCAGTCCCCCACTACCACAAATTATGCAGTCAAGTTTCCCGCATTTGGGGAAATCGCAGGGGTCAACACACCCGGAGTGCAATGGATGAGCCTCGCCCTGGGAGAACCACCTTCGTGATCATGGTATCTCCCCTGCCAGGTAAGTATGAGTTGGACTAGGGCTCAGGAGGGCCGCAGCTCGGGCACACCCCCTTTGGCTGAAGGAGATTTACCTGAGGCAGCACAAGCGACTCCCACCTGGGGACAAAATACCGCAGGGAAGCCACATCTATTAACATTGAGGTGGTAAAGTGGAAAAGTGCCTATTCCTGACGCATCCCCCCAAACTATACCCACAACTAGTGCAAATCATTCCCAGAGCACACGGATTTGCATATTGTGTTGTCATTCAAGCAGTCGGCATGCAACAGCTGGAGGCCTCCTTGGCAACGCAAGTGAGTGTGGGTCCTGCAGCGACCTCTACTGGTTGTATATGCAAAGCACACTACAAGGCACAAGCAAAGTAAAAACAAGGAAGCATATGCAGCCAGCACACAGCAGTAGAGATCAGAGCAGAACACAGAGTGTAAGCTAATGGCGCAGCTTAAGGGGCGCATGGGCAGGGCTAAGAGTGATGAAAGGATGGAAGGAAGGAAAGCAAGCCTAATGGAGGTACTAGGTACAAAGGGCTGACTTTTACCAGAGCTGATCAGGGGAAAGCGCGAACGCAGTCCCCCACTACCACAAATTATGCAGTCGAGTTTCCCGCATTTGGGGAAATCGCAGGGGTCAACACACCCGGAGTGCAATGGATGAGCCTCGCCCTGGGAGAACCACCTTCGTGATCATGGTATCTCCCCTGCCAGGTAAGTATGAGTTGGACTAGGGCTCAGGAGGGCCGCAGCTCGGGCACACCCCCTTTGGCTGAAGGAGATTTACCTGAGGCAGCACAAGCGACTCCCACCTGGGGACAAAATACCGCAGGGAGGCCACATCTATTAACATTGAGGTGGTAAAGTGCCTATTCCTGACGCATCCTTCCAAACTATACCCACAACTAGTGCAAATCATTCTCAGAGCACACGGATTTGCATATTGTGTTGTCATTCAAGCAGTCGGCATGCAACAGCTGGAGGCCTCCTTGGCAACGCAAGTGAGTGTGGGTCCTGCAGCGACCTCTACTGGTTGTATATGCAAAGCACACTACAAGGCACAAGCAAAGTAAAAACAAGGAAGCATATGCAGCCAGCACACAGCAGTAGAGATCAGAGCAGAACACAGAGTGTAAGCTAATGGCGCAGCTTAAGGGGCGCGTGGGCAGGGCTAAGAGTGATGAAAGGATGGAAGGAAGGAAAGCAAGCCTAATGGAGGTACTAGGTACAAAGGGCTGACTTTTACCAGAGCTGATCAGGGGAAAGCGCGAACGCAGTCCCCCACTACCACAAATTATGCAGTCGAGTTTCCCGCATTTGGGGAAATCGCAGGGATCAACACACCCGGAGTGCAATGGATGAGCCTCGCCCTGGGAGAACCACCTTCGTGATCATGGTATCTCCCCTGCCAGGTAAGTATGAGTTGGACTAGGGCTCAGGAGGGCCGCAGCTCGGGCACACCCCCTTTGGCTGAAGGAGATTTACCTGAGGCAGCACAAGCGACTCCCACCTGGGGACAAAATACCGCAAGGAGGCCACATCTATTAACATTGAGGTGGTAAAGTGCCTATTCCTGACGCATCCCCCCAAACTATACCCACAACTAGTGCAAATCATTCCCAGAGCACACGGATTTGCATATTGTGTTGTCATTCAAGCAGTCGGCATGCAACAGCTGGAGGCCTCCTTGGCAACGCAAGTGAGTGTGGGTCCTGCAGCGACCTCTACTGGTTGTATATGCAAAGCACACTACAAGGCACAAGCAAAGTAAAAACAAGGAAGCATATGCAGCCAGCACACAGCAGTAGAGATCAGAGCACAGAGTGTAAGCTAATGGCGCAGCTTAAGGGGCGCGTGGGCAGGGCTAAGAGTGATGAAAGGATGGAAGGAAGGAAAGCAAGCCTAATGGAGGTACTAGGTACAAAGGGCTGACTTTTACCAGAGCTGATCAGGGGAAAGCGCGAACGCAGTCCCCCACTACCACAAATTATGCAGTCAAGTTTCCCGCATTTGGGGAAATCGCAGGGGTCAACACACCCGGAGTGCAATGGATGAGCCTCGCCCTGGGAGAACCACCTTCGTGATCATGGTATCTCCCCTGCCAGGTAAGTATGAGTTGGACTAGGGCTCAGGAGGGCCGCAGTTCGGGCACACCCCCTTTGGCTGAAGGAGATTTACCTGAGGCAGCACAAGCGACTCCCACCTGGGGACAAAATACCGCAGGGAAGCCACATCTATTAACATTGAGGTGGTAAAGTGGAAAAGTGCCTATTCCTGACGCATCCCCCCAAACTATACCCACAACTAGTGCAAATCATTCCCAGAGCACACGGATTTGCATATTGTGTTGTCATTCAAGCAGTCGGCATGCAACAGCTGGAGGCCTCCTTGGCAACGCAAGTGAGTGTGGGTCCTGCAGCGACCTCTACTGGTTGTATATGCAAAGCACACTACAAGGCACAAGCAAAGTAAAAACAAGGAAGCATATGCAGCCAGCACACAGCAGTAGAGATCAGAGCAGAACACAGAGTGTAAGCTAATGGCGCAGCTTAAGGGGCGCATGGGCAGGGCTAAGAGTGATGAAAGGATGGAAGGAAGGAAAGCAAGCCTAATGGAGGTACTAGGTACAAAGGGCTGACTTTTACCAGAGCTGATCAGGGGAAATCGCGAACGCAGTCCCCCACTACCACAAATTATGCAGTCGAGTTTCCCGCATTTGGGGAAATCGCAGGGGTCAACACACCCGGAGTGCAATGGATGAGCCTCGCCCTGGGAGAACCACCTTCGTGATCATGGTATCTCCCCTGCCAGGTAAGTATGAGTTGGACTAGGGCTCAGGAGGGCCGCAGCTCGGGCACACCCCCTTTGGCTGAAGGAGATTTACCTGAGGCAGCACAAGCGACTCCCACCTGGGGACAAAATACCGCAGGGAGGCCACATCTATTAACATTGAGGTGGTAAAGTGCCTATTCCTGACGCATCCTTCCAAACTATACCCACAACTAGTGCAAATCATTCTCAGAGCACACGGATTTGCATATTGTGTTGTCATTCAAGCAGTCGGCATGCAACAGCTGGAGGCCTCCTTGGCAACGCAAGTGAGTGTGGGTCCTGCAGCGACCTCTACTGGTTGTATATGCAAAGCACACTACAAGGCACAAGCAAAGTAAAAACAAGGAAGCATATGCAGCCAGCACACAGCAGTAGAGATCAGAGCAGAACACAGAGTGTAAGCTAATGGCGCAGCTTAAGGGGCGCGTGGGCAGGGCTAAGAGTGATGAAAGGATGGAAGGAAGGAAAGCAAGCCTAATAGAGGTACTAGGTACAAAGGGCTGACTTTTACCAGAGCTGATCAGGGGAAAGCACGAACGCAGTCCCCCACTACCACAAATTATGCAGTCGAGTTTCCCGCATTTGGGGAAATCGCAGGGGTCAACACACCCGGAGTGCAATGGATGAGCCTCGCCCTGGGAGAACCACCTTCGTGATCATGGTATCTCCCCTGCCAGGTAAGTATGAGTTGGACTAGGGCTCAGGAGGGCCGCAGCTCGGGCACACCCCCTTTGGCTGAAGGAGATTTACCTGAGGCAGCACAAGCGACTCCCACCTGGGGACAAAATACCGCAGGGAGGCCACATCTATTAACATTGAGGTGGTAAAGTGGAAAAGTGCCTATTCCTGACGCATCCCCCCAAACTATACCCACAACTAGTGCAAATCATTCCCAGAGCACACGGATTTGCATATTGTGTTGTCATTCAAGCAGTCAGCATGCAACAGCTGGAGGCCTCCTTGGCAACGCAAGTGAGTGTGGGTCCTGCAGCGACCTCTACTGGTTGTATATGCAAAGCACACTACAAGGCACAAGCAAAGTAAAAACAAGTAAGCATATGCAGCCAGCACACAGCAGTAGAGATCAGAGCAGAACACAGAGTGTAAGCTAATGGCGCAGCTTAAGGGGCGCATGGGCAGGGCTAAGAGTGATGAAAGGATGGAAGGAAGGAAAGCAAGCCTAATGGAGGTACTAGGTACAAAGGGCTGACTTTTACCAGAGCTGATCAGGGGAAAGCGCAAACGCAGTCCCCCACTACCACAAATTATGCAGTCGAGTTTCCCGCATTTGGGGAAATCGCAGGGGTCAACACACCCGGAGTGCAATGGATGAGCCTCGCCCTGGGAGAACCACCTTCGTGATCATGGTATCTCCCCTGCCAGGTAAGTATGTGTTGGACTAGGGCTCAGGAGGGCCGCAGCTCGGGCACACCCCCTTTGGCTGAAGGAGATTTACCTGAGGCAGCACAAGCGACTCCCACCTGGGGACAAAATACCGCAAGGAGGCCACATCTATTAACATTGAGGTGGTAAAGTGCCTATTCCTGACGCATCCCCCCAAACTATACCCACAACTAGTGCAAATCATTCCCAGAGCACACGGATTTGCATATTGTGTTGTCATTCAAGCAGTCGGCATGCAACAGCTGGAGGCCTCCTTGGCAACGCAAGTGAGTGTGGGTCCTGCAGCGACCTCTACTGGTTGTATATGCAAAGCACACTACAAGGCACAAGCAAAGTAAAAACAAGGAAGCATATGCAGCCAGCACACAGCAGTAGAGATCAGAGCAGAACACAGAGTGTAAGCTAATGGCGCAGCTTAAGGGGCGCATGGGCAGGGCTAAGAGTGATGAAAGGATGGAAGGAAGGAAAGCAAGCCTAATGGAGGTACTAGGTACAAAGGGCTGACTTTTACCAGAGCTGATCAGGGGAAAGCGCGAACACAGTCCCCCACTACCACAAATTATGCAGTCAAGTTTCCCGCATTTGGGGAAATCGCAGGGGTCAACACACCCGGAGTGCAATGGATGAGCCTCGCCCTGGGAGAACCACCTTCGTGATCATGGTATCTCCCCTGCCAGGTAAGTATGAGTTGGACTAGGGCTCAGGAGGGCCGCAGCTCGGGCACACCCCCTTTGGCTGAAGGAGATTTACCTGAGGCAGCACAAGCGACTCCCACCTGGGGACAAAATACCGCAGGGAAGCCACATCTATTAACATTGAGGTGGTAAAGTGGAAAAGTGCCTATTCCTGACGCATCCCCCCAAACTATACCCACAACTAGTGCAAATCATTCCCAGAGCACACGGATTTGCATATTGTGTTGTCATTCAAGCAGTCGGCATGCAACAGCTGGAGGCCTCCTTGGCAACGCAAGTGAGTGTGGGTCCTGCAGCGACCTCTACTGGTTGTATATGCAAAGCACACTACAAGGCACAAGCAAAGTAAAAACAAGGAAGCATATGCAGCCAGCACACAGCAGTAGAGATCAGAGCAGAACACAGAGTGTAAGCTAATGGCGCAGCTTAAGGGGCGCGTGGGCAGGGCTAAGAGTGATGAAAGCAAGCCTAATGGAGGTACTAGGTACAAAGGGCTGACTTTTACCAGAGCTGATCAGGGGAAAGCGCGAACGCAGTCCCCCACTACCACAAATTATGCAGTCGAGTTTCCCGCATTTGGGGAAATCGCAGGGGTCAACACACCCGGAGTGCAATGGATGAGCCTCGCCCTGGGCAAACCACCTTCGTGATCATGGTATCTCCCCTGCCAGGTAAGTATGAGTTGGACTAGGGCTCAGGAGGGCCGCAGCTCGGGCACACCCCCTTTGGCTGAAGGAGATTTACCTGAGGCAGCACAAGCGACTCCCACCTGGGGACAAAATACCGCAGGGAAGCCACATCTATTAACATTGAGGTGGTAAAGTAGAAAAGTGCCTATTCCTGACGCATCCCCCCAAACTATACCCACAACTAGTGCAAATCATTCCCAGAGCACACGGATTTGCATATTGTGTTGTCATTCAAGCAGTCGGCATGCAACAGCTGGAGGCCTCCTTGGCAACGCAAGTGAGTGTGGGTCCTGCAGCGACCTCTACTGGTTGTATATGCAAAGCACACTACAAGGCACAAGCAAAGTAAAAACAAGGAAGCATATGCAGCCAGCACACAGCAGTAGAGATCAGAGCAGAACACAGAGTGTAAGCTAATGGCGCAGCTTAAGGGGCGCGTGGGCAGGGCTAAGAGTGATGAAAGGATGGAAGGAAGGAAAGCAAGCCTAATGGAGGTACTAGGTACAAAGGGCTGACTTTTACCAGAGCTGATCAGGGGAAAGCGCGAACGCAGTCCCCCACTACCACAAATTATGCAGTCGAGTTTGCCGCATTTGGGGAAATCACAGGGGTCAACACACCCGGAGTGCAATGGATGAGCCTCGCCCTGGGAGAACCACCTTCATGATCATGGTATCTCCCCTGCCAGGTAAGTATGAGTTGGACTAGGGCTCAGGAGGGCCGCAGCTCGGGCACACCCCCTTTGGCTGAAGGAGATTTACCTGAGGCAGCACAAGCGACTCCCACCTGGGGACAAAATACCGCAGGGAGGCCACATCTATTAACATTGAGGTGGTAAAGTGGAAAAGTGCCTATTCCTGACGCATCCCCCCAAACTATACCCACAACTAGTGCAAATCATTCCCAGAGCACACGGATTTGCATATTGTGTTGTCATTCAAGCAGTCGGCATGCAACAGCTGGAGGCCTCCTTGGCAACGCAAGTGAGTGTGGGTCCTGCAGCGACCTCTACTGGTTTTATATGCAAAGCACACTACAAGGCACAAGCAAAGTAAAAACAAGGAAGCATATGCAGCCAGCACACAGCAGTAGAGATCAGAGCAGAACACAGAGTGTAAGCTAATGGCGCAGCTTAAGGGGCGCGTGGGCAGGGCTAAGAGTGATGAAAGGATGGAAGGAAGGAAAGCAAGCCTAATGGAGGTACTAGGTACAAAGGGCTGACTTTTACCAGAGCTGATCAGGGGAAAGCGCGAACGCAGTCCCCCACTACCACAAATTATGCAGTCGAGTTTCCCACATTTGGGAAAATCGCAGGGCTCAACACACCCGGAGTGCAATGGATGCGCCTCGCCCTGGGAGAACCACCTTCGTGATCATGGTATCTCCCCTGCCAGGTAAGTATGATTTGGACTAGGGCTCAGGAGGGCCGCAGCTCGGGCACACCCCCTTTGGCTGAAGGAGATTTACCTGAGGCAGCACAAGCGACTCCCACCTGGGGACAAAATACCGCAAGGAGGCCACATCTATTAACATTGAGGTGGTAAAGTGCCTATTCCTGACGCATCCCCCCAAACTATACCCACAACTAGTGCAAATCATTCCCAGAGCACACGGATTTGCATATTGTGTTGTCTTTCAAGCAGTCGGCATGCAACAGCTGTGAGTGTGGGTCCTGCAGCGACCTCTACTGGTTGTATATGCAAAGCACACTACAAGGCACAAGCAAAGTAAAAACAAGGAAGCATATGCAGCCAGCACACAGCAGTAGAGATCAGAGCAGAACACAGAGTGTAAGCTAATGGCGCAGCTTAAGGGGCGCATGGGCAGGGCTAAGAGGGATGGAAGGAAGGAAAGCAAGCCTAATGGAGGTACTAGGTACAAAGGGCTGACTTTTACTAGAGCTGATCAGGGGAAAGCGCGAACGCAGTCCCCCACTACCACAAATTATGCAGTCGAGTTTCCCGCATTTGGGGGAAATCGCAGGGGTCAACACACCCGGAGTGCAATGGATGAGCCTCGCCCTGGGAGAACCACCTTCGTGATCATGGTATCTCCCCTGCCAGGTAAGTATGAGTTGGACTAGGGCTCAGGAGGGCCGCAGCTCGGGCACACCCCCTTTGGCTGAAGGAGATTTACCTGAGGCAGCACAAGCGACTCCCACCTGGGGACAAAATACCGCAGGGAGGCCACATCTATTAACATTGAGGTGGTAAAGTGCCTATTCCTGACGCATCCTTCCAAACTATACCCACAACTAGTGCAAATCATTCTCAGAGCACACGGATTTGCATATTGTGTTGTCATTCAAGCAGTCGGCATGCAACAGCTGGAGGCCTCCTTGGCAACGCAAGTGAGTGTGGGTCCTGCAGCGACCTCTACTGGTTGTATATGCAAAGCACACTACAAGGCACAAGCAAAGTAAAAACAAGGAAGCATATGCAGCCAGCACACAGCAGTAGAGATCAGAGCAGAACACAGAGTGTAAACTAATGGCGCAGCTTAAGGGGCGCGTGGGCAGGGCTAAGAGTGATGAAAGGATGGAAGGAAGGAAAGCAAGCCTAATGGAGGTACTAGGTACAAAGGGCTGACTTTTACCAGAGCTGATCAGGGGAAAGCGCGAACGCAGTCCCCCACTACCACAAATTATGCAGTCGAGTTTCCCGCATTTGGGGAAATCGCAGGGATCAACACACCCGGAGTGCAATGGATGAGCCTCGCCCTGGGAGAACCACCTTCGTGATCATGGTATCTCCCCTGCCAGGTAAGTATGAGTTGGACTAGGGCTCAGGAGGGCCGCAGCTCGGGCACACCCCCTTTGGCTGAAGGAGATTTACCTGAGGCAGCACAAGCGACTCCCACCTGGGGACAAAATACCGCAGGGAGGCCACATCTATTAACATTGAGGTGGTAAAGTGGAAAAGTGCCTATTCCTGACGCATCCCCCCAAACTATACCCACAACTAGTGCAAATCATTCCCAGAGCACACGGATTTGCATATTGTGTTGTCATTCAAGCAGTCGGCATGCAACAGCTGGAGGCCAGCAAGTGAGTGTGGGTCCTGCAGCGACCTCTACTGGTTGTATATGCAAAGCACACTACAAGGCACAAGCAAAGTAAAAACAAGGAAGCATATGCAGCCAGCACACAGCAGTAGAGATCAGAGCAGAACACAGAGTGTAAGCTAATGGCGCAGCTTAAGGGGCGCGTGGGCAGGGCTAAGAGTGATGAAAGGATGGAAGGAAGGAAAGCAAGCCTAATGGAGGTACTAGGTACAAAGGGCTGACTTTTACCAGAGCTGATCAGGGGAAAGCGCGAACGCAGTCCCCCACTACCACAAATTATGCAGTCGAGTTTCCCGCATTTGGGGAAATCGCAGGGGTCAACACACCCGGAGTGCAATGGATGAGCCTCGCCCTGGGAGAACCACCTTCGTGATCATGGTATCTCCCCTGCCAGGTAAGTATGAGTTGGACTAGGGCTCAGGAGGGCCGCAGCTCGGGCACACCCCCTTTGGCTGAAGGAGATTTACCTGAGGCAGCACAAGCGACTCCCACCTGGGGACAAAATACCGCAAGGAGGCCACATCTATTAACATTGAGGTGGTAAAGTGCCTATTCCTGACGCATCCCCCCAAACTATACCCACAACTAGTGCAAATCATTCCCAGAGCACACGGATTTGCATATTGTGTTGTCATTCAAGCAGTCGGCATGCAACAGCTGGAGGCCTCCTTGGCAACGCAAGTGAGTGTGGGTCCTGCAGCGACCTCTACTGGTTGTATATGCAAAGCACACTACAAGGCACAAGCAAAGTAAAAACAAGGAAGCATATGCAGCCAGCACACAGCAGTAGAGATCAGAGCAGAACACAGAGTGTAAGCTAATGGCGCAGCTTAAGGGGCGCGTGGGCAGGGCTAAGAGTGATGAAAGGATGGAAGGAAGGAAAGCAAGCCTAATGGAGGTACTAGGTACAAAGGGCTGACTTTTACCAGAGCTGATCAGGGGAAAGCGCGAACGCAGTCCCCCACGGCCACTACCACAAATTATGCAGTCGAGTTTCCCGCATTTGGGGAAATCGCAGGGGTCAACACACCCGGAGTGCAATGGATGAGCCTCGCCCTGGGAGAACCACCTTCGTGATCATGGTATCTCCCCTGCCAGGTAAGTATGAGTTGGACTAGGGCTCAGGAGGGCCGCAGCTCGGGCACACCCCCTTTGGCTGAAGGAGATTTACCTGAGGCAGCACAAGCGAATCCCACCTGGGGACAAAATACCGCAAGGAGGCCACATCTATTAACATTGAGGTGGTAAAGTGCCTATTCCTGACGCATCCCCCCAAACTATACCCACAACTAGTGCAAATCATTCCCAGAGCACACGGATTTGCATATTGTGTTGTCATTCAAGCAGTCGGCATGCAACAGCTGGAGGCCTCCTTGGCAACGCAAGTGAGTGTGGGTCCTGCAGCGACCTCTACTGGTTGTATATGCAAAGCACACTACAAGGCACAAGCAAAGTAAAAACAAGGAAGCATATGCAGCCAGCACACAGCAGTAGAGATCAGAGCAGAACGCAGAGTGTAAGCTAATGGCGCAGCTTAAGGGGCGCGTGGGCAGGGCTAAGAGTGATGAAAGGATGGAAGGAAGGAAGGAAAGCAAGCCTAATGGAGGTACTAGGTACAAAGGGCTGACTTTTACCAGAGCTGATCAGGGGAAAGCGCGAACGCAGTCCCCCACTACCACAAATTATGCAGTCGAGTTTCCCACATTTGGGGAAATCGCAGGGGTCAACACACCCAGAGTGCAATGGATGAGCCTCGCCCTGGGAGAACCACCTTCGTGATCATGGTATCTCCCCTGCCAGGTAAGTATGAGTTGGACTAGGGCTCAGGAGGGCCGCAGCTCGGGCACACCCCCTTTGGCTGAAGGAGATTTACCTGAGGCAGCACAAGCGACTCCCACCTGGGGACAAAATACCGCAAGGAGGCCACATCTATTAACATTGAGGTGGTAAAGTGCCTATTCCTGACGCATCCCCCCAAACTATACCCACAACTAGTGCAAATCATTCCCAGAGCACACGGATTTGCATATTGTGTTGTCATTCAAGCAGTCGGCATGCAACAGCTGGAGGCCTCCTTGGCAACGCAAGTGAGTGTGGGTCCTGCAGCTACCTCTACTGGTTGTATATGCAAAGCACACTACAAGGCACAAGCAAAGTAAAAACAAGGAAGCATATGCAGCCAGCACACAGCAGTAGAGATCAGAGCAGAACACAGAGTGTAAGCTAATGGCGCAGCTTAAGGGGCGCGTGGGCAGGGCTAAGAGTGATGAAAGGATGGAAGGAAGGAAAGCAAGCCTAATGGAGGTACTAGGTACAAAGGGCTGACTTTTACCAGAGCTGATCAGGGGAAAGCGCGAACGCAGTCCCCCACTACCACAAATTATGCAGTCGAGTTTCCCGCATTTGGGGAAATCGCAGGGGTCAACACACCCGGAGTGCAATGGATGAGCCTCGCCCTGGGAGAACCACCTTCGTGATCATGGTATCTCCCCTGCCAGGTAAGTATGAGTTGGACTAGGGCTCAGGAGGGCCGCAGCTCGGGCACACCCCCTTTGGCTGAAGGAGATTTACCTGAGGCAGCACAAGCGAATCCCACCTGGGGACAAAATACCGCAAGGAGGCCACATCTATTAACATTGAGGTGGTAAAGTGCCTATTCCTGACGCATCCCCCCAAACTATACCCACAACTAGTGCAAATCATTCCCAGAGCACACGGATTTGCATATTGTGTTGTCATTCAAGCAGTCGGCATGCAACAGCTGGAGGCCTCCTTGGCAACGCAAGTGAGTGTGGGTCCTGCAGCGACCTCTACTGGTTGTATATGCAAAGCACACTACAAGGCACAAGCAAAGTAAAAACAAGGAAGCATATGCAGCCAGCACACAGCAGTAGAGATCAGAGCAGAACACAGAGTGTAAGCTAATGGCGCAGCTTAAGGGGCGCGTGGGCAGGGCTAAGAGTGATGAAAGGATGGAAGGAAGGAAAGCAAGCCTAATGGAGGTACTAGGTACAAAGGGCTGACTTTTACCAGAGCTGATCAGGGGAAAGCGCGAACGCAGTCCCCCACTACCACAAATTATGCAGTCGAGTTTCCCGCATTTGGGGAAATCGCAGGGGTCAACACACCCGGGGTGCAATGGATGAGCCTCGCCCTGGGAGAACCACCTTCATGATCATGGTATCTCCCCTGCCAGGTAAGTATGAGTTGGACTAGGGCTCAGGAGGGCCGCAGCTCGGGCACACCCCCTTTGGCTGAAGGAGATTTACCTGAGGCAGCACAAGCGACTCCCACCTGGGGACAAAACACCGCAAGGAGGCCACATCTATTAACATTGAGGTGGTAAAGTGCCTATTCCTGACGCATCCCCCCAAACTATACCCACAACTAGTGCAAATCATTCCCAGAGCACACGGATTTGCATATTGTGTTGTCATTCAAGCAGTCGGCATGCAACAGCTGGAGGCCTCCTTGGCAACGCAAGTGAGTGTGGGTCCTGCAGCGACCTCTACTGGTTGTATATGCAAAGCACACTACAAGGCACAAGCAAAGTAAAAACAAGGAAGCATATGCAGCCAGCACACAGCAGTAGAGATCAGAGCAGAACACAGAGTGTAAGCTAATGGCGCAGCTTAAGGGGCGCGTGGGCAGGGCTAAGAGTGATGAAAGGATGGAAGGAAAGCAAGCCTAATGGAGGTACTAGGTACAAAGGGCTGACTTTTACCAGAGCTGATCAGGGGAAAGCACGAACGCAGTCCCCCACTACCACAAATTATGCAGTCGAGTTTCCCGCATTTGGGGAAATCGCAGGGGTCAACACACCCGGGGTGCAATGGATGAGCCTCGCCCTGGGAGAACCACCTTCGTGATCATGGTATCTCCCCTGCCAGGTAAGTATGAGTTGGACTAGGGCTCAGGAGGGCCGCAGCTCGGGCACACCCCCTTTGGCTGAAGGAGATTTACCTGAGGCAGCACAAGCGACTCCCACCTGGGGACAAAATACCGCAAGGAGGCCACATCTATTAACATTGAGGTGGTAAAGTGCCTATTCCTGACGCATCCCCCCAAACTATACCCACAACTAGTGCAAATCATTCCCAGAGCACACGGATTTGCATATTGTGTTGTCATTCAAGCAGTCGGCATGCAACAGCTGGAGGCCTCCTTGGCAACGCAAGTGAGTGTGGGTCCTGCAGCGACCTCTACTGGTTGTATATGCAAAGCACACTACAAGGCACAAGCAAAGTAAAAACAAGGAAGCATATGCAGCCAGCACACAGCAGTAGAGATCAGAGCAGAACACAGAGTGTAAGCTAATGGCGCAGCTTAAGGGGCGCGTGGGCAGGGCTAAGAGTGATGAAAGGATGGAAGGAAGGCAAGCCTAATGGAGGTACTAGGTACAAAGGGCTGACTTTTACCAGAGCTGATCAGGGGAAAGCGAGAACGCAGTCCCCCACTACCACAAATTATGCAGTCGAGTTTCCCGCATTTGGGGAAATCGCAGGGGTCAACACACCCGGAGTGCAATGGATGAGCCTCGCCCTGGGAGAACCACCTTCGTGATCATGGTATCTCCCCTGCCAGGTAAGTATGAGTTGGACTAGGGCTCAGGAGGGCCGCAGCTCGGGCACACCCCCTTTGGCTGAAGGAGATTTACCTGAGGCAGCACAAGCGACTCCCACCTGGGGACAAAACACCGCAAGGAGGCCACATCTATTAACATTGAGGTGGTAAAGTGCCTATTCCTGACGCATCCCCCCAAACTATACCCACAACTAGTGCAAATCATTCCCAGAGCACACGGATTTGCATATTGTGTTGTCATTCAAGCAGTCGGCATGCAACAGCTGGAGGCCTCCTTGGCAACGCAAGTGAGTGTGGGTCCTGCAGCGACCTCTACTGGTTGTATATGCAAAGCACACTACAAGGCACAAGCAAAGTAAAAACAAGGAAGCATATGCAGCCAGCACACAGCAGTAGAGATCAGAGCAGAACACAGAGTGTAAGCTAATGGCGCAGCTTAAGGGGCGCATGGGCAGGGCTAAGAGTGATGAAAGGATGGAAGGAAGGAAAGCAAGCCTAATGGAGGTACTAGGTACAAAGGGCTGACTTTTACCAGAGCTGATCAGGGGAAAGCACGAACGCAGTCCCCCACTACCACAAATTATGCAGTCGAGTTTCCCGCATTTGGGGAAATCGCAGGGGTCAACACACCCGGGGTGCAATGGATGAGCCTCGCCCTGGGAGAACCACCTTCGTGATCATGGTATCTCCCCTGCCAGGTAAGTATGAGTTGGACTAGGGCTCAGGAGGGCCGCAGCTCGGGCACACCCCCTTTGGCTGAAGGAGATTTACCTGAGGCAGCACAAGCGACTCCCACCTGGGGACAAAATACCGCAAGGAGGCCACATCTATTAACATTGAGGTGGTAAAGTGCCTATTCCTGACGCATCCCCCCAAACTATACCCACAACTAGTGCAAATCATTCCCAGAGCACACGGATTTGCATATTGTGTTGTCATTCAAGCAGTCGGCATGCAACAGCTGGAGGCCTCCTTGGCAACGCAAGTGAGTGTGGGTCCTGCAGCGACCTCTACTGGTTGTATATGCAAAGCACACTACAAGGCACAAGCAAAGTAAAAACAAGGAAGCATATGCAGCCAGCACACAGCAGTAGAGATCAGAGCAGAACACAGAGTGTAAGCTAATGGCGCCGCTTAAGGGGCACGTGGGCAGGGCTAAGAGTGATGAAAGGATGGAAGGAAGGAAAGCAAGCCTAATGGAGGTACTAGGTACAAAGGGCTGACTTTTAGCAGAGCTGATCAGGGGAAAGCGCGAACGCAGTCCCCCACTACCACAAATTATGCAGTCGAGTTTCCCGCATTTGGGGAAATCGCAGGGGTCAACACACCCGGAGTGCAATGGATAAGCCTCGCCCTGGGAGAACCACCTTCGTGATCATGGTATCTCCCCTGCCAGGTAAGTATGAGTTGGACTAGGGCTCAGGAGGGCCGCAGCTCGGGCACACCCCCTTTGGCTGAAGGAGATTTACCTGAGGCAGCACAAGCGACTCCCACCTGGGGACAAAATACCGCAGGGAGGCCACATCTATTAACATTGAGGTGGTAAAGTGGAAAAGTGCCTATTCCTGACGCATCCCCCCAAACTATACCCACAACTAGTGCAAATCATTCCCAGAGCACACGGATTTGCATATTGTGTTGTCATTCAAGCAGTCGGCATGCAACAGCTGGAGGCCTCCTTGGCAACGCAAGTGAGTGTGGGTCCTGCAGCGACCTCTACTGGTTGTATATGCAAAGCACACTACAAGGCACAAGCAAAGTAAAAACAAGGAAGCATATGCAGCCAGCACACAACAGTAGAGATCAGAGCAGAACACAGAGTGTAAGCTAATGGCGCAGCTTAAGGGGCGCGTGGGCAGGGCTAAGAGTGATGAAAGGATGGAAGGAAGGAAAGCAAGCCTAATGGAGGTACTAGGTACAAAGGGCTGACTTTTACCAGAGCTGATCAGGGGAAAGCGCGAACGCAGTCCCCCACTACCACAAATTATGCAGTCGAGTTTCCCGCATTTGGGGAAATCGCAGGGGTCAACACACCCGGAGTGCAATGGATGAGCCTCGCCCTGGGAGAACCACCTTCGTGATTATGGTATCTCCCCTGCCAGGTAAGTATGAGTTGGACTAGGGCTCAGGAGGGCCGCAGCTCGGGCACACCCCCTTTGGCTGAAGGAGATTTACCTGAGGCAGCACAAGCGACTCCCACCTGGGGACAAAATACCGCAGGGAGGCCACATCTATTAACATTGAGGTGGTAAAGTGGAAAAGTGCCTATTCCTGACGCATCCCCCCAAACTATACCCACAACTAGTGCAAATCATTCCCAGAGCACACGGATTTGCATATTGTGTTGTCATTCAAGCAGTCGGCATGCAACAGCTGGAGGCCTCCTTGGCAACGCAAGTGAGTGTGGGTCCTGCAGCGACCTCTACTGGTTGTATATGCAAAGCACACTACAAGGCACAAGCAAAGTAAAAACAAGGAAGCATATGCAGCCAGCAGCCAGCACACAGCAGTAGAGATCAGAGCAGAACACAGAGTGTAAGCTAATGGCGCAGCTTAAGGGGCGCGTGGGCAGGGCTAAGAGTGATGAAAGGATGGAAGGAAGGAAAGCAAGCCTAATGGAGGTACTAGGTACAAAGGGCTGACTTTTACCAGAGCTGATCAGGGGAAAGCGCGAACGCAGTCCCCCACTACCACAAATTATGCAGTCGAGTTTCCCGCATTTGGGGAAATCGCAGGGGTCAACACACCCGGAGTGCAATGGATGAGCCTCGCCCTGGGAGAACCACCTTCGTGATCATGGTATCTCCCCTGCCAGGTAAGTATGAGTTGGACTAGGGCTCAGGAGGGCCGCAGCTCGGGCACACCCCCTTTGGCTGAAGGAGATTTACCTGAGGCAGCACAAGCGACTCCCACCTGGGGACAAAATACCGCAGGGAGGCCACATCTATTAACATTGAGGTGGTAAAGTGGAAAAGTGCCTATTCCTGACGCATCCCCCCAAACTATACCCACAACTAGTGCAAATCATTCCCAGAGCACACGGATTTGCATATTGTGTTGTCATTCAAGCAGTCGGCATGCAACAGCTGGAGGCCTCCTTGGCAACGCAAGTGAGTGTGGGTCCTGCAGCGACCTCTACTGGTTGTATATGCAAAGCACACTACAAGGCACAAGCAAAGTAAAAACAAGGAAGCATATGCAGCCAGCACACAGCAGTAGAGATCAGAGCAGAACACAGAGTGTAAGCTAATGGCGCAGCTTAAGGGGCGCGTGGGCAGGGCTAAGAGTGATGAAAGGATGGAAAGCAAGCCTAATGGAGGTACTAGGTACAAAGGGCTGACTTTTACCAGAGCTGATCAGGGGAAAGCGCGTACGCAGTCCCCCACTACCACAAATTATGCAGTCGAGTTTCCCGCATTTGGGGAAATCGCAGGGGTCAACACACCCGGAGTGCAATGGATGAGCCTCGCCCTGGGAGAACCACCTTCGTGATCATGGTATCTCCCCTGCCAGGTAAGTATGAGTTGGACTAGGGCTCAGGAGGGCCGCAGCTCGGGCACACCCCCTTTGGCTGAAGGAGATTTTCCTGAGGCAGCACAAGCGACTCCCACCTGGGGACAAAATACCGCAGGGAGGCCACATCTATTAACATTGAGGTGGTAAAGTGCCTATTCCTGACGCATCCTTCCAAACTATACCCACAACTAGTGCAAATCATTCTCAGAGCACACAGATTTGCATATTGTGTTGTCATTCAAGCAGTCGGCATGCAACAGCTGGAGGCCTCCTTGGCAACGCAAGTGAGTGTGGGTCCTGCAGCGACCTCTACTGGTTGTATATGCAAAGCACACTACAAGGCACAAGCAAAGTAAAAACAAGGAAGCATATGCAGCCAGCACACAGCAGTAGAGATCAGAGCAGAACACAGAGTGTAAGCTAATGGCGCAGCTTAAGGGGCGCGTGGGCAGGGCTAAGAGTGATGAAAGGATGGAAGGAAGGAAGGAAAGCAAGCCTAATGGAGGTACTAGGTACAAAGAGCTGACTTTTACCAGAGCTGATCAGGGGAAAGCGCGAACGCAGTCCCCCACTACCACAAATTATGCAGTCGAGTTTCCCGCATTTGGGGAAATCGCAGGGGTCAACACACCCGGAGTGCAATGGATGAGCCTCGCCCTGGGAGAACCACCTTCGTGATCATGGTATCTCCCCTGCCAGGTAAGTATGAGTTGGACTAGGGCTCAGGAGGGCCGCAGCTCGGGCACACCCCCTTTGGCTGAAGGAGATTTACCTGAGGCAGCACAAGCGACTCCCACCTGGGGACAAAATACCGCAAGGAGGCCACATCTATTAACATTGAGGTGGTAAAGTGCCTATTCCTGACGCATCCCCCCAAACTATACCCACAACTAGTGCAAATCATTCCCAGAGCACACGGATTTGCATATTGTGTTGTCATTCAAGCAGTCGGCATGCAACAGCTGGAGGCCTCCTTGGCAACGCAAGTGAGTGTGGGTCCTGCAGCGACCTCTACTGGTTGTATATGCAAAGCACACTACAAGGCACAAGCAAAGTAAAAACAAGGAAGCATATGCAGCCAACACACAGCAGTAGAGATCAGAGCAGAACACAGAGTGTAAGCTAGTGGCGCAGCTTAAGGGGCGCATGGGCAGGGCTAAGAGTGATGAAAGGATGGAAGGAAGGAAAGCAAGCCTAATGGAGGTACTAGGTACAAAGGGCTGACTTTTACCAGAGCTGATCAGGGGAAAGCGCGAACGCAGTCCCCCACTACCACAAATTATGCAGTCGAGTTTCCCGCATTTGGGGAAATCGCAGGGGTCAACACACCCGGAGTGCAATGGATGAGCCTCGCCCTGGGAGAACCACCTTCGTGATCATGGTATCTCCCCTGCCAGGTAAGTATGAGTTGGACTAGGGCTCAGGAGGGCCGCAGCTCGGGCACACCCCCTTTGGCTGAAGGAGATTTACCTGAGGCAGCACAAGCGACTCCCACCTGGGGACAAAATACCGCAGGGAGGCCACATCTATTAACATTGAGGTGGTAAAGTGGAAAAGTGCCTATTCCTGACGCATCCCCCCAAACTATACCCACAACTAGTGCAAATCATTCCCAGAGCACACGGATTTGCATATTGTGTTGTCATTCAAGCAGTCGGCATGCAACAGCTGGAGGCCTCCTTGGCAACGCAAGTGAGTGTGGGTCCTGCAGCGACCTCTACTGGTTGTATATGCAAAGCACACTACAAGGCACAAGCAAAGTAAAAACAAGGAAGCATATGCAGCCAGCACACAGCAGTAGAGATCAGAGCAGAACACAGAGTGTAAGCTAATGGCGCAGCTTAAGGGGCGCGTGGGCAGGGCTAAGAGTGATGAAAGGAAGGAAAGCAAGCCTAATGGAGGTACTAGGTACAAAGGGCTGACTTTTACCAGAGCTGATCAGGGGAAAGCGCGAACGCAGTCCCCCACTACCACAAATTATGCAGTCGAGTTTCCCGCATTTGGGGAAATCGCAGGGGTCAACACACCCGGAGTGCAATGGATGAGCCTCGCCCTGGGAGAACCACCTTCGTGATCATGGTATCTCCCCTGCCAGGTAAGTATGAGTTGGACTAGGGCTCAGGAGGGCCGCAGCTCGGGCACACCCCCTTTGGCTGAAGGAGATTTACCTGAGGCAGCACAAGCGACTCCCACCTGGGGACAAAATACCGCAAGGAGGCCACATCTATTAACATTGAGGTGGTAAAGTGCCTATTCCTGACGCATCCCCCCAGACTATACCCACAACTAGTGCAAATCATTCCCAGAGCACACGGATTTGCATATTGTGTTGTCATTCAAGCAGTCGGCATGCAACAGCTGGAGGCCTCCTTGGCAACGCAAGTGAGTGTGGGTCCTGCAGCGACCTCTACTGGTTGTATATGCAAAGCACACTACAAGGCACAAGCAAAGTAAAAACAAGGAAGCATATGCAGCCAGCACACAGCAGTAGAGATCAGAGCAGAACACAGAGTGTAAGCTAATGGCGCAGCTTAAGGGGCGCGTGGGCAGGGCTAAGAGTGATGAAAGGATGGAAAGCAAGCCTAATGGAGGTACTAGGTACAAAGGGCTGACTTTTGCCAGAGCTGATCAGGGGAAAGCGCGTACGCAGTCCCCCACTACCACAAATTATGCAGTCGAGTTTCCCGCATTTGGGGAAATCGCAGGGGTCAACACACCCGGAGTGCAATGGATGAGCCTCGCCCTGGGAGAACCACCTTCGTGATCATGGTATCTCCCCTGCCAGGTAAGTATGAGTTGGACTAGGGCTCAGGAGGGCCGCAGCTCGGGCACACCCCCTTTGGCTGAAGGAGATTTACCTGAGGCAGCACAAGCGACTCCCACCTGGGGACAAAATACCGCAGGGAGGCCACATCTATTAACATTGAGGTGGTAAAGTGCCTATTCCTGACGCATCCTTCCAAACTATACCCACAACTAGTGCAAATCATTCTCAGAGCACACAGATTTGCATATTGTGTTGTCATTCAAGCAGTCGGCATGCAACAGCTGGAGGCCTCCTTGGCAACGCAAGTGAGTGTGGGTCCTGCAGCGACCTCTACTGGTTGTATATGCAAAGCACACTACAAGGCACAAGCAAAGTAAAAACAAGGAAGCATATGCAGCCAGCACACAGCAGTAGAGATCAGAGCAGAACACAGAGTGTAAGCTAATGGCGCAGCTTAAGGGGCGCGTGGGCAGGGCTAAGAGTGATGAAAGGATGGAAGGAAGGAAAGCAAGCCTAATGGAGGTACTAGGTACAAAGGGCTGACTTTTACCAGAGCTGATCAGGGGAAAGCGCGAACGCAGTCCCCCACTACCACAAATTATGCAGTCGAGTTTCCCGCATTTGGGGAAATCGCAGGGGTCAACACACCCGGAGTGCAATGGATGAGCCTCGCCCTGGGAGAACCACCTTCGTGATCATGGTATCTCCCCTGCCAGGTAAGTATGAGTTGGACTAGGGCTCAGGAGGGCCGCAGCTCGGGCACACCCCCTTTGGCTGAAGGAGATTTACCTGAGGCAGCACAAGCGACTCCCACCTGGGGACAAAATACCGCAGGGAGGCCACATCTATTAACATTGAGGTGGTAAAGTGCCTATTCCTGACGCATCCTCCCAAACTATACCCACAACTAGTGCAAATCATTCCCAGAGCACACGGATTTGCATATTGTGTTGTCATTCAAGCAGTCGGCATGCAACAGCTGGAGGCCTCCTTGGCAACGCAAGTGAGTGTGGGTCCTGCAGCGACCTCTACTGGTTGTATATGCAAAGCACACCACAAGGCACAAGCAAAGTAAAAACAAGGAAGCATATGCAGCCAGCACACAGCAGTAGAGATCAGAGCAGAACACAGAGTGTAAGCTAATGGCGCAGCTTAAGGGGCGCGTGGGCAGGGCTAAGAGTGATGAAAGGATGGAAGGAAGGAAAGCAAGCCTAATGGAGGTACTAGGTACAAAGGGCTGACTTTTACCAGAGCTGATCAGGGGAAAGCGCGAACGCAGTCCCCCACTACCACAAATTATGCAGTCGAGTTTCCCGCATTTGGGGAAATCGCAGGGGTCAACACACCCGGAGTGCAATGGATGAGCCTCGCCCTGGGAGAACCACCTTCGTGATCATGGTATCTCCCCTGCCAGGTAAGTATGTGTTGGACTAGGGCTCAGGAGGGCCGCAGCTCGGGCACACCCCCTTTGGCTGAAGGAGATTTACCTGAGGCAGCACAAGCGACTCCCACCTGGGGACAAAATACCGCAAGGAGGCCACATCTATTAACATTGAGGTGGTAAAGTGCCTATTCCTGACGCATCCCCCCAAACTATACCCACAACTAGTGCAAATCATTCCCAGAGCACACGGATTTGCATATTGTGTTGTCATTCAAGCAGTCGGCATGCAACAGCTGGAGGCCTCCTTGGCAACGCAAGTGAGTGTGGGTCCTGCAGCGACCTCTACTGGTTGTATATGCAAAGCACACTACAAGGCACAAGCAAAGTAAAAACAAGGAAGCATATGCAGCCAACACACAGCAGTAGAGATCAGAGCAGAACACAGAGTGTAAGCTAATGGCGCAGCTTAAGGGGCGCATGGGCAGGGCTAAGAGTGATGAAAGGATGGAAGGAAGGAAAGCAAGCCTAATGGAGGTACTAGGTACAAAGGGCTGACTTTTACCAGAGCTGATCAGGGGAAAGCGCGAACGCAGTCCCCCACTACCACAAATTATGCAGTCGAGTTTCCCGCATTTGGGGAAATCGCAGGGGTCAACACACCCGGAGTGCAATGGATGAGCCTCGCCCTGGGAGAACCACCTTCGTGATCATGGTATCTCCCCTGCCAGGTAAGTATGAGTTGGACTAGGGCTCAGGAGGGCCGCAGCTCGGGCACACCCCCTTTGGCTGAAGGAGATTTACCTGAGGCAGCACAAGCGACTCCCACCTGGGGACAAAATACCGCAAGGAGGCCACATCTATTAACATTGAGGTGGTAAAGTGCCTATTCCTGACGCATCCCCCCAAACTATACCCACAACTAGTGCAAATCATTCCCAGAGCACACGGATTTGCATATTGTGTTGTCATTCAAGCAGTCGGCATGCAACAGCTGGAGGCCTCCTTGGCAACGCAAGTGAGTGTGGGTCCTGCAGCGACCTCTACTGGTTGTATATGCAAAGCACACTACAAGGCACAAGCAAAGTAAAAACAAGGAAGCATATGCAGCCAACACACAGCAGTAGAGATCAGAGCAGAACACAGAGTGTAAGCTAATGGCGCAGCTTAAGGGGCGCATGGGCAGAGCTAAGAGTGATGAAAGGATGGAAGGAAGGAAAGCAAGCCTAATGGAGGTACTAGGTACAAAGGGCTGACTTTTACCAGAGCTGATCAGGGGAAAGCGCGAACGCAGTCCCCCACTACCACAAATTATGCAGTCGAGTTTCCCGCATTTGGGGAAATCGCAGGGGTCAACACACCCGGAGTGCAATGGATGAGCCTCGCCCTGGGAGAACCACCTTCGTGATCATGGTATCTCCCCTGCCAGGTAAGTATGTGTTGGATTAGGGCTCAGGAGGGCCGCAGCTCGGGCACACCCCCTTTGGCTGAAGGAGATTTACCTGAGGCAGCACAAGCGACTCCCACCTGGGGACAAAATACCGCAAGGAGGCCACATCTATTAACATTGAGGTGGTAAAGTGCCTATTCCTGACGCATCCCCCCAAACTATACCCACAACTAGTGCAAATCATTCCCAGAGCACACGGATTTGCATATTGTGTTGTCATTCAAGCAGTCGGCATGCAACAGCTGGAGGCCTCCTTGGCAACGCAAGTGAGTGTGGGTCCTGCAGCGACCTCTACTGGTTGTATATGCAAAGCACACTACAAGGCACAAGCAAAGTAAAAACAAGGAAGCATATGCAGCCAGCACACAGCAGTAGAGATCAGAGCAGAACACAGAGTGTAAGCTAATGGCGCCGCTTAAGGGGCACGTGGGCAGGGCTAAGAGTGATGAAAGGATGGAAGGAAGGAAAGCAAGCCTAATGGAGGTACTAGGTACAAAGGGCTGACTTTTACCAGAGCTGATCAGGGGAAAGCGCGTACGCAGTCCCCCACTACCACAAATTATGCAGTCGAGTTTCCCGCATTTGGGGAAATCGCAGGGGTCAACACACCCGGAGTGCAATGGATGAGCCTCGCCCTGGGAGAACCACCTTCGTGATCATGGTATCTGCCCTGCCAGGTAAGTATGAGTTGGACTAGGGCTCAGGAGGGCCGCAGCTCGGGCACACCCCCTTTGGCTGAAGGAGATTTACCTGAGGCAGCACAAGCGACTCCCACCTGGGGACAAAATACCGCAGGGAGGCCACATCTATTAACATTGAGGTGGTAAAGTGCCTATTCCTGACGCATCCTTCCAAACTATACCCACAACTAGTGCAAATCATTCTCAGAGCACACAGATTTGCATATTGTGTTGTCATTCAAGCAGTCGGCATGCAACAGCTGGAGGCCTCCTTGGCAACGCAAGTGAGTGTGGGTCCTGCAGCGACCTCTACTGGTTGTATATGCAAAGCACACTACAAGGCACAAGCAAAGTAAAAACAAGGAAGCATATGCAGCCAGCACACAGCAGTAGAGATCAGAGCAGAACACAGAGTGTAAGCTAATGGCGCAGCTTAAGGGGCGCGTGGGCAGGGCTAAGAGTGATGAAAGGATGGAAGGAAGGAAAGCAAGCCTAATGGAGGTACTAGGTACAAAGGGCTGACTTTTACCAGAGCTGATCAGGGGAAAGCGCGAACGCAGTCCCCCACTACCACAAATTATGCAGTCGAGTTTCCCGCATTTGGGGAAATCGCAGGGGTCAACACACCCGGAGTGCAATGGATGAGCCTCGCCCTGGGAGAACCACCTTCGTGATCATGGTATCTCCCCTGCCAGGTAAGTATGAGTTGGACTAGGGCTCAGGAGGGCCGCAGCTCGGGCACACCCCCTTTGGCTGAAGGAGATTTACCTGAGGCAGCACAAGCGACTCCCACCTGGGGACAAAATACCGCAGGGAGGCCACATCTATTAACATTGAGGTGGTAAAGTGCCTATTCCTGACGCATCCTCCCAAACTATACCCACAACTAGTGCAAATCATTCCCAGAGCACACGGATTTGCATATTGTGTTGTCATTCAAGCAGTCGGCATGCAACAGCTGGAGGCCTCCTTGGCAACGCAAGTGAGTGTGGGTCCTGCAGCGACCTCTACTGGTTGTATTCGCAAAGCACACTACAAGGCACAAGCAAAGTAAAAACAAGGAAGCATATGCAGCCAGCACACAGCAGTAGAGATCAGAGCAGAACACAGAGTGTAAGCTAATGGCGCAGCTTAAGGGGCGCGTGGGCAGGGCTAAGAGTGATGAAAGGATGGAAGGAAGGAAAGCAAGCCTAATGGAGGTACTAGGTACAAAGGGCTGACTTTTACCAGAGCTGATCAGGGGAAAGCGCGAACGCAGTCCCCCACTACCACAAATTATGCAGTCGAGTTTCCCGCATTTGGGGAAATCGCAGGGGTCAACACACCCGGAGTGCAATGGATGAGCCTCGCCCTGGGAGAACCACCTTCGTGATCATGGTATCTCCCCTGCCAGGTAAGTATGAGTTGGACTAGGGCTCAGGAGGGCCGCAGCTCGGGCACACCCCCTTTGGCTGAAGGAGATTTACCTGAGGCAGCACAAGCGACTCCCACCTGGGGACAAAATACCGCAGGGAGGCCACATCTATTAACATTGAGGTGGTAAAGTGCCTATTCCTGACGCATCCTCCCAAACTATACCCACAACTAGTGCAAATCATTCCCAGAGCACACGGATTTGCATATTGTGTTGTCATTCAAGCAGTCGGCATGCAACAGCTGGAGGCCTCCTTGGCAACGCAAGTGAGTGTGGGTCCTGCAGCGACCTCTACTGGTTGTATATGCAAAGCACACTACAAGGCACAAGCAAAGTAAAAACAAGGAAGCATATGCAGCCAGCACACAGCAGTAGAGATCAGAGCAGAACACAGAGTGTAAGCTAATGGCGCAGCTTAAGGGGCGCGTGGGCAGGGCTAAGAGTGATGAAAGGATGGAAGGAAGGAAAGCAAGCCTAATGGAGGTACTAGGTACAAAGGGCTGACTTTTACCAGAGCTGATCAGGGGAAAGCGCGAACGCAGTCCCCCACTACCACAAATTATGCAGTCGAGTTTCCCGCATTTGGGGAAATCGCAGGGGTCAACACACCCGGAGTGCAATGGATGAGCCTCGCCCTGGGAGAACCACCTTCGTGATCATGGTATCTCCCCTGCCAGGTAAGTATGAGTTGGACTAGGGCTCAGGAGGGCCGCAGCTCGGGCACACCCCCTTTGGCTGAAGGAGATTTACCTGAGGCAGCACAAGCGACTCCCACCTGGGGACAAAATACCGCAAGGAGGCCACATCTATTAACATTGAGGTGGTAAAGTGCCTATTCCTGACGCATCCCCCCAAACTATACCCACAACTAGTGCAAATCATTCCCAGAGCACACGGATTTGCATATTGTGTTGTCATTCAAGCAGTCGGCATGCAACAGCTGGAGGCCTCCTTGGCAACGCAAGTGAGTGTGGGTCCTGCAGCGACCTCTACTGGTTGTATATGCAAAGCACACTACAAGGCACAAGCAAAGTAAAAACAAGGAAGCATATGCAGCCAACACACAGCAGTAGAGATCAGAGCAGAACACAGAGTGTAAGCTAATGGCGCAGCTTAAGGGGCGCATGGGCAGGGCTAAGAGTGATGAAAGGATGGAAGGAAGGAAAGCAAGCCTAATGGAGGTACTAGGTACAAAGGGCTGACTTTTACCAGAGCTGATCAGGGGAAAGCGCGAACGCAGTCTCCCACTACCACAAATTATGCAGTTGAGTTTCCCGCATTTGGGGAAATCGCAGGGGTCAACACACCCGGAGTGCAATGGATGAGCCTCGCCCTGGGAGAACCACCTTCGTGATCATGGTATCTCCCCTGCCAGGTAAGTATGTGTTGGACTAGGGCTCAGGAAGGCCGCAGCTCGGGCACACCCCCTTTGGCTGAAGGAGATTTACCTGAGGCAGCACAAGCGACTCCCACCTGGGGACAAAATACCGCAAGGAGGCCACATCTATTAACATTGAGGTGGTAAAGTGCCTATTCCTGACGCATCCCCCCAAACTATACCCACAACTAGTGCAAATCATTCCCAGAGCACACGGATTTGCATATTGTGTTGTCATTCAAGCAGTCGGCATGCAACAGCTGGAGGCCTCCTTGGCAACGCAAGTGAGTGTGGGTCCTGCAGCGACCTCTACTGGTTGTATATGCAAAGCACACTACAAGGCACAAGCAAAGTAAAAACAAGGAAGCATATGCAGCCAGCACACAGCAGTAGAGATCAGAGCAGAACACAGAGTGTAAGCTAATGGCGCAGCTTAAGGGGCGCGTGGGCAGGGCTAAGAGTGATGAAAGGATGGAAGGAAGGAAGGAAAGCAAGCCTAATGGAGGTACTAGGTACAAAGGGCTGACTTTTACCAGAGCTGATCAGGGGAAAGCGCGAACGCAGCCCCCCACTACCACAAATTATGCAGTCGAGTTTCCCGCATTTGGGGAAATCGCAGGGGTCAACACACCCGGAGTGCAATGGATGAGCCTCGCCCTGGGAGAACCACCTTCGTGATCATGGTATCTCCCCTGCCAGGTAAGTATGAGTTGGACTAGGGCTCAGGAGGGCCGCAGCTCGGGCACACCCCCTTTGGCTGAAGGAGATTTACCTGAGGCAGCACAAGCGACTCCCACCTGGGGACAAAATACCGCAAGGAGGCCACATCTATTAACATTGAGGTGGTAAAGTGCCTATTCCTGACGCATCCCCCCAAACTATACCCACAACTAGTGCAAATCATTCCCAGAGCACACGGATTTGCATATTGTGTTGTCATTCAAGCAGTCGGCATGCAACAGCTGGAGGCCTCCTTGGCAACGCAAGTGAGTGTGGGTCCTGCAGCGACCTCTACTGGTTGTATATGCAAAGCACACTACAAGGCACAAGCAAAGTAAAAACAAGGAAGCATATGCAGCCAGCACACAGCAGTAGAGATCAGAGCAGAACACAGAGTGTAAGCTAATGGCGCAGCTTAAGGGGCGCGTGGGCAGGGCTAAGAGTGATGAAAGGATGGAAAGCAAGCCTAATGGAGGTACTAGGTACAAAGGGCTGACTTTTACCAGAGCTGATCAGGGGAAAGCGCGAACGCAGTCCCCCACTACCACAAATTATGCAGTCGAGTTTCCCGCATTTGGGGAAATCGCAGAGGTCAACACACCCGGAGTGCAATGGATGAGCCTCGCCCTGGGAGAACCACCTTCGTGATCATGGTATCTCCCCTGCCAGGTAAGTATGTGTTGGACTAGGGCTCAGGAGGGCCGCAGCTCGGGCACACCCCCTTTGGCTGAAGGAGATTTACCTGAGGCAGCACAAGCGACTCCCACCTGGGGACAAAATACCGCAAGGAGGCCACATCTATTAACATTGAGGTGGTAAAGTGCCTATTCCTGACGCATCCCCCCAAACTATACCCACAACTAGTGCAAATCATTCCCAGAGCACACGGATTTGCATATTGTGTTGTCATTCAAGCAGTCGGCATGCAACAGCTGGAGGCCTCCTTGGCAACGCAAGTGAGTGTGGGTCCTGCAGCGACCTCTACTGGTTGTATATGCAAAGCACACTACAAGGCACAAGCAAAGTAAAAACAAGGAAGCATATGCAGCCAGCACACAGCAGTAGAGATCAGAGCAGAACACAGAGTGTAAGCTAATGGCGCCGCTTAAGGGGCACGTGGGCAGGGCTAAGAGTGATGAAAGGATGGAAGGAAGGAAAGCAAGCCTAATGGAGGTACTAGGTACAAAGGGCTGACTTTTACCAGAGCTGATCAGGGGAAAGCGCGTACGCAGTCCCCCACTACCACAAATTATGCAGTCGAGTTTCCCGCATTTGGGGAAATCGCAGGGGTCAACACACCCGGAGTGCAATGGATGAGCCTCGCCCTGGGAGAACCACCTTCGTGATCATGGTATCTGCCCTGCCAGGTAAGTATGAGTTGGACTAGGGCTCAGGAGGGCCGCAGCTCGGGCACACCCCCTTTGGCTGAAGGAGATTTACCTGAGGCAGCACAAGCGACTCCCACCTGGGGACAAAATACCGCAGGGAGGCCACATCTATTAACATTGAGGTGGTAAAGTGCCTATTCCTGACGCATCCTTCCAAACTATACCCACAACTAGTGCAAATCATTCTCAGAGCACACAGATTTGCATATTGTGTTGTCATTCAAGCAGTCGGCATGCAACAGCTGGAGGCCTCCTTGGCAACGCAAGTGAGTGTGGGTCCTGCAGCGACCTCTACTGGTTGTATATGCAAAGCACACTACAAGGCACAAGCAAAGTAAAAACAAGGAAGCATATGCAGCCAGCACACAGCAGTAGAGATCAGAGCAGAACACAGAGTGTAAGCTAATGGCGCAGCTTAAGGGGCGCGTGGGCAGGGCTAAGAGTGATGAAAGGATGGAAGGAAGGAAAGCAAGCCTAATGGAGGTACTAGGTACAAAGGGCTGACTTTTACCAGAGCTGATCAGGGGAAAGCGCGAACGCAGTCCCCCACTACCACAAATTATGCAGTCGAGTTTCCCGCATTTGGGGAAATCGCAGGGGTCAACACACCCGGAGTGCAATGGATGAGCCTCGCCCTGGGAGAACCACCTTCGTGATCATGGTATCTCCCCTGCCAGGTAAGTATGAGTTGGACTAGGGCTCAGGAGGGCCGCAGCTCGGGCACACCCCCTTTGGCTGAAGGAGATTTACCTGAGGCAGCACAAGCGACTCCCACCTGGGGACAAAATACCGCAGGGAGGCCACATCTATTAACATTGAGGTGGTAAAGTGCCTATTCCTGACGCATCCTCCCAAACTATACCCACAACTAGTGCAAATCATTCCCAGAGCACACGGATTTGCATATTGTGTTGTCATTCAAGCAGTCGGCATGCAACAGCTGGAGGCCTCCTTGGCAACGCAAGTGAGTGTGGGTCCTGCAGCGACCTCTACTGGTTGTATTCGCAAAGCACACTACAAGGCACAAGCAAAGTAAAAACAAGGAAGCATATGCAGCCAGCACACAGCAGTAGAGATCAGAGCAGAACACAGAGTGTAAGCTAATGGCGCAGCTTAAGGGGCGCGTGGGCAGGGCTAAGAGTGATGAAAGGATGGAAGGAAGGAAAGCAAGCCTAATGGAGGTACTAGGTACAAAGGGCTGACTTTTACCAGAGCTGATCAGGGGAAAGCGCGAACGCAGTCCCCCACTACCACAAATTATGCAGTCGAGTTTCCCGCATTTGGGGAAATCGCAGGGGTCAACACACCCGGAGTGCAATGGATGAGCCTCGCCCTGGGAGAACCACCTTCGTGATCATGGTATCTCCCCTGCCAGGTAAGTATGAGTTGGACTAGGGCTCAGGAGGGCCGCAGCTCGGGCACACCCCCTTTGGCTGAAGGAGATTTACCTGAGGCAGCACAAGCGACTCCCACCTGGGGACAAAATACCGCAGGGAGGCCACATCTATTAACATTGAGGTGGTAAAGTGCCTATTCCTGACGCATCCTCCCAAACTATACCCACAACTAGTGCAAATCATTCCCAGAGCACACGGATTTGCATATTGTGTTGTCATTCAAGCAGTCGGCATGCAACAGCTGGAGGCCTCCTTGGCAACGCAAGTGAGTGTGGGTCCTGCAGCGACCTCTACTGGTTGTATATGCAAAGCACACTACAAGGCACAAGCAAAGTAAAAACAAGGAAGCATATGCAGCCAGCACACAGCAGTAGAGATCAGAGCAGAACACAGAGTGTAAGCTAATGGCGCAGCTTAAGGGGCGCGTGGGCAGGGCTAAGAGTGATGAAAGGATGGAAGGAAGGAAAGCAAGCCTAATGGAGGTACTAGGTACAAAGGGCTGACTTTTACCAGAGCTGATCAGGGGAAAGCGCGAACGCAGTCCCCCACTACCACAAATTATGCAGTCGAGTTTCCCGCATTTGGGGAAATCGCAGGGGTCAACACACCCGGAGTGCAATGGATGAGCCTCGCCCTGGGAGAACCACCTTCGTGATCATGGTATCTCCCCTGCCAGGTAAGTATGAGTTGGACTAGGGCTCAGGAGGGCCGCAGCTCGGGCACACCCCCTTTGGCTGAAGGAGATTTACCTGAGGCAGCACAAGCGACTCCCACCTGGGGACAAAATACCGCAAGGAGGCCACATCTATTAACATTGAGGTGGTAAAGTGCCTATTCCTGACGCATCCCCCCAAACTATACCCACAACTAGTGCAAATCATTCCCAGAGCACACGGATTTGCATATTGTGTTGTCATTCAAGCAGTCGGCATGCAACAGCTGGAGGCCTCCTTGGCAACGCAAGTGAGTGTGGGTCCTGCAGCGACCTCTACTGGTTGTATATGCAAAGCACACTACAAGGCACAAGCAAAGTAAAAACAAGGAAGCATATGCAGCCAACACACAGCAGTAGAGATCAGAGCAGAACACAGAGTGTAAGCTAATGGCGCAGCTTAAGGGGCGCATGGGCAGGGCTAAGAGTGATGAAAGGATGGAAGGAAGGAAAGCAAGCCTAATGGAGGTACTAGGTACAAAGGGCTGACTTTTACCAGAGCTGATCAGGGGAAAGCGCGAACGCAGTCTCCCACTACCACAAATTATGCAGTTGAGTTTCCCGCATTTGGGGAAATCGCAGGGGTCAACACACCCGGAGTGCAATGGATGAGCCTCGCCCTGGGAGAACCACCTTCGTGATCATGGTATCTCCCCTGCCAGGTAAGTATGTGTTGGACTAGGGCTCAGGAAGGCCGCAGCTCGGGCACACCCCCTTTGGCTGAAGGAGATTTACCTGAGGCAGCACAAGCGACTCCCACCTGGGGACAAAATACCGCAAGGAGGCCACATCTATTAACATTGAGGTGGTAAAGTGCCTATTCCTGACGCATCCCCCCAAACTATACCCACAACTAGTGCAAATCATTCCCAGAGCACACGGATTTGCATATTGTGTTGTCATTCAAGCAGTCGGCATGCAACAGCTGGAGGCCTCCTTGGCAACGCAAGTGAGTGTGGGTCCTGCAGCGACCTCTACTGGTTGTATATGCAAAGCACACTACAAGGCACAAGCAAAGTAAAAACAAGGAAGCATATGCAGCCAGCACACAGCAGTAGAGATCAGAGCAGAACACAGAGTGTAAGCTAATGGCGCAGCTTAAGGGGCGCGTGGGCAGGGCTAAGAGTGATGAAAGGATGGAAGGAAGGAAGGAAAGCAAGCCTAATGGAGGTACTAGGTACAAAGGGCTGACTTTTACCAGAGCTGATCAGGGGAAAGCGCGAACGCAGCCCCCCACTACCACAAATTATGCAGTCGAGTTTCCCGCATTTGGGGAAATCGCAGGGGTCAACACACCCGGAGTGCAATGGATGAGCCTCGCCCTGGGAGAACCACCTTCGTGATCATGGTATCTCCCCTGCCAGGTAAGTATGAGTTGGACTAGGGCTCAGGAGGGCCGCAGCTCGGGCACACCCCCTTTGGCTGAAGGAGATTTACCTGAGGCAGCACAAGCGACTCCCACCTGGGGACAAAATACCGCAAGGAGGCCACATCTATTAACATTGAGGTGGTAAAGTGCCTATTCCTGACGCATCCCCCCAAACTATACCCACAACTAGTGCAAATCATTCCCAGAGCACACGGATTTGCATATTGTGTTGTCATTCAAGCAGTCGGCATGCAACAGCTGGAGGCCTCCTTGGCAACGCAAGTGAGTGTGGGTCCTGCAGCGACCTCTACTGGTTGTATATGCAAAGCACACTACAAGGCACAAGCAAAGTAAAAACAAGGAAGCATATGCAGCCAGCACACAGCAGTAGAGATCAGAGCAGAACACAGAGTGTAAGCTAATGGCGCAGCTTAAGGGGCGCGTGGGCAGGGCTAAGAGTGATGAAAGGATGGAAAGCAAGCCTAATGGAGGTACTAGGTACAAAGGGCTGACTTTTACCAGAGCTGATCAGGGGAAAGCGCGAACGCAGTCCCCCACTACCACAAATTATGCAGTCGAGTTTCCCGCATTTGGGGAAATCGCAGAGGTCAACACACCCGGAGTGCAATGGATGAGCCTCGCCCTGGGAGAACCACCTTCGTGATCATGGTATCTCCCCTGCCAGGTAAGTATGTGTTGGACTAGGGCTCAGGAGGGCCGCAGCTCGGGCACACCCCCTTTGGCTGAAGGAGATTTACCTGAGGCAGCACAAGCGACTCCCACCTGGGGACAAAATACCGCAAGGAGGCCACATCTATTAACATTGAGGTGGTAAAGTGCCTATTCCTGACGCATCCCCCCAAACTATACCCACAACTAGTGCAAATCATTCCCAGAGCACACGGATTTGCATATTGTGTTGTCATTCAAGCAGTCGGCATGCAACAGCTGGAGGCCTCCTTGGCAACGCAAGTGAGTGTGGGTCCTGCAGCGACCTCTACTGGTTGTATATGCAAAGCACACTACAAGGCACAAGCAAAGTAAAAACAAGGAAGCATATGCAGCCAGCACACAGCAGTAGAGATCAGAGCAGAACACAGAGTGTAAGCTAATGGCGCAGCTTAAGGGGCGCGTGGGCAGGGCTAAGAGTGATGAAAGGATGGAAGGAAGGAAAGCAAGCCTAATGGAGGTACTAGGTACAAAGGGCTGACTTTTACCAGAGCTGATCAGGGGAAAGCGCGAACGCAGTCCCCCACTACCACAAATTATGCAGTCGAGTTTCCCGCATTTGGGGAAATCGCAGGGGTCAACACACCCGGAGTGCAATGGATGAGCCTCGCCCTGGGAGAACCACCTTCGTGATCATGGTATCTCCCCTGCCAGGTAAGTATGAGTTGGACTATGGCTCAGGAGGGCCGCAGCTCGGGCACACCCCCTTTGGCTGAAGGAGATTTACCTGAGGCAGCACAAGCGACTCCCACCTGGGGACAAAATACCGCAAGGAGGCCACATCTATTAACATTGAGGTGGTAAAGTGCCTATTCCTGACGCATCCCCCCAAACTATACCCACAACTAGTGCAAATCATTCCCAGAGCACACGGATTTGCATATTGTGTTGTCATTCAAGCAGTCGGCATGCAACAGCTGGAGGCCTCCTTGGCAACGCAAGTGAGTGTGGGTCCTGCAGCGACCTCTACTGGTTGTATATGCAAAGCACACTACAAGGAAGCATATGCAGCCAGCACACAGCAGTAGAGATCAGAGCAGAACACAGAGTGTAAGCTAATGGCGCAGCTTAAGGGGCGCGTGGGCAGGGCTAAGAGTGATGAAAGGATGGAAAGCAAGCCTAATGGAGGTACTAGGTACAAAGGGCTGACTTTTACCAGAGCTGATCAGGGGAAAGCGCGAACGCAGTCCCCCACTACCACAAATTATGCAGTGGAGTTTCCCGCATTTGGGGAAATCGCAGGGGTCAACACACCCGGAGTGCAATGGATGAGCCTCGCCCTGGGAGAACCACCTTCGTGATCATGGTAGGGATGGACATCGATGGTCGATGTTTCGGAAACATCGATGTTTTTCTTTCGATGTTAGTGTTTTTACCATTTAATGGTGACCTTCCGATGTTTATCACCATCGAATGCTAATCATTCGATGGTGTACCGATGGTGGCTTATTTTTTGTAATTCCCAAAAGCTATGCCTCCCCTGGCTGCTGTGTCTGTGTCAGGGAAACTTCCTAGGTTCGTTGGAGGCTGTCTGACTTTCTCTCTGCTTCCCTCCCTCTCCCTCTCTATGGTTGCTGTAGCTGCTAGGCAACAGGGCCCACTGCTAGTTCTGATTGGCTCTCCCTGACTCAGAGAGCCAATCAGAGCACAAACCTCACCCTGCAGCACCAGTCACTCAAACAGCAGCAAATTTCACAGACACACTGAGCTCTGGAGGATTCAGAGGAGGAGACGTCACTGAATGTTATACCAGCTCAGGCAAGCTACAATAATAATAAGTACACAATACAACTAGCTACAGATATTTGTGAATGTCAGTCACATACAACACTCATTAATATACTGCATTAGTATTACCAGGCAGCAAACACTATATGATCATCAGTGAAGTGTTGGTCAGAGATTGTCTGTTTCTGTGAATATAGTGAGGAACAATATACACAGTCCTGGGGTACCAGTGGAATGAACCAAGATAAAGGTGCCCATACACTGCTGTGACGTCTCGCAGCAGTGTACGGACACAGGACAGCCTGCAGGCTGCAGGGACCTTCCCGGCGGCAGGAACGCATTCGATCCGTTGTGATAGATTGCATGCATCCCTGCTTCCCACCCGCCTCACCGCCAGGAGGAACGGGTGGCTGCCTGCCGGTCTAAGCACCTGGTCGGGTCCGATATTACGTGACCTTGTCGCTAGCGATTGGTCGCTCAGCGACTGAATTGCTGTTTATCAGTTTTGTACTGGGGACCAGCGATTCTAGCAAGTTCCTGCGACCGTCGCTGGGCTGCGGTGGGAGCGCACACACGGCGAAGGTCGCTAGGTATCACCGGCAATATGGTCACTGAGCGACCATATAGCTGACGATGGAAGCTAGAATCGCCTAGTGTGTAGCATTATTAGTGGTGCCCCCACAGATCCTGGCACCCTAGGCAGCTGCCTAATGGTAGAGCCGGCCCTGCTCATTGCAATATTTATCTCACCATATAAATGATGTGATGACCACTATACCGTCATCTCCCTTATTTGTGTGTGTGTGTAGTTACACTTGCCTTAATAAATAGACATTTTCCTATCTGGAAAAATAGTGAAACCTAAAACGAGTTAGTTTACAATTTATCTAATTTTATTACATTTTGATTACTTGCTGTTAAAGTGTTAATAATGTGTACAAAATTATTATACTACTTCATCATTGGGCATTGTGTGAATATTATATATGTATATTATACACACAATGTCCAATGATAAAGTAATATGTTGCTCAGAGCCTGGGCCCTGCCACCAAACTCAATTACTAGCTTACAAATGGCAATACAGGCTTTTGCGCATGCACTAGTCATATAACTAGTTTTCACCATCGAATACTTTTGATTTGATGGTTAGTTACCATCGCATCGAAAGTTTCAATGGTGGAAGCACTGCCATCATTTGATGGTTGGCTTCCGATGTCCATCCCTAGATCATGGTATCTCCCCTGCCAGGTAAGTATGAGTTGGACTAGGGCTCAGGAGGGCCGCAGCTCGGGCACACCCCCTTTGGCTGAAGGAGATTTACCTGAGGCAGCACAAGCGACTCCCACCTGGGGACAAAATACCGCAAGGAGGCCACATCTATTAACATTGAGGTGGTAAAGTGCCTATTCCTGACGCATCCCCCCAAACTATACCCACAACTAGTGCAAATCATTCCCAGAGCACACGGATTTGCATATTGTGTTGTCATTCAAGCAGTCGGCATGCAACAGCTGGAGGCCTCCTTGGCAACGCAAGTGAGTGTGGGTCCTGCAGCGACCTCTACTGGTTGTATATGCAAAGCACACTACAAGGCACAAGCAAAGTAAAAACAAGGAAGCATATGCAGCCAGCACACAGCAGTAGAGATCAGAGCAGAACACAGAGTGTAAGCTAATGGCGCAGCTTAAGGGGCACGTGGGCAGGGCTAAGAGTGATGAAAGGATGGAAAGCAAGCCTAATGGAGGTACTAGGTACAAAGGGCTGACTTTTACCAGAGCTGATCAGGGGAAAGCGCGTACGCAGTCCCCCACTACCACAAATTATGCAGTCGAGTTTCCCGCATTTGGGGAAATCGCAGGGGTCAACACACCCGGAGTGCAATGGATGAGCCTCGCCCTGGGAGAACCACCTTTGTGATCATGGTATCTCCCCTGCCAGGTAAGTATGAGTTGGACTAGGGCTCAGGAGGGCCGCAGCTCGGGCACACCCCCTTTGGCTGAAGGAGATTTACCTGAGGCAGCACAAGCGACTCCCACCTGGGGACAAAATACCGCAGGGAGGCCACATCTATTAACATTGAGGTGGTAAAGTGCCTATTCCTGACGCATCCTTCCAAACTATACCCACAACTAGTGCAAATCATTCTCAGAGCACACAGATTTGCATATTGTGTTGTCATTCAAGCAGTCGGCATGCAACAGCTGGAGGCCTCCTTGGCAACGCAAGTGAGTGTGGGTCCTGCAGCGACCTCTACTGGTTGTATATGCAAAGCACACTACAAGGCACAAGCAAAGTAAAAACAAGGAAGCATATGCAGCCAGCACACAGCAGTAGAGATCAGAGCAGAACACAGAGTGTAAGCTAATGGCGCAGCTTAAGGGGCGCGTGGGCAGGGCTAAGAGTGATGAAAGGATGGAAGGAAGGAAAGCAAGCCTAATGGAGGTACTAGGTACAAAGGGCTGACTTTTACCAGAGCTGATCAGGGGAAAGCGCGAACGCAGTCCCCCACTACCACAAATTATGCAGTCGAGTTTCCCGCATTTGGGGAAATCGCAGGGGTCAACACACCCGGAGTGCAATGGATGAGCCTCGCCCTGGGAGAACCACCTTCGTGATCATGGTATCTCCCCTGCCAGGTAAGTATGAGTTGGACTAGGGCTCAGGAGGGCCGCAGCTCGGGCACACCCCCTTTGGCTGAAGGAGATTTACCTGAGGCAGCACAAGCGACTCCCACCTGGGGACAAAATACCGCAGGGAGGCCACATCTATTAACATTGAGGTGGTAAAGTGCCTATTCCTGACGCATCCTCCCAAACTATACCCACAACTAGTGCAAATCATTCCCAGAGCACACGGATTTGCATATTGTGTTGTCATTCAAGCAGTCGGCATGCAACAGCTGGAGGCCTCCTTGGCAACGCAAGTGAGTGTGGGTCCTGCAGCGACCTCTACTGGTTGTATATGCAAAGCACACTACAAGGCACAAGCAAAGTAAAAACAAGGAAGCATATGCAGCCAGCACACAGCAGTAGAGATCAGAGCAGAACACAGAGTGTAAGCTAATGGCGCAGCTTAAGGGGCGTGTGGGCAGGGCTAAGAGTGATGAAAGGATGGAAGGAAGGAAAGCAAGCCTAATGGAGCTACTAGGTACAAAGGGCTGACTTTTACCAGAGCTGATCAGGGGAAAGCGCGAACGCAGTCCCCCACTACCACAAATTATGCAGTCGAGTTTCCCGCATTTGGGGAAATCGCAGGGGTCAACACACCCGGAGTGCAATGGATGAGCCTCGCCCTGGGAGAACCACCTTCGTGATCATGGTATCTCCCCTGCCAGGTAAGTATGAGTTGGACTAGGGCTCAGGAGGGCCGCAGCTCGGGCACACCCCCTTTGGCTGAAGGAGATTTACCTGAGGCAGCACAAGCGACTCCCACCTGGGGACAAAATACCGCAGGGAGGCCACATCTATTAACATTGAGGTGGTAAAGTGCCTATTCCTGACGCATCCTTCCAAACTATACCCACAACTAGTGCAAATCATTCTCAGAGCACACGGATTTGCATATTGTGTTGTCATTCAAGCAGTCGGCATGCAACAGCTGGAGGCCTCCTTGGCAACGCAAGTGAGTGTGGGTCCTGCAGCGACCTCTACTGGTTGTATATGCAAAGCACACTACAAGGCACAAGCAAAGTAAAAACAAGGAAGCATATGCAGCCAGCACACAGCAGTAGAGATCAGAGCAGAACACAGAGTGTAAGCTAATGGCGCAGCTTAAGGGGCGCGTGGGCAGGGCTAAGAGTGATGAAAGGATGGAAGGAAGGAAAGCAAGCCTAATGGAGGTACTAGGTACAAAGGGCTGACTTTTACCAGAGCTGATCAGGGGAAAGCGCGAACGCAGTCCCCCACTACCACAAATTATGCAGTCGAGTTTCCCGCATTTGGGGAAATCGCAGGGGTCAACACACCCAGAGTGCAATGGATGAGCCTCGCCCTGGGAGAACCACCTTCGTGATCATGGTATCTCCCCTGCCAGGTAAGTATGAGTTGGACTAGGGCTCAGGAGGGCCGCAGCTCGGGCACACCCCCTTTGGCTGAAGGAGATTTACCTGAGGCAGCACAAGCGACTCCCACCTGGGGACAAAATACCGCAAGGAGGCCACATCTATTAACATTGAGGTGGTAAAGTGCCTATTCCTGACGCATCCCCCCAAACTATACCCACAACTAGTGCAAATCATTCCCAGAGCACACGGATTTGCATATTGTGTTGTCATTCAAGCAGTCGGCATGCAACAGCTGGAGGCCTCCTTGGCAACGCAAGTGAGTGTGGGTCCTGCAGCGACCTCTACTGGTTGTATATGCAAAGCACACTACAAGGCACAAGCAAAGTAAAAACAAGGAAGCATATGCAGCCAGCACACAGCAGTAGAGATCAGAGCAGAACACAGAGTGTAAGCTAATGGCGCAGCTTAAGGGGCGCGTGGGCAGGGCTAAGAGTGATGAAAGGATGGAAAGCAAGCCTAATGGAGGTACTAGGTACAAAGGGCTGACTTTTACCAGAGCTGATCAGGGGAAAGCGCGAACGCAGTCCCCCACTACCACAAATTATGCAGTCGAGTTTCCCGCATTTGGGGAAATCGCAGGGGTCAACACACCCGGAGTGCAATGGATGAGCCTCGCCCTGGGAGAACCACCTTCGTGATCATGGTATCTCCCCTGCCAGGTAAGTATGAGTTGGACTAGGGCTCAGGAGGGCCGCAGCTCGGGCACACCCCCTTTGGCTGAAGGAGATTTACCTGAGGCAGCACAAGCGACTCCCACCTGGGGACAAAATACCGCAGGGAAGCCACATCTATTAACATTGAGGTGGTAAAGTGGAAAAGTGCCTATTCCTGACGCATCCCCTCAAACTATACCCACAACTAGTGCAAATCATTCCCAGAGCACACGGATTTGCATATTGTGTTGTCATTCAAGCAGTCGGCATGCAACAGCTGGAGGCCTCCTTGGCAACGCAAGTGAGTGTGGGTCCTGCAGCGACCTCTACTGGTTGTATATGCAAAGCACACTACAAGGCACAAGCAAAGTAAAAACAAGGAAGCATATGCAGCCAGCACACAGCAGTAGAGATCAGAGCAGAACACAGAGTGTAAGCTAATGGCGCAGCTTAAGGGGCGCGTGGGCAGGGCTAAGAGTGATGAAAGGATGGAAGGAAGGAAAGCAAGCCTAATGGAGGTACTAGGTACAAAGGGCTGACTTTTACCAGAGCTGATCAGGGGAAAGCGCGAACGCAGTCCCCCACTACCACAAATTATGCAGTCGAGTTTCCCGCATTTGGGGAAATCGCAGGGGTCAACACACCCAGAGTGCAATGGATGAGCCTCGCCCTGGGAGAACCACCTTCGTGATCATGGTATCTCCCCTGCCAGGTAAGTATGAGTTGGACTAGGGCTCAGGAGGGCCGCAGCTCGGGCACACCCCCTTTGGCTGAAGGAGATTTACCTGAGGCAGCACAAGCGACTCCCACCTGGGGACAAAATACCGCAAGGAGGCCACATCTATTAACATTGAGGTGGTAAAGTGCCTATTCCTGACGCATCCCCCCAAACTATACCCACAACTAGTGCAAATCATTCCCAGAGCACACGGATTTGCATATTGTGTTGTCATTCAAGCAGTCGGCATGCAACAGCTGGAGGCCTCCTTGGCAACGCAAGTGAGTGTGGGTCCTGCAGCGACCTCTACTGGTTGTATATGCAAAGCACACTACAAGGCACAAGCAAAGTAAAAACAAGGAAGCATATGCAGCCAGCACACAGCAGTAGAGATCAGAGCAGAACACAGAGTGTAAGCTAATGGCGCAGCTTAAGGGGCGCATGGGCAGGGCTAAGAGTGATGAAAGAATGGAAGGAAGGAAAGCAAGCCTAATGGAGGTACTAGGTACAAAGGGCTGACATTTACCAGAGCTGATCAGGGGAAAGCGCGAACGCAGTCCCCCACTACCACAAATTATGCAGTCGAGTTTCCTGCATTTGGGGAAATCGCAGGGGTCAACACACCCGGAGTGCAATGGATGAGCCTCGCCCTGGGAGAACCACCTTCGTGATCATGGTATCTCCCCTGCCAGGTAAGTATGAGTTGGACTAGGGCTCAGGAGGGCCGCAGCTCGGGCACACCCCCTTTGGCTGAAGGAGATTTACCTGAGGCAGCACAAGCGACTCCCACCTGGGGACAAAATACCGCAAGGAGGCCACATCTATTAACATTGAGGTGGTAAAGTGCCTATTCCTGACGCATCCCCCCAAACTATACCCACAACTAGTGCAAATCATTCCCAGAGCACACGGATTTGCATATTGTGTTGTCATTCAAGCAGTCGGCATGCAACAGCTGGAGGCCTCCTTGGCAACGCAAGTGAGTGTGGGTCCTGCAGCGACCTCTACTGGTTGTATATGCAAAGCACACTACAAGGCACAAGCAAAGTAAAAACAAGGAAGCATATGCAGCCAGCACACAGCAGTAGAGATCAGAGCAGAACACAGAGTGTAAGCTAATGGCGCAGCTTAAGGGGCGCGTGGGCAGGGCTAAGAGTGATGAAAGGATGAAAGGAAGGAAGGAAAGCAAGCCTAATGGAGGTACTAGGTACAAAGGGCTGACTTTTACCAGAGCTGATCAGGGGAAAGCGCGAACGCAGTCCCCCACTACCACAAATTATGCAGTCGAGTTTCCCGCATTTGGGGAAATCGCAGGGGTCAACACACCCAGAGTGCAATGGATGAGCCTCGCCCTGGGAGAACCACCTTCGTGATCATGGTATCTCGCCTGCCAGGTAAGTATGAGTTGGACTAGGGCTCAGGAGGGCCGCAGCTCGGGCACACCCCCTTTGGCTGAAGGAGATTTACCTGAGGCAGCACAAGCGACTCCCACCTGGGGACAAAATACCGCAAGGAGGCCACATCTATTAACATTGAGGTGGTAAAGTGCCTATTCCTGACGCATCCCCCCAAACTATACCCACAACTAGTGCAAATCATTCCCAGAGCACACGGATTTGCATATTGTGTTGTCATTCAAGCAGTCGGCATGCAACAGCTGGAGGCCTCCTTGGCAACGCAAGTGAGTGTGGGTCCTGCAGCGACCTCTACTGGTTGTATATGCAAAGCACACTACAAGGCACAAGCAAAGTAAAAACAAGGAAGCATATGCAGCCAGCACACAGCAGTAGAGATCAGAGCAGAACACAGAGTGTAAGCTAATGGCGCAGCTTAAGGGGCGCGTGGGCAGGGCTAAGAGTGATGAAAGGATGGAAGGAAGGAAGGAAAGCAAGCCTAATGGAGGTACTAGGTACAAAGGGCTGACTTTTACCAGAGCTGATCAGGGGAAAGCGCGAACGCAGTCCCCCACTACCACAAATTATGCAGTCGAGTTTCCCGCATTTGGGGAAATCGCAGGGGTCAACACACCCGGAGTGCAATGGATGAGCCTCGCCCTGGGAGAACCACCTTCGTGATCATGGTATCTCCCCTGCCAGGTAAGTATGAGTTGGACTAGGGCTCAGGAGGGCCGCAGCTCGGGCACACCCCCTTTGGCTGAAGGAGATTTACCTGAGGCAGCACAAGCGACTCCCACCTGGGGACAAAATACCGCAGGGAGGCCACATCTATTAACATTGAGGTGGTAAAGTGGAAAAGTGCCTATTCCTGACGCATCCCCCCAAACTATACCCACAACTAGTGCAAATCATTCCCAGAGCACACGGATTTGCATATTGTGTTGTCATTCAAGCAGTCGGCATGCAACAGCTGGAGGCCTCCTTGGCAACGCAAGTGAGTGTGGGTCCTGCAGCGACCTCTACTGGTTGTATATGCAAAGCACACTACAAGGCACAAGCAAAGTAAAAACAAGGAAGCATATGCAGCCAGCACACAGCAGTAGAGATCAGAGCAGAACACAGAGTGTAAGCTAATGGCGCAGCTTAAGGGGCGCGTGGGCAGGGCTAAGAGTGATGAAAGGATGGAAAGCAAGCCTAATGGAGGTACTAGGTACAAAGGGCTGACTTTTACCAGAGCTGATCAGGGGAAAGCGCGAACGCAGTCCCCCACTACCACAAATTATGCAGTCGAGTTTCCCGCATTTGGGGAAATCGCAGGGGTCAACACACCCGGAGTGCAATGGATGAGCCTCGCCCTGGGAGAACCACCTTCGTGATCATGGTATCTCCCCTGCCAGGTAAGTATGAGTTGGACTAGGGCTCAGGAGGGCCGCAGCTCGGGCACACCCCCTTTGGCTGAAGGAGATTTACCTGAGGCAGCACAAGCGACTCCCACCTGGGGACAAAATACCGCAAGGAGGCCACATCTATTAACATTGAGGTGGTAAAGTGCCTATTCCTGACGCATCCCCCCAAACTATACCCACAACTAGTGCAAATCATTCCCAGAGCACACGGATTTGCATATTGTGTTGTCATTCAAGCAGTCGGCATGCAACAGCTGGAGGCCTCCTTGGCAACGCAAGTGAGTGTGGGTCCTGCAGCGACCTCTACTGGTTGTATATGCAAAGCACACTACAAGGCACAAGCAAAGTAAAAACAAGGAAGCATATGCAGCCAGCACACAGCAGTAGAGATCAGAGCAGAACACAGAGTGTAAGCTAATGGCGCAGCTTAAGGGGCGCGTGGGCAGGGCTAAGAGTGATGAAAGGAAGGAAAGCAAGCCTAATGGAGGTACTAGGTACAAAGGGCTGACTTTTACCAGAGCTGATCAGGGGAAAGCGCGAACGCAGTCCCCCACTACCACAAATTATGCAGTCGAGTTTCCCGCATTTGGGGAAATCGCAGGGGTCAGCACACCCAGAGTGCAATGGATGAGCCTCGCCCTGGGAGAACCACCTTCGTGATCATGGTATCTCCCCTGCCAGGTAAGTATGAGTTGGACTAGGGCTCAGGAGGGCCGCAGCTCGGGCACACCCCCTTTGGCTGAAGGAGATTTACCTGAGGCAGCACAAGCGACTCCCACCTGGGGACAAAATACCGCAGGGAAGCCACATCTATTAACATTGAGGTGGTAAAGTGGAAAAGTGCCTATTCCTGACGCATCCCCCCAAACTATACCCACAACTAGTGCAAATCATTCCCAGAGCACACGGATTTGCATATTGTGTTGTCATTCAAGCAGTCGGCATGCAACAGCTGGAGGCCTCCTTGGCAACGCAAGTGAGTGTGGGTCCTGCAGCGACCTCTACTGGTTGTATATGCAAAGCACACTACAAGGCACAAGCAAAGTAAAAACAAGGAAGCATATGCAGCCAGCACACAGCAGTAGAGATCAGAGCAGAACACAGAGTGTAAGCTAATGGCGCAGCTTAAGGGGCGCGTGGGCAGGGCTAAGAGTGATGAAAGGATGGAAGGAAGGAAAGCAAGCCTAATGGAGGTACTAGGTACAAAGGGCTGACTTTTACCAGAGCTGATCAGGGGAAAGCGCGAACGCAGTCCCCCACTACCACAAATTATGCAGTCGAGTTTCCCGCATTTGGGGAAATCGCAGGGGTCAACACACCCAGAGTGCAATGGATGAGCCTCGCCCTGGGAGAACCACCTTCGTGATCATGGTATCTCCCCTGCCAGGTAAGTATGAGTTGGACTAGGGCTCAGGAGGGCCGCAGCTCGGGCACACCCCCTTTGGCTGAAGGAGATTTACCTGAGGCAGCACAAGCGACTCCCACCTGGGGACAAAATACCGCAAGGAGGCCACATCTATTAACATTGAGGTGGTAAAGTGCCTATTCCTGACGCATCCCCCCAAACTATACCCACAACTAGTGCAAATCATTCCCAGAGCACACGGATTTGCATATTGTGTTGTCATTCAAGCAGTCGGCATGCAACAGCTGGAGGCCTCCTTGGCAACGCAAGTGAGTGTGGGTCCTGCAGCGACCTCTACTGGTTGTATATGCAAAGCACACTACAAGGCACAAGCAAAGTAAAAACAAGGAAGCATATGCAGCCAGCACACAGCAGTAGAGATCAGAGCAGAACACAGAGTGTAAGCTAATGGCGCAGCTTAAGGGGCGCGTGGGCAGGGCTAAGAGTGATGAAAGGATGGAAGGAAGGAAAGCAAGCCTAATGGAGGTACTAGGTACAAAGGGCTGACTTTTACCAGAGCTGATCAGGGGAAAGCGAGAACGCAGTCCCCCACTACCACAAATTATGCAGTCGAGTTTCCCGCATTTGGGGAAATCGCAGGGGTCAACACACCCGGAGTGCAATGGATGAGCCTCGCCCTGGGAGAACCACCTTCGTGATCATGGTATCTCCCCTGCCAGGTAAGTATGAGTTGGACTAGGGCTCAGGAGGGCCGCAGCTCAGGCACACCCCCTTTGGCTGAAGGAGATTTACCTGAGGCAGCACAAGCGACTCCCACCTGGGGACAAAATACCGCAGGGAGGCCACATCTATTAACATTGAGGTGGTAAAGTGCCTATTCCTGACGCATCCTTCCAAACTATACCCACAACTAGTGCAAATCATTCTCAGAGCACACGGATTTGCATATTGTGTTGTCATTCAAGCAGTCGGCATGCAACAGCTGGAGGCCTCCTTGGCAACGCAAGTGAGTGTGGGTCCTGCAGCGACCTCTACTGGTTGTATATGCAAAGCACACTACAAGGCACAAGCAAAGTAAAAACAAGGAAGCATATGCAGCCAGCACACAGCAGTAGAGATCAGAGCAGAACACAGAGTGTAAGCTAATGGCGCAGCTTAAGGGGCGCGTGGGCAGGGCTAAGAGTGATGAAAGGATGGAAGGAAGGAAGGAAAGCAAGACTAATGGAGGTACTAGGTACAAAGGGCTGACTTTTACCAGAGCTGATCAGGGGAAAGCGCGAACGCAGTCCCCCACTACCACAAATTATGCAGTCGAGTTTCCCGCATTTGGGGAAATCGCAGGGGTCAACACACCCGGAGTGCAATGGATGAGCCTCGCCCTGGGAGAACCACCTTGGTGATCATGGTATCTCCCCTGCCAGGTAAGTATGAGTTGGACTAGGGCTCAGGAGGGCCGCAGCTCGGGCACACCCCCTTTGGCTGAAGGAGATTTACCTGAGGCAGCACAAGCGACTCCCACCTGGGGACAAAATACCGCAGGGAAGCCACATCTATTAACATTGAGGTGGTAAAGTGGAAAAGTGCCTATTCCTGACGCATCCCCCCAAACTATACCCACAACTAGTGCAAATCATTCCCAGAGCACACGGATTTGCATATTGTGTTGTCATTCAAGCAGTCGGCATGCAACAGCTGGAGGCCTCCTTGGCAACGCAAGTGAGTGTGGGTCCTGCAGCGACCTCTACTGGTTGTATATGCAAAGCACACTACAAGGCACAAGCAAATTAAAAACAAGGAAGCATATGCAGCCAGCACACAGCAGTAGAGATCAGAGCAGAACACAGAGTGTAAGCTAATGGCGCAGCTTAAGGGGCGCATGGGCAGGGCTAAGAGTGATGAAAGGATGGAAGGAAGGAAAGCAAGCCTAATGGAGGTACTAGGTACAAAGGGCTGACTTTTACCAGAGCTGATCAGGGGAAAGCGCGAACGCAGTCCCCCACTACCACAAATTATGCAGTCGAGTTTCCCGCATTTGGGGAAATCGCAGGGGTCAACACACCCGGAGTGCAATGGATGAGCCTCGCCCTGGGAGAACCACCTTCGTGATCATGGTATCTCCCCTGCCAGGTAAGTATGTGTTGGACTACGGCTCAGGAGGGCCGCAGCTCGGGCACACCCCCTTTGGCTGAAGGAGATTTACCTGAGGCAGCACAAGCGACTCCCACCTGGGGACAAAATACCGCAGGGAGGCCACATCTATTAACATTGAGGTGGTAAAGTGCCTATTCCTGACGCATCCTTCCAAACTATACCCACAACTAGTGCAAATCATTCTCAGAGCACACGGATTTGCATATTGTGTTGTCATTCAAGCAGTCGGCATGCAACAGCTGGAGGCCTCCTTGGCAACGCAAGTGAGTGTGGGTCCTGCAGCGACCTCTACTGGTTGTATATGCAAAGCACACTACAAGGCACAAGCAAAGTAAAAACAAGGAAGCATATGCAGCCAGCACACAGCAGTAGAGATCAGAGCAGAACACAGAGTGTAAGCTAATGGCGCAGCTTAAGGGGCGCGTGGGCAGGGCTAAGAGTGATGAAAGGATGGAAGGAAGGAAGGAAAGCAAGCCTAATGGAGGTACTAGGTACAAAGGGCTGACTTTTACCAGAGCTGATCAGGGGAAAGCGAGAACGCAGTCCCCCACTACCACAAATTATGCAGTCGAGTTTCCCGCATTTGGGGAAATCGCAGGGGTCAACACACCCGGAGTGCAATGGATGAGCCTCGCCCTGGGAGAACCACCTTCGTGATCATGGTATCTCCCCTGCCAGGTAAGTATGAGTTGGACTAGGGCTCAGGAGGGCCGCAGCTCAGGCACACCCCCTTTGGCTGAAGGAGATTTACCTGAGGCAGCACAAGCGACTCCCACCTGGGGACAAAATACCGCAGGGAGGCCACATCTATTAACATTGAGGTGGTAAAGTGCCTATTCCTGACGCATCCTTCCAAACTATACCCACAACTAGTGCAAATCATTCTCAGAGCACACGGATTTGCATATTGTGTTGTCATTCAAGCAGTCGGCATGCAACAGCTGGAGGCCTCCTTGGCAACGCAAGTGAGTGTGGGTCCTGCAGCGACCTCTACTGGTTGTATATGCAAAGCACACTACAAGGCACAAGCAAAGTAAAAACAAGGAAGCATATGCAGCCAGCACACAGCAGTAGAGATCAGAGCAGAACACAGAATGTAAGCTAATGGCGCAGCTTAAGGGGCGCGTGGGCAGGGCTAAGAGTGATGAAAGGATGGAAGGAAGGAAAGCAAGCCTAATGGAGGTACTAGGTACAAAGGGCTGACTTTTACCAGAGCTGATCAGGGGAAAGCGCGAACGCAGTCCCCCACTACCACAAATTATGCAGTCGAGTTTCCCGCATTTGGGGAAATCGCAGGGGTCAACACACCCGGAGTGCAATGGATGAGCCTCGCCCTGGGAGAACCACCTTCGTGATCATGGTATCTCCCCTGCCAGGTAAGTATGAGTTGGACTAGGGCTCAGGAGGGCCGCAGCTCGGGCACACCCCCTTTGGCTGAAGGAGATTTACCTGAGGCAGCACAAGCGACTCCCACCTGGGGACAAAATACCGCAGGGAGGCCACATCTATTAACATTGAGGTGGTAAAGTGGAAAAGTGCCTATTCCTGACGCATCCCCCCAAACTATACCCACAACTAGTGCAAATCATTCCCAGAGCACACGGATTTGCATATTGTGTTGTCATTCAAGCAGTCGGCATGCAACAGCTGGAGGCCTCCTTGGCAACGCAAGTGAGTGTGGGTCCTGCAGCGACCTCTACTGGTTGTATATGCAAAGCACACTACAAGGCACAAGCAAAGTAAAAACAAGGAAGCATATGCAGCCAGCACACAGCAGTAGAGATCAGAGCAGAACACAGAGTGTAAGCTAATGGCGCAGCTTAAGGGGCGCGTGGGCAGGGCTAAGAGTGATGAAAGGATGGAAGGAAGGAAAGCAAGCCTAATGGAGGTACTAGGTACAAAGGGCTGACTTTTACCATAGCTGATCAGGGGAAAGCGCGAACGCAGTCCCCCACTACCACAAATTATGCAGTTGAGTTTCCCGCATTTGGGGAAATCGCAGGGGTCAACACACCCGGAGTGCAATGGATGAGCCTCGCCCTGGGAGACCCACCTTCGTAATTATGGTATCTCCCCTGCCAGGTAAGTATGAGTTGGACTAGGGCTCAGGAGGGCCGCAGCTCGGGCACACCCCCTTTGGCTGAAGGAGATTTACCTGAGGCAGCACAAGCGACTCCCACCTGGGGACAAAATACCGCAAGGAGGCCACATCTATTAACATTGAGGTGGTAAAGTGCCTATTCCTGACGCATCCCCCCAAACTATACCCACAACTAGTGCAAATCATTCCCAGAGCACACGGATTTGCATATTGTGTTGTCATTCAAGCAGTCGGCATGCAACAGCTGGAGGCCTCCTTGGCAACGCAAGTGAGTGTGGGTCCTGCAGCGACCTCTACTGGTTGTATATGCAAAGCACACTACAAGGCACAAGCAAAGTAAAAACAAGGAAGCATATGCAGCCAGCACACAGCAGTAGAGATCAGAGCAGAACACAGAGTGTAAGCTAATGGCGCAGCTTAAGGGGCGCGTGGGCAGGGCTAAGAGTGATGAAAGGATGGAAAGCAAGCCTAATGGAGGTACTAGGTACAAAGGGCTGACTTTTACCAGAGCTGATCAGGGGAAAGCGCGTACGCAGTCCCCCACTACCACAAATTATGCAGTCGAGTTTCCCGCATTTGGGGAAATCGCAGGGGTCAACACACCCGGAGTGCAATGGATGAGCCTCGCCCTGGGAGAACCACCTTCGTGATCATGGTATCTCCCCTGCCAGGTAAGTATGAGTTGGACTAGGGCTCAGGAGGGCCGCAGCTCGGGCACACCCCCTTTGGCTGAAGGAGATTTACCTGAGGCAGCACAAGCGACTCCCACCTGGGGACAAAATACCGCAGGGAGGCCACATCTATTAACATTGAGGTGGTAAAGTGCCTATTCCTGACGCATCCTTCCAAACTATACCCACAACTAGTGCAAATCATTCTCAGAGCACACAGATTTGCATATTGTGTTGTCATTCAAGCAGTCGGCATGCAACAGCTGGAGGCCTCCTTGGCAACGCAAGTGAGTGTGGGTCCTGCAGCGACCTCTACTGGTTGTATATGCAAAGCACACTACAAGGCACAAGCAAAGTAAAAACAAGGAAGCATATGCAGCCAGCACACAGCAGTAGAGATCAGAGCAGAACACAGAGTGTAAGCTAATGGCGCAGCTTAAGGGGCGCGTGGGCAGGGCTAAGAGTGATGAAAGGATGGAAGGAAGGAAAGCAAGCCTAATGGAGGTACTAGGTACAAAGGGCTGACTTTTACCAGAGCTGATCAGGGGAAAGCGCGAACACAGTCCCCCACTACCACAAATTATGCAGTCGAGTTTCCCGCATTTGGGGAAATCGCAGGGGTCAACACACCCGGAGTGCAATGGATGAGCCTCACCCTGGGAGAACCACCTTCGTGATCATGGTATCTCCCCTGCCAGGTAAGTATGAGTTGGACTAGGGCTCAGGAGGGCCGCAGCTCGGGCACACCCCCTTTTGCTGAAGGAGATTTACCTGAGGCAGCACAAGCGACTCCCACCTGGGGACAAAATACCGCAGGGAGGCCACATCTATTAACATTGAGGTGGTAAAGTGCCTATTCCTGACGCATCCTCCCAAACTATACCCACAACTAGTGCAAATCATTCCCAGAGCACACGGATTTGCATATTGTGTTGTCATTCAAGCAGTCGGCATGCAACAGCTGGAGGCCTCCTTGGCAACGCAAGTGAGTGTGGGTCCTGCAGCGACCTCTACTGGTTGTATATGCAAAGCACACTACAAGGCACAAGCAAAGTAAAAACAAGGAAGCATATGCAGCCAGCACACAGCAGTAGAGATCAGAGCAGAACACAGAGTGTAAGCTAATGGCGCAGCTTAAGGGGCGCGTGGGCAGGGCTAAGAGTGATGAAAGGATGGAAGGAAGGAAAGCAAGCCTAATGGAGGTACTAGGTACAAAGGGCTGACTTTTACCAGAGCTGATCAGGGGAAAGCGCGAACGCAGTCCCCCACTACCACAAATTATGCAGTCGAGTTTCCCGCATTTGGGGAAATCGCAGGGGTCAACACACCCGGAGTGCAATGGATGAGCCTCGCCCTGGGAGAACCACCTTCGTGATCATGGTATCTCCCCTGCCAGGTAAGTATGAGTTGGACTAGGGCTCAGGAGGGCCGCAGCTCGGGCACACCCCCTTTGGCTGAAGGAGATTTACCTGAGGCAGCACAAGCGACTCCCACCTGGGGACAAAATACCGCAGGGAAGCCACATCTATTAACATTGAGGTGGTAAAGTGGAAAGGTGCCTATTCCTGACGCATCCCCCCAAACTATACCCACAACTAGTGCAAATCATTCCCAGAGCACACGGATTTGCATATTGTGTTGTCATTCAAGCAGTCGGCATGCAACAGCTGGAGGCCTCCTTGGCAACGCAAGTGAGTGTGGGTCCTGCAGCAACCTCTACTGGTTGTATATGCAAAGCACACTACAAGGCACAAGCAAAGTAAAAACAAGGAAGCATATGCAGCCAGCACACAGCAGTAGAGATCAGAGCAGAACACAGAGTGTAAGCTAATGGCGCAGCTTAAGGGGCGCATGGGCAGGGCTAAGAGTGATGAAAGGATGGAAGGAAGGAAAGCAAGCCTAATGGAGGTACTAGGTACAAAGGGCTGACATTTACCAGAGCTGATCAGGGGAAAGCGCGAACGCAGTCCCCCACTACCACAAATTATGCAGTCGAGTTTCCCGCATTTGGGGAAATCGCAGGGGTCAACACACCCGGAGTGCAATGGATGAGCCTCGCCCTGGGAGAACCACCTTCGTGATCATGGTATCTCCCCTGCCAGGTAAGTATGAGTTGGACTAGGGCTCAGGAGGGCCGCAGCTCGGGCACACCCCCTTTGGCTGAAGGAGATTTACCTGAGGCAGCACAAGCGACTCCCACCTGGGGACAAAATACCGCAAGGAGGCCACATCTATTAACATTGAGGTGGTAAAGTGCCTATTCCTGACGCATCCCCCCAAACTATACCCACAACTAGTGCAAATCATTCCCAGAGCACACGGATTTGCATATTGTGTTGTCATTCAAGCAGTCGGCATGCAACAGCTGGAGGCCTCCTTGGCAACGCAAGTGAGTGTGGGTCCTGCAGCGACCTCTACTGGTTGTATATGCAAAGCACACTACAAGGCACAAGCAAAGTAAAAACAAGGAAGCATATGCAGCCAGCACACAGCAGTAGAGATCAGAGCAGAACACAGAGTGTAAGCTAATGGCGCAGCTTAAGGGGCGTGTGGGCAGGGCTAAGAGTGATGAAAGGATGGAAGGAAGGAAAGCAAGCCTAATGGAGGTACTAGGTACAAAGGGCTGATTTTTACCAGAGCTGATCAGGGGAAAGCGCTAACACAGTCCCCCACTACCACAAATTATGCAGTCGAGTTTCCCGCATTTGGGGAAATCGCAGGGGTCAACACACCCGGAGTGCAATGGATGAGCCTCGCCCTGGGAGAACCACCTTTGTGATCATGGTATCTCCCCTGCCAGGTAAGTATGAGTTGGACTAGGGCTCAGGAGGGCCGCAGCTCGGGCACACCCCCTTTGGCTGAAGGAGATTTACCTGAGGCAGCACAAGCGACTCCCACCTGGGGACAAAATACCGCAGGGAAGCCACATCTATTAACATTGAGGTGGTAAAGTGGAAAAGTGCCTATTCCTGACGCATCCCCCCAAACTATACCCACAACTAGTGCAAATCATTCCCAGAGCACACGGATTTGCATATTGTGTTGTCATTCAAGCAGTCGGCATGCAACAGCTGGAGGCCTCCTTGGCAACGCAAGTGAGTGTGGGTCCTGCAGCGACCTCTACTGGTTGTATATGCAAAGCACACTACAAGGCACAAGCAAAGTAAAAACAAGGAAGCATATGCAGCCAGCACACAGCAGTAGAGATCAGAGCAGAACACAGAGTGTAAGCTAATGGCGCAGCTTAAGGGGCGCGTGGGCAGGGCTAAGAGTGATGAAAGGATGGAAGGAAGGAAGGAAGGAAGGAAAGCAAGCCTAATGGAGGTACTAGGTACAAAGGGCTGACATTTACCAGAGCTGATCAGGGGAAAGCGCGAACGCAGTCCCCCACTACCACAAATTATGCAGTCGAGTTTCCCGCATTTGGGGAAATCGCAGGGGTCAACACACCCGGAGTGCAATGGATGAGCCTCGCCCTGGGAGAACCACCTTCGTGATCATGGTATCTCCCCTGCCAGGTAAGTATGAGTTGGACTAGGGCTCAGGAGGGCCGCAGCTCGGGCACACCCCCTTTGGCTGAAGGAGATTTACCTGAGGCAGCACAAGCGACTCCCACCTGGGGACAAAATACCGCAGGGAGGCCACATCTATTAACATTGAGGTGGTAAAGTGCCTATTCCTGACGCATCCTTCCAAACTATACCCACAACTAGTGCAAATCATTCTCAGAGCACACGGATTTGCATATTGTGTTGTCATTCAAGCAGTCGGCATGCAACAGCTGGAGGCCTCCTTGGCAACGCAAGTGAGTGTGGGTCCTGCAGCGACCTCTACTGGTTGTATATGCAAAGCACACTACAAGGCACAAGCAAAGTAAAAACAAGGAAGCATATGCAGCCAGCACACAGCAGTAGAGATCAGAGCAGAACACAGAGTGTAAGCTAATGGCGCAGCTTAAGGGGCGCATGGGCAGGGCTAAGAGTGATGAAAGGATGGAAGGAAGGAAAGCAAGCCTAATGGAGGTACTAGGTACAAAGGGCTGACTTTTACCAGAGCTGATCAGGGGAAAGCGCGAACGCAGTCCCCCTCTACCACAAATTATGCAGTCGAGTTTCCCGCATTTGGGGAAATCACAGGGGTCAACACACCCGGAGTGCAATGGATGAGCCTCGCCCTGGGAGAACCACCTTCGTGATCATGGTATCTCCCCTGCCAAGTAAGTATGTGTTGGACTAGGGCTCAGGAGGGCCGCAGCTCGGGCACACCCCCTTTGGCTGAAGGAGATTTACCTGAGGCAGCACAAGCGACTCCCACCTGGGGACAAAATACCGCAAGGAGGCCACATCTATTAACATTGAGGTGGTAAAGTGCCTATTCCTGACGCATCCCCCCAAACTATACCCACAACTAGTGCAAATCATTCCCAGAGCACACGGATTTGCATATTGTGTTGTCATTCAAGCAGTCGGCATGCAACAGCTGGAGGCCTCCTTGGCAACGCAAGTGAGTGTGGGTCCTGCAGCGACCTCTACTGGTTGTATATGCAAAGCACACTACAAGGCACAAGCAAAGTAAAAACAAGGAAGCATATGCAGCCAGCACACAGCAGTAGAGATCAGAGCAGAACACAGAGTGTAAGCTAATGGCGCAGCTTAAGGGGCGCGTGGGCAGGGCTAAGAGTGATGAAAGGATGGAATGAAGGAAAGCAAGCCTAATGGAGGTACTAGGTACAAAGGGCTGACTTTTACCAGAGCTGATCAGGGGAAAGCGCGAACGCAGTCCCCCACTACCACAAATTATGCAGTCGAGTTTCCCGCATTTGGGGAAATCGCAGGGGTCAACACACCCGGAGTGCAATGGATGAGCCTCGCCCTGGGAGAACCACCTTCGTGATCATGGTATCTCCCCTGCCAGGTAAGTATGAGTTGGACTAGGGCTCAGGAGGGCCGCAGCTCGGGCACACCCCCTTTGGCTGAAGGAGATTTACCTGAGGCAGCACAAGCGACTCCCACCTGGGGACAAAATACCGCAAGGAGGCCACATCTATTAACATTGAGGTGGTAAAGTGCCTATTCCTGACGCATCCCCCCAAACTATACCCACAACTAGTGCAAATCATTCCCAGAGCACACGGATTTGCATATTGTGTTGTCATTCAAGCAGTCGGCATGCAACAGCTGGAGGCCTCCTTGGCAACGCAAGTGAGTGTGGGTCCTGCAGCGACCTCTACTGGTTGTATATGCAAAGCACACTACAAGGCACAAGCAAAGTAAAAACAAGGAAGCATATGCAGCCAGCACACAGCAGTAGAGATCAGAGCAGAACATAGAGTGTAAGCTAATGGCGCAGCTTAAGGGGCGCATGGGCAGGGCTAAGAGTGATGAAAGGATGGAAGGAAGGAAAGCAAGCCTAATGGAGGTACTAGGTACAAAGGGCTGACTTTTACCAGAGCTGATCAGGGGAAAGCGCGAACGCAGTCCCCCACTACCACAAATTATGCAGTCGAGTTTCCCGCATTTGGGGAAATCGCAGGGGTCAACACACCCGGAGTGCAATGGATGAGCCTCGCCCTGGGAGAACCACCTTCGTGATCATGGTATCTCCCCTGCCAGGTAAGTATGTGTTGGACTAGGGCTCAGGAGGGCCGCAGCTCGGGCACACCCCCTTTGGCTGAAGGAGATTCACCTGAGGCAGCACAAGCGACTCCCACCTGGGGACAAAATACCGCAAGGAGGCCACATCTATTAACATTGAGGTGGTAAAGTGCCTATTCCTGACGCATCCCCCCAAACTATACCCACAACTAGTGCAAATCATTCCCAGAGCACACGGATTTGCATATTGTGTTGTCATTCAAGCAGTCGGCATGCAACAGCTGGAGGCCTCCTTGGCAACGCAAGTGAGTGTGGGTCCTGCAGCGACCTCTACTGGTTGTATATTCAAAGCACACTACAAGGCACAAGCAAAGTAAAAACAAGGAAGCATATGCAGCCAGCACACAGCAGTAGAGATCAGAGCAGAACACAGAGTGTAAGCTAATGGCGCAGCTTAAGGGGCACGTGGGCAGGGCTAAGAGTGATGAAAGGATGGAAGGAAGGAAAGCAAGCCTAATGGAGGTACTAGGTACAAAGGGCTGACTTTTAGCAGAGCTGATCAGGGGAAAGCGCGAACGCAGTCCCCCACTACCACAAATTATGCAGTCGAGTTTCCCGCATTTGGGGAAATCGCAGGGGTCAACACACCCGGAGTGCAATGGATGAGCCTCGCCCTGGGAGAACCACCTTCGTGATCATGGTATCTCCCCTGCCAGGTAAGTATGAGTTGGACTAGGGCTCAGGAGGGCCGCAGCTCGGGCACACCCCCTTTGGCTGAAGGAGATTTACCTGAGGCAGCACAAGCGACTCCCACCTGGGGACAAAATACCGCAGGGAGGCCACATCTATTAACATTGAGGTGGTAAAGTGGAAAAGTGCCTATTCCTGACGCATCCCCCCAAACTATACCCACAACTAGTGCAAATCATTCCCAGAGCACACGGATTTGCATATTGTGTTGTCATTCAAGCAGTCGGCATGCAACAGCTGGAGGCCTCCTTGGCAACGCAAGTGAGTGTGGGTCCTGCAGCGACCTCTACTGGTTGTATATGCAAAGCACACTACAAGGCACAAGCAAAGTAAAAACAAGGAAGCATATGCAGCCAGCACACAGCAGTAGAGATCAGAGCAGAACACAGAGTGTAAGCTAATGGCGCAGCTTAAGGGGCGCGTGGGCAGGGCTAAGAGTGATGAAAGGATGGAAGGAAGGAAAGCAAGCCTAATGGAGGTACTAGGTACAAAGGGCTGACTTTTACCATAGCTGATCAGGGGAAAGCGCGAACGCAGTCCCCCACTACCACAAATTATGCAGTCGAGTTTCCCGCATTTGGGGAAATCGCAGGGGTCAACACACCCGGAGTGCAATGGATGAGCCTCGCCCTGGGAGACCCACCTTCGTAATTATGGTATCTCCCCTGCCAGGTAAGTATGAGTTGGACTAGGGCTCAGGAGGGCCGCAGCTCGGGCACACCCCCTTTGGCTGAAGGAGATTTACCTGAGGCAGCACAAGCGACTCCCACCTGGGGACAAAATACCGCAAGGAGGCCACATCTATTAACATTGAGGTGGTAAAGTGCCTATTCCTGACGCATCCCCCCAAACTATACCCACAACTAGTGCAAATCATTCCCAGAGCACACGGATTTGCATATTGTGTTGTCATTCAAGCAGTCGGCATGCAACAGCTGGAGGCCTCCTTGGCAACGCAAGTGAGTGTGGGTCCTGCAGCGACCTCTACTGGTTGTATATGCAAAGCACACTACAAGGCACAAGCAAAGTAAAAACAAGGAAGCATATGCAGCCAGCACACAGCAGTAGAGATCAGAGCAGAACACAGAGTGTAAGCTAATGGCGCAGCTTAAGGGGCGCGTGGGCAGGGCTAAGAGTGATGAAAGGATGGAAAGCAAGCCTAATGGAGGTACTAGGTACAAAGGGCTGACTTTTACCAGAGCTGATCAGGGGAAAGCGCGTACGCAGTCCCCCACTACCACAAATTATGCAGTCGAGTTTCCCGCATTTGGGGAAATCGCAGGGGTCAACACACCCGGAGTGCAATGGATGAGCCTCGCCCTGGGAGAACCACCTTCGTGATCATGGTATCTCCCCTGCCAGGTAAGTATGAGTTGGACTAGGGCTCAGGAGGGCCGCAGCTCGGGCACACCCCCTTTGGCTGAAGGAGATTTACCTGAGGCAGCACAAGCGACTCCCACCTGGGGACAAAATACCGCAGGGAGGCCACATCTATTAACATTGAGGTGGTAAAGTGCCTATTCCTGACGCATCCTTCCAAACTATACCCACAACTAGTGCAAATCATTCTCAGAGCACACAGATTTGCATATTGTGTTGTCATTCAAGCAGTCGGCATGCAACAGCTGGAGGCCTCCTTGGCAACGCAAGTGAGTGTGGGTCCTGCAGCGACCTCTACTGGTTGTATATGCAAAGCACACTACAAGGCACAAGCAAAGTAAAAACAAGGAAGCATATGCAGCCAGCACACAGCAGTAGAGATCAGAGCAGAACACAGAGTGTAAGCTAATGGCGCAGCTTAAGGGGCGCGTGGGCAGGGCTAAGAGTGATGAAAGGATGGAAGGAAGGAAAGCAAGCCTAATGGAGGTACTAGGTACAAAGGGCTGACTTTTACCAGAGCTGATCAGGGGAAAGCGCGAACACAGTCCCCCACTACCACAAATTATGCAGTCGAGTTTCCCGCATTTGGGGAAATCGCAGGGGTCAACACACCCGGAGTGCAATGGATGAGCCTCGCCCTGGGAGAACCACCTTCGTGATCATGGTATCTCCCCTGCCAGGTAAGTATGAGTTGGACTAGGGCTCAGGAGGGCCGCAGCTCGGGCACACCCCCTTTTGCTGAAGGAGATTTACCTGAGGCAGCACAAGCGACTCCCACCTGGGGACAAAATACCGCAGGGAGGCCACATCTATTAACATTGAGGTGGTAAAGTGCCTATTCCTGACGCATCCTCCCAAACTATACCCACAACTAGTGCAAATCATTCCCAGAGCACACGGATTTGCATATTGTGTTGTCATTCAAGCAGTCGGCATGCAACAGCTGGAGGCCTCCTTGGCAACGCAAGTGAGTGTGGGTCCTGCAGCGACCTCTACTGGTTGTATATGCAAAGCACACTACAAGGCACAAGCAAAGTAAAAACAAGGAAGCATATGCAGCCAGCACACAGCAGTAGAGATCAGAGCAGAACACAGAGTGTAAGCTAATGGCGCAGCTTAAGGGGCGCGTGGGCAGGGCTAAGAGTGATGAAAGGATGGAAGGAAGGAAAGCAAGCCTAATGGAGGTACTAGGTACAAAGGGCTGACTTTTACCAGAGCTGATCAGGGGAAAGCGCGAACGCAGTCCCCCACTACCACAAATTATGCAGTCGAGTTTCCCGCATTTGGGGAAATCGCAGGGGTCAACACACCCGGAGTGCAATGGATGAGCCTCGCCCTGGGAGAACCACCTTCGTGATCATGGTATCTCCCCTGCCAGGTAAGTATGAGTTGGACTAGGGCTCAGGAGGGCCGCAGCTCGGGCACACCCCCTTTGGCTGAAGGAGATTTACCTGAGGCAGCACAAGCGACTCCCACCTGGGGACAAAATACCGCAGGGAAGCCACATCTATTAACATTGAGGTGGTAAAGTGGAAAGGTGCCTATTCCTGACGCATCCCCCCAAACTATACCCACAACTAGTGCAAATCATTCCCAGAGCACACGGATTTGCATATTGTGTTGTCATTCAAGCAGTCGGCATGCAACAGCTGGAGGCCTCCTTGGCAACGCAAGTGAGTGTGGGTCCTGCAGCAACCTCTACTGGTTGTATATGCAAAGCACACTACAAGGCACAAGCAAAGTAAAAACAAGGAAGCATATGCAGCCAGCACACAGCAGTAGAGATCAGAGCAGAACACAGAGTGTAAGCTAATGGCGCAGCTTAAGGGGCGCATGGGCAGGGCTAAGAGTGATGAAAGGATGGAAGGAAGGAAAGCAAGCCTAATGGAGGTACTAGGTACAAAGGGCTGACATTTACCAGAGCTGATCAGGGGAAAGCGCGAACGCAGTCCCCCACTACCACAAATTATGCAGTCGAGTTTCCCGCATTTGGGGAAATCGCAGGGGTCAACACACCCGGAGTGCAATGGATGAGCCTCGCCCTGGGAGAACCACCTTCGTGATCATGGTATCTCCCCTGCCAGGTAAGTATGAGTTGGACTAGGGCTCAGGAGGGCCGCAGCTCGGGCACACCCCCTTTGGCTGAAGGAGATTTACCTGAGGCAGCACAAGCGACTCCCACCTGGGGACAAAATACCGCAAGGAGGCCACATCTATTAACATTGAGGTGGTAAAGTGCCTATTCCTGACGCATCCCCCCAAACTATACCCACAACTAGTGCAAATCATTCCCAGAGCACACGGATTTGCATATTGTGTTGTCATTCAAGCAGTCGGCATGCAACAGCTGGAGGCCTCCTTGGCAACGCAAGTGAGTGTGGGTCCTGCAGCGACCTCTACTGGTTGTATATGCAAAGCACACTACAAGGCACAAGCAAAGTAAAAACAAGGAAGCATATGCAGCCAGCACACAGCAGTAGAGATCAGAGCAGAACACAGAGTGTAAGCTAATGGCGCAGCTTAAGGGGCGTGTGGGCAGGGCTAAGAGTGATGAAAGGATGGAAGGAAGGAAAGCAAGCCTAATGGAGGTACTAGGTACAAAGGGCTGACTTTTACCAGAGCTGATCAGGGGAAAGCGCGAACGCAGTCCCCCACTACCACAAATTATGCAGTCGAGTTTCCCGCATTTGGGGAAATCGCAGGGGTCAACACACCCGGAGTGCAATGGATGAGCCTCGCCCTGGGAGAACCACCTTTGTGATCATGGTATCTCCCCTGCCAGGTAAGTATGAGTTGGACTAGGGCTCAGGAGGGCCGCAGCTCGGGCACACCCCCTTTGGCTGAAGGAGATTTACCTGAGGCAGCACAAGCGACTCCCACCTGGGGACAAAATACCGCAGGGAAGCCACATCTATTAACATTGAGGTGGTAAAGTGGAAAAGTGCCTATTCCTGACGCATCCCCCCAAACTATACCCACAACTAGTGCAAATCATTCCCAGAGCACACGGATTTGCATATTGTGTTGTCATTCAAGCAGTCGGCATGCAACAGCTGGAGGCCTCCTTGGCAACGCAAGTGAGTGTGGGTCCTGCAGCGACCTCTACTGGTTGTATATGCAAAGCACACTACAAGGCACAAGCAAAGTAAAAACAAGGAAGCATATGCAGCCAGCACACAGCAGTAGAGATCAGAGCAGAACACAGAGTGTAAGCTAATGGCGCAGCTTAAGGGGCGCGTGGGCAGGGCTAAGAGTGATGAAAGGATGGAAGGAAGGAAGGAAGGAAAGCAAGCCTAATGGAGGTACTAGGTACAAAGGGCTGACATTTACCAGAGCTGATCAGGGGAAAGCGCGAACGCAGTCCCCCACTACCACAAATTATGCAGTCGAGTTTCCCGCATTTGGGGAAATCGCAGGGGTCAACACACCCGGAGTGCAATGGATGAGCCTCGCCCTGGGAGAACCACCTTCGTGATCATGGTATCTCCCCTGCCAGGTAAGTATGAGTTGGACTAGGGCTCAGGAGGGCCGCAGCTCGGGCACACCCCCTTTGGCTGAAGGAGATTTACCTGAGGCAGCACAAGCGACTCCCACCTGGGGACAAAATACCGCAGGGAGGCCACATCTATTAACATTGAGGTGGTAAAGTGCCTATTCCTGACGCATCCTTCCAAACTATACCCACAACTAGTGCAAATCATTCTCAGAGCACACGGATTTGCATATTGTGTTGTCATTCAAGCAGTCGGCATGCAACAGCTGGAGGCCTCCTTGGCAACGCAAGTGAGTGTGGGTCCTGCAGCGACCTCTACTGGTTGTATATGCAAAGCACACTACAAGGCACAAGCAAAGTAAAAACAAGGAAGCATATGCAGCCAGCACACAGCAGTAGAGATCAGAGCAGAACACAGAGTGTAAGCTAATGGCGCAGCTTAAGGGGCGCGTGGGCAGGGCTAAGAGTGATGAAAGGATGGAAGGAAGGAAAGCAAGCCTAATAGAGGTACTAGGTACAAAGGGCTGACTTTTAGCAGAGCTGATCAGGGGAAAGCGCGAACGCAGTCCCCCACTACCACAAATTATGCAGTCGAGTTTCCCGCATTTGGGGAAATCGCAGGGGTCAACACACCCGGAGTGCAATGGATGAGCCTCGCCCTGGGAGAACCACCTTCGTGATCATGGTATCTCCCCTGCCAGGTAAGTATGAGTTGGACTAGGGCTCAGGAGGGCCGCAGCTCGGGCACACCCCCTTTGGCTGAAGTAGATTTACCTGAGGCAGCACAAGCGACTCCCACCTGGGGACAAAATACCGCAGGGAGGCCACATCTATTAACATTGAGGTGGTAAAGTGGAAAAGTGCCTATTCCTGACGCATCCCCCCAAACTATACCCACAACTAGTGCAAATCATTCCCAGAGCACACGGATTTGCATATTGTGTTGTCATTCAAGCAGTCGGCATGCAACAGCTGGAGGCCTCCTTGGCAACGCAAGTGAGTGTGGGTCCTGCAGCGACCTCTACTGGTTGTATATGCAAAGCACACTACAAGGCACAAGCAAAGTAAAAACAAGGAAGCATATGCAGCCAGCACACAGCAGTAGAGATCAGAGCAGAACACAGAGTGTAAGCTAATGGCGCAGCTTAAGGGGCGCGTGGGCAGGGCTAAGAGTGATGAAAGGATGGAAGGAAGGAAAGCAAGCCTAATGGAGGTACTAGGTACAAAGGGCTGACTTTTACCAGAGCTGATCAGGGGAAAGCGCGAACGCAGTCCCCCACTCCCACAAATTATGCAGTCGAGTTTCCCGCAGTTGGGGAAATCGCAGGGGTCAACACACCCGGAGTGCAATGGATGAGCCTCGCCCTGGGAGAACCACCTTCGTGATCATGGTATCTCCCCTGCCAGGTAAGTATGAGTTGGACTAGGGCTAAGGAGGGCCGCAGCTCGGGCACACCCCCTTTGGCTGAAGGAGATTTACCTGAGGCAGCACAAGCGACTCCCACCTGGGGACAAAATACCGCAAAGAGGCCACATCTATTAACATTGAGGTGGTAAAGTGCCTATTCCTGACGCATCCCCCCAAACTATACCCACAACTAGTGCAAATCATTCCCAGAGCACACGGATTTGCATATTGTGTTGTCATTCAAGCAGTCGGCATGCAACAGCTGGAGGCCTCCTTGGCAACGCAAGTGAGTGTGGGTCCTGCAGCGACCTCTACTGGTTGTATATGCAAAGCACACTACAAGGCACAAGCAAAGTAAAAACAAGGAAGCATATGCAGCCAGCACACAGCAGTAGAGATCAGAACAGAACACAGAGTGTAAGCTAATGGCGCAGCTTAAGGGGCGCGTGGGCAGGGCTAAGAGTGATGAAAGGATGGAAGGAAGGAAAGCAAGCCTAATGGAGGTACTAGGTACAAAGGGCTGACTTTTACCAGAGCTGATCAGGGGAAAGCGCGAACGCAGTCCCCCACTCCCACAAATTATGCAGTTGAGTTTCCCGCATTTGGGGAAATCGCAGGGGTCAACACACCTGGAGTGCAATGGATGAGCCTCGCCCTGGGAGAACCACCTTCGTGATCATGGTATCTCCCCTGCCAGGTAAGTATGAGTTGGACTAGGGCTAAGGAGGGCCGCAGCTCGGGCACACCCCCTTTGGCTGAAGGAGATTTACCTGAGGCAGCACAAGCGACTCCCACCTGGGGACAAAATACCGCAAAGAGGCCACATCTATTAACATTGAGGTGGTAAAGTGCCTATTCCTGACGCATCCCCCCAAACTATACCCACAACTAGTGCAAATCATTCCCAGAGCACACGGATTTGCATATTGTGTTGTCATTCAAGCAGTCGGCATGCAACAGCTGGAGGCCTCCTTGGCAACGCAAGTGAGTGTGGGTCCTGCAGCGACCTCTACTGGTTGTATATGCAAAGCACACTACAAGGCACAAGCAAAGTAAAAACAAGGAAGCATATGCAGCCAGCACACAGCAGTAGAGATCAGAGCAGAACACAGAGTGTAAGCTAATGGCGCAGCTTAAGGGGCGCGTGGGCAGGGCTAAGAGTGATGAAAGGAAGGAAAGCAAGCCTAATGGAGGTACTAGGTACAAAGGGCTGACTTTTACCAGAGCTGATCAGGGGAAAGCGCGAACGCAGTCCCCCACTACCACAAATTATGCAGTCGAGTTTCCCGCATTTGGGGAAATCACAGGGGTCAACACACCCGGAGTGCAATGGATGAGCCTCGCCCTGGGAGAACCACCTTCGTGATCATGGTATCTCCCCTGCCAGGTAAGTATGAGTTGGACTAGGGCTCAGGAGGGCCGCAGCTCGGGCACACCCCCTTTGGCTGAAGGAGATTTACCTGAGGCAGCACAAGCGACTCCCACCTGGGGACAAAATACCGCAGGGAGGCCACATCTATTAACATTGAGGTGGTAAAGTGGAAAAGTGCCTATTCCTGACGCATCCCCCCAAACTATACCCACAACTAGTGCAAATCATTCCCAGAGCACACGGATTTGCATATTGTGTTGTCATTCAAGCAGTCGGCATGCAACAGCTGGAGGCCTCCTTGGCAACGCAAGTGAGTGTGGGTCCTGCAGCGACCTCTACTGGTTGTATATGCAAAGCACACTACAAGGCACAAGCAAAGTAAAAACAAGGAAGCATATGCAGCCAGCACACAGCAGTAGAGATCAGAGCAGAACACAGAGTGTAAGCTAATGGCGCAGCTTAAGGGGCGCGTGGGCAGGGCTAAGAGTGATGAAAGGATGGAAGGAAGGAAAGCAAGCCTAATGGAGGTACTAGGTACAAAGGGCTGACTTTTACCAGAGCTGATCAGGGGAAAGCGCGAACGCAGTCCCCCACTACCACAAATTATGCAGTCGAGTTTCCCGCATTTGGGGAAATCGCAGGGGTCAACACACCCGGAGTGCAATGGATGAGCCTCACCCTGGGAGAACCACCTTCGTGATCATGGTATCTCCCCTGCCAGGTAAGTATGAGTTGGACTAGGGCTCAGGAGGGCCGCAGCTCGGGCACACCCCCCTTTGGCTGAAGGAGATTTACCTGAGGCAGCACAAGCGACTCCCACCTGGGGACAAAATACCGCAGGGAGGCCACATCTATTAACATTGAGGTGGTAAAGTGCCTATTCCTGACGCATCCTTCCAAACTATACCCACAACTAGTGCAAATCATTCTCAGAGCACACGGATTTGCATATTGTGTTGTCATTCAAGCAGTCGGCATGCAACAGCTGGAGGCCTCCTTGGCAACGCAAGTGAGTGTGGGTCCTGCAGCGACCTCTACTGGTTGTATATGCAAAGCACACTACAAGGCACAAGCAAAGTAAAAACAAGGAAGCATATGCAGCCAGCACACAGCAGTAGAGATCAGAGCAGAACACAGAGTGTAAGCTAATGGCGCAGCTTAAGGGGCGCGTGGGCAGGGCTAAGAGTGATGAAAGGATGGAAGGAAGGAAAGCAAGCCTAATGGAGGTACTAGGTACAAAGGGCTGACTTTTACCAGAGCTGATCAGGGGAAAGCGCGAACGCAGTCCCCCACTCCCACAAATTATGCAGTCGAGTTTCCCGCAGTTGGGGAAATCGCAGGGGTCAACACACCCGGAGTGCAATGGATGAGCCTCGCCCTGGGAGAACCACCTTCGTGATCATGGTATCTCCCCTGCCAGGTAAGTATGAGTTGGACTAGGGCTAAGGAGGGCCGCAGCTCGGGCACACCCCCTTTGGCTGAAGGAGATTTACCTGAGGCAGCACAAGCGACTCCCACCTGGGGACAAAATACCGCAAAGAGGCCACATCTATTAACATTGAGGTGGTAAAGTGCCTATTCCTGACGCATCCCCCCAAACTATACCCACAACTAGTGCAAATCATTCCCAGAGCACACGGATTTGCATATTGTGTTGTCATTCAAGCAGTCGGCATGCAACAGCTGGAGGCCTCCTTGGCAACGCAAGTGAGTGTGGGTCCTGCAGCGACCTCTACTGGTTGTATATGCAAAGCACACTACAAGGCACAAGCAAAGTAAAAACAAGGAAGCATATGCAGCCAGCACACAGCAGTAGAGATCAGAACAGAACACAGAGTGTAAGCTAATGGCGCAGCTTAAGGGGCGCGTGGGCAGGGCTAAGAGTGATGAAAGGATGGAAGGAAGGAAAGCAAGCCTAATGGAGGTACTAGGTACAAAGGGCTGACTTTTACCAGAGCTGATCAGGGGAAAGCGCGAACGCAGTCCCCCACTCCCACAAATTATGCAGTTGAGTTTCCCGCATTTGGGGAAATCGCAGGGGTCAACACACCTGGAGTGCAATGGATGAGCCTCGCCCTGGGAGAACCACCTTCGTGATCATGGTATCTCCCCTGCCAGGTAAGTATGAGTTGGACTAGGGCTAAGGAGGGCCGCAGCTCGGGCACACCCCCTTTGGCTGAAGGAGATTTACCTGAGGCAGCACAAGCGACTCCCACCTGGGGACAAAATACCGCAAAGAGGCCACATCTATTAACATTGAGGTGGTAAAGTGCCTATTCCTGACGCATCCCCCCAAACTATACCCACAACTAGTGCAAATCATTCCCAGAGCACACGGATTTGCATATTGTGTTGTCATTCAAGCAGTCGGCATGCAACAGCTGGAGGCCTCCTTGGCAACGCAAGTGAGTGTGGGTCCTGCAGCGACCTCTACTGGTTGTATATGCAAAGCACACTACAAGGCACAAGCAAAGTAAAAACAAGGAAGCATATGCAGCCAGCACACAGCAGTAGAGATCAGAGCAGAACACAGAGTGTAAGCTAATGGCGCAGCTTAAGGGGCGCGTGGGCAGGGCTAAGAGTGATGAAAGGAAGGAAAGCAAGCCTAATGGAGGTACTAGGTACAAAGGGCTGACTTTTACCAGAGCTGATCAGGGGAAAGCGCGAACGCAGTCCCCCACTACCACAAATTATGCAGTCGAGTTTCCCGCATTTGGGGAAATCACAGGGGTCAACACACCCGGAGTGCAATGGATGAGCCTCGCCCTGGGAGAACCACCTTCGTGATCATGGTATCTCCCCTGCCAGGTAAGTATGAGTTGGACTAGGGCTCAGGAGGGCCGCAGCTCGGGCACACCCCCTTTGGCTGAAGGAGATTTACCTGAGGCAGCACAAGCGACTCCCACCTGGGGACAAAATACCGCAGGGAGGCCACATCTATTAACATTGAGGTGGTAAAGTGGAAAAGTGCCTATTCCTGACGCATCCCCCCAAACTATACCCACAACTAGTGCAAATCATTCCCAGAGCACACGGATTTGCATATTGTGTTGTCATTCAAGCAGTCGGCATGCAACAGCTGGAGGCCTCCTTGGCAACGCAAGTGAGTGTGGGTCCTGCAGCGACCTCTACTGGTTGTATATGCAAAGCACACTACAAGGCACAAGCAAAGTAAAAACAAGGAAGCATATGCAGCCAGCACACAGCAGTAGAGATCAGAGCAGAACACAGAGTGTAAGCTAATGGCGCAGCTTAAGGGGCGCGTGGGCAGGGCTAAGAGTGATGAAAGGATGGAAGGAAGGAAAGCAAGCCTAATGGAGGTACTAGGTACAAAGGGCTGACTTTTACCAGAGCTGATCAGGGGAAAGCGCGAACGCAGTCCCCCACTACCACAAATTATGCAGTCGAGTTTCCCGCATTTGGGGAAATCGCAGGGGTCAACACACCCGGAGTGCAATGGATGAGCCTCACCCTGGGAGAACCACCTTCGTGATCATGGTATCTCCCCTGCCAGGTAAGTATGAGTTGGACTAGGGCTCAGGAGGGCCGCAGCTCGGGCACACCCCCCTTTGGCTGAAGGAGATTTACCTGAGGCAGCACAAGCGACTCCCACCTGGGGACAAAATACCGCAGGGAGGCCACATCTATTAACATTGAGGTGGTAAAGTGCCTATTCCTGACGCATCCTTCCAAACTATACCCACAACTAGTGCAAATCATTCTCAGAGCACACGGATTTGCATATTGTGTTGTCATTCAAGCAGTCGGCATGCAACAGCTGGAGGCCTCCTTGGCAACGCAAGTGAGTGTGGGTCCTGCAGCGACCTCTACTGGTTGTATATGCAAAGCACACTACAAGGCACAAGCAAAGTAAAAACAAGGAAGCATATGCAGCCAGCACACAGCAGTAGAGATCAGAGCAGAACACAGAATGTAAGCTAATGGCGCAGCTTAAGGGGCGCGTGGGCAGGGCTAAGAGTGATGAAAGGATGGAAGGAAGGAAAGCAAGCCTAATGGAGGTACTAGGTACAAAGGGCTGACTTTTACCAGAGCTGATCAGGGGAAAGCGCGAACGCAGTCCCCCACTACCACAAATTATGCAGTCGAGTTTCCCGCATTTGGGGAAATCGCAGGGGTCAACACACCCGGAGTGCAATGGATGAGCCTCGCCCTGGGAGAACCACCTTCGTGATCATGGTATCTCCCCTGCCAGGTAAGTATGAGTTGGACTAGGGCTCAGGAGGGCCGCAGCTCGGGCACACCCCCTTTGGCTGAAGGAGATTTACCTGAGGCAGCACAAGTGACTCCCACCTGGGGACAAAATACCGCAGGGAGGCCACATCTATTAACATTGAGGTGGTAAAGTGGAAAAGTGCCTATTCCTGACGCATCCCCCCAAACTATACCCACAACTAGTGCAAATCATTCCCAGAGCACACGGATTTGCATATTGTGTTGTCATTAAAGCAGTCGGCATGCAACAGCTGGAGGCCTCCTTGGCAACGCAAGTGAGTGTGGGTCCTGCAGCGACCTCTACTGGTTGTATATGCAAAGCACACTACAAGGCACAAGCAAAGTAAAAACAAGGAAGCATATGCAGCCAGCACACAGCAGTAGAGATCAGAGCAGAACACAGAGTGTAAGCTAATGGCGCAGCTTAAGGGGCGCGTGGGCAGGGCTAAGAGTGATGAAAGGATGGAAGGAAGGAAAGCAAGCCTAATGGAGGTACTAGGTACAAAGGGCTGACTTTTACCAGAGCTGATCAGGGGAAAGCGCGAACGCAGTCCCCCACTACCACAAATTATGCAGTCGAGTTTCCCGCATTTGGGGAAATCGCAGGGGTCAACACACCCGGAGTGCAATGGATGAGCCTCGCCCTGGGAGAACCACCTTCGTGATCATGGTATCTCCCCTGCCAGGTAAGTATGAGTTGGACTAGGGCTCAGGAGGGCCGCAGCTCGGGCACACCCCCTTTGGCTGAAGGAGATTTACCTGAGGCAGCACAAGCGACTCCCACCTGGGGACAAAATACCGCAAGGAGGCCACATCTATTAACATTGAGGTGGTAAAGTGCCTATTCCTGACGCATCCCCCCAAACTATACCCACAACTAGTGCAAATCATTCCCAGAGCACACGGATTTGCATATTGTGTTGTCATTCAAGCAGTCGGCATGCAACAGCTGGAGGCCTCCTTGGCAACGCAAGTGAGTGTGGGTCCTGCAGCGACCTCTACTGGTTGTATATGCAAAGCACACTACAAGGCACAAGCAAAGTAAAAACAAGGAAGCATATGCAGCCAGCACACAGCAGTAGAGATCAGAGCAGAACACAGAGTGTAAGCTAATGGCGCAGCTTAAGGGGCGCGTGGGCAGGGCTAAGAGTGATGAAAGGATGGAAGGAAGGAAGGAAAGCAAGCCTAATGGAGGTACTAGGTACAAAGGGCTGACTTTTACCAGAGCTGATCAGGGGAAAGCGCGAACGCAGTCCCCCACTACCACAAATTATGCAGTCGAGTTTCCCGCATTTGGGGAAATCGCAGGGGTCAACACACCCGGAGTGCAATGGATGAGCCTCGCCCTGGGAGAACCACCTTCGTGATCATGGTATCTCCCCTGCCAGGTAAGTATGAGTTGGACTAGGGCTCAGGAGGGCCGCAGCTCGGGCACACCCCCTTTGGCTGAAGGAGATTTACCTGAGGCAGCACAAGCGACTCCCACCTGGGGACAAAATACCGCAGGGAGGCCACATCTATTAACATTGAGGTGGTAAAGTGCCTATTCCTGACGCATCCTTCCAAACTATACCCACAACTAGTGCAAATCATTCTCAGAGCACACGGATTTGCATATTGTGTTGTCATTCAAGCAGTCGGCATGCAACAGCTGGAGGCCTCCTTGGCAACGCAAGTGAGTGTGGGTCCTGCAGCGACCTCTACTGGTTGTATATGCAAAGCACACTACAAGGCACAAGCAAAGTAAAAACAAGGAAGCATATGCAGCCAGCACACAGCAGTAGAGATCAGAGCAGAACACAGAGTGTAAGCTAATGGCGCAGCTTAAGGGGCGCGTGGGCAGGGCTAAGAGTGATGAAAGGATGGAAGGAAGGAAAGCAAGCCTAATGGAGGTACTAGGTACAAAGGGCTGACTTTTACCAGAGCTGATCAGGGGAAAGCGCGAACGCAGTCCCCCACTACCACAAATTATGCAGTCGAGTTTCCCGCATTTGGGGAAATCGCAGGGGTCAACACACCCGGAGTGCAATGGATGAGCCTCGCCCTGGGAGAACCACCTTCGTGATCATGGTATCTCCCCTGCCAGGTAAGTATGAGTTGGACTAGGGCTCAGGAGGGCCGCAGCTCGGGCACACCCCCTTTGGCTGAAGGAGATTTACCTGAGGCAGCACAAGCGACTCCCACCTGGGGACAAAATACCGCAGGGAGGCCACATCTATTAACATTGAGGTGGTAAAGTGCCTATTCCTGACGCATCCTTCCAAACTATACCCACAACTAGTGCAAATCATTCTCAGAGCACACGGATTTGCATATTGTGTTGTCATTCAAGCAGTCGGCATGCAACAGCTGGAGGCCTCCTTGGCAACGCAAGTGAGTGTGGGTCCTGCAGCGACCTCTACTGGTTGTATATGCAAAGCACACTACAAGGCACAAGCAAAGTAAAAACAAGGAAGCATATGCAGCCAGCACACAGCAGTAGAGATCAGAGCAGAACACAGAGTGTAAGCTAATGGCGCAGCTTAAGGGGCGCATGGGCAGGGCTAAGAGTGATGAAAGGATGGAAGGAAGGAAAGCAAGCCTAATGGAGGTACTAGGTACAAAGGGCTGACTTTTACCAGAGCTGATCAGGGGAAAGCGCGAACGCAGTCCCCCACTACCACAAATTATGCAGTCGAGTTTCCCGCATTTGGGGAAATCGCAGGGGTCAACACACCCGGAGTGCAATGGATGAGCCTCGCCCTGGGAGAACCACCTTTGTGATCATGGTATCTCCCCTGCCAGGTAAGTATGAGTTGGACTAGGGCTCAGGAGGGCCGCAGCTCGGGCACACCCCCTTTGGCTGAAGGAGATTTACCTGAGGCAGCACAAGCGACTCCCACCTGGGGACAAAATACCGCAGGGAAGCCACATCTATTAACATTGAGGTGGTAAAGTGGAAAAGTGCCTATTCCTGACGCATCCCCCCAAACTATACCCACAACTAGTGCAAATCATTCCCAGAGCACACGGATTTGCATATTGTGTTGTCATTCAAGCAGTCGGCATGCAACAGCTGGAGGCCTCCTTGGCAACGCAAGTGAGTGTGGGTCCTGCAGCGACCTCTACTGGTTGTATATGCAAAGCACACTACAAGGCACAAGCAAAGTAAAAACAAGGAAGCATATGCAGCCAGCACACAGCAGTAGAGATCAGAGCAGAACACAGAGTGTAAGCTAATGGCGCAGCTTAAGGGGCGCGTGGGCAGGGCTAAGAGTGATGAAAGGATGGAAGGAAGGAAGGAAGGAAGGAAAGCAAGCCTAATGGAGGTACTAGGTACAAAGGGCTGACATTTACCAGAGCTGATCAGGGGAAAGCGCGAACGCAGTCCCCCACTACCACAAATTATGCAGTCGAGTTTCCCGCATTTGGGGAAATCGCAGGGGTCAACACACCCGGAGTGCAATGGATGAGCCTCGCCCTGGGAGAACCACCTTCGTGATCATGGTATCTCCCCTGCCAGGTAAGTATGAGTTGGACTAGGGCTCAGGAGGGCCGCAGCTCGGGCACACCCCCTTTGGCTGAAGGAGATTTACCTGAGGCAGCACAAGCGACTCCCACCTGGGGACAAAATACCGCAGGGAGGCCACATCTATTAACATTGAGGTGGTAAAGTGCCTATTCCTGACGCATCCTTCCAAACTATACCCACAACTAGTGCAAATCATTCTCAGAGCACACGGATTTGCATATTGTGTTGTCATTCAAGCAGTCGGCATGCAACAGCTGGAGGCCTCCTTGGCAACGCAAGTGAGTGTGGGTCCTGCAGCGACCTCTACTGGTTGTATATGCAAAGCACACTACAAGGCACAAGCAAAGTAAAAACAAGGAAGCATATGCAGCCAGCACACAGCAGTAGAGATCAGAGCAGAACACAGAGTGTAAGCTAATGGCGCAGCTTAAGGGGCGCATGGGCAGGGCTAAGAGTGATGAAAGGATGGAAGGAAGGAAAGCAAGCCTAATGGAGGTACTAGGTACAAAGGGCTGACTTTTACCAGAGCTGATCAGGGGAAAGCGCGAACGCAGTCCCCCTCTACCACAAATTATGCAGTCGAGTTTCCCGCATTTGGGGAAATCACAGGGGTCAACACACCCGGAGTGCAATGGATGAGCCTCGCCCTGGGAGAACCACCTTCGTGATCATGGTATCTCCCCTGCCAAGTAAGTATGTGTTGGACTAGGGCTCAGGAGGGCCGCAGCTCGGGCACACCCCCTTTGGCTGAAGGAGATTTACCTGAGGCAGCACAAGCGACTCCCACCTGGGGACAAAATACCGCAAGGAGGCCACATCTATTAACATTGAGGTGGTAAAGTGCCTATTCCTGACGCATCCCCCCAAACTATACCCACAACTAGTGCAAATCATTCCCAGAGCACACGGATTTGCATATTGTGTTGTCATTCAAGCAGTCGGCATGCAACAGCTGGAGGCCTCCTTGGCAACGCAAGTGAGTGTGGGTCCTGCAGCGACCTCTACTGGTTGTATATGCAAAGCACACTACAAGGCACAAGCAAAGTAAAAACAAGGAAGCATATGCAGCCAGCACACAGCAGTAGAGATCAGAGCAGAACACAGAGTGTAAGCTAATGGCGCAGCTTAAGGGGCGCGTGGGCAGGGCTAAGAGTGATGAAAGGATGGAATGAAGGAAAGCAAGCCTAATGGAGGTACTAGGTACAAAGGGCTGACTTTTACCAGAGCTGATCAGGGGAAAGCGCGAACGCAGTCCCCCACTACCACAAATTATGCAGTCGAGTTTCCCGCATTTGGGGAAATCGCAGGGGTCAACACACCTGGAGTGCAATGGATGAGCCTCGCCCTGGGAGAACCACCTTCGTGATCATGGTATCTCCCCTGCCAGGTAAGTATGAGTTGGACTAGGGCTAAGGAGGGCCGCAGCTCGGGCACACCCCCTTTGGCTGAAGGAGATTTACCTGAGGCAGCACAAGCGACTCCCACCTGGGGACAAAATACCGCAAAGAGGCCACATCTATTAACATTGAGGTGGTAAAGTGCCTATTCCTGACGCATCCCCCCAAACTATACCCACAACTAGTGCAAATCATTCCCAGAGCACACGGATTTGCATATTGTGTTGTCATTCAAGCAGTCGGCATGCAACAGCTGGAGGCCTCCTTGGCAACGCAAGTGAGTGTGGGTCCTGCAGCGACCTCTACTGGTTGTATATGCAAAGCACACTACAAGGCACAAGCAAAGTAAAAACAAGGAAGCATATGCAGCCAGCACACAGCAGTAGAGATCAGAGCAGAACACAGAGTGTAAGCTAATGGCGCAGCTTAAGGGGCGCGTGGGCAGGGCTAAGAGTGATGAAAGGAAGGAAAGCAAGCCTAATGGAGGTACTAGGTACAAAGGGCTGACTTTTACCAGAGCTGATCAGGGGAAAGCGCGAACGCAGTCCCCCACTACCACAAATTATGCAGTCGAGTTTCCCGCATTTGGGGAAATCACAGGGGTCAACACACCCGGAGTGCAATGGATGAGCCTCGCCCTGGGAGAACCACCTTCGTGATCATGGTATCTCCCCTGCCAGGTAAGTATGAGTTGGACTAGGGCTCAGGAGGGCCGCAGCTCGGGCACACCCCCTTTGGCTGAAGGAGATTTACCTGAGGCAGCACAAGCGACTCCCACCTGGGGACAAAATACCGCAGGGAGGCCACATCTATTAACATTGAGGTGGTAAAGTGGAAAAGTGCCTATTCCTGACGCATCCCCCCAAACTATACCCACAACTAGTGCAAATCATTCCCAGAGCACACGGATTTGCATATTGTGTTGTCATTCAAGCAGTCGGCATGCAACAGCTGGAGGCCTCCTTGGCAACGCAAGTGAGTGTGGGTCCTGCAGCGACCTCTACTGGTTGTATATGCAAAGCACACTACAAGGCACAAGCAAAGTAAAAACAAGGAAGCATATGCAGCCAGCACACAGCAGTAGAGATCAGAGCAGAACACAGAGTGTAAGCTAATGGCGCAGCTTAAGGGGCGCGTGGGCAGGGCTAAGAGTGATGAAAGGATGGAAGGAAGGAAAGCAAGCCTAATGGAGGTACTAGGTACAAAGGGCTGACTTTTACCAGAGCTGATCAGGGGAAAGCGCGAACGCAGTCCCCCACTACCACAAATTATGCAGTCGAGTTTCCCGCATTTGGGGAAATCGCAGGGGTCAACACACCCGGAGTGCAATGGATGAGCCTCACCCTGGGAGAACCACCTTCGTGATCATGGTATCTCCCCTGCCAGGTAAGTATGAGTTGGACTAGGGCTCAGGAGGGCCGCAGCTCGGGCACACCCCCCTTTGGCTGAAGGAGATTTACCTGAGGCAGCACAAGCGACTCCCACCTGGGGACAAAATACCGCAGGGAGGCCACATCTATTAACATTGAGGTGGTAAAGTGCCTATTCCTGACGCATCCTTCCAAACTATACCCACAACTAGTGCAAATCATTCTCAGAGCACACGGATTTGCATATTGTGTTGTCATTCAAGCAGTCGGCATGCAACAGCTGGAGGCCTCCTTGGCAACGCAAGTGAGTGTGGGTCCTGCAGCGACCTCTACTGGTTGTATATGCAAAGCACACTACAAGGCACAAGCAAAGTAAAAACAAGGAAGCATATGCAGCCAGCACACAGCAGTAGAGATCAGAGCAGAACACAGAGTGTAAGCTAATGGCGCAGCTTAAGGGGCGCGTGGGCAGGGCTAAGAGTGATGAAAGGATGGAATGAAGGAAAGCAAGCCTAATGGAGGTACTAGGTACAAAGGGCTGACTTTTACCAGAGCTGATCAGGGGAAAGCGCGAACGCAGTCCCCCACTCCCACAAATTATGCAGTCGAGTTTCCCGCATTTGGGGAAATCGCAGGGGTCAACACACCTGGAGTGCAATGGATGAGCCTCGCCCTGGGAGAACCACCTTCGTGATCATGGTATCTCCCCTGCCAGGTAAGTATGAGTTGGACTAGGGCTAAGGAGGGCCGCAGCTCGGGCACACCCCCTTTGGCTGAAGGAGATTTACCTGAGGCAGCACAAGCGACTCCCACCTGGGGACAAAATACCGCAAAGAGGCCACATCTATTAACATTGAGGTGGTAAAGTGCCTATTCCTGACGCATCCCCCCAAACTATACCCACAACTAGTGCAAATCATTCCCAGAGCACACGGATTTGCATATTGTGTTGTCATTCAAGCAGTCGGCATGCAACAGCTGGAGGCCTCCTTGGCAACGCAAGTGAGTGTGGGTCCTGCAGCGACCTCTACTGGTTGTATATGCAAAGCACACTACAAGGCACAAGCAAAGTAAAAACAAGGAAGCATATGCAGCCAGCACACAGCAGTAGAGATCAGAGCAGAACACAGAGTGTAAGCTAATGGCGCAGCTTAAGGGGCGCGTGGGCAGGGCTAAGAGTGATGAAAGGAAGGAAAGCAAGCCTAATGGAGGTACTAGGTACAAAGGGCTGACTTTTACCAGAGCTGATCAGGGGAAAGCGCGAACGCAGTCCCCCACTACCACAAATTATGCAGTCGAGTTTCCCGCATTTGGGGAAATCACAGGGGTCAACACACCCGGAGTGCAATGGATGAGCCTCGCCCTGGGAGAACCACCTTCGTGATCATGGTATCTCCCCTGCCAGGTAAGTATGAGTTGGACTAGGGCTCAGGAGGGCCGCAGCTCGGGCACACCCCCTTTGGCTGAAGGAGATTTACCTGAGGCAGCACAAGCGACTCCCACCTGGGGACAAAATACCGCAGGGAGGCCACATCTATTAACATTGAGGTGGTAAAGTGGAAAAGTGCCTATTCCTGACGCATCCCCCCAAACTATACCCACAACTAGTGCAAATCATTCCCAGAGCACACGGATTTGCATATTGTGTTGTCATTCAAGCAGTCGGCATGCAACAGCTGGAGGCCTCCTTGGCAACGCAAGTGAGTGTGGGTCCTGCAGCGACCTCTACTGGTTGTATATGCAAAGCACACTACAAGGCACAAGCAAAGTAAAAACAAGGAAGCATATGCAGCCAGCACACAGCAGTAGAGATCAGAGCAGAACACAGAGTGTAAGCTAATGGCGCAGCTTAAGGGGCGCGTGGGCAGGGCTAAGAGTGATGAAAGGATGGAAGGAAGGAAAGCAAGCCTAATGGAGGTACTAGGTACAAAGGGCTGACTTTTACCAGAGCTGATCAGGGGAAAGCGCGAACGCAGTCCCCCACTACCACAAATTATGCAGTCGAGTTTCCCGCATTTGGGGAAATCGCAGGGGTCAACACACCCGGAGTGCAATGGATGAGCCTCACCCTGGGAGAACCACCTTCGTGATCATGGTATCTCCCCTGCCAGGTAAGTATGAGTTGGACTAGGGCTCAGGAGGGCCGCAGCTCGGGCACACCCCCCTTTGGCTGAAGGAGATTTACCTGAGGCAGCACAAGCGACTCCCACCTGGGGACAAAATACCGCAGGGAGGCCACATCTATTAACATTGAGGTGGTAAAGTGCCTATTCCTGACGCATCCTTCCAAACTATACCCACAACTAGTGCAAATCATTCTCAGAGCACACGGATTTGCATATTGTGTTGTCATTCAAGCAGTCGGCATGCAACAGCTGGAGGCCTCCTTGGCAACGCAAGTGAGTGTGGGTCCTGCAGCGACCTCTACTGGTTGTATATGCAAAGCACACTACAAGGCACAAGCAAAGTAAAAACAAGGAAGCATATGCAGCCAGCACACAGCAGTAGAGATCAGAGCAGAACACAGAATGTAAGCTAATGGCGCAGCTTAAGGGGCGCGTGGGCAGGGCTAAGAGTGATGAAAGGATGGAAGGAAGGAAAGCAAGCCTAATGGAGGTACTAGGTACAAAGGGCTGACTTTTACCAGAGCTGATCAGGGGAAAGCGCGAACGCAGTCCCCCACTACCACAAATTATGCAGTCGAGTTTCCCGCATTTGGGGAAATCGCAGGGGTCAACACACCCGGAGTGCAATGGATGAGCCTCGCCCTGGGAGAACCACCTTCGTGATCATGGTATCTCCCCTGCCAGGTAAGTATGAGTTGGACTAGGGCTCAGGAGGGCCGCAGCTCGGGCACACCCCCTTTGGCTGAAGGAGATTTACCTGAGGCAGCACAAGTGACTCCCACCTGGGGACAAAATACCGCAGGGAGGCCACATCTATTAACATTGAGGTGGTAAAGTGGAAAAGTGCCTATTCCTGACGCATCCCCCCAAACTATACCCACAACTAGTGCAAATCATTCCCAGAGCACACGGATTTGCATATTGTGTTGTCATTCAAGCAGTCGGCATGCAACAGCTGGAGGCCTCCTTGGCAACGCAAGTGAGTGTGGGTCCTGCAGCGACCTCTACTGGTTGTATATGCAAAGCACACTACAAGGCACAAGCAAAGTAAAAACAAGGAAGCATATGCAGCCAGCACACAGCAGTAGAGATCAGAGCAGAACACAGAGTGTAAGCTAATGGCGCAGCTTAAGGGGCGCGTGGGCAGGGCTAAGAGTGATGAAAGGATGGAAGGAAGGAAAGCAAGCCTAATGGAGGTACTAGGTACAAAGGGCTGACTTTTACCAGAGCTGATCAGGGGAAAGCGCGAACGCAGTCCCCCACTACCACAAATTATGCAGTCGAGTTTCCCGCATTTGGGGAAATCGCAGGGGTCAACACACCCGGAGTGCAATGGATGAGCCTCACCCTGGGAGAACCACCTTCGTGATCATGGTATCTCCCCTGCCAGGTAAGTATGAGTTGGACTAGGGCTCAGGAGGGCCGCAGCTCGGGCACACCCCCCTTTGGCTGAAGGAGATTTACCTGAGGCAGCACAAGCGACTCCCACCTGGGGACAAAATACCGCAGGGAGGCCACATCTATTAACATTGAGGTGGTAAAGTGCCTATTCCTGACGCATCCTTCCAAACTATACCCACAACTAGTGCAAATCATTCTCAGAGCACACGGATTTGCATATTGTGTTGTCATTCAAGCAGTCGGCATGCAACAGCTGGAGGCCTCCTTGGCAACGCAAGTGAGTGTGGGTCCTGCAGCGACCTCTACTGGTTGTATATGCAAAGCACACTACAAGGCACAAGCAAAGTAAAAACAAGGAAGCATATGCAGCCAGCACACAGCAGTAGAGATCAGAGCAGAACACAGAATGTAAGCTAATGGCGCAGCTTAAGGGGCGCGTGGGCAGGGCTAAGAGTGATGAAAGGATGGAAGGAAGGAAAGCAAGCCTAATGGAGGTACTAGGTACAAAGGGCTGACTTTTACCAGAGCTGATCAGGGGAAAGCGCGAACGCAGTCCCCCACTACCACAAATTATGCAGTCGAGTTTCCCGCATTTGGGGAAATCGCAGGGGTCAACACACCCGGAGTGCAATGGATGAGCCTCGCCCTGGGAGAACCACCTTCGTGATCATGGTATCTCCCCTGCCAGGTAAGTATGAGTTGGACTAGGGCTCAGGAGGGCCGCAGCTCGGGCACACCCCCTTTGGCTGAAGGAGATTTACCTGAGGCAGCACAAGTGACTCCCACCTGGGGACAAAATACCGCAGGGAGGCCACATCTATTAACATTGAGGTGGTAAAGTGGAAAAGTGCCTATTCCTGACGCATCCCCCCAAACTATACCCACAACTAGTGCAAATCATTCCCAGAGCACACGGATTTGCATATTGTGTTGTCATTAAAGCAGTCGGCATGCAACAGCTGGAGGCCTCCTTGGCAACGCAAGTGAGTGTGGGTCCTGCAGCGACCTCTACTGGTTGTATATGCAAAGCACACTACAAGGCACAAGCAAAGTAAAAACAAGGAAGCATATGCAGCCAGCACACAGCAGTAGAGATCAGAGCAGAACACAGAGTGTAAGCTAATGGCGCAGCTTAAGGGGCGCGTGGGCAGGGCTAAGAGTGATGAAAGGATGGAAGGAAGGAAAGCAAGCCTAATGGAGGTACTAGGTACAAAGGGCTGACTTTTACCAGAGCTGATCAGGGGAAAGCGCGAACGCAGTCCCCCACTACCACAAATTATGCAGTCGAGTTTCCCGCATTTGGGGAAATCGCAGGGGTCAACACACCCGGAGTGCAATGGATGAGCCTCGCCCTGGGAGAACCACCTTCGTGATCATGGTATCTCCCCTGCCAGGTAAGTATGAGTTGGACTAGGGCTCAGGAGGGCCGCAGCTCGGGCACACCCCCTTTGGCTGAAGGAGATTTACCTGAGGCAGCACAAGCGACTCCCACCTGGGGACAAAATACCGCAAGGAGGCCACATCTATTAACATTGAGGTGGTAAAGTGCCTATTCCTGACGCATCCCCCCAAACTATACCCACAACTAGTGCAAATCATTCCCAGAGCACACGGATTTGCATATTGTGTTGTCATTCAAGCAGTCGGCATGCAACAGCTGGAGGCCTCCTTGGCAACGCAAGTGAGTGTGGGTCCTGCAGCGACCTCTACTGGTTGTATATGCAAAGCACACTACAAGGCACAAGCAAAGTAAAAACAAGGAAGCATATGCAGCCAGCACACAGCAGTAGAGATCAGAGCAGAACACAGAGTGTAAGCTAATGGCGCAGCTTAAGGGGCGCGTGGGCAGGGCTAAGAGTGATGAAAGGATGGAAGGAAGGAAGGAAAGCAAGCCTAATGGAGGTACTAGGTACAAAGGGCTGACTTTTACCAGAGCTGATCAGGGGAAAGCGCGAACGCAGTCCCCCACTACCACAAATTATGCAGTCGAGTTTCCCGCATTTGGGGAAATCGCAGGGGTCAACACACCCGGAGTGCAATGGATGAGCCTCGCCCTGGGAGAACCACCTTCGTGATCATGGTATCTCCCCTGCCAGGTAAGTATGAGTTGGACTAGGGCTCAGGAGGGCCGCAGCTCGGGCACACCCCCTTTGGCTGAAGGAGATTTACCTGAGGCAGCACAAGCGACTCCCACCTGGGGACAAAATACCGCAGGGAGGCCACATCTATTAACATTGAGGTGGTAAAGTGCCTATTCCTGACGCATCCTTCCAAACTATACCCACAACTAGTGCAAATCATTCTCAGAGCACACGGATTTGCATATTGTGTTGTCATTCAAGCAGTCGGCATGCAACAGCTGGAGGCCTCCTTGGCAACGCAAGTGAGTGTGGGTCCTGCAGCGACCTCTACTGGTTGTATATGCAAAGCACACTACAAGGCACAAGCAAAGTAAAAACAAGGAAGCATATGCAGCCAGCACACAGCAGTAGAGATCAGAGCAGAACACAGAGTGTAAGCTAATGGCGCAGCTTAAGGGGCGCGTGGGCAGGGCTAAGAGTGATGAAAGGATGGAAGGAAGGAAAGCAAGCCTAATGGAGGTACTAGGTACAAAGGGCTGACTTTTACCAGAGCTGATCAGGGGAAAGCGCGAACGCAGTCCCCCACTACCACAAATTATGCAGTCGAGTTTCCCGCATTTGGGGAAATCGCAGGGGTCAACACACCCGGAGTGCAATGGATGAGCCTCGCCCTGGGAGAACCACCTTCGTGATCATGGTATCTCCCCTGCCAGGTAAGTATGAGTTGGACTAGGGCTCAGGAGGGCCGCAGCTCGGGCACACCCCCTTTGGCTGAAGGAGATTTACCTGAGGCAGCACAAGCGACTCCCACCTGGGGACAAAATACCGCAGGGAGGCCACATCTATTAACATTGAGGTGGTAAAGTGCCTATTCCTGACGCATCCTTCCAAACTATACCCACAACTAGTGCAAATCATTCTCAGAGCACACGGATTTGCATATTGTGTTGTCATTCAAGCAGTCGGCATGCAACAGCTGGAGGCCTCCTTGGCAACGCAAGTGAGTGTGGGTCCTGCAGCGACCTCTACTGGTTGTATATGCAAAGCACACTACAAGGCACAAGCAAAGTAAAAACAAGGAAGCATATGCAGCCAGCACACAGCAGTAGAGATCAGAGCAGAACACAGAGTGTAAGCTAATGGCGCAGCTTAAGGGGCGCGTGGGCAGGGCTAAGAGTGATGAAAGGATGGAAGGAAGGAAGGAAAGCAAGCCTAATGGAGGTACTAGGTACAAAGGGCTGACTTTTACCAGAGCTGATCAGGGGAAAGCGCGAACGCAGTCCCCCACTACCACAAATTATGCAGTCGAGTTTCCCGCATTTGGGGAAATCGCAGGGGTCAACACACCCGGAGTGCAATGGATGAGCCTCGCCCTGGGAGAACCACCTTCGTGATCATGGTATCTCCCCTGCCAGGTAAGTATGAGTTGGACTAGGGCTCAGGAGGGCCGCAGCTCGGGCACACCCCCTTTGGCTGAAGGAGATTTACCTGAGGCAGCACAAGCGACTCCCACCTGGGGACAAAATACCGCAGGGAGGCCACATCTATTAACATTGAGGTGGTAAAGTGGAAAAGTGCCTATTCCTGACGCATCCCCCCAAACTATACCCACAACTAGTGCAAATCATTCCCAGAGCACACGGATTTGCATATTGTGTTGTCATTCAAGCAGTCGGCATGCAACAGCTGGAGGCCTCCTTGGCAACGCAAGTGAGTGTGGGTCCTGCAGCGACCTCTACTGGTTGTATATGCAAAGCACACTACAAGGCACAAGCAAAGTAAAAACAAGGAAGCATATGCAGCCAGCACACAGCAGTAGAGATCAGAGCAGAACACAGAGTGTAAGCTAATGGCGCAGCTTAAGGGGCGCGTGGGCAGGGCTAAGAGTGATGAAAGGAAGGAAAGCAAGCCTAATGGAGGTACTAGGTACAAAGGGCTGACTTTTAGCAGAGCTGATCAGGGGAAAGCGCGAACGCAGTCCCCCACTACCACAAATTATGCAGTCGAGTTTCCCGCATTTGGGGAAATCGCAGGGGTCAACACACCCGGAGTGCAATGGATGAGCCTCGCCCTGGGAGAACCACCTTCGTGATCATGGTATCTCCCCTGCCAGGTAAGTATGTGTTGGACTAGGGCTCAGGAGGGCCGCAGCTCGGGCACACCCCCTTTGGCTGAAGGAGATTTACCTGAGGCAGCACAAGCGACTCCCACCTGGGGACAAAATACCGCAGGGAGGCCACATCTATTAACATTGAGGTGGTAAAGTGGAAAAGTGCCTATTCCTGACGCATCCCCCCAAACTATACCCACAACTAGTGCAAATCATTCCCAGAGCACACGGATTTGCATATTGTGTTGTCATTCAAGCAGTCGGCATGCAACAGCTGGAGGCCTCCTTGGCAACGCAAGTGAGTGTGGGTCCTGCAGCGACCTCTACTGGTTGTATATGCAAAGCACACTACAAGGCACAAGCAAAGTAAAAACAAGGAAGCATATGCAGCCAGCACACAGCAGTAGAGATCAGAGCAGAACACAGAGTGTAAGCTAATGGCGCAGCTTAAGGGGCGCGTGGGCAGGGCTAAGAGTGATGAAAGGATGGAAGGAAGGAAAGCAAGCCTAATGGAGGTACTAGGTACAAAGGGCTGACTTTTACCAGAGCTGATCAGGGGAAAGCGCGAACGCAGTCCCCCACTACCACAAATTATGCAGTCAAGTTTCCCGCATTTGGGGAAATCGCAGGGGTCAACACACCCAGAGTGCAACGGAGGAGCCTCGCCCTGGGAGAACCACCTTCGTGATCATGGTATCTCCCCTGCCAGGTAAGTATGTGTTGGACTAGGGCTCAGGAGGGCCGCAGCTCGGGCACACCCCCTTTGGCTGAAGGAGATTTACCTGAGGCAGCACAAGCGACTCCCACCTGGGGACAAAATACCGCAGGGAGGCCACATCTATTAACATTGAGGTGGTAAAGTGCCTATTCCTGACGCATCCTTCCAAACTATACCCACAACTAGTGCAAATCATTCTCAGAGCACACGGATTTGCATATTGTGTTGTCATTCAAGCAGTCGGCATGCAACAGCTGGAGGCCTCCTTGGCAACGCAAGTGAGTGTGGGTCCTGCAGCGACCTCTACTGGTTGTATATGCAAAGCACACTACAAGGCACAAGCAAAGTAAAAACAAGGAAGCATATGCAGCCAGCACACAGCAGTAGAGATCAGAGCAGAACACAGAGTGTAAGCTAATGGCGCAGCTTAAGGGGCGCGTGGGCAGGGCTAAGAGTGATGAAAGGATGGAAGGAAGGAAGGAAAGCAAGACTAATGGAGGTACTAGGTACAAAGGGCTGACTTTTACCAGAGCTGATCAGGGGAAAGCGCGAACGCAGTCCCCCACTACCACAAATTATGCAGTCGAGTTTCCCGCATTTGGGGAAATCGCAGGGGTCAACACACCCGGAGTGCAATGGATGAGCCTCGCCCTGGGAGAACCACCTTGGTGATCATGGTATCTCCCCTGCCAGGTAAGTATGAGTTGGACTAGGGCTCAGGAGGGCCGCAGCTCGGGCACACCCCCTTTGGCTGAAGGAGATTTACCTGAGGCAGCACAAGCGACTCCCACCTGGGGACAAAATACCGCAGGGAAGCCACATCTATTAACATTGAGGTGGTAAAGTGGAAAAGTGCCTATTCCTGACGCATCCCCCCAAACTATACCCACAACTAGTGCAAATCATTCCCAGAGCACACGGATTTGCATATTGTGTTGTCATTCAAGCAGTCGGCATGCAACAGCTGGAGGCCTCCTTGGCAACGCAAGTGAGTGTGGGTCCTGCAGCGACCTCTACTGGTTGTATATGCAAAGCACACTACAAGGCACAAGCAAATTAAAAACAAGGAAGCATATGCAGCCAGCACACAGCAGTAGAGATCAGAGCAGAACACAGAGTGTAAGCTAATGGCGCAGCTTAAGGGGCGCATGGGCAGGGCTAAGAGTGATGAAAGGATGGAAGGAAGGAAAGCAAGCCTAATGGAGGTACTAGGTACAAAGGGCTGACTTTTACCAGAGCTGATCAGGGGAAAGCGCGAACGCAGTCCCCCACTACCACAAATTATGCAGTCGAGTTTCCCGCATTTGGGGAAATCGCAGGGGTCAACACACCCGGAGTGCAATGGATGAGCCTCGCCCTGGGAGAACCACCTTCGTGATCATGGTATCTCCCCTGCCAGGTAAGTATGTGTTGGACTACGGCTCAGGAGGGCCGCAGCTCGGGCACACCCCCTTTGGCTGAAGGAGATTTACCTGAGGCAGCACAAGCGACTCCCACCTGGGGACAAAATACCGCAGGGAGGCCACATCTATTAACATTGAGGTGGTAAAGTGCCTATTCCTGACGCATCCTTCCAAACTATACCCACAACTAGTGCAAATCATTCTCAGAGCACACGGATTTGCATATTGTGTTGTCATTCAAGCAGTCGGCATGCAACAGCTGGAGGCCTCCTTGGCAACGCAAGTGAGTGTGGGTCCTGCAGCGACCTCTACTGGTTGTATATGCAAAGCACACTACAAGGCACAAGCAAAGTAAAAACAAGGAAGCATATGCAGCCAGCACACAGCAGTAGAGATCAGAGCAGAACACAGAGTGTAAGCTAATGGCGCAGCTTAAGGGGCGCGTGGGCAGGGCTAAGAGTGATGAAAGGATGGAAGGAAGGAAGGAAAGCAAGCCTAATGGAGGTACTAGGTACAAAGGGCTGACTTTTACCAGAGCTGATCAGGGGAAAGCGCGAACGCAGTCCCCCACTACCACAAATTATGCAGTCGAGTTTCCCGCATTTGGGGAAATCGCAGGGGTCAACACACCCGGAGTGCAATGGATGAGCCTCGCCCTGGGAGAACCACCTTCGTGATCATGGTATCTCCCCTGCCAGGTAAGTATGAGTTGGACTAGGGCTCAAGAGGGCCGCAGCTCGGGCACACCCCCTTTGGCTGAAGGAGATTTACCTGAGGCAGCACAAGCGACTCCCACCTGGGGACAAAATACCGCAGGGAGGCCACATCTATTAACATTGAGGTGGTAAAGTGGAAAAGTGCCTATTCCTGACGCATCCCCCCAAACTATACCCACAACTAGTGCAAATCATTCCCAGAGCACACGGATTTGCATATTGTGTTGTCATTCAAGCAGTCGGCATGCAACAGCTGGAGGCCTCCTTGGCAACGCAAGAGAGTGTGGGTCCTGCAGCGACCTCTACTGGTTGTATATGCAAAGCACACTACAAGGCACAAGCAAAGTAAAAACAAGGAAGCATATGCAGCCAGCACACAGCAGTAGAGATCAGAGCAGAACACAGAGTGTAAGCTAATGGCGCAGCTTAAGGGGCGCGTGGGCAGGGCTAAGAGTGATGAAAGGATGGAAGGAAGGAAAGCAAGCCTAATGGAGGTACTAGGTACAAAGGGCTGACTTTTACCAGAGCTGATCAGGGGAAAGCGCGAACGCAGTCCCCCACTACCACAAATTATGCAGTCAAGTTTCCCGCATTTGGGGAAATCGCAGGGGTCAACACACCCGGAGTGCAATGGATGAGCCTCGCCCTGGGAGAACCACCTTCGTGATCATGGTATCTCCCCTGCCAGGTAAGTATGTGTTGGACTAGGGCTCAGGAGGGCCGCAGCTCGGGCACACCCCCTTTGGCTGAAGGAGATTTACCTGAGGCAGCACAAGCGACTCCCACCTGGGGACAAAATACCGCAAGGAGGCCACATCTAATAACATTGAGGTGGTAAAGTGCCTATTCCTGACGCATCCCCCCAAACTATACCCACAACTAGTGCAAATCATTCCCAGAGCACACGGATTTGCATATTGTGTTGTCATTCAAGCAGTCGGCATGCAACAGCTGGAGGCCTCCTTGGCAACGCAAGTGAGTGTGGGTCCTGCAGCGACCTCTACTGGTTGTATATGCAAAGCACACTACAAGGCACAAGCAAAGTAAAAACAAGGAAGCATATGCAGCCAGCACACAGCAGTAGAGATCAGAGCAGAACACAGAGTGTAAGCTAATGGCGCAGCTTAAGGGGCGCGTGGGCAGGGCTAAGAGTGATGAAAGGATGGAAGGAAGGAAAGCAAGCCTAATGGAGGTACTAGGTACAAAGGGCTGACTTTTAGCAGAGCTGATCAGGGGAAAGCGCGAACGCAGTCCCCCACTACCACAAATTATGCAGTCGAGTTTCCCGCATTTGGGGAAATCGCAGGGGTCAACACACCCGGAGTGCAATGGATGAGCCTCGCCCTGGGAGAACCACCTTCGTGATCATGGTATCTCCCCTGCCAGGTAAGTATGAGTTGGACTAGGGCTCAGGAGGGCCGCAGCTCGGGCACACCCCCTTTGGCTGAAGGAGATTTACCTGAGGCAGCACAAGCGACTCCCACCTGGGGACAAAATACCGCAGGGAGGCCACATCTATTAACATTGAGGTGGTAAAGTGGAAAAGTGCCTATTCCTGACGCATCCCCCCAAACTATACCCACAACTAGTGCAAATCATTCCCAGAGCACACGGATTTGCATATTGTGTTGTCATTCAAGCAGTCGGCATGCAACAGCTGGAGGCCTCCTTGGCAACGCAAGTGAGTGTGGGTCCTGCAGCGACCTCTACTGGTTGTATATGCAAAGCACACTACAAGGCACAAGCAAAGTAAAAACAAGGAAGCATATGCAGCCAGCACACAGCAGTAGAGATCAGAGCAGAACACAGAGTGTAAGCTAATGGCGCAGCTTAAGGGGCGCGTGGGCAGGGCTAAGAGTGATGAAAGGATGGAAGGAAGGAAAGCAAGCCTAATGGAGGTACTAGGTACAAAGGGCTGACTTTTACCAGAGCTGATCAGGGAAAAGCGCGAACGCAGTCGAGTTTCCCGCATTTGGGGAAATCGCAGGGGTCAACACACCCGGAGTGCAATGGATGAGCCTCGCCCTGGGAGAACCACCTTCGTGATCATGGTATCTCCCCTGCCAGGTAAGTATGAGTTGGACTAGGGCTCAGGAGGGCCGCAGCTCGGGCACACCCCCTTTGGCTGAAGGAGATTTACCTGAGGCAGCACAAGCGACTCCCACCTGGGGACAAAATACCGCAGGGAAGCCACATCTATTAACATTGAGGTGGTAAAGTGGAAAAGTGCCTATTCCTGACGCATCCCCCCAAACTATACCCACAACTAGTGCAAATCATTCCCAGAGCACACGGATTTGCATATTGTGTTGTCATTCAAGAAGTCAGCATGCAACAGCTGGAGGCCTCCTTGGCAACGCAAGTGAGTGTGGGTCCTGCAGCGACCTCTACTGGTTGTATATGCAAAGCACACTACAAGGCACAAGCAAAGTAAAAACAAGGAAGCATATGCAGCCAGCACACAGCAGTAGAGATCAGAGCAGAACACAGAGTGTAAGCTAATGGCGCAGCTTAAGGGGCGCGTGGGCAGGGCTAAGAGTGATGAAAGGATGGAAGGAAGGAAGGAAAGCAAGCCTAATGGAGGTACTAGGTACAAAGGGCTGACTTTTACCAGAGCTGATCAGGGGAAAGCGCGAACGCAGTCCCCCACTACCACAAATTATGCAGTCGAGTTTCCCGCATTTGGGGAAATCGCAGGGATCAACACACCCGGAGTGCAATGGATGAGCCTCGCCCTGGGAGAACCACCTTCGTGATCATGGTATCTCCCCTGCCAGGTAAGTATGAGTTGGACTAGGGCTCAGGAGGGCCGCAGCTCGGGCACACCCCCTTTGGCTGAAGGAGATTTACCTGAGGCAGCACAAGCGACTCCCACCTGGGGACAAAATACCGCAGGGAGGCCACATCTATTAACATTGAGGTGGTAAAGTGGAAAAGTGCCTATTCCTGACGCATCCCCCCAAACTATACCCACAACTAGTGCAAATCATTCCCAGAGCACACGGATTTGCATATTGTGTTGTCATTCAAGCAGTCGGCATGCAACAGCTGGAGGCCTCCTTGGCAACGCAAGTGAGTGTGGGTCCTGCAGCGACCTCTACTGGTTGTATATGCAAAGCACACTACAAGGCACAAGCAAAGTAAAAACAAGGAAGCATATGCAGCCAGCACACAGCAGTAGAGATCAGAGCAGAACACAGATTGTAAGCTAATGGCGCAGCTTAAGGGGCGCGTGGGCAGGGCTAAGAGTGATGAAAGGATGGAAGGAAGGAAAGCAAGCCTAATGGAGGTACTAGGTACAGAGGGCTGACTTTTACCAGAGCTGATCAGGGGAAAGCGCGAACGCAGTCCCCCACTACCACAAATTATGCAGTCGAGTTTCCCACATTTGGGGAAATCGCAGGAGTCAACACACCCGGAGTGCAATGGATGAGCCTCGCCCTGGGAGAACCACCTTCATGATCATGGTATCTCCCCTGCCAGGTAAGTATGTGTTGGACTAGGGCTCAGGAGGGCTGCAGCTCGGGCACACCCCCTTTGGCTGAAGGAGATTTACCTGAGGCAGCACAAGCGACTCCCACCTGGGGACAAAATACCGCAAGGAGGCCACATCTATTAACATTGAGGTGGTAAAGTGCCTATTCCTGACGCATCCCCCCAAACTATACCCACAACTAGTGCAAATCATTCCCAGAGCACACGGATTTGCATATTGTGTTGTCATTCAAGCAGTCGGCATGCAACAGCTGGAGGCCTCCTTGGCAACGCAAGTGAGTGTGGGTCCTGCAGCGACCTCTACTGGTTGTATATGCAAAGCACACTACAAGGCACAAGCAAAGTAAAAACAAGGAAGCATATGCAGCCAGCACACAGCAGTAGAGATCAGAGCAGAACACAGAGTGTAAGCTAATGGCGCAGCTTAAGGGGCGCGTGGGCAGGGCTAAGAGTGATGAAAGGATGGATGGAAGGAAAGCAAGCCTAATGGAGGTACTAGGTACAAAGGGCTGACTTTTACCAGAGCTGATCAGGGGAAAGCGCGAACGCAGTCCCCCACTACCACAAATTATGCAGTCGAGTTTCCCGCATTTGGGGAAATCGCAGGGGTCAACACACCCGGAGTGCAATGGATGAGCCTCGCCCTGGGAGAACCACCTTCGTGATCATGGTATCGCCCCTGCCAGGTAAGTATGTGTTGGACTAGGGCTCAGGAGGGCTGCAGCTCGGGCACACCCCCTTTGGCTGAAGGAGATTTACCTGAGGCAGCACAAGCGACTCCCACCTGGGGACAAAATACCGCAAGGAGGCCACATCTATTAACATTGAGGTGGTAAAGTGCCTATTCCTGACGCATCCCCCCAAACTATACCCACAACTAGTGCAAATCATTCCCAGAGCACACGGATTTGCATATTGTGTTGTCATTCAAGCAGTCGGCATGCAACAGCTGGAGGCCTCCTTGGCAACGCAAGTGAGTGTGGGTCCTGCAGCGACCTCTACTGGTTGTATATGCAAAGCACACTACAAGGCACAAGCAAAGTAAAAACAAGGAAGCATATGCAGCCAGCACACAGCAGTAGAGATCAGAGCAGAACACAGAGTGTAAGCTAATGGCGCAGCTTAAGGGGCGCGTGGGCAGGGCTAAGAGTGATGAAAGGATGGAAGGAAGGAAGGAAAGCAAGACTAATGGAGGTACTAGGTACAAAGGGCTGACTTTTACCAGAGCTGATCAGGGGAAAGCGCGAACGCAGTCCCCCACTACCACAAATTATGCAGTCGAGTTTCCCGCATTTGGGGAAATCGCAGGGGTCAACACACCCGGAGTGCAATGGATGAGCCTCGCCCTGGGAGCACCACCTTCGTGATCATGGTATCTCCCCTGCCAGGTAAGTATGAGTTGGACTAGGGCTCAGGAGGGCCGCAGCTCGGGCACACCCCCTTTGGCTGATGGAGATTTACCTGAGGCAGCACAAGCGACTCCCACCTGGGGACAAAATACCGCAAGGAGGCCACATCTATTAACATTGAGGTGGTAAAGTGCCTATTCCTGACGCATCCCCCCAAACTATACCCACAACTAGTGCAAATCATTCCCAGAGCACACGGATTTGCATATTGTGTTGTCATTCAAGCAGTCGGCATGCAACAGCTGGAGGCCTCCTTGGCAACGCAAGTGAGTGTGGGTCCTGCAGCGACCTCTACTGGTTGTATATGCAAAGCACACTACAAGGCACAAGCAAAGTAAAAACAAGGAAGCATATGCAGCCAGCACACAGCAGTAGAGATCAGAGCAGAACACAGAGTGTAAGCTAATGGCGCAGCTTAAGGGGCGCATGGGCAGGGCTAAGAGTGATGAAAGGATGGAAGGAAGGAAAGCAAGCCTAATGGAGGTACTAGGTACAAAGGGCTGACTTTTACCAGAGCTGATCAGGGGAAAGCGCGAACGCAGTCCCCCACTACCACAAATTATGCAGTCGAGTTTCCCGCATTTGGGGAAATCGCAGGGGTCAACACACCCGGAGTGCAATGGATGAGCCTCGCCCTGGGAGAACCACCTTCGTGATCATGGTATCTCCCCTGCCAGGTAAGTATGAGTTGGACTAGGGCTCAGGAGGGCCGCAGCTCAGGCACACCCCCTTTGGCTGAAGGAGATTTACCTGAGGCAGCACAAGCGACTCCCACCTGGGGACAAAATACCGCAGGGAGGCCACATCTATTAACATTGAGGTGGTAAAGTGGAAAAGTGCCTATTCCTGACGCATCCACACAAACTATACCCACAACTAGTGCAAATCATTCCCAGAGCACACGGATTTGCATATTGTGTTGTCATTCAAGCAGTCGGCATGCAACAGCTGGAGGCCTCCTTGGCAACGCAAGTGAGTGTGGGTCCTGCAGCGACCTCTACTGGTTGTATATGCAAAGCACACTACAAGGCACAAGCAAAGTAAAAACAAGGAAGCATATGCAGCCAGCACACAGCAGTAGAGATCAGAGCAGAACACAGAGTGTAAGCTAATGGCGCAGCTTAAGGGGCGCGTGGGCAGGGCTAAGAGTGATGAAAGGATGGATGGAAGGAAAGCAAGCCTAATGGAGGTACTAGGTACAAAGGGCTGACTTTTACCAGAGCTGATCAGGGGAAAGCGCGAACGCAGTCCCCCACTACCACAAATTATGCAGTCGAGTTTCCCGCATTTGGGGAAATCGCAGGGGTCAACACACCCGGAGTGCAATGGATGAGCCTCGCCCTGGGAGAACCACCTTCGTGATCATGGTATCGCCCCTGCCAGGTAAGTATGTGTTGGACTAGGGCTCAGGAGGGCTGCAGCTCGGGCACACCCCCTTTGGCTGAAGGAGATTTACCTGAGGCAGCACAAGCGACTCCCACCTGGGGACAAAATACCGCAAGGAGGCCACATCTATTAACATTGAGGTGGTAAAGTGCCTATTCCTGACGCATCCCCCCAAACTATACCCACAACTAGTGCAAATCATTCCCAGAGCACACGGATTTGCATATTGTGTTGTCATTCAAGCAGTCGGCATGCAACAGCTGGAGGCCTCCTTGGCAACGCAAGTGAGTGTGGGTCCTGCAGCGACCTCTACTGGTTGTATATGCAAAGCACACTACAAGGCACAAGCAAAGTAAAAACAAGGAAGCATATGCAGCCAGCACACAGCAGTAGAGATCAGAGCAGAACACAGAGTGTAAGCTAATGGCGCAGCTTAAGGGGCGCGTGGGCAGGGCTAAGAGTGATGAAAGGATGGAAGGAAGGAAGGAAAGCAAGACTAATGGAGGTACTAGGTACAAAGGGCTGACTTTTACCAGAGCTGATCAGGGGAAAGCGCGAACGCAGTCCCCCACTACCACAAATTATGCAGTCGAGTTTCCCGCATTTGGGGAAATCGCAGGGGTCAACACACCCGGAGTGCAATGGATGAGCCTCGCCCTGGGAGCACCACCTTCGTGATCATGGTATCTCCCCTGCCAGGTAAGTATGAGTTGGACTAGGGCTCAGGAGGGCCGCAGCTCGGGCACACCCCCTTTGGCTGATGGAGATTTACCTGAGGCAGCACAAGCGACTCCCACCTGGGGACAAAATACCGCAAGGAGGCCACATCTATTAACATTGAGGTGGTAAAGTGCCTATTCCTGACGCATCCCCCCAAACTATACCCACAACTAGTGCAAATCATTCCCAGAGCACACGGATTTGCATATTGTGTTGTCATTCAAGCAGTCGGCATGCAACAGCTGGAGGCCTCCTTGGCAACGCAAGTGAGTGTGGGTCCTGCAGCGACCTCTACTGGTTGTATATGCAAAGCACACTACAAGGCACAAGCAAAGTAAAAACAAGGAAGCATATGCAGCCAGCACACAGCAGTAGAGATCAGAGCAGAACACAGAGTGTAAGCTAATGGCGCAGCTTAAGGGGCGCATGGGCAGGGCTAAGAGTGATGAAAGGATGGAAGGAAGGAAAGCAAGCCTAATGGAGGTACTAGGTACAAAGGGCTGACTTTTACCAGAGCTGATCAGGGGAAAGCGCGAACGCAGTCCCCCACTACCACAAATTATGCAGTCGAGTTTCCCGCATTTGGGGAAATCGCAGGGGTCAACACACCCGGAGTGCAATGGATGAGCCTCGCCCTGGGAGAACCACCTTCGTGATCATGGTATCTCCCCTGCCAGGTAAGTATGAGTTGGACTAGGGCTCAGGAGGGCCGCAGCTCAGGCACACCCCCTTTGGCTGAAGGAGATTTACCTGAGGCAGCACAAGCGACTCCCACCTGGGGACAAAATACCGCAGGGAGGCCACATCTATTAACATTGAGGTGGTAAAGTGGAAAAGTGCCTATTCCTGACGCATCCACACAAACTATACCCACAACTAGTGCAAATCATTCCCAGAGCACACGGATTTGCATATTGTGTTGTCATTCAAGCAGTCGGCATGCAACAGCTGGAGGCCTCCTTGGCAACGCAAGTGAGTGTGGGTCCTGCAGCGACCTCTACTGGTTGTATATGCAAAGCACACTACAAGGCACAAGCAAAGTAAAAACAAGGAAGCATATGCAGCCAGAACACAGAGTGTAAGCTAATGGCGCAGCTTAAGGGGCGCGTGGGCAGGGCTAAGAGTGATGAAATGATGGAAGGAAGGAAAGCAAGCCTAATGGAGGTACTAGGTACAAAGGGCTGACTTTTACCAGAGCTGATCAGGGGAAAGCGCGAACGCAGACCCCCACTACCACAAATTATGCAGTCGAGTTTCCCGCATTTGGGGAAATCGCAGGAGTCAACACACCCGGAGTGCAATGGATGAGCCTCGCCCTGGGAGAACCACCTTCGTGATCATGGTATCTCCCCTGCCAGGTAAGTATGAGTTGGACTAGGGCTCAGGAGGGCCGCAGCTCGGGCACACCCCCTTTGGCTGAAGGAGATTTACCTGAGGCAGCACAAGCGACTCCCACCTGGGGACAAAATACCGCAAGGAGGCCACATCTATTAACATTGAGGTGGTAAAGTGCCTATTCCTGACGCATCCCCCCAAACTATACCCACAACTAGTGCAAATCATTCCCAGAGCACACGGATTTGCATATTGTGTTGTCATTCAAGCAGTCGGCATGCAACAGCTGGAGGCCTCCTTGGCAACGCAAGTGAGTGTGGGTCCTGCAGCGACCTCTACTGGTTGTATATGCAAAGCACACTACAAGGCACAAGCAAAGTAAAAACAAGGAAGCATATGCAGCCAGCACACAGCAGTAGAGATCAGAGCAGAACACAGAGTGTAAGCTAATGGCGCAGCTTAAGGGGCGCGTGGGCAGGGCTAAGAGTGATGAAAGGATGGAAGGAAGGAAAGCAAGCCTAATGGAGGTACTAGGTACAAAGGGCTGACTTTTACCAGAGCTGATCAGGGGAAAGCGCGAACGCAGTCCCCCACTACCACAAATTATGCAGTCGAGTTTCCCGCATTTGGGGAAATCGCAGGGGTCAACACACCCGGAGTACAATGGATGAGCCTCGCCCTGGGAGAACCACCTTCGTGATCATGGTATCTCCCCTGCCAGGTAAGTATGAGTTGGACTAGGGCTCAGGAGGGCCGCAGCTCGGGCACACCCCCTTTGGCTGAAGGAGATTTACCTGAGGCAGCACAAGCGACTCCCACCTGGGGACAAAATACCGCAAGGAGGCCACATCTATTAACATTGAGGTGGTAAAGTGCCTATTCCTGACGCATCCCCCCAAACTATACCCACAACTAGTGCAAATCATTCCCAGAGCACACGGATTTGCATATTGTGTTGTCATTCAAGCAGTCGGCATGCAACAGCTGGAGGCCTCCTTGGCAACGCAAGTGAGTGTGGGTCCTGCAGCGACCTCTACTGGTTGTATATGCAAAGCACACTACAAGGCACAAGCAAAGTAAAAACAAGGAAGCATATGCAGCCAGCACACAGCAGTAGAGATCAGAGCAGAACACAGAGTGTAAGCTAATGGCGCAGCTTAAGGGGCGCATGGGCAGGGCTAAGAGTGATGAAAGGATGGAAGGAAGGAAAGCAAGCCTAATGGAGGTACTAGGTACAAAGGGCTGACTTTTACCAGAGCTGATCAGGGGAAAGCGCGAACGCAGTCCCCCACTACCACAAATTATGCAGTCGAGTTTCCCGCATTTGGGGAAATCGCAGGGGTCAACACACCCGGAGTGCAATGGATGAGCCTCGCCCTGGGAGAACCACCTTCGTGATCATAGTATCTCCCCTGCCAGGTAAGTATGAGTTGGACTAGGGCTCAGGAGGGCCGCAGCTCGGGCACACCCCCTTTGGCTGAAGGAGATTTACCTGAGGCAGCACAAGCGACTCCCACCTGGGGACAAAATACCGCAGGGAGGCCACATCTATTAACATTGAGGTGGTAAAGTGCCTATTCCTGACGCATCCTTCCAAACTATACCCACAACTAGTGCAAATCATTCTCAGAGCACACGGATTTGCATATTGTGTTGTCATTCAAGCAGTCGGCATGCAACAGCTGGAGGCCTCCTTGGCAACGCAAGTGAGTGTGGGTCCTGCAGCGACCTCTACTGGTTGTATATGCAAAGCACACTACAAGGCACAAGCAAAGTAAAAACAAGGAAGCATATGCAGCCAGCACACAGCAGTAGAGATCAGAGCAGAACACAGAGTGTAAGCTAATGGCGCAGCTTAAGGGGCGCGTGGGCAGGGCTAAGAGTGATGAAAGGATGGAAGGAAGGAAAGCAAGCCTAATGGAGGTACTAGGTACAAAGGGCTGACTTTTACCAGAGCTGATCAGGGGAAAGCGCGAACGCAGTCCCCCACTACCACAAATTATGCAGTCGAGTTTCCCGCATTTGGGGAAATCGCAGGGGTCAACACACCCGGAGTGCAATGGATGAGCCTCGCCCTGGGAGAACCACCTTCGTGATCATGGTATCTCCCCTGCCAGGTAAGTATGAGTTGGACTAGGGCTCAGGAGGGCCGCAGCTCGGGCACACCCCCTTTGGCTGAAGGAGATTTACCTGAGGCAGCACAAGCGACTCCCACCTGGGGACAAAATACCGCAGGGAGGCCACATCTATTAACATTGAGGTGGTAAAGTGGAAAAGTGCCTATTCCTGACGCATCCCCCCAAACTATACCCACAACTAGTGCAAATCATTCCCAGAGCACACGGATTTGCATATTGTGTTGTCATTCAAGCAGTCGGCATGCAACAGCTGGAGGCCTCCTTGGCAACGCAAGTGAGTGTGGGTCCTGCAGCGACCTCTACTGGTTGTATATGCAAAGCACACTACAAGGCACAAGCAAAGTAAAAACAAGGAAGCATATGCAGCCAGCACACAGCAGTAGAGATCAGAGCAGAACACAGAGTGTAAGCTAATGGCGCAGCTTAAGGGGCGCATGGGCAGGGCTAAGAGTGATGAAAGGATGGAAGGATGCCTAATGGAGGTACTAGGTACAAAGGGCTGACTTTTACCAGAGCTGATCAGGGGAAAGCGCGAACGCAGTCCCCCACTACCACAAATTATGCAGTCGAGTTTCCCACATTTGGGGAAATCGCAGGGGTCAACACACCCGGAGTGCAATGGATGAGCCTCGCCCTGGGAGAACCACCTTCGTGATCATGGTATCTCCCCTGCCAGGTAAGTATGAGTTGGACTAGGGCTCAGGAGGGCCGCAGCTCGGGCACACCCCCTTTGGCTGAAGGAGATTTACCTGAGGCAGCACAAGCGACTCCCACCTGGGGACAAAATAACGCAAGGAGGCCACATCTATTAACATTGAGGTGGTAAAGTGCCTATTCCTGACGCATCCCCCCAAACTATACCCACAACTAGTGCAAATCATTCCCAGAGCACACGGATTTGCATATTGTGTTGTCATTCAAGCAGTCGGCATGCAACAGCTGGAGGCCTCCTTGGCAACGCAAGTGAGTGTGGGTCCTGCAGCGACCTCTACTGGTTGTATATGCAAAGCACACTACAAGGCACAAGCAAAGTAAAAACAAGGAAGCATATGCAGCCAGCACACAGCAGTAGAGATCAGAGCAGAACACAGAGTGTAAGCTAATGGCGCAGCTTAAGGGGCGCGTGGGCAGGGCTAAGAGTGATGAAAGGATGGAAGGAAGGCAAGCAAGCCTAATGGAGGTACTAGGTACAAAGGGCTGACTTTTACCAGAGCTGATCAGGGGAAAGCGCGAACGCAGTCCCCCACTACCACAAATTATGCAGTTGAGTTTCCCGCATTTGGGGAAATCGCAGGGGTCAACACACCCGGAGTGCAATGGATGAGCCTCGCCCTGGGAGAACCACCTTCGTGATCATGGTATCTCCCCTGCCAGGTAAGTATGAGTTGGACTAGGGCTCAGGAGGGCCGCAGCTCGGGCACACCCCCTTTGGCTGAAGGAGATTTACCTGAGGCAGCACAAGCGACTCCCACCTGGGGACAAAATACCGCAGGGAGGCCACATCTATTAACATTGAGGTGGTAAAGTGCCTATTCCTGACGCATCCTTCCAAACTATACCCACAACTAGTGCAAATCATTCTCAGAGCACACGGATTTGCATATTGTGTTGTCATTCAAGCAGTCGGCATGCAACAGCTGGAGGCCTCCTTGGCAACGCAAGTGAGTGTGGGTCCTGCAGCGACCTCTACTGGTTGTATATGCAAAGCACACTACAAGGCACAAGCAAAGTAAAAACAAGGAAGCATATGCAGCCAGCACACAGCAGTAGAGATCAGAGCAGAACACAGAGTGTAAGCTAATGGCGCAGCTTAAGGGGCGCGTGGGCAGGGCTAAGAGTGATGAAAGGATGGAAGGAAGGAAAGCAAGCCTAATGGAGGTACTAGGTACAAAGGGCTGACTTTTACCAGAGCTGATCAGGGGAAAGCGCGAACGCAGTCCCCCACTACCACAAATTATGCAGTCGAGTTTCCCGCATTTGGGGAAATCGCAGGGGTCAACACACCCGGAGTGCAATGGATGAGCCTCGCCCTGGGAGAACCACCTTCGTGATCATGGTATCTCCCCTGCCAGGTAAGTATGAGTTGGACTAGGGCTCAGGAGGGCCGCAGCTCGGGCACACCCCCTTTGGCTGAAGGAGATTTACCTGAGGCAGCACAAGTGACTCCCACCTGGGGACAAAATACCGCAGGGAGGCCACATCTATTAACATTGAGGTGGTAAAGTGGAAAAGTGCCTATTCCTGACGCATCCCCCCAAACTATACCCACAACTAGTGCAAATCATTCCCAGAGCACACGGATTTGCATATTGTGTTGTCATTCAAGCAGTCGGCGTGCAACAGCTGGAGGCCTCCTTGGCAACGCAAGTGAGTGTGGGTCCTGCAGCGACCTCTACTGGTTGTATATGCAAAGCACACTACAAGGCACAAGCAAAGTAAAAACAAGGAAGCATATGCAGCCAGCACACAGCAGTAGAGATCAGAGCAGAAAACAGAGTGTAAGCTAATGGCGCAGCTTAAGGGGCGCGTGGGCAGGGCTAAGAGTGATGAAAGGATGGAAGGAAGGAAAGCAAGCCTAATGGAGGTACTAGGTACAAAGGGCTGACTTTTACCAGAGCTGATCAGGGGAAAGCGCGAACGCAGTCCCCACTACCACAAATTATGCAGTCGAGTTTCCCGCATTTGGGGAAATCGCAGGGGTCAACACACCCGGAGTGCAATGGATGAGCCTCGCCCTGGGAGAACCACCTTCGTGATCATGGTATCTCCCCTGCCAGGTAAGTATGAGTTGGACTAGGGCTCAGGAGGGCCGCAGCTCGGGCACACCCCCTTTGGCTGAAGGAGATTTACCTGAGGCAGCACAAGCGACTCCCACCTGGGGACAAAATACCGCAAGGAGGCCACATCTATTAACATTGAGGTGGTAAAGTGCCTATTCCTGACGCATCCCCCCAAACTATACCCACAACTAGTGCAAATCATTCCCAGAGCACACGGATTTGCATATTGTGTTGTCATTCAAGCAGTCGGCATGCAACAGCTGGAGGCCTCCTTGGCAACGCAAGTGAGTGTGGGTCCTGCAGCGACCTCTACTGGTTGTATATGCAAAGCACACTACAAGGCACAAGCAAAGTAAAAACAAGGAAGCATATGCAGCCAGCACACAGCAGTAGAGATCAGAGCAGAACACAGAGTGTAAGCTAATGGCGCAGCTTAAGGGGCGCGTGGGCAGGGCTAAGAGTGATGAAAGGATGGAAGGAAGGAAGGAAAGCAAGCCTAATGGAGGTACTAGGTACAAAGGGCTGACTTTTACCAGAGCTGATCAGGGGAAAGCGCGAACGCAGTCCCCCACTACCACAAATTATGCAGTCGAGTTTCCCGCATTTGGGGAAATCGCAGGGGTCAACACACCCAGAGTGCAATGGATGAGCCTCGCCCTGGGAGAACCACCTTCGTGATCATGGTATCTCCCCTGCCAGGTAAGTATGAGTTGGACTAGGGCTCAGGAGGGCCGCAGCTCGGGCACACCCCCTTTGGCTGAAGGAGATTTACCTGAGGCAGCACAAGCGACTCCCACCTGGGGACAAAATACCGCAAGGAGGCCACATCTATTAACATTGAGGTGGTAAAGTGCCTATTCCTGACGCATCCTTCCAAACTATACCCACAACTAGTGCAAATCATTCTCAGAGCACACGGATTTGCATATTGTGTTGTCATTCAAGCAGTCGGCATGCAACAGCTGGAGGCCTCCTTGGCAACGCAAGTGAGTGTGGGTCCTGCAGCGACCTCTACTGGTTGTATATGCAAAGCACACTACAAGGCACAAGCAAAGTAAAAACAAGGAAGCATATGCAGCCAGCACACAGCAGTAGAGATCAGAGCAGAACACAGAGGGCGGTATTCAATGTGAATACCCTGCGAGGTGCAGCGAATCCTTTTTAGGATTCGCTGCACATTCGCCACGTTCCGGAGCCAGCGGGCTCCGGTATTCAACGTGTCAGGGGCTCGCTGCCCCTGACAGGCGAATATGAGCTCCTGCGGCGATTGCCGCAGGGAGCCTCAGGACGGTGCCAGGCAGAGAGATGGTAGTCTCTCTGCCTAGCCCAGACCTTTGTGGGGGGTTAGGTGTGCTCCCCGGGTGCCAGGCAGCACAGGCTGCCCCCCCGGGGTGCCAGCAGGCAAGCATATATTTACTACACAGGATCGTAATGATCGTGCAGTGAATATATGAATATGTAATGAGCGGCTCCGCTCTGGCGCCACCTGCTGGCTGCTGTGTAAAAAAAAAATAAAAAAAAAAAATATTATTTTTAAAATTAAATATATATTCATGTGCTTACAGCACATGAATAAAAATAGCATGCCCCTCCTCAGATGAAAATTCCTGATTTTTTGACACCAAATGTAAAAAACAGAACACTTTATTTTAAAAGTTCACATTCCACTTCACCATAAAAAGATAGCGATTGCTACTCGGTGAATCATGGTGAAAAAAACCTTCAAATGTATTCGCCAACTGGTCATTGAATAGGGTGATTCACCGTTTTAGTCAGAAATTCGCCAAACAGCACAAATTCACCATAAAAACCTGGCGAATCAGGCTCATTGAACACCGCCCAGAGTGTAAGCTAATGGCGCAGCTTAAGGGGCGCGTGGGCAGGGCTAAGAGTGATGAAAGGATGGAAGGAAGGAAAGCAAGCCTAATGGAGGTACTAGGTACAAAGGGCTGACTTTTAGCAGAGCTGATCAGGGGAAAGCGCGAACGCAGTCCCCCACTACCACAAATTATGCAGTCGAGTTTCCCGCATTTGGGGAAATCGCAGGGGTCAACACACCCGGAGTGCAATGGATGAGCCTCGCCCTGGGAGAACCACCTTCGTGATCATGGTATCTCCCCTGCCAGGTAAGTATGAGTTGGACTAGGGCTCAGGAGGGCCGCAGCTCGGGCACACCCCCTTTGGCTGAAGGAGATTTACCTGAGGCAGCACAAGCGACTCCCACCTGGGGACAAAATACCGCAGGGAGGCCACATCTATTAACATTGAGGTGGTAAAGTGGAAAAGTGCCTATTCCTGACGCATCCCCCCAAACTATACCCACAACTAGTGCAAATCATTCCCAGAGCACACGGATTTGCATATTGTGTTGTCATTCAAGCAGTCGGCATGCAACAGCTGGAGGCCTCCTTGGCAACGCAAGTGAGTGTGGGTCCTGCAGCGACCTCTACTGGTTGTATATGCAAAGCACACTACAAGGCACAAGCAAAGTAAAAACAAGGAAGCATATGCAGCCAGCACACAGCAGTAGAGATCAGAGCAGAACACAGAGTGTAAGCTAATGGCGCAGCTTAAGGGGCGCGTGGGCAGGGCTAAGAGTGATGAAAGGATGGAAGGAAGGAAAGCAAGCCTAATGGAGGTACTAGGTACAAAGGGCTGACTTTTACCAGAGCTGATCAGGGGAAAGCGCGAACGCAGTCGAGTTTCCCGCATTTGGGGAAATCGCAGGGGTCAACACACCCGGAGTGCAATGGATGAGCCTCGCCCTGGGAGAACCACCTTCGTGATCATGGTATCTCCCCTGCCAGGTAAGTATGAGTTGGACTAGGGCTCAGGAGGGCCGCAGCTCGGGCACACCCCCTTTGGCTGAAGGAGATTTACCTGAGGCAGCACAAGCGACTCCCACCTGGGGACAAAATACCGCAGGGAAGCCACATCTATTAACATTGAGGTGGTAAAGTCGAAAAGTGCCTATTCCTGACGCATCCCCCCAAACTATACCCACAACTAGTGCAAATCATTCCCAGAGCACACGGATTTGCATATTGTGTTGTCATTCAAGCAGTCAGCATGCAACAGCTGGAGGCCTCCTTGGCAACGCAAGTGAGTGTGGGTCCTGCAGCGACCTCTACTGGTTGTATATGCAAAGCACACTACAAGGCACAAGCAAAGTAAAAACAAGGAAGCATATGCAGCCAGCACACAGCAGTAGAGATCAGAGCAGAACACAGAGTGTAAGCTAATGGCGCAGCTTAAGGGGCGCGTGGGCAGGGCTAAGAGTGATGAAAGGATGGAAGGAAGGAAAGCAAGCCTAATGGAGGTACTAGGTACAAAGGGCTGACTTTTACCAGAGCTGATCAGGGGAAAGCGCGAACGCAGTCCCCCACTACCACAAATTATGCAGTCGAGTTTCCCGCATTTGGGGAAATCGCAGGGATCAACACACCCGGAGTGCAATGGATGAACCTCGCCCTGGGAGAACCACCTTCGTGATCATGGTATCTCCCCTGCCAGGTAAGTATGAGTTGGACTAGGGCTCAGGAGGGCCGCAGCTCGGGCACACCCCCTTTGGCTGAAGGAGATTTACCTGAGGCAGCACAAGCGACTCCCACCTGGGGACAAAATACCGCAGGGAGGCCACATCTATTAACATTGAGGTGGTAAAGTGGAAAAGTGCCTATTCCTGACGCATCCCCCCAAACTATACCCACAACTAGTGCAAATCATTCCCAGAGCACACGGATTTGCATATTGTGTTGTCATTCAAGCAGTCGGCATGCAACAGCTGGAGGCCTCCTTGGCAACGCAAGTGAGTGTGGGTCCTGCAGCGACCTCTACTGGTTGTATATGCAAAGCACAAGCAAAGTAAAAACAAGGAAGCATATGCAGCCAGCACACAGCAGTAGAGATCAGAGCAGAACACAGAGTGTAAGCTAATGGCGCAGCTTAAGGGGCGCGTGGGCAGGGCTAAGAGTGATGAAAGGATGGAAGGAAGGAAAGCAAGCCTAATGGAGGTACTAGGTACAAAGGGCTGACTTTTACCAGAGCTGATCAGGGGAAAGCGCGAACGCAGTCCCCCACTACCACAAATTATGCAGTCGAGTTTCCCGCATTTGGGGAAATCGCAGGGGTCAACACACCCGGAGTGCAATGGATGAGCCTCGCCCTGGGAGAACCACCTTCGTGATCATGGTATCTCCCCTGCCAGGTAAGTATGTGTTGGACTAGGGCTCAGGAGGGCTGCAGCTCGGGCACACCCCCTTTGGCTGAAGGAGATTTACCTGAGGCAGCACAAGCGACTCCCACCTGGGGACAAAATACCGCAGGGAGGCCACATCTATTAACATTGAGGTGGTAAAGTGGAAAAGTGCCTATTCCTGACGCATCCCCCCAAACTATACCCACAACTAGTGCAAATCATTCCCAGAGCACACGGATTTGCATATTGTGTTGTCATTCAAGCAGTCGGCATGCAACAGCTGGAGGCCTCCTTGGCAACGCAAGTGAGTGTGGGTCCTGCAGCGACCTCTACTGGTTGTATATGCAAAGCACACTACAAGGCACAAGCAAAGTAAAAACAAGGAAGCATATGCAGCCAGCACACAGCAGTAGAGATCAGAGCAGAACACAGAGTGTAAGCTAATGGCGCAGCTTAAGGGGCGCGTGGGCAGGGCTAAGAGTGATGAAAGGATGGATGGAAGGAAAGCAAGCCTAATGGAGGTACTAGTTACAAAGGGCTGACTTTTACCAGAGCTGATCAGGGGAAAGCGCGAACGCAGTCCCCCACTACCACAAATTATGCAGTCGAGTTTCCCGCATTTGGGGAAATCGCAGGGGTCAACACACCCGGAGTGCAATGGATGAGCCTCGCCCTGGGAGAACCACCTTTGTGATCATGGTATCTCCCCTGCCAGGTAAGTATGTGTTGGACTAGGGCTCAGGAGGGCTGCAGCTCGGGCACACCCCCTTTGGCTGAAGGAGATTTACCTGAGGCAGCACAAGCGACTCCCACCTGGGGACAAAATACCGCAAGGAGGCCACATCTATTAACATTGAGGTGGTAAAGTGCCTATTCCTGACGCATCCCCCCAAACTATACCCACAACTAGTGCAAATCATTCCCAGAGCACACGGATTTGCATATTGTGTTGTCATTCAAGCAGTCGGCATGCAACAGCTGGAGGCCTCCTTGGCAACGCAAGTGAGTGTGGGTCCTGCAGCGACCTCTACTGGTTGTATATGCAAAGCACACTACAAGGCACAAGCAAAGTAAAAACAAGGAAGCATATGCAGCCAGCACACAGCAGTAGAGATCAGAGCAGAACACAGAGTGTAAGCTAATGGCGCAGCTTAAGGGGCGCGTGGGCAGGGCTAAGAGTGATGAAAGGATGGAAGGAAGGAAGGAAAGCAAGACTAATGGAGGTACTAGGTACAAAGGGCTGACTTTTACCAGAGCTGATCAGGGGAAAGCGCGAACGCAGTCCCCCACTACCACAAATTATGCAGTCGAGTTTCCCGCATTTGGGGAAATCGCAGGGGTCAACACACCCGGAGTGCAATGGATGAGCCTCGCCCTGGGAGAACCACCTTCGTGATCATGGTATCTCCCCTGCCAGGTAAGTATGAGTTGGACTAGGGCTCAGGAGGGCCGCAGCTCGGGCACACCCCCTTTGGCTGAAGGAGATTTACCTGAGGCAGCACAAGCGACTCCCACCTGGGGACAAAATACCGCAGGGAGGCCACATCTATTAACATTGAGGTGGTAAAGTGGAAAAGTGCCTATTCCTGACGCATCCCCCCAAACTATACCCACAACTAGTGCAAATCATTCCCAGAGCACACGGATTTGCATATTGTGTTGTCATTCAAGCAGTCGGCATGCAACAGCTGGAGGCCTCCTTGGCAACGCAAGTGAGTGTGGGTCCTGCAGCGACCTCTACTGGTTGTATATGCAAAGCACACTACAAGGCACAAGCAAAGTAAAAACAAGGAAGCATATGCAGCCAGCACACAGCAGTAGAGATCAGAGCAGAACACAGAGTGTAAGCTAATGGCGCAGCTTAAGGGGCGCGTGGGCAGGGCTAAGAGTGATGAAAGGAAGGATGGATGGAAGGAAAGCAAGCCTAATGGAGGTACTAGGTACAAAGGGCTGACTTTTACCAGAGCTGATCAGGGGAAAGCGCGAACGCAGTCCCCCACTACCACAAATTATGCAGTCGAGTTTCCCGCATTTGGGGAAATCGCAGGGGTCAACACACCCGGAGTGCAATGGATGAGCCTCGCCCTGGGAGAACCACCTTTGTGATCATGGTATCTCCCCTGCCAGGTATGTATGTGTTGGACTAGGGCTCAGGAGGGCTGCAGCTCGGGCACACCCCCTTTGGCTGAAGGAGATTTACCTGAGGCAGCACAAGCGACTCCCACCTGGGGACAAAATACCGCAAGGAGGCCACATCTATTAACATTGAGGTGGTAAAGTGCCTATTCCTGACGCATCCCCCCAAACTATACCCACAACTAGTGCAAATCATTCCCAGAGCACACGGATTTGCATATTGTGTTGTCATTCAAGCAGTCGGCATGCAACAGCTGGAGGCCTCCTTGGCAACGCAAGTGAGTGTGGGTCCTGCAGCGACCTCTACTGGTTGTATATGCAAAGCACACTACAAGGCACAAGCAAAGTAAAAACAAGGAAGCATATGCAGCCAGAACACAGAGTGTAAGCTAATGGCGCAGCTTAAGGGGCGCGTGGGCAGGGCTAAGAGTGATGAAATGATGGAAGGAAGGAAAGCAAGCCTAATGGAGGTACTAGGTACAAAGGGCTGACTTTTACCAGAGCTGATCAGGGGAAAGCGCGAACGCAGTCCCCCACTACCACAAATTATGCAGTCGAGTTTCCCGCATTTGGGGAAATCGCAGGGGTCAACACACCCGGAGTACAATGGATGAGCCTCGCCCTGGGAGAACCACCTTCGTGATCATGGTATCTCCCCTGCCAGGTAAGTATGAGTTGGACTAGGGCTCAGGAGGGCCGCAGCTCGGGCACACCCCCTTTGGCTGAAGGAGATTTACCTGAGGCAGCACAAGCGACTCCCACCTGGGGACAAAATACCGCAAGGAGGCCACATCTATTAACATTGAGGTGGTAAAGTGCCTATTCCTGACGCATCCCCCCAAACTATACCCACAACTAGTGCAAATCATTCCCAGAGCACACGGATTTGCATATTGTGTTGTCATTCAAGCAGTCGGCATGCAACAGCTGGAGGCCTCCTTGGCAACGCAAGTGAGTGTGGGTCCTGCAGCGACCTCTACTGGTTGTATATGCAAAGCACACTACAAGGCACAAGCAAAGTAAAAACAAGGAAGCATATGCAGCCAGAACACAGAGTGTAAGCTAATGGCGCAGCTTAAGGGGCGCGTGGGCAGGGCTAAGAGTGATGAAAGGATGGAAGGAAGGAAAGCAAGCCTAATGGAGGTACTAGGTACAAAGGGCTGACTTTTACCAGAGCTGATCAGGGGAAAGCGCGAACGCAGTCCCCCACTACCACAAATTATGCAGTCGAGTTTCCCACATTTGGGGAAATCGCAGGGGTCAACACACCCGGAGTACAATGGATGAGCCTCGCCCTGGGAGAACCACCTTCGTGATCATGGTATCTCCCCTGCCAGGTAAGTATGAGTTGGACTAGGGCTCAGGAGGGCCGCAGCTCGGGCACACCCCCTTTGGCTGAAGGAGATTTACCTGAGGCAGCACAAGCGACTCCCACCTGGGGACAAAATACCGCAAGGAGGCCACATCTATTAACATTGAGGTGGTAAAGTGCCTATTCCTGACGCATCCCCCCAAACTATACCCACAACTAGTGCAAATCATTCCCAGAGCACACGGATTTGCATATTGTGTTGTCATTCAAGCAGTCGGCATGCAACAGCTGGAGGCCTCCTTGGCAACGCAAGTGAGTGTGGGTCCTGCAGCGACCTCTACTGGTTGTATATGCAAAGCACACTACAAGGCACAAGCAAAGTAAAAACAAGGAAGCATATGCAGCCAGCACACAGCAGTAGAGATCAGAGCAGAACACAGAGTGTAAGCTAATGGCGCAGCTTAAGGGGCGCGTGGGCAGGGCTAAGAGTGATGAAAGGATGGAAGGAAGGAAAGCAAGCCTAATGGAGGTACTAGGTACAAAGGGCTGACTTTTACCAGAGCTGATCAGGGGAAAGCGCGAACGCAGTCCCCCACTACCACAAATTATGCAGTCGAGTTTCCCGCATTTGGGGAAATCGCAGGGGTCAACACACCCGGAGTGCAATGGATGAGCCTCGCCCTGGGAGAACCACCTTCGTGATCATGGTATCTCCCCTGCCAGGTAAGTATGAGTTGGACTAGGGCTCAGGAGGGCCGCAGCTCGGGCACACCCCCTTTGGCTGAAGGAGATTTACCTGAGGCAGCACAAGCGACTCCCACCTGGGGACAAAATACCGCAGGGAGGCCACATCTATTAACATTGAGGTGGTAAAGTGCCTATTCCTGACGCATCCTTCCAAACTATACCCACAACTAGTGCAAATCATTCTCAGAGCACACGGATTTGCATATTGTGTTGTCATTCAAGCAGTCGGCATGCAACAGCTGGAGGCCTCCTTGGCAACGCAAGTGAGTGTGGGTCCTGCAGCGACCTCTACTGGTTGTATATGCAAAGCACACTACAAGGCACAAGCAAAGTAAAAACAAGGAAGCATATGCAGCCAGCACACAGCAGTAGAGATCAGAGCAGAACACAGAGTGTAAGCTAATGGCGCAGCTTAAGGGGCGCGTGGGCAGGGCTAAGAGTGATGAAAGGATGGAAGGAAGGAAAGCAAACCTAATGGAGGTACTAGGTACTAGGGATGGGTAATCATATGATGTTTCATCGGTAACATCGGATTTATGGTTCCAATGTTCGATGTTTAACCCTGCAATGTTGAGGATCCAATGTTTCATCACCATCGCAAGATTTCTCCCCCCGATGTTTTTCACAATCTTCCAATGTTTTTTTCTTTTGTGTTTGCAGCCAGCTCACTCTCTCCTTGATTTATATTCATTAAAAACTTAAGAGACTGATAAAAAAAACATTAACAAACATGACAGTATCACTGCTGGCTGGGCTTTCATATGTGTGTGTGGCTGTGTGCTGCTGCTGTGGTTGGTAGCTGACAGTGAAAGACAGTCTGGCCAGCCATTCAGCAGCAGCACACAGGACAGCCCCACCCCTGCCTCACTGCAACTGGTGCTGATAGTGACTCACTGGTTGCTATGATGGCTGGCTGGATGCAGCTATTGGGAAAATTTGGGGGCCAGTTTGAAAGTATGCTGGACTGGAGTCTCCCCTTCCCCAAGTTCTATTATTCCCCTCCCAGTTTTTATTTTGATTTATCCACCTGTATTGTGAGGCCCATAATTTATGTACCTCAATAGTAGATTCCTATTTTGCTACAAAGAGTTTTTTTCAATGTACTATGTGATTGTTCTATGTAGTATGTTCTATGTTGCACTGTGTGTACAGTTTTTTTGATATTTTCTATGATCAACATAAGTTATTAGCCTGTTGCTACAGTTAAAAATCTAGGTAAAAATAGCAGATTGTGAGTTGTTGTAATAAAGTTTTGATAGTTAACGCTTCATGTTTTTTTCCTTCAGTAACAAATTTGATTTACCACAAAACATGAATCATATATCCATTGTGTGTGTATAACTGTAAGCCTCCAACAAGATAAACTTAATAGAGGGATTATTTATCATTTCAGAAGCTTATTAGTGTATTATATGCTTTGGTAACCAGTTTATTTAAAAAATATCGAAACATCGGTTAACATCGGGTTCACAGTACCAATGTTTAGGTCTAAATGATGTTTTGCAACCAATGTTGAAAAACATCATTTGATCGATGTTTTCTTTCGATGTCCCATCCCTACTAGGTACAAAGGGCTGACTTTTACCAGAGCTGATCAGGGGAAAGCGCGAACGCAGTCCCCCACTACCACAAATTATGCAGTCGAGTTTCCTGCATTTGGGGAAATCGCAGGGGTCAACACACCCGGAGTGCAATGGATGAGCCTCGCCCTGGGAGAACCACCTTCGTGATCATGGTATCTCCCCTGCCAGGTAAGTATGAGTTGGACTAGGGCTCAGGAGGGCCGCAGCTCGGGCACACCCCCTTTGGCTGAAGGAGATTTACCTGAGGCAGCACAAGCGACTCCCACCTGGGGACAAAATACCGCAGGGAGGCCACATCTATTAACATTGAGGTGGTAAAGAGGAAAAGTGCCTATTCCTGACGCATCCCCCCAAACTATACCCACAACTAGTGCAAATCATTCCCAGAGCACACGGATTTGCATATTGTGTTGTCATTCAAGCAGTCGGCATGCAACAGCTGGAGGCCTCCTTGGCAACGCAAGTGAGTGTGGGTCCTGCAGCGACCTCTACTGGTTGTATATGCAAAGCACACTACAAGGCACAAGCAAAGTAAAAACAAGGAAGCATATGCAGCCAGAACACAGAGTGTAAGCTAATGGCGCAGCTTAAGGGGCACGTGGGCAGGGCTAAGAGTGATGAAATGATGGAAGGAAGGAAAGCAAGCCTAATGGAGGTACTAGGTACAAAGGGCTGACTTTTACCAGAGCTGATCAGGGGAAAGCGCGAACGCAGTCCCCCACTACCACAAATTATGCAGTCGAGTTTCCCGCATTTGGGGAAATCGCAGGAGTCAACACACCCGGAGTGCAATGGATGAGCCTCGCCCTGGGAGAACCACCTTCGTGATCATGGTATCTCCCCTGCCAGGTAAGTATGAGTTGGACTAGGGCTCAGGAGGGCCGCAGCTCGGGCACACCCCCTTTGGCTGAAGGAGATTTACCTGAGGCAGCACAAGCGACTCCCACCTGGGGACAAAATACCGCAAGGAGGCCACATCTATTAACATTGAGGTGGTAAAGTGCCTATTCCTGACGCATCCCCCCAAACTATACCCACAACTAGTGCAAATCATTCCCAGAGCACACGGATTTGCATATTGTGTTGTCATTCAAGCAGTCGGCATGCAACAGCTGGAGGCCTCCTTGGCAACGCAAGTGAGTGTGGGTCCTGCAGCGACCTCTACTGGTTGTATATGCAAAGCACACTACAAGGCACAAGCAAAGTAAAAACAAGGAAGCATATGCAGCCAGCACACAGCAGTAGAGATCAGAGCAGAACACAGAGTGTAAGCTAATGGCGCAGCTTAAGGGGCGCGTGGGCAGGGCTAAGAGTGATGAAAGGATGGAAGGAAGGAAAGCAAGCCTAATGGAGGTACTAGGTACAAAGGGCTGACTTTTACCAGAGCTGATCAGGGGAAAGCGCGAACGCAGTCCCCCACTACCACAAATTATGCAGTCGAGTTTCCCGCATTTGGGGAAATCGCAGGGGTCAACACACCCGGAGTACAATGGATGAGCCTCGCCCTGGGAGAACCACCTTCGTGATCATGGTATCTCCCCTGCCAGGTAAGTATGAGTTGGACTAGGGCTCAGGAGGGCCGCAGCTCGGGCACACCCCCTTTGGCTGAAGGAGATTTACCTGAGGCAGCACAAGCGACTCCCACCTGGGGACAAAATACCGCAAGGAGGCCACATCTATTAACATTGAGGTGGTAAAGTGCCTATTCCTGACGCATCCCCCCAAACTATACCCACAACTAGTGCAAATCATTCCCAGAGCACACGGATTTGCATATTGTGTTGTCATTCAAGCAGTCGGCATGCAACAGCTGGAGGCCTCCTTGGCAACGCAAGTGAGTGTGGGTCCTGCAGCGACCTCTACTGGTTGTATATGCAAAGCACACTACAAGGCACAAGCAAAGTAAAAACAAGGAAGCATATGCAGCCAGCACACAGCAGTAGAGATCAGAGCAGAACACAGAGTGTAAGCTAATGGCGCAGCTTAAGGGGCGCATGGGCAGGGCTAAGAGTGATGAAAGGATGGAAGGAAGGAAAGCAAGCCTAATGGAGGTACTAGGTACAAAGGGCTGACTTTTACCAGAGCTGATCAGGGGAAAGCGCGAACGCAGTCCCCCACTACCACAAATTATGCAGTCGAGTTTCCCGCATTTGGGGAAATCGCAGGGGTCAACACACCCGGAGTGCAATGGATGAGCCTCGCCCTGGGAGAACCACCTTCGTGATCATGGTATCTCCCCTGCCAGGTAAGTATGAGTTGGACTAGGGCTCAGGAGGGCCGCAGCTCGGGCACACCCCCTTTGGCTGAAGGAGATTTACCTGAGGCAGCACAAGCGACTCCCACCTGGGGACAAAATACCGCAGGGAGGCCACATCTATTAACATTGAGGTGGTAAAGTGGAAAAGTGCCTATTCCTGACGCATCCCCCCAAACTATACCCACAACTAGTGCAAATCATTCCCAGAGCACACGGATTTGCATATTGTGTTGTCATTCAAGCAGTCGGCATGCAACAGCTGGAGGCCTCCTTGGCAACGCAAGTGAGTGTGGGTCCTGCAGCGACCTCTACTGGTTGTATATGCAAAGCACACTACAAGGCACAAGCAAAGTAAAAACAAGGAAGCATATGCAGCCAGAACACAGAGTGTAAGCTAATGGCGCAGCTTAAGGGGCACGTGGGCAGGGCTAAGAGTGATGAAATGATGGAAGGAAGGAAAGCAAGCCTAATGGAGGTACTAGGTACAAAGGGCTGATTTTTACCAGAGCTGATCAGGGGAAAGCGCGAACGCAGTCCCCCACTACCACAAATTATGCAGTCGAGTTTCCCGCATTTGGGGAAATCGCAGGGGTCAACACACCCGGAGTGCAATGGATGAGCCTCGCCCTGGGAGAACCACCTTCGTGATCATGGTATCTCCCCTGCCAGGTAAGTATGAGTTGGACTAGGGCTCAGGAGGGCCGCAGCTCGGGCACACCCCCTTTGGCTGAAGGAGATTTACCTGAGGCAGCACAAGCGACTCCCACCTGGGGACAAAATACCGCAAGGAGGCCACATCTATTAACATTGAGGTGGTAAAGTGCGTATTCCTGACGCATCCCCCCAAACTATACCCACAACTAGTGCAAATCATTCCCAGAGCACACGGATTTGCATATTGTGTTGTCATTCAAGCAGTCGGCATGCAACAGCTGGAGGCCTCCTTGGCAACGCAAGTGAGTGTGGGTCCTGCAGCGACCTCTACTGGTTGTATATGCAAAGCACACTACAAGGCACAAGCAAAGTAAAAACAAGGAAGCATATGCAGCCAGCACACAGCAGTAGAGATCAGAGCAGAACACAGAGTGTAAGCTAATGGCGCAGCTTAAGGGGCGCATGGGCAGGGCTAAGAGTGATGAAAGGATAGAAGGAAGGAAAGCAAGCCTAATGGAGGTACTAGGTACAAAGGGCTGACTTTTACCAGAGCTGATCAGGGGAAAGCGCGAACGCAGTCCCCCACTACCACAAATTATGCAGTCGAGTTTCCTGCATTTGGGGAAATCGCAGGGGTCAACACACCCGGAGTGCAATGGATGAGCCTCGCCCTGGGAGAACCACCTTCGTGATCATGGTATCTCCCCTGCCAGGTAAGTATGAGTTGGACTAGGGCTCAGGAGGGCCGCAGCTCGGGCACACCCCCTTTGGCTGAAGGAGATTTACCTGAGGCAGCACAAGCGACTCCCACCTGGGGACAAAATACCGCAAGGAGGCCACATCTATTAACATTGAGGTGGTAAAGTGCCTATTCCTGACGCATCCCCCCAAACTATACCCACAACTAGTGCAAATCATTCCCAGAGCACACGGATTTGCATATTGTGTTGTCATTCAAGCAGTCGGCATGCAACAGCTGGAGGCCTCCTTGGCAACGCAAGTGAGTGTGGGTCCTGCAGCGACCTCTACTGGTTGTATATGCAAAGCACACTACAAGGCACAAGCAAAGTAAAAACAAGGAAGCATATGCAGCCAGCACACAGCAGTAGAGATCAGAGCAGAACACAGAGTGTAAGCTAATGGCGCAGCTTAAGGGGCGCGTGGGCAGGGCTAAGAGTGATGAAAGGAAGGAAAGCAAGCCTAATGGAGGTACTAGGTACAAAGGGCTGACTTTTACCAGAGCTGATCAGGGGAAAGCGCGAACGCAGTCCCCCACTACCACAAATTATGCAGTCGAGTTTCCCGCATTTGGGGAAATCGCAGGGGTCAACACACCCGGAGTACAATGGATGAGCCTCGCCCTGGGAGAACCACCTTCGTGATCATGGTATCTCCCCTGCCAGGTAAGTATGAGTTGGACTAGGGCTCAGGAGGGCCGCAGCTCGGGCACACCCCCTTTGGCTGAAGGAGATTTACCTGAGGCAGCACAAGCGACTCCCACCTGGGGACAAAATACCGCAAGGAGGCCACATCTATTAACATTGAGGTGGTAAAGTGCCTATTCCTGACGCATCCCCCCAAACTATACCCACAACTAGTGCAAATCATTCCCAGAGCACACGGATTTGCATATTGTGTTGTCATTCAAGCAGTCGGCATGCAACAGCTGGAGGCCTCCTTGGCAACGCAAGTGAGTGTGGGTCCTGCAGCGACCTCTACTGGTTGTATATGCAAAGCACACTACAAGGCACAAGCAAAGTAAAAACAAGGAAGCATATGCAGCCAGCACACAGCAGTAGAGATCAGAGCAGAACACAGAGTGTAAGCTAATGGCGCAGCTTAAGGGGCGCGTGGGCAGGGCTAAGAGTGATGAAAGGATGGAAGGAAGGAAAGCAAACCTAATGGAGGTACTAGGTACAAAGGGCTGACTTTTACCAGAGCTGATCAGGGGAAAGCGCGAACGCAGTCCCCCACTACCACAAATTATGCAGTCGAGTTTCCCGCATTTGGGGAAATCGCAGGGGTCAACACACCCGGAGTGCAATGGATGAGCCTCGCCCTGGGAGAACCACCTTCGTGATCATGGTATCTCCCCTGCCAGGTAAGTATGAGTTGGACTAGGGCTCAGGAGGGCCGCAGCTCGGGCACACCCCCTTTGGCTGAAGGAGATTTACCTGAGGCAGCACAAGCGACTCCCACCTGGGGACAAAATACCGCAAGGAGGCCACATCTATTAACATTGAGGTGGTAAAGTGCCTATTCCTGACGCATCCCCCCAAACTATACCCACAACTAGTGCAAATCATTCCCAGAGCACACGGATTTGCATATTGTGTTGTCATTCAAGCAGTCGGCATGCAACAGCTGGAGGCCTCCTTGGCAACGCAAGTGAGTGTGGGTCCTGCAGCGACCTCTACTGGTTGTATATGCAAAGCACACTACAAGGCACAAGCAAAGTAAAAACAAGGAAGCATATGCAGCCAGCACACAGCAGTAGAGATCAGAGCAGAACACAGAGTGTAAGCTAATGGCGCAGCTTAAGGGGCGCGTGGGCAGGGCTAAGAGTGATGAAAGGATGGAAGGAAGGAAAGCAAGCCTAATGGAGGTACTAGGTACAAAGGGCTGACTTTTACCAGAGCTGATCAGGGGAAAGCGCGAACGCAGTCCCCCACTACCACAAATTATGCAGTTGAGTTTCCCGCATTTGGGGAAATCGCAGGGGTCAACACACCCGGAGTGCAATGGATGAGCCTCGCCCTGGGAGAACCACCTTCGTGATCATGGTATCTCCCCTGCCAGGTAAGTATGAGTTGGACTAGGGCTCAGGAGGGCCGCAGCTCGGGCACACCCCCTTTGGCTGAAGGAGATTTACCTGAGGCAGCACAAGCGACTCCCACCTGGGGACAAAATACCGCAAGGAGGCCACATCTATTAACATTGAGGTGGTAAAGTGCCTATTCCTGACGCATCCCCCCAAACTATACCCACAACTAGTGCAAATCATTCCCAGAGCACACGGATTTGCATATTGTGTTGTCATTCAAGCAGTCGGCATGCAACAGCTGGAGGCCTCCTTGGCAACGCAAGTGAGTGTGGGTCCTGCAGCGACCTCTACTGGTTGTATATGCAAAGCACACTACAAGGCACAAGCAAAGTAAAAACAAGGAAGCATATGCAGCCAGCACACAGCAGTAGAGATCAGAGCAGAACACAGAGTGTAAGCTAATGGCGCAGCTTAAGGGGCGCGTGGGCAGGGCTAAGAGTGATGAAAGGATGGAAGGAAGGAAAGCAAGCCTAATGGAGGTACTAGGTACAAAGATTGACTTTTACCAGAGCTGATCAGGGGAAAGCGCGAACGCAGTCCCCCACTACCACAAATTATGCAGTCGAGTTTCCCGCATTTGGGGAAATCGCAGGGGTCAACACACCCGGAGTGCAATGGATGAGCCTCGCCCTGGGAGAACCACCTTCGTGATCATGGTATCTCCCCTGCCAGGTAAGTATGAGTTGGACTAGGGCTCAGGAGGGCCGCAGCTCGGGCACACCCCCTTTGGCTGAAGGAGATTTACCTGAGGCAGCACAAGCGACTCCCACCTGGGGACAAAATACCGCAAGGAGGCCACATCTATTAACATTGAGGTGGTAAAGTGCCTATTCCTGACGCATCCCCCCAAACTATACCCACAACTAGTGCAAATCATTCCCAGAGCACACGGATTTGCATATTGTGTTGTCATTCAAGCAGTCGGCATGCAACAGCTGGAGGCCTCCTTGGCAACGCAAGTGAGTGTGGGTCCTGCAGCGACCTCTACTGGTTGTATATGCAAAGCACACTACAAGGCACAAGCAAAGTAAAAACAAGGAAGCATATGCAGCCAGCACACAGCAGTAGAGATCAGAGCAGAACACAGAGTGTAAGCTAATGGCGCAGCTTAAGGGGCGCATGGGCAGGGCTAAGAGTGATGAAAGGATAGAAGGAAGGAAAGCAAGCCTAATGGAGGTACTAGGTACAAAGGGCTGACTTTTACCAGAGCTGATCAGGGGAAAGCGCGAACGCAGTCCCCCACTACCACAAATTATGCAGTCGAGTTTCCCGCATTTGGGGAAATCGCAGGGGTCAACACACCCGGAGTGCAATGGATGAGCCTCGCCCTGGGAGAACCACCTTCGTGATCATGGTATCTCCCCTGCCAGGTAAGTATGAGTTGGACTAGGGCTCAGGAGGGCCGCAGCTCGGGCACACCCCCTTTGGCTGAAGGAGATTTACCTGAGGCAGCACAAGCGACTCCCACCTGGGGACAAAATACCGCAAGGAGGCCACATCTATTAACATTGAGGTGGTAAAGTGCCTATTCCTGACGCATCCCCCCAAACTATACCCACAACTAGTGCAAATCATTCCCAGAGCACACGGATTTGCATATTGTGTTGTCATTCAAGCAGTCGGCATGCAACAGCTGGAGGCCTCCTTGGCAACGCAAGTGAGTGTGGGTCCTGCAGCGACCTCTACTGGTTGTATATGCAAAGCACACTACAAGGCACAAGCAAAGTAAAAACAAGGAAGCATATGCAGCCAGCACACAGCAGTAGAGATCAGAGCAGAACACAGAGTGTAAGCTAATGGCGCAGCTTAAGGGGCGCGTGGGCAGGGCTAAGAGTGATGAAAGGATGGATGGAAGGAAGGAAAGCAAGCCTAATGGAGGTACTAGGTACAAAGGGCTGACCTTTACCAGAGCTGATCAGGGGAAAGCGCGAACGCAGTCCCCCACTACCACAAATTATGCAGTCGAGTTTCCCGCATTTGGGGAAATCGCAGGGGTCAACACACCCGGAGTGCAATTGATGAGCCTCGCCCTGGGAGAACCACCTTCGTGATCATGGTATCTCCCCTGCCAGGTAAGTATGAGTTGGACTAGGGCTCAGGAGGGCCGCAGCTCGGGCACACCCCCTTTGGCTGAAGGAGATTTACCTGAGGCAGCACAAGCGACTCCCACCTGGGGACAAAATACCGCAAGGAGGCCACATCTATTAACATTGAGGTGGTAAAGTGCCTATTCCTGACGCATCCCCCCAAACTATACCCACAACTAGTGCAAATCATTCCCAGAGCACACGGATTTGCATATTGTGTTGTCATTCAAGCAGTCGGCATGCAACAGCTGGAGGCCTCCTTGGCAACGCAAGTGAGTGTGGGTCCTGCAGCGACCTCTACTGGTTGTATATGCAAAGCACACTACAAGGCACAAGCAAAGTAAAAACAAGGAAGCATATGCAGCCAGCACACAGCAGTAGAGATCAGAGCAGAACACAGAGTGTAAGCTAATGGCGCAGCTTAAGGGGCGCGTGGGCAGGGCTAAGAGTGATGAAAGGATGGAAGGAAGGAAAGCAAGCCTAATGGAGGTACTAGGTACAAAGGGCTGACTTTTACCAGAGCTGATCAGGGGAAAGCGCGAACGCAGTCCCCCACTACCACAAATTATGCAGTCGAGTTTCCCGCATTTGGGGAAATCGCAGGGGTCAACACACCCGGAGTACAATGGATGAGCCTCGCCCTGGGAGAACCACCTTCGTGATCATGGTATCTCCCCTGCCAGGTAAGTATGAGTTGGACTAGGGCTCAGGAGGGCCGCAGCTCGGGCACACCCCCTTTGGCTGAAGGAGATTTACCTGAGGCAGCACAAGCGACTCCCACCTGGGGACAAAATACCGCAAGGAGGCCACATCTATTAACATTGAGGTGGTAAAGTGCCTATTCCTGACGCATCCCCCCAAACTATACCCACAACTAGTGCAAATCATTCCCAGAGCACACGGATTTGCATATTGTGTTGTCATTCAAGCAGTCGGCATGCAACAGCTGGAGGCCTCCTTGGCAACGCAAGTGAGTGTGGGTCCTGCAGCGACCTCTACTGGTTGTATATGCAAAGCACACTACAAGGCACAAGCAAAGTAAAAACAAGGAAGCATATGCAGCCAGCACACAGCAGTAGAGATCAGAGCAGAACACAGAGTGTAAGCTAATGGCGCAGCTTAAGGGGCGCGTGGGCAGGGCTAAGAGTGATGAAAGGATGGAAGGAAGGAAAGCAAGCCTAATGGAGGTACTAGGTACAAAGGGCTGACTTTTACCAGAGCTGATCAGGGGAAAGCGCGAACGCAGTCCCCCACTACCACAAATTATGCAGTTGAGTTTCCCGCATTTGGGGAAATCGCAGGGGTCAACACACCCGGAGTGCAATGGATGAGCCTCGCCCTGGGAGAACCACCTTCGTGATCATGGTATCTCCCCTGCCAGGTAAGTATGAGTTGGACTAGGGCTCAGGAGGGCCGCAGCTCGGGCACACCCCCTTTGGCTGAAGGAGATTTACCTGAGGCAGCACAAGCGACTCCCACCTGGGGACAAAATACCGCAGGGAAGCCACATCTATTAACATTGAGGTGGTAAAGTGGAAAAGTGCCTATTCCTGACGCATCCCCCCAAACTATACCCACAACTAGTGCAAATCATTCCCAGAGCACACGGATTTGCATATTGTGTTGTCATTCAAGCAGTCGGCATGCAACAGCTGGAGGCCTCCTTGGCAACGCAAGTGAGTGTGGGTCCTGCAGCGACCTCTACTGGTTGTATATGCAAAGCACACTACAAGGCACAAGCAAAGTAAAAACAAGGAAGCATATGCAGCCAGCACACAGCAGTAGAGATCAGAGCAGAACACAGAGTGTAAGCTAATGGCGCAGCTTAAGGGGCGCGTGGGCAGGGCTAAGAGTGATGAAAGGATGGAAGGAAGGAAAGCAAGCCTAATGGAGGTACTAGGTACAAAGGGCTGACTTTTACCAGAGCTGATCAGGGGAAAGCGCGAACGCAGTCCCCCACTACCACAAATTATGCAGTCGAGTTTCCCGCATTTGGGGAAATCGCAGGGGTCAACACACCCGGAGTGCAATGGATGAGCCTCGCCCTGGGAGAACCACCTTCGTGATCATGGTATCTCCCCTGCCAGGTAAGTATGAGTTGGACTAGGGCTCAGGAGGGCCGCAGCTCGGGCACACCCCCTTTGGCTGAAGGAGATTTACCTGAGGCAGCACAAGCGACTCCCACCTGGGGACAAAATACCGCAAGGAGGCCACATCTATTAACATTGAGGTGGTAAAGTGCCTATTCCTGACGCATCCCCCCAAACTATACCCACAACTAGTGCAAATCATTCCCAGAGCACACGGATTTGCATATTGTGTTGTCATTCAAGCAGTCGGCATGCAACAGCTGGAGGCCTCCTTGGCAACGCAAGTGAGTGTGGGTCCTGCAGCGACCTCTACTGGTTGTATATGCAAAGCACACTACAAGGCACAAGCAAAGTAAAAACAAGGAAGCATATGCAGCCAGCACACAGCAGTAGAGATCAGAGCAGAACACAGAGTGTAAGCTAATGGCGCAGCTTAAGGGGCGCGTGGGCAGGGCTAAGAGTGATGAAAGGATGGAAGGAAGGAAAGCAAGCCTAATGGAGGTACTAGGTACAAAGGGCTGACTTTTACCAGAGCTGATCAGGGGAAAGCGCGAACGCAGTCCCCCACTACCACAAATTATGCAGTTGAGTTTCCCGCATTTGGGGAAATCGCAGGGGTCAACACACCCGGAGTGCAATGGATGAGCCTCGCCCTGGGAGAACCACCTTCGTGATCATGGTATCTCCCCTGCCAGGTAAGTATGAGTTGGACTAGGGCTCAGGAGGGCCGCAGCTCGGGCACACCCCCTTTGGCTGAAGGAGATTTACCTGAGGCAGCACAAGCGACTCCCACCTGGGGACAAAATACCGCAGGGAAGCCACATCTATTAACATTGAGGTGGTAAAGTGGAAAAGTGCCTATTCCTGACGCATCCCCCCAAACTATACCCACAACTAGTGCAAATCATTCCCAGAGCACACGGATTTGCATATTGTGTTGTCATTCAAGCAGTCGGCATGCAACAGCTGGAGGCCTCCTTGGCAACGCAAGTGAGTGTGGGTCCTGCAGCGACCTTTACTGGTTGTATATGCAAAGCACACTACAAGGCACAAGCAAAGTAAAAACAAGGAAGCATATGCAGCCAGCACACAGCAGTAGAGATCAGAGCAGAACACAGAGTGTAAGCTAATGGCGCAGCTTAAGGGGCGCATGGGCAGGGCTAAGAGTGATGAAAGGATGGAAGGAAGGAAAGCAAGCCTAATGGAGGTACTAGGTACAAAGGGCTGACTTTTACCAGAGCTGATCAGGGGAAAGCGCGAACGCAGTCCCCCACTACCACAAATTATGCAGTCGAGTTTCCCGCATTTGGGGAAATCGCAGGGGTCAACACACCCGGAGTGCAATGGATGAGCCTCGCCCTGGGAGAACCACCTTCATGATCATGGTATCTCCCCTGCCAAGTAAGTATGAGTTGGACTAGGGCTCAGGAGGGCCGCAGCTCGGGCACACCCCCTTTGGCTGAAGGAGATTTACCTGAGGCAGCACAAGCGACTCCCACCTGGGGACAAAATACCGCAGGGAGGCCACATCTATTAACATTGAGGTGGTAAAGTGCCTATTCCTGACGCATCCTTCCAAACTATACCCACAACTAGTGCAAATCATTCTCAGAGCACACGGATTTGCATATTGTGTTGTCATTCAAGCAGTCGGCATGCAACAGCTGGAGGCCTCCTTGGCAACGCAAGTGAGTGTGGGTCCTGCAGCGACCTCTACTGGTTGTATATGCAAAGCACACTGCAAGGCACAAGCAAAGTAAAAACAAGGAAGCATATGCAGCCAGCACACAGCAGTAGAGATCAGAGCAGAACACAGAGTGTAAGCTAATGGCGCAGCTTAAGGGGCGCGTGGGCAGGGCTAAGAGTGATGAAAGGATGGAAGGAAGGAAAGCAAGCCTAATGGAGGTACTAGGTACAAAGGGCTGACTTTTACCAGAGCTGATCAGGGGAAAGCGCGAACACAGTCCCCCACTACCACAAATTATGCAGTCGAGTTTCCCGCATTTGGGGAAATCGCAGGGGTCAACACACCCGGAGTGCAATGGATAAGCCTCGCCCTGGGAGAACCACCTTCGTGATCATGGTATCTCCCCTGCCAGGTAAGTATGAGTTGGACTAGGGCTCAGGAGGGCCGCAGCTCGGGCACACCCCCTTTGACTGAAGGAGATTTACCTGAGGCAGCACAAGCGACTCCCACCTGGGGACAAAATACCGCAGGGAGGCCACATCTATTAACATTGAGGTGGTAAAGTGGAAAAGTGCCTATTCCTGACGCATCCCCCCAAACTATACCCACAACTAGTGCAAATCATTCCCAGAGCACACGGATTTGCATATTGTGTTGTCATTCAAGCAGTCGGCATGCAACAGCTGGAGGCCTCCTTGGCAACGCAAGTGAGTGTGGGTCCTGCAGCGACCTCTACTGGTTGTATATGCAAAGCACACTACAAGGCACAAGCAAAGTAAAAACAAGGAAGCATATGCAGCCAGCACACAGCAGTAGAGATCAGAGCAGAACACAGAGTGTAAGCTAATGGCGCAGCTTAAGGGGCGCGTGGGCAGGGCTAAGAGTGATGAAAGGATGGAAGGAAGGCAAGCCTAATGGAGATACTAGGTACAAAGGGCTGACTTTTACCAGAGCTGATCAGGGGAAAGCGCGAACGCAGTCCCCCACTACCACAAATTATGCAGTCGAGTTTCCCGCATTTGGGGAAATCGCAGGGGTCAACACACCCGGAGTGCAATGGATGAGCCTCACCCTGGGAGAACCACCTTCGTGATCATGGTATCTCCCCTGCCAGGTAAGTATGTGTTGGACTAGGGCTCAGGAGGGCCGCAGCTCGGGCACACCCCCTTTGGCTGAAGGAGATTTACCTGAGGCAGCACAAGCGACTCCCACCTGGGGACAAAATACCGCAAGGAGGCCACATCTATTAACATTGAGGTGGTAAAGTGCCTATTCCTGACGCATCCCCCCAAACTATACCCACAACTAGTGCAAATCATTCCCAGAGCACACGGATTTGCATATTGTGTTGTCATTCAAGCAGTCGGCATGCAACAGCTGGAGGCCTCCTTGGCAACGCAAGTGAGTGTGGGTCCTGCAGCGACCTCTACTGGTTGTATATGCAAAGCACACTACAAGGCACAAGCAAAGTAAAAACAAGGAAGCATATGCAGCCAGCACACAGCAGTAGAGATCAGAGCAGAACACAGAGTGTAAGCTAATGGCGCAGCTTAAGGGGCGCGTGGGCAGGGCTAAGAGTGATGAAAGGATGGAAGGAAGGAAAGCAAGCCTAATGAAGGTACTAGGTACAAAGGGCTGACTTTTACCAGAGCTGATCAGGGGAAAGCGCGAACACAGTCCCCCACTACCACAAATTATGCAGTCGAGTTTCCCGCATTTGGGGAAATCGCAGGGGTCAACACACCCGGAGTGCAATGGATGAGCCTCGCCCTGGGAGCACCACCTTCGTGGTCATGGTATCTCCCCTGCCAGGTAAGTATGAGTTGGACTAGGGCTCAGGAGGGCCGCAGCTCGGGCACACCCCCTTTGGCTGAAGGAGATTTACCTGAGGCAGCACAAGCGACTCCCACCTGGGGACAAAATACCGCAAGGAGGCCACATCTATTAACATTGAGGTGGTAAAGTGCCTATTCCTGACGCATCCCCCCAAACTATACCCACAACTAGTGCAAATCATTCCCAGAGCACACGGATTTGCATATTGTGTTGTCATTCAAGCAGTCGGCATGCAACAGCTGGAGGCCTCCTTGGCAACGCAAGTGAGTGTGGGTCCTGCAGCGACCTCTACTGGTTGTATATGCAAAGCACACTACAAGGCACAAGCAAAGTAAAAACAAGGAAGCATATGCAGCCAGCACACAGCAGTAGAGATCAGAGCAGAACACAGAGTGTAAGCTAATGGCGCAGCTTAAGGGGCGCATGGGCAGGGCTAAGAGTGATGAAAGGATGGAAGGAAGGAAAGCAAGCCTAATGGAGGTACTAGGTACAAAGGGCTGACTTTTACCAGAGCTGATCAGGGGAAAGCGCGAACGCAGTCCCCCACTACCACAAATTATGCAGTTGAGTTTCCCGCATTTGGGGAAATCGCAGGGGTCAACACACCCGGAGTGCAATGGATGAGCCTCGCCCTGGGAGAACCACCTTCGTGATCATGGTATCTCCCCTGCCAGGTAAGTATGAGTTGGACTAGGGCTCAGGAGGGCCGCAGCTCGGGCACACCCCCTTTGACTGAAGGAGATTTACCTGAGGCAGCACAAGCGACTCCCACCTGGGGACAAAATACCGCAGGGAGGCCACATCTATTAACATTGAGGTGGTAAAGTGGAAAAGTGCCTATTCCTGACGCATCCCCCCAAACTATACCCACAACTAGTGCAAATCATTCCCAGAGCACACGGATTTGCATATTGTGTTGTCATTCAAGCAGTCGGCATGCAACAGCTGGAGGCCTCCTTGGCAACGCAAGTGAGTGTGGGTCCTGCAGCGACCTCTACTGGTTGTATATGCAAAGCACACTACAAGGCACAAGCAAAGTAAAAACAAGGAAGCATATGCAGCCAGCACACAGCAGTAGAGATCAGAGCAGAACACAGAGTGTAAGCTAATGGCGCAGCTTAAGGGGCGCGTGGGCAGGGCTAAGAGTGATGAAAGGATGGAAGGAAGGCAAGCCTAATGGAGATACTAGGTACAAAGGGCTGACTTTTACCAGAGCTGATCAGGGGAAAGCGCGAACGCAGTCCCCCACTACCACAAATTATGCAGTCGAGTTTCCCGCATTTGGGGAAATCGCAGGGGTCAACACACCCGGAGTGCAATGGATGAGCCTCGCCCTGGGAGAACCACCTTCGTGATCATGGTATCTCCCCTGCCAGGTAAGTATGTGTTGGACTAGGGCTCAGGAGGGCCGCAGCTCGGGCACACCCCCTTTGGCTGAAGGAGATTTACCTGAGGCAGCACAAGCGACTCCCACCTGGGGACAAAATACCGCAAGGAGGCCACATCTATTAACATTGAGGTGGTAAAGTGCCTATTCCTGACGCATCCCCCCAAACTATACCCACAACTAGTGCAAATCATTCCCAGAGCACACGGATTTGCATATTGTGTTGTCATTCAAGCAGTCGGCATGCAACAGCTGGAGGCCTCCTTGGCAACGCAAGTGAGTGTGGGTCCTGCAGCGACCTCTACTGGTTGTATATGCAAAGCACACTACAAGGCACAAGCAAAGTAAAAACAAGGAAGCATATGCAGCCAGCACACAGCAGTAGAGATCAGAGCAGAACACAGAGTGTAAGCTAATGGCGCAGCTTAAGGGGCGCGTGGGCAGGGCTAAGAGTGATGAAAGGATGGAAGGAAGGAAAGCAAGCCTAATGGAGGTACTAGGTACAAAGGGCTGACTTTTACCAGAGCTGATCAGGGGAAAGCGCGAACGCAGTCCCCCACTACCACAAATTATGCAGTCGAGTTTCCCGCATTTGGGGAAATCGCAGGGGTCAACACACCCAGAGTGCAATGGATGAGCCTCGCCCTGGGAGAACCACCTTCGTGATCATGGTATCTCCCCTGCCAGGTAAGTATGAGTTGGACTAGGGCTCAGGAGGGCCGCAGCTCGGGCACACCCCCTTTGGCTGAAGGAGATTTACCTGAGGCAGCACAAGCGACTCCCACCTGGGGACAAAATACCGCAGGGAGGCCACATCTATTAACATTGAGGTGGTAAAGTGGAAAAGTGCCTATTCCTGACGCATCCCCCCAAACTATACCCACAACTAGTGCAAATCATTCCCAGAGCACACGGATTTGCATATTGTGTTGTCATTCAAGCAGTCGGCATGCAACAGCTGGAGGCCTCCTTGGCAACGCAAGTGAGTGTGGGTCCTGCAGCGACCTCTACTGGTTGTATATGCAAAGCACACTACAAGGCACAAGCAAAGTAAAAACAAGGAAGCATATGCAGCCAGCACACAGCAGTAGAGATCAGAGCAGAACACAGAGTGTAAGCTAATGGCGCAGCTTAAGGGGCGCGTGGGCAGGGCTAAGAGTGATGAAAGGATGGAAGGAAGGAAAGCAAGCCTAATGGAGGTACTAGGTACAAAGGGCTGACTTTTACCAGAGCTGATCAGGGGAAAGCGCGAACGCAGTCCCCCACTACCACAAATTATGCAGTCGAGTTTCCCGCATTTGGGGAAATCGCAGGGGTCAACACACCCGGAGTGCAATGGATGAGCCTCGCCCTGGGAGAACCACCTTCGTGATCATGGTATCTCCCCTGCCAGGTAAGTATGAGTTGGACTAGGGCTCAGGAGGGCCGCAGCTCGGGCACACCCCCTTTGGCTGAAGGAGATTTACCTGAGGCAGCACAAGCGACTCCCACCTGGGGACAAAATACCGCAAGGAGGCCACATCTATTAACATTGAGGTGGTAAAGTGCCTATTCCTGACGCATCCCCCCAAACTATACCCACAACTAGTGCAAATCATTCCCAGAGCACACGGATTTGCATATTGTGTTGTCATTCAAGCAGTCGGCATGCAACAGCTGGAGGCCTCCTTGGCAACGCAAGTGAGTGTGGGTCCTGCAGCGACCTCTACTGGTTGTATATGCAAAGCACACTACAAGGCACAAGCAAAGTAAAAACAAGGAAGCATATGCAGCCAGCACACAGCAGTAGAGATCAGAGCAGAACACAGAGTGTAAGCTAATGGCGCAGCTTAAGGGGCGCGTGGGCAGGGCTAAGAGTGATGAAAGGATGGAAGGAAGGAAAGCAAGCCTAATGGAGGTACTAGGTACAAAGGGCTGACTTTTACCAGAGCTGATCAGGGGAAAGCGCGAACGCAGTCCCCCACTACCACAAATTATGCAGTCGAGTTTCCCGCATTTGGGGAAATCGCAGGGGTCAACACACCCAGAGTGCAATGGATGAGACTCGCCCTGGGAGAACCACCTTCGTGATCATGGTATCTCCCCTGCCAGGTAAGTATGAGTTGGACTAGGGCTCAGGAGGGCCGCAGCTCGGGCACACCCCCTTTGGCTGAAGGAGATTTACCTGAGGCAGCACAAGCGACTCCCACCTGGGGACAAAATACCGCAGGGAGGCCACATCTATTAACATTGAGGTGGTAAAGTGGAAAAGTGCCTATTCCTGACGCATCCCCCCAAACTATACCCACAACTAGTGCAAATCATTCCCAGAGCACACGGATTTGCATATTGTGTTGTCATTCAAGCAGTCGGCATGCAACAGCTGGAGGCCTCCTTGGCAACGCAAGTGAGTGTGGGTCCTGCAGCGACCTCTACTGGTTGTATATGCAAAGCACACTACAAGGCACAAGCAAAGTAAAAACAAGGAAGCATATGCAGCCAGCACACAGCAGTAGAGATCAGAGCAGAACACAGAGTGTAAGCTAATGGCGCAGCTTAAGGGGCGCGTGGGCAGGGCTAAGAGTGATGAAAGGATGGAAGGAAGGAAAGCAAGCCTAATGGAGGTACTAGGTACAAAGGGCTGACTTTTACCAGAGCTGATCAGGGGAAAGCGCGAACGCAGTCCCCCACTACCACAAATTATGCAGTCGAGTTTCCCGCATTTGGGGAAATCGCAGGGGTCAACACACCCGGAGTGCCATGGATGAGCCTCGCCCTGGGAGAACCACCTTCGTGATCATGGTATCTCCCCTGCCAGGTAAGTATGAGTTGGACTAGGGCTCAGGAGGGCCGCAGCTCGGGCACACCCCCTTTGGCTGAAGGAGATTTACCTGAGGCAGCACAAGCGACTCCCACCTGGGGACAAAATACCGCAGGGAGGCCACATATATTAACATTGAGGTGGTAAAGTGCCTATTCCTGACGCATCCTTCCAAACTATACCCACAACTAGTGCAAATCATTCTCAGAGCACACGGATTTGCATATTGTGTTGTCATTCAAGCAGTCGGCATGCAACAGCTAAAGGCCTCCTTGGCAACGCAAGTGAGTGTGGGTCCTGCAGCGACCTCTACTGGTTGTATATGCAAAGCACACTACAAGGCACAAGCAAAGTAAAAACAAGGAAGCATATGCAGCCAGCACACAGCAGTAGAGATCAGAGCAGAACACAGAGTGTAAGCTAATGGCGCAGCTTAAGGGGCGCATGGGCAGGGCTAAGAGTGATGAAAGGATGGAAAGCAAGCCTAATGGAGGTACTAGGTACAAAGGGCTGACCTTTACCAGAGCTGATCAGGGGAAAGCGCGAACGCAGTCCCCCACTACCACAAATTATGCAGTCGAGTTTCCCGCATTTGGGGAAATCGCAGGGGTCAACACACCCGGAGTGCAATGGATGAGCCTCGCCCTGGGAGAACCACCTTCATGATCATGGTATCTCCCCTGCCAGGTAAGTATGAGTTGGATTAGGGCTCAGGAGGGCCGCAGCTCGGGCACACCCCCTTTGGCTGAAGGAGATTTACCTGAGGCAGCACAAGCGACTCCCACCTGGGGACAAAATACCGCAGGGAGGCCACATCTATTAACATTGAGGTGGTAAAGTGCCTATTCCTGACGCATCCCCCCAAACTATACCCACAACTAGTGCAAATCATTCCCAGAGCACACGGATTTGCATATTGTGTTGTCATTCAAGCAGTCGGCATGCAACAGCTGGAGGCCTCCTTGGCAACGCAAGTGAGTGTGGGTCCTGCAGCGACCTCTACTGGTTGTATATGCAAAGCACACTACAAGGCACAAGCAAAGTAAAAACAAGGAAGCATATGCAGCCAGCACACAGCAGTAGAGATCAGAGCAGAACACAGAGTGTAAGCTAATGGCGCAGCTTAAGGGGCGCGTGGGCAGGGCTAAGAGTGATGAAAGGATGGAAGGAAGGAAAGCAAGCCTAATGGAGGTACTAGGTACAAAGGGCTGACTTTTACCAGAGCTGATCAGGGGAAAGCGCGAACGCAGTCCCCCACTACCACAAATTATGCAGTCGAGTTTCCCGCATTTGGGGAAATCGCAGGGGTCAACACACCCGGAGTGCAATGGATGAGCCTCGCCCTGGGAGAACCACCTTCGTGATCATGGTATCTCCCCTGCCAGGTAAGTATGAGTTGGACTAGGGCTCAGGAGGGCCGCAGCTCGGGCACACCCCCTTTGGCTGAAGGAGATTTACCTGAGGCAGCACAAGCGACTCCCAGCTGGGGACAAAATACCGCAGGGAGGCCACATCTATTAACATTGAGGTGGTAAAGTGGAAAAGTGCCTATTCCTGACGCATCCCCCCAAACTATACCCACAACTAGTGCAAATCATTCCCAGAGCACACGGATTTGCATATTGTGTTGTCATTCAAGCAGTCGGCATGCAACAGCTGGAGGCCTCCTTGGCAACGCAAGTGAGTGTGGGTCCTGCAGCGACCTCTACTGGTTGTATATGCAAAGCACACTACAAGGCACAAGCAAAGTAAAAACAAGGAAGCATATGCAGCCAGCACACAGCAGTAGAGATCAGAGCAGAACACAGAGTGTAAGCTAATGGCGCAGCTTAAGGGGCGCGTGGGCAGGGCTAAGAGTGATGAAAGGATGGAAGGAAGGAAAGCAAGCCTAATGGAGGTACTAGGTACAAAGGGCTGACTTTTACCAGAGCTGATCAGGGGAAAGCGCGAACGCAGTCCCCCACTACCACAAATTATGCAGTCGAGTTTCCCGCATTTGGGGAAATCGCAGGGGTCAACACACCCGGAGTGCAATGGATGAGCCTCGCCCTGGGAGAACCACCTTCGTGATCATGGTATCTCCCCTGCCAGGTAAGTATGAGTTGGACTAGGGCTCAGGAGGGCCGCAGCTCGGGCACACCCCCTTTGGCTGAAGGAGATTTACCTGAGGCAGCACAAGCGACTCCCAGCTGGGGACAAAATACCGCAGGGAGGCCACATCTATTAACATTGAGGTGGTAAAGTGGAAAAGTGCCTATTCCTGACGCATCCCCCCAAACTATACCCACAACTAGTGCAAATCATTCCCAGAGCACACGGATTTGCATATTGTGTTGTCATTCAAGCAGTCGGCATGCAACAGCTGGAGGCCTCCTTGGCAACGCAAGTGAGTGTGGGTCCTGCAGCGACCTCTACTGGTTGTATATGCAAAGCACACTACAAGGCACAAGCAAAGTAAAAACAAGGAAGCATATGCAGCCAGCACACAGCAGTAGAGATCAGAGCAGAACACAGAGTGTAAGCTAATGGCGCAGCTTAAGGGGCGCGTGGGCAGGGCTAAGAGTGATGAAAGGATGGAAAGCAAGCCTAATGGAGGTACTATGTACAAAGGGCTGACTTTTACCAGAGCTGATCAGCGGAAAGCGCGAACGCATTTGGGGAAATCGCAGGGGTCAACACACCCGGAGTGCAATGGATGAGCCTCACCCTGGGAGAACCACCTTCGTGATCATGGTATCTCCCCTGCCAGGTAAGTATGAGTTGGACTAGGGCTCAGGAGGGCCGCAGCTCGGGCACACCCCCTTTGGCTGAAGGAGATTTACCTGAGGCAGCACAAGCAACTCCCACCTGGGGACAAAATACCGCAGGGAGGCCACATCTATTAACATTGAGGTGGTAAAGTGGAAAAGTGCCTATTCCTGACGCATCCCCCCAAACTATACCCACAACTAGTGCAAATCATTCCCAGAGCACACGGATTTGCATATTGTGTTGTCATTCAAGCAGTCGGCATGCAACAGCTGGAGGCCTCCTTGGCAACGCAAGTGAGTGTGGGTCCTGCAGCGACCTCTACTAGTTGTATATGCAAAGCACACTACAAGGCACAAGCAAAGTAAAAACAAGGAAGCATATGCAGCCAGCACACAGCAGTAGAGATCAGAGCAGAACACAGAGTGTAAGCTAATGGCGCAGCTTAAGGGGCGCGTGGGCAGGGCTAAGAGTGATGAAAGGATGGAAGCAAGGAAAGCAAGCCTAATGGAGGTACTAGGTACAAAGGGCTGACTTTTACCAGAGCTGATCAGGGGAAAGCGCGAACGCAGTCCCCCACTACCACAAATTATGCAGTCGAGTTTCCCGCATTTGGGGAAATCGCAGGGGTCAACACACCCAGAGTGCAATGGATGAGCCTCGCCCTGGGAGAACCACCTTCGTGATCATGGTATCTCCCCTGCCAGGTAAGTATGAGTTGGACTAGGGCTCAGGAGGGCCGCAGCTCGGGCACACCCCCTTTGGCTGAAGGAGATTTACCTGAGGCAGCACAAGCGACTCCCACCTGGGGACAAAATACCGCAGGGAGGCCACATCTATTAACATTGAGGTGGTAAAGTGGAAAAGTGCCTATTCCTGACGCATCCCCCCAAACTATACCCACAACTAGTGCAAATCATTCCCAGAGCACACGGATTTGCATATTGTGTTGTCATTCAAGCAGTCGGCATGCAACAGCTGGAGGCCTCCTTGGCAACGCAAGTGAGTGTGGGTCCTGCAGCGACCTCTACTGGTTGTATATGCAAAGCACACTACAAGGCACAAGCAAAGTAAAAACAAGGAAGCATATGCAGCCAGCACACAGCAGTAGAGATCAGAGCAGAACACAGAGTGTAAGCTAATGGCGCAGCTTAAGGGGCGCGTGGGCAGGGCTAAGAGTGATGAAAGGATGGAAGGAAGGAAAGCAAGCCTAATGGAGGTACTAGGTACAAAGGGCTGACTTTTACCAGAGCTGATCAGGGGAAAGCGCGAACGCAGTCCCCCACTACCACAAATTATGCAGTCGAGTTTCCCGCATTTGGGGAAATCGCAGGGGTCAACACACCCGGAGTGCAATGGATGAGCCTCGCCCTGGGAGAACCACCTTCGTGATCATGGTATCTCCCCTGCCAGGTAAGTATGAGTTGGACTAGGGCTCAGGAGGGCCGCAGCTCGGGCACACCCCCTTTGGCTGAAGGAGATTTACCTGAGGCAGCACAAGCGACTCCCACCTGGGGACAAAATACCGCAGGGAGGCCACATCTATTAACATTGAGGTGGTAAAGTGGAAAAGTGCCTATTCCTGACGCATCCCCCCAAACTATACCCACAACTAGTGCAAATCATTCCCAGAGCACACGGATTTGCATATTGTGTTGTCATTCAAGCAGTCGGCATGCAACAGCTGGAGGCCTCCTTGGCAACGCAAGTGAGTGTGGGTCCTGCAGCGACCTCTACTGGTTGTATATGCAAAGCACACTACAAGGCACAAGCAAAGTAAAAACAAGGAAGCATATGCAGCCAGCACACAGCAGTAGAGATCAGAGCAGAACACAGAGTGTAAGCTAATGGCGCAGCTTAAGGGGCGCGTGGGCAGGGCTAAGAGTGATGAAAGGATGGAAGGAAGGAAAGCAAGCCTAATGGAGGTACTAGGTACAAAGGGCTGACTTTTACCAGAGCTGATCAGGGGAAAGCGCGAACGCAGTCCCCCACTACCACAAATTATGCAGTCGAGTTTCCCGCATTTGGGGAAATCGCAGGGGTCAACACACCCAGAGTGCAATGGATGAGACTCGCCCTGGGAGAACCACCTTCGTGATCATGGTATCTCCCCTGCCAGGTAAGTATGAGTTGGACTAGGGCTCAGGAGGGCCGCAGCTCGGGCACACCCCCTTTGGCTGAAGGAGATTTACCTGAGGCAGCACAAGCGACTCCCACCTGGGGACAAAATACCGCAGGGAGGCCACATCTATTAACATTGAGGTGGTAAAGTGGAAAAGTGCCTATTCCTGACGCATCCCCCCAAACTATACCCACAACTAGTGCAAATCATTCCCAGAGCACACGGATTTGCATATTGTGTTGTCATTCAAGCAGTCGGCATGCAACAGCTGGAGGCCTCCTTGGCAACGCAAGTGAGTGTGGGTCCTGCAGCGACCTCTACTGGTTGTATATGCAAAGCACACTACAAGGCACAAGCAAAGTAAAAACAAGGAAGCATATGCAGCCAGCACACAGCAGTAGAGATCAGAGCAGAACACAGAGTGTAAGCTAATGGCGCAGCTTAAGGGGCGCGTGGGCAGGGCTAAGAGTGATGAAAGGATGGAAGGAAGGAAAGCAAGCCTAATGGAGGTACTAGGTACAAAGGGCTGACTTTTACCAGAGCTGATCAGGGGAAAGCGCGAACGCAGTCCCCCACTACCACAAATTATGCAGTCGAGTTTCCCGCATTTGGGGAAATCGCAGGGGTCAACACACCCGGAGTGCAATGGATGAGCCTCGCCCTGGGAGAACCACCTTCGTGATCATGGTATCTCCCCTGCCAGGTAAGTATGAGTTGGACTAGGGCTCAGGAGGGCCGCAGCTCGGGCACACCCCCTTTGGCTGAAGGAGATTTACCTGAGGCAGCACAAGCGACTCCCACCTGGGGACAAAATACCGCAGGGAGGCCACATATATTAACATTGAGGTGGTAAAGTGCCTATTCCTGACGCATCCTTCCAAACTATACCCACAACTAGTGCAAATCATTCTCAGAGCACACGGATTTGCATATTGTGTTGTCATTCAAGCAGTCGGCATGCAACAGCTAAAGGCCTCCTTGGCAACGCAAGTGAGTGTGGGTCCTGCAGCGACCTCTACTGGTTGTATATGCAAAGCACACTACAAGGCACAAGCAAAGTAAAAACAAGGAAGCATATGCAGCCAGCACACAGCAGTAGAGATCAGAGCAGAACACAGAGTGTAAGCTAATGGCGCAGCTTAAGGGGCGCATGGGCAGGGCTAAGAGTGATGAAAGGATGGAAAGCAAGCCTAATGGAGGTACTAGGTACAAAGGGCTGACCTTTACCAGAGCTGATCAGGGGAAAGCGCGAACGCAGTCCCCCACTACCACAAATTATGCAGTCGAGTTTCCCGCATTTGGGGAAATCGCAGGGGTCAACACACCCGGAGTGCAATGGATGAGCCTCGCCCTGGGAGAACCACCTTCATGATCATGGTATCTCCCCTGCCAGGTAAGTATGAGTTGGACTAGGGCTCAGGAGGGCCGCAGCTCGGGCACACCCCCTTTGGCTGAAGGAGATTTACCTGAGGCAGCACAAGCGACTCCCACCTGGGGACAAAATACCGCAGGGAGGCCACATCTATTAACATTGAGGTGGTAAAGTGCCTATTCCTGACGCATCCCCCCAAACTATACCCACAACTAGTGCAAATCATTCCCAGAGCACACGGATTTGCATATTGTGTTGTCATTCAAGCAGTCGGCATGCAACAGCTGGAGGCCTCCTTGGCAACGCAAGTGAGTGTGGGTCCTGCAGCGACCTCTACTGGTTGTATATGCAAAGCACACTACAAGGCACAAGCAAAGTAAAAACAAGGAAGCATATGCAGCCAGCACACAGCAGTAGAGATCAGAGCAGAACACAGAGTGTAAGCTAATGGCGCAGCTTAAGGGGCGCGTGGGCAGGGCTAAGAGTGATGAAAGGATGGAAGGAAGGAAAGCAAGCCTAATGGAGGTACTAGGTACAAAGGGCTGACTTTTACCAGAGCTGATCAGGGGAAAGCGCGAACGCAGTCCCCCACTACCACAAATTATGCAGTCGAGTTTCCCGCATTTGGGGAAATCGCAGGGGTCAACACACCCGGAGTGCAATGGATGAGCCTCGCCCTGGGAGAACCACCTTCGTGATCATGGTATCTCCCCTGCCAGGTAAGTATGAGTTGGACTAGGGCTCAGGAGGGCCGCAGCTCGGGCACACCCCCTTTGGCTGAAGGAGATTTACCTGAGGCAGCACAAGCGACTCCCAGCTGGGGACAAAATACCGCAGGGAGGCCACATCTATTAACATTGAGGTGGTAAAGTGGAAAAGTGCCTATTCCTGACGCATCCCCCCAAACTATACCCACAACTAGTGCAAATCATTCCCAGAGCACACGGATTTGCATATTGTGTTGTCATTCAAGCAGTCGGCATGCAACAGCTGGAGGCCTCCTTGGCAACGCAAGTGAGTGTGGGTCCTGCAGCGACCTCTACTGGTTGTATATGCAAAGCACACTACAAGGCACAAGCAAAGTAAAAACAAGGAAGCATATGCAGCCAGCACACAGCAGTAGAGATCAGAGCAGAACACAGAGTGTAAGCTAATGGCGCAGCTTAAGGGGCGCGTGGGCAGGGCTAAGAGTGATGAAAGGATGGAAGGAAGGAAAGCAAGCCTAATGGAGGTACTAGGTACAAAGGGCTGACTTTTACCAGAGCTGATCAGGGGAAAGCGCGAACGCAGTCCCCCACTACCACAAATTATGCAGTCGAGTTTCCCGCATTTGGGGAAATCGCAGGGGTCAACACACCCGGAGTGCAATGGATGAGCCTCGCCCTGGGAGAACCACCTTCGTGATCATGGTATCTCCCCTGCCAGGTAAGTATGAGTTGGACTAGGGCTCAGGAGGGCCGCAGCTCGGGCACACCCCCTTTGGCTGAAGGAGATTTACCTGAGGCAGCACAAGCGACTCCCAGCTGGGGACAAAATACCGCAGGGAGGCCACATCTATTAACATTGAGGTGGTAAAGTGGAAAAGTGCCTATTCCTGACGCATCCCCCCAAACTATACCCACAACTAGTGCAAATCATTCCCAGAGCACACGGATTTGCATATTGTGTTGTCATTCAAGCAGTCGGCATGCAACAGCTGGAGGCCTCCTTGGCAACGCAAGTGAGTGTGGGTCCTGCAGCGACCTCTACTGGTTGTATATGCAAAGCACACTACAAGGCACAAGCAAAGTAAAAACAAGGAAGCATATGCAGCCAGCACACAGCAGTAGAGATCAGAGCAGAACACAGAGTGTAAGCTAATGGCGCAGCTTAAGGGGCGCGTGGGCAGGGCTAAGAGTGATGAAAGGATGGAAGGAAGGAAAGCAAGCCTAATGGAGGTACTAGGTACAAAGGGCTGACTTTTACCAGAGCTGATCAGCGGAAAGCGCGAACGCATTTGGGGAAATCGCAGGGGTCAACACACCCGGAGTGCAATGGATGAGCCTCACCCTGGGAGAACCACCTTCGTGATCATGGTATCTCCCCTGCCAGGTAAGTATGAGTTGGACTAGGGCTCAGGAGGGCCGCAGCTCGGGCACACCCCCTTTGGCTGAAGGAGATTTACCTGAGGCAGCACAAGCAACTCCCACCTGGGGACAAAATACCGCAGGGAGGCCACATCTATTAACATTGAGGTGGTAAAGTGGAAAAGTGCCTATTCCTGACGCATCCCCCCAAACTATACCCACAACTAGTGCAAATCATTCCCAGAGCACACGGATTTGCATATTGTGTTGTCATTCAAGCAGTCGGCATGCAACAGCTGGAGGCCTCCTTGGCAACGCAAGTGAGTGTGGGTCCTGCAGCGACCTCTACTAGTTGTATATGCAAAGCACACTACAAGGCACAAGCAAAGTAAAAACAAGGAAGCATATGCAGCCAGCACACAGCAGTAGAGATCAGAGCAGAACACAGAGTGTAAGCTAATGGCGCAGCTTAAGGGGCGCGTGGGCAGGGCTAAGAGTGATGAAAGGATGGAAGCAAGGAAAGCAAGCCTAATGGAGGTACTAGGTACAAAGGGCTGACTTTTACCAGAGCTGATCAGGGAAAAGCCCGAACGCAGTCCCCCACTACCACAAATTATGCAGTCGAGTTTCCCGCATTTGGGGAAATCGCAGGGATCAACACACCCGGAGTGCAATGGATGAGCCTCGCCCTGGGAGAACCACCTTCGTGATCATGGTATCTCCCCTGCCAGGTAAGTATGAGTTGGACTAGGGCTCAGGAGGGCCGCAGCTCGGGCACACCCCCTTTGGCTGAAAGAGATTTACCTGAGGCAGCACAAGCGACTCCCACCTGGGGACAAATTACCGCAGGGAGGCCACATCTATTAACATTGAGGTGGTAAAGTGGAAAAGTGCCTATTCCTGACGCATCCCCCCAAACTATACCCACAACTAGTGCAAATCATTCCCAGAGCACACGGATTTGCATATTGTGTTGTCATTCAAGCAGTCGGCATGCAACAGCTGGAGGCCTCCTTGGCAACGCAAGTGAGTTTGGGTCCTGCAGCGACCTCTACTGGTTGTATATGCAAAGCACACTACAAGGCACAAGCAAAGTAAAAACAAGGAAGCATATGCAGCCAGCACACAGCAGTAGAGATCAGAGCAGAACACAGAGTGTAAGCTAATGGCGCAGCTTAAGGGGCGAGTGGGCAGGGCTAACAGTGATGAAAGGATGGAAGGAAGGAAAGCAAGCCTAATGGAGGTACTAGGTACAAAGGGCTGACTTTTACCAGAGCTGATCAGGGAAAAGCCCGAACGCAGTCCCCCACTACCACAAATTATGCAGTCGAGTTTCCCGCATTTGGGGAAATCGCAGGGGTCAACACACCTGGAGTGCAATGGATGAGCCTCGCCCTGGGAGAACCACCTTCATGATCATGGTATCTCCCCTGCCAGGTAAGTATGAGTTGGACTAGGGCTCAGGAGGGCCGCAGCTCGGGCACACCCCCTTTGGCTGAAGGAGATTTACCTGAGGCAGCACAAGCAACTCCCACCTGGGGACAAAATACCGCAGGGAGGCCACATCTATTAACATTGAGGTGGTAAAGTGGAAAAGTGCCTATTCCTGACGCATCCCCCCAAACTATACCCACAACTAGTGCAAATCATTCCCAGAGCACACGGATTTGCATATTGTGTTGTCATTCAAGCAGTCGGCATGCAACAGCTGGAGGCCTCCTTGGCAACGCAAGTGAGTGTGGGTCCTGCAGCGACCTCTACTGGTTGTATATGCAAAGCACACTACAAGGCACAAGCAAAGTAAAAACAAGGAAGCATATGCAGCCAGCACACAGCAGTAGAGATCAGAGCAGAACACAGAGTGTAAGCTAATGGCGCAGCTTAAGGGGCGCGTGGGCAGGGCTAAGAGTGATGAAAGGATGGAAGGAAGGAAGGAAGGAAGGAAGGATGGAAGGAAGGAAGGAAGGAAGGAAGGAAGGAAGGAAGGAAGGAAGGAAGGAAGGAAGGAAGGAAGGAAGGAAGGAAGGCAAGCCTAATGGAGGTACTAGGTACAAAGTAGAGATGGGTCGTTCGTGAACGATCCAGTTCTTTTGAACGGCTCCCTTCAAAGAACGAGGGAGCCGCCGATCCCAAAATGGTGATCCGGATCAGTTACGTTTTGAATTGCATACAATACAATGCATTGCTTGAGCTCAGCACTGCCCCCTTTGGCAGCTGAGATATTTTCTTCTAATTGGAGACTGTGAGTGAATAGAAAAACAAGCCTGCTTGTGCTGCTGCTGCTGCTGCTGCTGCTGCTGCTGCTGCTGCTGCTGCTGCTGCTGCTGCTGTGTCATGTGCAGATCTAGATTCTTCTTGAAGCCCTGAAGGAGGTCCACAGCAGACTCAGCAGAGGCATTGCAAGATTGCTTCACCATCTTCTACTAGTACAGTATCACAGAAAGTTGTGTAGAAGTATGAACACACATTCTCACAGACACACAGACTTTAGTTAGGAAGTGCACATGTTTTTTTTTTTTTTTTTACTAGATCTGTGTTTGCTGGGCTGTGTAGTACTTTTAACTTTAATTTGGAGGGGAAGGGGGCCTTCTTTTAACTTTCATTTGGGGGGGGCTTGGCAATGAGCAAATTTAGTCCCGCTTGGCAATGAACACATTTAATCCCCCTTGGCAATAAGCAAATTTAGTCTCCCTTGGCATTGAGCAAAATTAATACCCCTTTTACACCGCCGCAAAACCCCGGGTCTTCAGCGGGTCAGACCCCGGTCAGCGGCAGTGTAAATGGGACACGTCGTGTCCCTTTACACTGGACTTCTACCCAGGTCCTGGGAACTGGATTGTTCGTCAGACAAGCGTTGGTCAGACAGTCACTAGGTCGACATGCAGAAAGGTTGACATGGGAAGAGGTCGACATGGAACAAGGTCGACGTGGTTTTAGGTCGACATGGACGTTAGGGTGACATGAGGAAGGTCGAAAGGTCATAAGGTCGACATGGGGTTTTCCCTGTTTTTTGACCCGAATGTCAACACAGTTGGAAGTGAAATCGGACCCTCGCATCGCTCGCAATGCTTCGGGCACAGTGGCTCACTTCGCTTGCCACACTATTATATTCTCCCACCACGCCCTAGTGGATGGTAGGGCATGAAATACCGCCTGTCAGCACATGTCGGCTCAACAAACAGTGAAAATCCCCATGTCGACCTTATGACCTGTCGACCTTCCTCATGTTGACCTATAACCATGTAGACCTTGTTCCATGTCGACGTAAAACCACGTCGACCTGTAACCACGTCGACTTTTTCAACAAACCCTGTATGTTACCTTGTCATTTGTTTTTTGTTTACTATGTACGGCGCTGCGGACACTTTTGCGGCGCCTTATAAATAAACGTACTATTACTACTAACCACGTCGACCTTGTTCCATGTCGACCTAAAACCACGTCGACCTAAAACCACGTCGACCTTTCAGCATGTCGACCTAGTGTTGTTGACCTAATGTCGACCTAGTTCAGTCGACCAAACAACCTTTTCCCCAGGTCCTGACCTGGGTAGAACATGACTATGACCTGGGTAGAGGGCAGTCGGTGTAAATGGGTACACTGGGTCATCCGACCCGGCTCCCATTTACATCAATGGGGGACCGCAGCATCCGCAGGTTGGACAGGGGGGCACAGACAGCCTGCGCTGCTGTCTGCTATATTCAGCAGACAGCAGCGGAGGAGGTGAATGGATGCCGGTGTGAGGCATCCATTCACCTCCAGGACGATGGCTGGAGGGGTGCACTGGGCTGGGGGCAGCCCAGCAGCTTACCTTGGTGCTGGGCTGTCCCCAACACGGCGATCAGTGGTCCCGGCGGGGATCACCGCGGGCCTGGCCCTTGGAGATGATGTCATTACATTTCTCTAAAATGTGCAATGTACAGAACACTTTAAGGAGCCGCATCCCGCTGTAAGCTCCTCTTCTCCTTCTGACACCCTCCGTGTACTCCCTGGCTAGCAGCTGTACATGTACCAGAGACATGGTATCTTCTACTCTAGTAAGCCAGTATCCCCTAAATGTATCATCGGGGAACCGCAGCAGGAATCTCCGATCCCTGCTGCGATCCCCCTTTCAGCGCAGCCGGCCGCATCCCCATAGGTTTCTATGGGGGATGCGAAGCTGCCCGATGTATCAACATCGGGCAGCCCGGCTTCGCACCCCTGGGCTACCGCCATTCTGAGATGGCGATAGCCCATTGTAGTCTATGCCTACACATCGCACTGCCCGGCTCGGATGAGAGGGGTCAGCGGGGGTCTGACCCCCCGGCTTCCAGGTTAGGGCTTCGCAGGGACGGGCTCATTTCGGAGCCCTGTCCCTGCGCCCTCAAAATTGATAAATTGCCCCAATATGATCAATACCCCAGAACACCACCTCACAAAGGATTATTCCCTGTATTTCTCATTGTACAAGTATATAGGTAGGCATGAGGGAAATGGTTGTATTTAATGGGTGAGTAGACACTTTTATTTTTATATCATAGGGACCCCCTCCTCCCTCCCGAAACTGGCAATGAAAAGGGGTCTTCAAGAGGGAGGCCTGATTTGTACAGTGAGCCACAGAATGTCAGACTCCACCTCCCCCTACTGCCGTATCCGGCAGCGTGTATGCCTGAAATGCTGAGGGCCTATTGGGGAGATATTCAAGGGGAGGGGCTACAGGCTAATTGTAGTAGTAGTACAGAGACCGGTAGCCCCACAGGAAGGGACCCTGAGATATATAAGGGGGCAAACCCAACGTATTCAATATTCAATTTTCTACTGTGTTTACCACGCAGGGCTATTCAATTATTAGTCAATTTTCCCTGTGTGTAAAATCATAGATTCTATGGGCTAATACTGTGGAGAACAATCTATGTTAAGTGCACCACCTAGGTCAGGGTTAGAGAACCTTTGGCCCCAGCTGTTGTTGGACTACACATCCCAGCATTCCCTGCAACAGTTTTATCATGGCCAAATAGCAAATTGTAGCAGGGCATGCTGGGATGTGTAGTCCAACAACAGCTGGATGGCCAAAGGTTCCCCATCTCTGACCTACGACTGCTCTGTTTCTGGACTTCCCTCTTAACGAATGATTGCTATTACCTGTTCTAAACAGGTAAATGGGTAAGAAAGGTGTTTCCACACAGGTAATAACAATCAAACATTAAGAGGGAAGTCCAGAAACAGAGCATTGTGTCCCTTCTGGAAAGGGTCATGTTGGGAGGTATGGTACACCAACTCAAACCATAAATAACTGTCTTTTTTACACAAACTGAGCCGCAGAGCCACCCAAAGGATCTAGATCTTTTCACTGACAGACCCGGGTCGACTCAGTGAGCCGTTTTGCCCATCTCTAGTACAAAGGGCTGACTTTTACCAGAGCTGATCAGGGAAAAGCGCAAACGCAGTCCCCCACTACCACAAATTATGCAGTTGAGTTTCCCGCATTTGGGGAAATCGCAGGGGTCAACACACCCGGAGTGCAATGGATGAGCCTCGCCCTGGGAAAACCACCTTCGTGATCATGGTATCTCCCCTGCCAGGTAAGTATGAGTTGGACTAGGGCTCAGGAGGGCCGCAGCTCGGGCACACCCCCTTTGGCTGAAGGAGATTTACCTGAGGCAGCACAAGCGACTCCCAGCTGGGGACAAAATACCGCAGGGAGGCCACATCTATTAACATTGAGGTGGTAAAGTGGAAAAGTGCCTATTCCTGACGCATCCCCCCAAACTATACCCACAACTAGTGAAAATCATTCCCAGAGCACACGGATTTGCATATTGTGTTGTCATTCAAGCAGTCGGCATGCAACAGCTGGAGGCCTCCTTGGCAACGCAAGTGAGTGTGGGTCCTGCAGCGACCTCTACTGGTTGTATATGCAAAGCACACTACAAGGCACAAGCAAAGTAAAAACAAGGAAGCATATGCAGCCAGCACACAGCAGTAGAGATCAGAACACAGAGTGTAAGCTAATGGCGCAGCTTAAGGGGCGCGTGGGCAAGGCTAAGAGTGATGAAAGGATGGAAGGATGGAAGGATGGATGGAAGGAAGGAAGGAAGGAAGGAAGGAAGGAAGGAAGGAAGGAAGGAAGGAAGGAAGGAAGGAAGGAAGGAAAGCAAGCCTAATGGAGGTACTAGGTACAAAGGGCTGACTTTTACCAGAGCTGATCAGGGGAAAGCGCAAACGCAGTCCCCCACTACCACAAATTATGCAGTTGAGTTTCCCGCATTTGGGGAAATCGCAGGGGTCAACACACCCGGAGTGCAATGGATGAGCCTCACCCTGGGAAAACCACCTTCGTGATCATGGTATCTCCCCTGCCAGGTAAGTATGAGTTGGACTAGGGCTCAGGAGGGCCGCAGCTCGGGCACACCCCCTTTGGCTGAAGGAGATTTACCTGAGGCAGCACAAGCGACTCCCAGCTGGGGACAAAATACCGCAGGGAGGCCACATCTATTAACATTGAGGTGGTAAAGTGGAAAAGTGCCTATTCCTGACGCATCCCCCCAAACTATACCCACAACTAGTGCAAATCATTCCCAGAGCACACGGATTTGCATATTGTGTTGTCATTCAAGCAGTCGGCATGCAACAGCTGGAGGCCTCCTTGGCAACGCAAGTGAGTGTGGGTCCTGCAGCGATCTCTACTGGTTGTATATGCAAAGCACACGCAAAGTAAAAACAAGGAAGCATATGCAGCCAGCACACAGCAGTAGAGATCAGAGCAGAACACAGAGTGTAAGCTAATGGCGCAGCTTAAGGGGCGCGTGGGCAGGGCTAAGAGTGATGAAAGGAAGGAAGGAAAGCAAGCCTAATGGAGGTACTAGGTACAAAGGGCTGACTTTTACCAGAGCTGATCAGGGGAAAGCGCATACACAGTCCCCCACTACCACAAATTATGCAGTCGAGTTTCCCCGCATTTGGGGAAATCACAGGGGTCAACACACCCGGAGTGCAATGGATGAGCCTCGCTCTGGGAGAACCACCTTCGTGATCATGGTATCTCCCCTGCCAGGTAAGTATGAGTTGGACTAGGGCTCAGGAGGGCCGCAGCTCAGGCACACCCCCTTTGGCTGAAGGAGATTTACCTGAGGCAGCACAAGCAACTCCCAGCTGGGGACAAAATACCGCAGGGAGGCCACATCTATTAACATTGAGGTGGTAAAGTGGAAAAGTGCCTATTCCTGACGCATCCCCCCAAACTATACCCACAACTAGTGCAAATCATTCCCAGAGCACACGGATTTGCATATTGTGTTGTCATTCAAGCAGTCGGCATGCAACAGCTGGAGGCCTCCTTGGCAACGCAAGTGAGTGTGGGTCCTGCAGCGACCTCTACTGGTTGTATATGCAAAGCACACTACAAGGCACAAGCAAAGTAAAAACAAGGAAGCATATGCAGCCAGCACACAGCAGTAGAGATCAGAGCAGAACACAGAGTGTAAGCTAATGGCGCAGCTTAAGGGGCGCGTGGGCAGGGCTAAGAGTGATGAAAGGATTGAAGGAAGGAAAGCAAGCCTAATGGAGGTACTAGGTACAAAGGGCTGACTTTTACCAGAGCTGATCAGGGGAAAGCGCGAACGCAGTCCCCCACTACCACAAATTATGCAGTCGAGTTTCCCGCATTTGGGGAAATCACAGGGGTCAACACACCCGGAGTGCAATGGATGAGCCTCGCCCTGGGAGAACCACCTTCGTGATCATCGTAGGAGCACTAAAATTATGACTGCTATGATGAGGGTTGGTGGTGCTGGGAAAGGGGAGCAGGGTCAGAGGTGGAACTAGTGGCGGTGCTAGGGGGCACCAGCCAAAATATTGCCTAGGGCATCATTTAGGCTAGGGCCGGCTCTGTTTGTAGCAATCTTTTAATCTGGGTGTTAAAGGACGCATTGTGTCTCCTGTTATATGCCAGCTGCGCTCTCCTGATTCTCATGCGTTGATAAATTGGCTGACATTGTAATCAGCAGCCATTTCTATGCTTGCTGAGCTTGAGGCCATGTTGGCAGTGGGGCAGTAGTGCCACTATCTGGATGATAGGTCGACAGTCAATAAGTCGTCACCATCGACGTTGAAAAAAATTAAGTAGGTCAACATTGACAATGGTCAACACATCAAAAAAGACAACATGAATTTTTTACGAGCAAAGCGAACCATGCAAGGGTACGCGCTACACAAATTAGGGGACCATGTCGATGGTGAAAACCTCATGCCGACCTAGACACTGTTGACCCTTTGATTCACACCCTTGTTAATGATATTATCATGCATATCGGGGTGTTTCTGGTTGACTCGCCAAGCAGAGAAAAAGTGCTGCTTAGTGAGCCATCTTACGCCACCAGCCGGGCGAGCCAATGCCCGCCCCACCGCAATCTGAGCATCCCCGCCGCTTTGCGAATGGATATTTGGCATAAACATTCATTCACAGGGTAGCCAACGGGGGTGAAATCATTCCAGGGTTGCCAACCATCGAATGATTTTTACCCCTTTTCGCAAATATAATTCAGTCTGACCTATATGTGCGCTGTTCGGTCCGAGAATGCATGGGGACACCCAGCGGTTTCCAGGTGCATCCAGCGTTTTCGCATGTACACCCAGGAAACGATGGGCGTCCAATGAAAACGGCTCCTGCCCGTCTCAATCTGCCCCCCCCCCTGTGCGAATGCCTCAGTGACTATGCAAGTCCTGCAACTCATCCGCACAGCAATCCATACGCAGAGCGCAAACATCGGTCCCCGGTGCGAATATGACTGGGACCGATCAGATTACAATGAGGGCCATTGTCTAGTGCAGTAGTTCCAAACAATTATTAGTCAGTCTTGACTCACCTATATTTGCACCTTCCAGTTCGAGAATGGGGCGAGCGGCTGTCTACCTGCGTTTGCATGAGGATGCCAAGCATTTTCCTGGGCGCACCCAGCATTTTCCTGGGTACTTCTAGGTCGAGGTCCCCATGCAAGTAACCCCTGCCCGCCTCGATCCAGCCCCCCCCCTGTGCGAATGCCTCGACCACTATGCAAGATGCCGAATGAGTCCACACAGCAGTCCAGCTGTGCGGTGCTCAGTAAGCTCTGCTATGTTCGCAGCTTATCGAGCCAACCTGAATCAAACTTGCCTGTCTGACCCTCTCCTTCAGGGAGAAAATGCTCTGTTCCTGGACTTCCCTGGTAATGTAGGATTGCCATCACCTGTGGTGAGCTAGTTAATTGATAAGAAAGGCGTTTCACCACAGGTGATGGCAATCATACATTACCTGAGAATCCCAGGAACAGAGCATTTTCTCCATGAAGGAGGGGGTCAGACAGGCAAGTATGACCTGAATCAGGCAGGGCCTGAATCAGGCAGGGCCGGATTTGTCTAGGGCGGCACCTAGTATGGGCGGCAGCTGGCAGGCATCTGCTGTCACTCTGTCAGTATGACACTCTTACTCTTTTACAGCGCGGCAGCTTGCCGCCGCTCCTCAGTGCAGGGAGGAGCTCTCTAGCCTCCCTGCATCCCCACAGCTATGCCAGTGTGTTCAGCTCAGCAGCGCTGCTGCTGTCCTTTGGCTGCCGCTGTACCAACCTGTTAGACTCTGGGTAGCAGCGCCGGCACTGCAGCCTGAAGATACAGAGACTCATCCCTCCCTCCTTCCGAGCAGTGCATACAGGCAGTATGCCTGCCCTCTGCCCTGCTCACACGCTGACAACCTGAAACTCCGGAGTCTGTCTCCCTGCACTCAGGACTCAGGTTAAGAGCAGTCCTATGGCCGGTTTAACACACTACGGCCCCTGCCGGACGGTGAAATCCCGCACGGCCAGGGAGCCGTGCCGCACACATTAGTTGTGAATGGACACTATTGTGTCCATTCACACGGGACGGCCACAGACCGGCCGCACGGCTGCAGCCGGATCCCACCACTGGAAGGGACGGCTGCCGGGCTGTGGCCATCCCCTCCATGATAAACTAGTGTGTGCGGCACGGCTCCCTGGCCGTGCGGGATTTCACCGTCCGGCAGGAGCCGGAGTGTGTGAAACCAGCCCTCCTCTCCTCTCTTCATGCTGTAGGAGCAGAATGTTTCTGGAGCACTTTTAACTGTTTGCATCCCGGCTATAACAGTAAGTGCTAATAAAGTGTCATGATAAAAGTGTGTACCTTCAAGTGTGTACACTGGGTGCTACATATGTTGTTAGTGAGTACTGGTGTTTTTTTTAATTATGCATATATATATATATATATATATATATATATATATATATAACAAAGAGAATGGAAGAGGGCGCTTCATGGTGCATTAAAAGTGATATTTTTTATTGGATCCACAAGGACAATGATCCACAGTAAAAGGCAATTGCTCGTACCAATTATAAAGACAGTGTGGGCTGGTTACCACATGGCATAGATATAAGCACAAATAGGCAGGGCTGCTCACACGTCCAATACCGGTAAGTTGAACTCCAGGAAACCGCGGCTTGACAGGCGCTGGGTTGCGCTGCTAAGGCGATGGAACTTGGAGACACCGGCGTCAGATGTAACAGACGGATGACGGGAGACAGCACACAGGTCGGGTAGAAGTCACAGGCCACGCCCTGGCGCGTTTCGTCACTGGGACTTCGTCAGAGGGCGTGGCTACTGTGACTGACAACCCGATATTTAACGTGATAGACAGCCAATGAACTGCTAACACTACAAATTAGAGCAAAGGCAGCAGCTGAGCTCCATAAAGGTACAAGCATACATAAAAACTTGGCTTTTAAAAATACTCCGCATATTCATACATCAGCGGTAGCAGCAAGACATATATATGTCAATCACATGTATACAATACATGGACCAACTAAAATACATTTTACATAAAAATCACGATACAATCAATGATAAAAATACAAAGTATAAAAAATACATGAAAAATGACAAAAAAGACAGCAGACAAAAAAAGCATATTTTTCTATTAGCAAGACATAGAATTCATCTAAAAATTGACAGAAAATGACAGGGATATGGCGCAAAATGCAAAAAAGTCGGCTCTGTTGAAGAAAAGAGAGACACATTAGAAAAATGAATAAAACTCAGTTTATGAAGGGGGTGATCTCGTACCCTTCATTTAACCCTACCGGGGTCAATGTATTGAGTTTTAAAATCCACTGCGTCTCTCTCCTAAGCAGACGCCGCTCAATATCACCTCCTCTTTTGCCCTGTTTAATCAAATCTATACCTTTGAAAATCAGGCCAGAGGGATCGCAATTGTGGTGTTCCTTAAAATGCCTAGTGTGGAAGTCTAGGTACACACACGCCATTTTGTGATAGTATGGCCGCCATTTTGGTTCGCAGAGTTGCGCAAATAAAGTTTCCATACCCGAGTATGTGTGACAATGTGGACCAGAAGAGTAGACATACTATCACACATAAATTCATAATAACACACTTACACGAAATGAAATATAGTTAAAAGGTTTAGAACGCCACACATAGCTTAGTTAGCCCTGCACACACCTGTCTATATCGTGTTTAGTACCGTTCCGATTAGTTCATTATGCGAAGTATTCCGGTCATTGCGAATATGTCGCAATGCACATTGCCCGATAGTTATGGACATAATCCATATTCCAGAGACAGTTTCTGTTGTAAGTAGTTAACAAAGGAAACTAGCTCAAACCGGTTCTTATCCTTGCTGACGCCGAAACCACCAAACAAAGGACTCTTAAAGTTCACTCCCCTGCACCTGGTCAGACCAGGTACAGCGTCTAACCTCCAATCACAGTGGACCGGACATATGATCTCTGACCAATGAGAATGGCCTTTGACCTCCCCTTTCTGACCCTATAAGATAGGCGACCCAGAGCAGCCAGGGTCTCTTCGGCACATCTACCTTCCCTTGACCTTCCTACCGGACTATAGTTCATTCCTGAACGATAGTGAGCTCTGACCGGACTGCGCTTCGCTTACTAGATGACCACGGTAAACGGTTGCATTTTCACGGTATTTATTCTTATAGTATTGCTTGGCTGATTGTGTCTTGTATCTGTATTCTTTCCCCTTAGCAGAGTCTGTTTAGTATTCATTGTTAGTATATTGTATTACTTGTTATACCTGTTTATTCTTATTTCTGTAACCCCCTTTTGTCCATTAGGGACTTAAATACAACCTTTTTCAGGAGTTCTTATCTCCTTATTTCTATACAGTGGTCGTGTCTGTTTATTCGCAAATAGCGACAAGGTATATTACGGACACTGTCCGATAAGGTATATTCGCAGATTAGAGACAAAGTACTGCGAAGGAATCTCTGATTAAGGTATTGGTTCTTGGTGTACATAATACAATAAAAGGTACGCTACGCTGCGCTACGTTTTGTTCGCACGTAGTTAGGTATAAAGGGTACGTTGGTTGCGGACTTATTACGTAACCAGCGCTTTTCACTTATTGTCTCTCTGGTCATATTTAATGCACTTTAACAATTGAGGGCTCGTCCGTCCGCTCCACAGTCCAGAACTCAGTACCAGGCGTGCGGCTCGACCTATACCAGCAAAAGGGTGGAAGTATTTATTTGTTTCCATTGCTGGATAGGCCGAGTCCACGGCGGTGCGGGGTTCGGGAAGTGCTAGCGCTGAACCCGGAGTACAATGAGTGAAAGCCACGTGTTTTAAAGCATATATTAAGTGTTTAATAAACTGTACTTCTGCCTGCCACAAGTAGTTTAACGGGGTATAGTGTCTTGAGTTGCTTGTTCATTACAGTATATGTACCACGTGCGATAAGGTTCGCACACGTGGAATCTGTGTTTATTATAGTACATAGAGGATCCCCTCTGTGCAAAACTATAATTGTTTATTGTTAGTTACCACAAAAACAGGGACTCCGCCACGTGGCGACAAGTCCTGGGCCTTTTGCAGTAACGTAAAGCGTCTATTGTGTATTACGCAAGGTGCGCGCGCACGTGCCCACATCGGGAAAGTTTCGCATCTTTGTACGTGGTTTACGGATTAAGTACGGGATTTATTTCGCATCTTGATACGTAACTCTCGGACAGAGTTAAGGGATTTATTCCACATTTAGGCGCAATTACTGCGTATAGCGAAACCCGAGCGCAACCTTGCAAATACACTATAGAACACGTGGGTGGCCGATTCATCGGCGGCCTGTGAACAACGCATGTACACACGTGGCTGTTCATTGGTACTGCACATGCAGCACACATAGGAACTCAAAGGTGAACAGTATTGAACCACTAGCTTTATTTAAACAGTATAGCAATATACTGTGGATAAGGTGGTGATCAAATAAAGAGAAAATAAGTTTGTTTTTCTTTTTGTTCATTTTTTCATAAGCAAGCAACTCAAGCATTATTTTAATAGATTCCTATAGTTTATTATAAGGGATTTATACCTGCATAAGAATCTAGTGAAAAGCTACCGGCCTGGGAAAATTTTCTGTACAGAAATATTTCAAAAATAAGCATAAGACCAAGGTGTAACTAGCGCCCAGTGTGCAAAATAACTGAGGCGAACGGGTGTGTGACGGCACGACTCAGCGCAGTGTAGTCCAGTGTAGGACAGTCCAGTTAGGACCGGGTTCACGTGACGACGTGCCCATAGGAACTGCCCCTTCAGTGGAATTGATTCCGCTAGGAGGGTACAAGAAGATATATCGGAACGCACTTGTTTCCGATTAGCTACTTTAGAAATCCGATTTTTGGGGGTATAGGAAAGCAAGTTTGTTATACCCTGGAAAAATTGTGCCGCACCAAGCAAGTTGGCTAGAAGTTCGCTGCTAGTTGAAAGACTTGGTGATTGAGTACGTTACCTCGCATTGTGGGCTCTTCGCTTGATTGCGTTGAAGTGTCGCTGTGTGGAGAAGTGAGTGGTTGGGGAGCTCTCAACTTAAATAACCCACCGATATCTATTAGGCGTGAACGTTTATTCCTGTAATTATGGGTAATAACGGGTCACGCTGTGATAACGTGCATGTTAGGGAGGAAGCAAGCCGGCCAAAAGGATCGGCTGCTTTTATTATGTGCAGGAAGCACGGTGAACTCGCAGTTGTTTACCAAAATAAATGGAGAAAAATGACACAAGGCAGCAAGTTAGAATTTCCCAGTGTTGGTAGCTTCGATCCAGAAATCTTATCAGCAGTAAAAGATGAAATATGCCTACTCTCCAGTCGTAAAGAGAGAGTGAAGCATATAGATATTCTTAAATTGTGGCAGAAGGAAGGACAGGAACAATGGGGAACCAGAGGTCTGGCAATACTTGACGCAATCAGCCACAATAAAAATGCAACCATTACAGTCGCAGCCACAATAGAATCAGCTCCCCCACCCCCATATGTGCCGAAGGGGTTAATGACTTATAAGAAAGACATAAGTAATAATGTATCCATTGCTAACTTGTACCCTGTTTTTACCCCCTATAAGCAAGATACAGATCCACAAGGGAGATTCCTGACATCAGCCATCCCTTGCGAAGCTAGCGGAAAGGAGAGAGAGGCTGAGACAGCCCAAGCTGCTGCTGCCATTCTGGTCGAGGAGATGGCTGATGCCAGGAACACGATTGGAGACACAGGTAAGTACACACAACACAGCACAGACACGGACGACTCCCAAGCAGGTCCCAGTAATGCGGATGTGGTACAAACATACCCTGTTCGCACACTGGAGGTTCCCTATGGTAAGGCAGACAGAGATGGTGTGATACCTACCAGAAAGATGACCATGCTAAACCCATGGACACGGCTAGAGCTGCGGTCCATCATTTCAGATTTCCCTGATCCTAGGAAAGATCTGGCTCTGTGCCGGAAATTTGTAAGGGATCTGGGAAACTCTGATGAGCCCACCAACAAGGATTGGAGAATCATGTTGAGGGCTTGTCTCCCCACTCACATAGACATCCCGAAATTCATTCAGGATAGTGGATTGAAAGTGGACAGGGATATAAATGATGAGATCAATCAGGAAAATATACGCCTAATCAACTTACAGTTGGGAGTGTATTTTCCTGCAGCAGTGGAATATAGCAAGATATTCACTATCAAACAAAAAGATGGTGAAGTAGCTAGCGAATATTTCAACTGGGGTTTGATGGCAGTATCAAAATACACTGGTGTCTCTAAACCTAAGGACGACCCCCACTTGAGGGAGCTGATTGTGTCTGTGCTGGTGGAAGGGCTTAACGAAAACCTGAGAGCCAGAGTCCAAACTTCCTTTCCAAATTGGCGTGGAATGACAGTAGACGCCCTACGGGAATCTGCTGTGGACCACGACCGCAACATTAAGAAGCACAGGGAACTGCAAACTGACAAACTGATGATGGTTAGCATCCAAGCCCTTACTAATGCCCCAAACAAAGCTGCCTACCAACGAAACACCAGGGACACAGGTAGAAAGCCAATTATCTGTTACAACTGCAATAGGGAAGGTCACTACTCAGCTCATTGTAGGTCAGGAAACCCCAGAAGTTATCAAGACACATAAGCGAGAATGGGAATCTCACAAAGGTGAGACACGGAGATACCCAGCCCCTAGACAATGGGAGGAGACAGACAGGTCACGCAACATGCCTCCTCCCCATCTGATGGCTGACACTGTGCTAAGGGCAACCCAGGTCAGACAATAGGAAGCAGGTCATACCTGCATCCTACAACCAGTTAGACAAACTCAATACCTTAGAGAGGAACCTCAGGTGAAAGTTGATATAACTGGAGTAAGACAAACCTTTTTGGTTGATACAGGGGTGGCCAGATCTGTTCTCAACACTCCTCTTCACTTGGGTTTCACTAACCAATCAGTAGCAGCAATTGGGGTAACAGGAAAAATACAGCATTACCCACTGACAAAACCAGCAGATGTTACAAGCGGGCCTCTGCATACCAAACACTCACTTCTGTTGGCTGCAGCGGCCCGACTAACCTCCTGGGTAGAGATTTACTATGTAAAATGGGATGTGTCATCTATTGCACCCCTGATGGGGTATTTCTGGACACTCCTAGAAATCTTACACAAGAAGTGCAAGATATGCTGGACAGTCCTCAGAGGCTAATGTTGTATTCCACTGTTATAGAGTCAAATCCATCTAAGGTAGCTAAAAACTACAGCACAAATACCGAGTTCCCTTTGAACTAAAGATGGGAAGGACACAGGATCAATGGCAACCATAGCTTCAATAGAAACCCTGTTAAAAACAGAAAGTATAGCGCCCCAAAGTACAGCCTCACCATTCGAAATCTGAGGTTGAGCTGGAAAAATACCCAGTGAAATAACAAGGTTCCCAAAAGAGAACTTTTAGCTAAATACCCCTAGACACAGCCCGTAGTCACAACCACACTGGGAAACAGAAAGAAAGGGAGGGCTTATGAATCAGAACAGGAGTTGAAAAGGGTAAGAACCAAATAGTTGAGAGCCAATTCCCCCATAGTGCTAAATCCTGGCGTCATCAAAATAAAAGAAAAAAAATGTTTCTGTTGAAAATAAATGTACACATTACTGTCATTAATATTTTCTACCCTTTTTGAGTTTTTCTCTCTTTTCTTTTTTTTCCAATTTTTTTCTCCTTCCCCTACTCTTTTGTTCCAGAAACCCACAAATCATAGATAAATAGTTCGAAGAATCTGTCGCACTCCCAGCAGAGAAATACCATTGTGAATATGCGGTACCCTGAAAAGCGAGTAGTCACAATATAGATATTTTTCAGTAAATCTTGAACAAAGTCCCAATAACTTTAAGCATTACTCCTAATGTTACCCAGGGCAACCACAGCCACCATCTTGTGAAAAGCAGTCCAAGTAATGCACAAAGCATTCCCCTTCTACAAAGAATGAAAAGGGTTGTAAAACGCATTTACATATAAATAGATGCAATCACAATACCCATGTCTTCACAGACAGATGTGGATAATAAAGAAGGAGAAACAGGCCTGATTACAGCCTTTGACATGGGTATGACTGACACAAGAGACCATGTGATTTAGAATATTAGACCTGCTGAGGGGGCGACAGATATAGTGACGTAAGAAACCTGGTGATGCCAGCCTGACCAATGTCGTACTGCAGTGTGCAATTAAACTCTATTACTTAAGCACTTCATACTTGTCTACACAGTGTAGTTGCCATAGCACTACTGGTAAACAAAACTGAGAATGTGGTGTTGGGGTGTGTTTTAACTGTTTATGCTCCTCATATAGTCTGGACACTCCTAAAATTCTGCCTAAACATGTGAAAAATTTTCATCAGCCAAGTTCACTAAATGGGAACTTGCATTGATGTTACCATGTAAAATGGGTAATATTGTAAACCCAGCAACACTCTTACCAGGTGTGCCCGCCAAAGGCACAAAGGGTGGATTGGTGCTGAGGTTGCTGGAATGGTGGAATTTAGTGGGAGCCGAGACGAATATGATTGCATGACATGTTTGAGTCAGACCTTTTGCAGCATGCCCCCAAAGGGTGGTAACAACCCATTGGAAGAGGTAATTCATTTTTTTTTTCGTTCTTTCCACAACACCGAGAGGGAAAATTGTACACTGGCTATACCGTAATAGATGGAAAAGGCATAGTAGAGGCTGATCCCATTGGACGTCTCACTCAGCAACAGCAGTCTCATTAATAGTACTGCGAACTGAGAGAAAAACAGCCAATATTCATGCCGACTCCAAGTATGTTTGTTGGGGTAATACAGAAGATCTTAGGCCCTATGGCGCCTCAGATGTTTTGTTTCAGTAGCTGGCACTCCAGTGGCGCAAGCGTTGTAAGTTTAAAAGATTTCTGACAGTCACACAGCTGCCGGACAGAGTGGCTGTTATCAAGTGTAAAGGCCACATCTTCGATGAGGATTCAGTGTCACTTGATAATGAACATGCTGGCAAGGCAGCTGGGTGAGCCATGCGCTCTGCGGATAATGTTTGTGTCCCCCCTGTAAATGCCAGTATATTCACATAGTAATACAAGATTTGTGTCCCCTGCAGGAGAAGCAGTCTGGAAGCCGAAGGGATGTGGACAGGAATAGAAAGATGGACAAGGTAAACCAGTGACTCTAAGAACATGCCAAACTGTCAGGACAGAGATAGCCCATGGCCTGACTTGTCTTGACAGGGAAGGTATGTGGAAAAAAAATTAGTCCAAAATTACTGGTGTGCCCACAGACAGGTAAGACGACAGAATCATGCCTTACTTGTCTGGGGGAAACAAACTGCAACGGCTGTTCCCACAGAGCCATCTCCACATCCCTCCTCCAGCAGGATCCTCTGCAGGTAATACAAAATTGGCTTTGTACAGTCCACTCTAGAAGCATTTAAGTTATTTATTTATCTATTTTTTTATGTATATATATATGTTGACGTTTGTGTGTATAGATATGGCAGCCCAGAAACACCCTTGAGTATGCAAATATATATAAAAGGTTTAAGTCATGTGTTAACCTTCAGGGACTGATGGTACACCCCATAATCTCTTTTTGTAGTAGTAAAATCACTCTCAGAACTCCACCTCATTGGTCCACATCGAAACATTGCTTGGCGGGCAGCCCCAGGTTATGGTAATCCCACAAGGAGATCCTAGACCACAAATGCAAGTGATGTATCCACACCTGGAAAACTGCAGCAAAAGGACTTTGTTGACACCTGTTGTGAACTGTCATAACCATGAACCAGGAGATGTTGTTGTGGTTTCCCCTGCTTTGCCATATACAGGTTGCTTGATAGACCTTTGGAAAGGACCACCCCAGATCTTGTTGACCAGCACTACCTCAATAACAAAGTCGCAGAGAGAGATTCGGGTACGTTCGTCCTACTGCCAAAAGAACTGAAAACCGGAAGGTCCCTACACTCGAGGGCGAAAGAAAGAAATCGCTAAGAGACACCATTTCGGGAGGACTGGAGAGCAGCTAAGGTCAAGCAACCTGTACAAGCTACAAAAAGGGACTGTGACACACCCCACTGGTAACAGGTTGAAAGGATCACTAACAAAATTTTTCCTTTCTCAGTTTTCTCTATTGTTGTGGGTCCTATTCTTGTCTCCCCTCCCACTATCCGTTATCTTCAAAATCAAGGATACCGCCGCCGCACTGCTGCCAGGCATTGGACGGACAATACAGAGTTCTGAGAGTGTGTTACCCATCCCAGTTTAGGTCAAGGTAGAATCTATAAACTTGATACATTACCCAGGACCGGATGTTTGATAGTGATAACACCATCATACTTAAAAGCATACCAAAAAAAGAGAGACAACAAAGAGTTCAAGGGTCTGTTGTCACAAACAATACCTACCAAAGGATGCCATATCTGAAAAACGTGTATATGTTGTAACCACCCCTGTTTTTATTTTTATCCCAAAACTGTACATTATCCTTCGTGACCCTGAGTAGATTGTTCGATAAATGCGGCCCATCGTTTATCCATGATCCTGGATCGGCCGAGAGCAGATGGTTTACTCCCCTTATGTGTTTATTTCATGTATCCCAATTTCTCTGTTTGGATTATGAATTTCTGTATTGTCGTGTGAAATGTTTTGTAATGTAACAGTTTTATATTTACTGTTAAAGGGTGGACTGTGGAAGTCTAGGTACACACACGCCATTTTGTGATAGTATGGCCGCCATTTTGGTTCGCAGAGTTGCGCAAATAAAGTTTCCATACCCGAGTATGTGTGACAATGTGGACCAGAAGAGTAGACATACTATCACACATAAATTCATAATAACACACTTACACGAAATGAAATATAGTTAAAAGGTTTAGAACGCCACACATAGCTTAGTTAGCCCTGCACACACCTGTCTATATCGTGTTTAGTACCGTTCCGCTCAGTTCATTATGCGAAGTATTCCGGTCATTGCGAATATGTCGCAATGCACATTGCCCGATAGTTATGGACATAATCCATATTCCAGAGACAGTTTCTGTTGTAAGTAGTTAACAAAGGAAACTAGCTCAAACCGGTTCTTATCCTTGCTGACGCCGAAACCACCAAACAAAGGACTCTTAAAGTTCACTCCCCTGCACCTGGTCAGACCAGGTACAGCGTCTAACCTCCAATCACAGTGGACCGGACATATGATCTCTGACCAATGAGAATGGCCTTTGACCTCCCCTTTCTGACCCTATAAGATAGGCGACCCAGAGCAGCCAGGGTCTCTTCGGCACATCTACCGTCCCTTGACCTTCCTACCGGACTATAGTTCATTCCTGAACGATAGTGAGCTCTGACCGGACTGCGCCTCGCTTACTAGATGACCACGGTAAACGGTTGCATTTTCACGGTATTTATTCTTATAGTATTGCTTGGCTGATTGTGTCTTGTATCTGTATTCTTTCCCCTTAGCAGAGTCTGTTTAGTATTCATTGTTAGTATATTGTATTACTTGTTATACCTGTTTATTCTTATTTCTGTAACCCCCTTTTGTCCATTAGGGACTTAAATACAACCTTTTTCAGGAGTTCTTATCTCCTTATTTCTATACAGTGGTCGTGTCTGTTTATTCGCAAATAGCGACAAGGTATATTACAGACACTGTCCGATAAGGTATATTCGCAGATTAGAGACAAAGTACTGCGAAGGAATCTCTGATTAAGGTATTGGTTCTTGGTGTACATAATACAATAAAAGGTACGCTACGCTGCGCTGCGTTTTGTTCGCACGTAGTTAGGTATAAAGGGTACGTTGGTTGCGGACTTATTACGTAACCAGCGCTTTTCACTTATTGTCTCTCTGGTCATAGTTAATGCACTTTAACACTAGATAAGCTGTGATTGAGTATGCCATGCTTAATATTGCGAAGATGTTCTAATATACGGATTTTAAGGCATCTTTTAGTTTTTCCAATATACCTCAATCCACAGCTGCATTTTATAAGGTACACCACATGTGATGAATTGCAATTAATAAAATCATTAATTCTGAATGTCCCCAAAGCTGCATCAATAACAGATCCTTTTTCCATATATTTACAAGTTTTGCAACTGTTACAAGGATAACTGCCTTTGATGGACAGAAAAGTACTCTGACTCGAGGTGGGTTGAATATTTTCAAGCTGACTTCTAGACACAATGGATTTGATGGTATTAGCCTTTCTAAACACCATTTTCGGTCTAATGGGAATATGTACATTAAGTACCGGGTCCATCTTTAGCACATTCCAATGTTTATTAAAGATTTTCCTTAATTCGCGATCTCTGGTGTTAAACTGCGTAATAAACATTGCATTATTGTTAGCTGGATTGTGGGCTTCAGACTGAGAATCATTGTTGTATTCTAATAGTTTAAGTCTGTCGGTATTTCTAGCCCGCTGTAGAGCTCCATTAATGATCCTGGAAGGGTAACCTTTCTCTTTAAATCGATTAATGTAGATGTTAGCCTGCTCGTCAAACAGGGACACATCAGAACAGTTCCTCCTCAAACGTAAGAACTGTGAAAAAGGAATGTTATCCTTCCACGGGCCATAATGGCTACTACTATAATCAAGATAGCTATTAGCATCCACCTTTTTAAAAAAGGTGGATGTCTCGATGGAGGGTACTTTAGGGAAATTTTTAACCGTGAGTAAGATGTCCAAGAATTCAATAGTGTCAACCTGCCAATTACAGGTAAACTTAAGATTGAAACGATTATTATTAATCCTTGACATAAAATGATTGAAGGAATTCTCATCATCATTCCAAATCACTATGATATCATCAATATATCTTTTTATTAATATCACATGATCTAGGAGGTCAGAGGAAAATGTCTCAATCTCCCATTCTCCCATGAAAATATTTGCCAGGCTGGGGGCGCATATCGTCCCCATCGCGGTCCCACAGACCTGCAAGAACCACTCCCCCAAGAATTCAAAATAGTTGTGTTTAAGCACAAATTTGAGACAGTCACAGATAAATCTTGTCATTTCATGAGACAGTGAAACATCCCTTAGCAACCTCTGTTCAATTGCCCATATGCCCAACTCATGTGGGATGCTCGTATAGAGTGCTTGAACATCGATGGTGGCGAAGCGATAATTTGCCTTCCATTCGACACCCTGAATAAGTTTAAGCAAATGAGTTGAATCCTTTACATAGGTGTCAATCAACGGTACATATTTCTTGATAAATGTGTTGACATATTCAGAGAGGTGTGAGGTAAGTGACCCCACACCAGCAACAATAGGCCTGCCTGGAGGAGCACATCGATTTTTGTGCACCTTTGGCAGGTGATAGAACGTGGCTATATTAGGAGTGGTGTTATATAGATATCTATATTCATCTAAATTTATATGTTTAGCATCTAAACCTATTTTGAGTAAAGCCTCAAGTTCAATCAAATACATACTGGTGGGGTCTCTTTCAAGTTTAGTATAGGATTTGGTATCGTGAAGGAGATTATAGGCTTCAGCCACATAATATTCACGGTCCAAAATTACTATACTCCCACCTTTGTCTGCATTTTTAATGACGACAGATGTGTCAAGAGCAAGATTTTTAAGAACGTCAGATTCCTTTTTACTGAGGTTAAATTGTCTGCTATTTTTAATGTTCATTTTATCAATGTCTTTTTTAACAAGTTCGGAGAAAAGATCTAGGTATGGTCCCCGTGATTCCACTGGGTAATACGTCGACCTTTTCTTCAACCCTGATTGGGAGGATGGGGGACATATAGTGGGATTAGCATTATCATTTTTACGAAGAAAATGTCGCTGAAGAGTTAGTTTCCTAACAAATAGATTAAGGTCAATAGTAAGATCTACTTTGTTAGGTTCTTTCGAAGGAGCAAACGAAAGACCTTTAGTCAGGACTGCCTTCTCAGTTACTGTAAGAACTTTCTTAGATAAATTGATTATAATATTATCTTTACTCTCAGTATTACTGAGTACATCACTGGACACTATGTCTACACAATTCTCATTTTGGGTTCTCTTCTTGGAAGACCCTGTTCCCCGTTTTCCCCTAGCCTTCTTTTTAAGCTTTGGGGGGTCTTTTGCAGAAAACCCTGTAAGCGAGATTCGCGAACAGGGGTTCTCATTCCTAAAAAAGTATTCTGGTTATCATCTTCTCTATTTAGTGTCCTGAGCCGTTCGAATCTGTTGTTGTGAACAAATCCCTTTTGTTCACTAGGCTCATAGACCGTTTGATGCCAGAATTTTTTAGGGTCTCTCATGCCTGGAGAGTTTCTATTTGAAAATTTATTACGATTTCTAAACGGAACTTTCTGCCAGTTCCCTGATTGCTCATTAGCATATACCGGCCTGTTACCATGGTTATGGGCTCTAAAGGGCCTATGATTGGGAGCTGCAGTGTTATTAGGCATCGCAGGAGCAAACAAATGTATTTTCTTATTTCTAGTTTTATTATCATTTTTGGTGGTTTTGGACTGCTGCCAAGTCCTCACTCTATCAGTTTCATAATCGATTTTATCGCGTAGAAACTTCTTTTGTTTGCTTTCTACAATTTTGCTCTCAATGAGAGAAACCTTTTTATCCAAATCACTTTTAATGGAATTAAGTTTCTCGCTCTCGAACAATTGTTCAAGTGCTGGGCTCAGAATGCAAATTTCTTTTTCAACCTCTTTAAGAACTTTCTTTTTTTCAAACATAAGCAATTTCATAAGACCCATGGAGCATTCATCCAATATATGATGCCACTCCTTCATAAACACAGCATTATCAAGACCCGTGGTAGGATTCTTATTGATGCGGAGACCTCGGGGGATACGGTTGTGTGTGACATAGTTGTCCAACCCTTTAATGTCCCACCAGGTCTTAGCCTCTCTAATAAGAAGTCTCTCAAGGGAAACCACAACATCATTAACATCAGAGAGGTTATCAGTCCCAATTTTAGTGGGATTATTCTCATTAAAAATTCTAGAACATTCCTGTGACCGCTTATTGCTTAAATCTGTATGTCTAAACATATCGATAAGAAAGATTTATAACAGGTACACACAAAAATCTGCAGCTACCAAAACAACTGAACCCTGTATACACACAGAAAGATATAGCCAGAAGCGTTGTTTTAGAGCGCTGATTACAGACTCAGACCAGCTGGGTTTAGACCAAAGTCCAAAGGTCTTAATTTGGCACCAAAGTTCAAAATGCTGAACTGCAGCTCCTCCTCTCGTGAAACCACGAATGCCCAGGGTTCCAAAGGCACAGAAAGATCTAAAACAAAGAGAATGGAAGAGGGCGCTTCATGGTGCATTAAAAGTGATATTTTTTATTGGATCCACAAGGACAATGATCCACAGTAAAAGGCAATTGCTCGTACCAATTATAAAGACAGTGTGGGCTGGTTACCACATGGCATAGATATAAGCACAAATAGGCAGGGCTGCTCACACGTCCAATACCTGTAAGTTGAACTCCAGGAAACCGCGGCTTGACAGGCGCTGGGTTGCGCTGCTAAGGCGATGGAACTTGGAGACACCGGCGTCAGATGTAACAGACGGATGACGGGAGACAGCACACAGGTCGGGTAGAAGTCACAGGCCACGTCCTGACGCGTTTCGTCACTGGGACTTCGTCAGAGGGCGTGGCTACTGTGACTGACAACCCGATATTTAACGTGATAGACAGCCAATGAACTGCTAACACTACAAATTAGAGCAAAGGCAGCAGCTGAGCTCCATAAAGGTACAAGCATACATAAAAACTTGGCTTTTAAAAATACTTCGCATATTCATACATCAGCGGTTGCAGCAAGACATATATATGTCAATCACATGTATACAATACATGGACCAACTAAAATACATTTTACATAAAAATCACGATACAATCAATGATAAAAATACAAAGTATAAAAAATACATGAAAAATGACAAAAAAAGACAGCAGACAAAAAAAGCATATTTTTCTATTAGCAAGACATAGAATTCATTTAAAAATTGACAGAAAATGACAGGGATATGGCGCAAAATGCAAAAAAGTCGGCTCTGTTGAAGAAAAGAGAGACACATTAGAAAAATGAATAAAACTCAGTTTATGAAGGGGGTGATCTCGTACCCTTCATTTAACCCTACCGGGGTCAATGTATTGAGTTTTAAAATCCACTGCGTCTCTCTCCTAAGCAGACGCCGCTCAATATCACCTCCTCTTTTGCCCTGTTTAATCAAATCTATACCTTTGAAAATCAGGCCAGAGGGATCGCAATTGTGGTGTTCCTTAAAATGCCTAGATAAGCTGTGATTGAGTATGCCATGCTTAATATTGCGAAGATGTTCTAATATACGGATTTTAAGGCATCTTTTAGTTTTTCCAATATACCTCAATCCACAGCTGCATTTTATAAGGTACACCACATGTGATGAATTGCAATTAATAAAATCATTAATTCTGAATGTCCCCAAAGCTGCATCAATAACAGATCCTTTTTCCATATATTTACAAGTTTTGCAACTGTTACAAGGATAACTGCCTTTGATGGACAGAAAAGTACTCTGACTCGAGGTGGGTTGAATATTTTCAAGCTGACTTCTAGACACAATGGATTTGATGGTATTAGCCTTTCTAAACACCATTTTCGGTCTAATGGGAATATGTACATTAAGTACCGGGTCCATCTTTAGCACATTCCAATGTTTATTAAAGATTTTCCTTAATTCGCGATCTCTGGTGTTAAACTGCGTAATAAACATTGCATTATTGTTAGCTGGATTGTGGGCTTCAGACTGAGAATCATTGTTGTATTCTAATAGTTTAAGTCTGTCGGTATTTCTAGCCCGCTGTAGAGCTCCATTAATGATCCTGGAAGGGTAACCTTTCTCTTTAAATCGATTAATGTAGATGTTAGCCTGCTCGTCAAACAGGGACACATCAGAACAGTTCCTCCTCAAACGTAAGAACTGTGAAAAAGGAATGTTATCCTTCCACGGGCCATAATGGCTACTACTATAATCAAGATAGCTATTAGCATCCACCTTTTTATATGGAGGGGGGGGGGGGGGCGGCCAAAAATGTTGTGCCTAGGGGCGGCCTGACCCCTAAATCAGGGCCTGTGGGTCGTATTTAGCTTGGATTGGATATGCAGGACACGATGGAAAGGTATGCATGGTTTAGTGATATCCAGACTTCAGCACTTGTGTTTAAATCAAATAGCTGAAGTATTAATCAAGTCCCCTGTGCTGAAACATAGATCTCACTAAAACCTGGACTATTAGTGTGCCTATGAGGACCGTGGTTGGGAATGCCTGTGTTTAAGGCCCATACACACTGGGTGATTTTGAGCTGAAAGCAACTCAGTTTTGTCGTTTCAGCTGCTTTCAGCTCAAAAGCCTTTCCAGTGTGTATGAGAGCAACCAAATCATCGCTGGCCACCGCCGCTCATCTCCTGGTATTACCAGCAGATAAGTGATTGGTTGGATGGCTCTCCATAGTGTCCTGCTATGTAAAGTCGTCCGCCCCTGGGAAAATCACTCAGTGTGTATGTGCGATTTTTAACCCAGCATTTTCCCCCATCATTGTTGTCTATACATGCTGGGCAAAATTGCCGGTACTTGTTTAGTTTCACGGCGGCAGTTAGTAGGTTACATAGTGCTGTATTGAGAATACCAATACAGCACTATGCTGCCTACGTAAACTCATACCTCCCAACTTCAGCGAAGATGGAGGCGGGACGTGTGCGCGCTGATTTTTGGGGGCGTGGCCTGTCAAAAGGGGACGTGGACTATACACGCAACGCTGCCACGAGGCCACGCCCCCGGTTTCCGCCACGGCGGGAGGGACACGGGAATGTCCCAAAATATTGGGACGTTTCCGCGATAAGCGGGACAGTTGGGAGGTATGTAAACTACATAACTGCTTATGTAGCCCTGAAAGGAAACAATGGTTAATATCCCCCCTATCCAATAGCGTACAATGTGTGCAATTAGCGTAGTGCCGCTGGTGGAGCAGAGAAACCATGTGATGCTCCCCCAGCGGCAATGCGCTGAATTACGTACATTGCTGGCACCAGGGAGTGACTACTGGAGAAGGGGGACTGAAAGCTGCCGCCCGTGACCGTCGCCCGTGGGGATCGGTAAGTATACAACGAAGCACCCACCCTGCTCCCAGTATAGTTTCACGGCGGCACCTGCTACGCTGACAACGTAGCTTAGGCTATGTTGTCAGCATAGCGTAGAGCTGCCGCCATGGAACTAAACAAGTACCAAATTGCCCAGTGTGTATGGGCCTTAAGACATACTTTCCAGGAGACGCCCCGCTCCCAGTGCAGGAAATACCATGATTAGTAGGTCTATGTTGAGGAGGCGGGGCTAAAATGACGCAATTTGTATAATTTTAGGGTACTTGTTTCCTAGCACGGCGCCAGCGATGAAAATTGTATCCATCGGGTGCTAAAAAATCGCGTTGATCGCATCGCATGCAACCAAATCGATGCAATGCGATATACGCGATTTTTACATTGGAACCAATGTAAAATGGTCCCTGAGACCCGATTTTACATTGGCCCCAATGTTAAATGCCCCCCAGACCCCAATTTTCATTGTATCCCCACCCTGATGGGTGAAATGCCCCCCCATTGTTAACGCCACCCCACGATCAACGCCAACCCGAAGCGTGTCGAGCGCAGCGAGCCCGCAAGGGGTGGCAGTATGCGTCCTCCGACCTTTTCATACCCCCACTATCCACGTCGGCGTGGAGTTGATGTTATATAGTGTGGTGAGTGCAGCGAGCCACCGAGCCCGAAGCCTGACGAGCGCAGCGAGCCCCGCAAGGGGACGCGCATTACTTCACAGGTATTACGCATCCCCTCGCCATGCTTCAGGCTCAGTGGCTCGCTGCGCTCGCCACACTTCGGGTTGGCGTTCATTGTGGGGTGGCGTTAACAATGGGGTGGCCATTTGACATACAAATTACCCATTAGGGTGGGTATACAATCAAAAATCGGGTCCATTGGGCCATTTAACATTGTTCCCTATGTAAAATCGGGTCCATCGCAACGGTCGCATTGTATGCCATTATAATGGCATACAATGGACCAGATTTTACATAGGAATTTAACATTGAATACAATGCATTTGTCACGATCCGAGCTGTCAGACAGACTTTCTTACCGGCTAAGTGCCTCCGCAGGTTCAGCTTGCGGTCCAGACGTCATCTCTGCCGGCCTCCTGTCTCCCAGTGACAGTCCCCAGTGCACGGCAATCCACCTGTCCGCCGCCATTGCTCCCAGTATCCAGCATGGTGTGCACAAACACACTTTCCCGCCATAGCAGACATGGGGGCTGCCATGTTCTTTCCAGTCACATGTCTGTGCTGTCCAATCCTGTTGGTTCTGATCTCCCTGTCATACTTCCTCGGCCAATCCTGGCCACCCAGTGGGGATAAGTATGCTGGGAGCTCTCCGAACCATTGCTAGTGCTTCAGTTGTCTCCAGTGTACGGTCAGCTGTCCTTGTCTCCGTGCAAGTGTATTCTCTGCTGGTGTTGTCTTCCATGCTGCAGTGTGTTCCAGGTTCCATCTCCTGTGAAGTCCAGGTTATTCCACCGCCTGTGATCCTGCCTCTCAGCCCAGCGACCAAGCCTAGCTCCGGGACTCTGGTCCTTCCGATGCTCCAGCATCATCCACCATCGATGTTTCATCGCTAGTCCGATATTCCGGATCTCCTGCTTCCGTCCGTCATTCCGGACCCACAGTCATCTCCCGTCCGTCATTCCGGACCCACAGTCCTCTTCCATATCCGATACCTGAATCCGATGTTCCCACATCATCATCGATAGTCCGATATTCCGGATCTCCAAGCCAAGCTTCCGTCCGTCATTCCGGACCCACAGTCAAGCTCCAGTCTTCCAAAACAGAAAAATAGAAAAGTCCCAAGGCGCAACCGATCCTTGCAGCCTCACTTTCAAATGGAGGACCACCCAGTAATCCTCACTCGCCAACTCTCCAGAACAAATAAGAAAGTGCAGGCGCTTGACTTGTATGCTCCGTGATGTGATTTTTTCTCACGTGAAAAATAGATAAAGAAGAAAAAATGTGTATCAGTGACACAATCTCTATATTTTATAAACTTCTTGGGGTACCCTGCACCCAGGGAAGAAACTCGTACCGAAACTCACTCTGAAGTGGAGTGGGACAGGTGTGTAGCGGTTTCTTTATAGGTTCACCACAGTGATGGATAAAAGATATGTACCAAAATTGGAAGTCAATAGGCTCAAATGCATACCGTACTCACTGAAATTTCAGGAGTTTCCAAACATATAAAGGTATCTTTACACTCAAATGCCAGAATAATCGTCAGGCAATCAAAGTCGCAGGAAAGAACAAAGGTACTGCGTACCGTACTCACTGGGGATGTATGCGAGATACACCTATCAAGGTATCTTTGTGGGGTCAGTCAGGTTAGCACTCCTCTTCCAATCAACTCCCCCAGGCAGATAGTATGCCAAAAAAACAGAGGGGATGACCGGTCTTAGTTCAAGGATTTATTGCTGTACAGTGGCCCAATGGCCTAAAGCCACAAAATACAGAAAACAAGAATAAAATACAATAAAAACAGAAACTCACTTATCTTCCAACATGTTTCGACGGTCCCAGCCGCCTTTCTCAAGGATAGATAGTGAGTAAATCAGACAGGGTATATATAGCAGTCTGGAGTAACTATTTCCGGTTCAGTGTCATTATCTCCAACAGGGCTTATAGCTTAAAGTGAGCCAACAGATAAATAAATCAGTCTGTAGCTTGATAGGCGGATAAGCACAGAATTTACTATCTATCCTTGAGAAAGGCGGCTGGGACCGTCGAAACATGTTGGAAGATAAGTGAGTTTCTGTTTTTATTGTATTTTATTCTTGTTTTCTGTATTTTGTGGCTTTAGGCCATTGGGCCACTGTACAGCAATAAATCCTTGAACTAAGACCGGTCATCCCCTCTGTTTTTTTGGCATACTATCTGCCTGGGGGAGTTGATTGGAAGAGGAGTGCTAACCTGACTGACCCCACAAAGATACCTTGATAGGTGTATCTCGCATACATCCCCAGTGAGTACGGTACGCAGTACCTTTGTTCTTTCCTGCGACTTTGATTGCCTGACGATTATTCTGGCATTTGAGTGTAAAGATACCTTTATATGTTTGGAAACTCCTGAAATTTCAGTGAGTACGGTATGCATTTGAGCCTATTGACTTCCAATTTTGGTACATATCTTTTATCCATCACTGTGGTGAACCTATAAAGAAACCGCTACACACCTGTCCCACTCCACTTCAGAGTGAGTTTCGGTACGAGTTTCTTCCCTGGGTGCAGGGTACCCCAAGAAGTTTATAAAATATAGAGATTGTGTCACTGATACACATTTTTTCTTCTTTATCTATTTTTCACGTGAGAAAAAATCACATCACGGAGCATACAAGTCAAGCGCCTGCACTTTCTTATTTGTTCTGGAAAGCTCCAGTCTTCCGTCCGTCATTCCGGACCCACAGTCTCCACATCCGATGTTCCACCATCGATCCCACATATCATCATATCTGTAAAGTATTGCAATCTGCATAAACTGTCATTTCTCCTGCATACTTTACTGTCTGTTAATATTACAACCATCTGCAAATAAACTCCGGTTGTATTTTACCTCTGACTGCTTATTGGCTCTGGGTGCACTGTCGCGCACTCCATGCGCAAGGGTCCTCTCCAACCTTCCCGGTTCAGGTACCGGTCCAGGTCCCCACCAGAGGTCTCAGTCTCGTCGACTAAGCCCCCTGGTGTGACAGCATTCAATGTTAAATCGCGTTGGTCGCATTGGGACCTTAACTTAAGGCATGCAATGGACGCAATTTTTTCATTATCGGGGAAAAGGCTAAAAATAGCCCTAAAATCGTGTCGGTCGCATCCATCGCATACCTTAAGTTAAGGTATGCGATCACCCACAACGGGCGCCGTGCTAGGAAACAAGTACCAATTTTAGACCCACCCACTTCCTGAAGAGCCACGAATCATGGTAAGGGTGCGAGGCTTGCCCATCTGTCTGGGGTGCCGGGAGGTGGACCCGATTTTCAGGAGCCTCCCGTCCATTCCGGGTATGTTGACAAGTACTTTATGTGCTAAAATGATCGCAGCAGCTTAGCATATGCGATCCTTAACCAATACAAATGCAGCATGAAGTGCAGACCACCCCCTGCCTGCATTTGCGATCTCCGCAAACTGCGTTAAAAAGTTTGGAGGAACAATGCGATCATCAGTCATAGTGTTCCCCTGCGATTGCAGCCTGACTAAAGGTACTTACACATGGTGCAATTTTGGCTTATGAATTCACTATACTGTAGTGTAAGAACAGAAAAACTGCACAGGTCTTAAGGTTATTGCTCGTACAAAAATGCCTGATAGTTTATACTGACTTTCAGAAAATGGGCCTAATGCAGTAGTGATCGGTCCCCAGCATATTAATTCCGGGGATCAATGGTTCGGTTCTGCGCATGCAAATAGGCTGTGCGAACGCCTTCAACAACTTTCACAGGGGTAGATTTATTAAGCTTGGTGAAGTGTCTGGTTTTTATCACCGGTGAATCAGGTCCTAACTGTGAAGTTACAGGCTTGGTTTGAAAAATGACAGGTAGGAGCTGGTGATAAAAACCAGACACTTTATCACTTCACCAAGCTTAATAAATCTGCCCCACGGTCACTGAGGTGGGGTAGACATTGGGGCGAGCATGCGACGGGCAGGGGGATTGCGCATGGGGACGCCAAGTGTTTCCTAGGGGTGCCTACAAAACACTGGGCATCCCCATGCGAACGCAGGCATGGCGATACCTGCACGGGAAAAACTCTTGTTTGGGAACATGCACACCAGAAAAAAAAAATCGGTACTTATGTAATATCTGGGCTCCCGTTTTTCTTATGAGACCGCGTCCCCTCGCGGGGCTCGCTGCGCTCACCACGCTTCGGGCACGGTGGCTCGCTGCGCTCGCCACACTATATAAAATCAACTCCATGCGTAGTTGGACAGTAGGGGTATGAAAAAATGGGGTGCATTTAACATGGGAGCCCAGATAATACATAAGTACCAAAAAATCTATAGTGGCTTCTAATAGCTGTCTAAAAACATACATTTTAATAGGTATTTTCTAAAATGACGAAAGTGCTTGGATTCAATAACTCAATAAACAGATGTAATGGTCTAAGCCAGTGGTCATAGGCGAATCTAAGGGGTGGTCCGGGGGTGCACCAGACCACCAGCCGCATAAAATTTAAAGAAATGACAGCCGGGCAGAGAGAGCTGTACGCTGCCCGGCTGTTTAGTCTAAGGCAGTGGTCGCCATCCCGCTCGACCACTCTGAGGCTGCCCCACCGCCCTCCTTCCATCCGCTGGCACCTACCCATCCCTCCATATCCCGCCGGCGGCTGCCCGGCCCTCCGTCTCCTGCCGCCGCCCACCTGTCCCTCAGTCTTCCACTGCTGCTAAACGCTGCAGTGCTGTGCTTCCTGTCAGACGCTAGAGGAGAAATATGACCTCTAGTGTCTGTCTCCTCAGAGGAGGAGGAAGCATGTGCCCCCTGTCCTTTCTAAAGGCCCCCATACACTAGCCGATTTTGGTCAGATTTCAGCCAGATCAGTCGGATCTGGCCGAAATCGGACCAAAATCGGCTAGTTTTGATGTCCCCTCAGATCCAATGCGCAGTCCCGTGCGCATCGGATCTGCGTCGGGTGGTCGGACCTGCTGCACGTCCGACCACCCGACTTGGAACCTAGTGGGGCGGCACGGCGGTAGAGGGAGCAGGGGACGCTGGGGACGCTGCAGGAGCTGTCAGTACGGAATAAAAAAAAAAGCCCATACAATGAATGGGCGGCCTGTGATTGGCTGAGCGCTCTCTCAGCCAGTCAGCAATTGGCTGAGAGAGCGCTCAGCCAATCACAGGCTGCCCATTCATTGTATAGGCTTTTTTTTTCTATCACTGACAGCTCCCGGCTCTATGCCGCCTGTTTTCCCCGCAGCGTCCCCAGCCCCCCCGCTCCCACCAGCAGCCCTGCTCTGTAGCCCCCCCCCCCCCCCTGCTCCCAATCTAATCAAGCTCCCCCGGGGAGCAGCCGGGGAAGCTCAGGGGGAAGTCGGGGGCGACAAGTCGCCCTAGTGTATGGGGGCCTTAAGGCCACATTGAGAACCACGGCCACAGCCTCCTCCTTCATGGAAGCCGCAGCTTCCACCTCACCCTCCTCCTCCACAGGACCCGCCTCAGCCTCCTCCATGGGACCGCTGCTGCTTGACACTGACCATTGGAACCCCTGCTGCTGCCATAGGTACGTACAACTCTTGTTTACTGTATTCTTATATTCTATACATCTTTCCCCCACTCTTCGCTATCCCTCTTTCTCTCCCCCCCACTCTCTCTCTTTGCACTCTCCTGTCTCTCTCTCTCTGTCTCTCCCCTCTCTCTATCTCCATCTCCCCTCTCCCTCTCCATCTCCCCTCTCTCTCTGTCTCTCCCTCCTCTCTCTCTCCCTCCCCTCTCTCTCTCTCTCTCTCTGTCTATCCCCTCTCTCTCTCTGTCTATCCCCCTCTCTCTCTCTATCCCCTCTCTCTCCTCTCTCTCTCTGACTCTCCCCTCTCTCTCTCTGCACTGTCACTGTTCCTGTTTCTGTACTACGGCTTTTCTAGTATATGTGTATCTTGTTTTATGTGAGTGGGCCAAATGATACTTCCAGCCCGGGGCTGGCTCCGTGAATTTCACGTGGAGCCGCCCCGATGGCTCTGTGCGTTCCCGCATTGACTTTGTGTTCACATCCCGGGCAGTGCAGCAGGTTAGGCATTCTATGGTTCCCTGCTTCTTCTCTGACCACAGGGCCATTCTCTTCCAAGGGGTTCTGGGCCATGGTTTTCCATCTGGCCCAGGCTCCTGGAAGTTGAACTGTGCCTTACTGGAAAGGAAGGAAGTACTGGCTGAGCTTAAGGATGCCTACATCACATGGAAGAATGACAAATGTTACTTTGACTGCATGTCTGATTGGTGGGAATATGCCAAATCTAACATCCGCAGTTTCTTTCAGGCTAAAGGGCGTATCCAGGCATGCGACCGTAAGAGGAACCTCAGAAAACTGCAGCGTGAGCTCCAGTCCCTGGTGGACCTCCAGCGGTGCGGCTGGGACGTGAAGGACGACCTGGACGAGACCAAAAAGAGCCTGAAAAGGCACTTTGAGGAGGAGTCCAGACGCATCGTCTTCTGTTCCAAGGTGGAGAATCTGGAGAAGGGTGAGACGTGTTCTTCCTTCTTTTTCAGGAAACTCCACTCTGGCCATACGCCCCTGACAGAACTGCGTGATGAGAATGGCATCCCCAGACAGGGGAAGGAGGGCGTGATGAAGGTCGTTCGCGACTACTACAGCGACCTCTACTCCCCTAAGACTACAGACACAGATGAGGCGGATAAGTTCCTGTCAGGTATCACTAACACTATTGATCCTGCAGGTAAATCAGCCATGGATGCTCCCTTGGCGTTGGAGGAGGTACTCTCTGCCGCTAAATCCTTTAGGCAGGGCAGGACTCCGGGCAGTGATGGTCTCCCAGCAGAGCTTTATGTTGCGCTGTGGGATCTCATTGGCCCGGACCTGCTCGAGCTGTACGAGGAGATGGTGGTGGAGGGCAAAATGCCTTCTTCGCTGAGGGAAGGAATGATCACGATCTTGTATAAGCGTAAGGGGGAGAGATGTGACCTGAAAAATTGGCGTCCCATCTCTCTTCTGAACGTGGACTACAAAATCCTCGCCAAGGTACTGGCCAACCGGCTGAAGGCTGTCATTGGGCAGATCGTTTATCCAGACCAAACCTGCGCCATTCCAGGCCGCAGAATCGCAGACAGCCTTGCCCTCCTCAGAGAGACGGTCCATTACGTGAAAGACCGTAATGTGTGCACAGCCCTGATCAGTCTTGATCAGGAAAAGGCCTTTGACCGTGTCTCCCATGAACTGATGGGCAAGGTACTGCGTAAATTTGGTCTTGGTGAGCTATTCTGTTCGTATGTTAACCTGATGTACCTTGACATTTACAGCTCGGTGTTGGTGAACGGCTGGAAGACTGACCCCTTTTCGGTTATGTCTGGTGTCAGACAAGGCTGCCCTCTTTCACCTCTTCTTTTTGTTTGTGTTATAGAGCTCTTCGCTGTATCCATCAGGCAAAATCAAGAGATCAGAGGGATCACCGCACCGGGTCCAAACCACCCAGAGGCCAAGTGTTCGCTGTACATGGATGACGTCACTGTGTTCTGCGCAGACCAGAGATCGGTGACGGCCCTCGTCCAGACCTGCGAAGACTTCGGCCGTGCTTCAGGAGCAAGGGTCAACCTTGGGAAGTCAGAGGCTATGCTCTTCGGAAAGTGGCACCTGTCGTCCTCCACTCCATTTCCATTCACGGTAAAGCCAGACCTCATCAAGATCCTTGGTGTCTGGTTCGGAGGAGATGGAGCGGCCCTGAAGTGCTGGGATGAAAGACTTGCGACAATGCGTCAAAAACTTGGATTGTGGAGTCTCAGAGACCTTACCATCGAAGGGAAAACACTTGTGCTGCGGAATGAGATTCTTCCTGTTCTTCAGTACACCGCCCAGGCCTGGCCACCTCTGGCAGCGATCTGCAAGGCCATCACATGGGCCGTTTTCCACTTCATCTGGGGCTCCAAAATGGACAGAGTCAAGCTGATTGTTATGTACAAAGATCCCCTCAAAGGTGGCAAAGGCATTCCAGACATTCCAACTATGCTGAGAGCCTTCTTTGCATGTAACTGTATCCGCAGAACTTTGATTGACAATTGTGCTGGCTCTGCGGGGAACTCCATGTCCCGCTTCTTCCTCCTACCTATGTGGAGGACCCTTAAATAGGACAAGTGGGACAGCTCCATCCCTTACAACTGGACTACTCCATGGTTCTACCTGGATGTGTCCAAGTTTGTGAGGGAGCACCAACTGGAGGGATTGAAACCCGACTTGTGGAAACCTAAAAATGTCCACAAGCTCATCAGAGCCAAAGACGTCATGGAACCGATTTCAGGGCTCCCTTCAGCAACTGCCAAGTTTGTCTGGGAGCATGTGGCCTCCAAAAGGCTCACAAATAGACACAAAGACATGTCATGGATGGCCATTCAGGGCGGCTTGCCTCACCGGTCATTCATGCACTCCCGAAACTTGTGTAGGTATAGACATTGTCCCTGGTGCTTTGTGCATGAAGAAACCTCCATGCACATCTTCTGGGACTGCACCTATGCACAGTTGTTGTTGGATGCCCTAGAGACTGAATTCAAGGACTCCGTGCCCAGGAACTGTCTTTCATACCTTTCGGTATTGTATGGACTATTCCCAGGCACCCACACATATGGGGCGACCCAGGAAGCCTGGCGCCTTATAAACTGTGTTAAGGACGCTTTGTGGTTTGCCAGAAATCGTCTCATATTGCGGAGGGAGAGAATGTCCGTTCAGGACTGCCGCAGGCTGGTTCACAGCCTGCTCAGAGACTATTCCATTCGGGATAGCCCTGAGGAAGAAGAGGACTAAACCCCTTTTCTTCTGGTCCTTTCCCCTTGTTTGGACTGTTTTATAAGACTTTGGGACCGTGGCCCCTTCCCCCTCACTTCACAATGTCTGTTGTTTTGTTGATGTATTTCTATTTATTGCCCTCCCCTTATATGTGTCTGTCTGGTCAATAAAGCTTCGGGCATGTGATTCCTCCTCCCTCACCCCGTACCCTCCACACCCATAGTCTTGTATACTGTTGTGTAAATGTTACCGTTAGAATGCATAGTGCATAGTATAGTCTATAGTGTGAGTTTATCTTGTACTGTATTTTATAATATGTACTATACTGTTTGCATGTGTACTGTGTTTTGGCTGTGCTGCGACACGGTATATGTGTGATATTTGTTATCGTCTGTTTTTTGCATTCTTTATGTACAATAAAGACCTGCTTTTTCAATCAAAAAATGATACTCCCAGCCCTTGGCCCAGGGTGTATGCCATTTGGGGAGAGGAGGAGGTTTCTGTATGTGCCATGCTGGTATTGCGGAGTTTGCTAAAATGTGTAATGGGCATTACGGTGCGTGGTCTAAAGTGTAATACCACGCCCATTTTTGTGATGCCATGCCTCCTTCCCATGAGGCCACGCCCCCTTTTGACGCGCGGCAAAGCCGCGCAAAGGTCCTACTTGTGTATTTGTATTTGTACCATCCATTACCATAATTCTAGATTCGCCTATGCAAGTGGTTACCAAAAATTTTTTTAATCACGGCACCCTAGATCAGTGGTTCCCAACCCTGGTCCTCAAGTACCCCCAACAGTGCACGTTTTCAAGGTCACCCAGCAGGTGCACTCATTATTCAGTCACATTTTAAAAGATCCACAGGTGGAGCTAATTATGTCGCCTGAGATTCTGTGTGGAGACCTGGAAAATGTGCACTGTTGGGGGTATTTGAGGACAAGGGTTGGGAACCACTGTCCTAGACCATCAAAATATTTTCAAGGCACCCCTAGGCCAAATGCTTCTTATCAAGAAATTCAGAAAAAATTTAATTAAATTAAGTGCATTGTGTTTATATGTCACAGTCACATGTCGTCTCTCCTCCACCCTGATCACTGCTTCCCATGCTAGAGTACAGGACTTTGCCCGTGCTGCACCCCTTCAGTGGAACGCACTCCCTCGCTCCATTAGACTCTCCCCGACCTTGCAAAGCTTCAAACGGGCACTGAAAACTCACCTATTCATCAAAGCGTACCCTTCCACTGCATAAACCAGCTGGTTCTCCGACCCCTTGCCTGTTTCCTGTTTACATCCTGCTATCTAACCACCACCCCCTCGCTTGCACCTCTTGTAATCTGTCTGTCTCCCCTTCCTACTAGATTGTAAGCTCCTCCGAGTAGGGCCCTCTTCCCTCCTGTTGTCAAAGCCCACTTCTCTTCACATTTTACTCACAGCTCTCCTTTACTCCAACACTCAGTGACCATCTTCGTCTGCATACTCCTCTCCATCATTGGCCTCAAGCCTCTAGTTGTATGTTGATTGAGTCCTCACTACTTATATCCAAGCTGTAATGTGTATTGATCTGTGGCGCTCTTTATTTGTACTGTATTTTTGTTATTTATTCAATGTTATGCCAAGTTTTGTTTCCCTGTATTGTTCCTTTGTACGGCGCTGCGAAACACTTGTGGCGCCTTATAAATAAAATTATAATAATAATAATAATAACAGTTATCTGGTGAGGGACAGGATTTGCGTCTGTTTGTTCACATATATTATGATTGGCAGCCACAAGCACTGGTTTTGCCTGGTACATTGACCATAAATAATATGAATTAATCTTGGTCCACCAACCCAAGGCACCACTGCAAGTGTCCTGAGTCACCCCAGGGTGCCCATTTTTTTGCTTAGACCAGTGGTTCCGAAACTGTGGGGGTTATTCTAGTTCACTCTTTCCGACAAAATCCTTCTTAGATGGACAAAACCATGTGCACTGCAGAGGGGCAGATGTAACATGTGCAGAGAGAGTTATATTTGGGTGAGCTATTTTGTTTCTGTGCAGGGAAAATACGGACTGCTTTATTTTTACACTGCAATATAGCTCTCACTTTAAAGTAAAACTCCACCCAAATCTAACTCTCTCTGCACATATTACATCTGCCCCACCTGCAGTGCACATGGTTTTGTCCATCTAAGAAGGATTTTGTCAGAAAGAGTGAACTAGAATAACCCCCACAGTTTCGGAACCACTGGTCTAAGCAAAAAAATAGGATAATAATAATTAGTATTATCAGTAGCCACAGCTATCATGTTTATCACTGTCCATGTTATCACTTTTTTGAAGCTTGGTGCATCTGGCCCTGTGACCTGTATTGTACAGCAGCAGAAGCATATGCAAGATTAATTGCTGTGATTACACTTACAACCCACTTAAACTTCTAAAGCACTTGCCAGGCTGACCAGGAAATGCAGACGAAAGGGCGTGGTTGATTTTCTAAAGTGTGTTGTTAGTAGTCACATAAACCTTATATTATGCAGAGCCTGGACTGTATTTACTGCATTTTGGGATCATGTACAGTCAGGGTTGCCGACTCTCCCGGAATGGCCGGGAGTCTCCCGAAAATCGGGAACCCCTCCCGGCCCCCTGGAAGGGTGGGCAACCCTCCCGGATTCAGGGGGGACCCCCCCTGCGCCCTGGATCGCGGCATTAAAATGCCGCAATCCTCGGGTCTCAGAGGAGGAGGCGGAGCTAAAATGTCACAATCGCAACATTTTAGCCCCGCCCCCTCCACGGAGATCCGTGAATTCGGCAGTTTGTCATCATGGGGGCTGGGCTTAGTGATGTCACACTTAAGCCCCGCCCCCTGAGCGGCTGCTGGAGCTCTCCTCTCCGGGCTTCTCCCGGAGAGGAGAATTATAAAGTCGGCAACCCTGTGTACAGTATTTAGTCTGTCTGAGGTCGGAGGACGGGTACCGCTGCGCTCGCCACGCTTCAGGTTGGTGTTGATAGTGGGGGTGGCGTGGGGGTGCATTTAACATTGTAAGCACCCATTAGGGTGCTTATACAATAAAAAATCGTATTGGGGGTGCATTTAACATTGTAAGCACCCATTATTGCATCGCATTGCATGCGGCTATATAGCATGCGATGCATAAGATGCCCTAAGATGTAAAAATCGTGGGCTCCGTGCTAGGAAACAAGTACCGAAAAAAACATACCTCCCAACTGTCCTGATTCTCACTGGACAGGCCCGATTTATGTTGTTGGCGGTGGGGCATTTGGGAATACCCCTCTCATTCGCTGCTGGCCATGTTCTCAGCCCCTCTGTTTTACTGAATAGAAGCTGTGCACATCTATTACCCACTGCTCTGCTATTCTCCCAACCCCCCCCCCCCCTCACCATGGGACAGTGCCCCAATAAAACGGGTCTGTCCCGCAAAAATCGGGACAGTTGGGAGGTATGCAGCACCTATTCATGGTAGACAGAAGGGCTGGGGGCATGGTCGGCCGCTCAGCAAACTGGGACGAGGTTTGCGGCATTGTTAAAACCCTTGAGAGCGTGCGGTAAGCCAATTGCATTATTCTAAAAGTAGGGAGATATGACATATCAGAAATTGGACCAAATTCAGTACACTACGCAGATTATTGAAATTGTTATTTGTGATTTTCAGGCGATCTGCGTATGCGTGCATTCGCCAGCACTACACTACTCTACATTAGGTCAATTGGGGCCTAATTCACTACCAGTTGTAGTTTTCTAAAGAATCACATTGCAAGTGTCTATGCACTCGACAATGCAGGAACGCAGCAATTGATAGGTGTGTATGCACTGCAACAGTGGACATCAGACGCATACCTCCCAACATGGCCCTCTCCAGGTGGGACATAATGCTCTACTCCTGGATTTCCCTCTTATACCCCTTTTACACCGCCGAAAAATCCGGGTCAGCGGCGGGTCAGACCCGGATCTTCGGCGGTGTAAATCCCTAACGCGGTGTCCCTTTACACGGGACTTCTACCCAGGTCCTGACCTGGGTAGAACACGGCTAGGACCTGGGTAGAGGGCGGTGTAAATGGGAACGCCGGGTCGGATGACCCGGCTCCCATTTACATGAATGGGGAACGTACAAAATGCGGACCGCAGCGTCCGCAGGTTGGACGGGTTGTCAGCCTGACACTGACAGCCGGCGATGCTGTCTGCTATACCCTGCAGACAGCAGCGGCGGCGGGGGAGGGAGGTGAACGGATGCCTGTGTGCGGCATCCATTCATCTCCTGTCCAATGGCGGGGGGTGCGCGGGGACTGGGGGGAGCCCAGCAGCTTACCTTAGTGCTGGGCTGCCCCCAGCAGCGTTCCGGTCCGGCGGCGGCGGTGATTGCCGCTTGGAGATGACATCATCCTGTCATCTCCAAGCACCGGGAGGGGGGGTGGGGGCGGGTGCGGGCCGGGCTGTCCGCCCAGTGTAAATTGCACTAAACGCCGGGTCGCACCCGGCTTGAACCTGGATCTAAAAAAGCCGGGTGCGACCCGGCGTTTTGGTGTAAAAGGGGTATTATTGGGGCAGATGTATTAAGCCTGGTGAAGAGATAAACTAGCGATAAAGTGGAAGGAGATAACGCACCAGCCAATCAGCTATGTTTGAAAAATGACAGTTGAGAGGTGATTGGCTGGTGCATTATCTCCTTTCACTTTATCTCTTCTGCAGGTTTAATACATCCTGCCCCAATGAATGATTGCCATCACCTGTGATTAAACGCCTTTCTTATCACTTATACCACTTTTACACCAAAATCCCTGGTCAGACCCTGGTCTTTGAACACGGGAGTTTCCAGGGTTGGACCCAGCTTCATACCCCATTTATACCCCATTCACACCAGCATAATTTGAACAACCTGCGACTAGCGCAGGTGTGAAAGGTTCCCGGGCCAAAATCCCGGCAAAAAATGCGGGGATTTCAACCCTGCTATGGAGCAGGGTTGTTCCCAGGTTTAACCCGGGGACCTGGCCGGGGTGAATGGGGTAGGGGATACTTACCCGGGTTGCCGGTCCTCGGTGTGCTGTCCGGCCGGGGATCCACACAGGCAGCGGGCACAAATGACAGGACAGGTGGCGGATGAAGATGACGCAGCTCTCCGGCGGCAGTGAGGGCACCGGAGAGCTGCGTCATCTTCATCCGCCGCCTGTCCCGTCATTTGCGCCTGCCACCCGTGTGGATCCCTGGCCTGCACGGAGGACCAGCAACCGGGGTGAATATTCTACACACCTCCTGCCCGCCTCCACCGCCATCCCGCCGACTGCCGGCCTCCTCCCTGCCCCCTTCTCACACCAGAAAATGCAGGGACTTTTTTGGTGTGAAAGGGGCCAACCCGGGAATGGCCCGGTATGATTCCTGGGCCATATTCCAGGGTGAGTCCCTGCATTTTCTGGTGTGAAAGGGGTATTACACAGCACTTCAACCTGGGTCGGCACCATTTACACTGAACACTGGTCAGCCCTACTTTTCCCTATGGATGACATTAAAAATGTCAATTTTAGGACTGATAAACTGCCAGCCAACCTTCCCTCGATGATTTAAATTAAAAGACATGAAAAGTAAGCATTGAAAAATGTTGGTTGGTTTATTTTGCTAAATATTTGTTCAAAAAGTTATATTCAGTGCTCAAGCACACATAGCGGTATAAAAGTGCAGCATCTCCCATGTGCTCCCCCAGCCCCCTTCCCCTGCAGCAGACCAAATCTCCCATGTGCTCCCCTTGGATGGTCGACAGTCATTAGGTCGACACCACTAGGTCAACATACTACAAGGTCCACAGGGGTCTAGGTAGACATGGGACAAGTTCAACAGGTCATTAGGTCGACACAAGCATTAGGTCAACATGGTCTAGGTCGAGAGTCAAAAGGTTGACATGGGGGTTTTCACTGTTTTCATGCACTAATATCCACTAGGGTAGTGATGGCTAACCTTGACACTCCAGCTGTTTTTGAACTACACATCCCACCATGCCCTGCTACAGTTTTACTATATGGCCATACTAAAACTGATGCAGAGCATGCTGGGATGTGTAGTTCAACAACAGCTGGAGTGTCAAGGTTAGCCATCACTGCACTAGGGCATGGTGGGAGAATAAAATAGTGTGCCGAGTGCATGGACACTTAAAACTGTGTCCATGTAGACTGTGTCGGCATTCGGGTAAAAAAAAAAACACAGTGAAAAACCCCTTGTTGACCTTTTGACTGTCAACTTAGACCATGTCAACCTAATGACCTGTCAACCGTGTCCCATGTCGACCTAGACCCCGGTCGACCTTGCAGTATGTCGACCTAGTGGTGTCGACCAAATGACTGTCGACAATCTTTAGGTCGACCATACAATCCATACCCCTCCCCCCAGCCTACCCCCCCCCCCCCCCAAAAGAACATAAATTATTTCTGTAGGTAGGGTATATAGCCCTAAAAATACTGAGTGAGATTTAATAGGATGAGAGATGCAGAAAGTGAGAGATTTGGTAAGAAATCTCCAATTTTTTTTAAAGCGGCAATCATTTACACTGCAAAATCAAATTGGTTTACCAGTGTAAATGATTGCAGCTTTAAAAAAATCTGGAGATTTCTTACCAAATCTCTCACTTTCTGAATCTCTCATCCTATTAAATCTCACCCACTGAGTCACTGGAGTGGGAGGCACATCACACACCCTCCTCCTTTAAGCTCTTGGTCAGTTTAAAACCAGGTGAAATGGAGTCTTGAGGTGTGGCAGTTTAAAACCAGGTGAAAGACAGCCACAGAACCTGTGTAATTAATATGTGTCCCTGTTTAAAGGAATGAGTTGGTCACCCTACGCTTAGGGTTACCACATAGTCCCTTTAATTCCGGACACATATTAATTATACAGGTTCTGTGGCTTGCTGACTTCAAGACTCCACTTCACCTGATTTTAAACTGCCACAGAACCTGTGTAATTAACATGTGTCCGGAATTAAAGGGTCTAGGTGGTAACCCTACCTACGCTACTGCCTGACAGTGCTGCTTCCTAGTGCCAGATAGGGTTGTGGCAGGTCCACCTGTGTGGAGTGCCAGGTAGCAGCCTGTGTGCACTGTCCGCTGCCTTTTACTGCTGCAATGCACTGTGGAACGCTTGGCACTGACTTATGGAAAGGCGTCCCGTGCTTCTGGTATCCTTTCAGCACTACCCGGATGTCCCAACCTGGGTTGGGACCTTTTACACCATTCACAACCCAGGTCCGACCAGTGTTCCACCCTGGTCAGGACCTGGGTAGGAGTCCAGTGTCAATGGACCTGGGTTGGTCCCTTTTACACCAACACTGACCTGGGTTTTTCCTCTGTGTAAAAGCAGTATTAACCTATTCAACACAGGTGATGGCAATCATACAGGGAAGTCCAGGAGCAGAGCATTGTATGCTGACGTAGGAGGGAGGTAGGTTCAGGAGAAATGTTAGAAAGAATTACTTCACAGAAAGGGTAGTGGATAAGTGGAATAGCCTCCCATCAGAGGTGGTAGAGGCTAAGACAGTAGAACAATTTAAACATGCTTGGGATAGGCATATGAATATCCTTACAAAGAAATAAGGATTAAAAAGGGTTGAGATTACCTGAAGGGTAAAAAAAAGGGCAGACTAGATGGGTCAAATGGTTCTTATCCGCCGTCAAATTCTATGTGTCTATGTTTCTATGACGTTATAATAATGTGGTTGAGCCTACACTCAGATATTTTTCGTTATAAATAGGTACAGTATGCAGGTTTTTTTTTTTTAAATAATGTCCTTCCACTTCTATCCCACACCAGAGGGGTCTACCAGAGCAGCAGCAGACAGGTCATGATGGTGGTGGTGGTGAGGGTGAGAACATGACAGTCATGACTCACTATCACCAGACACCACGGCGCCTTCATGCTTAGGACGGGCCGCCCGGGTCCCACATCACGTGACAGTGATAATAAACCCTGGCTCGCGGGAAAATAAGTATTTCTCTCTCTGATTGGCTGAGAGTTGATGGCGCCACCGCCCGGAGTCTACATGTGAGAGGGAGCTGCCGCGGGACACGCCCCAAACTCTCTCCGCTCTTCGCAGGTGCAGCAGTCACCGACCCGTACCTCCTGGCAGTCGTTACCGCGGGGACATCTCTTTAGCTGGAGGTAAGAATTGTGGCGGTTAGCTCATTTCCCCATGCCGACGGTGCCCGGCGTCGGTGGTTTTGGGTCAGTGCAGTGGTCGCAAGTAAACGGGTGTGTTAGCACGCGGGTGCCGGGCGTCGGGCCTGTCCTCCCTATCGGCCTTCGTCAGTGCTTCGTGTCTGTAGTCGGAGTAAGGGAGTGTTGGGGGGTTTAGTGATGGGAACAGTTATGTCACCATGGCTTTGTAGGCTGCTGTGCCCTCCTGTAAGGTGCCAACGCCAGGCCTGCTGCAGCGTGACATCCCGCCTGGGCTTCCTTACAGTGCTCCCTCTTCCATAGGGATTGGTGCCTTTAGTGTCCAGGTTCCCTCACCACCGTCACTTACCCAACCCTAGTGACCTACCCAGGATTTCTTGAGGGGGATTGTTGGCTATACGTGCAGACTTGCCTATTCGTACGCAGTGTGCTGCTTTTTAAATCTGAAATTAGTTTGTTGGATATAAACTAGGGCAAACGGTGTTATATTGATGTTGGCATTAGTATGTTTTATTAAAATGGTGGTCTTTGATATATAGAGGTGCACAAGGTCTACTAAGTGGTTTGCAGACCCCACCCCATCCCCCTTCTGAATGTATGGCAGCATTATAAAGTAGCTCCCATGCTGCATTGGTAATAGAGTCCCACAGTGGTTTTTAACTGGAACGATACCACCCCAATAGTGAAAAAAAATGTTTAATGTCTGTTTATAAAACCCACCCTCTTTTGGTATAAATACTTTTTTGCATCCACCTACTCTGATCAGTGTTCTTAAAGGGGTAGGGATTGCCATCGATGGCAATAGTGCAACTGGCCATCGATAGTGCCATACTATGCAATGGATGACCATCGATTTTAATTATCGATTGTCATCCATTTTCTTCCCCCCCCCCCCCCCACATGCAGAGCCCAGTGGAGCTTGGTTCATTGGGGAGTGGTCATAGGCCCCTCCTGGTGTTTGCACAACATGCAGAGATCGGTAAGTAGAGGAGGGGAAGCCATGTTCACCTCCTAGCACTTTAGGTGCTGGCACATGCTCCCCAGAGCATGTGGCCACTAGTTGGCGCCAGATTGAGCAGTTATACTATTTCTCAGTTTTGGCAAGCTTTGCAGTTTGGGCTGACATTACTTTTATGGGGTGTGGATTATTAGGTCAACAGTGTCTATGTACGCCATTGCTACTTGACAGGCAGTAGGTCTGCACATGCTAAAGATAAACTTTTTCGATGTTTTCCTTTTTTAATCATGTTTGGTGTATGTCAACATTGACACTGTATTAGTGCACCATGTCCCCTCGCATGGCAACCGTTATAATCTATCTCTATGCACGCTTGATTTGTGAAGAACAAGTTGGTTAAAAAAAAAAAAGGTATATCTTTGTGTCCACCGCTTACACTATGGAACGAGGGTTATTTTCAGGGTCCACGTCACCATCCATTACTCTTAGTACAGTTTAGGGATGGCCATCGATGGCAATTCCGCAACTGGCCATCGATATTTTTACATATCGATGGACTTCCATTGTGTTTGATTGGCCTGTGGGCTGATCAAAACCACAGGGGCGGGGCTTCACTGGGGTAGAGGGCAGAGCTATGTTCAGTGTCCCGGCACTTTGGGGGGGGAAAAAAATAGCAAAACATCGTTTTGCTGTTCCATCGATGGAGGGAAACCATCTGGTTCTCCCCTATCGATGGCAAAAGTATTTGACATTGGCCATGAACCATCGATGATTTTGAATCATCGATGGCCATCCATAGTACAGTTGTGGCAAGCCCGAAGCATGGGCTAGCCCATGAGTGGACAATCGCGATCCACGTAGCGGCTAACATAACTGGCAAAAGTGGTGGCTGCAAAGATGAGGAAGTACCTTATTTGAGGGGAGGTTAACATGCTCTTCGCCTGGGGGGACTTAACAACATGCTCTCTGGTGGGGTGGGGAGAGAGTTGACATGCTCTGCTTGGGGGTGGGGTAGGAGAGTTAAGTTAACATGCTCCCATGGGACCAGCCCACTCTAAAAAAGTGAGTCCCTTAAAGGTACTTTGGGGTAAAACACGTGTATAGCACATTCTATGCTTGATGCCAGTGGTTGCATGCTTGTTACATGCTCTGCCAGGGGGGGTAAATGCTCAATGCCATAGAGGTTAACATGCTTTGGCTCTCTGCAATGGGGTGGGGGCTTTAACATTCTTGCGGGGTGGGGGGAGCTATGATTTACATGCTTTCTGCTGGGGGGTTGAGTTAACATGCCCTCTGCTGGGGTTAAGTTAACATGCACACATGGGACCATTGTAAGGGCAGTATTCAATGAATGTAATCGCCGCGTGCACCGAATCCTGTTTAGGATTCGCTGCACTGTCGCCGCGTTATGGAGGGCTGGAGCCTTTGCTTCCAGCCCTCCCTGTCCCAGTATTCAATGCCTCGATGGCTCGCACAAGCCATGAATGAAGGCCAATTCTGTTCAAAGTCCTAGATAGGGTGCTGAAACAGGATATTGCACACATTTCTTCTTGCACCTCAAGGGACTGAGAAGAAATTTCACCTCTGCAGCTAATGAGCTTCTTAAACGGAGTGAAATAAAATTGCCCAGTTTTGCTACTCCTAGTTGCGATGGGGGAAAACATATGAGTCACCCCATCACAGTTCAAGGTGAACAAAGGCCCCATACACTAGAGTGCGGTATCGCGTGCCAGCCTTGCATGTGAGATTCTGGCAACTCCCTGGCGGCTGCATCGCATGGGATAATATGTATGTGGACCTTTTGCGTATGATGTGTCTCATGTCATCCCATTCACCGCTCTGGGACACGGCAAATCCTTGTGGCAGCCATGACAATCTTTGGATACGATCCAATGCGCACAGGACCATGGATTGGAAGTAAAACTTATGATTTTACACTTTTCACACGATTTATCAGCCCGATAATAATGTTGGTATCATGTGTAAAGGGCCCAAAAAGCAGTAGTGTATGCACCTTATGTGCACATGTTGAAGCTTTTGCTGCTGTGTTATATGGATATGGTTATGATATGATGGAAACTAGCCATCATATGTTTTGATGTCAGAAACCAGGTAACCATTCAATACCCGTATTCCAGATGTCCATCCCTATATTGCATTAATTGGCTGTAAAGATATCAAGTTTTTTTAGGACTAATTTACATGTTAAAACTGTTACTGTTGTGTTAAGCAGCATTCACACGCTGTCCCTGATGCACGTTGCATGTGTAGCTCCTACATAGCATTTATTTGAAATGGGCTCCCCCAAAAAATGACTCGCTCCCTTAAGGTGCCCATACACGGTACAATTGCTGGGAGCTCCCGTCACACATCTCATCGCACAGCTCAAAAAGTGTGCTGCACGTACTTTTTGTACTAGATCTCATCTCATTGTATCTCATTGCACCGCAAAACCGATGCGCTGCGATCTAGTCCAAATTGTATTCAATAATTTTACCGTGTATGGGCACCTTTAGAGCATCTGACGTTTAGGAGGATGATTTAATTGTCAGAGCTAGTCTAAAGGTCCCCTTCATGTAGCAATACCTACTTAGACCCTTTATTTAAAACGTTTCTTAAAACGGGTCTGAGCAAGTTGAACCCCTTTCACATTGAATGTTATAAATGGTATATTACCATTTAATTACCGTTTTTGTACCTTTCACATTAAACCCATTTCACCCATAGAATACAGTTGTGTTTGTGGGCAGTGACATCATGCAGGGATCCAGCCTTTCACCTTCTGTGGCTTCAATGGCGTAAATTCTGCCGGTCAGCGTCAAGAAATAGTTTGGTGCCTTTGCTAGGGATCCAGAATAAGGGCCATTGTGTATTGTGAACCCAGCACTGCACAAGATTCTAGAATAAACTCCTTTCTGGACCTTTACAAAAATTTACTGCTACAATGCATTCTGTATACAGCTGCGAAGCTGGCCAAACTATCCAAATATTCAATATAAATACATCTGCTTAACACATATGGGGCACTGATCTTAAACTACCCTATCATATCTGTTCCTTTACATATTTTACAATCTGACCTCTGCTCTGCAAGAGATTGGAGTCTCATCCACATGCATGACTATTCTTAATTTATATGGTGCCACAAGTGATTTGCAGGGCTCAATTACAGAGTACATTAATGAATAAGCAAAGCAGTGACTTACAGTTGAATACAATAGTGCAGGGTGCATAAGCAGATGAAAATGAAAACCGTGTTGGTGGCAAAAAAACACAGGAATTGGTGCCGTCAAAGATAGTTTTAGTAAGAGAAAGAAAAGCATGTGAGAAAAGAGGGCCCTGCCTGTGAGAGCTTACATTCTAAAGGACCTACACACATTCATGGTTACGACACCTTTTGTTGGCTGCACCCACACTGAAATTCTCTCCTGCTCACAATATGATTTTCCTCTAATTCAGGCATTCTCAACCACGGTCCTCAAGGCACACCAACAGTGCAGGTTTTGTAGCTATCCAGGCTTGAGCACAGGTGACATTAGTATCTGAGGGATTCTGATTAAACCATCTGTGCTGAAGCCTGGATATCACTAAAACCTGCACTGTTGGTGTGCCTTGAGGACCGTGGTTGGGAATGCCTGCTCTAATTACTAAATCTTCAAGCATTCCCTGAAATCTCCCCTTCAGACAGGCTTATCAAATTCTAGAACAACCAACATAACCCCCATAAGAGATCCTACCTAATTACATACTCTATTTAGGAAGTTAAGTTGGCCATACATCTACAGATCGATTGTCAGATTGGGATGGTTGGAACAAAAAAAAAATGGATGAGAGCAAATGGCAGTTGACCATTTGCTTTAAACTGCCAAACTGTCACTCATCCATTACCAGGTTTTTGTTCCCCCCAGATCTGACAACTGAACTGTAGATGTATGGCCACCTTTATTTATATAGGGCACATATTCCACAGCACTTTACAGAGAATATTTGAGCATTCACATCAGTCCCTGCCCCAGTGGAGCTTACAATCTATATTCCCTACCACATGTACACGCACACACAGACATTCTAGGGTTAATTTTGTGGCAGCCAATTAACCTACCATTATATTTTTGTATTGTGGGAGGAATGGGAGTATCCAGAGTTAACCCACACAAGAATTATACAAACTCTCCATGGTGAAGGAGTTTGTATAGTCTCCCCATGGTGGGAATGGAATTCATGACCTCAGCTCTGTGAGGCAGTAATGGTAACCTTTATAGTCTGTGCTGCCCCACTCTAGAGTCCACACAACGAAACCTATTTTCTTTAACTTTTGCATCCTGCTGTCCTTTTTCCAACATTCATGTGTGACTGCATCATATAGCGGCTACAACAATCTCTCTGCAACATTATACAGTAGGACATCACGGATGGTGTAATCACTAGCATTACTGCCTTACAGCAATGGGTATTGTCATTCGGTCAACCACTAAAGGTCGACATGCGTTTTTCACTTTTTCTCCTTCATCCACTAGGTGTCACTGGAATAACAGTGGGGAATAGAAGGGCGACTACAGGGAGCATGGGCACTTTAAATTTAAATGAGTGTGACCAACTTCTCTGCCTTTGTGAATGTGCCCTCTGGGAGCTGGTCACACTCTGGGTTGCTCCAGGGCACAATGCAATAGATAGAAAGTTTAATACAGAAATGTATTTTAGACATGTGAGGACAGGCAGGCAGGGACTTGCCGCTGCCTGTCTGCATTGTGGGAGCTGCTGGGGGGGGGGGGGAGAGAGACTTGGCCGCAGCTGCATGCTGCTCGTGCCCCAGTCCCCAGCTGCAAAGACCACCGTCTCCGGAGTAGACGGCCGCCACTGCGTGCGGTGTGCGTCCCGTCCTCACTCAGCCCTACCGCCTCCGGCCCAGCAGTGCAAGATTTTGAGTATACCTGACCCCCCGGTTAGCCATGGCAGTAATGCAGGATAATGTTTTTAAACCATTTGGCGCCATTAAGGAGAAGCAACTGCCGGGAGGGGGCAGCTACTGCTTGGTATGCTCCCAGCGGCCCCGGCTTCACTCCAGCGTGACTTACACAGTGGGCGGCCATCTTTTATACTAAGGCACTTCCAGGAGGCTCCACATGCTGTGACTGTCTCCTGACACAAGAACAGCACCCTTCTCACGGTGACCAGACCTGCTGCAGCTCCCCCAGGTTCTGTGAGCAGATAGTGGGGTTAGAGCTTGGTGAGACAGATGGACTGTATGTCAATTAGGCTATAGCGCTCCCTGAAATATACCATAGCTTTGCTAGTTAGCATGTGGCAGCTTATGCACTTGTACTGTGTCTCCTGTCCAGTGTTTCATCCTAGTCACCTGTACTATCCTCCTTGTGTATGTGTACTTGCTGATTGTTACGTGTGTGTGTGTGCAATACACCTGTCACTAATCACCTAGGGAACTGGTTAACATAAGATATGCACTATAGGTTAAAACAGGGTGCATGAGAGAATGTGACCACAATAAGACTAATTAAAAAAATCTAAAACAATATATACACTAAACATCGGCACTCACCTTTCCTAGTTTTGGGGTGCCCTATGGCTTGTGACCACATTGTTTAAACAGACATTGTAGGGGCTCTGCACACACTAAATTAACTGATAATAAATAGTGGCTATTTGGTTCATGAATTGATCAATGCATTTAAGCCTGCAGCCCCCTTCACTGCACCCCACTTTTCTGCAGGTCCTAACACTGTCGCTCAAAATGGCTACAATACACATAGCTATCGCATCAATGTTTGATTCAAACATGTGATTCTAACCAAAGAAATCATTCGTTTTGGAAACCAACATGTTTTATACCGGTATACCTTGATGCACCGGTAGACTGTAATGCTATAACCCACTACCTGCCTGGAAACAAACCTAAGTGCATTCCAGCTTGTGCGGTTATATTGAGTCTTCTTCTCACAGATGCCCGCAAAAGGACATCTGTCTGTGGGTCCGCTTGTCTAGAGTCCCGTAGGGGCTACCCCCATAGCTTTCGCTATGATACATGGGGAAGTGTGAGACTTGTCAAGCTGCAGTGTCCCTGCTCATAGTCTGAAAGGCTAATCCTCAGGTAGTAGTTAGGGATACACCCAGACACGAGTTCAGACCCAGACTCAAGGGCACTGGTTTGAGTCCATCCGCAGAAAAAGGTACATCTGCAGTGCCTAGGTCACATTACACCCCCCCTATTACATACATCGTGGGCTGATTTGGTTATGGTTGTGGTATTTCATGTCATAAGCTAGTGACACTGCCATTTTCTGACCATCTATTGCCTTAGGTTTCATGGACACCCATAGAGGGACAAAGTGCCGGGATTCCGGTGTCGGTGTTCCGACCGCCGGGATTTTGACCGCATCCCATATAAATAACTGATAGTAATAAATAGGTGTCCTTGTTTCATTGCCTATTTCCTGATTGTGTGTAAGCTTGCTACAAGGGACATGAACTGATTGTTCGAGAATTGTAAAGTGCAACATACAGAGCCGCTGTTATGTTTGCGGAGCCCCGCCATCCGTCGGAAGGGGGCACGGGACACTCACACGCCCCATTCCGAAAGAGCTTCCAGTTGCCCCTGCACCCCACCTAACCCTGCACGTCTCCCTGAAGCGGAGAAGGGGCAGGGTCCCGCCGCCCACCTGCTGAGTGACTGGGACACGTGTGCGTCCCAGTCTAATGGAGTCCCTCTTCGCCAGGGGGGCCGTTCTGGCGAGCGCTGGCAGTGAATGAGGGGCTCCACATCTGTAGGAGGTTAATAAGTAACTATTAAGTATATTAATGGTAATAAATGTTTCTTATTAGCAGAGCTATGCAAGTAAAATGTATTAAGAGATTGTTTAAAATGCCTGCTGCTTATAAGGGTGTATTTATATTAAAATGAATTATATATTTTTACAGTACATCCCTGTGGAAAAAGCATTCTTTTACTGACTGACCATGTCTGAAGACTGGGAGACTGAACTTGACAGCTCACCTGCATGTGTTCCAAATTTTACAAACTTGGTATGGTATGATTTTATTAGTTATAGTTCTTGTAACTAGTGAAAAAATAGCTAATTCTCTAATAGCGGTGTTCCACACCAACTCCACATTTCTGATTGTTAAAAAAATGCTGCCATGGGTGTGATGAAAACCACAAAATACACACAGGGTGATTTCTGCCCCTTTTCCAAGTGATCCCCCAAACAGCGAGACCCGCGGCTAATGCAGCGAACCCGCTATATTTAGCAGCGAGTCTCGCTGCTTCTGCCGCCGCATACGCCGATTCCCCCTCACTCAAAAAACGGAGCGAGGGGGAATTGGTGTATGAGGGGGTTGAGTTGAATACTGACAGGGTGAGTGGTAACAGCGAGCAGGAAGCCCTGCTCGCCCATGGCATTGAACAGACCCCTCTGAGTCAACGTGTATGTAAAAGTACAAGCAGTTTAGAAAAATGATCTCCCTAGATCAGGCCTGGTCAACCTGTGGCTTTTAAGGTGTTAAAGTCCCAGCATGCTGTACCAGCTGATTAACATGGAGAACCTACATGTTGGCCAAGCTTGCCTTAGGAGGTGTAGGAAATAGCCGAAGAGCCGAAAGTCTTAGTAAATTGTGATCTCACTAGTACTGTCACTATTTGGCTAATATGATTCTCTATTTCCTCTACCTCCCCATGGCAGCATACCCCATGGTTTCCGCCGCCTTGGGTAGATATTTGAAAGGAACAAAAAAGACACTGCTATATAAGGACCGCCCCCCCTAGGCTCTGTGTCTTACCCTGTGCAGTAAGGGTCGGTTCCTCTGCCCAGTGCAGCTGAGAACTTGGCATGTCGGTTTTTGGGACCCCCGCCGCTGAGAGCTGAATGGGACGTCTGTCTGCTGTGGGACCCTGCCGCCCAGTGCGGCTAGGGTAAGATGTGTGCCCGGTAAAAAGGTCCAGCGGCTGGGCAGTGAGTCCCAAACACAAGCTGGGAGCTGAAGCCGGAACGCGCCGGACGCGTGTGGCGTCTGACATCATTGGACGGCGCCGGGCGCGTCATCAGGCATCGCCCGGAAATGATTGAGGCGGCGTCTGACATCACAGGGGAGCGCAATGCCGGGCACAAGGTTTTTAAACCAGTCTGCAAACCCTGGAGGTTGCTGCAGACATCTCCTTCACACCAGCAGACAAGGTAAGGCCCTATGGAAGCAGCTGCGCTGCTAGGGCTATGGGAATTACATGGTCTTTGTTGAGCTTAGAGTTTTGTTTGGTACTTGTTTCCTATCTGGGCGCCCACGATTTTAATCGCGGGCATCGGTAAAATCGGGGGCATCGCGGCCGATAAAAAAATCGGGTGCGATGGGCCAGACGCGATGCCCGCGATTTTCCCATAGAGAACAATGTTAAATGCCTCAATTTACCCGCGATGACCACGATTTACCATAGGAAACAATGTTAAATGGATCAATTTACCCAAATCAGCATAGGAACAATAGTAAATGGGCCAAAAACACCCCTGAACATTGAAATGTCCCCCCAAAAGTAGTTGACGCCACCCCGCCATCAATGTGACCCGAAGCGTGGCGAGCGCAGCTAGCCCGCGAGGGGCGGCGGTACGCGTCCTCCGACCTTTTCATGCCCTACTATCCACTAGGGCGTGGAGTGAGAATAGAATAGTGTGGCGAGCGTAGCGAGCCACCAAACCCGAAGCATGGCGAGCGCAGTGAGGGGACGCGGATACCTTCACAGGTAAACGCGTCCCTTCGCGGGCTTCCCAGGTGTCCGCGTCGCCATGGACACCTGGGAAGCCCGCGAGGGGACGCGTATAACTGTGAAGGTATCCGCGGCCCCTCGCGGCGCTCGCCACGCTTCGGGCTCGGTGGCTCGCTGCGCTCGCCACACTATTCTATTCTCACTCCACGCCCTAGTGGATAGTAGGGCATGAAAAGGTCGGAGGACGCGTACCGAGGCCCCTCGCGGGCTCGCTGCGCTCGCCACGCTTCGGGTTCACGTTGATGGCGGGGTGGCGTCAACTACTTTTGGGGGGACATTTTTATGTTCAGGGGTGTTTTTGCCCCATTTCAATTTTGTTCCCTATGATAATTTGGGGAAATTGATCCATTTAACATTGTTTCCTATGGTAAATCGCGGTCATCGCGGGTCAATTGGGACATTTAACATTGGTCCCTATGTAAAATCGCGGTAATCGCGTCGGTCGCATCGCATGTCATTATAATGGCATGCGATGTACCCGCGATGGGCGCCCAGATAGGAAACAAGTACCTTTTGTTTATTAACAGATCAGCATATTGTTTACAATTGGTAATATGGAGGAAGAGAGGAAGCAGCCTGCAGAAGCAGGGTAAGCCAGGAAGAGATTATAGTGTTGGTGTTTGGGCTGCTTATGTTTGGAACAGGTTTTTCTATAGTGATGTGGATATTTTTTGACTTATGTAGGTCAGGACCCAGTAAGGAGTAAACTGAGGTGAAGGCCAAATATTAAAAGGATGCATACAGCAAAATGTGTTTTGTGCAAAAAGAACCTGCCGGAAAAATCTTCAGGTTCTACTTGTAACAGGTGTAAAGGAGAGAGGTCTCAGCCAATCAATGGCTTGCTAGTCATTCTGTATGGGCTCTTTTTTTTTTTTTTTAAGTTATCTGTGTTCCTCCCGGCTCCCGCCGCTGCCTGGCAGCCAGCGTCCTCCTCCCTGTCCGGTGCGCTGCTCCCGCTGTCACCCTCCTCCTGCCCGGCTCCCTATGCAGCCTCCCCCTGCTCGGCTCTCTATAGCCGGCATCCCCCGCCCACTGTCATCCCCCGCACGGCTCCGGGGCTGGGCTGCACATAAGATTTAGCCAATCTTATGTGCAGCCCGTCCGACCTCCCGACCCCGATCCGATGCGAGGTCGGACGGGGTGTCTGCAAGTGCGATTTGGTCCAATTTCACGGCCTGATTCATCCGAATCGGGTGAAATCGTGCCCAAATCGCATAGTGTATGGGGGCCTTAAGAGGGAAAATTTACCAGTTCATGTCTCTGCCATTCGGCCTGTCAACGTCACCCAGAACATTCACAAAAGTATTGGTGGTGTGCTGGTGGCCAATTTAAGAATAAAGGGGGTGTCAATATGGCCGTATCTAGACGACCTTCTCATCATGGCAGGTCAACATACAAGACTAGTTCTGGAGTACTTTAAAGAACATGGCTGGCTTATAAATTATCAGAAAAGTCACCTAGAACCATCACAGAAGGTGAAGTATTTGGGAATGATCTCAGATACACAGTCCATGCGAGTAAAACTGACAGAAGACAGGTGTCAAAGATTGATCAAAGAAATAAGAAGCATGGTAAGGAAGAATACGAGTCATACAGAGGAATGTATGCGAGTGCTAGGACTCATGTCTGCAGCAATAGAAGCTATACCATGGGCAAGGTTCCACATGCGGGCACTACAAGGATGCTTTCTAGAGCAATGGGACGGAGACGAAAAAAACAAAAAATCGTATTGTCATTAGAAGCGAAAGAGGATCTCAGATGGTGGAACAACATGGAGAGATTAAGCAGGGGGAAGTCTTTTGCGACCCACACACAAATTATGGTGACAACGGATGCCAGCAAGAAAGGCTGGGGGGCTGTGTGCGAGCGAAGGTCAGCGCAAGGAGAATGGAATATGGAGGCAAGCCAGAGTCATTCCAATATAAGAGAAATGAGAGCGGTCTGGATGGCATGCCAAAAATTTCAGAGTGTACTTATAGACAAAGAAGTTGTGATAAGATCGGACAACCAGTCAGTAGTGACCTACTTGAACAAACAGGGGGGAACAAGGAGCAAAACCCTGATGATGGAAGCGTCAAAAGTACTGCAGTGGGCAGAGGCATGTCATAAATCTCAAGGCTGTCTTTATTGCAGGAAAGGAAAATCGGTTAGCCGATACTCGGAGCAGGATAGCCCCAGGAGAATGGGAGATCTCACCAGAGGTGTTCGCGACTATTGTGAGGAAATGGGGCCTTCCACAAGTAGACTTAATGGCGACAGAAAAGAATGCGAAGGGTCTGTTACATTTCCAGACATTGGGAACCAAGCTCATGGAAGACTGATGCACTGACGGAAAAATGGGAGGTGGAACTAGCGTACGTCTTCCCACCATTCCCGGTCATTCACAGGTTACTGAAAAAAATAAGCAGAGAAATCCAGGGTGATTGTTATCCTACCATACTGGCCAAGGAGATCGTGGTTTGTGAAACTAACTCAAATGGCGATAGAGGAACCATGGATATTACCAGATTACAAAGATCTAATACAGCAAGGCCGCTATTACCAAAGACAACCAGACAACTGGAAGCTAACGGCTTGGTTGCTGAAACCAGGACGCTGAAAAGAAAAGGATTTTCAGAAAAAGTAGTAACTACACTATTAAAGGCAAGAAAATATTCAACGTCTAGTGCATATTATAGGACGTGGAGGAAGTATGTACACTTCTGCAGATCGGGGAGCAAAAGATGAGAGGAAAATAAATACAATTCTGGAGTTTCTGCAAGCAGGCTTGGAGAAGAACCTTTCAGCTAGCTCTCTGAGGGTACAGATATCGGCACTATAAGTGCTATCCTAGATATGAAAATTGCTGATAGATATATACAAAGATTTGTGCAGGCAATTAAAAGGATCCGGCCGGTATTTCATAACCCACTGGCTCCATGGGACCTTAATATGGTCTTAAACGTACTGACAGGGGAACCGTTTGAACCCCTAGAGGATGTATCGTTGAAATTCCTCACTACTAAGGTAGTATTCTTGGTAGCAATTACCTCAGCAAGGAGGGTTTCAGAGTTGCAGGCGTTATGGTCAGAAGAACCTTTCCTCAATTTTTTTGAAGATAGAGCAGTGTTTAGGACAAATCCTCATTTTCTACCAAAGGTAGTCTCTAAATTTCACATAAACCAGGAGATAGTACTGACTTCCTTCTGCAAGAATCCGACAAATTCCAAAGAGGCAAGGCTGCATAATTTGGATGTAAGCAGGGCACTGAAGATATATATAAAAAGATCAGAGGCCTGGAGGAAGTAAAAAAAACTGTTTGTACTTACAGAAGGGATAAAAAAGGGGTAAGGAGCACCGAAGATAACCATATCCAGATGGATAAGAACATGCATATGCGAAGCATATAAGATTAGGAAATTAGAGCCTCCGGTGGGGCTAAAGGCCCATTCAACGAGAGCATTGGCAGCGTCTTGGGCAGAAAAAGGGGCAGCTTCGCTGGAAGAAGTGTGTAAGGCGGCATATACTGGTCCTCGGCACATACATTCACCAAACACTACAGGGTGGATGTGGCGGCTACTGAAGACGCTAAACTAGGAAGAAAAATCCTTAGTGCAGCAATTTAAAAAAAAAAAGTTATAAAGAAAGAAGATGGTGTTACTAAATACTTACCCAGTGGAGTGAACTGCTAGGGTAGACCCAGAAGTATGCTGCCATGTAGAGGTAGAGGAAAGTACAGATTACCTCTTAACCTGTTAATCCTATACTCCACCATGGCAGCCGTTTTCCCTGCCCTGAATTTAAGGGTTGAGCGAGTTATTTCATATATTTTATGATTTTGTTATTGTTTGAAGCTTGTAAAATGAAAGACACAGAGCCTAGGTGGGCGGTCCTTATATAGGGGGCAGTGTATTTTTTGTTCCTTTCAGATATCTACCCAAGGGGTCGGAAACCCAGAAGTATGCTGCCATGGTGGAGTAGAGGAAAGCCTATTAACAGGTAATAATCTGTACTTTTTCTAAATGTAATGAAATGGTGAAATCTACCTAAAATAGCCAAAGCTGATTTATCTCTTGTAAAGAAACCAGGCATGATTGATCATGTAACATTGCATACTTCCACTATAGGCCCCCATACACCAGAAAGATATTGTACCAAATCGTACAATCTTGACTGGTTGTATGATTAATTGTATGCAGATAATGTGCACAGATAATGTGCACACAATCGTGCAATGCGCGTTCCCACTGGTTAGGGTATTGGTCTTCTGATCTGATGCACTGCACGTCAGATCAGTTGGCATTGGGAGCAGATTGCATGTGCTTTTAAGCACATGCAATCTGTCGTTCTCCCGAAAAGCGCTGGCTACTCACCTTCTGCTGTGTCCCCCCATCGGCAGTGCAGGAGACAGCAGCAATTTTTTTATTTATTTTTTCGCAAAAAGGCCGTGGCCAGCCAATAGTGGCTCACCAGGTCATCGCCCCTCCCCCTTGAGCTGGCTTTATTAGCCAGCGCGTGATAGGGGTCTGGCAGCGAAGAGCAGCTCCAGAAGACTCCTGGAAGCCCTGGGGGTGGTGGCCATGCAAAATAGCTTAAAAGGACACCGCCCCCAGGAGAACACAGCTGAAGCCCTAGGAGGTTGCAAAAGAGCTTAAAAAGGCACGGCCCCGAGGTGAAGAAGCCCCAGGCCCCCCCCCCCCCCAGGAAAGCAGCAGCTTAATAAAATATTTTTTATTTTGATATTTCCTTAACAGGGGTGTTATAGGTGGTACCAGCGGGCCATTAATGCTCCACATATTGGTACCTGTAGTTCTCCCAAGTACCAGCATGTGTGGCAGGCTTGCCTGGACCTATAGTCCCATTGTAAAGGACAATATTATTTTTTTTAAAAAGCTGCCCTGGAGAGGTGAGATTCTTTTATTTGGGGGTTCCCCACCTCCCCAAGAACTCCTGGCCTGGGTTGACTATGGTGTGTAATGCTTTGGCCACGGGACCCCGTCAAGCGTGTCAACTGCCCATGGCATTACACCCCCTGCTAGTGGAGCCTGGTGCTGGTCCCTAAAATACCGGGGACCCCCTCTCACTTTGTCGCCCGTATTTTGAGATCCAGGGCTGGCTCAAGAGCCCAGTGCTAGTCCTGAAAATACGGGGGACCCCCACTCTTTACTCTCCAGTAGGTCAGCACCCTATTTAAATGGAGTTTCAGGCAATGCAATCATACAGCTGATGGAGTGTGGGGGAGTTGAAGGGAAATTGGACACAATCATGATTGTAAATTAGACAGGTCTTTGGCCACCTTATGACACATCTCCCTGGTGAATGGAGTTACCCTACCAGTTTTTGTTGCAGCAAAATGCCCTAGGGTTGTGTTGTCCAGTATTTGCAATTAACCTTTTTAAATAGGCATTACATTCAGAATTGTACTATGAACTATATCCTAATTTTTTTTTTTTTTTTTTTTTATTCCTGCAATGAAACGCTTGATTCATGGTTTCTTTTACAGTTTTATTGTGGGTTGGTTGGTATTACTATTGTCCAGTGGTTTATAAAAAAAATCTATTGATCTGTAAGGATTTGAAGAATTAAACAGATATTTTTATAGATTTATATGGTGCACAAAAACTATATATTTTTTTTTTCCAGGAACCAGATAGACAAGAGAATGCTAGAAATTCATATTCATGTAAGTATGCGTCTGAAATCTTTACTTCTGGGATGACCACCTTGCATCTAATATTGGTACCAATCCAAATATACAATTAGTGTTTTTTTTTTTTTTTCACAATAAGGGTACATGCACAATATTTGTAGACTTGCTGGAACTAGGATGTTCGTCACCTTGTGTAAGGTAGTAATTTGGCTCCACTCTTAACTAGTTCGAAGTGGAGAATGGGTTAATGACAGTGAGGGTATTTATTTTGAGTTTGTTGATTCGGGGGAAAAGGCAGAAGCAGGTTAATTGTCATAATGGGGAGGGTGTGAAGGGATAGAGAAGGTGGAATAAGAAGATAAATGGGTTTAAAAAAAGCATTAAGCATAACTAAGGCCCATACACGCTGGGCGACTTTCAGCGCAAAAGCTGCCCAGTGTGTACAGGGCAACGATAAGCATGGAGTGCCAGCAGATGAGCCACGGCTTTACATAGCGTTCAGTGTGTATGAACCTTTAAGGTAGAGGTTCCCAAACATTTTCAAAGCGAACAGTCCAGGTTTTTAAAATATTCTTTGCGTATTCACTGTTAAATCCTATTGACTAATTCAGTCACCCGTGACTAAACATGGATATACTTAAAATGCACATGTTTAATGCTCCTTTAAGGGCCAACTTTGGGAACCACTGAACTAGGAAGTGGTTTTAGCAGGATGGAGAAGGGTCATTGTGTGGATTGAAAGTGGTGAAATTTCTAAAGACGTAGGTGTGGGTATCGAATGTGGGGTTATGAGTGTTTTTCTCATACTGCAAGAATTTTTTATTTATTTACTTCTACACGGAAGCTGGCTTCTAGAGTAAAGGTGCCCATACACGTTACAATTATTGTATACAATATCGCATCTCGGTATTGCGATGAGATGAGATCTAGTACAAAAAGTAGGTGCAGCACATACATTTTGTACGTTGTGACGGGGTGGCCGTTGGAGCACGCATCGCTGCATGTATGGCCACCTTTACCGGTACAGCCTGTAATTTCAGCTGAGGTAGTTAAACTAGTGCCATCTCCTAGGGTTGGGGGCCCACCAGGTTTGCACTTGGAACCAGTTTGGGTATGGTTCCCTTCATTGCAGGGTTAGTACAGGTATCTACTAGCGCCTTGCAGCATTTACTGGTTTCAACAGCTAAGCGCAAGGTGTCTAAATGGTGTTGCGGTGTGTGCTCTACTGGAAGACTCTTAATCTGAGCAGTTTTTGGAAGGCTGCAGAATCCCAGACTTCTGAAGTGGCTTCCTCCTCCATTCAGGACGAACACATGACTTAGAGCAGAGTGGACACATTTAAGGCAGTCCGAACAACACTAAATGTCAAGGAAGTAGCTAAACAGGCAGCATCAGAGGCACCTTCCTTATAACATAAGAAAGATCCTGCTCTATTTCCAGCATATACTCAGTTGGTTTCACCCTAATGAAATGTTTTTCGTTTTAAGATTCCTGAAGTCATTCTACCCATTAATACAGGAAAAATGACAAAAGCGGAAGGTTCTCTACCTCCAGCGAATGCCCAAATAGATCATTTAGTCAAGTCCACCAAGTTTCCTGTCCCTAATGTGGCATTACTTAAAGATCCACTGATGGGAATCTAGCGCAGTTTTTGGAGTCCTTATTATCTAAAGCGAGGCTGGCTGGCCATCTGGCTCTTGCTTAACACTGGGTGGCTAAAGCTTTTGGAAGGTGGGTGGAAGAACTGGCTGAATATATAAAATTATGGTACTTGCAGATAGGAGCTCCTCTCATTTCTATATCTTTTCAGATATTCACATATTTAGGAGGGACAGCCCTAGATTCAGCCTCAATTTCATCTAAAATTTAGACTTGCTCAGTTGCTGCAAGGCGTGCACTCTGGATATGCGCCTGGAATACAGATGGTCACCGAAGGCTCTAGAGGCCCTCCCATTTTCGGGGAGCGTTCTCTTCTATCCAGAACTTGACAAACTAGTGGCAACCATAGCCACCTCTAAGACAGCCTATTTGCCTTCAGCTCATCCAAAGACCAAGCAGATCTCAATTCGGCCACAAGGAAAAGCCAGGGGTCAGTTTTCAGCCAGAGTTCCCCCCTACTTCCAAAAAGGCTTCTATTGCAAAAATCTGACCGTCCTTGACTGGCCACCATTAGGCACTCTAAGCCTGGTAAACCTGCAGCATGACAGGGCAGGTGATCATCTACTCAGCTTTGCCATCTAATGGCTGTAGACAACTTAAGAATTTTGGGTCCGGAGCATAGTTATCCAAGGCTTCATGATCAAACACCTCTGAAGTTTTTCTTCACGGGTCTCCCGGTTCAAGCAGACAAAGCGGATATTCTCAAAATTTCAGTAAAATCTCTCCTTTCTTCCGGATTGATTGTACTGGTCCGCAAGGAGTACGGGGTTCTATTCTAATGTTTGAGCCAGACTGTCAATCCCATCCGGCTGCCCATTATCTGATTTTTAAGAGCCTATTGGGCACGGTGTTCGACTCTTTTCACAAGTGTCGTCTGCCTTGCTTGTTGTTCTCGCAGGCATGTTTAGATCCGGGTTACTGGCTAGGATCGCTTAAGGCAGGCATGTCCAAACTATGGCCCTCCAGCTGTTGTGAAACTACAAATTCCATCATGCCTTGCCACAGTTTTGCTATTAGGGAATGCTAAAACTATGGCAAGGCATGCTGGGATGTGTAGTTTCACAACATCTGAAGGGCCACGGTTTGGACATTCCTGCTTTAAGGTCAAGGTTTTGTCCCTCCATTTTATTCCAGCAGAGATTAGCCCTTTTGCCAGAAGTAGACTTTTCATCGGGTTTGTTAAAGTACAGCCTCCTAGTGCTTCATAGGACCTTAAACTTGGTTTTGTCATTTTTAACAGTTCACATTTAGTCAATTGAAATACAACTTTTGGAAAATGGAGATAATCCTTTTTGGTGTCAGCCAGACAGGTGTCGAAACGCTGACTGTCCTGTAAATCCCCGAAGATCGGGCTGAACTGCATATGCAGGACTTTTATCGTAAGGTGGTCTCAGCGTTTCTTGTGACTTAACAGATCGTGGTTCCTTCATTACTGTATGTGTGAGGTAGTTCTTTGACACTGGATGTTGTCAGGGCCTTAAAGATTTATGACCAGTACAGCATGATTATGCAAGACTGATTCTTTTCATCCTTTATGATGTCATTCCTCGTGGTTGGCAATCTTCAAAACAGACAGTGACAAGGTGGATTCGGCTTACCATTCAGCAAGCGTATGTCTATGCATGTAAACCTGCCTGCCCCTTCCACTAGATCTGAGAGAACATCATGGGTAGTGAGACGTGTTGCATCAACTTTGCTACTTTGCCTTGTGGCTATTTGCTCTTTGGTTCACACGATTGTGAAGTTCTATAATTTTAAAACTTTTGATGTTTTGGCTGCTCAATTTGGCAGTTTCGTGTTGCAGGATCCTCAAAGCTGTCCCTCCCGTAGGGATAATTTTGGAATCTGATTGTAATTGACTACAGTGGACCCTGTTAAGGCCGCCATACACTATGCGATTTGGGCCCGATTTGACCCGATTCGGATGAATCGGGCCAAATCGCATGTGCAGACATCCCATCCGACCCGATGCGCGGTCCCGTGCGCATCGGGTTGGATTCGGGAGGTCGGAAATCTTATGTGCAGCCTAAGGCGGCAGGGGACGCAGCATATAGTACATGCGGTGGAGGGAGCCGAGCGGGGGACTGTAAGCAGGGAGCCGGGCTAGAGAGGTAGTGGGTGCACTATCCTGGGCGGGGGGGGGGAATGCCGCAAATAGATACTTCAAGGCGGTGAACGCCGCAAGGGGATCAGAGACCGGGTAGCGTAGGGGAAGCCGGGCACATAGAAATGAATGGACAGCCAGTAATTGGCTGAGAGCTCTCTGACTGAGAGCGCTCTCAGCCAATCACTGACTGTTAATTAATTTCTATGTCCGCCCGCTGCTGCCCGGCTTCCCCTACTCTACCCGGTCTCTGCTCTCTGGTCCCCTCGTGGAGTTCACCGCCTGGACCAGTGCGCCCACTGCCTCCCCTGCCTGGCTCCCAGCTTGCAGTCCCCCGCTCGGCATCTGGCTCCCTCCACCGCAGGTACTACAGGCTGCGTCCGCTGCCTGCTTGCAGCCCCCATGCCCTGCTCAGCTCCCGGCTCCCGCTGACAGCAGCTCCCCGGGGGGACTGCATGTGATAAATCGCATGCGATTTATCACATGCAAAACCTGGCACATCAAGTGCCAAATCGTATGTGACCCCCCCCCCCCAGGGGAGTTGTCAGTAGATTAGGTTAGACTTGTCCTTCGGACAAGTCGGCCTAATGTATGGGGGCCTTTAGATGAAAGCGAAAATATGATTTTGGTACCTACTGGTAAATCTCTTCCTCTGAATCCAAAGGGCCCTTCCTCTGCTCTTTGTTACCTGCCAATATTTCTTCCATAGCATGCATATGTTTCTTGTTCCTAGCTCCCATCTCTTCTGTCTACATTTGATGGGTAGTAGAGGGGCAAGAGCATTACTTGTAAATACAGTAGTGCTCAGCTTCCACTATCCACACCTTATACCTGTTGTAATGGAATCCAGTGTCCCCCCCCCTGGTTTTAGAGAAACCTTTTCTTTTAACATCTGGGGCTAGTCATTCTGAGCCATTTATTCTCGGCTGGTAATTACCCTATTATCGATAGTTAACGCACAGAAACTGGGAGTGTGCGGCACCTGATTACGGCCCCTTTACTGAGAAATTTTGGGGGTGTCCTCTCAGATCTAATAAGAAAAATCATTTAACTGTGCTGCAGCCAGGGTTATTTGAATATACTTAGGATTAATTCCCCTAAGTAAAGCTTGGGGGTACACTACTCGATGTGTGTACCCAGCGATATTTGTGGATGTGACTAAGGGGGGATGGGAGCATTCTGTAACACGCCCCTCTGTACATGCAGGATGACAGAACAATGTTAGTGACACATGGTAATGTGCATTGTTTACTATATAGTTTGTACATACTAAACAATATGCACAATGACCTCGTTAACGATTGTTTCATACATATTGATAAGTTATCTAGTGTTTACGCATGTTTAATTACCGCAGCTTACTAACTTCTCCACTATGGATCTCTGTGCAATCTTTGTAGTTGGTCGTTTTAAGTATGTTTCTATGTTTTGTTTATTTTAGCTGACCGTGATTTCAATAGAAACTTTGGCTCTTCAGAAAGAGGTTTCGGAAACCAAAGAGGTAATTGATTTTATTCAGGAGGTTAAATGTGATGAGCTCAGACATTATAAAGAATTGTTTTTTTAAATGCATGGTACTAACGTGATGGTCTGCAGCAATTGGGACTAATTCAGACCTTATCATTCATCTGCAAATTTGCACATGACTGCTAATACATAGCCACTGCCAAAACAGAGTGAAAACTCACCCGTGCAAATCTGCCAGAGAAATGCAAATGGTTCGCTATTCACTACGATCTGCAAATTTGTACGCTAATCACTCATTAGTCAGAAGCTCTGACTCTTCCTCAATGCTGTGACAGAAGCGGGCAGATTGAGGTCGGAGCTGAGGTCACTCTAACATACCTCCCAACATGACCCTCTCTAGGAGGGACAGAATTCAGTTTCTGGACTTCCCTCGTAATTTGATTGCCATTCACCTGTTTAAAACAGGTTGATTGACAAGGCTGGTGTTTCACCACAGGTGATAGAAATCATACATTATCAGGGAAGTCCAGGAACAGAGCAATCTGTCCCTCCTGGAGAGGGTCATTTTGGGAGGTATGCTCTTCTGGACACACCTAGAAAACATCTAATACACTTCAGTAATTCTAGACACTGGGTACTAGGTGTCACCTGACTGAAGCAATTCAAATAGTCTACAGCTCAGGCTTGGTCACAGCTGGTATCGGAACTTCTGCCCCTGGCCTCCTGAGGTGGTGAACAGAAATGTGCGGTGTCCATTTTGGGTGCTCTAAAGTGACTTTACACATTGTGTGGCTACTTTAGATGGGATTAAACATGATTTGCTGCTGAACAGACTGGGCATGTAAAAGATAATGGGTCTTCGATCAGAGTAAACATTGAATTGATCTGATTGGTTCAAAAAAAAAAAAAAAAGCCACTGAAATGCCCACAAGCACTTCTAGTTTGTCACTTATAGATCTCGGAAATTTACCAATGGGTAACATAAAATAGCCTAAGAATTGCTGCAACATCAATAACTTTACATGTTTTTGTATCCTTTTTTTATTTGAAATTGTGGGGAGAAGTTGACATGCCCATATTTGTATTCCTCCATTGTATGACATCTTTAAAAGTTTTGGTGTTTAAGTTCAATAAAAATAAATTTCTCCTTCATCCACCAGGTGGCACCGGAGATCACAGTAGGGAATAGAGGGTGACCATCAGGAGCATGGGCACTTTAAGAATTTTCCACAGTGTGACCAGCTCCTCCCCTCTACTTCCCCCCTCCAGCCAGTCTTAGTTTGTGCCCTGCAGGAGCTGGGTGTATAGTTTACTCTCAGGAGCATTTCAATTTTTTTTTCTCTTAATGTCCATTATGGAATACTGGGGTTCAATACTATGGGGATAGAGATCCTCCACAGGAGAGACAGGCACATAAGATCTTTCAGTGTGGGTGCACTGGCTCCTCCCCTCTATCCTCCCTCCACTAGTCAGTTTAGAAAAATGTGCCTCAGGAGAGGCTGCACTTCTGGGAGCTCCAGAGAGATTTTTCAACATTTTGTTTTAGTTTGTTATTTTGGGGCGCTGCTTTTAGACCTAGGCAGCAGTCCTGCTTCGAGGGTGCCAGGGGAAAGGGTCAGTCACTGGCCTCTTCAGGTGCAGAGCTGCCCTGCTGCAGGACTTTGTCCTGAGAGAGGTTTCTGTTACCGCACAGCATTGCGCTGGGGCGAGCAGACCTCCCAGCTGCTGCACACCCCTGGCAGGGTCTGAAGACTTCAAGTGGTGAGTACTGGTCGTGGTCCCCCACAGGGGGTACTCAGACTTTATGTGATAATGCAAGATGGCGGTGGCAGTAGCGGCGGACCTCCCGTAGGTACCGTGCGAACCCCCCCATCTTTTATATATTTGCTGGCAGGTACAGATAGCCACTGGACCACCAGGGCTATGACAATGTCTGGTTTTTGCATAAAGCACAGATAAGCCTAAAAACGCTAGCTTTTTAATGCTAACAGCACCAGCTCCGTTTTGGGGGCAAGACTTCCTGCTTCTTCCTGCATGCTGAGGTAGCCATTACAGCTCCTCATCGGTGGGGTGGATCTGGGATCTTTCTGAGTTATAGCACTAATTAACACTTACATTGTGTTTGCCTAGCACTGTTTTTCTAAAGAATTACTGCGTTTTACTGTGAACCAGCTCTCTCCAATCTGTGAGCTCAGGTTACAGGGTGACCTGGTTTCCCAAGTAGCTCTGTTTACCCCACACTGGCTAGTTAAGATATTACTGAATAGAAGGGGATTGACTTGCAAAGACACAAGTCACAAAAAAGCAAAATGTGCTTTTTGGGCGCACTCTTTGTATATAATTATGTAATGTAGTATTGATTCATTAAAACGTAACTTTTATTAAGACTTTACCTAAAAGAAGGATGACTATCTAACTCTTCTTTGAAAAGAAAAATTCTCACTTGAAAGAGAAAAAGATTAAAATGTCCGCAAATGCCAGTGTTTGCTCTGCTATGATTGAGTCAGAGCATAAATTGGTCAGGCATGCAGTTAACGTTACTGGTCATGGGCATTCCTTTTGTAACGCTGCCTATTTATTGAGGCGTTGTGTGACCGTGATTACTCACTCCCTCTGATTATTTTTCAGGGCAAGTGCTGACAATTTTATTGTGACTAATAGTGGAATATATGTCCTATTGTGGTCACTGTCAGGTTGCTCCTTGTGTTCAACGCTTGTGGTTATGTATTAATGGTCTAATAGGTCTAAGTATTTGAACCATTAGTTTAATTTTTCGCTGTGCAACGGACAATCAAAATAGCCATGTGGGAGTCTTGGCTCGCATTCATTAAAGGAATCTCACACACACATGGAAATATTCCCCTGCAGTAGGTTTCTCCTTGGCATCATGTCATGACCAACCATGCGTGTACCATACCAGGTGTTCACCAGGGACTTGGCCTCTGATTACTTGTCTGGCCCCCTATATATTCTATTGTTATATAGAAATATTTAGGGGTATACAGGTACATTGTGTGTTGTAGTCACCGTTATACGATGTCAGGTTGACTGCTGTGGGGAAAAAATAGATAGAACACTTCTGCTGTCGGGTCAGATATATGTCATCCCTGATGCGTCTAGCAGTGCAGGGAAACTATTCATATAACCTGGCCAGATGAGAGTGTTGAAGAGATCACAGTTTACTGGAGTATAGTCGGGTAGCTTGTGAACCAAGGCTTCTGCTTTTGAGGATCTGTATTAATACATCAAATCCCCAATGAGAGAGCCTGTTGCTGGTCACCTGCTGATCCCGGGAATTATTAGATACTCTCAAACAGTGCACATACATACATGGGTAATTTTTTTTTTATTATATTCCCAGTGTGCACATAGATTTTTTAGTAAACTTAATCGTTTGTCATAACAGTCTTTTACCACACTAATACGTATTCCTTATTTGAAGCTGCCTTTTAACTCCTCTGTGCACATAAAAAGATGATTAGGTCGATGTCACCACCTTTTGGAGATCAAACAGTACCTGTAACAAAACGCTCTGTACACATAAGTTGTGCTGAATTGTCTGTGCGGATCCACCCTCCACTTACATTATAGTTAAGATATTAGTCTTTAACACATAGCCAAAGAACACTTACAAATCGGTGTGTGTTTGGTGTGGCTGAGTGTCCAGCTTCACAATGGTGAAGAAACTGACCTGCATGGTGTGCAGCACCAAGTTTATCCCTGCCTCAGTCACAGGTTACCTGTGAACCCTGTATGTCTCCACAGCCTGCAGGGGTGGGCAACTATTTTGGCTGGGGGGCCGCTTAACAAAACCAGAAAATACTCGAGGGCCACACACACACGGTGCGGTGTTCTTGGAGAGGGGGAAGCCAGGAGAGAGCGCCTGCCCTGCACAGAATTTGCCCATCTGTATATCTGTCAATTATGATATTATGGTTGAGATTTAATAGGATGAGCGTTTCAGAAAGTGAGAGATTTGGTAAGAAATCTCCAGTTTTTTTGAAGCAGCAATCATTTACAAGGCAAAACCGGATATTTCTTACCAAATCTCTCACTTTCTGAAACTCTCATCCTATTAAATCTCACCCATTATTTCATAACATAAATCTACCCACACTCAGGTTTTAGTGTTAAAATACTCTGGACTGATGTTACTTAAGCATTAGCAGCACATATGTATTAATGAGGATTTATGTAAAAGGCATATGGGATATGTTATTAGCCTCAGTACAAAACTCATGCTGCTCACATAGTGTACATTTACTTCTGCCTCTCAATTCAGTCTCCATTGTAACCCTTGGAAAGAAGAGCAGTGACAGATTATAGTAAGTGGATTTAGGGCAGTAAAATGGTGCTTGAGCATGAACAAAGGCCAATGGGTGATGTCTAAGGAAAATCTCACACAAACAGTATTTTGCAGTTCAATAAAATATCCAGAAAGGACAACTTACTGTTCAGAGTAAAAAGTGATTCATGCCTAGAGGCATGAAATATATTGCCAGCTGATGGTTGTCATGCAGTCAGTAGTCGAGGCGCCGCCGTCGTTAATGCCCGTCTGTGGCTGTGCCTGCCGCGCACAGCATTTCTGGGAGCATGGGAGGGGATGCGGTGATGCGGCCGCGCCAACCAATGATGGGGAGGCGGCTGCCGCGTCATCGCGTCCCCTCCCACGCTCCCAGTAATGCTGTGCGCAGCACAAACAGGCATTAGAGGCGGCGGCAGCATAAACATTATGCAAGCATATGGAATGTCAATGACAAGCGGCTATAGTCGGGCCGCTTGTCATACTCACATATGTCAGAGTGGTGGGCCAGACCTAAGCGGCTCGCGGGCCGCATCCGGCCCGCGGGCTGCCTGTTGCCCACCACTGGCCTAGTGGGACTACCCCTCTGGCTAGTGGTATGCCCCCACTATATAGTGGGGTGTCACAGGGAGATAATGAGCCCGCATGGGCCAGCAGCATTAAAACGCTGTTAGACTCAGTCTCATCTCAGCTAGCTGCTAATACAAAGCAAACTCAGAGGGTGCAGAAGGATTTAGCCATCCTGTCAGCTAGGGTGGATATCACTCCTTTTCCTAGCCAGCCTCAGAAAAGGCCCTTGTCGGCTGTGGCCCCTGATACAGATGAGGATGATATCCTTGATGAGGGAGAGGAGTTACAGGATCAGAGCTATTAGGGAGGTCTTAGAGCTCCCTCTGGAGGAAGTCACGGAGGGTGACTTTTTTTTTCCCCCAATATAAATTAATGGTACTGGTTTCCTAGCAGGGCCACAATCGCGGGTCATTTCTAATGGTATGCGACCGACGCGATGCCCGCGATTTGGCATTGAAAAGCATTAAAAAGGTCAAAATCACGTCGGTCGCATCGCATGCGGCCAAAAAAAGCATGCAATGCTACCGACGCGATGCCCGCGATTTTACATAGGGAGCAATGTAAAATGCCTCAATTGACCCAATTAAACATAGGGAACAATGTTAAATGGCCCAGAGACCCCAAAAATCCCCCCTGAAGTGTGAAATGGGCCCACAAAAAATTGTTAACGCCACCCCACGATCAACGTGAACCCGAAGCGTGGCGAGCGGCGGCGGTACGCGGCCTCCGACCTTTTCATACCCCTACTATCCACGTCGGCGTGGAGTTGAGAATAGAAAGTGTGGCGAGCCACCGAGCCCGTGGCGAGGGGACGCGGATACCTGTGAAGCCAGCGAGGGGACGTGGATACCTGTGAAGGTATCCGCGTCCCCTCGCGGGGCTCGCCACGCTACGGGCTCGGTGGCTCGCTGCGCTCGCCACACTTTCTATTCTCAACGCCATGCCGACGTGGCTAGTGGGGGTATGAAAAGGTCGGAGGACGCGTACCGCCGCCCCTCGGGGGCTCGCTGCGCTCACCACGCTTCGGGTTCACGTTGATCATGGGGTGGCGTTAACAATTTTTGGGGGGCCCATTTCACACTTATGGGGGGATTTTTGAGGTCTGTGGGCCATTGAACATTGTTCCCTATGTTTAATTGGGTCAATTGAGGCATTTTACATTGCTCCCTATGTAAAATCGCGTCGGTCGCATCGCATGCGATTTTTTGGCCGCATGCGATGCGACCGACGCAATTTTTTTACCTGCGATGCCCGAGATCCGAATCGTTGTGGCCGTGCTAGGAAACAAGTACCAAATTTTTATTGAGAATTTGTTACGTTTTATACGGAAGGGGAGCAGGATACAGAATAAAGGAGGGGGGGGGGGGGGGTTACAATCCAACATACAGCAGTTTATACAAATACAGATAGAAGTGCCAATACATACATGAATTACACTGTGGGTATAGATAAGAGCAATAAGCTACAAAGAGTTGGTTGGCGATAGATTGGAGAAGGCTAACTGGGTTTTGCAATACATTAGGACATGTCGAATATTAGTGTTGCCCCTTCTGGGGTAGTAACATAATCCCGCCAACAGGACCAAGTCGCTAGGGGAGAAGATATTTTAGATGAGGAGGTTAAGCCCATAGTTTCCATTTGGAACGAATGTTGTAGTTTCCTGATAATTTTATTAAGAGGAGGGGAGATGGCTTTTTCCATTCTTGGGCTATTGCTGCCCGTGTAGCTATGAACACATGGCCTAAGACGTAGCATTTGATCTATGGGAGGTCAGGAGGGTATAAATGCAGCAACGCCGGGAGAGGGAATCTCTCGATCGAGGCTCCGATGACTTTGGAGGCAAGATTAAAAACCGCTCCCCATAGTTGTCTTATTTTCGGGCAGGCCCAGAAAATGTGGGGGGGGGGGGGGGGGGGTGTAATTGGACTGGTCCTGAGGATCTCGCCACACTCTTTAGCCAATGCAATGGGCAATCCGGCAATAAGTGAAGAGTTCTTTATCTGGTAGGGAAAAATTATCCTGAAGGGAGCTACAAGGAGTTATGGAAACACCATCTATCAAAGCTGCAGTAGAATTAATGCCGCATTTTATCCAGGTAGAGCGGTTTATTAGTTAATAATTTTGATAGAGCATGTTCAGAGAGGTTGTGGGAGGGGAGAGACTATTTTGGACGATATAACTAATGTATCCCATGCAAATAGGGAGTCAGATATAGCCCGTGTGGCGGTGTGTATTGGGGGTCTCATTTGGACAGGGGTCCAGAGTAGATCTAATAGGGATACTCTAGAAAACAATTGGTTCTCCAAATCCACCCACTGTTTTTTGCCTTTAGGTAAGGACCAATCGTTTATTTGGGCCACTAGACATGCAAGTTGGTATTTCTTTAAATCTGGTACCTCGAGACCTCCGTGTTTTCGTAGTCTCGTCAATTTCTTATATGCTATACGTTGGGGTTTTTTCTTCCCAAAATATTTCAGGATTGAGTGGGTTCGGTTAATGATTTTCTGTGGGACTAAGTATGGGATTGCTCTGTAGTATTGACATTTTAAAGGCTGCGATTCGTCCCAGCCAAGATATTTCCAGGCTGAACCACTCTTTCAATAATGCATCTATTCGGGAAATCAGGGGGTTGAAATTAATTTCAGAGACTGTGGCTAAAGAGTTGGGAATGTTAACTCCAAGGTAAACTATGTAATCTCTCTTACAGTTCTATTTTTAACGCTGTTTAAACATGGATATTTTCTCGACGCTCAGGTTAAACGGTAGAGCTTCTGTCTTAGTCGTATTGAGTTTATAGAAAGATGCTGCACTGAAGCGATCAAGTATCTCATGGAGGGAGGTGTTAGGCTTTGTTGCTAAGAGAAGGATATAATCGGCAAACATGCTGATCTTATGGAGGGACGTGCCAACTCTAATTCCCAGGAAAGGCTAGGGATTGTCGTATTGCCATAGCTAGGGGTTCTATAGCTAATACATACATGATAGGGCATAAGGGGCAGCCCTGTCTAGTCCTGTTGGAGATTTTAAAGGGGGAGGATGTGAAGCTGTTACTGAACACTACTGCATTGGGGGAGCTATAGAGAGCTAAAATGGAAGAGAGGATCGGCCCCTGTAGGCCAAATCTTGTCAAGGTGTCAGTAAGAAAGCCCCAATGTAGCCTGTCAAAAGCCTTTTCGGCATCTAAAGACAGGAAAATAGCTTCCGCTCCCGTCTGAGAAACATACTCTGCAAGATCAAATACCCTTCTAGTATTATCAGTTGCTTGGCGACCTTGTACAATACAGATAGTGGTAGATGCTCAATTAGTTCAGTAGCATTTCCCAGGTGCATGAGGGAGGGGTTAAATACTGGGTAAGTAAAACAAGACATTTTTTCCCCTCAGCACACTGAGCAATGCTAGTAACCAATCTAGAACACTACATGATAATAGAATTCAGAGATATTGGTTACATATACCTGCGCAGGTGTATGTTATGCCCCCAAGCCACGTCAGGGCTTCTCTGTATATTGGGGGTCCCTAGCGCTATATCTAGGTGCAGGGTGTGGCACCCCAAAAAACCATCATAAGCTGGGAAGCCCAGTGCGGCATGCCAGTGATATACTAAGTGTTAATAATTAGTGATAGGAAGCCGAAGCTATATAAAAAGAGAGAGATAAATGAATGTAATTAAAATAGGATAGAGATAGTGTTAGTGAGGGAAAAGTGTTAATAGAATGTAAGGACATGCCGCACTAAAGCCACCCAGCCCATCCAGTCCAGGAGCACCGCACCCCACACCACCGTTACCCTAAATTGGGTCTACGATTAACCAGCAAGGAGCCACATGATAATGGCTCCTTACTTGATATATCCAAACTAAGAGCTACCTACCTTGGAGCAACCCCTGACTACTCCATGTGGCATATCAGGACCCACATCTCCTCCTAATATGGGCTCCCTTCTGCCTCTAACAACATACATACAGATAGTGGTAGATGCTCAATTAGTTCAGTAGCATTTCCCAGGTGCATGAGGGAGGGGTTAAATACTGGGTAAGTAAAACAAGACATTTTTTCCCCTCAGCACACTGAGCAATGCTAGTAACCAATCGAGAACACTACATGATAATAGAATTCATAGATATTGGTTACATATACCTGCGCAGGTGTATGCTATGCCCCCAAGCCGCGTCAAGGCTTCTCTGTATATTGGGGGTCCCTAGCGCTATATCTAGGTGCAGGGTGCGGCACCCCAAAAAACCATCATAAGCTGGGAAGCCCAGTGCGGCATGCCAGTGATATACTAAGTGTTAATAATTAGTGATAGGAAGCCGAAGCTATATAAAAAGAGAGAGATAAATGAATGTAATTAAAATAGGATAGAGATAGTGTTAGTGAGGGAAAAGTGTTAATAGAATGTAAGGACATGCCGCACTAAAGCCACCCAGCCCATCCAGTCCAGGAGCACCGCATCCCACACCACCGTTACCCTAAATTGGGTCTACGATTAACCAGCAAGGAGCCACATGATAATGGCTCCTTACTTGATATATCCAAACTAAGAGCTACCTACCTGCGCATGTATATGTAACCAATATCTCTGAATTCTATTATCATGTAGTGTTCTAGATTGGTTACTAGCATTGCTCAGTGTGCTGAGGGGAAAAAATGTCTTGTTTTACTTACCCGACCTTGTACAATGCCAACCTGATCTGGGTGGACTAGATTGGGGATGAGGGGGGCTAACCAATTAGCGATTCATTTTGAAAAAAGTTTGAGATCGCTGTTAAGGAGGGCTATGGGCCTATAGTTTTGGCAAAGTGAGGGGTCCTTTCCTTGTTTGGGGATCGTGAGAATGCAGGCTTGTAGCATTTCATTCGGGAGTGATCCGGCTTCAGTAGCATAGTTGAACAAGGAAGATAGGGAGGGGGCAAGTTCATTAATTGAATTTTTTGTAAAATGCGTTGGAGAAGCCATATGGCCCAGGGGCTTTTGCTCGGGGTAGGGATTTTATTACCTGTAAAATTTCTTCTTCGGACCATTTTGTATTAAGTGCGTCTAATTCTTCTATGGACACTTTAGGAAAGGGTAAGGCTTCCAGAAAGGAAGGGATTAGTGCGGAGGTGGGTTGGGGGGTGTCAGGGTCTGATTGGAGGTTGTACAGGTTTTTGTAAAATTTAGCAAATGCTGCAGCTATATCAGGGGGGTTTAAGAGTCTTTTCCCGTCTTGAGTCTGAATAACTTTGATTCTATTCCTAGTTTATCGAAGCCAGAGTTTACGGGCTAGAAATTTGCCTGCTTTGTTACCTAGAGTAGAATTTCTGTTGGAATTTCAAGTACGCATATTTAAGCCGGTCTAAATAAAGTTTTTGAAGCTGATTCCGAATGGACACTATTTCTCGCTTCAGTGGAGGGGAGGGATCTATTGAGGGATTCTGCTTGGAGTAGCTTCAGCTCCAGGTCCTCCTGCATGGCTAAGCGTTGCTACTTCAGTCTGGCTCCCGTTTGGATAACAACACCCCTAAGAACTGCTTTTAGAGCGCACCAGTGGGTAGGGAGTTAAAATTAGGTATGAAGAGATCATATCTGAGATAGACTCTGAGGCTTCGGGGGAGTCTAGGATGTAATCCGGGAGTCTCCAAGTTTTTGGGTAGCCATGGGATTGGGTAGGACGCCATGTCCAAACTAAACTAACGATGCCATACAAGAGAGTGTAATGACTATACTCTATGTACCTCAAAACAGAAATATGTATTATAATAAAACTGTAACAGTATAATTCTATTTCTACTCCAAAACAGAGTAATCTTAAGTTTACAATAAAATAAACAGTTCTATAAAGAAGGTGGCTACGGTCTCAGGTGCGGGGCATTGCCCACACTAACGGGAGGGCAGCCAACCCGCATATAACCGCCAAAAAGGGAAACAAGGCTAAGTAATACTAAGAAAGAATGTAATACAACCTAACAGAAGGTCTTAGTCAGGTTGGCGATACTGGAGCTGGAATCGTGGCTTTGGGTTGTAGAATCTGAATGTCCCACTCTTCAAGCAATTTTACTCTAGACTCAAAAGATGAGATTATGTACGATGAAGACTCATGTCGGACGATTAACTTGACCGGGAAACCCCTTCTGTATTGGATGTCGTTATCTCTGAGAGCTGTGGTGATTGGATGGAAGGAGCGTCTCTTTTCCAGAGTGAACTGGGAGAGGTCAGGATAAATCTGTAGACCTCCTAAGGCATGGGTCCTCAAACTGCGGCCCTCCAGATGTTATGAAACTACAAATCCCAGCATGCGTTGCCACAGTTTTGCTATAAGGGAGTGTTAAAACTGTGGCAAGGCATGCTGGGATTTGTAGTTTCACAACATCTGGAGGGCCGCAGTTTGAGGACCCATGTCCTAAGGTATCGGAGGCTTCTGCGTTCCTAGCCACCTTGAGGAGTTCCTCCTTAATATGGAAGAAATGCACTTAAAGAAGAACATCTCTCGGGAATGCCAATGTATAGCCGCTACGGGGTTTTAGTAAGCAGTGAACTCGGTCAATAATAAAGTCCTGTCTAGTCGCTGAAGGTAGTAGCTTCTGAAACAGATTGGACACATAATCCTTGATTTCTGGTGGGGCCACTGAGTCGGGGATAGCTCTTATCTTGAGATTATTTCTGAGGGTGACTCTTTCTTTATGACACAGAAAAAGCAGTCTGTGTGTTTCCCAGAGCAGGCGGTACTAGAGGGTGTTTTCAAAAACGCCTGGAAAAACCCTGAGAAGACGTTCCAGCTCACAAAGAGGTTCGCAAATGCGTACCCTTTTGAACCTGCAGGTAGAATATTGTGGGAGGAGCCTCCCGTTGTGGACTCCTCCGTTTCACGCCTTTCTAAAAAGGTGTTACTACCGGTCCCGGGTGTTTCCACCCTTAAGGACGGGGCTGACTGGAGACGACTCAAGTCGATTTATACGGATAGTGGGGCCTCTCAACGTCCCGTACTGGACAGTTGTTGGATGGCTAGAGCCATTCACACGTGGTCCACCCAGATCCGCGAAGGTTTGCTGGGGGACATGTCGGTGGCGCAGATAGGTGAAAATCTGCGTCACATTCAGGACACGGCAATGGTCCTATGCGAGGCCCAGAAGGAATTGGGCGCCATAAATGCCCGCAACTCTGCAATGGCGGTCTCAGCCCAAAGGGCCCTGTGGCTGCGACAGTGGGTGGCAGACGTGGACTCCAAACGCAGTGTGGAGAGTATCCCCTTCTCGGGAGAGGCTTTTTGGGAGTGAGCTGGATGAGTGGATCTCCAAGGCTACGGCTGGTAAGTGCACTTTTCTTCCATCAGCCCCTCCTGTGCCAAAACGTCCATTTACCTTGCCTACCCAGCAGTCCTTTTGTGGGACTCAGTTCCGCTCCAGGGCCAGAGGTGCGTCCAATGCCAACAGAGGTGGACGGGGTAAGTTCAGGAAACCTAACCCCTCTGGCACACAGGACCATGCGGCCTCCAAGCCGTCAGCATGACAGGATCTCCCCACCACAGGATCCTCTCGAGGTGGAGGGTCGTCTGTCATACTTCAGCCAGGTGTGGGATGCCTCGTGCCTAGATTCCTGGACCAGGACTCTTATTTCGCAGGGCTACAGGCTGGAGTTTGACAGACCGCCTCCCAGAAGGTTCTTCAAGTCGGCCTTCCCCACAGCAGCGGAGGACCGGATTCTCCTACAAGGGGCAATCCAGGGACTGCTCCAGTCCAGGGTAATCCTGCCGGTTCCAGGGCAGGGTTACTACTCGAACCTCTTCCTGGTGCCCAAGCCAGATGGGTCAGTGAGGCCCATTCTGAACCTGAAGGATTTGAACCCGTACCTGCGGCTGTTCAAATTGAGAATGGAGTCCCTCCATTCGGTCATCGCCAGTCTCGAGCCATGGGAGTTCCTGGCTTCCATAGACGTCAAGGACGCCTATCTACAAGTCCCCATTTGGCCCCCACACCAAATGTTTCTGAGGTTTGCGCTGGGAAGGGGACATCAGTTCCAGGCGTTGCCCTTCGGCCTGTCCACGGCTCCGCGCCTTCACGAAGATCATGGCGGAGATGATGTCCCTTCTACGGCAGCATCGGGTGAATGTCATCCCGTACCTCGACGACCTGCTGATCAAGGCAGGGTCGGCAGGAGCCTGTTGCAGTGCTTATCAGCTGACCAGGAGGATCCTCTCGGACCACGGGTGGATTTTGAACCTGAAGAAATCATCCCTGGTCCCAAGTCATAGAATGCTGTTCCTGGGCATGATCCTGGACACAGCAGAACAGAAGGTATTCCATCCACTGGAGAAGGTGGCTGCAATTTAGCAACTGGTGGTAGAGGTGTTGGCGGGCCCACAGGTGTCGGTTCACCTCTGCTTGAAGCTGATGGGCAAGATAGTGGCCTCCTTGGAGGCCATACAGTATGCCAGATTTCACTCAAGGACATTCCAGCTGGATATCCTGACGAAGTGGTCGGGGTGCCCCAGCCAGATGCGCAGGCTGATAACACTCTGTCCTATCATGGCAGGAGGTTCAACAAAGCCTCATAAGATAGTATGTAAGACAGGCATTCCCAACCACGGTCCTCAAGGTACACCAACAGTGCAGGTTTTGTAGATATCCAGGCTTGAGCATAGGTGACTTAATTAGTATGTGAGGGATTCTGATTAAACCATCTGTGCTGAAGCCTGGATATCACTAAAACCTGCACTGTTGGTGTGCCTTGAGGACCATGGTTGGGAATGCCTGGTGTAAGAGGTGTCACAGCAAGTTGACCTCAGGCGGAGGATGCTGTCATATGTGATAGCTGCTCCCAGCCACCTGTTCTACCTCCCCAGCAGGACGTCCTTGTTTAAGCGTCCCAGCTCTCAGAGGTGATCTTGGTACTCTTTACCTAGTCGGGGGTAAAAAATCGCGGGTAAATCGCGGGTACATTAAAAACGGGTGCGACGCGATGCCCGCGATTTTCCCATAGGGAACAATGTTAAAACGGTGATTGACCGCGATTTTACTGTTAAATGCCTCAATGCCCGCGATTTGGCCATAGGAAACAATGTTAAATGGGCCACAGAGCCCTAATAGTGCCCTTTAACTCTGAAATGGCCCCCACAATTGTTAACGCCACCCCACGATCAACGTCAACCCGAAGCGTGGCGAGCGGCGGCGGTACGAGTCCTCCGACCTTTTCATGCCCCACTATCCACGTCGGCGTGGAGTTGAGAATAGAATAGTGTGGCGAGCGCAGCGAGCCACCGAGGCCCGAAGCGTGGCGAGCATACGCGGATACCTTCACAGGTAAACGCGTCCCTTCGCGGGCTTCACAGGTGTCCGCGTCGCCACGCATTGAGGCATTGAACACTAAAATCGGGTCCAATCTCATTTTTAACATTGGTCCCTATGTGAAATCGCGGGCATCGCATCGCACCCGATTTTTAGTGCATTCGATGGTCGCGATGGGCGCCGTGCTAGGTAAAGAGTACCGTGATCTCTAACCTCTCCTCTCAGTTGTCTGCCTCTCAGAGGGATAGGGAGGCTGCGAGGAGGCAACAGGCTGAGCTCACCTCAGCAGCGGAGTCTCTTACCAGGGCTCTGGTCCCAGGAGCTCCCATTACCTTGGCCCTGCCACCACCTGCCCTTCAACCCGGGCCCCTCAGACTGTCATCGCTCCCAAACGTACCTTGGCGAACATTGACATGCCGGGTTCAATTGAGGACATACCCCCTCTAGAGGAGGGTGAGTAACATGACCCTGAGGTGGCGGCGCAACAGGTCTCTAAACCTATTCCTCAGGGGTTAGATGACCTCATTGTTATGGTCAAGTCTACCTTCGACATAACGGACTCTGATCTACCCCAGGAACGCCCCCAACTGTTTGGCAAACGCCTTAAACAGACTGCATCCTTCCTGGTGTCAGAGGATTTGGAACACATTCTCATGGAGGCCTGGCTTCACCCTGATAAGGGGTTCCAGGTCTCGCAGAGGTTCCTAACAACATACCCTTTTCCTGCAGACAGCAGAAAGGCATGTGAGAAGCCTCCTTAAGTGGACTTGTCTGTCTCCCAAAGAAGACCGTGCTTCCCATCCCAGGAGCCTCCTCTGTAAAGGACACTTCTGACAAGAAGCTTGACCACCCTGAAAACTATATTCTCTGCTACCGGAGTTCTTCAACGTCCGGGGCAGGTAAGCTGTTGGGTTACCAAAGCCATGGAGATATGGGCATCCCAACTCTCCAAGGAGCTCACTAAGTACCGTGGAGTTGAATGAGCTGGCCACTATAGCCGACCACATCCAAGAGGCCTTGGCCTATGTCACTGAAGCGTCTACTGACGTTTGAAGGATTTCCTACCGCATCTCTGCCTTATCCATCTCCGCATGCAGAGCACTCTGGTTGCGGCAGTGGCTGGCAGATGCTGAGTCTAAACGGGCCGTGGATGCCCTTCTTTTCCAGGGAGAGTTCCTTTTTGGTCCAGAATTGGACAAAATTATCTCCCAAGCCAAGGGTGGAAAGTCTACTTTCCTCCTTTTGGCGACGCCCCCTCCCCCGCCTAGACGGCTGGCTCAGGGGCCTTCCTTCCGCTCTTTTTGCCCCCAGCAGCGCTTTCGTGGTCGCCCCAAGTCAGATGCTTCCTCTGGCAGTGGGGGAAAGGACGTGGTAGAGGGGCCTCCCTCTCCACCCAGGAAGCAAAATCTTCCCTCAAGCGTTTAGCATGACGCCCTGTCCTCTCATTTGGGGGAGCTCAAAGTGGGAGCACGTCTGCGCCTGTTCAGGGAGGTCTGGTTCCAGTCCCCACAGGATCGCTGGGTCCATAATCTCATTGTTTCCGGCTGCAGGCTGTATTTCCAAAGTCTGCCGCCTTCACAGTTCTTCACAACCGGTTTTGCAGCTTCGCTAGACCAGGCCACGGTGCAAAAGTTGTTGGCTATGGGAGTAGTGTTTTCGGTACTCTTGGACCAGCGGGGTCTAGGGTTTTATTCCGCTCTTTTTCTCGTTCCAAAGCCGGACGGCTCCTCTCGACCAATCCTCAAGTTAAAGGACCTGAACCCGTTCCTATGGGGGTTGTGAAGTTGAAAATGGAATCCTTACAATCTGTTATTGCGGGCCTGGAAGCGGATGAGTTCTTGGTGTCGTTAGATATCAAGGATGCCTACCTCCACGTTCACATATGGCCGGCCCACCAAGCTTTTCTGCGGTTTGCTATCCAGGACCGCCATTACCTGTTTCAAGCGTTACCGTTCGGCCTGTCCTCGGCACCCAGGATCTTCACAAAGGTCATGGCTGTCATGATGCAGGTATTGCAGTCCCAAGGCATTTTGGTGGTCCCTTACTTTGACGACCTCTTACTCAAGGCATCTTTCACGGATTGCTTCCTTTCCAATCTTCAACGGACGCAACAGCTATTGCTTCGACACGGTTGGTTGCTCAACCTGCAGTAATCTCAGCTTCTGCCTTCTCAATGCCTTTTTGTTTCTAGGGATGATCCTGGACACAGTCCAGCTGTGGGTGTTCCTTCCGCTGGACAAGGCGCAGTCCCTTCAGCTCCTGGTTCGAGCGGTCCTTCGCCAGCGGCGAGTATCTGTTCACCGCTGCACCTGTCTTCTGGGGAAGATGGTGGCTACCTTCGAGGCGGTGCAGTACGGTATGTTCAGGTCCAGGCCTTTTCAGTTATGCATGCTGTACCAGTGGTCGGGGTTGCATCTCACCATCAACCACAGGAACCGCCTGTCTCCTCAGGCCAGGGCCTCCTTGGCTTGGTGGCTCCACACTCCGAATCTTCTGCAAGGGAAGAGATTTGGGATTTGGTCCTGGACGCTTCTAACAACGGACGCCAGTCTCTCGAGTTGGGGAGCGGTCACCCAGGACAACCAATTCCAGGGTCTTTGGTCGACACAGTAAAAGTGCCTACGTATCCTGGAACTTCGTGAATTTACAATGCCTTACTGGACGCGTCAGATCTACTTTGTCATTCCGTAAGAGTACAATCCGTCAACGCCATAGCTTTGGCGTACGTCAACAAAGCAGGGCGGCACGCACAGCAGGGCCGCCATGAGAGTTAAGTCCTATTCTCCTTTGGGCTGAGACCCACCTACAGTCCATCTCCGGTCTTCATCAAGGGAGTGGAGAATTGGGAGGCGGACTATCTCAGTCACCACAAGGTCCATCAGGGGGAATGGCACCTCCATCCGCAGGTCTTTCAGGCTCTGATCCACCGTTGGGACTGCCCTCAGATCTGATGGCTTCTCACCTCAATCACCAACTGCCTCTCTACTGCGCAAGGATGCGAGACCTGGTGGGAGTGGACGACTTTAAGAGACTATATTCTTTCTCAAGGCCCTTTCCTCCACCTGGACTTAGGTCGTCTGCATTTAACTGGCTACTGAAAGGGCCATCTTGAAGAGCTGGCTTGTCCACTTCTCTTTCTACAGGCGGGGCTCCCGGCAGGCTTACACCTGGGCTCCCTCAAGTTTTAGGTGTCGGCTCTCTCAATCTTCTTTAAGAAGAAACTGGCCCTCTTACCTCAAGTGCAGCCTTCTTGCAGGGAGTTTTGCGGCTTTAGACGCCTTTCCGGCCTCCCACGGCACCGCAGGACTTGGATTTGGTCCTATCGTTTCTGCAATCTCCACTGTTCGAACCCTTGGACTCTGTGGACCTCAAATACCTCACCTGGAAATCTGTGCTTCTCGTGGCCCTTGCTTCGGCTAGACGGGTTTCGGAATTGAGTGCACTGTTCTGTCGACCTCCATTCTTAATTTTTCACCAGGATAGGGCGGAATTGCGGACCAACGCTTCCTTCCTAAGGTGGTTTCCTCCTTTCACATCAATCAGCCTATTGTTGTGCCTGCTTTTACAGACAATTTCCCAGATTCCTGTTCCCTAGATGTCGTCCGCGCCTTGAGGATCTACGTTTCCAGGACTGCCTCCTTGTGGAAATCGGATACTCTTTCTCCTTTACTACTCCGCCAAGCCTGGTTGGCTGGTGTTGCAGTCCTTGGCGAGATGGTTGCGGCTCACTATTCGTCAGGCTTATGTGGCAGCATCACAGCCGCCTCCGCTGTCCATCTCTGCCCACTCGACTCGTTTGGTGGGTTCCTCCTGGGCGACTGCCCGCAGAGTTTCTATCCAGCAGCTTTGTCGAGCTGCTATGTGGACAGGACATTGTACCTTTATCCGGTTCTATCCTTTTGAAACCTTTGCGGCCCACGCTTTTCAGTTTGGTTGTTGGGGGGTGCGTCTCAGAGCTGTCCCGCCCAGGATGGGAGCTCTGGGATGTCCTCACTGTGATTTCCAGTGCCACCTGGTGGATCAAGGAGAAAATGGGATTTTGTACTTACCAATATTTATTTTTCTCAGATTCCACGGGTGGCACTGGAAGCTCTTCCTGGCGCTGCTCTGCAGGTTGCTTTTTTCTGTTTTCGCCACCTGCCCATGTTAAGTCTGTTTGTTTTACTTGGACTGTTTGTTTTTTGTGTGGTTCTCTGTTACTTAAATTTCTCTTCTCCTTTCTGGCTTTGGTCTGAATGTTGGGATACACGTTTGTCCTCTCGGAATAGTGTTTTTTTCTAGCTCCATCTGGGCACAAGTCTTCAGACTGGCTGTAGAGGGGAGGAGCTGGCCACACTCAGGAAGTGCCCATGCTCCTAATGGTCGCCCTCTGTTCCCCGCTGTGATCTCCAGTGCCACCTGTGGAATCGGAGAAAAGGATTTATCGGTAAGTACAAAATCACATTATTTGCCCCTAAATTAAAGGTAATAGATCTGATGCAGGCAGTTTCCAGGTATGTTTCAGTGATACGCAATTTGACACAATTGTAAGATTATGTGAGTTGTGGTTTTAATGGGTTTTTGTGGTGAGAAGTGGTGTTTTACTGAAGTCCATTATTTGTATCCTGTTAAACATGCTTTGGTTATAGTATCTGCTCTGCAGATATAGATTAATAATTTATTATAGATTGTAAGCTTGCGAGCAGGGTCCTCCTACATTTTGACTGTCTGTAAATACCCTGTTTTGTTGCATCACTGTCCCCTTTGTAAAGCGCAACGGAATATGCTGCGCTATATAAGAAACTGTTAATAAATAAATATTATCTGGTTTGTACTCGGTAGCGATCAACACACTGTTTATATTCCAGAGAAGGTAGAATGACATCAGGTATAATTTATCTTGTTTTTTTTTTTTTTTTTTTAAGGGAATAGATCTGATGGAGGCAGATTCAACAGAGGTGAGGTTTTAAGATTCAAGAGGTACCTGTATTATGTAAATTTTGCTATAAGAGTAAAGTATAGGTTGTGAGTTTAATAGATTCTGAAGAATTTTAAATGCTGAAGTTAATTACAAACTTCATATATTATTACAATGTATTAAACTATGCATTCTATACATGCTGACTTGAGTTTAACAAGTTTTTATGACTGGATCCACAGAAAAAATTGACATTCGCAAATGTTTACAACTTGGAGATGTTTCCACCTAAACATCTTCCCAGCAATTTGCCCACACCTTTTTATAGAACAATTTTGTTAACTTTAAATTATATGATTTGAGTGAGCGTTTGAAAATTTTCTTTTCTTTCTGCGTTCAGGAAACAGATCTGATGGGGGCGGTTTTGATAGAGGTAAGTTTGCATTGTTTGTCATAGAATTTGCTGTAAGATTGAAGTTTGGTCAATTGTGGTTACAGAAGGTTTTTAAAATCTCTGCACTCTAATACAATAAGACAAGACTGATGTAATATTGAATAAATGTAAATAAGTATTAAAATGAATTTCTTTAAGAAATAATATAATACGCATCCTAGGTATATCAATATGATGTCGTACACATAATTAAAATCTAATATAAAAAATCTATTCTGAGCTCCATGCTAGAGCGAAACGTGTCAGTCATTTACAGGACCCCCTATTATTGCACCATTATTTGTGAAACCTCAGAATATTACGGTCTGGAGATATTCTGCATCTTGCCATTACCATCAGCACTTTCCTGAGGAGCAATTGGATAACCGTTGGGACTCCTCTTGCTTGCGGGCTGCCTGTCGCTAACAGCGAATACATAGCTAAGATCGCACACACCACCGCCTCTCTGGTGTACATTTGGTGGGCAGCTGTTCCATTAGCTGCACACGCCACCTGCCAAGGACTGCCAAACGGCAGTGGCACGTTAATTTCTGTTCCAGGAGAGGTAATATATGCAGATCCCATATCCAACACTGGAGATGTAACAAATCACTTGTGCTCACAGTGGACTTTTCATTGATTATAGCCAGAGATAGTGATCATGGGAAATCGTGTATAAAGAGGAAAACATGATTATATTGATGTGAAAAGAGCTTCCTACACATTCTGACATTGCCAGAATATTTTAAGAAATTTTTTTGGGGTCCATCTTTTATATATTAGAGTTTAGTTATAATTAGATGTGTATATGATGTCATTGATATACATAGGATGTGTTTCTTATTAAAGAGATTTTTATTTTTTAATTATTTTACGTTTATTCAATGTTACATAAGACTTGTCTTATTGTATTACAGCAAAGGGATCTTTTAAAACATTCTGTATATGGTTGGTACATTTATGAGGTTATCTTGTTGCATCATCACAGGTGCAAGTTGAAGTCTGCAACTGTTAAATATTGTGAATATATTTGTAAATAGCATCCGATAGAGTGCTGGGAGGTGACTTGTTAATTGTAGGGTTACTAATAGTGGCCACAGAAAATGTCCTGCTAAAATGTCATCTAAACTTTTCCTCTGGTGGCAAATATTTTGTAGAATGTAGTTACTCTAAACATTCTGATGAGACTATCCTCAGGGCCGGATTAACAATGGGCCTGATGGAGCTACAGCTCCAGGCCCACATTTTGTAGCTGAGGGTCAGGGCTTTCTAACTAGCCCAGCCCCGTGTCGCTAGCCTCCCGGGAACCAGAGATACCGCCATGCAAACCTGGAACGTTGTCCCCATAGGATAACATGGGACCCGCTAATTCCGACCTCCACCCGGTTCCAACGGCTGTCAGTTCCCACTCCGGCATTACAGAAGCTCGAGGTTGATCTCAGTTGAACTCAAATCGCTGGGCCTTCAATCTGATACCTGGTCCATATGGGTTCATTGGTTCTAGAGATATTGTGGGTAAACCAAATTTTTTTTTTTTCATTTCTAAAATGTAATTTCATGGCTGTTCATGTTGTTTGAGGTCAGAATTCTCTGGAACCAAACGGCCCAGTTTCACGGGACCAAAATCATTCGAAGCCTACATTTAAATGGGTCAGTTGGTTCCGAAGATATAGCTGTTTGTTTAAAGGGGGCGGCGGTGGTTTTCTCTCCCCCTCACACCAGAAAATGCAGGGATTAGGCTGGTGTAAAAGGGGCCAGTCTGAGAATGTCCTTGCATGATCCTGGGATCATATTCCCGAGTAAGTCCCTGCATTTTCTGGTGTGAAAGGGGTATTATTTCAAATAGCCGGGACATGCAGTGCTCTGAATACAGCCGGGTAGCCCCCTGCTCTCTGCCCGGCTGTCAATCAGTGCCAGATTAAGCCTTCGGGGGGCCCGGGGCACTTTAGACAGGGGGAACCCCTTGCACTTGTCATTACTGGCCACAAATTGCATGAGAGAATATTATACTGTCAAAACACAGAGTAAAGACAGTATAAACTTGGTCAATGGGTAACTGCTTACTCTGTAGGACTGTAGGAGACCTCACAGTGTCAGTGCCTCTGATTAAAAACCCTCCCATGACTAGGCTGCTGCTGTCCTCCATAGGCCTGAGAAGCATGTAATGAGCTCCACCAATCAGAGCTCCGCATAAACCTCTCAGCCTCTGCCTTCTTGTGCAAAGTGTCATGGGACTTAGTCAACTCCCAGTAATGCACTGCACACTTGTGCAGTCAGTGTGCCTTGGCTCCCGATGCTCAGCACCATTAATCAATGTCACATTGGCAGATAGGTGAAGCTGCAGCACTACCCCACTCCCATGCACAAAACCTTTAGCTAAAAAAAATAATAATAATGTTTTTGTTAAAAATACATGACAACCACAGGGGGCCCCGAGCTAGAGGGGGCCCATGGGTACTGACCCCTTTTGCCCCTGCTTTAATCTGGCCCTGCTGTCAATGGCTGTCATTTCTGCCCCGCGGTGGCTGTCCCCCAGTTACCGCAAGCATGTATTCCCCCTTGGCAATGAGCATGTAATCCCACATGGCAACGAGCATGGAACCCCTGGCAATGAGCATCGAACCCCTGGCAATGAACATGTAGGTAAGCAACACTTATGTAGCATCATTTTTAATAGGCATTATGGTGTTTGGCATAATACCTAATGGACATTATGGTGTGTGGCTTAACATGTAATGGGCATTATGGTGTCAATTTTTAATGCGCGCCAAATGCCCCTGTTTATGGAGCATATTGTGCATTTTTGCTCAATCTGTTAGGTATAGTGCAGGCATGTCCAAACTATGGCCCTCCAGCTGTTGTGAAACTACAAGTCCCACCATGCATTTCCACAGTTTTGCTATTAGGGAATGCTAAAACTATGTCAAAGCATGCTGGGACGTGTAGTTTCACAACAGCAGGAGGGCCACTGTTTGGACATGCCTAGTATAGTGTGCATTTTGGCTCAATCCATATGGCAAAATGTGAATTTTGCCTTAATCTGTGTGGCATAACGTGAATTTTGACTCAATCTGTTTGCCATAGTGTGAATTTTGGCTCAATCGGTGTGAATTTTGGCTCATTACATATGTCATAATATGTAAGAGGCAAGTACAGTATAAGGGGGTTACTATTGTGTTACATGATTTGTATAAGGGGTATACGGTGTGGTAACTTTAGGTGACCACATAAAAGGTGCTGAAATGTTGTCTACCAAGTTTCGGCTTTCAGTATTTTTTTTATGACTGGAGTGCCGCCTCACCCCTCAAGTATCTGAGGACATCGGCATCCTGCGGGTGTACCTTTGGAGGGCAGCTGCCAATATATCTCCATGCATTTTTCTTATGCCAGCCCCCTGCCTTTTCCAGGCATATATAATTAGTTGAAAGCATTTACACAAATAAAGACACACCCATGAGCAGACCACCCAACCAGAACACTGGTCACGCCCCCCACATTATTGCGCATAATAGGCCCTTGATCATTTTCAGCTCCAGGCCCATTTAGACCTTAATCTGGCTCTGACTATCCTGTATGTACTTGAGTGTAGATCAATCCCAGTCTATTAATCCCCAAGAATATAAAATCAATACATTTTGTATGTTACTTTTTTTTTTAATTATCACCCATTTCTGTTTTTTAAAGGAAACAGATCTGATAGGGGTGGTTTTGATAGAGGTGAGTTAGAATCATTACTAATATAAAATAATTTGCTGGAAGTTGGAAGCTAAGTTTAATGTGGGATTACTAATAGTGTCCAAAAAATGGACCTGCTGTGAATCTAGTTGAAAATTGTTTGTGATTTGTATGTATTGTAAACATGCTGATTTGAGATTTCCTATCCTGTATCTACCCACAATAAAGATCAATTGACTCCACCAAATTCCCTACTTATTTGCACATGTTTAAAGAAAAGCCTAGGTTAATTTTTCCTTGTTTTGTTTGCATTTATTTAAGGGAATAGATCTAAAGGGGGGGCAGTTTTGACAAAGGAGCGTTTGTACTTCCTATTTCTCTTTCAATGGTCCTGGTGACACAGCTCAACACTGGGATGTAGGAGGGTCCGAAGGAGCCAGGCACCTATCCTAAAGCTTTAGAGGGTAGGCTCCTCCCCTACTGCATCCCGGACTCTTCAGTTCGTGTTAGGTGCCCACTGGAGTGGGTGCTATTCTAAAGGGCTGCAGGAGCAGCCGAAGAATTTGAGTAGTTAGGGAATTTTTATTTTTTTATTAACTTTCACCCTAGCTAGGTAGGCACAGTGTGAGGATTCTCATAGTGAATCCTCACACTGCTAGCGCAGCAGGAGCTGACAGAAGCGCGTCCTGTCAGCTCACTGTGCACAAGGGAGACGCTGTCTGGCCTCCCTGTGCAGCGCTTACAGCTTCTGTTGAGAAGCTGCCTGGGCTCCGGAGTACCCTGAAACCGGCTCCACGTTTAGGTGGGGATCATGGGGGACAGGCGCTCTGTGATGGTGGCGGCCATTTTATGCGGAGCTTACACGCTGAGCTCCTATATGAGAGGACAGCAGCGTTGTGACAGGCATGTTCCAAGTGGTCCCCAGTCGAGGGGGAGACACTGGAACTAGGAAATCCTACCTAGGGAGCGGCTGACTGGGGGTGGTTGGCGCCAAAAGGTCACGGACCCCGCAGCAGCAGGGACTTTTGGTCTCTTCCCTCACTCTGTGTTTGGCGCCTTTCAGAACGCTTGCAGCGGAGCTGAGCTGGCTTACTGATCCTGGCAGAGTGATTTGGATTTCCTGGGCATCGTTTCCCCGCATCTGAAACCAACAGACAGCTAAGTGATTGGGTGCATTGACTCTGTATAAACGCTGGTACATTGTTTGCACTGTATATTTATATATATAAATATATTTTCACTTGCATCATGTCTGAGCATCAGGCTGTGGTTTTGGGGGAGGGAGCCCTTATTGCACTGAGCGCGTGCAATGTATGCACACAGAAATTTGTCCCTGAGCAGATGGCCAAGGGGGGCTTATGTATTACTTGCGCTGCTGTTGAGACTAATGGGGAGTGAAGCCCATAGTGCAGAGCAGATTGAACCCGCGTGGGCCAGTGCCCTAGGCAGGTCAGTGAACGCTTTGGTGCAGCTTCTGGACAGGCAGAGTTATGTGTTGGTAGAATCACAGAGACCTATGCCATCATCTCAGCAGTCTTCTGGCTCCTTGCCTCTTACCCAGGCAGATCCTGCTCTTATTCAGGTGATGCAGGATACTGCTAAGGGGATCAATAGGTTTAGTGAAATACTAGACAAAATGGATGACGTTGCAGGGACCCCTAAAAGGTCTTATGCTATGCCTTCTTTGGCAGATGAGGAGGAGGGAGCGTATACTGACATCCCCTGGGATCAGGGTGATGATTTTGAAGAGACCTCTTCTGCTGGTATAGAGGATCTTATTGTAGCTGTGAAACAAGCTTTAAAACTGTCTGTGGAGGATAAGACTCCTGTAAAAGGTATTTTTAAGCGACAGCGGAAGGAGGCTGTCACTTTTCCTTCAGATGAGGGGTTACAGGAATTGTTGGAAGGGGCTTGGAAAACTCCTGATAAGAGGCTACAGATGCCTAAGAGATTCCTTTGTCTGTACCCCATGCCAGAGTCTCATGCGGAGCTCTGGGAAAAGGTGCCAGTTGTGGACGCTTCAGTGGCACGTTTGTCCAAGGCTACTGTATTGCCAGTACAGGGCGGTGCAGCTTTTAAAGATTCTGTGGATAAAAAGCTGGAGGGTAACCTCAAGGCTATTTTTGAAGGGGTGGGATTCACTCTACGCCCCCTTATTGCTTCAGCCTGGGTCTCTAAGGCCATGATTGAATGGGTTGGTGAATTATGCACCATGCTGCAGGCAGACCCTGGTGCATTGCAGCTGGCAGAGAAAATGAAGGCAGCTGCAGAGTATGTGGTGGAAGCAGAGGAGGAAGCTCTTAAAATGGCGACCAGAGTATCCACAGTCTCTATTAATGCCAGGAGAGTGCTCTGGCTTAAGGCCTGGGAAGCGGACAATGAGTCCAAAAAGGCCCTAGAAACTTTAGCTTTCAAGGGAAAGTTACTATTTGGAACAGAACTAGAGGAAATTATTAAACAGGCCACGGGCGGCAAAAGTACATTTCTGCCGGCTCCCTCGGCTAAGCAGACCTCCAGGTTCTCTGCTTTTAGGCCGTCCTTTCGGCCCTCCCCTAGAGGTGGTGCGTCCTTTCGAGGACAGTCTTTCAGGGGAAAGTTTCAGTCCTCTAGGGGCAAGACACATAAGTCCAAGTTTGGTTCCTTTAACAAGAAGCCTGCCTCCAAAGGAGAGGATAAACCCTCCGCATGACTGTCAGGGGTGTTGCCCGGCAGTGATAAAGGTGGGGGGGCGTCTCACACACTTCAGGGACGCATGGGCTTCTCTAGACCAGGATGCCTGGGTGTTAGATATTATAACCCAGGGCTACAAAATCCCTTTCAGAGGTCTGCCTCCGAAAAGGTTCATTCCCACATCCTTACCAAAGGAGGCGCTGCTTCGTACAGCTGTTGTGAGAGCAGCTCACTCCCTTTTGGAGAAAGGGGTGGTTACCCCGGTTCCCAGGGCAGAGTGGAAGAAAGGCTTTTACTCCACTCTATTTCTGGTGCCCAAACCAGACGGGTCTTTTAGGCCAATACTAAATTTGAAGTCCCTAAATGTTCATTTATGGGTAGACCATTTCAAAATGGAGTCCCTACGGTCAGTACTCCTGAGTCTGGACCAGGGAGAATTTTTGGCGTCCATGGATGTCCAGGACGCATATCTGCACGTCCCTATACACCCGGAGCATCAGACCTTGTTGAGGTTTGCTATAGGAGACCTGCATTTACAATTCCGGGCGTTACCCTTTGGGCTAGCAACCGCGCCAAGGGTATTCACAAAGATAATGTCAATGATGGCGGCGGTGCTGAGGCTCAGGGGAATCACAGTAATACCCTATTTGGACGATCTCCTGTTCAAAGCAGAGTCAGCAGCCATGCTTCAGAGTCACTTGGCAGAGGCCATCAGTTTTTTGCAGGCTCACGGCTGGATTTTAAATTTACAAAAATCTCAGTTGGTACCATCACAGAGGCTCCAATTCTTGGGAGTCATACTGGATACCCATCTCCATCGGGTATTTCTCCCGGAGGTAAAGGCCAGGAATCTGGTCACCTTAGTCCAGGAGATTCTCAGGGCTCAGAGCATTTCAGTATGGAGGTGCCTCAAGCTCCTGGGGAAAATGGTGGCGTCATTCGAGACGCTTCAATTTGCCAGGTTCCACTCTCGGGTGTTCCAATGGAACATTTTGTCAGCCTGGTCAGGAAACACTATGACCATAAAGTCGGAGATGATAGTGCTGTCTTCGGACACTCGAGACTCCTTGAAATGGTGGACAGAAGTAGATTCCCTTCAGTGGGGTCGGTCATTACAGACCTGGGACTGGTTGGTAGTAACTACCGACGCCAGTCTCAGGGGCTGGGGGCAGTAGTCCTGGATCTCAGGCTGCAGGGCCTGTGGACGGCAGTGGAATCAGTGTTACCAATCAACATCTTGGAGCTGAGAGCTGTCTGGAAAGTGATTTCCTTGGCGGGAGACAGGTTACTGAACCTCCCTTTGAGGATTCAGACCGACAATGCCACAGCTGTGGCGTATCTGAATCACCAGGGAGGTACACGCAGCAAATTGGCCATGTGGGAGGTGTCCATAATCTTCTTATGGGCGGAACAGAATGTTCCAGCTGTATCGGCTATATTCATTCCAGGAATAGAGAATATAGAAGCCGACTTCCTGAGCAGGGAGGAGCTCAAGGAAGGGGAATGGAGCTTACACCCTCAGGTGTTTCACCAGATCACTTTGATGTGGGGAACTCCGGATGTGGACCTGATGGCATCCAGGTTCAACCATCAGGTGCCCAGGTTCTATGCCAGAACGAGGGATCCACTAGCGGAGGCAAGGAGGTCCTGGTACTCGAGGCTTCAGAGGTTGTCTGTGGACTCATGGCGTCTACCTCTGAGGCCAGACCTTCTAAGACTAGGCCCATTCAATCACCTGGATTCCGATCGATTGATTTTGACGGCCTGGCTATTGAAACCGCCATTTTGAAAAGGAAAGGGTTTTCTGAGGCAGTAGTACAGACTATGATAAAAGCCAGAAAAGCTGTATCTTCGGCAAATTATTATAGAGTCTGGAAGACTTACATTCGATGGTGTGAGAGAAGAAAGGCTCACACATCTCATTTTAAGCTATCAAGAATGATGGAATTCTTAACAGATGGTTTTTCATCGGGCCTAAGCCTTCAGTCATTGAAGGTGCAGATTTCGGCCTTGTCCATCTATTTCCAGAAAAGGATAGCCATTTTGCCGGAAATTCAAACCTTTTTACAAGGAGTATCCAGGTTGAAACCTCCATACAAGCAACCAGTAGCACCTTGAGATCTGTCACTGGTTTTGGAATGCCTTCAGAAGGCATCCTTTGAGCCTTTAAGGTCGGCGGACCTTAAGTTTCTCACATGGAAGCTAGTGTTCTTGTTGGCAGTGGCATCTGCTAAAAGGGTGTCAGAGTTGGGAGCTTTGTCATGCAAATCTCCCTTCCTAATTTTTCATGATGACAGGGCAGTTCTGAGAACAGTGCCTCAGTTTTTACCGAAGGTAGTTTCTGCCTTCCATTTAAATCAGGAGATAGTTCTACCTGTGTTTCAACCCCCTGAGGGTTCTAAGAAAAGGGACAAGTTGAAGAGTTTGGATGTTGTGCGTGCTTTACGCATCTATGTGGACAGAGTAAAGAGTGTCAGAAAGACTGATACTTTATTGGTACTGTATGACGTACACAAAATTGGTTGGCCTGCATCTAAGCAGACTATTGCTAGGTGGTTGCGGTCTGTGATAGCCTTTGCATACACCAAAGTGGGTAGACCGGTACCGGCCAGAATAAATGCGCATACCACCAGGTCAGTTGCCACCTCTTGGGCGGTTCGACATGGGGCAACAGCTGAGCAGGTTTGCAGGGCTGCCACTTGGTCATCTGTTCATACCTTTGCCAAATTCTATAGATTCCACGAGTTCGTGTCGGAGGACGCATCATTCGGGCGAGCAGTGCTGAGAGCTGCAGACCTGAGCGTACCCACCCAAAGGACCGGCTCTGGAACGTCCCAGTGTTGAGCTGTGTCACCAGGACCATTGAAAGAGAAAAAGGGATTTTTGTAAGAACTTACCGTTCGAATCCCTTTCTCTGATATGGTCCTGGTGACACAGCGATCCCTCCCTTACGCTCAGTAAGTATGCCAGAAGTTTCATGATCATGTTAAAATGGTTAAAAGTTAACAGTTACTGTTATAAAATGTGCATATAATATGTGCAGGCGTTTGTACTGAGTTAATGTATTCCAGTGGCTTTGAAAGATTGAACTGAAGAGTCCGGGATGCAGTAGGGGAGGAGCCTACCCTCTAAAGCTTTAGGATAGGTGCCTGGCTCCTTCGGACCCTCCTACATCCCAGTGTTGAGCTGTGTCACCAGGACCATATCAGAGAAAGGGATTCGAACGGTAAGTTCTTACAAAAATCCCTTTATAAAGTGCTTTAATGTAAATATGTGACATTGTAACAAAATGACATGTTAATTGGAATAAGTCTTCCACGCTTCACACTTAAGCTTGATAAATAAATTCAGGAGTGGCTAAAGGCCCCCTTACACTTGTCCAACTTATGCTGGGTACACACCAGGACGACTAGGGCCGGATCCCCTCAATCTAGATCCAATTCCAACCAATTGGATGTAGATTGTAGGTAGATTGGGCCCTTTTTTCCCCAGTTCTGGTCCGATCCCGGTCCGATGCGCGGCCCCGCGGGTCGGTCGTTATTCAGATCCTACCTGCTGCAGGTAGGATCTGAAGAACGACCATACAGCCGGGTGCGGGTCGCCATCGGATCGGACCCGCTCACTGTGCACATCGTGAGCGGGTCGTGCCCCCCCGCGCGTCACCGTGAGCGGGTCGGACGAGACACTGGCGAGACCCGCTCACGATGTGCATCGTGAGCGGGTCGTCGTGGTGTGTACCCTACATTATTGTTCAACAAGTTGGACCTGATTGACTCGAGATTTATCCTATGTGCATGAGGATCAATCTCTTGGTAATACCCAATGCGCACGGGATTGTGCATTTCGTCCTACACCTCAGGCACATCAAATTTTGGGGCAGATGTATTAAGCCTTAACAAGAGATAAATGCAAGTGTGATAAGGAGAGATAAACGTCCAGCCAATCAGCTCCTTACTGACTTCTTTCAAACACAGCCTGTAACATGGCAGTTGGCAGGTGATTGGCTGGACGTTTATCTCTTGTTATCACCCTGGCATTTATCTCTTGTTAAGGCTTAATACATCTGCCCCTTTGTCAGATAAATTGGGTCAAATCTAAAAAAATATCACAAGTGTAAGGGGCCCTTAAGAGTCCGGTTGCTGTAAGCTCCTGGAAACAGGTTGGTTTTGTAGTGTGCATCTGCTGCACAGGCTGTGGTCCTAACAGTGAAGGCCCATGCACACTACAATATTATCTTTTCAATCTGGCTGGTTGGAATGAAAATCTGGAATTTTTCGGAGCAAAATGACAATTGACCATTTGCTCCTAAACCTGGAAAACAGACAAAATTTGGTCCTACAGACAAATTGGTTAAATCTATTTATGCAGATGACTGCTTTTGCCCATTTTCCAGCATTTGGGCGCAAACGGTTGATTGTAATTAACCAGAAATTTCCAGATTTTCATTCCAACCAGCCAGATTGTAAAGATAATCTTCTAGTGTATGGGCCTTAAGGCTGCAATCTGCTCGCAAATGGCAGCTTTAATTACTTCAAACTAGGTGTGACTCTGAAAAACTGCACAAATAGTCATAGATAAAGGACATAGTCGAACATGTTTAAATATAGTGTGGCAGATTCATTTGTTAGTGTCACCTGCTGGGCATTTATTAACTTTTCAATTTTGTCTAATAAACACACAGTAGTTAACTTGCCTGTCCGCTCCGGGCTTTGTTGCACAATGTGGGTTAACCCATCTAAAGGAGTTGGTTGGGCATCAAATCAGTTTGGGCGCTTTCAATACTGAAACTTCGGTACTTGTTTCCTAGCACGGCGCCTGCGATCAAGATTGTATCCATCGGGACCAAAAAAATTGCGTCATCGCATGCAACCAAATCGTATGTGATGTGATCGACGTGATTTTTACATTGGAATCAATATGAAATGGTCCCTGAGATTCTATTTTACATTGGCCCCAATGTTAAATGGCCCCCAGACCCCAATTTTTATTGTTTCCCAACCCTGATGGGTCAAATGCCCCCCATTGTTAACGCGACCCCGCGATCAACACCATGTCAAATACCCATAAGGGTGGGTATACAATGAAAAATCGGGTCCATTGGCCCATTTAACATTGTTCCCTATGTAAAATCGCGTCCATCGCATCGGTCGCATTGCATGCCTTAACTAAAGGCATGCGATGGACGCGATTTTTTTAATTGTCGGGGAAAAGGCTAAAAATAGCTATGAAATCGCGTCGGTAGCATCCATCGCATACCTTAAGTTAAGGTATGCGATCACATATATGACGGGCGCCGTGCTAGGAAACAAGTACTGAAACTTCAGACTTAACACCATTACTCTCTAACCTTCAGAGACTGCGAGGAAAAACATTTGACTGCTAATGGGCATCAATACAAGAAACTATTGTCAGCTGCGGGCACGAAGCACATTTGAATTGCCCCCCAATGAGTGACCAGATATAAGGGTCCCAAACTCGCCAATGTTGTCAAAAGTATATATTAATATTAGGGGGTAGGGTTGCCTCTATTATAGGTATAAGGCAATAGTTTAATTTACCTCATTCATCTAGATTAGTTAAGTTAACATATTGTAGTATTCAACGACTACTTTAAGGACCAGTATGTGATGTCTCCTTGTAGAAGTGTTCTTTCTGCGTCCTTAAAGATCTACAGCCCTAAAAAAAAGACAAACAGCCCTGTACAGTGATTCATTAAAGCAATCCCTTTTTTAAAACATTTATTTTTTATTAAGTTTCTTATATAGCGCAGCATATTCCGTTGAGCTGTACATTAGGAGACAGTGATACAACAAACAGGGTATTTACAGACTGTCAAAGGTATGAGGGCCCTGCTTGCATGCTTACAATCTCTAGGGAAATAGGCATTAGAATGCAAAAGTGGGCTGTATGATACGGTGACCCAGCAGTTTGGTCAAAAGGATGGAAAATGTGAACAAGATAAATAGTGGATGTGTGTGGCTTTACAGTGGGGATGTGATTCTATAGGAACAGTATATGAAGGTTAGTTGACTGGTTCTGGAATTTGATAAGCTTGCCAGGTGCATTTCTTAAGATACTGTAGTATCTAAAGAGATGCACCTGCTAAAGTGTAATCCAATATTTAGACTGTCTTAAAAAAAAAAATAAAAAAAAAAATGTTGGTAATATTGATTTGACATTTCCTAATCTGTATCTACCAATTAGAGGTCTATCCCCAGTGTTTTTAGTGACTTAAATTCATTTTTTAAAAACATTTTAATTTGTATTTTTTTTGTACACTTTTATTGTATCCCTCCCAAATCTTTCCATACCAATACGCATACAACTTTTCTAGAAAGTAAAAAAGCCTAGCTTGCTGTTTTTTTTATCTAAATATACACTTTTTTTTTTTTTTAGGTAACAAATTTGATGGAGGCAGTTTTGACGGAGGTGAGTTCTCCTTATTTCTCCTTATTGTTGACACAATTTGCTGTAAGTATGGAATAATGGGTGTAGTATAGAAGATCTACAGTAATAAGACATTCTGTTGACCTCATGTGGTTGATGGTCAAAATGTCGACATGGAAAATATGGACAGTAGAAAAAGGTCAAAAGGTTGACACAACATACACAAGGTTTTTATGTGACCAGACATAACATAGTCCCAGGCTCACTTTGCTCACCACACTTAAGAGAGTACCATGCTCGGCATGGGCTACTATTCCTAGTCATTGTACACATGGATGGTAAAACAAGCAAAAGATGAAAAATGTGCAGAAACACCCTCCATAACTTAATGTATTGACCTTTCAACCAGTCATCATTTTGTACTGTTGACCTTATGCGCTGTCTTTTGACCATGTCAACCATATGTTGCTGAACTACGTTATTGGCTGTCAAGCAAAACTCTAAATCTTATATAACTGTAAGTCATTGGGTTATATTCATTTTTCTTGGCTTAAGGATTTGTTTTAATCAGTAGCATATGTTAAACCTACTATGCAAAAATGAGTGGTCGAGTGATACGATACTAGTGACTCCATTATGAGAACCCTGTTTGACATATGGGGACTGCATCCATCTAGTTCATTTTGTGAACACCAGTTATCCTTAAAAGCTCTTTTTTATGCATATGTTTGCAGGATGTTTAATCTCATTTATCTTATTCTTTAAGGGAATCGATCTGATGGAGACAATTTCAACAGAGGTTAGTATAAATTTTTAAACCGTTTGTGCAAGTGATTGTTAAAACATTCTCCAATTTGATGCATTTAACTCGGGTGTGGCCAAACCTGTCCTCAAGATCTACCAACGGTGCATGTTTTCCAGGCAACCTGTGGATCTTATAGTAGGAATGAATGCAGCATGTTTTAAAATGTGACAGTTAGTAATGACTACAGCTGTGCACCAGCTAGGTAACCTGGAAAACGTGGACCGTTTGTAGATCTCAAGGACCGGTTTGGCCACCCCTGATTTAACTGGTTTTGCTTGATAGTTGTCCTTAGACCAGTGATAATGGGCATACAGTACTTTAGAAAATCACAAAACTTTTCTCTCAGTAATTGTGGATTGTTCTGGTTTCCTCACTTGACGTTGACAGGTGTCTGTACATCCATGTACCAGACTCCACGGAAAAATGTTAGCTTCTTTCGAAGCCGTCCAATACAGTTGCTTCCACTCACGGCCTTTCCAGCTGTGTCTCCTCTACCAGTGGTCAGGGTCACACCTGCATCTCCAGCAGCAGGTAACACTCACTCGAGCACATCTGTCTCTCCAGTAGTGGCTTAACTCCGAAAACCTACGAAAGGGCAGGAAATTCAGAATCTGGGAGTGGACACTCCTCACCACAGATGGCAGTCTTCGGAGCTGGGACGCTTTCACTTTGGATCACCAGTTCCAGGGATTATGGACAAAAAAGAAGATACTGCTCTCCATCAACGTGTTGGTGCTCAGAGCAGTATACTATGCTCTCCTGCAACCGGGACATTTTCTGCAGGACAGGGCCATCTGAGTTCAGTCCAACAACGCGACGGCAGTCGCCTATATCTGAGCATGGACTCGGGTCCATGCTCAGGTCTGGGCATCCGTTTTCATACCGGGCGTAGACAATTGGGAGGCCGACTTCCTAAGTCGGCAGGATGTCCACCAAGGAGAATGGTGTCTCAACCCACAGGTATTTCAGACCCTAGTGCATTGTTGGGGCCGGCCGCAGGTGGACCTGATGGCATCCCGTCAAAACTCCAGCTTCCCAGGTACTTTGCACGGACTCGGGACCCACAGGCTGTGGGGGTAGACGCGCTGGTCGCACCTTGGTCTTTCCAGTTTGTGTACCTTTTCCCTCCGTTCCCATTGATATCTCGGGTACTACATTGCATACGGAGGGAGGGAGTCACGGCCCTGCTCATAGCACTGGACTGGCCTTGTCGCTCTTGGTACACGAACTTGACGGCTCAGCAAACCGTGGCCACTGCCTCTTCAGGAGGACCTCCTCAGTCGAGGACCCTTCCTCTTTCCAGATTTAGGACGGCTTAATTTGACGGCGTGGCTGCTGAAAGGTCCATCTTAAGGCGAGCTGGTATCCCAAGAGCTGTTAGACCTACCATGCTGAGGGCCAGAAAGGAAGTCACTTCAAATCACTGCCTCCGAATTTGGAGATCTTATGTGGCTTGGTGTGAGGGGCGTGGAGTGTCCACTACCCTGCACTACCCTGTTCAAAATGGCCAGACTTCTCCTGTTTCTACAGGCCAGTTTGAATTCCGGCTTAAGACTGAATTCTTTAAAAGTTCAGGTCTTGGCCCTCTCCATATTTTTCCAAAAATGGTTGGCCTTCATTCAAGAAGTACAAACCTTCCAGGGAGTTCTGAGGTTACAACCTCCTTTTCATCCACCTACGCCGCCCTGGGACCTAGACTTGGTACTCCGATACCTACAATCCTTGGAATTTGAACCTTTGGAAGATGTGGATCTCTGTTACCATACTTAGAAGGTGGTACTCCTGTTGGCTCTGGCTTCGTCCAGGAGAGTCTCGGAATTGGGAGCACTTACCTTACTAGTTTCCTAGCACGGCGCCCACGATTTCAATTGTATGCCATCGGGTCTGAAAAATTGATCGCATGCGATGCGACCGACCCGATTTTTGGCATTGTATTCAATCCCTGAGACCTGATTTTACATTGGGTCCAATGTTAAATGCCCCCCAGACCCCAAATTTAATTGTATACCCACCCTGATGGGTCAAATGCCATCCCCCCCAATTGTTAATGCCATCCCACGATCAACGCCAACCCGAAGCGTGGCGAGCGGCGGCGGTACGTGTCCTCCGACCTTTCCATACCCCCACTATCCACGTCGGCGTGGAGTTGATTTTATATAGTGTGGCTAGCGCAGCGAGCCACCGTGTCCGAAGCTTGGCGAGCGCAGTGCATTACTTCACACGTATTACGCGGCCCTTCGCGGGACTCTGTGGATCGCTGCGCTCGCCACACTATATGAAATCAACTCCACGCCGATATGGATATTGGGGGTATGAAAAGGTTGGAGGACGTGTACTGCCACCCCTCGCTGTCTCGCTTTGATCGTGGGGTGGCGTTAACAATGGTGGGGGCATTTAACCTCATAATTAACCATTCAGGTGTGTATAACATAAAAAATCGGGTCTGTTGGGCATTTAACATTGGATCCAATGTAAAATCGGGTCTCAGGTACAATTTAACATTGGTTCCAATGGCAAAATCGTGTCGGTCGCGTCGCATGCCATTATAATGGCATGCGATGCGACCGATTTTTTTAATTGTACAGGAAACCGTCTTTGAAGGGCTAAAATCGGGTCGTCGGGTCTGATCGGGTCCCATCGCATACCTTAAGTTAATGGCATGCGATGGCCCCAACGGGCGCCATGCTAGGAAACAAGTACCGCACTTTCTTGTCGTTCTCCTTTCCTTCAGTTTCATCCGTACAGGGCAGAGCACCGTACCAGCTTTTCTTCCAAATTTGGTCTCTGCGTTCCACGTAAACCAACCTATGACGGTACCAGCCTTTTCGGAGGCTTCACCAGAGGAAAGATCCTTGGATGTGGTTAGGGCCCGACGCATCTATGTCTCGCGCTCGGCCTCTTTTCACAAGTCGGATATTTTGTCACCTACGACCCTGTACGTCAGGGGTGGCCAGCTTCAAAACAGACACTTGCCAGATGGATCTGTCTGACCATTCGTCAGGCGTACATTGCTGAATCTCAAAGCCTCCTACTACCAGTGGGTCCCTCTTGGGCGGCTGCCCGAGGGGTCTCCCAACAGCTCTGCCGAGCTGCTAAGTGGTCGGGTTGCCAAACCGTTGTTCGGTTTTATAGGTTTTGACACCTTTGCGGCACCAGCTTCTAAGTTTGGCATCTGTCCTGCGGGATTCTCAGCGCTCTCCCGCCCGTGATGGGAGCTCTGCGACGTCCCCTGTGTAACTCCAGTGATACCTAGTGGATGAAGGAGAAAATGGGATTTCTGTACTTACCGTAAATACTTTTTCCGATTCCACAGTTCTCACTGGATGCCCGCCTTGGCGCTGTTCTCCATTATTGTTCATGGCTAGGTTCCTCTCAGGTAACCTTGGAGTTTTCCCTTGTCAGGGTTTATAATTATATGGTAATTACTCCTTCATCCAAGGGGACACTGAAGTCACTACGCTGGGGATAGAGTGGTGCATTGGAGGAGTCGGCACTTTAAGAAATTGAAGTGTAGCATGGCTCATCCCCCTCTATCCTCCCCTTAGACCCCAGTCTTCGTTAAGTGCCTGGAGGATTCGGATCCCTGGGCTAGGTTTTTCTGCTATACGTATTGAATGTTATTTTGTACCTCTTTGGAAGTTTGAGTATCTTCCTGCTCCTTCCGGGCACAATCTTTGACTGCCTGGGAGAGGAAGTAGAAGGGGAGGAGTTGGTCACACAAATTTATATTTAAAGTGCCCATGCTCCCTGTGGTCGCCTTCTATTTCCCAGTGTAACTCCAGTGACACCTGTGGACTCGGAGAAAAGGATTTACTGGGGGGGTCTTTCAGACACGTGCGTTGCTGCAACATCACCCCGACCCTGCAGCCGCACAACACTCACGGGTGTGGCCGGCCCCCGGCACTTGGGGGGACCGACAGCCGTGACTGGGCACCGGGACACCGACAAGGTAACCGCTGGGAGCACGCCAACTAGCAGCTGTAGCAGCACAGCAGGGAGGACCGACGGGCTGCACTAAAATGGCTGACCAAATTTGTCAGTGTCCCGACGTTCGTAATGGAAACCTTGAAGTTCATTGTTCTGGCCTTAAAATTGGGAGACTATATGGCATTCCTGGACAAACAGGATGTGTATCTGCATATCCCCATCCAATGAAAACATTGATAGTTTCTGCGGTTTGCACTGCAGGACTATAATTTCAGTTTCAGGCTCTGCCTTTCGGCCTATCCACGGCACCTAAGGTGTTTACGAAGGTCAGTGTCGGCCTCCGCCCATCTTCCGATGGGCGGAGGCCTCCCGCATCTTCCGATCCTGGCTTACCTGGAATACTGTTTTCCTGGTAGCCATTGCTTTCACCAGGAGGGTGTCTGACCTGTCAGCTCTGTCCTGTCAGTCTCCTTTCCTGGTATTTCATCCTGATAGGGCTGTTCTTTGAACTGAACCGTTCCTTCACACCTCCCCAAGGTGGTATAAGTTTCCTGTTAACCAGGAGCTTGTGGTCCCTGCCTTTCGTAGGCCAGTTGCCTCTTATGAGCAGCATTCCCTGGATTTGGTCCATGCTTTTAGGGAACTCTCATCGTACAGTTATGGTTTTCTCTGTCAAGGAACCACACATGTTTGTATGTGTTTCTGTATCCTTCTATCTTGTCTCCTGCCTGGCTTGGTAAAAAAAAAGTAGCTGGGCCTGGAGGTGGGGTAGAGGTGTGAAGGAGCCTGGCTGACCTGGGAGCAGCCAAGAAGTTTAACCATTCTGGTGCTGCAATGGTCACTCATCCGCTCGCTACCCACTGTTAAGCCCTGTGGCCCCTGACGTCCTCGAAGAAAGAGCTTTAACAGGTAAGACATTTAGTTTTTTTTCAAGCATATATGCTCTGGATATTTTGGATGCCCACTTGTAAATCATGCCCACAAGCTACTAACTTGCTGATGAAGGCAGAGTTGGTAGGACATAGTGCTACTTCTGTGTCTACAAAACTTACTCTCTCGGGTGTCCAGGCTCCTCCAGCTCATACTCTACCCATAGTTACAGTTCACCCCAGGATTTAACTGTATTAGGCCACCAGTGTATGGTAATGCATTCTCTACATAGAGAATGCATCAGGCTCTGCAAGGTTAACCTACTATTTCTTTACGTTTGCAATTCACACAAGCAAACAACCAACCACCCTCCCTCCCTAAATAAAACCCGGTTAAGGGATACCCAACCTACGTATACTATTTCAAACACTTGCATCAAACTAATGTTTTTTATGATCCTAACTTTTCTCCTCCCTTTCCAGGTCGTGGCAGAGGAGGCTCAGGCATGTTCAGTAGAGGTACATATATATATATATATTTTTATGTTTCTGCTTGACTTGAGAAGTTTTTTTTTATTCCTTATTCTGTGTAGTAGGATATACGGGTGTTAAACATTCTCATACATTGAATGCTGTTGTAGATCTAATAGTCTTATATTGTATTTATAAAATGCCACACGTGGATCACAGCACCGTACATATGGCACATATTAGAATAATAAGGGTATACAACTTAACATTACAGTAATTGAAAAGTGAGAAAGCATAGGTAACTATTGTGGCACCATTATTCTCAGTACATAATCTTATAGTAAGGGAAGCAAATAGTTGTCCGTGTACTACCAGCAGACCCTGCGGCCTATCCTGGATTAGTGCCTTGGTAATTGAGGCCTTTGATGCCTGTATGTGCAAGGTAGTTGCAGTCTTTCAATCTGAACTATAATCCAAAACCAAAGTTTCCCAGGTTCCGATTCTTTTGGTCCCAGAGAGGAGGTGCATTTCAGTCTATTGAAAGATTTCTTGGGGCAGTATTCAATGTAATAAATTTGCGGTGCATGGCGAGAGATTTTTTCTCTCACCATGCACTCGCCGTGTTACGGAGGGCTCGCTGCCTCTCCTGCTCGCTCTATTCAACGTGGTTAAGACTCGCCGCCACTCGCCGCGAGTCTTAACCCCTGCAGCGGACGAGCGTCCGCGGCAGGGAGCTGACAGGGAGCCGTGGGACGGTGGCATCCAGGGAGATTAAAGTCTCCCTGGATGCCCCAGAACATGTGAAGGGGAGGGGGCTCCCCGGGACCCAGGCAGCACAAGCTGCCCCCCCCCTATAGCCAGCGGGGGACCCAGTATTCACTGCATCCGATCGTGCATATGTAATGATCGGATGCAGTGAATATATGAAAATCTAATGAGCGGCACGAGCGCTCCGGCCCCCTGCTGGCTGCTCGGTGTAAAAAAAAAAAAAATTAATAAAATATATTTTTTTTTATTAAATATATATTCATGTGCTATAAGCACATGAATAAAAATAACATGCCCCTTCACAGAAAAAAAAAAACTGATTTTTTGACACCAAAATTAAAAAACAAAACAGTTTGGATCTGTCTTTGTAAACCTCTGCCTTGGGATTGCCTGCAGGAATGGTGGCTTTTCAGCAGGTGCTATCATCTCGGATCAATGAGTAATTGTCCCATGCCTGGTTTACTAGAAGGCTCCGGGCTTTCATTCCAGTAGGTTTCTGGTAGAAAAGCCAGATGGCTTTCAGCTAAATTCTTAATTTCAATATGATCAACCCATATCTCCTTGTGGGCAATTTCAAGATGAAGTATTTGCGTTCCATTATTAACGCTATGGAGGCTACCAAGGGCACCTACCTCCATGTTCCCATGTGGAAGGGACATTGCCACCTCTTGCAGTTTGCTATAGGCCAAGGTCATTTTCAGTTCCAAGCTCTGTCTTTTCAACATTCTCACGGACCAAGGGTGTTCACGAAGGTCATAGGTCAGTCTCCGTCCTCAGGTGGTCTGAAGTCAATGTGTCGGATAATCTGGATGATCTTTTGCTCAAAGCTTCTTCCAGTCCTCTCTTGCAGCAGCTCAAACAGCTTCAAGCTTTCGGTTAGAGTATAAATTTCTGCAAATCCACTCTCATGCTGTCTCAGCATATATTCAATACCCAGTGTAGTTAGGTTTTCCTGTCGCAGGAAACATTTCTGGAGATTCAGCCCAGATTGAGTGCTTTAATTATATTGTCTCAGGTTTTGCTATTCATGGGTATGCAGCGGTTGGAAAGATGGTATCCTCATTTGAGGCGGTCCAGTTCACCAGTTTCCGTGCCGACCTCTTCAGAACCAGTTGTTATAGCAATGGGCAAAGTAAGATATTCCAGTTGTCTACACGGATCTGTCGATCTCTCCATTGGTCGCCCCAGAGTCCGGATCAGGATGAAGGTTCTCCATTTTCCATTTGGAATGGGTTCATCATAACTAAGAATGCCAGTCTGATCGGTTGGGGTGCTGTGATTCAGGGGACACACTTCCTGGGTCTTTGGCCCACGAAGGAATTTGCACTTCCAATCAATCGTCTGTAAATAAGAACGATCTATTATGCTCTGCTGTAAGTTTAGAACGTCCTTCAGAATCAACCTGTGCGTATTAAGTAGGCTAATGCTTATGTCAGCTATCAGGACACCACTTGCAGTTAGCCTGCAACTAAAGAAGTAGCCTATGTTCTTTGTTGGGCAGAAACCTGGGTTCCCGCAATCAGCCGCCACATTGTTCATCCAGGTGAGTGGGAGCTTCACTCAGGTGTTTTTACGGAGCTGATATCCAGGTGGGAGACTTCAGAAATATTTCATGGCATCTGGTCTAAACAGGAAACAGCTGCAATACAAAGCTCGATCAAGGGTTCCTCAAGCAGCTCTTTTGGATTCTGTGACAGCGCCTTGTAACTTCCCTCCCGGTTTTCTTCTGCGGCAGACGTCAGGGGCCAGAGGGATTACATTGGGTAGAGAGTGAGGTCACGACCTTTCCAGCACCAGAAAGGATAAAACTTCTGGACTGCCCAGAGACAGCCCTGGCTCCTCCCTCCTCTACCCTGCCTCCTAGGCTAGCTTACTTTCAGTTTTGATTGTGCTGGCAGGAGCCAACACGCATTTTGAAAGGGCTGCTGTTAAAGCAGCTTAAACTTCGTTTTTAATTTTTTTTTTTTTTATTCTTATTTTTACACTGACTGGAGTCAGTGACAGAGCAGCAGCGCTGGGGGTCTTTTAGACCCCTGCACTGCGCTCCATCACCCGGGACCCGGCAGCCCAACACCACCCACGTGGCTCCCACAAGCGGAGGTGTTCGGCTGGCTCTGAAGCACTGGAGAGCACAGCCGCGACGGGGACCGGGACATCAGCGGTGAGCACCGCTTACAGGTAACGTGCTCCCCGCATTTCTAATGGCGGCTGAGCAGCTCGGCGAGGGGGATCGCCGGGCTGCACTAGCAAGCGGCAGAACCGCCGCCTCTCGTAGTGTTGTGCACTCTGTCCCGCTGGACCACCAGGGAGACTTTGAGTGTGGGCAGTGGCGTCGGTAAGCGGGGCCGCCCGGCAAGCGCCGGATCCCCGCCATTTTACCGGCGCCACATGAGTCATTTAATCCCGGTGGCCATTTGCTAGTAGGGGGAGGGAGCCTCTCCTCACACAGCCCCTCTCCCGGAGACAGGAGCTAGGATGTACCCACGTGGTTTCCAGCCCTGATCTCTTCCTGCCTGCCTGCTGCAAGTGTAAGAAGGACACAGAGAGCACTTTGCCAGTCTGGAGTTCCATCTCTTCACTGCCGGGCCATCTGGGCAAATCCCCCCTGTACCTCTCCTACTGGAGCACAGGGTACAGTACTTTATGCTCCTGCCGGCCTTTGTGCTTTGCGGAGCTCAGTGCCACTTTATTATTTGCATTGTGCTATGTCTCATAACTGTGTTAACACCATCACTGCATGTCAGAAGTATAGGTGTTAGCTGTACCAGTTTAGCTGCCTCTTGTACAACTTAGAGGACAGCGATAGTGACACAGGAACTCCTATATTGGTGTCCTGCACACATTGCAAGGCTGGCCCAAGTACCACCGGCCAGCCTGGGCATATGAGTATAGCCTGATGGCGCGGCTACCCTTTCAAAAAGGGACGCCATTGTAAGGACGGAGTCCATGGTACTTTCCCAGCTACCCGGTTCTGGTGGTCATTTTAACATACTTGCCACCATTGCATGCTGCTGAAGCTCCTGACTGCTAATGCCAGGGCTGTGCTTAAGCTTGTCCTGATTAACTGCATATTGAATGCAGCTGCTCCCCCAGGTTCTGTGTTCAGACAGTGGGGTTTAGAGCATAGTGGGACAGTATTGGGCTGTATGTAAATTAGGTCATAGCACTCCTGTTATATACCATGGTGTTGTTGATGGCATGTGGCAGCTCATCTCCTTATACTGTCTCTCTTATCCAGTGATTCTATCTCTGGTTACCTATACCTACTCTCTCTCCCTGTGTGTGTAGTGTATATATTGTCAGGTGGAAAGTCTATAACTCAGTTTACATTGTCGTCTGTGGCCTTCCCTGATGTATTTTTCCTCTGACATAGAGATCGTTAGATTTCTGCAATAAGCCTCTAATTGTGCAATGTGTATCTGCTGGCTGACAAAATAAAAACCCCTTCTTGCTTTCTTCCAGAAAGATACTGTGTTCTCAGATTACAGTTTATGGGGGGACAGTTTGCTGCCAGCTAGGTCATACAGAGGACAGCAGGAAGTCTTATACCCTGCTATCAGAGTGACACAGAGGTCACTCCATTAATCAAAGGCAAGGGCAGCAATGTCTAATGCAGATAGCATGACTTGTATGTTACTAACTCATGAGTTAGCAAAGTTTTCCATAGCAAGTCAATTAGAAATCAGTGTGTGCAGCCATTACAGTTCTGGTCCAGACACCTCTGCTAACTTTTAAACCCTGTCGGAACATAGTCCAGGCCTGTTTTACCCTAATAGAGCAATAGCTCAATCAGCAACGCTCCCGTCTCTTAAGTAGACAAGGCGCACGGCTATAAGGATTCAGTCCCCACAATACCAGGGGTTATTTCATGTTCTGACAGGGCACTATGGCAAACGTCACCAACGGTGGACTCTGAAGTGTAATTTCTCCACAGGATAACCTTCGGTATTCCTGGTCTTTGGAAGTTGGAACATTGCACTGTCACATATAGAGCTGGTTGTGGTGTGTACGCACAATACAATCCAGTGTGGGATCTGACTATGTAGTCGGATTTACATTCGGATCACATGCATGTAACATGCAGATCGCACATTTGAGATAATTTGACTTAGAATTCCTCCAGGCCTCTAGTAGCCTTGCACCCCAGCGGGGTAGCATTTTTGGGAGATGCAGCTGTGGAGGTGCAGTACGAACTGTGTAATGGTTAACATTACTACCTCACGGCACTGATGTCAATCTATATTCATAACACACTGGATATGCCCAATCTCGTTTGAGATCACATGGGAACACCAGCTGTTGTAGATAACATGGGTTCCATTCAAACAATGCCATTACCCTAACTGTGTGGAGTTTATGTATATTCTCCCCGTAATTGCGTGGGATTACTCCAGGTACTCCCGTTTTCTCCCACAAACAATTCGGTTTGTCATTTCTTATGGTTCTCCTTTAAGTTATGTTAGCGGAGTAACACTGGCTGTAGCTTTTATAATTAAAAGCTAATATGGCCTTGACTATGCATCCCTTCAGGGACGCAATCTCACTTTGGTAGAAGTTTTACTGGTTGCCAATGTTGACGGCCTTGTTCATTTCAGCGCCACCATATGCTATATACCAATATGTTGCCTCTTAATCTGTACGACCTATTATATAGGGGTACATGAATGCATATGTTTATGTTTGTAGGCATTTGTGTATGTACATGTGTGTGTATGTATGTATGTATGTATATATATATATATATATATATATATATATGTACATACACTATATATATATATATATATATATATATATATATATGTATATATATATATATATGTGTGTGTGTATATATATATATATATATATATATGTATGTATATATATGTATATGTATGTATATGTGGATTTGTAGCAGGTGTCCGGCACTCACACTGACATATATATATATATGTGTATATATATAGCGGTGCTAGGTCAGCATTCTCGCTTCTTACATTCAAACAGCGGTTCGATATAGTTTCCTGTTTGTTTGTTTTCTAATGTATCTACATACACATACATTATAACCAAAACTGATCCTTTTGGTAAATCCGTGTTTTATACACGCAACAGTACATCTTAAGGCATAGACTGGATAATGCTATTATGGAAAAGATGCTTCTGTCTTGAAACCTAAGTGAAAAAGACAGTCCTGTGGGATTTCTGCAAGGTAGAACCTTGGTTTCTAGGTCACCCTGTGCAGGTCCAGTCGGGTGATGCAAAGAGGGTGGTTTGTTATCAACCACTAGGATGACACTCTGAGTGGGCCTGGCTATGAGCCTACGGCCACACCACCCTGAACACGCCTGATCTCGTCTGATCTTGGAAGCCAAGCAGGGTCAGGCCTGGTTAGTACTTGGATGGGAGACCGTCTGGGAATACCAGGTGCTGTAGGCTTAGGCCTCTCGCTTCTTCCAATGGGTGCAGCGCAAGATCCCGGCCTTGTTGGCAAAACTATACCGGCAGATGGACCCTCCCTTCGGAGGTGTTCCTGTGGTTGGTAGGCCATTGGGGTGGACCAATGGTGGATTGATGGCTTTGCGTCACATTTACCAGGTCACCCTGTATGTGTCCAGGTCTCGAGACCCTGCAGGTTACAGAGTCCACGCTCTGTAATGTCAGTCCAGTGGCTATTTGTTCGAAGGTAGGCTTTTCCCCATTTTTGCTCCTCCTCAAAGTAATTTGTACATTAAAAGTGGAGGTGGGGGCACCTTAATCCAGGAGAATCTGGTTCTCGGATCTGTGAACCCTTTTAGGGGTCTCTCTTATCTGTCTGCCTCTGGGGCCAGAACTGCTCACAGGGTTGTTAAGACAACCTTATTAAGAGCCACGGGATTTAATTCAATCCCAGAATTTACCGTTTGTCTAGGGTTTTGTCCTTTCGGTAGAAGTAGTGGGGGCTGGCCTCCACCTGTTTTCTTTAAAGGAACAGGGCTCGGCTCTCTCCTTTGTATTCCACAGCCTATGAGCTTTGTGGTACGATCTCCGCTCATTCTGGCAGGGGGTCCTGCAGATCCAACCTCTGGTTGTTACAAACATGGTGGTTTGATAAAATCTTTCTCTGATTCTTTAGGCCCTTTAGGGCTCTTTACAGGCTAACTGGAACAACGGTTTGCCTGTTGACCGTTGCTGCTGGGTGTCTGCCCGGTAGGCTCTGTCAGGTCAATCGCCCTTCATGGTCTTTCATTCTCATAGAACGGATTCTTTGAAACATTACTTTACACCTCACAAGGTGGTTCCTGAATTTCAGGTCATCCAGGAGATAGTGATCCGTGCCCTTTGTAGGCCGGCGGTCTCTCCTAGGCAGCAATCAACTGGAGATGGTCTGTGCTTTGCATGTCTATGTACATCACGCTGTAATACTTTGGCCATCTGACTCTCTCTTTATCCACTAGAGAATTCATAAGAGGGGCTGGTCTGCTACCATGCAGACTATTGCCAGCCGATATCTGCGGTCGTTTATCAAGCAGGATTCCTTGTTCACCTCACTCCCTGTTCTTGCAGGGGTACGGGCTCATTCCACTACATCTGTGGGTGTGTTTCGGGCTTTTACAGGTGGTGCAACGGCAGAGCAACTTGGCAAGGCGGCAACTTGGTCGTCTGCCAACGATTTCTTACGCTTTTTTGCGTTTGTTATGTTTGCCTCTCAGAACTCGGCATTCGGCCAGAATATACTGGCCGCGGCACAGGCGCGTCCCCACCCTTAGGTGGCTGCTTTAGGACATCCCAATGTAATCCCTCTGGCCCCTGACGTCTGCCGCAGAAGAAACTGAGATTTATGTCTTACCTGTTAAATCTCTTTCTTCAAGGACGTCAGGGGCCACAGGGATCCCTCCCTGCCGCGCCTGCTTCATGGTATTGAAGTTCATAGTTCCTCCGTTGAGTGAACTTAGTTAAAAGTTCCTTTGTTGAGGTACTTATACATGTCACAGTTATGGTTCCTCTGTTGAGCAACCACACACACATATATTGGTTGAATGTGTTACTGTATGGGTTTCTCTTCCTTCTATCTTGTCTCCTGCCTGGCTTTGGGAAAAACTGAAAGTAAGCTAGCCTAGGAGGCGGGGTAGAGGAGGGAGGAGCCAGGGCTGTCTCTGGGCAGTCCAGAAGTTTTATCCTTTCTGGTGCTGGAAAGGTCGTGACCTCACTCTCTACCCAATGTAATCCCTGTGGCCCCTGACGTCCTCGAAGAAAGAGATTTAACAGGTAAGACATAAATCTCAGTATTTGTTCCCACCTCTCCCGAAGGTCCTACAGTGAATTTAAGGTCCAATTCAGGTTGACTCCGTAAGCAACAAACATCACAGCTTACTTAAACACCTGAGACGCCGCCTGCCTGAACGCGACCCACAAATAAAAAACATTCTCACATGCCCCTGCTGCAGGAGAAATCTGGTTTCTCCAGCCCTTGCAAATCGAAGTCGGTGAAAGCCGACTTATTTGCGGGCAGCTGACGTTTTGTGCTGTCAGCTGCCCACCCCAGGAAGGCGTCTGCCTGCTGACATTCCCATGAAAATGCCCAGAGTTTTCATTCGTATGCACATAAAATATTGGGCGTTCCCATGGTCGAGACATGTTCCCAACCCCCTGCCCGCCCTGATGCTTGCGTGCTGCTTGGTGACTATGCAAGTCGCCGAAGACCTTTGCAAAGGGGGGGGGGGGGGGGGGGGGGCATGGATATGCTGCAGAGGTTAACTTCTTTCCTCCTTTATAGCCAGTTCTACTACATCAAGGTCCTTGTCTCAACCCAGATTGGTTTTGCTCGACTCTTGAGACCAGGAGCCTAAGAGCAAAAGGGTGGTTGACACCATGATTTAAGCTAGAAAACAAGTTACTGCCAGGATATAACGTAAGGTTTGGAATTTGTATTTTTCTTAGTGAACATCGTGGCTTTTCGGTTTAATAATTTCTATAGGAGGTCTGCGACTTCTGTCTCTCAAAGGGCAGGTTTTGGTTATTTTCTAGAGACACTTTGTAAGTGCATTGAACCTGAAACAAACCCCCCCCCCTCCTTAAGCAGTTGGAGCACTTGTATCGGCCTGCAACACTGGCCCGAGTCTCCAGCGCATATGAGGAGCTGCTGTCTATACGCTACCAGGAAGGGATGTCTCTGGCGCTGGCAGTGGGAGCCAGGTTGTCTCCACCCCTACTAGAACACAAGATTACATTTTGGCACGCAGCACTATTCTAATGTACTGCCCATTATCCTGGCATTGAAGCCGGTTCCAGTTAGCCCCTACCTAACCCCTTGGCAGACCCCCCTCTTGCGGGTTAGTTGCACTGGGCTCACTCTTCCCTCTCTAGGAAACCGGGCAGCCATATTGTTCCAATGACTGCTTTAGACACTAAGAACCTCAGCGAAAAGTAGAAGAGGCTTCCAGCCTCCCTGTATACCTCACTCCTATAGTCTGGTTATACATTTTGCTCCTTCATTTTCAGTTAGGATTGGTTTGAGCACTGGCTTGTCTGAGCTTGAGGCACAGTGGCAGGTTGAGAGGGAGCAAGAAGAAAAAAGGGAAGCAAGGAGAAAGATTAGAGGCAGAGAAAGAGATAGGAGACCGAGGGAGAAGTGATGGTTTAGGGAGGGGGCAAGGGTGGAGAGAATTTTATTTGTCAGTACAGGTATTTGTAAATTAGAATTTGTCTTGTACAAAGAATAGCTGGCGGATAGAAGACAAAAGCCTCCATTTGATTACCCCAGATTTTTAATCCTCAAAGATCCGTCAGGTGCCACAATTTATCAGGGATCTTTTTCACTTCCGTCTGGTGAAAAACACACGTTTCACTGAACCTGTGTGTTTGGGTGAAAATGTTTCTTCAGTGCAGATTAAATACTGGCCATAGTAATATCAATGGCAGGTATTCAATGCGGCCGGCGAGGGGGTTAAACAGTGAGGATTGCAGAAAACCAGCGATCCTCGCTGTTTAACCCCCGCGCTTGCCGCTCGCTCTATTCAATGTTCTGGGGAAATCCTCGCTGTCACAGGATGGCGAGAATTCCCCAAAACAGCGAGACCCGCGGCTAATGTTTTTAGCCGCGAGTCTCGCTGCTTCTGGAGCCGCGTACGCCAATTCCCCCTTGCTCAAAAAATGGTGAGAGGGGGAATTGGCGTTTGAGGGGTGGTGCATTGAATACTGACAGGGTGAGTGGTGACAGTGAGCAGGAAGTCCTCCTCGCTGTCGCCTCTCGCCCACAGCATTAAATACCTGCCATTGTGTGTGGGGAGATTGTCCTGGGGCTACAGTAACTGCTTTTAAGACCACTTTTCTACCTTTCTTGAGATTCCACAGTAACAGAAGTGCTCATTTACATGTTCCGATCTGGGTGGGTCCTTAGAGCATCTTGAGGTTTGTGGTTCATGAGGAGCATTTCCAGTTTGTAGTATTGCTATTTGGACTTTCCATGGCTCCTCAAGTCTTCACTCTGCTCATAGGGGGAAAGATAAAACGGGACAGAGAATTAGGCATAATACAGCAGGGGAGAAAGAAGGTGACAGATACTAAAGGATTGCGCATCCTAGCCCACTCTTTGGAATATCTGAGATTTAATATACATCTCATTGTAAACCTTCACCAGTCTAATAAATGGGTCATCAATTGGTGGAAATTTACACTTTTTTTGTTACTTGGGAGCCTTGTGGGTTTCACTTCACAGCGACAATTAGTCCCTACAAGTTTCGCACCATCCTATTAGGTGACAGGTGTACGTCCACACTTGCCTGCAAATCCTCTGCTCTAGTCCCCACCATCAAAATGGTGAAGTGTCTACGATTTCTCTCTCAACCTTTACAAATGGCAATCCTTGCCAACTGGGACTACTCCCCCCTGCATTTTTAGTAGCAGATCACTCTTTCATCACTCCTTCTTGTGGTGGCTCTACCTGGTTCATCTGGACAAGAGCTGCTCCTTTTAAAACTGGGTCTTACTCCCCATCGACCCAGTCTTAAGGTAATAGGAGCCATTCACTTATTGTTTCGGGTTGGTTGGGGTGGCTCAGGAGAGCCAGCTACCCTTCAAGATATTGGAACTCAGAGCAGTTTACAAAACACTTTGCAAAGTGCTACCCCATCTCCAGCACATAGCAGTCAATGTTCATTTGGACAAGATTATCATAGCGTAAATAAACCCTCAGGACAGCACACAAAATCATGCTGCCATAATGGAGGGAAGTCTGTTGAGATTGTCCTCAAGCAGCAGTGTAATTCCCTGTCGTTTGAGCAAGAAAGCCTTTTACCCAGACAACTCCTAGTCCGCCACTGCTTCCTGCCACACAGACATAATTGTGCCACAACTACCAGCTTCCAAAATAATGCTCGGGCACCAGGTATCACTTCAAAAAAGGAGATTGAGCAAAACAATCGGGCGCTGCATCTGGTTGTTGGCTGCCTCAATTCCACCGAAGGGGGGACTTTTCCCTTATGTCCCCAGGAAAGCAATAGGTTAAATTTGTATTAGATGGAAGAGATGGCGCTTACCCAATGTAATCATAAATATATATTGTTATCTTTCAATGTTTCTTCCTCCGATTCTTTCATTCTTAAACTGTCATTCTCACGACATAGTAGAGATTATCTCATACAAAACAGGTAAAAAGAATAAAAATGGAGCAGAATTGGGCTCACTGAGTCATATGAATTCCTTAAAATTTTGCCCCAGACTCATTAGATACCTTTTGATGATTGTTACAGCTTATACTTGTGTGAGTAAAGGTACGCTCATTGAAGAACAGATACAGAAAAAAGTCTTAAGTAAAAAGAAACCCAGTTAGTCTTATCCTCACTACATAGTTATGTAAATGAGGTAGGAATCCCATGGCCTTGTGCTTAACTTTTAGGCGGGCTGTAGGGGTTAATGGACACCGGGACGGGTGGGAAGTTTTCATCTATTTGTGCTGGTCAGCTCACCTTTACCCATGGCTAAACCTATGTCCCTCTGGAATTTATGAAGAGTATTTTAGAGTTAAGAACAAATGTCTCATTATTTAACAAAGTATTGGAGAAATACAAATTAGTCCACCTTAACCTCATTTGTGCAGAGTTTCCGAACTACTGAACGCTGTCTGGTCGATAAATGTCTGTGCTGTGATCCTAAGTTATAGTAAATGTTACATTTTTTTCCTCTAGAACATGGTGAAAATGAAAACAATGATCAGTCCCGATCTTCATGGAGAGGAGGTAGGAATGTGCTGGCCAACTTTGACAAAATGTAACCTAAATGCTCCAATTTAATTTTTCTTAATATTTGCCTCATGTTCAGATTTTTTTAAGCTTTTATATACAGCGCATAACATCTCTTATGTAAAAGAAACAAAAACAAATAATTTTCATTTTACTCTGTGGCTCATTGCTATTCTGGAATGAGGTGCACAATTATTATTGAACATTGTTACAATTCGTCCTTTTTGAACCAGAGGTAAGCTGGACTTATTTTACTGCACAAATTCTTAAGCATTGTCCCTTCTCGGCAAGACGTTTCACACATCTTTCTCCTTCATCCACTAGGTGTCACTGGAGTTACACTGGGGAATAGAAGGCAACCACAGGGAGCATGGGCACTTTAAATATAAAATTAGTGTGGCCAACTTCTCCCCTGAACTTTCACAGTCTCTGAAAGATAGGGAGACATCTAGAAGCCAGCAGAGTGATTTAGCCTCTGCGGTACAGAGCCTCACCAGAGAGTTAGCTCCGTGGCACTCTGACCCTCGTCCTTCCTTCTCACGGCTCCCCCCACTCTTGCAGAGGAAGAAAACCTCTCCACTACAAGTGGTCTCCCCTGATTCTGACAACATGCCAGAATTAGAGGAGGGTAAATTTGCACCCCCAGAGGATATGCAGGATGTTCTTCCTTTTGATACACTAGACCCTCCCCAACCCTCACACGGGATTGAGGACTTAATTGACATGGTCAAAGTCGCCTGTAATGTTACAGAGGGATAAGATACTCCTAGCCGACCATCCCTTTTTGGCAAAAAAAAACTAAAGCAGTCATCCAACTTCCCCTCTGCGGAAGAATTAGATGACCATGTAAACAAGGCCTGGAAACATCCAGACAAACGTTTTCAAACCCCTCGCAGGTTTTTACAAAATTATCCCTTACTGCCTGAAGGCAGAAAGAAAGTAGAAATACACTCAGTGGTGGACTCATCCGTGTCGTGACTGTCAAGAGACAGTCCTTCCAGTTTCTGGGGCCACCATCCTCAAGGACATCTCTGACCGCAAGTTGTAGTAAACCTTGAAAAATATTTATTCAGTTGCTTGGGGTATTGCAGTGTCTGGCGCAAGTCGGTTGCTGGGTTAATAAGGCCATAGGTATATGGGTCTCACAAATCTCATCTGAGATACATGAGGGCTCAGACCCTGCTACTATCATGCAGCTGTCAGATCAGATTCAAGAGGCTTCCACTTTTCTGATGGAGGCCTCCTCTGACGTTTGTATTGTTGCAGCTAGAGCAGGGCTGGGCAACACCGGCCCTCCAGATGTTAATGAACTACACATCCCAGGATGCTTTGCATTAGTTTTGCTATGTGGCCATGCTGAAACTGATGCAAGGCATGCTGGGATGTGTAGTTCATCAACATCTGGAGGGCCGGTGTTGCCCAGCCCTGTGCTAGAGTTTCTGCATGATCTGTTTCGGCTTGAAGAGCCCTCTGGTTACGCCAGTGGCAGGCAGACGCTGATTCAAAGCGTGTAGTGGAGTCCTTGGCTTTCAATGGGGAGCTCCTGTTTGGCCCAGAGCTGGATAAATGGATATCCCAGGCGACAGGAGGTAAGTCTCACTTCCTCCCCTCTGCATCACCACCTCCTTCTCGCAGGACCGCCCAGGTGCCATCCTTTCGGTCCTTTCGTCCCTCAAACAGATTTCGAGGTCGATCCAGAGGGGGTGCTCCTTCACACTGAGGTTCCAGAGGCTGCAGCAGAGGTGCCTCTGCAACCACACTGGACCCCAAAACCACCAAGCCAACAGCATGACTGTCTTCTGTCCCAGCTGGGGTGCCGGCTAGGGATGCGCTGCAGTTTGGTGCACTTATTTTCTAAACAATGGATTTTGATTCTGTATTTGGCAGTGTGGCATCCCTATAGCCCTTGTATGGGCTGAGATTCCACGAACCTGCTATTAGCGAGCGTCAGTGTTCCAGTGGCTATATGCTTAAATACTCCTGCATATAAAACCACAGGAATTGCTGGCAAGGGTATAGTTCCCCAAAACACCTATGTTGTGGGACACCCGATATAATACGCATTTACTGTGATGGTCAAACACACACCCTATTAAGGCAACACTAATATTAGTTCTTCCTGTAGCCTATACAGGCAGGTTACTACAGTGAACTCAGATACCAACAATTGGGCGCCCCGAATACTTGCAGTAAGGTCACATGACCAGTATATTGTAAGGTTTATCTCTACTACATTAATACTGCTTGTTTCTGCCATATATCACATATATAAGATAGTTACATGTGATTATTAACAATGGTCAGTGCACCATCTGTCCGTCACCTTTGGTTTTAAATATTGTGTGAATTCCACTGTCTGTGTTTTCGTTTAAGTATTTTCGCAGCCTTTTAAAATAAACGTTAAATAAAGGTTATATTTTATCTCCTTTCTGGTGCACCTACAAAAAGGACATTTCTTTCTCAATATTTCTCTAAATAATTGTACAAGTGTGTACACACCTTTTAAGCTACATATGTCCATTGGTTGCACACCCCCACTTTCAAAATCAATATTCAATTACATGTAATGTAAGGGGGTCCATTGCCATATACAGTCTTGTGCGACTGGCATCCCTCTCCCTTCACTAGTGGTAACAGACCTAGCCCAAACCCATAAAATCAGTCCCATACCATTATCCTTTCTCCACCAAACTTCACATTGGAGTATCTAGCAGGAATGGAGAGTCTATTGCGAAGTTTGCATCCTATCACAGTACCACACTTTGGGGCAGAAGTATTAAGCCTGGAGAAGAGATAAAGTGGAGATAACGTAGAAGGAGATAAAGCACCAGCCAATCAGCTGTGTTTGAAATAGGACCGTTGTGATTTGATTGGCTGGTGCGTGATCTCCTTCCACTTTATCTCCACTTTATCTCCAGTTTATCTCCAGTTTATCTCTTCTTCAGGCTTAATACATCTGCCCCTTTGTCACTGAACTCTTCAGAACATCCCACTTTGTATGACCAATGTTTGTAAATGGAGATTGCATTGGTAGGTTGATTTTTTACACCTGTGGTAACGGGTCTGATTAAAACCGAAATGCAATAATGAACAAGTATGGGCAAATAATTATATATACATTTATACATATAAAAAGTAAGTTGACTGTCCTTTTTTTCCTTTTCAGTGCAGAGTTGTGTAATGCTAATGTTTTTGCTTCTCTATCTTTTTAGGGTTCAATGATAATGAGAGTACAAAACGTAATGGTTTCCCAAGGAGAGGGGGTAAGCAAGGAAATATCCTCCCCATCTTGATAAATTTTCAGTTTTTATTACCAGCAGATAAGTGGCAACTAGTGATGTGGGAGCATGCGTCAGCCAGCACTCAACTCCTGGCCGTACACGCTTTCATCTCAAAATCACCCAGTGTTTAGGGGCCTTTAGTCTACTGCAAAATAAGAGCATCGCCAGGAAGTTTTCAGATTACTATTTTTAGTGGCCACATATCCTAAATGTTTCCCTGTCACACAAGAACATTTTGAGAACTATGAAGCTGCCAAAACACTTTGCTATGTTTAAACAATGAAGGCCTCTTTTAAAATGGTGAAGTGCTCATTAAGTTAGAAAAGTGATACTAATTGGGTATTCAGAAAGTCTTTTGTAGCACCTAATCTAGAGCAGAAAATATTGTAAGTAGTTTTGACATGTATGTGGGAAAGACAATAATATGGTGGGAGATAAGTTAAGTCCGATATTTGGCTCTGTGAAGAAGTTCCAAGATTTATTCAACTATCTGGATCGCGCCCTGCACCTAAGCTGGGAGATGCCGCATGGCCACACGATCATTTTGATTTCTGCTTGGATCTTAGGGGGGTGAGAGCAGAAATTGTTTAGTTTCATGAGTATTGGGCCCCATACGTCAGCAATCACAATTAATGGATTTCCAGATCCAGGGATTTTTTGGCCAGATAAATGGATTCTACAATCTATTTGACTTGCCCACACATTACAGATTTATTTCAGTGATCGGCAGATTTTTCCATCTAAAGATTGCATCTTCATATCTGGAAATTGCCCAATCAATTGTCCTTCAGCTGTTTATAATAGATGAAGACGAATTGGGAATGCCCACACACATAAAAAAGATCTGCAGATAATACCAGATTATTAAGCATGTTTAAAAATCTTATTAAGCAATCGATTGGCGATCCCTATTAATTTTTTTATTGTGATTGCCAAAAGGGGGAGCCCACACATCTAAAATTGTGACAATCCTCTCCAGATCTCAGGATTGTCACAATTAATTGCTGATGTATTGGATCTATAAGTCTACAATTTGTGGTAAACTCTGTTCCAAAACATGGTCTCCAAGGCACCCTAACACTACTTCAGGTTTTATTGATATCCATGCTTTGCCACAGGTAACTTAAATACCTCAAGTAAGTTTGTTTTTAAACTATCTGTACCTATGCATGGATACCCATGCATTGTATTGCTTACAGTATGTGCGGTTGCTGTAGCTGTATACTCTTTAAGATCTCTAAACTTTCCTGGATGAATAATTTATTGCATAAGCTTGTAGATCATTTATAGTTAATGTTTCTTCTGTGGCAGACGTCAGGGGCCAAAGGGATTACATTGGGTAGAGAGTGAGGTCACGACCTTTCCAGCACCAGAAAGGATAAAACTTCTGGACTGCCCAGAGACAGCCCTGGCTCCTCCCTCCTCTACCCCGCTAGCTTACTTTCAGTTTTGATTGTGCTGGCAGGAGCCAACACGCATTTTGAAAGGGCTGCTGTTAAAGCAGCTTAAACTTCGTTTTTAATTTTTTTTTTTTATTCTTATTTTTACACTGACTGGAGTCAGTGACAGAGCAGCAGCGCCGGGGGTCTTTTAGACCCCTGCACTGCGCTCCATCACCCGGGACCCGGCAGCCCAACACCACCCACGTGGTTCCCACAAGTGGAGGTGTTCGGCTGGCTCTGAAGCACTGGAGAGCACAGCCGCGACGGGGACCGGGACATCAGCGGTGAGCACCGCTTACAGGTAAAGCGCTCCCTGCTGGGAGCGCGCGCGTGCACATTTCTAATGGCGGCTGAGCAGCTCGGCGAGGGGGATCGCCGGGCTGCACTAGCAAGCGGCAGAACCGCCGCCTCTCGTAGTGTTGTGCACTCTGTCCCGCTGGACCACCAGGGAGACTTTGAGTGTGGGCAGTGGCGTCGGTAAGCGGGGCCGCCCGGCAAGCGCCGGATCCCCGCCATTTTACCGGCGCCACATGAGTCATTTAATCCCGGTGGCCATTTGCTAGTAGGGGGAGGGAGCCTCTCCTCACACAGCCCCTCTCCCGGAGACAGGAGCTAGGATGTACCCACGGGTTTCCAGCCCTGATCTCTTCCTGCCTGCCTGCTGCAAGTGTAAGGACAAAGAGAGCTTCTTGCCGTTCTGGAGTTCCATCTCTTCACTGCCGGGCCATTTGGGCAAATCTCCCCTGTACCTCTCCTACTGGAGCACAGGGTACAGTACTTTATGCTCCTGCCGGCCTTTGTGCTTTGCGGAGCTCAGTGCCACTTTTATTATTATTTGCATTGTGCTATGTCATAACTGTTAACACCATCACTGCATGTCAGAAGTATAGGTGTTTGCTGTACCAGTTTAGCTGCCTCTTGTACAATCTTAGAGGACAGCGATAGTGACACAGGGACTCCTATATTGGTGTCCTGCACTCATTGCAAGTCCGGCCAGCCTGTGCATATGAGTATAGCCTAATGGCGCGGCTACCCTTTCAAAAAGGGACGCCATTGTAAGAACGTAGCTGGTCAGGAGGGGAGCTTACCGCAGGGTTTGCTCCCAAAGACCATGGTACTTTCCCAGCTATCACGCGGTTCTGGCGGTCATTTTAACATAAAAAAACTTGCCGCCATTGCACGCTGCTGAAGCTCCTGACTGCTAATGCCAGGGCTGTGTTCAAGCTTGTCCTGGTTAACTGCATATTGAATGCAGTAGCTCCCCCAGGTTCTGTGATCAGACAGTGGGGTTTAGAGCATAGTGGGACAGTATTGGGCTGTATGTAAATTAGGTCATAGCACTCCTGTGTTATATACCATGGTGTTGTTGATGGCCTGGGCAGCTCATCTCCTTTATACTGTCTCTTATCCAGTGATTCTATCTCTGGTTACCTATACCTACTCTCTCTCCCTGTGTGTGTGTGTAGTGTATATATTGTCAGGTGGAAAGTGTATAACTCAGTTTACATTGTCATCTGAGGCATGTCTCTGCTGCCTTCCCTGATGTATTTTTCCTCTGTGACATAGAGATCGTTAGATTTCTGCAATAAGCCTCTAATTGTGCAATGTGTATCTGCTGGCTGACAAAATAAAAACCCCTTCTTGCTTTCTTCCAGAAAGATACTGTGTTCTCAGATTACAGTTTATGGGGGGACAGTTTGCTGCCAGCTAGGTCATACAGAGGACAGCAGGAAGTCTTATACCCTGCTATCAGAGTGACACAGAGGTCACTCCATTAATCAAAGGCAAGGGCAGCAATGTCTAATGCAGAGAGCATGACTTGTATGTTACTAACTCATGAGTTAGCAAAGTTTTCCATAGCAAGTCAATTAGAAATCACAGTGTGTGCAGCCATTACAGTTCTGGTCCAGACACTTAGTGCAAGACATCTCTGCTAACTTTTAAACGCTGTCGGAACATAGTCCAGGCCTGTTTTACCCTAATAGAGCAATAGCTCAATCAGTAACGCTCCCGTCTCTTAAGTAGACAAGTCGCACGGCTATAAGGATTCAGTCCCCACAAAATACCAGGGGTTATTTCATGTTCTGACAGGGCACTATGGCAAACGTCACCAACGGTGGACTAATTTCTCCACAGGATAACCTTCGGTATTCCTGTTCATTGGAAGTTGGAACATTGCACTGTCACATATAGAGCTGGTTGTGGTGTGTACGCACAATACAATCCAGTGTGGGATCTGACTATGTAGTCGGATTTACATTCGGATCACATGCATGTAAAATGCAGATCGCATATTTGAGATAATTTGACTTAGTATTCCTCCAGGCCTCTAGTAGCCTTGCACCCCAGCGGGGTAGCATTTTTGGGAGATGCAGCTGTGGAAGTGCAGTACGAACTGTGTAATGGTTAACATTACTACCTCACGGCACTGATGTCAATCTATATTCATAACGAATAATCTCGTTTGAGATCACATGGGAACACCAGCTGTTGTAGATAACATGGGCTCCATTCAAACAATGCCATTACCCTAACTGTGTGGAGTTTATGTATATTCTCCCCGTAATTGCGTGGGATTTCTCCAGGTACTCCCGTTTTCTCCCACAAACAATTCGGTTTGTCCTTTCTTATGGTTCTCCTTTAAGTTATGTTAGCGGAGTAACACTGGCTGTAGCTTTTATAATTAAAAGCTAATATGGCCTTGACTATGCATCCCTTCAGGGACGCAATCTCACTTTGGTAGAAGTTTTACTGGTTGCCAATGTTGACGGCCTTGTTCATTTCAGCGCCACCATATGCTATATACCAATATGTTGCCTCTTAATCTGTACGACCTATTGTATAGGGGTACATGAATGCATATGTTTATGCTTGTAGGCATTTGTGTATGTACGTGTGTGTGTGTGTGTATATATATATATATATATATATATATATATATATATATATATATATGTGTATATATATGTACATATATATATATATATATATATATATATATATATATATGTACATACACAATATATATATATATATATATATATATGTGGATATATATGTACATATATATATATATATATATATATATATGTACATACACAATATATATATATATATATATATATATATATATATATATATGTGGATATATATAGCGGTGCTAGGTCAGCATTCTCGCTTCTTATATTCAAACAGCGGTTCGATATAGTTTCCTGTTTGTTTTCTAATGTATCTACATACACATACATTATAACCAAAACTGATCCTTTTGGTAAATCCGTGTTTTATACACGCAACAGTACATCTTAAGGCATAGACTGGATAATGATATTATGGAAAAGATGCTTCTGTCTTGAAACCTAAGTGAAAAAGACAGTCCTGTGGGATTTCTGCAAGGTAGAACCTTGGTTTCTAGGTCACCCTGTGCAGATGCAAAAAGGGTGGTTTGTTATCAACCACTAGGGTGACACTCTGAGTGGGCCGGCTATGAGCCTACGGCCACACCACCCTGAACACACCTGATCTCGTCTGATCTTGGAAGCCAAGCAGGGTCAGGCCTGGTTAATACTTGGATGGGAGACCGTCTGGGAATACCAGGTGCTGTAGGCTTAGGCCTCCCGCTTCTTCCAATGGGTGCAGGGCAAGATCCCGGCCTTGTTGGCAAAACTATACCGGCAGATGGACCCTCCCTTCGGAGGTGTTCCTGTGGTTGGTAGGCCATTGGGGTGGACCAATGGTGGATTGATGGCTTTGCGTCATTTACCAGGTCACCCTGTATGTGTCCAGGTCTCGAGACCCTGCAGGTTACAGAGTCCACGCTCTGTTATGTCAGTCCAGTGGCTATTCGTTCGAAGGTAGGCTTTTCCCCATTTTTGCTCCTTCTCAAAGTAATTTGTACATTAAAAGTGGAGGTGGAAGCACCTTAATCCAGGAGAATCTGGTTCTCTGATCTGTGAACCCTGTTAGGGATCTCTCTTATCTGTCTGCCTCTGGGGCCAGAACTGCTCACAGGGTTGTTAAGACAACCTTATTAAGAGCCACGGGATTGAATTCAATCCCAGAATTTACCGTTTGTCTAGGGTTTTGTCCTTTCGGTAGAAGTAGTGGGGGCTGGCCTCCGCCTGTTTTCTTTAAAGGAACAGGGCTCGGCTCTCTCCTTTGTATTCCACAGCCTATGAGCTTTGTGGTACGATCTCCGCTCATTCTGGCAGGGGGTCCTGCAGATCCAACCTCTGGGTGTTACAAACATGGTAGTTTGATAAAATCTTTCTCTGATTCTTTAGGCCCTTTAGGGCTCTTTACAGGCTAACTGGGACAACGGTTTGCCTGTTGACCGTTGCTGCTGGGTGTCTGCCCGGCAGGCTCTGTCAGGTCAATCGCCCTTCATGGTCTTTCATTCTCATAGAACGGATTCTTTGAAACATTACTTTACACCTCACAAGGTGGTTCCTGAATTTCAGGTCATCCAGGAGATAGTGATCCCTGCCCTTTGTAGGCCGGCGGTCTCTCCTAGGCAGCAGTCAACTGGAGATGGTCTGTGCTTTGCACATCTATGTACATCACGCTGTAATACTTTGGCCATCTGACTCTCTCTTTATCCACTAGAGAATTCATAAGAGGGGCTGGTCTGCTACCATGCAGACTATTGCCAGCCGATATCTGCGGTCGTTTATCAAGCAGGATTCCTTGTTCACCTCACTCCCTGTTCTTGCAGGAGTACGGGCTCATTCCACTACATCTGTGGGTGTGTTTCGGGCTTTTACAGGTGGTGCAACGGCAGAGCAACTTGGCAAGGTGGCAACTTGGTCGTCTGCCAACGATTTCTTACGCTTTTTTGCGTTTGTTATGTTTGCCTCTCAGAACTCGGCATTCGGCCAGAATATACTGGCCGCGGCACAGGCGTGTCCCCACCCTTAGGCTGCTTTAGGACATCCCAATGTAATCCCTCTGGCCCCTGACGTCTGCCGCAGAAGAAACTGAGATTTATGTCTTACCTGTTAAATCTCTTTCTTCGAGGACGTCAGGGGCCACAGGGATCCCTCCCTGCCGCGCCTGCTTCATGGTATTGAAGTTCATAGTTCCTCCGTTGAGTGAACTTAGTTATAGGTTCCTTTGTTGAGGTACTTATACATGTCAGTTATGGTTCCTCTGTTGAGCAACCACACACACATATATTTGTTGAATGTGTTACTGTATGGGTTTCTCTTCCTTCTATCTTGTCTCCTGCCTGGCTTTGGGAAAAACTGAAAGTAAGCTAGCCTAGGAGGCGGGGTAGAGGAGGGAGGAGCCAGGGCTGTCTCTAGGCAGTCCAGAAGTTTTATCCTTTCTGGTGCTGGAAAGGGCGTGACCTCACTCTCTACCCAATGTAATCCCTGTGGCCCCTGACGTCCTCGAAGAAAGAGATTTAACAGGTAAGACATAAATCTCAGTATATCATTTGCTCGTGTTTATAAGATGGAAAATGCATTTCTGTCCTGAATGTCGGACTCTTCTTCCATTTTAGGTTTTGATGGGGAAAATGAATCAAGAGGATTTTCAGGCAGAGATGGTAGGTGCATTTGGAATGGGATCATTCATCAGACTGCATTTAGGTCTACAGTCATTAGGTCGACCCCACTAGGTCGACTGGCAGGAAGGTCGACCTGACTTAAGGTTGACATGGACCAAGGTCGACATGGACCAAGGTCGACATGACTTAAGGTCGAATTTGCATAAAGGTCGACATGAGGAAGGTCGACTGGTCATAAGGTCGACATGGGTTTTTCACTGTTTTTTATCTGAATGTCGACACAGTTGGCAATGAGAATCGGACCCTCGCTTCGCTCGCAATGCTTCAGGCACGGTGACTCGCTGCGCTCGGCACACTATTTTATTCTCCCACCACGCCCTAGTGGATGGTAGGGCATGAAACACCGCCTGTCGGCACATGTCGGCTCAAAAAACAGTGAAAAACCCATGTCGACCTTATGACCAGTCGACCTTCCTCATGTCGACCTTTATGCAAATTCGTCCTTAAGTCATGTCGACCTTGGCCCATGTCGACCTTAAGTCAGGTCGACCTTCCTGCCAGTCGACCTAGTGGGGTAGACCTAATGACTGTAGACCTAAGTTCGTTCTAATAGATGACCGCATCCCGTGCATTTAATAGCAGGAATCTTATTATATATATCAAAGGGCTACTGCTCTTTTCTTATACTTGACCTCTCTGCAGCTTTTGACACTGTGGGCCACTCTTTCTGCAAATCATTCACTCCCTTAGTCTGCTTTATACTGCCCTCTCCTAGCTTTCTTCGTCCTTCCTCTGTTCCTTTTCTGTCTCCTATCACTCCAACTCCCCTTCCCCCCGAACAGTAGGCTGTCCCTAAGGTTCTGTACTTGGTACTCTCCTCTCTATATGTCCTCTTTAGGTGAATGATTATCTCTTGACTTCCAGTATCATCTCTATGCTGATACTCATACCTACTGTACCTTCAATAAAATGATCTTTCTCCTGCTCTCCTCACTCGTGTCTCCAACTATCTCTGCTATCTACTCTTGCATGTCCCAGTGCTTTCTCAAACGTAACCTGTCTAGTGGATGCTACACACGTAGCAATGTATGTAGATGATCATTCTGAGTGATGCTAGATGGCTCAGCACACAGTGCTGAACAGCGCTGTCAGAGGCAGTGTTCTCCAGTGAGCAAGAAAAATATGGTCTTTGGCGCTAGGGACCAGGTGCTGTATCTTGCTCCCCTGCAGCCACCGCAAAAGAGGATTGCCACCCTCTAAAGAACAAGAAATACAAAAAAGATTGCAGGGCGCTCAAGGGTGAACAAGAAATGGACAATTTATTAAAAAACAAACACAATATTAAAATAACAAAACAACCATACAATGCATTTAAAATCACACAAATGGTGCACCATTAAATCTAACTTTGGGGATTAATCGTAACCAGAGGTTGGGGATTAGTTCCTCAAAATTGAGGTGTTTGAGTCCCAGTATAATTACTGAATGTGGTAGCAGGTGTCCAGATTTGTTTTAAAGTTCTCAAATCAGAACTGTAGGGTAAATATTCTCCAGTGAGCAAACTGGCCCTGATCAATTTATAACCTTCGTGCGGGTTTGTTAATTGGCAAGAGAAATCGATGCACGTGGTGACACATCGCTATGGCCCCCACGCACTGCGATGATTTAATTAAATTCAGTAATCTTGCTCAGAAAATACCTGTATATCGCTCAGTGTGTGGGGCCCATAAGACTGAGCTGATCTTCCTCCCACTATCCCACACAATCTCTCCACCTACAATCTCATTATGTATTGATGTCGCTACTAATTCGTCTAGCCTCCAAGTGCACTGTCTTTGAGTAATCCTGGACTCCACTAGGGGGCACAGGAAGAATCCTTACAGTCTGTATAGGCTTGGCTGGCATTCACAAAAAGATTTAAGTTAAACCCCCACAGTGCCTGGCCTTCCAATCCCTTATACCAAGCTCCAGCCTGCCATATTTTCTCCTTCGGGAGACATCAGGGGCCACAGCTTTACTTTGGGTAATAGGAGTGGGAGTGAGCTCCAGCACCCTAGAGGATAACTTTAACTGCCTCCCAGGCAGTCAGGCTCCTCCCCTCCTATACCCCACCTCCAGGTCACGGACCTCAGTTTTTCTAGGGTGCTGGCAGGAGCCAGATGCACCCAAAAGAGGGGCTGCTATTTAGCAGCCATAACTTTAATTTTTTTTTTTTATTATTTTTGATCAGAATAGACCCCTGCACTGCTGGCTCCAACACCCGGGTCCGGCGCTGCCTCGCCACCCGCGGGTGGGGACCAGCAGCGGCCCCCGGGCACTGGGGAGCCTGCAGCCACAGCCGGACGCCGGGGACCACAGGCGCCCGCTTCAGAAGAACCGGGACGGCACTGTGAGTAATGCCGGGAGCGTGTGCGATAGCGCAGCGAGGCGCATAGAGATGGCTGCTACAGCCGGCGAGGGGTGACCGCCGGCTGTGCTAGCAAGCGGTCGGCCGGCTCGCCGCCCCACCAGGGTAACTAGTTTGTGGGCAGCAGCGCTGGTATGCGGGGCCGCCCGGCGCGCGCCGGATCCCCGCCATTTTACCAGCGCTGCATGTGGACACCTTCCCTGGGGCCATTTGTTAGCAGGGGGAGGAGGCTCCCCCCACATCAGCCCCTCCCCCGGGGACAGTAGGCAGGGAACTGTGCTTGGCGCACAGAGAGTTCCCGCCACTGACATCCCTTCCTGTCTGCCTGGCTGCACGTGAGGAGGGACACGGAGAAGCTCCAGTGCCACCCGGGGTTCCATTCTTTCACTGCCAGGAGGCTTGGGCAAGTCCCCCCTGTACATCTCCTGCGGGACACAGGTCACAGTTATTGAGTGCTCCAGTCAGCCATAGCTGCTGCAAGAGCCTAGTGCCATTGACTTTCTATTTGCATTGTATGCCTCTGTATGCTTGCTGTATATGTGTACTTATTAACCCAATAGCTGCTGCAGTGTATTTGGTGTCTTTTTGTACTCAGCCCTCCTGTACTTACAGTAGTTATGCCAAAGAGCAAGTCCAAAAAGGGGGACGCCCCAGCATTGCTGTCATGCACAGCCTGTAATGCGGGCCTATCTCCCCTGGACTATGTACAGGACGGCGTATGCGCAGGCTGCTACAATGCGCAGGCGCTGCCCACGCCTACGGCCTCCTCTCAGGAGCCTGCTTGGGCCTCATCCCTTGTGCAGATGATGGCGCAGCTAGTTGATAAAGTCTCGGCTGCGCTGCCCCAGCGGTCCATGCCGTCCTCATCGGCAGCGAGTGCAGCCCCCCCAGCATTGGATGCCCAGGGGGAGGGTCCACTGCCCGCAGATACACGCAGGCTTTTAGTTAGAAGACCGTCGCCACGCCTCCCCCTCCTCAGGCAGGATACTGACGATGAGGAGGAGGAGGAGCAAGACGATGTCGATGATGATGACTATGTGGAGGAGGCAGTCGATGACGCCATTGACGTCGCCGCTGACATAGGGGATGCCTGTGTTGGAGAGGACCCCCCTTCTCATAGAGACCCCCTGTCTCGCCTTGATGTACCAGGCCTGATTACAGCGGTTAAGAAGGTCCTGCTAGTAGACGACCAGGCTGACCCGCCTGCGGAGTCGGGCCCTATCTTTAAGCGCCCTAAACGCTCCTTCAGTCGCTTTCCCAAGTCCGATAACCTGGACTCGGTCATTAAGGAAGCTTGGGAGGTCCCTAATAGGAAGTTTATCATTCACAAACGTTTCTCCTTCCTCTATCCTCTCCCCCAGGAGGACAGGATCCCCTGGGAGACAGCCCCCAGGGTAGACGCTCATGTGGCAAAACTGGTTAAAGCCTCCTTGTTGCCCATACCTACAGCGTCTCTTAAGGATACGGCGGATAGGAAGTTGGAAAACTTCCTGAAGCTGATATACACCACGGCAGGGGCAGCGGGCAGGCCGGCCCTGGCGTCAGCCTGGGTGGCTATGGCTCTAACTAAATGGACTGCTGCCCTCACAACAGGGGTGTCTGAGGGGGCCCCAGCAGATACCCTTCTGCCGACTATAGAATTGATACATCAGGCTGCCCTCTACTTAGGCGAAGCGGCGCTTGATTCCGCTACTCTCTCCTCCAGGGTGTCAGCTTCAGCAGTGGCTGCTCGCAGATCACTTTGGTTGCGCTCCTGGAAGGCGGACACGGATTCGAAGAGGGCCAAATGGAAGCCCTTCCATTCGATGGTTCCCTCTTGTTTGGTCCTGAGCTGGACAGGATGGTGGCTACGGTGGCAGCATCAAAGACTGCCTTCCTACCATCCACCCCGACTACACGGCCCCGGCCGGCCTTTCAGTCCTTTCGGTTTCAGGGCCGTGGTAGAGGACAGTCCTTCTCCTCCAGATCTTCCCAGGGAGGCAGATCCTCCCGTGCTAGGGGCAGACGTCCCTGGGCCACAAGACGCCCTGACCCAAAGCCGGCGGACAAGCCCGCTGCATGACAGGGGGGGCCCCCACCGGGAGGACCCCAGGGTGGGCGGTCGCCTGTTGGAGTTTTCCCCCATCTGGTTGGAATCCACCACAGACGCGTGGGTTCAGGAGGTGGTCTCTCGGGGCTACTCCTTAACTTTTTGGCATCGCCCACCAACATCGTTCTTTTCCACGAGTCTTCCATCAGACCCGGAAAAGCGCTAGAACAGGCAGTCCAACGTTTGCTTCAAACAGGGGTCATCATACCCGTCCCCTTGTCCCAAAGGGGTTCGGGGTTTTACGCCAGCCTCTTCTTGGTCAGGAAACCAAACGGTTCCTACAGGCCCATTCTCAACCTAAAGAAGCTAAACAAGTTTGTACGGGTCCCAAAATTCAGGATGGAGACTCTGCGCTCCATTGTCCTGGCCCTTCAGCCAGGGGACTTCATGGCATCCCTGGACATTCAGGATGCGTACTTACACATCCCCATTCGCCCAGAACACCAGCGGTTCCTGCGCTTTGCCATCCTGGACCAACATTTCCAGTTCCGAGCTCTACCATTTGGTCTATCCACTGCTCCCCGGGTGTTCACAAAGGTGATGGCAGTAATGGGCAGCAGTCTGCGCAACCAGGGGATCCGGATACTCCCATATCTGGACGACCTGTTGATTCTTGCTCCGTCTGCAGAACTTCTCCAGGACCACCTGAGGGTGGTAATACAGCTTCTGGAGCGACACGGCTGGATCATCAATTGGGACAAGTCCTCATTGATTCCGGCACAGTCGATGGTTCACCTAGGGGCCAGGTTGGACACCATCCATCAGAGGATCTACCTGCCGGAGGACCGTCGTCTGATTCTACAGTCCAGAGTCCGTCGGCTCCTCCATCCTCGAAGGGTGTCCATACATGCCTGCATGAAGGTACTGGGTTCCATGGTGTCGACTTTCGACATGGCAGAATATGCCCAGTTCCATTCTCGCCCCCTTCAGAAGGAGATCCTCTCCAAGTGGTCGGGATCCTACCTCTCTCTCCGATCTCAGGTGATAACCTTATCACCGACAACCCGTCTCTCTCTTTCGTGGTGGCTCCTAGACCAGAACCTCACGTTGGGACGCCCATTCTGGATCCATCAGTGGACCCTTCTCACTACGGACGCCAGTCTCCGCGGGTGGGGAGAGGTCACTTGCCAGAGGTCTTTCCAGGGCCTTTGGTCTACATCGGAGGCCAAGCTCCAAATCGATGTCCTCGAACTGAGGGCGGTCTTCCGAGCCCTTTGCCTGGCAGAACCCTGGCTGAGGGGTCGTCCGGTGCAGGTCCAGTCGGACAATTCCACCACAGTGGCTTATATAAACCACCAGGGTGGCACCCGCAGCAGGGCGGCAATGATGGAAACATCCCGCATCTTTCAGTGGGCGGAGAAGAAAATTCCAGCTCTATCGGCGGTCTTTATTCCGGGAGTCCAGAATTGGGAAGCGGACTACCTAAGCCGTCAAACACTGAATGCCGGCGAATGGTCCCTCCATCAGGAGGTTTTCCAGATGCTGGTACATCGGTGGGGCTTACCCGAAGTGGACTTGATGGCCTCTCAACACAACCACAAGGTTCCCTCTTACGGAGCCAGGGCCCGCGACCCGGCCGCCATCTTGGTGGACGCTCTGTCCGCTCCGTGGCCGTTCAGGCTGATGTATGCCTTCCCGCCATTCTCCCTCCTCTTGCGACTGATTCGCAAGCTGAAGGCGGAGGGAGGCACATTGATCCTCGTGGCCCCGTATTGGCCCAGGCGAGTCTGGTTCTCAGACCTCCAGGCTCTGTCGGTGGCCCCCCCGATCCGCTTGCCTCTGCGTCGGGACCTTCTCTCTCAGGGTCCGTGTCTGCATCCAGACCTGAGGCGTCTGGCTTTGACGGGGTGGCTGTTGAGACCTCCCTCTTGAGATCTAGCGAGAGCTTATCATCGGGTTTGGAGGGCTTACTTCGTTTGGTGTAGGACTCGCCACTTCAATCCTAAGTCTTACCGCCTGGCTCGGATTCTATCCTTCTTACAGAAGGGCCTGGAGGCTGGATTGCGCTTATCTACCTTGAAGGTTCAAGTCTCGGCTTTGTCCATCTTGTTTCGCCGACGATTAGCACTGTTGCGGGATGTCCGCACATTCATGCAGGGGGTTCTGCGTATCCAGCCTCCCTTTGTCCCCCCGGTTGCTCCGTGGGACCTTTCCCTTGTGCTATCTGCACTTCAGAAACCACCGTTTGAGCCTTTGCGGTCAGTGGACCTGTGTTGGCTCACCTGGAAAACGGTTTTCTTATTGGCAATAGCATCAGCTCGGAGGGTGTCCGATCTGTCTGCCCTGTCTTGTAAGTCCCCCTTCCTGGTCTTACACAATGACCGGGCGGTTCTTCGTACTGTCCCTTCTCACTTACCAAAAGTGGTGTCCAGTTTCCACGTTAACCAGGAAATCGTGGTTCCGGCCTTTCAAGGGCCAGATGCATCTTTGGATCAATCATCCTTGGATGTTGTACGGGCGCTGCGCATCTATGTGCGCCGCTCCCGGTCCTTTCGCAAGACGGACTCCCTCTTTGTGCTGTATGGCTTTCAAAAGAGGGGATGGCCGGCCACTAAACAGACTATTGCCCGCTGGCTTCGTTCTGTCATCCGGCAGGCATACCTGGGTGCCTCTCTCCCGGTTCCGGCTGGTATCCGGGCACATTCCACTAGGTCTGTGGGAGCGTCTTGGGCTGTTCGGGGCGGTGCTACAGCTGAGCAAGTTTGCAGAGCTGCGACATGGTCGTCAGCTGCTACTTTTGTGCGTTTTTACGCTTTTGATACATTTGCCTCCCAGGACTCTGCCTTCGGGCAGAGCGTGTTGGCTGCGGCGCAGGCGCGTCCCCACCCATAGGTGGCTGCTTTAGGACGTCCCAAAGTAAAGCTGTGGCCCCTGATGTCTCCCGAAGGAGAAAATGAGATTTGTCTTATCTGGTAAATCTCTTTCTTCGAGGACATCAGGGGCCACAGGGATCCCTCCCTGCCGCGCCTGCTTCAGTTAAGTTACAAGTTACATTTCACTGGTTATATATTACTCCTCTGTTGAGGGTACTAACATGTTTCAGAATGTGTCTCTGTGTGGTGCTTCTCTTCCTTCTCTCCTGTCTCCTGCCATGGCTTGTTAAAAAACTGAGGTCCGTGGCCTGGAGGTGGGGTATAGGAGGGGAGGAGCCTGACTGCCTGGGAGGCAGTTAAAGTTATCCTCTAGGGTGCTGGAGCTCACTCCCACTCCTATTACCCAAAGTAAAGCTGTGGCCCCTGATGTCCTCGAAGAAAGAGATTTACCAGGTAAGACATAAATCTCATTTTTCTTTTGATGTCAAAGAGCAGACACCATATTTTAGGGGTGAAACCGGGGTTTTTATTTCATTGTTTAATGGGAGTGACTCGGCCAAGAGCCGGTCACCCAGTGTAGCTTCTCCGACACCTCTTGTCGGGGCGGTAGCACTAGCACCATACTACAGTAGTGACTTCTGTTGCGGCCCCCCTCTGCTGCATCAGCTGTGGAACTCTGTCTTGACTGCCCAGAGGGTTCTGCAGGCCGTAACAGGTGCTGAGGTTTTGAGTATGACCGTAATCCCTACAGGGGAGCTCCTTTTTAGTGGTGAGGGATGCAGTTACGATCCCGGCGGTCGGGATCCCCGGCGTTCAGAATCCCGACCGCTGAAATGCAGACACTTTCTCCCTTCTGGGGTGTCCACGACACCCCTGGAGGGAGAATAAATTAGTGTGCCGAGCGTAGCGAGGCACCTGGCCCGCTGCGTGGCGAGCGATGAGGGGCCGCTGCGTGGCGAGCGCAGCGAGCCCGCAAGTGGGGGCGATCCATGTCTCCCCCCCACCCCCCCTGTCGGCATTTCGGCTGTCGGGATTCTGAACGCCGGGATCCCGACCGCCGGGATTCAATACTGAATCTAGTGGTGATACATACCTGCTGCAGGGGACAGCAGGGTAGGCAAATACAGTGTTGGCCCAGCCTACTGCACTTTTTCGCTAGCCTACCAGGGCACAGCAGGTGTGCAGGATACCTGGGGTTTAGCATCTGAGGTGGAGGGTGCCCACCTCTGCCCCTGGGAATTGATATCCATTCTCTCATGGCCTGTCACAGGCTAAATCTGCTTCCCTCTCTGTTGGAAAGAGAGGGGTTAACTCTGTGACCATGTGCCTTAGTCCCTGAGGGGCAGATGTATCATAGCAGCGCTTATCGCGCCGCTATGATACTTCCTGCTTCGCCTCAATAGCGAGGCGAAGCAGGAAGGGACATCGACAAGATGTATTAACATCTTGTCTGCCGAAGCGGGGGAGCGTTAACTCCCCCCTTCGGCGATGTCCCTTTCTGGAGATAGCGCATCAGTTAATACTGATGCGCTATCTCCTGTCCCCCGGCCGGCTGCACTGGGCATGCGCGGGATCTCGCTGTTCACGCGAGATCCCCAGCGCAGCCCAGACCTAACAGCAGGGACAGCGCTGTCCCTGCTGTTTAGATAGGGCTTCGCCAGCCTGATGCTGGCGAAGCCAAAGCAGGCTTTGTGCGGAGCGGTCAGCGATGCTGACCGTTCATACATTCGGCCTGCTATCATTTTGATAGCAGCGCCGATATGGACAGGGGCGCATAGCGCCCCTGTCCATTACCGCATCTCACCTGCTTCATACATGGGGGAGAAGCAGTATCAGTGCACATAACGTGCGCTAATACCCGTTCTCCCCCATAACGACGGATCATACATCTGCCCCTGAATGAGAAACTCCACCAGAATCAGAACCAGTATGAGCATCCACCCTTACTTAGGTAATGACACAGCTAGTACATAGACTTGCATCTCGGCCTCTGGCCACTCCTTAGAATATGGTGCCTCTGGCTGCCCCTGCAGGGGTTGCAGCCTCAGCGTTCGGCCCATACTCCTCTCAATTGGAGCCACCAATGAACAGTTGGTCCAGTGTTTGACTCAAATCTCCAGCTCCATGCAACACATCCTACAATGTGTGAGAGAGAGAGAAGTATTTGTCCTGGTGTGGTGCACCAATAAGAGCAATACAATAAAAAATAATTGGTTTATTAAAAGGAGCAAAATATTAAAGACACATAACAAATTAGAGAAACACTTTGTCTTTTTACACACTTCCTCCCAAGGAGCTGTCTAAATGGGAGACCCCTCCACCAATAGATCCACACGCGGTGCATCCTTTACGTTCCTATAGAAGATACTACTTCCCTAAAAGATCCCATAAACATGTCTGGGACAAGGCAGTATCTTCCACAACGGGTTCAATGTCATCATTTCTGTTACACATCCCAATCCAGAATTTGCCACCTTCTCCAGGAACACATGGTGTCTATACACTCCTGCATGATGGTTTTATGGTCTATGGCAGGCATGTCCAAACTATGGTCTTCCAGCTGTTGTGAAATTACACATCCCAGCATGCCTTTTATCATTCCTTAATAGGAAAAACTGTGGTAAGGCATGATGGAACTTGTAGTTTCTCCTTCATCCATTAGATGTCACTGGAGTTAAGCTGGCCATGCATCAGAAAGATTAATCTTAAGATCAATTGCGCTCATGATTGTGTACAATTTCTTCTGCGGCAGACGTCAGGGGCCACAGGGATTACATTGGGTAGAGAGTGAGGTCACGACCTTTCCAGCACCAGAAAGGATAAAACTTCTGGACTGCCCAGAGACAGCCCTGGCTCCTCCCTCCTCTACCCCGCCTCCTAGGCTAGCTTACTTTCAGTTTTGATTGTGCTGGCAGGAGCCAACACGCATTTTGAAAGGGCTGCTGTTAAAGCAGCTTAAACTTCGTTTTGAATTTTTTTTTTTATTCTTATTTTTACACTGACTGGAGTCAGTGACAGAGCAGCAGCACTGGGGGTCTGTTAGATCCCTGCACTGCGCTCCATCACCCGGGACCCGGCAGCCCAACACCACCCACGTGGCTCCCACAAGCGGAGGTGTTCGGCTGGCTCTGAAGCACTGGAGAGCACAGCCGCGACGGGGACCGGGACATCAGCGGTGACAACCGTTTTCAGGTAACGCGCTCCCCGCTGGGAGTGCGAATGCGCACGCAGTTATAGCGGCTGAGCAGCCCGGTGGGGGGGATCGCCGGGCTGCACTAGCAAGCGGCCAGAACGCCTCCTTTCACTAGGTGTGCACCCTGACCCGCTGGACCACCAGGGAGACTTTGAGTGTGGGCAGCGGCGTCGGTATGCGGGGCCGCCCGGCAAGCGCCGGATCCCCGCCATTTTACCGACGCCGCATGAGTCATGAAATCCCGGTGGCCATTTGCTAGTAGGGGGAAGGGAGCCTCTCCTCACACAGCCCCTCTCCCGGAGACAGGAGCTAGGATGTACCCACGGGGTTTCCAGCCCTGATCTCTTCCTGCCTGCCTGCTGCACGTGTAAGAAGGACACAGAGAGCTCTCTGCCAGTCTGGAGTTCCATCTCTTCACTGCCGGGCCATATGGGCAAATCCCACCTGTACCTCTCCTACTGGAGCACAGGGTACAGTACTTTATGCTCCTGCCGGCCTATGTGCTTTGCGGAGCTCAGTGCCACTTTTATTATTATATGCATTGTGCTGTGTCTCATAACTGTGTTAACACCATCACTGCATGTCAGAAGTATAGGTGTTAGCTGTACCAGTTTAGCTGCCTCTTGTACAATGTCAGAGGACAGCGATAGTGACATAGGGACTCCTATATTGGTGTCCTGCACACATTGCAAGGCTGGCCCAAGTACCACCGGCCAGCCTGGGCATATGAGTATAGCCTGATGGCGCGGCTACCCTTTCAAAAAGGGACGCCGTTGTAAGGACGGAGTCCATGGTACTTTCCCAGCTATCAGGCGGTTCTGGCGGTCATTTTAACATACTTGCCGCCATTGCACGCTGCTGGAGGCTCCTGACTGCTAATGCCAGGGCTGTGCTCAAGCTTGTCCTGGTTAACTGCATATTGAATGCAGGTGCTCCCCCATGTTCTGTGTTCAGACAGTGGGGTTTAGAGCATAGTGGGACAGTATTGGGCTGTATGTAAATTAGGTCATATCACTCCTGTGTTATATACCATGGTGTTGTTGATTGGCCTGTGGCAGCTCATCTCCTTATACTGTCTCTCTTATCCAGTGATTCTATCTCTGGTTACCTATACCTACTCTCTCTCCCTGTGTGTGTGTAGTGTATATATTGTCAGGTGGAAAGTGTATAACTCAGTTTACATTGTCATCTGAGGCCTGAGGCCATATACCCTGTTGCCTTGCCTGATGTATTTTTCCTCCGTGACATAGAGATCGTTAGATTTCTGCAATAAGCCTCTAATTGTGCAATGTGTATCTGCTGGCTGACAAAATAAAAACCCCTTCTTGCTTTCTTCCAGAAAGATACTGTGTTCTCAGATTACGGTTTATGGGGGGACAGTTTGCTGCCAGCTAGGTCATACAGAGGACAGCAGGAAGTCTTATACCCTGCTATCAGGGTGACACAGAGGTCACTGCCTTACTCTAATGCACAGATACTGAGGGTAACATTGCACTGTCACATACAGAGGACAGCAGGAAGTCTTATACCCTGCTATCAGAGTGACACAGAGGTCACTCCATTAATCAAAGGCAAGGGCAGCAATGTCTAATGCAGGTAGCATGACTTGTATGTTACTAACTCATGAGTTAGCAAAGTTATCCATAGCAAGTCAATTAGAAATCACAGTGTGTGCAGCCATTACAGTTCTGGTCCAGACACTTGGTGTAAGACACCTCTGCTAACTTTTAAACTCTGTCGGAACATAGTCCAGGCCTGTTTTACCCTAATAAAGCAATAGCTCAATCAGCAACGCTCCCGTCTCTTAAGTAGACAAGGCGCACGGCTATAAGGATTCAGTACCCACAATACAGGGGTTATTTCATGTTCTGACAGGGCACTATGGTAAACGTCACCAACGGTGGACTCTGAGATGTAATTTCTCCACAGGATAACCTTTGGTATTCCTGGTCATTGGAAGTTGGAACATTGCACTGTCACATACAGAGCTGGTTGTGGTGTGTACGCACAATACAATCCAGTGTGGGATCTGACTATGTAGTCGGATTTACATTAGGATCACATGCATCTAACATGCAGATCGCACATTTGAGATAATTTGACTTAGTATTCCTCCAGGCCTCTAGTAGCCTTGCACCCCAGCGGGGTAGCATTTTTGGGAGATGCAGCTGTGGAGGTGCAGTACGAATTGTGTAATGGTTAACATTACTACCTCACGGCACTGATGTCAATCTATATTCATACCACACTGGATATGCCCAATCTCATTTGAGATCACATGGGAACACCAGCTGTTGTAGATAACATGGGTTCCATTCAAACAACGCCATTACCCTAACTGGGTGGAGTTTATGTATATTCTCCACGTAATTGCGTGGGATTACTCCGGGTGCTCCCGTTTTCTCCCACAAACAATTCGGTTTGTCATTTCTTATGGTTCTCCTTTAAGTTATGTTAGCGGAGTAACACTGGCTGTAGCTTTTATAATTAAAAGCTAATATGGCCTTGACTATGCATCCCTTCAGGGACGCAATCTCACTTTGGTAGAAGTTTTACTGGTTGCCAATGTTGACGGCCTTGTTCATTTCAGCGCCACCATATGCTATATACCAATATGTTGCCTCTTAATCTGTACGACCTATTGTATAGGGGTACATGAATGCATATGTTTATGTTTGTAGGCATTTGTGTGTGTACATGTGTGTATATATATGTACATACACAATATATATATATATATATATGTGTATGTATGTATGTATATATATATATATATATATATATATATATATATGTATATGTATGTATGTATATTAGTGGATATATATAGCGGTGCTAGGTCAGCATTCTCGCTTCTTACATTCAAACAGCGGTTCGATATAGTTTCCTGTTTGTTTGTTTTCTAATGTATCTACATACACATACATTATAACCAAAACTGATCCTTTTGGTAAATCCGCGTTTTATACACGCAACAGTACATCTTAAGACATAGACTGGATAATGCTATTATGGAAAAGATGCTTCTGTCTTGAAACCTAAGTGAAAAAGACAGTCCTGTGGGATTTCTGCAAGGTAGAACCTTGGTTTCTAGGTCACCCTGTGCAGGTCCAGTCGGGTGATGCAAAAAAGGGTGGTTTGTTATCAACCACTAGGGTGACACTCTGAGTGGGCCGGCTATGAGCCTACGGCCACACCACCCTGAACACGCCTGATCTCGTCTGATCTTGGAAGCCAAGCAGGGTCAGGCCTGGTTAGTACTTGGATGGGAGACCATCTGGGAATACCAGGTGCTGTAGGCTTAGGCCTCCCGCTTCTTCCAATGGGAGCGCAAGATCCCGGCCTTGTTGGCAAAACTATACCAACAGATGGACCCTCCCTTCGGAGGTGTTCCTGTGGTTGGTAGGCCATTGGGGTGGACCAATGGTGGTTTGATGGCTTTGCGTCACATTTACCAGGTCACCCTGTATGTGTCCAGGTCTCGAGACCCTGCAGGTTACAGAGTCCACGCTCTGTTATGTCAGTCCAGTGGCTATTCGTGCGGAGGTAGGCTTTTCACCATTTTTGCTCCTCCTCAAAGTAATTTGTACATTAAAAGTGGAGGTGGGGGCACCTTAATCCAGGAGAATCTGGTTCTCGGATCTGTGAACCCTGTTAGGGGTCTCTCTTATCTGTCTGCCTCTGGGGCCAGAACTGCTCACAGGGCTGTTAAGACAACCTAATTAAAAGCCACGGGATTGAATTCAATCCCAGAATTTACCGTTTGTCTAGGGTTTTGTCCTTTCGGTAGAAGTAGTGGGGGCTGGCCTCCGCCTGTTTCTTTAAAGCAACAGGGCTCAGCTCTCTCCTTTGTATTCCACAGCCTATGAGCTCTGTGGTATGATCTCCGCTCATTCTTGCAGGGGGTCCTGCAGATCCAACCTCTGGTTGTTACAAACATGGTGGTTTGATAAAATCTTTCTCTGATTCTTTGGGCCCTTTAGGGCTCTTTACAGGCTAACTGGGACAACGGTTTTCCTGTTGACCGTTGCTGCTGGGTGTCTGCCCGGTAGGCTCTGTTAGGTCAATCGCCTTTCATAGTCTTTCATTCTCATAGAACGGATTCTTTGAAACGTTACTTTACACCTCACAAGGTGTTTCCTGAATTTCAAGTCATCCAGGAGATAGTGATCCCTGCCCTTTGTAGGCCGGCGGTCTCTCCTGGGCAGCAATCAACTGGAGATGGTCTGTGCTTTGCACGACTATGTACATCACGCTGTAATACTTTGGCCATCTGACTCTCTCTTTATCCACTAGAGAATTCATAAGAGGGGCTGGTCTGCTACCATGCAGACTATTGCCAGCCGATATCTGCGGTCGTTTATCAAGCAGGATTCCTTGTTCACCTCACTCTCCGTTCTTGCAGGGGTACGGGCTCATTCCACTACATCTGTGGGTGTGTTTCGGGCTTTTACAGGTGGTGCAACGGCAGAGCAACTTGGCAAGGCGGCAACTTGGTCGTCTGCCAACGATTTCTTACGCTTTTTTGCGTTTGTTATGTTTGCCTCTCAGAACTCGGCATTCGTCCAGAATATACTGGCCGCGGCACAGGCGCGTCCCCACCCTTAGGTGGCTGCTTTAGGACATCCCAATGTAATCCCTCTGGCCCCTGACGTCTGCCGCAGAAGAAACTGAGATTTATGTCTTACCTGTTAAATCTCTTTCTTCGAGGACGTCAGGGGCCACAGGGATCCCTCCCTGCCGCGCCTGCTTCATGGTATTGAAGTTCATAGTTCCTCCGTTGAGTGAACTTAGTTAAAAGTTCCTTTGTTGAGGTACTTATACATGTCACAGTTATGGTTCCTCTGTTGAGCAACCACACACACATATATTTGTTGAATGTGTTACTGTATGGGTTTCTCTTCCTTCTATCTTGTCTCCTGCCTGGCTTTGGAAAAAACTGAAAGTAAGCTAGCCTAGGAGGCGGGGTAGAGGAGGGAGGAGCCAGGGCTGTCTCTGGGCAGTCCAGAAGTTTTATCCTTTCTGGTGCTGGAAAGGTCGTGACCTCACTCTCTACCCAATGTAATCCCTGTGGCCCCTGACGTCCTCGAAGAAAGAGATTTAACAGGTAAGACATAAATCTCAGTTTCCCTTGAAATCCCCGGCAGTCCTTGGTGGTTTTTGGACACACAATCTACTCACAGTCCATCATACAATCAGTCATACAATCCATCTGCATGATTGTGTACACAAGATGTGCACACAATCTGCATACAATCCATCTTACAATCAATTGAGATTGTATGATTGGGTACAATATCTTTCTGATGTATGGCCACCTTTACGCTGGGGCAGTGGTTCCCAAACTTTTTTAAATCACGGCACCCTAGAGCATGGGTCTTCAACCTGTGGCCCTCCAGATGTTGTGAAACTACATGTTCCAACATGCATTGCCACATTTTTTCCTATAAGAGCATGCCAAAAAACCTCAGGGCATGCTGGGACATGTAGTTCCACAACATCTGGAGGGCCACAGGTTGAAGACCTGTGCCCTAGAGCATCAAAACATTTTCAAAGCACCCCTAGTTCAAATGCTTCTTATCGAGATATTCAGAGATAAAAAAAAATCAAATTAAGTGCATTGTTTTTTATGTCCGTTATCTGGTGAGGGACAGGATTTGCTTCTGTTTGTCCACATATACAAGCACTGGTTTTGCCTGGTACATTGACCATAAATAAAATGAATTGATCTGGGTCCACCAACCCAAGGCACCCCTGCAAGTGTCCTAAACGTAGGCACACAGTTTGGGAACCACTGCACTGGGGAATAGTTAATGAACAAAGCAGCAATTTTTTTTTTTTTTTTTTTTACAAGAGGACAGGCAGATAGTTGCTGCTACTATCTGCCTGCTACGAAGGAGCCTGCTGCTGCTATGGTTTGTGCCCGGCTCCCTGGGTGCAGAGACCACGTCTCTGGAGATGTAATGGGCGCCGCTCACCGAGGTGCATTCCGGCGATCCTCACAGCCAACGGCAGTGCTGCAGCTGGCGAGTATTCCCTGCTCCGCTGTTAGCAGCGGAGGTCAGGATTTTTACAAGGCGGATTTTTTAAATCTGGCGCCATTAGAGAAGATCGCATCCGGATGGGGGGGCAGAGCTGCCGCGTGGTGCTCCCAACAAGCCTGACTCTCCCCAGCGTTTCAGTGTGTATACTGTGGTCTTTTTTTTTTGTACTTTGCACCACTGGTCACGCTGCTGGAAGCTCTCCTGTGTCACTTCACGCTCCACCAAAGGCTGCAAAGAACACTCCTTTCTCCTGGTGACCATCCTGCTACAGCACTACCCGGTCTGAGTTAGTGGGGGTTAGAACTAGGTGAAGACAGTCGGGCTTTGTTAACAATTAGGGCTATAGCGCTCCCTGTGTATATATACCACAGAGAGAGAAAAGCAAGTCTGCACACTAGTTTTCTTCCCCTTATATGTGGGGGTATTCCACCTTGTTTTCACTGGTGGGGGTGCTGTCTTAACAACCAAATAATACAAGCAAACAAGAGGAGAGAAGAGCGGTTGCAAGTTTGGACGCACACAAAGGCACTGATTCTGTGTGGTTACTAAATTCAATTTTTTTATAAAAAATGACCCGTCTGTTTTTCTTTTATTTCACTAACTCTGGGTCATGCTTACATGTAATTAGACAAGACGAAATAAGGGGTTAAAATCACATACTTTGGATAAACTAAAATAGAATATGTGACAAAGAGAGGTTGGGAAATTGGTGCAGAAAAATAGCTTTAAAAGGGTGCAGGGCCTTTGTTACGCCGTGTGTATTTCTCTAACGGAGTTTTAGAAGCACTGGCAAGATTTTAAGTGTATCACTTTATTTTCTGGCACACAGCCCAGGCTTTTATACATACGAGATGGGTTTGCTACTGTAACTTTTTGATATATTTTTATAAAAAAATGTAATTTAGTAACCACACAGTTTGGTGTGCGTCCAAACTTGCAGCCGCTCTTATCTCCTCTTGTTTGCTTATATATACCATAGCGCTGTTTAGACCCTGTGGCAGCTTTTCCTTTTCACGGTCTCTCCCATCCATTGTTTCTATCTGGATCTTCTATACCTACTCTCCCTTGGGTGTGTGGTAGTGTGTAGACCTCTGTGTGCCTTATAATTGTCTATTATGGCAGGGGGAAGCTCAAAGAGAATTGCTTGTAAAACGTCTAATTCCAAATTTACACCTTCCTCTGCAGGGATTTTATACTGTGATAAATGCACTGTAAATCTCCTCTATCACAAGCCCCAGCAGACCCCCCCCCCCCCTTCTGGGCCACACAGCGTCATGTCACGCTTATCCTCTGAGCGCTCAGTCTCCAAAAGATAGACATCTAGAAGCCAGCAGAGTGATTTAGTCTCTGCGGTACAGAGCCTTAGCTCTGGGGCAATCTGAGACTCCCCTTCCTACTCACGGTGCTTGCTTTTGACACATAAGATCCTGCCCAACCCTCTCAAGGGATTGAGGACTTAATTGACATGGTCAAAGTCGCCTGTAATGTGATGGATGGAGTAGACACTCCTAACCGACCCTCCCTTTTTGGGAAAAAGCAAAAAGTCATCCAACTTCCCCACTGCGGAAGAATTAGATGACCATGTAAACGAGGCCTGGAAACATCCAGACAAACTTTTTCAAACCCCTCGCAGGTTTTTACAAAATTATCCTTTACTGCCTGAAGACAGAGAGTAGAAATACCCCCAGTGGGGGATTCTTCAGTGTCGCGACTGTCAGACAGTCCACCACCCTCAAGGACATCTCTGACTGCAAGTTGGAGTTAACCTTGAAAAATATTTATTCAGCTGCTGGGGTATTACAGCGCCCAGCGCAAGTCGAATGCTGGGTTAATAAGGCTAAAGGGATATGGGCCTCACAGAAATGTGAGGGTTCAGACCCTGCTACTATCATGCAGCTGTAAGAACAAATTCAAGAGGCCTCCACTTTTCTGATGGATGCTTCCTCTGACATTTGTATAGTTGCAGCTGATGTTTCTGCACTATCTATTTCGGCTCGAAGAGCCCTCTGGCTACGCTGAATCAAAGCGTGCAGTGGAGTCCTTGGCCTTCAATGGGGGGCTCCTGTTCGGCCCAGAGCTGGATAAATGGATATCCCAGGCGACAGGAGGTAAGTCTCACTTCCTCCTTCTCGCAGGACCACCCAGGTGCCATCCTTTCGGTCCGACTGAGCAACTTCAGTCTCGTATGGCTCCAGTCCTGTTGGGACACCTGGGTAAGAGAACTTGAGGCCTAAGGCTACAAGATTCGTTTTCAGTCTGTCTCCCCCAAACAGGTTTTCTCCTTCATCCACCAGGTGTCACTGGAGTTACACTGGGGAATAGAAGGCGACCATAGGGAGCATGGGCACTTTAAAAAAGATTAGAGTGGCTAACTCCTCCCCTTCTACTCCCCCACCCCCAGGCCAGTCTTTGTTTGTGCCCGAAAGGGAGCGGACACACTTTTGCTCTCAGGAGCATTTAGAAAAGATTTTATTTTTACTTCGCAGTACAGGCAGATAGATTTTTACTATCTGCCTGCTTCGTGGGACCTGCCGGAGGGAGCCGCCCGTGGGTTTGCGTCCGGCTCCCTGGCTGCTGAGACCACTGTCTCGGGAGGCAACGGACGCTGCCCACCAAAGCACGTCGCGGTCCTCCCCCAGCCTGACCGCCGACGGCAGATGCGGGTAAGTAAGCCCGGACGAGCTGTTAGCAGCGACGTCAGGTAAAAAAAATGGCGGCTAGCAGAGGGATAAGTCCTGGCACCGGATGAGATGGAGCTGCCAGGCGGGGGGCGGAGCAACGCGCAAAGAACTCCCAGCTGCCCCGGCAAATCCCAGCGTTTACACACGCGCTGCGGCCATTTTTATTTTTAATACAAGGCACCGCTGCTACACGCTGGAGGCTCTCTGCACCGCTGCAGTCCCACCAAAGGCTTCAAGTGCCTTCTCTTCTCCGGTGACCGTCCTGCTACAAGCTCTCCCGGTACTGTAGTTACAGTGGGGGATTAAGAGCTTAGAGAGACAGTTGGGCTGTGTTCAAAGTGAGGTATTGTATAGCGCTCCCTGACTATAGACCATAGCGCTGTTTAGACCTGTGGCAGCTCCTCTAACTTCACTGTCTCTCCTATCCAGTCCTTCTTGCTGGACTGTATCTATACCTACTCTCCTTTGCGTGTGTGGTAGTGTGTAGTATCTCTGTGTCTTTTAACAATGGCTGGGGGAAGTGTAAAGAGAATTGCCTGTAAGACATGTAATTCCAAATTTACTCCTTCCTCTCCTGAGGTGATTTACTGTGATAAATGTACTGTAAAACCCTCTGAGTCACAAGTCCCTGTGGACCCCCCATTCTGGGCTGCACAGCTTACAGAGGTCATGACTCGCTTGTCCTCTGAACTTACACAATCTCAGAGAGATAGAGAGACAGCCAGAAACCAGCAGAGTGATTTATCTTCTGCTGTTCAAAGCCTCAGCAAGGCCCTGGGCCCGCAGGCTGAGTCTCGCCCTTCCACATCACAACCACCTATCCTAGAAAGGAGGTGGGCCTCCCCTTTTCACCACTCCATAGGATCTGATGATATGCCTGATCTGGAGGGGGGGGATGCTATGCCTGTGGTGGATGGCACACAGCACAGTATGTGCAAGATGAACAAGATATGGAGGTTGCTGACACTCAGGATCCTGTTCAGGCCTCTCAGGGAATTGAGGATCTAATCCAAATGGTTAAGATTGCCTGCAATGTTACGGATGGGGTTGAAATACCCTCACGTCCTTCACTTTTTAGGAAAAAGCAAAAGCTGTCTCCTAACTTCCCCTTAGCGGAGGAATTGGATGAGTATGTAACCGATGCCTGGAAATCTCCAGACCAACGGTTTCAGACCCCAAAGAGGTTTTTGCAAAATTATCCCTTACACCCAGAAGGCCGTAAGAAGGTGGAGATTCCACCCACGGTGGACTCTTCTGTATCAAGACTGTCTAAAAAGACTGTTCTCCCGGTACCAGGAGCTACCACCCTTAAGGACATCTCTGACCGTAGGTTGGAAATGACCTTAAAAAACATTTTTTTCTGCTGCCGGAGTTCTTCAACGTCCAGCGCAGATTGGATGTTGGGTGAATAAGGCCATTGGGGTATGGGCGTCACAGATATCATCTGAGGTACGTGACGGCTCAGATCCAGCAACTATTATGCAGTTGTCAGATCAGATTCAGGAGGCTTCCACCTTTCTTATTGAAGCGTCATCTGACGTGTGTGCGGTGGCAGCCAGGATTTCGGCACTGTCCATTTCAGGCCATAGAGGCCTCTGGCTTCGCCAGTGGCAAGCCGACGCAGAGTCTAAACGGGCAGTGGAATCCATGGCCTTTAATGGAGAACTCTTGTTTGGACCAGAGTTAGATAGGTGGATTTCTCAGGCCACGGGTGGAAAGTCACATTTCCTTCCTTCGGCAGCTCCACCACCATCCAGGAAGCCCACACAGACGTCTTCCTTTCGGTCCTTTCGCCCCTCTAGAGGTTTCAGAGGCCGCTCCAGAGGGGGTGCCCCTTCTCAAAGAGGCTACAGAGGTGCAGCCACGCCCGCAGTGGATCCCAAGGCAACTAAACCCACAGCATGACGCTCCTCCAACACATCTGGGGGATCCCAGGGTGGGAGCTCGTCTACGGAACTTCAGTCCGGTATGGCTCCAGTCCTGTCAGGACAGTTTGGTAAGAGATCTGATAACCTTCGGTTACAAGATCTGTTTCAATCTGTCTCCCCCAAACAGGTTCTTCAAGACAGGTCTACCTCTGCCTCCAGAAAAAGGGCATCAGTTACTGACAGCCATTGCAAAGCTGCAGGACATGGGAGTAGTGGTCCCGGTTCCGGTAGATCAGCCTACCCGGGGCTACTACTCCAGTCTTTCTGGTACCGAAGCCGGACGGCTCGGTACGTCCCATTTTAAACTTAAAAAATTTGAACCCGTACTTGTATGTGGTCAAGTTCAAGATGGAATCCCTGCAGTCTGTGATCCAGGGTTTGGAAGAGGGAGAGTTCTTGGTATCAATCGATATCAAGGACGCTTACCTGCACATTCCCATTTGGCCTCCGCACCAGGCATATCTTCGATTTGCGGTGCAGGATCGACATTGGCAGTTCCAGTCCACTACCGTTTGGCCTCTCGTCGGCACCTCGGGTATTCACCAAGGTGATGGCGGTCATGATGGAGGTTCTTCGTACACTGGGAGTTACTATCATACCCTACTTGGACGACCTTCTGTTGAAGAGTCGTTCCCAGGAGACCCTGCTGGAACACATTCAGCTCACACAGGAGATTCTCTCCTCTCACGGGTGGATTCTCAATTTGACCAAGTCACACCTTCAACCCACTCAGCGTCTCTTATTTCTGGGAATGATACTGGATACCAGCCAGATGCGGGTGTTTCTGCCTGCGGACAAGATCCAATCCCTGCAGGTCCTGGTCAGGCTGGTCCTGAGTCGCAGACGAGTGTCGGTTCATCTGTGCACCAGACTCTTGGGAAAGATGGTGTCCACATTCGAAGCGATACAGTTCGGGCGTTTTCACTCCCGCCCGTTTCAGCTGTCGCTCCTCAAGCAGTGGTCGGGTTCTCACTCACACCTGCACTAGATGGTAACTCTGTCCCCTCAAGCTCGTCTGTCCTTACTTTGGTGGCTCAACACCGCCAACCTGGATCAAGGAAGAAGGTTTGCGATTTGGGAATGGACCCTCATCACCACAGATGCCAGCCTCCGAGGCTGGGCAGCGGTCACCCTAGAACGTCAGTTCCAAGGACTTTGGACGACTCAGGAGAGTCTCCTGTCAATCAACGTCCTGGAGCTCAGAGTGGTTTATTACGCTCTTCTCCAGGCCAGGACTTTTCTACAGGGAAAAGCTGTACGGGTGCAATCCGACAACTCAACGACCGTGGCTTACATCAACAAGCAGGGAGGCACCCGCAGTTGTGCAGCCATGAGGGAGGTCAGCAGAATCTTGGTCTGGGCTCAGAACCACGCACTGATCCTGTCAGCCGTGTTCATACCCGGAGTAGAAAACTGGGAGGCAGATTTTCTCAGTCGGCGGGACGTTCATCAGGGGGAGTGGTGCTTGCACCCTCAAATCTTTCAAAAATTGATCCACCGCTGGGGTTGCCCCGAAGTGGACCTGATGGCGTCCCGCCACAACTTTCAGCTTCCCAGGTTCTTCGCAAGGACACAAGACCCTCAGGCCGAAGGGGTGGACGCGCTGGTCGCTCCTTGGCCCTTCCAGTATGTGTATCTCTTTCCACCGTTCCCTCTGATTCCGCGAGTACTTCAGCGAATCAGGAGAGAGGGTGTCACGGCTCTGTTGGTAGCACCAGACTGGCCACGCCGGTCGTGGTACACCAATCTGACATCTCTTCTGATAGACGAGCCGTGGCCCCTGCCACCTCAGGAAGACCTGCTCAGTCAGGGTCCGTTCTTTCACCCAGATTTACGTTGTCTTCATTTGACGGCGTGGCTGCTGAAAGGTCCATCCTGAGAAGAGCGGGCATACCTCGAGCAGTTATACCAACTATGCTTAGAGCTAGGAAAGAGGTCACATCAGCACACTATCACCGCATATGGCGTTCATATGTGGCTTGGTGTGAGAGACGTGGGGTTTCTACTTGTCTGTTCAAAAAGGCGAGGCTACTTCTTTTCCTACAGGAGGGTTTGACTTCAGGGCTGAGACTGAATACTTTAAAGGTTCAGGTCTCGGCTCTCTCCATCTTTTTCCAAAAGAAATTGGCCTTCCTTCCAGAAGTACAAACCTTTTTTCAGGGGGGTGCTGCGTTTACAGCCACCTATTCGTCCTCCAACGGCTCCTTGGGACCTGGATCTGGTCCTTAAGTTTTTACAAACTTCGGTTTTTGAACCTTTGGAGGAAGTGGACCTTCGCTATCTGACGTGGAAGGTCGTGCTTTTGCTGGCTCTGGCTTCAGCCAGACGAGTTTCAGAATTGGGGGCTCTGTCATGTCGATCCCCTTTTCTTCAGTTTCATGCTGACAGAGCGGAGCTCCGTACAAGTCTTACCTTTTTGCCTAAGGTGGTATCGGCTTTTCACTTGAACCAGCCCATTGTGGTTCCAGCCCTTACAGATGATACACCTGATGCGAGATCTCTGGATGTAGTGAGGGCTCTACGAATCTGTTAGTCGTACAGCCCCCATTAGAAAGTCGGACACTCTATTTGTTACCTACGACCCGATACGTCGTGGATGGTCGGCTTCGAAGCAGACTATTTCTAGGTGGATTCGCTTGACTATCCGTCAGGCTTATGTTTCTTCTTCTCAAACTCCGCCTCAGTGCATCACTGCACATTCAACCAGATCGGTGGGTTCTTCTTGGGCGGCTGCCCGAGGGGTTTCTCTCCAACAGCTCTGTCGTGCTGCTACCTGGTCGGGCTGTAGGACTTTCGTCAAGTTCTACAGGTTTAATACCTTTGCGGCCTCTGCTTCAGTCTTTGGGCGCAGGGTGTTATGGGGTTCTCAGCGCTCACCCACCCGGGTTGAAGGCTCTGGGACATCCCCAGTGTAACTCCAGTGACACCTGGTGGATGAAGGAGACAGAGGGATTTTGTACTTACCAGTAAATCCTTTTCTCCGAGTCCACAGGTGTCACTGGACGCCCGCCCAGCGCTGTTCTCTCCAATTACTTTAAAGTTCCCTGCTAGGGTTCCTTAGGTTATGTTGTTACGTTGTCTGTTGACTATGAACGTTTGAGTATTCAGTGTTATTCTCACTGTCTCTTGTTTCTTCTTTACTTCTAGTATGGAAGGATGTATGTGGTATTAACCTCCTCTTGGAAGTGTGTTTTATCTTCCTGCTCCCTTCCGGGCACAAACTTTAGGACTGGCCTGGGGGGGAAGTAGAAGGGGAGGAGTTAGCCACTCTAATCTTTTTTAAAGTGCCCATGCTCCCTATGGTCGCCTTCTATTCCCCAGTGTAACTCCAGTGACACCTGTGGACTCGGAGAAAAGGATTTACTGGTAAGTACAAAATCCCTCTTTCCAAGACAGGGCTGCTAGTTCCTCCAGAGAAGGGGCAACAGTTATTGGCAGCCATTGCCAAATTACCAGACGCAGGAGTGGTGGTTCCCATTCCTATAGAACAGCGTACCCAGGGCTGCTACTCCAGTCTTTTTCTCGGTACGACCCATCCTCAATTTAAAGGATCTGAACCTGGGTTTGCACTTGGTCAGATTCAAGATGGAATCCCTGCAAGTAGGTGATTCAGGGGTTGGAACAGGGAGAGTCCCTGATATCTATTGATACCTACACATCCCCAACTGGCCCCCTCACCAAGCATTCCTTTGGTTTGCGGTGCAGAATCATCACTGGCAATTTCAGGCACTACCATTTGGCCTCTCGTCAGCACCTCCGATATTCACCAAGGTGATGACTCTGGATTTGACTGGGTGGGTATTGAAACAGCCAAAGGGTGTCTATTGCTGTGGTTAGGACTATGCTGTAGTCAAGATGACATCAGCAAAGGTTAACCACCAAATACAGGGTATGATGAGCCTGTTTTGCTCATCATACCCTGTATTTGGTGGTTAAATGTTCCAGCTCTCTAGACTCTTTTTTAGAGCGGTCTGCTGGACTTAAGTCTTTGACTTAGTTCTCTAAAGGTTCTTTTTTTCAACCTTTTTTTTTTTAAGGTATTTTCAATCTATGTAATAACAGATGTGCCTGAACAACCTATCTCTTTAAAGGACAGGAATTTATCCACAACTGATGTTCACCACCCATTTTCATGCCATAAACAAATGATATTTGTGATTACCTTGAAATAGTAATGCTAATCAGACTGGAAAATGTTACAAAACAATCTCAAAAGAGTTTGGACTCCACCAATTATCAGTCAAACCTAAATTTCTACAGTATAATACCAGAGGGCGCTACTCAAATGAATCTAAAAAATAAACTAATATAGAACAGGAATATATTTATAAAAGAGCACCACAACAATAGTACTAGCACTCACATGTCCTGCTATACATAAACAGAATTTAAATGTTAAGAAAATACTGTTATAAATGTTATTAAACCAGTATAATGTTCTAAGGCTGGGATAGCCAACCCTAGTCCTCGAGAGCTACCAACAGTGCATGTTTTGCAGGTCTCCTCACAGAATCACAAGTGAGCTAATTAGCTCCATCTGTGGATCTTTTAAAATGTCAGTGATTAATGAGTGCAGCTGTGCAGCAGCTAGGTTGTCTGGAAAAGGCTAGGGTTGGCTACCACTGTTCTAAGGGGTACAACTTTTCCTTCAAGTGCTATTCTCAACCTCTGTATGTCCGTATCCAGATGTATATGGACTTAGTTGGTAATAGATGGCAAATGTAGACTGACAACAGTAGTAATCGGATATGTTTAGTAGCTGTAAGTAGCGATCGCCAAACAGACATTGTATATAGAATTTTATGGAGGAGATAATATGCATCCTTGTTCAGAGTAACAAAGATCCGTATAGATGCATAGCATAATTAGAGTTTGTGTGTACTTTAGTAAAGTTTTCCTTTTTGCTTATTAGGCTTTAACAATGAAAACTCTGGTTTTGGATCAAGGGGTCGAAGAGGAGGGCGAGGAGGTTCATTTAAATCTGGTAAGCTTATTTTAAAATAAACACTAGTGCAATCTCTCACTTGTGTTCTCTGCATTTACTTAGATTGTTAAAATTATGATTACTGGGTTAATGCGTGCAAAGTAACCATTCCAAAGATAATACCGACTTAAGCAGTGAGGTTAGTGTAGGTGTGGGAGGCACGATGGGCTGAGCTGCTTGTCATTGCACTACGGCAGTCCAAAACTGCAGCGCCACTGAGGAAAGCTTTGTTGCGTCAGAGGGAGCCGGGACATCCTTTGTGACATCAGATGCTGAACGGTGTGGGGGGTTCTGAGCCAGAGAGTCAGGCAAAACTAGTGTGCAGCCTTGGTCCACTCGCACCTCGGCTCTGCTCCCTATGCAGTCCAGCGTCTGACGTCACAAAATAAATTCTGGCTTGCTGCCCACATAACTTGTGGTTCTTGTGAAAAGACACCAGGTTAATTAAATGAATAGGGGTATAAACTGCTACCTGTGTTCAGTGGAGAGGGGGGTAAATGCTGCTATCTGAATCCAGGCGGGGGGGGGGGGGGGGGGTAGAAGTTCATCCCAGTTGCTGCCTGTGATGGAGTTTTGTGTCTCCTTAAAAAATGAGATTGTGATAGATATATAGATATATGTAGATATATAGAGATATACACACACACTACCGTTCAAAAGCACTGTTTTTTTCATTGGTAACCTTAAATAAATCATAAACACTCTACCCGTGGTACCCAAACCAGTAACTTCTGCTTCTCCATGGCATTCAGATTTGCCATCTCAAGGTGGCGTAATCATAACTTCAGTGCGGAAAAGGCAAGCAACCTAAAAGTATTACTGGGTGCAGCCCTATTTCTTCAGCCTGCACACTCTCACTGACTTAATCCCTCATCGTGCAGCCTGGACAATATCACATTGATTCCCTCCCTCACCTTCTTGTGGCCTGCGCTCTATCACACTGACTCTATACCTCACCCCACAGCTTGTGCTTTATCACACTGATGCACTTTACACACATTACTCTAACCTTGAAAATAACAGTGAAGTCTGGCTGCGTGGGCCACAGCAGCAGCCAAACAGGGAGCTTCTAGGTTTGCTGCTTTTCACTCGTCCCTTCGTCCCTCCTTTAGAGGGGGTGCATCATCCAGAGGGCAGTCTGGTAGAGGAATATTTGTTTCTGGACAGGGAAAGGTTCCCAAGCCCCGTTTTGGTGCCCTCGTAAAAAAGCAGGCTTCCAAGTGTGAGGAGAAGCCCTCCACATGACGGGCCGGAGGCTCCCCGGTCTGGAATCCGAGTGGGGGGTCGTTCTTGCTGTACCAGAACGCTTGAGTTCTCAATGTGGTTCCCCAAGGATACAACATCAACCTGAGGGGCATTAATCCAAAGAGGTTCCTTCCTACACCCTCAGTCAGGGAGACACGCCCTTTTGGGGGCGGCGAGGTCTCTCCTAGAGAAGGGCGTGGTGATTCCAGAACCATGAGAGGAAAGAAGGGGTTTTACTCCATTCTGTTCTTGGGGCCCAAACCGGACAACTCGTTGAGACAAATTCTCCTGAAGTCTCTGAACCACCACTTGTGGGCGGATCACTTCAGAATGGGAATCCTTGAACCGTTCTCCTGAGCTTGGAGCCGGGAGAATTCCTAGCCTCTGGATATTCAAGATGCCTATTTGCGAATAGCATCAGTCTTTGCTGCGTTTCGCGGTAGGCAATTTGATTCTGCAATTTTGGGTTCTTCCCTTCGGGCTGGCGACAGCTCCAAGGGTATTCACAAAGATAATGGAGGTCATGGCTGCAGCACTCAGACTCCAGGGAATTGTAATCATCCCGTATTTGGACGACCTTTTGTTAAAAGCAGAGTCAGCAGAGAAGCCGCAGGAGAATCTGTCAGCTGCAATTCAGTTTCTGCAGAGCCATGGGTGGATTTTAAATCTGCAAGTACCAGCTCTGCCCCACTCAGAGGCTTCAGATTGTGGTAGTCATTCAGGATACACATATTCATCGTCTATTTCTTCCAGAATCGAAGGCCAGAGACATTTGTCAGTATTGATCATACTGCAGTCGACAGGTCCTTCAGTATGGCATTGCTTGAAGCTACTGGGCAAGATGGTGGCGACCTTCGAGACCCTTCAGTACGCAAGATTTCATTCAAGACCCTTCCAATGAAACATCCTTGCAAGTTGGTCGGGGAATCCTAAGTCCATAAAACAAGAAAGGGTTCTCTTGACTCCAGAAACTTGGAATTCCTTACTGTGGTGGATGGATCTGGAATCCCTCCAGTAAGAGCATTCCCTTTGGTCATGGGGAGCCAGTAACCCTGACTCTGAGGTTGCAAGACCTATGGTCCGGTGTGCAATAGTCATTGCCGATCAATGTCTTGGAGCTGCATGTGGTCTGGAAGACGCTTCTGCAGGCAGAAGAGGTTCTGAAGGGATCTCCCATTCTAATTCAGTCAGACAATGCCACGGCTGTGGCTTATCTGAACCACCAAAGGGGCACTCGCAGCAGGATGGCAATTCAGGAAGTGTCTCGGATCTTCGAGTGGGCAAAAGCCGATGTTCCAGCCTTATCGGCTGTTTTCATTCCGGGGATTCGGAATGTGGAAGCGGATTTTTTCAGAGTAGATCTCCTGGAAGGAGAATGGGCGTTACATCCAGAGGTGTTTCTGGAAATTGTTGCTCTTTGGGGACTCCCAGAAGTGAACTTAATGGCATCCAGACACAATTGTCAGGTATCCAGGTTCTGTGCGAGGACCAGGGATCCGTTGACGAGGGCAGTGAATGCCCATGGCAGTGTTTTGGAAATTCAACATGGCACGTCTTCCCGCCATTTCCCATGCTGGCGCGGGTCCTCAAGAGAGTGAGGACGCAAAAAGCAACCATCATTCTGATAGCTCCGGATTGGCCAAGGAGATCTTTGTATTCCAACATGCTGAGATTGTCGACAGTGTTGTGGCATCTTCCACTTCGCCCAGACCTTCTCAGGCAATGGCCCTTCCTTCATCAGAACCTAACTTGGCTCAATTTGACGGCCTGGCTCTTGAAACCTCCATCTTAAAAAAGGGTTTCTCACACGCAGTAATCCAAACCATGATTAGTGCAAGGAAACCGGTTTCTGCAGCTAATTATTCTAGAGTTTAGAAGATGTACATTAGGTGGTGTGAGTGACAAAAAGTTCACACCTCTAGATTTAAAGTTTAAAGACTTCTGGAGTTTCTCCAGGATGGATTTTTTTCAGGCTTAAGCCTTCAATCATTGAAGGTGCCTTGTCTATTTTCTTTCAAAAGAAGGTGGCCTTGTTACCAGAGGTGCAAACCTTCAGTGTGTTACCAGTCTTAAGCTTCCTTATAGACAACCAGTGGCTCATTGGGATTTATCTCTGGTGTTATCTGTTCTGCAGAAACCACCTTTTGAACAGTTAAGGTTGGCTGACCTAAAGTTTCTGACTTGTATACTGACGTTTTTGTTGGCGGTCGCGTCTGCAAGGCGTGCATTTGAATTGGGGGCCTTGTCTTGCAAGTCTCAGTTTTTTGGTGTTCCATGATAGGGCTGTGTTGAGACCAGTTCCTACAGTTTTGCCTAAGGTGCTATCCGCCTTTCATTTAAACCAGGAAATTGTGATTCTGGTGTTTAGTCCTCCAGAGGAGGTCAGGAATAGGGACAAACTAAATAAATTGGATGATCGCACTTTGCACATTTATGTGGACAGAGTAAAACAGAATTGTTATTGGTTTTGTATGATGTACATAAAAGAGGCTGGCCAGCTTCAAAGCAGACCATTGCGAGATGGTTAAGGTCGGTTATTGATTTTACCTACACTAAAGTGGGCAGACCAGTGACCTCCAGAATTAATGCTCATACCACCAGGTCAGTTGCTGCCTCTTGGGCTGTGGGTTGCGGCGGAGGAAGTATGCTGGGCTGCCACTTGGTCCTCTGTTCACACTTACCAAATTCTACAGGTTCCATAAGTTCGTGTCGGAGGATGCTTCATTTGGGCGCGCAGTGATGAGAACTGCGGGCCTGAGCGTACCCTACCAAAGGACCGGCTCTTGAACGTCCCATGGTTGCGATGTGTCACCAGGAAGGATGAAAGAGAAAAGGGGATTTTTGTAAGAACTTACCATTCGAATCCCTTACTCTGAATCCATCCTGGTGACACAACTTTCCCTCTCTTACACGAAGTAAGTTGCCGTTTCATGTGTTGTCATGTTAAATGGTTATATTATTGTGCATATTAATATGTTCAGGCGTTGTACTAAGTTAATGTTCCTAGTGTGCTCTGGAAGTTGAACTGAGGAATGCTGGGATACAGAAGGGTCACAAACAGAAATGTGGGGCGCTCTTGGGTATCAGGATGAAAAAGCGCCGTGTGAGTCTCCAAGCGGAGAAGGCTGCAGGAGGAAGCGGCTATCGCCACAAACCAATTACCGGCTGAACGGCGATATCAATTTCTAAGCCGAGCGGAAGATGGAGAGAGCGGCGCTGCGGTGCTGACCTTTCCATTCAGCGCAAGTCTGAAAACACGCCAGCAGACAACCACTGGTAAGAACTTGAAAGGGGACAGGACGGACACTGTTTCACTACGCAAAAAACTTAAAAACAGAAGTCCTTGCTCCCACTTTTGCTTCAATTATACTGTCGCTTTGCCAAGCTATTTCTGCAACTTCACATAGTGTGCACACTAGTCATTCATACTTCAAATTGGTCTCAGTCAAATAACTGGACACCTAAGCCTTACATAAGGAACTGTACCCCATATATTTGTATATACCCACCTGCCAGTCCCTAACAAAGGGCAAAGAAGAAATTCACACTGGTGGAATACGCTGAGCAATCATTTGCATCATATCTAGATTGGATGTGCTGATATTTATTTATTGCTTGGCCTATTTTTTTTCTTATTTTTTATTATATACTGCAATTCTTTTCATTTACGTATTTTTCTTTATTTATTCATTTTAGTATTTTTTGTGTTTTCCATGCATTATTGTCTATTAAATGTGTGTTACTTTTTAAACATTGTGTGTTGAATAAAACTTTTTCATCCTGATACCCAAGAGCGCCCCACATTTCTGTTTGTGTTTCTGTAATTTTGGAGGTTGGCAACCCTATTACGTGGTGGCTGCTGGGTATCGAGTTACACCTCATCTCCAGCGCCTAAGGCAAACTTTCCCCTGCAATACAGAAGGGAGGAGCCTGCCTCTCTAAAGGCTTTAGCATAGGTGTCTGGCTCCTTTGGACCCTCCTACATCCCATGGTTAAGCTGTCACCAGGGTGGATTCAGAGAAAGGGATTTGAACGAAAAGTTCTTACAAAAAATCCCCTTATACTAGCTGCAAACATCTGTTTATTAAAGGAGCATCTACATAGGTGTATAGAGGCCGATTTCCAGCAACCATTACTCCAGTGTTCTAAGTGTTGCAATCTGCTGTAGACACGCGTATTTTCACCTCCAAAGTGTCTGCATTAGTAGTAAAAGCTAGAAGGGCTCTTTAGTTACCCACCTGACAGGCTGACAATAGCTCTAAAAAAGCATTACAGCAGGCCTGGCCTGCCTGTGGCTCTTCACATTTCATGAAACTACAAGTCCCAGCATGCTCTGCTGCATTTTTACTCAAAGGCATTGCTAAAACTCCAGCAATGAATACTGGGACTTGTAGTTTCACAACAATTGGAGAGCCACAGGTTGACCAGGCCTGCTTTCGAAGGTGCTACCTTGCTGCAGCGCCAGGTCGTGTTCTCTTTTTTCACTGTATTCCCAGGAAATACAGGCCTGGAAAAACTCTAAAGGGTGCCCTTCACTCGTCTCCAAGAATTTTGTTCCAATACACTAATCTCTATATGGTTTCATGAAAACCTCTTTCTTAGGCGGAAAGAAAATGCCAGGTGCATTTAATTAGCATCTTCAGGTACTTCGGTTTCGTATGGTATCTCTTCGTACAGTACCATTATCCTGTTCATGGAAATGGGAGATTATATGGCTCTTTGGACATCCATGTTTCCTCTCTACATGTTGCAATAATTGCTACCCACCAATGCTTCCTCTAAATTTGCATTCTGCAATGATCACTTCCAGTTCCAGACATTTCCCTTTTGTTCTTTCCACTGCCGTGTGTCTTCACTATGATCATAGTGTAAGTGCTCATCTATGTTGCTAGTCAGAATTTTACAGCCACCATTTATTCCTTTGGTTGCTTCATTGGACTTATCTTTATTCTTTGGGCTCTGCAGTTGGTGCTATTGGAACCCTTATGTCCCGTACACACGGAGCAATAGGATTGCTGAGCAATATTGGCTTCCAATTGCTCAGAGATGGTTGCTGACGAAAAGGAGGCTATGCCGGACGAAGCCACAGGGGGAAACAGCTGATCCCCTAGAAGCCATTGGTTACTGGAGTGTGCTTCCGGCGACAGTTGCCCCGTATGCACAGGGATATGGCATTCCATAGGGTGGGAGCAGCCCAATGAAAGTCCTGTAATAATTTATGGGAGCTAGTGATCCGTGCAGAAGAGATGCACAATGCCTATTGTATGGTGTCTTTCTTGCCCAGCGGTGATGAGTTATCATTCCACCCGCTCTTTGGGGTCATCTTGGTCAGCCCAGCATGGTGCTTCTGCAGAGCAACGCTGCAAAACAGCAACTTGGTAATCTACCCTTATGTTTATTTATTTTTAGAAGTTGGACACTTTTGCATCCTCTGACACACCATTTGGGTGTACTGTTCTCAGCATCTCTGGAGCGTCACTCTCCTTGGATGGGGCACATCAGGACCTCCCACTGATTCCTTTGCCCCCTAATGGACAGAGGAAGATAGAAGGGTTTATGGTGTTACCTTGTTAAATTCAAACCTTTACTCCTATATGATCACAGGGTGTCCACACTGATGCACTTGATTTTGAGTATGCTGGTTTCCTGGTCACCTGATTGTGCTTGCTTACATATGTGCCAGTCTTCTCATTGTTCTTGCTCCTGCCAATTGACCTGCTACATAACTGGGGTCAGGGTAGGCTCGAGAGAGAGGAAACCTGAGCATACTCGGTAAGGAGTTGTTACTATTTGGTGTCCAGACTCTACTGGTCAGGCTGTACCCACTGTTCCCTGTGCCCCTTGTGGACATGAAGAAAAGGATTTAACAAGAACCATGTGTTTTGGTTGGGGGCGGTGTTTTTTCTCCCAAGAATTTTTATTGATAAATGGGTATCTCACAGCTTTAGATGTAGAGGTCATACATTTAACATGTTGCGTTTTTCTTAAATTTTTACTTTTTTGTTTTAGATGAACATGATGATGGTGATAACACGAGAGACTTTGGAAGAAGAGGTGAGACTTTTTTCAGTTTGATTTTTAAGTTATGATATGTGAAGGGGTATAAGCTGTTATAAATATAAGTATATATTTAGGTTATTGCAGAGGTAACAGGAGACTTTATAGGAAGAGGTGAGGCTATTCTGTATTGGTGTAACTCAGAGTAGGGAGGGGTATAACTGGTAACAGGAAGGTAATGCCAAAGCATTATTTTAAGTAGCTTCAAAAGTTCTTATCCTATGTGATAGTTTCTTACATAGGTGCCTCTAAATGGAAAATGTGTGAAGAGATATATATACAAATATATACTCTATCAGTTGAAATATTCTTATCTATTTTATATTTATTTTTTAAAGGTGACTATGGTGGGGATTCTGATAACACAAGAGGCTTTGGAAGAAGAGGTGAGACCCAATTAGGTTTACTGAGTTTCCAATGTCAGGTTTCTTGAAATGGTTCTTAACCTTCTCCTTATTTTCTTTGTCAGGGAAAGGATGTATTCTGTAGTAAGAATGCTTTAACTATATAATATGAAACACCATATAAGAAACTTAATAAATGAGTAAAAACTTTTCCCGCCGCAGCCTGTTTTTGCCTTCCTGACAGAGCCCTTTTTTTCAAATCTAACATGTATCACTTAAGTGGGGATAACTTTTTTTTGCTTTTACTTATCCCAGTGATTGAGATTGTTTTCCCGTGACACATTGTACTTCAAGTTAGTGGTAAATTTTGGTCGATACAGTCTGTGTTTTTTTTTGTGAAAAATACCAAAATGTCGTGAAAAAATTGAAAATTTAGCAATTTTCAAAATATTCAATTTTCTGCTTGTGAGACAAATAATCATACCACTCAAAATAGTTAATAACTAACATAGACCATATGTCTACTTTATGTTTCCATCATTATTTCAACCTCCTTTTAATTTTTTTGGACACTAGGAGGCTTAAAATATGAATAGCAAATTCTCAAATTTTCAAGAAAATTTCAAACACTGATTTTTTTTTAGGGACCAGTTCAGTTCTGATGTGACTTTGAGGGACTTGTATGTGAGACACCCCCATAAATGATGCCATTTCAAAAACTGCACCCCTCACAGTATTCAAAACAGCATTTTAGAAGTTTGTTAACCTTTTAGGTGTTTCACAGGAATTAAAACAAAGTGTAGGTGAAATTTCAAAATTTAATTTTTTTTTGCAGATTTTCAATTTTAACCCCTTCCCGACATTTGACGTACATGTACGTCATGGCCGGGATGTACTTCCCGACACATGACGTACATGTACGTCATGACTTAAAAGTGCCACCGCGTCTACAGACGCGGTGACAGAGGAACAATGTCTGCTGTCCCTGACAGCAGACATCCTCCCTCATTGCCCGGGGGGGGCAGGGTTGCCCCCCGTCTTGGGCGATCACTGCGATTGGCTGTTCAAAAGTGAACAGCCAAAACCAGCGTTAAACTGCGTGTTGTGTAAAATTTAGACTCTGCTGCCCCCTAGTGTCCAAAAAAATTAAAGGCGGTTGTAATAATGATTTAAAATTAAAGTTTAGATATGGTATATGTTGGTTATTAACTATTTTGAGTGGTATGATTATTTGTCTCACAAGCAGAAAATGTAACATTTTGCAAATAGCAAAATGTTCCATTTTTTTACGACATTTTGGTATTTTTCACAAAAAAAAAAAAAATTGTATCGACCAAAATTCACCACTAATTTAAAGTACAATGTGTCACGGGAAAACAATCTCAAAATCACTGGGATAAGTAAAAGCAAAAAAAAGTTATCCCCACTTAAGTGATACATGTCAGATTTGAAAAAAAGGACTCTTGTCAGGAAGGCAAAAACAGGCTGCGGCGGGAAGGGGTTAATACATTTTTCTAAGGAACACAGTAGATTTTACTAGAGAAATGTGACTAAAAATTGATTCCCCCAATTCTTTTGTTTTCATAAATATCCTATATGTGGCCCTAGTGTGCACGTTGACCAAACCACAGGCTTCATAATAGAAGGAGCACCTACTTGATTTTGGAGCCTCCTTTTTATGAGATTATTTTTTAGGCACCATGTAGGTTTCTAGGCACCATAAGATGCTAAAAGTTAGGAACCCCCCCACAAGTGACCCCATTTTGCAAACTACACCCCTCAGGGAATTCAACTCGGGGTATATTGTACATTTCAAACCCCCAGGGGTTTCACCAATTGTGGTACAACTGGGCTGTGAAAATGAAAAATTACATTTTTTACACAAAAATGCAGTTCTGGCTCAAAATTTTTCATTTTCACAAGGAATGAAGGAGACAAAGCACCCCAAAATCTGTGCCCCAATTTCTCCCGAGTACGGCAATGCCTCACATGTGACCAAAAAATACCATTTGGGTGCATGGCAGGACTCAGAAGGGAAGGAGTGATATTTGGATTTTGCAGCACAGATTCTGGTGGAATGTTGGTGGGTGCTATGTCGCATTAGCAAGACCCCCGAAGCACCATTACAGTGGAACTCCCCCACAAGTGACCCCATTTTGCAAACTACACCCCTCAGGGAATTCAACTAGGGGTATAGTGTACATTTCAAACCCCCAGGGGTTTCACCAATTGTGGTACAACTGGGCTGTGAAAATGAAAAATTACATTTTTTACACAAAAATGCAGTTCTGGCTCAAAATTTTTCATTTTCACAAGGAATGAAGGAGACAAAGCACCCCAAAATCTGTGCCCCAATTTCTCCCGAGTACGGCAATGCCTCATATGTGACCAAAAAATACCATTTGGGTGCATGGCAGGACTCAGAAGGGAAGGAGTGATTTTTGGATTTTGCAGCACACATTCTGGTGGAATGAATGGTGGGTGCTATGTTGCATTAGCAAGACCCTCGAACGGAATACTATGCAATATGAATTTGGTATATTCACGTAATGTCCTATTTATATTAAAGATCTGAGTGCATGGCCATATATTAGTCAGCAGGTATCAATAATCCAAATGAACCAGACACCTGGATCCACACACCCTAGTAACAGGGCACTGAAATGAAATGTGACAGATCTAGCCCACTGCTCATCTATATATAGCACTGCTGCAGAGGCCTGGAAGTAGAACATAGTATTACACCAGGACGAGGGGGAAGGACTGCTCTGACTTGTGTACAGTAAGAAGAGTTCAGACAGTTACTATCCATAGGGAGTCATTTGATCCCTGGTGACAATGAGGAGGGTACAATTAGAAATCAGAAGACCAATAAGAAGGGAGACTAGCCAGATGTTTGAGCTGCAATTTTAGTGACACAGTTTAAGCGAGAGCCTATTGCGATATGAATTAGGAAATGTGGCCTGAGAAATAATAAAGGTAATCTCATCTAATCCCAACGTCTAGGACTCATCCTACAGTCCTAAACGTCTTTTGGGTAAACCAGGTTAACTGAATGTGACATGGCTGTGATTGGTCCGTCGTTCCGATGGACCAATCACAGCCTTTTTGGGGGCAGGTGGGGTGACACCAGTGTCACCCTTACACCCGGTGGTGATTGGTGCTGTACTTTACAGCACCAATCACCACCGATCCCTGTGTCACCGGCGAACGTTATTCGCTGGTGACACAGAAAACGCTGTAAATGGCTGTTCACATTGAACAGCCAATCACAGGTATCGCTGCCCCCCCTGGGCAATGAGGGAGGATGTCTGCTGTCAGGGACAGCAGACATCGTCCCTCTGTCACCGCGTCTGTAGACGCGGTGGCACTTTTAAGTCATGACGTACGTCATGTGTCGGGAAGTACATCCCGGCCATGACGTACATGTACGTCAAATGTCGGGAAGGGGTTAAGATTTTACTTTAAAATGTTAAATCGCAGTTTCTCCCTTGTAAAACACTTCAGATAGGAGAGTTGTATCTTAAGCATTGGTTGTTAGACAGCTCTGGCCTTTATCCTTCATGACAAATTAGTAGTTCTCAGCAAATGGAAATACTTAATACAAAAAAAGCCTTCATCTAGAATTAATCAATTCCTCAAGTAGCACTATCAATTCAATGCTTAGGAACCAAATTATAGTGATCTGTAGTGTTTTTTTATTTTATTTTTTAAATATGCACATATATTGCAAAAGTTCTAAATTAAGTATTATTTATAAATAAGTGTGAACATACTATGTCATTGTACATGAAGGATGCATCCAGCATCCTGGCAGTCGTGATTCCTGGCATTCATTATACCAAAGTTGGCAACCCGACTACTGCTAGGGTCTGGCTTGTAGAAGAGGGGGAGGAGTGTATATTGAATTACCTTACCCCCCTATTGGGATTTCATACTTTGGGATGCCAGTGTCTGCTTTCTGAACGCTACCACCGCCAGACAATCTGTATGTGTCCCGTACATAACCTACATCAAAGGGATTTTTAAGGAGATAAATGAAAAGTTTTGAAAAGCTGGTTCTCGTTTTCTTTATTTAAACAGTCCAAAACTTCAAATGACCCCATCATGATCCCAAAATTAAACTTGAGGCATTTATTAAAAACCGTACAAACTATTATTTTTAGATTTTATTTCACATATTTTAAAATAAAGCTTTTATAGAATTAATATTTTAAAACTGGACATATTATTTTTATAATAAAACCCAAACAAATTGGACCATGCCGGTGGAGGGCCACGTGTTGATGACCCCGGGTCTAGATGTTCATCAGAATCAACTTTATTGACCATGATTCATTCAGTGAACAGTGATCTACCATGACCTTTTTTTCTGAAGAACACTTGCCATTATTTTTCAGGTGGATATCGGGGGAGAAATGAAGATGTTGGAGTGGAATCTGGAAGAGGTAATGGGATGATAATTTGACATTTAATGGTCTCCTTTAAAATCTGGAATTTGTTCATTTAAGTTGGTTTCCATCCCTTCAGGTCAAGATGATTTTGAAAAGTCAGACCTAGGTACAGGTATGTTACATGCATTTTCTTCTAAAGATATGTAGACTAAAACCTATTCTTACAAACTGCTACTTTATACTAATTGTTTTGCTAAAAGTACTGCTGAATACGTGCACTATTGGGTAATTAGGACACCCAATTCAGGAAAGAGTGCAATGTGGTTTAAAGGGCAAAAGACCGGTCCGATTCAAGTAACCTGCGCCATGCATCCTTGACACTTTGTAATCCTTTCATTTCTCCTTTCTAGGTCCCAAAGTTTCATATATTCCCCCTCCACCCCCAGAATCTGAAGATGATATATTTAAACATTATCAAACTGGTATTAATTTTGATAAATATGATGACATTGTGGTCGATGTATCTGGAATTGATGCCCCACCAGCTATACTGGTAAGTTGAATTTATATAATAAAATTAAACTGATTTTTTTTTTTTTAATCAAGTCTTTTGCTCTAAAGGTGGCCATACGCACGCAGATTTATCTTCAGATCTGGCTGGTTGGAACAAAAACATGGTTATGGATGAGAGCAAATGACAGTTGACCATTTGCTTGAAAATGCTGGAAAACTAAAACTGTCATTCAGAAATTACCAGGTTTTTGTTACAACCAGCCATATCTGAAGATAACTCTTACTAGTGTATGGGCACATTTAGTTGTCACCACCTACAAAAAATGTTAATTTGCATTTTATTAGGTCAACTACCTATAAAACCGTTCATACAGTAGTCTTATCAATTAAGCATTGCAATGTATGGAGCAGGCATCATTGCAAAGCATTTCCCATAAACTGAATCCTCTTGTATCATCCACATGCCATTACCACTGTTGTGAAGTGAGCTGTGGAAGTGGGCACTAACTAGTTTGAGACTGGCACCCATTCCCTATAACCCCTCCCCATCCACCATAACTTGGTGCTTCAATTGGAAGAGGTACCATACATCCCTAACAGGGGATGGGTGACTCCTTTTCTCCTCCTCTGAACAAACTGCCCAGTAGGTCTGTATATCTCATGAGACGTTTCGGTCTCAATGGCTGCTTGTGAAATTCTGCTGTTACTGCTCTATCTTCCTCTGCTCCATGCTGCTAACCAGTTCTGTGTTGTGAACACTCCTGGCTGATTGCAACACCTGTTGGGCACCCTAGTGGATCGCCTTCTGCCTCCCATAGTTACACCACCTGTTGTACAGCCCCCTCTTTCATGGGTTGATACTTTATCGACCACAGTTCAGACCTTAGCACAAACCACAGTAGCCATGCAAAAACTGCTGCCTAATACATTGCAGCCAGCTAGACCCCTGTCTGCGCCATTACTCTCAGTAGTTCAGGATGATACAACGGGAGATGAGAATGCTGATAATGACGACAAGGATGATGATCCTATATTCCCAGATGGGACCCCAGCATTACCGGCTGAGTCTACGGATATACCAGCCCTCATTGAGACAATCCATTTAGTCTTATTGTCTGACTCAGAGCCAGAACCAGTAGCAAAAACTAGGGACGTTTTCAAAAAGTGATTAAAGCCCAATTTCCTCATTCATTGGTTAATGGAGCTCTGTAAAGATCAGTGGGACGCCATAGGAAAAAATTCCACTATTTCAAAAAGGCTTTTATCCTGATATCCTCTGCCTCCAGAGGATTACAAGTTGTGGGAAATTCCCCCCCAGGTAGATTCACATGTTACCAGGCTAGTTAAGCCATCGGTTCTCCCCGGTACTCCCTGAAGGATCCAACCGATAGGCGCTTGGAACATTATCTCAATGCCATTTATACATTTGATGGGGCAATCCAAAGACCCACTATTGCGGTGACCTGGGCTGCAAAGGCTATTCTACCATGGCTACAGGTACTGGAGGAAGAACTTCCCCCTGATGCATCTGAAGATGCCAGGTTATGCATTTCCCATATTAGACAGGCCGCTACATATATTATGGAAGCCATGTCAGATGCAGGAGTCAAGCCACTATGGCGTCTGCTAGCTCTGTACAGGCGTCTTATCATTTGGCTAATTCCCTGGAAAGCCTGCCTTGAATCCAAGAAAAAACACACGTTATTGCCGTTTAAGGAAGAAAATTTATTTGGATTACTTAATAAGATTGTTGCTTCCCTAGCAGCGGATAAGACTGCTTGCCTCCATACAGCTCTACCGCAGAGACCTAAACCAACTGCCTTTCTGTGCTATCTTCCCCAAGGTAAAAACCAAAGGTCAATCCTATCCTGGGCTACCCCCACTGGCAAGTTCTCTAAGCCTAACATGCCTGGGCCACTAGACAACCTCCGGCCAAAGCAGATAAGCCTGCTGCGTGACGGGAGGGGCCTCCCACAGGAGGATCCAAGGTGGAAGGCAGGCTTCCTCACTATGCTCAGCAGTGGCACACAATGTCAGCAGATGCCTGGGTGAGAGAAGTAGTGTCAAAGGGATACCCCATTATGTTCAAAAGAAACCCCCCACAGAAGTTCTTTTGCACCGGTCTCCCGCAAAAAGCGGAACAATTGTGTGGGCTCAGATTCTATTCAACCCTGTTCCTAGTCCCAAAACCAAATGGGACTTACAGGTCCATCCTAAATTTAAAGGCACTCAAAGTTGTTAAAGTCCCAAAATTCTGCATGGAGACCTTACGTACAATAATCCTGGCCTAAGAACCAGGGGACTACATGGTCTCCCTGGACATACGAGACGGTTACTTACATGTCCCAATTCTTCCAGCATACCAGAAATTTCTCAGGTTTGCTATGCAAGCCCGCCATTTTCAATTCCAGGTCCTTCCATTTGGCCTAGCCACTTTTCCTCGGGTTTTTACCAAAATCATGGCCGTAATGGCGGAACACCTGCATCACCAGGGGATCAGAGTATTCCCATACTTGGACGATCTACTCCTAGTAGCCAAATCACAGGAGGTACTACTGTCTCATTTGCAAAAAATTATAGCTGTTCACCGTGGTTGGTTGACTCCTAAATTGGGAGAAATCGTCTCTCGCCCCATCTCAACAGATGCTACAACTGGGAGCTCTTCTGGACACTGAAACTTTAAGACTGTCACTGCCAATGGGCGTGTCACTCGGATTGGACTTTCTTCAAGGCCCCAAAGTCTCAGTTCATTTAGCAATGAGAATATTGGGCATCATGGTGTCAACTTTCGACATGGTCAAGTGGGCACAATTTCACTCATGTTCCCTTCAACATCTCATATTGCAGAAATGGGACGGACATCATCAACACATCAGAACCACGTTTCTCACATTGACTCAGGAGGTTCGGATGTCCCTTCACTGGTGGCTCCAAACAACTCGCCTAACACCGGGTCATCCATTTTGGTTCACAAAATGGTCTCTCCTCACTACTGATGGCAGCCTGCGCGGCTGGGGAGCGGTAGTAGAATCACGGACCCTGCAAGGCGTATGGTCCATACCAGAAACTCGTCTGTCCGTCAATGTGCTGGAGCTTCGGGCAGTATACAACGCCCTCATTCACAGGATCTCCTCCGAAGAAAGTCAGATTGGGCAACGCCACAGCAGTGGCATACATAAACAGTCAAGGGGGCACTCGCCACACAGCAGCCATGCAGGAAGTTTCCAAAATCCTGATCTGGGCAGAACACCACCTTCTGGCCCTATCGGCTGTCTTCATCCCGGGGGTACTAAATTGAGATGCAGACTTTCCTAAGTCGCCAGGACATTCACCTGAGAAAGTGGTCGCTCCACCCCAAAGTCTTGTCTCTTCCCGTAAAATGATGGGGCCTTCCAGACTAATGGCATCCCGACACAGCAACAAAGTGTCAATGTTCGGGTTGCGGTCCAGGGATCCTCAAGCCAGCTTCATGGATGCTCTGTCAGTACACTGGAATTATCATCTTCCTTATGTTTCTGGTATCCATGATACCTTGAGTACTCAGGAAATTGAAACTAGAAGGCGGGATCTCATTCTGATAGCCCCAGCCTGGCCTCGTCGGCATTGGTATGTGGACCTTCAGCAGATGTCATTTCAACCACCATTCCAATTGCCACTACGACCAGATTTGCTCAGCCAGGGGCCTTGACTGCACCCAGACCTGCGGCCCCTGTCTTTAACGGCATGACGCTTGAGACTGCCTTACTTAAAAACGTTTTTTTCTGCCAAGGTTATCGGGACTATAATTCAGGCGAGTAAACCAGCATCAGCTAGGATTTATTACTGGGTCTGGCACACTTATTTTTTCCAGGTGTGCATCCCACAAGTATGGCCCTAAAGTTTAAGATTGCCAGAATTCTATCTTTCCTTCCAAGTTGGTTAGATATCTGTTTATGGCTAGCCTCTCTTAAGGTCCATATCTCGGCATTGTCAGTTTGGTTCCATAGAAAAATAGCATCTCTTCCAGATATACGTACGTTCATTCATTTAAGAAGTTCTACGTATCCAACCACCATGTGTTCCTCCTACAACACCATGGGACTTGTAGCTGATTACAATGCTCCAATGATTCCAGGGCTAATGGTATCCCCCAGATGAATGATAAAGGAAAGAAGAATTTTATCTACCGTAAAATCTCTTCCTTGAAGTAAATCCAGGGGATGCTATGATCCCTCACATGTGTTTTTTTCATACATTTTGGTTTTTGTGGTCTCAGTTCTTCTGGAGGTTTTTTTCTTTTGGCTTTGTTAAACCCAGATTTATGTTCTAGTGGATAGGGAAGGGTTATATAGAGGGTGGGGGCTAATCTCAAACTGGTTAGTGCCAGCATACGTAGCTCACTGTACAGTACATATACCAGAAGTAATTAAAATGTTTTAGGTGCACATAACCTTTAGGTATTTATTTCACTTCTGTGATGGTGGACAGGATTGACTTTTGTTTGTCCACATTTTATGATGGGAAGCCACAAGCATTAGTTTTGCCTATTTTACCGACCAATTTGAATTACAAATGGACTACCAACCCATGGCACACCAGGGTGCCATGGCAAACACTGTTTCGTAACCACTGCACTAGCTGCTAAAATGTCTTCTAAGCCTGATCGCTTGTCCTATATGAGTGACACACACTGTACATTAGTATTCTTTGTGGTTTTAAAGGAATAATAAAGGAGAACTGTATGTAATTGGGTTTTACAGGGTTGTGGTATTTGAACTTGGAGTTAATGTACAGTAAAGAGAAAATACAGCTGTGGTGGAGACTTTTAGGGGGGTATTCAATCTTCTGGTCACGGCAGACGAGCTTGCTCGCCTGCCATGACCCAGTCCCGTTCTCGGTCAGCTCGACCGAGAACATGCAGGCGGGATTCAATGTCCCGCCTGCAGCGGGACGAGAAGGGGGCGTGGCCGCGAGTTGCGGCCGGGAAGTGACGAGCTGCGGCCGGCAGCTCGTCACTTCCCGGCTGTTCTCGGCAGAACGAGCCCTACAGCTAGAGATGTCGGGCTCGTTCTGACAGGAAACCCTGTTCAATGCTGTCGGGGAAGACAGCATTGAATAGGGCCCGTCGAGCATCTCCCCCACGGGAGATGCTCGACGGCGATTGAATATCCCCCTTAATCTCTGACTATAAAATTCTCAACCTGTACAAATTCTTAAGTTTGCTCGCATGGATAATGTTTTTTTTTTCATTTCTGATGTTATGGCGAGCATTGTTATAGCCATATAAGGATTATACCACCCTATTAAGTATTGGCGAAAGGCCGGAAATTTCAAATGTAATGTAAAGCGGCCACATTGTTACAAATAGATATTTACTGTAAGATTCATAGTATGTACCACTTTTCTATTTACCATTAGACTTTTGAAGAAGCAAATCTGAGCGACACGCTGTACAGAAATGTAGCAAAGGCTGGATATGTGAAGTTGACACCAATACAAAAGCACAGTATTCCTATCATCATTGCTGGTCGCGATTTAATGGCATGTGCCCAGACAGGATCTGGGAAAACTGTAAGTACGCAAGTTTAGACTTTTTTCCAAAAAGGTCATCAGCGTGTAGCTAATTTAGTATCTCCAAGGTTCTTCTAGTAACAATCGTTATGTGTGCATTACTGCTCTCTGCTGACGTTACCACAAAACCTTTTCCCTCTTCCAGCTAAATTGATTGCCTTTAGTACATGGCGCCTGGGTCATGTCTTTTAATACTGTTTGCTCTTTTTATCATGAAGTTGTTAGCAATGCAGTAGATTTATCTTGTCTATCTAACAACGTTAGTACAATAGTGTAGTGGGCACAGGTGCGCTGCTTCTTTATATTGGTGACTGAAATATGCTTCCTCCTGTTCAATGAGTATTCCCAAAATGCGGATCTCAAACACCAAGATGGGAGAAAGGGGAAAAAACAAATGAATCCGGTACTGGTTCTTAGACTTTAAGTATTCTGTGGAACTGGCCTTATAAACAGGCCCTATATTTACGTAAAGGTTACTTTAGCAATGTTCTCTCAATCCCCCATATACCAGAAGCTAACCAAGTCAGTGCCCTACGTTCCTCAAAAGTTTTTTTTTTGCAGGGCACAGGTCCACCCACCCTAGTCACAGTGAGACCTTCAGGATCCAGAGGTTTCCACAATAAAAAAAAAAAAAATTGATACAAAAATAGCAACCAGCATTAATGTTTACATAGGTAAAAGTTAAAAAACAGATAATCTCCTTCCCGAATTGGAAAACAAAAATAAAACCCTACCTCGCCAGGCCACAAGGTAGGGTGGATGCTCTGTGATGGAAGTCATGCAAGTAGGTTCAGTGTTGTTGCTAATTGAACAGCACAACTATTGCACTAATTTGGTGTAAGATAATAATCTATATGGGTTTGTGGTCAGCATATCGACAATAATTAGACAGTTAGGTCGACCATTATTGCTGGACCATAGGAAGATATGAAAGATGGTGTAATGGTTAGCATTACTGCCTCACAACACTGACGTCATGGGTTCAATACCCACCATGGCCCTAACTGTGCAGAGTTTGTATATTCTGCCTGTACTTGCGTGGGTTTCCTCCGTGTACTTCGGTTTCCTCCCACAATCCAAAAATATACTGGTAGGTTAATTGGCTCCCAAAAAAAACATTAACCCTAGAATGTCTGTGTGTGCGTGTACATGTGGTAGGGAATATAAATTGTAAGCTCCACTGGGGCAGGGACTGATTTGAATGTTCAAATAATCTCTGTAAAGCGCTGCGGAATCTGTATATATATCTATATAAGAAACTGCTAATAAATAAATATTTTTCATGTTTAGGCTTTTTGACCCTATGACCCATACCCATTATTTGGGAGTACAGAAGATTGCACTAGCTCTGAAGTATTTCCTATTTTACAATATTAATTCTGCTTAGCCAAGTATTTGTGAGTGTGAGATTGTCCTATTGGCTTGCAAATCATTTGTAAATCCAGCTGTCTAATGTAATTTCTATTTATAGGCTGCTTTTCTGTTGCCAATTTTGGCTTACATGATGAAGAATGGAGTTACAGCAAGTAAATTTAAAGAACTTCAGGAACCTGAAGCCATCATCATTGCACCTACAAGAGAGCTGATCAACCAGATATATCTGGAAGCGCGGAAATTTTCCCATGGGTACGTTTGGTCATTGCAAAACCTGTTACGTTTCTTGTACAAGTTAAGTCTTCAACCTAATTTGTTACACTGAGCACCAAAATGCTCTGCTGCAGAAGGTATGTAGTTAAGACACTACAAACTACTTAAGCTAGGGAAGTGTTTACCCCAGTGGTCTTCAACCTTAATTGGGTTGTGAGCAAATAAGAGATTTTATTGGAAAAAGTAAAAGTAAAAGTAAAAAAAAAAAAAAAAACTGCACTACAGAGTCATGCCGCTAGAAGGGCTGTATAATGAGAAAGGAGCATAGATGTATGCAGACGCATCTGTATCGTTGTAGTTTGAATGAAGAGTTAATAGAGGTCCCACATCCCCCTCCAAAGCACCTGGTCTCTTGCGATACTTATGGGGAGCAGGGTGGCTGCTGGCTATCTAAAAAACGCTAAAGTGGGTATGTGGAGGTAGTTTGTACAGAGGTGTCCACATACAGCTAGCCTCCTTTCACATTAAACCACTCTTCTAGTCGCACCATGTCCTTTTCCTAGAAAACGCTGTAATGTCCCATTTCTTACGCAGATACAGCTGCAGTCACACACTGAATATAGGCATGTCACTCATCCACTTCATTCCATTCTGCGATTTTTAAGGAAAAAAGACGCCCGGTGCTCTCGCATGAAGTATAATGTATCGCATGAGGGATAGATGTATTTGGGCACATCTATATATCCAAAATTTAAAAAAATGTAATCTACTTAAAAAAAAAAAAGTATTTTTTTTTTTTTTTTATAGAATAAATGAAATGGATGTTTGCCATAGTCGGACACTTACTCAGTGCAGCTTTACCACCGTGCAGGTGGCTTTGTGTACTGCGGCGCTATGCAGAGCTGTCCACAAAGCCGCAGATGAGCTGCTTTCCCGGTGATGAACCGCTCATTGACGGGGCTGTACACACTGGGCGGCTTTGAGCTGAAAGCCGCTCAAACTTGGTGTTTTGAGCGGCTTTCTGCCCAATATCCCCCAGTGTGTATGGACCTTAACTGCGAGCTTTCCTCAGAACTTTGCATACTAATTACACAGGGTATTGGGAAGGGAATTTTTTATTTTTGCATGTAGCCTGTATGTGTGTGACCAAGGTTTTCATCTTGTAATTACTCTATGTACATAGCTGGAGGCAGTATGCAGACCTGTCACTCAGACTACCACCTAGCAATTTTATTTGTATGAAGATATGCTGGTCACAATATAATGTCAATTGATGAGTGATAAATGTATATACTGTACGTGGTTGTGGGCTTGTTGCAGGCACTGGGTTTGAGTCCAGCAGCAAGTGTTTTTAAAAGGCTTTGTATTTGTTTTATAGCTATTGGCTAAATCGTTGGAAAAGTGTTTGTCTGCAATTTTCAGACTATTGCGTAAGAGCCCTCGTCTTTGAAGTTCTCTACTTTTGGCCTGACTAATGATGAACAACCAGTCGTGCAGGATCATGGCTACATCCATCCAATGTGGCAATACTCTGGCACCTCTGCTGCATCGCACGCACCCTGCACCGCAGTAACCCCCCTGCTGCTGGCAGACAAGGAGAGAGGGTAGCTGCTGCCGCTTTATTCATTTGAAATCTGCCCACTGATGACCTCTCTCCATGTCTGCCAGCGACAGGGGTGATTGGGGTGCGACAGAGGAGCAGCCTCCGTACACCCACCCGTGATCATGGGCACACTAAACGATTGATGAAACCCTCTGATTATTTACTCAGTTGTTCTGTGTGTGGTCATGGTCAGTGTTGGTCTGGATTTCAAAGGAATATCTTATTGGGTCCGATATCTATTCATGTGTGGGCACCTTAATAGTGCATGGTTCTTAAGTGGTAAAACAAATCAATGTATGCAATGTTACAGGTATGCGTTGTTGTTAAAATAAAATGGCTTATTCCAAGTTTGCTTTTGAAATACAAAAATGCATGAATAACTTTTCATTAAATTAAAATTTACAGAACCTGTGTTCGCCCAGTTGTCATCTATGGAGGAACACAGACAGGTCATTCATTACAACAGATTTCTCAAGGTGTCAATATTCTCTGCGCAACTCCTGGAAGGTTATTGGATGTAATAGACAAAAAGAAGGTAAATGGGCTGAAATGAGCATCAGATGTTGGTATTGCAGTAAATATGAAAGTCTTTTTAAAGTTTTTCACAGAAAAAAAACCTACAATGTTCCTCAAGGATCTAAAGATTTTTGTCACACAGATGTAAAGATATGGGACAGCTTAGTTACGTGTTTTCTGAAAGATTACTTTTATTACTAAAATGTAAATTATATTGTGAAATATCCGATGGGAAAGAGCACAAATCTCTTAGCAGCTGACATTGGGATTTGCTGTCGTTATGACAGTGCACAAGGCACTTTAATGCTGCTTTCCCCCTGCCTACACTGCCTTTTTTTTAAACGGGTAAGAGCCATAAAGACCCTTTCCCACTGCAGCTTTTAAACGGTAAATTACCATTTAAAAGCCGTTTTTGGCACATTCACACTTACCCGTTTAAAAACCTGTTTAAACTATAGTAAAAAAGGGGGGTGGAATATAAAAAAAAAAAAAAAGGCGTGGGGTACCCCCACTGCCGTAACCAGCACCAGGCTGAAGGAGCCGGGGCTGGTATTAAAAAAAATCAGGATACCCGACAATAGGGCTTCAGTCTGGTGCTGATTATGGCAGGGGGGGGGGGGGGGGGCGGCGACGACGACCTCGTGCCATTTTGCCATTTTTTTTTTTTAACGGGTAAAAGGGGTACCCCTTTCCCACTGCCGAAAAAATGGCTTTTAAATGGGTAAAAGTCTGCTTTTTACCCGTTTAAAAAAAAACCTGTATTTTTAACTGGGTAAAGCAACTTGGAGCATTCCCACTGCAGCTCTACCCATTTAAAAAGGCTAAAAAAAACGGCAAATTACCGTTTAAGATTTGCAGTGGGAAAGGGGTATAAGTATGCATGTCTATTCTCTTCAATGACTACAGTATCTTTTTGTTGTAATCTTGGTGAGAAGTAGCAAATTCTTTGTTTTGGCTGAGGTGTGTAATAGTGAAAGTTTGTTTCAGAAAATTGGATTGGGTAAATTGAAATATCTGATTCTGGATGAAGCTGATCGTATGTTGGACATGGGGTTTCAAGAAGACATAATGAAATTACTGCAGAATCCAGACATTCCCAGCAGAGAAGAGAGACAAACATTGATGTTCAGTGCTACATTTCCTGCACCCATTCAAAGGTAAAAGTTAAGAAATTGCAATGTTTAATTGTAACAGGAATTTAGCCTTTATTAAAATGTGTCCCTGCCACCAGCGGTACTTTAACTAATACATGGGATTGTGTGTGTATATTAAGTGAATCCTTCAGTTTGTACTTACTGTAGTGCTCGTTAGGAGATGTGTAGATGTTTGTCTTTTTGGATGGGTATGCATTTTTTTTTCAATAATTTTTATTGAGTTTTATAGTTTGCTTAAGCAGAGGCAAAAACAGCATAAAGAGAGTACAGAATATAAGTTGGCTAGGGTATAATATAGATATATATATCTGTATATCCGCTAAGGAAAGAAGGGGACATAAAATGGACACAGGATAAATGGGGACATAACCCAGACGGAGTTGTTAAACACTTGCAGCACGCACCTGCATCACCCCAGCCACCCAAAGGCGCCATTTGTGCCTGACAGAGGAAACCAGGTGCATATATCAAAAAATTAAGTATAAGCCTAAATACAAATATATCCCCTTTGCAAGGAGAGAGTTGAAATTGTTTTGTTTTGCTTAAATATATATATATTTAAAAAAGGAAAGCAGAATATTCCTCCAGGATAGACCTATACCTAGCCGTCTATATAATAACCCCCCCCTTACTATTGAAAATGCACGGTAACCTATTATAGGAACAAGTAGAGTATTGACAAATAGCAAATAGTACCACTATTATATAGCGGCATGCCTAACAGAAGCACAAATAAAATAGACAATGGAATATTGATTTACAAAGTAAAAATGCAAACTTAAGCATGTCAACCCTTGCAATTAAAGATGCATATTATTAATCTGGCCATATAACAAAGCCTTCCTGTCGTATAGGCAGAATAGTCCCACCCTAGGGCACATGAGGATAGAAAAAATAATGGTAATTTCTCATAGATAGTTGATAATTGGATTCATTGTCCTCAGACTGGAACATATAGGAAATCTGGAGATCTGAAACACCATAGTCACGTTCAGGCTCCGTGGGACAGCATGGCTCCACTAAACTCAGTCCCACTGAGGGAGGCAGGATCACATTGTCATCAGCTGGAGGACATGTAGGCAAAATAGGTATGGGATAAGTCCACCTCAATTTCTTCGACACACTCATTAGAGGCAAAGGAGGGAGCTTGAGCAGTGATCTGTCATCAAGCATCTGAAGGAGCCTGCGCGAAGAGGCATTTATAGCCTGAAGTAGTTCAGAAATGGAGATATCCATGATTTTAGAGATGTGTAGGTAACCACACACTACAAGTATCACAGTTGAAGTGACCCACTAACAATATATAGCAATAATGCGACGGCTAGCACGCAGCTCAACTCTCCTCCAACTATGCTCACTAATTGCGGGTCACAGCAAGGCAGTGAGAATAGAAGACCAGTAGGCACATTATAGCATTCAGAATGCTGCACACCTCCGCACAGAAGAGGGTGACTCACAAGTCCACAAGATGGCTTTGTGTTGATTGCAGTAACCCAGGCCGGGAGAGTGTTAGCGTCCAGCAGCCGCCGGAGCTCCAAGCATCGAGTCGCGGGGCACTGGGACCCTCAGGCCGCTCTAATCAGGGTAGGAGAGGTATAGCAGCACAGGGGGATAGACACCGGTCCATGGAGATCCACACCGTGAGGCTAGGCTTCAGGAACACCCGGCCAGTATACGTGCTGCCAGATGCAGGGGAGCAACACAGGGATAGTGCAAACAGTGGTCAAGGGTTGCCCCTATAGCTTGTGAAAACTGCACCATAGGTCTCGGTGAGGATAATTGTCCAGGATAGAAGCGGGAGAGCTGGCAGAAGCGTCCTACACCATGCTACTCCAGAAAACAAGTGTCGTGTGTGTCTCCTCCTCTCCCCCCCCCCCCCCCCCCCCCCCCCCATGCATTCTTTTTAGTTATTTAATAGTGCACCTTTATTTTTATATTTGCACAAATGTATCCACCCCACTGATAGTTACTGTGACTTCTTATAATTCAACAATGAGGGAAATCCCTTAATGTCCCTTGAAAAACAAATTTACAGAAATTGTTCTGGTATAGATTTTATCAAGCAGGCAGTCAACCTTTTCACGCTTAGTGCAACATAATACACATAACCTAATCTTGGGCAAAAAATGTGTCTAAGCCAAAATAAATGTAATGGCTGAAAAATGAATCTTATTCTGCCTTACTAGAATGCTGTCTATCCTTGAAGCAATTCGAAAGTTAGATATTTTTACACTTGGGATTGTATGGTGGATGGGTCTGTGATTGTATGGCCTATGGATCTGTGCCATTTAAAGTTTATAATTTCTAGCAACTAATAATGCATCTAGTCCAGGTGGTTTTCACTCCTGTGCATTCTAAATCAGTAAATATTAGATAGCTTAACTTATGAGGTAGCAGCAGGCAGGAAAAACACCCTGGGTGTTTTTTGCTGCCTACTTGTACCTCATAAGTTAAGCTATCCTTTTTACATAGTTCACATACAGCACCTTTTACTATGGAAAAACTCTTTTCTCCCTTAAAATTTTTATATTTGTAGTCTTTTACGTATTTTTATATTCATGTCCTCCTTTTTTATGATTGATGTATTTTTATCTGCATTTGCCATTTTGCTCCTAATTTAATAGACAGAGATTTTATACATTCGTATCCATTTTTATGGTTTTTAACACTCACAGGTCATTTTAGCATATTAGTCACCGCATCTCTATACATATTGCTTATTGACTAGCTGTTCCCTGAAGTTATTAGCACATGCAAGTGGTGCAACACATCCCCTCTCGCTCTCATAGATAGATATCTATATAGTTAGTTTTCTATATTTATAGATAGATATGTCAGCTTCAACAGTTGCCTACGAGTTTCCGTGTAGTTCATATCATGGTTTTAGTGGACCCCTTTCCCTAGGCTCAGTTGAAGCTTAAAAATGCAACGTTCTATCGAACAGCGCTATGCCATTAAATTCTGTGTGAGACTCGGAAAATCATCTATGGAGACATTAGCCATGATCCAGAAAGTGTTCGGGAGTGAAAGCTTATCAAAAGCTGCTTTTTCATGACAATACACCAAGCCACACCAGCTTCATAGTCAACGACTACCTGGTCCGGAACGGCATCGCAATGCTTCCCCAGGACCCCTACAGTCCCGATCTGGCCCCGGTGGAATTCTTCCTTTTAGCCCGGGTGAAGACAGCCCACAAAGGACACCTCCATGAGACTGTAGCAGAGGTCAAAGTGGCTTTCACATGCTGCTTGAAGGATGTTTCAGAAAAGGACTTCCATAGCGCCTTCCTTCGTTGGCAGAAGTGTCAATGTATAAGGGTCTTATTTTGAAGAATTTTAATTGTAGCGATATCTCCAATAAATATTTTTTCTCTAATTTGGTTTAATATATATCTCCAGATATATATTATTATTATAATTTTATTCATAGGGTGCCATAAGTGTTTTGCAGCGCTGTACAAAGGAACAGTACAGGGAGACAAAACTTAGCGTTACATGAAATAAATTACAAAAATAGAGTACAGGTAGAATGCCACAGTTCAATACACATTACAGCTTAAATAGAAGTAGTGAGGACTTGATGAACATACTACTAGAGGCTTGTGGCCAAAGATGGAGATGAGTATGCGGACGAAGATGGTCGCTGAATGTTTGAGTATGGGAGAGCTGTCAATGACTTGTGAAGAGAAGAGGGCTTTGACAACAGGAGGGAAGAGGGTCCTGCTCTGAGGAGCTTACAATCCAGTAACCTACAATCTTCTGATATCTATATATATCTATATCATACATATTCTTATTTTAAGGTTTTACCCCTTAACACTGCATATTGCATTTTAACCCTCATTATGATTTTATTTTCTTTTTGCGACTAACATTCCTGGCAAAATTTAGATTAGGATAAACTGTGGATAGACAGGTCAGCCCCCACAATGAACATGTTCAAAGAAAAACTTTTTATTCCGGATTGAGTGGGTAGAGGCAACATTTCAAAAAGAGAAAAGTGTCAAGGACCTATTTGAAACATGGGAAAGTTTCATAGAAAACCAACCCATAAAAATAAGAATACAACCGAGAATTTTTTTCCAATCAACAAACTGGTATGAAACAAGAACAGTATTGCAAGAGGATTCTGTTAATTGAACGACTAATTAATTGGATAAAGAATTTAGGTTTGATGGGGAGGAGGAGGCGGCCAAATTACATAGGGGACCGGACCACATACAACATACTAGGAAATAGGGAGATGTTAAAGATGAATTTAGGTATTTTTTTCTTTGATTTATTGAATCTGAAAAATGTATAAATGGTACATAGGATGTATGAAATATGTACAACCTGTAAGCTGTGGTAAAGTTATTGCTTAAAAAAAATGAATAAAGATATAAAAAAAAAAGAATTAAACTGACACAAACTACTTCCAAATCATGAAAAGTTTATACAGTACGTGCATTATAGTATGATTTTAATTTCCTCAGTTATTTCTTAATAAAATAAAGCTAATTTTGTGTAATGTTTCCATAAGCCTTGCTAGGGATATTTTGAAGACTGATTACCTTTTCGTCGTGGTTGGACAAGTCGGTGGAGCTTGCAGCGATGTGGAGCAGAGAATAGTTGAGGTTGAGGAATATGGGAAGAAAGACAAGTTGCTTGAAATTCTGCAAAACATAGGTATTATAAAAGTGTTATGGGTTGTGTGTACACAAGATGTATCCTCTCACCTAGATGATGGTAAATATTCTAATAACACAGAGACCCCAAATAAGTTAATGTATAGTTTGGTGTTCAATTGACTTGACCAATAATAACATACCCATTAAAGTGATAAGTGGCCCATTTATTTTTACTTAAAAATAATGTGAAATGGTGTTTTAGTAAATGTACCAAAAGGGCAATTGGAGGATTTGTAAATTTCTCCTCCAAGCACTAGTATCGCATTTATCTGTAATGGGAAATGCCATCTGCTCATATGTATTAAAATTAAATAGTAAAAAATATCATTACAGCTCTGTCACCCCCCAGAATCTTTTCACAGTATGTGAACATCAAATAAATGCTCTGTGGTGTGAATAAATATGAGGAGACTTTAATAATCCGTTTTATTACATGCAGCCATCCTGTGTTATTTACACTTGCCACCATGTTAGTATTTAATGTTTGCTTCTCCTGAGGTCCCCTCCGTGAAGCTGAGCTTGCGCAGTAACAATTAGCTTATTTGCGATGAGAGAACAGCTGGAAGTCAGATTCGCCAGGACGGGGCATTAACGAAGCTCTGTCTCGGCTCCCAAATATGAATACATTTGTAAGATAAAATTCTTTATCATAATGTGAGATCAATCGATATTTAAACTTTTTACACGCCATTCATTTAACAATTTTGATAAATTGGCCCTTAAGAAATTGCCAGAGGAATTGTTGGTTGGTACTTTTATATTTTTATATGCAGCAAAGCTCATTTATATTCAAATGTTACCAGGTCACGAACGCACCATGGTGTTTGTGAAGACAAAAAAGAAAGCCGATTTCATTGCATCATTTCTTTGTCAAGAGAAAATATCAACAACCAGCATCCATGGGTAAGCAGTGTCTGAACATTTTTTCTGAACAAATATCCGTGAACTGGGGCACGTTTGGCTAGAGATTTGACATGCAATTGAAAAACTTTATAATCATGAAAAACACATTGTACGTGTGTGCAGTAAATTTTTCAGAGACTGAAATCCAAGGTTATGTGGATTTAAAGGTATATGAATTCTATAAATGTTGGCTTGTAGTTAAAGCTATGATTATAACATTCTTTTACTTTATATTTAAAATGAATACAGTGCCCGCTGACTGGCTGAGAGCACTCAGCCAATCAGCGACCACCCTATTCATTTGAAATCTTCTGGCTGCCGTTGGACCCTCCCTATCGTCAGGGGGGGGGGGGGGGGGGGGGGAGAGAGAAATGCTGGTGCCGGGTATCTTTTTAAGAAATTAGGGTACCTGGTCCAAGACTCAATGCAACCTTGAAAAAAAGGCAATACTGTGTCTATATCCTTATGGCTTATATAGTTTATAATTGCTTAGTTATTTGGGATTGTTTTGCATGCTTAAATGCAGTTTTACCGGCTTATAGTGCCTAACATATACTGAATTGTGTTGTACTTTCCCTTTTAGATAATGCATTTATTTTTTTCTCCTTACAGAGATAGAGAACAAAGGGAGAGAGAGACTGCTCTTCATGCTTTTCGTGTTGGACAGTGTCCTGTTATTGTCGCCACTTCTGTGGCTGCCAGAGGACTTGATATTGAGAATGTTCTGCATGTTATAAACTTTGATATCCCAGGTGATGTTGATGAATATGTGCATAGAATTGGACGTACTGGTCGCTGTGGCAATATTGGAAAAGCAATATCCTTTTTTGATAGAAGAGGCGATGATGAACAAAGAGTTGTTCGGTCACTAGTGAAAGTCTTAACCGATGTAAGTTAACAGATTATATATTTCTTTTTAATGTGTTGGGAGTTATTTTGCAGCTTTATATATTTAAAATATTCAATCTAGAACAAGAGCTGCTCTTCATGCTGCCCTCCAGTTTTAAAACTGCACATCCCAGTGTGTAGGTGGTTTTTAAAGCTCATAAGCAGCCCTCAATCTCCTCTCAGGAGCCCTCTTTGTCAGTGTCTGACACAGTTGATGGCTCAGCTGGTAGATTATTCTCTGCACCACCCCAGCAGTCTTTGGCCCAGTCTGGTTTGCCTCCCTCTTTTCTGGAACCTCCATGGGTGAGCTCATTGTCTGAATTTGTTAAGAACTTGCAGCACACTTTATAGGCGGGGCCCTCTTTGGGCAAGGTGTGGCCCCTCAGTATAAATATGTGAATCGCTGTCAGGATTACTGCAAATCGGAAGGACTTTTTTGTGTTCTAGGGCTTTCGCAAATGAGGTTGGCCAGCGTCCAAATAGACGTTGTCCAGCATCCAATGACCGTTCGCCATATTTATGTGCCTTATGATCTTTAGGTCACGACTTCAGTGTGAGCACATTCTGCCAGATCAGTTAGTGCTTGATCGGTTAGTACTTATTGGACGGCCCGTGGTAGTCCCACTGCTGAATAGCTCTGCAAGGCATGGCCGGCTTCCCACACGTTTCTTCGCTTTTATGCATTTGATAATTTGCCATTGAGTACTCCGCCTTCAGGCAAAGGGTTCTTTAGTGCACCTCAGGTGCATCACCACCCTCGGGTGTATTGCTTTAGTATGTCCCAGTGTCAAGCCCTCTGTCTCCTTTGGAGCAAAAAATAAAATTAGATTTATGTTCTTACCTGTTAAATCTCTTTGAGATCTGTAGGAGACAGGGATCCCACCATGAAACCTGTTTTTGGTATTCGTCCATTGTCTCTCTGGTTTCACTGTCCTCTATGGGCGGTATTCAATGCTGCCGGTGAGGGTGGCTTGTTTTCGGTGAGGATCACATCAGAGGACGGCAAGGATTCCCCTGAGAGGTTTGTCACTAATGCGGCAAGCCCGCTGTGTATAGTGGCGTCCCTCACCATTTTGATGGACGCAATTGCTGTTGCCATACTGACCCCGGGAGCTGTGACAGCAAGCGATCGGCACTGCTCACCATAGGCATTGAATATACCCCTATATGATTGGACCTGTGTGTTTCCTGGTCTTCCTTTCTCTTCCTGCCTTGGTCTTGCGAACTTAAATGGCTGCCTCGATTGGTGTATAAGGGGAGGAGGAGGAGCATGGTTTGCCCAGTGGCAAAAGTTTGAAACCGTTTGGTGCCTAGTCCTAAATCCAACTTATATCCATCGTAAAGCCATGTGTCTCCTATGGATCTCGAAGAAAACGATTTAACAGGTAAAAACATAAACCGAATTTTTCGAGAAAACTGGTCAAAAGTGTATAGTGAGATTCTTCAACGATTTCACTAGTTTTTTGGTTGGTTTTGTTAATAAACCGAGGTTCTACCAGTGGATGGACATAGAGCGGAGGAACTAGAGACCAAATATTTTAGTGGAATTGTGCCATGCTCGATCGAGCCCTGCCACTCTCTCTGTACTGCAAGGTCCTCCAAATGGTTTAAAAAAAATACTGTAATACCTACAGTTGTGTTTTTAGAATCCAGTATTTCTGTCTTGGCCAAGTTTTTATTCTGAGCATAGCCCAGTAGAACTTCTTAAGATAAACATATTTTTCCAGAAGTTTTAGAAGTTGTATACATATATGCTTGAAATAAACGCTACAAAGATTTACCTTTCAATGAGAATCTGTATAGCTTTATAATGAATATGTATCTTTAATGTACACTTAATTAATGCAATATATTCTAATATAGTTTGTATATAGTTGTGTTGTCGGATTGTTCGATATTCTCAAATCTTTTGATTTGATTCTTCTGATTAGGCTCATCAGGAGGTACCTGCTTGGCTTGAAGAGATTGCATTCAGCGCTCATGGAATGTCTTCCTATGCACCACAGACGAATAGATTTGCCTCAGTGGATAATCGAAAGGTAGTTTGTACAAACAATGCTTTTATTTATTTTTTAAAGACGAATATGCTCATTATTTTAGTATAAGTATGGTTTTGCTGCCTCGGGCCTAATTATTACTGGATCGCACAGCACATATTTTTCTCTAATGGACTAAACCATGTTGCACTGCAGGTGGGGCAAATGTAACTTTTGCAAAGAGTTAGATTTGGGTGAGTTGTGTTCAAACTGAACTGAAATCTAAATTGCCGTGTAAAAATAAAGCAGCCAGTATATACACTGCACAGAAACAAAATAACACACAAATCTAACAATCTGAACATGTTAAAATAAAATGATTTTAAATTATGTCACTTTGTATTCATTTTAAATTGAAGTACATGTACGCATAACAGTGCAAAATCATATAAAAGCAATAAGTTAACCATGTCTGCTATTTTGTATAATAAGGATAAAATATATAATTCAGGAAAAAAGGAATTACAAGTAAAACAGTCATAGCATACAACTATTGCCAATAGAAAATATATGTAGTTTCTCAAGTATACCTTTTAGCTCAAATAACAAACATTGCACAGTACAGAATTTATATATGTATATATCGAGTACCAAATATGTTGTGTGGGGCAATATACTGCTTTCCAGCACGTGTGCATTCATCCAGAGGATTCAATATATTGTTGAGCTCTCCCTAAAACTGTATTTAATCTGTCCCATTTCAAATAGTATTTAGATAACACTCCTTTAGACTAAAGGGGCATACACCGAGGGTCGGCTCTACCATTAGGCAACTGCCTAGGACAGGGGTGGCCAAACCGGTCCTCAAGATCTACCAACGGTGCATGTTTTCCAGGCAACCTGTGGATCTATAGTAGGAATGAATGCAGCAGGTTTGAAAATGTGACCGTTCGTATTGACTACAGCTTTTGCACCAGCTAGGTGATCTGGAAAACATGGACCGTTGGTAGATCTCGAGGATCGGTTTGGCCACCCCTGGCCTAGGGCATCAGAAACTGGGTGGGCACCACCGAGTCCGCCTATCAAAAAAATCAAGGATGTCTAGGAGGATGCTTGTTAGAAGTTACATAGTTACATAGTAGGTAAGGTTGAAAAAAAGACCTGCGTCCATCTAGTTCAGCCTAGGTTGTTGTTTTTACTGAAAACAGACTTTTAAAGACAGGTTATATTTCTTATTTGTAACCATGGATGTTATTAACCAATAATTGTTTGTCCAACCTTATTTTGAACGTATTCAGTGTCTCTGCCGTTACCACCTCTCCAGGAAGAGAGTTCCATAGTTTGACTGCTCTGACCGTAAAGAAATTTTTTCTTCTAGATCAGACATGTCCAACCTGCGGCCCTCCAGATGTGCTAAAACTACACATCCCAGCATGCATTGCCATCATTCTAGCATTCCCTAATAGCCAAATTGTGGCAAGGCATGCTGGGATGTGTAGTTTTAGCACATCTGGAGGGCCGCAGGTTGGACATGCCTGTTCTAGATGAACAAAATCTTTTTTCTTCTAATCTATACTCATGCCCTCGCGTCCTAGATTCCTTTCTTGTTGAAAAAATGTTTGCCAGTTCCTTATATTGGCCCCTGATATATTTATACAAGTTGAGCATGTCCCCCCCTTAAGCGTCTCTTTTCTAATGTAAATAGTCCTAAATTGCTTAATCTCTCCTCGTAGCTTAAATTGCCACATGCATTATGTAGAATACCTCACCTCCATACTTTCCCTTGAGGCAAATGTCCCTACTTTTCTGGCCCCTCCTCCTTGCACTCTGTTGTGGGTTTCAAATGGAGGCCTCCATTTTTTGGGAGCCTCCCTTCCATTCCGGAGTTGGAAAGTGGGTATTGGTGGCAGTATGTGGGGGACACGATAGGTTGCAGTTTTGCTTCGGGTGCTGAGAAGTTTACACCTGCCCAGGATACACCATGGGATTCTGGCTATGGCAGGTTTTGGCTTCATGCACTTGTGATTTTGACTATATGCTATTTGGCCTATGGCCAAATAACATACAAGCGATATAATCAAAATTACCTTGTCTGCATAATCTATTTTTCATTATGATACTGACCTCACATCGGTATTGCAAGCAGGGGAGACAGATTTTTACTAAGTTTTTCACATAATTTTTCTATTTAGTCAAAGGTGTAAGTCAAAATCTCATCACATGTAAGCACCTTTAAATATAAATCTTTCTTGCCCATAAATTATATTAAGTAGAGCTCTCTATGGAGAAATGCAGGATGGTTCAGGTGGAAACCACTTCCCTGCAATCAACATCTACACCATAGTAGCAAGACTCAAAACTTCTGTATACTATTATCATTATAGAGACCTGACCTTTCAAGCCTAATGTAGTACGCATATTTTTAACTAGGAAAATATAATGGCTGGAGGCAATTTACCAAACTGACTGTACCGCATAATGTAACTGAAGAAAGCAGAGTTAGGGATATCATTAGTTCTGAACTGTTCAAAAGATTTTACATTACAACTGAGTCAATGTCGTAACACTTGTTCTCAACCACAAATTATCTTGGGAGATGAAGTTCCTTATATAAAGCATTAAACCACAGGAGAGACACCACACCAGGAAGGGCTTGTCTCCGAATAGGAGGAAGAGCAAAAATTAAAGAACCAGACATTACAAATTGAATGATCAGACTCCACCCTGTCAGCATAGACTCTGCATATGTTACATTTTCCCACCTAAAGTGCAACATGGTTTTTATCCATTGCTTTGCTATCAAGTCTGAATTAGTCCAGAATTCTCATTTTACAGCCTTTGATTGAAAGAAATGTGAGGGTGCCATGCTTATGTTTAGATGTTTTGCTCACTTAGCAATAGAATATCAGCCTTTTATTATTATTTGTATGGCGCCACAAGGGTTCTGCAGCACCTGACAATACGTAGAGGAGCAAAAAAAAAAAAGAATGATTACAGCACACATGCAAATTAGGGCAATTGCATAGTAAATAAAAGTCAGGTTCAGCAGCAGACATTGATGCAATTATAACAGTGGCAGAAATATAGTCTTAGAAAAGCACATGAGGGGAGAGGGCCCTGCTCGTGAGAGTTTACATTCTAAAGGGGAGGGGCAGACAAACTGGGGTGAAACAGCAGAGATAGAAGCGAGCATAAACAGAAGGTTAGGATGAGAGATGGCTGGGTTTAATAAAGAAGTGGGTCTTGAGAGCCTGTTTAAAGTTTTGTAGGGTGGTGGAGAGACTGATAGGGAGGGGAATATATCTTGTGCTGGTATGAGGCTATCCTGTACCTGTAATTGCCTTTAAACCTCTTTGGTAAACAAACAAGTGTTTTATACTTTATAATAAAACCTACACTGGGCGATCCCGGCTGCAGCGCAAAGATGAACTCCAGACATACATACAAGTTCCCTTTTCCAAATTGGTATGGCCCCTATGTGTGTGTGTTGCCTTGTCTGGTAATAAACAGCACTGGCAAAATCCGAGTAGAACTGGTGATTTGAAATGGGTGCTTGGGTTTTTATTATTTACCCCTTATACCTACATAATCTGGTGAAAGGAGTCATTTTTTCAAACACAAAATATATAAATGCTACATTTCTTAGGTGCATGCAATAGATTGCAGAGTATTTACTTGATGGTATTTAATATGCCAGGATCAAGTAGTAAAATAAACGCACGCTTTCTACAATATGGAATAAAGTAAATACATAGATGCTTTAGATCACATTTTCAATATCACCTTGCTCGAGCACAGGAGTATTCATTATGGACTGGCATATTTTACGGGATTCATGGGTTATATTTTACCTGAGATTTTAAGCGGAGACCTGGAAAACTTGCACAGTTATTGTGTCCCAGGACTGTTTTACAAAAGCACTGCCTACACAATTGCAGCTATTCCATATATTTATATTTATTATTTATTTATTTGCAGTTTCTTATATAGCGCAGCAGATTCCGTTGCGCTTTACAATAGTAAACAGTGATAAAACAAACTGGGTAACAACAGACAGATTTGGTGGTAAGAGGGCCCTGCTGCAAGCTTACAATCTATAGGGACATAGGAGGGAAACACAAGGACAGGCATCAGTAATAGCATAGCAGTCCCAACAAGTTTCAAGTCCAGAAGGGAAGCTATATAATACATAAGTGCCTCAGAGGGTTATGCGTGTAGTACTTAAATATGATAGGCTTGCCTGAAGAGGTGTGAGGTTTCAGGGAACGCTTGAAAGTTTGGAGGCTAGCGGAGAGTCTAATTGTGCATGGAAGGGCATTCCATAGGATGGGAGCAGCCCGATGAAAGTCCTGTAATAGTGAATGGGAGCTACTGATCCGCTCAGATGAGACGCAAATCTTGTGCAGAGCGGAGTGGTCGAGATGGGAGATATTGTGTGATAAGTGCAGAGATATATCATTCACAGGTGGGATCCGAGTAGTTTCAACTCATTTTCTAAAGCAAAAAATAAACACATATTCAAGTGTTTGTACCACTGTTGGGAATGGAAGTTCTTGTGTTTTTTTTTAACTTGAATTTGTTTTAGCTACTTTGCATAGGTTTACTTTGCACCCCATCCAGTTTGAATCTATTATATAAAACTTTTTATTTAGTCATTACGGGAATAATAGTTTTTGCTTTCTCCAATACAGAAAGGTGGCTTTCAAGAAGACAATTACAGCAGTCAAGGATTCTCACAAAGTGCAGCTGCTGCAGCTGAGGAAGAGGATTGGGGGTAGCTAAAAAGCTATACAAAACATAAAGACCACACACTTGTTCAGGATTTTTTTTGAAACCCATGTGTTTGTATGTTGTAAGCATTAAAATACATGTTCCAGCTGGCTAAAATATTGTATTAGCTAGTATTCCATTAAGGAAACAAAGGATTTTGGTTTTTGGCACGATATGCAACAGCTTATTATATATATACTTTCTGTTAAACACAAAATTAGTTTTTATTGTAATGCGGTTTTGGTTGTGCTTTGGTTGTTTTTTTTCTCAATAAACCGTGCCGTGTGCAAAAATACAGTTTTACATGGCAAATGTTTTGAATGTTCTGGTTTTATTTCTTATTTTACATTTCTGTGAATTAGTCAATTTATTGCAGTAAGGGAATACAACATTATGTGATCATTATGACTATTTAGTGAGAACAAGGGTTTGAGGGTATGTAATTATCTTAAGCCTTAAAAAGAAATGTCCTGACTGAATCATCAATGCCCATCCCAAAATCCTTGCATTTAGGACCTTCTTCAGGTCTGTTAGGATCACCCTGTGTTTTTGCCGGGCGGGGTTTGGTGGACTCGCTAGGCTGCAAATTTACAGCATTGCAAATTAACCAGAATAATTTGTATAGAGCATTAAATTCGGAGAGTACATTCCGTACATGATTTAAGCAGGGAATTATCTAAATTTAACCCAGAAGGGATGAGGAAGCTGGCTGAGGCTGTGTACCACTGTCCATATCAGCGCTGCTATCTAAATCGTAGCAGGTTGATATGCAGGGCAAATATATGAACAGTCAGCAAAAGAAAAATACTGATGCACCCCCATAGTAAAAATAATTTTGATTCATTCCATGTTAATTGTAAGTTTTTAATTGATGTTCTTAGCACACGTTATCCCTTATTTATATGGCACATAAGGGATCCATGACTCACAAATAGAGTCCATAAATGAAGAAGCAAAACAGTGACTTACAGTTGAATACAATAGAGGACAAGTACAGGGAACATAATTATATCGGCATCAGCACAGGACACAGGAATACGTATCAAGGGGGCAGAAAACCACAGGGTTTTGTGCCATCAAATATGTTTTAACTAACAGAAGAAAAAGCCAATGAGGGAAGAGGGCCCTGCTCGTGAGAGCTTACATTTTAAAGGGATGGGGCAGACAAGAGTGACATATTTGGTAGACTTAGAGATTTGCCTGGGTTTGGTGATGAAGTGGGTCTTGAGAACTCGTTTGAAGTTTTGTGGAGAGTATATGGGAGAGAGGTAGAAAATTCCAGAGTTAGAGAGCAGCACGTACGAAGTTTTGGAGGTAGGAAGAAGCGGAGTGCATAAGCAGAGCAAAAAGGAGGGACAAGAGTGTAAAGTGAGATGAGGTCAGAGATGTAAATTGGAGAGCTTTGTAAGTGAGTATGAGAAACTTGAATTGGATTCTGAAAGTTAAGGGGAGCCGGTGTAGGGCTTTTATGAAGAGGTGGGTTGGATGAGCCGGTTTGCTGCATTGAGGATAGATTGGAAGGGAGAGAGATCTGCCAGGGATTCAGCATAGGAGATTACAGTAGTCCAGTCTGGAGAGTAGATAAAGGCCTTGGTAGAATTCTGGGTGAGAAAGGGACTGATACTGTAAATACGAGTAATTTTAGATGAGTTAGGACTCTGAGGCGCTGATTGTGTGGTTTGATCGAGAGGGGCGAGTCGAGAATTACTCCAAGACAACAGACCGTTCTTTCACATGTAATATATCACATATGACCCCATTCCCGGGGGGGGGGGGGATAGAGGTCGGACCTGCTTGGTCTTGATCCGATGCGCACGGGATATCTGATCTGATATCAGACACCTCTGATTTTCGGCCGATTTTCAGCCTGATCCGTCGGAATTGGGTCAAATCTGAGTAGTGTCATATTTGCCATGGTGCAATGGAATTTTTTCCACTGAGACAATGGTGGTAGCGCCTATTTGGGCCAAGGGTGATAATCCTGGTGGCACCACCAAAGTTATGGCCCATTTCAAGGCTAGACATATTGAATTGGTACCTGTACAGAAATGTTTTCCATACTTTGTAGTATACTTCCTAATTTGTAATAATTCGATAACAGGATTTTATAGTTACTGAACGATAACTATAGCAATTAAAATCAAACACCGATTCTGGATTTAGGTGCAAGGTTCTTGATGCTGATGTCCTGCTGTAAGGGTAGAAGCCGGATCATCCTTTTTGATACTGCAAATGATCACTATCACTGGCGATGCCATAATGGAACCAAGCTGGGTGATTAAATGAGTTACGCTCATTTCTCCTTCATCCACTAGGTGTCACTGGAGTTACACTGGGGAATAGAAGGTGACCACAGGGAGCATGGGCACTTTAAATGAAAGATTAGAGTGGCTAACTCCTCCCCTTCTACTTCTGCTCACAGGTCAGTCTTAGTTTGTGCCCGCAAGGGAGCGGACACACTTTTGCCCTCAGAGCACATAAAGATTTTTTTATTACAGCTGCGCAATTTTTCTTTGCAGAGTACAGGCAGATAGTTGCTGCACTATATGCCTGCTACGTTGGAGCCAGCCGCTGCAAAGGTTTGCACCCCGGCTCCCTGGCTGCAGAGACCACCGTTTCTGGAGTGAAACGGGCGCCGCCCACAAAAGCGCGTGCCGTGATCCTCTCACCGCCTACGGCAGAGCTGCAGTTGGTGAGTATTCGGTGACTTATAACATGGCAGGGGAAAACTCCAAGAGAATTGCTTGTAAGACATGTAATTCTAAATTGACACCTTCGTCTCCTGGGGTTCTTTACTGTGATAAATGCATTGTAAATCCCTCTGTCACAAGGCCCTGTGGACCCTCCTTTCTGGGCCGCACAGGTTACAGAGGTCATGTCTCGCTTGTCTTTCTGAGTTATCACAATCTCAGAGATAGAGAGCCAGCAGAATGATTTAGCCTCTGCCATCCAGAGCCTCACTAGAGCCTTAGCTCCAGGGCAAGCTGAGCCTCGCCCTTCCTCAAGACAGCCACCACCTTTGCAAAGGAGGAGGGCCTCTCCACTACACAACTCCCCAGGTTCTGACATTATGCCAGACTTGGAGAAGGGAGAATTTGCGCCCCCTGGTGACGACATGCATTATGTGCAGGATATGTTTGCTTATGACACACAGGACCCTGCTCAACCCTCTCAGGGAAAAGGTCAAGGTTGCTTGTAATGTTGCGGATGGAGTTGACACTCCTACCCGTCCGTCCCTTTTTGGGAAAAAGCAAAAATTGTCTCCAAACTTCCCCGCAGCTGAGGAATTGGATGAGCATGTTACCGAGGCTTGGAAACATCCAGACAAACGGTTTCAGACCCCAAAACGTTTTTTTCAAAACTATCCACTACTGCCGGAAGAGAGTGGAAATTCCACCTGCTGTGGATTCATCCGTGTCGCGACTGTCTAAGAAAAGGCTGTCCTTCCGGTTCCTGGGGCTACCACCCTCAAAGACATCTCTGACCGCAGGTTGGAGCTGACTTTGAAAAATATTTTTTCTGCAGCCGGCGTGTTGCAGTGTCCGGCGCAGAGCGGATGTTGGGTGAACAAGGCCATAGGTGTATGGGCGTCACAAATCTCGGCTGAGATACGTGACGGCTCAGACCCTGCTACTATTATGCAGTTGTCTGAACAGATCCAGGATGCCTCCACTTTTCTGATGGATGCATCCTCGGATGTGTGTGTAATTGCAGCTAGAATTTCTGCACTGTCCATTTCGGCCCATAGAGGCCTCTGGCTTCGCCAGTGGCAAGCGGATGCTGAAACAAAGTGGGCAGTGGAATCCATGGCCTTCAATGGTGAGCTCCTGATCAGACCAGAACTGGATAGATGGATGGCTACAGGCGGGAAGTCACACTTCCTCCCTTCTGCAGATCCACCCCCGTCTCGAAGAACCGCCCAGATGTCTTCCTTTCGTCCCTCAAGCAGGTTCAGAGGGGGTGCTCCATCACACCTGGGTTCCAGAGGTGGCGGTAGAGGCGCCTTTTCAACCACACTGGACCCCAATGCAACCAAGCCTACTGCATGACGGTCCTCCGTCCCATCTGGGGGATCCCAGGGTGGGAGCTCGTCTGCGGAACTTCGGTCCCATATGGCTCCAGTCCTGTCGGTACGCCTGGGTAAGAGATCTTGTGACCCTAGGTTACAAGATTCGCTTCAGTCTGTCTCCCCCAAACAGGTTCTTCAAAACCAGACTTCCTCTTCCTCCAGAGAAAGGACAACTGTTATTGGCAGCCATTGCCAAATTACAAGACATGGGAGTGGTGGTTCCTGTAGATCAGCGTACCCGGGGCTACTACTCCAGTCTGTTCCTCGTGCCAAAGCCGGACGGCTCTGTACATCCTATTCTCAATTTAAAGGATCTGAACCCGTACTTGCACGTGGTCAGATTAAAGATGGAGTCCCTGCAGTCCGTGATTCAGGGTTTGGAAGGAGAGTTCTTGGTATCCATCAATATCAAGGACGCTTACTTGCACATTCCCATCTGGCCCCCGCACCAAGCATACCTTCGGTCCGCAGTGCAGGAACAGCATTGGCAGTTTCAGGCTCTCCCGTCTGGCCTCTCCTCAGCACCTCAGATTTTCACCAAGGTGATGGTGGTCTTGATGAATGTTCTCCGCACGCAGGGAGTTACTATCATCCCCTACTTGGACGACCTTCTGTTGAAGAGTCGTTCCCGGGAAACCCTGCTGGAGCACATTCTTCTCACACAGAAATTCTTCACATCCCACTGGTGGATTCTCAACTTCGCCAAGTCACAGCTTCACCCAACTCAGCGTCTCTTATTCCTAGGGATGATCCTGGACACCAGCCAGATGCGGGTGTTTCTGCCAGCAAGATCCAGTCCTTACAGGTCCTGGTCAGGCTTGTCCTGCATCGCAGACAAGTGTCCGCGCACCAGACGTCTGGGGAAGATGGTATCTACGTTCGAGGCGATACAGTATGCCCGGTTTCACACTCGGCCGTTCCAGCTGTCGCTCCTCCATCAATGGTCGGGCTCTCACCTACACCTGCAGCAGCTGGTGACCCTGTCCCCTCGTGCTCGCCTGTCCTTGCTTTGGTGGCTCAACACCTCCAACCTGCAACAAGGAAGGAGGATTGCGATTTGGGATTGGACCCTCATCACAGACGCCAGCCTCCACGGTTGGGGAGCTGTCACCCTGGTTCGTCAGTTTCCTGGGGTTATGGACACGACAGGAGTCTCCTCTCGGTCAATGTTCTGGAACTACGAGAAGTCTATTACGCTCTTCTCCAGGCCAGACCTCTCCTCCAAGGCAAGGCCGTACGCATCCAGTCCGACAACTCCACGACCGTGGCGTATATCAACAAGCAGGGAGGCACCTGCAGTTGCGCGGCCATGAAGGAGGTCAGCAGGATCCTGCTCTGGGCCCAGGCCCACGCTTTGGCCCTGTCGGCCGTTTTCATACCTGGAGTGGAAAACTGGGAAGCCGACTTTCTCAGTCGGTGGGACGTACATCAGTGAGAGTGGTGCTTACACCCTCAAGTATTTCAGAAGCTGATCCATCGCTGGGGTTGTTCCCAAGTGGACCTGACAACTTTCAACTCCCCGGGTTCTTCGCTAGACCCTCAAGCAGAAGGGGTGGACGCGCTGGTCGCTTCTTGGCCCTTCCAGTATGTGTACCTCCTTCCACCGTTCCCGTTGATACCCCGAAGTGCTTCATCGAATCCGGAGGGAGTCACGGCTCTGTTGGTAGCACCAGACTGGCCACGTCAGTCTTGGTACACCAATCTGACAGATCTGCTAATAGACGAGCTGTGGCCCCTGCCTCTTCAGGACGACCTTCTCAGCCAAGGATCCTTCATCTTCCCAGATTTAGGTAGTCTTTATTTGACGGCGTGGCTGCTGAAAAGTCCATCCTGAGGAAGGCCGGTATACCTAGAGCGGTTATACCCACTATGCTGCGTGCCAGGAAAGAGGTCACCTCAGCACACTATCACCGTTAATGGCGTTCATATGTGGTTTTGTGTGAGAGGCGTGGTGTTTCCACATGCATGTTCAAGAAGGTGAGACTCCTTTTTCTTAAGGAAGGTTTGACTTTGGGGCTGAGGCTGAATACCCTAAAGGTACAGGTCTCCGTTCTCTCCATCTTTTTTCAGAAGAAGTTGGCTTTTCTTCCTGTTTTGCAAACCTTTTTCCATGTGGTGCTCCATTTACAGCCACCCATTCGTCCTCCAACGGCTCCCTGGGACCTGGACTTGGTCCTTCAGTACTTACAGACTTCTGTGTTTGAGCCCTTGGAGGAGGTGGACCTTCACTATCTCACGTGGGAGGTCGTACTGTTGCTGGCTTTGGCATCTGCCAGACTGGTATCTGAACTGGGGGCTCTTTCTTGTCGCTCACGTTTTCTTCAGTTCCATGCTGACAGAGCGGAGCTCCGTACTAGTCTGGATTTCCTTCCTAAGGTAGTATCTGCCTTTCACTTGAACCAAAGCGAGATCCCTGGATGTGGTTAGGGCCCTGCGAATCTATGTATCCCGCACAACCCCCATCAGGAAGTCTGACTCCCTTTTTGTCACCTACGACCCCTTACGTCGTGGATGGCCGGCTTCAAAGCAAACTCTAGGTGGATTCAGTAGACTATCCGTCAGGCCTATGTCACCTTCTCGGACTCCTCCTGCTTGCATCACGGCGCATTAAACCAGGTTGGTGGGTTCTTCTCGGGCGGCTGCCCGAGGGGTTTCTCTCCAGCAGCTCTACCGAGCTGCTACCTGGTCAGGCTGTAGAACCTTTAAGATCTACAGGTTTGATACCTTTGCGGCTCCTGCTTCAGTGTTTGGCCGCAGGGTGTTATGGGGTTCTCAGCGCTCACCCACCCGGGTTGAAGGCTCTGGGACGTCCCCAGTGTAACTCCAGTGACACCTAGTGGATGAAGGAGAAAGAGGGATTTGTACTTACTGTAAATCCTTTTCTCCGAGTCCACAGGTGTCACTGGATGCCCACCCAGCGCTGTTCTCTTCTGTTGCCTTCGGGATCATTACCTTGGCGTTTCCCTGCTAGGGTTACATTGGATATATTATTTTTTCGTTGTCTGTTGACTATGTACGTTTGAACTTTCAGTGTTTTTCTCACTGTTTTTCTTCTTTAATTCTTGTATTGAATGATGTATGTGGTGTTAACCACCTCTTCCGAAGTGTGTTTAATTTTCCTGTTCCCTTCTGGGCACAAACTTGACGACTGACCTGTGAGGGGAAGTAGAAGGGGAGGAGTTAGCCACTCTAATCTTTTATTAAAAGTGCCCATGCTCCCTGTGGTCGCCTTCTATTCCCCAGTGTAACTCCAGTGACACCTGTGGACACTGAGAAAAGGATTTATGGTAAGTACAAAATCCCTCTTTTATTGGCTCATGTGTATGCTGTACACCAGGCATTCACAACTATGGTCCTCAAGGCACACCAACAGTGCAGGTTTTAGTGATATCCAGGCTTGAGCACAGGTTAACAACTGCCTCAGTTTGTGCATGCCCCCACTACAACTGTCCCAACCCCTGCTTTTGTTCATCACGGTCGACATTGGCAAGTGTGTATGTACTTGCTGCTGCCACTGGGATCGCCCAGTGTGTACGGATCATAAGTCTTGTTCATGCTTTTATTCCTTTTAATAGAGGGATGAGCATACCATTCTAATTTGTTATCTTGGCTTATTGCCTTTGTTTGACTAGCGGCACCAACATTTCTCAATTATCTGTAACGCTGCCAAAAAGGCATGACTCCTATTTCTACAGGTGGATCTTTCTTCAGGCCTGAGACTGGGCTCCCTGAAGGTACAGGTTTCGGCCTTGTCCATCTACTTCCAAACCTGCTTAGCCTTACTTCCAGACGTACAGATCTTCTTCCAGGAGGTGCTCCTCATTCAACCCCCTTTCAGGGCTCCAACTGCCCCATGGAATTTGGACTTGGTTTTAGGGTTTCTACAATCAGCCTTATTCGAACCCTTCGATTCGGTGTAACTGTAATACCTCACATGGAAGACGGTGCTTATTTTGGCCCTAGCCTCCACTAGGAGAGTTTCTGAGCTAGGGGCTCTATCCTGTAAAGCACCGTTCTTGATTTTCCACCAGGATAGAGCGGAACTTTGTACCTGCAAGGCCTTTCGAGTTTCCATCAGTTGTGGTTGTTGAAACTCTCCCATGTTGAATGTGTGGTCAAAGTTTTCTTTTTCTAACTAGTTTGTTTTCCGTATACTGTTCTGTGGATATGTGTTATGTTTGTACTAACCTCCTCTTTGGAAGTGTGCTTTGTCTATCTTCCGGCCACAATTATTTTGACTGTCTGGGGGAAGTAGAAGGGGCAGAGCTGGCCACACTGTCTCTAAAATTCTTAAAGTGCCCATGTTCCCTGCAGTTGCCCTTCTATTCCCCACGGTTACTCCGGTGACACCTGTGGAATCGGAGAAAAGGATTTAACGGTAAGTACAAAATCCCGTTTTATTGAACACTGAGTTGCTTTATACCTTTTTAACCCTTTGCAGGCAAAATTTATTTTTCAACAAAAAGTCAGTTTTAAAGTAATTGTAATTTATTTAATTAAATAATTACATATACATATAAATTGTCAGCTGCATGCAGCGAACATACATATGTAGCATTGTTCGATCTATGGAATAGTCTAAGAGGACACCGACAGCAGGTGGAGAATTCCCGACTATGATCCCAGCGCTGCTAAACTACCCGTAAGTGGGATCCGAGTCCAACCGTGCTGTTGAAGAACACAATGAAGCATCACATTTAACAAGTCAAAGATAAGGCAACATTTATGTCTGCACCATCGTGGGGTATGTGTGTGAAAAAGGTTGGTGAGACTGGGCTGGAACAGTGGTGTAACTATATTTTGCTTCCCCCTGACAAAATTGTAATGCCACTCACACTATATGGCACTTTATACGCCACACTCTGTAATGCCTCTTACACATTATTTATATATATATATATATATATATATATATATTCAAACCCCCCTAGCACCCCTTATTTGCTAATACCATGCTCATTCCCTAATACAACCCCCTACAACCTCATTCACTTATGCTACACCCACCCTTAATTTGCCCCAAGCAGTACTTACACCCCACATTACCTATTAACACCCCACTACCACTCGTTATTATGAAACAGAACATCGTTTGCAATATACATGTATTAGAGGTAGCAAAAATTAAGGGGGGGAGGAGTATATTGCTTTTAATGTTATTTGACTAGCAGTCATAGGTCAACAAAAAATAGTCAAGTCCCCCCATATCACACATGCTAGCAGTTCAACTACCTCTCAGAGCTGGAGTCCATTCTGTGAGGCTGGGAATCCACGTCTGGGGCTAGGTGTTACTAAGGTATTCCGGTTGTCTTGGTCCCTTATCAGTGGTCCCCAGCGAGCATAAAGCCTAGTGAAAGGGAGCGACTGCAGCTGGGCATCATATGTTTCGTAATTCATCATACGCATCAAAAATTGTATAAGTGATTCCAATGAGGGCGATGTCCTGAGCAACCAACACTTCATAATGAGTTTCTTGGCCGCTGTGACCACCATAGTCAAAAAAGGAATATTGCATAGATTGTGTGGGCATAATTCCCATACATCAAAGTTGGCAAATAATAGGGGAAATGGATGTATTACTACCCTAGTATCTAATATGGTAGAAATATAATTCGTCACCTTATTCCAAAATCTCTTTATATGTCCGCAGGACCAAATATTGTGGAAAAAGTTTGCCGAAGACATACCACACTTCACACAAGATCCCGATTATAGATCATAGTTAATCGTTGCTTCCTCTCTCTCTTATGCTATTGGTTTTTAACTTGTTGAAGTAACGTTACTAAACCCCTTCCACAAGCAGCTGCATTCTCAGAAAAGCACCTCCGTTAAACGCCTAAAAATTACCTCGATATAAAAATGTTGACTGGGTGCTCCGATGTGCGCTGTCTTATAATTGTAGCAAGTATAAATAATACATATGATAGAATAAGAATATATTTAATGAGTTTGAAAAAACTCAGGAGCCCGAGGTGTGCTCCCTACCACCAGTGCTGTGCCTAAACACGTGGAAAGGGGGCCGTGTGATCGAATGGGCTTATCTCCCAAAGGAGAAGGACCCCGTTTTTCCCCTAACCCCTCTTCAACCATAAGGCCGAAGAGGGGAAAATAGGGAACGGTGGGTCCTCTTCGCCGAAGCTTAGAGAGACCCTCATTCCTCAACCCCCGGAAGGGTTGGGACGGTGGGTCCTCCGCACCCGAAGGTTTGGAGAGACCCTCAGTGGACTTCCCTCCGCCTTGCGGCTCGGGGTCGTCCTCGGGGGAACCGAAGCTCTCCCCAAAAGGCGATCGCTTCGGCACATTGGGGAAATGGAAGGCCCGAAAGGGTCGACCACACTACCCAAAAAAACGTGAAAGAAAACGTGAAAAGTGACAAACGTGAGAAGGAAAAGAAATAAATAATGAAGAAGACCCAGCGGGGGTGTGAAAAATTGTCCTACCCCATCCAAAAGGACGAGGTAAGGACGTGAAGTGCTAACCTAGAGGGAAGTGTGCAGTCCTAGTGCATGGTGATTTTGGGATCACCCGTGCATGTTCGGCACCCCCGAGTTTCCCCAGGGGCACAGTGCAGCCTCGGACTCCAAGCAGCCGACCAATCAGCGTCCGACCAAGTGTTTCTCTGCTCCCATCATAGGGCACTTTCCAGACCCTGGCCTGGGAATGGGTACTCCACTGGGCTTTTCGAAAGAATCCCTTAGGGGCTGCAACCCCCTCGGAAGAGCAATCTACTCAGTCTCAGTGTTTCTCCAATCCCAAGGTTAAGGTACTCAGCCAGACTTTTCACCACTCCCAGGCAAAAAAGAGGGGTCCCACACCCTCCGCCCATCAGAGCAGCTACTCAGTCCAGCCTTTCTCTATTCTCTGCCAGAGGCCAGTCCATACCCACTGATAAGAACAGATACTACACTTGATCTTAGCCAAAAAAATAAGAATATATTTAATATCACTTAAAATACATATACATAAACCAGTAACGTATATTCACCCAGGTGGTACAATGTCCAATGGAAGTACTAGAAATGGTGGCGTAACACACTGTGGTGGTTATTTTGGTTCACTCTTTCTAACAAAACCATGTGCACTGCAGGTGGGACAGATGTTACTTATGCAGAGAGAATTAGATTTGGGTGGGGTTTTACTTCAAAGTGAGATCTATATTGCAGTGTAAAAAATAAAGCAGCCAGTATTTACCCTGCACAGAAACAAAATAACTCACCCAAATATAATTCTCTCTGCACATTTTACATCTGCCCCCCTGAAAGTCCTTCCTGCCAGTCAGACACTACAGGCAGTCCCAATGGTAGGTGTTCCCTCCCTTCGGGACTGCCAGTCCAGTCTCTGATGAACAGAGAGCTGGCTTCATATGGAAAGCCAGTCCCTGCCTTACTGCGCAGCCCAATCTGGCTTCTATGTGCTGTGGTCCATATAAGCTGTGGTCCATATAAGCTGGGGATATGCACAGTTGCAGAGCAGTGTTGGCGCATGTGCCATTCTAAGCACCTGCTGGATCCATTGCGCAGGTGCTGGGACCTGGACTAGCAGCTGTTTCCTTATCGGCAGCGGGTGGTGGCAGCAGCCCCCCTGACACATGTAAGTAACAGCCACCACTGTATCTATCTCTGTACTGTGTATATTTTATATGCTTTGCTCAGACCAGTTGCGCATGTGTAGTAAACAGCTTTGCCTCAGTTTCTATATTCCTGGAAACTTTTTTCAGCGCAGTCCGATGCATGATGGATTCCTCCAGATCCCTGCAAAGATCTGTTATCCATATTCTTCGCGCAGAAGGTTTCAGAAAGTTATCACAGGATGGAAGGCGGTGTACGAAGAGCAGTATCTTGCACGATGCACTATATTCCACTGGTGTCAACATTATGAGGCAGTACACGAAAGCATCAAGGACTTGCCATGGCCTTAGCAGGTGCACATTGCCATCAACCCTGCCACGTTTTCTGCTGTGGAGAATCTCATTTGTCAGAATCGCTGGATCACCAAATATGAACTTGCTGCACTGCAATGGCAATGAAATCTGTTCCTAGCTCCAAGTACCGAAACAGATGGGTCAAGCAAACACTCATTCTCGCCAAGTTCTGGTTCTCTGATAGATGCTTGAGCACCCATTGTGCACAAACTTTGTCATAACCAATCTTGTTGTGGATTATGTGATGGGAAGTTCCCTTCCTTATTGACAGTGCAGCAGAAATTTCACATGTGGTGATTCGACGATTATGACTACTGAGATCCTCCACAGCCAAATCGTGAGGAGACACTGTTCTCTCCCCTTTTGCGTGAAGAAATTGGATAACCACACTTTTCTCTGATCTGGAAGAATCCATCATGCATCGGAACGTGCAAAACAACTTTCCAGGAATAAAAAAAACTGCAGCAAAGCCGTCCACTACATATGCACAACTGGGAAAAATGCCACGCCATTTATCAGCAAACAAATTAACCCACTGTGATCAGATACAATGCCGCTACAGCAAAAGTCTCCTTTTCATTAGGGCACACCTTATATATTGCCCATGAAAATTCTGGTCCCTCTGGTAGTTTTCTTTCTGTTCCATATTGTACCTTTTTTTTTTACAATCCCTTTTATTCAATTTATTTTACATACAAAATAACATATACATTATACAATTCACAATTACATGACAAGACCACTGGGATATAGCGCCTAGTCATATACATCGCATTATCGTTCCATATTGTACCTTAGAAGTTCTCTATGAATTCAGTGATGGTCCCTGACGGAGGACTCATATGTTGCTTTTACCTTGCAAAAACCTGACCAGGCTGTTCTGCTGTAACATTAGAGCTGCCATATGTCAGCCTTTTTCAGGTTGCTGGTAGTGTAAAAATAAACTTATAAAACGGAGGCAGGAAAAGTAATGATGATGAATATTTACTAGTTCCCAAATTCACACAGTACACAAAATACTTCCTCGCTGCTATGGTGACTGGACATTAGAAGCCAAACCAGGTGGTGGCCCAACATCCCCACTGACAAAGTACTGCTGGCTGTCTAATGTTCTTGCTGACATGGTAATAACGGCCGCCTAATGTCTCTGCTAACACGGCGCTACTTGCACAATATAACTGACCGCCTAATGTCTCTGTTGAGAAAGTATAACTGGCCGCCTAATGGTCTCAGCAGAGTTATACTCAGTCAACAGAGACATTAGGTGACATTATGCAGCTCGGTGGGGAGGAGCCTGGTGTAGCATGGAGTAGCAGCAGCGTGCTGCAGCTCCCACTATAGCTCCTGACAAATCCTGTATTCCCCAGGTTGGAAACCCCCGCAGGGGAAAAAAAACCCACAGAGCAAGCGCTCAAAAGAAACCTGAAAGGCACCTGGTAAAGCTGGTGGTGCTGCGGAGATCCGTGAAGCAAGCGTCGGTGTCCGGCCAGTGACGGGACGCCAGTACTGAAAAGTGAGATCCGGCGAGACCAGGCAGATGCCCCAGGTTGGATGATGACACTGCCGCGAGCCGCTCTGTGGTGAGGACGCGGGAGGATGTCGCGAGTGATAAGCGGAGGCGCTGCTGCCGACTGCCGGGAGGTTTGCAGAGAGGCTCCCTTCTTTCCCCCTCAGGAGACGGGCAGAGATATTTTGCTGCCGTTAAGGAGACACAGCCACCATTCAGAGGACTGGGCAAGTGAGCGAGTGGTGCGGCGGCAATACAAAGCTGAGATTCCCCAGAAGCCCCCGAAGCTAAGCAGTGTGAGCCCCCACAACAGATACTGCAAGCTATTACTGCATCAGAGCAAAAGGTTATGGAAAAAATTGGCCAGGTCCAAGTAGATGTCTCTCTACTAAGGCATGACTTTCAAAAGATCAGGGAAAGGGTAGATGAGACAGAAAAGCGTATATCTCAACTTGAAGACGATGTTAACCCACTAAAAAAGAAGGTTTGTGATTTAACCACACAGATATCAAGCACCCAATCCAAACTTTCAGTTATGGAGGGGAGGTTGCGCCGCAACAATATACGGATAGTTGGATTACCGGAGCACACAGAAGGCGTGGACACAGAAAAATTTGTTGAAAATTGGCTAATGCAACTGTTTTCCAGAGATGTATTTACCAACCAGTTCTCTGTGGAGAGAGCGCATAGGGTCCCAGGAAGAATGCCTAACCCTGGGGCTCCTGCACGCACCTTAATAGCCAAATTGCTGCATTTTAAGGACCGCGATACAGTGTTGCAACTAGCCCGGGCCAAAGGCCAAATACAATATGATAACCACCAGATATCATTCTACCCAGACTTTGCCCTCTATGTACAGAAAAATAGAGCAGGATTCTTGCAAGTCAAGAGACAATTGAGAACCCGGAATATACAATATTCTATGATATCTACCGCTAAATTAAGAATAATACATTAAAATATAACCCATTTCTTTCTAAACCCAGCTGAAGCAGAAAAATGGGTTGAAATCCTTGCAGGAGCCGCAAGCTAAAAATTAAAATGGATAGATGTATCTGGACATTAATGTGTGATGTCTTTCTGCGGGACTTAATTTTTTTTTTTTTTTTTTGCATCATAAGGTACTTAATTGCATCAACAAGAGAAGGTGAACTGCAGATGCTATGTCAATAAGAATAAGATGTTCAAGGTTAACTGCAGATGCTATAAATATTGATGTCCCTTTTTTTTTTCTTCTCTCCTCTCTGCATCATATGGTGCTTAATTGCATTAATAGGAGAAGGCTAACTGCAGATGCTATGTTAATAAGAATAAGATGCTTAAGGTTAACTGCAGATGCTATAAATATTGAGGTGTTTTTTTTTGTGTGTGTAGTTTCCAACAGGGGAAAAAATATATATATATAGGGCAAAGTGGGAGTGTTCTCTAAATGTTAACCCCTTCATGACAGAGCCAGTTTGTGCCTTCATGACAGAGCCCTTTTTTTCAAATCTGACATGTCTCACTTAAGTGGGGATAACTTTTTTTTGCTTTTACTTATCCCAGTGATTTTGAGATTGTTTTCTCGTGACACATTGTACTTCAAGTTAGTGGTAAATTTGGGTCGATACAGTCTGTGTTTTTTTGTGAAAAATACCAAAATATCGTGAAAAAATGGAAAATTTAGCAATATGCAAAATGTCACATTTTCTGCTTGTGAGACAAATAATCATACCACTCAAAATAGTTAATAACTAACAAAGACCATATGTCTACTTTATGTTGCAATCATTATTTCAACTTCCTTTTAATTTTTTTGGACACTAGGAGGCTTCAAATATGACTAGCAAATTCTCAAATTTTCAAGAAAATTTCAAACACTGATTTTTTTAGGGACCAGTTCAGTTCTGATGTGACTTTGAGGGACTTGTATGTGAGACACCCCCATAAATGATGCCATTTCAAAAACTGCACCCCTCACAGTATTCAAAACAGCATTTTGGAAGTTTGTTAACCCTTTAGGTGTTTCACAGGAATTAAAACAAAGTGTAGGTGAAATTTCAAAATTTCATTTTTTTTTCGGATTTTCAATTTTAATACATTTTTCTAAGGAACACAGTACATTTTACTAGAGAAATGTGACTAAAAATTGATTCCCCCAATTCTTTGGTTTTCATAAATATCCTATATGTGGCCCTAGTGTGCACGGTGACCAAACCACAGGCTTCATAATAGAAGGAGCACCTACTTGATTTTGGAGACTCCTTTTTATGAGATTATTTTTTAGGCACCATGTAGGTTTCTAGGCACCATAAGATGCTAAAAGTTAGGAACCCCCCCACAAGTGACCCCATTTTGCAAACTACACCCCTCAGGGAATTCATCTAGGGGTATAGTGTACATTTCAAACCCCCAGGGGTTTCACCAATTGTGGTACAACTGGGCAGTGAAAATGAAAAAAAATAATTTTTCATTTTCACAGCTCAGTTGTATCAAAATTGGTGAAACCCCGGGGGGTTTGAAATGTACTCTATACCCCTAGATGAATTCCCTGAGGGGTGTAGTTTGCAAAATGGGGTCACTTGTGGGGGGGTTCCACTGTATGGGTGTTTCGGGGGTCATTCAACCAGAATCTGTGCTGCAAAATCCAAAAATCACTCCTTCCCTTCTGAGTCCTGCCATGCACCCAACTGGTATTTTTTGGTCACATGTGAGGCATTGCCGTACCCGGGAGAAATTGGGGCACAGATTTTGGGGTGCTTTTTCTCCTTCATACCTTGTGAAAATGAAAAATTTTGAGCCAGATCTGCATTTTTGTGTAAAAAAATTTAATTTTTTACACAAAAATGCAGTTCTGGCTCAAAATTTTTAATTTTCACAAGGAATGAAGGAGACAAAGCACCCCAAAATCTGTGCCCCAATTTCTCCCGGGTACGGCAATGCCTCACATGTGACCAAAAAATACCAGTTGGGTGCATGGCAGGACTCAGAAGGGAAGGAGTGATTTTTGGTGGTGGAATGAATGGCGGGTGCTATGTCGCATTAGCAAGACCCCCGAAACACCAATACAGTGGAACCCCCCCACAAGTGACCCCATTTTGGTCACCAGCTTTGGGAGGGGGGCTGGCGCTGCGGCTGGCGGGGGGGTGGGAGGGGTGCTGGCGCTGCGGCAGCCGGGTGGGTGGGAGGGAGGGGGGCTGCCGGGTGGGAGGGGGGGGGGCTGGCGATCGTTGGTGATCGGTGCGGTATACGCACACACACACACACACACACACACACACACACACACACACACACATATATATATATATATATATATGTGTGTGTATATATATATATATATATACACATATATATACACACACATATATATATATATATATGTGTGTGTATATATATATATATACACACATTTGCACATTACTTTTAATTTTATTTAATTTTTCACTTTTCCAGCAGCAGCATGATGCTGCTGCTGCTGCTGCTGCTGCGGGGGGGAGGGGGGAGGAGGGGAGCGCAGCGTGCGCTCCGGACGTAGCGGTGGAGCCGCTGGAGCTGCTGCTGCTGCCGGGTGAGTGCCCGGCGGGTGGGAGGGGGGTGCTGCCGCTCGGTGGTGATCGGTGCTGCACCGATCACCACCGTTTTCTGTGTTACCGAGCGGCTTAGCCGCCGGTAACACAGGAAACGCTGTGATTGACTGTTCAGATTTGAACAGCCAATCACAGCGATCGCCGACCGGGGGGGGCACCCCTGCCCCCCCTGGGCGACGAGGGGGGATGTCTGCTGTCAGGGACAGCAGACATCTCCTAACTGTCACCGCGTCTATAGACGCAGTGACAGTTAGAATCCATGACGTACATGTACGTCAAATGTCGGGAAGTACTTCCCGACCATGACGTACATGTACGTCAAATGTCGTGAAGGGGTTAAAAATAGGTAAAGGAGGATTTACGTGCGTACGTTCCATATTAGCGTACGCTCTCCGTACGCGGCCGTTGAGGTTAAGTCCACCCACAACTCAGCCGCATACGTACGGCCAGAAACAACGTCAAAGGGGAGTGGCGTACAATTGAGCGTACGCCAACGTACACGGACGGCCCAGCCCTTACACTCCGACAACTGGCGTACAACAGAGCGTACGCCACCGTTTACGGACGTCTCTCGTCCGTCTTCCCACCGACTTCTTGCGGAAATCTGAGCGTACGCCAGCTTGCACGGACGGGTCGCTATTGTTTTCAATGGAAAACTCAGCTTATGTCACCGCTCGTGAGAGTGAGCGTACGTCCGTGTACGCTGGCATACCCTTCACATTTATGGACCTGCAAATCTTGCCTTTCAACTAAAATTCAGACAATTAATTAATTATTCTAATTGTTATTCAATTATTGTTTTCTATTAACTCAATTGTCTACCTTAATAAAGACCCTAATAAAACAACATTTTAACCCTCATTACATGTATATTTGTTATGTTCTAATGTGGCATTTTAATCACTATCTATGTGTCCCCACATTGCTTTTACTTTTAAATAAATTTATGTTGGTGTTTGTGTGTATGTACTAAATTATGTCCATAATTAGTTTGATCTGATTTTTTTAACATGTATACCTACCCTGATGTTATGTGTGATGTTTTAATCGAACAACAATAAAAAATCATGCCTTTTCACTATGTGTTATTTCACCCCAAAACACACACATTCACACATCATTCATTACCCCTCACCTCAAATTACCAATATAACTTACATTACACATCTGTATGTACCTGCCCTTACAAACCCTCTCACTTTGGCCCTTATTCTGGTTGGTGCGGCCAGAGCCGCACACGGTGCTCTGGCCGCACAAACCAATCCCCGCCCACGAGACGGATCGCCACGGCCGTCCGTACACGGACGGCTGGCGATCCGCATAAAAATGGTGGGGCGTACGCCTCCACCATGGTGGGAGCTGCCCCCTGCATTCGATGGTCGTCGACCATCGAAGGCAGGGCCGCACGCCACAGCAGCTCCCGCAAGCTGAGACCACACGGACAATCGTCCGTGTGTTAGCTTGTATGGGGGCTGAGAGCTGACATCCGGCGACGTCAGCTTTCCGCCCCCATCAGTGGCGTCATAGCCTCATTAGCATGCATACGCCCCGCGTTTGCATGGGAACGCCCATGAAACGCGGGGCGTATACATAGGGAAATGAGGGTATGAAGCCCCTCACGCCCCTATACGCCCCATTTGCGGCGGACGAAATACGTCTGCGGCGAATGGGGCTGCACATGCGCAGATTGACCTCTGCGCATGTGCAGACTAAAAACATCGGCGGTACGGCCGCACGCGGGCCGTACCGTCCGAACCAGAATAAGGGCCATATTTATGATTAAAAACACAGGCAACGGGCGTGGCCTGGCGAGCAAAGTGAATGGACGTCTCCTCACAGAGCTCCTGCCAGCCACGCTAGAAAACAGAATAAAACCTCTGACAAAAGGCACATCAAAGCCCCGAAAACTGCCTACAGCACTCCACAACAGCCCACAGAAGACTGCGAGCCTCTGCCGCGGAGCCGGAGTGCCCTTTTTAGGGCGCTTGCAGGTTGCGGCCTAGGCCGCTACAGGAAGCCGGGGTCTCGAGTTTAGAGGAGACGGAGCAGCGCGGTTTCCGAGACGCCGCGGGAGACCTCCTGACCGGCCGACAGCAAAGAGAAAGGAAAGGGGAGACACCGGAGGGACCCCCTAAGGCAAACCACACGCCGCAGCATAGAATACGGTCAGTATTGCGGGGAGACGGAGCGGCTGACGGGGTGCGTCACCCGCGGTGCGACACCACCGCTGCTGCCGGAGACCCACCTGCACACTGACCACGAAACCACAGCCCCAGACAACAGTAAGCAACCCCAGGAGAGGAACTGGGGGCTCTCCTGGTCCCCTCACATGCAGACCTCCCTCCCCTCACCGTCCGTTTGGGAGACGCTAGTGGCCGCCATTTTAAATCAATAATCCCTGCTAAGCAGTGACAACCATACCATATACAGGGGATAAGATAAAAGGCCCAAACAAATAAGCGAGAAGGCACAGTTACAGGCTCTCATTGAGAGGCAGAATACTCCAGCCTCCCCAAAATACCCTTATCTCAGCCACACAGGACGCAGAGGAAGGTCAGCCAGCAAAAATCATAATACACTCACCATCTAAATAAGACTGATATAAGGAGCAGCCCTGAAGCTATAAAGTGCAACATCCACTCGCAGGACACAGATCATCATGAATATGATAAGTACTTGAAGATGTGATGCACGTCCAGGCCACGTAGGGGGGACCATACGCAGAACCACTAACTGATGTAGCACTAGCTGGAAAGGGGCCACGCATGCAAGTCCAGACCTTTCCCATATGACAAAACGACGCCGTATTAAACCAACGGGGAAGACTCCAGTGCGACCGACACAAGCTCAGGCCTTCTGCACCTTATTTGGCACGCCAGCACAGGATACCGACCCACCTCCATCAGGGACCCACCAACCTGCTATTGAGGAATATCCCAGTGAGTCTCTGACGACATCTCCCACAACCTATGATCCAAAATTAACAATGGAGAAACCTGATCTCAATGCAATCTTAGCTAAACTACAGGCGATTCCAACCCGCCAAGAAATGCAGCAGGACCTACTCTCCACAGAACAAAGGATTCAAGAATCCATGCAGGCCCACATCACTACAATTAAAACAGACATTAAACATATGGCGAATAGAGTGGTTCTTCTAGAAGAGCAATGTGAAGATGTTGACTCCCAACTCTCAGATCTACATGACCTGATCTCACGCCAATCTAAGACGATGATAGAAATGGGTCGCAGACTGGATGACATGGACAACAGAGGGAGAAGAAATAACTTGAGGGTACGTGGGGTCCCGGAGGAGGTTGTGACCTCAAACATTGAATCGGCACTGACCAAAATATTTAATGAACTCCTAGAATCCAATCCAGACTATCAAATAACCTTTGATAGAGCACATCGAGCACTACGACCAAAAGGCGTCAACTCAGAGAAGCCGCGAGATATTATTTGCAGACTTCACTACTACCAAGAGAAGGAAGAAATTCTTAGGGCTGCAAGGCGCTCTCCAGATATCACATTCAACGGCCACAGTATTCAAATATATCAGGACCTTTCCTGGTCGACCCTCCAACAGAGGCGTATACTACGCCCCATCACAGACGACCTCAAAAAACACAATATCAGATTCCGGTGGGGATATCCAATAAGCATTCAAGTTATCCACAAGGGATCGTCCGTCATCCTCCAGGAACCCGAGGGGTTAGAAGAACTCTGCAAGACTTTGGGATTGTCCGTCCCCCTTTTGCCCAACTGGCTTGACCCTGCTGAACTTTCGACCTTACCCAGAATAAGGAGAAACAATTGGCAGGTGGTACAGAAAGATAAGAAAACGCCCTCGAGGAAAAAACAGGCAGTCGATCAAGCAACAGGAGGAGAAGAACCCCCGAGACAACCAACCAAGACATCGGCTGCCACCAACGATGACACGTGAATATGCCTCTCCCACCTGAATGACTCTTAAGCTATAATACACAATTACCTATTAAGGTCCAATAGTTAATGTTAATATATAGGATTTAGGAAAACTATGGGAGACAATCGCCTCCGGTTAGTAAGAGATAGGAAGCAGGAGAGAATTACCTCTCTCAAAAACTCTATTGCTAAAATAAAAGGGCGCCCCGAGGCCCACTTATTATAAGAAATAGTCAAGAAACGCTCCTGACTGTTACCATTTACATAATTATATACATTAGAGAGCTTATAAGGGGCTTCCCTAATGCCTAAAGTTGAAGGTCGGGACTTTAAACTGTATAATTAGTTTGGTTTATGTTTCAGCTAGATGCTTACATATAATGATATTTATCTGTCTTGAGTTAAAATGTTGGTGGTTCACTTAGGTTCCCCCAGAACCCCCCCGCTCTGCTATACATTTGTAGAACACGGGATGCCAGAGGTCTCCCATGTCTAGGAATGCAGAGTTCTACATTTAAATTAGGAAATGTTTACTGCATACATATTATAGCATGTTCACCCAATTCCTTTACTCCCTTATATGTCTCTTCTGCCCCCATTTCTGTTCCCACCCCCTTCCTCCCCTGTTCTAAGATGCCTAGTCCATCACCTCCGAAACTTCACAAACATAGAAACAATGGCTAGTCTGAAAATCGTATCACTAAATGCTAAGGGGCTAAATGTTCCCGAAAAAAGATCCAAGCTCCTCCATTCAATGCATATAGAAAAAGCAGACGTGGTGTTCTTCCAAGAGACCCACTTCAAAAAAGGCTCTGCTCCAAGACTGTACTCACGACATTACCCAACAGGCTACTTTAACGACTTCTCTGAGTCCAAATCTAAAGGGGTAGCAATACTATTCTCTAAAAACATACATCTAACAGAAGTATCTGAAACCCACATAGGAGACGGCAGGGGAATTTTAATTAAAGCCACCATGGCTAATCAAATATTTACTTTTATTAACCTCTACCTACCAAACAAGGGCCAGATACGCTTCCTTAGAGAGGCAATGGAGCTAATAGAGAACACAATAGAAGGAGTACTAGTGACAGGGGGAGATTTCAACTGGGCAATAGAACCCTCCATGGACACAACAAACCCACACCCCAGTTCTTCCAACAGAGACTTAAGACGCTTTAGATCCGTGTTACACGACTTTCAATTAATTGACACATGGAGACTTCTCCACCCAAGGGATAGAGACTACACATTCTATTCATATGCCCACAACACATATACACGAATCGACTATCTCTGCCTAAGCCATAGATCGCTAGACCTGGTAGTAGATGCTACAATTGGACAGATCGTGGGATCAGATCATGCACCTGTCACACTCGTGCTGACATTGCTGAGCCCCCCGACACGCCACTGGAATTGGCGCTTTAACGAACAATTTCTGAGAGATGACGAATCCAGAAACAAAATATCAAAAGCCATTGATGACTATATAGCCACTAATGTAACAGACGATGTATCACCAGTGGCAGTTTGGGAGGCGCACAAATGTGTAATACGAGGTAAATGCATTCAAATAGGTTCCTACCTTAAAAAGAAAAAAACAGAATGTAGAGAGGCACTCCTTAGCAAAATAAAGGATCTTGAAACACGACACAAATCCTCCCTAACCTCAGATGTTTTCCTAGAGCTTCAGGAAGCACGGATAGCTCTAAATAGTATCTTGAATGAGAGTACACGTAGGGCCTTCCGGAGATGTAGACACAAATTTCATAGATGGGGGAATAAACCAGGCAAACAACTAGCAAGAGCACTAAGAGCACAAAGAGCCTTGACATATGTTAAGGAAATGAAAGACACCTCAGGGACAATGTGCACTAAAAATACGCAGATAGCCGACATATTTCATGAATACTATTCCACCCTCTATAATCTCTCCGCAAAAACACGCCCCAGAGACATACTAGCACATGAACAAGACATCAAGGAATACCTGAAGGAAATTCAGTTCCCTACTCTTCCATCAGAACTCACATCAGCGCTTAACGATCCGTTCACAGATATAGAACTTGCAACGGCCCTTAAAACCACTCCATCTGGCAAGAGCCCGGGCCCAGACGGCTTTACAACCACATATTATAAAACATTCCAAGACAAACTACTACCCCTTCTTCTGCGAGCATGTAACGCGGTGTCACAAGAAACACCCCTCTCAGAACACTCGCTCAGCGCACACATCACTGTTATACCCAAAGAAAACAAAGACCCAGCCCTCCCTTCCAGTTATCGCCCAATCTCCCTACTCAATGTAGACGTAAAACTGTTCGCAAAATTATTAGCGAATCGACTAGCCCCACTAGTCCCATTGGTTGTACACCAAGATCAAGTGGGATTTGTGCGGGGGAGAGAGGCGAGAGACAACTCTATTCGAGTCTTTGACCTCATTGCTCATGCCCAATCCACGAACACTCCCACGATGCTCCTCTCCACCGATGCCGAAAAAGCTTTCGACAGGGTGGATTGGAAATTCATGGAAATGGCTCTGCGACACATGGGGCTGGAAGGCAGGTTTCTACAAAAAATCCTCGCTCTTTATAGGTCCCCCAGGGCTCAAATTAGAATAAATGGACTCTTGTCCAAACCGGTCACCATATCCAATGGGACGAGACAAGGATGCCCATTGTCCCCACTAATATATGTTATCTGTATGGAGGCGTTGGCCAGGGCGATCAGAAGCAACCCAAATGTTAGCGGTCTAATGGCTGGAAAAACCAATCACAGACTGGCTCTATTTGCAGATGATCTCCTGGCGATCATAACAAATCCAGTAATCACCCTCCCGAACCTCATGACGGAGTTTTCCCGATATGGGAAGCTGTCCAATTTTAAAATAAATTATACGAAATCCACCGCACTAAACATCTCGCTACCAAACGATACCAAGGAGGCTCTAAGTACTCGATTCCCCTTTACCTGGAACCCAACCCATATTAAATACTTGGGCATATCTATCCCGACCTCTCTAAAAGCAACGACATCCCTAAATTACATCCCATTACTAAGGTCCATACGCAGAGAAACGACACAATGGGCAACACAAAAATTCTCATGGTTGGGAAGGATGAATATCATAAAGATGAATGTCCTACCGAGGTTCCTCTATCTATTCCAGACGATACCTCTAAAACTGCCAGCTCAATATATAGGAGAGGCCCAAAGGGCAATCAGCAGATTTGTGTGGGGTGGGAAAAGACCCAGATTCAAACATAACTATCTATACCATAGGAAAAACAAAGGAGGTCAGCAGCTTCCGATGCTACTGGCATACTACCAGGCAGCAGTCCTACACAGGATTGTAGACTGGTCAAGATCAGATACGTGCTTTAAGCAATGGGTCGACTTAGAAACACACTCCTCAGCTCTGTGCCTTAAAGTAGCCCCATGGCTCCAAAACATACCCCATACCAGACACCCCACAGTTGAACCCACACTGACATTATGGAAAACCATCCGGTACAGACTGGGCCTTTCCTCTCCTGAATCTCTTCTTCTCCCCTTTATTAACAACCCGGAATTCCCACCGGGGATATCGGGGAGACAAGCATCCACCTGGCAGCAAAAAGGCCTGACCAGGGTGATCCATTTAGTGTCAGGGGGAAGTGTCAGGTCTTTCTCGGATCTCATGTTAGAAAAGAAGCTACACCACACAGATTCCTGGTTTTATTTTCAACTTCGTACACTCAAAAAGAACAGCAACCGCCCTCAAAAAAGTTCCCACTCTATTCGAAGTGCTGTGCTCCCACACCTCGGACCCCACCCATGTTATCTCCACGATTTATAAAGTCGTGTTACACAACCATTTCCCTGACCTCCCGCCTTTCTGTAAGGCGTGGGATCAGGACCTTACGCCAAAAGGCATAATTATAGATTGGGAGAAGCACTGTGCCAACATGGCGCAGTGCTCCACAAGTCTAGAGGTGGTGGAGACACAGTACAAATTACTGACCAGATGGTATAGATGCCCTCCTTTACTCCATAAATGCTACCCTTCAGTCTCACCTCTATGCTGGCGGTGTAACTCCCAAAGAGGCACTTTGATCCACATATGGTGGGACTGCCCTAAAATATCTACTTTCTGGGACAAAATAATCCAGCTGTCCTCAGCTATCATAGGATCCCAAGCCCCTGACAAACCTGATTTCTGGCTACTCTCCCACACTAAAATACCTATAGCAAAATATAAACGGTCACTATTAAAACACTTAAATAATGCAGCAAGAGCGGTGGTTCCGGTTCACTGGAGATCAACAGACCCCCCCACAATATGGGAATGGTTCCAAAGAATAGACTTTTATTGTGCAATGGAAGATATTTACCACTCAGCCCTAGATAAACAATCAGACTATAATACCACATGGTTACCCTGGCTAGAGTTCAAATTAACAGCGCCATACAAAGAACAGGCCCCACTTGCCTCACAACAGCCCCCGACACAGCACTAGAAACATCAAGGAAGAGAGACTAATAAAACTATACCCAACAGACACAATACCATTGTTTCAATCGACAGAAGCAACAAAGGACAGGCTCCTCACTCTTATCCTTCCCCCCTCCTTATTAGTCTTTCCCCCTCCCCCTATCCTACCCCTCGTATTGTCTCCCCCCCCCCACCCCCCCCCTTCACCCAGTTACATTTAGTGGTTTGATTAAATGACAAAAAGTTTGAAAGACAAAAATTTAAGGAAAGGAAAGAAAGGAAGAAAAAAAAAACGAATGATATTATAGAATAAGTACGGTTTATTGTACAAATGAATCATATATTATAGAGACTCGGTACTTATAACAATTTCTATGTTCAAGCATTGTCACGGTTAACATATCCTTTGCACTGTTACCACAAATGTCTGTAACACTATTTACCTGGAAAAAAAAAAAAACCAAAATAAAGAATTTATAAAAAAAAAAAACACAGGCAACTTCTAACTTTCAAAAAACTTTTATTCGTAACAAACATAATAAGGGGGGGAATAAAAAAAATTACATGAGGGCCTCCAGACGTACAAAAAGAATATTTAAATAAAATAAAGTCAGGAATATTTCCCGCATTATATTGGCCACCTCCTCCTGGTGCTGTTCAGTGTCTGTAGTGAAGGGGAAAAACACATTATAATTAATATATCATATACATAAATGTTTATTGCATTGTAACATAATATGAATTTGTGAGTTAAGTGTGAAGGCCACATACATTTTTCAACTACATTGAAGATGGGTATGCTGTAAACACGGTACAAAAGACTAGTATGTTTTCACACACATACTGTATATATTACATGAAATGAAATAAATTCCTCCTTATTGGATAAATGTATGCTGTATCACCATTGGGAGGTTTGTTTTGGGGGAATCACCTCTAACCTCACAATTAACCTGTGCTATTTAAGGGTAATGACATTGTTGTGGCTTAACCACTCCTTACTTACTAAAATGTTTGCCATTGCTGTACAAATTATAGGCCTAAAGGGGGTGGGGGTGGGGGTTGGGGAGTGGCTGGTGGAAGGGGATGGCGAAATTTGGTGGGCCCCAGCTGGACCCATTGTCTCTTCCTCCTCCTCTTCCTCCTCCTCTTCCTCCTCCTCTTCCTCCTCCTCGTCTGGCTGCTCCTGGGCTGCCTGCTCCCGGGCTTCTATGCGTGCTCTTGCCCGTGCTGAAATGTTCATGTTGATGGCATAGAAATCGAAGATTGGGTTTCATAAAAATTCACATTAGTCATGCTCATAACCTTCCAAATTATCATTGCTGTTATATTTCAGACATTTATCATGCAAACTAATTGATATGCTACACCCAAAAACTGAGCAACTACTTAAACCCCCCCCCCTATACACCCCATATACACCCCCTATACACCCCATATACACCCCCTATACACCCATATACACCCATATACACCCCCTATACACCCATATACACCCCCTATACACCCATATACACCCCCTATACACCCATATACACCCACATACTCAGGAACATATTTATAAAAAGTACAGAAAACATTGCAAAAAAACGCAGACATACTAGTAAATAAAAACTTACATCGGGCAATATGGCGGCGAATAGAGCAAAGTAACACTGGCTGCCGCCGGCGCACGTCAGACCAGCGGCGCTCCACCTGTGCCAGGCTTCTGCGGACGCCGGTCCGGGTGTATATTAGGCGGCGGGCAGCATTATACGCCCGCCGCTTGTCCATGTTGGACACATATGGGCCCCTGGGCCCCAGCCGACGGTCCATGACCTCAACCAAGGCCAGCAGCTCCTGGGTCGAAAACGTGCGAGCCCTGGTTGAAGTCATAGTGGCAATGGCGCAGTTATTAATTGCAGGTACATATATCACTTTTGGTGCTTGCTGATTGGTGTAAAAAATTGTTTGTTTAGTATTAACTTTATTAATCCTTCTTACATTAACAAACTGGATGCGAATAGAAACTTACGCAGACCGTTCCGATATACACACACCATAACCAACAGCATGCATTCAATGTATAGAGAGGAACTGTATATACAGTGTGCGTAAAAGAATACACGCAACCGTCTACTAATAAATACGCTGCTAAAAGGGGCACAATACACCGATTTCCATGGAGAGACGTACTGTATATACAGTGTGCGTAAAAGAATACACGCAACCGTCTACTAATAAATACGCTGCTAAAAGGGGCACAATGCAACATGTTGGTGTATGACAATTTCATACTCATTACATATGTAAGGAAAGCATTATAACGTGATGTTTTGAAATGTGACTCACAAAGCATACACGAACTCCAACAGATACCAGCTGACAACACTCATCATTGGAATGACAGGTGCACACATTTCATGATGTAGCACACAATGCTCCACAACCTGTGTATGTGCATATACAGGTGATTGATCAGGTGCGTTGAGACCTGCGTAATTTAAACGGCAATTATCGGCGGGAAATATCGGCGTAAATTAGCAACTACATTGCAGGGAAAAATATACGCCCCCTTGTTCATGGCGGGAGATTAACATATAAATATTCAGTCAGATGCAGGCCAGAATTGCTGCAAACATGTCTAGCTCAGACGATTCCGCAGCTGAGGACGCTCTACAGAGAGCTACAGCAGAATCCCTGCTTGAAGCTTTGCAGAAGAGGGAACAGGAGCGGAGAAGGAGGGCTCAAGAGAGAAGTAGCCTGCAAGACCAAGCGGGCCCCTCACTAACAGGCCCTGTTCAACCTCCACCAGCTCCACAAGGGCCAAGCAACCAGCCAGAACAAGAGGTTGCATCTCTCCAAACAGGTGTGACCCAGCAGGTGCATGGTGAGAGAACTGGGGCCACCAGAAAACGAGCTGCAACATCTAGGGTGAGGACTGAGCAGGATACCACCACCAAAAAGAGAAACCCTGCATTTGTAGAGGCAGAATTAAGAATTTTAGTGCCCAGAGCACGCGAATGGATCGAATTGCCAACCAGGAAGCCGGGTGCCAGTGCAAGGAGAAACCTTTGGGACAAGATCACAGAGGAAGTGAACCAGGTGTCACCAGTGGTCAGAGATTGGCTAGCGGTGAAGAAAAGGCAAGTGTGTTTGTCCCCCTGATAATGTCATATGTGTGTACATATGTTACATGTATGTTTTGAGAATAATAGAAAGGTGTGTTTGTAGATAGTGCTACACTTCAATGTCACATGTGAACACAACCATGTCTAATAACCCACATTGATATATGAAACATGCACCATTGGTGTGATGTGAGGTTATGGGCACAGTTCTGCTCATGTGAAGTATGTGATGGGACAAGAGAAAGTGTGTTTTTGAAAGAGTTGTTGTAACATATTCCATATGATGGTACTGAAACAAGAATGACCAAACTGTGCACATGTAGCTGGTGAGAAACTACACATCCCAGTATGCCATCCCATAGTTAAATTACTCCATAATAACCACACTGTCAAGCTATGGTGGAATGTGTAGTTTCACAACAGGTGGAGGTGCATAATTTGGCCATGGATGATGTCATTTCTGCATAGTGATCTATGTATGTGCATTTAGTGGCCTAATGAATGAGATGAGACACTGAAATGCCTCCTAATGGAGACATTAATGTGTGTGTGGGACACATATGGCTAAAAAACATAAGATCACCCACACTAGGAAATGTCACGTAGCACAGTGGTGCACATATCTCATGGTGATATTTGTATTTTTAAACTTGTAGGTGGACAGACTTCAAAACGACACTGAAGAGGAAGATGACTGACCGGTACAACCACAGCATGTCCACCGGGAGAGGGCCTATGCCAGATAATTTGGAGTATACCCCCCTGGAGCAGGACGCCTTGGACGTCATTGATGTGGCCGAGGTCAGGGGGATATCCAATATGGATAGTGAGCTCCCGGCGGAGGTCTTTGCTGCTGCTTTTGATGGTAAGTCACAGTAATGCATTGTATTTTGAAAGATATTTTTTTGTGCGTATGTGATGGTGACATTGTTTTCAATTATTATCCTAGAAGAAGCAGAAACCCAGGATGAACCGGCAGCATCTTCCTCTGAAGAGCCACAGGTGGAGCAAGTGGTCCAGCCTCCACCAAGACGACACCCCCAGCCACAGGAGACATGGGATGAGAGCGTGATGGTGATGCTGGAGAGGATCGAGCAGCAAGGGGTGGATGCTGCGATCCGTCAGCAGCAGGTTGGGGAATTTCTGGCGGATTGGAAGGCCACAAACAGGCAGCAGTGTGAGGCCTTCAACCGCATGAATGACACTCTGGCGGCTGGCATGCAAAGCATTGGCCAACACCTCAGCCGCCAGAATGAAATTCTTGCGGAGCTGCTGACCACCGCCAGGTCCCTAAGGGACAATCCCCCATCTGCTGGCCCACCCCAAGCTGCTCCCCAACCTTCCACCTCTGCTGACCCTCCTGTGTCCACTATGGGAAGACGCCGCAAGCCATCTGAGCCAAAGGCCCCTGTCCCCAAGGCCCCATCTAAAAGGGGGAAAAAAGGGCCCAAATAATGAGACCTGGTTCACTTCCTCTGTGGTTGGACCCCAAATGTTTAAATTGCACTGGACATCCACTTCCTGAGTTGGCCATCGATCCATTTTCGTGCCATGGGCATTAAAGTTCTTATTTTGACCTCTACAAATGCAGGATAAATTTTTGGTGGTGTGTATCTTGCTTAGTATTCACCCTGGTTGTTGCAGTACGTATTCTGGTGTCCCCATTTCTTTCACCATTGCATTTGCAGGGTAACACATGTTTGGAGATATGCAACCTCTTGTTCTGGCTGTTTTTTTATTTTTGTGTCTATTTTATTTGTTTATTTGATTTATGACATTAAAGTGTCAAATAAGCTGTGATGCTGAACAGCAAATAAATTTATTTTACCAATTAAAACAAAATTGTTGTATGTGTAATTTCTTGTGTGAAACAAATACTACATTTATGTGTACTTACTGACCAGGGTATTTTTGAACATTTGTTGAAGTGTGGTAGAAGTTTCCCATGTGTAACCCTCTCCATGGCCATTCCCATGTTCCTATCCAACTTTTCCCTGCTAATTAGTTTGTGTCAGCACATGTGCAGAGCAACTTAATAGGTGAGAAAGCAGTTTGTGTGCAGGTGAGGTAGCTCCTACAGTAGTAGGTAAAAGCAGGTCCAGAACAATGCTTTCCTCATGGAGTGGGTGAGGCAGACAAACAAGGGTCAAAAGGTACATTTGTGTAGGAATGCATATGTGTCCTCCCTAAAAAAAAGATGTGTGAATCGGCCAAACATGATAAAATTGCTTGTGAACAAACATGTATAACTTTTTAAATATATATGATTTTACAGTGTCATAAGCAGATGTAGGAATCCTTTGTTAGAGAGATGTGAGTGCAATAATGTGATTGGTGGCATCTTACATCCAGAGTGTAGTAAAATCCAATTCATAGCAGATCAGATAGTGGTACAGTTCTGTATTTTGGGTACTATACAAAGATTGTGTGCAAAATAGTGGGCATGGGCTTAAAACATTGCTGAAACATACTTTGTAGGTGTTAGATGTGGTTTATGTTATTGTATCATAAATACAAAACCTATGTTTGTATTAGAGTGAACACGTTGACACATGTCGACTTGTGTAGATTGAGTGTGCTACTGTGTAAAGTCTATGAAAGCACGTAGTGAATGTGTCTAACTGTTTAACAAATACCTACCTTAGCATATATAAGCAGGTCTTAAAAAGATTCTTACCTTAAATTAAACAAACCTTTAAATGTAGAGAAGTATAGAAAGATAAGCTTCCAATGTGTTTGAGTGCTGTGTGTGGCTTGCAGGTAGTGAAATCATGGTTTGGACTGAATAGACTGCAGCATTGCTTATTACATTCAGTATGTATGTGTTTGAGTAGTAATCAGCGTAAATTAGCAAACCCAGGCGCACGCAGGCATGCGGTATCTGTAGGGGTGGTCTGAGCTGGCGGTTGGCGGCCGCCTGTTTTGTGTCCGAAATGAACGGTGCTTTAGGCGATCGTGCGGTAGTAGCACCGCTCATTTTTGGTGCACACCCCCGTGTACGCCCATATTTCCCTCATTATTTCGGCCGCTCCCCTCAACACGCCCCTATGCCGCCCCCAATGCCCGTACTCTCGCGTACAGGTTTTTTCGCACGGAGAGACCCGTCCGTAAGCGTTGTGGAGTGTTCGCGCCTGCGCATTAGCGAATGTACGCATGCGCAGATCATGAAAAACCCCGGAACGTACGCGTACGGCCCGGCCGCACCAACCAGAATAAGGCCCTAAGTGTTTGTAAGGGGCGGATGGGAATTAGGTATACCTTGTGTCTTGGAGGTTATACAGGGTGGGTTAGGGAGGCGGGTATATGTGGGAATTTATGCAGAAAAGTGTGTATGTGTATGTTATTTTTTAAATGTGTGCATGTAAGGTCATCAAAAGGAACAAATACAATAACATGTAATCGCCTAGCATCCATCAACATGAATACCCTTAAAAGATATATGCAGAAAGAGGAATGACCGGGTACTCCGTACTGAGCTGGAATGTTAGAGGCTTAAATAACAAAGTCAAAAGGTCTCTTGTTCTGAGGCAAATAATAAAATATGGAGCGGATGTGATTTGCCTGTCGGAAACACATCTATATGGAGAACGGGTTCTCTCATTAAAAAAAACGTGGATTGGACATATTTTTAATTTCAACATTTACTCAAAATTCCAGAGGGGTGACGGTTCTAATCAAACGGACGGTTGCCTTCCAATTGGAAAAGAGCTTGATTGACCCATACGGTAGATTTGTGTTTCTTAAAGCCAGTATCAACCATAAGCTATCTATATACCACCCCCATATAAGAACGAGGTGCTTCGACAGGCAATTCAGTTTACATCCGAATCTCCAGACATTCCAGTTATATGCATGGGGGACTTCAATAATGTTATGTGTAAAAATCTCGACCGGTGGATAGAGAACGGACAGAGGTTAGAGGTCCTGGAAAATACACACCCTACCCCATTCTCGAAACTGGTTAATTAATTAGGGAGGATAGACATCTGGCGGCTATGGAACCAGGAGGGATTACAATACTCATGCTATTCAACCACCCACAATACATACTCGCATTAATATCTCCTATATTAGTCCCTACAGTAACAGAAATAAAATACCTTGCGCAAGGCATTTCAGACCACTCGCCCATATTGCTAAAAATAGACATGGGAATGGATCGTGGTGCGATAGCATGGAAGTTGAATCCCTTCTGGTTAGAGTTGATTGGCAATAATGGCGAGTTGATATCCAGCTGGGAGGAATATGTTATCAATAATAGCTCATTCGAAAATCCAGCCATAAGACACAACGCTTTTAAAGCAGTAATGAGAGGCACATTCTTTAAAAAAATAACAGAAATAAAAAGAAATGGAAGAAAAGAGGAGCAGGATTTAGAAAAAAGATACAGAGAAGCGGAACTTAAATATATTACATCAGGAGCGACTATTGATAGAAACAATTTAACAGATACCAGGCATGAATGGGCTACATATCTATATAGTAAATCTAAAAGAAGGTTACAATTTTCTAAATATAAACAATACTTTCAATCAGACACAGGTGGAAAACAACTAGCATTTATAGCCAAAGACGTAAAAAGTAGTAATTTAATATCAGGCATCAGAAATAAACAGGGGAAGCAATGCTACTCCTCCAGAGAAGTGGCTGAGGTGTTTAGGGATTACTATCAGGGGCTGTATGAGTCTGGGGAGACGGCCACGGACTCTGAGATACAAGAATATCTTGACCAAATCACTATGCCAACCTTAACAGAAAAAGACATACAAATGTTAGAGGCGCCATTTACAAGATCAGAAGTTGAGAAGGCAGTCCTCTCACTCCCGACCTCTAAGGCACCAGGTAGGGATGGGATCCCCACCGAGGTGTACAAGAAATTTGGTGACTTTTTTATACCCTATCTGACAGAATTATATAATACACTGACTGAATGGGGTTCATTTCCACCAACTATGTCAGAGGCTGTGATTATATTGATACTAAAAAAAGATAAGGACCCACTCTCCCCAGACTCATACAGGCCCATATCATTATTGAACACCGATGTGAAGATATTTGCTCGGGTGATTGCCACTAGATTAAGCGCGATAATAACAACAATAATCCATCCAGATCAGACTGGGTTCATGCCAGAGAAATCCACAATGGAAAATCTAAGACAGCTATACTGCCACTTACAGAGGGGACAGGGCCAGCAATCGGAGGCCTTGGTCGTATCTCTGGATGCGGCCAAGGCCTTCGATACTGTGGAGTGGAATTATTTATGGGCCGTATTGAAGAAATTTGCCTATGGTCCCCAATTTATTAAATGGATTAAAATATTATATGCTAGACCTGGGGTAGCCAACCCTAGTCCTCGAGAGCTACCAACAGTGCATGTTTTGCAGGTCTCCTCACGGAATCACAAGTGAGCTAATTAGCTTCATCTGTGTATCTTTTAAAATGTGTCAGTGATTAATGAGTGCAGCTGTGCAGCAGCTAGGTTGTCTGGAAAATGTGAACTGTTGGTAGCTCTCGAGGGCTAGGGTTGGCTACCACTGTGCTAGACCAACTGCAATAATATCAGCAAATGGATATACCTCAACCTCAATCAAAGTGAGTAGAGGCACTAGACAAGGCTGCCCCCTGTCCCCAATGTTATTTTCAATGGCAGTGGAACCCTTAGCATGCCTAATACGTGCACACCCAGAGATTAGGGGAATTAAAATAGGGGAAATTGAGGATGTCATAGCCTTATATGCAGACTATATGTTAGTGTTTTTGCAAGATGCTGGAAGATCTCTCCAGACTATGCTAGACGAGGTTAACGGATTTGGTAAATATTCTGGATTTTCCGTAAACTTGGACAAATCTAGCATATTCCCAATTTCCGGAGATATTGCTCAGGGGCATCAAATTATAACTCCCTTAAAATGGACCCAGAAGCTTAAATATCTAGGTATTTAGATAACCCCCCATGCGCAAAATTATGTAGAATTAAATGTAGACCCTGTAACAACGAGATTCAAGGAGCGAATCCATGTCTGGAAAAAATTACCGATAACATTAACAGGACAAATTAATATGTTCAAAATGATAATTCAACCTAAATACTTATATATGTGGCAAAATTCACCAGTTTTTATTCCTAAGTATGTCTTTACTGCAATAGAAAAAATTATCTCATCTTTTATATGGAAAGATAAATCGCCACGAATAGAGATTAAGACACTCTGTAATAAAAAAGAGCAGGGCGGTCTATCTCTCCCGAACCTTAGAAATTATTATATTGCCTCCCAGATGATGCATCTGGAAGCCTGGGTAAAAAATACAATGGACAAAACATTTCAAGCTTTTTTTGAGGAACAGACAGGCAACTGGGGCTCCCCTCTACACTTTCTGCTCTCGGGTATATCTCTAACAAATCTACCACACATCATTAGACAAGCACTAATGATATGGAGGTTGGTGCACACCATATGGCAGTGGTCGGGAATAGAGATTGAATCACCACTATGGGATAACAAAAAATTCCTTGAATTAAAAAAAACTGGCAGAAGGAAATATATGGCGCCAGAAAGAAATTGTTAGTATAGGTCAAACGGACAGTTTAAGCCATTTAGCCAACTACAAACAGAATTTAATATTGCAGCTACAAACTTTTATAGGTATCTACAATTAAGGCACGCCATTCAAAGTCAATTTGGCGGCCTAACGTTGATAATCACCTCATCACTAATTAAAATAATAAATAAATAATAGAGGCAGAGTGTCTAAAATATATATGGCTATGGACTCAAACCAGATTGGTATTCCACTGGACCAACTGAGAAAGAAGTGGGAGGTAGATATAGGTCCAATATCAGAAGAGACATGGAAAGGTGCCTTAAGATCGATAAGATATGCAACAGCTAGTACTAGATACCAGCAAATTCACTACTTTGTTCTGCATAGAATATACCGTACCCCAATGGGCTTGCATAGAGCCGGATTAAGAGAGGACACAAGATGCCCAAAATGTGTAGAGAAAGAAGCAGGGTTTATGCACCTTTTATGGGAATGCCCAGGGGTGCATACATTCTGGCAAAAAGTATGGAATGAACTCAGAATTACAGTCCCAACACTCGCCCAATTTAGATCTAGAGCATGTATATTTGGTATAGATATAGAGGGAGATCAGTCGCCCTTGCTATATCAATATATCATGAGTATGATTGCTATGGCAAAGGTAATAATAGCCCGCTCATGGTTCTCATCTAGACCACCTGAGATTATTAAATGGAGATTACTTGTAAAAGAAGTAATTAGACATGAGAGATTTATGCATAGCACAAGAAATACAATGAACAAGTTCCACGCTAAATGGGACAGATGGTGTAATTCCCCGGTTGCCAGATCAAGCGATGAAGATTTAACCGCAGATTTAACATAAGCACATAAATAAGGAAGGGAGTGAGGACGGGAAAAAGGGAAGGAGGAAAAAAAAAAAAAAAAGTAGATTACTGATAATACAAGGGAAACAACAGAAAGTCTTTTTTGGCGGTGCACTGGGAGGAGAGAAAATTGATAAGCAGCTGACCATTTGTTTATTATAGTTTCTTTTTTAAGGCTCACAGTTATGTATACTCTACACGAAAAGACAGATAAGTGGAAGGGAAAAGAAAAAGGGAAAATTTTTTTTTTTTACATTTATATATAAGGAAATGAAAATATGCACAAAAGATATAGGCACACGAATAATCACTATGTCTAATAAGAGACAAAAAAAATAAAAAAAATGTACTCGAGACACTACTAATATACCGATCTGCACGATAACAATAAGACGAAATATGCACGTTAGAATGAATAAATGGAATATGTTGTTCTAGACAATATATGCAATATGGTAATACACGATGCACTCTAGAATACACAAATGGAATAGGCTGAAACAGTGAAATTGGTAGCACAATAACAATAAAAGGTAATATGCACATTAGAACGAACAAAGGGACCATGCTGTGATAGATAAGCTAAGTAGTCAAATATAGTTTAACATAAAGCGAAATATAGATAAGTTCTGATTAATGGATGAACGCAGGAAATAGCTATATAATTCTGAGTATTAGGTATTAAAACCTTAGAAGTTTAGAGATGACCGATGTAATTGTTGTTTTGTATGTTCAAGTATGTAATGTAATGTATTGTATTTTAATATGTCCATGTAATGGACGCGATGTCTTATGTTTATGTGTATGTGAAAAACAAAATAAAGAATACTGAATAAAAAAAAAAAAAGGTACTTATGTATTATCTGGGCTCCCATGTTAAATGCACCCCATTTTTTTCATACCCCTACTATCCAACTACGCATGGAGTTGATTTTATATAGTGTGGCGAGCGCAGCGAGCCACCATGCCCGAAGCGTGGCGAGCCCCGCGAGGGGACGCGGTCTCATAAGAAAAACGGGAGCCCAGATATTACATAAGTACCAAAAAAAAAGACATTATGCAGCCAATTATACTGTGTCAGCAGAGACATTTGGCGGAGAGTAGTACTGTGTCAGCAGACAATACTCCCTGCTGACGTGGTGCTTCTGGACGCGTTATGTCTCTGCTGATGTGGTGCTCTGGCCATCTAATGTCATTGCATTATTGCTGGTTGGATCAGACATTGAGGAAGCATGGATAAGCAATAGGGAATAATACTATTAAAAGGATTCATGCAGGAACTATTTCAGGTGGGTTAAGTTCGAGGAGTCCCAGATGAGTGGATTCCCAGAAAAGTACTTTTAATTCATTGTATAAACTATGGTTATTGATCAATTCAGCAGATATCCAATACATCAATGGCATCAGTAAACTGGAGCCCCACCCTCTGCTTCTAGACTTAAGATCATCCTGGCACTTCAGGCTTCTCGAACCTTGACTGATTCCAGCTTATATAGGCTAAAAAGTCAAAACTAAGCTATTTCATAGTTCCAAAGTTCAAGTTACAAAATAATAAATATGGTTTGAAATTTGAAAATAGCATCAAAATAAAATGTATAACATGAATTACAGTATATAGATTTTATAGATTTAAGACACAAGGTGAAAAATATTGTCCCAGGTATAAGATCTTATGTGTTAACATATGTACCACTCAACCACTTGTCTAGTTGGTCTCATATAACCAAACAATAGGCTTTGGGGGTTATTCAGACCTGATAGTTGCTCTACGAAACTGCAGAGTCCTGCGATCAGATAGGCACCGCCCCACCAGAGTGAAAACTCACCATGTGCAAGGCTGCGAATGGCTTGCAAAAATCACGCCAATCAGTGGCTAGTTGCAAATCCATATGCTACTCACTATCTAATTATTTTCCTAGTCTGTGCAGTATGTGTGCATAACCCAGAACCTAACTTAACTAGTGTTCTAATGTTCAATGTGATATCCCCCTCTCTAAACCATATTGAAGTAGATATTAGACCATATATGTAAAAGGAGAATATAGTGACGTTTTACGAAAACATGTCATTCATCATATGACATTAGAATCCATAATATACAAAACAAAAACACAATAAGCAGATTAATCCTCCAATATCTGAAGATTCAAAACAAAATGAAGATGCTTCATAGTGAAATTCCAACAATATGCAGTTTATTGCAATGAACATAGATAATCCTTGGAGGACTGTACTGTATGAATTACTGGCAGCGGGGGCCTCACCAGGTGCCCGTTTCATATGACCAACGTGTTTCATCTCCCGACTGGAGTCTTTTTCAAGGTCAGAATATCAATGGTTCAATATTCTGACCCTAAAAAAGACTTGCGTTGGTCGTAGGAAACTGGGACCCTGAGAGGCTTTCATTTGCGGGACAGCACTGGGTATTCTTGATTGTAAAGCGCAACGGAATATACTGCGCTATATAAAAAAAACTGTAAATAAATAATTGGTGTTATTGCCCCTGGGCCTTTGCACTAAGCACTTAAGCACTGCACGCCAGTTCCAGCGCTGCTGGTAATTCTCACAGTACAGTCATTTTCAGGGCTGTCCGGTGCTCATTTTCTAGATGGGCAGCCCCCGGCTCATTTTCCAGCTGTTAGTTGCCATTAGTATGCACACGGCATCTGCCCAGTGATCACTGGCTGCTTTGCGGTGTATAGCAGTGTTGATCACAGGCTCCCCCAACTGTCCCAATCACCTGTGGAACATCAGGACAGTGTCCAACTGTAATTGGGACAGTTTGGAGGTATGCATTGGCACCTTAATTGATGTACTAAAAGGTTGTCATTATACAGTACATGTGTAGCTATGGCTCTGCAACACTGGAAACCTGACATAGGGTTACCAATGTATGGCGTATATGTACAGGATGTGTCAGCCATTTAAATTGTTTTATCAAAGGTAATAAACCGTCCACCTTTTTATTTTACATTTTAATTTGTGTTGACCTGTTCCTACCTCTCTACTTACAGGACTTAAAGGATCTGCATCTGGTGCCAGGCTTGGGTTATGTAGATGATTATAGATGCACTAGGCATCAGTTATATAGGTGAATAACATGGGCACCCAGCAGGTACAAGATCTACACTTGTGTCGCCCAGAATACATTTAAGGTGCACCAACTAAAATATTACATAAGGCACCAATGTGGTCAGGGGCTGTCCCTAACAAAATAACAAATAGACTAGTGATGTTGAGAAGAAAGCTACATTTGCTATAGAATTACATTAATTTTGTTATTATTATGTGTATAATGGAAACCTTCTAGAACAAGCAATGTGGGGGATTTAGGGTAAAGCATCATTAAGAAAAATGTATCCGCTCTTGGTTGTCATTACTACTGTTGATTTGATTGATTTCTTTATCGTTACAATTTATTACCATGTGTATAAATGTCAGGGAAGGCTATTGTATCATTTTCTGGTACAGTTCCTTTCTTTTTATTTTAAATAAGCCTTTGTCAAATGTCCGGTTGAACTTTCACCCCTTTTGGAATTACACCGATTCGTTTTGTGCTATTGATATTTTGAAAAATGTTTTCTGTTCTTCTCTATGCATATTGGGAATTCAGTTTGTGTTTTTTGTCTTTATTTCTTTCTCTTTGACCAATGTATACCCATTTGATCATTACTGTATGTTGGTTTTCATTTTCATGATATTCCCTTGCATAGCTGTATTTTGTATCTTTTATCTCGTTAGGAGAATAAAAAAAATGCATCAGTTGGCATGATCGCGTCTATGATGCATATATTTGCAAGTTTACATAAGATCCTTTTATTGTTGGAGGGGCTCATCTAAAATAAAGGGAATAAATACTAGATTTACAGTTTATTGTGAATACTAACTACTCATTGTATTTTCCAGCTCAGAATGGGATTGATGATGATGATCAGATATCAACAAGGATTGAAGACATGGCTGTGTCCTTGAATGTTATCAGTTCCATGCACCCAGAGACTTGGGGGGAAATTTACTAAAGGAAATTTGTAAAAAATAGGTGTATTTCTATCCAGAAATACACTTATTTTTGACATTTACTATCCCGAAAATACGGCAATTCGTATTCGTATTGATAGCACATCAATACAACTACGAATTGCCATATTTTCGGGATAGTAAATGTCAAAAATAAGTGTATTTCTGGATAGAAATACACCTATTTTTTTACAAATTTCCTTTAGTAAATTTCCCCCTTGATGTAGGGTAGTGTGTAGACCTGGAATAAAGTCCCTGTATTATGTTCTTTCAGTATGTGGGAGAATGCATTAGAATGGAAGCAGGAAAATATTCTGCACCCCTGCTGCTTAGAAGGTAATCTTACCCTGCTACATTTCTCTGTCCCTACTGTATGTCCTTACTGTCATTGTGTCCCTGCTGTCTCTCTCTCTCTCTGCTGTCACTCTCTCTCTCCCTGCTGTTCATTTACTGAAGTGTAAGTTTACAGAAGTGTAGGTCTTGTCCTTAGGGTCTAGCTATCATTTTCTAGAATGCATCAGATAAAGGACAGGCAGTATCTGATTGGCTGTAAAGGGCAATGCCTCCACCTTTGTAAAGCGGAATTTTTGTAGTCACCCTTTAGCTATAGTTTAAAAATAAAATCAGTGACAAAGAAGAGTTCTGTCATACTAGAGTGCGGTTTTAATTCTTTATTGTGGATTGTATATGCAAATATGTTACAGATTTTTTTTTGACAATAATTTAGAGATTGTTAACACAAAAACACTGCTGTAACATTACATTAAGATATACATTAACATGTATTTATATTAGTACAGTTAAAACACTTTGTGAAAATGATCAAATAAAATATTTGAAGGACTAATAAAACCGTATAATGAAATGTTCAAGAGATGAGTTTATGGAAGTAAAATACACTGTTCAGTGTTTCCCAGACATTACACTTTAATACCCCCATTTCCACCAAAGTTCAGAGTCTGAACCAGGATTTGGAATACTGGGCCAGATGTAATTAGCTTCAAAAGTGATAAAGGGCCTTATTCTAGTTCGCTCTTAGAGGCAAATTCCTTCTCAGGTGGACAAAACCATGTGCACTGCAGGGGGTCAGATGTAACAGGTGCAGATAGTTTGGGTGATTTATTTTGTTTCTGTGCAAGGTAAATACCGACGGCTTTATTTTTACACTGCAATATAGATCTCACTTAGAATTAGATTTGGGTGGGGTTTTTCTACAAAGTGAGATCTATATTGCAGTGTAAAAATAAAGCCGTCAGTATTTACCCTGCACAGAAACAAAATAAATCACCCAAATCCAATTCTATCTGCACCTGCTATATCTGCCCCCCCCCCCTGCAGTGCACATGGTTTTGTCCATCTGAGAAGGAATTTGCCTCTAAGAGTGAACTAGAATAAGGCCCAAAATGTAGAGTGATAAACCACCAGCCAATCAGCTCCTTACTACCATACTACAGGTTGGGTTTGAAAAATAACAGTTAGGAGCCATTGGATGGTACCTTTTCAATGAGTCAGACCTAGGACTTTACTCCTTTCACCCCGGTACAGACCAGTGACATTCCTTGGTCGACGCAGCTAACTCTCCCTTTTGGACGGTATTTGGAGATTAGGTAATCTCCAAGCACCAGGAAAATGGGCAGATATTCGCTCGACTTCATTAACATCAAAAGGGTGTGCAACTACATGAATTATACCTTATATTTGTCAGGGCAGTGTCACAATGAAATCTGAAAACAAATTCAGTTAGTAGCAAAGTTCTGTATTCCCTTCACATGTGAATTATTGCACAGTGTTCTACATAATAATCTTGTCATCTCAGAGGCACGAGAAAGAAAAAAAAAAAAGGAAGACTATTTTAGGACCATTTGGTACTGTTTACCTAGAACGGCGCCCACGATCTATATCGCGGGTATCTTGCCGCAAATCGAAGGCATCGCATGCATCTTATGTGTTTGTAATGTTAAATTACCTTCCAATCAACCAGATCAACCCAATGGACCCGATTTTACATAGGGAACAATGTTAAATTCCCTTCCAATCAAACAGATCAACCCAATGAAAAGGTCGGAGGACGCGTACCACCACCCCTCGCGGGCTCGCTGCGCTCGCCACGCTTCGGGATGACGTTGACCGCGGGGTGATGTTAACAATGGGGGGGGGGGGCATTTCACACTTCAGGGTGGTTATTCTATTCAATTTGTGGTCTGGGGGCTATTTAACATTGTTCCCTATGTTAAATCGTGTCCATTGTGTTGATCTGGTTGATTGGAAGGGAATTTAACATTGTTCCCTATGTAAAATCGGGTCGATCTGGTTGATTGGAAGGGAATTTAACATTGTTCCCTATGTAAAATCGGGTCCATTGGGTTGATCTGGTTGATTGGAAGGGAATTTAACATTGTTCCCTAGGTAAAATCGCTACAATCGCACCCATCGCAACGCATGCCACTATAATGGCATGCGATGTACATGCGATCAACGCGATGGGCGCCGTGCTAGGTAAACAGTACCGACCATTTTTGTGGGATTTACATGCAGAAACATAGCTAAGATATTACCAATGGAATTGGCCCATATGGTGACACATCTAGTTCCACACCCGAGTTTGAATCAACCAATCGCAGCATGTTTTCATAAATAGCAAGTATGCAAATTACAAAAGCATCATCCTCTTAATATGGCAAACTGAGGTCAACCATGCTCTTTAATCACTCGGTGGCAGAGTGATGGGCAACCGGTGCCACAACATAGAGTACAGGGTCTGTATTACTGGCTAGAAGGGTGCCTGGAGTTATCAGACAGCAACCCTTGCAGCCTGTAGAGCCAACTGACGTGTCCTCAGGAAGCCCCACCCCGTATTAACGTTGGATGCTCAGGCGGTGGACTGGCTCAGTGCACATTTGAGGCCTGTTACAGCTCTGGTGGACGTATTTGGTTATACATAAACAATCCATTCTATTGTAGATCACTCTGCTCACTAGAAAACAGCCTTTTTGCAATACTGTATTAGTTAAATTGTCACTTGTTGTTGTTTTTTTTTAATCCACAATGCAAATTTTTGCATTATATTGGTTCTGCCAATGGTTCCAACAGACAGTATAAAATGCCTTCATACACTTATATAAAAAGTAATCTGCTACACAGGAGGTTTCTTCCAATAGTTCCAATAAAATGACTACTGCACAAAAGAATTGATTACTAGATTAAAAATTATTTTTCTGTTGCTTTAGGGGATCATTTATCAATGAATGATAAAACTAGGTCCGAATGATAAATAGTAGCCAGCCTTTAACTGTCATGTTTTTAAAAAAAAATAACAGTTGGGAGCTGATTGTCTAGAGCAGAATTTTTCATGGCAAGCTAGGTCATAAGTTTCTATGTTGATAAAATAATTTAAAAAAATTACTTTAAGTAAACTGTGTTTCTATCTCATCCTTTGTGTCAGTTATGTGGTAATGGACAGGATTCACTTCTGTTCCTCCACAATATGCCTATTACTTTGACCATAAATAATTTGAATTGGTCATGGACCACCAATCCAGGCTACCCCCAGGGCACCCCAGTACACAGTTTGGGAACCACTGGGCTATAGCATTATTTATCATTTAAAACAGGTCTGATCACGCATCGGGCCCCTTACTTTTTCAGGTGTGGAGGTTGCTATCGCTGTCTTCTGAGTAATCATGCCACCAGCCAATTGCTAGTTGGTATGTTACCCCTGAAGGCTGCTGCACTTTACTGGGCTGTAATATGATTCAATGGGTATGGATCATTTGGTCGACAGTCATTCGGTCAACATTCTGAAAGGTCGACATGGGTCTAGGTCGACAGGTAATTAGATTGACATGGGGTTTTTCACTTTTTTTTTAACCCGAATGTCGACACGGACACAGTTTTAAGTGTACCGCTGAACTTCCCATGCTTCGAGCATGGTGCCTCACTGCTCTCGGCACACTATATTATTCTCCCACCATGCCCTAGTGCATTGTAGGGCATGAATACTGCCTGTTGGCTCAAAAAACTGTGAAAACCCCATGTCAACCTTTTGACTGTCGACCTTGCCCATGTCGACCTAAGGCTTGTGTCGACCTAATGACCTTTTGACCTAGACGCATGTCGACCTAGTGGTGTCGACCAACTTATGGTTCACCAAATGACCGTTTCCCCTATCCATCAGCAATATAACACTAATACAGTACAATTACACTGATAAATGCTATTTAAACAAAGTATAAAAAGTATATAACACGATCTTTGAAATGTCATTCTAATAAAAACCTTTAATTTATTGCAATTGGACTTAGTAATGCTACGTACTATGGCGGGATATACATTGTATATACTAGGAGCATAAATGTACAGTTCATTTAAAAACAAATGCACAAATATTACTGAAGTTGTATTACAGTACTGAAAGCCTAAATATGCCAATTGCTTTTATTGAGGGCATTCGCTCATAAAAAGGCACGGCCTGTCTATGTCACCATGGCGTAGCACACATCCCAGATGTTTGCATTGGATACCGCTAGGCTGATGTGTGGGCGCTCGGCTACAAAGGGCACTTACGTATTATAGACTATAATACGCCAATAGCAATGTTCATGCATCCGTTTTTCATCTCTATAAGTTTAACCATATGAATATCTATGGTTTCAAAGTTCCTTGAAGAGGACAGTATATGCTTTAAAACATGCATATAAAATAAAGCCAATCACCTATATTGCTGTAGAATCAGATGATCACTAGCCTAGAACTTGAAGATAAAAGATTTGGATACTTAGCAATTCAGTGTTGTATGAATACAGATTTCAATGGAACAATGCACAGTAATATTCGTTCATATATCTTTACAATATCAGACAATAGAAGATGTGTGGCATATTCCATAGATCATGCTGTATTGGAAGCAAACGGAATTTAAGGCAATTATATCTTTTGTTACTACAGCATAGGTTCTCAAACATGGTCTTAAATGCACCCCAATGGTCCTGGTTTTAGGTATGCCCATGTATAGCACAGAGAGTAAAAATCAAATGACTGAGGTGCTTATTCATTCACCTGTGGCCAAGCATGGATAAAATCAGACCCCAGACTATGGGTGTGCCTTGAGGACCACGTTTGAGAACCTCTGTACTAGTCCATGTAAAGCCGAACCAGTTACACGTTATGCCCTGTATGGTTCTCTGGAAGTCAAAATCGCATGACCTTAGCGATAACACCAAATGAACAAAAATAAAAAGTCAATTGTCCAAATTTTTGGCAACACTGTCTACTGGGGCAAATAACCTCCTCGCCTAACAGTTTGTGGTAAATAACTTTTCATGTCGGCACTTGCAAAGTCCATCTGTGAATTTTTCAGTTGACCTTCAGAATCTATGTCTTTCACATCATTACAATCCTGAAGGTCGTTCTCAGGATTTAGCCCAGCCATGTGCTGGTTCTGCGGAAACTGCTCCTGTAGAGGAATAGGAGGGTCCTCCGATGGTAACCCTTGAGGTCTGCCTCCATCCTCAGGATTACAGTTCTGTTTAAAATACTGGTTGGGTGTGGCTGAGGGACTGACTTCTAAGGCTTCCACCTCATCAGGTCTCTCCTCAGAATCGAGCAGAGGCTGGGTTGACTCAGACCTCGAGAAGATTGGTGGAACCACAGCAGTTGGCTGCTGGCCTCTGTAGCCACTGATAATCACTGTAGAATACTGCACATTGCTGGATGTGTTCTGTGCAGATTCAACGTCTTCTCTGTCAGAGAGGCTCAGCTGCTGCGACATGCAGGACGAGCCCCCAATGCCACTGCTCAGGCCCTCTGAGGTGTTCTCTTTCATTAGATCCACAGACTTTAGGTCTTGTTCACTGTAAGGCTTCTTCTCATCGACAGTGATCTCTACCACGCTGACATCCGTAAAGCTACCATCTTGAAATGGTTGGCTTTTAGAATCATGCTATAGATTAAAAAAAAATAAAAAAAAGATATATTATTTCAACCGTATGCCTCCACAGGCAGCACACTGTATCCCAGTGCTCTCTCAATCACCTGTACCGACACACTTAAGGGACTGCTGTTGGCGCACATGGAAGATATTTTGTCAAAAGGATTTGGTGAGCTACTCAGGCACTAGTGCAGTTTATTATAAAGAGACTGTGGGGTAGATGTATGAAGCAGTTATAAGGGAGGAGAAGTGATAAAGTCCCTGGCCAATCAGCTTCTACTTGTCCCTTTTTAAACTCAGCCTGTAACTTAACAGTCAGGAGCTGATTGCCTGGTGATGAAGTACCAGGCACTTTATCACTTCTCTCTTATCACTGCTTCATACATCTACCCCTGAGTATCATAAATAGCTAGTAGCTAGCCAGATCACCACAGTAACTCACTACAGCAAAGAGTAGATCAGCTATGAAGTGAGACAATCTTGTTGAATGCAGTGACCAGTCATTTATTGTGCTAGTAAGGACAGTATTGCATATGGCAGTGACATAGTCATGATAGAGTTTTGTGCTTCTACAGAGATACCCAGCTAATAGGTTCAGCTCAGACGGAAAGTAACAAACAGGTGATGGTTATTAAGAGCTGGGAATGGTTACAGGGCAGTGTTCCCTCTAAGCTGTGCGCGCGCACACATCTTGACGAGTGTGCGCACAGACATTACAACAGAGCGCACAAAGCAGCAGTGGTCCGTTTTTGCAGTTGTGGACTCAATTAATGTGTGTTTCACCCATTAAATGCATTGTGTGCTGTGTTTTGAATGTTCAAATGTTTAATATAATTGTGAAGTGAAGTTAACACAAATGCTGAACGTCATTTTCCAGTTATATATGTGACGCACAAAAATTGAAATTTCCTTCCAAAGTTGCACAGCCAAAATCTTTTGCCGCACACAACCTTTGTAAAATTAGAGGGAACATTGTTACAGGGTATAAACAAAAAGATCAGTGCCAAAAGTGAGTAATAGCATTGTATAAAGTAGGGTATGGTTATTGTGGATAGGTCATATGGTGGCTTTTACCTTCGCCCCTATAGTCAAATATAGGACAATGGTAGGGAAGGTATCATCATAAACTCCTAGTTGCTGGTAGGTGTAGGGAGGATGAAGAACCACGGTACATAAGTACAGCCCAAGGCCCAAGAAAATCTTTATCTACTGTATCACTAGAAAACAGATAGATTAACCAGGCTGAATATGTTTTCACTGGAGAAACGGAGGTTGAGAGGTGATATGATTAGTATACTAATACTAGTATTCAAATACAGGATTGGGAATCATATGGAACTGGGAGATGATTTGTTCAGTAACAGGGCTATACTTAGGACACGCGGGCATGTGCTGGGGCTCGAGGAAAATAAATTCCAAACTGAATTAAGAGGATTCTTCACCATTAGAGCAGTAAAATTCTGGAATTCATTGCGGGTGGGGGTGGTTACAGCAACTACTGTTAATGAATTTAAAATCACAACTGGATATAATTTTGGCCACTAAGGGAATACTATAGATATGACTTAGTCCATCGAGCTCAACCTATCTGACTTGTAACTACTGACTTGAGTATTGCCTTTTTTCCAGCCTTAATTACTATGTTACTTTGTATGTTATTGCTGGCTACACTTCGGCAACTGAACAATATACAATGTCCTCTTTGCAGGGATAAAAATGTCTTTATACATCCCAAAAAAAAAAATTGTTCCCTTCTTGATAATTTCACAAAGGACCCAAACAGTTGTTTCTGCAACATTTCTGTTTTTTTTTCTTTTGAGCAACTCTTACCCTGCTTGGCGTCTGAGGTGACCATTGGGCAATGTTACTTTTCGAGGGGTCTGGAACATTCGGCCAAATGTGTTTCTTAATCCTAAAAAGGAAAAGGAAAATATAAAAAAGGAAACATATGAGGTCACTTTGTGTCCAAGCAATTAAGCAATTAGTTTAACCAGAAAATACAATGTTGTGGGGGGTATGACACTGTAAAGCAAGTGATGTCACTTCCCTTTGTTTTGTGATGTGCATTTAATTGTGTAGTGTTTTAGTCCCAACAAACCACAAAAGAACATGGGAGACAAATTGCTGGGTACTCACATGTCTCTCTTTTTGCAAAACAAGAGACCACCAAATAGGAGGAAGAGTAAGAAACCGAGGCAGGTAGACACCACGATGGCTTCAATCTCTCCTGTGTCTATAAGCAGAAGAGGGGTAAAAAGAAAAACGATTAAAAACTGCAAAAATGAGCAGAATGATGTAATGAGAACATTTATTTGAAACACAACGAACAGAGTTATACAGCTTTTCCATATCAGTTGCTGACTAATAACGACATAAAATGTATTTTTTTTTCTGCTTTTCATGATAATTTGGCCTCTAGGTGGCACCGTTCCACTTAGAAATGTTACGAAAGTACAGAAAGCTGCCAGGAAGCTCACACTTCGTATCAGGAATCTACACTTTGTATGAGTAATATTTAATGCAGGGGTTCTCAAACTTGGTTCTCAGGACCCCACACAGTTCACCGTTTCCAGGTCACCCAGCAGGTGCACAGGTGTACTAAATACTCACGGACTCATTTTAAAAGATCCACAGGCGGAGCTAATTATTTCACTTGTGAATCTGTGAGGAGACCTGCAAAACATGCACTGTGTGGGGTCCTGAGGACAGAGTTTGAGAACCTGTGATTTAATGTGATGGATTCTCAACAAATCCAGGGGGGCATATCACTGTGAATGTGAGGATACGGGCAGTAGCGATTAGTAGAAAAGGACTTTTATCCAAAAGGAAAGTCAAATATCTGGATCTTCTTTCTAATGCACTGTAAACAGTTTTATATGCTAGTAATAATATCTCGGTCATATTAGCATCCACGTCTACCCCCTGCAATGGGGCCTCTTACCCAACTCGTGGGTTACAAATGTGCTGTGTATCCCCTCCGTGCCTCCTTTATCGTTGTTTGCAGTCACGTAGACTCTATACAAAGTCTTGCCAAGTAACTTAGTGAGGGTGTACTCTGTTTGTGTCGCATTAACCAGGATACCTGAAAATCAATGCAAGACTTGTATTATTTATTTATCTCTTAACACATCACATGACATAGAAAACACATTGCTACTCCCCCCTTCTTACACCCATAATTCCACGGTTTCCCCTTGAGCCTCCATCTATGATTTAGTGCAGCGGATCTCAAACTGGCTCATGACCATCTCAGCATGGGGTTGCGGACCTTGCAGTGAGACACTGGTCCTGACCGCCGCAGGAGGCCTTGTTTTATAAAGATTGTAGGCCTGCAGGCTATTTCCACTTGATCGCCTTTACCAAACAGCCCTAGTCATTACCAAAATTGTGGGTACATAATGACAGCCTGTAAAATGGTTGATACTTTCTCTCTCATCAAGATTTGATATGGACTCTACTATAGTAAATGTATTTTATTTTTAGTAGAAAGAGCATCACTCTGCTCAGATTAAAAGACCTTAGTATAGCAGCTACCAGTAAGCAATAGCAGAGTCCCCAAAACTTTTATGAATGTCAGTATTTACTATTTACGGTATCTTCGGTACACCACCGATAATCTAGCACCCTCGTTTCTGCCATTGTGCATGATTATCGGTGGTATCATTCAGAGAATGGTTCACCCCAGCAATTCCTCCCCAGAAGCGCAGCTCCTTCACCCGCAGAGTGACTCGCTCCCTCACCCGCTGGTCCTCTAAACCTTCCCCTAACCCAGGGCTGGGCAACACCGGCCCTCCAGATGTTAGTGAACTACACATCCCAGCATGCCTTGCATCAGTTTCAGCATGGCCACATAGCAAAACTAAGGCAAAGCATCCTGGGATGTGTAGTTCACTAACATCTGGAGGGCCTGTGTTGCCCAGCCCTGCCCTATCCCAAGTTCCTGCAGCACCTGATGTGTCCAGATTAAAAGAGGTTCCAGACTATCGGGTGTCTGAAAAACGGTGGTGTACCTGTATTATGCATGAATTAGCAACCTTACAGCAAAGGTTACACATACAGGTTTCACAGAGCCACTAGATAGGATACTAGATCTTATACGATTTAGTATGCGATTTGACATCAGATATAGGATAAGATTTACTATCCATTTCATTACCCCACTATCCACTAGGGTGTGGAGTTGATTTTATATAGCATAGCGAGCCACCGAGCCCGAAGCGTGGCTTGCGCAGCGAGCCCCGCGAGGGTACACGGATTGTATTTTATGGAATTGCATGCAATATTGGTGACTTGCTTTGAAACAACATCCGTGTCCCCTCGCGGGGCTCGCCACGCTATATAAAATCAACTCCACGCCCTAGTGGATAGTGGGGTAATGAAATGGATAGTAAATCTTATACTATATCTTATGCGATATCTGATGTCAAATCGCATACTAAATCGTATAAGATCTAGTATCCTATCTAGTGGCGCCGTGAAACTACACAAGTACCCACATACATATATGGGTCATTTATATATTCAGTCTGTATAGAATCATCTGCATGCTTACTTTGTTCTACGCCATTCGCAGTGGAATATGTCAGAGTATAATTCCTGATGAAGCCATTGCGCTTCTCCAGAGAAAGTGGATTCCATTGCAGGACAGCTCTGGTCTTCTCTACGGTCTTTGAAGAAACAGAAGGTCCAACTGAGGGTGCTGCGAAGAGAAGAAGTGAGAATCATTTGTTAATGGGAATTAGCAGCCCAACGAACGTCCCCTTCTGCTTCAGTTCCAGTTGCTGGGATTAGTTAGGCTGACAATGCATTTGCAAAAGCAAACTCCTTTAATGTAATCTAAATTGCAGTGTAATACAGCCTACACACATGCCGATATTAAGGCATTTTCTAAGCGATTTTGCTTAGTTTTGCAAAGTCGCTTAGCAAATGCCCTCACATCGGTGTATGTGTGGGGGCTGTATCGGCATCCGTGCGCGTCCCCGCGTGTCTTTATCGGTGGCCGAGATTGATGGACAGTGTCCATCAATCTCGGCATCGGCAGTGTTCTCCCACCGGAGAACACTGGCGCTGTCCGCTCGCTTAGCACACAGAGCTGACAGCTCGCTCTGTGTGTGGGCTGTCAGCTCTGTGTGCTAGGCGATAGCGGCGCAGCACAGCCCGACCTAGCATAGCTAGGTAGCCCTGCACACATCGGCATGTGTGTAGGGCCTATAAGAATAAAGCAGCTAGTATTTACTGCACGTTACATCTGCCCCCCTCCCTCCAGTGCACAAGGCAATTGCTTTTGTAAACCAACCAGAATCACCCCCTTAGTGTGGTGGATATTTCTTTGGCTTGCATAGTAAAGGCACATCCAGGGCAATAAATCAGTTACTGGACTGTTACAGTTGATGTACACACACACACACACACACACACACACACACACACACAAAATAGAGAAATATATATGCAGAGCAACAAACCATAGAATACTTAAAAGGGTAAAGTAAGGTCTTGACAGGTCTTTATTTTCCACCTGTTTTACTTACGTTTCTGTTCAAGATACGCCCCAACGCATGCCGGCCTTTCCTGGCCATCGGTATATAGAGGATGGACTTGGATCAGATAGTATGTATAAGGTTGAAGATCATCTGGAAACAAAAATCTAAGTGAATATTTAACAAAGCCATAGCACTTTCTATTTCTTCATCAGACTCCATGACAGCCCAGATGTATGAGTTTACACTTGGTCAGCTGAAATCCTCAATGACTGAAAGAACACAGCCTTCAATAATCTTTGTAGTTGGCATGTTGTCAAGGTATGTGGACACTTGGATGCTTACTACACAGGAACTTTAGGTGCATGACATTGCAAGAAATGGCTACAACATAGAATTCCAGGAAGTCATTAATCAGGGCTGACTATTTTTATGCCAGTATTTTTTGCTTCGTTTTAATGAGAAAAAGAAAAAGTTAATCTGGTTTATTATCTTAATACTGTGAAACTTAGCTATGTATTTCAAACCTTGATCAACCTTGTTTATTGCTTTCAAATATTAACTATCCAAAGTTATTAGGCCTTGATGAAATATTTGACTTTTTTTTTTAAATGTTTCTTTTTCTGAGTATATGTAGACAAACATACAAATCTCAATAGAACTCAGTGTTTCTAATTAAACTTTAAAAATGATGATTAAACCAATTTGTTTCTTGGTTTATGGCCTTTAAAAATGAGAATCTTCATTGTGATTTTCTCCTGTCCTATATGATTGTTAAGGGGCCCATACACGCACAGATTTTCCCAGTGCGATGTATGCGATGAGATGCGCGCTCCCGCGGCATCTAATCACACAGTACAATGTGATGCGATGCTAATTTAGCACAAAACGTACCGTATAAATCGGTACACGTATGGGCCCCTTTAGAGGACGATTTAGTGAAATCTTAGCTGAAGCTAAGCACATTTAGTACCTATCTGTCTCCCACTATTTCTCTGCTGTGTGCATTTACTGAATTGGTTCAGCTTACTCTAATGAAGACAACATGTCACAAGAATGTGGAATACCACCATTACCTTATAATAGGATTTTTTTTTTTTTGAAAGTCAAGGTGCAATGCCTGTACTCGTATCAAAATTAAAAGGGATTCCCATAATACTTGTTTCAATGTTTATGTTAGTGTGTGTGTGTGTGTGTGTGTGTGTGTGTGTGTTGCAGAGACAGTCGATGATTGGACAGTTGAGAGACTCTATGCTGTTGCCAGATAGGTAATTGTTTGCATAAATTATAACTTAGAATCAGAGATATTGTTTTCATTAAACATATTATTGATGAAAGGTGATTTTAACCATAGTGAATAGTCTAGATAGATATAGTGTATAGTGAGGACTATATATAAATGTATTAGGTGAATGCTTATATGATTTAGGATAGTGTTTGAATATGTCCGTATATAGATCTACAATTGTGTCTTACTGCAAGGTTAGGGATTTTTATGTAGGTACAGTATATGTCTACTGTATGCCTGGTTCACAGCAAATAAATAATTAGAACCTGGTAGAATAAAGAATAAAGTCAACAGGTCATCTGGTTGTTAGGCCACATATTATGTAAACAGATCCTGGTATGTGCAGGGGGATGTTTAGATGCAAAGTTACAGATCACAATCAAAGATCTGCATACCTTAAGAAGTGTAGAAGCCAGCTGACCTACTGTACTGTCCAGTTATAGGGCAGGCCAGAGGCAATGACAACATGATAACAAACTACTACCAACAGGTTATAATTGTTCATGCCAATACCCTAGGCAAAACAGATCATTGTCACATCAACACAACCAAAGGGAAGCCTCTGAAGATTAAAGAAATACTACGTTTTATGATCTTAAGATCATAAATACCCTACATGCTCACTACCTTGGGGCAGAATGAGCAGGGCATGTTTTATGACACTGTGGAATCTGGCAAACCCTATAATTATCTCACACACTGGGCACAATGGGAATAGGCCAGTTTGAATGGGCAAAATATGGGATAAAAAGGAACAAGCTTATGGGTAGAAGTCAGTCAGCAGAGGGACATCAGGAGGAGAGACATCAGGAGGAGAGGAGAAGGATGAGAGTAAAAAGGGGAAGATGAATAAAGCTTGGTGGAGATGTTCACACCTAAGGAATGGAACAATGAACTTGCAAGTATTCAATTGGTGTTAGTAATTGTCTAAGTTTGTTAATTTGTTTTATGTTCAATGTTTTATAAGGAAGTATAAATATAATTATAATTAGCATATATATCACTATTGTGCACAACTTATTCTGTATGATTTGTGTTTTTCCTGTAAATAAAATATCTTTAATCAGAGCGGCAAAACCAAGTTTGAACTCACTTTGGGATTATAATTTCATAATTCCTATATATGAGAATTGCATGTATGTATCAGCAGCCTAGGTTGTAAGTCTGACGCAATATATTTGCAGATATATAGGATAAACGTGTATTATAGAGTATACATAATTTATTATTATTGAAGAGTCCCCTTTTCAATAATTGGCACCCCAGGTATTAATATAATACAAGATTCCCAGTCCACAATGCTAATGCACATATTGTAGAAATCCCACAACAAATGTGTAGCCGGCATGTACGCACGAACGTGCTATTTCATATGGAAGAGCTGGTATCAGCACACGAGCTGGGCGGTGACTGAGGGTGGGCTAGAGAAAGTGCACACAAATTGTGGGCATGTAATGGGAGGGTCTTGGGCACGACACTGCAAGCAAGTTGTGTTCACAGAGACACTGACTGGTGTGCCAAAGGTTGTTCTACCGCATACAAAGGTGCAGACTTATCTATAGAAAACAATATTCATGCTTAGAATTTCCTTACCTCTAAGAAATGCTCCCACGGTGGAACTTTGCTCCCGCTGCCATTGAACGTCACAGTCCATTACTATTGTATTACTACACCACTCAATCACATAACCAATTACAGGTGTTCTTGGGGTGCTCCATTCAACCCAAAGCTTCCCATCCTTGGGAAAGGCCTTCACATCAATTTCTTGTGGCTGTGGGGCAGCTTTAAAAATATGAAAACCAAACAAAAAAATAAATATAACAAAAAAAGAACAGAACAGAACAGGCCAATAACACTGGAGGAGGCAATAGTCACTCATAATGACATCTAATGCCACATTAGTAACAGGCCCTGGTCCCAACCTTCACCAAAATAAAAGGGTACCCCAAATGGAATCATGAATAAGCAACCTTCCTATGGCCCGTGAGGCAAATTTTTTCAAATATATTTATTGAATTCTGCAATCATTACAAATGTACAAAAGGAGAACATAAAATAAGACCCGCAATGGGTGTAACCATTTTAAATATCCAACTAGACATCAGAAATAATTTTCTATAAAGGTTGTTTACTGTATATCACGTCTATTGTTTGTAACAGTATAAAACATGTAACATAAGTGTATACAGCTTATATCCCTGCTCAAACACTAATAACTGAGGATAAACCCAGAGCAGTGGCATAATATAGTCAGAATTTAACACTTGTAATGAAATTAAAATAGGATGGGTGGGGGGGTAAAGAAAGGAAAAACGGGTGGGAGAGGCTGGAGGGACGGGGGGACGACACGTAATCTGTCAGTCGGTGTACAGTCTGGCTACTATAGTCATAGAACTTATCATCTGTGTAGTAGATAGACATTTTGACATCCTAGTTATCCGAGGCAAAAAACTTTTATTGTTGGGCTAAACAAGATCGCAGCTGGTTACTAATGTCTCATAAGTATGGGACACACCAAAACGTATAATTTTTTTTTTTTTTTTGGGTGGGGGGTGCTCCACCTGGGGCAATAACTAATTAAAACAGGTAAACAGAAGTAGAAATTATCAATACTGTGCAGATAATTAAAGAAAAAATTATTATATATTAAAAACAAACCACAGTTGAAATTGATACAAAGGGGGAAATTTACTAAAAGGAAATTTGTAAAAAAAATAGGTGTATTTGTATCCAGAAATACACTTATTTTTGACATTTACTATCCCGAAAATACGGCAATTCGTATTCGTCTTGATGTGCTATCAATACGAATTGCCGTATTTTCGGGATAGTAAATGTCAAAAATAAGTGTATTTCTGGATACAAATACACCTATTTTTTTTACAAATTTCCCCCAAAGACACCACTTTTGTACTTTCAAAAGGAGCAAAATTATCCTGGTAAACCATTAGAATCCGCCAACACAAGATGGCGCTGTAACACAGGATTAAACTGCCAGGAAGTAATGTCAGAGGCAATGACCTATACCCAGAAATAAAAGCCAGCATTAATTGCAATGGGGAAGAGCCGTAATGACAGGCAATGCAGAGAATACGGAATACTGTAGCCAGGGACTACCCAAAAAACCAATCCTGCATAAGAGTACCATTATGGGGATCATAAAGCCCAATCTGGGACTGTCATTACAGAATAAAAACAATTATCAATTAATTTTATAAAAAGGAACAGGTTAGCCATAAGCATTCATGTAATTCTATATATGTAACCAATATCTCTGAACTCTATTATCATGTAGTGTTCAAGATTGGTTACGAATACTATTCAGTGAGCTGGGGAAAAAAGATCTTGTGTACTTACTCAGTATTAACCCCTCCCTCATGCACCTGAGTAATATTACTGAACTAATTGAGCATCTATCACTATCTGTATGTATGTTGTTAGAGGCAGAAGGGAGCCCATATTAGGAGATATGGGTCCTGATATGCCACATGGAGTAGTCTGGGGTTGCTCAAAGGTAGGTAGCTCTTAGTATGGATATATCAAGTAAGGAGCCATTATCATGTGGCTCCTTGCTGGTTAATCGTAGACCGAATTTAGGGTAACCGTGGTGTGGGGTGCGGTGCCAATGGACTGGTTGGGCTGGGTGGCTTTAGTGCGGCACGCCCTTACATTCTATTAACACTTTTCCCTCACTAACACTATCTCTCTCTTATTTTAATTACATTTCATTTGATCTCTCTATATATAGCTTCGGCTTCCTATCACTTATTATTACTAACTATTGTATCTCACTGGCGTGCCGCACTGGGCTTCCTAGCTTATGATAGTTTTTGGGGTGCCGCACCCTGCACCTAGATATAGCGCTAGGGACCCCCAATATACAGAGAAGCCTTGACGTGGCTTGGGGGCATACCATACACCTGCGCAGGTATATGTAACCAATATCTCGGAATTCTATTATCATGTAGTGTTCAAGATTGGTTACTAATACTAATACTGAAAAAATGTCTTGTTTACTTACTCAGTATTAACCCCTCCCTTATGTACCTGAGTAATATTACTGAACTAATTGAGCATCTACGGCGCCCCCGATTTCCATCGTACAGCATCGCATCGCAATATAGCGGCATGCGATGCGATCTGATTGGGTGCTTACAATGTGAAATGCACCCCCATTCTCAACGCCACCCCCACTATCAACGCCAACCCAAAGCTGGGCGAGCGCAGCGAGCCCGCGAGGGGCGGCTGTACGCGTCCTCTGACCTTTTCATACCCCCACTATCCACGTCGGCGGGGAGTTGAATTCAGATAGTGTGTCGAGCGCAGCGAGCCACCGAGCCCGAAGTGTGGCGTGCGCAGCGAGCCCCACGAGGGGACGCAAATTACTCAACTTGTATTCCACGTCCCCTCGCCACGCTTCGGGCTCGGTGGCTCGCTGCACTCGCCACATTATCTAAATTCAACTCCACGCCAACGTGGATAGTGGGGGTATGAAAAGGTCGGAGGACGCGTACCGCCGCCCCTTGCGGCCTCGCTGCGCTCGCCACGCTTTGGGTTGGCGTTGATAGTGGGGGTGGCGTGGACAATGGGGGTGCATTTACCATTGTAAGCACCCATCAGGGTTGTACAATTAAAAATCGCATCGCATGCGATTTGCTGGCATGTGATGCTATGCGATATTTAATTGTACCATCAGGGTCATTTTCCCGAATATCGCATTGCATACCTTATGGCATGGTATGTGATGGGCGCCGTGCAAGGAAACAAGTACCGCATCTACCACTATCTGTATGTATGTAATTCTATATCATCAGATATTTGTATGCTGTAGCACAGTCACATTATGCAGAGGTATACAGAGACTAAATACATACCCAGGTTTGCAGCTGGAATAATCAAAGTGGTTGCAGGAGAGGTCCCGTAGCTGTTAGAGGCGGTGACCGATACTTGTAACGGGGATCTGAAGACTGTTAGATTATAGCTTGGGCCATTTGCAGTGAAAGACTCGATTATCTTTGTGGCTTTCCTAATGCTAACATTGTATGTCAGTATTATGCCATTAGCATAGGATGGTGAAATCTGGTCACAAAAAAAAAAAAAAGGTTTTATTTTATTTTGATTATGACCAAAACGCGAATATAAAAGTAAATACATTTTATATATTGTAACTCACACATTTATGTTACTGCACAATATACTGGTATGTGATGTAGAAGAGTGAGAATCCTACCACTATCTTATCTTTCTTGGAATTAGGAATGGCCATCGACCATTAGAAATCATCGATTGTTTATGGCCAATGTTGAATAGTTTTGCCATCGATGGGGAGAACCAGATGGTTTCCCACCATCGATGTCAAGCTTAAACAAATAGTTTAGTTTTTTATTTTTCCTTAAGGGGCCGGGACACGGAGCATAGCTCCACCCCCGACACCCGCAATGCCCCACCCCTGTATTTTGATTGGACCACAGGCCAATCAAAGAAAATGGATGACCATCAATATGTAAAAACATTGATGGTCATCCATTGAATAATAATACACTTTCGATGGCCAGTTGTACTTTTGCCATCGATGGCAATGATGACCATCCCTACTTTGAATGTGACAATTATGCTGTTCTTCAGACAACACTACACTGCCATATTGTAGTGACATAATACACGCCACCACATGTATGGATATTCCTATAGGTACCCTAATGAACCCACCAGTAAAGCTGGGTACACATATATACAATCCCTGTTTCTTGCAACCGTTCGGCCGACCGTACTCCCGTTGGACCGTCCACAAACAACAGCCGCTCACGCGCGTACACACCTGTACAATTTTACTTGCGAGTCTTATTCCTTAGTATGGAAGTACCAGTGATCAGAACAAATACAGGAAAAATCTCTAGTGTAGAAACGTATTTGAATTCTAGATTTGATAGGCAATATTCCTATCCATGCTGGTGACATACTGTACTATTATACCCCCCTCTAGATCTTATTTATAATGTTAAGCAGCATGCTTAGATGGGCTACAAGTAAATGACAGTATTTACCTTCCACATCAACCGAACAATCCTCTTCCCGTCCTCGTCTTCATCACTGATCTTCCTCCAAAGTTCTGGACCACGGGATGGTGCTGGGGAATAGAAAGGGACAAAGTTATGGCCGTTATTTAATTTACCATTTGCAGTTTCCTGTGTGACTTTAGCTGTGGATCTCTCTTGGTGGTCGCAATGTGCCACAGAACTGCCCATCTTTACAGCATTTAGAGAAATGGAAAAACATCTGGTTTTCTGTAACATTGGTGTGTGCGTGGAGGAGGTCAAGGGGCAAATTAGGCCGGCAATACAAAAGGGCCACTGCCAAGGTAACCATAGAGATCACCAATGGAGAGCATGGGTGTCCTACAATAAGCCATTAAGCCGGGTTAATGACATTCATCACCACACTAGGAACAGTGCAGTGATATTATGGAATCCAATTAGAAAATGTTTTTATCAAGAGCTCAGGATACTGTGGGCAGAATGTACTAAGCATCGCATCCACAAGGCGGCACATCCCGGCATTTACCGTATAGATCCTAAATCGCCTATGTACTTATACATGTGGCAGAGATAGATTACAGAGAATAATGGCATTACACTGCAGGGTTGTAGCTGTCGGGAATGATACATGTGCAGGTGTTTGCAGAGGTATAGAATGAACACGCCAGCAGATGACTTGTGCTATGAACAGCCAGAGTTACGTACTCAATGGTGTTTATTTAATGTGACAGGTGCAGCCGTACTCACTGTCGTAGACACTGGATTGAAGCCTCAGTGTAGGGGGCTGGTTCTACACAGCTCACCAGCAGGTAAGTATGCTGCTGGCAGGTAGTGGTGCTATAATAGCAGGTAATCACTAGGTAATAATGTAGGTGATCACTCAGCTTCTTTCTAGAGGTAAGGGGAAGACTTGTGTGTAACAAAGCTTGGAGATAAATATGTGAGTGATTACTAACCAAATCAGCGACTGTCATATTACTCACACAGCCCATAAAATAAAAAGGTAGCATTGCTGTACAGCAGGGGTGGCAAAACCGGTCCTCGAGATCTACCAACGGTCCACGTTTTCCAGGTTACCTAGCTGGTGCACAGCTGTAGTCATTACTGTCACATTTTCAAACCTGCTGCATTCATTCCTACTATAGATCCACAGGTTGCCTGGAAAACATGCACCGTTGGTCGATCTTGAGGATAGGTTTGGCCACCCCTGCTGTACAGCATTCACCCTGCAACATCAGCCTCCTGCACTGCTGTAGAGTAGCACACTGTTCTAATATCCGCCTCCTGTGTGCATAGTACCCAGCTCCTCTACCTGCAGCATCCAACCTCTGCTGTACTATCTGCAATCCAGTTATCCTTTATATGGACTTTGTTGTGCTGGACTTGCAGAACATGGGTCCCTTGAGTAGGGTCATGTGAAGTTGCATTAGTGTAGGTAGTATAGTGGGGAGTAAGGTCATGTTTAGGTAGTATAGGCAGGTTGGTGTGGGTGCATCAGTTTAGATAGTCGAGGTGGGAGTGCAATAGTGTACCTAGTGTAGGTTGGAGTAATGTTGGTGTGAAGTATAGGTCTGTAGGTTGGAAGGTGCATTAGTGTAGGTAGTATAGGGTCAGTGTAAGGGCGCACTAGTGTAGCTAATATAGGGTCAGTGTAAGGGTGCATTAGTGTAGGTAGTATATGGTCAGTGTAAGGGTGCATTAGTGTAGGTAGTATATGGTCAGTGTAAGGGTGCATTAGTGTAGGTAGTATATGGTCAGTGTAAGGGTGCATTAGTGTAGGTAGTATATGGTCAGTGTAAGGGTGCACTAGTGTAGGTAGTAAGCTTATTGGTGAGAGTAGTGTTGGTGCAAGGGCACATTAGCGTAGATAATATAGGTGGTTCCAAGAGATTCTGGGCTGCATAATAAATGGAACATTACAGTGTTTTCTTCCTCGACACCAGTAACGTAGCATTTCATATGCAGATACAGCTGCAGTCACACTGAATATAAAGCATGCTTGTGCATCACTCAATTGTGCAAATAAGATGCGTTTTAATGAGACTGAAAAGAGACATTCGATGTGCCATGGCATGGTGGGACTGGGAGGGCCGTTTAACCAGAAATGAGGCTAGATGTAGGTGGACACATCTATATACTGTAAGCACAAAGCAATAAACTAATTTTGTCATTTAGCTAAATGACCCCAACTGCAATGCCGAAAAACTATTTTTACTTTTTCTACAAATGCCAAAATATATAACAATATAATGAATGCAACTTCACTGATAATTTAAAGAGCTCTAGAAATTCTGCAGAGGTGAGCAATCAACATGCAGATCTACCAAACATGAATAGAATGGGTGGACATGAGACATAAGGTAATATGGACTGGCCTGTGAAAGCTCACATCCTCCATGACTTACTAGATTCAGGCGTGGTGGCTGTATATTCCTTACTCCAATTACTCCAGAACCCAGTGTCAGTCTGCTTACAGCGGAGAGAAATGACATAGGCTGTGTATGGCTGCAGACCTTGCAGTGTGTAGGAAGTTCTGAGGGAGTTTATGTCACTTGATGGAACCTGATAAAATAAATACAGGCATGGTCAGTAACCAGTTTGCAGGTGCTGCCTCAATGTTGTATTTCAGCATATTAGAATAATTTTTTTTTTAATGATATTGGTAAAAATGATCTATATACATCTTGCATTTGCGCTTTATGCTCTCCTATATCCAACGCTTAAAAGACGATAAATAACTCCGGTACTTGTGTATTATAGCGGCGCCCCCGATGTACATTGCGCAATGTTTTTATCGCATCGCATGCCATGCACCCGATGGCATGCGATGCAACGCGATTTTTGCCCCTATGCGATAAAACATTGTATAAGCACCCTAAAGGGTGCTTACAATCTGAAATGCACCCCCACGCCACCCCCCACTATAAACGTGAACCCGAAGCGCAGCGAGCGCAGCGGTACGCGTCCTCCGACCTTTTCATACCCCCACTATCCACGTCGGCGTGGAGTTGAGAATAGAAAGTGTGGCGAGAGCAGCAAGCCACCGAGCCCGAAGCGTGGCGAGCGCAGCGCGCCCCGCGAGGGGCCGCCGATACCTGTGAAGCCCGCGCTCGGTGGCTCGCTGCGCTCGCTACACTTTCTATTCTCAACTCCACGCCGACGTGGATAGTGGGGGTATGAAAAGGTCGGAGGACGCGTACCGCCACACTTCGGGTTCACGTTTATAGTGGGTGGGGGGCGCATTTCACATTGTAAGCACCCATTAGGGTGCTTATACAATTTTTTATCGCATCGCATTGTATGCCATACACAATGTCATACAATTTTAAAATTGTATGACATTGTACAATATCGCATCGCATACCATCGCATGCCTTATGGTATGCTATGCGATGCGATGCGATGGGCGCCGCTATAATACACAAGTACCATAACTCCACTAATGATGTTGTGGGTAAGTATATACTGTATATATGTAGGCTTGTCATAATACCGCTTGTTGTCACAGGTCAGCTCAAAAGAAAGTAAGAAACCCCACGTCGACCTTCCCCATGTCGACATTATGCTTGGACAGCTCGTGACGATAAGAAGCCTATACTCTTCTATAGTGTAATGCCATCTTGGTACTTATGTATTATCTGGGCTCCCATGTTAAATGCACCCCATTTTTTCATACCCCTACTATCCAACTACTCATGGAGTTGATTTTATATAGTGTGGCGAGCGCAGCGAGCCACCATGCCCGAAGCGTGGCGAGGGGACGCGGTCTCATTAGAAAAACGGGAGCCCAGATATTACATAAGTACCACCATCTTTAGATGGCGTTGCCAACAGCATCCAAGCCCCAGAATGTATGCCAATCTTGAGAATGAAGCCTAGGAGAAAAGGACAAACCCCAGGTCTGGCCATCTATAGAATGATAGCCAACAAACATTACGTAGGCTATCAAATAATATAAGTCATACAGACATCCAAAATATATATTCACAGGCCATGGTTCTGATGATGTGTATTGGTCCTACACACTAATACATCACAGCAGTGTTTCCAAACTGCGGTTCTCAAGGAAAACTACAGTCCAGGTTTAAAAGATATCCATGTTTGAGCACAGATCGTTAAAATCACAATGACAGTGGTATTAAGTCACCTAAGCTGGGTCGGTAATGTGCCTCAACGGTTTGTATGCCAAGGGAATTTGTCAAAATAGGTGTGAAAATTGCCAAGCAAACATTTTTATTCATCATTATGACCGGTAATGTTACCTTATATAGGAAATATCATCTATTTTTACAGACATTTGTTATTTGAATTTATATAACAAATGTGAGCGACGCTGGCATTTTTAGCTGATATTTTGAACATCTCTCACAGATGTTGGCACTCAAAGGGTTAAGATGGCCATACACAAGGGAGACTTGTATGCGATCCCAGCCAAGCCTGCCAGAGGATTGGTGATGCTATATATGTCTATTGTGCAGCCCATGCGATCTTCAGGCTCGGATACGATGCACACAGGACCGCGCATTGCGTCGGACATGATGCCACAGAGCACATGCGCTTTTGACACTTCTCTCACAGGAATTGGATGAAAAGAGCCCAAATTGCTGTGGAATCTCCCTAGTGTATGGAAGGAGGTTGGGAACACTGTGCTCGGGAGTGGAAAGGCTGTTCTGCACTGATCCACCACAGTCCCGGACTCACTGACAGTTTGGGTGGTTTCACTATTTGAATTTTGGACTGTGGTGCCCCAACTCTGCATCTGCCACTGGCAAACAGAGCATTTTGTACCTTATAGAATGGGTCATGGCTGTATGCCTTTAGCCTAGGACAACCAGGTTCTAGCTATTAAATGCTCTTTAAACCATGGATAGCATTTGGAAATTACCACTGATGCGTCTGATGCGCAAGGAAACTAATTTGCTATGTGTTATCTGCTATTTAACTAGGTCATGAAATATTGATCTCCATTGGATTGTGCAAGCAGGGGTACAGGTACCTCATCCCATTCTGTGCTCTCACTGGTCCGATACCGCAGGTTATATTTTAAAAAAGTCAAAAAGTCGTTCTTTGGATTTTTCCACTCAATTTTCAAAGCCTTTTGTAGCTCTGCAGCCGATACCACTCGCACAATTTCTGGAGGATTGGGCATAACTTCATGTACATATATAAACAAAAAGGAAAATAGAAATATACATTTAGAACTTTGGCAAGACACACATTAGAATATTTAAATACAAACATACATACTTAACTTTGTGGCGGCACTCCAAACATGCAGTAGAATGAAGAATCAATTAGGAATAAGCCAGAACCCTCCGAAAGACACACTGTCACGATAGTAGAATGTAGGAGACGGCGGCACCCGTAAATAAAGGACACCAGGCCGATTTGAGCCAACGTTTCAAAGCCGTGTGGCTTCTTTATCAAGGTGCAGGAGAACGTGCACCTTGATAAAGAAGCCATCTGGCTTTGAAACGCTGGCCCAAATCGACCTGGTGTCATTTATTTCCAGGTGCCGCCATCTCCTACATTCTATCTATATATTCCAAATCATCCGGCACTCACATAGAATCCAATAGCAGCTCGCCCCGGTGCTCAAAGAGAAAGTTTATGCAGACTATCCAACAAATAATGGCACTCCGGAGGCTTCAATAAACATTATAAAGGTGGAACTGTAACTATTACAATACAGCTCCACTCCGACACCAGGCCAGCACTATACCACCAACGGATAACAGGTATTTTAGCACTCTATTGTAACACCCCTTCATGCTCCCCCAATACACACACCCACTTTCTTTCCACCACTACCACCAACCCATGCACTTTAAACGGGATGCGGTCATTTGGTCTACTGCATTATGGTCGACAGTCATTAGGTCGAATCCATTAGGTCGACATGCTAAAAGGTCGACATGACTCTAGGTCGACATGGGAAAAGGTCGACATGATTCTAGTTCGAAAGGTCATTAGTTCGACAGGTCATTAGTTCGACAAGGTCATTAGTTCGACAAGGTCATTAGTTCGACATTGTCTATGTCGACATTCACAAGGTCGACATGGAGTTTTTCACTGTTTTTTGAGCCAACATGTGCTGACAGGCGGTATTTCATGCCCTACCATCCACTAGGGCGTGGTGGGAGAATAAAATAGTGTGCCGAGCGTAGCGAGGCACCGTGCCCGACGCATAGCGAGCACAGCGAGCGATGCGAGGGGATGCAGTGCACTTTAAACTGTGTCCATGTCGACTGTGTTGACATTCAGGTAAAAAAACAGTGAAAAACCCCATGTCGACCTTGTGAATGTCGACATAGACAATGTCGAACTAATGACCTTGTCGAACTAATGACCTGTCGAACTAATGACCTTTCGACCTAGAATCATGTCGACCTTTTCCCATGTCGACCTAGAGTCATGTCGACCTTTTAGCATGTCGACCTAATGGATTCGACCATAATGCAATAGACCAAATGATCCCAACCCCTTTAAACCTACCTACACTTACAGCACAGCAACAACATCCATAACCCATGTTACCCCGACCCCACAACACCACACCCCCACCACCCCCATTAACGCCCACAATTGCTTACTCTCACTCCAATTGACAATACACACATTCAGACAAAAAATACAAACATCATTCAAAAAAAATTTGGTTGTCATTTTAATGGGGCGTAGTTAGTAAAGGAGATGAATGAATGAGCACACAAATCGCACACAAATTTCCCCACTAACTCTTTCCAAGGCTTAGTACATCTGCGCACAGAGAGAGGCATACTTACCTAGATTAAAAATATCAACTGTTATCCGGTCCGATTCAACTGTACCAAGATCATTCTTGGCTTCCACCGAGAAGTTTGTGTCGATGTAGAACTCGAAGTCTGGATAATTTAACGTGCACGAGTTGTTCGCTTCTAAAGCTTCGCAGTCCTTCCGTGATTGGTTATTTCTCCTGCAAATCAGAAAAATTATTATTTATATCTTTATGTGCAAGATCTAAAAATATATACGCACCATAAAAGAAAAAACACTCACAAAGAGGTACAGTACTGTACTGCTTCAGGGATTTACATTTATGAGTTTATAGCTTATGTACTGTACTGCTTCAGGGATTTACGTTTATGAGTTTATGTACTGTACTGCTTCAGGGATTTACATTTATGAGTTTATAGCTTATGTACTGTACTGCTTCAGGGATTTACGTTTATGAGTTTATAGTTTATGTACTGTACTGCTTCAGGGATTTACATTTATGAGTTTATAGCTTATGTACTGTACTGCTTCAGGGATTTACGTTTATGAGTTTATAGTTTATGTACTATACTGCTTCAGGGATTTACGTTTATGAGTTTATAGTTTATGTACTGTACTGCTTCAGGGATTTACATTTATGAGTTTATAGCTTATGTACTGTACTGCTTCAGGGATTTACGTTTATGAGTTTATAGTTTATGTACTGTACTGCTTCAGGGATTTACGTTTATGAGTTTATAGTTTATGTACTGTACTGCTTCAGGGATTTACATTTATGAGTTTATAGCTTATGTACTGTACTGCTTCAGGGATTTACGTTTATGAGTTTATAGTTTATGTACTGTACTGCTTCAGGGATTTACGTTTATGAGTTTATAGTTTATGTACTGTACTGCTTCAGGGATTTATATGTACAGGGACAATGACAAAATCCACACCCATATAAGAGCATTCAGTAATTGCACTAGTCTCTCAGGAATTAAAGCAGCCAAATATTCAGGGTCACCTGCAAAGGGCCAGCATTTTTGAAAAGTTGCCAAGGATCATATGGCAGCATTACAATTACCCCCCCTTTTTTTTTTTTTTTTTTAAACACATTTTATTGGGTGAATCACGAGCAATTGACAAGTGTAGCAAAATACCTTGACATTTACAATGACAACATTGAATGGGCTTACAATAAGGTGATTCAAGATTTTTCCATTTAAGAAAGAAAGAGAGCCTCGCGATGGCAGTGTGGCCGACCGCCCAGGAAAGACATTTCCGCGAGGCGAGTAAAGGAACCAAAGGCGGATGGAGGGAGAGAAGAGAGTTTATAGAAGTTAAGAGAAAAGGATAGACAGAAGGACAGAGGGAGAGAAAGAGTGGGAGGGGTGGCCTCGGTGAGGTGTTCTAGAGACTAATTGAGGGGGGAGGGGTATTCTGAGAGGTCAGCCAGGGAGACCAGGTTTTATTGAATGTTTTGAAAGAGTTACGTAGAACACCCCCCCTTTTTTTTTAATGGTTAAAATACATAAACATGCACTCATACTGTACCTCTACAATGGCAAATAAAAATATATATAAAACAAAAATTATATAGATGTAATTATTCCTGTAAATAATGGAGATGAATGCGGAAACACACACATACATGATGATCATCCCTGGTTACTTTCTAAACCATCAGAGACCACCTTACCTTCATCTGTGGGTTTTGGAATACCCATAATTGGAAAGGGTTCTCCCTTCTGCCCTAGCAGCAGGGTAACTAAGGTGTCTTTGCATCAATGAGGGGCTATTAGCCTGGTCATTTTTTTTGTTTTTTCCTCTATCCACCCCTTTAGGATGTAACTATTAAAACAAAGTATTTAAGATATGAAAAGATCTATATTATTTGTAATACACCTATGATTATCATATTCTAGTTTTAATTTATATAAAGCCCCTGAAGTCTTTTTAAAAGGTATGAAACATTTACAACTACAAAAAATAAAGAATATATATCAGTAATTCTTTGTGTAAGTAATGGAGATGAATGAATGAATGAGCACACAAATGATAACCGCTTGTTTAGCAGTTCACGTCCCGAGACCACCTTACTTACCTTGGTCTCTGGGTTTTGGAATACACATAATTGGAAAGGGTCCTGCCTTTTGCCTGAACATCAGGGTAGCTAATAAGGTTGCGTTGCATCAATGAGGGGCTATTGGCCTCGTCCAATATGTTCCTATAGTACAGCAGCAAAAGACAAGCACACACAAGAGGGAGACAGCCCAGAGGGTTAGACAAGCTACAGAGAAAGCCTGGAAGACATTGGTTACAGATCAGGAGAAAGCACACGGTTAATAAAGAAAGCTGCAGAAAGCCTAAGCATGGCTCCGTGCCTGATTACAGGAGAATTACATAGAACAGGAAAGGAAACTCTAAATACAGATCTCTATATATGGTGATATGGAATAAGAGCTATGTAGGAGCGCAAGGTCTGGTTCCAACAAGGGCCATCAGCTATATTCTACATACAACACAGAGGAAGCTACCAGAGTTATTGAACCTCTACGCTAGGGCATAAGAGCGCACCGCCAATCTAGTTTTGTTGGAAATCTACTAGTTGGACTTTAGCAGAGCAAAGATTAGAATAACTCTGGCTGCTTCCTCCCGGCACTAATCACAGAGCTGTGAATTAAAATCGACCCCTTTGTTCTGACCAATGTATTGCTGGACCACCCCTATGAGCCTTTGTACGTTCTCCTCAAACAGTTGACATAAAAATATTATTTGGTTAGTCACTTAAAAAGTGGAGAAAGGACATATTCCTACAGCCCCTGTAAGTAGTGTTGGGGCTGTGCAGAACCAGTAAATATAGAGGTGCAAGAAGCTCAGCTTATATTGGCTATTGTTCAAGACAAAGATTTGTGCGGGCAAAGTCTAAATCTCATCTGCCTATTGGGGAGATTCTGGTTCATCATGCGGATTTGCCTAGGGGACCGATGTTGAAGGCCTGCTTATGCGCATGTTCCGGTCTTCACTGCGAGCACCTCCGGAGACTTGCCACTAGTCTCTGTGGTGCTCGCACCGGGGGTGGCATAAAAGGAGATGGGAAGGAGGTGTTTGCATTTGCGTTTCCTGGGTGTACCCATGAAAACGGTGGATGCGCCCAGGAAAACGCTGTGTCCCCACTTCCGAATAGGGGCAACCATCTGCCTTCCGGGGTAGGGCGCTGCTAATCTAAGTCAATAGAGACTGACTTTGCGAGATTTGCAAGCGCTACAGAAATCATTAGATGGTCGGCGATGGTCATCAAATGATTTTGGGCCCGCACACAAGCCTGCGAATGGAAGTTTATGCAAAACATCCATTCTCAGTGCCACGGGGAAATTCAGTAAGTAGCGGGGGTGCGGGAGTCTCCTTTGCGAGCCAACCAGAATCAGGGACATTACACCGGCTCACACCAACAGTGTGTACAATTGGCTAATAAGATAGACCGCCTCACCAACTTGCACATGCACAAAGGAGGAAAGCATTTGCTTTGCATCAGGATTATGCAGGTGCCAAGCCGCAGAGGTAGATTATGCAGGAACTCTCTGATGAGCAGCACTTAACTACATACAGACAAACTTGGAGAGCGAAAAGGAAAGTGCTAATACAGACAAAACAGGAGTAGGTTTATCAACATCCCCTTAATAAGAGATCTTCTAATACAGAAACAGTTTGCGTGAAATGTGATCGCGCCATAAATGCTCCGTATTCATGTGTGTAATGTGTGGGTGTAGGGCATATACCCTACAGAATAAGGCTCTGATACTGCAGGTGCTGCCAACCTCCCTATCCCATAACCCTTTCTGGGATGAGATAATATACAGGATTATGCACAGGTCATAATAAAATTATTTGTCTGCATTGTCATGAATATTTCTGTCCAAAACGGTTAAAGAGACAGTTACTGAATAAGAGGTTATCACTATACAATTCTGCTTACTTTTTACTGAGGAACAGAAGACTGCACAAGCTCTCCATGCTGATTTATAAAGCAGTGATAAGAGGACCAGTGGAGATGTTGGCTGTAGCAACCAGCTTTAAAAGGTAGCATGTATCAAATACAATATGCGGTACTTGTTTAGTTTCACGGCAGCACTTCCCAGCAGATCGCATCGTATGCGAATATCGTTTGATTTTACAAAGTGTGGTGAGCGCAGCAAGCCGCCGAAGCGTGGCGAGCACAGCGGAAAACTAGCCCGAAGCCACGCTTCGGGCTCGGTGGCTCGCTCCGCTCGCCACACTTTATAAAATCAGCTCCACGCCAATGTGGATAGAGGGGGTATGAAAAGGTCGGGAGTATGTGTACCGCGTCCCCTCACGGGGAACACTGAGCTCGCCACGTTTCGGGCTGATGTGGATAGTGGGGGTGTGTTAAATCGCATCGCAGATCGAATCGTATGCAAATCGTATGCAAATATTGCATGCGATTTACATACAACCTGCTGGGAAGTGCCGCCGTGAAACTAAAGAAGTACCCATTATGCTGTATAAAACCATAGGTAGAAAACTGATTGGTTGCTAGGGGCAACTGCCCCACCTTCACTTCATCTTTTCATTGTTTGATACATCAACCCCCAGTTATCACTGATTGCATATAACAATCCAAATCAAAACAAATGTCATTTATAAACTTTCATTACCATGTCTGTTTTACAGTGTATTTAGTGGGTATTATCGTTGGTCTCCCCGGGTTCCATGAGCAGGTCAACCTCTCTCGGTTATAACAAATGCAGGACAGATTGCTAGGCTTTTCTGGAGGCACTGCAAAATACAATGAACGGATTTATTAACAACATGCGTTTTACAATTCATTAACATTTATATGAACTGGCAGCACTCCAGGTTTTAAGCATATCCATGCTGGAGTCCAAATGGTCAGATCAAATGGACTGTGGTACGACGGGGTAGATGTATGAAGCAGTGATAAGGGAGGAGGTGTGATAAAGGGCAGGATGTATCAACAGATATCGCCACCCCTCGCCACGCCCCCGCCGCAATGCCAGCGCATATGTACTAACATATGCAGCTGGCATTGTGGTGCGGTGAAAGAGGCCCCCCGCGATACCTGTACTCCCAACCACACACTGCTCCCCTTACGCCGGGAGAGCTCAGCGTGGCTGTCCGCGGCGCCTATAGGCTTCTATAGGGTAACCCTGCCCAGCGGTAACGGTGTGGCCAGGTTTTAGTACATATGAAAAAGCGGTAAAACGGGGGGGTTTTACCACATTTTCAGCCCGTTTTTGAGCACATTTTTCACCCAGGCCATTTCCCCCCCTTTTTTTGGGGGGGGGGGGGGGGGGGTCAACATGGGCGCCAACCACAAGAATGTGCAGCAGTTGTGCCAATACATGCGGTTTTCAGCAATGCTGGAAATCAGCACTGGGATTGAATAGGTGAATCAAATTTGTCCCCAAAAAGGGGCGAAACCTGCAGTCTTTTCACCGGGCAGAAATAGCTTTTATATATACTTTAACATACTTACAGCCCAATGTGATAAAGATTCCATGAAGAGTGGTCTTAATCTGTCCATGAATATTAATGCTGCAGGTGAGGCTTGTACCCTTATCCAGGGTGGGCTCAAACGTCACGCTAGACACGGTCTCATTTATCACGGTGTACTGGCTCTCTGGAATCAGGTTAGTATAGACTTCCCAGTACAGTTTATCACTACTGGCTTTGTCGTTGTACTTCTGCAAACAGGTCTGGTTTAGAATACAGAGAGCTGTGAAGTTGGTGTGAAGCTCCACGACCGGTGACTGGGGAATGATGTGGGCACATGACGTGATTGAGGCACCACCTGAAACAAGGATTTTAAAGAAAATCATTTGTTTTAGTGACAGAATATAATTCCACACAGCAAAATGAACTTGTAATTTCCCACCACTAGTGATCAGAAACATGGTCCCTCTACTTCCAAACTAGCAGTGGGCATCCTTAGAACAGAATACCTAGAGAAACACTGTGTGCTCTATCCCAACAGTGGGGTTTTACAGAAACACTGCGTGCTCTATACCAACAGCGGGGCTTTACAGAAACACTGCTCAGTCTATCCCAACAGTGGGGCTTTACAGAAACACTGCTCAGTCTATCCCAACAGTGGGGTTTTACAGAAACACTGCGCGTTCTATCCCAACAGTGGGGCTTTATAGAAACACTGCGCGCTCTATCCCAACAGAGGGGTTTTACAGAAACACTGTGCGCTGTATCCCAACAGTGGGGCTTTACAGAAACACTGCGTGCTCTATCCCAACAGTGGGGCTTTACAGAAACACTGCATGCTCTATCCCAACAGTGGGGCTTTATAGAAACACTGCGCGCTCTATCCCAACAGTGGGGTTTTACAGAAACACTGCTCAGTCTATCCCAACAGTGGGGCTTTACAGAAACACTGCTCAGTCTATCCCAACAGTGGGGTTTTACAGAAACACTGCGCGTTCTATCCCAACAGTGGGGCTTTATAGAAACACTGCGCGCTCTATCCCAACAGAGGGGTTTTACAGAAACACTGCGCGCTCTATCCCAACAGAGGGGTTTTACAGAAACACTGCATGCTCTATCCCAACAGTGGGGCTTTACAGAAACACTACGTGCTCTATCCCAACAGTGGGGTTTTATAGAAACACTGCGCACTCTATCCCAACAGAGGAGTTTTACAGAAACACTGCGCGCTTTATCCCAACAGCGGGGTTTTACAGAAACACTGCGCGCTCTATCCCAACAGCGGGGTTTTACAGAAACACTGCGCGCTCTATCCTAACAGTGGGGTTTTACAGAAACACTGCGCGCTCTATCCCAACAGCAGGGTTTTACAGAAACACTGCGTGCTCTATCCCAACAGAGGAGTTTTACAGAAACACTGCGCGCTCTATCCCAACAGCGGGGTTTTACAGAAACACTGCGCGCTCTATCCCAACAGCGGGGTTTTACAGAAACACTGCGCGCTCTATCCCAACAGCGGGGTTTTACAGAAACACTGCGTGCTCTATCCCAACAGCGGGGTTTTACAGAAACACTGCGCGCTCTATCCCAACAGCAGGGTTTTACAGAAACACTGCGCGCTCTATCCTAACAGCGGGGTTTTACAGAAACACTGTGTGCTCTATCCCAACAGCGGGGTTTTACAGAAACACTGTGTGCTCTATCCCAACAGCGGGGTTTTACAGAAACACTGTGTGCTCTATCCCAACAGCGGGGTTTTACAGAAACACTGCATGGTCTATCCCAACAGCGGGGTTTTACAGAAACACTGCATGGTCTATCCCAACAGTGGGGTTTTACAGAAACAGCTTAAAGTGGACTTATCACCTACACATTTTACAAATTCTATTCTCACAAAAATAAACTCCAGCCCAAACTATAATCTGCTTTTAAAATGTATCAGATACCATAATTGACTGTGGTTTTAAAGGACTTCTGTAAAGACTTGTAGTATATACATTATGTCTTGCAAAATATACCATTATAAAATACATGAAAATCCCCATTATTGGAAAACCTATTAGATCTGAGAAGTGACCTGTTACCAGATCCAATAACATTTTTCTTGCCTTACTACAACGTGCTTTGTGGACTACGCAATAAGAAGTGACAGGTTTGCTAAGAAGCCAGTATGCCCTGAAGCCAGCATAGCACAGTATGCTACTCCGTATCTCTCCTTACTGCTGCTGCTGCTGGCCAGGAGTGTCCAGTACATACACATCAGATGTGCGATACACTGGTGAATGAAAGGCAAGTGAGTGCACGCATCCTGAGCCAAGCGCATGCCCCTATGGACAAGTCATAAAAGACAGTGTCATCCCCGTTTTCAGGTGAAGGGGGAGTAACTTGGTGGAAACCAGACACTGGCACATAAGCAAAGCTCAGATTTTATAGGTCTTTTTAATAATTTAAATACATATGTCATCTCTCCACGATTATCATACAGATAAGATCTACTTTGTCTCATCCTCACATACTGTACCTTGTGCAATGAAGACTGCAGAGAAAACGCAGAGAAGGTAATGATGAATCATGTTGGCACCTGAAAGAGAAAAGACAGAAGGTGAGTAAAAACTTCCTTAAGCCCCAGACACCTGAGGAGATGATTTGCCATAACCAGACCACTTGGGGTTTTTGTATGAATATTTGGCTCCACCTAGTGTTCACAGTAAAATATTGCATGGACTAGGAGACAGACATAGCATATAGAGGTGTGCACGTACATCTAGCCTCCTTCCGTGTTAAACAGCCCTTCTAGTTTTGCCATGGGTTGACGCGGTAGCACAGAACCTCTTTGCCTGTAACTGTTCCATTGCAATGCGTCTTATATGCAATACTGTGAGCATAATACGAACAAGCAGCTTCTGTCATACCAGCTATGGTAAACCTTGTAATGTAGCATTGCATATGCAGATACACATCCAGACGCAGTTGCACATCCTATATTGTGATACGATGCACATGATACCTAGTCGCACAAGCTCACACATTATTTGAAACACTCGTAGCACACAGAGGAAAAATTTAGGTGAATACATCTGGATTGCTTCGTTCCAAATCGGCAGTACGGATGGTATAATGCTGCATTACTGCCTCACAGCGCTGAGGTCATGGGTTCCATTCCCTCCATGGCCCTAAATGTGTGGAGTTTGCATATTCTCCCCATACTTGCGTGGGTTTCCTCCGGGTACTTTAGTTTCCTCCCACATTCCAAAAATATACTGGTAGGTTAATTGGCTCCCAAGTTAGAGAGTTAGATATGGGTGAGGTGTGTTGAAACTGAGATCTAAATTGCAGTGTGAAGCTGGCCATACACTAGTGCGATTTGGCCACTTTGCATCAGATTTTGACAAACCTGGCCGAGAAATCGGGTGAAAAGTGAACATAGATCAGGCTGTAAGTAAGAAGTCTGGCTAGCCTTTATGGTTTGAGATGGGGGTTAAGTGCGGATGACCGGCTTCTTGGAGGCTACTTTTATGCACACAGATATAACACTTGGTACTAGGAAAAGAAACGCAGCTGCACCATAACCCAACCGCAGCCTAACCAGAACCAATTGTGGACACAATAGATCAAGAACTTTAACCCCACAGTCAGCTAAAAAGGGGTTAAAGATCAAAATTCGTGGATTACAAATAAGAACATTGTCTTATGGATAAATACATGGAAAAATCCCAAAAAGGAGGAAAAGGGAATGCGGCAACATGGCAAGGACAGCAAAAACAAAGGCCTATCTTTTGTTAGCCCATCTCCATCTCTGCTGGATGAGGAGCTATCAAGAGATTTAAATGACTCCTCACAACAAAGTTTGTCATCGACTTTCAAGGCCCAGGAGATATCAGACATCCTGGCCCCTCTGTTGGACAATAAATTGACAGGCTTAAAAGAGGCCATAAACTCGATAGCAGTCTAACTTAAAAAGAGTATAATGTCCGGTTTGAGGAGGCAGAGAAAAGAATCGTGGCAGTGGAGGAAGAACTAGACATGGCTAAAGCAACTATAGTGGCTCAAGCATCATCCCTGTCAGCAAGTCAAGATAAATTGGAAGAGCTGGAAAATTGAAACCGACGCAATAACATACACCTAATAGGCCTATCGGAATCCATGAAAAATAAATTACTGATGGAACTTGTTTCAAAATGGCTCCCCAAGGAATTAAAATGCACAGCAATAAACGACCCTATGCGGGTGGAGAGGGTACATCGCATCGGCCCAGAACAACCGGATCAACGCAGACCACACCCTGTGATCTTCAAACTCCTAAATTACACAGATAAAATCATGAATGGACGCATTTAGGAGAAATCGGGACCTGGAATACAAAGGGGAAAGACTGTTGCTATTCCAAGATTTTTCATATGAAGTGCAGATGAAAAGGAAGGAATTCACTCCTATATGTAATGCATTGTACAATGCTGGAATACGCGTCTCGCAACTGTATCCAGCTAAGCGAAGAGTCCAACATAGCGGGAAGCAACATGTATTTGAAACAACTGCATCGGCTCAATCGTTTATGGCAACAGTGGTAAACAAGCAAACAGAAGGCCTGGGAAATAGAGACTAAACAGAATATGGACACGCAAGTATATCATTGCCCAAAAAATAAATATCAATGAAAAATTACAAAAATACGGCATGTTATGCTGCTAGTTATTTTTGGGTTTGGGGGTAATGGAGTGAATTGCGCTGCTGATAGAATAGATAGATAATATGATGAACACACTAGATGGCTGTAGAAGATAAATGAGTAATGGACACACTGTTTGTAAATTTAGTTATTTTATATGAAAAAATGAAAAAAATATATATATAGCATTACATTAGTAATCAACACATTAAAACATTAAAAAATTCCTTTAGTACAATGAAATTGTAGGCAATACAATTATCTATGAAATAGTAATCCAAATCGATGGAGATATCTTTTGTATTGGTAGCAGCAGACTTTCAGTATAATAATTTGTTACACTATAGTCAATTGATAGATGTATCACTTTTATGATCAAAGTGAGAAACAGAATGTCCAGATCTTAGATGGACTTTGTATACTTTATACAATATTAGCAATTAAGAGTATGAAATTTGCAGACACAGGTAAATATATGTATGCTCACCCTTGATAGTAAATGAATTCGGAGTTGGAATTCTCCAGCACTCGGTAGTCAGGTTTTTATGGGGAGATGGTGTCACCACTAGTGAATAATCCTGTTGCTCCTCTCGGCAAGTGCCGGTGTAGCCAGCCAGTGGTTCAGTATGGATTGACCACACTGACCACTGCGGAAAAGGAGTAGTTCTTAGGAAATTTTCATTTACCGGGTGCTTCGTTGGATGGGGGTTCAGTACACCTGATGTGATAGGTGTTTGATGACGCAGCTGATGGCCGGCAGCGAGGGGGGGGGGATGCGCTGCACTTCAGCTGGCTTGTAGAGTCCAGATAACGGTGGTGAGCAAGTAGGTTTACCTGTGTTGTTTGTAGCAGCGGTAAGCAGGGATGCTGTTCCTTAGCCCGCTAATATATGATGTAATCAGCGGTAACCAGCGCTGGGTTTCTGCGGCTGGGAAATATGGTCAGCGTTGGGTAGCGGTCAGCCGGTGGCATGTAGAGGTTGCGCTGCCACTGTGAGTGCGGTCCGTGACCAGCAACAAGCTGGGATGCTATAGCTTAGCCGGCTTGACGTAGTCAGCACTCGGCGGTGACCGGCTCTGTGTAAATGCGGCTGAGACGATTTCAGATCAGCGTGTATTGGCAGATAGCCGGCAGCATGTGAAGATTTGTGCTGCTAGTGGAACAACTGAAGTCTGCTGACGTGAATCTCCAAGTGAGAGTAGGTGATGACGTCATCAATTCAAATTCAGTGCTGAGATAGTACACAAATTTTGTTTCACGTTTTGAAACCTTGTTTTTTGAACAATTAAAATATATTTGTGTGTATTTTATGTGGTAATAAAATATATTTGTGTGTATATTATGTGTTTATACAGCATAAATGCAAGATACTTCAAAATACATCATTGAAATATTAAAATATTCCGAAATACGGAATAATCCGTTATCCAAAATTCTCCTGGTCCCGAGCATTTTGGATACGGGATACTCAACCTGTATTACACAAATAACAGGATGTTCCGTATGGGAACATCTACAGATGCAAACTGCTTTAAATCAGGGCTGGGCAATTGCGACCCTCCAGATGTTGAGGAACTACACATCCCAGCATGCCTTGCAGCAGTTTCAGCATGGCCACATAGCAAAACTAATGCAAAGCATCCTGGGATGTGTAGTTCCTCAACATCTGGAGGGCGGCAATTGCCCAGCCCTGCTTTAAATGCTCAGAACCAGGGACGGATCTATTCCATTGCATGTGGGGATGCGGGGAAGTAAAAAGATATTGGGAAATAGTAAGTAATTACATAAAAGACACGTATGACATCATGGAAATTCTTACACCTGAATGGGCCCTGTGGGATCTCCTATATATTTGGCTACATCTGTCACTCAAAGTGGGTGTCTGTGTCTATAACGCTCTGTTCCTGGACTTTCCTCTTAATGTGTGATTGCCTTCATCTGTGCTGAACACCTTTCTGAGAAATTAACCTGTTTAAAACAGGTGATGGCAATCATACATTAAGGGGAAGTCTAGAAACAGAGCATTGTGTCCCTCCTGGAGAGGGTCATGTTGGGAGGTATGTGACAGAGAACCAGCCCAGTGAGCCCACAGACAGTGCCAGACACCCACTGCCTTCCCATGTTGCCCAGCACTGCTACTCCACAGCCACCAGGTGAGCGCCCCCCTCCCGCGATTTGCGGCAAAACCTCCCCCCCCCCCCCCGCGCGCCCCCCCCCCCCTCCCGCGATTCGCGGCAAAAACACCCGCTCCCCCGCGACCCCCTCTACCGCGATTCGCAGCAAAAACACCCCCGCGACCCCCCCCTCCCGCGATTCGCTGCAAAAAGAACCCCCCCACGACCCCTCCCGCAATTCGCGGCATAACCACCACCCCGCGACCCCCCCCCTCCCGCGAATCGCGGCAAACCCTCCCCCGTGACACACCACCCCCCCCCCCCCCCGATTTGCGGAACCCCCCCCCCCCCGGGACCTCCCTCCCGCGATTCGCGCCAAAAAGAACCCCCCCGCGACCCCCCTCCCGCGATTCGCGGCACCCCCCCCCCGCAATTCGCAGCAGCCCCAGGATTAAATGGCACATGCAAAACACTGACATGGCTATGGTCGACAATGAAAAAGGTTGACATGAGTTTTTGAAGATTTATTTTTAATTTTTTTAATTTTTTCATATTCATTGTCATGTGTCGACATGGACACCAATGAAGTGGCACACTTATGTCAACATTTACATGTGTTGACCTTTCTGTGTTGATTTTTTCTTGTGGCGATTCGCGTCACACCCCCCCGCAACCCCCCCTCCCGCGATTCGCGGCACCCCCCGTGACCCCCCACCTCCCGCAATTCGCGGCAACCCCCCACCGGAACCCCTGTGAACCCCGCCCTCCCGCGATTCGCGGCACCCAACCCCGCGACCCCCCCCTCCCGCAATTCGCGGCACCCCCCGTGATTCGCGGCAGCTCCAGAATTAAATTGCACATGGAAAACACTGACATGGCTATGGTCGACAATGAAAAAGGTTGACATGAGTTTTTGAAGTTTTTTTTTCATTTTTTGAATATTTTCATATTCATTCTCATGTGTCGACATGGACACCAATGAAGTGCCACACTTATGTCAACATTTACATGTGTTGACCTTTCTGTGTTGATTTTTTCTTGTGGCGATTTGCGTCACACCCCCCCCACAACCCCCACTCCCGCGATTCACGGCACACACACACACACCTCCCCCGCGATTCTCGGCACCCCACCCCGTGATTCACGGCACACCCCCGCGACCCCCCCTCCCATGATTCGCCGCAACCCCTGCCCCGTAACCCCCCCTCCCGCGATTCACGGCACCCACCCCCGCGCCCCCCCCTCCCGCAATTCGCGGCACCCCCCCGCGATTCGCGGCAGCTCCAGAATTAAATTGCACATGGAAAACACTGACATGGCTATGGTCGACAATGAAAAAGGTTGACATGAGTTTTTGAAGTTTTTTCTTTCATTTTTTGAATGTTTTCATATTCATTCTCATGTGTCGACATGGACACCAATGAAGTGCCACACTTATGTCAACATTTACATGTGTTGACCTTTCTGTGTTGATTTTTTCTTGTGGCGATTCGCGTCACAATCCCCCCACCCCCCCGCAACCCCCACTCCCGCGATTCACGGCACACACACACCCCCCCCGCGATTCTCGGCACCCCACCCCGTGACCCCCCCTCCTGTGATTCACGGCACACCCCCGCGACCCCCCCTACCATGATTCGCCGCAACCCCCGCCCCCGTAACCCCCCTCCCGCGATTTGCGGCAACCCACCCCGCGACCCCCCTCCCGCGATTTTCTGCAATCCCTCCCCTCCCGCGATTCGCAGCATCCACCCCCCCACAACCCCCCCTCCTGCAATTCGCGGCACCCCCCGCGACCCCCCCTCCTGCAATTCGCGGCACCCTCCGCGACCCCCCCTCCCGCGATTCGCGGACACCTAACATACAGGGCATCTTTCATACAATTCTAACCATATTTCTCATATACAAACGTTCACAAATTAAGGGGGCGCAGCCCCTTACGACGGTGTGAAGAGCGCCCGTAGGGCGCGATGAATCACCTAGTATTCATGTAAATCCCCTGCAAATTAGATTTACGCAAGGGCAACGCATATTAATAGCTAAAATAGCCGCAGCTACAAGGAAGACGATATTATCACAGTGGACTCTTTCGAATACACTAACAATATCAATATTAATTCCCAGAATAACACACACACTTATTCCAGATGGATTGGATGGAAATGATTAGAGTTAAAAGAAGAAAAAGTTACAAAGTTTTTTTTTTTTACTACGGATAATAATAAAGATAATTAAAAAAAAAAAAAATTCATCAGAAGTTCTTGCAGTGGAAACAGCGTATTATCACAAAGAAAGAAAAAAGAACATTAGACCATCTTTAAACAGGGTCAGATTAACAAAAAGGATAGATGAGACCACACTGCTCCAGGCACCCACATAAGAGACCCATTCTCATGACAGCCAGCTGGCTGCACGATTGGTCATAACTCATAAACCCTTTGAGTGCCAACGTCGCTGTGAGAGATGCGCAAAATATCCTCCTAAAAATACTAGCGTCGCTCACATTTGTTATATAAATTCAAATAAAAAATGTGTAAAAAAAGATATTTCCTATATAAGGTAACATTACAGGCCATGATGATGAATAACAACTAGGTGATTCATCGCGCCCTTCGGGCGCTCTTCACACCGTCGTAAAGGGCTGCGCCCCCTTAATTTGTGAACGTTTGTATATGAGAAATATGGTTAGAATTGTATGAAAGATGCCCTGTATTGCAACTTAGGTGTCCGCGAATCGCGGGAGGGGGGGTCGCGGAGGGTGCCGCGAATTGCAGGAGGGGGGGTCGCGGGGGGTGCCGCGAATTACAGGAGGGGGGGTTGTGGGGGGGTGGATGCTGCGAATCACGGGAGGGGAGGGATTGCAGAGAATCGCGGGAGAGGGGTCGCGGGGTGGGTTGCTGCAAATCGCGGGAGGGGGGTTACGGGGGCGGGGGTTGCGGCGAATCATGGTAGGGGGGGTCGCGGGGGGTGTGCCGTGAATCACGGGAGGGGGGGTCACGGGGTGGGGTGCCGAGAATCGCGGGGGGGGTGTGTTTGTGCCGTGAATCGCGGGAGTGGGGGTTGCGGGGGGGGTGGGGGGGTGTGACGCGAATCGCCACAAGAAAAAATCAACACAGAAAGGTCAACACATGTAAATGTTGACATAAGTGTGGCACTTCATTGGTGTCCATGTCGACACATGAGAATGAATATGAAAACATTCAAAAAATGAAAAAAAAAACTTCAAAAACTCATGTCAACCTTTTTCATTGTCGACCATAGCCATGTCAGTGTTTTTTCCATGTGCAATTTAATTCTGGAGCTGCCGCGAATCGCGGGGGGGGTGCCGCGAATTGCGGGAGGGGGGGTCGCGTGGGTGCCGCGAATCGCGGGAGGGGGGGTTGCGGCGAATCATGGGAGGGGGGGTCGCGGGGGTGTGCCGTGAATCATGGGAGGGGGGGTCACGGGGTGGGGTGCCGAGAATCGCGGGGGAGGTGTGTGTGTGTGTGCGCCGTGAATCGCGGGAGTGGGGGTTGTGGGGGGGGGGTGGGGTGTGACGCAAATCGCCACAAGAAAAAATCAACACAGAAAGGTCAACACATGTAAATGTTGACATAAGTGTGCCACTTCATTGGTGTCCATGTTGACACATGACAATGAATATGAAAACATTAAAAAAATGAAATAAATCTTCAAAAACTCATGTCAACCTTTTTTATTGTCGACCATAGCCGTGCCAGTGTTTTGCATGTGCCATTTAATCCTGGGGCTGCCGCGAATCGCGGGGGGTGCCGCGATTTGCGGGAGGGGGGGGGGGTTGCGGGGGGTGGGTGCCGCGAATCGCGGGAGAGCAGTGTTTATGGCGGTTCCGGTGGGGGGTTGCCGTGAATTGCGGGAGGGGGGGGTCGCAGGGGGGTGCCGCGAATCGCCGGAGGGGGGGTTGCGGGGGGTGTGACGCGAATCGCCACAAGAAAAAAATCAACACAGAAAGGTCAACATATGTAAATGTTGACATAAGTGTGGCACTTCATTGGTGTCCATGTCGACACATGAGAATGAATATGAAAATATTCAAAAAATGACAAAAAAACTTCAAAAACTCATGTCAACCTTTTTCATTGTCGACCATAGCCATGTCAGTGTTTTCCATGTGCAATTTAATTCTGGAGCTGCCGCGAATCACGGGGGGGTGCCGCGAATTGCGGGAGGGGGGGTCGCGGGGGTGGGTGCCGCGAATCGCGGGAGGGCGGGGTTCACAGGGGTTCCGGTGGGGGGTTGCCGCGAATTGCTGGAGGTGGGGGGTCACGGGGGGTGCCGCGAATCGCTGGCGGGGGGGTTGCGGGGGGGTGTGACGCGAATCGCCACAAGAAAAAATCAACACAGAAAGGTCAACACATGTAAATGTTGACATAAGTGTGCCACTTCATTGGTGTCCATGTCGACACATGACAATGAATATGAAAAAATTAAAAATAAATCTTCAAAAACTCATGTCAACCTTTTTCATTGTCGACCATAGCCATGTCAGTGTTTTGCATGTGCCATTTAATCCTGGGGCTGCTGCGAATTGCGGGGGGGGTGCCGCGAATCGCGGGAGGGGGGTCGCAGGGGGGGTGCCGCCAATCGTGCAAGGGGGGGTCGCGGGGGGGTTCTTTTTGCAGCGAATCGCGGGAGGGAGGTCGCGCGGGGGGGTGTTTTTTCCGCGAATCGGGGGGGGGGGTCACGGGGGAGGGTTTGCCGCGATTCGCGGGAGGGGGGGGTCGCGGGTGGTGGTTATGCCGCGAATTGAGGGAGGGGTCGTGGGGGGGTTCTTTTTGCAGCGAATCGCGGGAGGGGGGGTCGCGGGGGTGTTTTTGCTGCGAATCGCGGTAGGGGGGGGTCGCATGGGAGCGGGTGTTTTTGCCGCGAATCGCGGGAGGGGGGGGAGGTTTTGCCGCAAATCGCGGGAGGGGGGCGCTCACCTGGTGGCTGTGGAGTAGCAGTGCTGGGCAACATGGGAAGGCAGTGGGTGTCTGGCACTGTCTGTGGGCTCACTGGGCTGGTTCTCTGTCACATACCTCCCAACATGACCCTCTCCAGGAGGGACACAATGCTGTTTCTAGACTTCCCCTTAATGTATGATTGCCATCACCTGTTTTAAACAGGTTAATTTCTCAGAAAGGTGTTCAGCACAGATGAAGGCAATCACACATTAAGAGGAAAGTCCAGGAACAGAGCGTTATAGACACAGACACCCACTTTGAGTGACAGATGTAGCCAAATATATAGGAGATGTTTGCTTGCCAATTTTCACACCAATTTTGACAAATTCACTTGGCACCCAAACTTCATCACTTTTTGAAGCTTGATCTGCCCCTGAGGCTGATAGTGTAGAAGGTGTACACGCCCACATGGCACTGGCCACGCCCACAGCTCCTCCCCTTCTCACCATAGCAGGACCTTGACCATTTTCAGCCTCAGGCCCACTTGTCCCTTAATCTGGCCTTGATCAGAGACACAGGCTTCTGTACATAAATTGCCCAACAATGTGTATGTGACAGGAGTTGTGCTAGAACAAGGGGTCAAGCCCTTGAGATGGAAAGTTGTCAGTATTCCAAGCATAAGTGCAAGGGACAAATATAAAACATAGAAATCAAACAAATACAGACAATAAGCCATACAAAATAGTAACAGCCTGAGTGAATAAGATGCAGAGAGCAGCGAGTATCATCAGGAAGTAGAAATAGAAACTTTCCACTGATGTTGCAATACACAGTTCCTAGAACAGGGGAACATGAAGTGCAGATTTCTACAAACAGTATTAGTGCTGACAGGACCAATCAGAATAATTTCATACCGAAGGTGAAAAGATGACTGGCTCAGGTACTCCCATAAGGGAGATGCAGGGGGCCAGAATCAGGGGTGGGCACAGTGAATCAGTTCAACATGGCCAGTCCGCTGCAATGCATGTCATCACCCCCCCTTCCTTCTCTGCTGTCTACCAGAAGGACTGTACACAGGGCACACGGCCCACCTAGAGGAAAGTTAGAGGAAAGGAAGTTTCTCACCCAGCGTAGGAAAACTTTCTTTGGTACTTATGTAGTATCTGGGCTGCCGATTTTTTGATTGTATGCCTTAAGTTAAGGCATACAATCAGATGCGATGCGATGCGATGACCCGATTTTTCCATAGGATTCAATGTTAAAATGGACTGAGTCCATTTTAACATGGAATTCAATGGGAAAAAGGGGTCCTTTTCATACCCCTACTATCCAAGTGGGCATGGAGTTGGATATAAACCTGTGGCGAGCGTAGCGAGCCACCGAGCCCGAAGCGTGGCGAGCGAAGCGAGCCCCGCGAGGGGACGGTATTCTGTGTCCCCTCGCGGGGCTCGCCACGCTTCGGGCTCGGTGGCTCGCTACGCTCGCCACAGGTTTATATCCAACTCCATGCCCACTTGGATAGTAGGGGTATGAAAAGGACCCCTTTTTCCCATTGAATTCCATGTTAAAATGGACTCAAAAAAATCGGGTCCATCGCATCGCATCGCATCGCATCGCATGCGATTTGGTCGGGTGCGATGCGATGCGATGGACCCGATTTCAAAATCGGCAGCCCAGTTACTACATAAGTACCCTTTCTTTACAATAAGGGCAGTTAAAATATGGAATATGGATATCTTGGTTTTGGCAAGGTCTTTGGGCGCTGCTTTTGACATTTTGCAGCCTCACTATCACAGGATGGGGCTATTCCTTAAAACCCCAAGACGTGGTTACAGAGCTACAAAGAAATGTTTTGTGATTGCGCTAAATCAATTAAACATAAAGTGAATTATACTTAGCTTCAATTTCTGGTAGTGTAGTTCTTAATCCTGTTCAATATCGTACAGATGTATCCTCATTAGGCATATTTTTGGGGAAAAATTGGGGAAAGGAAGTAAAAGTGGGTTCTTCTTCACTTATATTGAAGAACCCACCAAAACGGTGTCTCTTTTAAAAAGGCTACTAGAGGCACCGTTGATAGAGTTGAAGTCGCCGGTGTCTCTGGTCAATTAAATATCCACACTAAAAGTTTTTTTTTTAATATATTTCACTCAGAAGCACCCTTCTTAGTGAAATCTTTACATTTCTCATCTATTGTATGGGGCTTAAATGTACACAGCCCCTTACACTACTGAATATACTTTAAGGAGAATTCAATTTACCAGATTAGTAGGTGCACAAAGTTCTTTACCTCCCAGCAATGCTGCAAAGTTACAGAAAGTTGTTAGAATACACAGGGGGAGGATCTCCTAAGAAACCTGCCTATAATAACAAAACAAGTATAAAAAAAAAAAAAAAAGTTAACGTTCATTAAATTAAAAACACTTGCTTCATAAAAATGCACTTCTCCTGGTGCAGGGAAAACCCACCTACAACACTAAAGGAATAGTACATCGTAGGACCCTATTTTAGAACTACACATTTCTCAGTGTGTTGATGAAAGAAAGACAGACCGAGAGACAGACCGACAGACAGAAAGACAGCAAGCAAGGGCAAATACAAAGAATAAAAAAGGAAAAAAAAAGAAAAGAATAAAAGAAAAAGGCCAGTTCTTAGGCCTTATAGTGTGAGAAGTGCATATATGCAGTCTTTTGTGAATACAAATTTCAGATTAGAATCTCTGGCACAGACATGCGTACATTTGAGAGCACCAAAAAATAACAAATATATTGTTCAAAGTTTAATACAACAATCACTGCAATGTCCCAAATTCAGGAAGTACTGCATGGTGTGGTTTGTGGTTCTCTGGTCTCCCATCACACCTTCCTTATTGTGAAATACTGTCCTAAAGATGGGTCTACATTCAATTTATTTATTTTTTTAAACTAGAGTGTGTCTTGGCACTGGGTATTTACAGACAGTCAAAGGCATGAGGGTCCTGCTCGCAAATTTACAATCTATTTGGACTCCCAAACAGGACTTTTCGTGGTGTGACCAGTACTTTAGTTGGATTTAAATGCTATACACGGCTAAAGCTAGTCTATTTGGGGCGAGGCAGGCATGATAATTATTGGATGCCCAGAACAATTGAATTGCTCTGTTGGTTGTCCATTAAATTATTGCAGTGGATTGAATTGCATCTATAGAAATCAGTGAACCATTAACATTAATCCCAAATCTGTATACAAACCACAACTGAAAGAATGGCTACTTCCTGCATCTGAACCAGTTATAAGAGACCACGTAAATAGTGGACTGTTAGTTACTAAACATCGGTAGTGGATAGCATCTGGGCAGTACGGATGGTGTAATTACTGCCTCACAGAGGCAGTCTCACCATTGGCCTAACTGTGCGGAGCTTGTATATGGGATGCAGTTATAATCCCGGCGGTCGGAATCCCGACCGCTGAAATCCCGACACTTTTTTCCTCTATGGGTGTCCACAACACCCATAGAGGGAGAATAAATTAGTGTGCCGAGCATAGCGAGGTACCGGGTCCACTGCGTGGCAAGTTCAGCGAGCCCGCAAGGAGGGCGATCCACGTCCCCCCCTTGTTGGGATTTCGGCGGTCGGGATTCCGGCATCAGGATTTTGAACGCCGGGATTCCGCATCAAATCCATATATTCTCCCTGTGCTTGCGTGGGTTTCCAATGGGTACTCTGGTTTCCTCCCACAAAAAGGTAAGCTGGCGTGGAGGGAGAATAGAATAGTGTGCATGGCGAGCGTCTCGAGCCATGCAAGGGGACGTGGTGCACCGATACGTTGTCCATGTCGACATTTCAGACAGAAAACGTGAAAACCCCATGTCAACCTTTTGACTGTTGACCTTCCCAATGACGACGACCTAATGACCCTGTCGGTCTAAGCCCATGTAAACCTTTTCAGGCGTCAACCTAAGGCCATATTGACCTTCAGTGGTTGACCCAATGCATGGTGACCTTCCTGTGGTCAACCCTATGACCCATACTCCTCAAAAAAGGATAGAGGCTAATGAGCAATATTCTGACACTTGTGAATGTAAGGCCTAAGTTACAGACCTCAGATCACTGACTCACAGCTGTCACATAAGCAATAGTATAAATGATAAAACGAGATTACAAAACGCAAACCGCAGGACTACTTCCCCCCAGAGTGTTTCCTAATCATTTGCTGCACTGATTTTGTGTTATATTTTACAGTATATTTACCATCTCTGATGGTTGTGTTATGTATAAAATCAGCCGATGCCGGATGGCCTCCCCAGTCGGGATCCCGACTTATAGTACAGGGGCTATTCTCCCTCAGAGGGCTTACTAGGGCTCGCCCCTCCACCCCCCTCTCGGGAAATCCCAACTGTTGGGAAATCCTACCACACCCAGACCAGCAGTCGTACTACTGCAGCTCTCACAACTATACAGTTCCCAGGTCATACTGTATGGGGTAAATGTGCGGGTTTATATAAGTGGGGATGTTGCCGATAGAAACCAATTAGACTCTAGATAATATGACTGGTTGCTTTAGGCAAGAGCACCACTTTGATAAACCTGCACTTAAGTAAATATACCCCTAAAATGTTCAACTTTTGGTGAGATAAGAGTCTTATAAGTCGTGTAAGTCCAGGACACACAACATAACAAACAATTATGTCTCACATGTGGTGCCTTAATGCCAGTCCCTATTTACAGTCTTCAAATGGTATTGACTGTTGTGGTTTAGTATGAAATCCCATTAATGCCAAATGGATTCACCCAACCGAATCCGCACAACAAAAGTGTTAGACACCCTTTATGCAAATCGCACTGCTATTGCCAGCATTTTTAACGTTGCTGTAATGGTAACTCACCCCTTCTGCCAGCAATTGAATTTCCCCTCTTATGCTGGCCACACATCAGACCAACTTTCATCCAACTAGTTGGTTGGATGGAATAAAAATCTGGTACTGGATGGGAGCAAATGACAATGAGCAATTTGCTCACAAACCCAGGAAAATGGACAAAAACATTCAGTGAAATTATTTAAATGAAACAGATACAATTACAGTACATTGTCTGAGTGACAGGTTTTGTCTGTTTCTAGATTTTCTGAGCAAATTACTGAATTACAAATTACATTTGCTCCCATCCAGTACCAGATTTTTATCCATCCAACCAACTAGTTGGATGGTTGGATGAGAGTTGGTCTGATGTGTGGCCAGCATATGATCTTACATTATCATAACCGGAATCTCTCTTTAGATAATATTTATTCTAGTGTAGAAAATAGAAGGATGGAGCTGAAAGACGTCAGTAGCTTGTGTTTTGTAGGTTTCTAATAGTTGGGTGAAAAAGAAAATGCAGTTACCCTTAGCAACCTGGGTTCTGATTCAGTTGTGGTTGGAGAGTGCATTCCTGCTGCTTATTTGGAAGCAGCAGTAATGCTCTGATATGGTAATTTAGCCGGAGGCATCTGGTATATGTAGATACATACTGCATGCATGTGCGCTACGCAAAGCCGTCCACAAAGCCGCTCATCTGCTGGCAATACAAGCATATGAGCGGCTTTCCCATAGATGTAGTGTGCACCACCGCTCACCACCGGGACGTACACACTGGGCGGCTTTCAGCTGAAAGCCGCTCAAACTTGGTAATTGAGCAGCTTTCAGCTCAAAATCACCCAATTTGTGTGGGCCTTTACTGCGCTGAAAACAAAATTTCAATGCAGTGATTTCATTGGCTAACAAAAAAGAAATTGCAACCACAAACTGAGAAGCTTTTGGACTGGAAGATGAAATGCAATTATGGTGATTTAGTGTGAGGTCAACTTAAATAATAGACGTGAACACCACCTTACCAATTTCTAGTTAGGAACCAATTTCAGGATGTAACTATAAATGGCTCCTTTCACTTTGAAACTACAGTAATACTACTCAGTTTAAAGTAAATGCAGTACATTCTAGAAACATGCGAACACTATTTCAAACTCCAGTTCCCCTAAAAACAGTCAGAAACAGAACACTAGAATAAGATATCAGAGCTTGTGACATTTGGCAGTAATAACGGATTACGGTGTGAAAAAGCCATGCAAGAAATTGATGGTAGGTATGGTAAGGTTATATATACTTTAGCAGAAGGAAGTGGAGGCTGGTCACTGACTGGCCGCTGACATGAATGAGAAATGTAATGCACCTTCTTCTTATGCAACAAATAAGGAAAATAGGTTACTAGGCTGTATAAGGGGCATGGAGACTTGGAACTCAAATGTATGTATGCCACTCTTCAAAGCACTGGTTATACCACATCAAGAATACAGAGTATATTGGGCCCTGCACTACAAAAAGGACATCATAAAACTGGAAAAAGTCCAAAGAAGAGCAACAAAGCAAAGAGCGGTTGGAGAATTTGAGCTATGAAGACAGTTTGGATAAATTGGGATTGTTTGCGCTGGAAAAGAGACGTGTAAGGGGAGAGACATGCTTAATGTACGAATATATCAGGGGGCAATATAAGGAACTGTCAGACACCCTTTTTTCATGGAGGAAGGAATCTAAGGCACTTGGGCACGCATTCAAAGAGGAGAGAAAATATCGTACCTTCAGATGGAGAAACTTTTTTACGGTCAGGGCACCTAAATTTTGGAACCGTCTTCCTGTAGAGGTGCTGTCGGCAGATACACTAAATACATTTAAAATAAGGTTGGACAAACATCTATTGGGTAAGAATATCCAGGGGTACAAATAACAATCAGAATCTTTCTAGACGGAAATCAGAATACACATCTTACATAAACTGATACAGCAAATAGATCGTACACTCTAATCAAAGGTTGAACTCAATGGATCCAGGTCATTATTCAACCTAGGACGTCACATGAAATAGGTGGACATAGCTAATAGGGTCGATAATGGGAAGGTTGAGAGTCAAAAGGTTGACATGAGTTTTTTTTTTTATCCTGAATTTCGACATAAGTCGACATGGACATCGTATCACTGTACCGCTTTCGCTGCACTCGTCACACTATTATATTCTCCCATAACAACCTAGTGGATGGTAGGGTATGACCTACCGCTTAATGGCGCAAATCGGCTAGAAAAAAACGTGACAAACCGTCAACCGTCGTAATTGTCGACCTAATGCTTGAGTTGACCTTAGCCATGTCCACAGATTCATGTGTTGACCTTAGCCATGTCAAACTTTAGTGGTTGACCTAATGTATGTCAACCTTCATAGCATGAACCTAGAGATTGTATCCCTGTAGCAGAATATTCAAATCAATTTCTGAGACTGCAATCAAAAGAAAGAACGGAAAGCAAAATAAAAATAAAATAAAAATTACTACGGAGAGGGCTAGAAGCTAGACATACAGCCACCGGTGGCATCATACTGCATTGATCTTGTCCACTTGTTGATATACGATGGACGATCATTGTAGTAAATAACAGAAATTACCTGATTACATCTACTCATGTCAACTGGGTTGTATTACACAGTCCTGCTAATGAGATACGCTGTTAATGCCCTATAATCAGGGCTCAACAAAACCCAGGGGCCAGGTCACCATGGTGACTAGATTTGCCAGGAAACAGATCTCCCCAGGCAGAGCAGTAGCTTGCGTTAATGGCAACAGCCGGGCAGATCGGTTTACAACTCACCCAGCTACCATTGTATCAGAGCAGGTCTGCAATGCAGCTATTTTAGAACTTGAGGCGGCTCTCGAGCCAATCAGAGCACCGCATTGAGTTTTGAAATAGCCGTGCCACAGACCTGAATTACAGCGGCAGCCGGGTGAGTTGTCCAACGCTCTGCCCACGCATGGCAGCGGTGGGGAGGGAAGAGGAGGAGGCAAAGTACATGCAAACCCTGGCAAAGTGCACGTAGGTAAGCAGCACTTATGTGGCATAATATGTAATAGGCATTACAGTGTGTGGTATTATATGTAAATGGGAATTACAGTCTGAGGCGGCTCTCGAGCCAATCAGAGCACCGCATTGAGTTTTGAAATAGCCGTGCCACAGACCTGAATTACAGCGGCAGCCGGGTGAGTTGTCCAACGCTCTGCCCACGCATGGCAGCGGTGGGGAGGGAAGAGGAGGAGGCAAAGTACATGCAAACCCTGGCAAAGTGCACGTAGGTAAGCAGCACTTATGTGGCATAATATGTAATAGGCATTACAGTGTGTGGTATTATATGTAAATGGGAATTACAGTCTGTGGCATAATGTGCAATGGGCATTACGTGTTTTGGTAGAACTTATAATGGACATTATGGCGTGTGGAATAATATGCAATAGGTATTACGATGTGCGGCATAACATATCATGGGCAATTGGAATGTGGTATAAAATGTAATGGGTGTGTGAAAGGCATTAATTTGTAAATTTTGAGAGGCTTATTTCCTTGGCCAAAAGCATCGCACAGGAATGGTGATCTTAATGGCTGAACTTATTCACCAGCTTTATCACATTAGTTATTTAATGCAGAACTTTATTTAACCCTCTACCTGTGAATAATACTCTGTAAAAGTCTTAAAAATATCACTCATGTTGAAAGATATTAGATTATACAGTACCATCCATCCCCCCACCTTGTTTCTCAGGGGGTTAAATTTAGACTCATTAGAATCCATGTTTACATAACTCTGCATACACAATGGTCAGATGTAGTCAGGCTTCTGTCCAATAACATGTTCAGGGAACTCCAGTAATGTACGCTAGTGCCTGGATAGAACATACAATGCAGTTTTGTGGTGTGCTTGCCTCACACACTTCAGCCTTTGTTACTAGTTTACACCAATTTGTTGTTTTGCAATTGCTATAGAAGATATTCAAGTAATAAACATAAAACGTTGCCGGACATTCCTGAAAGTGGATTGAAGAGACCTAAAATCTACTTTCCTCCTTTTTGGACCTTCCAACCAGGGAATTCAAGTGGAAATCGTGTAATAAATGCCCTGCCTCATTTGCACACTCCAAGGAGACCCACCAAAATTCTAGAGTGTCCAGGCAGAGTCACAGTAGCTGCAGGATGTTACATGGAGCCGCTGCGATGTGATGAACGGCGCCCATCTACTGCTTTTGCAGCTACGCTGCGCGGACAGGGGGCCATCCTAAAGATGTGCATCTCTGTCCAGTATATCATATAAAATGCTAGGTACAAACTGATTGATTGCTATGGACAAGTGCGGTCCAGAAGGCATTAAGGGGTCATTTCTTAGGGTGTAGTATGGCGGTTTGACAATCGGGATCCCGACGGTCAGTATCCCAACATTGGAATCCCGACTGCTGGTGCTACAACAGGGGGGCGAGTGCAAAGAAGCCCCTTGCGGCTCGGTGGCTCGCAACAGGTTCTATTCTCCCTCTATGGGTGACATGGACCCCCACAAGAAAGAATAGCCCCTGTCAGTTGGGATCCCCCCAGTCGGGCATATAAACAGTTGGGATTCCGATGTCGGGCAGTCACCGGGCACCCGATTTTTTTGCTGCCGTACAGACAGAAAGAGAAAATGCACCGTTCAAATTTGCAACTGCATTACAGATCAATACGCAAATCACGGAACATCGGAGAAACTTTGCTGTCTGAGCCCGTGAGTAGTTCTATGGCGGCCACTGAGAAGGGCTGGAAGTGTTAAACACTATTGTCCCCTTAGAAAACACCCAGTACATCTTTTTTTTCCCAGGCACACCAAGAAAACGGCATGTTTCCATCCACCAAATGCCAACAGCGGCTACATTGAAATTGCGAATGGATGGTGCAAGGGCATTGCGAACAGTAGGCACGCACAGTCATTCAATAAATTGACTGTCGAATTCTTAAATTAGCGATCAATACTGAACACGGCTTCCTTAAGTTATTCCTGCGAGATACCATTCACAAGCAATTAACAATTTTAGTAATCACGATGATACACCTTGAATTATGGCAGTCTCCAACCCACATCAGGAATACTGAAATCTGTCATTATTGGGCCTTTCACTAATGTAACCAATTTTAATCATTTTATTTATTATTTTTATCCAATATTTCATTTTCAAAATCTACCTCGCTTTTACCAATGCCTGCCGTTACCCAAATATAAGGGAAGGACATTGTGGCAGCAATTTCATGAAGCTGCACACAGGCAACTGCAAGTAGACGCTGCTGGGCATATTTCAGCCTGTGGTTTAGAATCAGGGCCAGAACAAGTACAGACGTTTACTTGGCAAAATACAGACATTAAAATAAGTGCCCACTGAAGCAGAGTGTTCCCTCTAAGCTTCTTTCGCAGGGTGCCGCACCCTGTCCATTTTTAAAACCTCAAAATGCACCTTGCCCTTTTTGTGTGTGACATTGTGCGCCCTTATGCTACCCCTCACCACGCTGACATGTCGCTGAGAACTTTTGGTGTGTGCGATCAGGTATTACAGTGTACGCCATCATGTGTAATGGGCATTATGGTATGTGGTATAATGTGTACGAGGCATTACAGTGTGTGCCATAAATTATCATTACGACAGAATATGTAATGGGCATAGTAGAGTATGACCATGTTTAATGGGTGTAAGCCCAGCGCAGTGTACAGGCCCCCCTCCTGACTTGACTTACCGGAACCGGCTCCTGCTTCCCCACCTCCTTGTCCGCTGAGATGCAGCCTGGAGCGCAGGCTTCTTCAAATGTAGCACCAGCTGGTGAGCCAATCAGAGCTTGCGTACTGGCAGCCACTCTGATTGGCTCAAAAGCTGGTGCAGCATTTTAATTGGCCTCAGGTGTCCTGGGTTGAATAAACCTGCATTCTAGGACCTGCTTTGTTCAGCGCAATGCAGGCAGTCGGGGTGGGTGGGTGGGGGGGGGGGTTTGGTGGGCAAAATGAGCTGCCTGGGCCCTTCCAGAGGCTGGGGCCCAGGACAGCTGTACCCATAGCACCCCCCTATTGGTGGCCCTGGCAGTGTGCAATGTTTTATATATGTTTTTTATTTCTACTGTAAATTTCTAATATAAATTGTGCCCTCCCGATTGAAAAAAAGTGCCCTGCCTGGTGGTCACCCCCCTGCCCTAAACAAATCCTAGAGTGAACACTAGTAGCATACACATACTGTACTTCCTAATCTAGTTTACCCGCAACAGCCTTGTAGATAAAGGGCCAAAAAAAGCCAAACATGGTGGGTATCAAAAGAAAAAATAATAAGATTCCTTCCCTAGAATGTCCAATGGAAAACTCAATATGGTAGAGAAAGTCATAACGGTCACCTGTCCGTAATTACCAGGGACAGTTTGAGAAGGGTCTAGTGTTCAGTACTAACTACAGATGTATAAACCTAGGGGCTCATTTATCAATGAGCGGTAAAAACAGTGTATGATAAAACATGTGTATAATAAATAAGCCCCCAACAGTAATTTTTCAAGCGTGACAGTTAAGAACCAATTGGTTGGAGTACCTTTTGGGATTCACAATAAGTTTGAACACTCATTAGTAAATGAGCCCTTAGTTTGTGGTCTTGTTTGTTGCGATGCATACATTTAGCATTAGCGCTCAGTCGCAACCATGGTAGAGGAAGCAGGAGCGTGTGTATGCATGCTCCCGAGATGCCATGATTCACTTGCTGTGAAGACAGTACCAATGTGCACAGAGAGACCACGCACAATGAGTTTCTGTTTCCTGCCTCAGCCGCAAAGTGTCCTGGGAACTTTCTTATAGAATGTTGGAAACGATTTACAAGTTCAGGAAAACTCTGAAACAGATCAACATCAAAAGGAAGTCAGGACTGAGTCACTGCGTACGGTTACAGTCTGAGTACTAAACAAAGAAAGGGTACATTAATCAAAGCTTAGCGAGATACTGGAGAGAAATAAAGTACTTCTTTCTTTACAGGTTCTCCTTGAAAATTACGGTCAGGGGCGGATTGTTCAGTACTTTATTTCTCTCCATTCTAGGATGCAACACAAAGAACATAGCTTGAAGAGATAAAATGCCAATCAGGCTGGGTTTCAAAAATGACAGGTATAAGGTGATTGCTTGGTACTTGATCTCTCTCCGAGTTTTGACACATCTCCCCCTTATCCTGCAACACGTGTGAGATTTTATGTGCCCAGAATCATTACTTTTATAGCCCCTGTTAATTTGCCAGATAACGATTGAGCTTGTTAATAGTAAACTGCTCCAGTCACACTTGATTGACATTGGCAGCACATCACACCCACAATGAACAGTTACAAGAATCCTTTGCACAGGATGTTGTAACATTACTCTGACAGACATACACTATAAAGACATGAGTCAACTCCTACATACTGGAACTATACTGAGCTGTAATAAAGTATCATGAAAAAGCTGCAAAAACCGGAGGCACTCACGTAAGCTCCCAGGATCCGATATGATATCCCGGCGGTCGGGATCCCGGCGGTCGGAATCCCGACACTGGAATCCCGACCGCCGAAATCCCGACAAGGGGGGGGACATGGATCGCCCCCCCTTGCGGGCTCGCTGCGCTCGCCACGCAGCGGGCCCGCTGCGCTCGCCACGCAGCGGGCCCGGTGCCTCGCTACGCTCGGCACGCTATTATATTCTCCCTCTATGGGTGTCGTGGACACCCACGGAGGGAGAAAGTTTCGGGATTTCGGCGGTCGGGATTCCAGTGTCGGGATTCCGACCGCCGGGATCCCGACCGCCGGGAAATTAACCGCATCCCAGCTCCCAGTGTGTGCGCGTAGCTGGGTACATAACGTGAGTGGACACTTTGCTCCAATACCCTGGTTTATGGGTCACACACTCTACACTCTGCCACCCAGTAGTGAAAAACAACATTGTTAATTATTCATCCTTGATCCCTGTTGTATGTTTGCGCAAGCCGGTCTGTTGTCGAACAACTGTTTCTGGTCCGCTTGTGCAACGAGAATCCGCAACAAATATCAGCACATTTTTTATTTGCAATCCGGCCGCAGTTTGATTGACAGATAGTCTCCGCTTGCGGGCGGTAACCAGCCATTTTCTGGGAGTGTCAGGATAACTGCAGGCACTTCCAGGCGTTTTTTTTTTCCCAGGGAAGGGGCGTGATGTCGGCTTCCGCCTCAAGCAGCCTGTGTCGGTCGCAGACTTGTGTTAGAGTTATGCACAACAGCAAAATCATTCAATGGTGACTGGAGAATGACAGTAATTTGCAGTACACTGATCGATTTGCATGGAGCGAGCGTTCACTGTTGCAGGGCAGCGGTTATATGATCACAGACCTCTGCAATTTTGCACAGGTCTGAATGAGGGCCATTGTCTTGTGAGCACCTCGGATGTAAAAGCTCTGCAGTCCATCCCAAATCTCTAAAAATGTATCGTACACATTGTGTTTCATCTTTCATTTCCATTATCCAGATTACAGAAATGTATTGACCCAGTCGCCTGCATTACTGTCCAGAACCGGATTACATAAGGTCACTTATGTATATGTGCACATTCGGGAGGAACTGGGCGGGCAGCTGATATCCAATGATGTCAGCTGCCCGCCACCGGTGCACGTCACGCCCCATGCCCCTCCTGCAATGTTGAGTGCACGCATCTGGCGAACTGGCCACACGCACAGAAATACGCATGCGCATTGCACAAACATTACCTGGAGCTACCTCGGGACACTCTAAGCGGGTGTAAAGAATGCATATCATTCTATACACGGGCCGCAGCGACGGCTGATCTGCACACCTTAGCTGATGCCAGGGGCACACACACACACACACACACACACATTATAATTCTGCCTTTTTACTGGCTTTATCTAAGGGCATCACGGACGGTGTAATGGGTTAGCATTACTGCCTCACAGCATTGAGGTCATGGGTTCACTACCCACCATGGCCCTAACTGTGCGGAGTTTGTATATTCTCCCCGTGCTTAAGGGGGTTTCCTCCGTGTGCTCTGTATATTTTTGGATTGTGGGAGGAAACCAGATAGGTTAATTGGCTTCCAACAAATTAACCCTAGAATGTCTGTGTTTGCATGTACATGTGGTAGGGAATATAGATTTTAAGCTCCACTGGGGCAGGGACTGATGTGAATGTTCAAATATTCTCTGTAAAGTGCTGCGGAATATGTGTGCGCTATATAAGAAACTTAATAAATAAAATATGGGTTCAAATTTTAATTTGACATTCCATCTGTCTGGAGGAGCTTGAGTTTACTGTGCGTCCTTGGGTGGCAGATTTCTGGTGTTGGTTTCACTGTTTACAACCCTCAGTATCCATCCTTAACCCTTTGAGTGCCAAGTGAATTTGTCAAAATCGGTGTGAAAATTGCCAGGCAAACATTTGTATTCATCATAATGACCTGTAATGTTACCTTCTATATATCAAAAAATTATTATTTTTTTTTACACATTTTTTATTTTAATTTATATAACAAATGTGAGTGACGCTGGTATTTTTAGTCGATATTTTGCGCATCTCTCACAGATATGTTGGCACTCAAAGGGTTAAATGCGAATATGCCCTTTCATATAAAGTTGCAAATGGGTAATTAACCGTAAAATTATACAAAACAAATAAATACATCACTGCCTATGACTAGAGATCTTCATGAGCCGTAATTTTGACCACATCCCATCTAGAAGGAAACATTCATTTTACCAGTAAATTGAGCTTTTATTTTGTGTATGCCGGTAGACTGTTGCCCTTCCGTGAAATTTATATTTCCACACCGACCTCTCCGCTCTGCACAAGATCTGCGTCTCTCATCCACACTCTTACTCGCTCTCACTTAAGGGGTGTACACACGGGGAGATTTTGGCTAATGGACAATTTTGACTAAGCGATTTTGGTTAGATGCACTGGAGATTTTGACTAAGCGATTTTGTCTAAAGGTCCATACACATTGGGCGACTATGCCCTGCGTATATGGACAGCGATGATCATTTACATCGCTGGGGGGAAAGCTGCTCAGTGCATACATACTGAGCGGCTTTCCCCAGTGCATACACACTGAGCGCCGACGGAGGATTCCAGACCGCACTCTCATTGCGGGTCATTAAGGTCACCAACCCCACTGTTGTCTGTACATGCAGTAAAATCCAGACTATATCATCAATGACAGTATGCTCCTGGATGTAGCCACAATATCGTTTGTCCAGGAGTTCCAGGCAGTTCAAGGGAAATCGTTAACAATAACGATCATGGACGATATTGGCTTATGTGTACCCAGTTTAAGGGCTTTATTCAAAAAACACAAAAGATTACCCTGTTTATGTAACCACGCAGTATTAGCACATAAGGTTCTAACAACTTATTGACTTGTCCCTTAAGAGCAGATAAATAGTGGTGGATGGAGACCTTACTCAAAGTCCACCGATGATCATTCCAAAATTAGCTTGTGTCATCTAGTCCGTAGTAAGCATCAGTCCTATGTAGAGTACACACTGGATATACAAGGAAATTATTTCTGTGTTTACTGAAACCAAATTCAAATTTTCAACTGCATTTAAAATGCACTTCATACATAGACAGATCTTGGGCCAGATTCTCTAAGCTCCAAAAGTGATAAAATAGAGAGTGATAAACAGACAGCCAATCAGCTCCTGCCTGACATTTTTCAAACACAGTCTGTGACATGGCAGGTAGGAGCTGATTGGCTGGCTGTTTATCACTCTCCATTTTATCACTTTTGAAATTTAGAGAATCTGGGCCCTTATTTGCCACAATATCAATTCTAAATGCCGGGCCCCCATACACTAGTGGGGTCCGGTATGGGATCTGGCGGTCAAAATACCGACACCGGGATCCCGACAGCCACAATCCCGATAGGGGGGGGGGGGGGTAGCAAGCACAACGCCTCCTCTTACGGGCTCGCTGCGCTTGCTACTCCGCCGGCCACTCATTTATTCTCCCTCTATGGGTGTTGTGGACACCGACAGAGGAAGAATATGTTGGGATTGTGGTGGTCAGGATCCCAGCGTCGGTATTTCGACCGCATCCCCACTAGTGCTATTTGGGCCTTTTTCACATGATTTTGATACAATAAGTTGAGTGAAGTGTGGCAAATTTACTGAGGATTACAATCCACCATCCCCTGCGTATCCAGGGATTGTCTTTGCTGCAACAAGGATTTATCATATCCCCTGCAATACCTTTTATGCAAAGTGACCGCGTACGATACAGCTGCCAGGACATATATAAGGTGGCTTTAGGCTCAAGTTCAGAACTCTATTCCCATGGACATTATTTGGAAAGAGGAATCTGTGGTGAGCAGAGCGAGCACGGTGCCTGAAGCAAGCCTGCAAGGGTACAGGTTTGAAAAATGTTCTAAACAAGTTTAGTTATTAGTAACCCTGGAGGCCTCATGTTCTGAACTTGAACCTGTTACTGACACGTGCACTGGAAATGAAACATGAATGCTGAGGTACGTTGTACATGGGTGGCATTCAGCAGTCTGTTAAATGGCACTGTTCCCCATACAACTAGTACAGCTGAGCAATCGTGGATGCTTATGGAGAAATAACCTGGCAAGTAAATAATGCTGCAACCAAGACTTTCTGCCATTATTATGAGATTTCTTAAACATCCTTTTCTCGCAGACATCTGTGCTGTACTAATCCCGTTGCTCACATGTGGATTGACATGCCGCATATTTCTTTGATTATTATTTTTATTGCTTCAATCATATTAGGCAGCGCTGTATACAGAATGCAGTATCCCCTGACATTAGAGATTACAGTGTGAAAATCCCCAGAACAAGCACATTGTAGGATAGTAGCACACAGTGTACTGGGCCTAGTTAATGTGATCATGAAAACAAACCGACAACCAGAGGGAAGGGTGACTGACCGGCTGGGCTGCAGCCTGAAGTTTGTGAGGGAGGGGAGACCCACTGCAGCCAGGGACACCTACTACAAACAGGGCCAGAGTAAGGCTGCGGGGTACCCAGGCAAAAAGCTTGTGATGGGCGGGGGTCAACAGTCAAAAAGTCAACATGAATTTTACATAGGTTTTTTTTTTTTTCCCCGAATGTCGACAATGACACCTTCGAAGTGTACCACTGTGCCCGCCATGCTTGGGGAACTATATTATTCTCCCATCACACCGTAGCGGATGGTAGGGCATAAAATACCACCTGTCGGCATATGTCAGCTCAAAACAAAATAAGTGTAAACTTCATGCTGACCTTTTGACTGTCAACCTTGCCATTGTCCACCTAATGCTTGTGTCATCCTTCCAACCATTTAAACATTAGCCATAACGACCTCTTTCAGTTGTCAACATAAGTCAGGCTGTCAACCTTCAGTGGACAACAATGCATGTCGACCCAGTGACCGCATCTCTACAAATGTCAGTGAGAAATCTTGGAGATGTTATGAGGATATTCCCCCCAGTACCACAAATGTGTAACACACACACACACACACACACACACACACACAAATATGTGTCACAGATGCCCCAGTTCTGTCACAGATAGAGAGCCCCCCATACCGGTTAAGTAACTATGGAGGGGGCGCGGCTGGGGCTTCCAAACTATTCCAGCAGTTGGGAGCACAAGCCATGCTTGTACTTGTAGTTCTCCGGCAGCTAGAAATACAATACAATACCGTCAGCAATCCCTATTCTATACCCGGGCAGCCGCAGGATGTGATCACCAGCCTGGCTGCCGGGGCTGCGGGTGTCTATAGGGCTCAGCTACAGAGCAGCGACACAAAGTAGCAGTGATGCAGAGCTACAATGTCACAGCCACAGAACGTTCACGTACCTGTCTTATACCCCGGCCGCGCAGCGTTCTGTCCTTCCGGCAAAGTCCAGGGACATGATCTCGAGGCCTATTCCCCAGCTGCCCAGCATCACAGTCACACAGACGGGAAGTGAGGATATTAAGCTGTGCCTGGTCGGGACACTGGTGGGGCTCAGGCTGATTCCCAGCTCCCTGACCCTCCCGAGCCCGCTGCCATTGGACTACACAGGCACGTGACTTCCAAAACCTAAGCAAAAAAAAAAAAAAAACAACACCTCCTCCCCTCTTCCATTCTGCACAGCCCGTCAATGCAATGTACAGCCTCTTGTGCACCGCCCCTGGCTGCCTCATCATCACAGTCACACTCAGTCAGTCACTTCCAGTAACACAGCCTCATCATTACTGCAAAGGGGAGCACATCCAGGCAGCACCAGCAATATATCAGCCCCCGGAGCTTTATCAATGACAGGAGTTCAGCTGCTATTACAGCACAAAGTGGACTATTAATTATACAACTATTAAAAACAGAAACAAATATCTAACTGTTATTATATAGTATGAGAGAGACAGAATCTTTCATGTCAGTTTATTCGCATTGTGAATTCTCTAAATAACTATCCCAGATAATAAAAAGCTAATGCTGCACCTCACCTCTATTGGGAGATTCAAGAGGTTTGCATGCCGGAGGACACTAGATGGTGGCTTATGGAGCAATTCAAGTTTTGCTCCATTCGGATGCGCACAACCTGAATTGTAGTACTGTATAATTCCCACAGTTGAGTTGTTACTCCAGGCCTGAAATGTTTCTGAAGATGTATTACAGAGAAAACAGTCACAGGACATAACTATCATTTCAGGATGATGAACTGTCCTTTCTGGACCTCTCACTTTTAATGATGAGATTTTGCCCTTGTGAAAGTCATGTGGGTGAGAAAAAGGGACGGCACTCAGGGACAATTGTAATGTAAAATATAACTGATTGTGCACTTACAATTCAACAGATTTCCAATTATGGAATTTCAAAATTTCATGTTTCATCCCATTGACCACTTTCACAATTAACATTTGCATCAACAAAAGTCCTTGAAACGAGGTACAGCTTCGGTGAGATAAAACTAACATCTCTTTTTCAAATTCCTTTCTCAGATTATAGTCCTTGTTCCATAGCTGCCTACCCTCCTGTATTCTGCAGGAAAATAGCAGCAATCTCCCTCTCTCCCTCATTAGTCCAGCAATCTCCCTCATGTCACCTAGCCCACATTACACTGTAAAATTATTTTTAGGAAAAAGGAATGAGAGACCGATACATTTACATTGAATCATCAGCACCATTTCCCAGCACTTTACCAAGTATAGTAGCTCTTACTAACTAGGGATGGCCATCGTTGCCATTGCCATCGATGGTTGGCATCGATGGCAATTCAGCAACTGGCCATCGATGGTGCTAAACTATGCAATGGATGACCATCGATATTTTTACATATCGATGGTCATCCATTGTGTTTGATTGATTGGCTTCTGGGCCAATCAAAACACGGGGCGGGGCTTCGCGGGTGTCGGGGGCGGAGCTATGCTCCGTGGCCCGGCACTTTAGGGAAAAAGCAAAAACGAAACTATTCGTTTAAGCTTTACATCGATGGTGGGAAACCATCTGGTTCTCCCCCATCGATGGCAAAACTATTTGACATCGGCCATAAACCATCGATGATTTCTAATCATCGATGGTCTATGGCCATCCCTATTACTAACTGCTTTGGGGCTCATCTACATTTGGATATGTCATTTTCAAAGATTCCTCTCAGATGTAGCAGTACACATAAACGCTTCCAGGTGCCACATTCACAATCTCTTTTCACAATCTTTCCATATATGGAACCAGACACGCCCTATGGGAGGAGCATGACACGCCCCATCAATGGGGCTGTTAGCAAAATTCTATTACCAACTATAATCTCCCTGAAACTAGTTTTCAAAAGTAGGCAAGTATGCCTTGTTCCCAAAGGATCCATCTTCGTCAAGTAATTCTCGGTACTTATGTACTAACTGGGCTGCCGATTTTGAAATCGGGTCCATCGCATCGCATCACATCCGACCATATCGCATGCGATGCGATGCGATGCGATGCGATGCGATGGACCCCATTTTTTCATATGATTCAATGTTAAAATGGACTGAGTCCAAAAGGGGTCCTTTTCATACCCCTACTATCCAAGTGGGCATGGAGTTGGATATAAACCTGTGGCGAGCGTAGCGAGCCACCGAGCCAGAAGCGTGGCGAGCGTAGCGAGCCCCGCGAGGGGACACAGAATACCGTCCCCTCGCTTCGCTCGCCACGCTTCGGGCTCGGTGGCTCGCTACGCTCGCCACAGGTTTATATCCAACTCCATGCCCACTTGGATAGTAGGGGTATGAAAAGGACCCCTTTTCCCATTGAATTCCATGTTAAAATGGACTCAGTCCATTTTAACATTGAATCCTATGGAAAAATCGGGTCATCGCATCGCATGCAATCAAAAAATCGGCAGCCCAGATAATACATAAGTACCTAATTCTCCCTAACCAAAGGTCGGATTCAGACATGATCACTCATCTTCCAAGGTGCAGATGTCTGCGAGCAGATAGCCGCAGCCCAGAAAGACTGAAGACCCAGCAAATGTTCTACTGAATTGCGAAAACCTCGCTATTTGTATTCATCTACATATCCATGCGCAATTCCAAAACCATCAAATGATTTCCCCAGTTTGCGCAAATGTGAGTATAGTTTGACACTTCCACAACTCTGAGACAGAGACGGGCTGACCGAGGCCGGCACTGATGTCACAATCCCTCCCTTCAAATGCACACACCTGCGTTTTTCCGGAGACTCCCATAAAATGGGAGGTTCTTTGCATTACTTTTTTTTCACAATTTGCACCTGTGCATGCACGCTACGATCCATACACATGCGCAGGTGTTTGATAATCAAACGGATTTCAAATTTGCACAACAGCAATCACTTATGAAACAAACATGGGTGTATTAGCAATGGTGAGGTCCACTGCAGCCCTTCCCATCCACACATAAACAAATCTGCCAGAACTCAGGAAAACGTTGGAGTTTATCGAAATTGATATAAATGTTGTGTATTCCTTGATCAGAATATCTGATGGCTGTCTCTTTGCTTAAGGCTCAATCTAATGTGCACATCGTGAGCGGGTCTTCAGTGTTTCTTCCGACCCTCTCACGATGACAGGGGGGGGGGGGGGGGGGCACGACCCACTCACGATGTGCACTGTGAGCGGGTCCGATCCGATGGCGACCCGCACCGGGGAGTATGGACGTTCTTCAGATCCTACCTGCAGCAGGTAGGATCTGAAGAACGACCGACCGACCCGTGGGACTGCGCATCGGATCGGTATTGATCCACACCAGGACAGAAAAGGGCCCAATCACCACACAATCTACATCCAATCGGTCGGAATTGGATCTAGATTGATGGGATCGGGCCCTAGTCGTCCTGGTGTGTACCCAGCATAATTGTGTGGCCTATTTATTGCTCTGGAATTCCTACTATTAGCTTGGGACGTCAGTCCTTCAGGACGTTAGGGATCTAGTGTATGAAGGGTCTAGTTATAATAAAGGGTCAGCTTTAAATCAATAGAAGCGTTATACCGGCGTTCTATTAGTTATAACTTCATAGGATATCAATTGTGAATTGACTCCTCTCTTCATTCCATCAACGGAATTCTACTGCAGAATATCGCTTTAAAACTGGAAAAAGCTGTTATTGTGGTTCTAAATGTGCTATGCCAAGAACTTAGAAATATTGGGATATTGTCACTGATCTTACACCTCTTAGGTCTGGTGGGGGAGGTGTATTGGGAGGGGCAGTTAACTAAGGATTGACACATGTTTATGTAGGCTGATATATTTAGTATAGCTTGGGACGCCAGTCCTTCAGAACGTTTCCCGGTGGGCCAATCCGCCCCTCTCCCAAAAGTCATTAAAAAGGGGCCGGCCGTGGGTTGGCTGGGCCGCGGGCAGCGGCCGCAGCACTTTGCCCACTTCCAAAATGGCCATGGGAGGGCTGCTGCACAGCAGCTCCCAGGCCCCCAGTTCCCGTTCCCCCTCTGACCGGCCAGCACTGAAGCAGCAGCAGGTGAGCCGCCCACCGCCCCCCCCCCCCCCCCCCGGCGAGCATTATTGCATACCGCCATTGCGGTGTGCGCATAATGGCCCTTATTCAGATCTGATTGCAGTACAAATTTGTTTGGAAAATGGGCAAAACCATGTGCACTGCAGGTGGGGCAGATGTACCATGTGCAGAGAGAGTTGGGTGGGGTGTGTTAAAACTGAAATCTAAATTGCAGTGTAAAAATAATGCAGCCAGTATTTACCCTGCACAGAAACAAAATAACTCACACAAATCTAAATCTCTCATATCACATATTACATCTGACCCACCTGGTTTTGCCCATTTCCAAACAAATTTGTACTGCGATCAGATCTGAATAAAGGCCAATGTGTAAGGGGTATTGTGGTGTATCACATATGTGTAATGGGCATTGCGGTGTGCCACATAATTTGCAATCTGCATTGTGGTGTGCGCATAATGTATAATGGGCATTGCAGTGTGTTGCATAATGTATGACACATTATGCAAGGGGGGTCCATTATAAATTTTGCTATGGGGCCAACAACGTTCTAGTTACGCCCCTGCCTGTACTGCTCTCATGAGACCAGGACATTGATGATTCTATGAAAATGATTTCTAAATATTTCCTTTTCATCAGTTCCCTGCAAAGGTGTTTATTGTAATAGTCTTTTAACTGGTCTTCCCAAGAACAGACTCTCACCACTGCAATCCATTTTAAATGCTGCTGCTAGGCTGATCTTCCTTGCAAGACGCTCATTGTCTGCTGATTCGCTCTGCCAGTCCCTCTATTGGTTGCCTGTATCTTACCGTATTCAATATAAAACACTTCTACTCGCATATAAAGCTATTAACCATACTGCACCAGCATTTATCTCTCTACTTATCACAAAATATCTCCCATCTCGACCACTCCGCTCTGCACAGGATTTGCGTCTCTCTTCTGCACAGATCACTAGCTCCCATTCACTATTACAGGATTTTCATCGGGCTGACCCCACCCTATGAAATGCCCTTCCACGCACAATAAGACTCTCCACTAGCCTCCAAATGTTCCCGTGTTCCCTGAAAACTCACCTCTTCAGGCAAGCCTATCATATTTTAGTACCACCCGCAAGGCTGTCTTAACAGCAGTGTGGGCCCCTGGGCAAAGCAATGCACTGGGGCCCTTACCCATTCTCCCCTCCTAAGGGTGGGGGGTGCTATCAGCAGCAGCTTTGGTGTCCCACGGGTAGCAGGGGGTGCTCTATCTTCCATTCAACATGTAGGACCTGGAGCAGTAACTTCTGCTAATTACTCCTTTACTGCACAGGTGGTGGGAGGGTGAACACTAACGTGTGGAAGGGGGCACTGAGCTGAATGAAGGGTCCCTTGTAAATGACTTTCAGGGAGGTAGGGGGTGTTTTATATGCAGGGGAGGGTTGGATAATGGGTTGGATAATGGAGTGGGCTTAATATTCGGTGGAAGGGTAGATGGTTTGACTGCAGATATTGCCATTATCTGGAAATAGATTTCTTAGCCTTCAATAGTATAAAAACCTAGAGTCTCAACTTTCAGGAGGTGCTGGGAACTTGGGGATCAGAGATCAGGAGCCAGAGCAATCCATTTACAAAAATATAAAACTGTACACCAGACGTTTGGAGCTGGAGCAGCTTGAACGCTGATATCTCTGGTTCTGTGGATGATAGAGACAAGCCGCAAGTGTCGACAGAAAGGGGAGAGTCCCAGCTTTTGGATACCCTTATTCACCTGGGGCCCCAGGGCAAGTGCCCAATAAGCCCATACAAAAAGACGGCCCTGACCACACGCATAACCCTCTGAGGCACATATGTATTATATAGCTTCCCTTCTGAACTTGCAACTTGGTGGGACTGCTATGCTATTACTGGTGCCTGTCCTTGTGTTTCCCTTCTATATCCCTATAGATTGTAAGCTTTCAGCAGGGCCCTCTTACCTCCAAGTCTATTGTTACCTAGTTTGTTTTATCTCTGTTTACAATTGTAAAGCGCAACAGAATCTGCTGCACTATATAAGAAACTGTTAATAAATAAAAAAAGGTGTGCTCATGTCCACCCCCCCCATGTGCTATTCCTGTAATGTGTACCTCTGCAGATTGCACACCCTGCCAGCATTGACCTAACCAGATGGTTTCCACAGATGGTTTCTCTGCGGGCAGGAATTTGAGGAAAAATTACTTCATAGATAGGGGTAGTGGATAACTGGAATAGCCTCCTATCAGAGGTGGTAGAGTTAAATGCAGTAGGCCAATTTAAACATGCTTGGGATAGGCATATTGATATCCTTACAAAAAATAAGGATCAAATATGGTTGATGTTGTAACATGTTTAAAAAGGGGGCAGACTAGATGGGCCAAGTGGTTCTTATCTGCCATCAAATTCTATGTTTCTATGTTTCTGTCTCTAACTGGGTTTTATTGTGCATGACTCTTCAGCCACAATAACATCACATGTTTGAGTAGCTATACTTAAAGTTCAGGTTGATTAGACTACAGGTGCATATTGTTTACTTAGCTCTATAAAAAAGTTTTGCATGTGATGTGCCTAAACCTGTGATTATGTTATATTAGTGTCACAGTGTTGTATGGCTTTACCGGCCTACCCACATGTGTTGTATATATGCAGAGCCACAGAACAATATGTATGTTTTCCTAAGACTTTCCCTTTTTTTTTTTAGCCATGACAAAGGTAACTTCAACAAATGTCTTGATATAAGTTCACCAACAGACCTTTTTACAAGAGTCAACTGATGGAGTGCGCACCTGGGTTTGGAAGTCCAAACTGTCAACCTAAAGTGCTTACCTGGTAGCCTTACATAATTTATTAATATACAAAACACTGAATGGAGTGATATAATTAGAAGAAAGGAGAAAATGACTCCCCCACTATTACTCTTCTTGATTACGGTTACACACTTACTACTAATATCTGAGCTGTCAGGCTGGATTCTCAGGACTGTCCAGCACAGTGTTGGAAGGTATTAAGCCTCAAAATAAGGACATTTGTCTTACAGAGTATAAGTAAATAACATATACATGAATCCTGATTTTCCACATCAAGATTCATCATCTGAACACTGTCCTTACAGTATGCTGCAAAATGAAGATGGAGAGATAGACAATGCTGAATGAACTGTATTACTTCCATCCATCCATCAAAGCTACAGCCTTCCAGTAATCACAGCCCTCCTCTCCTTATCACTGTCTGAGTTTGCTGACACACACTGTAGAATAACATCCTAGACCAGATTTCTAATGCCTATAAGTTGCATACATAATTATTAACATGAATTGAGTCATACCTCCCAACTGTCCCGATTTTCGTGGGACAGTCCCCTTTTTTTGTGACTGCCCCGCGACCCAATGGCAGGCAGCAATGTCCCGTGATGGGGGGAAGGGCAGTTGGGAGTCCCCCGGCCCCTGTCCCGCACTGTGCTGCTCAGCAGAGCATCGGGGAATAGATGCTGTGTGCACGCATGTTATCGAATAACTGTACAGATGCTTTGTGCATGCATTTTTATCAAATAACTGCACAGATGCTGTGTGCATGCATGTTATCAAATAACTGCACAGATGCTGTGTGCATGCATGTTATCAAATAACTGCACAGATGCTGTGTGCATGCATGTTATTGAATAACTGCACAGATGCTGTGTGCATGCATGTTATCGAATAACTGCACAGATGCTGTGTGCATGCATGTTATTGAATAACTGCACATGCATGCACGGGCAAGCCCAAATAGCATTAAAAAAAACAATATATCGCTCTTATCGGAATACACAGTTTGCAATAGCAATATGACTGTAGCTGGCGTTTTGGGACATAAGCAGAATTTTCTTGCAGATCAGCAAACAACTTTGAACCAGGCCTTGTTACTTTCAATGGTCTAGCTTTTGTACGTTACATACCAATGTACATTGTTTGCATATCTTTTTTTATTTAACACAATAAGAACAAGTAGAGAGTAAAAAAAAAACAAAAAAAAAAAACATTTAATTCCATATTTAACTGAAAAACTTTTTTTTCCCCTTGACTCGGTTCCTCTCCTACAATGTCCATCATGTTTTTGGCATGGAAGATCACAAAATAACAACTTATAAAAAAAATGATTATCTCTTATTTAAAAAATAAAAATAAATTGCAAAAACCTAGTTCATGTCATAATCATCCTGAAAGAAGGTACAAAATACTCACATAATGCTCGTCGTACAAACCCAACACACAGTAGAACATACATAAAATACACAATAGGAATCTCTATAGTAATGGCTATCGATCTGTGACTAGTCCTTAGTATCCGATTTGTCTGGCGATTTCATAAGGCTCTCTGTTGCATTGTGTCCCTTCTGGCTTGGGATAGCTGGGAGTACTCGGCTTGTCCTTAGAGGTTCTCTTCTTAGGACCGGTAGGAAAGAATACAAAGAATGACTCTGAGTTTTAGAGATGATTAATGGTGATAAATTGTTACCAGTCCTTAAAGAATTTGAAGGCAGAGACATTGACTTCTTTACACCTTGACAAACTTGGCCAGATGGCAGCTGGACTGAAAAAGACAAACAAAATAAACAAAAAAAACATATTACATAAGCATACATGAACAGCGCATAGCACAATAGAACGTTAAACCTAATTACTTGCAGCCAAATAAACTTCTTTTGTGTGCTACAACAATGCCAAAGATGCATTACCACTTAGCAACCATTAAGACATTGGGGTCTATCAAATGAGGGCAAAAATCACTGTGTCATTGGTTGTTATTGGTTTTTAACATATTTGTATCTGTTAGTAGATAACCCCATGCAGCCCCAGATGTACAGTATTTGCTATGGACTCACAAGATTGATACAATTCTCAACTCTCCATTAGCAGAATGATACAGAGGCATAGTGAGAAGGTACCTTGTCCCTGTGATTCTGCTGGCAGATGGGAGGGGCTTTAAGGTGAAATAATGTAACTCAGTGAATAGGGATGGCCATAGGTGCAGTCACCAACGCTGGTTGCCTTTGATGGTGATTCTGCAACCAGCCATCGATACTCATAAACTATGTCATGGATAACCATTGATAGTTTTAGCTATCGATGGTTATCCATTATCTTTGACTGAATGGCCCGTAGGCTAATCAAAATGTGGGGGCGGAGCCAGGGCCGGCAACAGAAATTTTCCTGGGGATGCCTGTTTAAACACGCAGCTCCCGGCCGCCGGGCGCTTACACACACTGACATGAGCCCGTGCTGCTGTGGTGCTCATGTCAGTGTGTGTAAGCGGTGGCCAGAAGCTGCGTGTTCTGACAGGCATCCCCAGGAAGCTTCCACTCCCGAGTTTGCAGCGCCGCGGCCGCAAATATTCTTGTTAGGGGGGACGGGGGTGGTTTATGTGTCAGCCGCCCACGGCAATCGAGTACCGGGCGGCTGACTGCAGGGATGAGTGGCAGATTCTGGGGCCCCTCCGATGGTCGGGCCCGGGTCAGCTGTCCCCTTTGACCCCCCCTGTCACTGGGCCTGGGCGGAGCTATACTCCGTGTCCCGACATATTGAAGAAAAAAAATCATTGGTTCTTTTTTTCGCCAACGATGTAAATAAATCTTTTTCACCCACATTGGTGGAAAAATTATTCAACATCATCCATAAACCATCGATGATTTCAAATCATCGATGGTTGAGGGCTTCTTTAATCGTTCGATCAGAATACTTCACTAGTATGTATAGGACTTGCAGAGATATAAAGTGGAGAAAGATAAACGTACCAACCAATTTGTTCCTGTCAGTTAAACTTAGCAAAGTCATCAAATCATCAGAAGATGTCACCATGCTTCAAAATGATCTTGCAATTCTAGATGAGTGGGCAAAAAAATGGAAGATGAGGTTCAATGTAGATAAATGTAAGGTTATGCACCTTGGGAGACACAACCAGTGTGCAAGTTACAACCTTAGTGGAGAGGAACTGGGTAATTCCATACTTGAAAAGGATCTAGGAGTCCAAATAGACAGCAAACTAGGATGTAGTGCCCATTGTAATGTAGCTACAAAAAAGGCCAACAAAATTCTGGCATGTATTAAGAGGGGAATGGAAACTCAGTAGCGCACGCAGGGGGGGGTTTCCGAGTACCCAGAAACCCCCCAGAAGTCTAAGGGCCCTAGGCTGAAAGCTGAGTGTCCCCTCTTTCCATGGGTACAAGAATTTTAAAAATCGGCCCTTGGGAACCGGAGATATATGACTTCAAAGCAGTGGTCCCCATCCAAGCTTGTTATTTGCTCTTCCCAGTCAGGTCTTTCAGGTTCTGTCTGACTTAGAGTTTTTCTGAGGGTACATTCCAAAAGCTGGGACTCTCCCCCTTTGATGGACACTAGGAGCTTGTCTCTACTGTTCCCAGAACCAGAGATATCAGCCTTCCAGCAGCTGGTTACTGCTCCAGCTCCACACACCTGGTATGTAGTTTTATATGCTCATTGGCAAATTGCTCTGCCTCCTGAATCCTCTAGTCCCCAGTACCATTTGATAGGTGGGATTCTCTAGTTTTTAATTTCATTACAATCTAAGAAATCTATTTCCGGGAACTGGAGATATCTGCAGTCAAGCAAGCTGTCCTCCCACCAGAAAATGATGAATAATAAGCCCACTCCACTATACACCCCTCCTCTGCATATTAAACATCCTCTACCACCCTGGAAGTTATGTATCAGGGCCCCTACATTCAGCCCAATGCCCCCTTCTCCCACTTCATCTCCCACCATCTGTGCAGTAAAGGGGTAATTAGTGTAAATTACTGATCCAGGCCCTACATGCTGAGCAGTTGATATAATACCCCCTACCACCCGGTTGTTTTTATTATTTATATACATTTGGTCTATCTATAATACTTTAACTGACCCGGCATATACTGGGTCACCTAAGTGTCCATTTCCGTGCTTTGCTCCGCCCCTTTGGAAACCCCCTTCTGAAAATCCTGCGTTTGCCACTGAAACTAGGGACTCAAGGCGAGCAACAAAGCTTATTAGGGGAATGGAGAATTTAAGCTACGGGGAGAGATTAAGCAATTTGGGACTATTTACATTAGAAAAGAGACATTTAAGGGGGGACATGCTCAACATGTACAAGTATATCAAGGGCCAATATAAGGAACTGTCACACACCCTCTTTTCTACTAGAAAGGAATCTAGGATGCGAGGGCATGAGTATAGATTAGAAGAAAAAAGATTTCATTCAGCTAGTAGAAAGAATTTCTTTACGGTCAGAACAGTCAAACTCTGGAACTCTCTTCCCAGATTGGTGGTAATGGCTGGCTCATTAAATGCGTTCAAGGCAAAGTTGGACAAACATTTACTGGAGAAAAACATCCATGGGTACAAATAAGAAATATAATTTGTCTGTAAAATACCAGAACCTACCAAATCAGCAATGGATATCTATACCAGGTTGAACTAGATGGACGCAAGTCTTTTTTCAGCCTTACCTACTATTTAACTATGTAACTATGTTTAACTTTATCTCTCCACATTTGAATACATATACGCCTATATGTTGACGCAACATTTACCATCTCTCTTAAATACATTATTTCAGCAGTAAAAACATTTTTATTACAAATCCATAGGTCTCAGACAGACAACGCGAGTTCATTCTTAACTCTCAATAATTAATTTTGGCGCTTTATTTTTAATTGACTCTATTATTTTGAGGTTCCTGGCACGGCAATGGGCACCAGGTTTATGGGGCAAATTATGGGCAAACCTGGTGCTCTATGGTAGACATATTGATGGTATATTTGGTACTTGTTTCCTAGCACGGCCACAATCGTGGGGATCGTGTACCTTTAAGTTAAGGTACACGATCCCCACGATGGACCCGATTTCCTTTGAAATCAGGTCCATTTTGCCGGCAAAGGTACAAAATCGGGGGCATCGCGTCGGTCGGGACCATTAACATTGGTACCGACGCGACCGACACGATGCCCCCGATTTTGCCATAGGCTTCAATGTTAAAATATTTTTTAACATTGAAATCGTGAGCATCGCGTCGGTCTTGTGCCATTATAATGGCACAAGATGAGATGGACTTGATTAAGTCCATCTCACATTGATAAAAATGTGAAAAATGTGAAATGGCCAATATGACCCATTTCACATTATATATGGCCCCGTCGTCACCCCACGATAGACGCCCACCTGAAGCATGGCGAGCGCTGCGAGCCCGCGAGGGGCGGCGGTGCGCGTCCTCCGACCTTTTCATTCCCCTACTATCCACGTCGGTGTGGAGTTGAGAATGTATAGTGCCTGCCTGGGCTGGGCCGCGGGCACTTTGACCAAATCCTAAATGGCCGTGTGAGGGCTGCTGCGCATGTGCGGCCACAAGCAGCTCCTCCCGCGGTGCTTTGCTGTGGTGAGTGGCCTCCGGCTCCAATTAAAACAGGATATCAGCAGTTATTTCCCCTTCTCCTCCCCGGGCCTATCTGGGCCTATCTGTGATTCTGTGGCCATGCAGCTTCCACCTCCTCCTAGTCTCCATCCCCAGCAGGGGCGTAACTAGCGTGAGGCAACCCCCGCGGCCGCTTGGGGGAGCGGGGGCAGCGGGGGCGCCTGCACCCTCATACCCCACGGTGCAGTGCAGGGACTGGGTCGGGACGCGCTGTCAGACAGCGGCGCCGGCAGCAGGAACTCTCTCTCTCTCCCCTCTGACGGCAGCTAAGCTCCGAGTGTCATAGAGACAGGCTGCCGCTGGCTGCAGATAGAGGGAGCTAGTGTGCAGATCCTCTAAGCTCCAGCCTCCGGCGTGTCCTGTCCTGTACGAGAGAAGGCCTGCCCTGGAAGGAATCTTGTGGCCAGCAGCTGAGTAGGTACTAGGTAGTGGTACACTTTGCTGAAGTTTGAGGGAGTGGGGGAGGACTCGGAGGTGGTATGTTTGTGTGTATATGCTGTGTGTGTGCTTGTATGCATGTGTGTATGTATTATATGTGTGTGTGTGACTGTGTACATGCTGTGTTTATGTATTCTGTGTGTATGTTTGCTATGTGTGTCTTCTGTACATGCTGTGTATCTTTTTTGTGTGTATGCTATGTGTTTGAAGTTATGCTGTGCTTGTGTGTGTGTGTGTGTGTATCTGATGTGTGTGTGTATCTATGTTATGTTGGTGTCTGTACAAGGTGTGAGTATGCTATGTATGTGTGTGTGTGAATGTATGCTATGTGTGTGAATGTGTGCTATGTGTGTGTGTGTGCTATGTGTGTGTGAATGTGTGCTATGTGTGTGTGTGAATGTGTGCTGTGTGTGTGAATGTGTGCTATGTGTGTGAATGCCCCTGCTCTCCCCTCAGACCATTTTCACTACTAGCAGTAATGGAAGCTGAAGCTGCAGTCATAGATATATTTACACAGCAGCTACAGTTAGTAAAGTGTAGACACAGCAGAAACTGAGGTATGTAGTGGGAATAAAGGGGGGGGGGGGGGGACTTGTGTGCAGGGTGTGCATCATGTAAGGAGTGAATAAGATATTGTAGGTATAATGGCTAAGAGGGGTGGGAAATGGAATGTCATAAAATTCTGATGACAAATGATTGGCAAGGAGGAAATGTGCTAACATTATGATGAAAAATGTGAATGGTGGGAGGTGGGGGCATGTTATTAAAAATATGGACAGGTAACACAAATATCATGAGAAGGGGGCATGTGAAGAAAAATTTGAATGGTGGGGGCAATTGAGGATAATTGTGATGGGCAGGGGAGACATGTGAAGAAAAATGTGGGAATAGGGAAATTAAATGAAAAATTTAGTAGTGGGCAGTGAAGGAAAATTGAATAGGCAGGGTGTGTGCATGGATGAGAAGTTGATGAGCATGCAAGACTTTCAATATATTTTGTAAGGTCTTTGGTACTTTCTACAGATGGGCAACGGAGCCTGCCTCCGGTCCCCGCCCCTGTCGCCCTCAAACCCCCCACCCCGAGCGTCCCCCTAACCCTGCCCATCTCCCTGAAGCGGAGAGGGGCAGGGACATGCAGCGTCCCCGCCGAGAGACTGGGACGTGCGCGCATGTGAAACGCACGCGCGTCCCAGTTCAGTGTAGCCCCTGCCACCAGCGCTCGCCAGCAGGGAGGGTCTGGCGAGCCCCGGCCAAGGATGGCAGGGGCTCCATCTGTATATCCATGCCATTCCTTTCTTTACCTCTGCCACAATCTACATTTGTCCCTCTAGGCACCCCTCTCCCCACTCGTCCTTCCTCATCTGTACATCTGCTACCTCCTCATCCTCATGTGGGCCTGCGCCTCCTCCATCCATGGCTGGTGGCTGCCATTAAAAGTGACCAACAGAAACAAGAATTATGGCAGGTAAGCACAATTTACACACACACACACACACACACACACACATTATATATATATATATATATATATATATATATATATACATACACACACACACACACACACACACATACGTGAGATGTGTCGTTACACATTGTGTCATATTGTGAAAGGGGGTCCTAAGGTAAGTCGCATATAGTGTAGGTGCACTATTTGGAGGGGGGGCGCCAGAAAGTTTTTTGGCAGGGGGGAGCAAAATTTATAGTTACGCCACTGATCCCGAAGGTCTGTCCGTCTCCACCCCCCCTTTTCAATATGTGCGCGCAGCTACTGACTCTGCGCTGCCCCATCTGTCTCGCAGCTCCTTGATTCATCCTGCGTTGTCATCTTGGTCTTTGCAGCTGTTCACTATACCCTCGTGGCAGTCCTGCAGTTCTTATGTATTTTAAATAATATGTCTTACTGGCCGATAATAAGGGTTAAGGTTAAGGCAAACCCTAACCCTTATAAGGAGAGACTGAGCATGATGCTGGCAGCTTCCAATTAATTTTATGAGACTCTTCATTTGGAAGTGGACTGGATACCTCATAAGCACAAGAATTCTAATAGCTTCTATGTCTCTTTACAGACTGCTGTGTCTGATTCCAAGTGAAGAGCAAGCGATGGCGCTATTTTATAGCTATTTCCTATTTAATTTGCTACTTTTTGTAACTCAAGCAGTTTGGTTTATATGTACTACATAGTACCATACTTGCCAACTTTTGAAAACTAGCTTCAGGGAGATTATAGTTGGTAGTAGAATTTTGCACAGCGCCCCATTGAGGGGCATGTCATGCTCCTCCCAAAGGGCGTGTCTAGTTCCATATATGGAGAGATTGTGAAAAGATATTCTCAACGTGGCACCTAGAAGCGTGGCTGTGTACTGCTACATCTGAGAGGAATCTTGTAAAATGACTTATATCCAAATGTAGATGAGCCCCAAAGCAGTTAGTAAGAGCTACTATACTTGGTAAAGTGCTGCGAAATGGTGCTGATGATTCAATGTAAATGTATCTATCTCTCATTCCTTTTTTCACAAAAAATGTAACAGTGTAATGTGGGCTAGGTGACACGAAGGAAGATTGCTAGACTAATGAGGGAGAGAGGGAGATGCTGCTATTTCAGGGAGTCTCCTGCAGAATGCAGGCGAGGAGGTAACTATGATGTAACAGTGTAATGTGGGCTTGGTGAAATGAGGGAGATTGCTAGACTAATGAGGGAGAGAGGAAGATTCCTGCTATTTCAGGGAGTCTCCTCCAGAATGCAGGAGGGTAGGCAGCTACAGATGGACCGTCCCTCTTCCTTGCAGGGGCTGGCGGTAGGTTTGCCACAACATGTGCCTGTGTCTTCTTACAACGGAGCTTCCCCTGGATCCTCGCCGCCGGCCCCCCACCTCCCATCTCCCCCCTTAACCCTGCCGGTCTCCCTGAAGCAGAGATGGGCAGGGCTGCCAGGAAACTGGGACGTGCGTGTGGGATGCTCGTGCATCCCAGTCAGATGGGGCGTTCTGGTGGGCCCAGTGGGGGCGCTCTGGTGGGCCCCAGCACTAGCGGAGACGCGCTCCATCTGTATGCCTAGTACCCACATAATTTATGATTTGTACTTTGCACTTTGTTAATTCTAAACTTCCAATATATTGAATTTATACAAATAATAAGAGAATAATATTCAGCAGAAGACAGTATAGGAAATTACATACGTTTCTGTTTCAGTTCCCGCTGTCAAGTTCCTGAAAATTTTGTATTTTTGGAGCTTGATGAATTGATGTCCCCGTAATAGTGTATGGGGCCAGTAGGCCAGATCAGGATTAAAGGTGTCCATACACGGTGCGAGGGTGCTGTGCGCTCCCGCGGGCATCCTTATCGCACAGCACATAAAGTCTGTGCAGCTTGTGCTTTTTGAACTATGTCCCAATCGCATTGCATCGCACTCAAATCTCTAGTTCAAAACGCACAGGAATATTGTACCGTGTATGGGCACCTTAACAGGTAAGTGGAAGATAACTGTAGCAACTTTTGCTTTACCTTTATAGTGAATGCAAAAAATGCAAAATCATGCACTTGGGTCTCAAAAATCCAAAGACTAAATATAGTATAAATGGCACTATAATGGAAACTACGGAGGAAGAGAGGGATCTAGGTGTCACTATTTCAGCAGACTTAAAGGCAGTTAGGCAATGTAACAAAGCAATGAAGAAGGCAAGTCAGATGCTTGGTTGCATAAGGAGAGGTATCCAGAGGCGTAGGGAGGGCGGAGCCACCGGAGCTCATGCTCCGGGCGCCGATTGGTCAAATGGCGCCGCCGGCCCGCCCCCCCTGCAGTCTGCACAAGTGCAAGCAGTCTGCACAAGTTCAAGAATCATGGCAGCCGCCGGCGCTGCGCACACTGCCCGTTAGTATAGTACTATGAATCATTGTACTTTACTAACGGGCAGCGTGCGCAGTGCCGGCGGCTGCCCTGCCCGGCGCCTGCCTCCTGCCCTGCTCGCCCGGTCCCTGCCGCCAAGCGTCACGGACAGTGGGGCCGGGTGGCGGGCTGACACTCCGACCAGTCCTCTCCAGTGGCGTATCTAGCGCAAGGCAGCTACCGCTTGGGGAGCAAGCGGCAGCGGGCTTCGGTGTGGGTGCCTGGCAGTGGCATTCTATCGTGCCGCAGACCCTGCGGCAGGTTGGAGGAGGCAGCGCAGACGGGGTCTTCAGTGGCGCATTGAAGATCCGGAAGTACAGACTCCGGAGGCTCAGGAGCTGCTGCTGCAAGTAAGGAGGTGCCCGGCGCACGCATCATGGCCTGGTCCAGCTGTCACTGGGGTTAAGGAGGTCTCTCTCGTCTGCTCCTCTTATCAGCGGCCTGTGCTCAGCTGTCTGCCTGAGCAGAGTTCAGTATATGCTCCTCCCACATGTGACAGGCATTTGCAGCAGTCAGACAACGTGAGGAAGGCTGAGCCATTGGTGATTGAAGTCACAACAGCTGCCTGGCCTGGGGGCTTCATTCTGGGGGTCCCATGAAATCTTGGACACGGTGCTTCAGTCCTAGAGGTGTGCAGGAATAGGTAAGCAGTCTGGGGGTCCTCAGGGTAACTATAATGATGCTTGTGCCTCAGTGTCTTATAGGTTGTTATATAGCGCAGCAGATTCCGTTACAGGTTGTTATATAGCGCATCAGATTCCGTTACAGCGTCTTATATAGCGCAGCAGATTCTGTTACAGTGTCTTATATAGCGCAGCAGATTCTGTTACAGTGTCTTATATAGCGCAGCAGATTCCGTTACAGCGTCTTATATAGCGCTGCAGATTCCGTTGCAGCGTGTTATATGGCGCATCAGATTCCGTTACAGTGTCTTATATAGCGCAGCAGATTCCATTAAAGCGTCTTATATAGCGCAGCAGATTCTGTTACAGTGTCTTATATAGCGTAGCAGATTCCGTTACAGTGTCTTCTATAGCGCAGCAGATACCATTACAGCGTCTTATATAGCGCAGCAGATTCCGTTACAGTGTCTTATATAGCGCAGCAGATTCCGTTACAGTGTCTTATATAGCGCAGCAGATTCCGTTACAGTGTCTTATATAGCGCAGCAGATTCCGTTACAGTGTCTTATATAGCGCAGCAGATTCCGTTACAGGTTCTTATATAGCGCAGCAGATTCTGTTAGCCACGCCCCCAATTCATTACCGGAGGGGGGCGCGAAATATGCCCTTGGGCAGCATGGCACCTAGCTACACCGCTGGAGGTATCAGCAGTAGAAAGAAAGAATATGGTACAACCTCACCTAGAGTACTGTGTTCAGTTCTGGAGGCCATACCTCCAGAAGGATATAAATACATTTGAGACTGTACAAAGAAGGGCAACTAAAATGGTGCATGGACTACAGATGGAACGCCTCTCAGCCAGTGCTGGGGCTCGCCAGAACGCCCCCACTGGCAAGCCAGCGCCCCATCTGACTGGGACGCGCGAGCATCCCACATGCACGTGTGTCCCAGTTTCCTGGTGGCCGGGAAGGAAACCCTGCCAGTCTCCGCTTCAGGGAGACGAGCAGGGTTAGCAGGGGGAGCGGGGAGGAGGGGAGCGGGGAGGTGGGGGACCGCGTTGGGGACCCACGGCTAGGCGGCGTGGACCCGGGGGAGCTCTGTTGTAAGGGGATGTGTACGCGTCCCCTTCTGGCGGCTGGAAGATTCGCCAGCCCCTGCAAGGAAGAGGGACGCTCCATCTGTACATCACAAAACGTACCAGGAAAGACTAAAAGATCTTAATATGTATAGTTTAGAGCAGAGAAGGGAAATGTCACAATCCTGTCTGAACTCTGTGTATCTGGCCTGTCATTGTACTATTCACTGCTGTGTATTCCAGCCAGCTGCAATTAGATTGCAATCACGCTTCCTAGAGAGACTATGCTCTGTGGTAGTCCTAGCTCTGTGTGAGATCTTCTGCTGCCAATCATGTGTAGTCTAGTTCCCTGTCATAATTGCCCAGCCAATTTATGTATGCTGGGAAATCCAAGACACATTGCTAGTGCTTCAATTGTCTCCTGTGATTCAGTTGTGTCTTTGCTGCTGCTGCTGCTGCTGTGTGTGTTCAAGTTCCAGGTATTCCAGCTCCTGTGTTCCTGAGTCCAGCAAGGGCTACTCACCTCAGAAGTCTCCAGCCTAGCTCCTGTCGATGTTCTACCATCGTTCTGCATTCCAGTCGATGTTCTTCCATCGTTCAGAATTACAGTCGATGTGCTAACATCGTTCAGAATTACAGTCGATGTTCTACCATCATTCAGCATTCCAGTCGATGTTCTACCATCGTTCAGCATTCCAGTCAATATTCTACCATCGTTCCACTGTTCTAACCAGCATTCCAAGTATTCCACAGTTCAAGCAACTCCACGTAACGTATTACCACTCTGTAGTTATTGGCTTATAGACTTTATGGACTTCATCAGTGCTTTGAACTGCAACTGTCATCTTGCTTCCATTATTGCCGTTGCTTGTCACCAATTGCATACATTACTATATCATCAGTTGCCAAGTACAACCTTCTGTTTCCAGCCTCCATAATAAAACTGGTTGTACTTTTACCTCTGCTTGTTTACTGCCTCTGGGTGCACTTCGGTGCTGTTCATGTACAAAGGTCTGATCAAGCCTCCCCGATTTGTACATCGGTCCGAGCCTATGCCTGAGGCCTTCGTCACGTGACAGGAAAGGGGGGACATGATAGAAAATTTCAAATATATCAAGGGGTTTAACAAGGTACAGATGGGAGACATTCTTCACAGGAAGAGGAGCAACAGAACACGAGGACATGCACTGACACTAGAGGGAGGAAGATTCAGGGGAAATTTGAGGAAAAAATACTTCACAGAAAGTGTGGTGGATAAGTGGAATAGCCTCCCATCAGAGGTGGTAGAGGCAAATACAGTAGAGCCATTTAATGCTTGGGATAGACATATGAAGTGGCGTAACTATAGCTCCACAGCCCCCGCGGTGGCGGGGGGGGGGGGGCGCAGAGAAATTGGGGGCGCCGCCGGGGGGGCTGCAGGGCTATAGTTACCCGCGGTCTGCGTCTCGCCCGGCTCTCTGTCGGGACCTTCCTGACGTCACGGTCCCGGCCGGCTCCTGCTGCAATGAAAACTGACAATTAGAAAATGGCTGCCCCCATACTGCAGACAGTTTTCTGTCTGCAGTATGAGTACAGCCATTTTCTAAGAGTCCGTTTTCATTGTAGCAGCAGGAGCTGGCCGGGACCGTGACGTCAGGAAGGTCCCGACAGAGCCGGGCGAGACGCAGACCGCGGGTAAGAAGGGGGGGCAGGTTAGGTGTGTGTGGAGGGGGGGGGGGGCGCCGAATAAACGTGCGCCGGGGAGACGCTAAATAGTTAGTTACGCCCCTGGACATATGGATAACCTTACAGAAAGAAATAAGGATCAAATATGGCTTGAGGTAACATGTTTAAAAAAGGGGCAGACTAGATGGGCCAAGTGGTTCTTATCTTATTAATGGGAAGTTCTACAAAAGTAGAAGGAAAAGTTATTTGACACCAACTTTTGTAGAAGTTAATAGATAACGATAAGACCCCTCCGTAATATTTGTTTCATTGCACATAGCAACAGAACATGTTTACTATAAAATACACTCTCATCGACATGAACCATACATAACTATGACATGCAACTGAAGAGTGTTCGGGAAACATCCTGAATTCCCGTCTAAGGCTGGATATGGTATCAGGAAGCAGGATTTCCTTAGCCCATTGTAAAATACACATCATGTTATCTTGTTAATAATCATTTCACTGTCCTGTGAAAAGTACCTATCTATTTTGTTTAAAAAAAAATAGCATTTATCAAAACACATTTTTCCTGTAATTCTGAGAAATAATATTGCAACCTTGAGTAATATTTATTTTTCTACAAAGCTGACACAATGGAGGGGAAAGATATGATGGTTGGCTAAAACTATGTAGTCACATGGTAAACTTGAGGTCAATATTAAGTTTGCTCCATGTGGAATAGTGTTGCAACAATGCCAACCAGAAAAGGAATATGTATGGGACTGAGTTATAGAAAATCCCTATTTTAAGAGAAACCGTCTGCTTGCGTTGGTGACAAGGCTCCCCTATCATGTAGGTGCTGAATGCTGGTCTTTTCATTGGGACCTTGATTATCAAATATCAATGAGAACATATGTGTCTCCGAAACACTGCCATCCACTGGCAGAGAGTGAAACTACATCTCTTTCTCACACATCCACAAACACAGAAGGTAGCAGGTGCAAAAAATAGTCCATTGGTTCCCCACCAGTTATACCATGTTCTCATTGCCACCCCTGCAAAATCCCGGGTTTTTCTTGCCGGGTTTTTGGCGGGGCACAGAGAATGGATACTTTTCTACCCCGTTCATACAGCACCTTAAACCCGGGAAATTCCCGTGTATGACGCGTTCACACTGCTTCCCCTGGTCTGCCCTGCCAACAAGTGTGTGAATATAAAAGCAGCTTTGATTGGCTGTTGAAAAAGTAGCTGTGATTGGCTGTTTTAGAAAGCAGCTGTTATTGGCTGGCTGAGGATGATGTCATATAAAGTGGCCTGTTTTTTCCAAGCACACTGCATTGCTGGAATCATGGCTGATGAGATGCTTTTGTTTTGCACCATTTTGCTGTTTCATGCAGCAAATGAGAGCTTGCTGCAGCTGCTTACATTGTGCTACCTTGCACAATGCACCTTGAAGAGGAGGAGAGCGCAATTTCTTGCTGAGAGAGACAGTGCTCGCCTTCATTATGTGCGAAGGAGAAGAGCTTTCATCACCTCCAGCGTTACCTCCATATTGAGGTTCAGCACATCCAGTACCCGGCGAATGTGGACCAGAGACTGCTCTCATGGCGAGGTATTTTGGTCTACAGTGGAGGGTTATGAGGATGACCAGTGGATGGAGCATTTTCGCATGTCACGTGGGACCTTTCAGTATGTGCTGGACCTTCTAACCCCTGCACTTTCCAGACAGACCACAAACTGCAGAATACCCATCTCACCTAGAAAGAGACTAGCGATAGCGCTATGGTGGTATGCTACACCGGGAGAATACCGCACAGTCGCCTGCTTGTTTGGAGTGGGGAGATCCACTGTATGCACTTTAGTTCATGAGGTGACGCAGGCTTTGCTGGAAGGACTTTACCGTCGTTTCATCACCTTACCTCAAGGACAAAGGTTGGACGACATCTTGCTGGTTTCCTGCATCGTGGATATCCACAGTGTGCTGGAGCTATAGACGGTACACACATTCCTATTATTGCCCCCACAGAAAACCATGCGGATTACTTTAATCGCAAAGGCTGGCACTCCATAATTCTACAGGCTGTAGTGGACCACAAGTATTGGTAAGTACATTTTTTTATGATAATATTAAACTGTGCTTTGCGTATTGCTAGGGTAACTAAACAGAAATCTTAACACTTTATATTTTCAGCTTCACTGATGTCTTCATTGGCTGGCCTGGCCGTTCCCATGATGCAAGGGTTCTAGCAAATTCGGACCTATACCTTATTGCTGAGGAGAAGCAGGATGGCTGGTTGTTCCCTAGAGAGGTAAAGATATGTTTTTGCTTGTTGCAGTTGGGATATTTTTAGTGTTATGTATGCATGTATGTATAACCAACGTACCACATGTATTGTTGTTTTTCAATGTCTCTCTTTACACCGGTAGAGAAAAGTGGCAATCAGAATAGCATACTTGTACTCCAAGAATTCCATATTGTAACTCTTATTTTACTTTGCAGAAATCGAAGATCATCGATGGGGTGGAGATCCCAGTACATATAATCGGGGATGCAGCATACCCATTACAACGATGGTTAATGAAGGGGTTCACCCAGCGCCATCAACTTACCCCGGAACAAATTGATTTCACCCACACCCTCAGTTCTGCACGAATGGTGGTAGAAAATGCCTTTGGCCGTCTAAAAGGCCGTTGGCGTTGTTTAATGAAGCGCAATGACATTGATACCAGCTTCATGCCTCATGTAGTTGCTGCCTGCTGTGTGTTGCACAACATATGTGAGTTTAAGAAAGAACAGTTTCTACCAGAATGGACCGTACTGGAGCCTGAGGTATCAGATCACTCTGCAGATTCTGAGATGTATGAGGGGACAAACACATGTGCAGAAGACATTCGCAACACCATTACCAATCACATATTTGCTTTAACCCACTAGTGTACAATAGTTTTTAATTTTCAATAAACTTCAAAAACATTTCTGTTTGTTTGTACATATTTTATTCATATGTACAACATATATTTTTTTAGTTAAATAGCATAAAGTGTACCAAAAATGCACATAGAAAAATATAATAAAATTGTAATGACAATACCCAAACGCCTTACATAACTTCTGTACAGGCCGGGTGGGCAGCCAAATAAACAAAAAGTCACTAAACACCTCTACAGCACATGGTAGCGGGGGTATTCCTTTCTTGGAGCCGTTCGATTCTCCGCATGACTATGTGGACCAGCCGCATAATCAAGGCAGTGCGGTGGAACTGTGGGAGGCTGAGTTGCACCCGGTGTACGCTCAGGGAAATGGCAGTGATTTGCTGGAGGCTGAGGTGTCCCAGCAGCATACTCAGGGCACTGCGGAGGAACTGGTGGAGGCTGAGGTGCACCAGCTGTACGCTCTTGGAAATGTCGAGGATTTGCTGGAGGTTGTGGTGTCCCAGACGCATACTCTGGGGAGTGCGGTGGAACTGGGGGAGGCTGAGGTGGACCTGCTGTACACTCAGGGAAATGGAGGGCATTTGCTTGAGGCTGAGGAGTCCCAGCAGCATACTCAGGGAAAAGGTGTGACATTGGTGGATGGTGAGGTGTGCTGTGTGGCACCATGTTCCCCTGGTTTGGGGCTACAAAATTTGGTTGGCCTGCGCTATACATTGGATAACCATACTGAAAATTATTGTGTGGTGGCTGGGGCAGTACATGGCCTTGTGCCCTAAATAGACTATTAAGGAACTCCATCTGCGTATCTCGGTTCTCTCGATTGATACGCTCATGCATACCAACAATGGCAGTAATGAACGTGTTCTTTAGGTCACGCTCATTGTCCATAAATCGCTGCAGACGAGCATCTTCATGAACTTGCATCGAATGATCCATTTCCTTCAGGTGTTCAAGCATTACGGTGGTCATTGCTTTTGTGGCTTGTTCCATCTTTGTGGCCCTCTTTCTTCTCAGTGGCACATTATAAACTATGGGAAAAACAAACAACACATTACTATACAAGACTATAATAATGTTACTTCTCCTTCTACCCAAAAGACATTGTTGGTGCCCATGCACTCGGAAAACCATCTGTGCTGAAGGCTAGATATCAGTAAAACCTTAACTTCTCATTCAGACCTGTTAGCAATGTTGCTGACAGGCCTGAATCAGATCCCCTCTGCACAGATGCATGTGGATGTTAAATTTCAAAAATACTTAAATAAAAAAGCAGTGTTGGCACATGCATGCTTGAGGCCTTTTCCCTCCTGCACTCTTGCTACATGCTGCGACATATTTCTTTAATAAACAAAAATATAGTACTGTGTAATAATGGTGTGTGTAAAAGTTATAAACTTACTGTTGGTGCGCAACTTTGGACGTGCACTCTGTGGCAATGCTTCAAAGGCTGGACTTCCTTCAGCAGGTAGTGATGATGCAGGCGTTGATGGTGGTCGCTGCAAAGGTGATGGCGGATGCTGCACAGGTGAAGAGAATGCGGTGGGGCCTACAGCGGAATTGTGGGAGTTAAATGATGAATCCAGAACTTCACATTGGGCTTCACCATGGACTGAGCGGGAATCCATTTCACTGTCTGTGGCCTCAAGGTCAATGGGTGACGCTGCTGCTGCTACTGCGTTTTCTTCACAGACACTTGCTGCACTGCCAGCAAAACTGCTGGAGGAGGACAGTGATATGGGATTAGCCAGTGCAGAGTTCCCAAAGATGACATTGCACTGGTCATAAAATGGCCAGTCCATACAGGCACCACCACTCTTCCTCCTGTTTAGGTCATGGACCTTAGCATACTGCTTCCGCAGGGCTTTGAGTTTATTCACTACCTGTTGCTGCGTTTTGACGATGCCACGGGCAGACAGGATTTTGGCGATGTTGTAGTAAACAACGGAGTCCTTCACTGTGCCGGTCACTTGTTTTTTAATCTCCTCCTCTCCTCTCACTGCAAGCAACTCGAGCACTTCCTCATCCCTCCAATGCGACATGTCTGCTCTCCTCGACGCAGCATATGGACGTCAGACGCAGCACTAAATGGACGTCACATGTCACCTGATCACATCCCCCAATGAGCTTCTTTTTTTCCATCATGTTTGAAAAACCCGTGTCTGCGCTGTTCAGACTGAAGTACACCCGTGAGTTTGAAGAAACTCAGGAGCCCGAGGTGTGCTCCCTACCACCAGTGCTGTGCCTAAACACGTGCAAAAGCGGCCGTGCGATCGAGTGGGCTTATCTCCCGAAGGAGACGGGCCCCGTTTTTCCCCTAACCCCTCTCAGCCATAAGGCCGACGAGGGGAAAATAGGGAACGGTGGGTCCTCTTCGCCGAAGCTTAGAGAGACCCTCATTCCTCAACCCCCGAAAGGGTTAGGACGGTGGGTCCTCCGCAGCCCATGCTTTGGAGAGACCCGCAGTGGACTTCCCTCCGCCTTGCGGCTCGGGGTCGTCCTCGGGGGGACCGCAGCTCTCCCCAAAAGGAGAGAGCTTTGGCACGTTGGGGAAATGGAAGGCCCGTAAGGGACGACCACACAACCCAAAAAAACGTGACACACTACAGAAAACAGAAAACGTGAAAAGTGCACGAACGTGAAGAAGAAGAGAAATAAATAATAAAGAGGACCCCAGCCAGAAGGCCGGGGTGGGGGTGTGAAAAATTGTCCTACCCCATCCAAAAGGACGAGGTAAGGACGTGAAGCGCTAACCTAGAGGGGAAGTGCGCAGTGCTAGTGCCATACTAGTGCATGGTGATTTTGGCACCCCCGAGTTTCCCCGGGGGCACAGTGCAGCCTCGGACTCCAAGCAGCCAGCGTCCAACCAAGTGTTTCTCCGTCTCAGCAGCAGGCACTTTCCAGCCCCTGGCATGGGAATGGGTACTCCACTGAGCCTTTCGAAAGACTCCCTTAGGGGCTGCACCCCCCTCGGAAGAGCAATCTACTCAGTCCCAGTGTTTCTCCGCTCCCAGGGTTAAGATACTAGGCTGAGCTTTTCGCTGTGCCCAGGCTGGTGGTTAGCCAACCTGGACCAATCTACTCGGTCTCAGCTTTTCTCCGCTCCCTGGGAATGGATACTAGACTGAGCCTTTCGCTGACTCATCCTTCGGGGGCTACGAACCCCGTCAAGAGAGTCAATCTACTAGGCCCAGTGTTTCTCCCCCCCTCTTACCAGTGGATTTACGGAAACAACACCTCCTACCAAAGGCAGAGGTGAAGATACTTAGTGAGACTTTTCACTGCTCCCGGGAAAAAACAGAGGGGTCCCACACCCTCCGCCCATCAGAGCAGCTACTCAGTCCCACCTTTCTCTATTCTCTGCCAGAGGCCAGTCCATACCAACTGATAAGAACAGATACTACACTTGATCTTAGCCAAAAGGCCGAGAAGCAACTGAAGTACACCCGTGTTTTACCCAGGAAAAACCCTGCAAAAAACCCGTGTGTAATTCCCGGGGCATAACACCCGGGAATTTTACAAGGACGCATTCACACTGAGACACGACACGGGAAATTACTGCTCGCCCTGCCAAATACCTGGGTTTTTTAGGCAATGAGAACGGGGTATTAGTGAGAAATAAGGAGCACTCTCCAATATAACCAAGTAAAACTTGTTATAAATCTTGGCTAATGTTTATTTCAACACAAGAAGTAAAAAGTTTTATATCCAATTAAGACAGCTTAACATCCATACAGCTGACATGTTGGTCCCCAATCATGGACCTTTCTCAAGGAGCCTATATCATACAGAAACAAACAATATAGTACTTAGTCATAAGATACTCAGCAATATATAATCGAGCTAGCATCTGTGTTAGATAGAAAAAAAACAATATATTACTTAGGGCAGTATTCATTGGGAAAAATTTGCCGTGTTTTATGGTGAGTTTGTGCTATTTTCACGTTGGAAGGAGCATTTTGCTCTCCAAAAGTGAACCACCCTATTCAATGTGATATTTTCGCCGTCTTTCTAAGTGATTTTCGCCGTATCTCTCCGTGTCTCTCCGTGTCGCAATTCTCCATCTTTTCATGGAGAACTGGAATGTGAACTTTTAAACTAAAAGGTTTTTTTTTTATTTTGGTGTCCAAAAATCAGGATTTTTTTCTGTGAAGGGGCATGCTATTTTTATTCATACACATGAATATATATTTAATTTAAAAAAATATATTTTTTTAATATTTTTTTTTACACAGAGCAGCCAGCAGGGGGCCGGAGCTCTCGAGCCGCTCATTAGATATTCATATATTCACTGCACCCGATCATTACATATGCACGATCGGGTGCAGTGAATACTGGGTCCCCCGCTGGCTATAGGGGGGGCAGCTTGTGCTGCCTGGGTCCCGGGGAGCCCACCTCCCCTCCACATATGTTCTGGGGCAGCCAGGGAGACTTTAATCTCCCTGGCTGCCACCGTCCCCCGGCTCCCTGCCAGCTCCCTGCCGCAGACGCTCGTCCGCTGCAGGGGTTAAGACTCACCGCGAGTGGCGGCGAGTCTTAACCACATTGAATAGTGGGAGCAGGAGTGGCAGCGAGCCCTCCGGAACAGGGCGAGTGCATGGCGAGAGAAAAAATCTCTCGCCATGCACGAAGAATAATTCTCATTGAATACAGCCCTTAGCCATAAGAGGTTTTCAGGTGAACAAACAGTCAGCGTAGTCACAAAGACCCAATGGTGGAATGGAACAATGCTGTTCCATTCCACCATTGGGTTTTTGTGACTACGCTGACTGTATCCCCCTAATATCTAAAAAGACAAATATATAAAGGAACAAATAATGTGAAAAACAGCATATAACAAAAAACATGAAAAACCTACATAGAATGCTTCATCTGGAAGCATTGAATTTAGTAAAACTGTATATATATTTGAGACATCATTATAACAATTATTCGGACTACAAAAAGTATTAGTTAATAAATGGAGTAATCTCATACCCCTCGTTTAATCCGTGTGGGACTAGGATTAGGGATGGAGATTGACCATCGATGATTAGAAATCATCAATGGTTTATGGCCGATATTGAATAGTTTTGCCATCGATGGGGGAGCTATGCAAAGCCATCCACAAAGCCGTTCATCTGCTGGTAATACCAGCAGATGAACGGCTTTCTCATCGCAGGGCCGTACACTGGGCGGCTTTGAGCTGAAAGCCGTTCGAAACACCAAGTTTGTGCGGCTTTCAGCTCAAAATTTCCCAGCATGTATGGGCCTTAACTGTATTCTTTATCGTTATATGTGTAATAAATACTTTTGTATATTGTTCATTTTCCTGTAAATACCATTCTAGAAAATGAAAGCAGTCACAATTCTCAGAACATCAGCTACTTTCATTTTCCAGAAATACAAATATTGAATAGGAGAAGTGATAGTGAGCCACGTGCTGTGCTGTACATACTGTGCTGTACGTACTGTGCTGTACACAGTATTTCTGATGATGAGGAGCTTACATCTATACACTTACTTTTCTTTACACAGTGATCCGGTATTGGGGCCAGGTTATTTCGCGTTAGACGGAATTCCCTCGTTCTTGGCATTTCCTGGGATAGACGGGGAGAGTTATGACCTGAAAATAATTAGAAATATTATTGATAGGGAATTTAATTACACAAAGGCTTTTTCTCACATTATTACTGAGAAAACGATTTAAAACACAATCCATCGGGGGAGAGAGAACACGGAGAGAGAGATAAAGTACCAGGAAAATCAGCTCCTAACTGCCAGGTTATAGGCTGTGTTTGAAAAATTATTCTTATACTTCTACTGGTTAAAAGTAGAGATGTGTGGGTTCGGTTTTAACCGTGAAAAAGTAATTTGAGCATCGGCCATATTCAGAAATCACAGGACCACAAAGATAAGCTGACGTCAGGGAAGCTTGGAAAGTTCTTTGTTTAATGAGCTCAATAAATCATATTTATACTTTAACATAATGTTGCTCTCCTCCCAGCAAGGAGGAGATATTAAAGAAAGCATACATATTCATATTCAACACACCCCAAAGGTGGGGTTACAATTAAAACTTTGGTTCAACGTGCAAAAAACGTGGTATCTCTGACGATAACATAGGCGTTTACTTCTAATGATGGGAGTATTTCTAAGTCACTTCACAAAGGCATATGGATTTCATCAAAACTCTTCTCATTAAAATGGAATTGCATGTTTTTCTCTTTCTTATCTTACTTTAAGAATGTGGTCCTCTCCTACATCCCACAGCTGGTTCATATCCATTTTAATTGGGATTCTAGTAGAACCAAGGACAAGCTGACTATATGTAAAGCTTAACTATTTCAGCTTCTTGAAGATGAACATACATTTGCCATAATTCTAATAATACATCTTACTAAAAGGAATATTCAGCTTATATAGACAATATAGTGTTTAGTAAGATTCACTCTATCAACCGCATTTACTCGGTTCTTATCACCAATTAGAGCAAATTTGGATTTTTCTGATTGGCTATAGTCTGTCACATGCACTGGATAGCCAATAAGATCCTACTTTAAGATCCGAGTCAATCTGGAAAAAAACAGAACCGGCACATCTCTAGTTAAAAGTCTGTCAAAATGACAGCTTCTGCAATGTACTTTCACTTTGAGCTGTGACAGTTTATATTTTCACTCTGAGCTGTGACATTTTTTCGCCCACAAACTCTCCACCCACCTCCAATCCTTATGTGCTCCTACCTCCAATCAGAGGTGGATTTAGCCCTCATGGGGCCCTAGGCAATATACTGATTTGGGCGCTCCTCCATCAAACAATCCATAGCCAGGGCCGCAGCAGCGGCAGTAGGCTCAGCATGAGTGTCTCACTGACAGCGTGAGAGCTCGCGGGAGGTGGTCACGCCTCCAACAATTAGATCACCCCCCAATTTTAACAGGGCCCGGCATACCCCTCAGCGGCCCTGTCCATAGCACTATATTTTTGGTGCTGATTGCAGGCTGCATCAATAGAGAAACTTGGCGCATACATAGTCTACGGATAAATGCTCAGCTGCATGAACACCGCATTGTTTACAGATTTGAATCAGGCTTCATATCTGTGTCACATTTAATGTAATCTAAATACCCAGAACCATTTTGTGTGTCAAATATTTTCTATCTTATTAAAGAACATTAAAGGAACATTAGGAAGTGTGGGCAGGTCCATGCGATGTCACATAGACCTCCTTTAGGAACATTTTTCCAGGAAATCTTCAAGGAGCCCCTTTGGACCTTCCGGGCCCTAGAGAGGCACCTAGGATGCTTTGAGAAAAATCAACCTCTGCCTCCAATCTCTGTCTTCACAGCTCCATCTCTCCATATCCAGCGAGTTTCAAATAGATCGGTAACCCTGCAAAAATTGCTTTCACTTTCTGTTATGACATCTTTTAGTACACAAAGGAATAATTGAGTCTGTTGAGTGGCCTTTAGTGGATAGTGGTGGTACTTCACCTCACAGAGGTAAGGCGTAGTTAGCCTTATATATATAGAGGGAGCCAGCCTCTTTCTTGCAGGGGCTGGCGATTCCATCGCCAGCCCCCCCAGCCATGAGATGCTCGCATGCACCATTACTACGGAGCTCCCCGCCGCCGCCCACCGCTTCCCCCGCCCAGAGCCGGCCTTAGGCATAGGCAAACTAGGCAATTGCCTAGGGCATTTGGAATGCCTAGGGGCATCAGCAGCTTCTGCTGATTAAAATGATATGCAGCATGCCTATATTCTGTGTGTGAGTGAGGCTGTATCTGCATATGAAATAGTGTATACATGGAAATCACTATAACGTAGCGTTCCGTATGCAGGTACAGCCACAGTGGCACACAGAATATAGGCATGCTGCATATCATTTTAATCATCGGAAGCTCCTTGTGTGTGCTGGTCATAACAATGCAAATAAGACAAATTTTCAGCAAAAAAGGCACCCAACGTTAGCAGAACTGGCCAGGAGCAGCATGACCTATTGAGGCAAGATGTATGATGAAACATCTGTATCTAAGCAGAGGCAGAGGTCACAGTGTTAGCAGCTGTGTGAGTGCTGTCTGCGGGTGGGTTGGTTGTGCAATAGTGTTCGGCATATGTGTAAGGGGCATTATGTGTGTCATGTATAATTGCATTAATAATGTGTGACATATGTGTAAGGGGCATTATGTGTGTCATGTATAAACACATTATTAATGTGCGACATATGTGTAACAGGCATTATGTGTGTCATGTGTATAAGGTCATTAATAATGTGCAACATATGTGTAAGGGGCATTATGTGTGTCATTATGTGTATGAAGGGCATTAATAAAGGTTGGCATAATGTGTAAGGGGCATTACTGTGTGATATTATCAGGGGTGCCGAGAGAAAGGGGTAGGGGGTACAAATTACCCAGGCCAAAGTCTGATGGAAGGGCTCAGTGGGGGCCCCGGGCCCCCTCCCCTTAAGTGACAACAGCAGCTGCAGCGGCTCTTCTCCTCTGCCCAGCACACACTGCTTTTGTGCTGGGTTGCAGTGTGGCCATGGAGGTGCTTAAAATACAATATTTTCTCAGGATTTTTTTCTAAGGGTATAATGTGAAGAGTAATGTACATAAGGTAAAGTGGTACTACAGTGTGATGTAACATGAATAAAGGACACCATCACATGATATAATGTGAATAAAGTTGCACTACTGTGTGGCATAATTTGAATTGGGGGTACTATTGTGTGGCCATGCCCCTTCCCAGCAAGAACACACCCCTGTTTGGGCTGTGCGCCGAATGTGTGCACTGTTTCTATTTAAAATATTGCGGGTAGGTGCACCTAAATTATGACTGCTATGATCAGGGTTGATGGTGCTGGGAAAGGGGAGCAGGGTCAGAGGCGGAACTAGTGGCGGTGCTATCGGGCACCAGCCAAAATCTTGAATAGGGCATCATTTAGGCTAGGGCCAGCTCTGCCCCCACCGCCATCCACCAGTCCCCACCACCGCCCTGAAACCCCCTAACCCTGCCCGTCTCCCTGAAGCAGAGACGGGCAGGGTCATGCCGACCAGCTGCAGAGTGACTGGGATGTGCATGCGTGTGAGACGCACGTACGTCCCAGTCTGATGAGGTCCCTCTCCACCAGCGCTCGGCAGCGGGGAGGTTCTGGCGAGCGCTGAGAATGAAAGAGAAGGTCTCCATCTGTATTGATTAACAGGTGGGGTGCAGGCTGCAGCAATGTTTTTTGGTGTAAGATACACAATTGTAGCAATGCACTTGTGTCTGGACCCTGGTGCATGCAGTTCCAAATGTGGAGACGTACACTGTAACATGCATGCCCACCATGACTGGCTCCGGGCACAGCTGTTGTTTTTTTTACATGAAATGGGCATTTCTTGGTGTACCCAGTATCTTCCTTTGTATGACTTTTCTCTATGGAGTGAGCCAGCCATCAGGAACACTGCATTTAAGTTGACTCTACCAGTAAATTTATGATTGCCCCAACAAAATAATAAATATGTGTTGCCCTCTATTGGATGCTAATACATTAATGTGCAGCTTTACTCTACGTTGCCCTCTGTTGGATGTTAATGCATTACAGTATTCAGCTTTACTCTATGTCGCCCTCTATTGGATTCTAATACATTAATGTGCAGCTTTACTCTGTTGCCCTCTGTTGGATGCTAATACATTAATGTGCAGCTTTACTCTATATCGCCCTCTATTGGATGCTAATGCATTACAGTGTTCAGCTTTAACTCTATGTCGCCCTCTATTGGATGCTAATGCATTAATGTGCAGCTTTACTCTACGTTGCACTCTGTTGGATGTTAATGCATTACAGCAGTGGTTCCCAAACTGTGTGCCATGGCACACTGGGGTGCCTTGGGGGACTTGCAGGGGTGCCCTGGGTTGATGGTCCAGGACCAATTCAAGTTATTTATATCCAATATAATAGTCAAATTATGGACAAACAGAAGTACATTTTGTCCATTACAACATAACTGATCCTAAGGATGAGATACAAACACAATTTATTCAATTTAATATTTGTTTCTGACTTTCTCAATGAGAAACCTTTAGCCTAGGGGTGCCGCGAAAAAAATTCTGATGCTTCAGGGTGCCGTGAGTCAAAAAAGTTTGGGAACCCCTGCATTACAGTATTCAGATTTACTCTATGTCGCCCTCTATTGGATTCTAATACATTAATGTGCAGCTTTACTCTATATCGCCCTCTATTGGATGCTAATGCATTACAGTGTTCAGCTTTACTCTATGTCGCCCTCTATTGGATGCTAATGCATTATAGTGTTCAACTTTACTCTATGTCGCCCTCTATTGGATGCTAATGCATTGCAGTGTTCAGCTTTACTCTATGTCGCCCTCTATTGGATGCTAATGCATTACAGTGAGCAGCTTTACTCTATGTCACCCCTTATTGGATGCTAATACATTAATGTGTAGCTTTACTCTATGTCGCCGCCTATTGGATGCTAATGCATTACAGTGTTCAGCTTTACTCTATGTCGCCCTCTATTGGCTGCTAATGCATTGCAGTGTTCAGCTTTACTTATGTCGCCCTCTATTGGATGCTACTACATTAATGTGAAGAGTAATGTATATAAGGTAAAGTGGTACTACAGTGTGATGTAACGTGAATAAGTGACACCATCACATGATATAATGTGAATAAAGCTGCACTACTGTGTGGCATAATTTGAATTGGGGGTACTATTGTGTGGCCATGCCCCTTCCCAGCAAGAACACACCCCTGTTTGGGCTGTGCGCCGAATGTGTGCACTGTTTCTATTTAAAAAATTGCGGGTAGGGGCACCTAAATGATGACTGCTATGATGAGGGTTGATGGTGCTAGGAAAGGGGAGCAGGGTCAGAGGCGGAACTAGTGGGGGTGCTAGGGGGCACCAGCCAAAATCTTGCCTAGGGCATCATTTAGGCTAGGGCCGGCTCTGCCCCCACCGGTCCCCACCACCGCCCTGAAACCCCCTAACCCTGCCCGTCTCCCAGAAGCAGAGACGGGCAGGGTCACGCCGACCAGCCGCAGAGTGACTGGGATGTCGCCCTCTATTGGATGCTAATACATTAATGTGCAGCTTTACTATTATTTTTTATTATTTTATTAACAATTTCTGGTACTTTCATACCCCTACTATCCAACTATGCATGGAGTTGATGTTATATAGTGTGGCGAGCGCAGCAAGCCCCGCGAGGGGATGCGGTCTCATAAGAAAATCGGGAGCCCAGATATTACATAAGTACCCAATTTCTTATATAGCCAGGGGCGGGCTGGGCCGGGGGATAGAGTGCCATGTGCCCCCCGGGCTGCTCAATCAATGTGCCGCCCCGGGCCGCTTGTGTTCTTAGGCTGGTGCTGCAGCCACGACTGGCTGACCAGTCTCAGACTGGTCTCCAGAAACATGGCCGCCGGACTCCAGCACTGAGGACATGTCTAAGTGAAGGAGGCCGGCGGCCATGTTTCTGGAGCCCAGTCGGAGCTCCAGTGCGTTCCACTTCTACATCCCCATGTTGCAGCCCACCTCGGTCCGGCATAAAGATCAGGTAAGCCAGAGTAGCCGGTGGCCGGGGTCCAGTTATTATTAGTAGGGGGAGAAGCCTTTGGGGGGTCCCTTTATTATTATTATTATTATATAGGGGAAACAGCATGTGGGCTCCCATTATTATTATACAGGGGGAGCAGCCTATGGGGGTCTCATTATTATTATACAGGGGGAGCAGCCTGTGGGGGTTTCATAATTATTATACAGGGGGAGCAGCCTGTGGGGGTCCTATTATTATACAGGGGAGCAGCCTTTGGTGTCCTATTATTATTATTATACAGGGGAGCTGCCTGTGGTGTCCTATTGTTATACAGGGGAGCAGCCTGTGGTGTCCTATTATTATTATTATACAGGGGGAGCAGCCTGTGGGGGTCCAGCTATTATTATACAGGGGAGCTGCTTGTGGGGGTCCTATTATTATACAGGGTGAGCAGCCTGTGGGGGTCCCATTATTATGATACAGGGGGAGCAGCCTGTGGGGGTCCCATTTTTATTATTATTATTATACAGGAGTAGCAGCCTGTGAGGGTCCCGTTATTATTATACAGGGGAAGCAGCCTGTGGGGGTACCTCTCTCTCTCTCTCTCTCGAAACCGGAGTACCCGGAGGAAACCCGTGCAAGTACGGGGAGAATATACAAACTCTGCACAGTTAGAGCCATGGTGGGAATCAAACCCATGACCTCAGTGCTGTTAGGCCAGTGGTTCCCAAACTGTGTGCCGTGGCTCCCTGGGGTGCCTCGGGACACATGCAGGGGTGCCGCGGCTTGGTGGTCTAGGACCAACTCAAATTATTAATGGTTAATTATTAATGAGCAAAACCAGTGCTGGTGGCTGCCAATCATAGAATGTGTACAAACAGAAGCAAATACTGCCCTTTACCACATAACTGCCACTAAGAATCGCATATAAACCCAATCTAATAAAACATTTTGGGACCTAGGGTGCCGTGAAAAAAATTCTGATTCTCTAGGGTGCCGTGAATCAAAAAAGATTGGGAACCCCTGTGTTAGGCAGTAATGCTAACCACCATCCGTACTACTCTATGTCGCCCTCTATTGGATGCTAATACATTACAGTGTGCAGTTTTACTCTAGGTCGCCCTCTATTGGATTCTAATACATTACAGTGTGCAGCTTTACTCTATGTCACCCTCTATTGGATTCTAATACATTACAGTGTGCAGCTTTACTCTATGTCACCCTCTATTGGAAGCTAATACATTACAGTGCGCAGCTTTACTCTAGGTCGCCCACTATTGGATGCTAATACATTACAGTGCGCAGCTTTACTCTATGTCGCCCTCTATTGGATGCTAATAAATTATAGTGTGCAGCTTTACTCTATGTTTCCCTCTATTGGATGCTAATACAATGCAGTTTTACTCTATATCGCCCTCTATTGGATGGTAATACATTAATGTGCCGCTTTACTCTATGTCGCCCTCTGTCGGATGCTAATACATTAATGTGAAGCTTTACTCTATGTCGCCCTCTGTTGGATGCTTAGACATTAATGTGCAGCTTTACTCTATGTTGCCCTCTATTGGATGCATTGCTTAGACATTAATGTACAGCTTTACTCTATGTTGCCCTCTATTGGATGCATTGCTTAGACATTAATGTACAGCTTTACTCTATATCGTCCTCTATTGGATGCTAAGTAGGGATGGCCATTGTTGCCTTTCCATCGATGGTTGCCATCGATGGCAAAAGTGCAATTGACCATCGATAGTGTATAAGTATGCAATGGATTACCATCAATGTTTTTACATATCGATGGCCATCCATTTGCTTTGAAAGATTGGCCTCTGGGCCAATCAAAATACAGGGGTGGGGCTTCACGGGTGTCGGGGGCGGAGCTACATGCAGCTTTACGCTGTCAGCAACATCCCATGTGAAATAGAACTCCCATTGTAGTAAATTTTCTAATTAGCATTGGATATTAAGCATTGTTCTGCAGTTAATGCATGTGATTGTATTCAGAATTGCTGGTGATTTAGTTGTAAGTGACATGTAATGTGAATATAGGTGTTATTGAAATAAGCTATCCATACCCTCCAACTGTACCGATTCAGCCGGTACCGTACCCCATTTTAACGGTCTGTACCAGCTAACTAACAGTGTACCGAATGTACTGGTTTTTAATGGCTTTTGACTCCTCCTGCTCGGTTTGACGATCGGGTGCCCGGCGGCGGCAGATAGAGAATTCTGTAATCCCGGCTTAATTCACCTCTTCTGCACCCATTCCCAGTGGTGCATTGCGGGTCCCAGTGTGCATCACAGCACTGCAGACCCTAAAGGCAAAGCCTCTGGAGACAGCACATGCACAGTTGTAGTTTCCAGACACCTTGGAGTAGCAGCAGTAGCACTTTGGCAGCCGCGGGACTGGTGAAGGCAGGGAGCAAGTGGCACAAATCTAATACCACTTGTTAAAGTAAATACAAAAAATGCCCTGTACACATTCAGAAAGGGGATGTGGCCACAGCTTCTTTGTTGATGACCATGCTCTTTGACAGTGGCCACGCCCCTTTCCCAATGTGTACTGATTCTGCTGTTCCAATGTTGGAGGGTATGGTTATCCTGTTTAATCTGCAGCAGTGACCCATTAGTTTCAGCTAAGTAAATATTCTCTCACCGTGTTGTTTAACCCTATGGGGGGGGCACAGACCTTGTTGTCCAGGGCCCCCACACACCTTAATCCGGCCCTGTCTACCCCAGCTGTTTAAGCTGTGGTTTCTGGCATGTTATAATGGGAGCAGAGTTGTAAATCATTGTGGCACATGTTTGTTCAAAACCACAATTCAAAAAAGTGAGCAGCAACAGGAGACTGGACAACTCTGTAATGAGGCAATGACAGTCCCCCAAATTCGTGACTCTCCCAGACCTTCTAGGTCAGTTGGCAAGTATGACCCAGGATCACTGCAGAGAATGTGGAAGAAGCATGCACATCTATATCCACCTGCCGAGCGATTGCTCACTACATAGATCTGCTTAACTAAAATGGTTTAAACCAGTGGTCTCCAACCTTTTTGGGGGCATGAGCTACTCGAGACAAAATAAACCTCCTAAAGAGCTACTAAAATAATAAAAAAAAACATCTGTTTAATAACCAAAAAATGCCCTTTACACATTATGCCACACACTGTAATGTCCCTGACACATTATGACACATACCGCAATGACCCAGACATAATATGCCATACACTGTAATGTCCAATATGCAGCATACATACCTACCAACTCTGGAGGCAGAGAAGAAGCTAATAGGGGGCATGGCCTACTATCCTACTATCGTGCCATAAACTGGTATTATTTATTATTTATTTACAGGTTCTTATATAGCGCAGCAGATTCCGTAGCGCTTTACAATTGTAAACAGAGATAAAACAAACTGTGTAACAACAGACAGACTTGGAGGTGAGAGTATGCCCCAACAGTGCCAGAAACTGCTATGCCCCCACAGTGCCAGAAACTGCTATGCCCCCACAGTGCCAGAAACTGCTATGCCCCCACTGTGCCAGAAACTACTATGCCCCCACAGTGCTAGTTTCCCAGCAGCAGCACTCACTATTGTTGCTGCTGCCGCCGGGCGTAAACAGGACAGTCCGGCATCCCCCTGCAGTGCTGTCCTGTTGCCGAGGGGAGGAGAGCACAGTACACCGCACGTCTCTCCTTCCCCCCTCACTTCCCTGTGACTGGACTGTCCGCAAATCAAAGCTCGCGGGCCGGCTCCTGATTGGCTACCGGCACGCGAGCTCTGATTGGCGGACGGCCCAGTCACAGGGATGCACAGTGAGGCGTAGGAGAGACGCACAATGCACTCTTTTCCCCTCAGAGGGAGAAGGGAAGTGCCGGTGGGTAATAAAGAGATGGGCGGCAGGTAATGGAGGGACGGACGGCTGCGGAGTGGTCGAGCCACCCGGATCGTTGCCGAGAGCTACTGGTAGCGACGACCAGTTGGCGACCACCAGTTGGCGACCACTGGTTTAAACTAACACTTATGGGAAAATATTTGCCTATTTTCAAACCTTCCTTTTCTAGGAAAGGTTATTGAGAAAGTGGCTGCAACTCAACTAGAAGCCTGCCTGTCAACCCATGATATTTAATCATTTTGGATCTCATTGCAGCATTTGACACTGTGGACCATAGGATTCTAAATAAGCACCTGAAGAATTTCTAGACTGAACAGTCTTTAGCTGGTTCAAATCATTTCTCACTTTCAGGTCACAGAGTTTGTCTTCTGGAGTAGACTCATCGTCACCAGTGCCAATGCCATGTGGTGTCCTACAGGGTTCTATGCTATCTCCCATGCTTATTGAAGCATACATGCTATCACTGGGTGAAGTACTTAGAAATGATGGCCTGGTTTACCAATAACCATACCTGTCCTTTGCTCCAGGTACTGATAATGATAACCCAATAACAATCCTACAGTATAAGAATGCCCACACATATAAAAAAGATCTGCAGATAATACCAGATAATTAAACATGTTTAAAAACCTGATTAAGCAATCGATTGGCGATTTTGATTGGGATTGCCAAAAGGGGAGCCCACACATCTAAAATTAATTGTGGCAATCATCTCCATATCTGAAAATTGTCACAATTAATTGCTGATGTATGGGGCCCTTAAGGCTGTCTAGCTGAGCTCCAGAAGTGCACGAGTGCTAGATGGCTGCAACTGATCCCTGATAAAACAAAGCTCCTTATGACAGGTCACAGGACAAGGCTGCAGCATAGTCTAGCAAATAATAGGACTTATGCTTGGAGGTTCAGAACTACAAAACACTAAATTTTGCCGTTGTCCTGGATGGTGGCGTGACACTGAAACATCAAGTATCAGGCAATATCAATAGCAATGCACTCCTACCTGGGTCTCCCAGCAAAATAATTGCACCACCTGCAGATGGTATAAAATGCTGCTGCCAGGCTAATAACCAACCAGCTCCATTCCACCCACATAACACCCATTCTCTACTCCAGGGGTGGTCAAACATGTCCTCATGTTCTACCAACAGTTTGCGTTTCCCAGACCGCTTAGGTTTAGTCATTACTTACTGTCATATTTTTAAACATATGCTGCAGTCATTCCTAACCAACACATTCTACAGATCCACAGGTGGCCTGGAAAACATGAACTGTTGGTAGCTCTTGAGGACCAGTTTGGTCACTCCCGCTCTACTCCCTTCACTGGCTTCCTGCAGGATTGACTTACTCACATTTGAAGCCCTACAAGAGAGGCCCAAGGTACCTGAAGACGCTTCTGATTTCACACGGTGATTTGCATATGATGGACTGTTAACTAGGGATGGCCATCGTTGCCATGGGGGGGGGGGGGAGCTATGCTCGGTGTCGCGGCACTTTGGAAAAAAAAAAAAACATCGTTTTGCTGTTCCATCGATGGAGGGAAACCATCTGGTTCTCCCCCATCGATGGCAAAAGCATTGGACATCGGCCATGAACCATCAATGATTTCAAATCATCGATGGTCGATGGCCATCCCTACTGTTAACCCTATAACTGTACCTACAATCTCCTCTGGGGAATGAGCTTTTAGGTATGTGGTCCAATTTCTTCATAATAAAATAATAATTATAATAGTCATAGTAAATATGACTTAATTGTCATATTGTAAATCAGAGCATGTTACATTTCAACATTTACAAATATATGTACAGGATTCCCATTCCCATGATTCAATATTTATTTCTTGAAAATGAAGCTTCTTGGCAGGGTACTGTTACATTTGAAACACTACTAATGCTATTTGACTAAATTTGAATACATGGCTGTGATTCCAAAGTTGCAACCAATTGTACAGTCACCATTTGCATCTTTGTATTCATCACTATAAACGTTACATTATACATTATACAAACTGACACACAAGCCACACCCCTTCAGGAGACTGCATTAACGATTTTTCAATCACCATGTGAGTCTGAATGTGCCAATACACTCCCATACCATGCCTTTACTGCACTTTCAATGATAATGCAAATCCACGGCAGTTGCACTCACACCCACTTCCTGCGATTCCAGCTCTAGCTCCACCCCCCTAGTTGCAGTGAGTCTCAAGTCAGACATAAGATAAAAAAAGGTTAATTTCCTGAAAGTTGCACATGCACAGTGAGAAAAATCACAATTAGAGACGGGAAAAGGTCTGAAATTACTTTTAACACTGTGCAAGCATGACAATAAGCATAACTGAGTCAGACAGGAGAAAGCTAACTGATTATTACATGGTGAGTTTGAAGAAACTCAGGGAGCCCGAGGTGTGCTCCCAACACCCAGTGCATGACCTAAATCATGCATAGGGGGCCTTACGTACTTATGGACCCTCTCCCAAAAGAGAAGGGCCCCATTACTCCCCTAACCCCTCTTAGCTATAAGGCCAAAGAGGGGAAAAAAGGGATCGGTGGGTCCTCTTCGCCGGAGCTCAGAGAGATCCTCTTTACTCAACCCCCGGAAGGGTTAGGACGGTATGAACATAAGGGTCATACACACAGCCCCAAAAAAATGTTACAAACTACAGAAAACGGAAAACGTGAAAAGTGACAAACGTGAGAAGGAAAATAAATAAATAATATCACCCCCAAATGCAAAGTTAGTAAATGAGGCCCTGCTAAATTCATTTAGTATATTCCTTCCATTGTACACTTTACCTGAATGTGAATTTTCCATATGAGGAAGATGAGGGGGATATAGGCTGTCAATATGATTAGATTTTTTGGGCAAAGCAAGATCCTTGAACTTGTCTGGATGAGGTGAAGTCCATGATTTATGGGGGAGGATTTGGTTAGCAGCTATATTCCAAGGATTATCTTTCAAAGTCTGGCAACTAATCCTGTGGTCAAACAAGTCATGTTCACTCTTGCTTTTTTGAGACCTGTGTGCAAAATGGAACGAGTTGTTCTGCGGGACATCTGACGTAGTCTGCAAAGTTGTTAAAAAGGTGTTTCCAAGAGTTATCGGAGGGAGACTCTGCGTTCTTATGGGTGGAAGACCTTTGCAGTTCAGCTTGTCTGGCAGTAGATATTTCTGTGAGTCCACTGTCCTTTTTTTACAATTGACAGAGGCCATTTGTTCATCTGTTGGATCTTTGCAGTTTGTGTCCAGGATACAGTCAAATGTGGTGATGATGTCATCAACCTCTGAGGTCTCTTCTCCATTATACCTGAGTTTGTCTTTCTGGTGGGCTTTCTGCTCCATTTTCTTCTTCTTGCATGAGAATATCTGATTTAGCACAGTGAGACGTCCTTCTTTCCTGATGCCTTTGGAGCCTGGTGAAGCGAGCGGTTGCAATGCATCTGGTCTACTGCAAATGCAGAAAACATGGATGTTATCTAACAGAACTTCATCCAATACATCAATACTAATGTCTAATCAATACTAAACATTGGCCATCGGCCAGCTGCGCAAACATTTTCATTCTGTCCACCCGTGGATCAGGCCTTCAGACTTAACTTTCAGCATATGTTGGAGTTTATAAACAGGATCTATCTACATCCCCAAGTTCATATGACCACAAGGTGTCATTAAAATAAATATAATTACTTCAGATAAATTATATCAAAATATATTCCCTTTAACCTTACCATACATAATGCTTAGGTAATGGAGAGCACAAGGAAAGAAGACTATGGGCGGTATTCAATAAAGGATTCCGACTGTCGGAAACGTCCCGGCACTCGGAATCCTGGGCTGTTTTGGCTTGACAGGAACTCAACAGCTGGAATTCAATGTTCCGGCTGTCGAGTGTCGGAAAGAAGGCGTGTGGACAAAAAATGTCCGTGAGCTCTCTCTGCACATCAGCCCCAACTGCAGTGCAGATGGTTTTGTCCATTAGAGAGAGAATTTGCTTTTGAGAGTGAACTAGAATCAGGCCCCATGTGTTTGTCACACATAAGTAAAAAAATAAATAAAATGTCGACCATATGTATGTAGGGATGCCAATCCCGGGGCCTTTTTTTCAATCCCGAAAATTGGGGATTGAAAAATGCCCAATTCCGGGATTCCGGGGATCCCGGGATTGACTTCCCTAATATAGAAATGAGGTAGCCAGGTTAAACCCACCCCGGCCGCCCCGCATATTAACTTACATGTGCAGTGCGGTGCGGCCAGGAGGGTGGCCAGTGAAGGCGGGAGCCGCGAGGGAGTTTTGAAGTGGGAGCCGGTGAGCGGGTGAAGCTGAGAGACAGTGAGCGAGCGAAGCCGGTGGGCGGGCACACAGTAAAAACGTGTGTCTGAGCACTCGCTCAGACGCTGCCCGGCATTACACTGCGCATGCGCAGTCTAATCCCAATTCCCGGGATTGGAAACTCCAATCCCGGGATTAAAATCCCGGCGTTTTAGGGGCCAAATCCCGGGATCCCACCGATCCCGGGATTGGCCACCCTATATGTATGTTGACCACTGTGACCACTGTCACATTGATCATTTGAACCTATCGGCCTTATACACTGTTGACCTTTTACATTTCTATTAACAGTATTTACCTTTAGTACACATGGACCATACGGGGTTGACCTATTGACTGTTGACCTACCATTAGGAACCCTTGGATATAAACCCAAAATCTCTGCGCAATTTAAATCTGGCCCACTTGGACAGCAACACGATTTGTCCAGGTGAAAAGTGACCTGCTTCTTCTGCTTACAGATCCAATGTTATCATGTGATGAAAGAAACAATGATGAAAATGGTTCCGTATATTGTAGATTGTTTTTAATTTCGTCCTTTATAGCTTTTACAGTTACCTCCACACAGACTATGGGTGAAATTTACTAAGAACGAATAGCTACGAATGGGCCTATTTGTAGCCATAGGTAAAATAAGGCCGGTATTTGACCCAAAAATATGCCTGGAAAATACTACTTATTTTCCAGGCGAGTGTTTTGGGAACCAGGACTGGCCCTTGAGCCAGTGTTTTGGGAACCAGGACTGGCCTTTGAGCCTGGTGCTGGTTTTTGAAATTGCAGGGAACCCCTAACTTGACTTGTTTGGCCCCTGAATTTGTAAAACCAGGACCGGCTGGTTATAGTCTTTTGGGGGAATCCCACGCTTTTTTTTGTTATTATTATTTTTTTTTACACAGGGCAGCATTGCACATATCTGTCTGATCCATGCAATGCTGCTGCTTCATACGTATTTGGTGGCCGTAAATATGGCCGCCAAATACGTATATAAAATGCGTAGGAATACAAATGCATACGGCCGGCTATGCCATCGGAAGATACGAATCCGGTAAAAACTGCAGATGAGTAAATTTGCCCTATTTACAAGGCCGGTCGTATCCATTGGTAACCGGCATCGGCCGTATTCCACATTCTTAGTAAATTTCCCCCTATGTACAGTATGCTACTTAATTATTCACTCACTTCAAGCTGAGACTGGAACATAATGTAGTATATTGTTTCCCAAAGCACGAATATATCATTCACAGGAATATTCTGCAGGGAAGATTAATATTATGCATTGGTTCAATGTTATGTGTTTTCTTCAACAGTCCATGTATATTGTATGAATGAAGTGATATTGTGTGAAATGCTAGTGTAGTACTGTGTCCACATGGTGTGATTTGTGCTATAGATTTTGACAAAACCACATAGCACATAATGCAAATTGCACCATGCTGTGCAGCATCCGATCCCGATGTGATCCCATAAGCGCAGCCCCACAGCATCAAAATCGTATATAGAAATAAACTGTGCAGCACACTCTATTTCTATGATATCAGAACGAGGGCCATGCTGCTTAATGCAGCATGCCCCCACATCCAACCCCTTCACCCTGCCAGCAGATGCTAGCACCCTGCCGGGTCCCAGCGGCACCCATGTTGAACCGATATTGACGGCCACCAAATTGCCCCGTGTGTACACACTTTAACACGTGCTGCGTCTATAATTAGTCAATATTCAAAATAGCAACGAAAAAAAGTATAAATTCATATTCCAGCCTATTCTAGCAGAGTAAGAGACCGTGGGGGTTATTGTAATTGGTTCGGTCCTCCGCACGTTCGCACGGGGGAACAATGTTTTTCTGCATTTCTGTGTATGTGCAACTACATGTTCTTTGTCCTGCTCACACCTAGCAGTGCGGGTGGGGGGCGTGGGGCGATGGCGGTGAGGGGCATAGCCCATGGAAACACCCAGCATTTCATGGGTGTTCCCATGAAAACACTGGGGGTTCCCATGCAAATCGAATGGTAACATGGGAGCGGGGGGCAGGTAGCTGACGTCATAGGCCGCACAGGGCGCTCGCAGATCAGAGAAACCATACAGGCGTCTCTGATCTGCGGGCACTGGAGAAATCATTCCATGGTCACTGACCATCGAATGATTTTTCTCCTGCACCCAAAGCTGCGAATAAATGATTATGCAAATCATCCATTTGCAGCCGTGCGGGGGATCGTGCCATGTAAGGGGGGGGGACGACGACAGGCGACCGTATGGGCGGCATTTAGTCCACACACAACACTGCAAAATTCGCAGTGTTGCGTGTGGACCAGAATAAGGTCCCATGTTGGCTCTAAACCAGGGGTCCTCAAACTATTTTGCTCTGTGACCCCATCAGATAATAAAAGTAATTACAAGAGCCCAGCAAGTTACTGCAAAAGGTAATCACATCACATGTGTAGTCAGCAGACAGCACATACATGGCAGCATTGTGGAGGCACAGAGTGATGGGAGGAGTCTAATATACCATAACCTATCACATCACATGTGTAGTCAGCAGACAGCACATACATGGCAGCATTGTGGGGACACAAAATGTGAGGAGTCTAAATAACAGACAACAAAGATTTTTTGGGCTCCTTGAATCACTGACTGAGATTAGAAAAGTCATCAGCCTGATGGTCAGCAACATGGAGTCGCGACCCCATGCTGAGAAGGTCGGGACCCACTATGCCACTATGGGGTCAGGACCCACAGTTTGAGAACCGCTGCTCTAAACCATACAGGGGGGAGATGTTTCAAACCTTCGAAAGAGAAAAAGAAGACAAGTTCCTACAGCAACCAAACAATTCTAGCCATCATTTATCTAGTACATTATACTGACACTGATTGGCGGATGTGAGCAATTTCTTAACTTGCTATGAATGTCAAACTACAACCCATAAATGTATCTATACGCTTTGTTAATCTTATATATAAAAGCAGTTGGTCTGTTTGTAGGTCTGCCCAGTTATGCTTTCGACTACTCTTACTCCGATTTGGAAGAACCCAATACGAGGAGGTCCAGTTGGATTCTGGCCAGGATTTAGGGGGGGTCTATGCGGAACTTTGACACAGGGAGCCTGTTCTGGGAGTTCCACTGGATGGAATAACGGAGGTGTGAAGTCTGTGGGTGTGGTTGCTGCATGAAGCAGGATGACACTGCTTTCGATAGAGCAGATCAAAACACTGTGCGACTCAGGGTCTCTTTCGTATCGAATCGAAAGAGACACTGAATTGCACCACATGTAATGGGGCATACAGAGTTTATTTACTAAGATGGAAGTTTTTTTGAAGATGGTATGTTGCTATGGGCAACCAATCAGAATCTACTACTTTATTTAGCACCTTGAAGAAGAGATATAATCTGATTGTTTTCCCATAGCAACATCCCATCTGAAATATAACTTATTAAATAAACCCCCTAAGAGAATGAAAAACTCGGCAGAACCCAACTGGGCGATATTGGACCGACTTTGGACCGATTTAGGTTAGTACGTAAACCAGGACGAGTCCTGCGTGATCGCTCAAAGTCCCCCATTAGCTTCAGCTTTTACATAGTTAATTTTATTCAAAATGATAAAATGATAAGTCTATACGGAGACATTATTTAGAAGACCAGTGTGTATACATGCAACAATTTTTGGGGGTGATGAGGTTTCTGCTGTCCACATATTTACCTGTTCTCCTGAGAAAGTAGTTTGATGCATATAGCGTGCCCGCAGTACATGGCGTAGGTTAGGGGCGTATTCTCATTGATGTCCCTGGGGTTCATATCTACTCCTAACTTCAGCAGAGTCTGAACGCAGTCAGATTTTCCCGCTGCTGCAGCCCAGTGTAGAGGAGTTCTAGAGCAGAATATGTAGAGACATAAATACACCTATATATACACACAGTATAAAGCACACATATTATTTACCAACAGATGAAAATATGACTGGTTCACAATCACGAATCTACAGTATATGCTTAGATAATGGCCTGTGTAGCCTATCCCTAAATCCACTGTTACCAGTACTGCTAGGAGGTGTGGCCAGATGTAGGTTGGCCCCACCCGGACTTCTACAGGAAGTACTGTATATGCTAAGTGGGTTGCCCCCAGAGGGGACTTGGTCCTCATACTTGGTATCAACCTTCCCCTCCCTCCAACTCTCATGCATTTCTATGTACTTAAATTCACTTCCAATTTTTGCACCAATAAAAACAACATATATCCAGTTTTATGAATGTACATAATGGCAAATAAAGGGTATTATTCAGACCTGCTCGCTAGGCTGTGTATAGTTGGAGCCTAGCGAGCAGGTTAACATTGCCCTGGCAAACGCACGCCCCCTGCCAGCCGGATCCCTCGCTGCGCGCGAATGTGTAGCTTACACATCCGCTTGCATGCGCCCGCACAGAGGAGAATACATTCGATGCTTGCTCACCATCAAATTATTTTTCCTATGTTCTCAACAGAAATGTAAGATTTACTTTTCTGCTGCATGCTGATGTCCGGTTTGGGCGCAGGCGCTGATCTCATCTGACATCATCTGCCCGCCCAGAGCAGCCCGGGGAGCGCCTGCGTTCCAAAGGGCCCATCCAGCATTTCTATGTTCATGAAATGCCAGGTTTCCACCCTGTTCGCTGCGGGGGTTTGCACCTGTCAAACAGGCATTTCAAATACAGGCTTGCTATTGCAGGAATTGTCCTGCAAATGGGGTGCCGGACGGGGTCCCAACATTCGGCATCCCAACAGTCATTTACCCAACATCGGGATCCCGACTGTTAAAACACCGACAGACGGGTTCCCAATAGAGGGAGAATAGAATAGGTGGCGAGCGTAGCAAGCCACCGTACCCGCAAGGGGTGGTGTTGCGCTCACCATGCTGTCTGAGTCCGGCCAGTCGGGATCCCGACTGTCGTAACCCTATACCACACCCCTGCAAATGCACATACGGGCAAATACGTCAGTAGATAAATGCAACTCATATCCCAGAACCACCAAGAACAAAATTTAAGTTGGGAATTCAGAGCCAAAGTCAATGCCAGATGAGAGGAGGCTCAGCAAACCAAGGTCAGCAGATGGGAGGCCTAAGAGGAGGTCGGGACAAGGGTATCTCTGAAGGTCTCAGAAGTCCAGCAAGCAGAACCAGGTATTCCTAAAAGCCTCGTATTTACTATCTGCAGAAGTCAATATATTCTCCACCGCCATAAAGAAGTCTTACAAAACTAGTAATAAACTGTTAGACACGCTGATGTACTGGAATAATTCACTTAGCAGCAATATTTAAGTGACAGAATAGGAATTTCTTGTGTTTTGAATGGGGCAGTGGAGACAAATGAAACAGCCAAAACACAGAGACAGACAGGTCTAGAGCAGTGATTCTCAGCCTCGGCCCTCAGGACCCCCAAATGCTCACGTTTTTTACAGGTCACCCGGCAGGTGCACAGGTTTTTCACTGCCACATTTTAAAAGATCCGCAGGTGGGGCTAATTACTTCACTTGTGATTCTGTGTGGAGACCTGGAAAACGTGAACTGTTGGCGGGTCCTGAGGACCAAGATTGAGAACCACTGGACTAGAAGCAGTGGAAGCTTGGACATTGCCATCATATGTGAAACAGGTTACGAGGAGCCCTAATCCGGCCATACACTAGAGCGATATCGTGTATGGAAGATTTTTGACAGGTCGTGCGATCAGTTGTGATCAGTTGTGATCAGTTGTGATCAGTTGTGTAGTATATCGGTTCGAATGGAGGTCCCGCGAGTTGAGAGGTTGACCATCAGATCATATGTGCTGCACGTTTGATCACTCGTGATTGGGTGCAGATAGTGTGTTATTTTTTTTTTGCACATGCAATCAGTCGTTCGGTGGCTCGCACAACTGACCTCATTTAACTGGCAATTTCTCCAACACTTCCATCCCCCCTGTGTGACGATAGGTCCTATTCGGCAGCTGAATCACACAAAGGATCGTTAGCACATCATCCGCACATTGTGTGTCAAAAATAAACCAAATGGTGAGTCCAGGGCTGCCGGGTAGTTTAAGGGAAATCATGACACAATCAGAATCGCAAGCAGGTCTAGGTTCTAGTGTATGGCCATCTTTAGAGCAAAGCAAGCATGTGTTGGGAACACCAGTCTCATCTTTGAGAGAGTATCTGGACATCTATACCATTGGGATAACAGACTGTATTGAGTTTCCACCATGCAGGAACTAGATGATCAAGAGTGAGTTTAGCGGAAAATATTTTTTAACTTATCTTACCCCAAAATCATCCCAGACCTCTTGTTCCATGGTTCTAGTAAGTTATGGAAGAGTTGAACTAGCATCCGCTGACAGCTGGTTATATAGCAGGGAGATAACATGAGTTGGGACACCAGAGCTAGAAGTACTCAAAAAGTCTAGGAGCCAAATGTACTGGAGGTACTGGAGATTGAAGGAAATGGTGGGCCTGCACATATTGCCATGTTCCGGCCAAAGAAGTTCCACTCATCACACAACATCAAAACAAGCTCATTTGACCCCTACTAACTAGCTGTCCAACATGGAACAAAGAAAACGGCCCAAAAACATTATGGATCTATAATAAGCCTTGGATGGAGATAAGGTGAACAGAGATAAAGTACCAGCCAATCAGTTCCTAACTGCCATGTCACAGACTGCGTTTTGAAAAAGGACAGGAGCTGGTTTGGCTGGTACTTTATCTCCATCCACTTTATCTCCATCCATGGCTTGGTAAATAGGACCCTTAGTGCCCTAGGCAAGATCTTGGTTGGTGCCCCTTATATATTCCCACCCACAAGTTTAGTTAGATGTGGGTGTGGCTTTCCTCCTCCTGGCGCTGGAAGATACCATCAGTGGAATAAAGAGGATATGCTCCTGAGGGATAATAGTGTTTTACTATACCTAAAGACAAAATGATAGGGTTTAAGGGAAAGGCACTTATACTTTAGAAGGCATTTTATAGAGCACATCTCTGAGCCTTTCAGCACAGCACCCCTCTCCCCTTATAGCAGAACACAGCACCCTTCTCCCCTTACAGCAGAATACAGCACCTCTCTCCCCTTACAGCAGAACACAGCACCCCTCTCCTCTTACAGCAGAACACAGCACCCCTCTCCTCTTTACAGCAGAACACAGCACCCCTCTCCTCTTACAGCAGAACACAGCACCCCTCTCCCCTTACAGCAGAACAAAGCACCCCTCTCCTCCTACAGCAGAACACAGCACCTCTCTCCCTTTACAGCAGAACACAGCACCTCTCTCCCTTTACAGCAGAACACAGCACCTCTCTCCCTTTACAGCAGAACACAGCACTCCTCTCCCCTTACAGGAGAACACAGCACCTCTCTCCCCTAACAGCAGAACACAGCACCCCTCTCCCCTTACAGCAGAACACAGCACCCCTCTCCTCTTTACAGCATAACACAGCACCCCTCTCCCCTTACAGCAGAACACAACACCCCTCTCCTCTTTAAAGCAGAACACAGCACCTCTCTCCCCTTACATCAGAACACAGCGACTCTCTCCCCTTACAGCAGAACACAGCACCCCTCTCCCCTTACAGCAGAACACAGCACCCCTCTCCCCTTACAGCAGAACACAGCACCCCTCTCCCCTTACAGCAGAACACAGCACCTCTCTCCCCTTACAGCAGAACACAGCACCTCTCTCCCCTTAAAGCATAACACAGCACCCCTCTCCCCTCACAGCACAACACAGCACCCCTCTCCCCTTACAGCAGAACACAGCACCCCTCTCCCCTGAAGGATTTCCAACATGAAAGGGTGGGCCCAATGGTGGGATGAAAGATGGGGAGCCCCAGAGCTATGACAATTTGGGCCAGCAGTTCCATTCCCTTAATATTAAACCACTGCTTTTTTGTTTCTATTCTAAACCTCCCTAGGATTCTATTGAGCAGACTAGCTGGATAATATCCCCAAATATTAGTAAAACAGAGCCCCCCTCCCCATGTATTCTGTCTGTACATCAATTCCAGCTTCAAAGTGGCTGCTCCACCCTCCACCTTCTTCCTCCCACCCCCAAAACTCTGCTCAGAGCCTGCTGTACGTCTACAAACCACTGAGTGGGGATCTGGATGGGGATGGTCTGCAGAAGGTTGAGGATGCTGCTGCATGCCTGGTTGACATTATAGTCAACATAGAGAAAACAGAATATTGAGTATACACACTAGTTTTTCCGAAGGGCCAAAATGAGCAATATATTTTTAAAAAGTACAGGGTTTAACCAAGAATTTATTGAACTTCTCAGCAGACTCTGGGTCCTAGTGCCCAGCATGTGTAATACATAGCAGAAATAGATGGATAGTGTTGCACTCCCAACTATCCCAACCATTATAACATAGAAAAATAAAAATATGTACAGTAATTGCGTAATAAGAGCTGCAGGCTCCGTGTCTGTGACTGAGCCCTAAGACTTAAAAAACCTTAAAATCCCGGTTGTATTATTATCTCATCTATTATAGCACATTATTACACAGATTAGATCAAAATTGGTGGAATAACTTATCTTAATATGCTACAGATGTCATAATTACCATTACCATATGTATAAAGGCTTTTAGCTAGGACGTGTAGTAGTCCCAGCTGGCTGGTTTAGGAGGTAAGGCTAGCCACTATTATTAAAATAATATATTATATTTAGACTATTCATCTCCTGGGGAAAATAAGCTTTTAATTACATTTTCATCACCATTATAATTCCATGGAGAAGACTGCACTCTGGGACAGCAGCACATATGAGAGTGCTTTATGGCAGTACAAAGAGACCTGTCTCTCCTGACATACCCATGCACTATTAGCTGGGCTCTGTCTGTCACTCATTTGTCTGCTGTAATCTCCATCAAGCCTCGGTCATGTGCTGAGCCCTCCCAGTCCCCGCACCTTCATTAACTGAACAGTATTGCCCATGGCGGTAGTATTGCTCCTGGCAGTAGTGACAGAGATCAAGCGGCAGCTAGTGGAGAGAGAGGGGGGAAATGGGAATTTCTTAGCCAGACCCACAGTTGTGCCCACAGCGTTGGCCTTCAGCTGTCTATTAATGATGGTGTTTTATGTATTATTTATTTTGTGTCTTTGTGCTATATGTAATAAATTCATCAAAGGAGCTTATTTTACGCCTATTAAATAAATTGACTCCTTTGATAAATGTAGATGATAAGCTAAAAAGGCCATGAAATGTTTCAATCATAACAAACTAAAGGGGTCACTAAATAATAAATAAATACGGATCCAGGATAAAATACATATTGCTGGCTGTCCTGGCTGTATCGCTAAGAACAAGTCATTATTTTAGCCAGGACTATTGAAATGGCATATTAGGAAAGTACTAGCACTATGTAATGGACACGTAAGCCCAAATGTTGACCTCAGGTGTTGACCTAAGCCCTGTTGTCCTACAGTGGTCGACACCAATGCATGTCGACCCATACCCACTTTATGTAGGAACTTGTCATGTAATGACACCAGTCAAGGACTACAGCTTTTACCCATTTATGGCATGAAGCCGTTTTCTGAGGGTATCTGGATGGCAGATTGACCGTACAAAAGTCCACAGTCAATAGGTCGACAGGTAAGTGTTCAAGAGGGGTAAAATGGTTAGGCACTAGGAGGAAGGTTATGCTCTAGAGCAGGGGTGGCCAACCAATCAGATGCAAAGAACCAAAAAAAATAAAAATCTGTTTTGGTAAGACAAAGAGCCGATACCATGAAAAAAGGGTGTGGCCTAGCTCCTGAAAGGCCCCACCCCATTTTGAAATAGGTTGTGGCTTATATACAGATTGAGCCAGTTACATCTATTCGGCCTGAGCGCCATATCTTTCCGTCTCAGGGCGCCATTAGATGAGAATGGGACGCATGTGCCTGTGAGACAATCGCACATCCCCGTCTCGGCAACCGGCGCATCGAGACGGAAAGATGTGGCACACCGGCCGGATAGATGAAACATCCATATATGTTGGTATATATCATTGGCGCCAATTCTGTGGGAGCTCAAGGGCCCGAGCACCCACGGAAATTGATGAGCACCCATGGGCCCTTAGTCCCTCTGCTGGGCCGCCATATTAACTTGCTAATTTGTGGCTGCAGCACCCACCTCGCCAAACCAGCCGCCTGGGAAACAGTATGCCGGGATAGCAGGAAGAGTGTATTCCGTCCGTGGTGTAATAAGTGGACGTGGGGCGGGTGGGCCAGCCTGTGCATACTGTGGGGCAAACCAGCCGCCTGGGAAACAGTATGCCGGGATAGCGGGAAGAGTGTATTCCGTCCGTGGTGTAATAAGTGGACGTGGGGCGGGTGGGCCAGCCTGTGCATACTGTGGGGCTCAGGCGTTTGACGTCAGACGCTGGCGCCGCACAGCACATATACCGTGCACTGACTGAGTAGCGCAGCAGCGGTGGAGAGTAACTGTGCATGCGCACATAATTTTATGCACATGTGCAGCCCATTGGTGTAAGCGGGCGTGGCAAACTGCATGTTCGCTGCTCCGTTCACACCTAGCAGTGCGGGCGGGGGGGATGGGGGTCAGTGCGAGGGGCTGCACCCATGGGAATGGCAAGCATTTCATGGGCAACCCCATGAAAACACTGGGCGTTTCCATGTAAATTTGCCTGTGACACGGGTGCGGGGGGCAGGCAGCTGATGGCAGCTGATGTCAGCTGCCCGTCTGCTTCCCGTACAGGGCCCCTGCAGGTGTAAGACACCATAGAGGTGTCATATGGTTGACCACTAATGGTCGACAGTCACAAGGTCGACAGAGTCAAAAGGTCAAGGCAAAAAAGAAAAAGAAGTGGCGCTGGTTTTGATGAAATAATCATACAAATATTTAATATAAATTAAAAAAAACATAACATAAATAAATTAATACAACAATCAGATAAAATGGTGATTTGATATCTGGACCGGAGGCTGAATGGAGTGGGACCAATGAATGGTTAGTCTTGGCAAATGAAGATATGGCTATTGCCTGAAATAATTCAGGTTGCCTGGTGGGCTGATAGTTACCACTGGTAGCAATTTGGCCATCAACAAGTGGCAGCTCTTGGCACAGCACCCGTGGTAGCGCCTGTCCGTGCACCCTAGGGAGCACATTGCAATCCAGAGTCAAAAGGTCGACAGGTGAAAGATCAACATGGTTATATGGTCGACATGGTCAAAAGGTCGTCCTTTAAAGCCTGTCGAACTTTAGACCCTGACGACCTATTGTGTGTCAACCTTTAAACCCTGTCGACATTTTGACTGTCGACCTTTTGACCCTGTCGACGTTTTCACTGTCAACCATTAGTGGTTGACCATATGACTGTCTATGATGAGTCAGTCTATGATCAGTCCGGATACCGGGGGGGAAGGGAGAGATGCGTTAAAATGATACGCAAAGCTGTCAACAAGAATGACCTCTAATACGCATAGTTACCTCCTCCCCTGCATTCTACAGGAGACTCCCTGAAATAACATCAATCTCCCTCTCTCCCTCATTAGTTTTAGCAATCTCCCTCATTTCACCTAGCCCACATTACACTGTTACACCATAGTTACCTCCCCTCCTGCATTCTGCAGGAGACTCCCCGGAATAACAGCAATCTCCCTCTCTCCCTCATTAGTCTAGCAATCTCCCTCATGTCACCTAGCCCACATTACACTGTTACATTTTTGGGGAAAAAAAGGAATGAGAGATAGACACATTTACATTGAATCACCAGCACCATTTCCCAGCAATTTACCAAATATAGTATCTCTTACTAACTGCTTTGGGGATCATCTACATCTGGATATAAGTCATTTTACAAGATTCCTCTCAGATGTAGCAGTACACAGCCACGCTTCTAGGTGCCACGTTCACAATCTCTTTTCACAATCTCTCCATATAGGGAATTAAACACGCCCTGTGGGTGGAGCATGACACACCCTCTCAATGGGGTGCTGTGCAAAATTCTACTACCAACTTTAATCTCCCTGAAACTAGTTTTCAAAAGTAGGCAAGTATACGGCTACACCAACTTTTGGAAAGCAGAGGAGGGGATATTTGTGGTGGTTGCACTGCAAGGGGCACATGAGCCAATGTTTACCTGTCATCCACATCAAGGGCCTGCAAATTGCATTCTGGGACTCTGGCCAGCTCGCAGATGATGTCACTGTATCCGGCTGCAGCTGCTATGTGCATACATGTCTTCCCATTCTCATCGTCATAGTTGATGGTGGACTGACCCTGCTGATGATCCAATATTATTGAGCACAGCACCCTATTTCCACTCTGAAATTAAAGCAGAATACGTGTATATTGAGTAAGTCATGCAAATTAGGAAATACTACCACACTTAGGTCTGACAGTCTGACCTAACTATTGGGTTCCTTATGTCAGAGATGTAAATGGATCCTCACTATTTGAAGACAAGAACCACTTAATAGATTTAGGGTGGGATGTACTAAAGGGAAAATGCGGTAAAACGGGGGTTTTACCGCATTTTCCTATGTACCATTACCCGTCTGCCCGTTTCCGCCAGGCAGGGTATTGCCACCTCTGGGTGGTGATACCCTATAGAAGCCTATGGGCTTCTATCGACGTCCGCTGCCCGCCATCCGAGCGACCCGTCCTCCCATCCTCCATCGATCTCCTCCTCCCCCAGCAGGTGTCACAGCCGGGAGGACATCCGGCTGCAGGGGGGAGGAGGAGATGCCGGGGACACTGACAGCCGCCGAGATGTGACGGAGACCCCTGCACACCACATTACAGGTATCGCGCGGGTCTCCGTCACTGCACCCCAATGGTAGCATTGCGGCGGCTGGGCAGTGAGGGGCGGCGATGTATATTAATACATCCTGCCCTTAGAGCTTTTACTTAAAAGCCAAATATATTATGCAGAAACCTCCCAGCTATCCCTGGTGTTGGAATATGCCTGTCTGGCAGTTTTGGTATGTTTCAATCTAAATGAAACTAAACATCCTGACAGATGAAAGTTTTCTTAGGTTGCCTGCAATAACTAGCACTTTATTCACATGATTTCCTGGAGCCCTATTGCTTCCTATGGGGAGGAAGTCCTAACAAACACACCACCCTCTCTGGCACACTTGCCTACTTTTGAAACTAGTTTCAGGAAGATTATAGTTAGTAACAGAATTTTGCACAGCACCCCATTGAGGGGACGTGTCACACTCCACCCAAAGGGCGTGTCTAGTTCCATATATGGAGAGATTGTGAAAAGAGATTGTGAACATGACACCTAGAAGCATGGGTGTGCACTGCTACATCTGAGAGGAATTTTGTAAAATGACTTATATCCAGATGTAGATGAGCCCCAAAGCAGTTAGTAAGAGATACTATACTTGGTAAAGTGTTGGGAAATAGCGCTGATGATTCAGTGTAAATGTATCTGTCTCTCATTCCTTTTTTCCCAAAAAATTTAATAGTGTAATGTGGGCGAGGTGAAATGAGGGAGGTTGCTAGACTAATGAGGTAGAGAGGGAGATTGCTGTTATTTCAGGGAGTCTCCTGCAGAATGCAGGAGAGTAGGCAACTCTGCTCTCTGGCCATGACTTTCTCTTAGCAGTGATCATGATGCCCAAGCGCACTAACACTACCAGTCCTGGTAACATACAGTACCACCGCTAATAATTACCAGTGGGATCATCTGTGCGAAGTTATGTGGGGACAGCGGTAGTTAAATACCCTCCGCCAAAACTTGCAGAGTTGTACTGTATACCTAATTATCCCTTAATGTTGTGTATACAGAAAAAGGTACAGAAAATTTCAATGTTCAGTTAATGTTATGGAAAACAGGTGTCACTAAAACTTTTACTACACCATAAAGTAAATCAACACACTGTATAAATCAGTACCTGCACTGCCCAGTGAAGAGCTGTTTTGAAGTCTTTATCCACCAGAGTGGGGTCTGCACCCTTCTGCAACAAGAGCTGAACGTGCTGTGGCCGGTTATGAAAGGCTGCCCAGTGGAGGGAGGTCATCCCCTGTCATACACACAAACAATATAGAAATGCGGATTTGATAACACAAATTGGAGACACAACTGTTGCCTATACAGTACAAAGAGATGAGTAAATAATTATTCCCCTCATTACACATTTGGTTACAATATATTACTTGTTTCCTCTGCAAAATCTGGCCTCAGTACTACCCAAATGCTCATTGCATGGGCTCGTTCCAGCTCTTTTTTACTATCAATTCTGCAAAGTAATGCTGGGTACACACCAGGACGACTAGGGCCCGATTCTGTCAATTTAGATCCAATTCCGACCGGTTGTATGCAGATTGTATGTACTATCGTGTGTTTTTGTCATTTATTTGATCCGATTCCGATCCGATGCGCGTACACGCCACTCGTTTGGTCGCATCTTTGGTCCTACGTGCTGCAGGTAGGATCCGGCAATCCCAGGCCGACCGACCGTCAATCATATGCAGATCGTGAGTGTTTTTTGCCGCCTCCGTCGTCCGTCCGTCGGTGCGTCCGTCGTTTGATCCAGCCTATTTGAGTAGCATTTCCTAAACACTCCCCCGGCGCCATGTTTTTCCACATAGCAAACAGTGCTGGCGCAGCAGTTGGACTCTCCTTCTTGTCTCAGCTCCCAGAACAACAACCTGGTATGTTTGCACTCCCAATGCTCTCCTATGCATGCCCACTGTTGCCACCAATGTATATAGTGTGTATAGAGCACTGGTTTGTCAACCGTGCACCCGACCATGTCACTGTTTGCTCGGGTGGGCCCCATGTGTGTATATATATATATATATATATATATATATATATATATAACCATTGTCCACCATTGCAGTATTCCATGCACTCCTCTCTGCTAGGCCCCATTCACCTGTGTGTGTGTGTGTTTGTTTGTGTATATATAGATATATATACATAAACCATTGTCCACCATTGCAGTATTCCATGCACTCCTCTCTGCTAGGCCCCATTCACCTGTGTTTGTGTATATATAGATATATACATATAACCATTGTCCACCATTGCAGTATTCCATGCACTCCTCTCTGCTAGGCCCCATTCACCTGTGTGTGTGAATAGCAAAATGCACAATAAAATGTATAGTGGTTTTCATAAAAGTTTATTAACATTTTAAATACTTAAAACATAAGAACTAGGTAAACTGGTAACTATAACTATAAAAATTTAAATCAGAAACAAAACATGGATCTAACTATAAAAATTTAAATATGAAACAAAACATGGATATAACTATAACAACTAAAATGGTTTTATCTTTTTACAGTCCAAATGTCCAACGCAAAGGAACAAGAGTTTTTAGAAGGGTTTATAGAAAAATATCGTTCACACGAATGCCTGTGGCGAACAAAATCCAAAGAATATTCAAACAAAATGAAAAGAAACCAAGCCTTGGAGGACTTGGCTCACTACAGTCTCCCATTTCACCCAGAGGCCAATGTTGAATGGGTGAGGAAACGCATCCAGAATCTGCGCACAGTGTTCTTAAAGGAACACAAGAAGGTGGAGGCAGCAAAGAAGTCTGGTGCTGGAGTCGACGAGATGTATCAAACATCGCTCTGGTACTATGATAGGTTGACGTTCACCCTCAGCCAGGAGTCGATGAGAACAGGAGTAGTCCTGATGGTCGAACAGGAAAACCAAGAAGTCACGGCGCAGGAGGAGGAGAATTCGCAGTCTGCATCGGTGAGTCTATTTTTTTGGCTATCTAATTGATTCCTCCTGCTAATCCACAGCGCCCTCCCCATTAAAGTAGGCCATGTACTCTTCCCTCACCTGTTTGGCTCGTGCACTCCCTGTGTAGTGTTGTGTTGGGGTTTGCAAGGAGGATATCTGCACTACCTCCTCTGGCAGTTCTTGGTCTTCTTGGAGTGCTGTGCCTGTAGCCCTTTGCTGTGTGGCTTTTCTGCGGAGCAAATTGTGCAGGACACAGCACGCCGTGACAACCCAGTCAATTTTGTCCACCCTCAGGTTAATGGCAGTGTGGAAAATGCGAAACCGGCTAGCCAGGATGCCAAAAGCATTTTCCACAACACGCCGTGCCCTGGATAGCCTGTAGTTAAAGATCCTTTTGTCATGGTTCAGGCCCCTTTGCGCATATGGCTTCATGACATGCTCGTGCAGGCCAAAAGCCTCGTCTGCCACAAACACAAAGTTAAGCCCCTGTTTAGTTTCCTGGACAGACGGCAAGTGAAGGGTGTTTGCTATGAGCCTTTCGTAGAACTTTGTGTCCTTGAAAGTGCCACCATCCGATGCACGGCCATTCCTTCCTACATCCAGGAAGATAAACTCATAGTTCGCATTAACAACAGCCATTAGTACAATGCTAAAATAGCCCTTGTAATTAAAATAGTAGGAACCACTATTGATAGGCTGGGCTATGCGGACATGTTTGCCATCAATGGCTCCACCGCAATTTGGAAAGTTCCATCGCTGTTCAAACTCCTCTGCGATGACTTTCCATGCATTCACGCTGGTAGGGAACTGAAATTAGAAGTAAATAGAATTGATTAGTAAACATGTTCAATTTTTTTACAGCTTGGTGACTACCCACCTGCAACCCCAGACCTATCTGTCCTATCTGATAATGCATGCACATCGAGCGAAGCTCCTACTCCGGCACGCACTCCGCCACCCACCCTGGAACCCACTCCACCACTCCCCCGTGCCAAAAAAATGCGTGGCAAAGGAAAAAAAGGAGAAGCAGCAGCACATGAAGAATTTATGATGCGGGCACAGCAAGTCCTGCAAAGAAACCCGGACAAACATGACAACTACTTCACTTATGTGGCAGAGTGTGTTCGCAACATGGCTCCGGACCAGCAACTTACTTTTGAAAAGGTATGCATGGAGTTGGTGTATAATGGCAGTTTAGGGTATCTCAACAGTGGCACTAAAATAGTTGGCATGGGTAGTGCACCAGACACACCACTGTCATTAGAATCACCAGTGCCTACTCCGCCTGCCACCGTAGCAGGCCAGTCGAGCACAATTCCAACACATACCCAGTCAACACCTACACAGCCTTCTCAACCCCCCCAGTACCGTCAATTCTACAGTTCTTTACTGATAGAAGATCCAGAGTCTCCTGTTTTTGAGGATCTGTCTTAAAAAATAGGCTATTTTATCATTTACCATCGACATGGTCTCAGCTGCAGGTATGTGATGGCCACTGCTCACATGGCGTATGGCGCACATCAATGGGGCCGGGACCATTGCATCTGCGCCATGCGCCATGTGGGCTGCAGCCTTTACATATCTGCAGCAGACATCCTCTGCCACACAAGGGCCACAGTGTGTTTTTTTGTTTTTTTTATATGCTGCTACCTGTACCTGCATTACCAGAGGGAGAACAGGATTCTCCTCAATCTGGATAGCAAACTCCATTTATTGCCCTTTTGTCTTTGCCAATAGTATGGGGTACTGTGCGGCAGACATGGTCTCAGCTGCAGGTATGTGATGGCCACTGCTCACATGGCGTATGGCGCACATCAATGGGGCCGGGGCCATTGCATCTGCGCCATGCGCCATGTGGGCCGCAGCCTTTACATATCTGCAGCAGACATCCTCTGCCACACAGTACCTTATCCCTACTGTTGTAAGGGCCTGTTCCAGAAGTTACCAGAGTGTGTTTTTTTTCTTTTTATATGCTGCTACCTGTACCTGCATTACCAGAGGGAGAACAGGATTCTCCTCAATCTGGAGAGCAAACTCCATTTATTGCCCTTTTTTCTTTACCAATAGTATGGGGTACTGTGCGGCAGACATGGTCTCAGCTGCAGGTATGTGATGGCCACTGCTCACATGTCGTATGGAGCACATCAATGGGGCCGGGGCCATTGCATCTGTGCCATGCGCCATGTGGGCCGCAGCCTTTACTTATCTGCGGCAGACATCCTCTGCCACACAGTAGCCCGTACTTATTGGGAAAGTTTAAACTGGGTCATACATACTTAAATCTTTATATATAGTGTGTGTTTTTGTACAATATCTTTTATATATGGTATTATAATGTGTTGACACAATCTATTTACTATTTTACATGTTTTACCTATGAAAGGCCTAAAAAACCTGTTTCTGTCCTAGGCCTAAATTATAAATAAAAATATTTTGTTTGCACAATAAAGTGTACGGTGTATATTTCATCCTTACCTTGCAATACTGGTACTGCAGCACCTTCACAATGGCTTTGCAGGTCTCCGGGATGATGAGACCCAAAGCTTGCAGGGAGATGAGGGATCCAAACTTTAGGTCAGCAAGAGACCGTCCTGTCGCCAGAAACCTCAGGGTCACCACCAGCCGTTCCTCAGCAGGGATAGCCATGCGATACTTGGTATCCTGCTTCTCGATGTGGGGAGTCACCAGACGCAGCAATTCCTGGAATGTGGCATCATCCATCCTCAAGAAGTTACGAAAATCGTCTGGGTTATTTTCCCTGATGTCCCTGAGCAGTGGCATGTGCGAACGAGTCTGACGCTGAAGTAGCCACTGCTTTGTCCAGCATGATCTTTCTCTCCTGCGCTGGGCTCTCTGACGCCTGAGCTTCAACACTGCATAATAGAGCAGGTACTGTTGCTGGTGACTACCCATCACTGCATTCTCCATAGTGCAGGGTTAAAAGACACTTTGTAATGGCAGGCAAAACAAAGTAATGTGTAAATAGCTATGTCCAGCGTTCAGCAGGTATAAACCAAGCCTCACTAGTAACAAAGCAGAAATACACTGGTTTAAAATGGCTGCTGCTATTCCTATCCCCCTCTGCTAGTCCTATCCCCCTCTGCTAGTCCAGCCCCTTCATTCAAATTTCAAAGGCCAATATGACGACGGTCGCATGTGTGCTTGCAAAAAAACAAAAACCAGAGATCCGACCGTCTTAACAACCATCGCGGGTGCATCGGGATCGGATCTAGATCTTTCCGCAAAAAAAAACAATTTTTGCTAATCGTTTGCTGTGGACTGCCTGGGAGCTCCCGGGAAGTCCAAGGGAAATCGTTCCATGGTCGTCTATCGGTCGTGGACGACGGTGGTCGTCCTGGTGTGTACCCTACATAAGGAATTTAACTGTGCCAAGTGAATTTGTCAAAATAGGTGTAAAAATTGGCAATCAAACATTTTCATTCATCATAATGACTTGTAATGTTTCCCTGGTACTTCCTTGTGTATTATCACGGCGCCCATCGCGTTGCATCGCATACCACTAATTAAGGTATGCGATGGGACCCGATTTGAGCCTTTCCCCGGGATGAGTGTACAATTTTAATATCGCATCGCATGCCATTATAATGGCATGCGATGCGATGCAATTTCCATGTTAAATGCCCACCCAGACCCGATTTTTAATTGTATCCCCACCCTGATGGGTAATGACTATGTTAAGTGCCCCCCCATTGTTAACGCCACCCCACTATCAACACCAACCCGAAGCGTGGCGAGCGCAGCGGTACGCGTCCTCCGACCTTTTCATACCCCCACTATCCATGTCGGCATGGAGTTGATTTTATATAGTGTGGTGAGCGCAGCGAGCCACTGAGCCCGAACCGTGACGAGCGCAGCGTCAGGTTGGCGTTGATAGTGGGGTGGCGTTAACAATGGGGGGGCATTTAACATAGTCATTACCCATCAGGGTGGGTGTACAATCTAAAATCGGGTCTGGGGGGGCATTTAACATAGGAATCAGGCAACTGGGTGCCTGTACAATTAAAAATCGGGTACAATCATGCGATCATATTGCGATCATATTGGATATTGCCCAAGCTGGATTGAAGTCCCAATCCGCCCCTGGCTGCAATCACAATGATTTTATTTATATCTAGTATAACTAAAAAGTAATATAATTAAATGAACACTTCATTTAATTATATTACTACTCAGTCACAGAATTTGGTCCGGTCAGCCTAAAAGGCTGTGATTAAACATAACAAGTTTAGCTTTTAATATTAGATTAAGGTTCCAAGGACTCTGAATATAATCACAGCATTGTCCCAGCTTTAATGAAAAGAATAATTATTACTATATTTTTTGATTATAATTATTGTTTTCGTTCATGTGCCGAAGTAATTCTCGGTGCTGTGCAGTGTGGTAACAAAGACAAAGCAGACAAAATACTGAAACAAAAGAGCTTAATGGATCCTTTTATTATTGTTACATATTCAATGCGATCTGGGCTTGATATTGGGTGTGGTATAGGGTTCCGACGAGATCGAGATCCCGACAGTCATTAGTCCGACGTCGGGATCCCGACTGGCCGGACTCATACAGCATGGTGCTCGCCACGCTGCGGGCACAGTGGCTCGCTAAGCTCGCCACCTATTCCAGGGTTGCCGACTTTATTATTCTCCTCTCCCGGAGAGGAGAGTTTCAGCAGCCGCTCAGCGGGCGGGGCTTAAGAGTGACATCACTATGCCCCATGATGTTAAACCAGCGAATTCACGGATCTCCGTGGAGGGGAGGGGCTAAAATGACGCGATTGTGCCGTTTTAGTTCCGCCCCCTCCTCTGAGACCCGAGGATTGCGGCATTTTAATGCCGCGATCCGGGGGACAGCGGGGGTCCCCCCTGAATCCTGGAGGGTTGCCCACCCTTCCGGGGGGCCGGGAGGGGGACCCGATTTTCGGGAGACTCCCGGAAATTCCGGGAGGGTCGGCAACCCTGACCTATTCTATTGGACCCCCACGAGGGAGAATGGCCGGTGGCCATCGGTAACCCGTCTGTCGGTGTTTTAACAGTCGGGATCCCTACTGTCGGAACCATGTCCGGCACCCCTTGATATTAACACCCAAGATCGCATTGTAATATGAGATCACTTCAGCTGTAGGAATTTATAACACCCGCAGGGACCCAGGCCCTGATAGGTGGTTCCAGTTCTTAGATCTACAGTGTCTAGATAGACAGTCAATAGGTCTACCCCAAAAGGTCGACATGCAATAGGTCGACAGGGTGAAAGGTCAACATGAAAAAGGTAGACCCGTGAAAAAGTCAACATGATTTTTTCCTGATTTTTTTTTTTAACTGGCTTGTTTTTACTTCACCATCCATGTTGGCAAAGAGGGAGAATATAATACTGCGTGCATAGCGTGGCACCGTGCCCGAAGCATGGTGATCAAAGCAAGCCATGCCATGCAAAGGTATATACTAATTGGGGGTTCATGCCGATCTGCTCAATGAGCTGCTGGGGCTGCTATGCACATACACAGCTGACATTTCTGAAGGAGGGTTCCATGGTAATCACCCGGCACTACATCCACAATATGTAGCCCATAGGCCAGGGGTGGGGGAACCTCCGGCCCACGGGCAGTAAACGTCCCGTAACCAGTCTGAGTGGCCCGCCCACCCACTCAGCGGTCTGGCCGAGAGTCAAGTACGGGCGAGTTCTCGCAAGAGGTCGGTAGTTCTTACGAGATGCCTCTTAATCAGCAGCAGCCGGAGACAGAGTCCTATTCAGTGGCAGCCGCCGGAGCGTGGGACGGCTGCAGCGGGGCAATTTGTAAGCAGCATTTTCATGTATGGCCCCCGAAGGAGTTTTACCCATTACAAACAACCCTTGCCACAAAAAAGGTTCCCCACCACTTTCATAGGTTATAACAGGCTACCACCATCTTCAGAGGATGAGAGAACAGTGGCGTAACTATAGCTCTGCAGCCCCCGCCATGGCGGGAGGCGCAGAGAAAGTGTGGGCGCCAGGGGGTCTGCGGGGCTATAGTTACCCACTGAATTATTATTATTTTTTTTGGGGGGGGGGGGGGGGGGGCGCTGCCAACATTTTTGGCAGGGGGGAGAAAAATTAATAGTTACGCCACTGTGAGAGAGTGGAGTAGAGTACATGGGGGGGGGGGGGGGAGTAGAGTAGAGTAGGAGAGGGGGTAGAGGACGATGGTTGGTGGAGGTCGAGGATGAGAGGATGTAGAAGACAAAAGGGGTAGAGGACAAAAGGGGAGGTATAGGATGAAGGGGGGGGGTAGAGGAGGAGGGGGATATAGAAGGGAAGGGGGTAGAGGTTTAGAGGGGCAGATTGAAGGAAGAGCATGGTTTTGAAATGGTTGTGACAGCCATCACCCTCTTATCTTAACCGCCCCCCCCCCATGTATCTCACTCTGTCCCTCTCATTCCAATACAGATCCAAGTAAAGCCGAGTAAAACTGAACCCGCTCATCTCTACTATTCATTCTATGTGCAAGCTGCAAGCAAACCAACTTTCATTCAGCACTACTCACCTCATTGTCCTGATGGTTAATCTCACTTAGCGTGGACTGTTGTAGCAGCACAGATAGGAGCCTATGTCGAAACAGACAAACAAAAATAGTTGCAGTTACAGTAATACAGAATCAGTAAAAAAAGGATACTTTAAAAATCTCTACATACAGGCCCTTATTTTGGTTCATACTGTCCTCCGCTCGCGTGCACAGAGAACCGATGTTTTTTTTCTGCCCATGCGCATTTCTACACGTGTACATGCGTCAGATGCATGCTCATGATTACGTGGCGGCACTGAGCTCATGATCACCTGGCGTCACTGAGCTCATGATTACGTGGCGGCACTGAGCTCATGATTACATAGGGGCACTGAGCTCATGATCACCTGGTGGCACTGAGCTCATGATTACGTGGCGGCACTGAGCTCATGATTACGTGGCGGCACTGAGCTCATAATTACGTGGCGGCACTGAGCTCATGATTACATGGCGGCACTGAGCTCATGATTACGTGGCGGCACTGAGCGCATGATTACGTGGCGGCACTGAGCTCATGATTACGTGGCGGCACTGAGCTCATGATTACGTGGCGGCACTGAGCTCATGATTACGTGGCGGCACTCAGCTCATGATTACGTGGCGGCACTCAGCTCATGATTATGTGGAGGCACTGAGCTCATGATTACGTGGCGGCACTGAGCCCATGATTACGTGGCGGCACTGAGCTCATGATTACGTGGCAGCACTGAACTCATGATTACGTGGCGGCACTGAGCTCATGTTTACGTGGCGGCACTGAGCTCATGTTTACGTGGCGGCACTGAGCTCATGATTACGTGGCGGCACTGAGCTCATGATTACGTGGCGGCACTGAGCGCATGATTATGTGGCGGCACTGAGCTCATGATTATGTGGCGGCACTGAGCTCATGATTATGTGGCGGCACTGAGCTCATGATTACGTGGCGGCACCGAGCTCATGATTACGTGGCGGCACTGAGCTCATGATTACGTGGCGGCACTGAGCTCATGATTACGTGGCAGCACTGAGCTCATGATTATGTGGATTTGTGGTTACAAGATAACATAAAACTGATGCTACAAGTACATAGCGAAACAGTATTAAGCAACATTCTGCCTGTACCTGACGTCAGCTTCCGCAGTGGCTGCGTGCAGAGGAAGTCTTCCATTTTTATCAGGTATATTCTGCTTGGCTCCATTCCTGAGCAGACTGACACAGCCTTCCAGCCACCCCTGCAAGTAGGGGACAACATACCATAGTCTGTATCATTGAAAGGGAGAGACACGTTACTGCATTACCTACACATTCATTTCCGCACTCTATGTCTGAGGTTTGCATTGTTCTTGATCTTGTCAGATATAATACACTGTGTAAACTGGAAGTACGATTGTAAATATAAAATCATTTATTATTGATAACCCTATTGTGAAAGGAAGACAGTCTCTTGCTAATGCCCAGGCAGGTCTCTTCCCTGCTAGTCCAGTACATGAAATGCCACTTTGTAGGGTACTCAGGGGCATAGGGAGTAATTCAGACCAGACCACATGGCTGTTCGCACAGTGGCGGTTGTGGATAAATTTGGCATGCATACTGCCCACAGTACGCATGCGTGAGGCCATCCTGAAATGACGTCCTGCTACTCTTTCTATCCACAAGCCATGTGCAGGATTCCTCCGGGTACTCCGGTTTCCTCCCACAATCCAAAAATATACTGGTAGGTCAATTGGCTTCCAACAAAAATTAACCCTAGAATGTCTTTGTGTACGTGTACATGTGGTAGGGAATATAGATTGTAAGCTCCACTGGGGCAGGGACTGATGTGAATGTTCAACTATACTCTGTACAGCGCTGCGGTATATGTGTGCGCTATATAAGATACTGTTAATAAATAAATAATATGGTGAGCTGGTTACGATGGATGGTTAATTTCATGGATGCGAACAGATGTGTAGCCGTACTTATCCTTTAGCACAGCGAGCATATTAATTTGTAAGGCGGAATGTTACACTAGTGGGGCGGTGGCTTAACTGAACGCTGGATGCTGGGAATTCGCGGCCGTGTGATCAGGTTTTAATTACTCCACATATAGCAATTCCTAAATAAAATAGTCAGGGCAGATGGACAATACTCAGAGGATCCAGTGATACCGTCCTGGAAAAGAAAGTTTCAACTTACCAATAAATAAATATTTTTAAAAAATGACACAAAGAAAAACTAGTTTCAAAATCAAATAAAAAATTCAAAGTGAGGTAGTTGACAATTGGCAGTCAAAAAGGTCAATTGCTTTAAATAGTCTGCAATCTGCGGTTGACATTTTGGGTAGTATTCAATGCCACTCACCACGGCCGGCGAGGGGGTTAAACAGCGAGGATCGCAGAAAACCAGCGATCCTCGCTGATTAACCCCCTCGCCGACCGCTTGCCTTATTCATTGTTCCAGGATTCCCCAAACAGCGAGACCCGCGGCTAATGCAGCGAACCCGCTGTATTTAGCAGCAAGTCTCGATGCTTCTGCAGCCGCATACTCCGATTCCCCCTCGCTCAAAAAACAGAGCGAGGGGGAATTGGCATATGAGGGGGGTGAGTTGAATACTGACAGGGTGAGTGGTGACAGCGAGCAGGAAGCCCTGCTCGCTGTCGCCGCTCGTCCTTGGCATTGAATAGACCCCTTTGACTGTTGAACAATCATGATAAACCCATTTCAAAGGCGTCTGTTATTGTTTTCTTTCACTCTCCAGAACAGCCGTTCTCAGCTCCAGTCCTCGAGTACCACCAACGGGTCATGTTTTCATGATTTCTGTAATCCTGCATAGGTCAGTAATTAATCCGCAGACAGAAAATCCTGAGAACATGACCTGCTGGGAAATCTTGAGGCATAAGGTTAGAAGATAGACATTTGCCTACCAGATAAGTGGCTAGTGACAGGCTCGTTCGTCCACAGGCATCTTGGGTGTTTATATTAGCTCCCATTTTCAGTAACAGCTTCACTGTATCAACCTGACGTCCTGATACAGAGTGCATCAATGGCGTGCAACCTGGAGAAAATCATTAGGAATTTGGTTTGAACAGTGTCTAAAATGAGCTTTATTCAAGTCATTCCAACATTATAATTTATTCATAATACAGGTCAAGTCTCCTATATCTAGGGTGACCAACTCATCCCTTTAATCCGGGACACATTAATTACACAGGTTCTGTGGCTGGCTTTCACCTGCTTTTAAACTGCCACACCTCAAGACTCCATTTCACCTGGTTTTAAACTGCCACAGAACCTGTGTAATTAATATGTGTCCTGGATTAAAGGGATGAGTTGGTCACCCTACCTATATCTGAAATGGTTGTACTTGTGACCAAAAGCATTTTGGATTCCGGGATTTCCATTTTTTCCCCCTATTTTGGAATACTTTCATGTAGATCCCTTTAAGATGCAGACAGGGCCCTCATATATATCAGGCTGTGTATATTCACTGCCTAGCGAGCAGGTTAACATCACATGCATTATCACCTATGCGCATATGCAGAACCCCCCATCGGGGACGGGGATGAATTTGGACCTGTGCCTGACCAGGTCTGAATTGGCCCCACAGAGTGAGATGTGGGCTGCATGAACATTGGGGAAGGCTTGCAGAGTCCAGAATGTGGCATCTGCAGCACCACCGGGCTCTGCGTCTGGGTAGAGGAGAGGTCCATCTACGCCGCCCTTTTGTTTTATCCCAGGGTAGTCACTTGGGGATTATTTTTTTGCAGGGGAAGATTGACATTTTCCGGTGGGCCGGTCCAGATTTGGCTGCTTTCTCCCCTGGCTGGGCCGTGGGCTGCAGACCGCACTACCACAGTGGTTAGCGGCCGCAGCCACCAACTCCTGGCTGACCACAGTAAATATGGCCACCAACCAATTCCTGGCCGCCCACAATAAATATGGCCGCGGCTTTGACCAGTGTGAAGATGGCTGCGGGTCGCTTGAGCGCGGTGGTGGGCGGAAACGGTCGCAGGCAGCGTGGCACCAAAGCCGGGTAATTGGCAGTACCCCCCCCCCCCAGCCGGGTCATTAGCGTAACCACACCCCATGCCCGGACTGGATTCAGTAATCAATCCGCCCCTGTTTGTTTGCTTTTCTCCTGTAATATTTTCTAATTAAGGGCTAAAGCCTAACTTGTGGTAAAAACCATGAATCCACTGCAGTATTTAATTCTCTCTGCACATGCTACATCTGCCCCCCCCCCCACTGCAGTGCAAATGGTTTTGTCCATTCGAGAAAGAATTTGCCCTTGCGAGTGAACCAGAATAAGGGCCATAAGGTTGACAATTTGTGAAGTGTCAATAATGAGATGACACATGTGATCAGATCTTTATCAAGGACATACAAATGTACAAGTAACACATTATCCTCCAATGAGCTAATTAGCAGAAACCGGCTCAAAATGTCCTTGTGAAGAACAAACCACAGAAAAAAAGCTTAAACCGCATTAAAACAAAGGCAAAGTCATGTAGTAAATAATTATGAATACATTATTAACATACTGTATATAGCAATAGTAACTACAGTGTATTGCCCTCCCTGCTGGTGAAAGTTTTTCCTGGAATTCTTTGATGAAGGCTTCTACATGCAAAGTAAAGGGCATATACCACGAAGAGTGCCAGGCTGCCCTCCTGAGTTACTTCTGTTTTAAGTGAAAGAGGAACTAGAGACTAGAGCAGGGGTTGGCAATTATTTAAGCTGGGGGGCTACTTAACACTTCCAGCAAATATTCCAGGGTCGCACTCCAGAAAAAGGGTGTGTGTCTTTGAATGAATTATAGCACACCATATACCCCTTTTACACATCATGCAACACAATAGTAGACCCTTTGTACGTGCCCCTTACATATTATGTCACACAGATTGAGGCAAATGTCTCATTATGCCACACGGAATGAGTGAAAATTCACATTGAAGGAGTCAAAATTCACATTGTTCTGAACAGAATAAGCCAAAATTCACATGGAATGAGTCCAAATTCACATTATGCCACACAAAATTATCCAAAATTCAGCGCCACTTGCCATTGCGTTACTGAATTTACCCCCTAGAGATTATTGTTACAGCCATGCTAGTTGGCTGATTGGAAGGAAAATCTGTTAATGTACGGGTGCAAAGGACCATCAAACATTTCCTTCTAAATGCTGGAAAATGGTCAAAAAGGGTCATTCAGGCAAATTGGTGAAATCAAATGGATTTATTGGGTGGTGTCACATCCACCATGGCGTTTACCCAAAACCCCTGTGCTGTACTCAGCCCTAGGCTCTCTAGCTGCACTTATAGAACCATGGCGCTCACCTCTGCTTGTGTCCCTGGCTCCGGTGGGGTACATGTGGCCGCATTGTCATCGCGTGGTGATACTGGCGCTATGTGCTCCGCTTCAATGCAGGGTATGAGTGGCGTGCCGCCATGTGTGTTTGTGCCTTGTTAGCTCTCTGACTGAATGCCGGCGTTGCGCACAGGGCCATCTTAAGAGCATTATGGGCCCCCAGGCAAAACAGTGCAGCGGGGCCCCGATCAAATATGTACATTCAAAAAAATATATATAATAGGAGGGAGAGTGAGAGAGAGACTGAGAGAAAATGGCACCCACTCAACAAACTTGTACCCGCCCGGACCCCACAATGCACTCTGTCCATGCACATAAACAACCTCCTGTTCTTCCATGTTTGCTGCACAAACTAACCAGGTGTATAACAAAAAGAAAGAAAAAAACAAAAACCTGTAATAGATATATAGAGATAAATATATATTTATATCTCTAGAAGCAAAATTGCACCCACTTAAACAACATGTCCCCACATGGCAATCTGCTAGAGCACATAAAAATAGCATAAAACAGGTCTTAGAAAAAAAAATTATAATCTCTGTACAGGCCAGGTGCTTGACATAATTTTTTTTAAGTATAGGAGCCAGACAAACAAAAAACAGTGCGCTGAAAAAATTACACCCTAATGCCTATAACATGTCACACACCTGTTACATATTATACCATATGCCATAAGGCCATTACACGTTATGCGTCACACTGTAATAACTATTACATAGTATACCACACGCGGTAATGCCCATTATGTGTTATGCCAAACACCGGAATGGCCATTACACATGCCACACACTGTAATGCCCATTACATATAATAACATATGCTGTAATGTCTATTAAGTATTATGCCACATAAGTGGTGCTTACATGCTTGTTGCTATAGGTTTCTTGCTAGATACCAGGGGTCTCTTGCTTGATGCCAAGGGTTTCTAGCTTGATGCAAACAAAAGGGTTTTGTGCTCAATGCCAGGTGTTGCATGCTCTTTGCCAGGGTTTACATGCCCGTTGTCACTGGGGATTAAACCTCCGCCTCTTCGCTCCCTCTCTTCACCATGCATGGTATTAACGGCAACAGTCGGGGCAAAGTGGTGGACAACTCACCCGTGCTTGGGCATGCACATGACATATGGGGACATTGGAGGACTGGAGATTATTTTATTTTATGCTTGCAGCTTTCTTTATGTGCTTGGGCATGCACATGCCATGTGGGGACATGTTTCATGTTTGTTAAGAGGATGGACACCATTTTCTTTCCAGAGAGAAAATGATGCCCATCCCCTCAACAAAGATGATGTCCCCACATGGCATGTGCATGCCCAAGCACGGAAAGAAAGCTGCAAGCATAAAATAAAATAACCTCCAGTGTCCCCATATGTCATGTACATGACCAAGCGCATTTAGAAATCATTAAGCTGCAAGTTGATAACCTGCCCTCCTCCCATGATGTCCATTATATTTATTAACGGTCAGGTCTCAGGGGTCAATCACTCTGAGATACCTGCACAGCACCACTGGTATTCTTCTGCACAGCGCTGCCGGCCACCGGGTCTTCTGCCCATTGACACCAGGCAGTTTGCAGAGTCTCTGCACTTTGGTGCCAGGCTCGAGCTGCATGGTCTCCCACGCAGCGCCTCTGGCTTCAGAGTTGCAAGCAGCAGTGTCTTATTCTCCCACCACTGCTGAACTAGGGCATGGGACGGCGGCGCAGCCACTGGGAATGATATAGGGCAGGCAGGGGTAAAGCAGAAGGATGGGTAGTGACTAGGTCAGTGACAGTGATGGGGGAGCAACGGGCCCCTGGATCAGCTTGGGCCCCATAGCAGCTGCACTCCCTGCAGTTACGCCACTCTCTGAGTCCCACTCCCGACCTCATTACAAGCAGGCAGCGGCAGGGGTAGCCGCCCGTGACTCCAGCCACCCACCTGCTCCAAAGAAGATATCTGCTTCTGCGCAGCATGCTAGCCAGCTCCACACGTTGTTAGCGGGCCGCGGTGGTGTCCGTCGTCCTGCCTCCGCACTTTGCTGATGCGGTGCAACTGCAAAATGTAATGAGTGGCGTGACCATGACGTCTTTACATCCGGGCAGCCGCTCATTAAATATGCATGAGGGAGGAGCCGCATCCAAGGAGCAGACTGTGCTCTCCGAAACTGGCAGCCAGCCAGAAATCGGAGTCAGGTAGCTTTCATTTTTATTTATTTATTTATAGTGGCCGCCAGACAGAGCACCGACCCTGGGCATTGGGCCCCTAGGGTTATGGGGCCCCTGGGCAACTGCCCATCAAGCCCATACGCTAAGACGGCCCTGGTTGCGCAGCTGCGTACAATCCAGGCCGGCTGTAATCTGTCGCCCTCACTGGCGGGCTCATCTTGTTGGTAACCTCAGCCTCTCCTGTGCGGCTCCGCCTCCCCTGTCAGATTGCCTGACCTATTGCTGCACAGTTCACCTGTTAAGTACTGACTGGCCGGGGTAGTCCGGCAGTCAGTACAATGATGTCGATCCCTCAGCATCATTGCTCCAGCCTGGCTCTGTAGCTATCTGCTACCATCCTGAGCATCCTCACTGAAGATTCTCTGCTGGTCGTCTACTGCTCCAAGTGCCAAGGACTCCCTACCACCAAAGAGGATCCAGCAAGGTCAGCCCTTCCAAGGGGTCTCACCTTGCTTTCATTCCCGATGGTTACTTCCACGGTCACCTCTGTCTGCAGCTACGACCATACTCAGCAAGGACAAGTCTTCTTCATTTATTTCTTTATCCAGTTACCTCCAATCTTCATTCGCTCATCCAAGCTTCAACTCAATCATCCTATTCTCAAATTAATCATCCAATTCTCAATCCAATCATCCAATCCTCATCCAACTCTCAATCCAATCATCATCCAATCATCCAATTCTCAATCCAATCATCCAATCCTCAATCCAATCATCCAAACTTCAATCCAATCATCCAATCCTCAATCTAATCATCCAATCTTAAATACAATCATCCAATCTTCAACCAATCCTTCTTTCTTCAAAATATCCAATCCGATTCTTTATTAATCCTACAACTCTTCAAACAATATCACAATATTCTTTCAAAGACCAAGCATCATCATCTTCTGCAATAATATATTGGACTATTGACTTTATATTTGCATATCTGCCATATATCTTTTATGCCATCAGTATCATTGTCTTGCAATATCTTTATTAAATCAGTTTAATTTTATCTCACTTGTTTCACTCCATTCTGTCGTGGATGCAACCCCCATACGTTAAAGCACCCAGCCTACGTTACTCTACGGCTGGTGCTTCTAAGAGCGTGACAGGCGGGATGTAATGTGCCCGAGTTCAGAGGCTGTGCAGAATGCCATCTGAACTAGGACTTTGGCAATCATTAACTAAACATGGCTTTGCACGGCCGCCAAACTCCCAGGAGGGGGTGGACAGCCGGGAACTGCTTATTGAGGGTCCCATTCTTCATGCTGGCATTGCCGCTGCTTCCTGTCAATCAGCGGTGTCCGGCAGCAGCACACAGAAGCAGCGTGTTTAGAAGAGTAGGGAGAGCGCCTCGCCTGTCTGGGGCCTCCCCTGCTTTGCGATCCGCCGGTTCTGGCGAGCGGCCATGGGCAAACTCCGATGCTGGAAACAAATCCCCGGCACTTTGCATACAGTACCTCTCTCTCCTCACCCTTGCATAACTAGAGCGGAGAACGGGGCACTGTATGTGCTGCATAGTGCTGGGGATTTCCTTCCGGCATTGGGGTTTGCGAATCGGGCTGTTTTCACTCCTTGCAGTGAATCTTTTTAACTGAAAATCAGATTCACCCTATTCAATGGTGGGGGGAGGGGGGGCTCACCTTCTCCCCCACAAATTCAATACATAGCACAATGTACATAAAGTAATGTTTCCATCAGTACGTTACATTGGCACAGCCATCTGCCAGTCACCTTAAGAAGTTAACATCTGGCAGTCACCTTCAGAACTTTACCCCCCACAGTACATCAGAACGTGTGATAGCTAACAAGCATGGAATAAATTAGGCCTTCACTGTATTCCTCAGCTGTCACCTGCAAGGCCCTCCTCCCCCGAGTGCTGGTGCCCTAGGCTGCAGCCTACTTAGCCTATTGCTTAATAAGGCACTGGATATGTCCAGCCATGTGCAATATGGATAACCCTATGCACAATACATTCATCTCACTCACTACTTTCTGTACTCTCAATTATTTACTAATGACTTTTTAATGAATGTTTATTAAATGTCTTCTTCTGATCTTAAATGGCTTATGAGAGAATACGGAATTACTGCCGCTGAAGTTTATAATACAATTATAGTTCACAGTGTAGAATAAATCAGGCTGATTACTGTCAGTGTTACATCTATTTTGAAAATCCACAGAACTGAACTAAAATCATAGTAAAATCTGAATTGTCAATAAACCACATGATCTATTCCTTCCACAACCTACTATACCTCCTATGAAAACCTATGTTTTGGTAAGTGGGGGGTAGATTTATTAAGCTCGGTGAAGTGATAAAGTGTCTGGTTTTTATCACCGGCCAATCAGCTCCTACCTGTCATTTTTCAAACCAAGCCTGTAACTTCACAGTGAGGAGCCTATTGGCTGGTGATAAAAACCAGACACTTTATCACTTCACCAAGCTTAATAAATCTGCCCGTGTGTCACTGAATAAAATTTACAAAAGTATGACATTAATGATTTGCATCTGATATTCCAGAGGATTCTACTTTTGATGCAGTTTTATCACTAAACATATTTCCCGCTTAAGGACAATGGACCTTATTCTAGTCAGTTTGCAGCAGGGCTGTGTTCACACGGGGACCAATGTTTCTGTACTGTGCATGAACATGTGCATACGCTAGGTGGGTGCACCCACGGCGACCAGGACAGTGGGTGGCATAAGCAAACGCAGGGGGGGGGGGGGGGGGGTTCTGGTTGTCTGAAAAAAAACCTCCTCCTGGCAAGTGCAAGTATATTATGACAACAATAGCACTGGTATATAATATGATCAGTAGAGCTGCCACCACATCATGCAGTGTAAGGGACAGAGCAGAGCTGCTGCACATGCCTAGTGTACCAGCTTCTTCTACCACATTTACTGTATGTGTGGATCTGAGCCCTCAAACATCACAATGGACCAGAGAGCAGCTGCCAGGAGGAAGAGACAGGAGCCTTACCATGAAGTGGGAGATTGTGAGCTTAGAAAGTGCAGTACTGGTTGTATTATGTCTATGTATTTATTTATTATGATATGTTTAACCTTTTCCTGACCACTTATCTTATTTAAATGTTTGAAACGGCGTATACTATAGACCATCTGTACTGTTAAATATTAATACTGTATTCCATACAGTGTGCAGTGTATAAAAAGACCAATTTACAGGGCTGTTACCGCTCCCCCAGACTCCCGTACTTACTCCAATGTGCTGCAGAGTGGGAACTGATGTCAGAGAACCACCCTGCTTGGGCACCTCTGCATTTGTTCTGACACTCCCAGAAAACTTCAGGTTTCCACTCCCCAAAGCATGCTTCCTCCCCAGCAGCTCTGCGTTTACGATCCTCTGTCATCTGAACATGCAGTCAAATCTGCCCTTATTGTCAATGACAGTGTTCAACGGGGCCAGGTGATGTCACTAAATGATATCATTAATGATATTGTTTAGTGTGTATGCCCTGTATTGTTCATCAGGGAGTACCACCAATATCGTTAACGATATCCGCGGTGCTGCGAAACGCATAGTGTGTACCCACCATTAAAGAAGGGCAATGTAGCATCAGGACCCAGAGCGTAACTAGATATTCATAGGCCCCATAGCAAAAGTTTTCAAGGACCCCCTATTTAGCAACTGATGGTGATAAATGTATTAAAACATATTACTTAGACAGTAAAGATGGGCCCCGTTCAGCTCTTGGCCCCATAGCAGCTGCATCATACCTCCCAAAAGTCCCGAAAACCGCGGAAATATCCCGGGTTTCGGGGACATTCCCGCGTCCCTCCCACGGCCGGCAGTGTCCCGTGGTGAGGGGGTCTGTTGGGAGTCCCCCCTGTCGGCTGGTGAGCAGCGGTGAATTAACGTTGTGTGCATGCGCACATCGTCTATTCCTGCAGCCAGGGGGCTGAGGGCATGGCTAGAGGCTCACAGAGCCTCTGGGTCATGCCCCCATAGCAGCAAAACAGGGGCGTGGCCTCGCGGGGAGCCATGCACATAGGCCACACCCCTTTAATTAGGCCACGCCTTTGGCGCGCATCCCCCTGTCCCTCCTCCGGCTCCCAAGAAGTTGGGAGGTATGGCTGCACCCCTTGCATCTATGGTAGTTGCGCTCTTGTCAAGACTACATTGAATCACATTGGTATGTGATGGCGATGCACAACACATTGCACCTCCCCCATTCCAGAACATGCCTTACAAATAAAATCCTGTTCTACACTCCATAGAAATCATTTATCTCTTGTGAGATTGTGTTTGTCCTCTGTTAACCTGTTTTTTACTGTATAACAGAAGAAAATAATTAACACTCCAATGTCCTCATAGCATCAGAAAGTAAATTAATGTATTTGCTCTTTTTTTACTTAATTGCTACATTTATCACCAAATAAACTGTGAAATGTTGTATTTACTGATGTAAACTCAATGACCTGTGATACTCGTCATTGTGGTTCTAGTATAGAGAGATGAGTAACCAAGTAACAGGTCTTGATATTGAGGGAGATGATTGTATTGCTTTGTCTGGTAAAGCATCCTTAAAATAGCAGGAATGATTTTAGTCTCATGTAATAAAAATGTAGCTTTTTATGCTGTGAATCATTGTTTCTAGAGTGTGCTACGAACACAATGTTTTTTTATAGTATTTAAAAATGCTTGGGTTATTTTTTCTATGCAGCAATCATATGTCTCTGGGCTTGTGTACATGGTCCCTTACATTCAGATCTGATCGCAGTACAAATTTGTTCTCAAAATGGGCATAACCATGTGCACTGCAGGTGGGGCAGATGTAACATGTATAGAGAGAGTTAGATTTGTGTGAGTTATTTTGTTTCTGTGCAGGGTAAATACTGACTGCATTATTTTTACACTGCAATTTAGATTTCAGTTTCAACACACCCCACCCAAATTTAACTCTCTCTGCACATGTTACATCTGCCCCACCTGCGGTGCAGCATAGTTTTGCCCATTTTGAAAAGAAATTTGTACTGCGATCAGATCTGAATAAGGGGCTTGGTATAAGGGGGGAGTCAGGGTCAGGAGCGGGATGGGAGGGGTTGTAGTGGTGGTGAACTGATTGACTCGCTATTTGTTAGATACATTCCTTCATATTTTAATAGATTATTAGAATTTAACAGTAATTAGATTTAAGAAAATATATTTACATAAAAAAAAATTAAGTAATTGAATTCTATTATCATACTGAGAAACCTGGTAAATCACCAGCTGCAATCCTGTGATACTGTAGGTAGTGAAGAGCCCCACTGCGCATTTCTCCCTTTGATACATATATACTGTATGTATACATTTTTATTATGAGTCAGTTTCCCCTTTTCTTTTTTTCTATTAATTTTTGTCAAAAGATAAATAATGTAAAGTTAGTAAGAATATCAGAAAAGACTGGATGGTGTGTGTGGGCAGCGTGGTGGCGGAGGTGGGGGGAGGTTTGGGGATGCGGTTACCTGCTGCTTTTCATCTATTCAGGATGATCCCTGCTTTCACATATGACCATTGAGCTACTTTTCCCTAAGGGATTCTGCTTTTTATCATGCATCCCTTTTATCATGTCATTGAACATCCTCTCAATTTTTTTTTTTTACTAGGCACCGGTTCTAGTCTCCTTTGTCTACTCACACTGGGGCTCATGTAGAATTGCACGTAACTGAGATGCATTTTGCACTTACTGTACAAAAACCCCGGGCAGAACGGCAGTTGGAGGAGGTGTATAATCACAGTGAAAATGTACAGTAACTGTGCCTTGGTCCATACACACTGGGCAACTATGCCCAGCGTGTATGGACAGCGATGATCGCTATCATTGCTGGGGGGAAAGCTGCTCAGTGCATACACATTAAGCAGGTTTCCCCCTGTCCGGTGCCGACAGCGGGGGGCGGACAGCTTTGCATAGCACAGCGCTATGCAAAGCCGTCCTCAAAGCCGCTCATCTGCTGGTAATACCAGCAGATGAGCGGCTTTGCCGGTGATGATATGGGATCGCGCAGCAGTGCTCATTGCCGGGCCGTGCAAACTTGGCGGCTTTGAGCTGAAAGCCGCTCAAACTTGCTGTTTTGAGCAGCTTTCATCTCAATGTCGCCCAGTGTTTATGCTGACACCAAGACAGACACATATGCACCAGTTAGGAGGCAGGTGCTCAACCTCAGGTACAAACTGTGATTCGTACAATTGATGTACTGTAATGCTGTGTACATGCGATTCTGACTTGCGATTTTGACTATATTTGACTATAAAATCGCATAGCAAATAGTTGATTGTTCCGATTAAGATCTATGTTTTGTTCTGCAGGTCCAACCTCCGACCCGATGCGCATGGAACCGTGCATCAGATCGGACGTCATACATATGCGATTTGGCCCAGCTTCCTCCGATTTCTTGGCCCGATCTCCCAGAATCAGGTGAAATTGGGCCAAAATCACATAGTGTATGGGGTCTTTAGGGTTAGATGAAAATAGCATGTTCACATTCAGACCACATATCCAACACCACACTCCTACCTGCCAAAAACAACCGCCTCACCCCCCTCTGAGGCTTTGTGGTAGTTTATGTGGATACAGTGGCGTAAGTTCATACGAGTCGCCCGGAGGCGGTATAGATAGTGGGCCCCCCCCCCTACCCTCCAAAATATACATACACACACACACACACACACATATAGTTTATATGGACTACACAGAGCTTGGGGAATATAATAATGCATTTAGTCCATAATATTACACTATATTTACAAAAAATATAGTATTCTCAATATAGCTACATATATATAGGGTTAGTGGCATGTGGTGTAGTGCATATCTTTACAGTAGCTATTTTATTAGTAACCTACAACTTATCCCAAGCAGCTAATGACTTGAAAACATCATTTGTAGCATAAAATACATTGGAATGTTTTCAGCAAATAGAGATTGTCAAACTGACGGATGTCTGCAAGACTTTCTCTGACCTTCTCCACTCGAACGGCTGGGTCAGTTCCCCCATCAATTTCCCCTCTCCCGTCTTCCAGCAGCTACAGTGTCAGTGCGGATCTGACAGCAGGAGGGATCCGCTGCTGCTTCTGATACTGTGGTCTCCTCTCCTGCCTGCCCTGCACTCGAAGCCTGGAGATCACCGCTTGCTGCCTCTGATGCTGTGGTCTCCTCTCCTGCCTGCCCTGCACTCGTGGGCGGGAGATCGCCGCTTGCTGCCTCTGCTGTGCAGCTATGCTGCCTGCGGTGCGTAGGACTCGCAGACATGGCTGAGGATTCCAGGGGATTAAGTGGGCAGCGGGACACATACTGGCTTGACAGGAGGTGCAGAATGCGGGAGCATTGGCAAGTATGGGTCAGTGGCTGGGGTGTCTTGCTTGTGCCTGCAGCTGCTCTCTGTGCCCCCCCTGATGGCTAACGCCCGGCGGCAAATGTCTCCATTGCCTCCGGGAGTTACGCCACTGTGTGGATATATGGAGTTATACCGGCTATGTGGTGATATACTGTAGGTACTAGTAGGCCCTGCTCTAAGCAAATGCTTCGAAAGCTAGTCTGACACCTTGTGATTGCCTCTGTTTGAGCATGTGTGAGAGAGAAAGAGATGTAGTTTCACTCGCTGCCAACAGATGGTAGTGTTTAGAAGACACACAAACGGACAATAGACCTATATATAGATGAGGCTAATTTATTAGACTAAAATGATTTGGGATCCTCACTTACAGGGGCTATTCTCCATTGTAGGGGTCCACAACCCTCATAGAGGGAGAATAGAACCTTTGGTAAACGCAGCGAGCCACTAAGCCTGCATCGGTGTCCCGACTGTTGGGCCGCTATACCACACCCAAGGATGTATACTGACTGTGTGATGTGAAGGAGCTATATGGAGGTATACCGGCTAGGTGATGGTAAATGAGGCCTCTGGCACGCTGCCCCCCACCCCCCTCCCAAGCCCCACAGCAGGACAGCCCCTGGATCCATCCTAGCTGAATCCTGTGGTGTGCTGAAGGGGAGATGGCATGTTTGAGCCCCTCCACTGCTTCCCTGGGAGTAGCAATGTCTAGATGGCGCCGCTGATGGCTGCCTAGGATCTATGCCGCTAGTCAAAATATGTACCCCGTGTTACCCATGTCGTGTTCTATATCTGTACTGTTTTTTACTTGCTACCTATCTGGCTGGTGCAGTCACCAAGTGGCGCCGCTGAATGGCTGCCTGGGTGCTGTACAGTTCAGTAATATATGTTCCGCATATCCGTGTCCCTCATCATGATACGCGTATCTGAACGTGTGATATATATATATGATATATATATATATATATATATATATATATATATATGAGTAGTAGTTGTGGGTTGGCGCCCTTTGGTGAGATCTTCAATAATTAGATCTATGAAGCCTTAAGTAGGAATTCCATACACATAGAAGTAAAGTCCAAAATTCATATAAATTTATTAAAATGTCTCTGGTTCCACACTACAATGGTGGTTAGATCAGATCATAAAAAGTTCAGTGGTACAGTTCATATCAGCACTATAGACGATCCCAACGCGTTTCGTCCCAACACGGGACTTCATCAGGGGTCCGCAAAAGGCATAGGGACAATTTCCACAGTATTTTCGCTACGGACGTCTCCGACTGGGTTTATGTAAAATGGGACCTTAAGGATTCAAAGAACCTTGGGGAGTAATTACCATAAAAATTCAATTAATCCATAGGTGCACTCTCTTTCTTAATTGTGGGTTAGGCTTCCCGATATTTGGCTCGGCACAATCAGGTCGCAAAAGTGCCGGTAATTTTAAGGCTTGGGATTTCGGGGTTCTAGGGTATTCACCCCGCTATACCATCACAGACTCCGTTCACTTTTTCGGAGGAGGTTAGGTATGGGATCCTTTTTTAATGAACACTTAATAGATGTATTCAGACTTTGCCAATTGGCCTTGTTGGATAGACACACTTATTCAGAGACCGTCCTGGATCAAGATATATTCGAGAATAAGGTGTAGCCAATGTGTAGTCAGAAACAGATCGGAAACAGGGTTTATCACTGTCCTTTTGGAGATATGTACCAGTGTGAAGGTTCAGTGGGAACAGTCTTGACTGTTATTTCATTATCTACATTGTTGAAATCTTGGGAGTGCCATCCTGCCCGTTTGCTACATTTGTCCTACTTTGGATTGGAAAGGCAACCCAAGTCGCTGCTTGCTCTCATACCAGAGTGCCAGGACCCATTCTACTATATATATATATATATATATATATATATATATATATATATATATATATATATCTGTACTGTCATTGTTACTTGTTCCCATCCTGCCTGCAAATCGAATTCCTAGTATACGCAAGTATACCTGGCCAATGAAGCTGATTCTGATGTGATGGTAAATGAGGCCACATAGAGGTATACTGGTGTTCAAGAGAAATAGATGGGGCGGGATGTACTAAACAAAAAATGCGGTAAAAACACGGATTTCTGGGTTTTTACCGCATTTTCAAGATCACTAAATCCCCTCCTGGCGGGTCTTCGCTGAGGTGGGTTACGCCAGCTCTAGCTGCCATAAACCCATAGAAGCCTGCTGTGTGAGGGATCTTACGTGGATCCCTCCCAGCATGCCCCTCAGCCACTAGCTACTCTGCGCATGCGCAGTTGGACTTCCCCTCTAGAAACGAGGAAGTCCAGGCAGCTGCGGGGATTGGAAAGGGAGAGCTGTCCTTTGTATTGCTCATCAAATATGTTAGTATATATGAGGTGAGAATCAACGCGATGGGCGGTGAGATGTAATGCCGCTTCTTGGTACATCCCACCCAGAGTGAGAGAGAGAGAGAGAGAGAGATATGCATACTAGAAGTAATTAAGTGTGCCGAATGGTAGTTAGCTGTTTGTTACAATTATAGTACTTTAATGTTTAACCACAGAGGCTGCTGGATGTATAGTGTTATTTTGCCAAGTACTGATAAAAGACACATAGCGCATGTACTATCACATCTTCATAAGAGGTTTCACAGCACTAATACCTTCATTGTCACAGTATTCTAGAATTGACGGGTCTTCACGGATGATTGCTGTCAGTGTGTTGACATCGCCATTAGCGGATGCTTGGTATACCACAGTCAAGTCAATCTCTTCTGCTGAATCACCTTCAAATAGAAAGGGACAAAGCCTTGTTACTCGCGAGAACAAGCGCATTTAGTTACATTTACAATGATGACATAAGTTTGCAGTGTCCATGCATTTCCGCTGTACTCAGATTTAAGCTTCCTTTACACAGTCACCCTGCACTGTCCCATTCATGTGAGACTGCTTAGCCAGTGATTAGAGGTATAGAAAAGACAGGGACTACAGGAAAGATCACTGACATTTACGGCAATGCAGTGACAAAGCAGGACAGCAGTTAGACACACCTTGGACATTTCATGAGAGTCCGTGTAAATAGCGCACAAGACAATTATTTATTTTTTAATCCCTGTGTGAGATTCTTTGGGGGAAATTTACTAAGATGGGCGTTCTATTTCACATGTGATCTATTACAGTATCTTCTAGAAGGTGCGAAATAAATAAGAAGTAGATTCTGATTGGTTGCCCATAGCAACATCTTTTGGCCTTTCTGTTGTATTTATCACTGTGGTGAAACATAGTTTAGTGGAATATTGTAAGTGGGGCTTCATATAGACATTTATACATTATGTACTATCTGTGTATAACACCTACTTTTTATCAACAAACTGAGGGCGAGAGCCTTGAAAAGTGATAAAATGAGTGATAAACCACCAGCCAATCAGCTCCTACCTGTCATTTTCCGAACACAGTCTGTGACATGGCAGCTTGGAGCTGATTGGTTTGTGGTTTGTCACTCTCCATTCTATCACTTTTCAAGCTAAGTACATCTGGCCCTAAAACCTTTATTGATCCTTGTTGGGTTCAAAATGACAAACTGTCCTATATTGCAGCAGTTTCTGCTGAAACCGCTGTGTATTTTCTTCATATTCATTTAATGGTACTTTTATAGACACAACATTAAATTGACATGGAAACAGTCCACTGTGGAAAATAATAATAATAATTTATATTTTATTATTCCTATAGCACTAATTCAGCTTGAATAGCTAATCTGCAAAATTGCAGATGACTGCGAGTAGTTAGCTGCCGCCCACACAGAAAGAAAACCCACCCGTGCAAATTTGCGAGTAATTTGCGAATGGATCCCTAACTAGCATTGACTGGCAAATCCATACACAATTTCCGAATCTTCGAAAGGATTTTGCACAAGTAAGGAGACCTGATGACAGGAAGTAAGCGTTAGTCAGGGACAACCAAGGCATGAAGCAGGGGAAAAGGAGTGGCTAAACCATGCCGGTGCCCGAAAAGTGGGCGTGGCCTCTATAAACGGGGTGAGGTTTTGCAGGAATGATGCTTCCCATTAGCCACGCCTCCATTTTTATCACTGTGGGGGCATGGCCAGCGCTCGTGCCCCCATTCCTTCTGTTTCAGTGAATAAACGCTGTGCTCATGAAGCAGGGTGTAGCTGCTCCCTACCCCCTGTTATGGTTCCATAAAAAAAAAAAAAACCTGGGGAAGTTTATTACATGTGATTCTTTTGTGGATGGATGATGCCTTTATTACTATTGACGTTAAAACAATGTGATGTTTGGTTTATCACTTTGTTGCCTAATTTCTTCACAATTAGCCACTTCTAAGAATTTCTCACCAGTGTTCTCAGATGTTGGTGTCAAAGAAACATTCTGTTAATTGGACAAAGCTGAGAACACTAACAGGGATTGACTATATAAGAATTCATGAATGGAAACATACGTCATCTAAACACACTATAGGGCAAATTTATTAACAATTTATTTTACTAAAATAATGTCCAAAAATTTGTTTTCTCACACTTTTCACGTTATTTTAGTAGTATCACTGGAATGTATTAAAGGGCTTTTGGATCAGTTTTCGGAAAAAAAGAATTGGAGAAAAAAAATTGGGACTGGATAGGGTTAAAGTGATTGTACTTGTAAAATGATTTAAAGTATAGTATATACAGTTTAAAATAGACTTGTGGAATGGGGAAATAAGCAATAGCTCAGCTTTGAACTAAGCACTTCCATCAATATTATGCAAGGAAGGACAATATCACAAAGACGTCCTGACGATGAGCTGAATCTTCATTGTTTAGCAATCGGTTCCTAAACCATCAGGGCTTGTGATCTGATCTGACTTCAAGCAGAAGTAAAAGGTTTCAAGGTCCACCAGTATAAGATAACATATGTATGATTAGCGCACAGCCTGGAACCAGTGGCATCAAAAGGGGGTGCGGCCCACACCCGGGTGTCACCCTCGGAGTGAGTAACACAAAAAGGCTTTCCCACAGTGGCTGGAGCCGGGTGCTGCAGTGTGACATTGTCCTGGCCTATCCAGCTAATGTCATAGAGGATAGAGGAGCCTGTAGTCTCAAGCAGACTACACCCCTTTTTCAGTCACATGTCTCCAGTATGTGAGGGGATACTACAGAGTGCACATCGGGTGTCAACAGAAGCCATGATGCTTCTGTCTGGACCAGATCCCTGGATGGGGAGTTGGGCCAACGAGCAGTGGGGGCCACCAGGATGTCCCCTGTGGGCCAGTCCATCCCTGAACATATACCTTCATACCCATGCAGTTAAGGCTTGCTAAATCCAGTAGTACCACATAAAATTAAAGCTGATTCCTTTATGCATGTTACCTTTAAATCTAAGAGGGGTATTCAATGCGGCCGGCGATAGGGTTTGTACGGCTAGGATGGCTTAGTTTCGGTGAGGAGAAGCCATCCTCGCCGTCAAACTCCCTTGGCGCATGCAATGTTTGGGCAGAATCCTCGCCGTGAGAGGCCAACGAGGATCCCCTTAAATTATAAGGTTCACCGCAAATGCAGCGAGTCCGCCGCATTTTGTGGTGAGCCCCGACAGTTTAATGGCCACACTCGCCGTTTCCATCTTGCCTCAGGGAACAGGTGAGGAGGCAAACGTTGAGTGGCGAGGATTCATAGAATATCTTGATATGGGTTTTTTCACGATCTTTCAAACCGACATGTGCCAACAGGTGGTATTTCATGCCCTACCATCCACTATGGCGTGGTGGGAGAATAAAATAGTGTGCCCAAAGCAGGGGGCTGCGGTTGACTTCCAACTGTGTCTATGTCGACTGTGTCGACATTCGGGTCAAAAACCAGTGAAAAAACCCATGTCGACCTCGCAACCTGTTGACCTAACCCATGTTGACCTTGTCCCATGTCGACCTAGACACCTGTCGACCTTCATCCATGTCGACCTAGAACCCTGTCGATCTTGTTGCCTGTCGACCCAACGGTGTCGACCTAATGACCGTCGACCTAAGTCGGGTTGACAATACGATCCACACCCATACAGACACATGTAATTAGGACACAAAGACCAGTAGGACAATGTGAGTTGAAAACAGAGACTCCTGGGAAATATGGTATAGCCGCCACAGACCAAGCAAAGACAAATCTGTTCTCACAGGAAGCAGATGTCTAGATGTGTGCTGTGCACACGTATGCATGGATGGCTTTCCAGTAACGCAGAATTAATTACCTTACCTTTTCCTGGAAAATCTTATCTGTTGTCTTTGGTGACCTCCCAAGGCAGCTGACATCCCTGAATTTAATTATGGTCTTGTTACATCTCATGTCCCTGCGTGTTTGCGTGCAATGCTTGTCTATTTCATTTGTATATTATTTACCAATTACGAGACTTGTCCACACATCTGCCTAAACATTTACAATGTTCTCGTTTAGACATTTCCAAGGGTACAGTAGCTTTAAATGGTATTTATGATTTATAAAAATTGACGGCTGCAAAAATGTTTATATTGACTTTATAGCTTCAGGGAAAGAAAATAAAATCCCCTTCCCAGCAAATATCAATTCTCAGCAGCGAAATAGAGCAATACATGGTAAAAACAAGAAACGTCAATTTTTGATCTGTTGTTAGGCCTTAATTCCACTTTACCTGAGGAATGTAACCTGCAGCCATCCAGCTGCCCCCATGTAGCATACTTCTGATGCAGTTCTATATTTAATTGCTCCACAAAACAGAGCGTAATGGGCCCCATACATCAGCAATTAATTGTGACAATCCTCTGTTCTGGAGATGATTGTCACAATTAATCTTTAATGTGTGGGCTCCCCCTTTTGGCAATCCCAATCAAAAATTAACCCCTTCATGACAGAGCCAGTTTGTGCCTTCATGACAGAGCCCTTTTTTTCAAATCTGACATGTCTCACTTAAGTGGGGATAACTTTTTTTTGCTTTTACTTATCCCAGTGATTTTGAGATTGTTTTCTCGTGACACATTGTACTTCAAGTTAGTGGTAAATTTGGGTCGATACAGTCTGTGTTTTTTTGTGAAAAATACCAAAATATCGTGAAAAAATGGAAAATTTAGCAATATGCAAAATGTCACATTTTCTGCTTGTGAGACAAATAATCATACCACTCAAAATAGTTAATAACTAACAAAGACCATATGTCTACTTTATGTTGCAATCATTATTTCAACTTCCTTTTAATTTTTTTGGACACTAGGAGGCTTCAAATATGACTAGCAAATTCTCAAATTTTCAAGAAAATTTCAAACACTGATTTTTTTAGGGACCAGTTCAGTTCTGATGTGACTTTGAGGGACTTGTATGTGAGACACCCCCATAAATGATGCCATTTCAAAAACTGCACCCCTCACAGTATTCAAAACAGCATTTTGGAAGTTTGTTAACCCTTTAGGTGTTTCACAGGAATTAAAACAAAGTGTAGGTGAAATTTCAAAATTTCATTTTTTTTTCGGATTTTCAATTTTAATACATTTTTCTAAGGAACACAGTACATTTTACTAGAGAAATGTGACTAAAAATTGATTCCCCCAATTCTTTGGTTTTCATAAATATCCTATATGTGGCCCTAGTGTGCACGGTGACCAAACCACAGGCTTCATAATAGAAGGAGCACCTACTTGATTTTGGAGACTCCTTTTTATGAGATTATTTTTTAGGCACCATGTAGGTTTCTAGGCACCATAAGATGCTAAAAGTTAGGAACCCCCCCACAAGTGACCCCATTTTGCAAACTACACCCCTCAGGGAATTCATCTAGGGGTATAGTGTACATTTCAAACCCCCAGGGGTTTCACCAATTGTGGTACAACTGGGCAGTGAAAATGAAAAAAAATAATTTTTCATTTTCACAGCTCAGTTGTATCAAAATTGGTGAAACCCCGGGGGGTTTGAAATGTACTCTATACCCCTAGATGAATTCCCTGAGGGGTGTAGTTTGCAAAATGGGGTCACTTGTGGGGGGGTTCCACTGTATGGGTGTTTCGGGGGTCATTCAACCAGAATCTGTGCTGCAAAATCCAAAAATCACTCCTTCCCTTCTGACTCCTGTCATGCACCCAACTGGTATTTTTTGGTCACATGTGAGGCATTGCCGTACCCGGGAGAAATTGGGGCACAGATTTTGGGGTGCTTTGTCTCCTTCATTCCTTGTGAAAATGAAAAATTTTGAGCCAGATCTGCATTTTTGTGTAAAAAAATTTAATTTTTTACACAAAAATGCAGTTCTGGCTCAAAATTTTTAATTTTCACAAGGAATGAAGGAGACAAAGCACCCCAAAATCTGTGCCCCAATTTCTCCCGGGTACGGCAATGCCTCACATGTGACCAAAAAATACCAGTTGGGTGCATGGCAGGACTCAGAAGGGAAGGAGTGATTTTTGGTGGTGGAATGAATGGCGGGTGCTATGTCGCATTAGCAAGACCCCCGAAGCACCAATACAGTGGAACCCCCCCACAAGTGACCCCATTTTGGTCACCAGCTTTGGGAGGGGGGCTGGCGCTGCGGCTGGCGGGGGGGTGGGAGGGGTGCTGGCGCTGCGGCAGCCGGGTGGGTGGGAGGGAGGGGGGCTGCCGGGTGGGAGGGGGGGGGGGCTGGCGATCGTTGGTGATCGGTGCGGTATACGCACACACACACACACACACACACACACACACACACACACATATATATATATATATATATATATATATATATGTGTGTATATATATATATATATATATATACATACATATATATACACACACATATATATATATATATATATATGTGTGTGTATATATATATACACACATTTGCACATTATTTTTTATTTTATTTTATTTTTCACTTTTCCAGCAGCAGCATGATGCTGCTGCTGCTGCTGCTGCTGCTGCGGGGGGGAGGGGGGAGGAGGGGAGCGCAGCGTGCGCTCCGGACGTAGCGGTGGAGCCGCTGGAGCTGCTGCTGCTGCCGGGTGAGTGCCCGGCGGGTGGGAGGGGGGTGCTGCCGCTCGGTGGTGATCGGTGCTGCACCGATCACCACCGTTTTCTGTGTTACCGAGCGGCTTAGCCGCCGGTAACACAGGAAACGCTGTGATTGACTGTTCAGATTTGAACAGCCAATCACAGCGATCGCCGACCGGGGGGGGCACCCCTGCCCCCCCTGGGCGACGAGGGGGGATGTCTGCTGTCAGGGACAGCAGACATCTCCTAACTGTCACCGCGTCTATAGACGCAGTGACAGTTAGAATCCATGACGTACATGTACGTCAAATGTCGGGAAGTACTTCCCGACCATGACGTACATGTACGTCAAATGTCGTGAAGGGGTTAATAGGGATCGCCAATCGATTGCTGAATCAGATTTTTAAATGTTTAAAAATCTGGTTTTATTGGAGTTTCATTTTTGTATGTGTGGGCATTCTAACAGGAAAAATCTGCCGATCACTGAAACAAATCTGTAGTGTGTGGGCAAGTCAAATAGATTGTAGAAACCATTTATCTGGGGGGAAAAAATCACTGGATCTGGGAAGCAATTCATTGTGATTGCTGATGTATGGGGGCCATTATAGTCACTTAAAGATCCAAACTGATATTCTTCCTGCTGGAACATTGACATTGATTGGCAGTCTGATGCCATTTGGGGGTGATGTGGTAAAGGATTCAGTTTGAAAAAACGGAGGCCTATCGCTACCATTTATGGCAGGGATGGAGAACCTTTGGCCCTCCAGCTGCTGTTGAACTACACACCCCAGCATGCCCTGCAACAGTTATAGCATGACCAAATAGCAAAACTGTAGCAGGGTATGCTGGGATGTTTAGTTCAACAACAGCTGGAGGGCCAAAGGGTTCCCATCCCTGATTTATGGTGTGGGAAGAGGCCAGGTCGTTGTAAGAAAGGGATTTCCTGGCGGGTGCTACATGCTGCCCGATGGTGGGTGCTTTGATCCGATGCTACATTCTAAGACGAAGCTCAGGTCACTAGTGCAGCAGGAGGCGTCTACATGTAATAGACGCCTCCTGCTGCAGTCACATACAACGCAAGCAGCAGTGACAGCAAATCCAACCACGCCTGAATGACGCCATTGTGTTTTTTGGGATCCTTGCAAGCACTTAAGAACACAAGGAAATCCTTGCAAGCACTTGTAGAACACAGAAACTCCACACAGATAACTGGAAATTGAACTCATAAGATCAGGACTGTGTATCAGTAATGCTAACCATTATGCCACACATGCTGCCACAAGCCATGCTATATGCAAACCTCGGGACCCTTATGCCATGTCGATTTTATATGCCTCAGTCCTCAGAGGCCCTTTTGTGCACATAAACAGTAAGTCAGGCAAGGGGAACTCCCAATTGCTCCCCCCCCACCGCGGGACACTGCCAGCTCCCGGTGGGACAGTCCCCAAAAAAGAGACTGTCTCGTGAAAATCGGGACAGTTGGAAGGTATGCTTTGGACATAGTATCTCTGTACCCAGGAGCATGTCCAATCTGTCGAAGTACATAGGAAGAAGAAGAACATGTGTTTGGACACGCGTGCACATAAGACATATTGGGCCGTGTTACTATGGCTACCCTGTCACACCGAGGCCGGAGACAGCACACAGTACACTCTACAACACCTGCAGGGAAATAATTAGGCACTTGTGTAGTTTCACGGCGCCAGCATGGCGCCGTGCGCCTGAATCCCCTTGCGGGGCTCGCTTCGCTTGCCCACGCTATGCTTGCCACGCTATTTAAAATCAACTCCATGCCAACATGGATAGTGGAGGTATGAACTATCCATGTTGGCATGGAGTTAAGTTAGTTTTTTGGACATATTTCGTGGCGAGCGTACACCCGGAAGTAGCACGGTGCCACTACACAAGTACCAATAATTATTTAACCAACAAGCTCCTACAGCTTGTCCAGTGATGTGGACAGCATATTACCCTGATATTGCTCACCCAGGTTATGTGAGGATATGTACATGAATACAGCCTCGCTACATCACCTTAGTTACCACATTGTATTCCTAGCTACAGTGCCTGCTATGTAGCTCATTTACAATACAGATATGATGAAACTTCATTAGTGTATTGGACACTATCACCATTTATATGCTGATCCTTTGTTTCATTGGGTTTATTTAAGTTGTTGTTCTTTGTAAATTGCGCAACCATGGTTGGCTAATTGGAGATCTGCCTAATGGGGTTCTGAGATGTGCGAGTGTGGGATGCACAGGTTCCCAGTGGCAGCCCATATGTGTTATTTGTAGCTGCAAAGCAAATGTAATTAATTTAATTTATATTGGGTAAAAAGTTTAGGCATCACTATATATAGAAGAAGAACATTGGTTATAAACAAGGTCAATGACACATGGATAGAATGAATTCTACGGTATATCTTTTCATCATATATTCCAATACAAGAAAAATGTCAAATTGCCATTAAACTGTAGCCCATATACAGGGGCGGATCCAGGATAAAATGACAGGGGGGGCACCATGATAAAAGAGGGTTTAGGTGGGGGAGGGGCGGTGTTAGTGCTGCCAGTGTACAAGCTAAGAGAGTGGAAGAGGGTGAAAATGGGATTAAAAATAGGCCCTGGCATTTAAAATACGCAGGCCCACCATGGTGACAAAAGTGAAGGATGTAGTTGTGCGTGCGCCGAAGGCGCGCTCCAGAAAAGGGGATGTGGCCACTCAACAGGGGGCATGTCCTTGAGTGTAGTGTACAACACCATATACAATTTCTACACATTATGCAACAAAATACTAGACCCCATTATACTTACCCCTTACACATGATGCCAAATGGATTGAGCCAAAATTCACATAATGCCACACGGATTGAGACAAAATTCACATAATGCCACACAGATTAAGCCAAAATTCACAATACGCTTCATAAACAGGGACATTGTCCACCAAAGGCGCGCATTAAACATTTACACCATAATGTCCATTACACGTTAAGCTACATGCCATTATGTCCATTCCTATTAAAAATTATGCTACATAAGTGCTGCTTATCTACATGCTCATTACCAAGGGTTCCATGCTCATTGCCAGAGGTTCCATGCTCGTTGCCATGTGGGATTACATGCTCATTGCCAAGGGGGAATACATGCTTGCGGTAAATGGGGGACAGCCGCCGCAGGGGAGAAGTGATAGCCACTGAACGTGGCAGAGCCTGGCTGTATTCAGAGCACTGCAGGTCCTGGCTATTTGAAATAATACCCCTTTCACACCAGAAAATGCATTCCCATTAAGACCCCTTTTACACCAGCCTAGTCACTGTATTTTCTGGTGTGAGGGGGAGAGAAAACCACCCCTCCCCCCCTTTAACCAGTTATCTAATTTAATCGGCTATATTTTCGGAACCAACTGACCCATTTACATGAGACAAGTATCATATTGAAGAACTTTTGAGTGGGCTTTGAATGATTTTGGTCCAGTGAAACTGGGACATTTGGTTTCAGAGTAATCTGCCCTCAAAAAACATGAACAGCCATGAAATTACATTTCAAAAATAAAAAAAATCGGATTACATGCAATATCTCTGGAACCGATTGACCGATATGGACCAGCCTGATATCATATTGAAGGCCCAGCGATTTGGAATTGAATGAGATCAATCACAAGCTTCTGTGATGCCAGGGGTAAACTGGCAGCCATCGGAACTGGGTGGGGGTCGGAATTGACGGGTCCCATATTATCCTATGGGGAAAAAACGTTACAGCTTTGCCAGACGATATCTCCGGTTCCCGGGGGGCTAGAGACACGGGGCTTGGCTCGTTGGAAAGCCCTGGCCCTCAGCTACAAAATGAAATGACAGGGGGGGCACGTGCCCAGGTGCCTCCCCCCCTGAATCCGCCACTGCCCATATATACTCTCTTAAGGTGTGTACACACGGTGTGATGTTGCAGTCGCCTATATAGATTCGAAATCGGTGGCCACCGGCACCCAGCAGGGAGGGAGAAGCGGTTCCTCCCAGCACTGACCTATTCGTTTATGACTATATAGTCAAAATCGAGAGGTGGGCGGCTCGGCAGCGAATGTATGCTCCTCAGCGAACTATGCTGAATCAGGCCCGCAGTGTCTCCCACCATTTCTCTCGAAACACACAACTGGGTACTTGTGTACTATCACGGCGCTCATCGCATCGCAGACCATAAGGCATGCGATGCGATGCGATGCGATATCGCGCGATGTTCCACAATGTCATACAATTTTAAAATTGTATGGCATTGTATATGGCATACAATGCCATACAATGTGATGGGATGCGATTATAACTTGTATAAGCACCCTACTGGGTGCTTACAATGTTAAATGCACCCCCACGCCACCCCCCAAGTATAAACATGAACCTGAAGCATGGCGAGCGCAGCGAGCCGCGGCAGTACGCGTCCTACGACCTTTTCATACCCCCACTATCCACGTCGGCGTGGAGTTGATTTTATAAAGTGTGACGAGCGCAGCGAGCCACCGAGCCTGAAGCGTGGCGAGCACAGCGAGGGGACAAGCAGAACTTCACAGGTATACGCGTCCCCACGCGGGCTCGCTGCGCTCGCCACGCTTCGGGTTCACGTTTATACTTGGGGGGTGGCGTGGGGGTGCATTTAACATTGTAAGCACCCATTAGGGTGCTTAAAAGCACCCATTAGGGTGCTTATACAATTTTACATCGCATAGGGGGCTTAAATCGCATCGCATCGCATGCCATCGGGTGTATGGCATGTGATGCGATTAAAAATCGCGCAACTAATTATTGTGGGCGCCGTGATAGTACACAAGTACCGACAACTGAATGTCTAAAAAATTAATTGGAATTTAAAAAGTTAACACCGACTGGAGAGAAGGAGATTTGGTGGAAGAACTCAAAAAAGGCTGAAATTAGGTAGCTATATGAATTCAAAACTTTAACACCGAATGGTCTCAATATAGATATTGAATTAAGGGTACTTGTTTCCTAGCACGATGCCCGTCGTGGATAATCGCATAGCTTAAGTTAAGGTAACTTAAGGTATGCGATTGACGCGACCGACCCGCTATTTTGCTATTTTTAGCCTTTTTTCTCCGTCAATGAAAAAATCGCCTTGATCGCGACCATTGCATGCCATTATAATGGCATGCGATGCGACCGACGCGATCAACACGATTTTACATAGAAGACAATGTTAAAAGGGCCAATGTCCCTGATTTTTTATTGTATAGGCACCCTAATGGGTATTTTACATGTGAAATGGCCCCCCATTGTTAGCATCAATACTGGGGTGGCGTTAACTATGGGGGGCCATTTCACCCATGAGGGGGTATGCAATAAAAATTGGGGTCTGGAGTGTATTTTACATTGGTCCCAATGTAAAATTGGGTCCCAGGGACCATTTTACATTGCTTCCAATGTAAAAATCGCGTCAATCGCGTCGATCGCATCGCATGCGATTTGGTTGCATGCGATGCGATCGACGCAATTTTTTAGGTCCCGATGCCTGCAATTAAAATCGCTGGTGCCGTGGTAGGAAACAAGTACCGAATTAAGGGCCTGATTCTTTTTCACTCGCAAAAGCAAATTCTCTCTCTAATGGACAAACCCATGTGCACTGCAGTTGGGGCAGATGTAACATGTGCAGGGAGAGTTAGATTTGGGTGGGGTTTGTACTTCAAACTTATATCTATATTGCAGTGTAAAAATAAAGCAGCCAGTAGTTACTCTGCACAGAAAAAAATAACACCCAAATATAAAGGCCCCAATACATTAGGCTGACTTGTCCGGAGGATCTGACCAACACATCGTGGATGCTAAAAAGCACCCGCGATGTGTCGCGGATGCGTCCGATCCGACAGATTGAACCTGCAGCAGGTTCAATATGTAGGGTCTGACCCGATGCATTGGGATCGCGCATTGGGTCGGATGGGGTGTCAAACGATATATAGGTCCAATCCGTCAATATCGGGCAAAATTGGCCCAAATTGGATAAGTGTTTGGGGGCCTTAACTCTCTCTGCACATGTTACATCAGCCCCACCTGCAGTGCATATGGTTTTGCCCATTAGAGAGAGAACTTGCTTCTCCAAGTGAACCAGAATCAGGCCCTGCATTTCTTTCATCATACAAAAAACACCCATACATACAGTATAATTATTAATGTATAAATGTCACTTTAAAGGCCGATACACACTAGATGATAAGTTGCCCAGTGTGTATGGCCCGTCGATGAGTGGTGAGCGCTGATGCAGGCTCCCGCATCATTGCCGGCTGCCGCTGTTCATCTGCTGGTATTACCATATGGAAAGCCGTCCACCCCCGCAAAAACCATTTGCACGGTCGAAAAATTTTCTGACCAGCGATTTTCACCATCATCGCTGTGCATACACGCTGGGCAAAAATGCCCAGTGTGCATGTACCTTAAAAAACAATGAACCCATGTGCTTGCCGCCTTTTTAGAAAGGGTTGCCGTGCTTTTCCATTTTTCTCAATAAAGTTTTAAAACAAGAGATCCAATGAAAATGGTGATGATCAGGTATACGGTCACTAGGTCGACAAGAGGAAGGTTGACATGCATTGAGTCGACCACTGAAGGTCGACATGGGGTTAGGTTGACAGGGTCATGAGGTCAACACGTGCATTAGGTTGACTTGTTTTTTTTTTAAACTTTTTTGACGACAGGCGGTATTTCATGCTCTACCATCCGCTAGGGCGTGGTGGGAGAATATAATAGTGAGCGAGGCACCATGCCCAAAGCATGGCGAGCCCAACGAGCCATGTGAGAGGACGCTGTGCATTTTTTTGGGTGTCGATTGGTTGTCCATAGCAACATCCCATGTTGAAACTCTCATCTTAGTAAATTTCAACTTTGTTTAGATTGTACTTCATCACGTTACTTGTAGCCTATGAAGCCAAGAAACTCAGCTGGATCCGCATTTAGGGGCGTTTTCTCTCTGCCGGGAGCAGTAGGGTGTGAGCACTCACACCCTACTGCGCATGTGCGAATCTCCAGGAAAATGTCACCGCTGTCACTTTTCCATCGATTTTCATATCGCTGCTGCCTGCAGCACTAGAGCATGCAGACTCCACTGTCCATTCACAGACCGCCATAAAATGGCCACGCAACATTTTTCTGGCAATTACTGCAGGGTGTGCGGTGTGAGCCCCTACGAAACACTTGGGCCCGTGTGCACTGCGCACACTGCAGCCATTCTAGATACACCACTCTCCTCATTGTATAGTTAAGAGTCTTAAGACCAATACACATGGGGTGATTTTCCCCTTATTTCTGAGCGATCAGTCTTAGAAAGTAAGCACACATCACCCTGGGCCAGATGTACTAAGCTTCAAAAGTGATAAAATGTAGAGTGATAAACAACCAGCCAATCAGCTCCTGCCTGACATTTTTCAAACACAGTCTGTGACATGGCAGTTACTAGCTGATTGGCTGGCTGTATATCACTCTCCATTTTTTCACTTTTGAAGCTTAGTACATCTGCCTGTGTTGTGTACAGCTCATAGCGACGGTGATGCGTGGTCCCGCACGTCGCCATCCCCTGACTAGATTTTGACTATATGCACTAGATTTTGATCAGCACAGATCGCTCAGCACACATTGCTGGGGCATTGCATGTGTGTCAGCGATGTTTGCTGAGCGATCTGTGTTGAAGTACATAGCTCAGCGCAGGGCCCCGCTGTGTATGGGGCCCCTGTTGTGTACGGGGCTCCCGCTGTGTATAGGGGCTCCCGCTGTGTACGAGGCTCCCGCTGTGTACAGGGCTCCCGCTGTGTACGAGGCTCCCTCGGTGTACGGGGCTCCCGCTGTGGATAGGGGCTCCCGCTGTGAACGAGGCTCCTGCTGTGTACGGGGGTCCCGCTGTGTACAGGGGCTCCCGCTGTGTACGAGGCTCCCGCTGTGTACGGGGCTCCCGCTGTGTACGAGGCTCCCGCTGTGTACGGGGCCCCCGCTGTGTACGGGGCTCCCTCTGTGTACGGCGCTCCCGCTGTGTATAGGGGCTCCCGCTGTGTACGAGGCTCCCGCTGTGTACGGGGCTCCCGCTGTGTACAGGGGCTCCCGCTGTGTACGAGGCTCCCTCTGTGTACGGGGCTCCCGCTGTGTACGAGGCTCCCGCTGTGTACAAGGCTCCCGCTGTGTACGAGGCTTTACTGAAGATAAGTAAAATTGATCATTGTATTTATTTCACTCTATGATCTTGGCAGGAACCTTTGTAGAAAAATTGCATTAACCTCAGTGAGCGTTCCATAAACTGCCAAAAATGAGAAATCCAGATCATATCCAAATCTATTTTCTGTTCTTTATATATGGAGGAAAAAAGATGAATTTTGTGGATTATGAAGAAAAAAACATTACCTTTAAGAGTTCATGCATTGCTTACTGGCCACAGCGGAATGTACTAGGTGGTGATTTATTACAGTCTGCAAGGTGGCATTACAGCTTTAGCATTTGCCTTCGCAATCAATGCTCTGGTCACTCTTTTAATTTCTAAACCTAGTAAGGTGGGAGAGGGCGACTTACCGGCACCCCGCTCTGGTCAACGAAATAATGGAAACATGACGACATAGTTTGTGGCAATTAAAATGGTCACAGCTTTATTTCACAAATCCATAAACATAACCAAACACTTTTGCAGGGCAAGGGATAGAAAGGGGAGCGGTGCGCTCTGTTCCTGCTAATGTGGTACCCCTGGGACGTGTCCGTTCCACCGCCGTGGGTACGCGACCACGCCCCCTACCAAGTTGGTACCGCCTGGGCCGTGCCAGTCACCACCATGTGACTCACATGAACACGCCCCTTACACGCTATGGGCCGTGCCAGTCACCACCATGTGACTCACGTGAACACGCCCCTTACACGCTATGGGCCGTGCCAGCCACCATCATGTGACTCACGTGAACACGCCCCTTACCATTATGGGATCAGCTACCATCCGCACCTCACCCTACCTGGCACGCAACCCGTATGGCCCCTGCCGTATTAATGCTGGAACCAGGCGTGCGGCCGCCTAATGGTGAGTATGCGAGGCATTCTGTAACTCCCCTACATTTCCTGCCTTGTGCACCGCTCCCTTCCCGCAATACTGTGACAACATTATTATTCAAGCATCTTATACACCGTAATGACAATGACAACCAAAGTCAATGTTACAATTACCCTCATAGCCAATATAGTCCTCCTATACAACATAATACAACAAGTATGCAAACAGTATATACATATATATATATTATATAAATTTCCCTTTTTTTTTTTTTTTTTTTTTTTTATAATTTTTTATCAACCTTTTTTTTTTTTTTTTTTTTTTTATAATTTAATTTTTTTTTTTTTTTTTTGAAATATTCGAATTTTTTTTTTTTTTTTTTTTTTTCTTTTAAACACAACATTTTGACGTGACAACTACAACATTTCTAAACATGTCCAATACAAGATTCACAACCTGACACCTGCCAAGTGCCTTTCTCCGGCTTTTACCAAAACAACTGGGCTGGGTGGGTGGGTGTTTCTGTCCTAGCTGGGTGATGAGTGAACTCAGACCCCCTGCTCTCTGCTTTTGTTCCTGCTGCTGCTCACGCCCCCCTCAATTAAACCTGTCCTTTCTCACTGGCCCTCCTCATGGCTAGGTGACAAGAAGGGGACCGGCTACCCTGGCTGCTGCCTCCCCCCCCATCCCCCCGAACCCAGGTTTCCCTCCGTTGACCTGCAGGGTGCCTAGCGCCCCACCCCCTTATCCTGCTTCAGGGGCCATTTTGGCCCCCTGCGCTCCCTTAAGGTGGGAGAGGGCGACTTACCGGCACCCCGCTCTGGTCAACGAAATAATGGAAACATGACGACATAGTTTGTGGCAATTAAAATGGTCACAGCTTTATTTCACAAATCCATAAACATAACCAAACACTTTTGCAGGGCAAGGGATAGAAAGGGGAGCGGTGCGCTCTGTTCCTGCTAATGTGGTACCCCTGGGACGTGTCCGTTCCACCGCCGTGGGTACGCGACCACGCCCCCTACCAAGTTGGTACCGCCTGGGCCGTGCCAGTCACCACCATGTGACTCACATGAACACGCCCCTTACACGCTATGGGCCGTGCCAGTCACCACCATGTGACTCACGTGAACACGCCCCTTACACGCTATGGGCCGTGCCAGCCACCATCATGTGACTCACGTGAACACGCCCCTTACCATTATGGGATCAGCTACCATCCGCACCTCACCCTACCTGGCACGCAACCCGTATGGCCCCTGCCGTATTAATGCTGGAACCAGGCGTGCGGCCGCCTAATGGTGAGTATGCGAGGCATTCTGTAACTCCCCTACATTTCCTGCCTTGTGCACCGCTCCCTTCCCGCCACACGAGGTTCCCGGCGCGCCGGGTACCGAAGCCCCCACCCTGCCCTAGCAACACCACCTTCCTCCGCAACTTATGCACTTTGTGGCTCCTCACCTGCACTGCATGGGACTCCTCCCACCGGACTGTGACCGTTCCCCACTGGTTGCCCCCCAGTAACCTCATGCCACCCGGATCGTGCAAATGCATCTAAAACCATAATCACCATATGGCCCTTGAAATACATTTAAATGCTGCTGCTATGCTGATCTTCCCAGCAAGACACTCATTTGCCTGCAGCTCCACTCTGCCGCTCCACATTGGTTACAATGGTTCAATGGTTTGGTTCAAAGATGGCGCTGATATTACACCAGTGCAGCCCACCTCACACACAATGATTCAACATAAAACACTTCTATGCATATAGAGCCATCGACCCTACTGCACCAGCCTATATCTCCTCACTTTCCACCAAATATCTCCCATCCACTTTGTCCAGTCTGCCCTGAAAACTACCTCTCAGGCAAACCTGCCATATTTTGTCTGCTGTTACCAGCTTGTTTAATCACTGTCTACCAGTGTCAGGTGCCACGGACACAGCTGCACTATCTATGAAACCGTAAATAAACAAATAATTAATGAACTTGCCCGCATGTTTTTCCTGCCCAGCTGTTTGCTTCTAATAAACCAGCTGTCCCAGCCTTGTGAACAATGTGTACTACTCCGCCCCCCCCCTGGAGTGACCCTGCTATCAGCGTTTGGCCTCTCCTTTCAAAGACCACAAGCTGTGTGCCTTCCTGCCATAAAACCAACAGGGCTGGGGGGGGGGGGGGGGGGGGGGCGGAATTGTCCTCAATTGGTATCACTCTAGCATCAAAGTATTTCCTCACCCTATCTGGGAAGGTGGGGGCTGCCCATGGGCGCTTGTGGAACTATCTCTCCCAGCACATCTGCTGTCTAGGACACCTTCTAAACAAAAGAAAGGGACAAAATGCCATACATTTGCAGTTTGCCCCAGGTAAATTTAACGTGCCTCTGCTCGCACTGTATATACAGTGTAAGCCTGTCCAGTGTGCCCATGTCTTTACCTTAAACCCACCTTCCCCATATCATTGCATATACCATGTAACCCGCGCTGGGCCAGACTGGCTTCCTTATAAGGACCCTAAAACCCTCCAGGAAGCCCTCTGGTGCAAAAACCCTGACTTCCCCGCCTCGGCTTGCCCTATTTTACTTAACCGGGCATCTGGCCCTGGCGCGGCTAACTTCTTAATCTTAATGTTTAATCCTGCCAATCGCAGCCTTTCCCTCAGCTCCTTGCACTTCTCATCAAGGTCTGTACCTGAGTCGCTATCTCCCGCAATGCTCTGCTTGTTACGGCTGAGCGCCCCTGTGCCTATGCCATCATCTGCGGTGCTCTGCTTGCTATTACTGCACGGCAATGCCCCTGTGCCTACCGCTATGCTCTGTCTGCCCTCTCCAGTAACCTCGGACACGGAAACATTTTTCACATTGCTACCCAGCCAAACCGCACCAATACATGCATATACATTACAAACATTGCTTATCTCACCAATACCGTGCGTTGCCAATCCGATGCTTCCTTGAACCGCGCTTTTCTGGGCAATGGCCCCAGTCTCCACCGATTGTGTTGGCACCCTGCTGGCCGAGGCATGGGTCAAACTGCTTCCACCTGGCTGTGCTGCCGCCCTGCTGGTCGAGGCATGGGCCAATGTGTCCCCAATTGTTCCGTGGCAAGATCCCCCCGCCCCCCTCTGGCTTGCTCCAACAATGCCTGCGTCTGCTCCTCATCGGCAAGACATTCTGGCCCCTGCGCCCTTGGGGTATCAAATCTCTGTGCCCGCTGCCCATTAGCAGGGGTAGTGGGGCTGCAATACTCCCTCCGGGGGAGGGAAACAAAATGGGCCGAGTGGGCGAAATTACCCTGGCTCCCGCCCCCCGCCGCTGGCACCTGGCAATCCTCCCGGCCCCCCCTACGACTTGGGGTGAAATTGGGCTGCCGAGCAGAGCTATTGTAGCTCTGGGTTTCCGCCAGGAAGACCCACTTTCCCCGCACCCCTGGAGACCCTGATGTGCTCTCCCTGCTCCCCCTCCCCCCTGTGTCCCGGCATACCTCTCTGCACCCCTTCCGGCGTGTCCAATTGGGCCTGGTGCATAAAAACACTGTCCTGGCCCTCCACCCCTGATTCGTGCCCCTCTGATCCCGCGGCCTCAGGAATCACCTCCCCCCTCAAACGCTTGCCTTCACCCTGTAGCAATGCCCCGTCTGACCTGGCCGGAATTTCCCTTCTGTGTCCCCGTGCTGCTGCTTGTGCTGCTGCTGGCCAGATGCTTGAGAAACCTTGCTGAACCGACTTGCTCTGCACTTCTTTCCTCAGACCACTAGATGGCGCCCGCGAGCTTCTTCTCCCCTGTATGTGTTGCCTTCCTCGATCATCCCCCCTCTGAAACGTGCTGGCTTACTCCTGCTTCCATCCGAACGATTTACTGGCTTTTTACGTCCCTCCATGCTGCTCCCTTAGATGGCCTGCGAATGCTGGAATGTGAGGAATGTTAGGTATGAAGCCGGTACTGCTGGATGTGCAGCTGGGAAAGCACTATCCTCCTTGAATGTGCACTCAGCTGGGACTGCTACAGGCCTTCTTGGAATGCAGTAACTGCTCCCTGCTGATTCCTTTGTTCTGCTGGATATAAGTGTTGGAGCTGCTGAAGATGTGTTTCTGTCCTAGCTGGGTGATGAGTGAACTCAGACCCCCTGCTCTCTGCTTTTGTTCCTGCTGCTGCTCACGCCCCCCTCAATTAAACCTGTCCTTTCTCACTGGCCCTCCTCATGGCTAGGTGACAAGAAGGGGACCGGCTACCCTGGCTGCTGCCTCCCCCCCCATCCCCCCGAACCCAGGTTTCCCTCCGTTGACCTGCAGGGTGCCTAGCGCCCCACCCCCTTATCCTGCTTCAGGGGCCATTTTGGCCCCCTGCGCTCCCTAAAGTGCTGAAACGTAACAGAAAATGCTGAGAGATTTTTCCAACACCTGATTGGAAAAATAGCACACAGCTCAGATCTGCCAAGATTATGGAATGCACAGGTAGAAAGGATTATTTGCATCTTTATTCATAGTTTCAGTGAGGCTGCTTCTATAGAGCATAAAACATCACATGACATCTCTTCAGCGATCACCGCTGCTCTGCAACCCCGCCTCCTCCGGCCCTGGGAGGGACAGCGGGACAGTCTCCAAGTCACGGGACTGTACCGCAGTAATCAGGACAGTAGAGAGGTATGCAGTAGTGCAATTTAACACTACAGTTTTTGCATTATATAAGGGACAGAATGGCTTAATAATTACACTCCATAGACAATCACCTTATGGAATTCCTTATCTCTCTAAGGGCCAGATGTTCTAAGCTTGAAAAGTGATAAAAGGGAGAGTGATAAGAAGCCAGCCAATCAGCTCGTAACTGCCATTAGAGGCTGTCAGAGGCTGGGTTTGAAAAATTACAGGTAGGAGATGATTGGCTGATGGTTTATCACTCTCCATTTTATCACTTTTCAAGGCTTAGTACATCTCCCCCTAATCCCTTCAGGGATGGCTATAGCCTAATTTGACTGCCGGCGGTCATATTCAACCCGCTTCATACCACACATACCTCATGCCCAGCGAATACTTTTAGTTCATGCAGCTATAATTCATGATCAATGGTTTACCATCATTTGTCCACATTTTTCACTCCTATATTTAAATATAGAAGCCATGTGAATTATTTTTTTACTGATCATTCATTGGATGAAAAACATGACTAAAGGACAAATCCTTGTGTGAATCCCCAGCTGTGTACATGGGAAATGACACAATGTCTGCATTGCAGTCTATAGTACTGCAGTGCATATGGTCAGATATGAAATAATTATATTGTCTTTCTTAAGCATTGGGGCATAAAAAGTCACATTTCATCGATGTTCTTTATAGCAGCCTTTTGAACTCGCTTCCCATTGTCTGGGCTTACATAAACGAAAGCAAAAGAGAGGGGTATAATGCAAGTAAAACTGGAGCATACTGCCACCTCTGTCCTCAGTGGCTCCACAATATCCTGGCACGCTCACCCCTGCATACCTCCTTACCATTCTGATTTCAGCAAGAAAGTCCTTATTCCAAATTCACAAATGGACTGCATTACCCTGATTGCCAGGCAGTATGTCTGGTTGCTGCTGGTGTGCATTGTAAGCCGGTACAGAGTACAGTTGCCTCTCATCATAGGTGTGCGCAGCCCATTTTATTAGGGGGTGCACCATTGGAGGAGCGTGTTCATCACACCTACTGGGCATGTCCATCAAAGCCGACTGGGCATGTCCATCACGCCTACTGGGCATCAATGCAAACTAAATAGAAGGTGACTTATTTATGTATATGGGCTTCAGAATTAATCATTCCCACATCACACACGAGAAACAAGGAAAGTGCGCGCCAAAGGCGCGCTGCAAAAATGTACACTGTAATGGCCATTACACATAATGCCACACCCCATAATGCCCATTACACATAATGCCACTCACCATAATGCCCATTACACATAATGCCACACACCGTAATGCCTATCACACATAATGTCGCACACAGTAATGCCCATTACACCTAATGCCACCCAGCATAATGCCCAATACACATAATACCACAGACCATAATGCCCATCAAACATAATGCCACACACAGTAATGGACATTCCACATTATGCCAGGGCTTGACGAATTTTTGTAAAATAGGGATAATAGGGACAGTGTGCGCTGAAGGCGCGTGCCAAAAACTCACACTGTATTGCCTAATACACGTCACAAACCCACATGCCATAATGACCAATACACGATATGTCACACACATTATACCAAACACTGTAATTCCCATTACACCACAAACTGTAAGTCCCTTTACATATTACGCCACACACCGTAATGCCCATTACATGTTGTGACTCACACCGTCATGCCCGTTACACCTCACACTGTGAAGCCCGTTACACGTTGCGCCTCACACTGTGATGCCCATTACATGTTGCACCTCACACTGTGCTGCCCATTACACATTACACCTCACACCATGATGCCCCTTACACATTGACCCAGACCACGATGCCCATTACATCTCACACCGTGATGCCCATTACACATTACACCTGACACTGTGATGCCCATTGCACATTATGCAATAATGCCCAGTACACATTCCATAATGCCCATTACATATTATACCACACATTGTAATAATAGCTATTACATATGATGCCACATAAGTGTTGCTGGGGGCCCCACACGCTGTACACCCTTCACCCATTTAATTCTACTCACCTCATCATCGGTCCGGCAGAGCAGCGGTAAAGACCACTGGGAAAATGGCTGCGAGGTGACCCATATTCACATTACACAGCATGTAGTGACCCATAATCACTATACGCAGTGTGCAGTGACCCATATTCACATTACACAGTATGTAGTGACCCAAATTCACATTACACAGCATGTACTGACCAATATTCGCACTAGTGACCGATATTCACATTACACAGCGCGTAGTGACCCATATTTATATTATACAGCGCGCAGTGACCCATACTCACATTATACAGTGCGCAGTGACCAATATTCACATTATACAGCACGCAGTGACTAATATTCACATTATAGAGCGCGCAGTGACCAATATTCACACGTAGTGACCCATTTTCACATTACACAGCACAGTGACCAATATTCGCACATAGTGACCCATAGTCACATTACACAGCGCATAGTGACTAATATTCATACATAGTGACCCATAGTCACATTACATAGTGCGTAGTGACCCATATTCATATTATACAGCGCGCAGTGACCAATACTCACACGTAGTGACCAATATTCACATTACACAGAGTGTAGTGACCCATATTCACATTACACAGTGCATAGTGACTAATATTAGCACATAGTGACCCATATTCATATTACACAGTGCATAGTGACTTATATTTGTATTATATGTAAACGCTAGATGTACCCTGAGGTATATAGATGCGGGGAACATATATTCGCTGCGCCACTGGACCCCCGGGTGGGGAACAATATAGGCTGAGACGGTACAGTTATCACACAGGGAACACGTACCTGTCGAGCATCACAGAGCCTAGGCAACCAAAGAAAAAAAATTCTTATCCACGGCGCCACTGGTCGCCGCAACAGCCGTGTCTGGCTGTTGCGGCGACCAGTGGCGCCGTGGATAAGATAATACAGCAGGGACAGTATGGTTAATACAGCAGGGACAGTACGGTTATCACACAGGGCACACATACGTGCTGAGCTGCACAGCGCCTAGGCAGCCATCAGCTGCGCCACTGGTCACCGCATCAGCCAGGCAGGTAACAATACAGCAGGGACATTACAGTTTTCACAGTTATTTGCGGGCGGTGTTCTACTTGCTAAGCAGCAAAAGATTGTTGCTTAGTGAGTGATCCTGAATCAGGCCCCCTGTTCCCCTCACTACATTCTCACACACAGCCCACTCCCACACAATAAATGTCACACTCCCCAGTCTCTGCAGTGCACACATTACCTTCAGGCTTCAGCCAGGAGCCAGCCTGAGAGCCTGCCACAGTGGCAGAACAGTAGGCAGGGCCGCTGCAGCTGCAGTGTGGTCTACCCGGGCACAGGAAAAGGCAGGGGCATGGCCTAATCACGGACCCCCGTGGCCACGCCCCCTTTTGAACACTCGACTCGTGCTGACTGCTGCTGAAGGAGCCCAGCCAGGCCAGCAACCCAGCGCAGGTACTGCTAGCCGGCCGGGAGAGGGGGCACTGCCGCTGCCGGTCATTAGGAGGTGCTGCAATTGTGCCGGGGGTGCCAGTCATTAGGAGGTGCCTGTGCACCCCTGGCACCCCCTGTGTGCACGCCTATGCCTCTCATACACGGCAGATAACATGAGATAGGTGGGGACTGGAGACAGCTAAAAGACAGCCTGGTGTGGCACACCCCTCTACACACAAGACATTCCTCCTCAGTGATGTGGCAAGGTACCCAGTCCCAGTACAATGATCCAATGTTGGGAGACATGCCCTTGTTTGTGGTTTCCTAACTCAGTCCTTAAGGTACCCTTATAGTCCAGGTTTTAATCATATCTATGGTTGAATACAGATGAGTAGAGAGTGACAGACTGGTGGTGTGATTAAACTCCGAATCTGCTTATGACACCAGTGAAGGGCATTGAAGCGGAATTAGCATAAAGGGCGGGATGCACTAACGCAAAAATGCCGTAAAAAACCCTGTGATCTGGGTTTTTTCCACATTTTCCTATGAACTAATGCTCGCACGCTGGGGAACCACTGCGGGGAGTATTGCCAGAAAAAGATGGCAATACCCTATATAAGCCTATGGGCTTCTATCCGCAGCACTGTGTGCGGTATCTGTCACAGATCCGTCCCAGCATGCCCTGCGGCCAGCGCGGTCACTCTGCGCATGCATTGCAAAGAACAGCTTTTATTGCAAGAGCTTTCCCTTGTGTTACTAATCGCATACAGTATGTTAGGGCATATGCGATTATTATGGAAGCGGTAGCCGGTGAATACCAGCAAAGTAGGGCTGCAACCCCACAGACATAATTGCAGATGGCTGCAACCGTTTCTAACTTAGAATTAGGCCCCAGGAAGAGAGATCCCGCCACTTCAACAGAACACCCCCCCTCTACAGACCCCACCTGCACAAGGGCTGCATAAAGAAACTTTTTGGACTGGATTTCCATCCCAATCCGCTACTGCCTTTAGGTCATGAGGGCGGCACATGAGGCAGCACAAGGCTATAATGTAGCACATGTGGCTATGTGAACATAAACTAGATGGGGAAAATTCAGGCAACATGAGGTCATGTCACGATAGATGGAAGTATATACATGGGAGTATGTAAGAGACATTTAGGTGTGATACTATTTCATATACTATACATTGCACAGTAAGTATTTATCTCAGTAGAAAGTAGGCTCTATCATTTCTGCTGTAATGGTGCACTAACCTTCACTACTGTAACATTACTTTCAGTGGCTTGTGGTGCTAATAACAGCTTAGTGCCACCCGCTTATCATATCATTATTATTTCACAATAAAATAGCATAAAACGAAATGATCAAATGTAGGATTAGTTTCAAATAATTCCAAAAAAGAAGCCTAAAAAAATGGAATTGGAGAATCTTGTTACTCTTTACTAAGACTGAAGTTAAAATGGAAATGATGGCTCCACTGGTTACTCACTACTACTTGTATGGAAATACCCAGTGGTCGAAGTGGGCCGGTATGGGACAGTATGACATACCGGCACCTTTCTTCCACTGACCCAGAAATGCTTTTGTTTTTTACACTAATTAGCCTTCAGGCAATCTGTTCTGCAGGAGGCGGGGGAGTGGCCATCCTGCTGCACTTAGAAGGCAAGTCTGTGATGAGCAGGTCCCCTCCCCTTTGGCATTCTCGCCACTGGTCAGTCACGTGCCCGGCCCCTCCCATGTGTGCTGCCTGCCTGCTGCTGCGGTCTCCGTCACCGCGTGGTGGATGAGCCTTCTGCTGCCGCTGGGTTGCCCTAGCTGAGTCAGACAGTAAGTCACAGTGCTCTCCTTACCTTCCCTGCCGCCGCCCAGCCAGCCGCTCCCCTGTGCCTTCTACCTTCCCTCCCTCCCTCCTTGCCTGGAGCTTACCCTGGCGCAACACGCCAGTACTTAAGTCCCGCCGGCTGCACTACCCACCCTCCTGCCCCCGTAGTTTAATCTGCTGCCGCAAGCCATTTACTATAACAAGGAGCTCCCATTCTCAGACCCGGATGCTGCAAGTCTGTCAGCCCAGACTGACTTTTGGGAACAGGGGAAAAATCATTCGATGGTCGTGACCATCGAATGATTTTTCCCCCGTACTCTCCCCTGCGAATGGATGTTTAAGCAAAACATCCATTGGCAGTGCGGTGGGGATGTGCAGACCGTGGCAGGGGTGGTCATTCGCACGACCGGCAGCGTTAGAAGGCTCGCTAAGCAGCGATTTTTCACCCCCAGCCAGAATCACCCCCTGTATTGGGTTAGTGCGAGTACCAACTGCATCTTGTGCATAACCTGACACTTACCTAATAAGATAATTATTTCCATGCACACAATGTATGCCCCATATGCTTGCAGGTTTGTATCATGCCGTCAATGTTTTGTTTATTGCAATTAATGAGTTATTGGGCCAGATGTATCAAGCTTAAAAAAAATATCAAATGGAGATTGATAAACCACCAGCCAACATTACTGCATGTTTATAAGCTGGGTTTGAAAAATGACTGGTAGGAGCTGATTGCAGGTGGTTTATCACTCTCCACTTAAGGGGCCAGATTCTCTAAGCTTCAAAAGTGATAAAATGGAGCATGATAAACAGCCAGCCAATCAGCTCCTGCCTGCCATGTCACAGACTGTGTTTGAAAAATGTCAGGCAGGAGCTGATTGGTTGGTTGTTTATCACTCTCCAATTTATCACATTTGAAGATTAGTGCATCTGGCCCACAGCCTGTGAAATGGCAGGTAGGATCTGATTGGCTGGCTGTTTATCGCTCTCCATTTTATCACTTTTGAAGCTTAGTGCATCTGGCCCTATCACTTTTTGAAGCTTGATATATCTGGCCCATTGACATTATAATCATTGATCATGTCGGCTATGCAGAATGTATAAGAATTATAAAACTGGACTGATGGCTTTGTACATATAGTAAGATATCCTACAGACATTTAAGCGTTAACTCCTAATTCCTCTGACCAACATTTCTCGGAATGACGTTTTGATAAGCAGGTGGAACTGGAAAGATCCCCGCTGAGCAAGGCCTTGTCTGGAAGTCCTGTCTCTCACATTTATGTTGTTAGAACTGGGTCCCCACTGTGCTTTACAGATCTCAGAGCCAAAGACGAGTGCTATAGGTTTGTTAACCATAGTATTCAATAGACTGTGACAAGACAACGGAAAAGTCATACTGAAAGTTGCATGATGTTTGCAGTTCTATATCTTGCCTCATCTTAATTAGGTTTACCATATCATCTCTTTCAACCAGGACATTTATGAATTGCGCAGGTTCTCTAGCGGATTAAAAGCAGGGTAGATTCAGTCTTGAAGTCAACAGCCACAGAATCTGTGTAATTCATGAGTGTTCCAGGTTTAAAGGGATTGTATGGTAAGCCTAGTCTTAATTATTTTATGCCATAGCAGAGGTTCCTAAATGAGTTCCTCAAAACACCCTAATGGTCCAAGTTTTAAGGATAAAAAAGCTTGGACAAAGGTCACTGTAATTAGTACATCAATAAATTTGATTTAACCATCTGTGCTCAGCCATAGATATCCTTAAAATCTGGACTGTTAGGGTGCCTTGAAGAACGTTTCGGAACCTCTATGTCAGGCATGTCCAAACTATGGCCCTCCAGCTCTTGTGAAACTACTAAGTTCCATCATGCCTTGCCACTTTTTTGCTATTAGGGAATGGTAAATCTATGGCAAGGCATGCTGGGATGTGTAGTGAGTGCATACTTGCCTACTTTGGATTTCACCTCTCCGGGAGAAGGCGAAGCCCGGAGAGGCAATGCATCAGGGGGCAGGGGCAAGGCTGACATCACTTGACATAAATGACGCGAAATGCCCCCCGCGGACCCACAGTAATTAAACCAGCGGGCAAGGGGGGAGCGGGGCAATCACCACCTTCCCGAGGGGGCCGGGAGAAGGACCCGATTTTTCGGGAGGCTCCTGGCCATTCCGGGAGGTTAGGCAAGTGTGGTGTAGTTTCTCAACAGCTGGAGGGCCACAGTTTGGACATGCCTGCTCTATGTCATAGGAACTACCTAATGATGCCTTCTGGTTTAACTGCCTTGCAGTGCTGGTCTTCAAATCTGACTCCTGTGTGATAAATGTGTGGAGTATTATCAGTGTTGAACTAGTGCATGAAGGGCCTACTGGGAGGTGCCATGCTTGGCGGTGTGACCAGCCTCTATATGGAATGTAACCAGCTACTGCAGAGTGCATGATTTGGGCCTCTTTATAAATATAATTACAGTAAATACTGATAGTACACGCATGATAATGTACCAGATTAATAACACAATGCACTGTAGAAAGTACAACAGTATATTGTAATATATGTCTAATGTCTAATTTAAATGCACAGTCTGGAGCCTGATCCTTAGTGGTACCATGGTCGAACACTAGAGGTTGACGGGGTCAAGTTAGAGGCCTACACTTGGTCATCCGCATTTAGATAGACAGGGACGGGAGATGAATAGAAGGTAAGCATCGACGCGAACCTGGTCGATAGTAGCAAAATCGACACGGGTTGTTCATCTTTTTTTGTTCCAAATGTCAGCAAGATGCCTGTGGACACTCGCCATGCTTTGGGGATGGTGCCTTACTAGGCTTGCTACACTATTTTCTTCCTACTCCATGTCCACTTGGATCATAGAGTAGGAACCAAGTGCACCAAAAAAAGACAAAAAAGCTGTGTCTACCTTGCTACGGTCAACCAGGTTCCCGTCAATGCTTACCTTCTGCCAATCTCCCGTCCCTGTCTATCTAAATGTGGACGACCAAGTATAACTAGACGCTGTCAACCTCTAGTGGTCAACCATGGTAAGGTCGACCACTAGACCATCAATCCACAGTCCGGATACTGCTGAACACACCTCCTTGTGGCAACTGCATTTGATGGTAAGGTACTAAGCTCCTCCCTGTTGCCCACAATTCCTGCCTATTGTTGTCACATCATGATGCCACATGTGTGGGTGGCGAGGCTGGCCTAGGCTGGATTGGAGCGCTGGGGGAGGGGACTGATACACTTTAGGTTTAGGCACTGCGGGTGAGAGGGAGTTAGGGTTAGGCTCCTGGGGATAATTAGGGTTAGGCATTGAGAAGTTAGACAATAAGGGGGTACATTTAGGTTTTTGGTGGGGGGTTAGTGGAGAAAGGGGGATGGTTAGCATACTTACCTGAACGGTGTTGGGATCCTGACCACTAGGATGCCACTGTCTGTCTTCTGACTGCCAAAACCCCAAGTGCAAGGATCACAATCCTATAGTGAAGCTATAATATCGCCCAGCGTAAAGCAGGCATATATATTACTCTATTGTTCCTGGCATTAACCTGATGCATACATATCACTGTTCCCTTCTGGCGCATATGCTACGCTGGCAGAGCCAGGCACACTTTGAGACGCAACTAGCTCTGCAAGCTACACAAAATACATCTCTCATTCAGCACATGTGACACATGCAGCACTATTCTATACCATCCTTCCTATATGTATATTTAGGTGGCACTCTCCCAAATGTCTGATGTTTGTTGACATTCACAAATGCTTTCTCATTGAAAATCTATGACAAATATCTAGGGTCCCCTGCACTTTTCCTCTGGTGTATGTGTATGTGCCAAACCAAGTGAGCCTTTTGCTGATAATAAGTCTCTAGTCTATAAATAAAGTCCAGACCATTTAAACTTTGACGGGGAGGAACCCCATTCATTCCCTGGTGCAATAGAGTGCACCCAATTGCTGCATACTGCTTCTGCTGAATCCTTGCACTGCAAAAAGGCAGCTTCACTCCATCTGCATTTCCATAGCAACCTAAACATGCAAAATTGGTTCCCCTAGTGTTTATTCTGCCAGAAGCTACTCTAAGCACACAGTATATTTCCTGCAATAAGGTACCGGCAGGCCCGTTGTGGATATAAACTCAGACACTTCGCTGTTCCAATGATCCAACATACCCAAATTGTTTTGCTAATAGAAATCATTTGAGTGAAGCCGCACAGGCCAGAGCAGCATGCAGCAAGCATCAGCGGTTCACTTGTATTGTCGTTGTGGAGAAACACCAAATCGTGTCTCTCCTGGGTCTAATTCATGGGGGTCAGACACGATTCATTACAAATGTCATGAGGATGCTACGAACGGCGAGGGGAATTAACACTAGATGACTGCCAATTGCGGGAGAGATTTTAGCGTACAAACTGTGTCGTGAGGGCTATAAAAACAGCACAGACTAAACCTAAACACTACAAAAATAATAAAGTAACGAGATAAAAAAATATGCAGCATAGAAGGATATTATAAATGCAGTAAGTGACGTGTTTTACATGTCTGATGAAAACTATTCTGGAATTCATCATTCAGGAAATAAAAACATGCATTTGACAAGACGTTAGTGTCTACAAAAATCTAATGATTATTAAATATTTTAAAAACCTGCATGAATTCCGGACATAGTTTTTCCGTAACGAGCGACATCACTTCACATGCTCAGATTATTATTAAACACATACGACGAATAGGAAGCCAGCGACTGCTGAATTAACAGTCCATAAGCAGCTGAAATGGTGAAAGCACTTAATCGTTGACTTACCTTTATGTTGATCAAACACGGAGGAGTTGCTGAAATCCATGTTTTCCTGTCTATATGGGGAAAGACGGAGTAAATTTCATCAGCCAGGTTTCCAGGAAGGATCCAGCGTTTTACGGAAATAAATACATGTGATTACAGCAATCTTTTCTATGTGACGATACAGAATTATCTTTACGGATGCTGATGGGAGACTGGGCTAAATAACATCATCACGTTATTCCCATCTAGCTGAGATGCCTTTTAAATGAAATTCACTCATTGCTAGTTAATGGCAGACCTTATTTGTGGATGTGGAGGGTGTTCTGGTGGGTGAATCATATCTTTTGTTATAGCTGGTACAGAGGCAGTGCAGCTTTCCAGCATTAGGAGCAGGAATGCTGCTATAAGCAAATAGACATCTCAATGGGTGAATGATTGCCGGATCCACAGAGGTTTGTACTGGGCATGTGCAGGCAGGACGTCTGTGCAGCACTGGTTGTAATGTACACACAGCACTGATTGCAGACAACACATATAGGAGTTTGAGAATGAAACGAAAGACAACGTTGACTTATTAAAGAATATTAAAGCCACACATTGGGTTTAAAATATACATACTATAGTGTCCATATACAATCTTTTCTTTTGTGCATATGATTTGTAAATCCCTTATTATCCCCTGTTGTGTTAGGGGAATAAATGTAAGAATTCCATGTGCTCAATCAATAGACAAAGACATCTGTGATAGAACAAAACTCCTGCTTACATTCTGGTAGGTCTCTGTCGCTGACTGTTCTAGAGCTGATAGTTACACCGATGTGCGTAGTGGAGAATAAATATGCCGCAAACAACAGATCGCATGTGTGTGTGCTCATTCACATTTGTGTTAGTCTGACAGTTAGGGGCATATTCAATTAGCCATGTTATTTTTTTTTTTTAAAGCTGAATTTTAACCACTTATATGGGTAATAATATTTTCCAAAAAACGCTCAGAAATTGTAAATTTTTTGTGTGTGATCGAAGTAGGTTAAGAACATATATTAAAACTAGGTGATTCATCACGCCCTACGGGCACTCTTCACACCGTCGTAAGGGGCTGCGCCCCCTTAATTTGTGTACGTTTGTATATGAGAAATATGGTTAGAATTGTATGAAAGATGCCCTGTATTGCAACTTGGGTGTCCGCGAATCGCGGGAGGGGGGGTCGCGGGGGGTGCCGCGAATTGCGGGAGGGGGGGTCGCGGGGGGTGCCGCGAATTGCGGGAGGGGGGGTTGCGGGGGGTGGGGGAGTGGTTGCTGCGAATCGCGGGAGGGGAGGGGTTGCAGAGAATCGGGGGAGGGGGGGTGGCGGGGGGTGGGTTGCCGCAAATCGCACGGGGGGGGGTTGCGGGGAATCGTGGGAGGGGGTCCGGGGGGTGTGCCGCGAATCGCGGGAGGTGGGGTCACGGGGTGGGGTGCCGAGAATCGCGGGAGGGGGAGTTGCGGGGGGTGGGGGTGCCGTGAATCGCGGGAGTGGGGGTTGCGGGGGGGGGGGGGGGTGTGATGCGAATCACCACAAGAAAAAATCAACACAGAAAGGTCAACACATGTAAATGTTGACATAAGTGTGGCACTTCATTGGTGTCCATGTCGAGACATGAGAATGAATATGAAAACATTAAAAAAAATGAAAAATAAATCTTCAAAAACTCATGTCAACCTTTTTCATCGTCGATCATAGCTAGCCATGTCAGTGTTTTGCATGTGCCATTTAATCCTGGGGCTGCCACGAATCGCGGGGGTGGGAGTGGGGGGGGTGGGGGTTTGCTGGGAATTGCGGGAGGGGGGGTTGCGGGGGGGGTGCCGCAAAACGGGGGAGGGCGGGGTTCACAGGGGTTCCGGTGGGGGGTTGCTGCGAATTTTAACCACTTATATGGGTAATATTATTTTCCAAAAAACGCTCAGAAATGTTAATTTTTTTGTGTGTGATCGAAGTAGGTTAAGAACATATATTAAAACTAGGTGATTCATCACGCCCTACGGGCGCTCTTCAGACCGTCGTAAGGGGCTGTGCCCCCTTAATTTGTGAACGTTTGTATATGAGAAATATGGTTAGAATTGTATGAAAGATGCCCTATATTGCAACTTGGGTGTCCGCGAATTGCGGGAGGGGGGGTCGCAGGGTGTGCCGCGAATTGCGGGACGGGGGGTTGCGGGGGGGGTGGGGGGGTGCTTGCTGCGAATCGCGGGAGGGATTGCAGAGGATCGGGGGAGGGGGGGTGGCGGGGTGGGTGGGGGTGGGGTGGGGTGCCGCAAATCGCGGGAGGGGAGTTGCGGGGGCGCGGGTTGCGGCGAATCGTGGGAGGGGGGGTCCGGGGGGGTGTGCCGCGAATCGCGGGAGGGGGGGTCACCGGGTGGGGTGCCGAGAATGGCAGGAGGGGGGGTTGCGGGGGGGGGGTGTTCACGGGGGTTCCGGTGGGGGGTTGCTGCGAATTGTGGGAGGGGGGGGTCGCGGGGGGGTGCCGCGAATCGCGGGAGGGGGGGGTTGCAGGGGGGGGGGTATGTGTGCCGTGAATCGCGGGAGTGGGGGTTGCGGGGGGGGGGGGTGATGCGAATCGCCACAAGAAAAAATCAACACAGAAAGGTCAAAAAAGAAAAAGAAATCTTCAAAGACTCATGTACTCATGTTAATCTTTTTCATTGTCGACCATAGCTAGCCATGTCAGTGTTTTGCATGTGCCATTTAATCCTGGGGCTGCCGCGAATCGCGCATGGGGGGGGGGTGTAGAGTACAGTACATCTGTACAGTAGTGTACAGATGGCCAGAACAGGGCATACATCAGATGGCGTACATCACTGATGCCACAGTCATGGCGTACATCACTGATGCCACAGCCATACCTCTGGTGCCCCAAGATCATTGAGGCCCATCACTGTTGTCCCCTTGACACCCCCCCTTTGTCGCCGGGCCTACGCACATTGCACCCATTATAAATACGCATTGACATGGGACAAGTACAGTATTGGATGTTATATGGACAGGACAGGCGGGAGTTACGTTTTTTTTTTTTTACTAATTAAAAAAAAAATTACTGTAAGTTACAAAAAGTGTCTTACAGTACATGCATTTATATATGTGCACCTTAACCCCTTCCCGACAATTGACGTACATTTACGTCATGGTCGGGAAGTACTTCCCGACACATGGCGTAAATGTACGTCATGGCTTGTAACTGTCACCGCGTCTATAGACGCGGTGACAGTTTCAACATGTCTGCTGTCCCTGACAGCAGACATGTCCGTGCATGCCCAGGGGGGGCTGCGATGCCGCCCCCCCGTCGGCGATCGCTGTGATTGGCTGTTCAGTGTGAACAGCCAATTACAGCGTTTTCTGTGTCACCGGCGAATAACGTTCGCCGGTGACACGCGATCGGAGGTGATTGGTGCTGTAAAGTACAGCACCAATCACAGAAAGGTCAAAAAAGAAAAAGAAATCTTCAAAGACTCATGTACTCATGTTAATCTTTTTCATTGTCGACCATAGCTAGCCATGTCAGTGTTTTGCATGTGCCATTTAATCCTGGGGCTGCCGCGAATCGCGCATGGGGGGGGGGTGTAGAGTACAGTACATCTGTACAGTAGTGTACAGATGGCCAGAACAGGGCATACATCAGATGGCGTACATCACTGATGCCACAGTCATGGCGTACATCACTGATGCCATAGCCATACCTCTGGTGCCCCAAGATCATTGAGGCCCATCACTGTTGTCCCCTTGACACCCCCCCCCTTTGTCGCCGGGCCTACGCACATTGCACCCATTATAAATACGCATTGACATGGGACAAGTACAGTATTGGATGTTATATGGACAGGACAGGCGGGAGTTACTGTACATTTTTTTTTTTTTACTAATTAAAAAAAAAATTACTGTAAGTTACAAAAAGTGTCTTACAGTACATGCATTTATATATGTGCACCTTAACCCCTTCCCGACAATTGACGTACATTTACGTCATGGTCGGGAAGTACTTCCCGACACATGGCGTAAATGTACGTCATGGCTTGTAACTGTCACCGCGTCTATAGACGCGGTGACAGTTTCAACATGTCTGCTGTCCCTGACAGCAGACATGTCCGTGCATGCCCAGGGGGGGCTGCGATGCCGCCCCCCCGTCGGCGATCGCTGTGATTGGCTGTTCAGTGTGAACAGCCAATTACAGCGTTTTCTGTGTCACCGGCGAATAACGTTCGCCGGTGACACGCGATCGGAGGTGATTGGTGCTGTAAAGTACAGCACCAATCACCGCGGGGTGTAAGGGTGACACTGGTGTCACCCCACCTCACCCCGCCCGCCCCCAAAGGCCGTGATTGGTCCGTCGGACCGACGGACCAATCACAGCCATGGAGGGGGGTTTAAACTAACGGTGACTGCACTGCAGACGCCATTCCGGTCTGGAATTGCGTGCAGTGCGGTCACCGTGCCTAGCTGCCGCAGTATACTGACCTGAACCTTGCCAAATACTTACCTGATCCTTGCAAATATCTTGCCTGCTTCATCACTGCTTGTAGTGTGCTGGATGCTTCCTGGATCCTGTTACTTGTGACTTCCTGTGTTGTGAACTTGTGCTGCTGCAGTGTAATAGCGTTAGATAGAGAGAGATAGTGTCAGAGAGTGCTATATTTTGTGCTGCTGCAGTGTGATATAGTTATAGATAGAGACATAGAGAGAGAGAGATAGAGAGAGATAGAGAGAGATAGAGAGATATAGAGAGAGATAGAGAGAGAGAGATAGAGAGAGATAGAGAGGCCTAGTGACAGAGAGTGCTATATTTTGTGCTGCTGCAGTGTGATAGTTATAGAGAGATAGAGAGAGATAGAGAGAGATAGAGAGAGAGAGAGATAGAGATAGTGACAGATTGTGCTATATATTTTTTATATAACTGACTGCTGCCCCCCCTTTTGTGCTGATCAGTATAAATTAACTGATCAGCAACTTTTTGGGGGCGCAGGTTTTTTTTATATATATATATACCTGTCACTGCTGCTGCTGCAGTGTCATAGAGTGTTAGATAGTGAGAGATAGAGAGATAGAGAGAGATAGTGACAGAGAGTGATAGAGAGTGCTAAATTTTGTGTCTGCTGCCCCCGCCTTTTGTGCTGATCACTATATCTGAGGTGAACAGCAACTTTTTGGGGGTGTAGAGGTTTTTTTTTTTTATATATACCTGCCAGTTGCACTGTCAGTTGCACCAAAGGTTGTGCACCTGCTGCCCCTCACTGGTAATCAGTGTTGCATCACTGATCACCTTTTTTTTTTTTGTGTGTGCTGTGGGGTCTTTTTTTAATTTTTTTTTTACACACACTGTGATTTTGTGGGTGTCCTGTGGCCGCTGTGCGCTGATCAGTGACGTACATCACTGATCATCTTTTTCGGCACAGGGTTGATCTATTTTTTTTTTTTTTTTGATCAAATTCCTGTTGCCTTTGAGCGCTGTTCAGTGACGGACGTTACTGACCAACATCTGTGCTCAATTTTTGGCGCAGGACCTTTTTTTTTTTTTTTTTAACCCCTTCAATTTTTTTTTTTAACCCCTTCAATTTTTTTTTTTAACCCCTTCAATTTTTTTTTTTTTAACCCCTTCATTTTTTTTTTTGTATAAAGTATTTTTTTTTTTCTGCACTACATACACACTACATACCCCCCGGGTTGAAATAAAGTTTGTACCCCCCCCTACACTATACACGTGTTGAAACATTTCACTACCAGTAACACAAAAATAAAAATGGCATCCCAAATGTCATCCCAAATGTCATCCCAGTCATCCAGAAGAATGTATTCAGCGGAGGAGGCATATGCCATGCTTGCTTCTGACTCTGACACAGCCAGTGATGCAAGCGGGGAATTTGAAGGATTCGCCTTAAGCTCCTCTTCCTCCTCTGGTGATGAGGGACCCCCTCAAAGACGCCCCCGTAGAGCAGCTGAGACCCCCCCCCCCAATAATTGATCTCGTATGGACCCCACCACCAGACAATTTTGAGCCCCAGGTTCCTGAGTTTTTGGCCATGCCAGGAATCCAATTTGATTCCACAGGTCTCAGAGAAATTGACTTTTTCAAATTATTTTTCTCTGATGATTTTATAAATTTAATGGTGGACCAAACTAATTTATATGCCCAGCAGTTTATTGCTCAAAACCCCACGTCATCATTTGCTAGGTGGACCCCTGTAGATGCAGTAGAGATGATGACGTTTTGGGGTCTGGTGTTTCATATGGGCATAGTAAAAAAGCCAGAAATTAGGCAATATTGGAGTACAGATGTTCTGTACAGCACCCCATTTTACCGTATGGCCATGCCCCGGGCTCGATTTGAGACGATCCTTAAATTTTTGCATTACAACGATAATGCACAGTGCCCACCCAGAGATGATCCCACCTTTGACCGGCTATTCAAAGTCAGGCCGGTCATTGATCATTTCAGTGCCAAATTTGAAGACATGTACATCCCAGATAAATTCATTTGCATAGACGAGTCCCTTATACATTTTAAAGGAAGGGTTAAATTCCGCCAGTACCTTCCCAGTAAGAGGGCAAGGTATGGCATAAAAATGTATAAGCTGTGTGAAAGCACCTCAGGGTACACTCACAGGTTTAGGGTATATGAAGGGAAGGATTCAAGAATTGAACCGCCAGAATGCCCCCCCCCTCCCTCGTAGGTGTTAGTGGAAAAATTGTCTGGGATTTAGTGCACCCCTTCCTGGATAAAGGTTATCACCTCTATGTGGATAACTTTTACACCAGCATCCCCCTGTTTAAGGCCCTTGGTTCAAGAGGTACAGCAGCTTGCGGTACTGTGCGCAAGAACCAAAGAGGCCTCCCAAAAACGCACATTGCCCAAGTAATGAGAAGGGGTGAAAGCAGGGGAATATGCACCGAAAATATGTTGTTGGTCAAATATAAGGACAAGAGGGATGTCCTTATACTGACAACAATTCACGGAGACAGTACCACCTCCGTCCCTGTACGAGGTACCAGTACCCACACCTCAAAACCTAATTGTATCCTGGATTACAATAGGTACATGGGCGGAGTGGATCTTTCAGATCAGGTACTGAAGCCGTACAGTGCCCTGCGGAAAACAAAAATCTGGTACAAGAAGCTGGCCGTGTATATCATCCAGATGGCACTGTATAACGCTTACGTGCTATTCCGTTCTACCGGCCAGAGGGGGACATTTATGCACTTTCAAGAGGAAGTCATAAAGGGCCTAATATTTGGGAACCAGCAGGCAGAGGGCCCCAGTACTTCTAGTACTGGCCCCCGTATTGTACCAGGGCAGCATTTTCCTGATGAAATCCCCTCCACTGGAAAAAAGGGCAGGACACAAAAAAGGTGCAAAGTTTGCTATAAAAAGGGAATAAGAAAGCAAACTATTTTCCAGTGTGACACTTGCCCCGACAAACCCGGCCTATGTATAAAGGAGTGTTTTAAAATATACCACACATCTATGGATTATTAGGTTCATAATTTCACCGTGCTTCGGGGGTCTTGCTAATGCCACATAGCACCCACCATTCATTCCACCAGAATCTGAGCCGCAAAATCCAAAAATCACTCCTTCCCTTCTGAGTCCTGCCATGCACCCAACTGGTATTTTTTGGTCACATGTGAGGCATTGCCGTACTCGGGAGAAATTGGGGCACAGATTTTGGGGTGCTTTTTCTCCTTCATACCTTCTGAAAATGAAAAATTTTGAGCCAGAACTGCATTTTTGTGTAAAAAAATGTAATTTTTCATTTTCACTGCCCACTTGTATCAAAATTGGTGAAACCCCTGGGGGTTTGAAATGTACACTATACCCCTAGATGAATTCCCTGAGGGGTGTAGTTTGCAAAATGGGGTCACTTGTGGGGGGGTTCCACTGTATTGGTGCTTTGGGGGTCTTGCTAATGCGACATAGCACCCACCATCATTCCACCAGAATTTGTGCTGCAAAATCCAAATATCACTCCTTCCCTTCTGAGTCCTGCCACTTTTTGGTCACACATGAGGCATTGCCGTACTCGGGAGAAATTGGGGCACAGATTTTGGGGTGCTTTGTCTCCTTCATTCCTTCTGAAAATGAAAAATTTTGAGCCAGAACTGCATTTTTGTGTAAAAAAATGTAATTTTTCATTTTCACTGCCCACTTGTATCAAAATTGGTGAAACCCCTGGGGGTTTGAAATGTACACTATACCCCTAGATGAATTCCCTGAGGGGTGTACTTTGCAAAATGGGGTGACTTGTGGGGGGGTTCCACTGTATTGGTGCAACATAGCACCCACCATTCATTCCACCAAAATCTGTGCTGCAAAATCCAAAAATCACTCCTTCCCTTCTGAGTCCTGCCATGCACCCAACTGGTATTTTTTGGTCACATGTGAGGCATTGCCGTACTCGGGAGAAATTGGGGCACAGATTTTGGGGTGCTTTTTCTCCTTCATACCTTCTGAAAATGAAAAATTTTGAGCCAGAACTGCATTTTTGTGTAAAAAAATGTAATTTTTCATTTTCACTGCCCACTTGTATCAAAATTGGTGAAACCCCTGGGGGTTTGAAATGTACACTATACCCCTAGATGAATTCCCTGAGGGGTGTAGTTTGCAAAATGGGGTCACTTGTGGGGGGGTTCCACTGTATTGGTACTTGGGGGGTCTTGCTAATGCGACATAGCACCCACCAAAATTCCACCAGAATCTGAGCTGCAAAATCCAAAAATCACTCCTTCCCTTCTGAGTCCTGCCATGCACCCAAATGGTATTTTTTGGTCACATGTGAGGCATTGCCGTACTCGGGAGAAATTGGGGCACAGATTTTGGGGTGCTTTGTCTCCTTCATACCTTCTGAAAATGAAAAATTTTGAGCCAGAACTGCATTTTTGTGTAAAAAAATGTAATTTTTCATTTTCACTGCCCACTTGTATCAAAATTGGTGAAACCCCTGGGGGTTTGAAATGTACACTATACCCCTAGATGAATTCCCTGAGGGGTGTAGTTTGCAAAATGGGGTCACTTGTGGGGGGGTTCCACTGTATTGGTACTTGGGGGGTCTTGCTAATGCGACATAGCACCCACCAAAATTCCACCAGAATCTGAGCTGCAAAATCCAAAAATCACTCCTTCCCTTCTGAGTCCTGCCATGCACCCAAATGGTATTTTTTGGTCACATGTGAGGCATTGCCGTACTCGGGAGAAATTGGGGCACAGATTTTGGGGTGCTTTGTCTCCTTCATACCTTCTGAAAATGACAAATTTGGAGCCAGAACTGCATTTTTGTGTAAAAAAAATAATTTTTCATTTTCACTGCCCAGTTGTACCACAATTGGTGAAACCCCTGGGGGTTTGAAATGTACACTATACCCCTAGATGAATTCCCTGAGGGGTGTAGTTTGCAAAATGGGGTCACTTGTGGGGGGGTTCCTAACTTTTAGCATCTTATGGTGCCTAGAAACCTACATGGTGCCTAAAAAATAATCTCATAAAAAGGAGGCTCCAAAATCAAGTAGGTGCTCCTTCTATTATGAAGCCTGTGGTTTGGTCAACGTGCACACTAGGGCCACATATAGGATATTTATGAAAACAAAAGAATTGGGGGAATCAATTTTTAGTCACATTTCTCTAGTAAAATGTACTGTGTTCCTTAGAAAAATGTATTAAAATTGCAAATCTGCAAAAAAAATGAAATTTTGAAATTTCACCTACACTTTGTTTTAATTCCTGTGAAACACCTAAAGGGTTAACAAACTTCCAAAATGCTGTTTTGAATACTGTGAGGGGTGCAGTTTTTGAAATGGTATCATTTATGGGGGTGTCTCACATACAAGTCCCTCAAAGTCACATCAGAACTGAACTGGTCCCTAAAAAAATCAGTGTTTGAAATTTTCTTGAAAATTTGAGAATTTGCTATTCATATTGTAAGCCTCCTAGTGTCCAAAAAAATTAAAAGGAAGTTGAAATAATGATGGAAACATAAAGTAGACATATGGTCTATGTTAGTTATTAACTATTTTGAGTGGTATGATTATTTGTCTCACAAGCAGAAAATTTAACATTTTGCAAATTGCTAAATTTTCCATTTTTTTACGACATTTTGGTATTTTTCACAAAAAAACACAGACTGTATCGACCCAAATTTACCACTAATTTGAAGTACAATGTGTCACGAAAAAACAATCTCAAAATCACTGGGATAAGTAAAAGCAAAAAAAAGTTATCCCCACTTAAGTGAGACATGTCAGATTTGAAAAAAAGGGCTCTGTCAGGAACGCAAAAACTGGCTCTGTCAGGAAGGGGTTAAAATAACTGTCAAATATATATTTTTAAATCTGTCATTTAAAAGCAGCAAATATTTAGCATTTTGAATTAAAGGTTTTTTTATGTTAATTAAATTTGCCTGATTTCTCAACTATTTATACATTTACTGTACCACAGGTTTTGCAATCCATTTTCTGCAATTGTAGTGAGCATTCAGTATTGGGTGTGGTAATCCAATAATGGGTGTGATACTCAAATGTAGGGCCTAATTCAGGATGGATCGCTTATCAGAGAACTCTCAAACCGAGTGATTATCGAACGACTGCACATGCTTAATGTCTGCATTGCGCATGCGTAAGGGGAAATAGCTATTGCAAATGTGTAAGGATTGTAATAGGTGTTTTTAATTAGGGTCTGTGATGTCAGCGATGATCACTTCCAGCCTGTCTCATTCACAGATTGATACCGAAAACTCTTCGATGGTTCCGGAATTGATAATGGTAGCGATTAGTGATCCATTTACAAGTCTCTCGCACTTTAGCTAGGGGCGTTTTCTCTTTCTGTCCGGGCTGCATCTTTCTCTTTGCATTCCACTGAGAGTTTTCACATTAGCGATCCATGCTGAATTAGGCCTTACATTTTGCTGCAAAAATCTGACGACCATTTGAATATGCCCCTTATGCTTGTTAAATGCTACAGGTTGAGTATCCCTTATCCAAATATCCGTTATCCAAATTATTCTGAAAACCCTACATTCCATAAAGTGCAAAAAAAATAAAAAATTCTAAAAGCACTACTGGGGACATCTGTAACTGGCACTACTGGGGACATCTGTAACTGGCACTACTGGGGACATCTGTAACTGGCACTACTGGGGACATCTGTAACAGCACTACTGAGGACATTTGTAACTGGCACTACTGAGGACATGATATGTAACTGGCACTACTGAGGACATGATATGTAACTCGCACTACTGAGGACATGATATGTAACTCGCACTACTGAGGACATCTGTAATTGCTACTACTGAAGACATCTGTAACAGCACTACTGAGGACATGATTTGTAACTGGCACTACTGGGGACATCTATAACAGCACTACTAAGGACATGATATATAACTGGCACTACTGGGGACATCTGTAACAGCACTACTGAGGACATGATATGTAACTGGCACTACTGAGGACATCTGTAACTGGCACTACTGGGGACATCTATAACTGGCACTACTGAGGACATGATATGTAACTGGCACTACTGAGGACATGATATGTAACTCGCACTACTGAGGACATGATATGTAACTCGCACTATTTATTTATTTATTTATTAACAGTTTCTTATATAGCGCAGCATATTCCGTTGCGCTTTACAATAGCAGACAGTGAAACTACTGGGGACATCTGTAATTGCCACTACTGAAGACATCTGTAACAGCACTACTGATGGACATGATATGTAACTGGCACTACTGGGGACATCTGTAACAGCACTACTGAGTACATGATATGTAACTGGCACTACTGGGGACATGATATGTAACAACACTACTGAGGACATGATATGTAACTGGCACTCACTACTGGGGACATCTGTAACAGCACTACTGAGGACATCTATAACTGCCACTACTGGGGACATGTATACCAGCACTACTGAGGACATGATATGTAACAACACTACTGAGGACATGATATGTAACTGGCACTCACTACTGGGGACATATGTAACAGCACTACTGAGGACATGATATGTAACTGGCACTACTGAGGACATCTATAACTGCCACTACTGGGGACATCTATACCAGCACTACTGAGGACATGATATGTAACAACACTACTGAGGACATGATATGTAACTGGCACTCACTACTGGGGACATCTGTAACAGCACTACTGAGGACATGATATGTAACTGGCACTACTGGGGACATGATATGTAACAACACTACTGAGGACATGATATGTAACTGGCACTCACTACTGGGGACATCTGTAACAGCACTACTGAGGACATGATATGTAACTGGCACTACTGAGGACATCTATAACTGCCACTACTGGGGACATCTATACCAGCACTACTGAGGACATGATATGTAACTGGCACTATATATGTGCAAGGACATGATTGCTTGGCATTCAAATTCAGTGATAATATACAAACTTTGTTTCATGTTTTGAAACCTTGTTTTATGCACAAATAAAATATATTTGTGTGTATTGCATGTGGTGCTAGAAAATGAAATCAGTACCGACCTCCACAATTTCTAGTTGCAGCCCTGCCTGAATATATGGATCTTTAGATTCGATAAATATTATTTCAATTTCATTCATTATGGGGTACTGAGGTCTTATATCCTTGGGGAATAGAGGATATCTGACAGGAGACAGGCACATAACATTTTCTTCAACCAGGGTGTGCTGGCTCCTCCCCTCTACTTCCCCCTACTAGCCAGTTTTAGAAAATGTGCCCTCAGGAGAGGATGCACACTCCTGGAGATCCAGAGAGTTTTTCTTCAATTTATTTTAGTTTGTTATTTTGGGGTGGCTGTTTAGGCTTAACAGCTTCCCTGCGATGAGGGAAGCCGGGGGAAGGGACTGCTGCAGGCCTTTCAAGGAACGGAGCTGATCCCTGCTGCAGGTCCACCGACCTGAGAGGGTGCTGTTACCGCGGGCATTGCGCTGCAGCGAGCACACCCCCAGCTGCTGCACACCCCTGGCTCAGCCTGAAAACGTCGGTGGTGAGTGATAACCGGGTCCCCTCAGTGGGGACGCCGGTTTTAAGTGCGGCATAATGGCGATGGCGGCGCGATGGCCCTGCACAGGGATCGCGCGCAGCTGTTTTAACACTGCAGCCACACCGACAGACTGTATGCCAGGCATTGACACTGGACCACTAGGGCATATACCGTTACGAGGGTCAATCCTTATTAAAGGGTTACCAGGCGCCATTATAAATATTAGCATAGCCCTGGCGCCATTACAAGGGGCGGGGCTTAGCTCAGAGTATATATAGATACTACTGTACATTCACTGTGTGTGTGTTCAGCATGACTGCAGTGTGTTTAAGGGGGTGTTATTTTCTCCAACATGGTGAGAAAAATAACTTGCATGACTTGCAGCAACAAGTTTGCTCCTAGCTCCACATCACAAGTTGCATGTGAGCAGTGTATGTCACCACAGCTCAGTAACATGTCTCCGCAGCGCATTAGCTCGCAGGCTGACTCCCAGGAACCTTCATGGGCCACGGGTATGAAAGCCATGTTAGAGACTGTCTCATCACAGCTGGCGACAAATACTTTGCAGACTAAGCAAGTCCAACAGGATTTAAAGGTCCTGCCAGCAAGGGTGGATATTCTTACACCCATGCCAGGGGTGTCCCGTAAAAGGGCACTTGATGCCGTGGCACCTGACTCCGATATGGATGATAGTGATGGCGATGGTGACGCAGATGATATTGTAGATTCACAGGCGTCTCAGTCTTGCATTCAAGGTACTGAAAACCTTGTCCTTGCTGTTAGAGAAGTACTAGATTTACCTCTAGCCACACCGGTTGAGGGTGACCCATTTTTTGTGTCACACAGAAGGCAAGACATAGTCTTTAATGAACAGTCTGATTTAGAAGAGGTGTTCAAAGCTGCCTGGAAAAATCCAGAGAAACGCTTCACATTGTCCAAGCGTTTTAAATCTACCTTCCCTTTTGACCCCACGGGCAGGAAGGTGTGGGAGGAGCCCCCTATAGTGGACGCTTCGGTGTTCCGCCTTTCAAAAAATGTGGTGCTCCCAGTTCCAGGTACCTCTACCTTAAAGGACGCGGTAGATAGGAAACTAGATGGCATGGTAAAGGCTATGTATACAGCCAGTGGGGCATCTCAACGCCCGGTGCTTGCTAGTTGCTGGATGGCAAAAGCCATCTTCACATGGGCAGGCCAGATACAAGAAGGCCTGTTGGGTGACATGGATGTACCTACAGTAGCTGAAAAGCTACGTCACATCCAGGACACAGCAAAGATGATGTGCGAAGCACAAAAAGAGTTAGGTGCAATTAATGCCCGCAACTCGGCCATGGCTGTGTCGGCCCGCAGGGCCCTGTGGTTGCGGCAGTGGATCGCTGACGCGGACTCCAACGCAGCGTAGAGAGTCTCCCCTTCACTGGGGATAGGCTCTTTGGGAGTGAACTGGATGATTTGATATCAAAAGCTACGGCTGGTAAGTCCACATTCCTCCCGTCAGCCTCCACCCCGGTAAGACGCCCTTTCACAGAGGGTTCACAGCAGTCCTTTCGGACCTCTAAATTCAGGTCCAAGGCCAGAGGAGGCTCCACCGCCAATAGAGGCGCCAGGGGTAAGCCTAGGAAGGCAGCGGCTGCTGCTACAAGAGACCGTAGCACAAGTGCAGCTACCCCTAAGCCCGCCGCATGACGGGCCACTCCCACCTCGGGATATTCCCGCGGTGGGGGCAAGACTGAGGTTCTTCAGTCACGTGTGGGATGCATCCGCCCTCGACCCTTGGGTCAGGGCCATTATTTCACACGGTTACAGGCTGAAGTTCGAAAGACCACCCCCTCAGAGATATTTCAGGTCGGGATTCCCAGCAGCAGCGGAGGATCGCAGTATCCTCAGACAAGCTGTACAAAAGCTGATCCTAGCACAGGTCATTATACCAGTGCCAGCTGCAGAAAGGAACAAGGGTTACTTTTCAAACCTATTTGTGGTTCCAAAACCAGATGGGTCGGTTCGACCCATCTTAAATCTAAAGTCCCTGAACCCCTACTTGAGGGTGTTCAAATTCCAAATGGAATCCCTGAGGGCAGTGATTGCAGGTCTGGAAGAGGGAGAATATCTAGCGTCCATCGATGTGAAGGACGCGTACCTCCACATACCGATGTGGGCCCCACACCAGGCCTTCCTGAGATTTGCAATCCTGGAGGAACAATTCCAGTTCCAAGCCCTACCGTTTGGACTTTCAATGGCCCCATGAGTCTTCACCAAGGTGATGGCGGAGATGATGTCCTTATTAAGGGCTCAGGGGATAAACATCATCCCATACGACTTGTTGCTAAAAGCGGAGTCAGTGTCCAAGCTGCTGGGGGCCATAGAGACAACAAGACATCTCCTGTCTCAGCACGGATGGATCCTGAATATACCAAAATCTTCACTGATTCCGTCCCAACGTCTCCAGTTCTTGGGGATGATTTTGGACACAGTGGAGAGAAGGGTGTTTCTCCCAGGGGAGAAGATTGCAGCAATACAACAGCTGTTGAGGGAGGTGCTAGCCCCAGAAAGAGTCTCGGTCTACCTCTGCATCAGACTGATGGGAACTATGGTGGCCTCATTTGAGGCGCTGCAGTTCGGGAGATTCCACTCAAGAATATTCCAGTGGGACCTATTGAGCATGTGGTCGGGCTCACACATCCACATGCACAGGTTGATTTGCTTGTCTGTGAAGGCAAGAAAGTTCCTGCAGTGGTGGCTACATACGCCAAATCTCCTTGCAGGGAGACGATTCGGGATCCAGAACTGGATCTTGCTGACCACAGATGCCAGCCTTAACGGCTGGGGAGCAGTTGCACAGGGGATGCGATTCCAGGGCCGGTGGTCATACATGGAAACACAGCTCCACATAAACATCTTGGAGCTGAGAGCTGTACACTATGCTCTTCTGGAGGCTCACTCCCTCCTGGAAGTCTAGTCGGACAATGCAACTTACATAAACCGCCAAGGCGGTACGAAGAGCAGAGCGTGCATGAGAGAAGTCTGCAAGATTCTGACCTGGGCAGAGATGCATGCTGTGGCGATATCTGCCATCTTCATACCCGGGATGGACAACTGGGAGGCGGACTTCCTGAGTCGTCACGATCTCCACCCCGGGGAATGGGGTCTGCATCCTCAGGTGTTCGAAAGCATCGTAGATCTGTGGGGGCTCCCACAGATAGACTTAATGGCCTCAAGGAACAACCACAAGGTAGAAAGATATTGCTCAAGGACAAGGGATCCTCAAGCAGAGGCAACAGATGCTCTGACCACGGACTGATCATACGACCTAGTGTACCTGTTCCTGCCCCTTCCCCTCCTGGGGAGAGTGTTGCAAAGGATCAGGCATCAGAGAGTGCAGGCAATCCTAATAGCACCGGATTGGCCCAGGAGAGCATGGTACGCAAATCTGCAAAACATGCTGGTAGAAGATCCGTGGCGGCTGCCTCTAAGGAAAGATCTTCTAGTACAAGGCCCCTTCGTCTACCAGGACTTAGGGTGTCTTTGTTTAACGGCCTGGAGGTTGAGAGGAACATCCTAGCTCTGAAGGGATTTCATTCCTCGGTCATAAACACCATGACCCGGGCCAGGAAGACAGTGACGGCCTTGCACTACCATAAGATCTGGCGAAGATATGTGTCTTGGTGCGAGCACATGAGTTTTCCGCCAGCATATTTTAAATTAGACCGTTTCCTGCATTTCATGCAGGTGGGCCTTGATAAGGGACTCCGGCTGGGGTCTTTAAAAGTTCAAATATCGGCCCTTTTTGTCTTTTTTCAGAAAAAGTTAGCGGTCTATCCCGAAGTCCAAACCTTTTTGCAAGGAGTCTTGTGAATACAGCCTCCTTTTGTGGCGCCAACGGCACCTTGGGACCTAGATGTTGTCCTGGAGTACCTTCAGTCAGCCTGCTTTGAACCAGTGGATACCATTGACTTGAAATACCTCACCTGGAAGACGGTGACGCTACTGGCTCTGGCCTCGGCCAGAAGAGTTTCTGAGCTTGGTGCTCTCTCTTGTAAGAGTCCATACCTGATTTTCCATCAAGACAGGGCGGAACTTCGGACAAGACAGCAGTTCCTGCCTAAAGTGGTCTCGGCGTTCCATATGAACCAGCCGATTGTGGTGCCTTCTGGTTCAGGACATAAGGATATTCCTGAGTCACTTGATGTGGTTAGAATCCTGCAGATCTATGTTAGGAGAACATCAAGGATCCGTAAGACGGAGTGTCTTTTTGTGTTGTATGGCGCACAAAAGAAAGGCTGCCCGGCATCGAAACAATTGATTGCTAGATGGATTCGTTCCACTGTACAGCAAGCATATGTGGCAGCCCATTTGACTATTCCGGCCTCAGTGAGAGCTCACTCCACTAGAGCCGTAGGAGCATCCTGGGCGGCTGCTCGGGGTGTGTCAGCATTGCAGCTATGTAGAGCTGCCACCTGGTCTGGTCAACACACTTTCGTCAAATTTTATAAATTTGACACTGTGGCCAGTGATGATACCCAGTTTGGGCAGGCGTTGTTGCAACAGGCTCTGCACGTTCCCGCCCTTTCTGGAAGCTTTGGGACCTCCCCAAGGTTATAAGACCTCAGTACCCCATAATGAATGAAAGTGAAAATAGGATTTTAATACCTACCGGTAAATCCTTTTCACTGAATTCATATGGGGTACTGAGCACCCGCCTCAGTGCGGTACTCTGTGCACAGGTTGTAATCCTGTTATTGCCTTCTTGCTAATTGCAATTTCTGGCATTCTGTAAAGTTATAGGTCCGTTGACCTGTTTAGGAGCAGCTGAGTTTTGGTGACTAATTGCTCCACAAAAATCTTTTATAAATTATGTTCTAATAACACAATGACGGGGTTAACTACGTTTAGTTGAGAGAGTTGTTGTGTTTGTTGTGGTCTGCTGGTGCAAATCTCACCACGTTATCTTAATGCTAATTCCTACCTCACATATCCTTCCTTCGTTTCTTAACTGGCTAGTAGGGGTAAGTAGAGGGGAGGAGCCAGCACACCCTGGTTGAAGAAAATGTTATGTGCCTGTCTCCTGTCGGATACCCTCTATTCCCCAATGTTATAAGACCTCAGTACCCCATATGAATTCAGTGAAAAGGATTTACCGGTAGGTATTAAAATCCTATTTTCTTATTACCAGAATTAATGTAATAAGAAATATATTTTAGCCCAGAAAAATAAAAAATCACATCCTGGAACAGGCGCTTCAATATGAGCCCATATCAGCAATGTGTACACTAAAGTGATCAGGGAGCACTTTAATTTATAATGTGGAGAGGCCCTTTGCCAGCTCCTGTTAAAGGGACATGGTCAATGGAATGGGCATGGTCAACAGGAGGGGCGTGGCCACGTTCTGCATCTCTCTTCTGTGTGGATCACTAGCTCTTACTATTACAGGACTTTCATTGGGCTATAAATAAGGCTACAATGCAAAGAAAGGGGAAATATTGCAGCTACATCTTATTCCAAATGGATCAGACAGAAAGCTGCTGTCTCTATTGCGTGCCCCAGTGGGGGAGTAATAACAAGTCAGTTCTCTTGCTCTCGTGTGACCCCATACTCATTTGCATTAACATATGTTCCATAAATGTGAACTGCCACATGAGCCCACTCTGCACTGCTCAATGATTTTATTCAGCATCTGTTGACAGGATCACCTTAGTAATGTTATGGAGAGTGACATATTGGATTAAATCTATTTTATTGTTCATTGCATATATGTACAAAGCCAATCTGTTCAAAATATATGAAACCTGGTAATACAGACTTCAGTCCATTATGATCAGGGGTTAAAGTGAGGGGGAACTGGGTGGAACTGAGTTCCACCACCTCTAATGGTAGGGGGAACTGAGTTCCACCTGTATCACAGCCCTGAACAGTAATTCCAACAGAAAAGCCTGTCCAAGCCATTTCTTCTGGCAAGGCATATGCCATGCTACCACCGCCGCTGAAGTGAAGAAGTGCCACTAAAAGGACACGAAAGATGTGTATAAGCAGCACAACTGTGTTCATTATGTGTATAAGGGGCACTACTGTGTGATTTAATATGAATCAAGGGCACTACATCCGGTGTAATGTGTCCCTTTATGGGAGGTAGGGCACAAATTTCCCGACACTGGTCTAGGCTCTGCCCAATTCGGGGGGGGGGGGGGGGGGGGGGGAGGGGGGGAAGTGCTTGCCGTTGTTAGGGAAGGGAGTTCCACCACTTCTCCAGGACCACTTTAAGCCCTGATTATGATATTTGATTAAAGAATCACAATCAAATAAGAAGAGAACTCTGATTGTAGTCATTCATTGTGTAGTCTCTTCCCAACTTGCCGTCCTGCCAGAGTGAAATCCCATCCTGTGCAATCCTGCAAATTGCTGTGCACAGCTTGTGAAAATTACACCAATGGATGATTAACAGCAAATCCATACATAGGATGCTCACCAGCGAATGATTTTTCCAGTGTGTGCGTAGCCCAGGACTTACCGTACTCTGCAGAAACGAAAAGGAACAGGGCCAGGCTGATCGAGAATGGAGCCCTAAAATACCGGGGGACCCTAATCATTTTATCCCCTGTATTTCTGAAACCATCACCAGCTCAGGGCTGGTCATGCTCATGAGGTGGGTGACCTAACTCCATTTAAAAAAAAAAAATCTTATTTTTACGCAGAGAAGCATTCGGTTTTTCCGATAGTGAATTAATTTGTATTTGGCTGCTTCGTGGGCGACAGTGGCGTAACTTCGTCCCAGCTGCCCGGAGGCAAGATAAATATTGGTGCCCCCCCAACCCCCCCCCCCCACACACAGCACCTTATATAACTATATGTATGTATGTATGCAAGTGTGATATCTATATCATGTTTAAATGTGATGTCTATAGTCCTGCTAGGAGGGGGAGTCAGCCACAGAAGCGATATTGACTGCTTTCAATTAACTGATTGAAACTTTCAGAGGAGGAGAGGTGCCCCCTTGGGAGCAGGAACCCGACCGCAGATGACTCCATTGCCTCCTAGAGTTAGGCTGGTGTCACACACTCCGGTTCCTGCCGGACGGTGAAATCCCGCACGGCCAGGGAGCCGTGCCGCACACATTAGTTGTGAATGGACACTATTGTGTCCATTCACACGGGACGGCCACGACCCGGCCGCACGGATCCCGCCACTGGAAGGGACAGCTGCCGGGTTGTGGCCATCCCTTCCATGATAAACTAGTGTGTGTGGCACGGCTCCCTGGTCATGCGGGATTTCACCGTCCGGCAGGAGCCGGAGTATGTGAAACCGGCCTTACGCCCCTGGTGGACGACCTTGAAGCATCGTACGTATCAGTCAGATCTGTGCGTTGCTTCAAGGTCGCCAACAGAGCAGTCAAACACAAATGTCTTCACCATCGGAAAATCTGAATCCTGAGAACCCGTCAACGTTGTAAATTTTGAACAGCCACCATAGAAAAGTTCCCCTATTATGTCTATTTATTTAGCAGATTTAAAGAAATTACTTTGTATTAAAGTAAACCGTTCAAAAACAGCAATAACTTTTGCATAAAGACAATTTTTCAGTATTTATGTTCCCTTTGCATGTCAATTCCATAATCATATGAATATTACTTTTAACACCGATAAAAGCATTTATTCCATTATTACCTCTTTATTAGTCGCTCCAATGATTTGGGAACTTTCATTGATTCCTCTCGGGACAGAAATATTCATGTTCATTTATCGCTTCCAGAGCACTTTGCAGACTGTGGTTGCTGGGTTAGATTTCAGCATATGTTTCTCTTGTAGTTTCTCTAATGTTATCCCGAGGGATAAGCAAATCACTAAATCTCTACTATGGTAACTTTGCTTTTAATGAGGTGAGTGTATATAGAAAAGCCTTCTACAATGAGAGGGTATGGGACATAGGAACGACAGTAATTAGGTGGTCAACAGTCAAAAGGTCAACAAATGGAAACGGTCAACATACCTTAGGCCGTCACAGTAAAAAGGTCATTACGAGCAATAGGTCGACATAAGTTTCCATTTTTTTTTTGGTATCTTTGTCGAGATGCGCCGACATGGACATCGTATAAATGTACTGCGTCCCCCCATATAATAGTGTCCCCCCCCCCCCCTATTATATTATCCTTCTATGTCCACATGGATAGTTAAGTATGAAAAACTGTGGTTTACAACAAAAAAAAACAATGAAAAACTCTCAAAATTAGGTGTTGGGACATGGAGCATAGCACCGCACCCTGACATCTGTGAAACCCCACCCCCAGACCCTGATTAGCCTGCAATTCACTGAACGTTAAATTAGAGGTGACCTTCGATGGGTGAATTCATCAATGGTTTCTGTACAAATGGTTTTGAGGTTATACACCAATAGTACCAATGGTGTGATCATCCATGACTAGTCTTGTCTGTTTGTAAGAGGACACACACTTGGCAGTTGCTTCCATAATGTCTTTGGATCTGATGAGCTTGTGGATAGTTTTAGGTTACCACAAGTTGGGTTTCACTCCCTCCAGCTGGTGCTCCCTCACCAGAGGCGGATTGGCCTGCCCAGCCGGCCCAGATTTCCCTCTGGCTGGGCCGCCGACCATGCTTCCAGGGCTTCACCCTATATATGCAAGCGTCCGCAGCCTGGTCAAAAACTGCAGCATAGCCCAAAACAAATATGCACATATGCGGCGGCCATATTTGTTTTGGGCTATGCTGCACTTTGTGACCAGGCTGCGGCCGCTGGTCGCTGTCGGATGACGTCACCAGCGAGCGGACGGAAGCACGGCGGTGCAGTGGACGAACCTGAACCTGAAGCCTGGTGAGTAGTGCCCACACCCCCCCCCCCCCGGGCTGTAGAGTCAGCACCCCCCCGTTCCCGGCCCGGATTTCGATCCCAATTCGCCCCTGTCCCTCACAAACTTATACACGTCCATGTAGAACCAAGGTGTGCTCTAGTTAGGATGGAGCTGCTCCACTTGACCTAGCCGAGGCCTATCCAAAGGAGTAGGAGGAGTAGCGGGACATGGAGTAACCACCAGAGCCATTAAAGTTCTTCATCAAAATCCTCCAGATGACATACAAAGAAGGCTCTCCATACGGGGGGAATGTCTGGTATACCCTTGCCGCCTCTTTGTTTATCACTGTCTGCTTAATTCTGTCCAGTTTGGAGCCCCAGATAAAGTCTCCACAGTCCAATTTTAAATTGAACAATGGCTAGTCTTTCATCCTAGCACTTCAGGGCTGCTACTTCTCCACCAAACCAGACTCTCAGTATTTTGATGAAGTCTGGCTTGATGGAAAATAGAAATGAAGCGCATGACAGTTGCCAATGTTCAAAGAGCATAGCCCTTAACTTCCCACAGTTGATCTTTGCCCCTAAAGCTCAGCTGAAGTTTTTGCAGATCTGCACGAGTGCTGTCACCAATCCCTGGTCTGTGCAGAAGAGAGTAATGTCTTCCATGTACAGTGAGCACTTGGCCTCTGGCAGGGGCTGGCTGGCAACTTTTAGCCTGGGGGGCAAGTCCAGAGCACTGGCCCATAAGTAACAGCGCATCATTAAATTTAGGTTTTGCGGTTTAAAAATATGTATTAATAAAAAATAAACAATAATAGGACAACACAGGCTGCTCCCCTGTATAATATCAGGACACCACAGGCTACTCCCCGTCTTATAATAATAACAGGACAACACAGGCTGCTCCCCTGTATAATAATAGTACCCCCCCCCACAGGCTGCTCCTCCTGTATAATAATGGGACCCCCACAGGCTGCTACTCCTGTATAATAAAAGTACACCACAGGCTGCTACTCCTGTATAATAAAAGTACACCACAGGCTGCTCCCCCTGTATAATCGGACACAACAGGCTGCTCTCCCTGTCTTATAATAATAACAGGACCCCACAGGCTTCTCCCCCTGTATAATAACAGGACCCCACAGGCTGCTCTCCCTGTATAATAATAACAGAGCCTACACAGGCTGCTCCTCCTGTATAATAATGGGACCCCCACAGGCTGCTACTCCTGTATAATAAAAGTACACCACAGGCTGCTCCCCCTGTATAATAGGACACAACAGGCTGCTCCCCCTGTCTTATAATAATACCAGGACCCCACAGGCTTCTCCCCCTGTATAACAACAGGACCCCACAGGCTGCTCCGAGTCCCGCTGTATAATAACAACAGGACCCCACAGGCTGCTCCCCCTGTATAATAATAACGGGAGCCCCACAGGCTGCTCCCCCTGTATAATAATTACGGGACCCCCACAGGCTGCTCCCTCTGCATAATAAAATTACATCACAGGCTGCTCCCCCTTTATAATAACAGGACACAACAGGCTGATCCGCCTGTATAACATGACCCCACAGGCTGCTCCCCCTGTATTATTATGATAATAACAATAATAACGGGACCCCCACAGGCTGCTCCCCCTGTATAATAATAACGGGACCCCCACAGGCTGCTCCCCCTGTATATAAAGGGACCCCCACAGGCTGCTCCCCCTGTATATAAAGGGACCCCCACAGGCTGCTCCCCCTGTATAAAAATAACGGGACCCGCACAGGCTGCTCCCCCTGTATAATAATAACAGGGCCCCCACAGGCTGCTCCCCCTGTGTAATAATAACAGGACCCCCACAGGCTGCTCCCCCTGTATAATAAAAATACATCACAGGCTGCTTCCCCTGTATAATAACAGGACACAACAGGCTGCTCCCCCTGTATAACATGACCCCACAGGCTGCTCCCCCTGTATAATAATAATAACAGGACCCCCACAGGCTGCTCCCCTTGTATAATAATAATGGGACCCCCCACAGGCTGCTCCCCTGTATAATAATAATGGGACCCCCACAGGCTGTTCCCACTTATAATATTAACTGGACCCCCACAGGCTGCTCCCCCCTGTATAATAACTGGACCCCCACAGGCTGCTCCCCCCTGTATAATAACTGAACCTTACAGGCTGCTCAGCCTGTACAGTCCCACTCCCTCTTACCTTGATGCCAGTCAGTGAGGCAGGCTGCAGCATAGGGAAGAAAGTGTAACGCACAGGCAGGAAGTAGGTGGAACATACAGAGTCTCTGTAGTGGCCTCCTGCACTAGACATGTCCTCAGTGCAGGAGGCCGGCGGCCATGTTTATGGAGACCACTCAGAAACTGGTCAGTCTGGCTGCAGCAGCAGCCTCAGAACAATGGCGGACCGCACGCAAAACGATTCAGTGGCCCGGGAGGCACATGGCACCCTGCCCCCCAGCCCAGCCCGCCACTGGCCTCTGGTCAGTCTGGACCTGGTTCGTGATCTCTCTGATCTCTGGATCTTATCTGATACTTATACCTGGGATCTCTATCCCAAAACAAAAACAAAAAAGGTGAAAGAGGACAGCCCTGACTGACCCCAGATAGAATTGGAAAGGGGTTAGTCTTCCAGCTGTTCCGCAACACTGAGCTCTGGATATCAAGGTACATTAATTTAACATTTAAACAAAACAATTTGCCAAAACAATTTTTTTTCACAGTACCTTACCCATCAACTCAAGAGAGACATGGTCAAAGGTGTTCTTCTGGGCAAGGGTAATCATTGCCGCCTTCATGTTCCGGTCATTGATATAATGGGGAGTATTCAATGCAATGGCGAGCGCATGGCAGCGAATCCTGTTTTTGATTCGCAGTGCGCTCGCCATGATTTTTCTCTCCCCTGCAATTTGCCGCCAGCCGCCAGCCCTGACTATTCAATGCGTCGGCGAAAAATATCCTCAGTGACGAATCCCCCTGCGCAGATGCTCCATGCCTGTCTGGAGTCTGCAGGGGGATGGGAGGGACTGGTGTCACGGCGGGGGAGCGCGCTGATGCAGGCGGGAGCCTCCGCACAGCCTGGGGACAGGTCCAGCAGCAGCAGAGCCTCCGGCTCCAGCAGTCCCATCGCTGACATCACCGTGCTGTGGCTGCCGGAGCCAGAGGTCTGCTACTGCTGGAGCCGTCCCTGTCAGCTAATGCCCCCCGCAGTGGCGTCACTAGGCGGGTGCGGCCCGCACCGGGTGTCACCAGTCAGTGGGGTGACACCAAAATCAGCCGTGCTGCTGCACCCCCCGCACCCGCCTAGAGACGCCACTGCCAACGGGAGACCCGGTCCCTGCATCTGAGGATTAAGCACGGACGTCCGCCCACCCGCCCGTAGGTAGCTGACAGCCGGGCAGACTGTATGTGCGCTGCCCGGCTGTACTAGTATCCGGCAGGAGTTTCTGTATTTTCACAGATCTCCTGCTGGACCGCCGGGCAGCCAATCAGGAGCGGCTATCAATGCCGCCGCTCCTGATTGGCTGCCCGCCGGTCCAGCGGGAGATATGAAAATACAGATTCTCCTGCCGGAGACTACAGCCGGGCAGCGCACATACAGTCTGCCCGGCTGTCACCAATTAAAGACGCAGCAGCACACAGGTACTGCGGGCGGGCGGACGGGTGATTCGGGGGGGGGGGGTAGTAAGCTTCCTCCCTCAAGCACAGCAGCCCATCCCCCATCTGCGCGTAATAGTAGTCATCCACAGGTAGTCCCCCCCTGTCCACCCAGCGTGTCGGTACCCCTCAGCCAGGCGATCCCATAGACCTCGCATGTCCCCCAACCATTCCTGTGCACTACATGTTTTTGCCCTCACAACCAGCATGTGCCTGCCAACCACTGACCCTTCCTCACCTGAAAATGACAGCCTGCTCCCGCTATCTGTCACCTGCACATACTTGCCGACCCACCCCCACAGGTGACAGCCTGCCCCTCCTCTCTGACCTACACTTACCTGCCCCCCCTCTGACCTACACTTACCTGCCCCCCCTCTGACCTGCACTACACCGGGTGACACCAACCCTAGTGACGCCACTGGTCCCCCGCATATCTCTCCCCCCTCCCGTCCCCTCACCTCCCTCCCCTCACCTCACCCCCAGCAGAAGGGCTTGCAGGGTGCTGCTGGGGTCAGAGCCGCTGCACTCACTGGTCCCGATCGTGCCTATGTAATGATCGGGACCAGTGTGCAGTGAATATATGAATATTAATGAGTGGCTCCGGCTCCCGGCCCCCTGCTGGCGAATGTGTAAAAAAAAAAATATATTGTTTAAAAAAAATATATATATATTAAAAATATATTCATGTGCTGCAAGTATATGAATAAAAATAGCATGCCCTTTCATTGGAAAAATATTCTGATTTTTTAACACCAAAAAAAAAAATTAAAAACGCTTTAATTTAAAAGATCACATTACAGTTCACCTAAAAAAGATGACGAATGCTAAACGGAGAATCATGGCGAAAATCAATGGAGAAAGCAGTTCTCCATTTGAGCATTGAATACACTGTCGGCGAATTCCACTAAAAACCCCATTGAAAATCACAGGCGAATTGTGGAGAATCATTTACGGCGAATCGGCAGACATTCGCTGTTCATTTGTGGCGAATTGCCTCCATTGAATATGGTGAATAGTTTTTTCTAACAGAAAATTTGCCGTAAACCCAGCGAATTGCCAGATTCACTGAAAAAAACGGCGAATCTGAGGCATTGAATACTGGCCAATGTATTGTGTGTCTGATCTGGGTGAACAATCTGTCCAATGACAGCCTTCAAGTGGTTTGCTAGGACTTGGCAAATATTCCAGGTACTTGTTTCCTAGAACGGCCACACCGATTTTGATCGGGTCGGAAATATCGCGTCGATCGCATCGCATGCGACCAAATCGTATGCGATGCGACCGGCGCGATGGATCCGATTTTTACATTGATTCGAATGTGAATAGGGTCCCTGGGACCCTATTTTACATTGGATTCAATGTAAAATTGTTCCCAGACCCCAAGTTTAACCCCCTTGATGGCTCAAATGCCCCCATTGTGAACGGCACCCCACGATTGACGCCAACCCGAAGCGTGGCGAGCGTAGCGAGCCCTCGAGAGGTGGCGGTACGCGTCCTCCGACCTTTTCATACCCCTACTATCCACGTCGGCATGGAGTTGAGAATATAAAGTGTGGCGAGCCCGAAGCGTGGCGAGCGTAGTGAGCATTCTGAATACAGACGCCGAGGAAGAAACATCTCTGCGCATCTAGAGCAGAGATGTTCCTTCCTCGGCGTCTCCAGTCAGAATGATTTCTGGCCAATCAGGAGCCGACTTTCTCGGCTCCTGATTGGCCAGAAATCATTCTGTCCAGAGACGCCGAGGAAGAAACATCTCTGCGCCGGTGAAGTCCTGTAAGCCGGGTACCAGATGGGAGCAGCGCTTCAGCCGGAGAGGATGCCGAGGTCGTCGCCGGGGACCAGGTGAGTAGGATTTGCTTCCTTAGGTACCCCTGGGGACTACCTCGGATCCCGGACCCCGGATTCTTCAGGACAGGAGCCCCGGAACCCCAGGACCAGCCCCGGAACCAGGACCAAGGCCCCGGAACCGGACTCTTCTGCCCTGGAGCCCCGGAGCCCGGACCCAGGATCCAGGGACCGACCTACGGGCTCAAGGTAGGTAAGTATCAGTGTGTGTGTGTTCTGTGTGTATTAAACTTTTATTTTTCAGGGTGTCAGTGTGTTTTATTTAACTATTTTTTGTACTGCAGAACTACAAGTGCCAGCGGGCCCTTTAATGCCCCGCATGCTGGGACTTGTGGTTCTCCAAGTCCCAGCATGCGGGGTAGGCTTGCTGGGACTCATAGTTCGCCAGTAGAAAACAATAGTTTTACTTCTTTTTTTTACACAATTCATCAGCCCGATGCCCACCGCCCAGGGGCATCGGGGACAGCCCCGGACTTTCAGCATGGGCTGGTAAGTCCTGGAGGGGGGGACCCCTTCATTGGGGGGGTCCCCACTTCCCCAGGACCCCTGCCCATGCTGACCAGCCAGGGGGTTAATGCTTTGGCCGCGGGACCTTACATAATAAGTGTCCCCCGGCTGTGGCATTACCCTGCTGGCTGGTTGGGTCCGGTGCTGGTTCTTAAAATACGGGGGACCCCTAGTCATTTTGTCCCCCGTATTTTGGGAACCAGCGCCGGACCTTGAGCCTGGTGCTGGTTTCATGAAATCAAGGGGACCCCGATTTGTCGGGGACCCTGATTTTATGTCACCAGCACCGACTCAATGAGTCCGGGGCTGGTTATGCTCGGGCGGGGGACCCCGCGCTCGTTTTTTTTTTATTTTACCCGTTTTTTTTAATTTTAACACCAGAACCCTGCACAGAACATTGCGATCTGTGCAGGGTTCTGGCTCATTCGCCAAACAGACCCTGGTCTGAAATAAGTGCGATAATTAGACACCTTAAAATTGCGATGTGCAAATGCGCATAGCATTAAATAAGCGAGTTCTATAGTTTTCTGTACGAAAACATCTGGATGCGATAAAAATGCGAATTAATGTCGCACTTTTGGTCCGCATGCCTTAACGCACATAATATGCGATTTCAGTCCCTTAGCGCATCCCATTAAATTGGCGATTTGAAGGAAAAATGCGATATCGCCATTTTGGTGTCTAATTAACGCCAAAAAACGCAAATCGCAGTCCATAGAATGTCACCCTCTTTCTCTATATAAACACTAATTCTTCAACAATGTTTTTCCTCTCCCCCTTCTTTCTTATTAGAATCATCAACTTACCCACTCTGCTTTTTTGTAAATCATACATATTGCGTACGTTTATGATGTTTCTAAAAACCATAAAATTTCGTCCTTATACTTATATATTCATGTAAATAATCACATCTCTCGATAAATTTTTTATTTATGGTACAATTTTCACTCGCAAGTACCCCAATTTTAATATACCTCTTCTGTATCTAATGATACGCATTTGCGTCTCAGCATTTGCTGTTGGAGGGCACTTCCTCATACTTTGACACGCATATGCGTTCCACCAGTATTGTGGACGCTATATGTACAGTGCAGGATGATTTCCGCCGGCGGATGACCACACAGCCGGAAATACGCACTCAGGCGGAAGTGAGATGCGTTCCACTTACCGGAAACTGGCGCATAGCGTGCGTTCCAGCCGGCGGTGATCACCTTTTCATATACATCTCCTAGCGTTCCATCCATTAAAGGTATTTATTTGGTTTCTCATATTTATTATTATACGTTTGAATAATACTAAAGGTCTGCCTCCTACTATTAAATGATGAATGTTTATTTACAAACACACACGTTCTCAGATCAATTGGATAATTGATTAATTATGTAAATGTGTATTTCCTGTTGGTGGGTATATATACCCAGACCCACTCCCCAAGTGCCATACCTTTGAAAAAGTCATAAGGTTACGACGAAACATGTTAGGCAGCACTTGCTTCATCTAACCATTAGACACAGAAGGCAACTGGACACTCTGCTGCTCAACACTCCAAATATCCTTGCTCACCCTGGGAACACACTGTTGGAAGCCACCCGGATTTCCCACCAGCGATTGGGACATTGATATCAGCCCCTTGTGGATTACAAAATATAGCATCATCATGAGGACATATCCCCATTTGAGAACTAGATCTTCCTCCAGCGGTATCCAACCATACGGCATGGTATGTGACTCCATTAATATTTGGCTCCAAACCCAGTGGGAACAGCAAATACAAAGTTGTTTATAGGAGTACCAATAAGCAGCAGAACTCTAGCACTATCCAATCAATACCTCCTGTGTCTTCATTTATTACTAATACACATGTATTGATTTTAATATTTGACATTGATATTGTTTATGTATGTATTGTACTATCCAATTGATCTACCATAGCGCTCCACATTATTTTCTTTTTTCCAAATATTCCGTTGTCCACATGAAAGGTGGGCCTTAGGACAAAGTGCAAAGCTGTAAAGTAACTTTAAGACCCCTACACACTAGAGAATATTGTAAAAGATATCACTCAGAAAGGGGCTTCTGAGCGAAATATTTAACAATATCCTCTAGTGTGTAGACTCAGGATCTTTAATGACCCCCTCCCTCATCTGAACAGATACAGATGAGGGTGGACTAGGGATGAACATCGCATTGCAATGTTTCCCAACCGTCAATGTTTTTGAACCAATGGTATTGTGTTTACCATACAATGGCTGCATTTCGATGTTTGCCACCATCGAATGGTTAACATTTGATAGTGTTGCGATGGTTATACTGGGTCCTGTCCCCTAGTCCCATCCGAAGGTGACCATGCTTAGTGGTTTTGCACATGAGCAATTTTTTTGTGTCTGCAGTTGTCGCTATCTCCCTGTTTGCATTGGCAAGTGTGTATGCATTTCCTGATGCTGGCATCGTGCTGGGTCCCCACTGCTGCCAATATTGGCATTGGTGGGGATAGTGTATGGGGCTTAAGTATATGGCTACTCTGTACACGGGTGATATCGCATATCGCCAAGTTTCCCGTTTTCATGTCCCTGATGAAAATGAGTCACTATATCAGGGGAAGGCGCTGGTTTCCGGGAAGCCACTGATAGCAGGAGCACACTCCTACTACCACTTCAGGACTGGTCACAGGAGCGTGCGCCCGGTGACTTTTGCCCCATACACATGGGGATATGGTCGCTCAGTGACCGTATCCCGACGATTATGGCTAGAATTGCCCTGTGTGTACCGGGCTCAAAGGGGATCACGCATCAGGAACAAATCGGCATTGAAAACCTTTAGATTTCCATAAAATTTTACCTATATAAGCAAAATCAAACAGAAAAATAAACTAAACCTAATAGAAAGATATCTGTTCTTCGTTCTAATTTTCCTTGTAATGAAACTCCCAGCCCCCATAAAAACATAGAAAGATGTTCAGAACAATAATGCACTTCTAGTATGAGATTCTAAAATGTTCCAGTGTTTCTCTAAATCGCCCTGCTGGGAAACATATTTGCATCTATTACAGTAATGCTTTATAAGATTGATAGTCTGGAGTGATTCAGAAATAGAAATGGGATATCTGGGAAAATCACCCAGGAACTTTGAACCTTTTTTATGAGTTTGTTTTAGTCTGCTCTTGAAAATCTATAACAAATCTGAAAATATGTGCTTTGCCGTAAGTTAAATTGCATTACTTTTGCTAGTGGCAGGACCTGTTGTAATTTGCATATTTATTTATATAATCATATATTAAATTTGAATTTTGATTGTGTTTTGCTATATTTTTAGCAAAACACCCATTGAGTACTGTATGTAGAAGGGTGATGGATATTAATCTGAATGCAGTGCAAAGCCAGAGCCTTTGATATTGGGGGTTATTCCTACCTGATTGCTGCTGTGCCAATTTGCGGAGCCCAGTGATCAGATATACGCCATCCCACTAGAGTGAAATCCTGCCCTGTGCAAACAAGCCTGCAAATTGCTTGGCACGCCTTCCGAAAATGATCTGGATCAGCAATTAGCTCAGGGTTGCCAACCCTCCCGGAATTAATGGGAGTCTCCCGAAAATCGGGTCCCTCTCCCGGCCCCCCGGAAGGGTGGGCAACCCTCCCGGAATCAGGGGGACCCCCACTGAGCCCCCCGATCGTGGCATTTAAATGGGTCTTAGAGGAGGGGGCGGAGCTAAAATTACACACTTGTGTCTTTTAGCCCCGTCCCCTCCATGGAGATCAGTGATTTGACTATTTCCTGTAATGGGGCTTAATGATGTCAGTCTCCTCTCCGGGCTTCTCCTGGAGAGGAGCATTTGAAAGTCTGCAACCCTGAATTAGCTGCAAATTCATTCGCAAGCCACTCAAATGACCTTTCAGTGTGTGAAGTCTGTGCATAGCCCAGGACTTACTCATGGCTGTGATAGAAACAGGCTGTTTGGGGACTGAGCTGATGTCACACGTCATCCTCCATACGCCTGGGCAGGCTTGCGTTTTCTCTGACACCTCCAGAAAACAAGCATCTGCAACCCCCAAACGCCGGATTTCTGTCACTCAATTTGCATGCAGTCAGCGATCAAAGGAATTGGCATGATTTGGTCACAGAATGGCCTCGCGTATGTGTACTAGGAGCCATTCGCATGGCCAGTCAGAGCTGTTCACAGGCCACATGTGGCCCACCCCTGGTATAGAGAGTATAAGGGGTGTGTGGGATATTGGCCTAGTAGACTGGCAAATGAGCTTCTAAAAATAAAAATTTAGAAAAAGGGAACATAAGAAAGTGTAATCAAAGTCTTGTCTCAGTCTTGTTTAGTTCACAGATTTCGGTAGAAGCCTTCTAAGATTCAAATAAAAATGATTGTTCTCATTTAGCTCCTTTGGGGCAATGGTGTCCAAGTTGTGAATCCAGCTTGATTCCCTTATTAGTAAAAGTTGTTCATGGAGACCATCCCTCGTGGGGGTAGCCAGTCGTTCATCATGTGTTAAGGTGGAGACATGATGACCCTTCTGTACAAAGTGTGCTGCTACTGGTTAGTCTGTTAAGCCATTTTCATATGCCAATCTGATGTCTGACCTATGCGGGGCTATTCTCTCCCAGAAAGTACGGTCTTGCCTATATACATTACAAGAAAAATAAAAAAACACTTCAGCGCTGTCCCTGAAATTAATTCTGGAAAGAACTTGCTCGATGATTTTCCTGGTTTGACTGATGTCTTTCGACACTGTCTAAACAGGGTGAGGCCTCTTACTGACCTCCGTAGGGGTCCCTATGTGCACATAAAGGTATCTTTTATGTGATCCCACAGGGCTGTCTCCCTTCACTCCTCCTCTGACCTCGCACTCTTTTTCATAGACCCAATATAGATGTTACTGACCTTGTATAAAGGCCCTATTTTCATATAAAGGTATCTTTAATGCAGGTTTAAGGTCCTCTGGTAAATTCCTTGTCACTTTAGATTCACTCCCAACAATCACATCAACACGTCTCATAGACCAACACTCACCTCTATGTGAGGCCCTATAGGCACGTAACGGTTTCTTTGGTCTTTTCAAGGTAAGGATATTCTCCACAACCAATGAACTCCATAAAAAATTTATTCCATATGGTAACAAGATAAAAACAGACGATAAAAATTTGTTAAAAACAAACACAAAAATGGTGAGACCCTAAGATTCAATCTCTCCCTGCAACCGGAACAGGTTTGAGCTGAAATTGCTAGATGAAAAATAGCACAAAAAGTCTCAATCTTAGGGTCTCACCATTTTTGTGTTTGTTTTTAACACATTTTTATCGTCTGTTTTTATATAAAAGATACCTTTATGTGCACATAGGGACCCCTACGGAGGTCAGTAAGAGGCCTCATCCTGTTTAGACAGTGTCGAAAGACATCAGTCAAACCAGGAAAATCATCGAGCAAGTTCTTTCCAGAATTAATTTCAGGGACAGCGCTGAAGTGTTTTTTTATTTTTCTTGTATTGTACTTCTTTGGTGGGAGTGTGGTGACCCACAGAAATTACACACAGCAGCAGCCCCGGGCGCAATTATCCATCTGTCGAACCCATTTTTCTTTGCCTATATACATTAGCCCACATGGGCACAGTAATATGTACACAAAATGGTCCAACTGGCACGTGAGTCTGTGCTTTCATTTTATACATCTCCCATAAGTCGTTTGCTTCCAGGGTTTGCACATGATCTTATTCGCGCATGCACAGACCCCGAACATCAGGGAAGGGGCCGAATTCTGAGTCTGAATCGGCCCCTAAATGCAAAGCTGGTACTACTGGGGGCAGGGACAGATTTGCCACTAGTCCGGATGGGCTGCCTATTCTGGATGGGTGGCGGTTTATAGTCTGGGAACATGGGGGGGGGGAGCAGTCACACAGTCCGACAGCCCGCAGCCCCGTCACCATGGGTAACACCTGGTAACACCTATTCATGTAGATGAAATAAATGTATAATTAATGATTAATGTATGGGTGGGGGGGGGGGGGTTGGCAGGGGGAGCAAAATTTCTAGTTACACCACTGCTCTGCCTGACCTCTCTTAACTGTACAAATCTGCATGATAGCATGGCCGTGCTTCCTTCCAAATAAGGCAAAGGGGGGTGCTCAGATATATAAGGAGACCAAGGAAAACTCTAAGGTTTACCTTGTTCTTGTGTTGCACTGGTGGGGTCCTGAGGAAGGCCACATTTGTGTAGCCAAAACGTTGACCTATCTGTAAGAGAAGCCCTGGCTATACACATGAATGAAGTAGGTGGTTTAAAAGTGCAGATAGTCACTGTTTAAATAATCCAGCTCACCAATTCCCGCACTGGGTATGGGGGAAATAATCACCAAAGGTCCACAATAAGGACTGCTGCTCCTTTGCACGGATATCCCCAAAATCCAGAAGGATGAAGAATTATCTGTTTAAAATATAAGCTGCAAAAGCCGCTTCATAGTGCATAGTGCAGATAAAAAACAGTTTATTTAGCACACATATGTAATCCACGTATGTGAAATAGGTCCAGATTCTCTAAGCTTCAAAAGTGATCAAATGGAGAGTGATAAACAACCAGCCAATCAACTCCTGCCTGACATTTTTCTAACACATTCTGTGTCATGGCAGGTAGGAGCTGATTGGCTGGCTGTTTATCACTCTCAATTTTATCACTTTTGAAGCTTAGAGAATCTGGCCCATAAAATGCTTGTACCAAAATGACACACGCTGCGGGCTGGGTACCACAAGGGCAGGGCTTGGTGACTCTCATTTGTGTGTACCCCGCTCGGGCTGTTCCCGTTTCTGCTATCATGCACGCCGCAAGCATTGGTCCTGGTGCAGCGGTGGAGGTTCGAGATTCCAGGTGGTGCACCGGACGTGTGGAGGAGTATGCCCGATATTTCTGTTAAAATAACCTTGTGGTACCCAGCCCACAGCTTGTGTAATTTTGGTACAAGCATTTTATGTCACGTACGTGGAGTACATATGTGTGCTAATTAAACTGTTTTTATCTGCGGCTTTTGCATGCTATATTTTAAACATATATATAATAATATATATATATATTTTTTTTTTCTAAAGGTAGACATTCTGTCCCTTAGCTGCCAGATGGCTCAATAATACTTCAGTGCCTAAACAAACACACATGCTGCCAAAATACATCGAGCCTGTTGTTCATTAGCTCTGTGATAAAATAATGACAAACAGAAAGATGGAGTTCAGTCTGTGTTATTTTTAACTAATGCCAACTTCCCAATAGATGTAAATGTTGAAATTTAAATATATGCAAACGAGCTGGCCAATAATACTACACAGCAACTGGATATAGACAGATGGATGTGACAATGGGATGTCATTAGGTCCTGCTAATATTATTATACTGCAGAATTCCAAAATGTCATTAGAAAGCAGCAAGGCATAATGTAAATCATGTGATGTGATAATGTAAATCTGTAGTGATACATAGTGATAATAAGCATCATGTGAATATGAGCAGCAGAGGGATTATAAACTCATTTTATACAGCTGGGTACACCCTATAAGACCAACCCTTCAGTATATAGTCCCCATGTTGATTGGAACGGATGGCTTATAATATGCTGTTTTCATCCTTCGTTCACTGCATCGTCCAATCTGATGTCAGAGTGAACAATCCGATATAAAGTGGGGCACATAGTTTACAGAAAAAACACAGACTGTACTTGGATACAGTTCTCCAAAGCCAGTGGCGGATTCAGGGGGGGGGCACCCGGGCACGTGCCCCCCCTGTCATTTCATTTTGTAGCTGAGGACCAGGGCTTTCCAACGAGCCCAGCCCCGTGTCTCTAGCCCAGAGGCGTAGCTAGGGTGGAGCAGGCAGAGCACAAGCTCCAGGCACAGACATGTCACCTGGCGCCGGAGCTCTGCCGCCGGCTCCCCTGCCCTGCTCGCCCGCTCCGGTCTGCGGGGCACTGGGAAGCGCATCAGGGTCTGCCGGAAGTGACAGAGAGCGTCCTCACAGTGGGAGCCCAGATCCTCTGCTACAGTGCAGAGAGCCTCTGTGCCTACCTCCCTCCGTTTGAAGCGCTCGCTGCTGTTCCGCGCTATACTGCTAGTGCTGGTGCCGGAGCTGCCTGTATAGCTGCGGGGACAGAGGAGCCTGATGACGGGGTGAAGCTGTGCGGCCGCGAGTGGGGGTCCCGGTGGAAGCGGCTGTCATCGGAGCAGGACGAGGAGCAGGAGTGGTGGAGCCTCGGGTACGGGGGGAGAGTGGCAGGTGAGAAGCAGACGGGAGGGGACACTGCACACTGGAGTGGGGCATAGGGCAGCATTGTACCCACTGGCACATGTGTTCCCTGTCTGTGACTGAGAACTTTTTTTTTTAAAGTAACTCAGAGCAGATCTCCCGCTACCCTGTCATTGCTGCATTCCCTAGCAGGATTTATTCCCTCTCCGTCACTCCCATCAGGGGCATCCCAAGGTGATTCCTCTAATATTACAATGATATATGCATATATACATTTATTTAAAAAAAAAAAATATATATATATATATATATATATATATATATAATTCAATAAGTGTCAAACATACAGTTTGCCACTTATTGAATTATGGGCGTGAAACATGCCCTTGCTCTGGGCACCGTGGAACCTAGCTACAACACTGCTCTAGCTCCCCGGGAACCAGAGATATCGCCTGGCAAAGCTGTAACGTTTTTTCCCCATAGGATAATATGGGACCCGTCAATTCTGACCCCCACCCGGTTCCAACGGCTGCCAGTTCTTCCCCTGGCATCCCAGAAGCTTGTGGTTGATCTCATTCAATTCCAAATCGCTGGGCCTTCAATATGATACCAGGGTGGTCCATATCGGTTAATTAATTCTAGAGATATTATGTGTAAACAATTTTTTTTATTTTTGAAATGTAATTTCATGGCTGTTCATGTTCTTTGAGGGCAGATTACTCTGGAACCAAACGTTCCAGTTTCCAGGCTCTGCCACTGTCAGTGGCTATCACTTCTGCCTGGCGGCTGTCCCCCATTTACCGCGAGCATGTATTCCCCTTGGCAATGAGCATGTAATCCCACATGGCAATGAGCATGGAACCTCTGGCAATGAGCATGGAACCCTTGGCAATGAGCATGTAGATAAGCAGCACTTATGTAGCATAATTTTTAATAGGCATTATGGTGTTTGACATAATACATAATGGATATAATGGCATGTAACTTAACGTGTAATGGACATTATGGTGTAAATGTTTAATGCGCGCCTTTGGGGGACAATGTTCCTGTTTATGAAACATATTGTGAATTTTGGCTTAATCTGTGTGGCATTATTTGAATTCTGGCTCAATCCGTGTGGCATTATGTGAATTTTGGCTCAATCCCTGTGGCATTATGTGAATTTTGGCTCAATACAGATGTAGCGGGATTCATCTTTGCAGGGGATGGCGATGGCGTCGCCATCGCCATCCCCTGCCCCGCCGCCATCTGTATGCGCGTCCCCTTCCGACGGTGCTGCCCTCGGTCGCCCGGTGCCCACACCGGGCGACCGCACCCCCCCTGCAGCCTCCTCGGGTCCCCCCCTGCCCCCTCGAGCGGGAGGCGGACAGTAATGCGTCCGCCTCGCCGCCCCGCCGCCCGGATACTGAGACGCGCATGCGTGGGGGATGCACGCGCGTCTCAGTCAGATAGCAGCGCCGTGTTGCTGGCGATCCTGGCGGATCGCCAGCAAGGATAAAACCGGATACATCTGTACGTTATGTGAATTTTGGCTCAATCCGTGTGGCATTATGTGAATTTTTGCTTAATCCGTGTGGCATTATGTTTATTTTGGCTCAATCCATTTGGCATTATGTGAATTTTGGCTCAATCCGTGTGTTATTATGTAAATTTTGGCTCAATCCGTGTGGCATTATGTGAATTTTGACACAATCCATGTGGCACTATTTGGATTTTGGCTCAATCCATGTGGCATTATGTGAATTTTGGCTCAATCCGTGTGGCTTGATGTGAATTTTGACACAATCCATGTGGCATTATTTGAATTTTGGCTCAATCCGTGTGGCATTATGTGAATTTTGGCTCATTCCATTTGGCATCATGTGTGAGGGGCAAGTATAATGGGGTCTAGTATTTTGTTGCATAATGTGTAGAAGTTGTATATGGTGTTGTACACTACACTCAAGGACATGCCCCCTGTTGAGTGGCCACACCACATTTTCCGGAGCGTGCCTTAGGCGCGCGCAAAACTACATCCTTCACTTTTGTCACCATGGTGGGCCTACGTACTTTAAATGCCAGGGACTATTTTTACTCCCATTCCCACCCTCTCTCTGCCGCTCTCTTAGCATGTACACTGGCACCACTAACACCGCCCCCCCCCCCACCTAAACCCTCTTTTATTATGGTGCCCCCCCTGTCATTTTATCCTGGATCCGCCCCTGTCCAAAGCGATATATATTGTGCCATTATATAGAAGATCACATAGTGGGTATGCAGTGGTGGATCCAGAGCAAAATGACTGGGCGGGACAATGACGGAGGAAGTGAGGGGCACCGTTGGCATGAAGCCCAGAATAAGTGGGTGTGGTCTCACTAAAGGGGTATGGCCTATATATAATGCCGTTTTCATGAACCTAACTATCGTTTTCATTGCTCTTCCCCAATTCATGCCAACCGCATAGGACATAGATGATCGGGATAGTGGGAGATGAAAAGGCTGTGGCGCCACAGGGAGAGGAAGTGGGGAATGCCAGGGAATGGGTGACAAGGGAAGAAGTGGATGACATAGAGGATGACCAGGAGAGGTAGTGGGAGATGGAGTGGTTGGGTGACACAGAGAGACAGCTTTGGAGATGGTGAGATGGAGTGAGTGGTTGTGAATTATTGCATGTACAGAATGAGTTTGTGACTAGGAGAGGCAGTGGGTGATGTATATGGGGGCAATGTACTGGATGGGAAGGGGGCAGTGAGATGGTGGTGGGAGAGGGTGAAGACTAGGCTGGAGAGTGGGGGGTCACTGTGACTGGACTGGCTGGGGGGAGTTCTTGCTGAGGGGCATTTAGTTGGGGCAGTAGGCTAGTTGGGGAGGGATAAGGGAGATACTAGACAGACAGGGTGGTAGAAATGGGCATGGGGGAGAAAGGGTGGGATGTACTATCGTCCGCAGCCCCTCTACACCGCACATTGCCGGCTACCGCATAGATAATTATGCTGCCCTTTGCGACGCGCCCGGCAATGTGGCAGCGGGTCCCCAGCAGCTCCCCCTCCTCCCATACCCCGGGGGCCGCAATACCCCCTGTCACGGTAACCCGGCGATTTCGTTTTAGTGCATTCCAAAATGTGTTAAAAACCCCAATAACGGGGTTTTTAAAGCATTTTTGCGTCAGTGCATCCCGCCCTCAACACTATCATCCACAGCCCCTCTCCACCACACACCGCCGGCTACCGCATTGATAATTACATTTATAATCACATATGCACTTACATACAGTATGCGATAATTATCGCAAGGACAGCTCTTGAGTTAAGAGCTGCCCTTTGCGATGCACCTGACTATGTGTCAGCTTGTCCCCGGCGGCACCCGAGCAGCTCACCCTCCTCCCTTACCCGGCTGGCTGCTGATGCAGGGCCAGGGACTCCGCCTCCTCCTTCTCCTTGTACCCGTAAGTGGAAATATGGGGCTAGGGAGGAGGAGGTCACTGGTCCGGGCTGTACAGCACTGTGCTGCATGGACCCAGATGAGGGGGGGCAGGGGGGTGGTCAGCGTGCATTTTTGCTGGGAGGCAGGGGTCGGTGAGGGGCTGCATGGGTCGCGATAAGAGCCCATAGGTTTCTATGGAGTATCACCAGCTTTTGCTGGCGATACCCCCAGTCGCGGTAACCTGGCGACCGGGTTACCCTGATAATGGGGTTTTTACTGCATTTTTGCATTAGTGCATCCTGCCCTCAGTGACATGGGGGGACACTGGGCTGGATGGGTGACACTTTGTGAATAGTGGGCACCAGGCAGGATGGGTAGAGAGCAGGGAGATAGGGGTGTGAGGAGGGGATACTTGGCTGGCAGGATGAGACATATGGGATGGGGGTCAGTAGCAGAGAGGGCACAGAGCTTGCAAAGGCAGATGGGAGCGATGACTTGCTGCGGTTCACTCGCTGCAGCACTGCGCTTACAGGGCAGTCCTTCCAAAGTGCTCCTGGCCACATTCTCTGCAGTACTCCATCCTCTACTCCATCAGTGCTGCGCAACTGACCTTCAGCAGCGGGTCCGTCTTACCCTGCTATCTGCTAATAAATATCCCTGGTGGTGGCAGCTCTAGTACCTTCTTTACCAACTACTGCCCCTTCACTGCACAGCTGCCCCATCCTGTGGATGAGTGCATTCAGAGAAAGGGTGACAAGCCAATCAGAAGGTGACCCAGCCCAGGAAGTGGGTGACAGGCCAATAAGGAGGCAGAGCTGGACTTATCACCCACAGCGAGGACTGGCAGGCTGACTGACAGCTGGCAGCCAGGTCACACAAAAAAAATGACAGGGGGCACTTGCCTTGGTACACTCAGCCTGTAACGTGTTCTGGGATTTAGGGAAATTGGAACAACTGTTGCACCATTTGTTACAGCATATAGTTCCTAATCATGCATGGATTACTTATTAGAGAAAACCCAGTGGACTGTGAGCAGAAGCCAACGCCCAGACAGAAGGAAATGCTGACCCTTGCAAAATTGCAAATGCATCATAAATAGCGATAATTTTGCAGATCCATTTGCAAAAATTGAACAGTTTTTTTTCCCATCTGCGCCAGTCTAATGCTTCTACTAATCTGCTCAAGAATCAAGCTGAAAGTGGTCATCAATGATGTCAAAGCACAGCGTTGGCCTGATTCTGCAATCAGTTAGTTTTAGCAATTCTGCATAAATCATCTTACCGCTATATCCTCAACTGACGCTGTTAACTACAGTATGCATTCAATAAAGTATTTTCTGTCTACAGGGCGGTGCGCACTGTGTAATAATGACTGTCAGGACTGAAGAAAGGTCTGCTAGGCCCAGCTACTTTAAGGGTGGTGGTGGTGGGGGGGGGGTTTGTATTATCGGGGCATGACCACGCCCCCCACCCCTAAAAAAAAGTATTTATGTGTGATCCCAAAAAGCTGTTTGTCCGTCAGAAGTAGACTGATTTTTTGGAGGGAATCTATATCATATCTTGTTCCAGCAAGTGGTACCTTCCTCTGGGCCAGATGCACTAAGCTTCAAAAGTGATAAAATTTAGAGTGATAAACAGCCAGCCAATCAGTTTCTGCCTGACTTTTTGCAAACCCAGCCTGTAACATGACAGTTAGGAGCTGATTGGCCAGCGGTTTATCACTCTCCATTTTATCACTTTTGAAGCTTAGTGCGTCTGGCCCTCTGTGTGGTAAAGTTGTAAAGAGGCGAGACAGAGAAAGGTGTAGATGGGGAACACAGTAAGCCAGTCACTGTGTAAATCTGCCAACCATAACTGTCCATCATTTATCCCAAATGAGCATCCTTCTCTGCAGCTCCTCGAAGACACCACTGTGGTTACTGTATCTGTCAGGTTAGAGTAACTGAGTGGAGCATGACTTTGTTGTAGTGTTATTCTCACTGCTGGAAAACCATGTTCCTTGGCAGCTGCTGTCACTGAGGAGGCATCAGAGATCACGGAAGGAGGAATAGAGATAGCAGCAGTTGCCTGTAATAACAGATAGTCTCGCTGAGTCCAGCAGCTGAACTAAAAGAATAAACATAACAAACTCTAAGCACTCAAACATAAAGAAGCATGCCACCTGTCATCAGGGAGAAGTGTGCCAGCATACTCCAAATACACAATTCACCCATCACTAATATTATATGCAGTGTGAAGGTGGAGAATTACTGCTTCTGGCAATCACATGCATGAAGAGAAAGATATTAATGGGTAACACTCCTCAGCAGGAGCGATGGCCTGTTGGGCTGGTCCGGCCACACACACAGTAAAACGGCCCGTCCGTTAGCACTGCAGCCTTCCAGCTCTTTTTTAATAATCAGCCTGTTTGTGATGGCACACAGCAGTGGCACCTTAAGAGTCAAGGGGGTCCCCACCTATCCTGTGCATGCACAGGTCTCCAGGAACATGGCGCCCACATGCATTGGTCATTTTCCCAGTGGTATTTAGAGCTCTGCAGCCAGCTCCGGGCCAACGGAGCAGTGAATATAATTCAATCAGTGCAGGTAGTGGGGTATCTATAATGGCACCCAGTGGCAGATTCAGGGGGGGGGGGCATCTGGTTACGTGCCCCCTGTCATTTTATTTTGTAGCTGAGGACCAGGGCTTTCCAACGAGCCAAGCCCCGTGTCTCTAGCCCCCCTGGAACCAGAGATATTGCCTGACAAAGCTGTAACTTTTTTTCCCCATAGGATAATATGGGACCCGTCAATTCCGACCCCCACCTGGTTCCGACGGCTGCCAGTTCCCGCCCTGGCATCACAAAAGCTTGTGGTTAATCTCATTCAATTCCAAATCGCTGGGCCTTCAATATGATACCAGGATGGTCCATATCGGTCAATCGGTTCCAGAGATATTGCGTGTAAACCGATTTTTTATTTTTGAAATGTAATTTCATGGCTGTTCATGTTCTTTGAGGGCAGATTACTCTGGAACCAAACGTTCCAGTTTCACTGGACCAAAATCATTCAAAGCCCACTCAAAAGTTCTTCAATATGATACTCATGTAAGTGGGTCAGTTGCTTCTGAAGATATAGCCGGTTAAATTAGATAACTGGTTAAAGGGGCGGGGGGGGGGGGGGGGGAGGGGTGGTTTTCTCTCCCCCTCACACCAGAAAATGCAGGGACTAGGCTGGTGTAAAAGGGGCCAAACTGGGAATGCATTTTCTGGTGGAAAGGGGTATTATTTCAAAGAGGCGGTACCTGCAGTGCTCTGAATACAGCAAGGCTCTGCCACTGTCAGTGGCTATCACTTCTGCCTGGCGGCGGCTGTCCCCCATTTACCGCAAGCATGTACTCCCCCTTGGCAATGAACATGTAATCCCACATGGCAATGAGCATGGAACCTCTGGCAATGAGCATGGAACCCTTGGCAATGAGCATGTAGATAAGCAGCACTTATGTAGCATAATTTTTAATAGGCATTATGGTGTTTGGCATAATACATAATGGACATAATGGCGTGTAACTTAACGTGTAATGGATATTATGGTGTAAATGTTTAATGCGTGCCTTTGGTGGACAATGTCCCTGTTTATGAAGCGTATTGTGAATTTTGGCTTAATCTTTGTGGCATTATATGAATTCTGGCTCAATCCGTGTGGCATTATGTGAATTTTGGATCAATATATGAGGCATTATGTGGATTTTGGCTCAATCCGTGTGGTATTATGTGAATTTTGTCTCAATCCGTGTGGCATTATGTGAATTTTGGCTCAATCCATGTGGCATTATGTGAATTTTGGCTCAATCCATGTGGCATTATGTGAATTTTGGCTCAATTCGTGTGGCAGTATGTGAATTTTGGCTCAATCCATGTTGCATTATGTGAATTTTGGCTCAATCCATTTGGCATTATGTGAATTTTGGCTCAATCCGTGTGGCAGTATGTGAATTTTGGCTCAATCCATCTGGCATTATGTGAATTTTGGCTCAATCCGTGTGGCATTATGTGAATTTTGGCTCAATCCATGTGGCATTATGTGAATTTTGACACAATCCATGTGGCATTATGTGAATTTTGGCTCAATCCGTGTGGCATTTTGTGAATTTAGTTTCATTCCATTTGGCATCATGTGTAAGGGGGAAGTATAAAGGGGTCTAGTATTTTGTTGCATAATGTGTAGAAGTTGTATATGGTGTTGTAGACTACACTCAAGGACACACCTCTGTTGAGTGCCCACACCCCTTTTCCGGAGCACGCCTTCGGCGCACGTACAACTACATCCTTCGCTTTTGTCGCCATGGTGGGCCTGCATACTTTAAATGCCAGGGCCTATTTTTAATCCCATTCCCACCCTCTCTCTTAGCATGTACACTGGCACCACTAACACTGCCCCTCCCCCACCTAAACCCTCTTTTATCATGGTGCCCCCCCTGTCATTTTATCCTGGATCCGCCCCTGATGGCACCCATTTTGGTAATACTTACCCTCCGGAAAAATTGTGCGGTGGGAAAAAATGGATGCAGACATTTTTCTGGCATTCTATGCATGTGCGGTGGAGTCTGAGCGCTCTAGTGCCCAGCCCCGATGGCCGGGGTTTGTGCATGTGCATTTCTGCACATGTGCAAACCTCGGCAGCAAACAGCATCGGTGAGTTACACAATTGCGTGGAGGGAGGGCCAGGGGTGGCAGCAGGGGAACGACCAGCATTTTATGGGCGTCCCCATAAAAATCCTGGAGGTTCCGCTGTAGAAGCAGGTGTGGCGATGTCTACTTGGGGTGGGCGGCTGATGTCACATGATGTCACAGTATAAGCTGATTCAGTGACCATCGAATGATTTCTCTCCCCTTCGGCCGCAAGTGAGGGGATGTGTTCCCTTACACATCCCCTCACATGGTACCGAGGTAGTCGGTGGGGGGTGCGTTCAGCGTTTATGGGCTCGCTAAGCAGCAAATGTACATTGCCCAGCAAGCCAACCTGAACCAGGCCCTTCATTTATTTTGTTTCTATTTAATTTTATGTAGAAAATGCAACTTTTGCAAGACACCGGTGTCTAATTGGTGACACTCCAATCCATTACTCTATTTTGTATTTTATAAATATATTGTATTTGTGTAGGGTAAATTTATTTTAGAATCTCTACATCATGGGGTGTAAGCATAGGCGAATCTAAGGGGTGGTCCGGGGGTTGCACGCAGCTCCTCCCATGGTCCTTTGAGTGACAGCTCCCTCCGCCCGCCAATCTTAAACAAGCAGCGGCGAGCACGCAGCAGTGTCCATGCGACGCGCACTGGGGATTGGCGCCTGTGCTGTTATAATACAAAATGTACTGTAAGTGTTAAAACAAAGGGTCTTTGTCAGCGGCAGCCTGCTCCCCCCTGCTCTGCCTTTACTCTCTCTCTCTCTCTATAAAAAAAAACTATTTAAGTCAATTGCCGGCAGTCTGCCCCCTTCTCGCCCTGGTATATAGGTATATACAGTATATATGGCCGTATGTATGTATGTATGTATGTATGTATGTATGTATGTATGTATGTATGTATGGAGAGAGAGAGATATGGCGGCACTCAGAAATAAAGCAGACCATGCTGTGGGTAGGTAACCAACGTTTCCAAGCCAAAATTTGTTTAAATACCCTAAGGTATTTAAACTCATTTTGTTATGTTGTATTGCCCGCTGATTCACAAGCTGTGATTGGCACCAATTTTGAAAAGCCACTGCCGGCATTTCTCATTGGTGACCAATTATAAAACACCACTACCCACACCATGCTTCCAGCACTGAGATCAGACATTTAAACCCAGCACTGACTTGAGTCATGTCCCGCTGGGTACACAGCTCTCTCTCCCCCTGCTGCTGCTTGAGTGCTGGGAGCAGAGAAGCAGTTCCAACACAGGTAGAGCATCTCTAGCGATGGCCATCGACCATCAATGATTCAAAATCATTGATGGTTTTTGGCCAATGCTGAATACTTTTGCAATCGATGGGGGAAAACCGGATGGTTTCCCTCCATCGATGGCACAGCAAAATCGATGTTTTGCTTTTGTAATTTTTTCATTGTGCTGGGAAACAGAGCATAGCTACACCCCCTGACACCAGCGAAGCCCCGGCCACGTGTTTTCATTGGCACACAAGCCAATCAATTAAACAAAATGGAAGACCATCAATTGGTAAAAATATCGGTGGTCATCCACAGTTTAACACTACTGATGGCCAGTTGCACTATTGCCATCAATGGCAACCATCGATGGCAATGGCAACGATGGCCATCCCTAAGCATCTCTACACATTGAACAGGTGTGTTTTGGTGCTGGTTTGAAACTTTCCGAAGTTATGTAGAACCAAATAAAATTAGGGAGCTGATTCCGATGCAGGTGGGGTAGCACAGACATAATCTTGGATATGGGCATGGGATGCAGTGACCAGGGTAGAGAAGAGGTGATGGTCATTGGCCAACCAGAGGGTGGGAGGGAGGGAAGCGGTCATCTGTCAGATCAAACTTAGGTCTACAGTCATTCGGTCGACCCCGGAAGGTCGACTTGCCCCAAGGTCGACAGGGTTAAAGGTCGACATGGCTTAAGGTCGACATGGCTTAAGGTCGACATGGGTTTAGGTCAACAGTAATTAGGTCGACATGAGTTTTTCACTTTTTTTTGAGCCGACATGTGCCGACAGGCGGTATTTCATGCCTTACCATCCACTAGGGCGTGGTGGGAGAATACAATAGTGTGCTGATCGCAGCGAGGCACCGTGCGGTGCATCTCCAACTGTGTCGATGTCGACTGTGTCGACATTCGGCTAAAAAATTTGAAAAACTCATGTCGACCTAATGACTGTCGACCTAAACCTATGTCGACCTTGGCCCATGTCGACCTTTAACCCTGTCAACCTTGGGGCAAGTCCACCTTCCGCAGAGCCGGCCCTAGCCTAAATGACGCCCTAGGCAAGATTTTGGCTGGTGCCCCCTAGCACTGCCACTAGTTCCGCCTCTGACCCTGCTCCCCTTTCCCAGCACCATCAACCCTCATCATAGCAGTCATCATTTTGGTGCTCCTACCCGCAATATTTTAAATAGAAACAGTGCACACATTCAGTGCGCTGCCCAAACAGGGGTGTGTTCTTGCTGGGAAGGGGCATGGCCACACAATAATACCCCCAATTCAAATTATGCCACACAGTAGTGCAACTTTATTCACATTATATCATGCAATGGTGTCCCCTATTCACTTTACATCACACAGTAGTACCACTTTACCTTATATACATTACTCCTCACATTATTCACATTATACCCTTAGAAAAAAATCCTGAGAAATGATTGTGTTTTAAGCACCCTCCATGGCCTCACTGCAACCCAGCACAAAGCAGTGTGTGCTGGGCAGAGGAGAATAACTGCAGCTGCTGCTGTCACTTAAGGGGAGGGGGCCTGGGGTCCCCACTGGGCCCTTCCATCAGACTTTGGCCTGGGTAATTTGTACCAACTACACCCTTTCTCTCGGCACACCTGATAATACCACACAGTAATGCCCCTTACACATGACACACATTATTAATGTCCTCATAACCATAATGCCCCTTACACATTATGCCAACCTGTATTAATGCCCTTCATACACATAAAGACACCCATAATGCCCCTTACACATATGTTGCACATTATTAATGCCCTTATACACATGACACACATAATGCCCATTACACATATGTTGCACATTATTAATGCCCTTAAACACATGACACACATAATGCCCCTTACACATATGCCGAACACTATTGCACAACCAACCCACCCGCAGACAGCACTCACACAGCCGCTAACACTATGACCTCTGCCTCTACAGATGTTTCCTCATATATCTTGCCTCATTAGGCCATGTAGCTCCTGGCCAGTTCTGCTAACGTTGGGTGCCTTTTTTGCTGAAAATTTGTCTTATTTGCATCGTTATGTGACCAGCACACACAAGGAGCTTCCGATGATTAAAATGATACGTGGCTTGAATATATTCTGTGTGTGACTGTGGCTGTACCTGAATACGGAATACTATGTTACAATGATTTCCATGAATACACTATTTCATATGCAGATACAGCCTCACTCACACACAGAATATAGGCATGATGCATATCATTTTAATCAGCAGAAGCTGCTGGTGCCCCTAGGCATTCCAAATGCCCTAGGCAATTGCCTAGTTTGCCTATGCCTAAGGCCGGCTCTGACCTTCCGGGGTCGACCTAATGACTGTAGACCTAAGTCTGTTCTGACAGATGTACCGCTTCCGGGAGGGAGTATATAGGGAAATGAGGTTGCAGATGTAGGGAGCAGTGGATTTAGAAAGGATCTTTTATGTGAGAGTGAAGAGTTTGAAGAGGATTCTGGGAGGAAATGGGAGCCAGTGCAGATGTACCTAACATACGCGTAGCGCTCATGCTTCTTTTTTCAACCCAGATCCATATTAAGATGTCTACAGCTCCATGTAAGCACCTAAATATTTCTAAGTGCGTTCAGTGCACACTAGTTTGTCAGTTGTCATGACACTGCAACAGCTCATAATAGTTGTGGGGAGGATAATGCTCACTGGTAGTCCATCAGATCGTTTTCAGGAACTACACTTAAGGGGGAACTCTACAATGTTGAAATAGGGAGAGTCCAGTGCTTGTCTGCTCAGATAAACTCCTTACACATCCAGTAAATGCAAATAAAAAACATTATCAAACCATGAAAGGATACTAAAGAAATATTAGGGCCTGATAGAGTTGAATGTAAAGTTGCCTGAATTGTTGTGGTTTGTATTCGGAATCTATTTATAGATGGAAAATGTTCCTCACCTCTTTTGCGACCTCACCTTTTTGGAAGACATATAGGGGGAAATTTACCAATATGAAAAACCTAGTTTTTCGTATTGGTATTTTCCCTACGACTGCATACGACTGTTTAAGTCGTATGCAAAGTCGTGTTCCGGAGGATCAGTTACAAAGCAGTCATATACGACTGCTTTGTAACCCTCCGATGTCGTAGGAATTCGTATTAGCAGCCGTATATACGGCTGCTAATACGAATTATTTGTAGGCAGTCTGCACGGATCAGTCAGATCCGTGCAGGCTGCAAGGTGTAAAAAAAAATGAAATAAATAAATAAATTTAAAAAAAAAACGGCGTGGGGTCCCCCCCACAGTCGAAACCAGCACCAGGCTGACAGAGGCTGGAGCCGGTAATTAAAAATCAGGGAACCCGACAAATAGGGGTTCCCTGACTTTTAACAACCAGCCCCAGGCTCCTGCTCTGGGGCTGGTTCCCAAAATACGGGGGACAAAATGACTAGGGGTCCCCCGTATTTTAAGAACCAGCCCAGGCAAAACCAGCCAGCAGGGTAATGCCACAGCCGGGGGGAGACTTTTTATGCAAGTCCCCCCGGCCAAAGCATTAACCCTACCGACCAGTCAGCCTGGCCAGGGGCCCTGGGGGAGTGGGGACCCCCCCAATAAAGGGGTCCCCCCCCTCCAGGACTTACCTGACCAGGCTGAAGCCTGGTGCTGTCCTCGATGCCCCTGGGCGGTGGGCATCGAGCTGGTAGCGGTGTAAAAAATAGAAAAAACTATTGTTTTTTACTGTGGCACTACAAGTGCCAGCAAGCCTCCCCAGCAAGCTGGGACTTGGAGAACCACAAGTCCCAGCCTGCTGGGCATTAAAGGGCCCGCTGGGTCTTGTAGTGCCATAGTAAAAAAATTAGTTAAATAAAACACACTGACACCCATTTTAAATAAAAGTTTAATACACACATTACATACATACTGATACTTACCTTTCTTGATCCCGTAGGTAGCCCTGGTCCTGATGTCCTGTGTCGTCCTCCAGGTCCATGTCGGCTGTCTGCGTCGTCCTCCAGGTCCATGTCGACGGTCCGTGTCGTCCTCCACGTCCATGGCGGTGTCCGGGTTCGAAGAAATCCATGTTGGAGCTGTGGAAGGAAATCCTACTCACCTGGTCCTGCGCTGAAGAAGTCTTCTCTTGATCCGACGTAATCCAGGTAATCTTCACAGCTGTCGGCGCTCCCCGCTGCCTCCGCTGTCTCTGCATCGCGCTGAGGAGAGATGCTGAGATGTTTCATATTCGGCGCCTCTCCTCAGACTGAATTCTATTGGCCGCCTAGCAGGCCAATCAGGAGCCGAGAAAGTCGGCTCCTGATTGGCCTGCTAGGCGGCCAATAGAATTCAGTCTGAGGAGAGGCGCCGAGTATGAAATATCTCAGCATCTCTCCTCAGCGCGATGCAGAGACAGCGGAGGCAGCGGGGACCGGCGACAGCTGTGAAGATTACCTGGATTACGTCGGATCAAGAGAAGACTTCTTCAGCGCAGGACCAGGTGAGTAGGATTTCCTTCCACAGCTCCAACATGGATTTCTTCGGACCCGGACACCGCCATGGACCTGGAGGACGACACGGACCGTCGACATGGACCTGGAGGACGACGCAGACAGCCGACATGGACCTGGAGGACGACACAGGACATCAGGACCAGGGCTACCTACGGGATCAAGAAAGGTAAGTATCAGTATGTATGTAATGTGTGTATTAAACTTTTATTTAAAATGGGTGTCAGTGTGTTTTATTTAACTATTTTTTTTACTGTGGCACTACAAGACCCAGCGGGCCCTTTAATGCCCAGCAGGCTGGGACTTGTGGTTCTCCAAGTGCCAGCTTGCTAGGGAGGCTTGCTGGCACTTGTAGTGCCACAGTAAAAAACAATAGTTTTTTCTATTTTTTACACCGCTATCAGCTCGATGCCCACCGCCCAGGGGCATCGAGGACAGCACCAGGCTTCAGCCTGGTCAGGTAAGTCCTGGAGGGGGGGGACCCCTTTATTGGGGGGGTCCCCACTCCCCCAGGGCCCCTGGCCAGGCTGACTGGTCGGTAGGGTTAATGCTTTGGCCGGGGGGACTTGCATAAAAAGTCTCCCCCCGGCTGTGGCATTACCCTGCTGGCTGGTTTTGCCTGGGGCTGGTTCTTAAAATACGGTGGACCCCTAGTCATTTTGACCCCCGTATTTTGGGAACCAGCCCCAGAGCAGGAGCCTGGGGCTGGTTGTTAAAAATCAGGGAACCCCTATTTGTCGGGTTCCCTGATTTTTAATTACCGGCTCCAGCCACTGTCAGCCTGGTGCTGGTTTCGGCTGTGGGGGGGACCCCACGCCGTTTTTTTATTTATTTATTTAATTTTTCTATTTTTTTACACTAAAGCCTGCACGGATCTGACTGATCCGTGCAGGCTAAAACGCAAATACGACATGAAAATGGTGTTCTATTTTCCTGTCGTATTTGCGTGGGTGTTTTACACCACTAAGCAGCCGTATTATCAGTACGGCTGCTTAGTAAATCAGAAACCACCATTCTTTGAATGGTGATTTCTGTCGTATTCTATCGATGGTGTAGACATTCGTATTTGTAAATACAAATACGAATGTTTCATCTTTAGGACTACGAATTGTTGTATTTTTGGGATTGTAAATCCCGAAAATACAAATTCGTAAAAAAAAGGTGTATTTCTCCCTACGAATACACCTTTTTTCTACGAATCCATTTTGGTAAATGTCCCCAATATTATCTCTTGGGTAAGCAGGATTATAGCAATAGCTGTAAGCGCTTCGCCTCTGACTCCTCTCTGGAACAACCCTGCCTTTCCACTGGGAGATTCTCCTCTGCAATTTAAACTTTGGCACAAAGCAGAAATCTTTTTAGTGTACGACCCATTTATGGGGCTGGGGCCTCTGTAGATAATATTAGGCCGAAGTTCCCATCTCTATCCTCACATTTCTTCATATATTTTCAGGATAGACCCTTTCTTTTCTCATTACCCCAATATGATGTTCTTCTTTCTCTCACTCTCTTTGAACATACTTGTATTAGGGATCCTCTCCGCAAAGAAACCTTCTACAAACTCTTCTTCAGGTTGTATTATACGCCCAACAAATTATCTAAAATGTTGCATAAATAGATGTGTGTGGCACCTCACAGCTTTAAAACTACATGTCCCAGCATGTCAGTTACTGGAAATAACTGGAAACATGCAGCTCACAGCATACAGACTTTGCCACACAAACTGCAGGGACAACAGGGGTTAACTAAGCTAGGGACAATACACTGTTGCCAGCTACTAGCTTCAGAGGCTCACCTGATTGGAGGGGAAGGAACAGGGCTCCCTGGTTATAGACCTGGTTGACAAGATGGGATAAATATTTCCTACCCAGGGCGGGAAACAGAGATGCAGTGCAGTGGGAGTGCTACAGTCAAGTGCAGAGCCAGTGAAGAGATCCAGCGTGGCTGCTGTGGAAGGTGGAGAGTGCTGGCCAGCCCAGAAGGGACAGCCTAAAAGTCAGAGGCTACAGGTCCCAGCAGCCTTATGTGTGTGGAGACAGTGGGGACAGCCTGCGAGTCATGATAGTAGCAGCCTGGCCTGTGTGTAGGTAGCCCAGCAGCAGCAGAGAGAGTGGTGGGATAAGCAAACAGTACCTGTGGCCGGAGACCCCATCCCACATTAACAAAATGGACACCTTGGCACTGAAAGGGTTTAATCCCTGTGCTGCGGCTCCATCTTTACACGAAAGTGGGCACTTGACATGTTTAAAATGTGTTTTGAACTGTATGAGCAGCACTGAGCTGGGGGTGCCGGACGCGGTCCCGACAGTCAGGATCCCAACAGTCAAAACTCCGACAGACGGGTGCCTGACGGCCACCCGCTATTCTCTCTCGTGGGGGCCACGACCCTCATAGAGGGCGGGATGTATCAACATACATCTCCGCCCTTCGCACGGCAGCCGCCGCGATGCTACCGCATATGTACTAACATATGCGGCCAGCATCGGGCTGCGGTAACGGAGACCCCCGCGATACCTGTGATGTGGGCTGCGGGGGTCTCCGTCACCTCCCGGCGGCTGCCAGCGTCCCCCTGCGTCTCCTCCTCCCCCCTGAAGCCGGATGTCCTCCCGGCTGTGACACCAGGGGGAGGAGAAGGTTAAAGGAGGACGGGAGGGGGGCGGCGTGCGGACGGCGTACGCCGAAAGAAGCCCATAGGCTTCTATAGGGTATCGCCACCCTCTGGGTGGCGATACCCTGGCCAGCGAAAACGGGGCAAACCGGTGATGATACATAGGAAAATGCGGTAAAACGGGGGTTTTACCGCATTTTCCCTTTAGTACATCCCGCCCAGAAGGAGAATAGATTAGATGGCGAGCGTAGCGAGCCACTGTGCCCACAGCATGGCGAGCAGAGCGAGTCCGCAAGGGGCTTTGTTGCGCTTACCATGCTTTCTGAGTCCGGGCAGTCGGGATCCCGACGTTGGGGTAATGACTGTCGCGATCCCGACTGTCGGTACCCTATACCACACCCCTGAGCTGGGACAGGTCCCTTGCTGCAGTGCTGCTGTGAGGTGAAGCCTGAGCATGCATAAAATATATCAAATGTATTATTATATGATAATAGATGTATTTTTTTTTTTAAACAACTTTATTAAACACCATTGTACAGAAGCATATACAATGTACATTTAAGTAATGAGCGTTATATGACAGATAGGGATTACAATGTCAAAACATTTGGGTCACATATGTTCCTTACAGAAAAGGAGGGGATGACAACAGTATGTATTGTCCAGTAGGCAACGGCAATGAGCGTGATTAGTCAACAATATTCACCGGAGGATCACCAGAAAGTACCCGAAGCGAGTACCATTGGGTATGCTGCAATGAGTTAGGTATTTTCATTCTCAATGATAATGACAATAAAGATATATAACTTTCCCAAACACTAAAGAATTTTTCTGAGCGTCTCTCCCTCTCCATTAAGCACTCCACCCACTCCATTGTAAAAACATGGAGCAGTTTTTCCTTGAATATCTGTAAAGTCGGGGGGTCTTGTATCAATCCAAGCCTGTAATATAGACTTTCTAGCCACTGCACTGACTATCAGAAGCAGCTTTTTACAACCCTTGTCCACCCTTTGTCCTTCTGGGAGCATGCCGAAAATAGCCCAAGCATCCCCAAATGGTACATAGTTTACTAAATGATTTAAAGTGAATGTTCTAACCTTCAGCCAGAATGCCCTAATCAAGGGACAACCAAAGAAATAATGATATAGGTCAGCAACTGCTGCTTGACATCTAGGGCATGCGGCTGAATCTATCATCCCTGCCAGGTGTTGTCGCTTGGGAGAAAAGTAAGCCTTATGGTATATATTTAAAAACATTTCTTGGTACTGCATAGCTGGCATAAGTTTCCTAGAAGTCTGTAGGGAGCGTAATATGTTGTCATGTGTTAAAGTTGGCATGGCCTTGATCCAGGCCCCCAGACCTGTCTGATGTAGTTCGTGTTTAAGTGTAGGTCTCAAAAATAAATAATGGGTGGAAATAGCCTTTTTCTCCATTGGCTGTGATAGAAGCATATTGTCCAGGTCGTTACGCCAATCCCTCTCCGTGAATCCCCTGATTACTGACGTAATGTTTAGCCTGAATATATGCAATAGGGAATCGGCCCAACGTAGGAAAATTCTGAGATGCTTGTGTGTATGATATTGGTAATTTGGAGTTCGTGTCCAAAAGGTCCCCTACCCTTGTCAGACCTTCCTTCCTCAGCCAAACAAATGGCTGTGATGCCATGCCTCCCTGAAAGCCAGGATTCTCCAAGAAAGGGAGAAAAATGGAGTTGTAGGCATTAATGTTGGACCTATGGCGGAGGATATGCCAAAGACGCCTAGTGGACCACAGTAGTGGATTAGCACGGTCCCCGTCCTCTATATCCACTTCCGGCACATGAAGGAACGCAGGTAAGCTGCAGTTTTTTAAAAATTCTTTTTCCACAGAAGTATTTGCATATAGGTCCCTGCCACATATCCAATCTCTAAGAAATCTAAGGATAGAAGCATGGTTATAGTGTAATAGGTTCGGAAAATTAATGCCTCCGTTAAAGTGAGGCTGTTGGAGTTTGTGTAATCCAATTCGGGGTCGTTTAGGGCCCCAAATGAATTTTCTAAAGTAACTGTTCAATACGTTTATGTCCCTATGTCAATAGGAGAGGAAGGGCCTGAAGCTGATATAACAATCTAGGAAAGGTTACCATTTTAATTAAATGGGCTCTACCCAGATAAGAGAGCTTCAGGTGTTTCCATCCGTCAAGCTCTCTTTGCGTGTCCCGTATAGCTTTGGTGATGTTAAATTTGTATAAGTCTGTTATTTTCTTGGGAAGGTGAATGCCTAAATAATCTATTGTGGAGGTAGCCCATTGGAGTGAGATCTTATGACTCCAGCTTGGGACGGTAACTCGGGGGTGCAGACACATACCCTTAGATTTTGAGAGATTAACTGAGTATCCTGAGATCTCTTCGAAATCCCGTAATTTATTCAAAATTTTCTCCAATGCCGTTTCCGGATTATTGATATATAGCAATACGTCGTCCGCAAACGCTGAGAGCTTAATCTCAGTCTTGCCTATTTTCATCCCCTTGAACTCGGGCCATGTCTGTAGTATACGGAACAAAGGGTCAATACAAAGATTAAACAGGAGTGGAGAGAGAGGACACCCCTGTCGTGTTCCTCTGTGCATCACTATTGGGGTTCCTTTTTTCCCATTTACGAGCAGGGATGTGGATGGCCGGTCATATAAAAACCGTATGAGATTAATGAATGTGTCCCCAAAATCCCTGATTTCCAATATCTTAAACAAGTGGGGCCAAGCTACGGTATCGAAGGCTTTGCTGGTATCAAGACTCAGCAACATGCCCCCTGGGTTGGCTCTCTGGGTGCCCGCCACCACTGCTGCAATAGCCATTCTAATGGCTCTAACAGAGTGCCTACTTCTTATGAAGCCTGTTTGATGCTGTGTAAATAGTTGTGGCGCTATTAGTTGCAGCCTGTTGGCAATTATTTTTGTCAATATTTTGAGGTCCATGTTAAGTAAAGATATTGGTCTGTAAGATTCTACAAGCATTTGATCCTTGCCCGGTTTAGGGATTAAGGATGTATAGGCTTCTGTGAAAAAGGGAAATTGCGGTTTATCTCTTAGGATTGTATTATAGAGTTGAAGTAAAGTCGGGGTTAATTCCGTTTCCAAGAGCTTATAATAAGCCCCAGAGTAGCCGTCTGGGCCAGGGGACTTATGGGAAAGTAAATGTCTAATAACTTCATGTAGTTCCTCAGTGTTTATCTCTTTCGATAAAGCTTCTCTCTGTTCCTGAGTTAATTTTGGTAATTTGGCCTGAGATAATAGGTCTTCTTGCTTGTCTTTTTGTACTGGGAATTCCTGATATAAGGATTGATAATAAGTTTGAAATTGGGTCTGTATATCTTTGGTAGACGTAAGAATTTGATCGTTAGTGGGGTTTTTAAGTGTCGTTATAAAAGAACGTTTCTTATAAGGTTTGGACATTAGAGATAGCAGTCTGCCTGATCTGTTTCCCCATTTGTAGTATTTCTGTTTAGTAAAGTCTAATTTTGTTCTAGCTTGAGCCGTCAAGAAGGATTCTAACATTTTCCTATGTTGGGTATATGTTTCTAAATTATTTTCTGTGGGTTGTAACTGGTATAGTCTGAAGGCCTGTACCACAGATTGGTGTAGTTCATGATACTGCCTAGAGGACTCCCGTTTCCGTTTAGAGATATACTGGATAATTTGACCCCGCATGACCGCCTTTGACGCTCCCCAGAACAGTACCACATCGTCCCAATGTTCGATGTTGTCATCATGATAATTGTTCCATGATGAGGCCAAGAATCTTTTAAAATCTTCTGACTTATCCAGGTAGTCTGGGAAGCGCCAAAAACTATCACCCTCCGTCTCAGGTTCCCTCTCCAACTCCAGTGTTACCGGGGCATGGTCTGAAATTAATATATCTTTGATAGTAGCGGCACAAGTCTGTGTCATCAAAGAGTTGCTTATTAAAAAGAAGTCAATTCTTGATAGGGATCGATGGGCTCTAGATAAGTGGGTATATGTTTTTTCTCCATCATGTAGCAACCGCCATGGGTCACATAGCTGTAGGGTTGTCTTAAGGGTTTGTATACTATACCAGGATGGGGGCAGGGATCCAAGGAGAGGTGGTGATTTATCTATTGTCGGGTCAGCTACTGAATTAAAATCCCCTGCTAATATTAGTTTATGTATTGTGTGACCAGCGATTAGTTGTACCAATTTCGACAAGAATCGTTCCGGTTGTTGATTAGGGGCGTAAATGTTTAGAATAGTGTAAGTTGTATGCCCTATTTCAATATCAAGGAGTAAGTATCGGCCTTCTGTGTCCTCGACCTTATCCAATAGTTTATGTTGTAAATTTTTATGTAGTAGGATGGCCACTACACGAGATTTAGTTCTGTACGATGCCGTTATACATTCCCCTATCCATCTGGCTCTTAGAGTAGATTCCTCATTAGCTAGCCAATGCGTCTCCTGAAGTAATACTATGTCTGGGGACAATTTACGTAAGTGGGTTATTACCTTTTTCCGTTTAATTGGAGTGTTAAGGCCATTCACATTCCAGGAGACAATGTTAAGGTGGGGTGGGAGATTATTCCCACCCAAAGAGCCTATGTGATCAGGCATGATTTCAATCTGCTATAGTATGGGAAGGGAGAGACACTGTGCTTCTGATGAATAAAACAAATGTACATTAAATCGTTGTTCAACAAAGTAACATGGTGTTTGTTTCTATTTTTGAAAAAACTATTTTCGGGCATAGAAAGCCCATTAACTGTAACTGAGGACCCCATCTCATTCCAGGTGGGGTTCTCCGATAACAATCTACACATTCTGAAATTTCTAGACTTTTGTAAAGTCATGGTGTGGGGCCATAGGCCTCCTCTAATATGAAAAATCTAAAACATATTCCCCAAAAGGGGAAAAATACAGACAAATAGGCATTTAGAAATACATTAATAACGAAGCATACCGTATCATTAACATTTGCGGACCGTTCAGTTCGAAGGATTCCTAAGGTGAAATCCCAGATTAACCTGGCTATTGGTCTTCAGGGAGATCAGGTAGCAGAGGTTGACCCCTCATTAGATACTCTTTAGCTCTTTCAGGATCAGTGAAGAAAATGGGTTTGCCATTTTCCATGATTCTCAATTTGGCTGGGTACATTAACGAGAATCTACGGTCAGGTTCCACTAAGATTTTACATACCGGGGAGAACTCCTTTCTTTTTTGAGAAACCAATGTGGAAAAATCCTGAAAAATTAGGATTTTATGACCCTCAACCTGAAGAGTTTGTGAGGCTCTATAAGCCGAGAGAATCTTTTCTTTTACTCTAAAATCTAGGAATTTAGCAATTGTAGGCCTAGATCTCGAGCCTTGGTTTTGCCTCTCAGGGCCTACTCTGTGTGCCCTCTCTACCTGTGGGGGGTCATCTGGGTTGAACACTCCTAATGCTGTAGGAATTTTAATAGTAATGAAATCAATTAATTGGGGTCCGCGTATTGCCTCAGGGACACCAATGAACCGCAAATTACTCCTCCTATTCCTGTTCTCCAGGTCATCAACTTTTGCTGTAAGAGTTTGAATTATTTGCTCCCTGCGGTCTATTAAGGCTTGTATAGACTGAGTCATGTCCTCATTGTCGCTAAGCCGCTGCTCCAAGGTCGCTATTCTAGCGGTGTTAGAGTCAATTTTAGTAAGGGAGGTTTCTAGTCTAGTATGTAAGTCCTCAAACTTTTTATCTAGCAAGGGCATTAACATCTGTATCGTGACCTTAGCGTTATCTTCTGGAGTAGGTATCGCAGAAGGTAGGGCAGGGGTGGCTGACTGATCCATACTAGAATTGTTTGTGGAAAATAATGGGGGAGAGGGCGGAGAGATCGTCGTGGATCCCTTTTGGCGACTCTTGCCCATGTTTCGGTCAGAGGATGGAGTATTTGTCTGTGATGTGGAAGCCTTTTCCAAATACCTGTCCATACCCCACTAGGGGCACACGTGCAAAGGACCAGGCCCCGAGTTCTCCCAATACAGGTGTCCCTTAGGCAGTTGTAAGCAATTTACCACATGTGTGGAGAAAGGGGGAAAAGATAAATGCCCAGTCTGTTAGCGAAAAAGATTTTAAGAGGCCCAGGTACCCCACTGCTAAGAGTGAATTACATTCTTGTTATCGAAGGGAAAGGGAACAGAAAGAAAGAACAGAGGTACAGAGATGGTAGGAAAGGAGAAAACAAAAAACAAACAAAGAAAAAGAAAAAGAAAAAAAAAAAAAAGGGGGGGGGGATTTCTGGGATATACTCAATTCAAGAGTGTTTAGAGCTGTTTTTCTGAATAGTCCTCAGCAGTTCGGACCGACAGTTACAGTGTTAATATCAATCTGATCCTCTCTCAAAATCAAAAAAGGGTACAAGTTAATATGTGGGTGGATAATTCAATAACTATTCTGAAGTAATACGTTGAAATTGGCTATTATTGTGTCTTGATCAGGGGAAAAAGATGAACCCTTGTAACTACGTATATTATGGGAGACTATATAGCCTGTATAAATATACCACCCTTCGGTCAGCACTAGGCACACAAAACCCTCTAATACCACCCAACAAGCAGTGTATTTGTAATATTCTAACTTGATACCAGAATTCACCACCAGGTGTCAGCGGATTACCACTGTAGCAGTCACTGAGAGTTAGTCGCAGATCTCCTGCCTCCCTTGCTGTGGTAGGGGCGTCAAACCAGTATGTTCTCAGAGGCACCTGAAAGAAAAGTCTGAGGCGATGAGACGAGAGGATATTATGGACTAAGAGGGAAGGAGCCCTGTACAACAATTCAGATTGTCCTACTCAGCTCCAGAATCCACTTCCCTCTCCCAATGTCCCTTCTGCTTGTGAAATTGTTATGTAGTCGCAGGTGGCTCACTAGGTGGTGCCCTTATATTATGCTGATGGTATTAGAGCAACCAAGCATTTGAAATACAATCAGCCAACCGATGATTAGAGCAGGTTTTTGAGTCCCCAAGCAAGCGTTCAACAGTCAGGTTTTTAATAATAGCTCAGAGGTGAAGGAGAGCTCCACATGACAGCCTTCTATGCTTGTTCCTTATCTGAGTTCTATGTAGTTGAGGACAGAGGTGGTCCCGATCAGTCCGTGCAAACCAAGGACCAGGTTTTCAATAAGTCAAAGGTATGTCCAGAAATAAGGAAAAAAGGATAAGAAAAATCCGGTTGTAACAAGAATACAGGAAATTTGGCTGTAAAATCCCCACCTGGAGTGTGCAGTTCAATAATCTGTTCCTGGTAACTGCAATTGTTCAAATATTGGGACAAAGGACAGGCTGTTGATGGGAACCAAAGGCTGGGATCTCTGGAATGGATCTGGCTCTGATTTGTAGGTGGAGAGGCAACTTCAACAGCTCTGCCCACGTGTAGGGGTAGATGGATGATGTCCCCAGGACAGGGTTGGGGTAGTTAGGGGGATGAGGGGCAGTCAGCCAGTGAGATCCTGCCTGTGTGGGCTAGTGACTGTGTGCAGCTCAGAGGCTGCGTGTAGTGAAAGTCGGAGGAGGAGGAGGGGGGGGGACAGGGACCCCACCAGCAAGTCACTCACCCGCCTCCAGGTATAGGTGGCAGAGGCAGTCCCCAACGTCCCAGCAGGTCAGGTCAGCGATGAGACCCTGCCTCAGACCGCAGGTGAATCGTCCGGGATCCCCCTCAGATGTCGTGCGGCTCCACGTCGCCTCGGGGTCCAGTCAAAGGTCCAGTAACACCAGTGAGTGCCGGCGGCCACAAGCTGCATCGCGCAGCGTTTAGAAGCCTGCTCCCGCAAGCTACTGACGACGGGGAGTGCCTCCACCCGCCCCGGCAGGACCAGCCGTCACCGGGACTCCAAGCTGACCAGCAGTGTCGGATGAGAGGAGGGCTCGGCCTGATGCACCAGCGGGGTCCGGGAGAGAGGAGCAGCAACCAGCGCAGGGATCCTCGCTTGTGTGCCCCCCTAGGAGTCCAGGACACCTCGATCCGAGCAGCGTCACCGAGCCGCGGCAGTCCACAAGCCGGTGAGTAGAATCAGGTCCTGGGATTCCGTGCCGCACGTAGAGTGTGGCGCCGGGTTTTGCGCCTGTACTCAGGCGGTCATGCGGGCCTTCCACACTGATGGCCAGACTCCGGTGGAAAGCTAGGTTTTCGGCTCAATATTTGTACCACCGCATTCCTCTCCCTGTCGAGAGCTCAGCGGGGTGGGTTAAATTCCAGGAAAATGCAATGGGAGAGCGATGGTGATAGATTTTCCTGAGGGTCAGCGGGAGCCACAGTAAAAAGCGGCCGCTCTAGGCGCCCCGCCCACCGGAAGTCCAATAGATGTATTTTTTAACGTAAAATGCATTCACTTTGTAAAATTCTGGGTGAAGGAGTCCAGCAGACTCTGGGGTTTATTCTGATTCGGGCGGCTGGGGCGTAAGCGTACGTTCCTGTTTTTTTTTTATCTGCGCATGCGTACCTTCCGCAATGCGCAGGCGCGACGACTCCACAACGCTCACGGACGGGTCTTTCCGTGCGAAAAAACCTGTCCGCAAGAGTACGGTCATTGTGGGCGGCATATGGGCGTGTTGAGGGGAGTGGCCGAAATAATGAGGGAAACTGGGCGTAAACATGGGCGTACACAGGGGTGTGCACAAAAAATGTACGGTGCTACTACCGCTCGATCGTCGAAAGCACCGTGCATTTCGGACACAAAACAGGCGGCCGCCACCGCCACCTCCATACCACCCCTACAGATAACGCATGAGAGCGGACGCCTGGGTCTGCCAATTAACGCTGATTACTACTCAAACACATACACCTGAATGTAATAAGCAGTGCTGCAGTCTATTAAGTCCAAACCATTATTTCACTACCTGCAAGCAGCGGTGTAGCTAGGCGCCATGGTGCCCGGAGCAATGGCATATTTCGCGCCCCCCCCCCCCCGGTAATGAATTGGGGGCGTGGCTAACATGTGTTGGCATGTCACATTTGAAAAGAAAAAACTTAAAAAAACACTGTAACGGAATCTGCTGCGCTATATAATACGCTGTAACGGAATCTGCTGCGCTATATAATACGCTGTAACGGAATCTGCTGCGCTATATAAGACACTGTGAAGGAATCTGCTGCGCTATATAAGACGCTGTGACGGAATCTGCTGCGCTATATAAGACGCTGTAACGGAATCTGCTGCGCTATATAAGACACTGTAACGGAATCTGCTGCGCTATATAAGACACTGTAACGGAATCTGCTGCGCTATATAAGACACTGTAACGGAATCTGCTGCGCTATATAAGACACTGTAACGGAATCTGCTGCGCTATATAACATGCTGACAGCTGTAAATAAATATACATATAAAGATATACAGCACAGTAGGCCAGGGCAGCAACAGAAGCCAGAGAGATTCACTCTCCCCCAGCCCCTACAAACAACCCAACCCCCCCCCCAGCCCCTACAAACAACCCAACCCCCCCCCCCAAGCCCCTACAAACAACCCAACCCCCCCCCAGCCCCTACAAACAACCCAACCCCCCCCCAACCCCTACAAACAACCCAACCCCGCCCCCCACACGAATCCACCACAAAAAAAAGTTACCTTGAATAATGGGATGTTTGTTAAAGAGGCACGGGCGGGCGGCAGCAACACACCTTCTTCTAATCCTCCAGGCTACAGCCAGCGCTTGGGATGGCTGATGGCGCTGCTGTAGCCTGGGAGGAGGGAGGCAGTCAGAGACAGGTGACTCAGGGAGTGGGAGGAGTCTGTAGTGTGCAGCTACGCTGCGCTGCTCGGAAGCCGGACCGAGTAGCAGCAGCAGCAATTCAGACAGAGAGGAGGTCATAGGTCGGAGTGTCACTGTCAGCCCGCCCCTGGCCCTACCGCCTGTGACGCTTGGCGGCAGGGACCGGGCGAGCAGGGCAGAGTAGGAGCCGGGCAGGGCAGCAGCCGACGCTGCGCACACTGCCCGGCGGCGTGACACTTGTAGTGCAGGGCAGGCATCATTTGCGGAGGGGGGGCGGGCCGGCGGCGCCATTCAGCCAATCTGCGCCCGGAGCATGAGCTCCGGTGGCTCCGCCCTCCCTACGCCTCTGCCTGCAAGCCACACACAGCACTCAAACACATTGGAAGCATATCTTTCTACACTTCTCTACATGTAAAGGTTGGTTTCATTTTAGTTAAGATTCTTTTTAAGACCTGCTTATATATGCCAAGGTAGTTATTTGGAAACCATTTACACACATTCAGTAAGTGTTTTCATATACTTTAAACAGCAGCACACTCAATCTACACAAATCGACATGTGTTAACCTTTTCACTCTAATACAAACATAGTTTTTGTATTTATGATAAAAATACATAAACCACGTCTAACAGCTACAAGGATGTTTCAGCAATGTTTTAAGGCCATGGCCACTATTTTGCACACAATCTTTGTATTGTACCCAAAATACATAACTTTACCACTTTCTGATCTGCTATGAATTGGATTTTACTACACTCTGGATGTAAGATGCCACCAATCACATTATTGCAATCACATCTCTCTAACAAAGGATTCCTACATCTGCTTATGACACTGAAAACTCATATATGTTACAATATTTAAACATGTTTGTTCACAAGCAATTTTATCATGTTTGGTCGACTTACACATATTTAACATACCTGTACCAAGACCTGACTGGTTTTTTAGGGTGGACACATATGCATTCCTACACAAATGTCCCTTTTGCCCCTTGTTTGCCTACCTCACCCACTCCATGAGGAAATTATTGTTCTGGACCTGGTTTTACCTACTAATGTAGGAGTTACCTCACCTGCACAGAAACCGCTTTCTCACCTATTAAGTTGGTCTGCACAGGGCCGGCGCCACCACTAGGCAGCTCTAGGCATTTGCCTAGGGCGCCGGCACCTGGAGGGCGGCAGTTCGCCCCTCACCCCCAGCATGGTGGGTTAGCGAACTGTGTAAAAAACTTGCGGCGCCGGCGTCCCTGCAGTGCTGGAGCGGGCAGGGGTGTCCGTGCCGCGGGGGAACCTGCGGCGCTGTCATTGTGTATAAAGCTGGCGGCGACTGGCAGGGTCCCTGCAGTGAATAGAAAATAACTAGCGCTATGCGTATATTTATTTATTGAAGTATACAACACTTCAATAAATGCACAAAAATACCCTGGTCAGTAAGTACACATAAATGTATTATTTGTTTGACACAAGAAATTACACATACAACAATTGTTTTGTAATGGTGAAATAAAATTTATTTGCTGTTCAGCATCACAGCTTATTATAAACTTTAATTTCATAAATAAAAATAAAATATGAAATATTTACATAAATAACAAACAGACAGAACAAGAGGTTGCATATCTCCAAACATGTGTTACCCAGCAACTGCAATGGTGAAAGAAATGTGGACACCAGAATACGACCTGCAACAACCAGGGAGAATCCTAAGCACGATACAAACCACCAAAAATAAAACCTGCATTTCAAGAGGTCCAAATAAGCAATTTACTGCCCTTCGCACGAAAATGGATAGATGGCCTACTCAGGAAGTGGATCCACAGTGCAAATAAAAAATTTGGGGTCCAATCACAGAGGAAGTGACCCAGGTGTCATTATTTTGGCCCTTTTTTCCCCATTTTGGATGGGGCCTTGGGGACAGGGGCCTTGGGGACTGAAGGCTTGCGCCGTCTTGGGCCAGTGGACAGAGGAGGGTCAGCAGAGGTGGAAGCTTGTGGAGCAGCTTGGGGTGGGGCAGCAGATGGGGGGTTGTCCCTTTGGGACCTGGCGGTGGTGAGCAGCTCCGTCAGAATGTCATTCTGGAGGCTGAGTTGTTGGGCAATGCTTTGCATGCCAGCCGCCAGAATGTCATTCTGGCATTTGAAGGCCTCAAACTGCTGCGTGTTGGTCTCCTTCCAAATCCCTATGAACTCCACAAACTGCTGCTGACGGTCTGCAGCCTGCACCCCATGCTGCTCGATCCTGTCCAGCATCTCCAACAACCTGCCATCATATGAGGCCAGTGGATGGGTGTGGCGTATTGGTGGAGGCTGGACCACTTGCTCCACTTGTGGCTCTGAAGAGGAAGATGCTGCCGGTTCATCAGGTGCTTCTGCTTCTTCTAGGATCAAAATTGAAACCAATGTCACCATCACATACACAAACAATCTCTCTTACCACAAACAATGCATTACTGTGACTTACCATCAAAAGCACCAGCAAAGACCTCCGCCGGGAGCTCACTATCCATATTGGATACCCACCTGACCTCGACCACATCAATGAGATCCAACAGTCCTGCTCCAGGGGGGTATATTCCAAACTGGATGGGATAGGCCCCCTCCCGGTGGACATGCTGTGGTTGTACCGGTCAGTCATCTTCCTCTTCAGTCCAGTTTTGAAGTCTGACCACCTACAAATTTATTCAAAAATAAATCAACATGAGATATGTGCACCACTGTGCTAGTGAACATCATTACTACGTAACATTTCCTAGTGTGGGTGATATTATTGTTTTTATGCATACGTTTGACACACACACACATTAATGTCTCCATTATGAGGCATTTCAGTGTCTCATCTCATTCATTAGGCCGCTAAATGCACATACATATCTCACTATGCAGAAATGACAGCAGCCATGGCCAAATTATCCACCTCCACCTGTTGTGAAAATACACATCCCACCATAGCTTGACAGTGTTGATATTATGGATTAATTTAACTATGGGAAGGCATGCTGGGATGTGTAGTTTGGACATCCTTGTTTCGGTAGCATCATATGGAACATGTTACTACAACTCTTTTTCAACAACACACTTTCTGTTGTCCCATCACATACCTCACATGAGCAGAACTGTGCCCATAACCTCACATGACACCAATGGTGCATGTTTCATATATTAATGTGGGTTATTAGACATGGTTGTGTTCACATGTGTCATTGAAGTGTAGCACTATCTACAAACACACCTTTCTATTTTCCACAAAACATACATGTAACATATGTACACACATATGACATTATCAGGGGGAGAAACACACTTGCCTTTTCTTAACGGATGTCAAATCCCTTCCCACTGTTGACACCTGGTTCACTTCCTCTGTGATTTGCTCCCAAAGCTTTCTCCTTGCACTGCCACCTGGCTTCCTGGTAGGTAATTCAATCCATTCTCGTGCTCTGGGCACTAAAATTCTCATTTCTGCCTCTTGAAATGCAGGGTTTCGCTTTTTGGTGGTGGTATCCTGCTCAGTACTCGGCCTAGGTGGTGCAGGTCGTTTTCTGGTGGCCTCAGTTCTCTCACCATGCAGCTGCTGGGTCACACATGTTTGGAGAGATGCAACCTCTTGTTCTGGCTGGTTGCTTGGCCCTTGTGTAGCTGGTGGCGTTGCAGTAGTGCCTGTTAGTGAGGGGCCCCCTTGCTCTTGGGCCCTCCTTGTCCTCTCCTGCTCCCTCTGCCTCAACCTTTTAAGCAGGGATTCTGCTCTTGCTCTCCGTAGAGCGTCCTTAGCTGCGGATTCATCTGAGCTAGACATGTTTGCAACAATTCTGGCCTGCATCTGACTGGACATTTATATTAAAATCTCCCGCCTTCAACAAGGGGCGTATATTTTTCCCCGCAATGTAGTAGCTAATTTACGCCGATATTTGCCGCCGATATTTCCCGCCGATGATCTTGGCAGATAATTACCGCTTAAATTACGCAGGTCTCCACGCGCCTGAGCATTCACCTGTACATGCACAAGTTGTTGACCATTGTGTGCTACATGTTGAAATGTGTGCACATGTCATTCCAATGATGAGTGCTTTCAGGTGGTCTCTGTTGGAGTACGTGTATGCTTTCTTAAACAAATGTATAAACATACCAACGTTACAATGCTTTCCTTACATTTGTTATGAGGATTAATTTGTCATACACCAACATGTTGTATGTGCCTTGTTATCAGCGTATGTATTAGTAGATGGTTGCGTGTATCATTTTTTGCACACTGTATATACAGTACGTCTCTCTCTACATTGAAAGCATAATGTATGTTATGGTGTGCATATCGGAACGGTCAGCAAAATTTTTTATTCGCATATATATTGTTAATGTAAGATGGATTAATAAAGTTAAAAATACAAAAACTAGGTTTTAGACCAATCAGCAACCACCAAAAGTTATATATGTACCTGCAATTAATAACTGCGCCATTGCCAATATGTCTATGACAAGGGCTGCGCCCTTTTCAAATGTGGAGCTGGTGGCCTTAGTCCAAGTAATGGACCAGCGCCTGGGGCCCAGGGGCCCATATGTGTCGAATGCAGAGAAGTGGCGGGCGTATAACGCTGCCCGCCGCATAATCTTTGCCCGGACCGGCGTCCGCAGGAGCCTGGGCCAGGTGGAGCGGCACTGGTCTGACCTGCGGCGGCGGCAGCCAGTGCTGCTAAGCACAATTCGGCACCATATTGGGCGATGTAAGTATATATTTACAAATATGTCTGCGTTTGTTAGCAATGATTTCTGTAGTTTTTAAAAAGATGTGCATGAGTATGTGGGTGTATATGGGGTGTATATGGGGGGTATATGGGATGTATATGGGGGGTATATGGGGGTATGTGGGTGTATATGGGGGTATATTGGGGGTATGTGGGTGTATATGGGGGGTATATGGGGTGTATATGGGGGGTATATGTATACGGTCAGATTTTGTGTGTAGCATATCTATTGATTAGCATGATAAATGTATTAAATATATCTTACATGTTCATTTTGTAATGTTATGAGCATGACTAATGTGAATTTTTTTTCCCCCCATTTTCATGAAACCCAACCTTCAATTTCTATACCATCAACATGAACATTTCAGCACGCGCCAGGGCATGCATGGCAGCCCGGCAGGAGGCAGCCCGGCAGGAGGCAGAAATGCAGCAGGAAGAGGAGGAGGAGGAGACATTGGGGCCTGCTGGTGCCCACCCCATATCCACCTCACCTTCCACCAGCCACTCCGCTACCCCCACCCACTCCCCTACCCCCACCACACCCCTACCCCCATCCCCTCCCCACCCCATTTCCAACCCCCCTATAACTCCCCACCACCCACCCCCAAGCCTTACCAATCCCCACTCCAACCCACTACCTCTATCCCAACTCCCATCCCATCTCCCTTGCTCCTGACCCCCCCATCCAGAACCACAGGACACCCATCCAGCGGAGACCAGGATGGCACAACTAGCTGTAAGTAAAAAATGTGCCTAATGTTTACATACACATTTCTGCACATAAACAATCACAACACCCACATATGTGTATCCAACATCATCATTAGTTGCAACATATCACTGCAGTGCGACCCTGAGGTGTGGCCTGTCCTCCTCCAGGAACAAGGGTCCCCTTGGGGTATTTTTGAAGTGTGGGCATGCCTCACCCCTTGAGTAATTGACATAACAGTACATCCAATGACATATCCTACAGTAGTGGTGTTGAAGTTATGTGGGACCAGGTGTTGGGTAACTACACTTCCCAGCATGATGTGCAACATTAATTTCTAGATTGGTTTGTTAATAGTGTGTGAGGCCATGCGGATGCATGCTTTTCTAACTTAGGTGTAGGCCTATAATTTGTACAGCAATGGTAAACATTTTACTAAGTAAGAAATGGTTAAGCCACAACAATGTCATTACCCTTAAATAGCACAGGTTAATTGTGAAGTTAGAGGTGAGTCCCCCAGCACAAACCTCCCAATTGGGATACAGCATACATTCATCCAAGAAGGAGGAATTCATTTAATGTTATGTAATATGTACAGTATGTGTGTGTAAACATATTAGTATCTAGTACCGTGTTTACAGCAGACCCATCTTCAATGTAGTAGAAAAATGTATGTGGCCTTCACACTTAACTCACAACTTCTTATTATGTACAAATACAACAAAGATTTGTGTATATTCTATATTATTTATAATGTTTTTTTTTCCCCTTCACTACAGACACTGAACAGCACCAGGATGATGGCGAAATTATGCGGGAGATTTTTTTAACCCTGCTCTATTTAAATATATTGTTTGCCCGATTGGAGACCTTACTTTAACCCCCCCCCCCCCCCTTTCAGTTTTGTTACAATAAAAGTTTTTGTACAGTTAGAAGTTGCCTTTGTTTTTAATCATAAATATGTGAGAGGGTTTGTAAGGGCAGGTACATACAGATGTGTAATGTAACTTATATTTGTAATTTGAGGTGAGGGGCAACGATTGATGTGTGAATGTGTGTGTTTTTGAGTTAAATAACACATAGTGAAAATGCAAGAATGTTTAATGTTGTTAGATTAAAACATCACACATAACATCAGGGTAGGTATACATGTTAAAAATTTGGATCAAACTAATTATGGACATAATTTAGTACATACAAACAAACACCAACATAACTATTTAAAAGTAAAAGCAATGTGGGGACACATAGATAGTGATTAAAATGCAACATTAGAACATAATAAATATACATGTAAGGAGGGTTAAAATGTATTTTTATTAGGGTGTTCATTAAGGTAGACAATTGAGGTAACATAAAACAATAATTGAATAACAATTAGAATAAATCATTTAATTGCCTTAATTTTAGTTGAAAGGCTAGATTATGAGGGCCATATATGTGAAGGGTATGCCAGCGTGCACGGACGTACGCTCATTCTCACGATCGGTGACATACGCTGCGTTTTCCATTGAAAACAGTGGAGACCCGTCTGTGCACATTGGCGTACGCTCAGATTGCCGAAAGATGTCGGTGGGAAAACGGACGAGAGACGTCCGTAAACGGTGGCGTACGCTCTGTTGTACTCCAGTTGTCGGTGCCTAAGAGGAGATCCGTCCGTGTGCGGTAGCGTACGCTCATGTGTACGCCACTCCCCTTTGTTGGTGTTTGTGGTCGTCCGTATGCGGATGTTTTGTGGGTGGACTTTCGCTCACCGTCCGCATACGGGAAACGTACGCTGATACGGAACGTACGTACGTTTGGCCGCCTGAACCAGAATAAGGTCCTTTGTGACAAGGGAATTAGATGCTAATTGTTGTTTCCTAGCCCAATGACTGGTGAGTGACCAGGCTGGGTGTCTGCCTCCTGTGTGCAAAGTGATTGTAGTAACAGGAGACTTCTGTGTTTCTTTATATAAGGTGTCCAGGAGATAAGAAAATGATCTCCACCTTTCTTGGAAGTTAAATATTTAATCTTAATATATTAATCTTTTTGGCATGTAATCTTGATTTAGTTATGCATCGCAAGTAAGATGGTCTGATTGATATGCAAACCCCTAAGGTATATGGGGGAGGCCCTGACTGGATGGAGAGAAAAGGATGGAATTACCCCTGCAGTATTTTGTGTGGAATTGGGATAAAAGGCACAAGGTTTGCCTGTAAATTTGTACATCTGCCTGTATTTGAATGCTGTAACATCTTTCTGTATGCTGATCCCCTAGCAATAAGGAAGAGTCCTTTTCAAGACTTATATTTGAGCAATAAACTTCCTTTGCCTCAAGGCGACCGTTTTCATCTTGCGACCAACAGGATTACTGTACTAATCCCGTTCTCCGGCTGTACTGGTTAAAGTATCCAGCGTCTCCCAGCTCCGCTCTGTCAGCTACCGAAGCAGAGGCCTGGTCTGTGACCAGTGGGGTAACCAACTGATGCCAGTGGGGGGGGGGGGGGTGTCAGCAGCATGTTGACGCATACACCCTAGCAGGTGGTACTCAGGTGCCAGCTTTTGGATCTGAGAAGGTATCCGTGGTTCCAGATGCCACATGGTAGGAGTCTGGTGGTGGTAGCGATATCCCCGCCCACTGCGTAATGGATGGAGTCAGTTTCTGGTGGTTACTGATGGTAATAGGGAATCGTAGACAAAAAAGTAATATGGATATTTCAGCGCTCCTGATGTTCCCACAAATAAATATTTCACCAAGTGTAGATGAAAAAATAATGTCACTATAAAAGGGTAATTGGCCCTTTAAATGTAAGCAGCTCAAGGATTTTTAAAACCAGAATGAAATCACTGTCATCTCCACATAAACTGTATGGGATACGAAAGAAAGTGCAAATAGTGCAATATGTCTTAAACATAAAAACATTTAATAATAATATGCACTTACAAACTATGACATATATAAAAGCATGAGATAGATTACCCCAGGCAAAGCAGCAATCAAGCTCCAAAGATTGCCCGCAATTTCTGGTCGCGGACTGCCTGGACAAGTATGGCCGTGCGTTTCACTGGCCGGAAGTGACATGCCTCAGCATTCTATTAGGCCGGTCACATGCTCCGTTTGTGTAGCAAACAACTTTTTTAATGCACAGACACTTCAAAAATAGGTGGAAAGAAATTACTGCGTGTTCCACAGTCTACCATATGCGTTCCACCCTTTTGATAAATTTAAATAAAGTGCTGGTGCATAGTAATTAAAACATAATATTTAAAAGACAAATTTACAAGCATATATATAACAGATGTATACATAAAAAACAATGGTAAACAATGGTGAGTTTTAAACGGGCAAATAATTTAAGTTCTGAAATGCTTCAGCTCAAAATCCACTTTTAAACTATTGGAACAATGGTGTTCAAACAATAGATCCAGCGCATTTCTGTTTGTGACAGGAGTTTTTCTATATCTTTTGTTCTCCATTGTGGTGTTATTGCCTGGATGCCCCAAATATTAGATGAAAAATCTTTCACAAGAAATGTCCAGCTAAGCCTAAGAAGTGTCCTGGGGCCACTCGTAAAGGGAGGGGTGCTGTCACGACCACCATGTCTGCCACTCACGCCTCCCACGCCACCTCCGCTATCAGTCCCCTTGTTCCTGGGTTGCGTGATGTCGCGCTGTCTTCTTATGGTGACAGTGGTAGCATGCACGCCGGTGACATGCGGGACCTGGACGGCGTGGGGCCTGAGTTGCCATAGTGTTTTGTTTCCATACAACCAATCACAGTGCAGCTCTCCCTTTAAATACTTACTTGCTGGGCCAAACCAGCAGTCAGTACAATGATGTCCTTATGCTAGGCATCTGCATACCTCCCAACTTCTGTGCTGATGAAATAGGGACAATCGCGACTGAAAAGGGGGCGGGCGTATGCAAATGAGGGAGCGGCTTATGCTAATTAGCCGCAACCTCATTTTCATACGAGAATAGACGCTGTGTGCATGCGCACAGCGTCTATTCTATTAGATTGGGGGGTCTCCCAACTGCCACCCCCCGCAGTGGGACAATGCCTGCCGCGGGTGGGACAGTGGGACAGGACCCAAAAATCGGGACTGTCCCGCTGTAATCGTGACAGTTGGGAGGTATGCATTTGACTCTCCTTGCTGCTGGTAGCGCTGCTACTTCTAGTTCCAGAGACTCTATCCGGTATCCTGCTACACCCGCTGTCTTCAACCATCACATCACAGACCCCAGCTGCCGCCTTAACGGACCGGACAAGGTTAGCCCCCCAAAGGGGTCATCCTTTCTCCAGCCTGATGGTTATTACTCTGCGATCCCTCCTGGTTACAGCTATTAGGGTTGTCAGCACACCCTTCCTGGATTCTTCCAATCATCCAATCATCCAACCATCCAATCTTTCAATCATCCAATTCGGCAATCCAATCATCCAATTCCTCAAGTTTTTATTTATTTCTTCAAACCTTCAAGTCAAGTCATCTCTTCATCCCAATCACCTGCATATCATTGACTTTGTTTACTCATTATCTACAGTATTATCCTTGTGCCATTCCTCATCTTCTGTACCATCGTATCTTTATTAAAACTGGTTTTTCTTTTATCCAATTGCCATCCTCCCTTCTGTCGTCTATGCAAAAACCATATATCAAAGCACCTAGTCTCCGTTTCACTCCAGCCGGTGCTACCGGAAACGTGACAGCAACCAAGCTGGACTGAGCAGGAGCCGCACAATGTCTTTGTTTACAAAGAATTTCAGAAGTGCAGTGCCCATAAGTGACTTGTGAGGCTGGCTGCTGCTGGGGGTGGCTGTAGGAGATGGAGAGCAGCAGAGAGGGGGAGGGTCAGCATAGAAGATGGAGAGAGCTGGGAGAGCCAGAGGCATTCGTATTTGTGAATAGTATATTGGCCATAGTAAATTGTACATTTTAAAAATATGAATTTACGGCCTAATTATACCCTAATCTATCTCTCTTCCCCTGACCTATCCCCATCACTCCTGTCCAAGGTCTCCGTATGCCTCACGGCCATCTCAGCCTGGATGACCCAATGCTTCCTGAAACTAAACATGGCTAAAACTGAACTTCTAATCTTCCATCCCCTGAAAACATCCCCTCCTCTCCCACTATCTCCACCAGCATTGGTGAAACCGAGATCACCTCCACCGACCAAACGCGCTGCCTCGGTGTCATCATTGACTCCTCCCTCTCTTTCACCCCCCACATTCGTGCTCTTTCAGTCTTGCCGCTTTCACCTCCGCAACATCTCGCACATCAGACCATTCCTCTCCACTGACGCAACCAAAATTCTCATTCACTCTCTTGTCATCTCTCGCCTTGACTACTGCAACATCCTTCTCTCCGGGCTACCTCTCGCCCGCCTCACCCCTCTCCAATCAATTCTTAACGCCGCTGCCAGGCTCATCTTCCTCTCCCGCCGCTCCACCTCCACCTCCCCCCTCTGTCTATCTCTTCACTGGCTCTCCATTCCTTTCCGAGTTCTCTTTAAACTCCTCACCACCACCTACAAGGCTCTCTCATCCTCCACCGTTCCTTACCTCTCTTCACTGATCTCTATCCACACTCCCTCCCGTCCTCTTCGCTCCGCCGCCTGACCTCTCACCTAATCACCTCCTCCCACTCCCATGTCCAAGACTTCTCTCGCGCTGCCCACCTGCACTGGAACAACCTCCCGCCACCTATCAGGCTTTCTGATTCCCTTACCTCCTTCAAGCGCTCCCTCAAAACCCACTTATTCTGTCTAGCCCATCCCTCCTCCTCTTAACCTCTTTCGCTCCTCCTATCCTGCCTACCCTACCCCTCCATCTGTTCTCATCTGTTCCTACTTATCCTATTGTTTTTCGTTCGTCCACCCACCTGCTTTTAGTCTGTTAACTCTTATGAGTAGGGCCCTCCTTCCTCACATACTCACCCTACCTCTTTACCTCACCAGTGCTCCTGCCCTGTTCTTTAATTCCTCTACTTCATCTTCAGTCTCCTCGACAAATTTGACACCTACTTCAGAACTGATGCTGATTTTAGTTCTACCAGCTATACCCCTATTTATGCTGTATTTTATCAACACACCCTGTACGTTACCTTGTAATTTGTTTTTTTGTTTGTTATGTATGGTGCTGCGGACACTTTGTGGCGCCTTATAAATAAACAAACTACTACTACTACTACTATGGCCGTATACACCCAGAAATGGTTACTAATAGGAGTATTCATAGCCATTTCACCTCAGCAAATTTCCCCCAATGAAACTAATGCTGGGTACACACCAGGACGACAAGGGTCCGATCACATCAATCTAGATCCAATTCCGACCGATGGATGTAGATTGTGTGGTGATTGGGCCCTTTTCTGTCCTGTTGTGTTCCGATTCCGATCGGATGTGCGGCCCCGCGGGTCAGTCGTTAATCAGATCCTACCTGCAGCACGTAGGATCTGGATACGACCATACACTTGGGTGCGGGTCGCAATCGGATCGGTATTGGGTTGTGCGCTCCGCGTCATCGTGAGTGGGTCGGACGAGACACTGACGACCCGCTCACGATGTGCAGGTGTGTACCCCACTTAAGCATTTTCTTGTTGTTCAGGAACACTTAATCTATGTGCAAATGTCTTATTGCAGCACAGAACACCCATTCAGTAATAAATCTGATTCCTTTGCAATGACTCTAAATTGATTCATGCATAGGGCGTACCATTACCCGTCCGCCCTGTTTCCGCATGGCAGGGTATCGCCTATGGGCTTCTATCGCCGTCCACCGTCCGCGCGCCCCCCCCCCCCCCTCCTGTCCTCCTGATCTCCTCCTCCCCCAGCAGGTGTCACAGCCGGCAGGACATCCGGCTGCAGGGGTAGGAGGAGACGCAGGGGGACACTGACAGCCGCCGGGATGTGATGGAGACCCCCGCAGACCACATCCCAGGTATCGCGGGGGTCTCCGTCACCGCAACCCGATGCTAGCCGCATATGTTAGTACATATGCAGCAGTATTGCGGCGGCTGGCAGGCGAAGGGCGGCGATGTATATTAAAACATCCCGCACATAGTCTGCTATAAATTTTTACTAATGTAACATTTTTTAACACTTAAACCTCTCACTAGTGTGATGCCTTGGGGGGGCCATTGACTTGTGTTGGTCTGGGGAGTCCCTTGCTTTGGACTGAAACCTCGGATAAGGTCACCTGGTCGCAGTTTTAGGAGCATATTTTTTGCCAAAATAATGCTAAGCACCTCAATTGGACTCTATGTTATATTCATACTTGCCTACTTTGATGCTCTCCTTTCCGGGAGAATCCAGGAGAGGAGACTCTCAGCAGTTTCAGGGGGGCGGGACTTGCCGTCATTAAGCGCTGCCCCATTAAGCTCCGCCCCCATTCCAGTAAATGCCATGATTCACGGCTCTTATGGGAGGAAGGTGGTACTAAATGATGCGATTTGCTGCATTTTAGCCCAGCATTCGACCGGCAGAGGGAGGAGGTGCAAGGGCTAAAGTGGCGGGCCTTGCTAAATGCCACCCTTCCGGGAGGACTCTCCTGGGTCCTGGCCATTCTGGAAGGGTAGGTAAGTATGGTTATATTTGCAGAGATTATTATATTTATACTGATTAGCAATGTTTATTCTGCATAGTTTCTTTTTTTTTTTTTTGTGGAACTACAAGTCACAGCTTAGTAGCAAATCTCAGTATGTGTAAAATGAGGGGGTTCAGTCCAATGTCCCCAGCCCATATCTGCTATAAAACATTACAGAATTGCGTCTAACATTGCAGTATGCAAAACTGGAAATGTTTTTCTGAGATAGTGGGATGTGACCGGCTTTGCACATGTTATTGGCCATGCAGGCACAGTGCTGTTAATTTACAATATTGGGTACTTATGTAGTATCTGGGCGTCCGATTTTTTTATTGTATTCCTTAAGTTAAAGGCCCCTATACACTATGCGATTTTGGGACGATTTCATCCGATTTCGGCACTTTGTGCCGATAATCGGGTGAAATCGGCCCAAAATCGAGGTGTGTGATATCTGATCCGATCCGATGCGCGGTCCCGTGCGCATCGGACCGGATCAGGGAGGTCGGACGGTCTGTACATACGATCACGTCCGACCTCCCTGTATGCATATGCCTGCCACCTGACAGGCATATGCATGCAGACACCGGGGGAGCAGTGGGGCGGGCAGCGGGTCCCTGAGCACCGGCGAGTGCTGCTGACTGACCTGGCCGGGCAGTGTACTTACACATAGCAGCAGCGGGGACGGACAGCGCAGTGGCGGCTATTATATTTTTAAAATACTTGTCAAATGACCGGCCGCTCTCTGATTGGCTGAGAGCTCTCCGGCCAATCAGAGAGCGGCCGGTCATTTGACAAGTATTTTAAAAATATAATAGCCGCCACTGCGCTGCCCGTCCCCGCTGCTGCTATGTGTAAGTACACTGCCCGGCCAGGTCAGCAGCGCTCACCGCACCCGCCGCCTGCCCCCACCACCGCTGGCCGCCGCTGCCCGCCCCCACCACCGCTGGCCGCCGCTGCCCGCCCCCACCACCGCCGCCGCTGCCCGCCCCCACTACTCCTCACCGCCCTGCAGCTCCCCGGGTTTTTTTTTACATGGGATAAATCGCATGCGATTTATCCCATGTAAAAAATGGCACATCAAGTGCCAAATTGTATGTGAGCCTCCCGGGGAGCTGCCGGGCGGCTCGCAGGTAAATTGGGTCCGACTTGTCCCTAGGACAAGTCGGCCTAATGTATGGGGGCCTTAAGGCATACAATCAGATGCGATGCGATATCGCATCGCATCGCATGCGACCATCGGATGCGATGCGATGCGATGACCCGATTTGTCCACAGGAATCAATGTTAAAATGGACTGAGTCCATTTTAACATGGAATTCAATGGGAAAAAGGGGTCCTTTTCATATACCTACTATCCAAGTGGGCATGGAGTTGGATATAAATCTGTGGCGAGCGTAGCGAGCCACCGAGCCCGAAGTGTGGCGAGCGAAGCGAGCCCCGCGAGGGGACGGTATTCTGTGTCCCCTCACGGGGCTCGCTACGCTCGCCACACTTCGGGCTCGGTGGCTCGCTACGCTCGCCACAGGTTTATATCCAACTCCATGCCCACTTGGATAGTAGGGGTATGAAAAGGACTCCTTTTTCCCATTGAATTCCATGTTAAAATGGACTCAGTCCATTTTAACATTGATTCCTATGGAAAAATCGGGTCATCGCATCGCATCGCATCCGATGGTCGCATGCGATGCGATGCGATGTGCCCGATCCGACCCGATTTCTAAATCGGACGCCCAGATACTACATAAGTACCCAATATTGCAATATCCACTTTATTCTATTAGTGTTCACCATCTTTGTTGTGTTAAGCATCTGGTTCCTTTTTGTATTTTATTATAGTTTTACTTATAAAGAGAAAAGACCAAATAAAACCTACAAAAACTTGTGCTATATGGAGCATTTCAAAGTATATGTATTAGGCTGATACAATCTATAAAGGTCATGTACAGTATATTGCTGATGCTGACATGAGTGCAGTTCCATGGATGAACCAGCAGGTGGTGCTATATGCTCATAGTTGAAATGAGTATACTGCGCCCAGTACACTGCACCCATGCACTGAGGATCTCAGATGTTTAATAACTGCTTGCATGTTGCATGTTTACTGGCCCCTGTAATAGCGCTTTTCTAATAGATGGTAGATCTCGTCAGTTACTAAGCTGTGATCTGCTTCTGCTTGTGTTGGCTATAACATATGTAAATTGTTTTAAGTTGCAGGCCTAGAAAGAACAAACAGTACATGTGCTTTAGTGTCATTTGAATGTATTGCAAGATTTATGGGGGATACGGTCATTTGGTCTACAGCATGTTGGTCGACAAGCATTGGGTCGACATGGGGATAAGTCTACATGGTTCTAGGTCGACATGGGTCTAGGTCAGGCATGTCCAAACTATGGCCCTCCAGCTGTTGTGAAACTACACATCCCAGCATGCCTTGCCATAGGTTTAGCATTCCATAATAGCAAAACTGTGGCAAAGCATGATGGGACATGTAGTTTCACCACAGCTGGAGGGCCATAGTTTGGACATGCCGGGAAGGTGGGCAATTCTCCCGCTTTTTAACCATAGCCCCTGCTCCCACTCTCCCCGCGGTCTAAAACTCTGAATTCCGTGGGGAGGGGGCGGGGCTAAAATGAAGCGATTTGCGTAATTTCGCGTCATTTTAGCCCCTCCCCCATCCACAGACCCGCAAATTGATGCTGCAGCCTGCCATGGGGACGGGGCTTGGTGACATCAGCCGTGCCCCGCCCCCAAAACGAAGCCTCTACACCGCTCCCCTTTCACTCCTCTCCGGGCTTCTTCCGGAGAGGAGTTTCAAAAAGTCCGCAAGTATGGCACAGAGTGATGGGAGAAGACTAAAATAACAGTCAATTCAACAGATATATCAGACTCCTTGAATCACTGACTGAGATTAGAAAAGTCATCAGCCAAATGGTCAGCAACATGGAGTCGTGACCCCATGCTGAGGAGGTCGGACCAACTTTGGGGTCAGGACCCACAGTTTGATAACCGCTGATCTAGTGATTCAATCGGTGCCCCTGTCCAAGGCCCAAGGCTCTACTCCAATAGTGTCCTATAGTACCTCACATGAACAATGGAGGCGCAGCCCGCTGCAAGGTTCAGCCTAAGGGTGCTTTCAGCAGCCACCTTCCTGCTCTCTGCTCCCCCGCCACTTGCTTTGTGATGTCATGATGACACGTGCATTGGGTTCATAAATTTATCCATGCTCAGCTCTGCCACGCTGTGTACACTGAACGGTATCCAGTTGACAGTGTCTAGGTGGACAGTCAATAAGTCATACACTATTGGCTGACAGGCAATAGGTTGACCCATTAAAAATGACTACATGCACTAGGTCAATAAGAACAAAAGGTTGACACAAGCAAATGTCGTCATGCCAATGGTCGACACAAGAGACTTGTTCTTACTTCTCCATCCATGTCGGCTTAGAGGGATACTATAATGGTGTGTGAAGGGTAAGAAGGCACCGAGCCCGATGTGAGGGAAGTGAGCCATGCAAGGGGGCGCTGTACACTAGTTGGGGGTCCGTGTTCTCATAGACACACAGAAAATATGAAAAACTTGTGGTGAGGATTTTCTTGCCGACCTTTTGCTAGTGTTGGCCTTCAGGTTAATGTCAATCTAGTGCATGTTGACCCTTTACATGTGTCGACCAATTTGTGGTCGACCTATTCACTGTCAAATTTATAATCCACATACCCGCTGAATTTAGCTACATCTGTATAAAAATTTACATTTTGGATATTAATCATACTCAGACCATGTGGAAGAGGGCATCCAGTACGGTACACCAAGGGGCGTGGCCTCATCATGGGTGGGTGGCACCGGGACGTGGATGCACAATTGCCCCCACTACTTTATGCCCAGATTACCAGTATTGTATACATAGTTACCTACCCTCTTGCATTCTGCAGGAGTCTCCCTGAAATAGCAGCAATCTCCCTCTCTCCCTCATTAGTCTAACAATCTCCCTCATTTCACCTAGCCTTCATTACACTGTTACATTTTTGGGGTAAAAAAATGGAATTAGAGACAGATATTTACACTGAATTATCAGTGCCATTTCCCAGTAGCTCTTACTAACTGCTTTGGGGCTCATCTACATTTGGATATAAGTCATTTTAAAAAATTCCTCTCAGATGTAGCAGTACACACCCACCTTCTAGGTGCCACGTTCACAATCTCTTTTCACAATCTCTCCTTATATGGAACTAGACACGCCCTTTGGGTGGAGTCAGACACGCCCCCTCAATGGGGCGCTGTGCAAAATTCTCCTGCCAACTATAATCTCCCTGAAATTAGTTTTCAAAAGTAGGCAAGTATGATTGTATAGCTGTATGATAACTGCCAATCTGGCAAATATGATTTGAGTGCCCCTTTGTAGACGGGTCAGGTGGTCATTGTGACCCTGGGGCAGGGTGGATGAAAAGCACCAGCATGTCCAGCCATAGGCCCTAATACTTGGTCAACGTAACTGATCTGATTTTTCCTATGGGAACTATACTGCTATGTGCTATATGTGGGAATTACCTGCCAGCTACAAATGCACAAGTGCTTGTGACATACATTCAGCCTGGAAAAGAACAGACATCCAATATTTCAGTTTAGTATGAGAAGGCAGAGTACACATATTGTTGTGTTTTCCAACACCTCCCCTGAGGGAACGATGCTAAAAGCCGAACCACAACTTAACCACAAAAGAACAAAACTAGAAAGATCAAAGTGCTAAAAGATCTGTACTGGAAATGGAAATATGATCATCATTCTCACGAGAACAGTGCTAATGTAGATGGGAATGAGCATTTCTTTCTATAATGGGATTATATGCCACTGGTCTACAGAACTGGGTGTCATGGAAGTCATTCAATAAGGGCGGAAGCAAATCTTTCATATTAGAATGCCAATTAAAATAATTAAAATAATAAGATTTTATGTAAAATTTAGAAATTTTTGAGGGATCATTCTCAAACAGGTTCCAATCACCGGTCAGAGGGAAGAGATAGACTACTCCCACCTGTGGCTTTACATGTATTCATTATCAGTTATTTGGCAGAAGCCAATTATCCAGTGGCGTAACTAGAAAATGTTCTCCCCCTTGCAAAACAGTCTCTGGTGCCCCCCACCCTGGCAGTCCGGGACTGATGCAGGGGAGAGCAGCCCCCCGGGCTGTGGGTGCAGCAGCGGAGTGGGCAGTCCGCAGTATCTGGGAAGCACTGAGTGAGTGGACACTGTGGACAGCGGCGGCAGAATTTGAAAATTCAAAAGATAGGCTGCTGATTGGCTTAGAGAGAGAGGCTGCTGATTGGCTTAGAGAGAGAGAGAGCAATTAGTGGCCAGCCTATCTTTTGAATTATCAAATTCTGCCACCACTGTCCCCTCACTCAGCGCTTCCCATATACTGCGGACTGCCCACTCCGCTGCTGCGCCCACAGCCCACGGGCTGCCCAGGTACCACCTCCCTTTCCCCCATATCCGTCCTCTGGCTCAGGGGCGGGCTGGGCCGAGGGGCAGGGTGCCATGTGCCCCCCGGGCCACTGGGTTACTTAGTGCGTTAGGCCACTGTCCTGCAGCTACAGCCCCGGCTGCGACTGTACAGCAACAGCGGCAGTCACGCGACCGGGAGCGAGTGGGAGAAGAGGCAGTGGGAGAGTGCCAAGCAGCGGCCAGGGCGCAGGTGACGAATACCGGCTGACTTGGGGGAGCCAGCGTGGGATTCTGCTGAGGGGTCAGACTCAGGCGGGTTGGGAGCGCCCAGCTGCTTAAGCAGTACAGTCGGTCATCAATCCACCTCCGCCCCCTTCCCAAGAAACTGCCCCTGTCAATCTCTCAAAGACCCAGCGGAGTGACCGCAGCTGGAGCTGAAGTTACGTACTTCTCTGACTCCTCACCGCCGTGCCAGATCGCTGCAGGAAGAAGGCGTTGTTAAAAAGAAAATAGTTCTTATGGAGAATCACATCCATGAGCAACAGCAGGTAGTCTATTGGTGGGCCCACCAATAGACTACCTGCTGTTGCTCATGGATGTGATTCTCCATAAGAACTATTTTCTTTTTAACAACAACTATTTTTTTTTTAACAATGCCTTCTTCCACCAATAAACTACCTGCTGTTGCTCATGGATGTGATTCTCCATAAGAACTATTTTCTTTTTAACAACGCCTTCTTCCTGCAGCGATCTGGCACGGTGATGGGGTCAAACATGGCCCCATCGTATGCCAACCTATTTATGTTCAACTATGAGAGAACGCATATTATGTCTAACATGAATTTTTCAAAGTTTGTGGCAGTCTATATGAGATATATAGACGACTTATTAATGTTATGGACCGGGTTCAGTAGTGAACTTGATGAGTTTGTTCAGCACCTCAATGGGTTACCTGGCCGGATAAGATTTACCCATGTGAGTGATCCACATACCAAGAACTTCCTTGATGTGACAGTGATGGTCAAGGACGATCAGTACGTTACTAAAATCTTCAAAAAAGAAACAGATAAGAATACTTTATTGGCCTATGACAGCTTTCACCCCCAACCCTTAAAGAGGGGATTACCTTTTTCCCAATTAGTACGTGTAGCCCGAATCACCTCCAACCATGACGACCTAATAACTGACCTACAGGAGATGGCACAACGTTTCCTTGAACGAGGCTACCACAAGGACGAAGTGGAAGCCTCACTACAAAGGTGCTTGATGCTGGACCGTGAGAACCTTTTGAAACCTGTTTCAGACAAACCTGATTTAAAACGTGTGATATTTCCCAGCACATACTCTACCTCCTCCAGACAATTAAAAGCAGCAGTCTACAAACACTGGCACATAATGAGTTCTGATCCGGTGATAGGGACGGATTGTGAAGAACTGCCTCTCTTCAGTTATAAGCGCAGTAACAACTTGAAGCAGAGAATCACATATTCAGATATTAGCCCCTCATCCACATCTAGGGGGTGGCTAACTCCCAAAAAAAGAGCGTTTAAGTGCACAGGATGTGTAAACTGTTCTTTTATCATTGTGGGCACAGCATTCACCCATCCCATCACCAAGACCAGATTCCCAATCTTCCACCATTTGGACTGTGAATCTAAGTACATTGTCTATGTGACCACTTGTCCTTGTAACAAGCTATATGTGGGGAAGACCATGCGAATGGCAAAAGAACGAATTGGAATGCATAGGTCCTCCATCAAAAAAGCCCTTGGCAGCTTAGATGGTAATACCCCTCCTGTCGCGAGACACTTTGTCAGTGCTGGTCATTCCATTCGGGACTTCCAGTTTATGCCGGTGGACCATATACCACCGTTACGAAGGGGAGGTGACAGGCACAGACACCTGTTACAACGAGAATGTCAGTGGATTCAAAAGTTAAATTCACTATCCCCCAATGGACTCAATGAGGAATTCTCATTGTCATGTTATCTATAACATTGCCATATTATCAGTACTTCACTTCTTAGTGCTTGCTATACAACCTTTGATGCAGGCATGACATTAATGCCCTGATTGTGTGATTTTTTCTATTTTTTTCTATATTTCTTTTATTTTCTTCACTTTGGTTATTGGTGTGTGTCTTATTTTATTATGTAATTCTTGTGATGTTCCAACTAATGTGCTCGGCGATCATGCGGGTCACGTCGTGCTCCACATAGCGGGCCGGTGACGCTGCACGAAGTGCGTCGGATGCCGGCGTTGCTATGGTGCTGAGACGCCACTGAGGCGATGTCTGATGGTGCTGGAGACACAGCGCGAAGCGCTGTGATCTACTAGCGTGTCACTCCCGCCGGACCCCCGCTAAAGCAAGTATATGACCAAGGTATGGTGTGAAGTGATTAAACCCCACAATGCCATGCTATAGAGGTTAGCGATCGGAGGCTTTCATGATAACTGTGTCTGAATTAAGGTTCTATGTTCTCACTGGTATACCCATATAAGGAAATCCGGTGTTATGACATCACTTATTGACCTGACATGATTGGTTGGCATGTTTAACCTGCACAGGTGTTACAACTAATTAGCCATGTGGTGGCTATAAATAGCTTGTTGTCAAGTTCAGTTGTGAGTCAGTCTGGCAAGTTGTGCCGAAACAAATTCGTCGACTGCTAACATTGCCACAGCTGTCTACAGCCTGCATATAGATGGGTGAATATATCAAGTGTCCCATTATTCCAAAAAACGCTGTTATTTGACTGTTGTCACGCTGGTGGCTATAAATCAAAGAATTAACAAAAATAAAAAAATAAAACAAAGATTTTTTTTCTTCATTTGAAAAGGAGTGCTGCCCTATTTGTACCCTGGTGGTTACACAGTTTATATATATATATATATATATATATATATATATATATATATATATATATATATATATATATATATAGGCATTATGATGTGTGGCATAATGTGTAATGAGTATTATGGTGTGTGGCGTATTGCATAAGGGGCATTACAGTGTATTGTGTAAAATAACAATTTGTGACATATTTTGTAAAGGGCCTGTGTACAGGGGGGGCGCTGATTTTTTTGGCAGGGGGGAGCAAAATTCATAGTTGCAGCCAGGGAGCAGATGCCAAACAGCGGCCGTGTAGCGGGAGACGAGCAGCGGCTGCCACTGGGGCCAGTAGACCCGCTGATGGTGGTGAGAAGACTTGTCTCACCTCCCCAACCCACTTCTCTTTCCCCTCACCACATAACCCCCGTCATATATCTCCCTCTTGTCCCCTATCACCTCCCACTCCTTCTCCCCAGTCAGCTTATTGGCATGCCCCCTTTTGAGCGACCACACCCATTTTTTGGGCCGGTGCTCTGTACTTGCCCCCTAGGCTAAAAGTTGCCAGCCAGCCCCTGCTCTAGCTCCAGCAGGTTATAGCACCGGTACCCTGCACCCCTATGGAGCCTGCTTCCCCCTGCCACCACTTGGGCTGCGGAGCCCTAGTTACGCCAGTGCAATTAACCTACCAATATGTTCTTGGACTGTGTTTTGGATTGTGAAAGCAGACAGTGTTAGCTGGAGGAAATCCATGCAAACACCATGAGAACATTCATAATGTACAGTGAGAGGGCTCTGATAGTAATTGAACCTAAGACCTCAGTGGTGTGAGACAGCAATTCTAATCACTGTGCCACTGTGCTGCCCATAACTAGGTTAAACCTGCTTCCACTCCATGACTCTGGAGGACTGACAAGGTTTACGACAGGGGTGAGGAACCTTTTTAGTGCCAAGGGCCGTTTGTATGGGGAAAAAATCCTTCGGGGGCCATATGTAAAAATTTCTCTTACAAATTGTCTGCTGCAGCCGTTTCACGCTCTGGCGGCTGCCGCTGAATAGGACTGACAGTCCTCCGCTGCTGTTAATTAAGAGGAATCTCGCAAGAACTACCAACTTCTCATGAGAATTCCCCTGTACTTGACTCATTGCAAAGGGTGGGAGGGCCTGAGGTTCCCCACCCCTGGTTTACAGGATGGCAACTGCCCTTGAGCGTCTATTAGCTTTATAGATGAGGAGCAGCACTAAGGAGCAATAAGCTGAAAGGGGCCATTACAAATATGGAAAGACTAGTTTCTGCATGTTTTAAATAACAGGCTCATTCTTATTATTAAGGGACTGATATGGCCTCTCTACAACAATGTTTCAAACCTATTGGAAGGAGTTCCCAGAGCCGGCCCTAGCCTAAATGACGCACTAGGCAAGATTTTGGCTGGTGCCCCCTAGCACAGCCTCTGACCCTGCTCCCCTTTCCCAGTTCTGCTAATGTTGGGTGCCTTTTTTGCTGAAAATTTGTCTTATTTGTATTGATATTTCACCAGGACGCACAAGGAGCTTCCTATGATTAAAATGATATGCGGCATGTATATATTCTTTGTGCGACTGTGGCTGTGCCTGCATATGGAATGCAGTGATTTCCATGAATACACTAATTCATATGCAGATACAGCCTCACTCACACACAGAATATAGGCATGCTGCATATCATTTTAATCAGCAGAATCTGCTGGTGCCCCTAGGAATTCCAAACGCCCTAGGCATTTGCCTAGTTTGCCTATGCCTAGGGCCAGCTCTGGGAGTTCCAGATGGGTTCAGTATGATTTTACAACATTCAAAATACTTATGTCCAAAATACTGACAAGCATTGGCAGACAGTCCAAATGCCGACATGCTCAAAATGCTGACATTCACTTGGCTGACATGGTAAACATGCAGCCACGGTCAAAATGCCAACATTTAAAATGTCAACATGTCGAATAGTTGACATGGTTTGTTTGTGTGGCTATGTCGGCATTGTCGACATTGGCACCTTATAAGTGTATGACAAAATGAGCGATATCACTTATTTTATCGCCATTATTTTATCGAGTGTACAGGGCTTTACTGAACACTGAAGAGCAATGTAGGCTTGTAATTAATGGTGAAGGCGTAGGTGATGGGACTGGTGGGGCCGCTGCTCTTTAGGAGCAAATGTCTCACAATTAGAGTAATACTGAATTGCTTTAGTACTGTAGCGTATCTTGAGGAAACTTGCAGTAAGTTGGATACTTAATATGCGGGGGCAGTTGGTCCTCATTTCTTAATAGTCCCCTTAGAGATGGTCAATCTGCAGAGGTACCTGCTGTACAAATGTGCCACTGAATGTACCTGGTCAAGCATCCAAGCCCACCTTGACAGTCACTACCAGAGCAAACTTCAAATTTCTTATATACGTTATTTATATATATATATATTAAAAAATTCTTACATGGTATAAAAGAAAGTCTCCAAAACACATCTGTCTGTCCATATGAATGCCCTTATCTCGAAAACATATGTGCAGTTTTCCCTATTATGTAGTTATGTAGTGCAGTTCTCGAGGAAGGTTTAGGCCATACTTGCCTACTTTTGAAAACTAGTTTCAGAGAGATTATAGTTGGTAGTAGAATTTTACACAGCGCCCCATGGAGGGGGCGTGTCATGCTCCACCCAAAGGGCGTGTCTAGTTCCATATATGGAGATATTGTGAAAAGAGATTGTGAACGTGGCACCTAGAAGCGTGGGTGTGTACTGCTACATCTGAGAAGAAACTTTTACAATGACTTATATCCAAATGTAGATGAGCCCCAAAGCAGTTAGTAAGAGCTACTATACTTGGTAAAGTGCTGGGAAATGGTGCTGATGATTCAGTGTAAATATATCTATCTCTCATTCCTTTTTCCCCAAAAAATGTAACAGTGTAATGTGGGCTAGGTGACATGAGGGAGATTGCTAGACTAATGAGGGAGAGAGGGAGATTGCTGCTATTTCAGGGAGTCTCCTGCAGAATGCAGGAGGGGAGGTAACTATGATGTCACAGTGTAATGTGGGCTAGGTGCAAGGGCATAACTACCATAGGTGCAGGGGGTGCAGCTGCTATGGGGCCCAGAGCTGAGAGGGGCCCACTTTGCTTGTTAAAGTTACATGTGCTGTATACATTTTTCAGCATTAGGTGATAAATAGGGGCCCTTCCAAACTTTTGCTATGGGGCCCACATGTATCTAGTTACGCCACTGGCTAGGTGACATGAGGGAGATTGCAAGACTAATGAGGGAGATTGCTGCTATTTCAGGGAGTGTCCTGCATAATGCAGGAGGGTAAGCAACTGTGCTTTAGGTATATCAGCCTATCCCGTATGGGAGCTGAGCAATAATTATTTATCAGCAGGGCCGGTGCTGGGGTGTCCGGCGCCCTCCTGCAAACCATAAATTTTGCGCCCTTTCACATTGCCTTTCACATTGCCATTGCAGCAAGTGGCAGCTCGTTTGTGGGAGCGTATGCACTGTCCACCGTCCCCGCTGCCTATGGCAGAAGGACGAGATGGAAGAAGAGGGGAGGATAGATAGAGAAGTTTAGATGAGCGCAAGGCACGGCACTGGCTGCGCAGGCTGTACAGAGACTGGGCAGGGGGGTGGGAAATAAAGCACTGCCACACCGCACGGTCACTGCCACTCTTTGTTATTACAGCTCTTCCTGCCACAGCACAAGAGTCCGACAACCTCCGTTGAGGAAGAGGGGGACAGTGTGTGTGGTGTGTGCACTCGGGGTGAGGGAGCACCTTTTCATACTGCCGCCCGCTGTTAGACAGGCGCTGCGGGCGACGTGCATGCAGTGACAGTGAGGGCTGAGGCAGCTTTAGCAGAGCAGCATGGCGCCTTTTCAGCATGGCGCCTTTTCAGCATTATTATTATTATTATTATTATAATTTTATTTATAAGGCGCCACAAGTGTTTCGCAGCGCCGTACAAAGGAACAATACAGGGAAACAAAACTTGGCATAACATTGAATAAATAACAAAAATACAGTACAAATAAAGAGCGCCACAGATCAATACACATTACAGCTTGGATATAAGTAGTGAGGACTCAATCAACATACAACTAGAGGCTTGAGGCCAATGATGGAGAGGAGTATGCAGACGAAGATGGTCACTGAGTGTTGGAGTAAAGGAGAGCTGTGAGTGAAATGTGAAGAGAAGAGGGCTTTGACAACAGGAGGGAAGAGGGCCCTACTCGGAGGAGCTTACAATCTAGTAGGAAGGGGAGACAGACAGATTACAAGAGGTGCAAGCGAGGGGGTGGTGGTTAGATAGCAGGATGTAAACAGGAAACAGGCAAGGGGTCGGAGAACCAGCTGGTTTATGCAGTGGAAGGGTATGCTTTGATGAATAGGTGAGTTTTCAGTGCCCGTTTGAAGCTTTGCAAGGTCGGGGAGAGTCTAATGGAGCGAGGGAGTGCGTTCCACTGAAGGGGTGCAGCACGGGCAAAGTCCTGTACTCTAGCATGGGAAGCAGTGATCAGGGAGGAGGAGAGACGACATTCGTCAGCTGACCGTAGAGGGCGGGAGGGTGTATGAATGGAGATGAGGTTAGAGATATATGGAGCAATGGAATTAGAGATGGCCCTGTATGTGAGTGTGAGGTGTTTGAAGAGGATTCTGTAGGGGAATGGAAGCCAGTGCAGATTTTGTTGAAGGGGAGTAGCAGAATTAGAGCGGCGGGAGAGGAAGATAAGCCTGGCTGCAGCATTGAGGACAGATTGGAGAGGAGCTAGTTGGTATTGAGCAAGGCCGGTGAGAAGAGCATTACAGTAGTCAAGCCGAGAGATGACCAATGAGTGGATGATCAGCTTAGTTGCACTCTGTGAGAGAAAGGGCCTGATGCGAGCAATGTTGCGTAACTGGAACCTGCAAGAATGGGCCAGCGTTTGGATGTGGATGCTCCCTGCTTTGCAGGAGCTGCTGAGTGGGTAGCGCCGGCCCTGTTTATCAGTTTATCATTGACGCGTAGCTTGCGCGACAGTGTATAAAGCAGGAAGGAACACGGCACTCGGCCATGTACCCGTGCAAAGCAGGGCCGGGTCTCTGGTGTTATATTTAATACCCGGAAAGGTACTGTACACGTACCCAATATATACAGAGTTGCGATTTATTTTGTCTTACTGCATTTAAGACTCGTCTGGTGATTTTCTATAAATGAAGACTTTTCTAGATACCTTAGGCACATTCTTCGGAGCGAATAAAGCTCTGTAAACAAGTAAAGACACCGCTAGAGTATAGAGTTATATCAAATATAAAGCACAATGGAGAATTGTACTACGGAATGAGCATATATAATTCCAGTGTGAACCTAGTGTGACTGGCACATTAAATCATTATACTGTATGCACTTTATTCTTACTTGGCTGGCGTTAAACAGAGTTTTTTCTATCAGCGTACGATTTGTTCTCTTCACATTAAAGGACTTCTACACCACTCTGTTTACATCCAAATAGATTTATGTTAGCTCCCCAGTGTTCTCAGGCATAGTATTTATGCACTGTGAAGGGAGTCTACAAGTGCTGAGCCATTTACTTGAGATGCTTAGATTAAAGTACTGAATTTGTCTAGCTGTGATAGGAAACAGCTGCTTCCCCAGCTTAAGATCCTTTTCTGTAAGCTATCTATATTGGTGATAAAATGAATTCAAAAGATTCAAAAATACAAATAAAAGACTACATTTTAATTAGCCTTGGCCTGAAAATAAAAAAAAGCCATATTTAAGCTGGAGTGATACACTAATGCTGCTTTCAGACCGCAAAACTGGCTTTGACCAGGTATTTTAAAACGTTTCTAAAAACGGGTCTGCCAGCTAATACCCCTTTCACCCGCATGTCTTTAAACGGTATTTCAGTGCAGTTTTTGTCCTTAAACGGTAATTCAATGCAGTTTTTGTTCCTTCACAACACTGAACCCATTTTAACCCATAAAAAACAGTGGATGAAAAAAAACGGGTCTGAAACGGGTAGGACCCTGCTTTATTACCGTTTAGAAATACCAGTTCAATAGAACCGTAAATTCACTCTGCACCTTTCAAACTGCACAAATTACCATTTTAAAATGGTGAAAAAACGGCAAAATAACGGGTAAAAAGTGTGGTCTGAAAGGGGTATATCTGTACAACTAAATAATTTAAATAATAACTAAATAAAGCAGAACACATGCAATGTCCAAGGTTTGCACAATTTTTCCCTCCAGCAAAGTGTACTGTGGGGCTGTATAAAGGGTTTGCCATACGCTTCTGGATGCAGAGGTGTAGCTAGGTGACATGGTACCTGGAGCAAGGGTATGTTTCGGCACCCCTCCTCCTAGTTTTCTTTCCTTCTTATGTTAATGCCCCTTACACATGATGCAACACACATTATGCCACACATCATAATGGCCAGTACACAATATGCCACAAACCATAATGCCCATTACACATTATGCCACACACCATAATGATTATTTCACTTTATGCCATACACCAAGCCTGTTACTTATTATACCACACACTGCATTGCCTATTACATATTTTGCCACATACAGTTATCCCGCTGACACCATTTTATATCCCACATACAAAAGATATATAAGAGATGGTGGAGAGGGCGCAAATTTATGGTTTGCAGGTAGGCGCCAAACACCCCAGCACCGACCCTGAATGCCAAAGTCTGTTAGTGGAGGGTGTGTGACATCAGTAGCAGCCCGGATGTGTCTGTATTCATTGCATGAGCCGGGAATGTCTTGGGATATGCAGCGGCTGCAATGACTGGTGCCCAATGTAAATATCATTTGATGGTTAGCAGCTTCAAAGGGATTTGGACATATTCGTTTGGGTGCGAACGGGTGTGCAGACATACACATCTATTCGCACAGCGATCACTTTCATTCTCAAGGCGGGATTTCACCGGAGCTGGGTGGAGGCTAAACGGGTTGCTGGCCGTGCAAATTCGCAGCTGTGCGATTAGGTCTGAATCAGGCCCATGAACCCATGTACTTTCCTGTTCTGCTCAAACTCTTTTTCTATATTACTCTGATGGGCACTGTAGAATATTCTGAATTTATTGATAAACCTTGATGATGATGATGATATGAGGTATGTCTGCAGGTATGGTGTCCACAGTGGAACAACTAAAGTCCTGTAGCAAACCTGAGCTGGAGCCCTATACATCTAGCTACTATTAATTAACCTCACCAGATAATCACTTACCATAGACCCAAAAAAATCTTATTTATCTTATGCACAAAACATTCTCCTATGCTGCTAGTCTTCCGAGGGCGCCATTAAATCTGCCGGACCTTGGCCATAGTATATATAGAAGATGCTTTCTAGTTCTGAATTTCCAGAAGTGAGGAACTCTTATTTCTATGTCTCTGATGCAAATGATGCAGGTATGCTTTATTGTCATTATTATAGAATTATGAGCAGTGGCGGCTTGTAACTTTTGGGGGCTACTGCTGGCTGCAGCCGCCGCAGGGGTACCGTGATGTAGGCAACCCCCCCTGCTGCAGCCACCACCGCTGCCACCACTCCTCCTAGTCCCCGCAGCATTAGGACTGGCGCATGCGCAGTACAAACCTCTGTACTGCTCATGCGGCCAGCTTCTGTGGGCTGCTTTGGCAACAGCCCATAGAAGGAGAATCATGGTCCTGGCGGCTGTATAATACAAATGACAGGTACCGGGACTGGCGCATGTGCAGTACCGATGTTGGTTCTGCGCATGAGCTATCTTCAGATTTCGCTCGGCAGCCCATAGAGAGGCGTGTTAGAGGGAGGGAACACCTCCCAATGGGACTGACTTGGTGACTGGCAGGTCGGCCTTTCAATAGGAAGTCACAGCCAGTCACAGTGAAGCCAGTGCAGTCTCACTGACTGCATCTGGCTTCACTACAGTGGCGGATTTTACCTCGAGGGGCTGCAGCCCTGCAGCCCATAGGTAAAAACCGCCACTGATTAGGAGACAGTTTTGTCTTTGAAAGAAATAGTGTCATCTACACATCGTATGTCCCCTGAGTCAGGTCACAGGCCACAAGAGACAAGGGACAACATTTACTAACATGGGAGTTCTATTTCACATGGGATGTTTCTATATGGGCAAGCAATCAGAATATACTTATTTATTTTACACCTTCTCGAACAGTGTTTCTCAACCTCGGTCCTCAGGACCCCCACTCAGTGCATGTTTTCCAGGCCTCCACAAAGAATCACAGGTGAAATAATTAGTTCCACCTGTGGATCTTTTAAAATGTGTCAGTGAGTAATGAGTGCACCTGTGCACCTGCAGGGTGACCTAGAAAACGTGAACTGTGGTGGGGGTCCTGAGGCCTGAGGTTGAGAATAGATAGTATCTGATTGGTTGCCCATTGCAACATCCCATGTGAACTCGCATCTTAGTAAATTTTGGCCAAGGAAGGACAATAGTTAAACAGAGATGACACAGATCGCTTTAAAAAATATCACCTCCCTGTTCCCTTTTATCATGACTCTGGGTGAAAATAATGAATAGAGGCTTTGTGGACGACATCTGATAATTCACCCTCCCCAGCCAGACAATTCCACACTGATGCATAACTGAGTATTTCCAAAAACATACTGAGATTTAATATAGACTCATCTCCCATTACCTGTCCATACTTCTGATATATGTAACCAATTTACTGACTGATTAGTAGTTAAAAACAAAATATCCTTAAGAGTCTCAGATTCAGAAAATACATTACAGGTATTAGCCTTTTTTTGAAGCAGTAATTGGGAATTCTGATGCTTCTCTAGCTGGACTGGCTGAGCCTTGACCACAACCTCGGAGAAGAAGAATGGCGCGGCCGAAGGGCAGACTACTCTTCAGGAGTACAATGGGCATAAGTTTGAGCAAAGGCATAGGCAAATGCAGAGTGGTTTCTGGATGCCCGGAAACCCCCCTCCTCTTGGGATGTGCCTTAAATTGTGACAACAATATGCTCAATAGAGCTGCCACCACAACAGTGTAAGGGACAGAGCAGAGCTGTTTCACATGCCTAGTGTACCAGCTTCTTCTACCACATTTACTGTATGTGTGGATCTGAGCCCTTAAAATTGCAATGGACCAGAGAGCAGCTGTCAAGAGGAAGAGACAGGAGCCTTACCATGAAGTGGGAGATTGTGAGCTTAGAAAGTGCAGTACTGTTTCTATTATGTTTTTGTATTTATTTATTATGTTAACCTTTTCCTGACCACTTATCTTATTTAAATGTTTGAAACAGCCTATACTATAGACCATGGGTCTTCAAACTGTGGCCCTCCAGATGTTGTGAAACTACATGTTCCAACATGCATTGCCACATTTTTTCCTATAAGAGCATGCCAAAACTGTCAGGGCATGCTGGGACATGTAGTTCCACAACATCTGGAGGGCCACAGATTGAAGACCCATTCTATAGACCATCTGTGCTGTTAAATATTAATACTGTATTCCATACAGTGTCCAGTGTATAAAAAGACCAATTTTCGGGGATGTTACCGCTCCACCAGACTCCCGTGCTTACTCCAATGCCCTGCAGAGTGGGAGATTTTGGATTACATTTGGAAACCCCACTCTAAAAATGCTGCGTTTGCCACTGAAAGGGTATATGTTTATGGAGCTAGATGGTGGCTTTTGTATAGTAGTTGCCAATAAGAGAAGTTTGGCAGACTGCAGAGCCTGCATAAGGGTCCATGGGGCTCTAGACAAGACACTGCTTTGGACCTCCTTTTCCCTTTGCACTCGCCCAAGAAATAATACCAAAACACTCCAGTTGAAGCACCTGGGCACTGCTTGCTGACTGCCTTGCTTGGACATTGCAGGGAGATTACATTTGCACGGTGCACTTTAGCCAAAGCTCAATAAGAAAAAGAGCCACATGCGGCTAAAGAGCCACAGGATGGTCACCCCTGCCTTTTCACAGTACCCCCTAGACCAAGAAAAAAAAACTGAAAATAGTTCCGTTATGTGGTAAAAGGCAGGATTTGCTTCTATTTGTACACATATTTTATTATTTGCATCCATCAGCATTGGTTTTGACCGTAAATAATTGTCCATAAATAATTTGAATAGTTCCAGGACCACCAACCCGTGGCAGTATCTGGTTGACCACGCTTTGTCAAACCCGTCTAGTTAGACGCCTAAAGACAGTCGACCATTAACAGAAGTTAGCGTTGGCACTACGGGAGCATGGTCAACAGGAGTTTTTCGCATTTTTTTGGTGCCTAATGTGACAGGTTGACTTAGTTCATACTTTACTATCCAAGTGGACATAGGAGCGCAACGATCCAATAGAGGGGACACCATGCACATATACAGTGTCCAGGGGGACCCCTGTGACATTCGACACCAAAAAAACTTGTAAATCTCATGTCGACCATGGGACCGCCGACCACACTCCCGTCGCTCTAACACTGGCGTCTAGCTTCCATTACTGTCAATCTAGACGTGGTCGACTATCTTTAGATGTCTAACTAGAAAGGTTCGACTAAGCGTCGTTGATCCGCTATTTAACATCCCATCTTCAATAGAACTTCTATCTAATATCCCGTTCTCACTGCAGGCAAATTCCCAGGTCTATCATGTCGACCCAGGAATTTGCCTTTTAACATGGGTTTTTCTGCAGTGTGAACGGGGCTCATACACAGGTAAAACCCTTCTTTTTACCCGTGTTTGAAATCCGGGTATGCAGACACGGGTTGACCCATTCACACTGCAGAAAAACCCGTGTTAAAAGGCAAATTACCGGGTAGAACTTCTTCACCCGGGAATTTGCCTTGCAGTGAGAACACGGTACACGGAAAAGCTGTGTATTTCTCACTGGCAGTGAGAACACGGTATTAGTAAATTTACCCCTTAATATTTGTGGGTATCCCCAAAAATTACTGTTTTCAGAGAATACCCCACAAATAATGAATGATAAATAAACCCCATGAATGCACAGAATGGAGCTTTAAACATGTATTTAGATGTTGCCAGCAAAAGTACTGAGTATTAAGCACTAACGTGAGCTCATTTATATTATTAGACACTTAGCTCACTGATTACTCATTTGTTTGTATACAGAACCTCCGTGTGCCAGAGCTTACACCTTGCGGGATTAGTTACCAGGTGAAACAGATTGAAGCTTTGCCCCCAGAGAATAATATATCTCTGCATTAAAGTCAGCAGCATCCACACGGAACCTGTGCAAAAAAAATCTACTTATGAGGAATGATGTCACCAAATGAATGCCCTTTAGCGGTGTTACTTCCCTCAGGGACTGTGCCCTTTTCTCAGGCTGCAGGTTCCAAGTTCGCCTACGTGTAAAGGCAAATGAATACTTGTTACTGAAAGGAAGTGTGAAAGTAATACAGCAACTATATATACAACACTACGTGCTTACAACACTCTTAGTGAAAGCTGTCTGCAGTGTTAACTAGGGGTTAGCGAAGATATCACAAGAAAGTTAGAGAGCTAAAATCTATTGCGAAAGAATATGTATAGTTAATGTAAAGCTCTGTGATTGCTCAGACCTTCCCAATCATTTTGATGCCTGCAATCATATATCTATACAGCATACTTGCCGACTTTGGCATACTCCTTTCCGGGAGAAGCCCGGAGAGGAGTGAAAGGGGGCGGGTAGAGGCTTCGTTTTGGGGGCGGGGCACGGGTGATGTCATCAAGCCCCGTCTCCATGCCGGGCTGAAGCCTCAATTTGCGGGTCCGTGGGTGGGGGGAGGGGCTAAAAATTCTGCGAAATGCCGTAAATTGCGTCATTTAGCCCCGCCCCCTCCCCGCGGACCCGCGAAAGTCATAGTTTTTAGACCGCGGGGAGAGGGGGAGCCGGGGCTGTAGGGAAATGCGGGAGACTTGCCCCCCTTCCCGGGAGACTGGGAGGGGGACCCGATTTGTGGGACCCTCCCGGCCATTCCGGGAGGGTAGGCAAGTATGCTATACAGATGGAGCAGCTCCGGTCGGAGCTGCTCCTGGGGATCGAATCGCCAACTGCCAGCAACCGCCGGAAGGAGGCGTGTGCAAGACCCTTGCATGCCCCATTCCGAAGGAGCCCTCAGCTGCTCAATGCCGCTCCCCCGATGCCCCCAGCAGCTGTCTCCAGCTCCCCCTTACCCTGCCCATCCCTCAGCAGCAGAGATGGGCAGGGAAAGTGCGTCCCTGTCAGATGGATCGCCTCTCCTATTCCAGTGCTGGCTGAGAAACGCTCCATCTCTACATATCGGGGGAAATTTACTAAAGGAAATTTGTAAAAAATAGGTGTATTTGTATCCAGAAATACACTTATTTTTGACATTTACTATCCCGAAAATACGGCAATTCGTAGTCGTATTGATAGCACATCAATACGACTACGAATTGCCGTATTTTCGGGATAGTAATAATGTCAAAAATAAGTGTATTTCTGGATACAAATACACCTATTTTTTTTACAAATTTCCTTTAGTAAATTTCCCCCATCATGTCTAAAGGCCCCCATACATTAGACCGACTTGTCCTTAGGACAAGTCGGACCCAATTCTCCTGTGAGCCGCCCGGGAGCTCCCCGGGAGGCTCACATACAATTTGGCACTTGATGAGCCAAATTTGACATGTGATAAATCGCTTGCGATTTATCACATGTCGGGGAGCAGGGGGTGGGCGGTGAGGTGCAGGGGGGGGCAGCGGTGATCCTCATCAGGGAGAGCAGTGGGGCTGCAGCGGGTCCCTGAGCGCTTGGCTGGCGGCGCCGGCGAGTGCTGACCTGGCCGGAGCGGTGTGATGATCACAGTCTCTCATTCAGCAGCGCTGCGGGAGCAGCGGGATGGGACACGCAGTGGCGGGTATTAGATTTAAAAAAAAAACTGTCAAATGACTGGCTGTTCTCTGATTGGCTGAGAGCTCTCAGCCAATCAGAGAACAGCCAGTCATTTGACAGATATTTTAAAAATCTAATACCCGCCACTGCGCGTCCCACTCGCGTCCTGCAGCGCTGCTGAATGAGAGACTGTGATCATCACACCGCCCCGGCCAGGTCAGCACTCGCCGGCGCCGCCAGCCAAGCGCTCAGGGACCCGCTTCCCGCCCCACTGTTCCCCCGGTTGTCTGCATGCATATGCCTGTCAGGTGGGCAGGCATATGCATACAGGGAGGTTGGACGTGATCGTACATGCTGGCCGTCCGACCTCCCTGATCCGATCAGATATCACCCACCCGCGATTTTGGGTCGATTTCACCCGGTTATCGGCCCAAAGAGCCGAAATCGGATGAAATCGTCCCAAAATCGCATAGTGTATGGGGGCCTTAAGTTATATGGTGGATGTACATAATGTGGGGACTCCCTCTTACCTTGTTCGGCGAGTCCAGCTTCAGCGGTGCCTTCTGGGTTTGGCAGCTAGCTGATGGTGAATTCCGGCTGACCCTGTGGTGGGTTTTTGGGCATGTCTAATGTAAGGGACAGACTGTGTATAATTATTATATACATGCACGTAATTACTATCTTAGAACTATGGCATGATGTTCCAATAATAGCTTAAGAAACTTCTTTACTCAAAGTTGCATTGTTATATGTATGCAGTATCAAACATGCTATCTTGGATGTAACAGCCTTTCTGGGCACTCTGCTCGGCTGCCTGGCATCTGGACACACGGCAGGACAAGCAGCTTTGCCTCTCAGTGCTCAGTGCCAGCTAACATACAGTAACACAGGGGTGTGCCATGACCCATGACCATGCGTCCTATTGGGCACAAGTGCAATCACTACTATGCTAAGGCCGTTGCACACTACAGTCCCAGCCTGGCATTAATTGCTTCCCTCTAGGGTTGGTCATCGCCGGTTAATGACCACTGATGACCAATGGTTTTAACAACATTTGGGGAGGTCAGATGTGAAATTTTATTTTTTGTATTGTGCAAGTTCTCACTCATTTTTGCCTGTGCGGACCTGACCCATTGATGGTTTGCTCTTCATGGTTAGAAACCATTGACCATCAATGGACAATCCGTTAAGGGGCAACCCATCTCCACCCACATAAACAAAGCATCCTTTTGTAGTCTGTAACTCTTCTTACCATTCTCAAGTATAATGCTTCTTATATCCAAGTCACACTCTCACCTGGCTGAGATTGGCTCCAAACAAGCCACAGTACCCACTCCAGTAATTTTCAACATTTTTAAATTAATGGCACCCCAAAGAAAAAAATGTAATTGCCAAGGCGCACCATCAGAGCCCCACAAGGAAAAACACATTGGCCCTCACAGGACAAAAATAACAATTGGATGCCATTTGAAAAAAAAAAATCAAACGGGTAAATAAAATATTTTGGCCCTGAAATGAAAACAAATCACATTGGTCCCCACATAAAAAAACAACAATCAATTGCATTGTCCCCAATAGAACACCACCAACCCATGTGAAGGCACAAATGATTACACCAAATCACAACCGTCTCTTCTTTTTAGAACTCTCTTGCACATGTGCTGGAAGTGAGGGATGAATATTATAGGTGTGTACCTTTGAATTTATAACACCTAGTTCCCTTTACACGTCCAGACTATAATGGTTATAAACTAATGTGCCCAAATAATCTGGTTGGAAATCAGTCATAAATCTGGCTAATGACAGCCCAATGCACAGTGCGATTGGAGGTGATGTAACAAATAATACACAATGGCAAAACCAAGACCGAAAATGCTGCAAGCTGGAAATAGCACCGAGCAGTCTAGACTATAAATATGTTGTATTACTAGACTTTATAAAGACGAGTTTCTGTTCTCAAAGCTCAGCAAATGCCAAAAGAAAGTTCTCCTGGCAATAGGTCAAGAGACAAGAAGAGTCAACAAAGATTTCACAAAAGGAACAACAAAGATTTCACAAGGGAAGAGTTGTGTGATATTTAATTTCTCATTCTCCCTATCAAGCCAGGCTCTTTATTCTTCTTTTGTGGGTAATAAAGCTTAACTTTCTTCCCCCCCTTAATTAGCTATGGTTTTTATTCCTGTGGTTTTTCATATTCTGAAAAAGGGAGTTTGGGAGAAGTGAAATATATGAGTCTGCCTGGAAGGAAATGTATAAATAAAAGTGTTAGACACAATCTATGCTGGTTCTTATTCATTTAAATAAATGGACTGTTGTTATTTACAGAGGAATAACGAGGGCTCAAGGCATGTTGAAAAAAATGTTCCCCCTTCCCCCTAACACTGTAGTCCACTGCCTGTGCTTTTTCCACCACTGCGCTATAGTCCACAGCCTGTGCTCCTTCCTCCACTGTGCTGTAGTCCACTGCCTGTGCTCTTTCCTCCACTGTGATATAGTCCACTGCCTGTGCTCTTTCCTCCACTGTGATATAGTCCACTGCCTGTGCTCCTTTCTCCACTGTGCTGTAGTCCACTGCCTGTGCTCTTTCCTCAACTAAGCTGTAGCATAGTTGGCTTCCCTCCTGCATTCTGCAGGAGACTCCCTGAAATAGCAGCAATCTCCCTCTGTCCCTCATTAGTCTAGCAATCTCCCTCATTTCACCTAGCCCACATTACACTGTTACATTGTTGGGGAAAAGGAATGAGAGATAGATACATTTACATTGAATCATCAGCACCATTTCCCAGCACTTTATTAAGTATAGTAGCTCTTACTAAATACTTTGGGGCTCATCTACATTTGGATATAAGTAATTTTAAAAGATTCCTCTCAGATGTAGCACATCCACACTTCTAGGTGGCACATTCACAATCTCTCCATATATGGAAGTAGACACGCCCATATAAGGAACAAGACATGCCCTTTGGGTGGAGCATGACACCCCTCCTCAATGGGGCGCTGTGCAAAATTCTACTACCTACTAATCTCCCTGAAACTACTTTTCAAAAGTAGGCAAGTATGAGCTGTAGTCCACTGTCTGTGCTCTTTCCTCCACTAAGCTGTAGTCCACTCTCTGTGCTCCTTCCTCCACTAAGCTGTAGTCCACTGCCTGTGCTCTTTCATCAACTAAGCTGTAGTCCACTGCCTGTGCTCTTTCCTCCACGGTGCTGTAGTCCACTGCCTGTGCTCTTTCCTCCACTGTGATATAGTCCACTGCCTGTGCTCCTTCCTCCACTGTGCTGTAGACCACTGCCTGTGCTCTTTCCTCAACTAAGCTGTAGTCCACTGTCTGTGCTCTTTTCTCCACTAAGCTGTAGTCCACTGTCTGTGCTCCTTCCTCCACTAAGCTGTAGTCCACTGCCTGTGCTCTTTCATCAACTAAACTGTAGTCCACTGCCTGTGCTCTTTCCTCCACGGTGCTGTAGTCCGCTGCCTGTGCTCTTTCCACCACTGCTTTGTAGTCTACTCTCTGTGCTTTTTCCTCCATTGCTTTGTAGTCTACCCTCTGTGCTCTTTCCTCCACTGTGCTGTAGTCCACTGCCTGTGCTCTTTCCTCCACTAAGCTGTAGTCCACTGCCTGTGCTCTTTCCTCCACTGTGCTGTAGTCCACTGTCGGTGCTCTTTCCTCCACTGTGCTGTAGTCCACTGCCTGTGCTCTTTCCTCCACTAAGCTGTAGTCCACTGCCTGTGCTCTTTCCTCCACTAAGCTGTAGTCCACTGCCTGTGCTCTTTCCACCACTGCTCTGTAGTCCGCTGCCTGTGCTCTTTCCTCCGCTGTGCTAAAGTCCACTGTCTGTGCTCTTTCCTCCATTGTTCTGTAGTCCACTGCCTGTGCTCTTTCCTCCACTAAGCTGTAGTCCACTGCCTGTGCTCTTTCCTCCACTGTGCTGTAGTCTGCTGCATGTGCTCTTTCCACCACTGTGCTGTAGTCCACTGTCTGTGCTCTTTCCACCACTGCGCTGTAGTCCATTGCCTGTGCTCTTTCCTCCTCTGGGCTAGAGTCCACTGTCTGTGCTCTTTACTCCGCTGTGCTGTAGTCCACTGCCTGTGCTCTTTCCTCCACTAAGCTGTAGTCCACTGCCTGTGCTCTTGCCTCCACTGCTCTGTAGTCCACTGTCTGTGCTCTTTCCTCCACTGCGCTGTAGTCCGCTGCCTGTGCTCTTTCCACCACTGCTCTGTAGTCCACTGCCTGTGCTCTTTCCTCCTCTGGGCTAGAGTCCCCTGTCTGTGCTCTTTCCTCCATTGTTCTGTAGTCCACTGCCTTTGCTCTTTCCTCCACTGTGCTGTAGTCCGCTGCCTGTGCTCTTTCCACCACTGCTCTGTAGTCCACTGTCTGTGCTCTTTCCTCCACTGCGCTGTAGTCCACTGTCTGTGCTCTTTCCTCCATTGTTCTGTAGTCCACTGTCTGTGTTCTTTCCTCTACTAATCTGTGATCCAATGTATGTGCTCTTTCCACCACTGGTGGCAGTGTTCTCCCCAGGCATACATGTCTGGGTGGTCCACCCAGCACGAGATGCCCTGCCACCCAGCACTCTCGACTCTGGGTCCCCTGAGCCCCAGCACTCTCAATTAGATGCTGATTCTGGACAGACCACTAGATGGGAAGATCATGGGACTCACATGGATGAGCTATGCTGACATCACACAGGATCCCCAAGCTGTCTGTATGCATGTGGGGGCAATCTGGCGAGCCCCGGCGCTGGCTGAGAGGTGCTCCATCTGTACCTAGTTTACTGCGCATATATTTTCTCTCTTTGTATAAAACATACCCTGCAAGGTCAAGGTTAAACACTTTATTATTTTGAAGACCCCCACCCAGATACTTCTTGATACCACCCGGCTGGAAAAAATTCTGGGGAGAACACTGGGTGGTTTCCTATACATTATCTTTCTCTTAAGCTGGCCATACATCAGAACGATTTCAGGCCCGAACACACGGTTTCCACGAATCGTGCAATACATTGTGTATTTTTGTGAACATCGTGAAGTGTTTAGGTACAATGTGCAGTCCTGCGGGGTCATGAGGTCGATTCTGCACCTAAGATCTGAAGATGCTGCTAATGGCCAGTATGCTGGAGTTGCAGCTCTTATGATAGATTGTTTGTGAAATTACACACATAAGATCTATCGCGTGTCTGGGAACAAAATAGTGAGAGGACTCAGATCTGATGCTGGTTGTCCTGATGTATGGCCAGCTTTAGTCCACTACAAGCATACAAATATTACTAATATTAATGTGCAGTTCCAATATGTATCACCAGACTATTTGCTTATTGGACGATTTTCTGTAAAATCCATAACACAATTAAAATCAGTAATTCCTTTTCTGTATATGTTATGGTGATGTGCAATTTTTTTCCTAGCTCACCTTAGTACTTACATTTTCTATTTCTGCAAGAACAGTACTCTGAGCATGATTTATGTTACCCCTTTTACACCAGAGCCTCGACCCGGGTTATTGCCGATCCTGTCCGGGCCGGGGCTTGGTGTAAAAGGGGTAAAAAAAAATAAGCCGAGCCCTGTTCCCCAGGTGTCCGACCCGGCAAGTGTTCAGGGTCGGACATGGGGCTTACCTGGAGTCAGGGGCTGTGTAAATGGGTAACCCGGGTCATCTGACTCAGGGACCCATTCCACCAATAGGGGAGCCTCAACCTCCGGGCCGCAGCATCCTGTGTTCAATCCAGAGGTTGGGCTGGGGCTGTGCGGTACTATGCAGACAGCAGCAGAGGCTGGGAGGAGGTGAATGGATGCCTGTGTGCGGCATCCATTCACCTCATGGACTGCGGATGGGGGCAGCCCAGCAGCTTTCCTGGGTGCTGGGCTTGCCCCCAGCATGTCGGTCGGCGTTGCGGGGGTCACGGCTGACGGGTTTCCCAGCGCTTGGAGATGATGTAAACTCCAAGCGCTGGCTCAGGGCCCGACTTCACCGGCATCGCCCACCTGGCATAATGACGGGGAACGCCGGTGTAAAAGGGAACAACTGCCGGGTTGCATCCAGGTCCAAAAACTCAGGTGCAACCTGGCAAGTTTTGGTTTAAAAGTAGTACTGTATGTGTGTAATTAAAGCAAGTAACTGGGCAAAACCATGCTGCACTGCAAGTTGGTCAGATGAAACGTGCAGATAAAGTTAGTTAGATAAAGTGGGCAGTGGCGTAACTACAAATTTTGCTCCCCCCTGCCAAAAAGCTTTGGTGCGCCCCCCCCCCCCCATATATAGATCATTATTGTGGGGCATGCTGGAGAGCAAATTGCCAGATTTCCTCAGGCTGGTGTCCAAGCCCCCCTTGTGTCCACCTCGCAGCCCCATCTCTCCCCATAGCCAGAAAGATTACCTTTTTTTTATACTGGACCCCGGTTCTGCGGATGTTCCTTGACAGCAGCTTGCTCTCCTGCACAGTGGCGCGCAGCCTGACATCCAGGAAGTTTTTGCTGCTGCATTTATGTTCTTTCCTCTGGCGACCAGCGTGCCACTGCTCCACTGTCTGTTCCCATCTGCTGACTGCATGCTGACGTTAGCATGATCCTCTCTGCCCTCTCATGGAGCCCCACTAATGGCCGACCCTAATGGAGCCCTGCTAAGCCCCATTAGCCCTGCCCACTTTCAGAGCTCTCCTATGCGGCTGGTCACAGCAGTGACTAAGCCCCAGACTGACATTGACAGCCGGGGAAGCAGGACGAAGATACATCCCGGCTGTCAGGTGATCCCTCCCAGCCACACGCAATCATCGTGTCACTAGACCTAAATCTAATGGCATGGGGGACACATCACAGCCCGCCCCAGCCAGCCCCTGCATCTGCCTGCTACATTTAGCTTCTGCGTCTCCGCCGGCTGCCCGCAGTGCCCGGCCATTTCAAATGCGGCGCCAATTCATTAACTAATCAGAGCTCGCGGCCTGGCAGCCAATCAGAGCGGCTGCCGAGCTGCTAGCTCTGATTGAGCTCACTAGCCATGGCTGCATTTAAAATGGCCGGGCAGCCGGTGGAGACGCAGAAAATAAATGTAGCAGGCAGCTGCAGGGGATCCGGAAGGCAATAGATCCTGTGTGCTATGGAAGCACAGCCCAGCCGCCGAGCCCGACGCACACCGCTGACCTGGGGCTCCTTCATTACACCCGGCGCCTGCCAAAGCATAGATACACCACTAATCGCAGCAGTGCCGGACAGGGGCCCCCACCTGGCGCCCACGCAGCCCCCGCGCCCCCAAGCGGCAGCGGTGACTGCCTTACACTAGTTACGCCCCTGACAGTGGGTGGAATATGTTCAAACTGATATCTAAATTGTAGTATTAAAGTAAAGCTGTCTAACATTTGTGGGCTACATGGAAAAGCAGCCAGTATTTACCCTGCACAGAAAGAAATATAAATGTATTTGCTTCCCTTGCATGGCAACTTTGTTTGTGACAGACACAAAGGAGGTTATTCTGAACGGAGCGGCCAAACGTGCGTACGTTCACTATTAACGTACGCTCTCCGTACGCGGCCGTTGGGGTTAAGTCCACCCACAAATCAGCCGCATACGTACGGCCAGAAACAACGTCAAAGGGGAGTGGCGTACAATTGAGCGTACGCCAACGTACACGGACGGACCAGCCCTTACACACCGACAACTGGCGTACAACAGAGCGTACGCCACCGTTTACGGACGTCTCTCGTCCGTCTTCCCACCGACTTCTTGCGGCTATCTGAGCGTACGCCAGCTTGCACGGACGGGTCCATATTGTTTTCAATAGAAAACTCAGCTTATGTCACCGCTCGTGAGAGTGAGCGTACGTCCGTGCACGCTGGCATACCCTTCACATATATGGACCTGCAAATCTTGCCTTTCAACTACAATTCTGACAATTAATTAATTATTCTAATTGTTATTCAATTATTGTTTTCTATTAACTCAATTGTCTACCTTAATAAAGACCCTAATAAAACAACATTTTAACCCTCATTACATGTATATTTGTTATGTTCTAATGTGGCATTTTAATAACTATCTATGTGTCCCCACATTGCTTTTACTTGTAAATAAATTTATGTTGGTGTTTGTGTGTATGTACTAAATTATGTCCCTAATTAGTTTGATCTGATTTTTTTACCATGTATACCTACCCTGATGTTATGTGTGATGTTTTAATCGAACATTCATGCATTTTCACTATGTGTTATTTAACTCAAAAACAAACACATTCACACAGCAATCGTTACCCCTCACCTCAAATTACAAATATAACTTACATTACACATCTGTATGTACCTACCCTTACAAACCCTATAACATATTTATGATTAAAAACACAGCCAACTTCTAACTCAACAAAAACTTTTATTTAGTACAAACATAATAAGGGGGGGGGGGGAATAAAAATAAATTAAATGAGGGCCTCCAAACGTAAAAAAAGAATATTCAAATAAAATAACGTCAGGAATATCTCCCGCAAAATGTTGTCCACCTCCTCCTGGTGCTGTTCAGTGTCTGTAGTGAAGGGATAAAAAAATATATATATATAATATACACAAATGTTTGTTGTATTTGTACATAATAAGAAGTTGTGAGTTATGTGTGAAGGCCACATACATTTTTTAACTACATTGAAGATGGGTCTGATGTAAACACAGTACTAAAAACTACACACATACTGTACATAGTAAATAACATTAATTAAATTACTCCTTCTTGGATGAATGTTTTCTGTATCCCAATTGGTAGTTTTGTTTTGGGGGACTCACCTCTAACCTCACAATTAGGCTGTGCTATTTAAGGGTTATGACATTGTTGCGGCTTAAGCACTCCTTAATATTTTAAATTTAGGACATTGCTGTACAAATTATAGGCCTAAAGCTATGTTTGTAAAGCATGCATCCGCATGGCCTCACACACTATGAACAAAACAATCTATAAATTAATGTTGCACATCATGCTGGGAAGTGGAGTTACCCAACACCTGGACCCACATAACTACAACACCACTAATGTCGGATATCTCATTGGATGTACTGTTATGTCAATTATTCAAGGGGTGAGCCATGGCCACACTCCAAAAAACCACCAAGGGGACCCTTGTTCCTGGAGAAGGACAGGCCACACCTCATGGACGCCCTGCAGTGATATGTTGCAACTAATGTTGATGTTGGATACACATATGTGGTTGTTGTGATTGTTTATGTGTAGAAATGTGTAGGTAAACATTAGACACATTATTTACTTACGGCTAGTTGAGCCATCCTGCTCGCCGCTGGTTGGGTGTGCGGTGGTTGGGGGGGTCAGGAGCAAGGGGGATGGGATAAGACTTGGGATACTGGTAGTGGGTTGGAGTGGGGATTGGAGAGGTTTGGGGGTGGGTGGTGGAGAGGTGTAGGGGGGTTGGAAATGGGGTGGGGAGGGGGTGGGGGTTGGGGAGGGGGTGGGGGTAGGGGTGTGGGTGGGGGTTGGGGAGGGGATGGGGGTTGGGGAGGGGGTTGGGGAGGGGGTTGGGGAGGGGGTGGGGGTAGGGGTGTGGGTGGGGGTAGGGGAGTGGCTGGTGGAAGGGGATGTGGAAATTTGGTGCTCCCCAGCTGGACCCATTGTCTCCTCCTCTTCCTCCTCCTCTTCCTCCTCCTCTTCCTCCTCCTCGTCTGGCTGCTCCTGGGCTGCCTGCTCCTGGGCTGCCTGCTCCCGGGCTGCCTGCTCCCGAGCTGCCTGCTCCCGGGCTGCCTCCTCCCGGGCTTCTATGCGTGCCATTGCCCGTGCTGAAATGTTCATGTTGATGGCATAGAAATCGAAGGTTGGGTTTCATAAAAATGGGGAAAAATTCACATTAGTCATGCTCATAACCTTACAAATTATCATTGCTGTTATATTTCAGACATTTATCATGCGAACTAATTGATATGCTACACCCAAAAACTGAGCAACTACTTAAACCCCCCCCCTATACACCCCCTATACACCCCATATACACCCCCTATACACCCCATATACACCCCCTATACACCCATATACACCCCCTATACACCCCATATACACCCCCTATACACCCATATACACCCCCTATACACCCTCTATACACCCATATACACCCCCTATACACCCATATACACCCCCTATACACCCCATATACACCCCTATACACCCCCTATACACCCATATACACCCCCTATACACCCATATACACCCCCTATACACCCCATATACACCCCCTATACACCCCCTATACACCCCATATACACCCCCTATACACCCCATATACACCCCCTATACACCCATATACACCCCCTATACACCCCATATACACCCCCTATACACCCATATACACCCCCTATACACCCCATATACACCCATATACACCCCCTATACACCCATATACACCCACATATTTATAAAAAGTACAGAAATCATTTGGAAAAAAAACGCAGACATACTAGTTAATAAAAACTTACATCGGGCAATATGGCGGCGAATGGAACTCAGCATGACTGGCTGGCGCCGGCGCAGGTCAGACCAGCGCCGCTCGACTTGGGCCAGGCTTCTCTGTACGCCGGTCCGGGTGTATATTAGGCGGCGGGCAGCATTATACGCCCGCCGCTTGTCCATGTTGGACACATATGGGCCCCTGGGCCCCAGCCGACGGTCCATGACCTCAACCAAGGCCACCAGCTCCTGGGTCGAAAACGCGCTAGCTCCGGTTGAAGTCATAGTGGCAATGGCGCAGTTATTAATTGCAGGTACATATATCACTTTTGGTGCTTGCTGATTGGTGTAAAAAATTGTTTGTTTAGTATTAACTTTATTAATCCTTCTTACATTAACAAACTGGATGCGAATAGAAACTTAAGCGGACCGTTCCGATATACACACACCATAACCAACAGCATGCATTCAATGTATAGAGAGGAACTGTATATACAGTGTGCGGAAAAGAATACACGCAACCGTCTACTAATAAATACGCTGCTAAAAGGGGCACAATACACCGATTTCCATGGAGAGACGTACTGTATATACAGTGTGCGGAAAAGAATACACGCAACCGTCTACTAATAAATACGCTGCTAAAAAAGGCACAATGCAACATGTTGGTGTATGACAATTTCATACTCATTACATATGTAAGGAAAGCATTATAACGTGATGTTTTGAAATGTGACTCACAAAGCATACACGAACTCCAACAGATACCAGCTGACAACACTCATCATTGGAATGACAGGTGCACACATTTCACGATGTAGCACACAATGCTCCACAACCTGTGTATGTGCATATACAGGTGATTGATCAGGTGCGTTGAGACCTGCGTAATTTAAGCGGCAATTATCGGCGGGAAATATCGGCGTAAATTAGCAACTACATTGCGGGGAAAAATATACGCCCCCTTGTTCATGGCGGGAGATTAACATATAAATATTCAGTCAGATGCAGGCCAGAATTGCTGCAAACATGTCTAGCTCAGACGATTCCGCAGCTGAGGACGCTCTACAGAGAGCTACAGCAGAATCCCTGCTTGAAGCTTTGCAGAAGAGGGAACAGGAGCGGAGAAGGAGGGCCCAAGAGAGAAGTAGCCTGCAAGACCAAGCGGGCCCCTCACTAACAGGCCCTGTTCAACCTCCACCAGCTCCACAAGGGCCAAGCAACCAGCCAGAACAAGAGGTTGCATCTCTCCAAACAGGTGTGACCCAGCAGGTGCATGGTGAGAGAACTGGGGCCACCAGAAAACGAGCTGCAACATCTAGGGTGAGGACTGAGCAGGATACCACCACCAAAAAGAGAAACCCTGCATTTGTAGAGGCAGAATTGCGAATTTTAGTGCCCAGAGCACGCGAATGGATCGAATTGACAACCAGGAAGCCGGGTGCCAGTGCAAGGAGAAACCTTTGGGACAAGATCACAGAGGAAGTGAACCAGGTGTCACCAGTGGTCAGAGATTGGCTAGCGGTGAAGAAAAGGCTAGTGTGTTTGTCCCCCTGATAATGTCATATGTGTGTACATATGTTACATGTATGTTTTGAGAATAATAGAAAGGTGTGTTTGTAGATAGTGCTACACTTCAATGTCACATGTGAACACAACCATGTCTAATAACCCACATTTATATATGAAACATGCACCATTGGTGTGATGTGAGGTTATGGGCACAGTTCTGCTCATGTGAAGTATGTGAAGTATGTGATGGGACAAGAGAAAGTGTGTTTTTGAAAGAGTTGTTGTAACATGTTCCATATGATGCTACTGAAACAAGAATAACCAAACTGTGCACATGTAGCTGGTGAGAAACTACACATCCCAGTATGCCATCCCATAGTTAAATTACTCCATAATAACCACACTGTCAAGCTATGGTGGAATGTGTAGTTTCACAACAGGTGGAGGTGCATAATTTGGCCATGGATGATGTCATTTCTGCATAGTGATCTATGTATGTGCATTTAGTGGCCTAATGAATGAGATGAGACACTGAAATGCCTCCTAATGGAGACATTAATGTGTGTGTGGGACACATATGGCTAAAAAACATAAGATCACCCACACTAGGAAATGTCACGTAGCACAGTGGTGCACATATCTCATGGTGATATTTGTATTTTTAAACTTGTAGGTGGACAGACTTCAAAACGACACTGAAGAGGAAGATGACTGACCGGTACAACCACAGCATGTCCACCGGGAGGGGGCCTATGCCAGATAATTTGGAGTATACCCCCCTGGAGCAGGACGCCTTGGATGTCATTGATGTGGCCGAGGTCAGGGGGATATCCAATATGGATAGTGAGCTCCCGGCGGAGGTCTTTGCTGCTGCTTTTGATGGTAAGTCACAGTAATGCATTGTATTTTGAAAGATATTTTTTTGTGCGTATGTGATGGTGACATTGTTTTCAATTATTATCCTAGAAGAAGCAGAAACCCAGGATGAACCGGCAGCATCTTCCTCTGCAGAGCCACAGGTGGAGCAAGTGGTCCAGCCTCCACCAAGACGACACCCCCAGCCACAGGAGACATGGGATGCCAGCGTGATGGTGATGCTGGAGAGGATCGAGAAGCAAGGGGTGGATGCTGCGGTCCGTCAGCAGCAGGTTGGAGAATTTCTGGCGGATTGGAAGGCCACAAACAGGCAGCAGTGTGAGGCCTTCAACCGCATGAATGACACTCTGGCGGCTGGCATGCAAAGCATTGGCCAACACCTCAGCCGCCAGAATGAAATTCTTGCGGAGCTGCTGACCACCGCCAGGTCCCTAAGGGACAATCCCCCATCTGCTGGCCCACCCCAAGCTGCTCCCCAACCTTCCACCTCTGCTGACCCTCCTGTGTCCACTAGGGGAAGACGCCGCAAGCCATCTGAGCCAAAGGCCCCTGTCCCCAAGGCCCCATCTAAAAAGGGGAAAAAAGGGCCCAAATAATGAGACCTGGTTCACTTCCTCTGTGGTTGGACCCCAAATGTTTAAATTGCACTGGACATCCACTTCCTGAGTTGGCCATCGATCCATTTTCGTGCCATGGGCATTAAAGTTCTTATTTTGACCTCTACAAATGCAGGATACATTTTTGGTGGTGTGTATCTTGCTTAGTATTCACCCTGGTTGTTGCAGTACGTATTCTGGTGTCCCCATTTCTTTCACCATTGCATTTGCAGGGTAACACATGTTTGGAGATATGCAACCTCTTGTTCTGGCTCTTTTTTATTTTTGTGTCTATTTTATTTGTTTATTTGATTTATGACATTAAAGTGTCAAATAAGCTGTGATGCTGAACAGCAAATAAATTTATTTTACCAATTAAAACAAAATTGTTGTATGTGTAATTTCTTGTGTGAAACAAATACTACATTTATGTGTACTTACTGACCAGGGTATTTTTGAACATTTGTTGAAGTGTGGTAGAAGTTTCCCATGTGTAACCCTCTCCATGGCCATTCCCATGTTCCTATCCAACTTTTCCCTGCTAATTAGTTTGTGTCAGCACATGTGCAGAGCAACTTAATAGGTGAGAAAGCAGTTTGTGTGCAGGTGAGGTAGCTCCTACAGTAGTAGGTAAAAGCAGGTCCAGAACAATGCTTTCCTCATGGAGTGGGTGAGGCAGACAAACAAGGGTCAAAAGGTACATTTGTGTAGGAATGCATATGTGTCCTCCCTAAAAAAAGATGTGTGAATCGGCCAAACATGAGAAAATTGCTTGTGAACAAACATGTATAACTTTTTAAATATATATGATTTTACAGTGTCATAAGCAGATGTAGGAATCCTTTGTTAGAGAGATGTGAGTGCAATAATGTGATTGGTGGCATCTTACATCCAGAGTGTAGTAAAATCCAATTCATAGCAGATCAGATAGTGGTACAGTTCTGTATTTTGGGTACTTTACAAAGATTGTGTGCAAAATAGTGGGCATGGGCTTAAAACATTGCTGAAACATACTTTGTAGGTGTTAGATGTGGTTTATGTTATTGTATCATAAATACAAAACCTATGTTTGTATTAGAGTGAACACGTTGACACATGTCGACTTGTGTAGATTGAGTGTGCTACTGTGTAAAGTCTATGAAAGCACGTAGTGAATGTGTATAACTGTTTAACAAATACCTACCTTAGCATATATAAGCAGGTCTTAAAAAGATTCTTACCTTAAATTAAACAAACCTTTAAATGTAGAGAAGTATAGAAAGATAAGCTTCCAATGTGTTTGAGTGCTGTGGCCCTTATTCTGGTTGGTGCGGTCGAGCCGCATATGCGGCTCCGACCGCACCAGACGAATCCCCGCCCACCATACGGTTCGCCACGGCCGTCCGTACACGGACGGCTGGCGAACCGCACGAAAATGGTGGAGGCGTACGCCTCCACCATGCTGGGAGCTGCCCCCTGCATTCGATGGTCGACGACCATCGAAGGCAGGACCGCACGCCGCGGCAGCTCCCGCAAGCTGAGACCACACGGACAATCGTCCGTGTGGTAGCTTGTATGGGGGCTGAAAGCTGACATCCGGCGACGTCAGCTTTCCGCCCCCATGAGTGGCGTCATGCCCTCATTACCATGCGTACGCCCCGCGTTTGCATGGGAACGCCCATGAAACGCGGGGCGTACACATAGGGAAATGAGGGGATGAAGCCCCTCACGCCCCTATACGCCCCCTTTGCGGCGTCTAAATTTTTACCACGGAGAATTCCCCTGCACATGCGCAGAGTGACCTCTGCGCATGTGCAGAGAGAAAACATCGGCGGTACGGCCGCACGCGGGCCGTACCGAGCCGATTAGAATAAGGGCCTGTGTGTGGCTTGCAGGTAGTGAAATCATGGTTTTGACTTAATAGACTGCAGCATTGCTTATTCAGGTGTATGTGTTTGAGTAGTAATCAGCGTAAATTAGCAAACCCAGGCGCACGCTGGCATGCGGTATCTGTAGGGGTGGTCTGAGGTGGCGGTTGGCGGCCGCCTGTTTTGTGTCCGAAATGAACGGTGCTTTAGGCGATCGTGCGGTAGTAGCACCGTTCATTTTTGGTGCACACCCCCGTGTACGCCCATATTTACGCCCATTTTCCCTCATTATTTCGGCCGCTCCCCTCAACACGCCCCTATGCCGCCCCCAATGCCCGTACTCTCGCGTACAGGTTTTTTCGCACGGAGAGACCCGTCCGTAAGCGTTGTGGGGTGTTCGCGCCTGCGCATTGGCGAGTGTACGCATGCGCAGATCATGAAAAACCCTGGAACGTACGCGTACGGCCCGGCCGCACCAACCAGAATAAGGCCCAAAGTTACTTGATTGTTTACTTAAAAATGGTCCTACAGTATGTCCCTTCTATTTCTGATCCTAGAAAGTAGTTATTTCATTAATTCATGGCTCAGTATAGTATAGAGTATTTGGAAATGTATTCTAGAACATAATTTATAGAGTTTAAAACCATTTCTTAAAAAGAAAAAGAGGAAAAAAAATGGAACTTAATTTGGCTCCAGAACTTCCTCTATAGACAAAACCCAGAATTAAGCGCAGGACAAAGTTCAGAAACGTTCTCTGCTGGTATGTCCTGCCTCTCTGTTTAAATGCTGACTTGACATGACCTTGTTTAGCTTCTCTAATCTGGTGGGATCATACAACATGTCACGGCTGTGAAAGGCCCCGTTCCAAACATGCCCGCCCAGAGATATAAAAGAGCATCTATACTCCGAATGTCTGCAGCAGAACTCGCTAGATCTTTTTATGCCTATTTAAGTAGCATTATCAACAGATGTTTTATTCTTCAATGGCGAATCCAACATTGATTCCAAAAATAGATTGACATGTTCTTAAAATTCTTCTGGACTAAGGGCCTTATTCTGGTTCACTCTTAGAGGCAAATTCCTTCTCAAATGGACAAAACCATGTGCACTGCAGGTGGGGCAGATGTAACATGTGCAGAGAGAGTTAGATTTGGGCGAGTTATTTTCTTTCTGTGCAGGGAAAATATTGGCTGCTTTATTTCTACACTGCAATATAGATCTCACTTTGAAGAAAAACCCCACCCAAATCTAAGTCTGTCTGCACATGTTATAACTGCCCCACCTGCAGTGCACATGGTTTTGTCCATTTGAGAAGGAATTTGCCTCTAAGAGTGAACCAGAATAAGGCCCTAAAACTCCTTCAAAAATTAGATTGTATTTTTTATATTAATAATAAATATTTTAACTCAAGAGCACTGATACCTGAAAATTACAATCTCAGAAGCAAATACCCTCTGCTTTTACAGTTTTGTATTACACTGGTGACATATAGCGAGTGCTAGGTATCAGGGGCAGATATGGTGTTTGCACTGGGAAGGAGGGTTATATAACTATATGTATACTTACGTGGGTAGTTCTGGGAGGGAGCAGATTTAAATAACTCTTGGGGTGATCAGCTAATAAAAAGCATAAGAACCCATTGTTCTGAGTTCATACTGGGGGATCGAGGTTTAGAATGAAGCCTGTGCATGAATTTTTTTCTATCCTATTATTGAAACATCCTATTGTTTCTCCCAGCCAATTAGATAGGGTAGTTAAAGATGCAGAAAAAGGCATCGGCCAATCCTTGCCTAGGATGGCAGACATTTTTGATAATAGGGGTAAAGCAAAGGCTAACAAAATAATCTTAGACCCTTTCCCCTCTAAGAAATATTACCGGTGCTTAGGATGCCGTACTAGTCAGTTGCAGAATAGTTTATTTCCAACTGTTATTTTAAGCTTGAATTTGTAATGTGTGAATTGTGAGTATTCTTTTACTATGCAATTTCACTAATGCATTTTATAATGTTGTAATGACGATAAAAAATGTACATATACAGTATACTCCAGAGCCCAGATTCATACGCCAATTCCCCCTCGCTCCATTTTTTTGGGGGGAATCGGCGTATTTGCCGCAGAAGCAGCGAGAATCATGGCTAAATGCAGCGGGGTCCCTTCATTAGCCGCAAGCTTTGCTGTTTGGGAGAATCCTAGCTGTCCTGTGACAGCTAATTTATTTATTATTTATTAACAGTTTCTTATATAGCGCAGCATATTCCGTTGCGCTTTACATAGGGGACAGTGATATAACAAAACAGGGTATTTACAGACAGTCAAAATGTAGGAGGGCCCTGCTCACAAGCTTACAATCTATAGGGAAATAGGCATTGATACATAAGGATAGATACTGTATTCTTTATTGCATCGATTCACCAGAATGCAAGGTTCTATGACTGGTTCTGGAATTTGATAAGCTTGCCTGAAGAGATGAGTTTTTAGGGAACTCTTATAGGTTTGGAGACTGGAGGAGAGTCTTTTTGTGCTTGGGAGGGCATTCCACAGAGTGGGTGCAGCCCGAAGAAAGTCCTGCAGTCGGGAATGGGAGCGAGTAATGAGTGTGGATGAGAGACGCAGATCTTGGGAGGAGCGTAGAGGTCGTGTTGGATGATATTTTGAGATAAGAGAAGATATGTATGATGGTGTAGTTTGGTTTATGGCTTTGTGTGTAAGTAAAAGAATTTTGTATTGAATACGGTAGAATACAGGTAACCAATGAAGTGACTGACAGAGTAGCTTTGCAGACGATGAACGTCTGGCTAGGAAGATTAGCCTTGCAGCTGCATTCATAATGGACTGTAGTGGTGAGAGTCTGTATTGGGGAAGGCCAATAAGGAGACTATTGCAAACCAAGAACTAATTCAGGGAACATTGAATATGGAGAGCCGGGGCGGGGGTTAAACAGCGAGGAACGGTGGTTTTCTGCGATCCCCGCCGTTTAACCCCCTCGCCGGCCACTTGCACCCACATTGAATACTGCCCTTAGAAGCAGATGTGCAGTTCCTTACACATGCGAATTAGGCCCATAGTTTAGAAGTAAAGATAAACAGGCTGTTTAGAGAGCTGTGAAAAAAAGTCTCTCACAGCTTCCAGTATTTTAGTAGTGGGACTCTGCAGGAAAATCTAAGAAAGTTTCTCTGTTTGGCAGTCTCTTCTGCTTAGGAAAATAATAAAATGCTAAATATATTTCAGTTATTCTATAAATAATCCGGACATGGCGCACAGTTGTTTGGTTGTGAATTACAGCAATCCTATTTATTTTTTAATTGTTAGAAGCACTTTCCAGATGTACAGATCTTGTTTGGAAGGAACTTTTTTTTTCTTCATAAAACTTCTATATTCTTTATGCCTTGAATAAATCTGCTGTGTTAGGCCACTTAAGTCACATGGTCTACCATCTGCCTATAGTAGCACTTAGATTACATCTCTTTTTCACTTAAACTGACCTTGCAGAACTTGCATTGGGTTGGGATGATATGTATACCCATACCTCTTAACATTGGTGGCAATGAAAAAGGGAAATGTGTGCATGAACTCCCATGGCCTATGCCCGCAGCCCTACCACGAGACCACGATCCCCATTTTCGGACTCCCAACTGCCTCCCACTGTCGGACACAGCCATGCCTGGGCAGCACGCGGGACCGATCCAAAAAAACTGGATTGTCCTGTGAAAATACATGTAAATACATGTAAAGTATTACGCGTCCGCTCGCCACGCTTCGGGCTCGGTGGCTCGCTGCGCTCGCCACACTATATAAAATCAACTCCACGCCGACATGGATAGTGGGGGTATGAAAAGGTCGGAGGACGCGTACCGCCGCCCCTCGCGGGCTTGCTGCGCTCGCCACGCTTCGGGTTGGCATTGATAGTGGGGGTGGCGTGGGGGTGCATTTAACATTGTAAGCACCCATTAGGGTGCTTATACAATTAAAAATCTTATAGGGGGGCCAATTGACCTTGAAAGCACCCATTAGTGTGCTTATACAATTTAAAATCTCATCTCATCACATTGTATGCCATATACAATGGTATACAATTTTAAATTGTATAAGATCCCATAAGATGGAAATCGTGGGAGCCGTGATAATACACAAGTACCAAACCAGTATCTGGCCGGTAGAGAATGTTTTCCAACAGCTCTGATTTTGTGTAATTCAAAACCAAAGGCAGCAATCTCTACTAGCCTCACAAGAAACTCCAGAGGCAACAACAAACTCCTGCTATACTATAGGGAGGGTTGCCTATCCTTACCCTCCCTATAGAGCCTAACCATAACTACAACCCCCACTTCCCCCTGCAGCATAGCCTTAGCATCCACAGCCTAACCCTAATCCTCTCGCATGCAGCCTGTCCCTAACCCTCCTACCAACAGCCTAGGGTACTTGTGTAGTTTCACGGCGCCAGTAGATTGCATGCGAAATCGCATGCGATTTGACATCCGATATCGTTTGCGATTTACTATCCATTTCATTACCCCACTATCCACTAGGGCAAGGAGTTGATTTTGTATAGTGTGGCCAACGCAGCGAGCCACCGAGCCCGAAGCGTGGCGAGCGGACACGGATGTTGTTTCAAAGCAACTCACGATATTGCATGCCATTTGCATGAAATTCCATCAAATACATTCGGTGGCCCCACACGTGGCTCGCTGCGCTCGCCACGCTTCGGGCTCGGTGGCTCGCTGCACTCGCCACACTACTGTATATAAAATCACCTCCACGCCCTAGTGGATAGTGGGGTAATGAAATGGATAGTAAATCGCATGCGATATTGGATATCAAATTGCATGCGATATCGCATGCGATCTACTGGTGCCGTGACACTAGTACAAAGTTAAATTATATTTAGGTGAAGATATGTTCAGATCACTAAAGTCTTTTCCCCCAGATCTACAAGCGTAGTCTATTTGTGACAAGTCTGCGTTATTTTTGGTACATCCTGTAAATATCCACTTCAGCAGGTTTTATAAACTTGGCCAGACCTAAAGGGACTCTCCACTTGCAGAAAGCTCTAATTTATTGCTTTTGACATGGTCTCCTGTTAATTATGTTACTAAATAATTTGCTGTCTATTTCTGGACTTCCTCTTGTCTTTTGAACCAACACTTTGGAGAACCGAGCAGGAGTTGTATAATTTTGTTGGCATCGGACAGATATTTAATTGCCGTTCTAGAGACAAGCGTTATGGCACCTAATCCATCTTTTGAAGGATCATGACAGTTATGAGAAGAACACTCACTGCGTACGCATTCCGCAGGCTTCTGTTTTCTAAGCTCTTCACACTTGTTACACTGTCAAAATATTCTTTGAAACTGTACCTATTGAGAATTACAAGCTGGTATAAGAAATGCTTAACTGGGATCTTGCTGCACAGCTGTTGTGGGTGGCCTCATTAGAGGGTACTGATGCACACGGACTGACAGCAGCCATTTCCTGACCAATTCTTATGCCATTAGCAAAAATGATCCAGGCATTGTAGTAATTTGTATGCTACACACAAATATATTGGGCCAATATTTAAACTTAAGCCTGCTCTTGTGTCACCTACTGACCCTGACTCTTCCTCTCTCTCCTTTCCTTTAGCTCTAATATCCTTGTTTAAATGGTCTATGTCATGACTCAGGGTTTGAGACATACTCCGTTCCAGGTGCTTGGTCAGGCCGACTCAGAGACTATAATCCAGGTCAGTGCTTTGTCTCCAACATGGGTGCGGCCATATTGGTTTGATTCACAGGAGTTCATCAGTCAATCCGGGAATGGTTGTTCTGACATCATCCTACAACAGCCAATCAGCTACAGGCTCCGCCTATATATACATTGAGACTGGAGCATGTAGTCAGTCAGTACAATGATGTCCTATGAGTAGCAGCTTTCCAAGCTCTCTAGTACTTCTGCTAATTCAGCACCTGCAGTATTCCACTCTGCCTGCAATCTGACTACCTCTAGTGTCCAGTCCGGGACATTGCATCTACTATCAGAATACCTGGTTTTCTGATTGCCTTCTACACCATTGTCATCATCGTTGAACCTCTCCTGTGATTACCATAGTGACACCCAGTGCATACTTTCCTGCAGTGACCTTACTCAGCAGTCCTCATCATTGCTCTATTCAATCTGAGCCTATCCATACTTACCAGTTATTCCCTGGCGCATCTAGTCTTCCAGAGACTCCATCTTCTCCTGTGTGGGGTTCTCCACAGATTTCCAGTGCTCTATGCAGTCTAAGTTTATTAAAGAACCCAGCTTCGGTTACACTCCAGCTTCAGACCAGAGTCACCCCTCAGACATGACAGTCTACATTTGTCTTATTTGCCTCACACTTCCACTTTCCTAACTCCAGCCTGACTTTCTTCCTCTCCATTCTGCAAAAAAATACCCTCACTAGATTAGCAATGACATTTTTGTTGACAGTGCCAAAGGCCACTGCTTACCGTTTTTCTCCCTGGCTTCTCTGCTGGTTTTAACACTGTGTATCACCCTCCTGCAAATGCTTCACTCCCTTTCTCTGCATCACGCGACCCTCTACTGGTTGTCCTTGTATCTCACTGACTGCCCCTTCTTGGTCTTTTCATGACTCAACTTCTCCTCTTCCAGTTCCAATTGGTGTATCCCCCAGGGTTCTGTTCTTGGTCTCATTCTCTTCTCATTGTATATTAGCTAGTTTGGACAAGTCCATCTTTATGCTGATAATACTCAGATCTACCTTTACCTCACTCAGCTGTTTCTCCGATATTTATTTCTAGATGTCCCAGCACTTTTTGAAGCTTAATACATCTGGCCCACTGTCTCTAGACTGAACTTCTTAAACCTCCTATTATCTAGCATCCCTGACTTTCTCCACTCCATTCTGTTCTCTGTTCTGCTCAACATTTCTCTCTCTCCAAACTGATTGCTCCTGCTTTCCCTCTCCACCAGGCCCTATTCTGGCTCACCCTTCCTTCAGATGTAACTCAAACGCCTCTCACTCACCTATAAATGTCTTCTGTGTCCCCCCCATCCTCGGGATACGGTCGTATTGTCGACAGCACTTAGGTCGACAGTCATGAGGTTGACACCGTTGGGTCGACAGGTGGCAAGGTCGACAGGGTTCTAGGTCAACATGGGTGAAGGTCGACAGGTGTCTAGGTCGACATGGGTTTAGGTTGACACATGCGTTAGGTCGAAATGGGTTAGGTCGTTAGGTCGACATGTTTTTTCCCCCAGTTTTTTGAGCCGACATGTGCTGACAGGCAGTATTTAATGCCCTACCATCCACTAGAGCGTGGTTTGAGAATAAAATAGTGAGCTGAGTGCAGTGAGGCACCGTGCCCGAAGCATTGTGAGCGAAGCGAGCAATGCGAGGGGCTGCGGTTCACTACCAACTGTGTCCATGTCGACTGTGTCGACATTTGGGTCAAAAAACAGTGAAAAAACCCATGACCTAATGACCTGTCGACCTAACCCATGTCGATCTAACGCATGTGTCCACCTAAACCTAGACACCTGTTGACCTTCACCCATGTCGACCTAGAACCCTGTCGACCTTGCCACCTGTCCACCTAATGACTGTCGACCTAAGTGTGGTCGATAAAACGATACTTATATATAGTACATGTCCTGCAATGTTTTGTAGGGTACGATGTTTTGCATTTGTTTCTTACTTTGTTTTCACTGGTCCTGTTTACAGACTGTACCTTGAATGATGCTGCGAAAAACTTGTGGTACCATATAAATAAATGGTAATAATAATAATAATAATAATAACAATAATAATAATAAATTATAAAAAATATATATTTGCCCTGAAAAGACTTTAAAAATTACAAATATAGGCCCTTATTCTGATCGGTGCGGATATATCCGCGTGCGTTCGGCCCGCCGATGTTTTGTGTCTGCGCATGTGCAGAGGCGTCTCTGCGCATGTGCGAGCGGGGCGTACGGCCAAATCCCGCATGATATGTGAACACTCCGAACAGGGGGTGGAGAGGGGCGTGAAGGGCTATTTGGGCTCATTACCATATGCATACGCCCCGCGTTTCATGGGAGTTCCCATGAAAACGCTGGGCGTACGTATGGTAATGCGGCCGAGACGCACGTGTAGGGGGCGGACATATGACATCGCCGGATGTCAGCTGCCCGCCCAGATCCCTGCTTTTGCACGGAAAAATGTCCGTGTGGTCTGAGGTTGGTGGAGCACTCGGTCCTGCATTCGATGGTCTGCGACCATCGAATGATGGGGGAGGTTCCCTTAGATGGAGGAGGCGTATTCCGTGAAAAATACACGTGCGGTCCGTTCGGACAGCTTCTTACCGCATACGGACGGAGTTGGCGATCCGTATGGAAGGCGGGGTTTCGCACGCACGGTCCTGGCCGCATAATCGGCTCCGGCCGCACCGATCAGAATAAGGGCCATAGTGAGCAAATTAATGGGTACAAATGCAGAATTATTAAAGAATGAACAACTAAATAGTACTTCACCCAAGCACAGCTCATATAAAATCTTGTTATCTAATCCCAAGGTTACCAAACAATATGGAATAATCCCCTCCAAGGAAAACAGGTGTTGATGTATCAAGCAGTGATAAGAGTGGAGAAGTGGACCAGTGGAGAATTTGCCCATAGCAACCAATCAGCTTAAAACGATAGGTAGAGGCTGGTTGTTATAAGCCTCTTCTTTCCTGGTGCACTTCTCCACTCTTATCACTACTTGATAAATTAACCACATAATATGTTATTATTGAATTTTGTGGTTTTGAATATATAATTATTGTTTAAAATTCAAGTAGATAAAAAAGAAAACTCTTTTCTGATACAAAATGTTTTGATCAGAATTTGTCATTAGAATGTGAGTGAAACCCCATGCCTACTCTCCTGTGTCAGATACCCAATTCTTTCGGGTAGTCTTTAGATGGCACCCCCAGAAGAATAGGTAACCCCAGTGTCGCTGGAAGGGGGGGTGAGTACTCTTTACTCGGGCCTGTTGGAGGTGCCGGCGGGGGTCTCGGGTCCCGCTACCAACTCTTCCCTATTGCACAGTCCACAGGCAGGGAGAGAGGTCTGACTGCTGATGCTTCAAAAACCTCCATGCAGCAGCAGTCAGCCTCTCTCCTATGTGTTATGGAAGGCAATTACACCTGCCCCCTCCCGTTGCACATCAAATCAGTGGCGTAACTACTGTAAGGCAGCCCCAGCTGCCGCTTGGGGGAGCAAGCCACAGTGGGGTCTGTGTGGGCGCCGGCACCCGCTCAACGCACTGATATGCTGCTGCCTGCCGCTGCCCACTGGCTGAGCACCGGAGGCTAGTCAGCCGCAGCACGGGTGCGGCCATGGCAGAGAAGACAAATCCCTCCACTGATTCAATTTTGACTGTACACAGAGCCAGCTATTGGCTACTGTGTACAGGATGGGCAGGTGGATGGATGTGCTGGGGCGGCCTGGGATGCATCAATTTTTTGGCATGGGGAAGCAAAATTTATAGTTACGCCAATGCATCAAATGTAACATAGGCGCCCACTCCCCCCCCCCCCCCCATGGTGGCGCACGCAGCCACAAATAGAGATTATTATTTTGTAAGGGGTCCTGGGCACCCCTCCACCATTGACCTCACCCCCTCAAATTACCAGGAACCCCACCCAGTTCCTAGCAGGGTGGGCAGAATGGGGAAGATCTACATCTTCAATCCGTCAGTAGGGGGCGGGGTCTCATGATGAAATTATATTGCAATCGCATCATTTTAACCCCGTTATCAATACAAATCTGGAAGACTCGCCATTTTACCATGTGGGGCAGCGGCCTAGTGATGCGAGAGAAGAAAATTCAAATGCTGGCATGTATGATTTGGTGCCCTGCAGAGTTCTGTGTCTAGCTTCTAACATCCAGGAAGCTTATTTGCGAAGTGTGGACTTGCAAATGTCACCGATTCTCCATGTGTTTAAGCTACAAATTTCACAATGTAATAATCTTAGTAATGATCTTCTGCTATTAAAATCATTGCTTTTTTTTTGGATAAAATAGAACATAGATTATCACAAGTTAAGAATTGCAAATGCTCTATGGTTTTAGTTCTGCACCTGGGTCAGAAGTGCATTGTGCATCTGCTGTGATTGTCTTGCGACTCTGGTGGTAGGGGTGCCGGACGGGGTCCCGACAGGCATTTACCCGACGTCGGGATCCCGACTGTCAAAACACAGACAGCCGGGTTCCTGACGGCCACCTGCTATTTTCCCTCGTGGGGGTCCAGCGGCGAGCGCAGCGAGCCTGCAAGGGGTTTAGTTGCGCTCACCATGCTGTCTGAGTCCGGCCAGTCAGGAGGATCCCGACGTCGGGCTAATGACTGTCGGGATCCCGACTGTCGGACCTCTGTACCATACCCGGTGGTAGTGCAACTCTAGACGCCTTGATTGACAGGCTGCCGACATTTGATGGCGTCAACGGGGAGTGTTGTTTGCTGGAGCCAGTTACTGTGTCAGATTTATTGGACATTGTAAGTAATCTTAGGACCACAGCAGTGGCGTAAGTTCATCCCAGTTGCTCAGAGGCAAGATAAAAAATGCTACCCTCCCCCAGCACCCTGTATAAATATATGTATGCATAGGTGTGTGTATGTAGGTATGTATGTATGTAATGTATATTATGGTTAAAATAAAGAGAGTGTGACATCTATGGTCCTGCTAGGAGGGGGAGTCAGCCACAGAACCGATATCAACAGCTTTCAATGAACTGATTTAAATGTGCAGGGGAGGAGAGGTGCCCCGTGGAAGCAGGAGCCCGGAGGTAGATGACTCCATTGCCTCTCATAGTTCTGCCTCTGGTCCACAGATGTCAATAGTCTGTGCAATGTACCATCTTCGGACACAGGTAGCGGATCTAAGAAACCGGCAGCGGGCGACTCTGTAGCATTAGCGTATGTATGTACAGTACTCAGATCAGCTCCGATAGAAAACACAACACCGATCCCTATTGCATCTACCTCTGAATCCGACCCAGATTCCGACTCATTAGTAAAATGACACACACAGTCGCACATTACAAACTGACGTTGTCCGACAAGGCTCCAATGTATATGACCGCGGTAGGTCTCGAGCATAACATGAAAAAAACTTAAACAATGCGTCCAAATAAATGCATAGGGAGACAATCCGTCATGCTTTAGCTTCGCACAATGTATACATTGATAATAAACTTATTTTTTTTTAAAGATTGTTGTCCCATGGTTCAATCCACAAGCTCCTCATGTGCACGACCCCTGGCAACTCCAGCAGAGCCAACCTCAAATGACATCAACATGTGACAAAGAGAGATCCATACACACGTGTTTACACTTAGCACTGTAGCAGTACGCTGCAGACGCAGCAGAGCAGACACATTATGAAATCTCCATCGCTGTGCAGATAGAAGAGGTTAAGGACGACAACAGGACCCTCCATGTGATCGACCTGGATTCTAGAACACCTGCTGCTGCTGAGACTGCGCCAACTCAGCCGGCACAGAATGAGCATGCTCCTCGGAAAGCACCGTTACCCATATGACAGCTGCCATGGATGGTTTCAGATGCATAAAGGACTTTATAAAAGTACAAATCAGCAAAAAAATGCCCAGTTCAAGGGCAGAGAAAACCAGAGCATTCAAACTGATGCCTAAAACTGTATAGCTAAATAGATGTCTCCTGCCCTATTTTATCTTCTGCCTCTCCTCAGCACCCCCTCTTTTTCTCCTCTATCCCCCTCTTACTCCACCTCTCTCTCTCAACTCCCTCATAAATCTACTTCTCTTATAGAAATCATTTAATTATTACATAATTATCCTTAGCATTACCTTTTATATTTTCACCCATACTACTGTACGTTGAGGGACGTTCTAACCTTTTCCCTACAGTTTTTTTCTATCTGCGAGTTGTCTGTCCATCCCTGTGTGCCTTTCTCCTTTCTTCTGTTGTGTTATACATTTTTCCTGGTAGATAATGTTGTTATTGGGTCATTATCAGGAGGGTCTATGTTTTCACAATGAGGTCTAATGCGATAAGTAAAATTCCAGAAGTGTTGGAGACTGTAGATTTGTGTTATGTCAGAGATCTCTGGAAGTGACATCCGTGACACTTTTGAGAAGGGTCAGAGTTCATAAGTTCAAAGTGATAAAATATGTGTTTGTTTTTTTAACTCTTTAGCTTGAGAAATATAGATAATCTGTATAGAAAGGATACCCCTATCCTATGAGATGCACATTACATGGCTTAACTGCTTTGTTAAGTATATAGACATCACGTGACATTGTATTACTGTTGTTTCCCAGTTATGAAACAATTTGCATCTACTTCTGATTATTGTTTTGTTAGCACCCCATCAATGCCTGTGCCAGCAACTCCTCTATTATAAAGAATCCATACCAATGGTATAGAGCAGGGGTGGGCAATTATTTAAGCTGGGGGGCCACTTAATACTTCCAACAGATATTCGATGGCTGCACTCCAGAAATAGGGGGTGTGGTCACTGAAAAGGGGGTGTGATTTTGAATGTATTGCAGCACACTATATACCCCTTTTACACATCATGCAACACAATAGTAGGTCCCTTATACTTGCCCCTTACATTAGTAATTCCACACATGCACCTCACATTTCCACACACCAGCTCCCCCTTAGTAATGCCACACACCTGCCCCCATTAGTAATGACACACACCTGCCCCTCACCAGCTCTCCCTTAGTAATTCCATACACCTGCCCCCATTAGTAATGCCACACACCTGCCCCCATTAGTGATGCCACACACCTGCCCCCATTAGTGATGCCACACACCTGCCCCCATTAGTAATATCACATACCTGCCCCCATTAGTAAAGCCACACCTGCCCCATTAGTAATGCCACACACCTGCCCCCATTAGTGATGCCACACACCTGCCCCCATTAGTAATGCCACACACCTGCCCCCATTAGTAATGCCACACACCTGCCCCCATTAGTGATGCCACACACCTGCTCCCATTAGTAATATCACACACCTGCCCCCATTAGTAATGCCACACCTGCCCCCATTAGTAATGCCACACACCTGCCCCCATTAGTAATGCTACTGACCTGCCCCCATTAGTAATGCTACACACCTGCCCCATTAGTAATGCCACACACCTGCCCTCATTAGTGATGCCACACACCTGCTCCCATTAGTAATATCACACACCTGCCCCCATTAGTAATGCCACACCTGCCCCCATTAGTAATGCCACACACCTGCCCCCATGAGTAATGCCACACACATGGCCCCATTAGTGATGCCACACACCTGCCCCCATTAGTGATGCCACACACCTGCCCCCATTAGTAATGCCACACACCTGCCCCCATTAGTAATGCCACACACATGGCCCCATTAGTGATGCCACACACCTGCCCCCATTAGTGATGCCACACACCTGCCCCCATTAGTAATGCCACACACCTGCCCCCATTAGTAATGCCACACACCTGCCCCCATTAGTGATGCCACACACCTGCTCCCATTAGTAATATCACACACCTGCCCCCATTAGTAATGCCACACCTGCCCCCATTAGTAATGCCACACACCTGCCCCCATTAGTAATGCTACTGACCTGCCCCCATTAGTAATGCTACACACCTGCCCCATTAGTAATGCCACACACCTGCCCTCATTAGTGATGCCACACACCTGCTCCCATTAGTAATATCACACACCTGCCCCCATTAGTAATGCCACACCTGCCCCCATTAGTAATGCCACACACCTGCCCCCATGAGTAATGCCACACACATGGCCCCATTAGTGATGCCACACACCTGCCCCCATTAGTGATGCCACACACCTGCCCCCATTAGTAATGCCACACACCTGCCCCCATTAGTAATGCCACACACATGGCCCCATTAGTGATGCCACACACCTGCCCCCATTAGTGATGCCACACACCTGCCCCCATTAGTAATGCCACACACCTGCCCCCATTAGTAATGCCACACACCTGCCCCCATTAGTGATGCCACACACCTGCTCCCATTAGTAATATCACACACCTGCCCCCATTAGTAATGCCACACCTGCCCCCATTAGTAATGCCACACACCTGCCCCCATGAGTAATGCCACACACCTGCCCCCATTAGTGATGCCACACACCTGCCCCCATTAGTGATGCCACACACCTGCCCCCATTAGTAATGGCACACACCTGCCCCCATTAGTAATGCCACACCTGCCCCCATTAGTAATGCCACACCTGCACCCATTAGTAATGCCACACACCTGCCCCCATTAGTAATGCCACACCTGCACCCATTAGTGATGCCACACACCTGCCCCCATTAGTGATGCCACACACCTGCCCCCATTAGTAATGCCACACACCTGCCCCCATTAGTAATGCCACACACCTGCCCCTATTAGTAATGCCACACACCTGCCCCCATTAGTAATGCCACACACCTGCCCCCATGAGTAATGCCACACACCTGCCCCCATTAGTAATGCCACACACCAGCTCCCCATTAGTAATGCCACACACCTGCCCCCATTAGTAATGCCACACACCTGCCCCCATTAGTAATGCCACACCTGCCCCCATTAGTAATGCCACACCTGCCCCCATTAGTAATGCCACACCAGCTACCATTAGTAATGCCACACCTGCCCCCATTAGTAATGCCACACCTGCCCCATTAGTAATGCCACACACCTGCCCCCATTAGTAATGCCACACCAGCTACCATTAGTAATGCCACACACCTGCCCCCATTAGTAATATCACACACCTGCCCCCATTAGTAATGCCACACCTGCCCCCATTAGTAATGCCACACACCTGCCCCCATTAGTAATGCCACACCTGCCCCCATTAGTAATGCCACACACCTGCCCCCATTAGTAATGCCACACACCTGCCCCTCTTTAGATATTCCAAATACCTGTGCACCAGCCTTGAAAAATGGCACCGATTGCAGCCCCATGCAGTCACGCCGACTTACCCATCCTCAGCGGCAGCGCTGCGGCTGTAGTGACATGCGGGGGGCGGGGGGCTCTGCGCTGCTGTATGTGTGTCCAATGGCAGCTGTGTATGTGTGTGTGTGAGAGTGGAGTAGACCTGTGGCCTTTCACGCACGGGCTGAGTATTGGCTACACAGGACTACGCCGCACACACACACAGCCACCATTGGACACACATACAGCAGCGCAGAGCCCCCCGCCCCCCGCATGTCACTACAGCGCAGAGCGGTGGGCCAGTCAGGAGCTGTTCCTGGGCATCATGTGACCCGGGACCCCGGCTGTTGACCACTCTATAGAGCACAAAATTGAGGCATTCTTATTTAGATTAAAAATAAAAGTACTAGCACAGTAATAGATAAAATGTTTGTAATCAGCACTTACATGAGAATTCTGACCTACTGCTCCTCTCTGTATTATCTACATTACCTATTGGTTACTTCTGATCCCATGTCGTCTACTGGTATATGAATATGAATAGACCTATTTTATAGCAAAGCCAGATCCAGCAACAGGGGAATATTAAAGCACAGCACTAGGTTTATTAATGCACCTGAGCCTGCTCTTCAGAATTCCAAAGGTACAGTACTGTATGCCATATCCCATTCCCAGTGTGAATATGCGCCTCGTTAAATTCATGTTGGACAACAATGTGAGGATTTGAGGTGTGATTAGGAGAAACGCCAATATCTTAAATACACAAAAATAACACAAAACGGGGTAGATGGACAGATGGCGATAGACTCACCAACCACCGATGTGCGCCATCCGACAGAAGAGGGCGCGCGCATGAGATACTCGCATGCCCCATTCTGTCGGAGCCAGCCACCTCCCACATCCTCCCCCGTATCCCCACCCACCCCCCTGCCCATCTCCCAGAAGTAGAGATGGGCAGGGAATCCACCCCCCAGCCACTGTCAGATGGAGCTCCTCTCTGCCAGCCTGTGCCAGCTTAGGAGATCTGGCGATTGTAAAGGCCGGCTGACAGGCGCTCCATCTGCATACCCTCCAACACGACCTATTCCATTAGGTACAAAATGCTCTGTTCCTGGACTTCCCTGCCAGTGGCAGTTGCAGAGGGTGGGACTCCAGCACAGTTAAAAATTCAAAGAGGGGGGTCTCATCAACTGCCAGTGAGTCCAGGACAGTGATGTTTGGGGTGGCAGTAGGTGTGGCTCCCCTTTTTGAATATTGGACTGTGCTGCAGCCTCACATCTCCAACTGCCACTGGCAGGGAAGTCCAGGAACAGAGCATTTTGTACCTAATGGAATGGGTCATGTTGGAGGGTATGCATCTGTATGAAGCCGTGATAAGGGTGGAGAAGTGATAAAGTGCCTGGTACTTTATCACCGGCCAATCAGCTCTTGACTGTTAACTTATAGGCTGGGTTTAAAAGGGAACAGATAGGAGCTGATTGGACGGTGATAAAGTACCAGGCACCATATCACTTCTCCTCCCTTATCACTGCTTCATACATCTACCTCAATATTATACTTAATAAACATATTATCTAGTTCACACTTGTCCAAATGGCAGTAATAATGTTTTGCCCAAATCTCATAGCCATCCCTCATAGAGGGGTAGATGTATGAAGCAGTGATAAGGGTGGAGAAGTGAGCTAGATGAGAAGTGGTCCATGGCAACCAATCAGCACTGAAGTAACATCTATAATTAGCATAATATAAAATGATACAGAGCAGCTGATTGGTTGCCATGGGTCACTTCTCCCTTATCACTGCTTCATCTACCTCACATTTTTCTAATCTCAAAATTATGGATAAGGGATGACTGCCACATGGGCTATATAAATCACCAAAAGCATAACTACCACAGGTCAGGTGTAGCTGCTATGTGGCCCACAGCTGGGGAGTGGGAGACTTAAGCATCATACACATGCGACAACGCCACCTCAGTGCTAAGCAAGGTGCTTAAGCCCAGATCGATCAGCAATGCGTGCTGAGCAGTGTTTTGCTAGGGAAAACCCAATGTCTGTGGGCAATGGAGGTGCGCGGGATCAAGGATCGACATCGCTATGGGGCATGCACACGGAGCGATCCGTGCTTCATTGCTAAGCGATCTAGTCAAATACCATACCCTGTTCAAATTGATATCTATTTAATATTATAGATTTAAAAAAAAAAAGGGAAAGAGGGGAAAAAAAAGGAGGGGAATGAGAAAAAAAGGGAGAAAAAGAATAAAAAAAGAAAAATTTTGTATGAACAATAATTATTGGACTTATATACAGCAGCACAGATCAGCACTACTGGACTTATATACAGCAGCACAGATCAGCACTACTGGACTTATATACAGCAGCACAAGGCAGCGCTACTGGACTTATATACAGCAGCACAGGGCAGCACTGCTGGGCTTATATACAGCAGCAAAGGTCAGTGCTACTGGATTTATATACAACAGCGCAGGGCAGCGCTACTGGACTTATATAAAGCAGCGCAGGGCAGCGGTACTGGACTTATATACAGCAGCACAGGGCAGCGTTGCTGGACTTATATACAGCAGCACAGGGCAGCGCTACTGGACTTATATACAGCAGCACAGGTCAGTGCTACTGGTGTTATATACAGCAGCACAGGGCAGCGCTACTGGGCTTATATACAGCAGCACAGGTCAGTGCTACTGGACTTATATACAGCAGCACAGGGCAGCGCTACTGGTCTTATATACAGCAGCACAGGTCAGTGCTACTGGTCTTATATACAGCAGCACAGGGCAGCGCTACTGGACTTATATACAGCAGCACAGGGCAGCGTTACTGGACTTATATACAGCAGCACAGGTCTGCGCTACTGGACTTACATACAGCAGCACAGGTCAGCGCTACTGGACTTATATACAGCAGCACAGGGCAGCTCTACTGGACTTATATACAGCAGCACAGGTCAGCGCTACTGGTGTTATATACAGCAGCACAGGGCAGCGCTACTGGACTTATATACAGCAGCACAGGTCAGTGCTACTGGTCTTATATACAGCAGCACAGGGCAGCGCTACTGGACTTATATACAGCAGCACAGGTCAGCGCTACTGGTCTTATATACAGCAGCACAGGGCAGCGCTACTGGACTTATATACAGCAGCACAGGGCAGCTCTACTGGTCTTATATACAGCAGCACAGGGCAGCGCTACTGGACTTATATACAGCAGCACAGGGCAGCGCAACTGGACTTATATACAGCAGCACAGGGCAGCGCAACTGGACTTATATACAGCCAGAATATATGATTTGCACCCAAGCCTCCACCCAAACCCATGTTCACAATATGCAGGATGGCAGTGGGTGACAGAAGAGGCAGAGAGTGACATGGAATCACGGTGGGTGACAGGAAGAGGGTGCCAGGGGCAGCAGAGGGTCCCTTAGTCCTCAGGGGCCACAGCATAGTTACCTACCCTCCTGCATTCTGCAGGAGACTCCCTGAAATAGCAGCAATCTCCCTCTCTCCCTCATTAGTCTAACAATCTCCCTAATTTTCCCTAGCCCACATTACACTGTTACATTTTTGGGGAAAAAAGGAATGAGAGACAGATACAATTACATTGAATCATCAGCACCATTTCCCAGCACTTTACCAAGTATCGTAGCTCTTACTAACTGCTTTGGGGCTAATCTACATTTGTATATAAGTCATTTTACTAGATTCCTCTCAGATGTAGCCGTACACCCACGCTTCTAAGTGCCACGTTCACAATCTCTTTTCACAATCTCTCCATATATGGAAAGTAGGCAAGTATGGGCCACAGTGCACTGCAACTACTTACCAATGGTAGTGCCACCCTGGGATTATTGTTCCCAGTACTATATATGAATTTTCTTTGCATGTGTATGGGGAATATTCTACTTTAATAACCAGATACTTCACAGCTCTTCAGCCCACCAGAAGGCCGTGTCACAAGGCTTCACAACAATACAACATCCTCCCTTGTATTATTTGTGCTCTCCATGTACAGTACATTGTACAATTGTGATATATTACATCAGTGAAACGGATGACCTTTAACTAACCCATCTAAGTAACACTAATCCACATCTAAGACTAATGATCAGATTAGGAATCTTAAAATATGTATTGCACCTGACTGCTATAAATAAAGCTTTCTTTCTGTTCCTCTCCTAAACCCTTGCACATCGTATTTCAGACACGCGAAATGTCCACTTCCCTTAAAGCCTGCAGAAAGTGTCAAGATTTAAAATGATGTTTTCCTTCCTCCTATTACTGTGTATATGTGGCTCTGCATCAAACAGCTCAGAGTTATTCAATTATAGGCTTCCGTCCCCTACTTCTGCTTCATCAACAAAAATACTTAGACTTGACGGATGTGGTAGAGAAGGACGACATTCATCATGTCGATATGGTTGAAAGGCCAACATACTTACCATGTTTACTTCTTCTTCCTGATGGGAGCCTGTGGCAGAAGACTGAACACCCCAAGGAGAGCACAATAACCAGCATACAAAGTGACAGTGACAATAATATTTATTAACCAGAGAACTGGTCACTGCTGCAAATCAATTGAGGTTAATGTTAGATACGTGCAATAAACAGTCACAGTATATTCAGGTATAGAGAAGTCTCACAAACTGTAGTCACAAATTCTGCAATCAAAAGACACTTCAATAAAGGTTAATCAGAAAATAGCATGCATTGATTATACTGGCAAACATTCCATAAAGACATAGCAGTCTAATAATGAGAACTAGGCATATATGCACCCGATCACTGAAAGTGGCATGATGTCCGTACAATCGCTATAAGTAGTGTATTCAACTTGTTCTTAATCTAAACTGTCCCAAAGGGTAATGTCCTGTGCACAGCTATTTGTAACCCAATATAAACGGTATTGTAGGCAGGTGTTGTTTATTTATTTATTTATTTATTTATTTGCAGTTTCTTATATAGCGCAGCAGATTTCATTGCGCTTTACAATAGTAGACAGTGATAAAACAAACTGGGTAACAGACAGACTTGGAGGTTAGAGGGCCCTGCTGCAAGCTTACAATCTATTAGGTATATAGGAAGGAAACACAAGGACAGGCACCAGTAATAGCATAGCAGTCCCACCAAGTTACAAGTCCAGAAGGGAAGCTATATAATACATAAGTATACGGGTTATGCATGTAGTAGTAGTAGTACGTTTATTTATAAGGCGCCACAAAGTGTCCGCAGCGCCGTACATAGCAAAAAAAAAAAAAAATTACAAGGTAACGTACAGGGTGTGTAGAAAGATACAGTATAAATAGGGGTATAGCTGGTAGAACTAAAATCAGCATCAGTTCAGAAGTAGGTGTCAAAATAGTCAAGGAGACCGAAGATGAAGTAGAGGAAGGGAAGAACAGGACAGGAGCACAGGTGAGGTAATGAGGTAGGGTGAGTACGTGAGGAAGGAGGGCCCTGCTCATAAGAGTTAACATACTAAAAATAGGTGGGTGGACGAACGAAAAATAGGATAAGTAGGAACGGAGGGGAACGGAGGCAGGATAGGAGGATCAAAAGAGGTTAGGAGGAGGGATAGTAGAACTTGTAGAACTTGTAGAACTTAAATATGATAGGCTTGCCTGAAGAGGTGAGTTTTCAGGGAACGCTTGAAAGTTTGGAGGCTAGCGGAGAGTCTAATTGTGCGTGGAAGGGCATTCCATAGGATGGGAGCAGCCCGATGAAAGTCCTGTAATAGTGAATGGGAGCTAGTGATCCGCTCAGATGAGAGACGCAAATCTTGTGCAGAGCGGAGTGGTCAAGATGGGAGATATTGTGTGATAAGTGCAGAGATATATGCTGGTGCAGTATGGTTAATAGCTTTATATGCAAGTAGAAGTGTTTTATATTGAATACGGTAATATACAGGCAACCAATGGAGGGACTGGCAGAGCGGATCAGCAGACGATGAGCGTCTTGCAAGGAAGATCAGCCTAGCAGCAGCATTTAAAATGGATTGCAGTGGTGAGAGTCTGTTCTTGGGAAGACCAGTTAGGAGACTATTGCAATAATCAATGCGGGATATAATGAGTGCATGGATGAGAGATTTAGTAGTGTCTTGTGTGAGATAGGGTCGTATTTTGGATATGTTTTTTTAGATGCATGTAACATGATTTGGAGACAGATTGAATGTGGGGAACAAAGGACAGGTCAGAGTTGAGGATGACCCCTAAGCAACAAGCTTGTGGGGAAGGGTAGATTGTCGAGTTGTCAACAGTGATGGAGATATCAGGATGGTAACTGTTCTTAGTTGGCGAGAATATAAGTAATTCAGTTTTGGAAATATTGAGTTTGAGTTGGCGAGAAGACATCCAAGATGAGATGGCAGAGAGACATTCAGAGACTCGGCCCAAAACCACTGGTGACAACTCTGGGGTTGATAGATAGATTTGAGTATCATCCGCATATAAGTGATACTGAAATCCGAAAGAGCTGATTAGTTTGCCAAGAGAGGAGGTATAGATTGAGAAAAGCAGAGGACCTAAGACTGAGCCTTGCGGAACTCCGACTGACAGAGGTAGTGAAGAGGAAGTAGAGTCAGAGAAGCGAACAGCGAAAGAGCGATCAGATAGGTAAGATGTGAACCAGGAAAGGGCTGTATGTTGTTCAGTTATACCAGAACTTGCAAATAGAGGGCGCTGCAGAGTATGAATAGGCAGCATATACCAGGTTCTACAAATAGAGGGCACTGCAGAGTATGAATAGGCAGCATATACCAAGTTGTACAAATAGAGGGCGCTGTTGAGTTACAACATTATATATCAGTCACTAATAGGGGCTGCTGTAGAGCATAAGCAATGTAACAGAGTCTCCAATAGGGGCCGCTGTGGAGTAGTCACTTGCAAGGTATTGCATAAATTCCAATAGAGGGTGCTGTAAGTATTTAGTTGAATACACTAACTGTACTTCCAATAGAGGGTGCTGTGACTAAACAAAACCTCCTTGAACTGTCTCTGTCAAGGCCCAATGTGAGGAATTGAACTGGGGTAGTTTGCAACTGTGTGGCATGGGATGAGCTATCTGTGGCTGCTGCACGTGTAGTGACAAGAAGGGGCCAGTGCTGCCTGATATGCACTGTCTGGGCTTCAGGGGTACTATTAGGTGGATACTGGGGCAGTCTCTCTGGGGCAAGTCCTGAAAGAGTTGATGTGCTAGCAAAGGCTGTGTGGTATTAGGGTACTTGTACTAACTGCTGCAGTTGCTGGCTCCTGCCAATCACTTCTCCTCACTTGTGGATCCTTCTCCCGCAGGCACCCACTTCGCATGCAGCTGCTGGCTCTGTCCTCCGCAGCATGCCAAGCTGCGTCCTCTTCACATGCGGTCCTGTCCTCACTGGCCATGCTGCTTCTCACTCTGCTGCAGCCATGTCATACTGCTGCTCTCCTCACTCTGCAGCTCTCTCGCTCTCTGGCTCAATCCGCCTTCTCCTCTCTCCTGACCTCTCCCAGCCCCACTCTGCCCAATTGCAGCACAGCTCTGTTTCCCCCTCTTTCAGGGATTCTGAAAGCTCCTTTGGGTCCCAGTGCTCTACAGATGCTCTCTAGTGATGGCAATCATTGCCATTGCTATGGATGGTTGCCATCAATGGTAATAGTACAACTGTCTATCGACAGTGTTAAAATATGCAATGAAAGATGATTGATATTTTTAACTATCGATGGTCATCCATTTTGTTTGACTGTTTGGCCCGTGGGCCAATCAAAAAACAGGGGAGGGGCTTCGTGTGAGTCGGGGGTAGAGCTATGCTCTGTGTCCTGGCACTTTGAAAAAAAAATAAAACCAGCAAAACATTGGTTTTGATAACAGATTTGCTGGTAGATGGCAGAACCAGGAGGTGTAAGTGATAACTGCTGCACTGGTAGATGGCAGAGCCAGGAGGTGTAAGTGATAACTGCTGCACTGGTGGATGGCAGAACCAGGAGGTGTAAGTGATAACTGCTGCACTGGTAGATGGCAGAGCCAGGAGGTGTAAGTGATAACTGCTGCACTGGTGGATGGCAGAGCCAGGAGGTGTAAGTGATAACAGATTTGTTGGTGAATGGCAGAGCCAGGAGGTGTAAGTGATAACCGATTTGCTGGTGAATGGCAGAGCCAGGAGGTGTAAGTGATAACAGATTTGCTGGTGAATGGCAGAGCCAGGAGGAGTAAGTGATAACAGCTGCACTGTTGGATGGCAGAGCCAGGAGGAGTAAGCGATAACTGCTGCACTGGTGGATGGAGCCAGACAGTGTGACCGCACAGATGCGTACATGTGTAAAGTTGCATTTGCATTCAGTTCACATTCTCATTCGCTCTCCATCCGTGTACATATGCATGCTGCACACACATGCGCCCACTGCAATATCCGCAAGGTAAATCCATATTTTTTGCCCAATTCAGAATCAGCCCATATATGTCATATAGGCTGATTTTAATATCACATAAAGTAAAACTATAACTATATCACAAGTCAAACTCTAAATTTAGCTGATAACATTTTTGCCTCATTTTATCCATATTCTGAGTGAATGAGAACAGTAACAAATGTCCCGGGATTATAATCATCCATCTAGAAAAAAAAAAAAGATTTTAATGAGCCTTAATGATTGTACAGTACCATATATGCTTTATGAAGGTTGAGTTGAACACGGGGAGGCCAGTACCTCCCACACCATTGCCTTTCACATAGAGAATTCCTAGACACAAAAGGCTCAGCCCACAGGACTTCTGCAGACAAACAATCAGCCTGCAGTCCTCCTCTAGGCACAGGGGGATCTGGCAAGAAGCCCTTTAATATCATTAAAGTGTTTATAAAAAAAAGTTCATTTTTGGCTAACTTATCCTCAAGGCCAGGCCTCCACCCCCATGTCTGCAATGGAATGTGTTAATAATTTGCTTTGTGGAGATGAAAGCCTCTTTGATGGAGGAAGCATAAACACATTATACTCTGTCCAGAGGTTAGCATCCCACAATAATAGCATGGTCACTGTCGGATTCAGTGCTGATCATTGGATAAAGGAAACACACATATATCCAAATCATGACATTTTATCACTTTGCTCTTTGCTCATTTCTTAGTTACTACTGTAGTAGTCATCCATTCCCAATGGCAGGCCAGATGTCACACATGAAGTACAGTATAGCGCTTGCTTTTATGGAGTGTCAACGTTTTCAGAAAAGAAACAACCGATCTCAGAATACATTAGGTAAGATTCTATGGACAGCACTGACAGTGTAATGGTTAGCATTACTGCCTCACAGCGCTGAGGTCATGGGTTCGATTCCCACCATGAGTTTGTATATTCTCCCCATGCTTGCGTGGGTTTCCTCCCACAATCCAAAAATACAGTATACTGGTAGGTTATTTGGCTCCCAACAAAATGCCTGTGTGTATTCATGTGGTAGGGAGCAGTGGCGTAACAATCAAAATTGCGTCCCCCCTACCGCGGGGAGGGAGTATAGATTGTAAGCTTCACTGGGGCAGGGACTGATGTGAATGTTCAAATATTCTCTGTGTGTGCGCTATATAAATAACTGGCAATAAATAAATTACACAGGTGTTTCACCCACAAAGTTTTTTGTTTAATCACAAATAAAATTCAGATTCTTGCCATCATGTCTGTGCCGATATTTCCCGACTATCCTATCGTTACCGACAATGAAGGCTGTCAGATCCGACTTTTTTTAAAGTTGGACCTGTTTTGTCGTAAACAGCCATGGATTGTCGTATTCACGGCAGCTTTCCTACAATTAACGGCTGTTGTCTCATATTTCATGTCTTTCCGACACTCGACTGTCAGTACTATGATCCAAGCACATGTGCATTCGCTTGATAATCGCTCAGGCTGCGGATTAGGGTCCTTCATTTCTGCAAACATAGGTGAAAATGATTCCCATGCAGACAGCATGGTGAGTAGCTAAAAAAGACATTGTTTCCCCCAGCTCAGTGGCGGATTCAGGGGGGGGCACCCGGGCACGTGCCCCCCCTGTCATTAATTTTGTAGCTGAGGACCAGGGCTTTCCAACGAGACCAGCCCAGTGTCTCTAGCCTCCCGGGAACCGGAGATATCGCCTGGCAAAGCTGTAACGTTTTTTTCCCCATAGGATAATATGGGACCCGTCAATTCCGACTCCCACCCGGTTCCGGCGGCTGCCAGTTCCCCCCCTGGCATCGCTGAAGCTTGTGGTTGATCTCATTCCATTCCAAATCGCTGGGCCTTCAATATGATACCAGGCTGGTGTGGTAGCCGCCCCTGTAAACGATTAGATGAGAGCGTACCTGGATCAGACGACGGCTGTACCCTGGAGTCTTCACGGCCCTTTCCGCTGATGAGGACGCACCTGTGGCAGGGGATGGAACACCCAGGAGAGAACCCACCAAAAAGCACAAAACAACCACAGCTGGCAGCAACTGATATTTATTAAATGGAAAAATAATGCACGGTTGCTGCACCTCGCTCAATAAAATATAATAACATCACACTTACAGTAATAACGGCACAAATGAACGAATAAATAAATATCCCTGCAAAACAGACTAGGACCCAATGACCACCTCAGTCCGTATCAAAGGACAGACTGCCTTGGTCATGAGCAATTCTACCTACGGCACCGTAAGGCTAAGGGATAACACATCAAATCACAACAAAAATGACAGTTAGAATAATGCGACAATTAAACTAGAAATAAAAGAGCTATAATAAAGATGGGTATTAGAAAAGAATGCTGAACTGCTTCAATAAAGAACGTCCACCAGAGGGCACCATATACCTTACATATACATTCACATTACAGTCTCGGATGTAAATCAGTGTCCCTAAATCTAAATAAAAGGTCCCACGGCGTTCAATCCTCAGGGTAGATAATGGCCTACTTGAGTGTGCACACTACTAAGAAAGGAGCTATGGTAGTATCACGGTCCCCTTGGGGGTACAGGCGAGTCCCCGCTCCCTGGGTGACTCCCTGCTAATGGGTCAATGCTCCAGGCAAGTATGGTGGCAAGGCAACGTCCCAGTGGGTGGATAGGGTGAGGGGGAAACCCACAGTGGCACAACAGGGGCTGCCGGACAGGGTACGTGGTGTGAGGGCGAGGTACCCCAAGGGCTGCGGGTAGGCTCTCCCTATTTTGGCAGCAAAATACTTTGTCTTTTATAAGTGTCCCAAAGGGGCAGAGTTTCAGGGAGGGGGCTTAGGTTCCCAGGGTGCAGGCTAGGTGGGTGACCAAGGGTACCTGTACGCTCAGCTTCCGTTGCCGGCTCCTGCCAGTACCGACACTGCTCCCGGCTCTCTGGGTCCTCTCTTCTCCCTCAGGTCGGCGGGGGTCACTGCAGCTTCTCTCCTCCCGCGGCACCAGCAGCGTCTTCTTCTCTGGGCGCAGGCAGCGTCTTCTTCTCTGGGCGCAGGCAGCGTCTTCTCCTCTGGGCAGCTACTTGACCCGGCGTCTCTCTCAGCTCCCGGCAGCCAGCGTCGCACAGCAGCTGTCAATCACCGCCGCTGAAGCGCTGTTCTTCTCCGGCTCCCTGCACGCTGGTTCACTCCGTCTTCCGCTGCGCACCGCTCTGCTATCAGGTTCTCCAGAGGCTCCGTCTTCTCCGCTGTCAGACGCCCGCTGTGCAACGCTCTGCAGACCAGGTCCTCCAGAGGCTCCGTCTTCTCTCCGTCTTCTCCGCTGTCAGACGCCCGCTGTGCAACGCTCTGCAGACCAGGTCAGTCTTCCTCCTGCGCGCTTCCTTTTTCAACCCAGACCACGGGGGCACCTCTTGACCTCTCCTTTTCGCGCCGCTCAGCCAGCCAATCAGGAGAAAAGACAGGCTCCTTGCACGTGCACCGGAGCTGGGGCACTCACTGGGGCTTGTTAACCCCCTCCACACCGGCCAGGCAGTAAAGGGGTTTTTACAGGTATCATGGGCCACCATTTGCTGGGTCCCCTGAGAACGAGGACACAAGGGGCACCATTGCAGTAGGGTGCCACACATCCCCCTGCTGAAACAATGCGTGTCCGCACGCACCAGGACAGGAACGTTGATTGTGCAACAAAGTATATTCAATGTCCATTGTAAATAATTAACGATAAATAAGAGAAAACAAAGAAATACGTACACTCAATGAACAGAATCAAGTTACTCTCGGTAGCGCGAGGGCAGAACGCCTCTGGTGCGGCGCTCTGACCTCCTGACACCGATTACATTTGGTACAGCCTCAACATGAGCAACGTTTGGGACTGGATTTTGCTCTTCAATAATGGGTTCATCTTCCAATGACCCTGGAGCGGCGCTCCTGACCCTGAGATTGGGAACAGCATTTCCCAAGAACATCATCAACTTAAAAGGGTCGTTAAGTGGTACACCCCCCCAGGAATCCCATCCCTCTGCCACAGAGCTCTCTGCTTCCTGTAGTGCGGGCTCCTGTTCTGCGGAGGTACATAATTTCAGCTGGTCGCGAGGTACAGTGGCGATTCGGCCGTCTTTCGCTTGAATTCGATAGGTATAGGACTCGCCGGATGGAATTGTCATAAGAGTGTATGGCGTATCTTCCCACATCGCATCAAGTTTGCTGGTCCGACGATTTTTCTTCTTCCAAACCTTGTCACCCACTTGTAATGGTACGGGCCGGGCATCTGCATTGTAATTCCGTTCTTGACGAGCATGAACTACTTCCAGGCGTTTTTCAACAACTTGCCGAGCCGTCTCGATGCGGTGTCGATGTTCCTGCACCCATTCGATGGACGGGGTGCTGGGCCCGCCAAGTTCAGTGCCCAGTTCTAGATCTTTTGGTAACTTGCCTTGCCGACCGAACATCAGAAAGAAGGGTGTGAACCCAGTCGAACAGTGCTCTGTGTTGTTGTACAAATAGGCCAGGTCTGGAAGAAGACGGGGCCACTGGGCCCGATTCTCGGCAGAGAGGCTTCGTAGCATTCTGATCACGGTCTGGTTGGCCCTCTCACAGAGGCCGTTCCCCTGGGGATGGTAGGCCGTAGTCCTCAGCTTCCGACATCCATACAGGTGGCACAATTCATGGAAAAGCTGGGATTCGAATGCCGGACCCTGATCTGTCAGGATCCGGTCAGGATATCCATACTGATGGGCAAAGTGCTTCATAAACAGGTCGGCTGTGGTCTTAGCAGTCAGGTCACGGGCTGGGACCACCACGAGGAAACGGCTGTAATGGTCCATAATGGTGAGGGCATACTGGAACCCGCTGGGACTAGGCTCCAACTTGACGTGGTCCAGTACCACGAGTTCACAGGGCCGGCTGCTGCGGATTGGATGTAACGGGTCCCTCTGAGAAGATTCAGCAGGGCGCTTCAGGCTGCAACTCGCACAGTCCCGACACCATTTCTCAATATCTGTGCGCATCCCGATCCAAAAGTACCGCTTCCGCAAGGTGGCTTCTGTCTTCTGGGTGCCGAAGTGGCCAGACTGGTTATGATAGGCGGTGAGTAGAAAGGTGGCTCGCTCTCTTGGCACCACAATTTGGTGGATAGGCTGGTTGGTCCCAGGATCCAAGCTGGTGCGCACAACAAGTCCCTGTTGGAGATTCAGGCGGTCACGATGTCGCAGAAGTTTGACCAGTTCGGGGTCAGCCATGGCCCTCTGTGTTTTGGTAAGCTGCTTCTGCTGGCGGAGGAGGTCTCTCAGGTCTTTGAGCACCAAGCTTTCTTCTTGTATCCGCTTCCAATCAAATCCCAATTGGTCGTTTGGCTGCGGCTCGGGGGAAGCTTCCACGTTGGCCACTACAGGGTCGGAGGTGGCAACAATTCGGTGGTCTTTTGGCTTCCCGAACACCGGGGTCTCGACATCTTCAGACTGATCGTATCTCTCTTCTTCGAGGTCTTCGGTGGGTAGGCGGGACAGGGCGTCTGCGTTGCCGTTGGATTTTCCACTCCGGTAAACCACAGTGTAACGGAAGTTGGCTAACCGTGCCATCCACCTCTGCTCCAGTGCTCCCAGGCGAGCCGTTGACAGGTGGGCCAGCGGGTTGTTGTCGGTGACTATCTCGAAGGGAGTGGCAACCAGATAGTTCTTGAATTTCTCCGTCACTGCCCAGATCAAGGCGAGTAGCTCGAGCTTGAAGGTGGAATAGTTCTCGCTGTTCCGCTCGGTCTTCCGAAGGCCTCTGCTGGCATAGGCAATCACCCGCTCCCTACCATCCTGGACTTGAGACAGCACAGCTCCCAGGCCTCGGTGGCTGGCGTCGGTGTAGACCCGGAAAGGCTTCTCATAGTCCGGATAGGCCAGGAGGGGCGCCTCGAGCAGAGCCCGCTTAAGCTGGTCAAAGGCGGCCTGGTGTTCACTCGCCCAAGGAACTGTAGACGTACTCCGTCTCTCTTGGCCCGACTTGCCACGGAGGAGTTCATGGAGGGGCGCGGCCACCTTGGCGAAGTGTTCGATGAAGCGACGGTAGTATCCCACGAACCCCAAGAAGCTCCGCACGTCCTTGACCGTCCTGGGTGCTGGCCAGTCCCGAACCGCACAGATCTTCTCGGGGTCCGGCTTCACTCCTTCAGCACTGACTATGTGCCCGAGGTACTGCACTTCAGGTTTCAGGAGGTGACACTTGGACGGCTTCAGCTTCAGGCCACATCGTGTCAGCTGGACGAAGACTTCTTCTAGGTTCTTCAGATGGTCCTCATACGTCTTGGAGAAGATGATGACGTCATCCAGATACAGGAGGACCATCTCGAAGTTCCGGTGGCCTAAGCAGTGTTCCATGACCCTTTGAAACGTAGCCGGGGCGTTGCACAGCCCAAAGGGCATCCGGTCAAATTCGAAGAGGCCCATGGGAGTGGTGAACGCCGTTTTTTCCCGGTCTTCGGGGGCCATCGGGATTTGCCAGTATCCGCTGGTCAGATCTAAGGTGGAGAAGTAGACGGCAGTCTTCAGGGCCGTCAGCGACTCTTCGATCCTGGGCAGAGGGTACGCGTCCTTGTGGGTGACTGCATTTAGCTTCCTGTAGTCCACACAGAAGCGGAGGCTGCCGTCCTTCTTTTTGACTATGACCAGCGGGGCGGCCCATGGGCTGTGACTCTCCTTGATTACCCCTGCTTCCTGCATCTCTCCCAGCATAGTCCTCACGGGCTGGTACATGGCCGGTGGAAGCGGCCGGTGTCTCTCCTTGATGGGTGGACTGGATCCGGTGGGAATATGGTGCTGTACCCCTTCTGCACGTCCGAAGTCGGCTGGGTGTTGGCTGAACGCGCTGGCATTCCGACAGACGACCTGGAGGACGCCCTCACGCTGTTCTGCGGGGGTGTTGGAATCGCCAACCTGTATCTCCTTCCACCACGCGGTCTCAGTTGTGATCAGGCTCGACTGACCCACCACCACTCCTGGTTGGTCTTTCGGCAAGGCTTCTCCCAGGATATCCTGGAAATCGACCAGGACCACGTTCGCCACTGTGCAGTGTCGGAACAGCCGCACGGGGTAGCTGTGCGGGTTCAGCACGCGGACGGGGACTCTCCCACGCTCCACTCTTGCTAGCGTCCTGGCTACGGCAAACGGCTGTTGTCCCTCGAGGTCGCATGGTTCGATGACAGCGTCATAGTCTCGCCCACCTGGCCCAATCCTAGCCTTGCACCAGATCACATGTTCGGCATTGGGCCGCAGAAGGATGGGTTGCCGATCGGTGACCCTCGCCTTGCCCACTTCTCCCTGTGAATTGGCGAAGCGCTTGTGCCCTTCGATCAGGCGCACTGTCTGCTGCATAGCTCTTCGTTCTTCCGGGGCGGCAGCCTGCATCTCGATCCGGAGGGCTTCCACCAGTTCATCTGGGCAATTCTTCAGGACGTTCATTCCCATGATGACCGGGGGTAAGTGCTCGTTGCAGGTGGACGTGATCAAGCAGCCTTGACGTTCCAGTCGCGCCTCTCCCACGTTGATATCTGCTTCCCAGTAGCCGCTGAACTCAATGGGTTGTCCGTTACTGGCCAGTAGACTGAGCCACGGGGTCGGGGGTGACACTATCTCCTCCTCTTTCCAGTAGCGTTGAAACGCACCAAGTTGTATCGTTGTCACCTGGGACCCGGTATCCAAGAGAGCTGCCATTTCCACTCCGTTCACCTTTATCTTCAAGTGGGGGCACCTGCCAACGAATCGCGGCCACCACTCTTGAGTTGGCGGACCTACTGGCGAGGCTCCTCCCGAGGGTCGGTCCCTGGCCTCGGGGTTGAGTCGTTTAAAGGCTGTTTGCCGCACTCTCGTTCGACATGCCCGCTGAGTTTGCATCGGCGGCAAATGGGTCTTCCTTGGGCATCGAACTGGTCTGTGGGGCGCCTGCCCGGCCTTCGTGGGGTGTCCCACTGTCGCCTGCCTCTTCCGCCTGAGTCCCGTTGCCATCCTCCTTGGCGAGCTTCATTCTGTTCCCTTCGCATGTCCCGTAGTTCTCTCATCATTTCTGTGACTGCCGTGGTGAGGGTTTCCATTTGGTTCGGGGACGCTTGGACTTGCTGGGTCACTGTGGGCCTGGTCTTTTTGGGTTCGGGTCTTGGGAAGAACTGGACTGGCTCCATCTCATCATCCTCCATTTCTGATGACGCCGCTCCACCTTCCTCATCGACATTTTGGTTCAACCCCAGGATGGTCAGGGTGGTTTTTTTGAATTCTGGGAAGGTACAGTCAGGTTTCTGTCGCCTCCACATCCTCAGCTGTGACCTGATTGCCTCTCCTCTGGCTCCTTCAATAAAAATGTCGATCAGCGTCTCATCTACTGGAGTCACGTCTTGTGGGGTTCTCGCTTGAATGGCCCGCATCGCTTCCTGCAGTCCTATGGCGAAGTCCCGCAGGGTCTCTTGCGGCTGTTGTTTCCTGGCATATAGTCGCCGTTTCAACTCTGCGGCCGATTGTGCGTTGAAGATGCCGCCCAGCTTCTTCAATATCCCGTCGGCTGACTTCCTTTCTTCCGCCGACCATGACCGGACCTCTCGTTGCGCTGCCCCTTTTAGCTGTCCAATCACCATTCCCGCCTTCTGTTCTTCACTGGGGTTGTACATCAGGAATGTGTGCATTAACCCCTCCTTGAACTCTCTGAAGGAGACGGTTCCAGGCGTGCGGGAGTCTCCTGAATATTTTGGCACCCACGGTGCCCCGAAGAAGTAGGGCATGGTGATTTGAGCTGCCGGAGTCGTCGGTGTGTCTGGCAGCCTTCTCCTGCCTTGGACTTGCTCTGCTGGCTGTTGCTGGTTAGCTTGTTGCTGGTCGAGCTGTTGTTGGTCGACCTGCTGTTGGTCTTCCGCGTCCGCTGCGTTCTGTGGCTGTAGCATCTTCGCCGTTTACAGGGGTCTTTGACAATCCTGTTCGTAGACGCCAAGTTGTGGTAGCCGCCCCTGTAAACGATTAGATGAGAGCGTACCTGGATCAGACGACGGCTGTACCCTGGAGTCTTCACGGCCCTTTCCGCTGATGAGGACGCACCTGTGGCAGGGGATGGAACACCCAGGAGAGAACCCACCAAAAAGCACAAAACAACCACAGCTGGCAGCAACTGATATTTATTAAATGGAAAAATAATGCACGGTTGCTGCACCTCGCTCAATAAAATATAATAACATCACACTTACAGTAATAACGGCACAAATGAACGAATAAATAAATATCCCTGCAAAACAGACTAGGACCCAATGACCACCTCAGTCCGTATCAAAGGACAGACTGCCTTGGTCATGAGCAATTCTACCTACGGCACCGTAAGGCTAAGGGATAACACATCAAATCACAACAAAAATGACAGTTAGAATAATGCGACAATTAAACTAGAAATAAAAGAGCTATAATAAAGATGGGTATTAGAAAAGAATGCTGAACTGCTTCAATAAAGAACGTCCACCAGAGGGCACCATATACCTTACATATACATTCACATTACAGTCTCGGATGTAAATCAGTGTCCCTAAATCTAAATAAAAGGTCCCACGGCGTTCAATCCTCAGGGTAGATAATGGCCTACTTGAGTGTGCACACTACTAAGAAAGGAGCTATGGTAGTATCACGGTCCCCTTGGGGGTACAGGCGAGTCCCCGCTCCCTGGGTGACTCCCTGCTAATGGGTCAATGCTCCAGGCAAGTATGGTGGCAAGGCAACGTCCCAGTGGGTGGATAGGGTGAGGGGGAAACCCACAGTGGCACAACAGGGGCTGCCGGACAGGGTACGTGGTGTGAGGGCGAGGTACCCCAAGGGCTGCGGGTAGGCTCTCCCTATTTTGGCAGCAAAATACTTTGTCTTTTATAAGTGTCCCAAAGGGGCAGAGTTTCAGGGAGGGGGCTTAGGTTCCCAGGGTGCAGGCTAGGTGGGTGACCAAGGGTACCTGTACGCTCAGCTTCCGTTGCCGGCTCCTGCCAGTACCGACACTGCTCCCGGCTCTCTGGGTCCTCTCTTCTCCCTCAGGTCGGCGGGGGTCACTGCAGCTTCTCTCCTCCCGCGGCACCAGCAGCGTCTTCTTCTCTGGGCGCAGGCAGCGTCTTCTTCTCTGGGCGCAGGCAGCGTCTTCTCCTCTGGGCAGCTACTTGACCCGGCGTCTCTCTCAGCTCCCGGCAGCCAGCGTCGCGCAGCAGCTGTCAATCACCGCCGCTGAAGCGCTGTTCTTCTCCGGCTCCCTGCACGCTGGTTCACTCCGTCTTCCGCTGCGCACCGCTCTGCTATCAGGTTCTCCAGAGGCTCCGTCTTCTCCGCTGTCAGACGCCCGCTGTGCAACGCTCTGCAGACCAGGTCCTCCAGAGGCTCCGTCTTCTCTCCGTCTTCTCCGCTGTCAGACGCCCGCTGTGCAACGCTCTGCAGACCAGGTCAGTCTTCCTCCTGCGCGCTTCCTTTTTCAACCCAGACCACGGGGGCACCTCTTGACCTCTCCTTTTCGCGCCGCTCAGCCAGCCAATCAGGAGAAAAGACAGGCTCCTTGCACGTGCACCGGAGCTGGGGCACTCACTGGGGCTTGTTAACCCCCTCCACACCGGCCAGGCAGTAAAGGGGTTTTTACAGGTATCATGGGCCACCATTTGCTGGGTCCCCTGAGAACGAGGACACAAGGGGCACCATTGCAGTAGGGTGCCACACTGGTCCATATCGGCCAATCAGTTCCAGAGATATAGCATGTAAACCAATTTTTTTATTTTTGAAATGTAATTTCATGGCTGTTCATGATTTTGAGGGCAGATTACTCTGGAACCAAACGTTCCAGTTTCACTGGACCAAAATCATTCAAAGTCCACTCAAAAGTTCTTCAATATGATATTTGTCTCATGTAAATGGGTCAGTTGGTTCCGAAGATATAGCCGGTTAAATTAGATAACTGGTTAAAGGGGGGAAGGGGTGGTTTTCTCTCCCCCTCACACCAGAAAATGCAGGGACTAGGCTGGTGTAAAAGGGGCCAACCTGGGAATGCATTTTCTGGTGTGAAAGGGGTATTATTTCAAATAGCCGGGACCTGCAGTGCTCTGAATACAGCCAGGCTCTGCCACTGTCAGTGGCTATCACTTCTGCCTGGCGGCAGCTGTCCCCGTTTACCGCAAGCATGTATTCCCCCTTGGCAATGAGCATGTAATCCCACATGGCAACAAGCATGGAACCTCTGGCAATGAGCATGGAACCCTTGGCAATGAGCATGTAGATAAGCAGCACTTATGTAGCATCATTTTTAATAGGCATTATGGTGTTTGGCATAATACATAATGGACATAATAGCGTGTAACTTAACGTGTAATGGACATTATGGTGTAAATGTTTAATGCGCGCCTTTGGCGCACAATGTCCCTGTTTATGAAGTGTATTGTGAATTTTGGCTTAATCTGTGTGGCATTATGTGAATTCTGGCTCAATCCATGTGGCATTATGTGAATTCTGGCTCAATCCATGTGGCATTATGTGAATTTTGTCTCAATCCATTTGGCATTATGTGAATTTTGTCTCAATCCGTGTGGCATTATGTAAATTCTGGCTCAATCCGTGTGGCATTATGTGAATTTTGGCTCATTCCATTTGGCATCATGTGTAAGGGGCAAGTATAATGGGGTGTAGTATTTTGTTGCATAATGTGTAGAAGTTGTATATGGTGTTGTACACTACACTCAAGGACACGCCCCCTGTTGAGTGGCCACACCCCATTTTCTGGAGCGCGCCTTCGGCACGCGCACAATTACATCCTTCACATTTGTCGCCATGGTGGGCCTGCATAATTTAACTGCAAGGGCCTATTTTTAGTCCCATTCCCACCCTCTCTCTGCCACTCTCTTAGCATGTACACTGGCACCACTAACACTGCCCCTCCCCCACCTAAACCCTCTTTTATCATGGTGCCCCCCCTGTCATTTTATCCTGGATCCGCCCCTGCCCCAGCTCACTGAGTGGTTACATAGTTACATAGTAGGTAAGGCTGAGAGAGAGAGAAGGAAAAAAAATGAAATGTAGTTAAAATATTGAAGAAATACTGTTAGTGGGAAAAAGAAAAAAATAGTGCTAAGTGTGAATAAAATGTAAATGTGTGCCGCACTAGAGCCACCCAGCCCAACCAGTCAAGGGGCACCAACCCCACACCATCGTTACCCTAAATTGGGTCTACAATTAACCAGCAAAGAGCCACATGATAATGGCTCCACACTTGAGGTATCTAAACTAAGAGCTACCTGCCTTGGAGCAACCCCATAATACTCATTGTGGCATATCAGGACCTGCATATCCTCTTAATGCAGGCTCCTTTCTGCCTCTCACAACAGACCTGCTAGTTTTTTGGTGTGCCGCACCCTGCACCTAGATATAGCGCTAGGGACCCCCAATATACAGAGAAGCCTTGACGATGGCTTGGGGGCATACCATACACCTGCGCAGGTATATGTAACCAATATCTCTGAATTCTATTATCATGTAGTGTTCAAGATTGGTTACTAATACTATTTAGTGAGCTGGGGGAACCAATGTATTTTTACTTACTCAGTGTTAACCCCTCCCTCTCATGCACCTGAGTGGTATTACTAAAATAATTGAGCATCTGCCACTATCCATATGTAGGGTTGTGAGTAGCGAAAGGCAATGTGCCACCCCAGTTTTCTGCGCATGCAAAATCCAGTGGCAGCATCCTTGAATAAAAATATCCCTGTGTGAATATCCCGGCCGGTCTGAGTATTCTGAAGGTGACTCAGATGACCAAGATTCACACAGATGAAAAGATGCGGCGCCCTCACACACAGCAGATCACAGAAACCAGCTGAGGTGCCAAGCTACAAAAGATGCTGCAGCATTGGCACAATTGAACAGTAGCGATTGTGGCAAAAAAATCTCTGAATCAGGCCCTAAGCAAATTTGCTGGCTCCACCAAATGATATATAAACAGCAGATACCAGCATGGAGGCTCGGTGACAACGAATATCCATGAAAGGATAAGCAAGTCCGCACACGGCTGTGAACTTTAGCTTCAACACTTCCACAAAATGTCTATTTAAGCGTGTGAAAGCCAAGCCATAGCAAAATGTCAGGAATAATATTTCTGAATAAAATTATTCTGCTGAGATACTGAAGCAAATGTCAAATTATCTCTTTATTATGTGGTATTTCTGACTCTGTAATATATTTAAATTCATGCAAAAGGACAATAACCACCATTGAATGCAGAATAGCAGTAAGTTAGAGAACAACAAAAGACACCCAGCGAGATAACGGGCTCCTGGCCAGTGTGTCACTGAGGAAGTGCAGCAAAATCTGATGAAAGTGCAGAAGAGTCTCTTCTTTATGTATCCAGATGTAGCTGCGTTTCCTCCCCTTTCACCCATATGTGTTATTGGGGGTTATTCAGAGCTGATCGCATGGATGTGAATTCTCAGACCAGGCGATAATCAGAGGACTTTGCATGCGTACGTCTCGCAGTATGGATGTGCTAGGCCACCCTGTGATAAAATCCTGCTACCTTTTTTTAATTGCTGGCTGTGCGCAAGTTGATTGACAGGAAGTCGGCGTTTGAGGGTGGTAACCGTTGTTTTCTGGGGGGGTCACGGAAAACAAAGGGATCCCATGCATTTAAAGGGAATTCGTATGATGTCAGGTCCAGCCCAGATCAGCCTCTATTTATCGCAGCTGACAAGTAAGTCCTGGGCTATGCACAGACCGGATTCGGTATGAAATCCCGACGGTCAAAATCCCGACATTTAAAATCCCGACATTTAAAATCCCGACATGGTCAAAATACCTCTATTATGTTGGTTTTTCAAATCTTATTACTAATGCCCTTTGGTGTGCTGGGGGTTTAATCCCCCTCCCTTGCAGTACCTGGGGGGCATTACTAGTTTGATTGAGCAGCTTTCACCACTGTTTTATGGTCAAAATACCGACATATAGAATGTGCAGGTGAAACTGTAAACATGACTTTGGGTCGACAGGTCGCGAGGTCGACATGGTTTTTTTCACTGTTTTTTTACTCGAATGTCGGCACAGTGGACATGGACACAGTTGGAGGTGAACCGCAGCCCCTCGCTTCGCTCGCAATGCTTCGGGCACGGTGCCTCGCTACGCTCGGCACACTATTTTACTCTCCCACCATGCCCAGTGGATGGTAGGGCATGAAATACCGCCTGTCGGCACATGTCAGGTCCCTTATACCAAAGGGACTAAATGCAGAATTTGAGTTGAAACATTTCTTAACATGTATGTTTTCTGGTGATAGTTTTTGTTTTTTTGTTTGTTGAATGGTTAATGTACACACAGTATGCAATTTGTAGAATTTCTCCAAGTCTATACATGGTCATTTACATCTACTTGCTAGTAAAAATAAACAAAAATAGTTTGTTTGTACTTCTAAGATGTAATCGGAATGGAGGAGAAATTTTCTGCAGATTGCGACTTGTATAAAAATCCTTTTCATTGTAAATATGTAATATTTATTTCTTTTTAAGGAATTCAATTAAATGGACTTGCTCCTCATATTAAAAATGATGGGATGATCTCCGTCAGCTTGTGCCAACTGTAATACGCAGTGGAACACATGAGGATGCCGGCTTGGACATGCGCAGTCAGGTGAAAACGCCCATAGTGATCGGAGGAATTTCACCTGTATAATCGGTATAAGGAAGTATAAATACCACCCCAAGGAGAGCCATAAACCGCACTTCTTCTGGCGAAGGCGCAACCCTGATCCGAAACGCGTTGGATCCGTTTGTTCTGTTGTTGAACCACCCGCCTGCTTCCACCCGATTACCCCCTGGAGGACAGCTGCACCATCTGGAGGTGCGGTGATCATTAACATCCCAGGACGGATATAAGGACGTGAGAGCAGTGTTTGCCATGTTTTATGCTGTTTAAATCTTGTATATTGTGAGTGCATTTTTATTAAATTCATTCTTTTAAAATTGAATGGTCTGCACTATCTTTTGCATCTCTGACCTCCCTATCTTATGAGACGGGAGATTTCGTATTACAGAAACTACCACAGGACCATACTTCTTTTTGTGTGGACAACACTTGCATTAAAAGGACAGTATCATTTTACTTTTTTGTGAAAATGTCATCTCCACTTTTGGTTGCCCTTTGAGAGCTATATATATATATATATATATATATATATATATATATATATATATATAACTTTGCCACAAAACCATTTTTTTGTATTCATGGGGGAGAACCACATATTCTCCACTATCGATGATGCTCGAGCAAGGAATAGTTTTAGAAAGTGCTGGGACACAGAGCTCAGCTCCGCCCCTGACACTCCAGAGCATGTGAAAATCATACTTACCATAGCCTACCTGACCCTCTCCATGCGGGAGAAAATGCTCTGTTCCTGGACTTCCCTGGTAATGTATGATTGCCATCACCTGTGGTGAAACACATTTACTTAGCTCCCCACAGGTGATGGTAATCAGCATTACCAGGGAAGTCCAGGAACAGAGCATTTTCTCCTGCATGGTAGGCAAGTATGATTTGCACATGCTCTGGAGGGTCAGGGGCGCAAATTAGTGATGGAAATAGCGACCCTGGACCATTTGGGTGGCTTGAGGACCACGTTTGAGATTCTCTGGCTTATCGTCATTCTGTGCCTTACCCTGACAGCTACATGCCATCAGTCATGCCATCCCTATGTGTTCTTACAGGACAGGTATAAAAGGTGAGTTACTATGATATAGATAAAGAATAGCAATCGTATATTGCATCATAACTATCTGGAAGCAGCATTACTGACTTCTTATGTTCTTATAGATAGAAGAGTGGATCCGTGTAATTCACAGTTGATAACTTTCATCAGATATAACAGTGAGATAAGATTTACTTTAGTCTTTTTAAAATGAATTGGAATTGTGCTTCGTTCCCACAGGTGCGGCTGTACGGCTGACAAAAGCTGCCTTTGTTCCCCGAAATGCTCCTTATGAATACTTGCAGAAAGCTAGCAGCGGACACAAGGAATGTGTATAGCTAGAAGAAAAGGGCAGAACTAACTTCAGTCAGGTTATTACTAATTAAAAGGTCAGTTTTGCTCATATCAGGTTCCGAGTAAGGGACCAATAAACTTACTGTAAATGCTACTTGCAGTGGCGGCTCTTACCTCATCGGAGGAGAGGGGCTGCCAAGATACTGGGTCCCCCCCTCCCCCTCTGGTGCCACCTCTATCTTCTTGTCCCAATCACCGGCGCATGCGCAGTAGCCTCTATGGGGCTGCTTCGGGAGCAGACCCATACAATTGTATTGATGGTGCCGGGTCCAGCGCATGCGCAGTATCGTCCGTGGTACTGCGCATGAGCAGAACCAGTTTTTGGGGGGCTGCCCCGCAGCTGCGCGTAGAGAAGCATCCCGGAGGGAGGGAACACCTACCAATGAGACTGCCTTGAGTGACTGGCAGGTTAGATTTCCAATAGGAAGTCACAGCCAGTCACAGTGAAGCCAGTGCAGTCTCACAGACGACATCTGGCTTCACACAGTGGCGGATTTTACCTGGGGGGGGGGGGGGGGCTGCATCCCTGCCCTATATAAAAGTTATTGCTTCTACAACAACCTGGGTGCCCATCCATTCAGAGTGACCCACTGATACAAATAAGGCAAATAAAAGACGTCACTCCAGGTACTTCTACGTGCAGTCATTTACTGTGTGCCAACTGAGTTTTGGGCCGGAGGTTCATATCCTGAAGATTGGCCTCCTCATGCTGTTTTGAGCGACTTTCAGCTCAAAGTCGCCCAGTGTGTATGGGCCTTGTGGATGGTGATCTGTCAACAACAGTTTATTCTAAGACAACAGACACTCTAGTATAATGTTAGTTGCCACCCCATGAACCTTAAGGCAGGCTTGCCCTACTCGCAGATGATCAGAATCTGCCGCATTAATAGCGATCTTAAACAAGCAGGATATGAAATTGATGACTTTATTGATAAATACTGTGAAATAGGGTACAGGTCTAAGAGGGATGAACTCATTAAGATCAAAGCAAAAGCATTAGTCATACCTAGGGACAGGTTATTGGTCCAGCAAGACAAAAAAATCTTGTAATAAATGCTTACTATTTATGTCCAGATTTAACAGTCACTCTGAAGATATCAGTAGGGTAATTTAAAAAATCATGGCTGATTATTAAGACAAATGCCTCTATAGGACTACAGGATCATGCCATCATGCCCTGCTATAAAAGGAATAAGAATCTACGTGACCATTTGGTCAGAACAGATGTGACAGGTCTGGGAAATAGAAAACCAACTAGGATGTTTAGTAATAAACTAGGGTGATGCTTTAGATCAGTGTTTTTCAACCACTGTGCCATGGCACACTTGTGTGCCTTCAGCTGTTCTCAAGTGTGCCCCCAGATCTAGACAGCCCCAAACCAATTTACAGCCACCACCAGTTCAATTGATATTTACTGGTCTCTTCTTTTAATGTAAAGGGCCAATGTATTTTATATTATTTGTGATTGTTTTTTATATAGGGGTCAATAGGTTTGTTTTTTTCCCTGTGGGGGCCAATGTGTTTTGCCCTGTGGGGATCTCATGGTGTGCCTTGACAATTTTAAAATCTTATTTAGTGTGCCGCAAGGTAAAAAGGTTGAAAATCACTGCTTTAGATCATGGGTCTTCAACCTATGGCCCTCCAGATGTTGTGAAACTACATGTTCCAGCATGCATTGCCACATTTCTTTCTATATTACCATGCCAAAACTGTCAGGGCATGCTGGGAAATGTAGTTCCACAACATCTGGAGGGCCACAGGTTGAAGACCTGTGCTTTAGATGCTCATGCCTAACTTGTAAATTTCTTATTGCAGGTGATCAATTTTGTTACCCGAATACAGGTTAAATCTACAAAATCAAGTACTGATTTGATTGTAACAGTATATACACCATGTACCAAATTCTGAGCCCTTGCGGGCTTTCTTACATTGGGAAAACCCAATGTATTGTAAGTTGAAAGAGCGAATGGCCAGTGAACAGCCGGTTGCCCGGCACTTCGCTATTTGTAGACACCCTTTTAAATAGTCTCAAATATCACATGATTGATTGTGTGCCCCCCATGAAGCGAAGAGGGGATCGGAACATAGCACTATTGAAACGAGAATGTTTCTGGATTGCACAATTGGACACCATTAGTCCAAAAGGCTTAAACGAATATTTGACATTTTTTTCTGTTACCTTTAGAATGTGTTATTTATTCAATTAAGGTGATGTTGCTGAATCACTTTTTATCATATGGTATTGTTATACTGTATCTTATGGTAATTGTAATTTATGCTGAAATTCCCTTTGATATTGGAGAGGCTTGTCTCATTGTATTATAATGTATACTTTGTAATCTTTTGATTCTTTAGTATCTTGCAAGGCTGCATGTATGTTTATTGTTTTTGTATATGTTTACACTATTCAGTTATTGTTTGTTGGGTCCACTATGCTTACCTGACTACCAGCCATATTATTATATACATACTTTGTGTTATATGCAGTACATATTAATGTCAACGGGCGCTTAGTGCGCTGTGATGCACCGCAGTATGTTTTCTGCTTGTGCGCTTTTTGTGGAACTTTGGCTGTTCTGAGAACCTGTAGCTCAACTCCGCCCCTGTGTTCAGGGGCGTTGGCAGTGTCCGGTAAGCAACATGGACTTCACTGGGTGTTCATCCATTTAAGGTAATTATGTTTTTTACTCACTGTATCTTGAAGACGGTTATTAAATAATTAATGTTGAAACTACAGTAGTTGCTGTTGTTATTTATTCAGTAACGTGAGTGCCACATATACAAAGAATATATATATATCCATTTGGATTCACATCCTGAACACTGTGGCACCAGCCGGACTCAATGAAAAGTTTTCGTTTAATGTCTTTTTATAATCCATCTATTTGTTGTCCACTCTCTCTCCCCCCCTTATGATTGAGTACATCCACCCATTTGGACTTGTCTATTAACACGGGGACTTTCAATCAAGGGTCTCACCAGGACATAACATCTTAGAGGACCTTACTATCTCCACCATAAATCTCTGGTGTCCTCTTGTTCTGCATTAGGAAGTTTATAAGCTCTGATTTATTACCCGTCATGTAAATACATAAGAATCTAGCAATCCTTCATAACAGACCTACGATTACTATTAGCATTATACTATTTTCTTCTCTTTTTCTTTCTTTTAAACACACACTTTTCTTTACAGGTCCACTAGGGGTTAATTTACTGTCACTACCTCACGTTTTTTTTGTTTTATTCAGCACATGCGCAAAGACTTACAGAGATGCCCAAGTTTTACTCTCTTTGCCTTATCACCTTACAGGAGCTGCAAACCCGCCCCCATTGTGACGCCGCCTGGTGAACCGCAAACACGGAAACCAGTGCATGTCACGGAGCCGGATGCTGAGCGGAAGTGAAGCGACGGCAATCCAGTGACGCGCCGGAAACCGGAAGTTGAGCGCACGCCGGCGGGATCGTGGCGGGGAACTGAGCAGCACCTGAGACACACCTCTAGGACCCGCACTACTTAAGTCAGGTAAGACTGCACACACACCACACTGTCCTGGCACTGGTACACTTTATTCTGCAGCCCACATCCTGACGAAATGGCCGCAAAGGCCATGAAACGTTGATGACACTGTTGGAGCACCTTGTAATGTATCTCTTTTATTGAATACAATTTATTTCTGAAAAACGTTGAGTGCCGACTCACTTTGTCTTTTTGGACAAAAAACTGCTGTGTATATATATATATATATATATATATATATATATACATAGGCGTGCGCAGCCCATTTTGTTAGGGGGTGCACAATTAGAGGGGCGTGTCCATCACCACCTACTGGGCGTGTCCTTCACCACCTACTGGGCGTGTCCATCACCGCCTACAGGGCATCTATGTAAACTAAATAGAAGGTGACTTATTTATGTATATGCATTTCGGAATGAATCATCCCCCCCCAACACATACTAGAAACAGGGACAGTGCCCGCCGACTGCGCGCTGCAAAAATGTACACTGTAATGCCACACATTGTAATGCTCATTACACATAATGCCACGCACAGTAATGCCAATTACACATAATGCCACACACCATAATGTCCATCACAAATAAAGGCCATTCCACATAAAGCCACACACTGTAATACCCATTACACCGTAATGCCTATTACACGTCACACACCCATCACATAGTATACCAAATGCCACATCGTAATGCCTATTACACATTGCTCCTCACACCGTGATGCCCATTACACCTCACAATGTGATGCTCATTACACCTCACAATATGATGCCCATTACGCCTCACACCGTGATGCGCATTACACATTATGCCACACTGTGATGCCCATAACACAGTCATTACAGTGTGTGGCATACTGTTACACATTATGCCATTCCTTCCCCCTGTGAGAACCCTGTCCCCATTCCTTTGTCAGACATGTCCCCCCTCATAGTTTGAGCCCTGTACCACTCCCCCTGTGTCAGCCCTGTCCCCTTGTGTGGTGAGTGCTATCTTTTTTGGAGAGGGGAGAGAGAGAGAGAGAGAGAGAGAGAGAGAGAGAGAGAGAGAGAGAGAGAGAGAGAGAGAGAGAGAGAGAGAGAGAGAGAGAGATTCCCATACAGCACAATTACCTTCAGTAGTGGCGCATCTCCTGCACATAGCTCAGTCTCTGCCACGGACACAGCGTCACAACGTCTCCATCAGGCGCAGGGCCGGGTCTCCGCTGTCTCAGGGCCGGGTCTCCGGGGACACAATGCCGGGACGTTAAAGGTCACTGCGCCGGAACCCCCTTGGTCACAGCGCTGGCCTGGCAGCAGGTACATTTGTTTTTCGCGCCGGGGCTGTCACTAGATTGTGACGTCAAGCCTCAGCAACGGCGCTATCAGGGGGGAGAGGGGAGGGGACTCAGTGACACACTGGTGCTCCTCCCCCTTCATTGTGCTGCTGACGAGGGACATTATTTTAAACCATAAAGCAAAAGGTTTGGATGCAGGGGATTTTCTGCTGTTACGTCGGGTCCCCCCAAGCTGCACTGCTGCTGCCAGTAGGGAGGAGCTGCAATCGTGCGGGGGGATGCCGGTCATTAGGAGGTGCCTGTGCACCCCCGGCCCCCCCCCCCCGTGCGCACGCCTATGTGTATATATATATATATATATACATATATATATATATATATATATATATATATATATATATACACACAGTATATATCTAGGCTTTCATTACCAAAGAAAAGCCAATGTGTTTGTGGTTGTGGACCCAGTGTATTGGTTTGGCTGCCCTTATCTTGCTTGCTCTCTCTCTGGTCATCTTCCCCACCCTGGAGTCCTCCTGACTAGAGAAGTATGCAGATACTGGTGATCTGGTGTGTGCCTTTGGAGAGTGCAGTGGGACTAAACCTCTAGAACAGGTTATAGCTGACACCGTGGTGTATAGTCTGCCAGTGCAGCCCCTCCACTCCTATAACGTGAATTTGGGCTCAATCCGGGTGACATAACATAAATTTGGGCTCAAGCCAGGTGACATAATGTGAATTTGGGCTCAATCTGGAAGGCATAACGTGAATTTTGGCTTAATCCCAGTTGCATAGCGTGCATTTTGGCTTATTCCGTGTGTCATAATGTGAATTTTGACTCCCTCCATGTGAATTTTGGCTCATTTTGTGTGGCATAATGTGTATGGGGCAAGTATAAAAGGGTCTACTATTGTGATGTATAAGGTGTGGTACACTACACTCAAGGACAACCCCCATTTATGTGACCACACCCCCTTTGCATGGCCACACCCACTTTGCCTGAGCTTGGCCCTCGAACATTTACTGGAAGTGTTAAGCGGCTCCCCAGCTGAAATTATTGCCCACCCCTGCTATAAGGCCTTATCTGTATTACTTCTGTTTGTTACTGCTTTCTGTACTCTGCCTATTGTGTACTTGTTCCCATACCTGCCACTTGTTGATATTGCCAATAACTTCCTTCTTGTACATTGTATGGCTGATTTGCAACAAAAGCAACATTATGTTCCTGGTATTAAAACCAGATGTCAGTGCACATTTTATAAATCCTCTCTGACCTTACACTAATCTCACTGTGTACGGGAAAAAGTATTTGTGTAATTAAGAAATACTTTATGCTGCTCTAATCTGTGTCTGATATGAATTAGTCAAGGTATTATTTTAACTCTGAAAACTACTTTCCAGTTTTCTGCAAATATTAAAATGAAAAAATTTAATGTAATTAAAAATGGAATCAAAATTTAATTAGATTCAAAAGTAAAATAAATGAAAAATCAAATTGAATAAAAATAAGAGTAAAGCCCTGTACACACCCTTAGATTTGCTTTAAATTTGATGTTAGATTCAATTTTCTATTAGATCTGGCATTAGATCATCCCATTCGATTTGGCATTAGATCTGTACTTTTGCATTCGATTCGATTTCGATTTCACAATGTAGGCACAATGTACTCATTCGATTTATTGGATGGAATTCGAGATTTACTTAGCTGCACAGTATATTTTTCTATTCGATCTTGAGAAAACGGGAGCGCGCATCGAATCGAATGCAGATCGAAAGTGTTCTAAAAACCATTCGATGTGGATTCGATTTTGCAAAATAAGCAAAATCGAATCGAAAACAGGGAAAAATCTAAGCATGTGTACACAGCTTTAAATATGTCTTCCCTGGTAATGTAGGATTACTATCACATGTAACCTGTGGGGAGCTAGGTAATTGATAAGAAAGGTGATGGTAATCATACATTATGAGGGTAGTCCAGGAACAGAGCATTTTCTCCCTCATGGAGAGCATACCTCCCAACATAACCCTCTCCAGGAGGGACACAATGTTCTGCTCCTTGCCTAGCCTCTTGATGTATGCTTACCATCACCTGTGATGACGCACCTTTTCCATCAATTAACTTTTTCACCACAGGTGATGGTAATCATACCTTATGAGGTAAGTCCAGTCGCAGAGCATTGTGTTCCTCCTGGAGAGGGTCATGTTGGGAGGTATGGGAGAGGGTCATTTAGCAAGTTTATGTAAAGGTGCGTACACATGGGCAAAAATCGCTGGCAATATGGTTGGTGAGTAACCATATATGCCCAGCGATTGGAGTGTGCACCGGTGATAAATCGCCGGGTGAGCGCTCCCATTTTCAGCCCCCTAAGGGTCGCTGGTCGGAGGAGCTTGCTCCTCCGACCAGCGACTTCCCCTGTCTCTCCTCCTGGCAGTGTGTCATTTTCATCAGCGACCATCTCTGGTCGCTGATGAAAACGGGACACTGAGCAATATGTTTGCCCCCCCCCTGGCTGGTTCTAGACAAGCAGAAATGTTGTTTTGGAGGTGCACACCCTAATGTAATGAGATGCACACTCCTGTGTTTTGGGAAGTTCTCTATGACCATTTAGAGAGCCAGTCACCCTCCCAGATCCTGCACACTTTACTAGGGCTTGTACAATCATAGCCCCCAACCTCATAGATTGGTGCATGTGCCTTGCCATTTGCCATTTAGACTTCGCCCAGGATTCCAAAAGTTGTCAAGTTTGGTGCTGAGTTGGTAAAGAATTCAAGCCCTGAGAGCACTCAAACAAAGCAGGAAACACCTTGGTAAGAGCTAAGAGGTCCATCTATATATATATGTCTAGTATCCGTTTGTGTGTCTCTGGAACACTGCCATCTGCTGGCAGCGAGTGAAACTACATCTCTTTCTCTCGCATATGCACAAACACAGAGGCAATCACAAGGAAGCAGACTAGCTTACAAAGTATTTGCTTTGAGCAGACTTAAGGTGCCCATACACATCCCGATACTGCCGTACTTTTTGTGCAAATATAGCATTGCATCGCATTGCATGCGTTGTGCATGCGATGCGATAAAAAGACAGTACAAAAAGTGCATGTGCAGCACATACTTTTTGTACTGTGCGATGAGATGCCGCGGGAGCGCGCATCTCAAAGCACACATCACATCGGCAGTATCGGGACATGTATATCTGTATAGTGTGTACTGTGCTATATGAGCAGACCGTAAATTAAGAATGATAATGTACCCATGTCTGATTAGATTAAATAATGGACATAGTAGACGTTATGTTTAAAATAATGAAAGCCACACAAGCATAGCTGAGAGTCTTAGAGGGGATATTATATGTAAAGCAGATTTCCAAAGTGCTATTTAACGAAGTACATTTTAAGGAGATATAAATAAATGCGTGTCAGCCTGGTCAGCACTGTCCTCTGGAGATACGGGCTCTGCGCTCATCACCAGTTACACATCAGAATTTGGAAATATTTTGACCTGAATAAATCACATTTCATTAGCACATTAAACGGCAATCTTATGCTCAAGCCTTTACTCGATTCTGTCTTTTTTGATTGTGTGACCTAGATTTCACTACATAGACATCACAAATTGGTATTAATATATTATATTTAGTTTCAATTTGGTCTAATGTGTTTTATAACATGTCTGTCTAAGCCAAACTTTCAAACATTACCAACATTTTTTAATACAGTCGTCATCTTTAGGGCAATACAAGGTACAGTCTGTCCAACATGAAATGGGATTTAGCTTTTTGTCAGGGGACTCATACTGGGGACTGGAAGCTATGCTAGGGGACTCATACTGGGGACTGGAAGCTATGCTATGGGACTGATACTGGGGACCAGAAACTATAGTATGGGACTGATACTGGGGAACAGAAGCTATGCTATGAGACTCATACTGGTGACTGGAAGCTATAGTATGGGACTGGAAGTTATGCTAGGGGACTCATACTGGGGATCAGAAGCTATAGTATGGCACTAAGAGCTATGCTAGGGGACTCATACTGGGGAACAGAAGCTATGCTAGGAGACTCATACTAGGGACTGGAAGCTATAGTATGGGACTCATACTGGGGACCGGAAACTATGCTAGGAGACTCATATTGGGGAACAGAAGCTATCCTTGGAGACTCATACTGGGGACGGGAAGCTATCGTATGGGACTTGAAGTTATGCTAGGGGACTGGAAGCTATGCTAGGGGACTCATACTGGGGACCGGAAGATATACTATGTTACTGATTTTGGAGCCCGGAAGCTATAGTATGGGAATCATACTGGGGACCGGAAGCTAGGTTATGGGACTCACACTGGGGACTGGAAGCTATAATATGGAACTCATACTGGGGACTGGAAGCTATGCTATGGGAACCCCAGGGCCCACTTCCCACCTGCAAGCAGCTCATCTCATTGAGCTAGGAATGGACATTGGAAGCCTGCTATCCAATGATGGCTAAACTTGGCCATCTAAGCTTGTGAAACAGCGGTAACTAACCAATGCATCAAAATTACTTGCTGAATAGAATATTGGGTACTTATGTATTATCTGGGCTCCCATGTTAAATGCACCCCATTTTTCATACCCCTACTACCCAACTACGCATGGAGTTGATTTTATACAGTGTGGCGAGCGCAGCGAGCCACCGTGCCCGAAGCGTGGCGAGCGGACGCGGTCTCACAAGAAAAACGGGAGCCCAGATATTACATAAGTACCGAATATTGTGCTTATTCAAGCATGCAAAGTAGCAACCCATAACTGTTCTCCATATAAAACAGCAGTATATTAAAATAGGATAGCCTTCACTTCTACACAGGGTGGCCAATCCCATGATTGGGGTGATCCCAGGTTTTTTGCCCCAAAGTGTCCGGGATTTAGATTTTGGGATTGAAGTATCCAATCCAAGGATTTTGAGATTACAGTAGACTGTGCATGCTCAGACGCTGCGTGGCTGTTCCCAAACCCTGGTGTACAGCCTGCGCAGCGTGACTTGATCATACATCCTTTTGCGCAGGCTGCACCTCCACCACTGGAACCTGGGCGACACTCAAGCACCTCTACCACCCGGCATCACACCTACTGACCGCCTCCATCTGGCGACCTCCAACGCTGCCACTTACCCTGTTCTATAAAGTCAATTAATGTGGGGGACGGAGTGTTTTTCTTTTAGAGATGTGAGCATTTTTTAATCCCGATTCCCAGGATTGATTGGCATCCCTACCTCTACACCATTAGATGTCGGGTGATAAAACATTGGAAGTTGAGTATGTTGAGTATGGGGTACAGTATGCCAGGTAGTGGAAGTTGGACAGGGCAGAAGGAGAGCGTGTTCAGTGTCAGATTACAAGTGCTTTCACACGGCCTCCGGAGCGGAATGCCGGCTGAACTTGTAAAGGCCGCAGTCATTTACAAAGCATGGTTTTGCCTTGTAAATTACTGTTGTTGTTGTTTTTTTTTTAATTCCTGTGGAGAAAGCTACTTTTTATGGGGTCTACTGTTGATAACAAGATATAGTTTGAATTAATGAGCGACACTGAAAAAAAAGGAGAGAGAATTGTGGGCTACGTTTATTATAAGGGATCCTTACTGAGGGTCTGAACTCTGTGTTATCACGTAACCAATGTTGTGCAATGCCATACTGCATATTATACATATTATCAGGCCTAAATAAAAATTTTAACCCTGTGAGTGCCAACATTGCTGTGGGAGATGTGCAAAAATATCCATTAAAAAAATGCCAGGGTCGTTGTCGAGGAATATAAATCATTAAACATTGCACCCAAAACAGAACAGACGCTGTGAGCGGATATTTTGCATATCTCTCACAGCAACGCTGACACTCAAAGAGTTAAAGTTCCGATCATGCAGGTACAATACATTGTTCAGTGTGACCCACCCATTCTCTGTAGGGAAGGCAGTCTGTCTGCTTGTTGTGCCACCCAATTTCTTAATATACAATTAGAGATGGGCAAAACTGGTCACTAACGAGAGCTGGGATCCAGCAGATCAGTCCGTGAAAAGATCCGGATCTTTTACACGGGTCAACGGTTCCCTTTGAAAGAAGGGGTAATTTGATAATAAAGAAGCATAATTTGTTTTACAATAATTTTTCGCCATTTTTTTTTACTTTCATTTTTTTAAAACAGTGAGCTGAACAAATAAGAACATACATGACCGAGTAAAACACTGATCGATGGCTGGGTGCAGAATCGCCATCGATGGCAACCATCGATGGCGTCTGCACTGATGGCCATCCCTAGCAGCAGCAGTATGGCGCCGTGCGTCTGAGTCCCCTTGCGGGGCTCACTTCGCTCGCCCACGCTGCGGGCTCGGTGGCTCACTACGCTCGCCACGCTATTTTAACTACATAGCGCCGTGAAACTACACAAGTACCATTCTTTCTTTCACTTGCAGTTGCAGCACTGTACTCAGTCTCCAGAGTTAGTACATTTCAGCTGCCACAGGTGGCAGTGCTGAGCTCAGGCAAATGCATTGTAATGAAAAATGAAACTGAAAGTAAAAGAACGACGGTTCACCTTTTGGGGATCGGCGGCTCCCTCAGGGGCAGATTTATTAAGCTCGGTGAAGTGATAAAGTGTCTGTTTTTTATCACCAGCCAATCAGCTCCTAACGGTGAAGTTACAGACTTGGTTTGAAAAATTAAAGGTAGGAGCGCATTGACCGGGTGATAAAAACCAGACACTTTATCACTTCACCGAACTTAATAAATTTACCCCTCAGTCTTTTATGGGATCCATTCAAAAGACCTGCTTCATTCGCGAACGACCCATCTCTAATATACATGATGCAGGGAAGATAAGCAGGGAGGCAGAATGTACAGGGGCTACAGTAGTGTATACACAAGATAGACGGAATAAACGTGTTTCTCTAGAAGCTTTGAAAATGTTGCTATGTGACCCTCTATTTACAGCCCTGGCTAGAAGATTTCATAGAATGTACAGGGCCGGCGCCACCACTAGGCAGCCTTAGGCATTTGCCTAGGGCGCCGGCCACTGGAGGGCGGTACTGAGCTGCCAATTAACAGCAGGGAAGGAACAGGTGAGCTTACAGCCACCCGTCCTGTGGAGCCCGCCCATTGAAGTGATCGGCGGGTGGTGCCGGCAAACTCCCCCCCCCCCGTTCTGGTCAGCGGCTCTCTGCGGGAACAGGTGAGCTTACACCTGCCCACCCGTGGGGCCCGCCCGTTGATGCTATCGGCGGGTGGTGCCTACAACCCCCCCCCCCCTGTGCTGGTCAGCGCCGTGGCTATCTGCGGGTGAGCTTACACCCGCCCGCCTAGGTCAGGCGGGTGGGTGTAAGCTCACCCGCAGATAGCCACGGCGCTATCTGCGCGGCACGGATGAGAAGTGCCGGGTGGAGAGAGGGCTCTGCTCCAGCAGCCTCTGAAGAAAGCCAGGGGGTGGGAGTCCCACTCCCCGCCTATGTTGAGGGGAGGGGGGCGGGGGCGGCGGGGGAAGATTTGCCTAGGGTGCCGGGACAGCTCGCACCGGCCCTGAGAATGTAAGATATACTAGTGTTCTATTAAGGCCTGGAAATTATTTAATTGACAGGTACTGTGACCAAGGGATTAGGAAATATACTACCATACGGTAGACTGCAAAAAAGCCGGGTTTAACTTTCAATAGTGATGCTTACAGTTGCATTGAGATTGCAACTAAATTGAATTTACCTTTGCAGTGAATGTTAATTGGCCCCTACTGTATGTATCACCGCCACAACTGCAGGTATCATTTTAATACACGGTGGGGGCAGGGGGCTGAGGTTGGTGTTGCTCAATTCAAATTGCTGAAAAATCGCAGTTCACAACTTTTGGCAATCTGTGCAAGCGCAACAATGTGACCACAGTTTAATTAGCGACGGGGAAAGTCAACAATGCAAGGGGGGTGATGATCGCCTGTTGGAAGGGTGGAGACTGAAAGTTTTTGGGGTGCAAACCTGTTAATAAATAAATAAGCTGGAGATTTACCATGCATGAAAAAAGCTATTGTAATTGAATAGCTCCGGGCATAAAATTCCGAAACTATAACCCTTTTCCTTGTGTAATATATTAAATGATATCAATCATTTGGCCCTATTTTTGTATTTTATGAAAGTGTTAAAAAAGCTTCTAAAATGAAGGATAAAATTAATTAAAACCTATTAATAAAGCCTGAGGTGGCTTTTGGCCCTGCAGACACATGTACCCTTCAGTTACCATACCGCCATTACTAAAACGACCACTTCGACCACTGGGAAAATATATACAATTTTCCATTTTTTTAAGAAAGTAATAAAAAACGGACTTTGCAAATAAAAGGTATAGTATATTTGTGAATGTAGTCATTTATAGGCAGTTTTAAGGCAACACATATTTTAGGTTGAGTTTCCATTATTGTGATTCACATTACATTATCCTTTGTTATTTATACAACCCCATTGTGCTTTGTTGTATGTACCAAAAATAAAACAAGTTAAAAAAGTGTTGTATTTTTGTTTTTAAATTTTATTATTGCAAAGTCAAGTGACAGAACAATGAAAAGCCAAGTAACAAAACAATGAAAAGTTTATAAATTAATGAAGAGTCATAACAATGGAAAAGTCTTCTGGAAACTGGTGTGTTTCATGTTGAAATGTAAAATCTATCAGCCAGAGCTAATGTCCCAGTGGAGCCGGCAATCAGAGACAATCCCCCAAACTTACTGTATTTCTTCCATAGAAGGACATGTAATACTGTAGTCAGCGTTCCAGCTAAAACATAAAAAGCCCAAACAAGACGATCCAGATGTATTTATACAATGCTTATATATTTAAAATTATATAGATTTTAGATCGTTTGCCAAGGTTTTCAGTTGGAGTGGTAGGAAATATATTGCATATGTGAAACCACAGTTAAAAACACTTTTCTATTTAGGGTAATTTGTCTAGATTTATGCACAAAATGTGCCTTGAGCATTGGACACTGTAATACAATCATGTGTGATTATAGGACTAGCTTATCATTTTCTTAATTTTTTAAATTTATTAATAATTTTCTCTCAGTACAAAATAAAACGGAAGCTCTAAGTAGAAATAGCACTAAACAAAACATATTCAGAACTGTAAGCATACAACAAAAGGCAGCAACAAATCCAACAATCCCACCTGTTATATCTGTTGGTAAGCAATCTTTTGGTGATGTTTATAACCAGTGGCGGATTTAACCTATGGGCTACAGGACTGTGGCCCGCCTTGTAAAATTGGCCACTGCAAGTGAAGCCGTTGCAGTCCATGACTGCACTGGCTACATTGTGACTTCCTATTGGCAGTGCTACCTGCCTGTCTCCCGCAGGACAGCCAGTCGCATTGGGAGGCTGCAATAAGCATTTATCTGTGTCTACAATTTTTCTGTGCCTACCATTTCCATTTTGACTCTTGCCGGCATCGACCTTTTGTCAATGTTGACATAACGCCTGTTGATCAATAGTGGTCGACCTATTGATTTTCAACTTAGACACTTTCAACCTAATAATCGACACCCCATGAACTACAAGAAAAACATGGACCCAAAAATCCCAAAAGCTCATGTACTGATCTTGTCAATGTTGACTTTTTTTGAGTCAACCTATACACTGTCCACCTTTTTTACTATAGACTTAATGCACCAAACCCAGGCATTAGTATGTATGAAAACCAAGATGGTTCATGTGGTGTAAAAGTCACACGTTTGTTACAGTAAAAAATATATAAAATTAGTGCTGATACTGCAATATTTTAATAATAATTTTCAAAACCCAGAACTACTGCTGCTTACCTGCTGCGGCGCTTTGTCTCTATAAGCTCCGCTACGTATCCGCCACTCTCCATGTTACTAGCATAGGTGAAACTAGAAAGTTGGTAATGGGTGGTATGTAATGCGCCGGGGGGGGGGGGTGGGGGGTGTGGTGCGTCGTTATGTAATGTGCGCGCGGGGGGGGGTTATGCAATGCACGCAAGGGGGGGCGGCAATCGGCTCACCTGCTGCTTCTTTCAGTGAGGTGTTGAGTGGCAGCTTGAAGGCCCTAGGAGGTGCTGTGCGCGCATGCGCAGCAGTCTCCCGTGGCCATTTTGGATTTGGGCAAAGTGCTGCAGCCGCTGCCCGCGGCCCAGCCAGCCCGGTTTCCCGGTGGGCCAATCTGCCCCTGGCTAGAATGAACACTACAGTAGAGTTCATTAATCATGTTACTTCAGACAGTAGTACCCATATAAACATTATGCCACAGAATAGTGCCTCTTATACACATAATGCCCACAATAATGCCGTGTGCACAAAATTCCTAGAGTAGTGCAGGTTACACATAATGCCCCTAACACATATGCATAAAGTAATTCCGCTTATTCGTGAAGCACAGGGTAGTGCCGCCTACACATAATGCCCACGGTAGCGCTGCTTGCACATAATGACCTGAGTAGCGCCACTTACACGTAACACTAACAGTTGTGCCACTTACAAACAATGCCCTGCCCACAGCAGCGCTGCTTACACATAGGGGGTGATTCTGTTTTGCCCTCTAAGCTGTGATGTCAGCCGCCCGCCCCCGGATGCCCATAAACACTCAGCGTTCCCATGGCTGTTCGGCAGGCCCCCTGCACATTGCAAGTCGGTAGGAGACAGCAGGCTGGCCACCCTGGCCTCTTGGGATGTATACATGTTGCGAGCCGGCATCGGCCCACTTCTGATCTGCAAAGTAATGCCCCGCATACACAACTCAAATTGATCTATTTTTCTAATCGATTGTGCTTATACTGTATATGCAAAATCGAATTTAAATAATCGAATGTCCCTCGAACGGTTTTCTGCTGCATTCAATCCTACGGCATCGAAATCGAACAGAGAAATAGACTGTGCAGGCAAGACTATATATTACAGATCTATTGCATTTTGCTTGCTGTTCGGTTCGATCCCAATCGAATTGGAATCGAATTGCAAGCAAAATCGCACCTTGTGAACACCCCTTAAGTTTCCTCTTTTCACTGATTTTCCGGGGTCACATTGTTCCCAGTTGCCCTACCTAAATTACTGTAGAGGGCTGAAACAACTGTTAAATCCATTACATTTTTTTTAAATTCTCTTTTATTTATTTTGTATTCGACCTACTGTGCTTCTTTTTTGCTATACTTTTTCTAAGAAGACATACTGTGCGTTTTTAATTTCTTCTTTTATTAGACATACAGTATTGACCTTTCCATAGACAGGCTGGTATTACATTGGGATAGATGATATGTCACACTGTGATAATACCAGATGAAAGGTGCTTCTGAAGTCATTCGGGCAGATTGTGAATTTTCCCATAGCTTACTTGGTATGGTAAAATTAATGCATGTGTTAGTAGGGAAGTTAATACCATTAATGAGCTGGGAAGTAGCTTGATAATCATTTTTTTTTCTAGGGCCTTAAAGCGGTTCAGGTTTGGCAGGTTGTGAGCGTGTGGCTTGCCAAGTTTGATATTGGATACCAAACTACTTCCACTCCCTGCGAGTGTTACAAGTATGAATTGGGAACAGTGCACTGACAAGGTCCTCTGCATGTGCTATATAAGGGTTCGTACAGTAAGTGGTGAAAAATAATGCAGGTTACTTATCAGCATAGACAAATGTTATGTTTGCTTGTAACAAAACTCAAAGAGGGCACATCTCAGTGTCTATGAGGGCAATGGAGATTGTCACACAAGTCCCCGTAAGTAAGTGCTTCCCCTGCCTGGCTCCCTGGTTCCCTCCGCCACCCCCTTGGTCCCTCTACCCGACACTCTGGTCACTAACATCCCGCATCCGCTGCTGTCCCCTGCCCGGCTCTGAGCTGCACATAAGATTTAGCAATTCTAATGTACAGCCCGTCCCACCCCCCAACTCCGATCCGATGTGCACAGGGCCATGCATAGGGTTGGATGGGCTGTCTACATGTGCGATTTGGGCAGGGCGTAACTAGACCTGTCTGGGCCCCATAGCAAGAATATGGGGGAGGGGGTTGGGGTCAGATTAGTACATGGGGAGGGGTATGTCAGAGTAGAAGGCAAGATCAAACAGACTGGATACTGGTTAAGGTTACACGAAGGTGAGGAGCTAATCGAGGAGGGAAGGGAGGAGGGAAGGGTGACAGACACTGGAATGGTGGGGGCCATTGGGCTGGGGACAGGGGATGGTTGGTAAAATGGGTGGCACTGGGCTGGGGATGGTTGGTTAGATGGGGTACTGAGCTGGGGACAGGGGATGGTTGGTTAGATGAAAGGCACTGGGCTGGGGATGGTTGGTTAGGTGGGGGGCATTGAGATGGGGACAGGGGACGGTTGGTTAGATGGGGGAACTGGGCTGGGGATGACTGGTCATATGGGGGCACTGGGCTTGGCTCCAGGGACATGAGTGCACTGGGCTGGGGACAGTGGATGGCAGCACTGACCTGGGGATTATCTGGCTCACTCAATCCAGCTCCTCAGCTCCAGCTGCTGCTTGAAGGTCCTCCATGATCAGTGCGGGGGAGAGCAGCCCAGACTTTCCTGAACTTGCTCGGTCTGAGGATCAGACTCAGCGCTGGACCAAGTGCCCAGGGCGGGGGAGCCGCCAAGCTCCGTGTGGGATTTTAAGATCAGTGCTGGGGGAGGGAGGATGCACAGCACAGCATTCCTACGATCAGTGCTGGGGGAGGGAGGAACCACCAAGCCCCCCCCCCCCACTGGGTCTCATGGTCAGCACTGCGGCTGGAGGTGGAGCCGGTGCGACAGACTGGGAACCACCGAGGCCAGTTCTTAAGCACGTCCCACTGCCTGGGGTTTCATGATCAATGCTGGGGAGGAGGCGAACGTGCCACCAAACAAGGCCAGTTCCTCCTGCTGGAGCCGGCACACCGGTGATGGCTTGCGGGGGTGGGAGAATAGGTGGCTCGCGCAGCGAGCCCGCAAGGGGCTTAGTTGCGCTCACCATGCTGTGTGGGTCCGTCGGTATAATGGCTGTTGGGATCCCGACTGTCGGACCCCTATACCACACCCCTGTGCACCAACATCATAGAGCACTAGGCACATACATACAGTACTGTGCACCAACATCATAGTGCACCAGACACAGCACCGGCAACACACAGTACTGTGCAACAACATCGTAGTGCACCAGGCACAGTGCCGACCACATACAGTACTGTGCACCATAGTAAAGCAAACTTATCATTATATAAACAGGCTATTACATGTATATTTATATACTAAGATCGCTGGCTGTGGTTATTTTGGGGAAATATGGTTGATTATCATAGAACTGATGTATAAATAATCAGGAACATTCTGCTTAATGGCCTCCTTTTATCACATGCCTTAAAACATTTATCTCAATGGCAGATAAATCTCACCCCCTCTGTCAGTGCCATGTAAACAAACATGGGGGCTTGTGCCGCTCTCTTGTTTTACACAGCTTGACCCCAGGTTGCAGATTTGGTAAATTGTGACTTGGTGAAAAAAAGGGAAGAAAAGCCACGAGTGGAAGAAAGAGGCAGGAAAAGGATCTCTGTAACTCCGGCTGCCATGCGGTCATGCTCTATTGTAGACATGTACAAAGCTGACACAAAGGCCTCAGTGGATCTCACACAAGTGCTCACATTGCAGAACACCACTTTAGCAAAAAGGCTTTAAAGTGGGCCCAACAGCTAAACATAGTGAGGACAGCCATTTTGTGTCTTAGCCGATATACAGCCTTTTTGTTAAGTAGGAAACAGCATCTGACAATACGGAGACATAAGGCACACAGTGGTTCCCAGAGAAAACATTTGTGCTAAATATTGGTTTAGCACTATAACAATTTAGTAAAAACACACACACACACACACACACACACACACACACACATGGAAATTTACTAAGATGGGAGTTCAATTGAAGATGGCAGGTTGCCCATAGCAACCAATCAGATTCTATCTATCATGTTCTAGAGTTTGCTAAATAAAAAAATATGTAGAATCTGATTGCTTGCTATACACAACATCCCAACTTCAATAGAACTCCCATCTTAAGCTGGCCATACATCAGAACGATTCTAGGCCCAAATGCAATGATGTATCGTGTGATCGATTGTGTGCATATTGTGAGTTACTGTATATCGGTGCAATGACGATGCGAAACGCGATCCCACTTGTTGTGAGGTCGCTCCTATGATCTTATGTGCTGCACATATGGGTTGGGTTGTAAGCAGATCTTATGCAGATTGGTCGTGTTTTAAGCACATACGATCGATACGATCTGCATATTTTATGGCCAGCTTTAGTTATTTTACCCCAAAGACTACTTTATGATTTTAATGATACATACCTCCCAACTTCTCATTGTCCCAAAGAAGGACAGTGCGCGTGTCAAAAATGTGGGGGTGCGGCCTAGCGGGAAAGGGGCGGGGCCTGTACTTGCGGTGCTACCGTGAGGCCACGCTCCCATTTTCACCGCTGTGGGGGCATGCCCAGCAGCTCCGTGAGCTGCTGGCTATGCCCCCTGCCCCTCTGGCTGCAGGAATAGACACTGTGCGCATGCGTACAGCATCTATTCATGTGTGACAGGGGGGAATCCCAACTGCCGCCCCCTGCCATGGGACACTGCCGGCCCTGGGAGGGACGCGGGGATGTTCCCACGATAAGCGGGACAGTTGGGAGGTATGATGATAGTGTAATGTATGTTGTTATTCTAATGTATGTTTGCTCACAGCCATTGTTGTTCCTTTGTCATTGGCTCTGGGCTTGGTAAGCAGCAATTATTATGCATTATACCAAACAGCTGAGAAACTCTCATGTGATATTGAGCACGGCCAGCAGAATACATGTGCAAAAAGAAACTCATGGTAAAGTCACGTGACATATGAGTACATACACATTACGTCACCTTGGTAAAACAGTCATTTCATAAAGAAGATTTTACTTTATTTAGAAAAAAATAGCATAGATCCCAATGCTAAGGATCTGCGATTGGAACATGAGAGTATTTATGCGCATGCTGGGTATGTAGGTAGCACTCACAGGCATACGCACAGGGTGTGCCTTGTGTGCCCAGGCCCACCCAAATGTTTGGCACCACCTCACATTCGTTTGCTGAAGTGATCGCTTGAGTGAGTACTCTCCCTCCTTCTACATCAATGCCCAATCACTGGCAGACAGGATTATGTATCTGGCAGTAGGGAGGGCATTAGGTATATGGAACTACTGGGGGCATTATGTTTATGGCAGTATGGGTGGCACTATAGGTGGGCGTTATGTAAATGGCACTACTAGAGGCATTATGTGTATAAATGGCACTACTAGGGGCATTATGTGTATAAATGGCACTACTAGGGGCATTATGTGGGTAAATGGCATTACTGGGGGCATTAAGTGTGTAAATGCCACTACTGGGGGCATTAGATCTGTAAATGGCACTACTAGGGGCATTTTGTGTATAAATTTCACTACTGGGGGCATTGTGGGTGTAAATGACACTACTGGGGGCATTCTAAGTGTAAATGGCACTACTGGGGGCATTATGTGTGTAAATGGCACTACTAGGTGCATTCTGTGTATAAATTGGACTACTAGGGGCGTTCTGTGTAAATTACAATACTGGGCACATTCTATGTGCAAATGGCACTTCTGTGGGCATTCTGTGTGTAATTGATACTACTGAGTGCATTCTGTGTGTAAATGGCACTACTGGAGGCATTGTATGTGTAAATGGCACTACTGGAGGCATTCTGTGTAAGCGGCACTAAACAGCCATGGGGGACAGGCAGACGCAAAATGTATAGTTACCCTGTTGCGTGTATACTGTTACCCAGAAATGCCAGGAATGCTGGATTTAATTGGTAGGGGTGTAATTATTGATAGGATCGGAGAAAAGAAGACTGTTTTGCTGAGGCACCCTTAAGATTGGTAGTAAAATTAGTAATAATAAAATATAACTTGTAATCAAATACGTTTAAAATATGTGGCAAAAATGACATACATACATAAATGAAAAGTGATCAGAATAGCGATCAAAATAACAGTCAATGATAATTAATACTTCGATGTGTTATCATTTTCATGCTACCTTTATTGGGTGGGATTTGAATTTCCCAGAAGCTAGGAAAGTATTTCAAGAGGTAGAATTCCTCAAGGACACAGAGAATAGATACCGTTAAATGAAGAAACTTGTTATCAATTAGAAAAAAAAATTCTCATTCTGCTAGTTTCTGTTAAGTACATGAAACAGTATCTCTGCCTGGTTTTAGTGAATGCAAAATAGCAACATTGTAGCTCCACATGTATCAGTTGTGTAAACACCCAAATCTACGTTCAGGCTGTCACTTCCTTCTAGTAATAATTTATCAACAGGTACTGGAAGCTTATCTGGTCTCCGGATTTTGGCACACATATAATTCACCAAACATTGCGGAAAAAGAGACAGGTTACCCAGAAACTTACCTTAAGTACACCTGTCACCTCTCATTCTGAGTCCGCTGCAGCGTACTGCAAGACCCAGAGACAGCAGAGTGCCAGGTGACCAATATTAAGGCACCTCACCCCACCATCAGCTCTCTAACATACTTTGGTTTACTAGGGACATATCCTACACTTGGATGTGCGGTCCAGCCAACAAGTTTCTGGGTAACGTGTCTCTTTTTTCCACAATGTTTGGTGAATTATATGTGTGACAAAATCCTGAAACCAGATCATCTTCCAGTACCTGTTGATAAATTATTACTAGAAGGAAGTGACAGCCTGAACGTAGATTTGGATGTTTACTGATACATGTGGAGCTACAATGTTGCTATTTTGCATTCACTAAAACCAGGCAGAGATACTGTTTCATGTACTTAACAGAAACTAGCAGAATGAGAATTATTTTTTCTAATTTATAACAAGTTTCTTCATCTGACGGTATCTATTCGCTGTGTCCTTGGGGAATTCTACCTCTTCAAATACTTTCCTAGTTTCTGGGAAATTCAAATCCCACCCAATAAAGGTAGCAGGAAATAGATAACACATCGAAGTATTATTTATCATTGAATGTTATTTTGATCGCTATTCTGATCACTTATGTATGTATGTCATTTTTGACATATTTTAAACGTATGTGATTAAAAGTTATATTTTATTATTACTAATTTCACTACCAATCTTAAGAGTGCCCCAGCAAAAGAGTCTTCTTTTCTCCGATCCTATCTATTTATGTTTGGACTCTGGGGAGCACCACCAACCTGAACATTGACCCCTAGAAGGGCATAAATAGATTATTGTTGGTTTAGGCTACTCAGGCCACACCCCCCACAAAGAGTGTCCGCTCACTCTGGTTGCGGAATTCTATGTGAGAGGAAAGAACTCTGTGCGCAATTCAAATCTCGCCCCTCTTCCAGGGGTGTAATTATGAAAAGTGGATTCATGATTTAGATAATGCTAGAAGAATCACACCCTGACTGGTTCTAGACACCCCCACTCAGGGCTAGATGTGCTTTTTTCCATTGGTGTACAGCCTAGTGTAATGTGCATGCCTTTTTTAGTGCTTCTAATGTATTATTCCGCTGCACCTCCTATAAATTCACGTTTTTTTTGCATATTGCATCTGCCTTCTGGAAAGAACCTCGTCATCTGCAAAAAATTTGCGGGTGATCTGGATAGTACACTTAAATTAGTTCAATTTACAAAATATGGGTGCAAAAATCTAAAAGCTCTGCATTTGTCCAGTGAAGGAATGGGGGAGGAGTAAGAGGACATCTCAGAGTGGTGTTCCAAAGCCTATCTGTTCACTATCATGAGGAATGTGACTGTGGTTGCCATGGTACTCCAATGCAGAAAATAGAAACAAACCAAAATAACATGGGGGTAAATATTATTCTTCTTCTAGCCTATGACAGTTATTTTTATTTAGAAAAACACCTGGGGTGAAATGTAGTAATGTGCGATTTTTTTAGGTAAAAAAAATGTCAGAAATTGCACGTTTTCAGAAAAACGCACAAGTAGTAACATGCGAATTGCGGTCAGATTTGCATGTTTTGACCTGTTGAAATCACACATTCAAAATAACATTCCCTATTACATTGCACCCCTGATTTTTTTCATGTGAGTGCTGCTTTAAAGGACTATCAGGACACCAGAATAACAACAAAATTACTGTATCATGTAGACAATGAGGTTTGTGTGTGGTTTTGAAATAAGGTTGTTGTTACAGTAAAAGCTGAGACATAAACCACATGAGGACATTAATTTTGCATTGAATGAATGTCTTTGAAAAGGTTTTTGTTTTCGAAAATTAAAAGTAACGCTTTATGTCTGTGTGTATCTTCCTAATAGCTTTCACTGATGACCTGTGTTTGAAATCTGAACAGTCTGCAATACCCAACCATGAATATGGCTTATTAAATTAGGGCCATGTTATATAAGTAAATGATATAACAAAATGATCTGGGTCCTGCACCTCAATGCAAGGGTCTGTAAAGGGTGAAGGGTCTCCTGAAAACATACAGCACCTAAAAACAGTAAGACTCATGCTTAGAAGTTGACTCACAAGCAAAGATGACGTTTGTCCCCGTGGTACAGGACCAAAAATAGTAAAGTTTGGGAAATACGAAGGTTTGGAAATATAGGGACTGATTTATTATCCGCATCCTCAGATGTGCTGTGATAATATCGTCCCAATTCGCAATGCGATAATTGATTACATCGCATGGAAGTATCAATTATTGCATGCAGGGACAGTGTTTGCAAGAAAGTTCTGTGGACTTAGATGACAGTGACGAGACAAAGAGGGCAGGATATTTATTTATTATTTATTTATTAACAGTTTCTTATATAGCGCACACAGATTCCGCAGCGCTTTACAGAGCATAGTTATTAGCAAAAACACATAACGAATTACAGCACAAGACAGTTTAGGACAAGTACATGGTAAATCCGGATAGTTGCATCAGTGGACAGGACACTGAAGCAAGCATCAGGGTGGCAGAGGTTTATATATTCTAAGAAAGGCACATGAGGAGAGAGGGCCCTGCTCGTGAGAGCTTACATTCTAAAAGGGGAGGGTTAGACAGACAGGGGTGACACAGAAGGGAAAGAAGTGGGCATAAACAGGTTAGTATGAGAGATGGTCGGGTTTTATGCTGGAGGGTGGGAAGAGGTCAGCTTAGTCCTTGATATTTTAAGTCTACAGAACAGAGGGGTCAGGGCCAGGTTTGACAGGAGTGACAGGGAGAGGACAAAGGTAAGACAGGATAGAGGGGACAGAGGTAATGGCAGGACAGGGTAGAGAGGACAAAGGGTCATGGGGAACAGGGACAGAACAGAGGGGTTGGAGACAGGAGGCACAGGGAGAGGACAGAGGTAAGACAGGATAGAAGGGACAGGAGTCAGTGGCGTAACAAAAACTTTTGCTCCCCCCCGCCGGGACAATTTCGCCGCCCCCCCCCCCCCCACCCCCGGGACAATTTTGACCCCCCCCCCCGGGGATAGCGCGTTATTTCCACTTCACTGCAGGGACCCCGGCCGGCAACATCATACTCAGCACCGCAGGCGCAGGGACCTCCAGGCTCTCCCTGAATACAGGTATCTCCGCGCCGCACGGACCCCCCTGCCAGCTCCCCTCTGCACCCACAAGCAGTGGGGAGCTGGCGGAGAAAAAATAGCGCCCGCAGACCCCCGGCACCTCCCCGCCACTGCGGGTGCTGCGGCCTTATACTGTAGTTACGCCATTGACAGGAGTGACAGGGAGAGGACAGATGTAATGACAGGACAAGATAGAGTGGGCAGGAGTGACAGGGGGAGGACAGAGGTGATGGCTCCAGGACAGATGGACAGAACAGAAGGGTTGGAGACAAAAAGGGAGAGGACTGAAGTAATGGTAAGACAGGACAGAAGTCACAGGGAGAGGACTTTTGTAATGACCTTAGGACAGAGGGACAGGGACAGAAGAGGGGATGGAGACATGAGGGACAGGGAGAGGACAGAGGTAATGGCCCCAAGACAGAGACAGCGACAGGGCAGAGGTAATGGCAGGACAGGTAGAGTGGACAGGAGTGACAGGGAGAGGACAGAGGTAATGGCAGGACAGGTAGAGGGGACAGGAGTACCAGGGAGAGGACAGAGGTAATGGTAGGACAGGTAGAGAGGACAGAATTACCAGGGAGAGGCCAGAGGTAATGGCAGGACAGGTAGAGTGGACAGGAGTGACAGGGAGAGGCCAGAGGTAATGGCAGGACAGATAGAGTGGACAGGAGTGACAGGGAGAGGCCAGAGGTAATGGCAGGACAGATAGAGTGGACAGGAGTGACAGGGAGAGGACAGAGGTAATGGCAAGACAGGTAGAGTAGACAGGAGTGACAGGGAGAGGCCAGAGGTAATGGCAGGACAGGTAAAGTGGACAGGAGTGACAGGGAGAGGACAGAGGTAATGATAGGACAGGTAGAGAGGACAGAATTACCAGGAAGAGGCCAGAGGTAATGGCAGGACAGGTAGAGTGGACAGGAGTGACAGGGAGAGGCCAGAGGTAATGGCAGGACAGGTAGAGTGGACAGGAGTGACAGGGAGAGGCCAGAGGTAATGGCAGGACAGGTAGAGTGGACAGCAGTGACAGGGAGAGGCCAGAGGTAATGGCAGGACAGATAGAGTGGACAGGAGTAACAGGGAGAGGACAGAGGTAATGGCAAGACAGGTAGAGTAGACAGGAGTGACACGGAGAGGACAGAGGTAATGGCAGGACAGATAAAGTGGACAGGAGTGACAGGGAGAGGACAGAGGTAATGGCAAGACAGGTAGAGTAGAGAGGAGTGACAGGGAGAGGCCAGAGGTAATGGCAGGACAGGTAGAGTGGACAGGAGTGACAGGGAGAGGCCAGAGGTAATGGCAGGACAGGTAGAGTGGACAGCAGTGACAGGGAGAGGCCAGAGGTAATGGCAGGACAGATAGAGTGGACAGGAGTGACAGGGAGAGGACAGAGGTAATGGCAGGACAGGTAGAGTGGACAGAAGTACCAGGGAGAGGACAGAAGTAATGGTAGGACAGGTAGAGTAGACAGGAGTGACAGGGAGAGGACAGAGGTAATGGCAGGACAGGTAGAGTGGACAGGAGTGACAGGGAGAGGACAGAAGTAATGGTAGGACAGGTAGAGTAGACAGGAGTGACAGGGAGAGGACAGAGGTAATGGCAGGACAGGTAGAGTGGACAGGAGTGACAGGGAGAGGACAGTTGTAATGGCAGGACAGGTACAGTGGACAGGAGTGACAGGGAGAAGACAGAGGTAATGGCAGGACAGGTAGAGTGTACAGGAGTGACAGGGAGAGGACAGAGGTAATGTTAGGACAGGTAGAGGGGACAGGAGTGACAGGCAGAGCCAGATTAAAGTCTAAATGGGCCTGTAGCTGAAAATTATCAAGGGCCTATTATGCGCAATAATAGGGGTTGTGGCCAGCACCTAATAATGTGGGGGCGTGACCAGTGTTCTGGTTGGGTGGTCTGCTCATGGGTGTGTCTCTATTTGTGTAAATACTTTCAACTAATTATATATGCCTGGAAAAGGATATATTGGTGGGTGCCCTCCAAAGGGGCACCCGCAGGACGCTGATGTCCTAAGATACTTGTGGGGTGAGGCGGCACTCCAGTCATAAAAAAAATACTGAAAGCCAAAACTTAGTAGACAACATTTCAGCGCCTTTTATGTGGTCACCTAAGTTTACCACAACATATACCCCTTATACAAATCATGCAACACAATAGTAACCCCTTACACTGTACTTGCCTTTTACACATTATGCCACATGGAATGAGCCAAAATTCACACTATGGCACACGGATTGAGACAATATTCACATTATGCCACACAGATTAAGGCAAAAATTCACATTTTGCCACATGTATTGAGCCAAAATACAAACTATACCAAACAGATTGAGCAATAATGCACAATATGCTTCATAAACAGGGGCATTGTGTGCCAAAGGCGCACATTCAAAATTTACACCATAATGCCCATTACCCATAATGTCCATTACCATTTCCATGTTAAGCCACACACTATAATGTCCATTACCTATTATGCCAAACACCATAATGCCTATTAAAAATTATTCTACATAAGTGCTGCTTACCTACAGATGTAGCCCCTGTCATCTTTGGCCGGGGCTCGCCAGAGTCTCCCCTCTGGCGAGCGCGGACGGACAGGAGCTACATTAAACTGGGACGCGTGCGCGTCCCAATCCTCTGTAGGCGGGGCAGCGGCATCCTGCCCGTCTCTGCTTCAGGGAGATAGTCAGAGTTGGGGGGGGGGGGTCGGGGCATCGAGGGGGACCGGCGACGGTGTCGGGGGAGGTGGTGGGGATCCGGGGGAAGCTCCGTTGCCACGGGTCGTGCGAGCGTCATGTGCGCGTGTGCCCCAGTGGCGGGAGAGTCGGTGGCTGGCGGGGCTGGCAAAAGTATCGCCAGCCCCTGCAAAGTTTAAGGCAGCTCCATATGTACATGCTCATTGCCAGGGGTTCTATGCTCATTGCCAGGGGTTCTATGCTCATTGCTAGGGGTTCCATGCTCATTGCCATGTGGGATTACATGCTCATTGCCAAGGGGGAATACATGCTCGCGATAACTGGAGGACAGCCGCCACCGGGCACAAATGACAGCCATTGACAGCCGGGCAGAGAGCAGGGGGCTGTATTCAGAGCACAGCAGGTCCCGGCTATTTGAAATAATGCCCCTTTCACACCAGAAAATGCAGGGACTGGCCCCTTTTACATCAGCCTAGTCCCTGCACATTCTGGGAGAAAAAAAACACTCTCCCCTTTAAACAACCAGTTATATCTTCAGAACCAACCCATTTACATGAGACCAGTATCATATTGAAGAACTTTTAAGTGGGCTTCGAATGATTTTGGTCCCGTGAAACTGGGCCGTTTGGTTCCAGAGAAATCTGTCCTCAAACAACATGAACAGCCATGAAATGACATTTCAGAAATGAAATCGGTTTACCTGCAATATCTCTAGAACTAATGAACCCATATGGACCAGCCTGGTATCAGATTGAAGGCCCAGTGATTTGAATTCGACTGAGATCAACCTCGAACTTCCGTGATGCTGGAGGGGGAACTGGCAGCTGTTGGAACTAGGTGGGGTGTCCCATGTTATGGGGAAAACGTTCCAGATTTTCCTGGCGGTTCTCTGGTTCCCGGGGGCTGGCAACGCGGGGCTGGGCTCATTGGAAAGCCTTGGCCCTCAGCTACAAAATGGGCCTATTTGTACAGTGGGCCTGGAGCTATAGCTCCATCAGGCCCATTGTTAATCCAGCCCTGGTGACAGGAAGACGAAAATTGCAATTGGGCTGATACCAGGTCAGGCATATGCACAGAAGCTGTACTTTTTTTGGTACTCTTTACCTAGCACGGCGCCCACGATTTTGATCGTTGGCATCGCAGGTAAAAAAATCGCGGGCATCGCGGGCATTAAATGCACTAAAAATCGGGTGCGACGCGACCGTGGCGATGGCCGCGATTTCCCATAGGGAACAATGTTAAATGTCTCAATTGACCCGATTTTCCTGTTCAATGCCTCAATTGACCCGATTTTTCCATAGGAAACAATGTTAAATGGCCCACAGAGGCCAAATAGCCACCCTGAAGTGTGAAATGGCCCCCACAATTGTTAACGCCACCCCACGATCAACGTGAACCCGAAGCGTGGCGAGCGCAGCGAGCCCGCGGAGGGGCGCCGGTACGCGTCCTACGACCTTTTCATACCCCCACTATCCACGTCGGCGTGGAGTTGAGAATAGAATAGTGTGGCGAGCACAGCGAGCCACCGAGCCCGAAGCGTGGCGAGCGCAGCGCTATAGCTCCATCAGGCCCATTGTTAATCCAGCCCTGGTGACAGGAAGACGAAAATTGCAATTGGGCTGATACCAGGTCAGGCATATGCACAGAAGCTGTACTTTTTTTGGTACTCTTTACCTAGCACGGCGCCCCGAAGCGTGGCGAGCGCAGCGAGCCCCGCGAGGGGACGCGGATACCTTCACAGGTAAACGCGACCCTTCGCGGGCTTCACAGGTATCCGCGTGCGCTCACCACGCTTCGGGCTCGGTGGCTCGCTGCGCTCGCCACACTATTCTATTCTCAACTCCACGCCGACGTGGATAGTGGGGGTATGAAAAGGTCGTAGGACGCGTACCGCCGCCGCTCGCCACGCTTCGGGTTGACGTTGATCGTGGGGTGGCGTTAACAATTGTGGGGGCCATTTCACACTTCAGGGTGCCTATTTCGCCTCTGTGGGCCATTTAACATTGTTTCCTATGGAAAAATCGGGTCAATTGAGGCATTGAACATGAAAATCGGGTCAATTGAGACATTTAACATTGTTCCCTATGGGAAATCGCGGGCATCGCGTCGGTCGCGTCGCACCCGATTTTTTAGTGCATTCAATGCCCGCGATGGCTGCGATGGGCGCCGTGCTAAGTAAAGAGTACCCTTTTTTTTGCTTTGCCGCATGTGCAGAATGCTGAAATACTCTGCACATGGCGATATGTGACTCAGCCTGAAAGCATTCTGTAGCTTAGTGAACAAACAGACAGAACAGGTGTTTTATTATCTGAATAACCTGAGATAGGCACATTGTTCTCACTGTTCTAACAACAGCCATCCGAGCTTGGGATGGAGTCTTGGAAAGGATCCCAGATAAACAGGCACCCCGATAGCAAGGCTACAGGAATACTCACAATCTTGTGATGTGCTTAGTGCAAGCATTGCCAAAACTGGAAGAGAAAAACATTTTCTGCCGTCCTCAGCATTACTTTTCCTCCTTATTAATAACTGTAAATGCTCAGCATGATTACTGGAATAGAAAACAATGGGCAGGCCACATGAAAGAAGCCCTTCAGCTAATAAATAATTACTCTTTGTCTTAGACCAAGCGACTCAAAACTTGTATTGTGTAAGCATATAAATTCTGTAGTAAGTAAAGAACTGTCAGACGCAGAGGACGATATATATCTGATTACAACAATGCATAGCTACAGAGCGAGATGGAAATGTATTGTACTGTATGTGGAAGAGGAGAGGTTTGCACAGGCCCAGGGGACAAGATGGGCACAGAAAGGATTTTCCTTCAGGCGTTCATAGTGGTATTCCTGATTCAATATACAGACATATTAAATGATCACTCTCTGGAGGCAGCCATAATGGATGAGAATAAGAGATTAGATTGAATATTGTTTGATTTATGGGGCCTACACACGGGACTATTTCAGGGCATTTTCTAAGCAATCTCATCGCTCCGTGTGTACTGCAGTAGCTGTGCTCACATAGAAGGCTTCAGGCAATCATCACAGCTCATCCTTCACATATGTCCACACCCCATCTTTCCTTAACGCGTCCTCACCTGCTTACATGAGGAATCAGTGATAAAGGCGAGCCTTACTTGCCTCTGCACTCTGATTCCCCATATGCACCTGTCATCTCCCCATCCTACAAGTACCTATGCCCCATGACTCACCAAATGTGCTTTTGACCCCCCTCCCCTGCCCCATGTGCATCTATCATCTGCTCTCCCCATATGTACCGCTAACCAAGCATATCGCTGCCTCCCCTCCCCATGAGCGCCTCTGTCTCCCTTCTTCATTGGCATTTAACAGGTACAGGGCCAGATTCTCTAAGCTTCAAAAGTGATAAAATGGAGAGTGATAAACAGCCACCCAATCATCTGCTACCTGCCATGTCACAGACTGTGTTTGAAAAATGTCAGACAGGAGCTGATTGGCTGGCTGTTTATCACTCTCCATTTTATCACTTTTGAAATTTAGAGAATCTGGCCCATATTCTTTAAAATAACAGGTAGAAGCGGATTAGTTGCTATGGGGAACCTCTTAAGTGGTCCACTTCTCACTGTTTTCAGTGCTTGATACACAAACTCCTAATATGAGCATGACTCTCGCTGTTTAGTGAAATACAGCTTCCAGTGCTTTTGTATGGATCCAGAAGGCAACTAGGGATGGTCGTTCAAAATCATTGATTGTTTATGGCCGAATACTTTTGCCATCGATGGGGGGTACCACATGGTTTCCCTCCATCGATGGCATAGCATAAACTACAGTAATAGATGTTTCTCTCTTTTCCCCAAGGGGCCGGGACATGGAGTATAGCTCCACCCCTGACAACCGTGAAACCCTGCCCCCGTGTTTTGATTGGCCCACAGACCAACCAGTCAAAAAACGGATGACCATCGATAGATTATAACATTGATGGTCATCCATTGCATAGTTTAACACTATCAATGGCCAGTTGCATTATTGCCATCAATGGAAACCATTGATAGCAATGGCACTGATGACCATCCCTAAAGGCAACTGCTTATAACTATGTAGTACAGTAGGGAGCTCATTGGTCATTAAATTATGTCCTATCGAACACTGAAGTGATTAAAGAAGTATAAGCAATGCAGGGTTGCCTACTTTTTAGCTGTCCTCTTCGGGAGATGACAGCCAGCTATAAGAAGCAGGGGGTGGGGCGGAGTCAGAGGCTGGGCTAAAAGACTGAGGGCCAGATTCTCTAAGCAGTCTTTCATGCCCTACCATCCACTAGGGCGTGGTGGGGGAATAAAGTATTGTGCTGAGCGTAGCAAGTGCAGCGAGCCATGTAAAGGGACGCGGTGCACTTTTTTAGTGTCCGTGACGACTATGTCAACATTCGGGACAAAAAAAAGTACAAAATCACATGTCGACCTTCTTATTAAAACCACAAAGGTGCCGAAGTAACATGAATAAATGCAGCTGATGTTATTCTTGTGCCAGGTAACAATGGGTGAGAGAAATATTATTATTCTATAGAACAAAGGGAAGAATAACAGTAAAGGAAACCGGCCTAGGCTTTTAGGAATCAAAGAGGCGCTGTCCCTCCTAAACAGAGGCAGATAGGAAGCATGAGTTGCAATCACATTCTAATGCTTGCTAAACTGACCTTGAACTCCTTCCATGTCAGGGTCATTTCACAGTCTACAAAGTCGTTTCCTGAGCTTCAGTGAACTATCGCTAACATGTGCAGACAGGATGTCTGTGTACAGATGTGGGCTCCTGTCAGTGAAGCCTCTGTACATTAAGTGCATTTCATTCTCTGCAGTATTCAGTGTGAGGTAAGGCTGAGTGGTGGAATGTACACTGAACTCACATGACAATCAAAAGACTGCTTGGAATAGGGTTACCTAAGGGCTCGGCGTTGCAGAAAAGGGAACCAGGAATGGGCAAAATAGAAATCGCTGCAATTTTTCAATAATTAACACCATGGCTGCCGCTGACGGTTCAGATTACTGTCTGGAGTCACTGATGCAACTGTTCTGTTACATAACCATCTGTGTGCAATTAAAGTAACCGATACAGGTTTTCTGATCAAATATGTCAGAAGTGAAGCTATAAGGTTAATCTGTAATGTATAGGGGCCAGGCGTGTAGTAACATATGTGCTTGAAAACCGGCACCATTAGCTGTGAGTGTAGATCACAAGATCAGGTCATGCTAATCCTGTGACTGTCTGAGAGCAGATGGGTGTGTGCAGCTGTGCGACGTGCCAGGGAGAATGTATTCATGTTTGTGTTCTTTGTCCTGTTACACACACTGAGGACAAGGTGCTTGCTGTCGCGTTATTACAGTCTCTTCCACACCTGCCGTTATCAGCAGGAGACACATTTATGTAAGCCTTATCTTCTGAGATAAGGAAAAGTATTAGGCCAGACTGCCCCAGCTCGGTTTTACACCAGCTTTAGAATACTGATACTAAAGAGAGTTAATGGCAAAGGCCCAACCACTAGCGTTAATGACATATAGGGTTATTTTGGTTCTCTCCTTCTGGCAAATTCCTTCTTCAATGGACAAAACGATATGCAATGCAGGTGGGGCAGATGTAAAATGTGCAGAGAGAATTAGATTTGGGTGAGTTAATTTGTTTCTGTGTAGGGAAAATACTGACTGCTTTAGTTTTACACTGCAATATAGATCTCAGGTACTTGTGTAGTTTCACGGCGCCAGCATGGCGCCCTGCTACTTCCGAGTTCTACGCTCGCCACAAACTATCTAAAATAAAGTAACTTAACTCCATGCCAACATGGATAGTTCATACCCCCACTATCCATGTTGGCATGGAGTTGATTGTAGATAGTGTGGCGAGCGTAGCGAGCCACCGAGCCCGCAGCGTGGGCGAGCGAAGCATGCCCCGCAAGGGGAATCAGACGCACGGCGCCATGCTGGCACCGTGAAACTACACAAGTACCAGATCTCACTTTGAAGTAAAACCCCACCCAAATCTAATTCTCTCTGCACATGTTACATTTGCCCCACCTGCAGTGCACATGGTTTTGTCCATTTGAGAAGGAACCAGAATAACTCCCATAGTTTAATACAATTCTGACTGCACATACTAAGGGCCAGATGCACTAAAGCTTCAAAAAGTGATAAAGTGGAGATCGATAAATAACCAGCCAATCAGCTTCTAATTATAACTGTCATTTTTCAAGGGGTCGATTGATTTATTAGTTATTTATCTTCAGTTTCTTATATAGTGCAACGGATTCCGTTGCGCTTTACAATAGTAGACAGTGATAGAACACACTGGGTAACAACAGACAGACTTGGAGGTAGGAGGGCCCTGCTGCAAGCTTAAAATCTATAGGGATATAGGAGGGAAACACAAGGACAGGCACCAGTAATAGCATAGCAGTCCCACCAAGTTACAAGTCCAGAAGGGAAGCTATATAATACATAAGTGCCTCAGAGGGTTATGCGTGTAGGACTTAAATATGATAGGCTTGCCTGAAGGTGAGTTTCAGGGAACGCTTAACATTTTGGAGGCTAGCGGAGAGTCTTATTGTGCGTGGAAGGGCATTCCATAGGATGGGAGCAGCCCAATGAAAGTCCTGTAATAGTGAATGGGAGCTAGTGATCCGTGCAGAAGAGAGACACAGGCCCTTATTCTGATCGGTGCGTACTTTTCCGAATTCTTTCGGATGGCGTTTTTTAGCCGTCTGCGCATGCGTGGAGAACGCTACGCGCATGTGCCACGCATGGTCTCCGTACTTGTTCTCACTAATACCGTACAGAAATGTGCACCGCAATCACTCGGGCAATATGGGTGTGTTATGGGCGTCATGCGGAATGACACAGGGGCGTAGTTTCAAAGTGGGCTAAACTGGGCGGAAACATGGGCGGACACGGGGGAGTACACATATTTTGGTAGGCGTGCATTTGGACAGCACGCCGAATGCACGCAAACAAAAAGTGTAGAAATGTGCGGTGTCCAAAAGGCTACTATTGCTTTGCGGACACCACTCGGTCATGTGCTAGGCAATCGGAACGCCTAATCAGGACGGACGCACCTCAACCAATGTCACCTGAACACAATACAATCACCTACTTTACTCATTACTTGTTAATGACATGCTTCTCACTGCTACAATTGGAAGCATTGCAGCTTAAAGGGAACATTACATGCTGCACTTGTCACACACTTTTACACTGCAAATAATGAACACAAGTTAATATTAATAATACTAATACACATGTCACTTCTGCATGTATCAATTATACAGACATTTGTGGGGCCAAAATAACATTTATTAAAGAAACTTTGGCAAAAATTTCAAAAACATCACAAAACAAATGGTACCATAACAGGACTAAAAGGAAATAATATAGAATAAATAGCCACAGCAGAATCATTAGGAACACATCAGGTGGCTTCACAACAAAAGTACAGCACCAACACTTCAAGTACAGCACACAGTAATGGTAGCCGAAACAGGGCAACAGGGGAACCAAACATGACATTTGAACCGCGGGCAAATGTGGTGACCCTCGGCACGGATTTTGACACAGGATGCTGACACACACAGCTAAATGGAAGATTTGGGAAGACATAACGGTGGAGATTAATGGGGACACAAGTTCATTTGCGGGCACGTTTGCCCCTGGCAGGCTCCTTGCCACGTGCAGCAGCTCTTCGGCCTCGCCCACGGCCACAGTCAGATGGTGGGTCACGTGGAGCACATGCTGGGGAGGGGGTGGATCTTCTTCCCCCTCTGGCAGCAGGGAGTGATGGTGTTGGTAATGCACCCGAAGCGGGTGACATTAGGACCCTATTGGTGGTAACTAGCTCCACCATAAGTTCATTATGGCGGAGGAGGAGTTCATTTTGCCGCAGGGCTTGATCAGCCAGCACCTGCAGGCTAGCAGCAATAGCTTGCTGGCTGGCACTCATAGCCTGCAGGCTCGCAGCAATACTCTGCTGGTTGGTGGTCAAACCCTGCAGCACCTCCTCGGCCCTACGCACCCGCTCGAATGCCGAGTCTCCCTGCTGCACAATACTATCTAGCACACGGCCCCACGTGGACAATTCAGCCGCGGACATTGGCGGCTGCTGCTGCACGGGCCTGCTACTGGGGCCAGGTGGCACAGACTCCACAACCTCCTCAAGAGAATCTGGACCAAGCGGTGGGGATGCTGTTGAACGAGAAATTACCAATTACCACACATTCCATGCCAAATTTAAAACATCTACTTATGGCCTGGCAAATAATTACCTTCAAGTGTAGAAGCCATCACTTCCGCTGGGGACTCGCTGTCTATAGTGCTCACCCCCCGGACCTCCTCCACTGCAATGCAGCACTGGGCCATCTCTTCCAGGGGGGTGAGCTCCAGCTTTGATGGCATGGGGCCAGCCCCAGAGGTGTGGCTGTGTTCCCACCGCTGGGTCAATTTCTTCTTGAGGTTGCCTGTGAAGTCGTGCCACCTGCAATCAAAGTGTACATATTAATACATGTAACTCCTCATGTTTGCTGTAGCACCCATTGCAATCTGAAACATAATACAACATGTGCCTACTGACAACAAACTTACATTATATTCATTTTTAAACCCAACCCTTAGAAGATACAACAACAGTCCCCCTCCAATAACTATCAATTCAATGTCATGGCCAACATGTCTGTGCCTCCAAGCAACGTGAACACCCATTGACCAACTCCATCTAATATTGAATGTAAACATTACTGGACTTGTACTACTGAAATGTAACACACATGTACTTGCCTCTTCTTAACGTGCTCCGTCTGACGAACTTGTGGAGCCACTGCATTAATCTCCGCCGTTATCTCCTCCCAGATCTTCCATCTCCTTGTGTGTGTCAACTTTACCGCTGGGCACTCTATTAAATCACGTGCCCGGGTCACCAGGATGTCAAGCTCCTGCGGTTCATATGCCATGTTTCTTGTGGTTGGTTCCTCTGTTGCCCCACTGCGGCCACGGGCACGGCCACTGGCACGGCCACTGCCACTGCCACTGCCACGGCCACGGCCACCGGTTGCTGTACTTGAAGTGCTGGCCTGGCTACTCTGTTGGGAAGCCACCTGCTGTGTTGCCAATGATTCTGCTGATGCTGAGGATGGGCCAGCTGCCGATTGGCCTGATATTGATGGCCCATCTGGCTGGTCTGGGTTGAGGGGGACATAGGTGGTGTTGGCCTCCATGCGGGCCAAGAGGTTCTGCACCACCTGTTCTTCCTCTGACTGAGCCAGCCATGTTAGCAACAACTGTTTGCCTTTGTAGGGCAACTTTAAATAAGTTTGGAGTAATTGGCGTTAATCAGCTACAAGCTGCGTTCCGTGCGGCAGCGTCACGCACGGCTGCGTACGCCGTGGTGTGTGTGCGGCGCATAGGCCACGCCCATAGTAGCTGTAAGTCGCTTGTACAAAACATGGAGAAACATCAAACTAATATGTAGGTGACCTGTTTAAAGATTTGTTGTCATGGACACATGTAACGTTATGCAATCCTAAATGCTATCTGTCAAATGTTCAGTAGTACTGTGTTTGTGTGGAGATTGACCATAAAAAGGAATTTCCACAATCCATGTTCAAATCCGGGCCAGAAGTCATGCAATACTCATCACTGATGTCATGCACAACACATGAGCTAGGCCTATAAATTGTGCATAGCAGCTAGGTGCATTTGTCTCCAGAGCAGTATTGGGCCAGGTTATAAGGTAAGCATTCTGCTGCTCCAGATTGTTGGAACAGCACAGTCTTGTTAGCATTACAGAAACATGTTAGCTGGCCACCATTTAACTGACAGATGTTAAAGGTGTGTGGCACCATATAATGGTGAACTACATGTCCCAGCATTATGGGATTTGTTTGTATTTAGTTATTGAGCAGGTGAGCACACCTGTAATACTTACTTTGTGTTTAGTTGTTACATGTTTACAATAAATGTGTAAATTTAACAAGGTGTGTGGTGTGGTAAGATTATTCAATCTTCTTTCTAGAGTACTATGGATCTGTGGGACTACACTGGGCGCCCCTGTATTGTACGTATAGTTGCATCAAATGTGTCAAATGTAGAAGTATCACCAATCTTGGCATAGGTGTATCCTTATTTTGTAACCTTTTTTTGTAGCTTGCTGAAGCGGTCATGCGCTACATGGCACAGAGGCTAAGGTCACTTGCGGCTCACCCCACTCGTCGCCCAAGGAGGCCAGGACGTGCTAGAATCTGCCGCACACGGGTGACACTCTTTGGGATGCCCGATGATGAGGTACTTACTAGGTACAGGTTACCCCCACATGTTATTCTAGATATACTCTCTTTAATTGAGAGTGATCTAGAACCTCTTCATGGGATAACGACAGCAATTCCGCCTCACACACAGCTGCTGGCGGTGTTGCATTTCTGCGCATCAGGATCTTTCCAACAAGTAGTGGCAGTACTTGCTGGAATATCTCAGCCGGCTTTCTGCCGAATCCTGAGGCGTGTGATGTCAGCCATGTATCGGCGCAAGGGGCACTTCGTGGCCATGTCTTTTGCCCAAGAAACCCTTCACGGAAGCCAGCAGGCATTCCATCAAATTGCTGGCTTCCCTAATGTGATAGGGGCTGTGGATGGCACCCATGTACCATTTGTGCCTCCATCTCGAAGTGAGAAGATATATAGGAACCGAAAATTGTTCCACTCACTGAACGTGATGGTGGTATGTGGCCCATCCATGGAAATTCTCTCCTTCAACTCGAAGTTTCCTGGAAGTGCCCATGACTCGCATGTTATCCGACAAACCGGGATTTGGCAAAGACTACAAGAGCTTGAAGGCCGTGATGCGTGGGTTCTGGGTGACTCCGGTTACCCATGTACGCCCTGGCTACTTACGCCGTACAGCTCCCCAGCACCAGGTCCACAGGAGGCATTCAATAGGGCGCATGTTGCCACCAGGCAAGTGGTGGAGCGCTCAATTGGCCTGTTGAAGGGTCGATTTAGAGTGCTCCACCGCACTGGTGGTGACTTACAGTATGCGCCTGAAATGGTGTCGAGGATTGTGGGCCTGTGTGTTTTTTTCCACAACATAGCTGTGCGGTGTGAGATACCCTTTGATGAGTGGGAGGTTCCATCTGAGCCGCAAGACCCGCCCATGCGCCCATCCCGCTCCCCGGAAAGCCGACGCGGATACCAGCTGCGGGACTCTGTGGCCCTGAGATACTTCAGGTACATTTCTGAATGTTGTCCAGACCAAACATGTATTTGATCTATTATCCCCATCAAGGTTGACAATGACTTCAATTTTGTGTCCTCCCATTTAAACATTAGGCAGCATGGCCTCTTAATGGCAATAACAATAGCACTACGTATTGTGTTTGAGGTGTATTGGTTTAAGGCCAATATTGCACGTATTGTCCATAGATTTCAAATAATATTTTATGTATTCCTTTTTTTAGTTGAGCTTATCATCCAAGTCTGGTGAGTACATTGAATTTCTTACTTTTTACACCATGTATGTGTGGGATGTGGATGTGAATATTTTTGGTTCTGATGTTTTTGGGATGATCACATATATATATATGTAGATTTTGGGTGGTTAGTTAAAAATATATAAGCAGTAGGAGGCAGGCAGGCAGGCAGGCAGCCAACCAGGCAGGTGTCCAATGTAATGGGCAAGTGCTAGTATGTGTATGGTTTTTTTTCATAAATGTACGCATACACATAAATGCATACAGTAAGTAATGCGAACTACAGCTAAGCGATGCCGACCTATAGCACGCGTTGCTTGGCGGTGCGATGTTATCGCAGATGTTTGGGCGCATACACAACGTCCATGTCAATATGGATAATAAAGTTTATACCAAATAGTGAAGTTACCAACCAATCACACGACAGGATGTATTTTCATGTGCCATTGCTAAAATGGCTGCCTACCAGCGTGCAGAACCGTTCTCCACTGCGGAGCTACTGGCGCTGGTGGGAGTGATGGAGCGGAGACTGGGGCAGGCAGGCCCCTTCATAACTAACAGGGACAAGCGCCGGGCATATGTTGCGGCCCGGCGCCGCATATTCGCCCGCAGTCATGTGCGGAGGACCATCGCCCAACTGGAGAGGCGATGGTCCGACCTGCGGAGGCGGGAGCCGGAGCGTCTGCAGGCTCTGTGGCGGCGTCTGCAACTCTGTAAGTATTTTCGCAAAATACATATAATTGACAGTGGCCAGGATTCGGTCTGCTTCAAAAGTGTTAAAATGGAGAGTAACAAACAGGCAGCCAATCAGCTCCTACCTGGCATTTTACAACTACAGTCTGTGACATGACAGGAAGGATCTGATTGGCTGCGTGTTTATCACTCTACATTGTATCACTTTTGAAGGCTAGTGCATCTAGGCCAGTGAGTGTTTGTATTTTCACATTATTTAATATTAATATTACATGAGGTCAATTGGGTGTTGATGACATAGAAAAGCCATATACTATATGTGTGATATATAACACATATATAATGTGGTTATGATATGTACTTGTTAGAGTAATTTCAATGTCAAATGACACTCACCCATTTTGTTTGTTTAACCCACAGCGCGGGAGAGAGCCAGACAGGCCCGTCAGGAGGCCCAGGAGGTGGGCAGTGAGGAGGCCACACAGGAGGTGGCCAGTGAGGAGGCCACACAGGCCCAGGAGGTGGTGATGGAGGAGGACACGGAGGAGGCCCAGGAGGTGTCCCAGGAGGTCGGCCAGGAGGTCGAAGTGGAGGAGGAGGAGGTGCCCCTACCCCTCCACGATTTGCCACCACCTCCCAATGTGGAGGATGAAGACCTGGTGGAGCTGCCTGGCAGGGGTAAGTAGACATAATGCTTCATTACTGAGTTAGGTAAAGTTTGTTATGTCGCACAGCAGATTAAATTTTCCTATAATATAATAAAGAGTAGTCCCAAAAAATGGGAAACAACAGACACACTTTGGCCTTATAGGGCCATGCTGCAAACGTGCAATCTGGATGCTCATGTAGGTGATGAGTGTTTATTTATGGAGGCTCTTTGTATAGAAGCAACAATAAAACATCAATGGAATATGGGCAGGCCTGATTTATACTGGAGTCCCAAGTGGCCAGTTTGCCTGGGCACCCCTCTAGCCAGTGTGCCCGTGTTGTTGTCATGTATTTTTGGAAGGTATTATGTATGATGGATTGACCTTAGAAATTGTTTGGTGTATGGAAGCGGATTAGTGCTGCACTTTCACCTATCTGGCAAATGTGACAAGGAATTATGAAGTAATGGGAAGAGGGAGTAGCCTAGCATTTTAATGTGGTATCTATTCTATCTATTCTATCTATCTATCATGCAGTTTAGCTATTAAGCAGTAACATGCAGGTATATGTGTGGCACCCCACTACCCTGGTGCCCCTTATGCCTCCTTGGCCCCACTTAACCCAGCAAATGGTGGCCCATGCTACCTGTCACCCCTTGGCTGCCTAAGCCGGTAGGGAAGGGGTTAATATTCTCATTGAGTGCCCCAGCAGCCGTGCACGTGAAAGGAGCCTGCTGTGCTCCTGATTGGCTGGCTGAATGGCGCGGAAAGGAGAGGTAAAAAGTGCCCCGTGGTGTGGGAGGAGTGTGAAGCGGCGGAGAGACAGAAGAGACTGACCTGGTCGGGCGGAGTGTACGCAGCAGGCGGACAGCGAAGATTGCAGCAGCCGTGAGGTGTGCAGAGCAGCGTCAGGCCCCACCGACAGCCATCCGGGAGCCGAGGAAGAGGAGACTGCGGCCGCCGTCAGCCCGCGCGGAGTGTGGAGAAGCAGGAGGACGGGACCCGGCGGCTGCACGGAAGTCCGGCGGTGATTGACAGCGGCGCCCCACAGAGAGGAAGACGCCGGCGGATGACGCCCGCCCAGCGCAGGGAGACACCAGGCAGCAGCGCGGCTCCTAGTGAAAGAGCCGGGCGGGGAAACCACAGCTGAGCCTGCAGAGAAGACAGTGCGGGACATAGCAGGGCGAGTGCGGCGCGGCTGAGTGTGGCAACGCTGCCAATGCAGCGCCCACACTAGCGTGCCCCCCTGCAGAGGAAGGGACCCAGCAGACCCCAGGAACATCACTGCCCTCCAGGGCGATTGACAGCCCAGCAGAGGATCGTGACTGGCAGGAGCCGGCAGCGGCAGCAGCCCCACAGGTATTTGACTCTCTGCCCTGGTCACTCTGTGTCTCTGCCCTCCCCCTAGCCGCCTTTACCCCAAAGCGTAATTGACTTCCAGTGCCCCTTCCAACCCCAGTCATCCGTGCCCCTTGCCCTTGGAAAGGAGTACCACTTTGACTCCATTGCCCCTACCGGCCTTTGCTGGGCCACCCGCCTCATTGCTAGAGGCTTCGCTGCATTGGGGCCATCCCTCACAGTCGCTTGTGGCCCGCTTAGCAGGGAATTACCCCATGAAACGGGAATTCGCCTGTACCCTGGTAAGGGATTGTTAATCTGTATTGAGCCTCCTCTGATAGTGTGCACACTAAGGTAGGCCTACCAGTTATCCTGAGGAGTTACCATCGCGGGACCTTTATTTAAACTCTGGGACAGTATCCTTATCCTGGACAGTAGGGTGACCTGCCCATATAAGAGCGCAACGCGCCATCTTGTGGACACTTTTCATTGAAGTAGTATAGTGTTCTTTCACTACAATAATAATTTGCGAAGTGATTTGTTGTGTCTTTGTTTTTACTGTTTTGTTTGTACTGATTGTCATTTGATGCCCAACTGTCATTTAGGGTACAAGTTAGTGCTACGGTACCGTAGGTAGAATTGCTCATGACCAAGGCAGTCTGACCTTTGATACGGACTGAGGTGGTCATTGGTTCCTAGTTTGTTATGCAAGGATATTTATTCATTCATTTGTGCAGTCATTGCCGTAAGTGTGATGTCATTATATTTCATTGAGCAAAACGCAGCAACCGTGCATTATTTTTCCATTTAATAAATATCAGTTGCTGCCAGCTGTGGTTGTTTTGTGCTTTTGGGTGGGTTCTTCCCCGGGTGTTTCATCCCCTGCCACAGGTGTGTCCGCATCAGCAGAAAGGGCCGTGAAGACTTCAGAGCGTACAGCCGTCGTCTGATCCAGGTACGCTCTCATCTAACCGTGTCCAGGGGCTCCTGTTACAACTTGGCGTCTACGAACAGGATTGTCAAAGACCCCTGTGAACGGCGAAGATGTTGCAGCCACAGAACGCAGCGGACGCAGGAGACCAACAGCAGGCCGACCAACAACAACTCGACCAGCAACAACCTAATCAGCAACAGCCGGCAGAACAAGTACAAGGCAGGAGAAGGCTGCCAGATACACCGATGGCTCCAGCGGCTCAAATCACCATGCCCTACTTCTTTGGGGCACCGTGGATGCCAACATATTCCGGAGACTCCCGCACGCCTGGAACCAGCTCCTTCAAAGAGTTCAAGGAGGGGCTAATGAATACATTCCTGATGTACAACCCCAGCGAAGAACAAAAGGCGGGAATGGTCATTGGACAACTAAAAGGGGCGGCGCGGCGAGAAGCCAGGTCATGGTCAGCGGAAGAACGGAAGTCGGCTGACGGTATACTAAAGAAGCTAGCCGGCATCTTCAACGCGCAATCCACAGCAGAATTGAAACGGCGACTGTACGCCCGGAAACAACAGCCCCAAGAGACCTTGCGGGACTTTGCCCTGGGAATACAGGAAGCGATGCGAGCAATTCAAGCACGAACCCCACAAGACGTCGCTCAAGTGGATGAGACGCTGATCGACATCTTTATCAAAGGGGCCCGAGGAGAGGCGATTAGGTCACAGCTGCAAATGTGGAGGCGACAGAAACCCGACTGCACATTCCCAGAGTTTAAAGAAACCACCCTGACCATCCTGGGGTTAAATCAAAACGTCGATGAAGAAGGTGGAGCTGCAGCAGCGGGAGTGGAAGATGACGAAATGGAGCAGGTCCAGTTCTTCCCGAGGCTCGAACCCAAAAAGACCAAGCCCACAGTAACCCAACAAACCCAGGCGACCCCGAATCAAATAGAAACCCTTACCACGGCTGTCGCAGAAATGATGAAAGAGCTACGGGACATGCGAAGGGAACGGAATGAAGCCCGTCAAGGAGGATGGCAGCGTGACTCGGGTGGTAGAGGCAGGCGACAATGGGACATCCCAAGAAGGTCGGGCCGGCGCTCTACGGACCAGTTCGACGCCCAAGGAAGACCTATCTGCCGCCAATGCAAACTCAGCGGGCACGTCGAACGCGAGTGTAATAACCAGCCTTTAAACGACGCAACCCCGAGGCAAGGGACCGACCCTCGGGAGGAACCTCGCCAGTAGGTCCGTCAACCCAAGAATGGTGGCCGCAGTTCGTTGGCAAGTGTCCCCACTTAAAGATCAAAGTGAATGGAGTGGAAATGGCAGCTCTCTTGGACACCGGGTCCCAGGTGACAACTATACAGTTGGATGCGTTTCGACGGCACTGGGAGGAGGAAGAGATAGTGTCACCCCCGACCCCGTGGCTTAGTCTACTGGCCAGTAACGGACAGCCAATTGAGTTCAGCGGTTACTGGGAAGCAGATCTGATCATCGGAGAGGCACGACTGGGACGCCAGGGATGTTTGGTCACGTCCACCTGCAACGAACACCTACCCCCGATCATCTTGGGAATGAACGTCCTGAAGAATTGCCCAGATGAGTTGGTGGAGGCTCTCAGGCTCGAGATGCGGGCGGCCGCCCCGAAGGAGCGAAAGGCCATGCAGCAGACTGTGCGCCTGATCAAAGGGCATACGCGCTTTACCAACTCGCGTGGAGAAGTGGGCAAGGCGAGGGTCACTGACCACCAACCTGTCATCCTGCGGCCCAATGCCGAACACGTGATCTGGTGTAAGGCCAGGATTGGACCAGGTGGGCTGGACTATGACGCCGTCATCGAGCCATGTGACTTCGAGGGACAACAGCCGTTTGCTGTGGCCAGGACGCTAGCGAGAGTGCAGTGTGGGAGAGTCCCTATCCGTGTGCTGAACCCGCACAGCTACCCGGTGCGGCTGTTCCGACACTGTCCGGTGGCGAACGTGGTCCTGGGTTGATTTCGAAGATATTCTTGGGGAATCCCTGCCGAAAGTCCAACCAAGAGCCGTGGTGAGTCAATCCAGCCTGATCACGACCGAGACCGCGTGGTGGAGGGAGATACAGGTCGGCGATTCCAACACCCCAGCCGATCAGCGCGAAGGCGTCCTTCAAGTCGTCTGCCGGAACGCCAGCGCGTTCAGCCAACACCCAGCCGACTTCGGACGAGCAGAAGGGGTGCAGCACCACATCCCCACCGGATCCAGCCCACCCATCAAGGAGAGACACCGGCCACTCCCACCGGCCATGTACCAGCCAGTGAGAACCATGCTCGGTGAAATGCAGGAGGCCGGCGTGATCCGGGAGAGCCACAGCCCGTGGGCCGCCCCGCTGGTCATAGTCAAAAAGAAGGACGGCAGTCTTCGCTTCTGCGTCGACTACAGGAAGCTAAATGCAGTCACCCACAAGGACGCATACCCCCTACCCAGAATTGAGGAGTCGCTGACGGCCCTGAAGACTGCTGTCTACTTCTCCACTTTGGATCTGACCAGCGGCTACTGGCAAATCCCGATGGCCCCCGAAGATCGGGAGAAGACGGCATTCACCACCCCCATGGGCCTCTTTGAATTTGACCGGATGCCGTTCGGGCTGTGCAACGCCCCCGCTACATTTCAAAGAGTCATGGAGCACTGTTTGGGCCACCGGAACTTCGAGATGGTCCTCCTATATCTGGATGATGTCATCATTTTCTCCAGGACGTATGAGGATCATCTGAAACATCTCGAAGAAGTCTTCGTGCAGCTGACGCAATGTGGCCTAAAGCTCAAGCCGTCCAAGTGCCACCTCCTAAAGCCCCAGGTGCAGTACCTCGGGCACATTGTCAGCGCTGAAGGGGTGAAGCCGGATCCCGAGAAGATTTGCGCCGTTCGAGACTGGCCAGCGCCCCGGACGGTCAAAGACGTGCGAAGCTTCTTGGGATTCGTCGGGTACTACCGACGCTTCGTGGAACATTTTGCCAAGGTGGCCGCACCTCTCCATGAGCTCCTTCGTGGCAAGTCGGGCCAAGAGAGACGGAGCACGTCTACAATCTCCTGGGCGAGTGAACACCAGGCCTCCTTTGATCAGCGTAAGCAGGCCCTGCTCGAGGCGCCCCTCCTGGCCTACCCGGACTATGGGAGGCCCTTCCGGGTCTATACTGATGCCAGCCACCGAGGCCTGGGAGCTGTGCTCTCTCAAGTCCAGGATGGTAGGGAGAGGGTGATTGCCTACGCCAGCAGAGGCCTTCGGAAGACGGAGCGGAACAGCGAGAACTACTCCACCTTCAAGCTCGAGCTACTCGCCCTGATCTGGGCAGTGACAGAGAAGTTCAAGAACTATCTGGTTGCCACCCCCTTCGAGATAGTCACCGACAACAACCCCCTGGCCCACCTGTCAACAGCTCGCCTGGGGGCTCTGGAACAGAGATGGATGGCTCGGCTAGCCAACTTCCGCTACACTGTGGTGTACCGAAGTGGAAAATCCAACGGCAACGCAGATGCCCTATCCCGCCTGCCCACCGAAGACCTTGAAGAAGAGGGGTACGATTGTTCTGAAGATGTCGAGACCCCGGTGTTCAGGACACCAAAAGGCCACCGAGTTGTTGTCACCTCCGAACCCGTAGTGGTCACTGTAGACGCTTCCCCCAAGCCGCGTCCAGACGATCAGTTGGGATTTGATTGGAGGCGGATACAAGAAGAGAGCCTGGTACTCAAAGACCTGAGAGACCTCCTCCGCCAGCCGAAGCAGCTTACCAAAACACAGAGGGCCATGGCTGACCCCAAACTGGTCAAACTCCTGCGACATCGTGACCGCCTGAATCTCCAACAGGGACTTGTTGTGCGCACCAGCTTGGACCCTGGGACCCATCAGCCTATCCACCAAATTGTGGTGCCAAGAGAGAGAGCCACCTTCCTACTCACCGCCTATCATAACCAGTCTGGCCACTTCGGCACCCAGAAGACAGAAGCCACCTTGCGGAAGCGGTACTTCTGGATCGGGATGCGCACAGATATTGAGAAATGGTGTCGGGACTGTGCGAGTTGCAGCCTGAAGCGTCCTGCTGAATCTTCTCAGAGGGACCCGTTACATCCAATCCTCAGCAGCCGGCCCTGTGAACTCGTGGTACTGGACCACGTCAAGCTAGAGCCTAGTCCCAGCGGGTTCCAGTATGCCCTCACCATTATGGACCATTACAGCCGCTTCCTCGTGGTGGTCCCAGCCCGTGACCTGACTGCTAAGACCACAGCCGACCTGTTTATGAAGCACTTTGTCCATCAGTATGGATATCCTGACCGGATCCTGACAGATCAGGGTCCGGCATTCGAGTCCCAGCTTTTCCATGAATTGTGCCACCTGTATGGATGTCGGAAGCTGAGGACTACGGCCTACCATCCCCAGGGGAACGGCCTCTGCGAGAGGGCGAACCAGACCGTGATCGGAATGCTACGAAGCCTCTCTGCCGAGAATCGGGCCCAGTGGCCCCGCCTTCTTCCAGACCTGGCCTATTTGTACAACAACACAGAACACTGCTCGACTGGGTTCACACCCTTCTTCCTGATGTTCGGGCGGCAAGGCAAGTTACCAAAAGATCTAGAACTGGCCCCTGAACTTGGCGGGCCCAGCACCCCGTCCATTGAATGGGTGCAGGAACATCGGCACCACATCGAGACGGCTCGGCAAGTTGTTGAAAAACGCCTGGAAGTAGTTCATGCTCGTCAAGAACGGAATTACAATGCAGATGCCCGGCCCGTACCATTACAAGTGGGTGACAAGGTTTGGAAGAAGAAAAGTCGTCGGACCAGCAAGCTTGATGCGATGTGGGAAGATACGCCATACACTCTCATGACAGTTCCATCCGGCGAGTCCTATACCTATCAAATTCAAGCGAAAGACGGCCGAATCATCACCGTACCTCGTGACCAGCTGAAACCTTGCACCTCCGCGGAAGAAGAATTCACCCAGCAGGAGACGGGGAACCCTGTGGCGGGGGAGTGGGATCCCTGGGGTGGTATACCACATGATGACCCATTCAATCTGCTAATGTTCTTGGGAAATGCTGTTCCCAATCTCAGGGTCGGGAGCGTCGCTCCAGAGTTGTCAGCAGATGAACCTATTGTTGCAGAACCAAACCCTGTGCCAAATGTTGAAATTGTTGCTCACGCTGAAATTGCACCTGATGTAATCGGTGTTAGGAGGTCAGAGCGCAGCACCAGAGGCGTTCTGCCCTCGCGCTACCGAGAATAATTTGACTCTGTTCCGTGAATGTGAATATCGTTATATGTACTCTTTGTCGTTAATCGTTTACGATGGACATTGAAAGGACTTTATTCTGAACTCGTTGTTTCTATTGTTGGTAGCGTGCGGACACGCATTGTTCCAGCAGGAGGATGTGTGGCACCCCACTACCCTGGTGCCCCTTATGCCTCCTTGGCCCCACTTAACCCAGCAAATGGTGGCCCATGCTACCTGTCACCCCTTGGCTGCCTAAGCCGGTAGGGAAGGGGTTAATATTCTCATTGAGTGCCCCAGCAGCCGTGCACGTGAAAGGAGCCTGCTCTGCTCCTGATTGGCTGGCTGAATGGCGCGGAAAGGAGAGGTAAAAAGTGCCCCGTGGTGTGGGAGGAGTGTGAAGCGGCGGAGAGACAGAAGAGACTGACCTGGTCGGGCGGAGTGTACGCAGCAGGCGGACAGCGAAGATTGCAGCAGCCGTGAGGTGTGCAGAGCAGCGTCAGGCCCCACCGACAGCCATCCGGGAGCCGAGGAAGAGGAGACTGCGGCCGCCGTCAGCCCGCGCGGAGTGTGGAGAAGCAGGAGGACGGGACCCGGCGGCTGCACGGAAGTCTGGCGGTGATTGACAGCGGCGCCCCACAGAGAGGAAGACGCCGGCGGATGACGCCCGCCCAGCGCAGGGAGACACCAGGCAGCAGCGCGGCTCCTAGTGAAAGAGCCGGGCGGGGAAACCACAGCTGAGCCTGCAGAGAAGACAGTGCGGGACATAGCAGGGCGCGGCTGAGTGTGGCAACGCTGCCAATGCAGCGCCCACACTAGCGTGCCCCCCTGCAGAGGAAGGGACTCAGCAGACCCCAGGAACATCACTGCCCTCCAGGGCGATTGACAGCCCAGCAGAGGATCGTGACTGGCAGGAGCCGGCAGCGGCAGCAGCCCCACAGGTATTTGACTCTCTGCCCTGGTCACTCTGTGTCTCTGCCCTCCCCCTAGCCGCCTTTACCCCAAAGCGTAATTGACTTCCAGTGCCCCTTCCAACCCCAGTCATCCGTGCCCCTTGCCCTTGGAAAGGAGTACCACTTTGACTCCATTGCCCCTACCGGCCTTTGCTGGGCCACCCGCCTCATTGCTAGAGGCTTCGCTGCATTGGGGTCATCCCTCACAGTCGCTTGTGGCCCGCTTAGCAGGGAATTACCCCATGAAACGGGAATTCGCCTGTACCCTGGTAAGGGATTGTTAATCTGTATTGAGCCTCCTCTGATAGTGTGCACACTAAGGTAGGCCTACCAGTTATCCTGAGGAGTTACCATCGCGGGACCTTTATTTAAACTCTGGGACAGTATCCTTATCCTGGACAGTAGGGTGACCTGCCCATATAAGAGCGCAACGCGCCATCTTGTGGACACTTTTCATTGAAGTAGTATAGTGTTCTTTCACTACAATAATAATTTGCGAAGTGATTTGTTGTGTCTTTGTTTTTACTGTTTTGTTTGTACTGATTGTCATTTGATGCCCAACTGTCATTTAGGGTACAAGTTAGTGCTACGGTACCGTAGGTAGAATTGCTCATGACCAAGGCAGTCTGACCTTTGATACGGACTGAGGTGGTCATTGGTTCCTAGTTTGTTATGCAAGGATATTTATTCATTCATTTGTGCAGTCATTGCCGTAAGTGTGATGTCATTATATTTCATTGAGCAAAACGCAGCAACCGTGCATTATTTTTCCATTTAATAAATATCAGTTGCTGCCAGCTGTGGTTGTTTTGTGCTTTTGGGTGGGTTCTTCCCCAGGTGTTTCATCCCCTGCCACAGGTGTGTCCGCATCAGCAGAAAGGGCCGTGAAGACTTCAGAGCGTACAGCCGTCGTCTGATCCAGGTACGCTCTCATCTAACCGTGTCCAGGGGCTCCTGTTACATATATGTATGGGTAAATGTGGCATGTTGTAGTGGGTGTATGTTTTCAGTTGAGTGAGGAGTCTTTGGCCAGGACAACTGTGAGTGATCCTCAAGTGTGGTTGTGTTTTTGATATATAGATTGTGAAATGTATATGTCACACAAGTGTGTGTGTGTGGTGGCAGCATCATGATCATATATTTGATGCCATTACATACAAGATTGTCTAAGTCTTTTTTTGTATGTATGATTTCTCATGGTGTAGGTACTTAGGATTGACTGTACAAGGTGTACGTGAGTAGCATAATTAATGTTGTACCCCCTTTCTCATGCACACAGATTACCAGGAGCCAGCCCAGGGAGTTAGAGGGGCCCTCATGAGTTTGCGGGAGGACCTGAGGCGGATGACCGCACATGTGGAGGACCTCTGTGTCCTGCTGCTGGACTGATTTGCGTCCATTTTGTTTATTTTCTAATAAAAGTTAACCGTTATTTAAGAAGTTGTCTGTGTGTTATTTTAGTATTTCACATTAAAAGTATAAATAGCATTTAAAACACAAACATGTGGATGTTTAGATATGTACGCAGCAAAAGGGTAGATCACATTTTTATCCCCATAGGGAATGTTAGGGTTAATGTATAGTGCTTGTAAGTGTTTAAGGATCAATTAGCTAAATAACAGATGACCAGGAGCAACAATCTCTTCTCAAAGTGGTTTGATAATTGCCTAAGTGTGTCATGTGATCTATTTGGGAACTCAGATAACAGTAGTCTGGTTTTTTGCGTAAGTACACCGCATCTGTGCGTAGTGGCCGGTTCGCGTCCGTTCTGACGCGGGAAGGCCGTGCATACGCGGTCAGACCGTGCAGAATCTGAGTGTTTCCCCCGCACACGCATGGTTTGTATGTCGTCCGTAAACACGCCCTGTTCTTAAAGAGTGAGTCCGTCCGAATGCGGAGGACACGTGGGCGTTTCTACGGACGAAGCCCGCACGCCGCCGCACAGCGTGGCGTGCGGACCGCACCGTAAGAATTCGGGAATATCCGCACCGATCAGAATAAGGGCCACAGATCTTGTGCAGAGCGGAGTGGTCTAGATGGGAGATATTTTGTGATAAGTGCAGAGATATAAGCTGGTGCAGTATGGTTAATAGCTTTATATGTGAGTAGAAGTATTTTATATTGAATACGGTAAAATACAGGCAACCAATGGAGGGACTGGCAGAGCGGATCAGCAGACGATGAGCGTCTTGCAAGGAAGATCAACCTCGCAGCAGCATTTAAAATGGATTGCAGTGGTGAGAGTCCGTTCTTGGGAAGACCAGTTAAGAGACTATTGCAATAGTCAATGCCGAATATAATGAGTGCATGGATAAGAGATTTAGTAGTGTCTTGTGTAAGATAGTATTTTGGATACATTTGTTAGATGCGTGTAACATGATTTGGAGACAGATTAAATGTGGGGAACAAAGGACAGTTCAGAGTCGAGGTTGACCCCTAGACAACGGGCTTGTGGGGTAGGGTAGATTGTCAAGTTGTCAACAGTTATGGAGACGTGCAGTATGTACGATCACGTCTGACTTCCTGCAGCAAGCGGGCAATGGCAGATCTTAAATGAGTGGCCGGTGAGGAAGCAGCACGGTTGCGGTGGTGATCAGAACAGTGGGGCGGGCGGCGGTGATCATCAGTGTGCTGTGTGCAGGGCAGCCGAGAGGAATGCCGGGCCCCGGTAAAATTTTGGGGGCGTGGCCTAAGTGTGAGTTGTGGGAACCTCCCACACTTAGGCCACGCCCCCAAAATGTTTAGAGGAGGGTGAAAGAAAACTCTAAAAACTGTAATCTCAGAAGCAGCACACACCTACAGCATGTGCTGTACTGACTGCAGGCTCAGCATGACCTCTCACGCTGTCAGTGAGACACACATGCTGAGCCTGCTGTCAGCACAGCACATGCTGTAGAAGTGTGTGCAACTGTTGCTACCCGGGAGGGATGGAGAGGGAAGGGAGGGGTCAGACCAGGGCCCCTGCGGGGCCCCTTCAGCAAGTGTGGGCCCGGGTAATTAGTACCCGCTCCCCCCCTCTCTCGGCTCCCCTGGCTGTGTGCAGTGGGTGGGCAGCAGCAGCAATTACAACTTTAAAATAAAGTGTGAAATGACTGTCCGGCTTCTGATTGGCTGAGATAGAGCACTCTCAGCCAATCCGGAGGACGCTGATTGGCTGAGAGTGCTCTATCTTAGCCAATCAAAAACCAGACAGTCATTTGACACATTATTTTAAAGCTGTAATAGCCACCGCTGCCCACCCGCCGGTCGACAGGGTCAAAAGGTTTATTTTTGCCTGTGTCTTGTTATTCAAATTCCTCCCTACATGCTCTTTCTCTCTGCATTGCTGAGGACACAATCCTTGTGGGAGATGAATATTACATTGTTTCCAAGCAGGTACAGCAGCAGCGTAACCTGATCTCATAGACATGCTCTACTTGCCCTTGGCCACCATCCTCGGTGACACGTGGTAAACAAATACTACTTCCAAAAAATGTGACGTTAACTTTTTCCAGTAGACGATTACTGCTCCTGCCAAACATTAACTCAATATTTGTTTATCCCAAAGACTGGTGTCAGCTTGCAATCTCTTTGCAAAGGAATGTAAACATCGCATCAACGCAACTCTGACAAAAATTTAATGAGCAATGTCAAAATCTGAAATGGGGTTATCGCATATTGAGTATTTTGCCTATAACAGTTAATACATAACTCTCTCTCTCTCTGTTGCAGTTGTAACGGAGGTTGAGGAGTCACCTACTGTGTTCTATAAAAGGAAATGTAGGGCCAAATGTAATAGGTGTGAGAATCAGAAAGTGGGACATTTTGGGAGAGTTTACCCTTTTTTTTTTAAGAGTGGCAATCATTTACATGGCAAAATCAACCTGTTTTTTTTCCAGAGTAAATGAGTAATGGGGCAGAGTCACGGTGCGTCGTTAAGGGGCAGGGGAGGATGCAGCACTGCCTCCTGCATACTTTGAATGCCCCAACCGGTTTACCCGTTCACACCACACCATTATTTATTTATTAAAAGTTTCTTACATAGCGTAGCATATTCCGTTACGCTTTACACCATACCCCAGGAAGATCCCAGGAGCAACCCTGGTAGCTAGCAGAAACCCATTCACACCAGCACCACACCCGGGCTGGTCCCGGGGCCAACCTGGGAAAAAAGGCTGGTGTGAATGGGGTATTACTGTATTATTATTTTGTTTGTCACTATGCTTACTTCCATTCCTGTATTATTCTTAGGTTCATGTATTATTCTGGCAATCATGTATTATTCTTGTATTAGTTTATTTGCTTAAATGTATTCATGTACTGTTGACTGTATTCATGTATTATTGGCTGTCTGACACAACTAATTTGTGGTGCTTTATAAATATACAATGATTCTGATGATTACGTATTCATTTAACCATTCACAATGTGTTCAATATTTGAGGTGTTGTTGCAGGATTTCATTGGAGCTCATGGTCGCCTGATTTACAGGTACAAAAAAATAAATCAGGGAAAATATAATATGTTGAAAAACAGTTTGCATGAAATATTGCTTTGAATAAACAATTGATCAGAAAGACTTGTAATGGCCCAAAAGCCACAATTTGACATTAATATGTATCAAATGATTTGTATCAAAGAGTTTGAATTCATGGGCTGGATTATTGATACTTGGGTAAATCTATCCATCTTGCTAAATAAGCAGGCAGAGCGGGAGTGAAAACTTGGCAGACTTGCTGTTCCCAATAGCACATGCAGATTGGTTCAATGCTGTCACAGTAAATAATATGCCTGCGGAAGATGTTTTGTCCCATAATGAACTATTACCTTTAATTGTATAGCAAAACAAATAAAAAGGCTTAAGCAGTAAAAAATATTTACAGCAAAACCAATAAAAGGACTTAAAACATTTTTTCTTGTAGCAACAGCGTATTCTGTGATGCAAAGGTTTCAGTCATCCTCAAAGAAATGCAAGTCAAATAATTAGCTCCACCTGTGGATCTTTTAATATTATATGTAATTAAGTAATGAATAATCCTGTGCCATACCTCAAAACTGACAATTTTCACGTGACAATCCTAAGGTAGGCAGGCTCGGCGATAGGGGGGTTAAGGGGGACAAGTGTGATGGGCTCTGAAGATCTGAAGGGCCCCAGAACTTCTGTGCTCCAGCCCGGCCTGTACTAGCTGTGAGTCAATGACCCCCGCTGCCCGGACATCGTGCTGTCTACTGTGCCTTCCACCCCCTTCGGCAGCCGCAGTGCACCCTGAAAGCTGCCGGCACCCACAACCCTCCCCACGCAGAGCATTACTGGGACAAGTGGGAGGGCCGCTGTGGCTGCACAGACTGACAGCCAGCTTGCTGCCAGTCACAAACATGCCACGCTGGAGGTGCCACCAGGAGGGCACATTAAAAAACTGACCTGAGTGGACAGCAGGGCAGGGGCACCCAAGTGGTGTAGCATCATGCTGAGGCTGCTGTATTGCAGTGAGGGGAGAGAGAGAAGACCACCAGGCCGGGCTGGCTGCCACTAACCAATATGGCCCTGGAGGAGAGCTGGCGACACTCACTAATAATATCCATTTTTGCTGGGGTGTACACTGATATCCTTTTGAGGGGAATATTTATTTATACGTGGGTACAACAAGAGGCCACTCTCCAGATTGAAGATGATATAATTGTGCTTTTATTTAATCACGCTACCACATCAACGGTCAATGTTTCGGCTCACATCAGAGCTTTATCAAGAAATCACACAATATCAGCCATCACACCACATGATGTCCGATATGAGATGCACGCCATCCAGGATGGCGTGCATCTCATATTGGACATCATGAGGTGTACAGCTGATATTGAAATCCAAAAGAGCTGATTAATTTCCCAATAAATGAGATATAGATTATAATGACAATTATATGGCCACAATATATAATGTATGCGTCATACTGTATATGACATTGGTATTTGTACTTTAGAAATATGTTTGCTTTTTAAAAGTTTATTTATCTCTATTGTTCTTTAGTGAGAGTTCTAAAAAAAAATCCTATCCCATACGGCCCCCAACGTAATCTCTTTTCGCATTCATCCATTACAGAGCTGCACAAGTGTGTGTGACTCCCAGGCAGTGACCTGAAAGTTGAGCAGTCAGGTTAATCTGTCTGAAAAACAAAAGTGGTCAGTTCCGGCGCAGAGCATGAACAAGTATCAGCAGCCGTAGGATGCAGCTGGATGGGTTACGAGTTCGCTCTCTGTACGGCCTTGGACTGAACTATCTTTTGGCAACGCTCTGACATGGTATCTGGAAGACACTGCCAAATACAACTCACTGCATTCAATCATTGCATGTGATTTTTTTCGTTGGCCCACCTCCACTGCAGTGTCACAATGGAATTAAAATAACATAGAAATCAGGTGCTTTACAGTGCTACAAAGAATGAAAATAATGTTCATAGCAAAACAAAATATAAAAATTAATGTTCAGGGCAATCTTACAGAATAGTAGGCCATGGGCAAATCAATGCTCTGGCACCCTTATATACCCATTCAAAGGAAAACAATTCTATATACTGTATATAAATAAATCATTACTTACAGGTAACTAGGTGATTCATCGCGCCCTACGGGCGCTCTTCACACCGTCGTAAGGGGCTGCGCCCCCTTAATTTGTGAACGTTTGTATATGAGAAATATGGTTAGAATTGTATGAAAGATGCCCTGTATTGCAACTTAGGTGTCCGCGAATCGCTGGAGGGGGGGTCGCGGAGGGTGCCACGAATTGCAGGAGGGGGGGTCGCGGGGGGTGCCGCGAATTGCAGGAGGGGGGGTTGTGGGGGGGTGGATGCTGCGAATCGCGGGAGGGGAGGGATTGCAGAGAATCGCGGGAGGGGGGTCGCGGGGTGGGTTGCCGCAAATCGCGGGAGGGGGGTTACGGGGGCGGGGGTTGCGGCGAATCTTGGTAGGGGGGGTCGCGGGGGGTGTGCCGTGAATCACGGGAGGGGGGGTCACGGGGTGGGGTGCCGAGAATCGCGGGGGTGTGTGTGTGTGCCGTGAATCGCGGGAGTGGGGGTTGCGGGGGGTGTGACGCGAATCGCCACAAGAAAAAATCAACACAGAAAGGTCAACACATGTAAATGTTGACATAAGTGTGGCACTTCATTGGTGTCCATGTCGACACATGAGAATGAATATGAAAACATTCAAAAAATGAAAAAAAAAACTTCAAAAACTCATCTCAACCTTTTTCATTGTCGATCATAGCCATGTCCGTGTTTTCCATGTGCAATTTAATTCTGGAGCTGCCGCGAATCGTGGGGGGGGTGCCGCGAATTGCGGGAGGGGGGGTCGCGGGGGTGGGTGCCGCGAATCGCGGGAGGGGGGGTTACGGGGCGGGGGTTGCGGCGAATCATGGGAGGGGGGGTCGCGGGGGTGTGCCATGAATCACGGGAGGGGGGGTCACGGGGTGGGGTGCCGAGAATCGCGGGGGAGGTGTGTGTGTGTGTGCCGTGAATCGCGGGAGTGGGGGTTGTGGGGGGGGGAAGGGGTAGGGGGGGGTGTGACGCAAATCGCCACAAGAAAAAATCAACACAGAAAGGTCAACACATGTAAATGTTGACATAAGTGTGGCACTTCATTGGTGTCCATGTCGACACATGAGAATGAATATGAAAACATTCAAAAAATTAAAAAAAAACTTCAAAAACTCATGTCAACCTTTTTCATTGTCGACCATAGCCATGTCAGTGTTTTCCATGTGCAATTTAATTCTGGAGCTGCCGCGAATCACGGGGGGTGCCGCGAATTGCGGGAGGGGGGGTCGCGGGGTTGGGTGCCGCGAATCGCGGGAGGGCGGGGTTCACAGGGGTTCCGGTGGGGGGTTGCCGCGAATTGCGGGAGGTGGGGGGGTCACGGGGGGTGCCGCGAATCGCGGGAGGGGGGGTTGCGGGGGGGTGTGACGCAAATCGCCACAAGAAAAAATCAACACAGAAAGGTCAACACATGTAAATGTTGACATAAGTGTGCCACTTCATTGGTGTCCATGTTGACACATGACAATGAATATGAAAACATTCAAAAAATGAAATAAATCTTCAAAAAGTCATGTCAACCTTTTTCATTGTCGACCATAGCCGTGCCAGTGTTTTGCATGTGCCATTTAATCCTGGGGCTGCCGCGAATCGAGGTGGGTGCCGCGATTTGCGGTGAGGGGGGGGGTTGCGGGGGGTGGGTGCCGCGAATCGCGGGAGAGCGGGGTTCATGGGGGTTCCGGTGGGGGGTTGCCGCGAATTGCGGGAGGGGGGGGGGTGCCGGGGTGCCGCGAATCGCCGGAGGGAGGGTTGCGGGGGGTGTGACGCGAATCGCCACAAGAAAAAAATCAACACAGAAAGGTCAACACATGTAAATGTTGACATAAGTATGCCACTTCATTGGTGTCCATGTCGACACATGACAATGAATATGAAAAAATTAAAAAAATTAAAGATAAATCTTCAAAAACTCATGTCAACCTTTTTCATTGTCGACCATAGCCATGTCAGTGTTTTGCATGTGCCATTTAATCCTGGGGCTGCTGCGAATTGCGGGGGGGGGGGGGGTGCCGCGAATCGCGGGAGGGGGGTCGCAGGGGGGGTGCCGCCAATCGTGCAAGGGGGGGTTCTTTTTTCCCGCGAATCGCGGGAGGGAGGTCGCGGGGGGGGTGTTTTTTCCGCGAATCGGGGGGGGGGTCACGGGGGAGGGTTTGCCGCGAATCGCGGGAGGGGGAGGTCGCGGGTGGTGGTTATGCCGCGAATTGCGGGAGGGGTCGTGGGGGGGTTCTTTTTGCAGCGAATCGCGGGAGGGGGGGTCGCGGGGGTGTTTTTGCTGCGAATCGCGGTAGGGGGGGTCGCGGGGGAGCGGGTGTTTTTGCCGCGAATCGCGGGAGGGGGGGGCGCGCGGGGGGAGGTTTTGCCGCAAATCGCGGGAGGGGGGCGCTCACCTGGTGGCTGTGGAGTAGCAGTGCTGGGCAACATGGGAAGGCAGTGGGTGTCTGGCACTGTCTGTGGGCTCACTGGGCTGGTTCTCTGTCACATACCTCCCAACATGACCCTCTCCAGGAGGGACACAATGCTCTGTTTTTAGACTTCCCCTTAATGTATGATTGCCATCACCTGTTTTAAACAGGTTAATTTCTCAGAAAGGTGTTCAGCACAGATGAAGGCAATCACACATTAAGAGGAAAGTCCAGGAACAGAGCGTTATAGACACAGACACCCACTTTGAGTGACAGATGTAGCCAAATATATAGGAGATGTGGTTCTACACTGTGTCTCTGCATGCTATCATACAGTGTGTGGTTGTAAGAGCTCTGATTGGTGGATAAAGGCAGCCATCAACCAATCACCATACTGAAAGCCATTCACTAGCCACTCTGCGGGTGATTCGCAGCTTACTCAGCCCGACAACATTTTAAATCGCAGAGGCTGTTCGCAGTTGGTGTTTGCGCAAACCCCGACCATCGGGACAGGGGCCGAATTCTGTTAAATAAAAGTGAACCAGAATCAGATCCTCTGATTGTATGTAACTCACAATCAGAGCATTCCCTACCTAACTCCCAGGAAACACCAGAGGCATCAGATGACCCCAAGGCCAAGCCTCTCAATCTCAAAGGCCCCTAGAATCCTGAAGACATGGGCAGCTGAACAGTGGGCCCATACGTTAAAAAGGCCCTTCCTATGTTCTACAGTGCTGAACACTGTTTTTTTGGGGGGCGGTTCTTGTGGATGGGTGTATTGGGACCCCAGTGCCTTCCTTTGCCTGGGGCCTACTATGATGTTAAAATGGCCCTATTTGGGGAGAGGTGGAGAGTCTGACATCATTGTGATGTCATATGATAAGATAGCAGGGACAATGCTATTGTTCTTACTGATTGAACAAACTTATTTCTGTTTCCAACACTATTTGTTCCTATCACAGGTCAACAAATCCATTAAATCAGCAGGTGGCGGGTGGACGACAAGTGAGATATCTCATATTCATCATGATGTTTAAAATTTTGAATCTAAACGATGGCACATCAAAGTGCTCCTATAATCTTAAATGGCAAAATAGGGCCAGATATGTGACCAAGGGCGCAGCTACTATAGGTACAAGGAGTGCCGCTGCTATGGGGCTCAGAGCTGATAGGGAACCACCTTGCCTGTCAAAGTAATATGTACTTTATACAGATTTCACCATTAGGTGGTACATAGGGGCAAATACAAACTGAAGCTAGGGTATGGTCATAGGGTCGACAGTAATTAGGTCGACCACCTTTGGTCGACGGGCAAAAGGTCGACATGTGAAAAAGGTTGACATGTATTAGGTCGACATGGTAAAAAGGTAGACAAAAGCAATAGATTGACACCAAAAAGGTTGACATTAAATAGGTCAACATGCGGTTTACATTTTCTAGGGTGTCTATGTCGACCTAAGTTGACATGGACACTGTATGTGTTGCGTGTCCTCTTGCATGGCTCGCTTCACCTGCCATGCTTCCTGCACGGTGCCTCGATACGCCCGGCACACTATTATATTCTCCCTCTATGTCAGAGTTGCCTACCTGACCCTCTCCTTCAGGGAGAAAATGCTCTGTTCCTGGGCTTCCCTGGTAATGTATGATTGCCATCCAGGGGCGGATCCAGGATAAAATGACAGGGGGGGCACCATGATAAAAGAGGGTTTAGGTGAAGGTGTTAGTGGTGCCAGTGTACATGCTAAGAGAGCAGCAGAGAGAGGGTGGGAATGGGATTAAAAATAGGCCCTGGCATTTAAAGTACGCAGGCCCACCATGGTGACAAAAGTGAAGGATGTAGTTGTGCGCACGCCGAAGGCGCGCTCCGCAAAATGGGGTGTGGCCACTCAACAGGGGGCGTGTCCTTGAGTGTAGTGTACAACACCTTATACAACTTCTACACATTATGCAACAAAATACTAGACCCCATTATACTTGTCCCTTACACATGATGCCAAATGGAATGAGCCAAAATTCACATAATGCCACTCGGATTGAGCCAAAATTCAAATAATGCCACATGGATTGTGTCAAAATTCACATCAAGCCACACGGATTGAGCCAAAATTCACATAATGCCACATGGATTGATCCAAAATTCAAATAGTACCACATGGATTGTGTCAAAATTCACATAATGCCACACGGATTGAGACAAAATTTACATAATAACACACGGATTGAGCCAAAATTCACATAATGCCAAATGGATTGAGCCAAAATAAACATAATGCCATATGGATTGTGTCAAAATTCACATAATGCCACATGGATTGAGCCAAAATTCACATAATGCCACACGGATTGAGACAAAATTCACATAATGCCACACGTATTGAGCCAAAATTCACATAATGCCACACGGATTGTGACAAAATTCACATAATGCCACACGGATTGAGCCAAAATTCACATAATGCCACATGGATTGATCCAAAATTCAAATAGTACCACATGGATTGTGTCAAAATTCACATAATGCCACACGGATTGAGACAAAATTTACATAATAACACACGGATTGAGCCAAAATTCACATAATGCCAAATGGATTGAGCCAAAATAAACATAATGCCATATGGATTGTGTCAAAATTCACATAATGCCACACGGATTGAGCCAAAATTTACATAATGCCACACGGATTGAGACAAAATTCACATAATGCCACACGTATTGAGCCAAAATTCACATAATGCCACACGGATTGTGACAAAATTCACATAATGCCACACGAATTGAGCCAAAATTCACATAATGCCACACGGATTGAGCCAGAATTCACATAATGCCACACAGATTAAGCCAAAATTCACAATACGTTTCATAAACAGGAACATTGTCCACCAAAGGCGCGCATTAAACATTTACACCATAATGTCCATTACACGTTAAGTTACACGCCATTATGTCCATTATGTATTATGTCAAACACCATAATGCCTATTAAAAATTATGCTACATAAGTGCTGCTTATCTACATGCTCATTGCCAAGGGTCCCATGCTCATTGCCAGAGGTTCCATGCTCATTGCCATGTGGGATTACATGCTCATTGCCAAGGGGAATACATGCTCGCGGTAAATGGGGACAGCCGCCAGGCAGAAGTGATAGCCAGTGACAGTGGCAGAGCCTGGCTGTATTCAGAGCACTGCAGGTCAAGGCTATTTGAAATAATACCCCTTTCACACCAGAAAATGCATTCCCAGGTTGGCCCCTTTTACACCAGCCTAGTCCCTGCATTTTCTGGTGTGAGGGGGAGAGAAAACCACCCCTCCCCCCCTTTATCCAGTTAACTTATTTAACCGGCTATATCTTCGGAACCAACTGATCCATTTACATGAGACAAGTATCATATTGAAGAACTTTTGAGTGGGCTTTGAATGATTTTGGTCCAGTGAAACTGGAACGTTTGGTTCCAGAGTAATCTGCCCTCAAAGAACATGAACAGCCATGAAATTACATTTAAAAAATAAAAAAATTAGTTTACACGTAATATCTCTGGAACCGATTGACCGATATGGATCAGCCTGGTATCATTTTGAAGGCCCAGCGATGGGTCCCATATTATCCTATGGGGAAAAAACGTTACAGCTTTGCCAGGTGATATCTCTGGTTCCCGGGGGGCTAGAGACACGGGGCTGGGCTCGTTAGAAAGCCCTGGTCCTCAGCTACAAAATGAATGACAGGGGGGCACGTGCCCGGGTGCCCCCCCCCCTGTTGCCATCACCTGTGGGGAGCTAGGTAATTGATACGAAAAAAATGATGAGAACATCCCAAAATGCAGGTTCGTGATGGGACTGACCCTTTTCAAAGTCCCTGTATGAACCGGCATTTTGCGATGTTAAAGCAGTACAAGAGACTGAATACACCACAGAAAGAGTAGTGGATATGTGGAAACACCTTCAGTCATCGGTGGTAGAAGCAAAGACAGTAGAGCAATTTAAATAAGCTTGGGATAGGGTTGAGATTACTTAAAGTATATATAAAAGAGGCAGACTAGAGGGACCAAGTGGTTTTTATCCATACTTGCCTACTTTTGAAAACTAGTTTCAGGGAGATTATAGTTGGTAGCAGAATTTTGCACAGCGCCCCATTAAGGGGGCGTGTCATGCTCCACCCAAAGGGCGTGTCTAGTTCCATTTATGGAGAGATTGTGAAAAAAAGATTGTGAATGTGGCACCCAGATGCGTGGGTGTGTACTGCTACATCTGAGAGGAATCTTGGAAAATGACTTATATCCAAATGTAGATGAGCCCCAAAGCAGTTAGTAAGATATACTATGCTTGGTAAAGTGCTGGGAAATGGTGCTGATGATTTAATGTAAATGAATCTATGTTTCATTCCTTTTTTCCCCAAAAATGTAACAGTATAATGTGGGCTAGGTGAAATGAGGGAGATTGCTAGACTAATAAGGGAGAGTGGGAGATTGCTTTTATTTCAGGAAGTCTCCTGCAAAATGCAGGAGGTTAGACAACTATGTTTTTACTTGCTGTCAAATTCTATTTTTCTTTGTAAATCAGAGATTTCTGATGGAATACAGGGGATTAAATACTAGAACATAAGAGCCAGCGTTAAACATAATACCCAGAAGTTAGACAATTACCCAGAATGCCTTTCACCTATTGGAGTGGCCTAGATTCAGCTTTTGTATACAACCTTGATTTGCTTCTTGGCCCCTGAGTTCTAATCTCTTGTTATTTCATGTTGCTGACCTATTGCACCTCACCCATTCAGTGCTGGAAACAGAATACTTTCTGTTGTTCCAGATTCAACTCACTGGAAAGATAATAGTGTAATAAAATAGAGAGTGTCTGCAGTTGGATACATTCTTACCTACTCGAGTTTGGATTGGTTCAGGCCTCATTTTGCACAAATCCCCGAAGTTCCTGTGTAAATATCAGCTGCACAGCCTCATCTATTTGGACCAGGAGGTTTGGCCAACTGAACCAATCATTTTCCATTGCAGCTGCCTCACACCAGGCTGATGGGAATCTGCTCAGCCACAGGTCACTCATGTGTTTTCTTTACAAAGACAGAGAACTACAATCATTAGGAACTTGGGTGTTTCCTGCTTGGAGTTTTTGTTTTCACAATGTTTTATTGCTTTTGGGGGCTTTCTGTAGCTGGTGTAACATTTGCAGATTTGGCTGTTTATTTTTCCAAATGGTAATACATAATTAATCCTGTCATTATTGAAACCCTTGTGAGAGATCGTCCAACTGTTCAGTAATTGTGTTTTCTACTTAATTTTGTTGAGTCTAACCCTGGTTTACAGTTAGGTTACTATGGTGACATAAATCTGCACAATGTCATCACATATATATTATAATCCTTACTGTTCCTCCAACAGATATTTATTGAGAAACCATCTGCTGTGCAACCATACCTCCCAACATGACCCTCTCCAGGAGAGCCCGAATGCTCTGCTCCTGCAATTCCCTCTTGATGTAGATTACCTTCATCCGCATCGAAACACCTTTCTCATTATTTAACCTGTTCAACACATGTGATGGTAATCATACATAGGAAAGTATAGGACACACCATGTTGAGTGGCTTTTACAGTAAATGCATAGCTGTGGGGACAGTTGTAAAGGTTGGGGATCCCTTATCCTAAATATTCAGAAAACTGTAGGTTTTCAGAATATTTCAGGGTTTGTTTTTTGTTTGTTTTTTCCCCCGCACCTTTTCTTATACTTACCTCGTCCCCCGGTGTCCATGGCGGCCATCTGACTCCTCTTCAGCACAGCAGCATCCCCGGTCCCAAGGGGTTTGGATCTTATTGTCGACCCGACTTAAGGTGGCCATACACATGCAGATCTGTCTGGTTGGAGCAAAAACATGGTTATGGATGAGAGCAAATGACAGTTGACCATTTGCTTGGAAATGCTGGAAAACTGGCAAACTGTCGCTCATCTATAATTATTTCAACCAGCCAGATCTGCAGATAAATCTTACTAGTGTATGGGCACCTTTAGGTCGACAGGCAACAATGTCGACATGGTTCTAGGTCGACATGGGTTTAGGTTGACAAATGCGGTAGGTCAACATGGGTTAGATCGACAGGTTGCAAGGTCGACATGGGTTTTTCACTGGTTTTTGACCCGAATGTCGACACAGACGACATGGACACAGTTGGAAGTCAACCGCAGCCCATCGCTTCGCTCGTAATGCTTTGGGCACGGTGCCTCGTTGCACTCTGCACACTATTTTATCCTCCCACCACGCCCTAGTGGATGGTAGGGCATGAAATACCGCCTGTCGGCACATGTCAGATCAAAAAACAGTGAAAAAACTCATGTCGACCTAACGCATTTGTCGACCTAAAACCATGTCGACCGTGTTCAAAGTCGACCTAAACACCTGTCGACCTTCATCCATGTTGACCTAGAACCCTGTCGACCTTGTTGCCTGTCGACCCAATGGTGTCGACCTAATGACTGTCGACCTAAGTTGTGTCAACAATACGACCGTATCCCATCCTTGGGATGCATGTGACATCACCAGCGCACCCGCACAATGCATTCTTGGACCGGTGATGCCACCGAAGAGGAATCCGAAGGCCGCCGCCGCCGTCGTCACCAGGGGACACCGTGGACGTCGGTGGAACGTCGATGCACCGCCAGGGGACCAGGTGAATATGAAAAAAGTATATTCTGAAATCTCCAATAATCCCTTATCCAAAATGCTCGGAAGCTTGCGCAGAATGAAATGCGCAGAAGCTTATTTCATTCATTGCTGAAACCACTTCACTGATTTCTTCATGTTTTGGATAAAGATGTCTGGATTTATTAGATCTCAAAATGGTATGTAATTGGCTATCTGGCTGTCACGTGTTTTTGATAGCCAATAAGAAAAATCTAGTTATAAATATAAAAAAAAATTGCCCTCCCCAATAAATATAGCTGCTCGTACTGTGCACCCGAGTACCAGCACATTATAAACAATCTGCTTTCTAGTCTGGAACTTGTGATGATTAAGCCATTCCCAGGGTCATGTCATTGTAATATGTCTAGTGTTGAAGAACTAAATCCCATTTCAGGACCAACCATATTTTTAAACCAAAATTCTTTTCTTCCTCCCTGTCATCAGCTAGTGTTATATTACTGTTATGACTGGCTTTTAATGTATGCTACTCATGAAAATATTTTCTTTGTTAACCTACACAACTGGCAGTGTTCTCTCCAGGGCACATAAATGACAGGTGGCAGAGTTCAAATACCGCTAAACAATAGAGATGACTTTGGAACTGTCCGTAGCATAGAGGGAAATAGAATACTCTGCTCCGCGTAGTAAATTCATCAGCCTGTCCTACTCAGTAATTTCCCAGAACAGAGCACAATCCAATTCACTGCTTCTGAGGACTAAACAAAAGAAACCCTCCTTATTTTAGAACAACTTACCCTATGCAGCACCGGAGCACCCCAGGCGAGTCAGGGTGGGGGCGCGTTCCGGTGCCGGAGTACCTGTTGCGCCGTCTGGGGAGCGGGCAGGGGGGTCCAGACTGGTGTCTTGACAGGAGCCAGCCCTGCAGTGGTGTCCTTGCCACGCGGGTACCTCCTGCGGCGCTGAGTATAAAGCTGGCGGCGGTGGGGGGTCCCTTCAGTGAATAAGAAATCACTAGCGCTATGCGGCGGCGCGGGAAGCGCTTCTGTTTTGAAAACACTGGCCGCACGGCGCACGCTGAAACACCGCCGCCAGCTTAAGCTGTATACTGCTTCTGTCAGAAGCCGGCATGGACCCCTTTGCACAGGGTGCGAGGGGCGAGGGGGAAACTGCCGCCCTCCAGTGGCCGGCGCCCTAGGCAAATGCCTAGACCTGCCTAGTGGCGGCCCTGACCCTATGGTTTAATTACAAATTTGGGGGCAGATGTATGAACTAGCGTTAACTGGGGGGATTACGTTTTTGGTACTTGTTTCCTAGCACGGCGCCCACTAAGCTATTTGCTTAGTGGGCTATTCTGCGTACTGAAATTGCATCGCATCGCATCGCATGGGCCATTTTAGGGCCATGCGATTAAAATGCGATTTTCCTATGTAATTTATACACTGTTCTCTCTGCCCCGGGCCATCGCATCGCATCTGCCGCAAAATCGAATGCGATCGCATGCGATTTTTAATCGCTTGTGATTGTATAGGGTATGTGATGCCATGACATTAGGTATACAATAATATGATTGTATGTCCCAAAAATAGGTTTAACGCACCCCCCCACTATCCACGCCACCCCGAAGCGTGGCGAGCGCAGTGGAACGCGTCCTCCGAATTTTTCATTACCCCACTATCCACGTCGAGCCCGAAGCGTGGCGAGCGGACGCGGAATACATGTAAAGTAATCCGCTGTGCTCGCCACGCTTCGGGGTGGAGTGCATATTGGGGGGGGGGGGGGGGTTGCGTTAAATCGATTTTTGGGACATACAATCATATTATTGTATACCTAATGTCATGGCTTCGCACACCCTATAAAATCGCATGCGATTTTGCAGGACATGCGATGCAATGCGATGGGATAGATGGCCTATGCGATGCGATTTCCCTATGGCGCTGTACGTAGAAAATCTGGGCGCCGTGCTAGGAAACAAGTTCCCGTTTTTTAATATGTACTAAAAGCACAACTAATGTGCGCTGGGGACAGCCCGGCAAGTAACACTCGGCAGGGCTGTCCCCTGCAATCCCCCGCAGTAATTAGTATTAACCGCGTTCAAGGCGCTAAATTGCCAAACCCTTCCCCCCCGCCCTGGCTGGGCTAGCGTTGTCCTATCTCCACTGTAGAAACAACGCTAGCCCTGCTTCTGGCTCTGGGCTGTGCATGAGATCTCACAATAAAAGGGAGATCTCGCGCATACCAAGAGAGCCGGCTGGGGAGAAGAGAAGGGTGTTTTTTTAAAATGCGCATGCGCAAGGCTGGCGGGGGCGCCAATAAGGAGAGCCGTTAATGCTGGGCATAACGTCTCTCCTTATCGGTGCTGGGGATACATGTGACAATAATGGGTGCCCGCTTCTCCTCGTCGTTATACAGGAGAAGCAGGACCCGTTATTTGACAAACATTAAGGGCAGGTTAATACATCTGCCCCATATTTCTTTAAAAATAAATTGATTACTAAACGATGATGAAAAATAGTTCCAGTTAAGGCTACCTGCAGCTGATGCCCTGATAACCATAGCGTGCAATGCCCCTTCCCCTTTGATGTTTCATGTACATGGGTCAGCTGTGCGTAATTGAGAGATGTGTGGTTTGGTGTTCCTGAAATATATCTCTTTACTTATCACAAAATATCTCCCATCTTGACCACTCCGCTCTGCACAAGATCTGCATCTCTCTTCTGCACAGATCACTAGCTCCCATTCACTATCACAGGACTTTCATCGGGCTGCTCCCATCCTATGGAATGTCCTTTCACGCACAATAAGACTCTCCACTAGTCTCCAAACTTTCAAGTGTTCCCTGAAAACTCATCTCTCCAGGCAAGCCTATCATATTTAAGTTCTACACGCATAACTCTCTGAGGCACTTATGTATTATTTAGCTTCCCTTCTGGACTTGTAACTTGTTGGGACTGCTATGCTATTACTGGTGCCTGTCCTTGTGTTTCCCTCCTATATCCCTATAGATTGTAAGCTTGCAGCAGGGCCCTCCTACCTCCAAGTCTGTCTGTTGTTACCCAGTTTGTTTTATCACGGTCTACTATTGTAAAGCGCAACGGAATCTGCTACGCTATATAAGAAACTGTAAATAAATAATAAATACATGCGAAAACACCCAAATTTAGGGGTTCTGACTCCCAGTTCTCAAACCCAGCTTGGGTCTGATAGTTCGGAAGTTGCTTTGAATAGACGAACTCAGGATTTGGATTGCATGTATTGTAAACAGGTCCAAAGTACATGATTTTAGCTGTTTTTATTGATTGATTTTTATTTATTTAAATCAATCCTTGCATTTTTTTTGTTTTATTTAAAAGGAATATAAAACGAAACAAAAAACAAACTGAGAAGACCTGAAAGCGGCCAGATGGAAAACCCGGGAAGCTCACTCACGGTTAGCTGGCGTACACCACCTTGATAAAGACTGTCCCCAAGTCGAAACGCGTTGGTGGGGTGCCACTATTATCTGATGAAAATGTGTTACCGAGTTGCCTTGTACGCCAGCTAACCATGAGTGAGCTTCCCGGGTTTTCCATCTGGCCGCTTTCAGGTCTTCTGGCTGACTACTACATCTGGCACCGGTGTTTTACTGTATGTGATTTTATAATAAAAAGAAACCTTTTTTTACTAAACGGAACTGGATTGAGAGACATTTATGTAAAGAAACCTTGATGAGAGTACAACCATCTTTTCACACGTAAGGGCCAAGTAAGCATTGTGGTTCAGTGTTTGACACAGAAGTATTCCTTATAAAAGATACCTTTACATATGGGGTATTAACCCTTTCTAATGTAAGCAGAGTGTAAGCATTCTGGATATCCTATAGATCAGTGGTCGCCAACCCGTCGCTCGCGAGCTACCGGTAGCTCGCCTGAGCGAAACGGGTGGCTCGACCACTGCTGTCTGCCCTGCCCGGTCCGCCCGCCCGATGTGTCCGCTGGCTTGCGGCGCTATAGCCGCCGCTATAGCCATCGCCTTGCCCCGCTGTAGTCCGCGGGGACCAGAGGAGACAGCACACAGGCGCTAGAAGTCATATTTGACCTCTAGCGTCTGACAGGGAGCACCGCGCTAAGCGCTCCCGGCATTTCCGGGTAACACTGCAGCAGCGCAGCTCTGTGTTGTTCCCAGTCATAGGCTAGAAGTCAAATATGACTTCTAGCATGGTGTGGGGCTGTGGGGGGGAAGAACGGCAATTGCCAGCAGGGTGATGATGGAGCTGAGCTCCGAACGCACCAGCAGCCAGCAGCAATGATTAATTTATTATGCCCATGTGAAGACGGGCATAGTGGAGGGGGCAAGCAGTGACCCCCTTGTCAATGAGCATTAACCCCTGGCAACAAAAATGAACCCCTGACAGCAAGCAGGTAATTTACATTTTTTTATTAGAAGCCTTACTGTGGGACATTGTGTGCAATATGTGTAATGGGCATCATTTGTGTGGCACATGTTTAATGAGCATCAAGGTGTGGGGCATATGTATAAAGGAGCTTCACGTTGTGGGTCATAGGCATAATGGTGCATCACGGTGTGTGGCATATGTATAATGGTGCATCACGGTGTGTGGCATATGTATAATGGTGCATCACGGTGTGTGGCATATGTATAATGGTGCATCACGGTGTGGCATATGTATAATGGTGCATCACGGTGTGGCATATGTATAATGGAGCATCACGGTGTGGGGCATATGTATAATGGAGCATCACGGTGTGTGGCATATGTAAAATGAGCATCACGGTGTGTGGCATATGTATAATGGAGTATCACGGTGTGGCATATGTATAATGGAGTATCACGGTGTGTGGCATATGTATAATGGAGCATCACGGTGTGTGGCATATGTATAATGGAGTATCACGGTGTGGCATATGTATAATGGAGTATCACGGTGTGTGGCATATGTATAATGGAGCATCACGGTGTGTGGCATATGTATAATGGAGTATCACGGTGTGGGACATATGTATAATGGAGCATAACGGTGTGTGGCATATGTATAATGGAGTATCACGGTGTGGGACATATGTATAATGGAGCATCACGATGTGTGGCATATGTATAATGGAGTATCACTGTGGGATATGTATAATGGTGCATCACGGTGTGGGGCATTTGTATAACGGAGTATCACGTTGTTGGGCATATGTATAATGGGCATCGTGTGTGTGTGTGTGGAAAAAATGGGGGATGTAGCCTCGCAGGAGTTCCACGGTAGTAGCTGAACCTTCTAATTTTTGGCGCGTGCCTTCGGCACGCGCAGATGACTCTTCTCCTCTGCCTCCAGTGTTGGGAGGTATGTTTTGGGGCATTGCAGTGTGTGGCATAATGTGTCAGGGGCATTACAGTTTGTGGCATTATGTGTAAAGGGCATTTTTTGGGATATTATGCAGATTTTTTTTTTTTTTTTACTTTAGTAGCTCTTCGGGTGGTTTATTTTGTCGCGAGTAGCTCCCGACCCAAAAAAGGTTGGAGACCACTGCTATAGATGCACGAGGTGACCCCATAACCGAGATCGGTTTACTTCACTTTGGAGATATAGAAGAAGAACTCTCAGTTTTTATGGTCCCGTGGGATTCCCATATTTGTAAAGACTTTGTTTTCTGGGACTACTATACTATAAATGTCTTTTTTTGTTTCCCATTTTTTACATGTGATCATACGGAATAATTGTGGAAAAGAAGCTGTCTGAGACCTACACCGGGTAAAACGTATCCTATCTGTATATCATTGGCTATCAGGCTATCAGCACCTACAGTAGAGCGCTGTCCTCCTAAAATTCTTTTTTGTATATGCTTTTTCCATGTCGACCTTTTGAACGTTGATATTTTGCTTGTACTGACTTTTGACCAGATTGATCTAATGCATGTCGACCATTTTGCTGTGCTGACCTTTTGCTTGTCGACAGAACGTCCGTCGACCTTTCGACCATTTGACCGCATGCTGCTCCCCAATGCCCAGTTCTTAATAGCCCCACTACCAGCCTGAGACTAAAACATCTCTGACAGCCACATGGATATCAGTGAGAGGATAATAAATCTGAAAAATGGAATGTAAACATTTCAAGATGAAAAGCAGTGACCTTGTCCGTTAAACAAACAATACCTTTAGCTCCATAGCCGCTTAGTTAAGGATTGCTGACAATTACATTGATGAATTATGAACAAAAATGAGTAAAACTATTTCAGGGGCATTTTAAGAGAGGATTCCGGAATGCGGTCCGCTCGGACTGATGTTGATGGCTGCTGGCCTTTTCTGATGTGCACACAAAATTATGTACAGTACATGTAGCAAGATGTCCACAGCAGAATTACTGTGTACACAACTTATTGGAGCCACTTCAGGCTTTCTTCCCAGCATGGGATATGGTTGCTAGGGCAACAGTAAGAAGGTAGACATACTGTACAATAGGTTGACCACTAAAGGTCCACAGGGCTTAAATTGACGTTTACCAAGGCTGGTTCCCCTGAGGGGACTATATCTTTTGCATAGCCAGTAGCGCCACTTCCTCTTTGTTTGAACCAGTCTTGGTAAGTCGCCCAATAATTGTATTACTCCCATTCACCTTGTCTCTATTTTTCTCTGCTTTACGTATGACTACCCTACGCCACCTCCCCAATAATGACACAGACAACAGTATTGTGATTAAAAGGGTCACAGACAAATGTATTGATTGAATTAGAATTGGTAGCTCAAAGGGTGGCGGTAAGAAGCAGTACTTACAAGCAGCAACAACCTCTCAATCAATTTAGTGTTTCCTTAACCAATGGGGCGGAAGACCTTCCACCCCTGCGCAACTTGGTTGAGCGGAACCACTCCCCTAATTTGGCCATGCACAGGCCACTCCTCAAAGATGGCAGCCTGGTCCCCCCTCATAGGTAGCGAAAATCTTGCCATTCTCCTCGGGGAAATGCTGGCCAACCGTTTTCGCACCTCTAGAGGCCACTGATGTGCACTGCTTACTGCCGGGCTGTGCCCTACTTGTCAGAAGGCCATAACCTTTCTTCGCATGCCCTCAATGCATTTTACACCATTGTACATACCCCCTTCACACTATTACCATTCCATTGGGTGGATCAGAGGAACAAAGAGCAAGGCTTCCCCTTTTTCTTCACCTTTTGTATATCCCCAGGACTTTCTACCCCCTTCTCCCCCTTTGAGCCAGATGAACTAAGCTTGAAAAGTTATAAAATGGAGAGTGATAAACCACCAGCCAATCAGATCCTACCTGGCATGTCACAGGCTGTGTTTATAAAATGGCAGGGAGGAGCTGATTGGTTGGCTGTTTATCACTCTCCATTTTATCACTTTTCAAACTTACATCTGGCCCATAATAGGCTGTTTGCCCTGCAGGTAACTGAACACATTCCCCGCCCCTAACATTCCTCAACCCTCTTCTCCTTCCCAGCTTCTTGTCCCCTTTAAACTTCACGCTTGGACTCTTTCCATTTGATCGCAAAGTAGTGGATCAACCCATGCCAAATTTGCTTAGGATTATAAAGGCACTCGCCAAACATCATTTGGAACTAGATTCACCATCTTTCCAACCACACTGCATGAGATCCAGAGCCCCGTATCCACAAGGTGGATGGTAAATATACATACTTCAATCTGTATAGAGACCACTTTGTCCTATTCAAGGCATTCTACGAATGGACAGATCAGCTATGCTACTGATGCATGGATTTTAAATGATAAATTGCTTTTTAATAATTGTGTTCCAATGGTTCACAATGTGCTGTAATTTTATTGCAGGGGCGTAACTAACTATTTATCGCCCCCCCCCGCCGCACGTTTATTCGGCGCCCCCCACCTAACCTGCCCCCCCTTCTTACCTGCGGTCTGCGTCTCGCCCGGCTCTCTGTCGGGACCTTCCTGACGTCACGGTCCCGGCCGGCTCCTGCTGCTACAATGAAAACGGACTCTTAGAAAATGGCTGCCCCCATACTGCAGACAGAAAACTGTCTGCAGTATGGGGGCAGCCATTTTCTAATTGTCAGTTTTCAATGGAAGCAGGAGCCGGCCGGGACCGTGACGTCAGGAAGGTCCCGACAGAGAGCCGGGCGAGACGCAGACCGCGGGTAACTATAGCCCCGCAGCCCCCCCGGCGGTGCCCCCAATTTCTCTGCGCCCCCCGCCACCGCAGTTACTGTTTTATTGTTTAAAATGGTTACTCCATTGATAAAATATAAAGTGTAAAGTCATTCCAATAATTTACCATCATTTTTCTAGATAGCACTGCTGCATTTTGTTCTTTGGTTATTTCATTCATGCAGGTCTGACTAACCTGATCTTTAAGCAGCTGCTCATATTGGTAAAACAGCCTGTGTTACTGCTCCCCCCTGACCCCCTTCAACAGGGATCAGCTTTTACAATTTACAGCCCCACTGTATAGTCTACACATATCCTAACAAATGTTTTTTTCTTCACTTTCCCATCCTGCTGACCCCTGGTCAACATGTCTGTGTGGCTTAGCAGACCAGTGATTTTCAACCTTTTCCAATCCATGGTACAACAAGTAAGATTTAAAAATTGCCAAGGCACAATATGAGAACCCCACAGAGAAAAACACATTGATTCCCATAGGAAAACTACCAATCACACTCGTTCCCACAGGTAACACAAATAAAATACTTTGGAACTCACATGAAAAATATATATGATATTAGTCCCCACATAAAAAAACAACCAATTGTATTGTCCCCCATGGAACACTAAAATAAAACACATTGACCCCAGTACTTAAATATGATAGGCTTGCCTGAAGAGGTGAGTTTTCAGGGAACGCTTGAAAGTTTGGAGGCTAGTGGAGAGTCTTATTGTGCGTGGAAGGGCATTCCATAGAGTGGGAGCAGCCCGATGACTTTTTGGCGCTTCATAAATAAAATGTAATAATAATATGCCATCAGCCTTACATACATCCCTAGGAAGCAGACAGGATGGTAGAGAGTATCCACTGGTCCAGGGTTGTGGGAAACTTCCAGAAATCGTGATTCTCTGGAAATTTCTGTTCTTATGTATTAGTTGGGCACCCAATTTAGCTACGTACGCTTGTGGAAGGAAATCACATCACATTGCATCGCATGCGATCCGTGCGATGCGATCCCATATTAGTGTTCATTCTAGCACCCGCTATATTTGAAAACCCATGCGGTTCCTCTTCCCTGCCTGGGGTGTCACTGTCTGCTGTAGAGGTTCTAGCACAGTGTGGTCTGTATATCAGCACTGATATGCACATCAGACCTGTGCTAGAAACACCACAGCAGACAGCAACACCCCAGGCAGGGAAGAGGAACTGCACGGGTTTTCAAATATGGCGGGTGCTAGAATGAACACTACATATAGTAGTGATGTATGGCTATAAATTACCGTAACTATGGTTTGTGAATAAACTTAAGCTAAATAAATAGTGTAGTCAGTCAGAAGTTGCGTAAGTGCTCCTGGTCCCTCACTCTGAGGTAAAACAGTGTCAGTGATGGATGCTACCCAGAGTTCTTCCAGTGTTTCAGCGAGTACTGTGCACAGCATGATGGCAGCAGGTCAGCAGATGTCACTATTCAGTCTGCCGACATCAGAGGAGGAGGCGTTGTCATTTTTGCAGCGCAAAAATTTGCTGCCAGCTACGCAAAATTGCGTAAATGGGCATCCCATGAATCTTTCAGTGAGAGAAGGTCAGTGGCGGTGCCATATAAAGTCCTGTCGCAGAAAGGTGACAGTGTGAGCAGGCCTTTGGTACCCTGGTTGCCGGCTGCCATTCGTCACGCTCATACGCTTCCTTTACTCCTGGGCACAGGAACTTACCAGTGATGCCTACTGTGAAAGGGAGTTGGGGAAGTCCATTAAGACGACGGTGCAGTACAATGCACTTATGAGGGAGGCTTGCATCGTCGACCTTCTTTCACAGTCCCAGACACAAATTAGAGGACCAGGACTTGTAGTGGAGGTCAAGGAGACCCTGTTCTCCAAAAGAAAATATGCTGTGGGGAGGATGTTGCCACAGCAATGGGTCTTCGGTGGCATCTGCAGGGAGACGGGGCCCTGATTCCTCACAGCCGTCGACAGGAGAGATGCCACCACACTTATGGCTGCCATTACAGCGCATGTTTCCCCCGGATTGATTATTTTCAGTGACTGCTGGAGGGCCTATAAGACTGAGGAATTAGATGAGGCCGGCTACGAACACTGCAATGTAAACCACAAATACAATTTTGTGGACCCTGAATCTGGGGTACACAACCCAGAATATCGAAAGGATGTGGGGGGCCACCAAGTGGAGGAACAAAAAACACAGAGGCACTGCAAAGCAGCACTTGAACTCATACCTGCAGGAGTTCATGTGGAGAAGAAGTGTGGCTGCAGACAACCCTTTTGAACGCATTTTGTATGCACTGAGCCTCCTGCCAAAGGGTACTGCAGTGCCCACTTAGTGCCTGTATTTTTTTCATTATCTTGTTCCTTATATTCTTGTTATTATTATGTAATGTATTTGACTGTTCTTTACGTGCTTGTGATTATTGCTATATGTCATCATTATCTTTGCCATTGTTATTTATTCATTATCTTAATAATTTCTCACAAAATTTACAGTTTGACGTTAACATGTGTCCACATTACTGTCTCAGATGTGTTGTATGACTGCTGGGAGTGTGGTCCTAAAACCACCCCACTATCCACGCCACCCCAAAGCATGGCGAGCGGCGGCGGAAGGCGTCCTCCTGACCTTTTCATACCCCCACTATCCACGTCAGCGTGGAGTTGATTTTATATAGTGTGGTGAGCCCGAAGCGTGGCGAGCAGACGCAGATTGCTTAACATGTTTTCCGTGTCCCCTCGCGGGGCTCGCTATGCTCGCCACGCTTCGGGCTCGGTGGCTCGCTGCGCTCACCACACTATATAAAATCAACTCCACGCCGACGTGGATAGTGTGGGTATAAAAAGGGCGGGAGGATGTGTTCCGCCTGCGCTCGCCACGCTTCGGTGTGGCATGGATAGTGGGCCAACGCTGCGCTTGCATAGCTATGGGGTGGTGTGGATAGTGTGTGTGTGGGGGGGGGTACCTACAATTGGCACTACAATTAATTCCATCACCCTTACAAAATCGCAAGCAATTGAATGCTATTTTGGCCAGGGAATACCTTACTTAGTAAGATCACATCGCATTGCATCGTGAGGTACAAAGCGATGCAATGTGATAAGCCCACCAAAAATAGCAGTGAATACATTAGTTAGTAATATCGTATCGCATCGCATCCAGTTTTAGTGTCATACAATGCATGAGGTACAAAGCGATGCGATGCCATAAGACCGGGAAAAATAGCAGTGAATAAATTCTTTAGTAATATTGCATCGCACGCATTGTGTGACACTAAAACTGGACATGCAATGCGATGCAATGCGATTTCCTTACGCAGAATAGCCCACTAAGCAAATAGCTTAGTGGGCGCCCAACTAATACATAAGTACCGAAATTTCTGTTAGAGTAGGTCAGTATGCCTCATACTAGGGAGCATTAATGAAGAAAATTCTACAGAGAATGTTCAAACAAAGAGCCTGATTCAGATCTGTTTGCTACACTGCGTATGTTTGCAGCCTAGCAAACAGGTAAATGCCACCCGCCGCCTGGCCGCCCCTATACCGCCCCAACTATTTAGTTTTTTTTATGTTACTGCATATCTCTTTTTTATTGTTATTTATATACTTCATTAATGTTTTTTTCTCCAGATCTCGCAGTTAGTCATCTTCTACAACACATTATACAGCTGCTAGAACTGCCTGCAGGTGTGTGTGTCTGTGTGTGTGTGTGTGTGTGTGTATGTGTCTGTGTGTGTTTGCCTTTGTCTAGACCACATCTACACTGTTTATCTCTGTGTCTTTTATCTCTTCTTCAGTTCTACTCCATTTTATTCCTCATAACTCACCCAATGAATGCCTGGAATGCTTTGCCACAGAGATGTTTGTGCAGAGGCAAGCCCATTTGGTGGGGTAAAGGTCATAATATAAAGAGTGACTAACCGTAGATTGATGCCTATGTTGTTTCCAAGACAAAATAATGAAAATCTGCGTTTGTCTCTGGTTTAGTCTTTGAGATAATCTTCACATTACTTACCTTGTACAGAAGTTTGCTAACTGCTAAAATGTACATTTCTCAAATTAGGGGCCCATGAATTAATATTTGCAGGATATCTCAGGACTACGTAAAAACCGGACCCGAACTAGACCCAGGACCGCCGGACCGGACATCAAAATCTGTAGTCCGGAGCTTGTAGTGTCCGGTCCGGGTGGGTGTCCTGTTCGGGGTTGTCTTGTCCGTGGTGGTTCCTGACATAGCTATCATCAGGGACATGGGGAAGGGGAGATTACAGCCTCCCCGTGTGGTCCGGACTGTCCGGTTTTTGCTACATGCCCGGACCATACAGGGAGGCTTTATTCTCTTCCTCCTCATTTCCCTGGTGACACCTGTCACAGAAAGCGCCCCAGACAGGACACCCCCCGGATCGGACGCTACAAGCTCCGGACTGCAGATTTTGATGTCCGGGGGTCTTGTCCTGGTCCGGTTTTTACCCATACCTGGATATCTCCTGTATGTATATACTGTTTTCGATTTCACGCATCAGTTTCTATGGAGGCTCAAATGTACCAAGCTTGGAAAAGGCAAAGCAGGGTCAGCAGATAATGTCACTTCCAACACATCCTGATGGAGCTCCTGTCCTTTCTTTGGGTGTGGATTTAAAGAATGTGTAGATACTGTGGATAGTCAATAGTTCACCACCAGATGGTTTACAGTCAATAAGTCGACAAGGGTGAAAAGGTTGATAGCTAAATCATACCTCCCAACATTGAGGAGGTATGAGGAAGGGCGCTGTTGCGCACTGAAGGCGCGTTTGAACATTTCCAAATTGTCAACACAGAAAAGGTCAACATTTGTTTTGTTCTTTTAACCCTACTCTTAAGCCTCCCCCTCCCCCTAATGATTAACCCTAACACACCACTGGTGCCTAAAGCTGGCCATACATCTACAGATCGATTGTCAGATTGGGCTGATTGGAACAAAAACCTGGTAATGGATGAGAGCAAATGACAGTTGACCATCAGTTTTGAAATGCTGGAAAACTGCCAAAAACGGTCATTCAGATATTACCAGGTGTTTGTTCCAACCAGCCCAATCTGACAATCGATCTGTAGATGTATGGCCACCTTAACTTTAAAGTCCTGTTAATGATATCGGTGGTGCCACTGGTGTACGATATTGAGTGTACCCACTGAACGATATCATTAGCAGTATCGGTCATGCTGTCACTGGAACCCTGATGAACACGCATGTCATTGGCTACATAGAGGTTGTTAACATTGTGCTGGAGCACACATCGATAATGATATTTAGCATACACACTACCTGTCTCCAAGAAGGGCTCTTGTTATCAATTCCCCCCCTCATCATCATGTCTCCCCAATCTCCCCCATATTATGTCTCACACATTTACCCTTCATATCAACATATTCCCCATCTATCTCCTCAGCCTCCTCCTCTCACTTACCTCTGAGCATATTATGCTATACTTACCTATACGTGCCACTGGGTAACATATTTTAAATATGATTTCTTGCATTTAACTGATTATTGCTTTACACTGGTGTATTATATCTCCCTATTTGTGGACAGGATGCTAATAGACCCGATGAAAGAGTAACACAGGGAAGCCTCTAATGATATATGACTGCTAACTTTAGTCCCTCACAGCTGTAACAGCACATGTAAACCTATGTGGCAGCCAAGCTGTCTGTCACTGTAGATGGGGCGCTCTGGGAATGCTGAAGGAAGGAGGCTTCTTGGGTGGCAACTGTCATGAAACAATATACTTCAATAACTCAACAACCCATTTATATCTGCTAAAGCTCATGACACCCAGTCATAAAATTGTCGCTTTGATATACATAATACTGTAGTATAATGTAACACGTGTCTTCTAGCAAATCACAAAGACACAAATATTATTTCTAAAGCTCACATAATGGGCTTGGAATCAATTCAGATAAAAGGTACCATTGTGCATCTTGGGAAACCATGTTGAACTACGTAACGGGAGAAAATTAAAGAGTTGGCAAATTTAGAGTTTGGAAGGAGTGGGTCCTAGTTCAGCTAGAACATGTCATGTTTAAACAAAGCTGCTGAGGTAATCGTGTTCTATATGCAAATGCAAGCAGTGTTTCCCGCCATACAAAATGTATATAATTTGCGCTCCTTACATCAGCCATCGCCGTGTGCAAAAGTGTTCCGTATAGCTGAATCTGCTGTGGTTATTATTTATTTTTAACAGTTTCTTATATAGCGCACACATATTCTGCAGCGCTTTACAGAGTAAAGTTGAACATTCACATCAGTCCCTGCCCCAGTGGAGCTTACAATCTTTATTCCCTACCACATGTACATGCACGCACATACATCATTCTAGGGTTAATTTTGTTGGGAGCCAATTCGCCTACCAGTATATTTTTGGATTGTTGGAGGAAACCGGAGTACCCGGAGGAAACCCACGCAAGTACGGGGAGAATATACAAACTCCACACAGGGCCATGGTGGGTATAGAACCCATGACCTCAGAACTGTGAGGCAGTAATACTAACTATTACACCGTCTGTGATGCCCCAAGGCTATGAGGTCCAATCAAGGTTTTACTGGACATGAGTTTCTCAGCGGCTTGAGGACTTCACCTCTGAATTTGTGTGTGTGTGTGTGTGTGTATATATATATATATATACAAAAATATTGGTACCTGCACTCGCACACACCAGGAGACAAATTGATGGGGTGCCCCAAGGTCACACCGTAGTGTGCCAGGTACACAATCCAAATTCCCCTTGTGGGGGGAAGCAAGGAGCACTCGCCAAATAGATAAAGAATTTTCTATTTGTTCAAAAAAGACAAAAATAGCAAAAATAGCATAAGTCCAAAGTGTTACCTCCTCCGACGTTTCGATCCTGTTTAGGATCTTTTTCAAGGAGAGTTTGAAGCAAATCACGGTCATCAAAAAAGACAAATAAGGGCCACCAGTAAAGAGGTTAATCAGCTGCTATTTTTTTTTAAGTTAAATAAAATTATAAATTATATAAAAAAAGACAAGTTCAACCACTGTGGCACCAGCACAGTTTTGCCATCTTATGCTATCTTAATCTCAAGCGCTAGGAATCTCCATGAATTCCATCTCAATGAGTGCCACCAAAACAAGCGCTGGACTTGTTTTGTACTTGTACTGGGGAGTTTGGAGCCAGGGCTGTGGGGCAAGGGGATGTGCAGCCCGGGCTAGTGCAGGTTTGACTGAGGAGAGTTGTGACCTGGTGCGGGCAGCGGTCCATGCAACTGATCCAGCAGATCAGCACTACCGCCTTCCCCATGTGATAGGATCTGATGCACTTTTATAGGCGCCTCTTATACAGCTTTTTTAATTGGCTTTTATAGCCTGCAACGTGGCCCCGCCCCCTTTTTCTGGACCTTTTACATTGACAGCCGACGTGCTGCTCTCTTTGCCTCTGAAACCAATAAAAAACATTATGGGGTGAAAATTATTAGAATAATATGAAGCATATACTTATAATACATAATGGGGGAAATTGACTAAGCTAAATACGTCTATTTTAGGACTCTGCCAAAAATACGTCAACTTGTATTCATGGCACATTCGTACACATACGAATACGAATGCATAGGCCATCCAAAGAATATGAGTAGGAATCACCATTCAGTAGAATGGTGATTCCTAATTTACTAATCAGCCATCTGCACGGATCACTAGCTCCCATTCACTATTACAGGACTTTCATCGGGCTGCTCCCATCCTATGGAATGCCCTTCCACGCACAATAAGACTCTCCGCTAACCTCCAAACTTTCAAGCGTTCCCTGAAAACTCACCTCTTCAGGCAAACCTATCATATTTAAGTTCTACACGCATAACCCTATGAGGCACTTATGTATTATATAGCTTCCCTTCTGGACTTGTAACTTGGTGGGACTGCTATACTATTACTGATGCCTGTCCTTGTGTTTCCCTGCTATATCCCTATAGATTGTAAGCTTGCAGCAGGGCCCTCCTACCTCCAAGTCTGTCTGTTGTTACCCAGTTTGTTTTATCACTGTCTACCATTGTAAAGCGCAACGGAATCTGCTGCACTATATAATAAACTGTAAATAAATAAATAAATAATATGCAATACACGTCCAATAATACGCAATACGGCCGCTAACTGCTGCAAAAATACGCCGGGGCAGGCATCCTGGGGAAGAATTTACCTGCCCAGGCTGAAGCCCGGGGCAATCCCCGGTGCCCATGGGCTGTGGGCACTGGGCTGATAGTGGTGTAAAATAAAGATAAACCTATTGGTTTCTGCTGTGGAACTATGAGTCCCAACAAGCCTTGACTGCATACTGGGACTTGGAGAACCACAAGTCCCAGCATGCGGCCCATTAATGGGCTTGCTGAGACTCTTAGTTCCATAGCAGAACCAATAGGTAAAAACAGACACACCAGAAAAATAAAACTTTACTACATACATAGCCCACACATACCTATTTCCTATCTTGACACATACTGTAGGTATCAGTCCACTTCTCCAGTAGAAATCCATTTGGGGTACCTGGGGATCGAAATCATACTTACCACCTCCAGGGCCGGTGCATGGCACCGGAGCACCCCAGGCGGGGGGGGGGGGGGTGCCCCGGCGCACACCCGCTGGGGGGGGGGGATGCACAACTTTACCTTGTTCCGGGGACTGCTTCCGGGAGAATCGCAGCTCCCCCCTCTCACAGCCCAGTTACCCCACGGTCCGAGCGCTGCAAACAAAGCGGATTACACATAAGAGGGACAGGAGCAGACATTCTCCTTCCCTGACACTGACAGCAGAAGGGGGAGGAGAGAGAGCAGGGCTCTGTACACACAGATACAGGATGGAGCGGAGATGGGAGCCGGGCCCTTACCTGGCTGGTTAGCATAGTGTTAAATGATCGCTGCCACGATCTGGCCGCTGCTTGCAGCCTCGGACTGCTCCCAAGTGGCCGCCCTCCAGTGGCCGGCGCCCTAGGCAAATGCCTAAGGCTGCCTAGTGGTGGCGCCGGCCCTGACCACCTCCTAGGAGTGGATTTCATCCTCTTCGTTCCCTGTAGGCATCCACCGTACTTGGCAAAAAATCAAACCGGCTGTACGCGATCCCTGCACGCGCTGAAGAGAAGCCACAGAAGGTTTGTTTACATTCTGCGGCTCCTCCCCCCCAAATGGCGATATTGGCTGCCTAGCGGCGCCTAGCAGACAATCAGGAACCGCTAGGCCGCTAAGCAACCAATAGTGCTATTCGGGGGGAGGAACTGCAGAGTGCAAACAAAAAAATAGTTTTCTTGAAAAATCAACTAATAAAATGTATGTTTTTATGAAAAATTAATGAATAAAGAAAATTCCTCTTAGGTGTGCATCCACCAATGCAACTCTTTTTCTTCCTTTTTCTTGTACTGCCTTTATGTTACTCAGGATAGCACCCCTCACAGATGTGCAATATTAAAACTGCGGTTTTACTACAAAAGGTAGTACAAATTTGTGCGCAAAATCAACATGTTCATTTCTTTGAGTGTGAGACAAGTCATACTCAGACATAGCTAAAGTTGACACCCTGAAGGTGCCCATACACTTATCCGATTCGGGCTTAATTTCCCTAATCGGAAGTATTTGTTATCTCATCTGACCCGATGCGCAGACCGTACAGATTGAACCTGCCGCAGGTGAAATCTGTCGGATCGGACCCATCAGCAGCACATCACGGGTGCTTTTTAGCACCCACAATGTTTTGGTCCGATCAGTAGGTGTGTGCCAGCGTTGAAGCACCGCTGGCACACACCTACAGTATGTGCAGGGCAGCGTGGGATCTGGGCAAAACCTGGGCAGCGTGGGGTCTGGGCTGCGTGAAGCACCTGGGGGCTGTGGGTGCAGTGGCGGAGCGGGCAGTTTGCAGTGTCCGGGAAAGGCTGAGTGAGCGGACATGTGGACAGCGGTGGCAGAAATTCAAAAGATACGCTGGCCGCTGAGAGAGAGAGACAATTTTTCATTGATTGATCGGCAGGAGGCGTGCACAAAAACGATGGGCGCACCTATAGAAACGCTGGGTGGACTATAGCAAACAAAGGCGTGCTCTGGGTGGGTGGATGAGGTCACATGACGTCAGTGTTCTCCTTCAATTCGTCCATCACCGTTCAACTTAAAAGTCCTGGCTACTTTTTATAGCAAACAGAGTAAAAAATCTGATGGTGAGTAAGCGTACACATCCACTCACAGCGCAGCGAGGGGATCCGGCTGGCTGGAGGGGAGGGAGGGGTTGGCTTGCATTCAGCAGAGCGGCGGTATACCTCCCAACTTTCTTAAGCTCATTGGCGGGACATATGCGTGAATTTAGGGGGGGTGACCTGGTGGCAAGGAGGTGTGGCCTACAAATAGCATCATTCTGTGAAGCCACGCCCCATTTCCTGCCACCGTGGGGGCATGACCAAAGGCTCTGTGAGATTCTAGCCACGCCCCCAGCCCCTCTGTCTGCGGGAATAGACGCCACTGCTCAGCGTGTGACATGGGGAACTCCCAACTGCCCCCCCCCCCAGCGGGACACTGCTGGCCCGGACGTTCCCTTGGAAAGCGGGACAGTTGGGAAGCATGCAGCATGGCCCCGTTAACCTGCTTGCTAGGCTGCGATTATACGCAGCTCTGAATATAATTATGTCTGAATGTAAATATAAACCTGTCCATCATTTGTGGGCTACATATCAAAGCAACCAGTACCTACCCTGCACAGAATCTATATAAATGTATTTGCAGGGTTTGTTCCAGACATGGTTACTTGCTTTTTTTTTGCTATACTCACAAACATGAATTTCGACCAAAGACAGGTGAATTATCTGCAAATGCACTTCCGATGTGTGAAAGGCTCTTATTGTGCTTAGAGAACTCATTTAGTAGAAATAAATGATATTTGCTGCGTAGGTATTCCCAGAGGCTTTATCCATCCACGAACAAAAATCTTCATCTCTGTGCGTCTGCCAAAGTTTTCAGTATGGAAAACAGTGGAAACTAGGGATAGTGAACCGAGCAGTGTGCACGCCAAGTGCCCTGTGTCCTGTTCACCTGCTCTTCCTGCTGGAGGAAGGATGTGGGTTGATCTTAAAAGGAAGCACATAAGATAAGTTCTGTTTTTTAGGTTTTGCTTGAAAAAAAAAAAAGATAATTTCGCTTTTTTTTTTTCCATGGAATACTATCTGCTTTGTTTTCCATTCTCATCAAGAGCCAACAGCTGCTCAGTGTTTCTGTGGGCAAGATAAGCAATGTGACATGTGTGGTCACACTGATGCATTGATATGTGTACGTTCAATGTCTTCTCCACAGTATTAGATGGTCCTTTGGGTCTGACAGGCTTCCTGAGGGATAATATAAAGATAAAAAGCTGAGAGAGGGCAGCTGAAGTAGAGCAAACAGATTGTGGGTTAGGGGTGAGTTTGCTGAAGATGTTTTTGGAACGCTGCGTGTTGTGTCACTCCCAGTAACATCTTCTTTGTAGTAATGAGGTAACTGCGGAACGTGGGTGCAGTCCGGTTATAACATCCCACACTACTCACACACTATAGCTAAGGCCTATTGCAGGGTTGCCTACTTTTGAAAAATCATTTCAGGGAGAAAAGTAAAAGCCAGGGGGCGGGCCTTGCGTCGACAGGGGGCGGGCCTTGCGTCGCCAGGGGTGGACCTTGCGTCGCCAGGGGGCGGGCCTTGCGTCGCCAGGGGGCGGGCCTTGTGTCATTTTGATAAGCACCCCAGATATTTTTGAGGTGCACCCCAGCAGCTTCTCACTGGCCCATCCCTGTCCATCATCTGCCAGGCTTTTGCCGCAGAAGCCTGGCAGATGATGGACAGGGCAGGGCAGCGAGAAGCTGTACAGCACATTATTATTTTGGGGTAGCACAGTGGATGGGCAGAAGCCTGGCAGATGGACAGGGCCAGGGCAGCAAGAAACTGTACAGCACATGATTATTTTGGGGCACCACAGTGGATGGGCAGAAGCCTGGCAGATGATGGGCAGAAGCCTGGCAGATGATGGACAGGACCGGGGCAGCGTGAAGCACATGATAATTTTGTAGCTGCAGCACAGTATGGAAGCCTGGCATATTGATGGCCGGGACTTCACATGTGCACTTTTTTTAAAGTGGTCACAAGAATGACTGAGGTCGGTGTAGGGCAGAGGAGGGCAGCTTTGTAATGAATGATGCGGGGTGCGGGGAGAGTCACAGATACTTAGGGCAGAGGAGGGGGGCTTTGTTGAATGGTGCGGGGTGCGGGGAGAGCCACATATACTTAGGGCAGAGGAGGGGGGCTTAGTTGAATGGTGCGGGGTGAGTGTCACAGATACTTACCGAACGATTAGAGGACCCGTTTCTCCCGCTGCTAACGCTGGCTTTCTCCTGCAGGCTCCGCATCCACCTTCTTCTGCCGCGTCTCTTCCGGGATGGCTACTGCGCATGCGCTAAATAACGGCAATGACGCCGCCAACGAGATGGCGCTGCATCAACGCTTCATTGCGTTGGCGGCGTCATTGTTGTATCTAGCGCATGCGCAGTAGACATTTGCGGCAGAGGAAAATCTTATCCGGGAGAAAAGGGGGCTCTTCCCGGGAGTCCGTGAGATTACCCACAATTCCGGGAGTCTCACGGACATTCCGGGAGAGTCGGCAATGCTGGCCTATTGGGGATGTGGCAGGGACAGCAGCAAATAATGTGGAGGATCCGGTCCAGGTTTTAGAGCAGCAGCAGGGAAACTAATGGGTCAGGGTTGGGCTGATTAGCAAGAACCTGTGCTCTTCTGATTTAAGTGTTTCCAGGGCAGAGAGTCATTGCTCTTGATGGTGGAAATGCTGCACAAGTGATAGGCTGGGGTTTTTGCTGAAGAGTCTGTACTAAGCTATGACACCTATATGCTGCAATGCTGTAACCATTTTTGCTGTGCTGATCAGGGGCGGAACTACCGCCGGTGCAGTGCACCGGGGCCCAAGGGGTTAAAGGGGCCCGGTGCTGCCGTCCGCCCGGCATGTAAAAGTTATCTTTTTTTTTTTTCATTTTTAAATGTGCGGCGCTATGCGCGTCCACAGGCAAATGCAGCCGGGTGGCAGGTGCATGTCAGACATAGAAGGATGCAGAGGCAGCATCCATTCCGTCCGGTGGACTGCTGCTGCTGGTCTCCTACAGTAGCCACAGCAACAGGCAGCCAATCGCAAGGCTGCCTGTTGCTGCTCTCAGTCTCCGAGTCAGACAGGAAATTAATTCCTGTCTGCTCTGAGGCTGAGCATGGAGGAATCGAGGAGGAGCGACTACGACAAGAAATGCAGCAATGGCAGAGGTAAGTTACTTTAATGGGAGGGGGGGCGCTGCTGAAAAAAAACAAATTAAACGGGGGCTGGAGGCAAAGACACAATTTAAAATGATCTAAAAATATGGTGGGGATGCAAAAATAAACTAAACATGTAACAGGGCACAAACCCTACCCCCACCAACCATTCAGACCCTCTCCTGCAGATAAGCTCTAACTATACACCCCCCGCCCCTGAAGCCTAACCTTAATTATACACCCCCAGTAGCCTAACCCTATCTATACACCGCCCCATAGTCCAACCATTCACCACTCACCTGCAGCCTAACCCCACCCCTCCCCACAGCCTAAACCTAACCATACACTCCCCTCCGCAGCCTAACCATACACCCCCCCTGCAGCCTATAACCCTAACCACACACGCACACACACGCACACACACACACACACACACCCCGCAGCCTATAATCTTAACCATACATGCGTGCACACACACAAACAAACAAACCCTGCAGCCTATAAACCTAAACACACACACACATAGGGATGGCCATCGACCATCGATGATTCGAGATCATCGATGGTTCATGGCCAATGTCTAATACTTTTGCCATCGATGGTGGAGAACCAGATGGTTTCCCTCCATCGATGGAACAGCAAAACAATGTTTTGCTTTTTTTTTTCTTCAAAGTGCCGGGACGCGGAGCATAGCTCCGCCCCGCCCCCCGTGTTTTGATTGTTACGAAGGCCAATCAATCAAACACAATGGATGACCATCGATATGTAAAAATATCGATGGTCACCCATTGCATAGTTTAGCACTATCGATGGCCAGTTGCAGAATTGCCATCGATGGCAACGATGGACATCCCTACACACACACACTGCAGCCCATCTTTGGCACACATTGTTCACATTTTGAGTGTGGGGGGGCCCAAAGCATAATTTTGCACCTGGGCCCACAACGCGCTAGTTCCGCCTCTGGTGCTGATTACATGGTATGCTGTGTACCTGCTTTTAAAAATAAAGACCAAGGCTTGGGTTGCATTGTTATGGAATAAATATGCCAGTAACATTCGTCCTGCTTGTGTTAAACTGGGATATTTAGCAGTGTTTTATTTTACCTGTTGTGTAGATTTTATTTCGCTACACATAAACCAAACACATTTAAGTATAAAAATGTGACCGTAGATGGGGCCCACAGCTGAGAGGGGACCCATCTTCACTGTCACAGTTACATGTGCTGTATACATTTTTTTCCATTGGTAGATGGGAGGGGGCTAATTTTGATTTGAGGCCTATAGTATATCTTGTAGGCCCATGGACCTGCTCATTGTAATTCAGTATGAAATTAAGTGGGGGGGCATTTTTATGTAGCATCAGTGGTGTAACTACAGAGGGTGCATGGGATGCTATGGGGCCCGGTGGCTTGGGGGCCCCAATGCCCAGAAGGAAATCATCCTGTGCACTCTTTATAATTTTGTTTTTTTATTTTCCCTAAAAAATATCAGTGCCACAATGGGCATTTTTAGTATATGGAAGGAAGGAAGAGAAGTTCAAGCTGCTGCCCAGATGCCACTGGTGTAGGGATGGAGGGGAATGGAGGAGGGGGGTATGTGGACACTCTGCTGCTGCATAGAGCCGATCCATGGTTGCAGGGGGAGGAGACAGAACCCGCTGCTGTTGTTGCCCACAGATGCTCCATGGTGGAGGCGGGTGAGGAGAAGGAGAGGACCTGCTTCTGCCCTGAGCCGATCTGTGTGGGGAGGAGGACATAGGACCCGCTGCCTCCTCCAGACCCAAGCCTCTATGTGGAGGAGGGGGGAGGGAGAGAGGACACACCCCCGCTGCAAGGAGCCGCTCCCTGGAGGCAGGAGGAGCCACTATGCTGCATCTGTCATGATTTGTAGGTCCACAAGGAGGGGCATGGCTAATAATGCAGATTTGTGTCACTTAGCCCCACCCCCTCTGTACGGAGTCAGAATTCCAGGTATAATCTCCTCATCCTGCCTGGGCAGCGGTCAGAATGCTGGAGATTCGGTCATTCTTTTGTGAGTGAACAGATTGCCTGGAAAATTGGGGGTTTCTTGCAACTGCAGGAGAATAGGCAAGTATGAAATAAAGCTGTCCAGTATCTGTGAACTACATTTAAAAGTAGTCAGTATGGACCTTGCAGCAAATATATTTAACCCACCCAAATCTATGGCCCTAATTCAGACCTGATTGCACAGCTGCGAAGTAGCATGGCCAGGTGATAGCAGCAATAGACTGCGCATGCGTATGGCTTGTAGTACACATGCACGAGGCCGACCTGCGATAAATTCCAGCTAATTTTTTAATCAATGGCCGTGCGCAAGGAGAGTGACAAAAATCTGGCGTTTGTGGGTGGTAACCAGCCATGGAAGTGTCAGAGAAAACGTAGACGGGCCCTGTCTGAATTAGCCCCAATATCTCTATGTATGCGTTACATCTGCCCCACCTGTAGTGCATCATGGATTTGCCCAGTTGCTCGTTTTTTGTTTTTTTTACTTACAAAAATGAATCAGCCCCTTATTGCCAAAAATAAGAATTTTCTGCAGTCTGTTTTTTGTTTTATTAAATATGGCTGATTGGTGCAGTAGGAAGCTGGCGCAGTCCTGTTTTCTTTCAATTTAATAAGAGCTCTGTATAATTGAATCACAAAGCTGGACAATGTTTTGTCATCCAGAGCTGGATTGCCCTATCAGCAACATTCTTAGAGACTGCACTCCATTATTCAGTGGCTTAACTAGCTTTTTTGCACCCCCCCCCCCTGCCGCATATTTTTTTACCCCCCCCTCCCACTCCCCCCCCCCCCCCATCCATGCCCATACCTGCCCATACCTGCCCAGACCTGCCCAGCCGCATCTCTGGTCACAGTCCCGTCTCTCCCGGCGTGCCGGCTCCTGCTGCTATAATGAAAAGGGACTCTTAGAAAATGGCTGCCCCCATACTGCAGACAGAAAACTGTCTGCAGTATGGCGGCAGCCATTTTCTAAGTGTCCGTTTTCATTATAGAAGCAGGAGCCAGCGCTGGGAGAGACGGGACTGTGCCGGCACGCAGGCAGGTACCAGCAGACAGCGGCGGGTAACTATAGCCCCGCAGACCCCCGGGGCGCCCAAACTTTCTCTGCGCCTCCCCGGTATGCTGTGCGCAGGCGCGAGCCGCCTGAATGAATGGAACTAGGGAAGGCTAGCCTTCGCTGTCCATACACAGGGGGATTGACACCATGCGACCGTTTGGGGGCTGTAACGAGCGTTTACCGGGAATGCCCCAGAAAACGCAGGCGTACCACGGCCATTGGGAGGGAAGGCCGCTGATGTCATCAGAGGCCTCCTGCTCTCCACAGCCTTCACAGTGCCAGCTTGCAAACAGTGGGGGATCCATTCGAAGGTGAGTGGTTCCGAATGGATTTCCCCCTGTATGTACGGCTGCGAAGGCATTAGCAGAAATGCACATGGGCGGGATATCACTCATGCGGGGTGGCGTGGGGCTGCGTTTACATGATGGCTGGGATCTGAAAACTCGCAGCCTGAGTCGGGCCCATGGACCGTTTTCCTGTGGGTTGTTCCATTCTTCCTTTGTCTGTTCTCACAAACAGTGCTGCATTCATGTGATGTTCAGCATTTAGGGGTTAATTTGCTAAAACTTCTAAAAATGAAATGATCGGATATCACATTCTGTCTTTAATTTTCAAGGATGCAAAAGAGAAATAATAGACAAAATCTGATTGGTTTCTAAGGGCAACATAAACTCTTTTCACTTTTAGAAACTTTGCAAATATACCCCCTCAGCCTTTGGGGGTTATTCTTATTCATTCGGTCCTCCGTGCATTCGCATGGAGGACCAATGTTGCGCATCTGCACATGAGCAGGCGCGTTTCTGCGCATGTGCAGACGTAGGGTGCGTGCACCCACGGCAAACTTACGGTTCACCGGGTGCACGCACCCTAGACGGAGTGCGGCGGACGGAGAAGGGTGGGTGGCGCCGGGCTGCCCCATTACCATATAGGAACGCCCATGAGGTTGTGACGCGGGTGCGGGGGGCTGGCAGCTGACATCACCGGATGTCAGCTGCCCGCCCATATCCATCCCAGCGTGCACGCATATGGAAGCGACTTGAAAGTCACTTTTATATGCGCGTATCTTCCACAACTTTCGATGGTCGGCGACCATCGAAAGATGTGGGAGGTTACCCGCGGCATACGAATGTATGTTTATGCTCAACATCCATTCGCAGCCTGTGCGGGCGAACCCGCACAGAGAAAATGGGGCGGGGGGGCAGACATTCGGTGGGTAGGGTTTGGTGGATTTGCAAGGCTGCGAATTCGCAGCCTTGCGAATCAACCAGAATAACCCCCTTTGTGTATAACCTGAAAAAATTTAAAATATACCTATTTACTCAGTTTTAATATCTAATAAGCAGTTTACATGGAAAAGCGTATAGAAAATGCTTTAAAACTGTATGTTATGCACTTTATCATTTCAATACAAGTGTTTTAATCACCCAGAGCATAGAACTTTGGGTTCTCATTTCTCCAACTGGCTGGACTCCAATTAGCGCTAATTTGCCACAGCTTGTTACATATATATATTGCTGAACTTTATTCTATTTACAGAGTTTAAGTGGCTGCTGGCTGGGCAGGGCTGGGCAGCTGGCAGGCCGGGAGCAGGCGGAGAGGCTCAAGTCATGTGGTCACTCACCACCACAGTCATCTCGGCAGCAGGCAGCAGCGCGGTAGGCACACAGGCTCAGCCAGCAGCGGAGGTAGGGCAGGCTGGGAGGCTGGAATCACCAGACCAGCGGTGGGCGGGCTGGTGGGCACATACTCAGGAGATGATGACATCATCATCTTGCGAGCGTGTCTGTCAGGCTGCGGAGGCAGTTCTGGCAGGCGCCGCGCAGTGGCGCATTCTGTAGCGGCTGGACACTGGGGCCAGGGGAGAGGTGGCAATACAGGGCTGGAGGCTTTTTTAGGCACCTGGATTCCGGGAGAATCACAGAATCCGGGAGACTGGAAAAGCCTCCATGAGGGTTGCCACCAAAAGCAGGAGAATCCCGGAAATCCGGGAGAGGTGGCAACCCTAATGGTTCGTCTGCTCTCTTGCACAGCGATGTTGCCTTACCAGCTTCTATGACTGACCAGGCTTCGCCGGCCGGTTATAGCCACAGACAGAAGATCTCTCAGCCCGGTGACAACAGGCTAAAGACTAGCAAGGTGCGTGCCATGGCACCTGCAACCACATCCATTTATATAAATTATACATTTCATCATTTCCACAGGCCCTGGGTAAAAACCGGACCCGGACAAGAACCCGGAATGCCAGACCGGACATCAAATTCCGGAGCTCCAGAACGGTCCAGACCACACGTGGAGGGTGGAGGCTGTAATCTCCCCTTCCCCGTGTCCTGTGGTGAAAGCTATCACAGGCACACCCCCCCCCCCCCCCCCGGGACAAGACACTACAAGCTCCAGAGTGCAGAGTTTGATGTCTGGTCCGGCCATCTTGTTCGAGTCCGGTTTTTATTTAGTCCCATTTCCACAATTTTTTTTTTTTCAAGGGGGGCACCAAATTATTGCCTTGCCTGGGCACCGGAAACCCTAGTTTCGGCCTTTAACCATGCATCCAGCATGCCATAGCTACATGCCCCCATCCCATATTAACCACAGCTGATGCTGAGGAAATGCCACATCTGTTTGTTTTGTTATGGGCTATTTGTGCAAAGTAGTCATCATTATACATTTTAATAGTACATGATATTGAAATGTATGTAATCTTTAATCAGAGTAAAATAAATGTATGGCTGTATAGCCTACTAAAAATTCAGGTATGTATATCTACTGTATATATATTGTGACCTTTAGAGGCTCTGCTGCACTGCAGTCTATAGAAAATTCTTATGGGAAATTTACTAAGCTGGGAGTTCTATTTCGCAAGGGATGTTGCTATGGGCAACCAATCAGAATCTACTTCTTATTTTTAGCACCTTCTTGAAGATAATAGCTAGTATTTGATTGGTTGCCCATAGCAACATTCTATCTGGAATAGAACTCCCATCTTAGCATATTTCACCCATACAATGCCTTCCCGATATTGGCAAGATTCTCCCACTTTAGAAACATAGAAACATAGAATTTGACGGTAGATAAGAACCACTTGGCCCATCTAGTCTGCCCCTTTTTTAAACATGTTACCCCAAACCATATTTGATCCTTATTTCTTTGCAAGGATATCAATATGCTTATCTACCACCTCTGTTGGGAGGCTATTCCACTTATCAACTACTCTTTCTGTGAAGTCATTCTTCCTCACATTTCCCCTGAATCTTCCTCCCTCTAGTTTCAGTGCATGTCCTCGTGTTCTGTTGCTCCTCTTCCTGTGAAGAATGTCTCCCACCTGTACCTTGTTAAAGCCCTTGATATATTTGAAAGTTTCTATCATGTCCCCCCTTTCCCTTCTCTGCTCTAAAGTATACATATTAAGATCATTTAGTCTTTCCTGGTACGTTTTGTGATGTAGGCCATGCACCATTTTAGTTGCCCTTCTTTGACCAATCTCTAATGTATTTATATCCTTCTGGAGATATGGCCTCCAGAACTGAACACAATACTCTAGGTGAGGTCGTACCAATGACCTATACAGTGGCATTATTACTTCTTTCTTCCTACTGCTGTCACCTCTCCCTATGCAACCAAGCATCTGACTTGCCTTGTTTATTGCTTTGTTACATTGCCTACCTGCTTTTAAGTCCCCTGAAATAGTGACACCTAGATCCCTCTCTTCCTCAGTAGTTTCCATTATAGTGCCATTTATACTATATTGAGTCTTTGGATTTCTGAGACCCAAGTGCATGATTTTGCATTTTTTGGCATTAAACTGTAGTTGCCATGCTCTTGACCATTCCTCTAATCTACCTAGATCATCAATCATTTGTTTGACCCCTCCTGGTGTGTCTACCCTGTTGCATACCTTTGTGTCATCTGCAAAAAGGCACATTTTACCCTCAATTCCATTTGCAATATCACCAATAAAGATATTAAAAAGCACCGGTCCAAGTACAGATCCCTGGGGTACTCCACTTGTAACCTTTCCCTCCTTTGACTGTACTCCGTTTACTACAACTCTCTGTTTTCTGTCCTGCAACCACGCTCTTATGCATTGAACTATCTTAGAATCCAATCCCAAGCTTTCAAGTTTATTTAACAGTTTATTTAACAGTCTGCGATACTGTGCCATCCTCAGGCCCCAGTGTCCCTAAGGGTGGCAAGGTTGGGAGATCTCTCTCTCATCTCCTGTAAATGGATGGCATGCAGCATCCATACACTATGGAGAGGGACAGGGACTATATTAATGCAATAAGGACTATGAAGCAATCTTGCTGAGGTAATACCTCAGCAACATCACTGGTTCCTAGTGAACTGATAAACTACTTCTCTGGACACTTCGTTCTCCTACAAAATGGCTGCCTCTATCCTGCCTTGGTGACTGTTCAACTTTAAGGTTCACTGTATCTTACTTGTGAACACAGGAATGTACTGTATTTAAAGATTATTTAAGGATATGGCTATTGAAAATAGAACTTAACTCTAATTTGAAGCTGGAAAATAAATAAGAAAAAGGAGACAATAGGTCTAGCATGTGGGTTAGATAATAAACTCCAGAGTAAGCTCTCGGATACAAAACCTGCTGAATAATGACATTATTTCCATTACATATATACATTACATATGGTGCAGGGATTTCTCCTAAATACTGTATAATGTACATGACCTCTGAAATATTTAATTTCTTTTTAAATAATACCACTCTGTCTTAGATAAAATATAGAAAGCATCTGCTCAATTTCCTATGTATTCCCCAAATCTAAAACATGTTTGTTATGTCACACAAGCAATACAATATATGTATGTATGAGTATATCCATCTATATATACTGTATACAAAAGTGATGGGCTGCAAGCTTAAATGCATTGATCAATTCATGAACTAAAGCCCCATTATTTATATAATTGATTATTTGAATGTTAAGGTGAGTTAGTTTGTTGTAGTGAGTGCTGGGCCCCCTGTGTTTGTAGTTATTAGAGTGTGTGGTCACAGGCCACTGCACCCCAACCTGGGAAGTGTGGGTGCTGTTTGCACCCTATTCGTAGGAATGTTTAATCGCCCCTTTGTCAAGGTTTATGTTCTCAACTACACATTGACAAAGGGGCGATTAAACCTCAAAATGTTGGTTTTTGCATTTTTGCTAATAGAATATTTTTGAAAAATCCTGAATGCGTGCCGCTATTTGTTTCTACCTTGCTATATATCCATCTGTTCCGGAGGGCACCAGGGTGATTGACCATGTTGAGGGAGTGCTGGGCCAACATACAGCGTTTTATATATATTGGGGTTCAGCAAATAGCCATGTATTGGGGTTCAGCAAATATTATTGAATTTTAGTATGAGGTTTATCTTATCCCTATTATGCGGTTTATATACACTTTGGCTAGCGTTTGTTGTTATATTTTGAACACCCATTATATCTTTGATTGATGGGTCCATTTTTCTGATATTTCACCTTATTAAGGTCACCTATCTGTTGGAAATTAGAAATTGTGGTACTCAGGGCTATTTTTGTGCAGGCTCCAGCAGGAACTGTGGCCCTTTTTCTAGTTCACTCTTTCTGACAAAATATTTCTTAGATGGACAAAACCATTTGCACTGCAGGTGAGGCAGGTGTAAAACCCCACCCAAATCTAATTATCTCTGCACAAGTAACACCTGCCTCACCTGCAGTGCACATGGTTTTGTCCATCTAAGAAATATTTTGTCAGAAAGAGTGAACTAGAATAAGGGCCACAGTTCCTGCTAGAGCCTGCACAAAAATAGCCCTGGCGGTACTTATGTATTATCTGGGCTGCCGATTTTTTGATTGTATGCCTTAGCTTAAGGCATACAATCAGATGCGATGCGATGAGATATCGCATCGCATCGCATACGACCATATCGCATGCGATGCGATGCGATGACCCGATTTTTCCATAGGATTCAATGTTAAAATGGACTGAGTCCATTTTAACATGGAATTCAATGGGAAAAAGGGGTCCTTTTCATACCCCTACTATCCAAGTGGGCATGGAGTTGGATATAAACCTGTGGCGAGCGTAGCGAGCCACTGAGCCCGAAGCGTGGCGAGCAAACGGTATTCTGTGTCCCCTCGCGGGGCTCGCTACGCTCGCCACGCTTCGGGCTCGGTGGCTCGCTACGCTCGCCACAGGTTTATATCCAACTCCATGCCCACTTGGATAGTAGGGGTATGAAAAGGACCCCTTTCCCCATTGAATTCCATGTTAAAATGGACTCAGTCCATTTTAACATTGAATCCTATGGAAAAATCGGGTCCATCGCATCGCATCACATGCGATATGGTCGGATGCGATGCGATGCGATGGACCCGATTTCAAAATCGGCAGCCCAGTTAGTACATAAGTACCGAAATTGCTTATCCACTTGTGAGGTCCGTTTTTATTCTGTTGATATGGTATGTACTGATTGGCCCAATTCAATCTCCTTAATCTAGTCCCGGATATATATGGGATTCTTATATGAAAAAGACACTGTTTTACCATTGATTTTCGTTTCTAGGATTTATTGCTTTTTCTTAAGAGCACTGAATTGTCCTTAGGGAATCTGTTCCGTCTACCGTTTATCGGTAGGTGCATTTATTTCCATATTTTCATTTTTTTATATAAATTACTTAGCTCTTTTTTCTTCACTTCTTTATGTACCTGCTCATCTCTTCCTGATTATTCCTTTCTATGAAGTGTACAATTTTTTTTCAAAACTATCATGAAATTTTGAACATATTTTTATTTTGTGCATATATGTATAGTTGCAGATTTTAACACATTATTTGATATAAGGAATTTCTTCTATGCTATATACCTCGTTAATGGGTATGTATTTTATTATTACTTGTTTATATTTTATGACTATATTTTTTGTGTGGATTACTTATAGTCTGCCCACTTTTCCTTTCTGTACCACTTTTAGCATTTGCCCCTGATGAAGTTGTGTTGACGAAATGCATTGGACTTTGTAAATAAAGAATTTCATCTTGAACGATCCGAATTCCACTTCAGAGGATATATGATTGTGATGTCATGCTTATTATATACTTGTGCTAGGTGGAACTATTAGAGCGCACTTCAGACAACCCTTTTCTTCTCATGTCTACTTTTGTGTCTCTCACTAACAGGTGAGACATACTGGAGTTGCGGCTAACTATTGGATGAGCGCAATACCTGAACCATATTTTGTGTTTTCCATATATATATATATACTGTGTATATCTGGTAGGCGTATATGAAATTGGGACAGTAACTATGGGTTGGCGAGTGTTACCGCCATCCAGGGGCAGTATATATATATATATATATATATATATATATACTGCCCCTGGATGGCGGTAACACTCGCCAACCCATAGTTACTGTCCCAATTTCATATACGCCTACCAGATATACACAGTAAATTACAATAATAGCACAAAATTTACGCCGCTTATCTGTCACCTCAACAAACAGGAGAAGGACAGTGCAAGATGTCCCTGAACAAAAATGTTAAAAAAGTGATGTTGTATACAATCAAACCACAATTATTAAGTAATATTAAAAACAATGCAAAGATACAGTGGCATCTCTCACTTAACACCCGGTGTGGTGTCTATTAGAAGGGGGTGCGGTTTCATGGGACAAGATAGTGGCTTCACTGGAGTGGGCATGATCTGAACCCCTTTTCCGTCACTCTGTGGTTTGGGGGCTATCCTGCAGACTAACTTGCCTGCAGTGCCAGCTTCTACATGGTAACAGGGGCAGCATTGAAAAAAAAAAAAGCCACTGGTATGGTCAAGAAGAGCCGCTATATTACCTGTCTAGAAAAAGCAGCTTGTGTAAGGTAGCCATGATGTTAGATCTGACACTGTTGCAGCTATATGTTTTATGTTATGCTGTGGCCTCTATGCAGGATAGCAAAAGTCTACAAGCTGACCAATCTGGTGTGTAGGTGCGTAGGCAGCCTATATTACAGAATAGTGCACCTATCAGCTTGAGCAAGTCTGGAAAGAGTAGTCATCTGTCTGTCTCTTCACCCACATCACTACCGGGGCCACCTCTTTCAGGCCTCCTAGGGCGTTACGCCCAAGGACCACCCAATGTCCAAACTGAGGTCCAGAAAAGAAGGGAGAATGAGAAAAAGGGGTGGGGATAGCAAAAAAGGGAAAAGAGGGGAAGATATAAAAGAGGGGAGAGAGCAAAAGGAGAATGGGGAGGTTGGAGGAGGCAGAGAATGGGGAGGTGGGAGATGGCAGAGAAAGACAGGAGAAAGAAGCACAGGGGGACGTGGGAGAGCAGGGATACTGTACAAAGAGGAAGATGGGAGGTGGTACAGATGGAGAGAGAGAAAACAGGTGAAGAGGGACAAAGAGAGAAAGAGAGAGAGAAAGGTGCAGAGAAAAAGGTGGAGAAACAGATGGGAGAAAGAGAGAAGGATGGTGAAGAGGAGGAGGGGGAGGAGAGAGATGGGGTGCAAATGGGGGAGAAAATGGGATTGAGGGGAGCCCAGCACCAACATCGCACACAACAAATTATAATCCAATGAATATTAGTGTAAAATGCTGTTAGAGTGATTGAAGACATAACGTTGCAATGACTACATCTCTGGTGCTCTATCATTAGCTGATTGTGGTTACATAAATCCTAGAATCCGCAATAGATTCCCAGTCATGACTCATGTAGCAGAACCAGTTGGACACCTGAGAATATACATTCACACTGGGAAGTAAATCAATTGTGTTCCGTGATTAAAAACATCTTTATTTTAATAAGAACATCACACTGACTCCCATAGTGTTAGTCTCAAACAAAATATGTAGGCCATACATCTTGTAACAAAATACCTTACGATAACCACTATTGGAGGTCAGGTGGTGTGTAATCCAGATAAACTGCTCATTCCAAATTGTCCTAATTCTACCTATAAAAACATCGAAAACACAGAACTTTTTTCTTTCGTCAACGACTTTTCAGAATTATTATTATTATTATTGGTTGGGAACCAAGTAATATTTTTTCAGTATTCTCTTTAACTATATACCTGTCTGCTTAAGAAACCTAGGGCTGAAATGTATCAAAGGTTCTAAAAATTAAATAAAAAGTGATGTTACCTCTAGCAACCAATCAAATTCTGTCTAAGATTTTCTAGGACGCAATGACATTATAGACAGAATCTTATTGGTTACTATTGGCAACATCACCTCTGTTTAGTTTTGGAACCTTCACTAAATTTACCCTGTATTATTTTTGTTTTCTTTAAATATTGTTGGACTTCTTGGAAGACTTATTCTCCTCTTCCTGATGTCATCCTGATTATTTCTGCTGTCTCACTCCTATGTACAGCAATGGGAGGTATGGGTCACTGGGCAGACAATGTCTAGGTCGACAGTCACCAGGTTGACCAGTAATGGCCGACAGTGACTACTGTAGGTTGACACCTTGAAATGGTTGACATACAGATAGAGCCATCCTCATCTAGCCTTTTAATAGGATTAAGTGAGCCAGAGCTGTCGGACTTAATCCTCTGCTAATCCCCTGCTGTATTGTTCTATGTATTGTATTGCAGCTGAGAACAATAGGCCTTGGTGAGCCATGGCACACCATGGCTATCCAGCGATGGCTAGTTGAAGAAGGCTCCATCTGTACCCAAGGTCAACAATGACAAAGGTTGACACAAGCTTATGGTCAACATAGACACGGTCAATACAAGGTTGTCATCAGGGCCGGTGCAAGGCATCTAGGCACCCTAGGCAAACCTACAGGAGGGAGGTGCCTGAGACCAGAGGCAGCCCCACTCCCCCAAAAAGGTAGGAGCCGCCTGGGCGTATAAGACGACCCCCCAACATTTCCACTCAAAATATAGAGTTTGTTATATAAGTGCACCCGGCGTATAAGACGACCCTCCCACTTGGAGGCATGTTTTTCAGGGGAAAAAAGTAGTCTTATACGCCAGCAAATACAGTAAACCTTTTTTTTGGTCACAATAATAGATGGTGAATATACTACAATTTACCTGCCTGCATGACATATGGCCGAGAGATGGACTGTTTCATCAAGACAGTTTTCTGGAATGTTGTTATTTAATCCTGCTCAAATTAATATTTAGATGTTACCTAATAACCAATTTTTGTGATGATAGATACTGATGACTGATGCTTTGTTTTGTAAATAAAGCATGATACTATTTAGAAAAAAATCTAACAAAATGAATCATATCGCCTTCACCTCCTTTGTAAAAGTCAATGATGGTTATTATTTGTCAGCTGCTTAGAAAAGCAGATGGTTGTTAAGAGGTTAGAGGTCAAAGTACTTATTCAAATCTGAAAATATCATCACCTGTGTAACGAGTCAATCAAGTTTCAATCTTTAAAAAAAAAAAGTGGGTGCAATTTAGAGCTGTACAGTAATGCCACTGAACTGCAAATTTGTAGGTAACAAATGCCAACTGCAGTTATTGCAACATATTCAAAATTGTGTACACATTTGAAGTTTGTATGTAAAAACTAGGAACATCAAATGCTCCAGTAGGTCTATGGCTATGCAAACTGGACAGGCATGATCCCAGCTGACAACCTATACAGGGCCGTCTTAACAGCAGTGTGGGCCCCTGGGCAAAGCAATGAACTGGGGCCCTTACCCATTCTCCCCTCATAGGGGTGGGGAGTGCTATCAGCAGCAGCTTTGATGTCCCACGGGTGGCAGGGGGTGCTCAATCTTCCACTCAAGATGTAGGACCTGGAGCAGTAACTGCTGCTAATTACTCCTTTACTGCACAGGTGGTCGGAGGGAGAACACTAACGTGTGGAAGGGGGCACTGAGCTGAATGAAGGGTCCCTTGTAAATGACTTCCAGGGAGGTAGGGGGTGTTTTATATGCAGGGGAGGGTTGGATAATGGAGTGGGCTTAATTTTCGTAATTTTCCGGTGGAAGGGCAGCTTGTTTGACTGCAGATATCACCATTATCTAGAATTAGATTTCTTAGCCTTCAGCAGTATAAAAACCTAGAGTCCCAACTTTCAGGAGGTGCTGGGGTCTTGGGGATCAGAGATCAGGGGTGACATTCTATGGAGTGAGATAATCTGACTTTGGCGATTTATTTCGCCAAAACGGGCGAAATCGCATTTTTTTCCATTTTCGCATATTTAATGAGGTGCGAAAATGTGAAAAAAGTGCAATTTTCGCCAACAAGTTGGACACACTGGAAATGCAATGGCTGCTTTTTGCAGCACATCGCATCCAGATGTTTTCACATTAAAAAGTATACAAATCGCATATTTAATGGTATGCGATTTGTATAAACTGTGTCTATAATTCGCCCAAAAATCAGACCAGGTTCTGATGGGCGAATTAGCCAGAACCCTGCACAGATCGCAATGATCTGTGCAGGGTTCTGGTGTAAAAAAAGTTTAAACAGTTAAAATTTAAAAAAAAAACAGCGCGGGGTCCCCCGCCAGAGCATAACCAGCCCCGGGCTCATTGAGCCGGTGCTGGTGACATAAAATCAGGGTCCCCGACAAATAGGGGTCCCCTTGATTTAATGAAACCAGCACCAGGCTCAAGGTCCGGCGCTGGTTCCCGAAATACGGGGGACAAAATGACTAGGGGTCCCCCGTATTTTAAGAACCAGCACCAGACCCAACCAGCCAGCAGGGTAATGCCACAGCCGGGGGACACTTATTATATAAGGTCCCGCGGCCAAAGCATTATCCCCCTGGCTGGTCAGCATGGGCAGGGGTCCTGGGGAAGTGGGGACCCCCCCAATGAAGGGGTCCCCCCCCTCCAGGACTTACCAGCTCATGCTGAAAGTCCGGGGCTGTCCCTGATGCCCCTGGGCGGTGGGCATCGGGCTGATGCAAAGTGTAAAAAATAGAATAAAAACTATTGTTTTCTACTGTAGAACTATGAGTCCCAGCAAGCCTACCCTGCATGCTGGGACTTGGAGAACCACAAGTCCCAGCATGCGGGGCATTAAAGGGCCCGCTGGCACTTGTAGTTTTACAGTACAAAAAATAGTTAAATAAAACACACTGACACCCTGAAAAATAAAAGTTTAATACACACATAACACACACACTGATACTTACCTACCTTGAGCCCGTACTCACCTGGTCCCCGGCGACGACCTCGGCATCTTCTCCGGCAGACGCGCTGCTCCCGGCTGGTACCCGCTCACGGACTGGAGAGGCGCAGTAGAGTAGAGCGGCCAATAGAATCATTCAGAGGAAAGGCGCGGAAGATGAACATCTCTGCGCCTCTCCAGTCCGTGAGCGGGTACCAGCCGGGAGCAGCGCGTCTGCCGGAGAAGATGCCGAGGTCGTCGCCGGGGACCAGGTGAGTAGGATTTCATTCCTTAGGAACCCCTTTTGGACTACTTCGGATCCTGGACCCCGGATACATCAGCCCTGGAGCCCAGGACCCCGGACCAGCCCCGGAACCAGGACCAAGGCCCCGGAACCGGACTCTTCTGTCCAGGAGCCCCGGACCCAGGATCCAGGGACCGACCTACGGGCTCAAGGTAGGTAAGTATCAGTGTGTGTGTTATGTGTGTATTAAACTTTTATTTTTCAGGGTGTCAGTGTGTTTTATTTAACTATTTTTTGTACTGTAGAACTACAAGTGCCAGCGGGCCCTTTAATGCCCCGCATGCTGGGACTTGTGGTTCTCCAAGTCCCAGCATGCGGGGTAGGCTTGCTGGGACTCATAGTTCTACAGTAGAAAACAATAGTTTTTATTCTATTTTTTACACTTTGCATCAGCCCGATGCCCACCGCCCAGGGGCATCGGGGACAGCCCCGGACTTTCAGCATGGGCTGGTAAGTCCTGGAGGGGGGGACCCCTTCATTGGGGGGGTCCCCACTTCCCCAGGACCCCTGCCCATGCTGACCAGCCAGAGGGATAATGCTTTGGCCGCGGGACCTTATATAATAAGTGTCCCCCGGCTGTGGCATTTCCCTGCTGGCTGGTTGGGTCTGGTGCTGGTTCTTAAAATACGGGGGACCCCTAGTCATTTTGTCCCCCGTATTTCGGAAAACCAGCGCCGGACCTTGAGCCTGGTGCAGGTTTCATTAAATCAAGGGGACCCCTATTTGTCGGGGACTCTGATTTTATGTCACCAGCACCGGCTCAATGAGCCCGGGGCTGGTTATGCTCTGGCGGGGGACCCAGCGCTGTTTTTTTTTTTTATTTTAAATTGCGATTTCCTGCAAACGTGCGATTTTCAGACCTGAAAATCGCACATTTTCAGGACTAAAGAAATCGCACCAAATCGCACCTATTCGCACTATTTGGCCCGTTTTTCGCATCTCATTAAATATGCAAAAAACGGGCCAATCTTGCGATTTTCAAAAGTGCGATGTGGTGCAATATAAAAACATGCGCATTTATCACAATCCATAGAATGTCACCCCAGGAGCCAGAGCAATCCATTGACAAAAATATAAAACTGTACACCAGACGTTTGGAGCTGGAGCATGGACCGGCTGCTGGAAGGCTAATATCTCTGGTTCTGGGCATGATAGAGACAAGCCACTAGTGTCTTGAGAAAGACCGATTAAGGTAGAAACGCGTTGGTGAGCAGCTGGAGTCTGGAGTTCTGAGAGGAGACAGCCACCAGACACAGGGGAGGAGTGCCGAGGGAGACGTTTGCAACCTCGGGCGGCTTAGTAAAAGCATTAGCCGGGGAGAGACCACATACCAACAGTGGAGCATCGTGACATATAAAACATCTTTGCCACGACCCTGCCAGACTGCGAGCGCAGGCAGATTCTGACAGGAGGGAGCACACCTGTTATCAGCGATCCGTGCACCTAGCTCCAGGGTCTCTTCTGTTTTCCCTTACCACCAGGAAAACCAAATTAGCACAGGGAAAACCCAAAGGCTAACCACAGTGGCAGTGTGGCACCTAAGGGAAGAGTACCAGTGTGGGAAAATCCTGCTTAAGATCAGTGGATTTAAAAGGTGAAAAATCACATCCCCCAAGAGGTCCGGTGAGCTGTAAAATTTTCTCCTTACAAAGAATTTTTTTCGATGTTTTTTTCATGTGTTTGATGTTTTGTGGATTTTTTTTTATATATTTTTATTGGATTGGTCTGATGGTTTGATCCATTTTTTTTTGCAAAATAAAGTGACTAAATTTTTTAAAGATAACGGAAATCACGTGGCTTAATTTTGGAGAAATTGTTTCCCTACAAATCCTACAGATTTTTTGAATATATTATCCCTGCGCTGTGGTCAGCCCGTTTACATATTGTTTTTGCAAGCCACTAGTGTCGACAGGAAGGGGAGAGTCCCAGCTTTTGGAATTGGGATGTGCACCGGCCACTTTTCAGGTTTTGGGTTTTGGGTTCTGATTACCTTGAGGTCTTGGGTTCTAATGGGTTTTGGCAAAACACCTCCTAAGTGTTTTGTGTTTGGATTTTTTGGGTTTTGGGTTCTGATTTTTTTGTTAAAAAAGCATAAAAACTGCTAAAATCACAGAATTTGGGTGGTTTTTTTTGCTCCTATGCTATATTAACCTCAATAACATTCATTTCCACTCATTTCCAGTCTATTCTAAACACCTCACACCTCACAATATTGTTTTTAGGGCAAAAGGTTGCACCGAGGTAGCTGGATAACTATGCTAAGCCACACAAGTGTGCAGCACAAACACGTGGCTCATGTAAGAGTGGCACTGCAGTGGCAGACAGGATGGCAGTTTAAAAAAATAGGCCCAAAAAAGACCCCTATCTGGCTTGATTGTGCACTGTTTACCATGTGCAGCCAAGGAGCGGTGGGCTTTTTGTGCAGCACAGAGTTTGTCTGCAAGTGTGTAACTGTTTTGATCACTTTAACATCCAACAAGACCCCTATCTGGCTTGATTGTGTGATTATGATTAATTAATGTAATCTGATTGTTTAATTTTGTGATTATTATTCATTTATTACCAGTCGTCTCTTAAATCATTGCCTAATGGGTGTAGGGAACGGGGCTAATCAATTTTAAGGTGGCAGATGGAAGATGTAGATGTGTGCGTATCAAGGAAACTCACGGACACCTGTGCAGCTTCAAACAGGTGCGTCTTTATTAGCTCCGGCTAACTCTGACTACCCGGCCAGTCATGTGACCGGAAGTGACATCACTACCAGGGTACTACAATTACCAAGATGCATCAGATGCATCTACATCCTCCCTTTTAAACTGAGAGGACACAACATGCATGGTTAGAACAGTTAGAATACAATGAAGATAAAGAGAAAGAAAAAGACAACATAGCAAAGTCTTGGAACTTGGGATTGGGCTTGGACACCCGCCAGGACCTGGTGATGGTGTGCTGTGAGCCCATGGGATTGTCCTGGACAGTTTGTAAGGTCTCTGGGATGGGATCATCCAAATGATATAAACCATCACTAGCATTGGTTGCAGCAGTGGGAGTAACTGATGGACCCGGCTGTGCAGAGTCCTCTTCAGCTTTACTCGGCAGGTGTCGGCGCTCATACAAGGCATCATCAGACTGCATAACATAACTATTGGGATGCTCTGCTGGATGCTGAAAGGAAGCCACTGGAACAGACTTTTCTGTTCGAGGTGGAACTGAGTTCTTCCTACCATTACAGGTAGGTGAACTCAGTTCCACCCTGTTACCCCCACTTTAATCCCTGAAGTCAACTGATTTTATTTATAAAACCAGGCCAGAAAATATAAAGGCCGATACACACTAGTTGATTTTGGGCTCAAAGTAGCTCAGTTTTACCTTTTTAGCTACTTTGAGCTCAAAATCCTCCAGTGTGTAAGGCCCACAATGAGTGGTGAGGGCTGATGTGCGTTCCTGCATCATTGCCGGTTGGTTTTACAAACCTAGTAAACCACTTTCCACAGTGTCTTACACTCTAAAGGTCCATACACACTGGGCGACTATGCCCAGCGTGTATGGACAGCGATGATCGCATTCAGCGCTGGGGGGAAAGCCGCTCAGTGCTTTCCCCATACCCGGCGCCGACGGCGGGGGGAGGATGGCTTTGCATAGGGCAGAGCTATGCAAAGCCGTCCTCAAAGCCGCTCATCTGCTGGTAATACCAGCAGATGAACGGCTTTCCCAGCGATGATGCGGGAGCGCGCAGCAGCGCTCATCTCCGGGGCATACACACTGGGCGACTTTGAGCTGAAATCCGCTCAGACATGCTGTTTTGGGGCAAAATTAGCCCAGCAATTTTGACTTCATCGCTCTGCATACATGCTGTGACAATAAGGTTCCTGGTTCAGAGTTTTACAATATGTTGATGATTTCGCAATAGAGGAATTATTGACAAACTGCATGCACTGCGATTCTACTGCACATTTGTAAAGGGGTCTCTCTGTAAGTCCATTCGCAGTGAGGATTTAATTGCAAAGTGATTGGCAATAAATAATCGACTGTTAAGGGGAGTTAGTAGGGAGTGTCATTACTGGTTTTGAGGTGTATATAGGTTCTGGGCCATCTTTTCATATGGGCTTAACCCAGGGGCCCCAGGTTTATAAGGACCTTATAGCTGAGGTTCCCCTTTTTCCAGGGATACCAGAATTTTGAAAATCGGTCCTGGGGAACTGAAGATATCCAACTTCACAGCAGCAGTCCACATCCGACCTGTTAATTGCACTTCCCAGTCATATTTCTCAGGTTCTCTCTGACTTAAGAGTTTTTCTGAGAGTATATTCGAATAGAGATGTGCAGACTCGGATTCCAGAGATCCGAGCCCCCACGGACGTCATCATTCCGAGCCCGGTTCCGAGCAGCGCTCGGAGATTCCCGCCTGACTCGGGTCCGTCCGCGTAGTCAGAACGTCATCTCCCGGCGCCGGATTTCGCGAGGCTTTAAAAGCGTCTGCTGCGCCCGCAATCTTCACTCCAGTCTAGGGGCGGGATGTATCAACATACATCCCCGCCCTTCGCACGGCAGCCGCCGCGATGCTACCGCATATGTACTAACATATGCGGCCAGCATCGGGCTGCGGTAACGGAGACCCCCGCGATACCTGTTATGTGGGCTGCGGGGGTCTCCGTCACCTCCCGGCGGCTGCCAGCGTCCCCCTGCGTCTCCTCCTCCCCCTGAAGCCGGATGTCCTGCCGGCTGTCACACCAGGGGGAGGAGGAGGTTAAAGGAGGACGGGAGGGGGGGCGGCGCGCGGACGGCGTACGTCGGGCGGCGAAAGAAGCCCATAGGCTTCTATAGGGTATCGCCACCCTCTGGATGGCTTTGCATAGCTCTGTGCTATGCAAAGCCGTCCGCCCCCTGCTGTCGGCGCTGGACAGGGGAAAGTGGCTCATTGTGTATGCACTGAGTGGCTTTCCCCCCAGCGATGATATCGATCATCGCTGTCCATACACGCTGGGCGTAATCGTCCAGTGTGTATTGACCTTTAGAGTACCCCCATGCTTTGTGACTGAGTAACTCTTCTGTCCGGACTTACATGAACTAGCATGCAATAAAACAATGTCTAATACCGGAAAACGCCCAGCAGACTGTCATCGTCCAGCTCCAGAGCACAGAAATGGCTGCAGTCTGGTTTGCGCTGTAATGAATAATTATTATTGTTACCCTCACATACAGCAGATACTGTATGCTGTTATTCCAGGTTTACGGCAGCGACTAGGTTATTAAGTCATCCAGTTTAATCCTAGCAGACAGACAGGTTTGACTTGCCACGGGGCAATTATTATCTGATGTTTAAATGAAACTCCGCACAGAAGGATCTGTGTTTCTGTTTTGTCTTTCTCTGTTTCTACACCATGCGCTGAAGCAGGTCACACAGGGACAAGAGTTCAAGGACATCTGGCAAATGCACAGGACGCTGGAAACCGGTTACACACATCAGTCTTCAGAGTAATAGTAACAGAACAATTGCTATTTGCAAGCAAAGATGGCATCATGATAATTATGACAGTATCTCTGTACTTTTATTCAAGCAAAACAATAGACTTAAACATATGGGTTTATTTAATAATCTGGTTCTATATATATATATATATATATATATACACAACTGAGGCAGCAGCTCACAGTGTACAATACTGCAAGCAGCCAATGCGTTTGCTTTTTGGTTTTGCAGGCTGTCCTAGACTAATGATGGGTAGAATCTCATTGGTAGCTATGGTATACAGCACATAGCTGATGTTTACAAAGACAGGGGTAAATTTACTAAAATGGGAATTCTACTAAAATGTTTATTGTAATAGGCAAAACCAGTGCATCAGTCATAAAATATGTGGACAACCAGAAGTCTTCTAAGGAAGACTTAATTTTTCTAAATGGCTCAATAAGAAAGTTTTGGCTTAGGGACACTATGAAAAAAAGTCTGATTCTCATGGCACAAAAATGTTTGAGAACCGCTATACTAAGCCTTGAAAAGTGATAAAACAGTACGGTCAGAGCCGGATTAACAATGGGCCTGATGGAGCTATAGCTCCAGGCCCACTCTCCAAATAGGCCCATTTTGTAGCTAAGGGTCAGGGCTTTCCAACGAGACCAGCCCTGCATCGCTAGCCCCCCGAAAACCGGAGATACTGCCAGGCAAACCTGGAACGTTTTCCCCATAGGATAACATAGGACCCGCTAATTCCGACCTCCACCCGGTTCCCCCTACAGCTGCCAGTTCCCCCTACAGCATCACAGAAACTCGAGGTTGATCTCAGTTGAACCCAAATCGCTGGGCCTTCAATCTGGCAATGAGCATGGAACCCCTGGCAATGAACATGGAACCCCTGGCAATGAACATGTAGGTAAGCAACACTTATGTAGCATAATTTTTAATAGGCATTATGCTGTTTGGCATAATACGTAATGGAGATTATGGTGTGAGGCTTAACATATTACATTATGGTGTAAATTTTTAATGTGCGCCTTTGGTGCGCAATGCCCCTATTTATTAAGCATATTGTGCATTATTGCTCAATCTGTTTGGTATAGTGCAGGCATGTCCAAACTATGGCCCTCCAGCTGTGAAACTACAAGTCCCATCATGCATTGCCACAGTTTTGCAATTAGGGAATACTAAAACTATGTCAAGGCATGCTGGGACGTGTAGTTTCACAACAGCTGGAGGGCCACTGTTTGGACATGCCTGGTATAGTGTGTATTTTGGCTCAATCCATGTGGCAAAATGTGAATTTTGCCTTAATCTGTGTGTAATAACGTGAATTTTGACTCAATCTGTGTGCCATAGTGTGAATTTTTGCTCAATCGGTGTGAATTTTGTCTCATTCCATGTGGCATAATGTGTAAGAAGCAAGTATAGTATAAGGGGTTACTATTGTGTTGCATGATTTGTAGAAGGAGTATATGGTGTGGTAAACTTAGGTGACCACATAAAAGGTGCTGACATATTGTCTACCAAGTTTCGGTTTTCAGTATTTTTTTTATGACTGGAGTGCCGTCTTACCCCGCAAGTATCTTAGGACATCGGCGTCCTGCGGGTGCACCTTTGGAGTGCACCCGCCAATATATCTCCCTGCATTTTTCTTATGCCAGCCCCCTGCCTTTTCCAGGCATATATAATTAGTTGAAAGTATTTACACAAATAGAGACACACCCATGAGCAGACCACCCAAACAGAATACTGGTCACGCCTCCCACATTTTTAGGTGCTGGCTGCAACCCCTATTATTGTGCATAATAGGCCCTTGATCATTTTCAGCTCCAGGCCCATTTAGACCTTAATCTGCCTCTGAGTACGGTGCTTATTAGCTGGTGCTTAAGCTCTCTCCAATTTGTAACTTTTCAAGCCTTTGTACAACCCCCTCTATGGCAGGTATTCAGGGGCAGATTTATTAAGCTTGGAGAAGAGATAAACTGGAGATAAAGCGGAGAAAAGCACCAGCCAATCAGCTTTGTTTGAAAAAGACAGTTGGGAGTTGATTGGCTGGTGCTTTATCTCCTTTTACCTTTTCTCTGCTTTATCTCTAGTTTATCTCTTCTCCAAGCTTAATAAATCTGCCCCTCAATCCTTTATTTCCCCTTGTGCAGTGAATCCTGTTTTGGATTCGCTGCACAATCGCCGGGTTCCGGAGGGCTGCAGCATTCGCTGCCAGCCCTCCCTCACCCCCTATTCAACGCCTCAGGGGCTTGCTGCCCCTGGCGGCGAATTTTAACACCCCCCCCCCCCCCCCCGGCGAATGCCACCGGGGAGCTGGGGGACGGCTGCAGGCAGGGAGATAGAAGCCTCCCTGCCTGCGCCGGACACTGTGGGGGTGAAGGAGGGCTGTGGGGGACACAGGGAGAGCCCCCCAGAGCTGGCAGGGGGCTGTGTTAGGGAGCCGCTACACACTGGTCCCGATCGTGCATGTGTAATGATCGGGACCAGTGTGCAGTGAATATATGAATATTAATGAGCAGCTCCCGACTCGGCCCCCTGCTGGTGAATGTGTAAAAAAATATATATATTGTTTAAAAAAAAAAAAAATTAAATATATTCATGTGCTGCAAGCACATGAATAAAAATAGCATGCCCCTTCACAGAAAAAAAATTCTGATTTTTTTGACACCAAAATAAAAATAAAAAACGCTTTATTTTCAAAGATCACATTCCAGTTCTCCAGAAAAAGATGACGAATGTAAAATGGAGAATCCGGGGAAAATCATTGGAGAAAGCAGTTCTCCACTTCAGCATTGAATACGCTCTCGGCGAATTCCACTAAAAACCCCATTGAAAACCACTGACGAATTGCGAAGAATCACAAACAGAGAATCGCCAGCCATTCGCTCTTCATTTGCAGAGAATTGTGTCCATTGAATAGGGCGAATTGTTTATTCTGTGAGGAAATTCCCTGTAAACCCGGGGAATTGCCTGATTCCCCAGAAAATATGGCGAATCAGAGGCATTGAATACTGGCCTATATCTATATATATCTATATATATCTATATATATCTCAAACGCGGATTACCATTTTCACAGATGGTCAGGATAGTCAGGATCACCTCGGATAAAGAAGCTCTTCTCCCTGCACTCAACAAAATGGGTAATGATTTCGCCCAGAGAGGTTATCCTAAGGGTGAAATTAAGGAAGCTATCGAACGCTGCCTGACCCTTGATAGGGATCAAACTTTGTTACAAACGGAAAACATCGATAAACAGGCTCGTCTGATTTTTCCTACAACATATTCTATTTCTTCACCTAAACTGAGAGAAATCATTAACAAAAATTGGTACATCCTGGAATCCGACCCTGTAATCGGGAAATTCTGCAGAGAGAAACCTATGTTCGCTTACAAAAGAAGCAGCAATTTGAAAGACCAAGTGACGGCAGCCGATATTAGTCCAACCGGTAAAAGTGGGAATAGGCTATCTACAAAGAATGGCGTATTCAAGTGTGGTAAATGCGTCAATTGCTCGTTTATTATGACCGGAGATCAATTCACCCACCCAAGGACTGGTACACAACATCGTATCAAGCATCGTTTGACATGCGAAAGTAAATTTGTGGTATACGTCATTACATGTCCGTGCCACAAACTATATGTTGGAAAAACAATAAGAATGGTGAAAGAAAGGGTTGCTATGCACCAGTCATCGATTAAACGTGTACAGTTAATTAGGGATGCCAGCACACCACCTGTAGCTAAACATTTTTTCGAGGCTGGACATAATATTCGGGACTTTAAATTTATGCCTTTGGACATGATTAAACCCCTTAAAAGAGGCGGAGACCGACACCTTTTGCTGCTGCAAAGAGAGAGCGAATATATTTATAAATTGAACTCTCTGACACCAGAAGGACTAAACGAGGAGTTTAACCTTAATGTATTTTTATGAATATATGGTTTAGAAACTCTTTGGTGATACATGAGAATAATGCTGGACTGCTGACAGATTAGTGATTATTTATACATAGGAATGTGGCCATAGTTTTGGATACATCAATGGTAGTGGTCAGTCTTAGTATGTATAATAACCCTCTTTTGCATAAATGTTTATTTTTGATTTTTTTCTTTATATACATTCTCATCATGTTTTTTCTTCATATACACTTTTATCATGTTATTCTTATGATGACGGTATATGATCTTGAATAATGAATTTTTTGTGGTAGCATCAACTGTAGTCATGGAGACTTATGGGAACTATGGAGACCTGCTGCATGTGTCAATTGATAGTATAACTTTATCTACATATTACCATGGTTTCTATCTTCATTATACATCTTTATTCTGGTTGCAATGATGGGGGAGTGTGGGTGCCTGTCAGGCGGCATACCGCACCATTGTGTTCCCTGTTTATTGTTAATATCCAACATGCCTTATCCTTCCTAACGCATTCCCCATAGTTGACACACACAGGAGAGCCTTCATGGGATGCTGTGATTGGTGTGTAACCAGTGTCAGTGGATGTGACTCATCCACGTGAACACTGAGTGGCATCATGTTAAGCTATCCCTATTTGGGTTCAATAGTCTTGTTTAATTGGTATTAAATACTGTCATGAGGGCGATATTATCAGGAGGTCAGACTTTTGAGAGGCGGCCGGCGGTGGTGGGCGTGACTCGCCCTCCACTGACCCGAAGCGGCACCTGAGTCTGTAGCCAGACGCCGGGTGGATGGTAACTCCGTCCTCCATGACGGTTGCCATGGCAGCCTGAGACGCCACTTGTGAAACGCTTAGTAGCGTATACCCAGGAAGTACGACAATAGGATGTGACGTGTGCGGCTCAGTGACGCACTTCCGCCTACACGGACAGCCGGAGGGGGAACTGTGTGATGGAAGCGGCATGCGATTGGTGCAATACAGGTGAGACACAGGTGTGGGGTTAGTTTGGCGGGCGCTCTGCTCCCTATATTAATCGCAAGTGTAGCTATTATACTTTGTGCCCTTGATGAAGGAGATGTACTCCGAAACGGCCGTCGGGCAGCACAGTGTTATGGAATGGAAGGGATACGCTGGTACTTCTACACATGCAGCTCCCTCTGAATGTTCTGATAAGTACCCATGACGCTTGAAATCTACTTGATTGGATTTAACTTGTGATATTTTTTATTCACTAAAATACTTTTTTTGCATTCTAAAAACGGTGGTGTGCTGGTCCTTGTGTTTCATTCAGTTTTGGATGGGCTCCTTTGGATATATATATATATATATATATACTAGCTGACCCGCCCGGCGTTGCCCGGGAAAACCTTGGGGTTTCTTTATTTCCAAAATTGTTGAAAAATGTCATCTTACAGTATGCTGTGCCAAAGACCTAAGATTGTAATTTGTTATAGATTCCACCATAATGTTAGAATGTGTTTGCATTGATACTCAATGACAGCAATGAAATCAGGTGTGGTGTTGTTGTTTGAAACACAACGCTCCTGCGTTGATAACTTGTATGTGTTGATGAATTCCACATCCACTCCTGAGATTTAGCACCTACTGTATGACATATCCTCCAACATCTGAGGGTCAGAAATCGGTACAAAATCAGAAAGGGATGTGGCCACAACTCCATTTCTATACTTTCAAATGGTACAGTTTCTAGGGTGTGTAATTACAGGCGCTGAGTGCGTGGAGACCGGGGTGGGCGTTACTTACCGCACCATAATTAATTAAAAATTCACTGCTCCCTGCCACTGCCGCTCCCCTCACCGATCCTGCCTGCAACAGTCTCTGAGGTCTGGAGATCTGTAAAGCACATGCACCGGGCATCTCTACCAAACAGTGGGGCAGCCCCTGAGTGTGGGAGCAGGTCCGCGGGCCTGGCCACATGATGTCATGACGCGACGCACTCTACCCGCACCACTGTAATGCACCACTGGAATGGGTGCAATTGGCCAAATTCTTCTCTACACCCACCGGGCCAATCCACTGATCCAGCCATCACAATCAGCAATGGGTGCATTGATAAGGTTTGGAGTGTAAGAAGTTGAAGAATAAGACTGAGATAAAGATTTGCCATGTTACAAAGTGTACAATTTACTCAATAAATCGTGGGAAAAAATGTAAGTGTACATAGAAGTACAATCAAGAAATGAAAGTAGAATTAAAAAAATAAGTTCTGATTCAAACTGATAATTGTTTGGATGGGGTGGGTTGTGAAACAAATCTATAGGTGGGGACATGAATATTGTGGGCATAATTGGTATTTGTTACACCTACAGGGGGTCCTCAATTGATGGGATTTTCACTACAGTGTCACGGTCACAGTGTCACCATAGGGGGATTCCCAATTGGGGTCCAGGTGGTCGTTTAGGGACCCTTTACAATCCTGTAGGTCTCTTCTCCTTGAGCTTACAGTCTCCCTTAATGATAGTCAATCACTGAGGGAGACCGTAGGCTCCAGGAGAAGAGACCAACGGGATTGTAAAGGGACCCCTAAAAGACCACCTGAACCCCAATTGGAAATCCCCCTACGGTGACACTGTAGTGAAAATTTCTCATCAACTGGGGACCCCCTGTAGGTGTACCAAACACCAATTATGCCCACAATATCCATACCCCCTCCACCTATAGATTTGTTTTGCAACCCACCGCCATCCAAACAATTATCAGTTTAAATCAGAATTTATTTTTTAATCCTACTTTCATTTCTTGATTGTACTTCTATGTACACATATTTGTTTCACGATTTATTGAGTAAATTGTACACTATAACGTGACAAATCTTCATCTCAGTCTTATTCTTCAACTTCTTACACTCATAACATTCAAACAAATACATGCAGCGCTCATGCCCATCGACCAAACATTATCTATGAACCAAAAGAGTCTGGGAAACCCTTAAGGCAGAGCAGTGCCTGATATCCAACTGACTAATAGGGTGAGTGCAGTGTACCCACTTTGTATTGATCAATGGGTGCATTGGCCAGGACACAGTTTTCTCAGTGCAACTGGCCGGGGAGCGCAGTGACAGGCTGGAGGACTGGAGAGACGGATATGGGGAACAAAGTAGAAACGGTACATTTGGTACAGTTTTTGTTTGCCGGTACAGACTGTTAAATAAATGGCAAATTATTTTTTATGTGTTCTGTGTGTTTGTGTGTGTTGTACTGTTTTTGTGTGTGTGTTGTAGTGTATGTGGTTGTGTGTGTTGTATTGTATGTATCTGTCCAATGCGTAAGTGTGTGAGGTGTGCTACGTATATACAGTATGTGTGTGTTGTGTCTTTGTGTATCTGTGCAATGTTTAAGTGTGTGTTTTGTGTGTGTTGTACTGTTTTTTGGGTGTGTGTGGTGAATGTGGGTGTGTGTTGTGCTGTTAGAGGTATGTTATGTGTGTGTGTTGTGTGTATCTGCCCTATGTGTAAGTGCGTAAGGTGTGCTATGTATAAATCTGTGTGTGTGTAGTGTGCTGTGTGTATCTGTGCAATGTTTAAGTGTGTGTGTGTTCTGTGTATTGAAATGTTTTTGGGTGTGTGTTGTAGTGAATGTGGGTGTGTGTTGTACTGTGAGTGTTGTGTGTATCTGCCGAATGTGTAAGTTTGTGAGGTGTGCTACGTATATACGTGTGTGTAGTGTGCTGTGCGTATCCTGGCAATGTTTAAGTGTGTGTGTTCTGTGTGTTTGTTGTACTGTTTTTGGGTGTGTGTTGTAGTGTGTATGAATTTGTATTGTACTGCATGTGGTGTGTTGTGTGTGTGTGTATCTGTCCAATGCGTAAGTGTGTGAGGTGCTCTACGTATAAATGTGTGTGTTGTGTGTAATGTGTGCGTATGTGGTGTACTGTGTGTGTGTGCGTGTACAATGTGTACATGTGTGTGTTATGTGTGGTCTATATATATCCTCAATTATTTCCTAATTGTTTAAAGCCTTCACCATAATGTTAGAATGTGTCATTCATACTCAATGACAGCAATGAAATCAGGTGTGGAGTTGTTCCTTCGTCCACGGTTTCCCAGATCGTCGATCTTTTCCCCAGAACATCAATGAAGGAAAATTAAAACTTGGTGTTTTTTAAATTTCTAAGTGAAATTTCCCAAAAACGGCTTCGAGGTGCACACCACCGGGTCCAGAGGTATCATGTTGCCGAATTTGGTGTCTCTGAGTGCCACGGTGTGTCCGCAATGCAACGGACACGCACACACACACACACACACACACACACACACACACACACACACACACACACACACACACACACACACACACACACACACACACACACACACACACACACACACACACACACACACACACACACACACACACACACACTCTTCAACTTATTATATAGATATATAAACAAACGTCCTTTAATCCGACATGTTTCGGGGTTAACCCCCGTCGTCAGGGACAAACAACTTGACAATCATATAATACACAGTACACAATATAAATAGCCCCACAACCAGATACAAACCCCGCCCCCACCAATTCATCACTTACTAATTCTCGGCACCTGCCGGGCAGAGGTCCGTGCCGCACCATCAGCGTGGACCGAGCAGCTTAGTTCCCCCACCGTGACGCCATCCTGATTGCAAGATTGTAGTAATGCCTAGCTTCCGCCAACCCCCGCCACTCCGTGCTCGGCTGTCGGGCGTGGAGGGACGACTGCAGCGGCGGGACCTTCCGGTCCACGCTGATGGTGCGGCACGGACCTCTGCCCGGCAGGTGCAGAGAATTAGTAAGTGATGAATTGGTGGGGGCGGGGTTTGTATCTGGTTGTGGGGCTATTTATATTGTGTACTGTGTATTATATGATTGTCAAGTTGTTTGTCCCTGACGACGGGGGTAACCCCGAAACATGTCGGATTAAAGGACGTTTGTTTATGCAGTCTGTCGAGTGCCACCTCAACTCTGTTCCTGTATCTTGCTGATCCCTTCGGATTAACCCAGGAAGGCACCCCAGCGTTTGTATCTTTCATTGGAATTTTATCCCGCTATTGAGTGCCAGTTTCACTGCTTGTTATATATATATATATATATATATATATATATATATATATATATATATATAGGTATCTATCTCTCTCTCTCTCTCTATATATATTTTTTGACTCCTAGCTGGTGCTCAAATACCAACTGGGGCCTATTTTGACACCGGCCTTTCCCCCAATTTCCACCTGGGGCCTTGTTTTCACATTGACCTGGTGTCCAAATACAACTTGGGGCCTTTCTTTGACACCGAGCTGGTGCCCAAATACCACCTGGAGCCTTTTTTTATACTGATTTAGTGCCCAAATACCACCTGGGGCCTTTCTTGCCAACGACGTGGGCCTTTCATCACCCGAATACCACCTGGGGCCTTCTTTGACACTGATCCGGGGCCGGAACACCACCTGAGGCCTTCATTGACACCAATCCGGTGCCCGAACACCACATGGGACCTTCTTTGACACCAAAACGGATCTTGAACTCTACCTGGGGCCTTTCCACACCTTAGTGGGAGGTTGATTTGGCAAACTCTTCATAGTGAGGTATTCAATGGTCAAAATTTCTGACAAGTGAAAATTGCATTCGCCTATTCAATGTCATGGTCTTTTCTCCAAATGTTGGAAAAAATCAGACAGTCTGAAAACACAGAGATTGGTGAATTACAGGACAATCCCTGTGGTTTTTGTAGGAAACGGACACTAATTCCACAATTTATGAGATGTTTCTGACAAAACTGCTCCGACTATAAAAATGTCAGATCTGAAGCACAGCGCAGTGGCATAACAATAGCCCTGCAGACCCCACGTTGGCGGGGAGGCGCTGAGAAAGTGTGGGTGCCAGGGGGTCTGCGGGGCTATTGTCGGGACCTGCCGCCTGCTGCATCTGTCTGCGGTTCCGTCCCAGCTCTCCTGGCTCCCAGGGCCGGATTAACAATGGGGCTGATGGAGCTATAGCTCCAGGCCCACTCTGTAAATAGGCCCATTTTGTAGCTGAGGTCCAGAGCTTTCCAATGAGCCTGGCCTCGCATTGCTAGCCCTCCGGGAACCGGAGATACCACCAGGTAAACCTGGAACGTTTTCCCGTCTTAGGATAACATGGGACCCGCTAATTCTGACCCCCACCAGGTTCCAACGGCTGCCAGTTCCCCCTCTGGCATCACAGAAGCTCGAGGTTGATCTTAATCCCAAATCGCTGGGTCTTCAATCTGATACCAGGCTGATCCATATGGGTTCATTGGTTCTAGAGATATTACGGGTAAACTGATTTTTTCATTTAATTTTTAAATTTCTGAAATGTCATTTCATGGCTGTTCATGTTGTTTGAGGACAGATTTTTTTTGGAACCAAACGGCCCAGTTTCACGCGACCAAAAACATTCGAAGCCCACATGTAAAAGGCTCAGTTGGTTCTGAGGATATAGATCAGGGGTGTCAAACACAAGGCCCGCGGGCCAAATCCGTCCCGCCAGACCTCTTCATGTGGCCCGCGCAGCCGCCGCCAGCCTTCACCTTTTATTCTCGATTTTTTTTTTTAAACAAGAAAGCCGCCTCTTCAGCGCATGCGCGGCAGCCTACAAGCCATAGAACGTCTGCCATCTAGCGCAGTGCCGCCGGTCGTCAACCCCTCCTCCGCTCCCACCTGCTGTATAGGAGCCAGAGAGAGGAAAGAGCAGGTCCGTCGTGGTGAATGGTGCTGCTGCTGCTGTGCGCTCCAGGTCACTTACTGCTGAGTGTGCACTGCACAGTGACCGGGAGCACACTGCCTCCCACTCCTGGATAGATAGTGCGAGGAGCGCTACTCATAGGAGGGAGGGGGAAATGCACCTGTGTGAGAGCACAGCTGTGTCCTTGGTGGTGGAGCAGCTCAGACTGGAGTGGACGCATCAGAGCGGGTAAGTGTCAAACTCTCTGCCTATGTGTGTGTGTGTGCACTGGCACATTGCAGCCCATCATTAATTGCTGTGTCCCATGATCAGTGGCGTAACAATAGGCCCGCAGCCCCCGCGGCTGCTTGGGGGAGCCAGCGCCTGTAGGAGTCTGCAGGGAGCGCCAGGTCCATGATGCTGCAGGCAGGTGCGGGTCCAGCACTGCGGGAGCTGCTGAACTGCTCACAGCTGAGCCTTTAGCGGGAGGGAGTGCAGAAGGTGGAGCGTTTGCCTGCGCTCCAGAAGTTGCAGAGGTAAGAGGACACGCTGTTGTTCCCCTCTCCTCTGTAAGTAGCGGACTGCCCGCCGGAGCCTCTATTCACAGGTGGGCAGCAGCACATCAGCGCTATCTGTGCTCTCATTTTCCTTGTATCTGTTCCCAGTGTTGGTTCCACAGCACGCACTGCTATAAGAGGTGGCAGCCAAGCAGTGTTTCTTCCCCCTTACTGAGAGTACTCACAGTGGCAATGCTGTAATACTAGCAGCCGCAGCTGTACCACAGAGTTAGGCTGCTCTCAAAGCAGTTTTCTTTTGTCCGGGCACAGGAACACCTGCCGGCACCCGGCTGACGCGAGGGAGGCACCATCCCGCCCTGGCCTTGGAGTGGACTCATGGAACAGGTATGTGTGATAGTGCTCCCTCTGCATCCGACATGTGTGTCACCATTGTGCCAGTCATTTAAACCAGCCAATCGAGTTGCACAGTGGTCTCCAGCAGAAGTAGGTCACGTGTGAATGTATTGAGATACTGATCAATGTGGCTGCAATGACAGGGCGTAAAGGTGTACTGGCACAGTGTGTGCTGGTCAACATCACCCTGGCAACTTATTTTCTAACTGTAGACCTAGTTTACCCTGCGGACATCAGCCAGGTGATTCTCCTATTCACCTCCTGGGTGCCCTAAACCCTCTATAACTTGGCAGGATTTTGGGTCACTCTGCCATCTTGTAATGTGTGGGAAGGAGATCATCCAACTCCTGTGATATCTCCCAGAGCCTCCTGTCCTTGGTCCGGCTGACTAGTGATCCAGTCTTCCTTCTCCTAGACTCCTTCCCTGTGTGGCACCCATCTACCCCTGCTTATCAGCTTCACCTGCCTGGCTTAAGGGGCATACACATGTAGTGATCTAGGGGCTATTTCTAAGCGATCTCACTAGATCATTTAGAAAATGCCCCTACATTGCTCCGTGTGTAGGGGCAATAGCGATGCGCCGGGGCAGCAGTCTTATTTGTCAGAAGTGCCTGTATACTGTATATAAAACGGTGAGGGGGGCGCCAGTAACTTTTTTGCAGGGGGGAGCAAATTTTCTAGTTACGCCACTGCCCATGATAATAATCAGGACATATGCCCTAAGACTGAGTGCTGCCCCCCTGTGCAGGCAGCGTGTGACCTAATGCACTGCAGTTCACAGCAATAGCAGGAGGGAAATGCTACTGCTGAGTTACAGTGGTATTATTTGGGACATACTTGTATGGCTAAAACTGAACTTCTAATCTTCCACCCCCCGAACATCCCCTCTTCTCCCACTATCTCCATCAGCATTGGTGAAACCGAGATCACGTCCACCGACCAAACGCGCTGCCTCGGTGTCATCATTGACTCCTCCCTCTCTTTCACCCCCCACATTCGTGCTCTCTCACAGTCTTGCCGCTTTCACCTACGCAACATCTCACGCATCAGACCATTCCTCTCCACTGACGCAACCAAAATTCTCATTCACTCTCTTGTCATCTCCCTCCTTGACTACTGCAACATCCTTCTCTCTGGGCTACCTCTCACCCGCCTCGCACCTCTCCAATCCATTCTTAACGCTGCTGCTAGGCTCATCTTCCTCTCCCGCCGCTCTACCTCCGCCTCCCCCCTCTGTCTATCTCTTCACTGGCTCCCCATTCCTTTCCGAGTTCTCTTTAAACTCCTCACCACCACCGACAAGGCTCTCTCCTCCTCCACAGCTCCCTACCTCTCTTCACTGATATCTATCCACACTCCCTCCCGTCCTCTTCGCTCCATCGCTGACCGCCGACTGACCTCTCACCTAATCACCTCCTCCCACTCCCGTGTCCAAGATTTCTCTGATTCCCTTACCTCCTTCAAGCGCTCCCTCAAAACCCACTTTTTTCGACTAGCCTATCCCTCCTCCTAACCTCTTTTGATCCTCCTATCCTGCCTCCGTTCCCCTCCGTTCCTACTTATCCTATTGTATTTCGTTCGTCCACCCACCTATTTTTAGTATGTTAACTCTTATGAGCAGGGCCCTCCTTCCTCACGTACTCACCCTACCTCATTACCTCACCTGTGCTCCTGTCCTGTTCTTCCCTTCCTCTACTTCATTTTCAGTCTCCTTGACAATTTTGACACCTACTTCTGAACTGATGCTGATTTTAGTTCTACCAGCTATACCCCTATTTATACTGTATCTTTCAACACACCCTGTACGTTACCTTGTAATTTTTTTTATTTTTTTTGGTTTGCTATGTACGGCGCTGCGGACACTTTGCGGCGCTTTATAAATAAACGTACTACTACTACTACATGAAGGACACTATTATGATAATAAAGAGTGGACACATAGTCCTACAGATACAACCGGCCCTTTGAGGGTGACCAAACTGCTGATGCGGCCCCCGATGAATTTGAGTTTGACACCTCTGATGGTTGTTTAAGGAGGGGGGTTCTCTCCCCATCACACCAGAAAATGCAGGGACTAGGCTGGTGTAAAATGGGCCAGCCCGGGAATGTCCCTGCGTGATCCTGGGACCATATTCCCAGGTAAATACCTGAATTTTGACTCAATCTGTGTGCCATTGTGTGAATTTTGGCTCAGTCGGTGTGAATTTTGGCTCATTCCATGTGGCATTATGTGTAAGAGACAAGTACAGTAAAAGGGGGTTACTATTGTGTTGCATGATTTGTATAAGGGGTATATGGTGTGGTAAACTTAGGTGACCACATAAAAGGTGCTGAAATGTTGTCCAAGTTTCGGCTTTCAGTATTTTTTTATGGATGACCCCATAAGTATCTTAGGACATCGGCATCCTGCAGGTGCAGCTTTGGAGGGCATCCGCCAAAATATCTCCCTGCATTTTTCCTATGCCAGCCCCCTGCCTTTTCCAGGCATATATAATTAGTTGAAAGTATTTACACAAATAGAGACACACCAATGAGCAGACCACCCGACCAGAACACTGGTCACGCCACCCACATTATTAGGTGCTGGCCACAAACCCTATTATTGCGCATAATAGGCCCTTGATAATTTTCAGCTCCAGGCCCATTTAGACCTTAATCTGGCTCTGCTGGCTCCTGCTGCTAATGAAAAGTGACGCGCACAAAATGGCTGCCCCCCTTACAGCAGACAGTTTTAGAGGATGCTAGAGGAGGCGGCGGCCTCCTGGCAGCCTTCAAAACAGTCTAGGGGGGCAGCCATTTTGTGCGTGTCACTTTTCATTAGCAGTAGGAGCCGGGACGGAACCGCAGACAAGACCGGCGACGGACGCGGCATAATTGTGGAGGGGTAATGCAGGGGGGTTAACTCTACTTGTGGGAGGAGGGGCGCTGCCAACATTTTTGGCAGGGGGTACAAATTTAATAGTTATGCGACTGGGATCCTGTCAGCAGCAGATGCTGTATCAGCGCTGATACTGTAGCTGTGGCCACTGCTGCAGAGTGCTCAGAGCCACTGGTGGGAGCCGGAGGTGGGGGAGATCTGTCAGCGGCTTCAGGGCTCTTTTCACTGACCGCAGCAGAGGCCAGACACAGTGCCAGCAGGACCACCTCTCTCTCTAGGTGACTGATCAACACCTGAGAGCGAGAGAGGCAGTTGACAGGATTGAATAGGCAATTACCGATATTTCCACGGATGGAAATATCGTCACAAATTAAATACGCCCCATAGTCCCTAGTGATAAAGTGGAGAGTGATAAACAGCCAGCCAATCAGCTCCTACCAGCCATGTCACAGTCTTGGTTTTAAAAATGACAGGTAGGAGCTGATTGGCTGGTTTTTATTATCATTCTCTATTTTATCACTTTTCAAGCTTGATACATCTTGGCCCTTAATGCCCAGAGGGACAAGCAGTCCTTCAGCCATGGGTCTACAGAGGTTTCCTCCACAAGGGGGTTTTTCCTGCTAAGGACGATTCTTCATGAGTCATGAGGCTTCTGCCATTTTGTTCCTCTTCTAGGAAAAGTTTGAAAGAAATATGGACTCATCTTGGTCCAGAATTCCCTCTTTTATAATGCAGAGTAAAAAAATAAATGTCCTTTTTTCTTGAAATAAAAGCTTGAATTAAATTTTGCTTGATGTTGTCTTTATTTACTTAATACTGTAAATGATCTCAAAGCTGAAGAGGCAAAAGTGAGGCCTGGTGAGGTAAATGATAGCAGAGATGGCTATGGACAGTAATACAGTGGCAGAGAGACAATGAATGAAAGGTCAGGCTGTGAGATCTGCAGGCTTAAAAAAGAACCTAAAAAAAACTGAGGTGATAATACAAATAAAAGGGGTTTCTAGAGAATGGATCGCTGCCTCTGGGTATTTTGTAAGAATTGGTAGGGGGACATTGTATATAAGAAGTTAATGCAAGTCATTAATATCATGATATATGGTTGGTAAACTCCTTGATTAATTAATTAAATAATGATAATAATAGTATAATAGGAGAAAGAGAAGATTTATATTTGTATAGCAATTTTCTCCAATAGGACTCAAGGCACTTTGCAGATACTATTAACATGATGCAGAGGTTTAGATTTTCCATAAATACACAAATCATGAATGTAATACAAAGGTGTGGCAGCCATTTTGGGTCATCAACTCCAAGGATAAAATTCACAAGAGAGAACCAGGCGAAGCAGCCATCTTGGGCTCACGATATGTGTCACAATGTGAGATTCCTAATAAAGGAAGATAAGAGACATGGGTAAGAGAAAAGTGACTAACAAGATACCCATTGCATACATAGTTCTACAGCTTACAGAATATGGTATATGGTCTTAAGCCCCTTTCACACTAGATTATATCCAGTGGCGTAAGTTCGTCGCAGTTGCCCGGAGGCAAGATAAAATTGGTGGCCCCCTCCCAACACACACACACACACACACACACACACACCATCCTATATAAATATATGCATGTATGTATGTATGTTATGGATATTATGTTTGGAATAAAGAGAGTGTGACATTTATGATCCTGCTATGAGGAGGAGACAGCCACAGAAGCGATATCAAAGGCTTTCAATTAACTTATTCAAACTCACAGGGGAGGAGAAGTGCCCCCTTGGGAGCAGGAGCCCGGCGGCAGATGACTCCATTGCCTCCCAGAGTTCTGCCTCTGATTATATCATTTAGGATACATTTTTTCAACTATGTCCCTTGAACTCCTGGGTAAATGATATAGTGCATACACACTGGCCCTTATCCAGATTGACTCGCTCGGGCGCAAATTTTCACTCTAACCTCACCTTGCGAATGGTTAGCCAGCCGGGTTCGTTCGTCCGGCACACGAATGGATGTTTTACATAAACAACCACTCGCATGCCAGTGGAAACCTCTCCCATCTTTCGATGGTCACCGACCATCAAATGATGGGAAAGGCACACGCATATGTGCGGGTGGTCCACCGTGCCCGCAGTGTGGCGAGCGCAGCGAGCCCGCAAGGGGCTTTGTTGCACTGGCCACGCTGTCTGAGTCCGGCCAGTTGGGATCCCGACGTCGGGCTGATGACTGTCTGGATCCTGACTGTCGGAACCCTATACCACACCCGTCCAGCGAACAGGTCTGAATCATGCCCTAAGTGATTATTCCCATTCCTATGTATTTTCTATTTATTTTCTGGTGTGATAATGTCTACTTAAAGGGGATTATTCTGGTTCATTCGTTCAGATGCAAATTTGCATCTTTGCAAGTGAACCAGATACCGCCTTGCGAATGATGGTACGCCGTCCGACCATTCACAAGGTGCATACGTTCGCAATGGCTATGAATGAATTTTACATAAACATCCATTCGCATGCCACTGCGACTCTCCCACATCTTTCTATGGTCACAGACCATCGAAAGATGTGGAACGAGCACTCATATGTAAGGTTGCTCTGAGCAACCTTACATATGCGTGTATGCTCGGGGGGAAGTGGGCGGGCAGCTGAAATCCGATGATGTCAGCTGCCCTCTCTTCCATCACAGCCTCATTAGCATGAGAACGCCCAGCGCTCTCATGGGAACGCCCATATGCGAATGAGCCAACCCGCCACCCTCCCCCCCCACGCCCTCCGCCTGCAAAGATGGGTGCGTGCACTCAGCGAACAGTTTGTTCACCGTTGGTGCACGCACCCAGCACATGCACATTCGCAGAAATGCACAAATCGCGAACCGCAGCCACGCGAACGGAACTGAATCAGGTACAAAGTCTGTTTAAAAAACTGCTATCTCCTCCACAATGATTTACAGCTGACACCCTCACTCACTGGTACTCTGATAGCTACTAGAATAGAGTGCCTCTTCCACCTCTCCTTAACAGTGCCCCCCTCCTAAAATATCTTGTTTCCTTTAAATCTAGTTACACATTTGCAACCTGTTACAGCTAAGTGCTGGCATTGTGCTGAGCAGAATACAAGCTTTGTCTCCCTGGATAACAACAAAGAATAAAGCCACTGTTTCCAGAGTCAATGTCATGTTAAATTTAAACTTAACCTACCACACACCTGATCAATTACACTTAAATGTTTCTAATGCATTTTTAAAAAAGGCGATTTGGCAGCCTGCGACCCAGTCACTCCACAGGGAGATGCAAAGCGGCCAATTATCACTAATTAACCATGCTCCAGAACAACAAGCACTAAAAGCCTTCACATAGCTCTAGTAAGGGGACGTTGACCCTTATTCTGGTTCACTCGCAAAGGCAAATTCCTTCTCAAATGGACAAAACCATGTGCACTGCAGGTGGGGCAGATGTAACCTGTGCAGATAGAGTTACATTTGGGTGAGATTTTACTTCAAAGTGAGATCTGTATTGCAGTGTAAAAATAAAGACGTTCCCTGCGCAGAAACAAAATAACTCACCCAAATCTAACTCTCTCTGCACAGGTTACATCTGCCCCACCTGCAGTGCACATGGTTTTGTCCATTAGAGAGGGCATTCACCTTTGCGAGTCAACCAAAATAAGGGCCTATGTGCCGGTCCTATTTGTGTGCCTTTCTTTTCAGACATATTTTCGTTCCATAAATATTGGAAGTCCGGATCAGACAGGATTTACAGTACAATAGTGTGGGGAATTCCTCTATGAAAACTTCCATGGAGTCTCTAAATGAGAGAGAGAGAGAGAGAGAGAAGGGGCAGTGGTTGTTACAGAGCTGGATGCTCACACGGCTATTTCGACCCTTCGCTTAACCCTCCACGGAGACTAGATACAAGATAAGGCTGCAGCCATTTTTAATAGAGAATTGTTTTGACTGTCCTCCTTTTAATTGAGACACAATCTAAACCTCGATAGACAAAAGAGGAAAGAAGCCAAAATCGGAGTGGAAGCTGCAGGTGACCTCGCTGCGACCTGTGCTTTGAAACGGAAAGGGTTAATGTTATATTTTGGCACTGCAGAATATTTTTTTTACAAAATGTTTATGGAAACAAAAGAGATCCCCACCCCACCCGTGCTGGGCAAGCTGCTTCCTGTAGAAATTTCACTCACCGAGTTGCCGCCTTACTGCGTAAAGATAATAAGAGGCACATACTGTACACAAGAACGGTTCCTCCTTTTCCCCATTAGGTCTGGATGGTTACAGCTTTGTGGAGTTCATATATTTTAAGGTCATCAGTAGTGTAAATAATAACAACTTCAAACAACTTAGGGCCTGATTCTACTCTGATAGGCAGGGATGAATTTGGGCCAGTTTCCTATGTTGGCGGTCTACGCATGTGCACATTTTGGCAATCTGCTGCGGTAATAAAAGTCAGTTCAGACTTTTATTACCGAAGTGGAGATCAATTAATTCTCTCCCCTCACATGCTAGCTAGGTGTCGCTGTTGGCATTGGCGGTGGTGGTTGTTCGCGGGGAGGCAGGCAGTGCTGACCTGTTTGCTAGGTCCTGCGGGGAGGCAGGCAGTGCTGACCTGTTTTCTAGGTCCTGCGGGGAGGCAGGCAGTGCTGACCTGTTTGCTAGGTCCTGCGGGGAGGCAGGCAGTGCTGACCTGTTTGCTAGGTCCTGCGGGGAGGCAGGCAGTGCTGACCTGTTTGCTAGGTCCTGCGGGGAGGCAGGCAGTGCAGACCTGTTTGCTAGGTCCTGCGGGGAGGCAGGCAGTGCTGACCTGTTTGCTAGGTCCTGCGGGGAGGCAGGCAGTGCTGACCTGTTTGCTAGGTCCTGCGGGGAGGCAGGCAGTGCTGACCTGTTTGCTAGGTCCTGCGGGGAGGCAGGCAGTGCTGACCTGTTTGCTAGGCTGCCGACTGTATGCCTGAATCGGGCCCTTAATGTGCTTTCCTTATTGCCTTAGATTATTATAGGGATGAGATCGAATAGCCATGTTGCACTATTAGCAGGCGACAGGCATCATTTTCACAAGGAATGAAGGAGACAAAGCACCCCAAAATCTGTGCCCCAATTTCTCCCGAGTACGGCAATGCCTCATATGTGACCAAAAAATACCATTTGGGTGCATGGCAGGACTCAGAAGGGAAGGAGTGATATTTGGATTTTGCCGCACAGATTCTGGTGGAATGAATGGTGGGTGCTATGTCGCATTAGCAAGACCCCCGAAGCACCAATACAGTGGAACCCCCCCACAAGTGACCCCATTTTGCAAACTACACCCCTCAGGGAATTCATCTAGGGGTATAGTGTACATTTCAAACCCCCAGGGGTTTCACCAATTGTGGTACAACTGGGCTGTGGAAATGAAAAATTACATTTTTTACACAAAAATGCAGTTCTGGCTCAAAATTTTTCATTTTCACAAGGAATGAAGGAGACAAAGCACCCCAAAATCTGTGCCCCAATTTCTCCCGAGTACGGCAATGCCTCATATGTGACCAAAAAATGGCAGGACTCATAAGGGAAGGAGTGATATTTGGATTTTGCAGCACAGATTCTGGTGGAATGAATGGTGGGTGCTATGTCGCATTAGCAAGACCCCCGAAGCACCAATACAGTGGAACCCCCCCACAAGTGACCCCATTTTGCAAACTACACCCCTCAGGGAATTCATCTAGGGGTATAGTGTACATTTCAAACCCCCAGGGGTTTCACCAATTGTGGTACAACTGGGCTGTGAAAATGAAAAATTACATTTTTTACACAAAAATGCAGTTCTGGCTCAAAATTTTTCATTTTCACAAGGAATGAAGGAGACAAAGCACCCCAAAATCTGTGCCCCAATTTCTCCCGAGTACGGCAATGCCTCACATGTGACCAAAAAATACCATTTGGGTGCATGGCAGGACTCAGAAGGGAAGGAGTGATATTTGGATTTTGCCGCACAGATTCTGGTGGAATGAATGGTGGGTGCTATGTCGCATTAGCAAGACCCCCGAAGCACCAATACAGTGGAACCCCCCCACAAGTGACCCCATTTTGCAAACTACACCCCTCAGGGAATTCATCTAGGGGTATAGTGTACATTTCAAACCCCCAGGGGTTTCACCAATTGTGGTACAACTGGGCTGTGAAAATGAAAAATTACATTTTTTTACTCAAAAATGCAGTTCTGGCTCAAAATTTTTCATTTTCACAAGGAATGAAGGAGACAAAGCACCCCAAAATCTGTGCCCCAATTTCTCCCGAGTACGGCAATGCCTCATATGTGACCAAAAAATACCATTTGGGTGCATGGCAGGACTCAGAAGGGAAGGAGTGATATTTGTATTTTGCAGCACAGATTCTGGTGGAATGAATGGTGGGTGCTATGTCGCATTAGCAAGACCCCCGAAGCACCAATACAGTGGAACCCCCCCACAAGTGACCCCATTTTGCAAACTACACCCCTCAGGGAATTCATCTAGGGGCATAGTGTACATTTAAAACCCCCAGGGGTTTCACCAATTGTGGTACAACTGGGCTGTGAAAATGAAAAATTAAATTTTTTACACAAAAATGCAGTTCTGGCTCAAAATTTTTCATTTTCACAAGGAATGAAGGAGACAAAGCACCCCAAAATCTGTGCCCCAATTTCTCCCGAGTACGGCAATGCCTCATATGTGACCAAAAAATGGCAGGACTCATAAGGGAAGGAGTGATATTTGGATTTTGCAACACAGATTCTGGTGGAATGAATGGTGGGTGCTATGTCGCATTAGCAAGACCCCCAAAGCACCAATACAGTGAAACCCCCCCACAAGTGACCCCATTTTGCAAACTACACCCCTCAGGGAATTCATCTAGGGGTATAGTGTACATTTCAAACCCCCAGGGGTTTCACCAATTGTGGTACAACTGGGCTGTGAAAATGAAAAATTACATTTTTTACACAAAAATGCAGTTCTGGCTCAAAATTTTTCATTTTCACAAGGAATGAAGGAGACAAAGCACCCCAAAATCTGTGCCCCAATTTCTCCCGAGTACGGCAATGCCTCATATGTGACCAAAAAATGGCAGGACTCATAAGGGAAGGAGTGATATTTGGATTTTGCAGCACAGATTCTGGTGGAATGAATGGTGGGTGCTATGTCGCATTAGCAAGACCCCCAAAGCACCAATACAGTGAAACCCCCCCACAAGTGACCCCATTTTGCAAACTACACCCCTCAGGGAATTCATCTAGGGGTATAGTGTACATTTCAAACCCCCAGGGGTTTCACCAATTGTGGTACAACTGGGCTGTGAAAATGAAAAATTACATTTTTTACACAAAAATGCAGTTCTGGCTCAAAATTTTTCATTTTCACAAGGAATGAAGGAGACAAAGCACCCCAAAATCTGTGCCCCAATTTCTCCCGAGTACGGCAATGCCTCATATGTGACCAAAAAATACCATTTGGGTGCATGGCAGGACTCAGAAGGGAAGGAGTGATATTTGGATTTTGCCGCACAGATTCTGGTGGAATGAATGGTGGGTGCTATGTCGCATTAGCAAGACCCCCAAAGCACGGTGAAATGATGAACCTAATAATCCATAGATGTGTGGTATATTTTAAAGCACTCCTTCATACATAGGCCGGGTTTGTCGGGGCAAGTTTCACAGTGGAAAATAGTTTGCTTTCGTATTCCCTTTTTATAGCAAACTTTGCACCTTTTTTGTGTCCTGCCCTTTTTTCCAGTGGAGGGGATTTCGTTAGGAAAATGCTGCCCTGATACAATACGGGGGCCAGTACTAGAAGTACTGGGGCCAGTACTAGAAGTACTGGGGCCCTCTGCCTGCTGGTTCCCAAATATTAGGCCCTTTATGACTTCCTCTTGAAAGTGCATAAATGTCCCCGTCTGGCTGGTAGAACGGAATAGTACGTAAGCGTTATACAGTGCCATCTGGATGATATACACGGCCAGCTTCTTATACCAGATTTTTGTTTTCCGCAGGGCACTGTACGGCTTCAGTACCTGATCTGAAAGATCCACTCCGCCCATGTACTTATTGTAATCAAGGATACAAATAGGTTTTGAGGTGTGGGTACTGGTACCTCGTACAGGGACGGAGGTGGTACTGTCTCCGTGAATTGTTGTCAGTATAAGGACATCCCTCTTGTCCTTATATTTGACCAACAACATATTTTCGGTGCATATTCCCCTGCTTTCACCCTTTCTCAGTAATTGGGCAATGTGCGTTTTTGGGAGGCCTCTTTGGTTATTGCGCACAGTACCGCAAGCTGCTGTACCTCTTGAACCAAGGGCCTTAAACAGGGGGATGCTGGTGTAAAAGTTATCCACATAGAGGTGATAACCCTTATCCAGGAAGGGGTGCACTAAATCCCAGACAATCTTTCCACTAACACCTACGAGGGAGGGGGGGCATTCTGGCGGTTCAATTCTTGTGTCCTTCCCTTCATATACCCTAAACCTGTGGGTGTACCCTGAGGTACTTTCGCACAGCTTATACATTTTTATGCCATACCTTGCCCTCTTATTGGGAAGGTACTGGCGGAATTTAACCCTTCCTTTAAAATGTATAAGTGACTCGTCTACACAAATGAATTTTTGGGGGATGTACATCTCAGCAAATTTGGCGCTGAAATGATCAATGACCGGCCTGACTTTGAATAGCCGGTCAAAGGTGGGATCATCTCTGGGTGGGGACTGTGCATTATCGTTGTAATGCAAAAATTTAAGGATTGTCTCAAAACGAGTCCGGGTCATGGCCATACGATGAAGTGGGGTGCTGTACAGAACATCTGTACTCCAATATTGCCTAATTTCTGGCTTTTTAACTATGCCCATATGTAACACCAGACCCCAAAACGTCATCATCTCTACTGCATCTACAGGGGTCCACCTAGCAAATGATGACGTGGGGTTTTGGGCAATAAACTGCTGGGCATATAAATTACTTTGGTCCACCATTAAATTTATAAAATCATCAGAGAAAAAGACTTTGAAAAAGTCAATTTCTTTGAGGCCTGTACTATCAAATTGGATTCCTGGGTTGGCCAAAAACTCAGGAACCTGGGGCTCAAAATTGTCTGGTGGTGGGGTCCATACGAGATCAATCATTGGGGGGGGGGGGGTCTCAGCTGCTCTACGGGGGCGTCTTTGAGGGGGTCCCTCATCACTAGAGGAGGAAGAGGAGCTTAAGACAAATGCCAATTCATCGCTTACTTCACTGGCTGTGTCAGTGTCAGAGGCAAGAAGGGCATATGCCTCCTCCGCTGAAAACAGTCTTTGCGATGATTGGGACATTTTTATTATTTTTAAGTGTAGTGTTTCAACACGTGTATAGTGTAGGGGGGGGTACAAACTTTATTTCAACACGGGGGGTATGTAGTGTGTTTGTAGTGCTTTAACACGTGTAAGTTAAAAGAAAAAAAAAACTCCTGCGCCAAAAATTGAGCACAGATGTTGGTCAGTAACGTCCGTCACTGATCAGCGCTCAGCGGGCACAGGACACCCACAAAAGCACCGTGGGTGTAAAAAAAATTTAAAAAAAAGACTCCACAGCACCCTCCAAAAAAAAAAAATTAAAAAAAACTTCTGATGAGTCAAAGACAACAGGAATTTGCCCCAAAAAAAAAAAATTAGATCAAAAATGCTGATCAGTGATGTATGTCACTGATCAGCGCTCTGCGGCCACAGGACACCCACAAAATCACAGTGGGTGTAAAAAAATTTTTTTTAAAAACCCCACAACACCCCCCCCAAAAAAAAAAAACTGCTGATCAGTGATGCAACTGATTAGCAGTGAGGGGCAGCAGGCACACAACTGTGGGTGCAACCTGACAGGGTTTATATATATAAAAAAAAAAACCCTGCACCCCAAAAAAGGTGCTGATCAGTTAGTTTATACTGATCAGCACAAAAGGGGGGCAGCAGGGGGCAGCAGATACAAAATGATATCACACAATTTCTGACACAATGACGCTGCTGCAGCAGCAGCAGCAGCAACACAAGCACCAGGAAGTCACAGGAGCTGGCACGGATGCCACCAACGCTGATCAGGTAAGTATAGGGCACAGATGGGCACGGAGATCGCTCTGCACGCTGTTCCTGACCGGAATGGCGGCTGCAGAGCTGTCTCTGGTATTTTCTATGTGGTGTAATGGCTGTGATTGGTCCGTCGTTTCGACGGACCAATCACAGCCTTTTGGGGGCAGGTGGGGTGAGGTGGGGTGACACCAGTGTCACCCTTACACCCGGTGGTGATTGGTGCTGTACTTAACAGCACCAATCACCAACGATCCCTGTGTCACTGGCGAACGTTATTCGCCGGTACACAGAAAACGCTGTAATTGGCTGTTCACATTGAACAGCCAATCACAGCGATCGCCGATGGGCGGGGGCATCGCTGCCCCCCCTGGGCAATGAGGGAAGATGTCTGCTGTCAGGGACAGCAGACATCGTCCCTCTGTCACCGCGTCTCTAGACGCGGTGACAGTTACAAGTCATGACGTACATTTATGCCATGTGTCGGGAAGTACATCCCGACCATAACGTAAATTTACGTCAAATGTCGGGAAGGGGTTAAATCACAGATACAATATTACAATATAAACTAACAAGGGAAAACAAAGGTAAGTACAATCAGGTAGCATCATGCTTCGCAGCCCATCCTGGACCAGGAGACTGTAGTCAAGACTGAACACAGCATAATGAGCTCCTAGCCCAGGGAACAGCAATTTAAAGGGAATTATTTATTTATTTATTTACAGTTTCTTATATAGCACAGCAGATTCCGTTGCGCTTTACAATAGTAGACAGTGATAAAAAAAATTGGGTAACAACAGACAGACTTGGAGGTAGGAGAGCCCTGCGGCAAGCTTATAATCTACAATAGGATTCGGCAGGTCTTCCACCTCTTCTGGTTGGCTTAGTCCAGATGCACAGCTGTGTCTTTGTTCCATGCTCGTCACCTTGTCCTAGGGGTCCCGCTGTGTAGCTGGTTCAAACTGGTTGTCATATGCCCCCTTTTCATAACCATGATACGTGCTACTTATTCCCTGCAAACACCGGAACGCTGCGTATGAGACGCTAACCACACTGATAACAAACAAGAGGGAAAAAGAATAAGTTTTAACATTAACCTATGTGTAGTGCATTTTTAAGCTAAATTTATTATTACGTGAGTATGAGTATAGCACTATGTGTAACATTATAACTGCCATTAACAAAGCATATTCCCCTGCTCCCTCCGAGTGCACTTTACGTAGAAACACGAATGCAAATGGCGGCCATAATACTCTAAAGTTGTGTAGATGCAATTCAGCTTCGGCAGTGGTCACTTGGATACTCTCAGTATTGTATGACTGTCACTTGGAGGCTATCTGTACTGCTCTCGCTCCCTCCGTGTGCACTTTACGTAGATACACGAACGGAAATGAGGGCCATAATACTCTACAGTTGTGTAGATGCAATTCAGCTTCGACAGTGGTCACTTGGATACTCTCAGTATTGTATGACTGTCACTTGGAGGCTATCTGTACTGCTCTCGCTCCCTCCATGTGCACTTTACGTAGATACACGAACGGAAATGAGGGCCATAATACTCTAAAGTTGTGTAGATGCAATTCAGCTTCGACAGTGGTCACTTGGATACTCTCAGTATTGTATGACTGTCACTTGGAGGCTATCTGTACTGCTCTCGCTCCCTCCGTGTGCACTTTACGTAGATATATACAAAAACAAATGGCGGCCATAATACTCTAAAGTTGTGTAGATGCAATTCAGCTTCGGCAGTGGTCACTTGGATACTCTCAGTATTGTATGACTGTCACTTGGAGGCTATCTGTACTGCTCTTGCTCCCTCCGTGTGCACTTTACGTAGATATATACGAAAACAAATGGCGGCTATAATCTAAATTTGTGTAGATGCAATTCAGCTTCGACAGTGGTCACTTGGATACTCTCAGTATTTTATGTCACTTGGAAACTATTTGTACTGTATGGTGGAAACTGGGACAATCGCTGTATTGTATGGTTGTTACTAGGATACTCTCTGTATTTGTAGTCTATATGGGCACATCTTAAATAAATATTCCTTTCAGGGTGGAATTCAACTTATTGCCTCTTTAACATTTACCACCTACTTTTAAGCTCTATCACTTGTGCATGATGACACTGTTTATTTTAGCTAATTGGTTACACCCATAAGAATTGACCAGCTTGGCTCAATAGGTGCTTTTTCAACTACCTTTACACCTTCCTACGGTACCCTGCTCCCAGTGTCATCACTAGGGGGTGTGGGCCACACCTGGGTGACAACCGCCGAGTCAACACCCAGTCTCTGTGTAGGAGATGGCACTGCAGCCAAGGCGCTCTCTGGGGGGGGGGGGGGGGCAAAAAAAGAAAGGAACCACCAGTGTAACTATATCTGCTGTATCAGGAGAGTGTAAAGCTCCCAAGAGTGCAAGAACAAGAAAAATAGGGATTATGATACAGCGCTCGGGTTTTTACTGAATACATTTATTACAATACTAAAAGCGATGCAATACAAATCATACAATACATTGCATATGAGAATTCTCACAATGAAAAATGTGGTAAAACTGTATTTAAAAAAGGATAATTTCCAGCTAGGAATCGATTTTGGGGCAAAAGTGGATATTTTTTGGTCCAAATCAACACCAGGGTATATAATTACCATATATTGTGGATGACCTTATTAGGAATTAATTTTCAAAGTCCTGGAGATTTGCCAGTGGAGGATTCCCAAATGTCACACAAGTGGTGAGATGATGAAAGAGGCAGTCCTTAAGGTACGGCTGATACCAGATGTAATGGCTGCAGGTTTTGGGGGATCCAACATGGTATTACAACGAAACTGGTCCGGGTGTGATGTCCTATGGAATTCCAAGCTCTCTGGGGGGAAGCAGGTAAGGTTGCTGCTGCCTGCTCCTAATTCCTATTACCACCTTCCCCCTTCTGTTGAGTCACTTGGTCACTATGGTAGTTTATAATTCTTCAAAAAAATGCAAGCTGAGAAATTTTTCATTACATATCCACAGTACAGTATGGGAGCAAATCATTGCAAACATAGAGGTATAATTCCTTTACAAACATTTTTATTCTTTTAAAAGCCTTAAAGGTCTAATATAATAGGTACATTATTGTCAAATCGTAATAATAAGTTCTGTGCCAGGAAAAACCTGATCTAACTGAGTGATAACAGTGTTAACTTATTTCACTATTGGCGCTGACACTTTATTATATACACAATATTACAATATCAGAGCTTACCTTAGTAGGTGCATGAGGAGAACAGTGTGGCCTCCAGTGCTCATGCTACAACCTGAAACATGTTCTCTCCTGAATAATTACCTTTTGTACTCTGGCCAATGGAAAAAATGACTCAGTAGTTGTTATTCCCTAAAAAGTAAAGGGCACTCTCAAGAGAAATAAAATCAGCATAGATCAGGATGCAGAAACAAAAGTTGCATGTTGAATGAACATAAGGATGATATGACATCAGTTTCTTCTCTTCTCTAATAATAGCATTGTAAAGACGAATAGTTTCTGTATTGCAATAGGAAACCCAAGAGCACATTTCTTATGCCTGGTGAAGTGATAAAACAGCCAGTGATAACTCACCAGCCACACAGCACCTTACTGTCAAGTTACAGGCTGGGTCGCGTACACACAAAGCCATATATTGCTCAGTGTCCAGTTTTCATCAGTGACCAGCGATGGTCACTGATGTAAATAAGACACTGCCAGGGAAGAGGCAGGGGAAGCCACTGGTCGGAGGAACATGCTCCAGGGACCACCCCAGTGCTTGTTGCGGGAGAGCTCTCCCTGGGGACCGGCGAACCGTACACGCAGGGATATGGTCGCTTAGCAAACATATCCCTGACGATTTTGTCTGAAATTGCACCCTGTGTATGGGGTTTTAGATCATCACCTTGTCATGGGCAAAGTCTCCATCATTACTGTATCCCCCCTAATGTTGGACTTTTTAAAGCCTGCTTATATCTACTGAAATATACATTTTCAACAACTGGTACTTGTTTCCTAGCACGGCCACAACGATCATGATCGTGGGCATCGTGAGGAAAAATCGGGGGCATCGCGGCCATCGCAAGCACTAAAAAATAACGTGCGATGGCCGCGACGCGATGCCCGCGATTTCCCCATAGGGAACAATGTTAAATTCCTCAATTTAGCCGCGATGCCCCCGATTTCCCATAGGAAACAATGTTACATGGGTCAATTTACCCAAATCATCATAGGGAACAATGTTAAATGGGCCATAAACCCCCCCAAAACACCCCTGAACAGTGAAATGTCCCCCCAAAAGTATTTTACACCACCCCACGATCAACGCGAACCTGAAGCGTGGCGAGCGCAGCGAGCCCGCGAGGGGCGGCGGTACGCGTCCTCCGACCTTTTCATACCCCCACTATCCACGTCGGCGTGGAGTTGAGAATAGAATAGTGTGGCGAGCGCAGCTCGCCACCGAGCCCGAAGCGTGGCGAGGGGACGCGGATACCTGTGAAGCCCGCGAAGGGACGCGTTTACCTGTGAAGGTATCCGCGTCCCCTCGCGGGGCTCGCTGTGCTCGCCACGCTTCGGGCCCGGTGGCTCGCTGCGCTCGCCACACTATTCTATTCTCAACTCCACGCCGACATGGATAGTGAGGGTATGAAAAGGTCGGAGGACGCGTACCGCCGCCCCTCGTGGGCTCGCTGCGCTCGCCACGCTTCGGGTTCGCGTTGATTGTGGGGTGGCGTAAAGTACTTTTGGGGGGACATTTCACTGTTCTGGGGTGTTTTTGGGGCTTTCTGGCCCACTTACCATTGTTCCCTATGATGATTTGGTGAAATTGAGGTATTTAACATTGTTCCCTATGACAAATCGGGGGCATCGCGGGTACATTGAGCCATTTAACATTGTTTCCTATGGGGAAATCGTGGGCATCGCGTCTGGACCATTTAAGCCTTTTTTAGCCGCATACGACGCGACAGACGCGATTTTGACTTTTTTCAATGCATTTCAATGGGAAAATCGGGAGCATCGCGTCGGTCGCGTCGTATACCACTAAAAATGACACCCGATGCCCGCGATTGTGGCCGTGCTAGGAAACAAGTACCCAACAACTTTCCAAACCTCCACAGTCTGTCTCTCCAGTTCCTCCTCTCCTGATATTGCTTTACCGCATTATAACCAAGCCCCAACAACAAGCTTTAGTGTAGGGGTCCCAGCAAACCTCCACACTCCTTCACTAAGTTTGATGTCACTAAAGTAACACAAAACTTTCTTATATCTTGTCATTTCCTCTGATATAATATATGTCATCTATCTCTACTGGTATCTTTCCCATGTGGTACACCGTGTATTGGTATGGGCGCAGATAAGGGACGTGTAGATGGCACAGCTAGATGAAGGGCCACATGGGACTGGAGCTGAAAATGTTTTACAGACCTTCCCTGAGAAGGGGAGGAGCTGTGTTTAGTACTGTGTGGGTGTGGCCAGTGCCATATGGTTATATACACTCCCTACACTATCAGATCCGCTGTCAAAATACATAAAAATAGAAAAAATGCTGAATTTTGAACTAGAAATACAACTTTAATACTTAGGATTTATGGCCCACTGTCATGATAATGGGCCTACTTTTATTTTATCCCATTGTTAATCTGGCCCTGGTAGATGGTACCTTACAGCTGAGATAACAGCTTCAGTGGATCTTCCCTCTTTTCTGGCAATGACTATGTAGCAGATAAGCTAGCTGCATACAGAGTATAAGGACATAACATAACAGCCATGAGAATAATCAAGAAGGCAAGGACCGGTCACTGCATGATGAAGCAAATCATGACCATACATATGACAAAACATTACTACACAAAAAGAATATGGCAAATATATTCAGCAATATGGCGGTCATTAGGCGATGGGCAATCATTCTTTCCAATAATTTAATGGGTTTATTTAACTTAACTGCTGCAGTACATATTTGGCTATAACTAGGAAAAATGTAGTTTTTCTATTGTTTCACTAAACTCTAAATTCACAATAACATTCACATAAATATAATAAAGTACATCATATTATTTTTTAGCAATCTAGCAAAAAACACAGACTGATCAGCCATCTCCTTTTAAAGTGAAAACAAAGTTCGGTACTCTTTACCTAGAACGGCGCCCATCGCGACCATCGCGACCATCGAATGCACTAAAAAACGGGTGCGATGCGATGGCCGCGATGGCCGCGATTTCCCATAGGGACCAATGTTAAAAGTGAGATTGGACGCGATTTTAGTGTTCAATGCCTCAATGCCCACGATTTTTCCATAGGAAACAATGTTAAATGGGCCACAGAGCCCTAATAGTCCCCCTGAAGTCTGAAATGGCCCCCACAATTTTTAACGGCACCCCACGATCAACGTCAACCCGAAGCGGCGGTGCGCGTCCTCCGACCTTTTCATACCCCCACTATCCACGTCGGCGTGGAGTTGAGAATAGAATAGTGTGGCGAGCGCAGCGAGCCACCGAGCCCCGCGAGGGGACGCGGATACCTTCACAGGTAAACGCGTCCCCTCGCGGGCTTCACAGGTGTCCGCATCGCCACGGACACCTGTGAAGCCCGCGAGGGGACGCGGATACCTGTGAAGGTATCCGCGTCCCCTCGCGGGGCTTGCCACGCTTCGGGCTCGGTGGCTCGCTGTGCTCGCCACACTATTCTATTCTCAACTCCACGCCGACGTGTATAGTGGGGGTATGAAAAGGTTGGAGGACGCGTACCGCCGCCCCTCGCGGGCTCGCTGCGCTCGCCACGCTTCGGGTTCACGTTGATCGTGGGGTGGCGTTAAAAATTGTGGGGGCCATTTAAGACTTCAGGGGGACTATTAGGGCTCTGTGGCCCATTTAACATTGTTTCCTATGTAAAAATCGCGGGCATTGAGGCATTTAACACTAAAATCGCGTCCAATCTGACTTTTAACATTGATCCCTATGGGAAAATCGCGGGCATCGCGTCGCACCTGTTTTTTATGTACCCGCGATGCCCGCGATTTTTTACCCCCGACGCCCGCGATGCTAATCGCGGGCGCCGTTCTAGGTAAAGAGTACCCAAAGTTCTGCTGTTGGAGTACTCTGTTGCTGGGTAGTCACTATTTTATAATATGCATGTATTTTTAAACCACATTAGACAAAATTAACAGGATTATTATCTACAGCTGGTCTTTTGGGATCCTAGAGAGCAATTGCTTTCAATATTCAATGATAAGGCACAATAACCATAGTTCCACAGTCAATAGCACAGTTATCTTCAGCACTTCACAATGTAAATAGCTAAATTCTAAAATGCCTTTCATTGAACTTACGATTCTGTCACAAAATGACTACCTCTCTTCTCACTGTTAGACAGTCACTGAATTAATAGTAGCTCAAACAGGGCACATATATTTAACTGCACATTCAGAACTTTAGCTCATTCTGTTGCACGTTAGGGTAACACAATACTTTCAATATATCCCTCTATAAACTTTTAATACTTTTCAATATGCCCTTAAAAAAATCTCAATAGCTCTCATTAGCTTATTAGACCATCCAGTTTAAGGTACATCCATCTGTGCATTCAGAAATGTATTCTGTATACCACAGTTAATAGTTATTTTAGTTACCTTCACCTTCCTTTCAGCTGGATCCAGTCTGGCCATTCTTCTCTGACCACATTTGGCCACAACATGGATTTTTATTGTTTTGTGTACCATTTGCTGAAAATTCTGGCTACTGGATATTTAATCCACATTATCTGGCACCAACAATGATCCAACTATCAAAGTCATTTAGCCATCAATGATTCAAGGGTCAAAGCGGTTACCTCTTTTTTTTATGGTGTTTGTGCTGAATACAGCTTAACCCCTTGACCATGTCAGTATGCTTAATGCATTGGGGGTGCGGGCACATGATTGTCTATTCCAATAACTGTATTGCACCAGCTCGCTGCTGGTATACAGAGAGGGGCGTACCTAGATATTCATAGGCCCCATAGCAAAAGTTTTTAAGGGCCCCCTATTTAGCAACTGATTGTGTTAAATGTGTTTAAAACATTACTTAAACAGTAAAGATGGGCCCCCTTTAGCACTGGGCCCCATAGCAGCTGCACCCCTTGCACCTATGGTAGTTACGCCTTTGTATGCTGATGTACTGTACCTAAAAAGATACATTTAGACATCATAAATATGTGTAACAAAAGCTATTTAGTACAGTCATTTTGTATATAAAAAGACAACTATTATTTTTGACTCACTTTAAGTTTTTAACAACACTTTTACTATTTTTATGTTTTTAGATTATAGAATTCAAATTCTAATCTTCATCTTGCATTAATAAAGCACTCCTTAACCTCTAGTAGCCAACAGTAAGTACTGAATTAAAGCTGTGTGATGCGATGAGAGTTTATTTTAAAGCAGATTAATTCAATGTTGCAAAAAGCATGTTGTAGTAAATACTTTGGGAAATGAACATAGTTCCCAGTCAAATACAAAAGGAGATTTTAGGAAAGAAAAGTAAGACCGGTCTGAACAAAAGGTTAAAAGGACAGTTTACATATCGAAGGCTTTGGTTTTCTATAGAGAGCAAGGCTGAAGTGTACCCAGGGCTCCACTCTCCAGTTGGCTTATACAAGCTGATTGTGCATGTCAAACGAAGGGTCTCTATTTCCTGTTCATCTGTCTTTCTGCATTAATTAGACCCAGTAACTCAAACTCCCTCAACACCAGAGAGGCCTGTAATAAAATGCTCAGGAACTGGCTGCTTGTTAAATTCTATTTACACATTTTACTTTCAGCTACCAAATAGAATAGTAACGTAGAAATTCAATTGATTTGCAAAACAAAACAGCAATGAAGAGAGCTAGAAGTAGTGAGATATATATCAGTGGCGTAGCTACGTTTTGGGCGCCCCCCCCGCCGTTAGGGGGGGGCGCCCCCCGCCGCCGCCCTGCCAAGAACTCCCCCACCGCCGCCCTGCCAAGCACCCGCCCCGCCGCCCATGCAAACCCCCCCCCCCCCCGCAGCCTTACCTATCTGGCTGGTCCCGGCGGCTCCGTTTTTCTGCTGAGGACCACCACAAAATGGCCGCCCCCATTCAGCAGACAGTTTCAGAGAACTGTGTGCTATATGGGGGCGGCCATTTTGTGGTGATCTTTAAGCAGAAGAACGGAGCCGCCGGGACCAGCGAGATAGGTAAGTCTGCGGGGGATTGGGGGGGTGTAACTATAGCACCGCAGCCCCCGGCGCCCCCACATGCACAGCGCCCCCAACCCCCCCACGCGGTGGCGGGGGCTGCGGTGCTATAGTTGCGCTGCTGATATATATATATATATATGTGCAAAGAAATGGCGTCACTCCGAGGGCTTGTAATCAGAAAAACTTTTTTTATATATGCAAAACAACGTCTACACCAACATGTCACAAAGTCGACGTTTCAATGTCGCTAGGACATTTTTCTCAAGACAAGACATGTAGGGTGCACCCTACATGTCTTGTCTTGAGAAAAATGTCCTAGCGACATTGAAACGTCGACTTTGTGACATGTTGGTGTAGACGTTGTTTTGCATATATAAAAAAAGATTTTCTGATTACAAGCCCTCGGAGTGACGCCATTTCTTTGCACATATCCAGTATTTGTTGGATGGCACCTGGGGCACGTTGATATTGTCAAGGGAGTGCCGGCTCGCACATCGCGCTATATATATATATATATATATATATATATATATATATATACTCAAAGCAAACTGCACACTTAAATTAGCATCTTTTAGCGTGCACGGGCCACATAAACGTAAATGTAAGAAAAGCCAGAAGCCAGCACTTCCATTTGAAGGCAAAAATATTTTTATTTAAAAAATAGGCAAATAGAATCCAAGTGGGACACACCATGCGCAGAAAAAATTTACATAGTCCAAGTATGACAAAGTTACCACAGCCTGAGCAAGAACATGGTGGTCCACTGTACGGTCACTGATGCCCGACGGACGTTTCGGTGTGTGTCCACTGTCGGCAGACCGTCAACGCACTGGATGTGCAATGGGCAGCATTATCTCGCCATCCTTTGCCAATGTATACAGGTTTGGGGAAGAGAAGTTGATGTTTTTTCAGGAAAGTACAACGGCCAACAACATATTAGTGTTTACCCGCGATATCGATGACCTAGTTTTGTTATGGATGGGCAGTGAATCCTCCTTTATAGGTCTAACGGAGAAGCTAAACAACAGATAAACTACAGACTTTCACCCATTCGATTGACTTACCAAACATCATATAATCGTCAGTTAATTTCTAAGATGTCCCGGTAACTACAGTATCTAAGGAGGCCAAATCAGCACAATGTGAAGCCAACCAACAGGAACACCCTATTGAGGTCAAACAGCTTCCATCCCATCTCGCTGAAAAAAAATCACTCCCCAGATCCCAAATGGTCAGAGCCGCCAGAATCGCAAGCAATCATTCACAATTGCTGGACATTCTGGATGACATGATATCCAAATTCGAACGGGGGTATGAGAAAAAACACAGTACACCTGTCCCAGTACTGACACAGTACATCTATGGTACACTTTTTGCTTGATTTTCTCCATCTCCCTCTTTAGGCTATGTGGGCCCATGATAGAGATGGTTAAACATGAAGTTTTGTTCTCATTCCACATACTGATGACGAGCAGTAAGCAATAAGTAATATGTGTTACATTAGCCCAGTAGTATGAATTTGTTGGTTCTCATAGCATCCCATACTCTTAGTATCTCTAGTAGAGTTCTGTTATCCTAGATCAGGCATGTCCAAACTATGGCCCTCCAGCTGTTGTGAAACTACAAGTCCCATCATGCCTTGTTACAGTTTTACTATTAGGGGATGCTAAAACTATGGCAAGGCATGATGGTATGTGTAGTTTCACAACAGCTGGAGGGTCACAGTTTGGACATGTCTGTCCTACAGTATATCATTCTCTCCTAACTCCTAATATTTGACCACATATACTTTTAAGGTGGTCCCTCTGATTCCTAAAATTAATAGTAACCTTAGCAGAAGTATTTTGCATGTAATTTCCCCTCTTGTGATTAACTTTATTAGTTTTATAGATTTTTGATCGATTTTTTAGTTTGCATCACGGAGATGCGAACGGCAAAGGATGGCCCCAGCCTGCATGGGGACAGAACTAAACTTCACTGTATAAAGGTAAGCACTGTACACCTAATTTGTTTTTCACCTGTACCTTGAAAAAGGGGCATGCCAGCCCCGAAACATCGGAATTTGCCAGTTTGTGAACCACAATATAACTATTTGAAATTTTCTCTTCTCCTTCTTCTTCTAGGTACACTTGCACACAGTTTTTGAAGGAACTTGTCAGGGAGGTTGTTCCAAACATGTTGGATGACTAATACATAGAAACATAGAATTTGACGGCAGATAAGAACCATTTGGCCCATCTAGTCTGCCCCTTTCAGTAGCGCACGCAGGGGGGGTTTCTGAGTACCCAGAAACCCCCCCTGGAGACTAAGGGCCCTAGGCTGAAAGCTGAGGGTCCCCTCTTTCCATGGGTACAAGAATTTTAAAAATCGGCCCTTGGTAACCGGAGATATCTGACTTCAAAGCAGTGGTCCCCATCCAACCCTGTTAATTGCTATTCCCAGTCAGATATTTCAGATTCTGTCTAACTTAGGGTTTTTCTGAGGGTATATTCCAAAAGCTGGGACTCTCCCTCTCTGATGGACACTAGTATCTTGTCTCTACTATTCCCATAACCGGAGATATCAGCCTTCCAGCAGCTGGTTACTGCTCCAGCTCCACACACCTGGTATGTAGTTTTATATTCTCGTTGGCAGATTTCTCTGCCTCCTGAACTCTGATCCCCAATACCATTTGTTAGGTGGCATTCTCTAGTTTTTAATTCAATTAAAATCTAAGAAATCCAATTCCGGGAACTGGAGATATCTGCAGTCAAGCAAGTTGTCCTCCCACCAGAAAATTATGAATAATAAGCCCACTCCACTATACACCCCTCCTCTGCGTATTAAACATACTCTACCACCCTGGAAGTTATGTATCAGAGCCCCTTCATTCAGCCCAGTGCCCCCTTCTCCCACCCCATCTCCCACCATCTGTACAGTAAAGGGGTAATTAGTGGAAATTAGTGATCCAGGCCCTACATGCTGAGCGGTTGATATAATACCCCCTACCACCCGTGGGACATCAAATCTTCCCCCACCCCTACCGCTGGAGGATCGGTAGAGGCCCCAATACATTGCTATGCCCAGGGGTCTACACTGCTGTTGATGCCTATGTATGTATGTATGTATGTATGTATGTATATATATAATTTTTTATTTTGTATATTATTATTATTTATATACATTTGGTCTATCTATAGTACTTTAACTGACCCGGCATATACTGGGTCACCTAAGTGTCCATCTCTGTGCTTTGCTCCGCCCCTCTGGAAACCCCCTTCTGAAAATCCTGCGTTTGCCACTGCCTTTTTTTACACTTCAGGTAAACTCAACCCTTTTTAATCCTTATTTCTTTGTAAGGATATTCATATGTCTATCCCAAGCATGTTTAAATTGTTCTACTGTCTTAGCATCTACCACCTCTGATGGGAGGCTATTCCACTTATCCACTACCCTTTTTGTGAAGTAATTCTTTCTAACATTTCCCCTGAACCTACCTCCCTCCAGTTTCAGTGCATGTCCTCGTGTTTTATTACTTGTTTTCCTTTGAAGAAAATTTCCCACCTGTACTATGTTAAAACCCTTGATAGATTTGAAGATTTCTATCATGTCCCCCATTTCCCTTCTCTGCTCCAAACTATATATGTTAAGATCTTTTAGTCTATCCAGGTAAGTTTTGTGATGTAGGCCATGAACCATTTTAGTTGCCCTTCTTTGTACACTCTCCAATGTATTTATATCCTTCTGAAGATATGGTCTCCAGAACTGGACACAGTATTCCAGATGAGGTCGTACCAATGACCTATAAAGTGGCATTATTACATCTTTTTTTCTGCTACTGATTCCTCTCCCTATGCAACCAAGCATCTGACTAGCCTTCCTCATTGCTTTGTTACATTGCCTCCCTGCCTTTAAGTCTCTTGAAATAGTGACTTCTAGATCTCTTTCCTCCTCAGTAGTATCCATTATAGTACCCTTGATACTATATTGAGCCTTTGGGTTTTTGAGTCCCAAGTGCATAATTTTGCATATTTTAGCATTAAACTGTAGTTGCCATTCTCTTGACCAATTCTCAAGTTTACTTAGATCATCAGTCATTTGATTTACCCCTCCTGGTGTGTCTACTCTGTTGCATATCTTTGTGTCATCTGCAAAAAGGCATACTTTCCCTTCAATACCATTTGCAATGTCACTAACAAAGATATTAAAGAGCACTGGTCCAAGTACAGATCCCTGGGGTACTCCACTGGTAACATGTCCCTCCATAGAATGCACTCCATTTACTACAACTGTCTGTTTCCTATCCTGCAACCAGGTTCTTATCCATTTAATTGTTTTATAATCCAATCCCACACTTTCAAGTTTATTTAGCAGCCTGCGATGTGGGACAGTGTCAAATGCCTTATTAAGTCTAGATATGCCACATCTACAGCCCCCCCCCCTTCATCTAGTATTTTGGTCACTGAGTCAAAAAAGTCAATGAGACTTGTTTGGCATGATCTCCCTGCAGTAAAACCATGCTGTTTTGGATCCTGTAAGTTGTTTAATTTAAGATATTCCACTATTCTTTCTTTTAATAGCGTTTCCATTATTTTCCCTACTACTGATGTAAGGCTCACTGGTCTGTAGTTACTTGCTTCTTCTTTGCTTCCGCTTTTGTGCAGTGGAACTATATTTGCTTTTCTCCAGTCCTCTGGAACTGCACCTGTATCTAGTGACTGGTTGAATAAATCTGTTAATGGCGCTACCAACACATCTTTTAGTTCTTTTAGTATCCTTGGATGCACTCCGTCTGGCCCCATTGATTTATCCACTTTCAGTCTTGAAAGTTCTGTTAGGACTTTCTCCCTAGTAAATGTACCTTATTTTTATGAATGTCCTTGCAACTTAACTGTGGTCCCTTCCCTTCTCCTTCTATAGTGAATACAGAGCAAATGTAATTATTTAGATGATCTGCAATTGCCTTGTCTCCCTCCCCCAAATTCTCAGTGTCTGTCCGCAGTCTTATTATTCCTCCATTTGATTTTCTCCTTTCACTTATATACTTAAAAAAAGTTTTGTTTCCTTTATCTACTGACTAATGACAGATCTGTCGATGTATACTTGCTAAAATCCTTCTGTCTCATGTATTATTATCATGTATACATGTAATCCCAGGCAGACTCGATGATGTTGAAATCAGGGCTCTGTGGGGGCCATATCATCACTTCCAGGACTCCTTGTTCTTCTTTACACTGAATATAGTTCTTAATGACACTAGCTATAGGTTTTGGGTTGTTGTCCTGATGCAGAATAAATATTGAGCCAATCAGATTCCTCCCTGATGGTATTGTATTGTGGATAAGTACCTGCCTTTACTGTATTTCTCAGGATTGGGGACACCATTAATTCTAACCAAACCTATAACTCCATTTGCTGAAAATCAGTTCTAAACTTGCAGGGAACCCTTACCAGGCATCACTGTTGCCTGCAGATACTGATTATTGTTCCGCTATTCAACCCTTCGTCGAACTAACTGCCTTCTCTTACAGCCAAATAATAAAATTTTTGACTCATCAGTCCAGAGCACTTGCTGTCACTTTTCTGACCCACAATTCCTATGTTTTCTTGCACAGTTGAGTCACTTGGCCTTGTTTCCACATTAATGGTATTGAGTTTTGGCTGCAATTCTTCCATGAAGACCACTTTTGGGCAACCTTTTTAAGAGCAGCAGATGGTGTACCTGGGTCCCACTGGTTTCCACCAGTTCTGAGCAGATGGCACTGGTGGACATCTTGCGATTTCAAAGGGAAGTGAGCATGATTCAGTTTCCTTGGCCAACCACTGCGTCTCCAGTCATCAATGTTGCATGTTTCTTTGTATTTCTTCAAAAGAGCTTGAACAGAACTTATTGAACCCCCAGTCTACTTTGAAATCTTTACCTGGAAGAGTCTTTATTGATGCAGTGTAACCACCTTGGGCCTTATTCTGGTTGGAGCGGCCGGGCCGTACGCGTACGTCCCGGTGGTTTTCATGATCTGCGCATGTGCAGATACGCTAATGCGCCGGCGCGAACACTCCACAACGCTTACGGCCAGGTCTCAACGTGCGAAAAAACCTGTACGCGAGTGTACGGGTAATGGGGGCGGCATAGGGGCGTGTTGATGGGAGCGGCCGAAATAATGAGGGAAAATGGGCGTAAATATGGGCGTACACGGGGGTGTGCACCAAAAATGAGCGGTGCTACTACCGCACGATCGCCTAAAGCACCGTTCATTTCGGACACCAGACAGGCGCCCGGCAACCGCCAGCTCAGACCACCCCTACAGATACCGCATGCCAGCGTGCGCCTGGGATTGCTAATTAACGCTGATTACTACTCAAACACATACACCTGAATGTAATAAGCAATGCTGCAGTCTATTAAGTCCAAAGCATGATTTCACTACCTGCAAGCCACACACACAGCACGCAAACACATTGGAAGCTTCTCTTTCTATACTTCTCTACATTTAAACGTTTGTTTAATTTAAGGTAAGAATCTTTTTAAGACCTGCTTATATACGCTAAGGTAGGGATTTGCTAAACAGTTAGACACATTCACTACGTGCTTTCATAGACTTTACACAGTAGCACACTCAATCTACACAAGTCGACATGTGTCAACGTGTTCACTCTAATACAAACATAGGTTTTCTATTTAGGATACAATAACATAAACCACATCTAACACCTACAAAGGATGTTTCAGCAATGTTTGAAGGCCATGACCACTATTTTGCACACAATCTTTGTATAGTACCCAAAATACTGAACTGTACCACTATCTTATCTGCTATGAATTGGATTTGACTACACTCTGGATGTAAGATGCCACCAATCACATTATTGCACTCACATCTCTCTAACAAAGGATTCCTACATCTGCTTATGACACTGTCAAATCATATATATTTAAAAAGTTATGCATGTTTGTTCACAAGCTATTTTATCATGTTTGGCCCATTCACACATCTTTTTTTAGGGAGGACACATATGCATTCCTACACAAATGTACCTTTTCACCCTTGTTTGTCTGCCTCACCCACTCCATGAGGAAAGCATTGTTCTGGACCTGCTTTTACCTACTACTGTAGGAGCTACCTCACCTGCACACAAACTGCTTTCTCACCTATGAAGTTGCTCTGCACATGTGCTGACACAAACTAATTAGCTGGGAAAAGTTGGATAGGAACATGGTAATGGCCATGGAGAGGGTTACACATGGGAAACTTCTACCACACTTCATCAAATGTTCAAAAATACCCTGGTCAGTAAGTACACATAAATCTAGTATTTGTTTCACACAAGAAATTACACAGACCACAATTTTGATTTAATTGGGAAAAGAAATTTATTTGCTGTTCAGCATCACAGCTTATTTCACACTTTAATGTAAGAAATCAAATAAACAAATAAAATAGACACAAAAATAAAAAAACTGCTAGAACAAGAGGTTGCATATCTCCAAACATGTGTTACCCTGCAAATGCAATGGTGAAAGAAATGGGGACACCAGAATACGTACTGCAACAACCAGGGTGAATACTAAGCAAGATACACACCACCAAAAAAAAATATCCTGCATTTGTAGAGGTCAAAATACGAACTTTCATGCCCATGGCACGCAAATGGATCGATGGGCAACTCAGGAAGCGGATGTCCAGTGCAATTTAAACCTTTGGGCTCCAACCACAGAGGAAGTGAACCAGGTCTCATTTGGGCCCTTTTTTGCCCCTTTTAGATGGGGCCTTGGGGACAGGGGCCTTTGGCTCAGCTGGCTTTCGGCGTCTTCCCCTAGTCGACACAGGAGGGTCAGCAGACGTGGAAGGTTGGGGAGCAGCTTGGGGTGGGGCAGCAGATGGGGGATTGTCCCTTAGGGACCTGGCGGTGGACAGCTGCTCCGCAAGAAGTTCATTCTGGCGGCTGAGGTGTTGGCCAATGCTTACTATGCCAGCCGCCAGAGTTTCATTAATGCGGTTCAAGCCCTCAACCTGCAGCTTGTTTGTGGCCTTCTACTCCGCCAGAAAATCCGCCACCTGCTGCTGACGGATCGCAGCATCCACCCCTTGCTGCTCGATCCTCTCCAGCGTCACCAACAGGCTCTCATCCCATGTCTCCTGTGGCTGGGGCTGGGGGCGACGTCTTGGTGGAGGCTGGACCACTTGCTCCACCTGTGGCTCTGCAGAGGAAGATGCTGCCGGTACATCCTGGGTTTCTGCTTCTGCTAGGATAAGAATTGAAAACAATGTCACCATCACATACGCAATAAAAAATATCTTTCTAAATACAATGCATTACTGTGACTTACCATCAAAAGCAGCATCAAAGACCTCCGCCGGGAGCTCACTGTCCATATTGGAGATCCCCCTGATCTCCCCCACATCAATCACGTCCAAGGAGTCCTGCTCCAGGGGGGTATACTCCAAATGGTCAGGCATAGGACCTCTCCCGGTGGACATGCTGTGGTTGTACCGGTCAGTCATCTTCCTCTTCAGTGTACTTTTGAAGTCAGTCCACCTACAAGTTTAAAAATACAAATATTACCATGAGATATGTGCACCACTGTGCTACGTGTAGGGTTACCACCTAGTCCCTTAAATTCCGGACACATGTTAATTACACAGGTTCTGTGGCAGTTTAAAATTAGGTGAAGTGGAGTCTTGAAGTCAGCCAGCCACAGAACCTGTGTAATTAATATGTGTCCAGAATTAAAGGGACTATGTGGTACCCCTAGCTACGTGACATTTCCTAGTGTGGGTGCTCTTATGTTTTTTTGCCATATGTGTCCCACACACACATTCATGTCTAAATTAGGAGGCATTTCAGTGTCTCATCTCATTCATTAGGCCACTAAATGCACATACATACATCACTATGCAGAAATGACATCATCCATGGCCAAATTAGGCACCTCCACCTGGTGTGAAACTACACATTCCACCATAGCTTGACAATGTGGTTATTATGGAGTAATTTAACTATGGAATGGCATACTGGGATGTGTAGTTTCTCACCAGCTACATGTGCACAGTTTGCTCATTCTTGTTTCAGTAGCATCATATGGAACATGTTACAACAACTCTTTCAAAAACACACTTTCACTTGTCCCATCACATACTTCACATGAGCAGAACTGTGCCCATAACCTCACATCACACCAATGGTGCATGTTTCATATATCAATGTGGGTTATTAGACATGGTTGTGTTCACATGGGACATTGAAGTGTAGCACTATCTACAAACACACCTTTCTATTAGTCTCAAAACATACATGTAACATATGTACACACATATGACATCAGGGGGACAAAGACCAGGGCAATTTTTCAGCAGTCTCCAGCAGGAACTGAGGCCCTTATTCTAGTTCACTCTTTCTGCCCAAATATTTCTTTGATGGACAAAACCATGTGCACTGCAGGTGAGGCAGGTGTAAAACTCCACCCAAATCTGATTATCTCTGCACAAGTAACACCTGCCTCACCTGCAGTGCACATGGTTTTGTCCATCTAAGAAATATTTGGGCAGAAAGAGTGAACTAGAATAAGGGCCTCAGTTCCTGCTGGAGACTGCTGAAAAATTGCCCTGACAAACACACTAACCTTTTCTTCACCGCGTCCCAATTTCTGACCACTGGTGCCACCTGGTTCACTTCCTCTGTGATCTTCTCCCAAAGGTTTCTCCTTGCACTGGCACTAGGCTTCCTGGTTGCCAATTCAATCCATTCGCGTGCCCTGGGCACTAGAATTCGCATTTCGGCCTCTACAAATGCAGGGTTTCTCTTTCTGGTGGTGGTATCCTGCTCAGTCCTCACCCTAGATGTTGCAGCACGTTTTCTGGTGGCCCCAGTTCTCTCACCATGCACCTGCTGGGTCACACCTGTTTGGAGAGATGCAACCTCTTGTTCTGGCTGGTTGCTTGGCCCTTGTGGAGCTGGTGGAGGTTCAACAGGGCCTGTTACTGAGGGGCCCGCTTGATCTTGCAGGCTACTCCTCTCTTGGGCCCTCCTTCTCCGCTCCTGTTCCCTCTTGTTCAGTGCATCAAGCAGGGATTGTGCTGTAGCTCTCTGCAGAGCGTCCTCAGCTGCGGAATCGTCTGAGTCAGACATGTTTGCAGCAATTGTGGGCTGCATCTGACTGAATATTTATATGTTAATCTCCCGCCATGAACAAGGGGGCGTATATTTTTCCACGCAATGTAGATGCAAATTTACGCCGATATTTCCCGCCGATAATTCCCGCTTACATTACGCAGGTCTCAACGCACCTGATCAATCACCTGTATATGCACATACACAGGTTGTGGAGCATTGTGGGCTACATCGTGAAATGTGTGCACCTGTCATTCCAATGATGAGTGTTGTCAGCTGGTATCTGTTGGAGTTCGTGTATGCTTTGTGAGTCACATTTCAAAACATCACGTTACAATGCTTTCCTTACATATGTAATGTGTATGAAATTGTCATACAGCAACATGTCGCATTGTGGCCCTTTAAGCAGCGTAGTTATAAGTAGAGGGTTGCGTGTATTATTTTCCGCACACTGTAAATACAGTACTCCTCTCCATGGAAATCGGTGTATCGTGCCCCCTTTAAGCAGCGTAGTTATAAGTAGAGGGTTGCGTGTATTATTTTCCGCACACTGTAAATACAGTACTCCTCTCCATGGAAATCGGTGTATCGTGCCCCCTTTAAGCAGCGTGGTTATAAGTTGATGGTTGCGTGTATTATTTTCCGCACACTGTATATACAGTTCATCTCTACATTGAATGCATGCTGTTGGTTGTGGTGTGTGTATATCGGAACGGTCCGCGTAAGTTTCTATTCGCATCCAGTTTGTTAATGTAAGAGGGATTAATAAAGTTAATACCAAACAAACAATTTTTTCGACCAATCAGCAAGCACCAAAAGTGATATATGTACCTGCAATTAATAACTGCGCCATTGCCACTATGACTTGTAATCGAGCTAGGCCCTTTTCCACCCCTGAGCTGTTGGCCCTGGTCGACGTTATGGACCGTCACCTGGGGCCCAGGGGCCCATATGTTAGCAATGCGGACAAGCGGCGGGCGTATACTGCTGCCCGCCGCCTGATCTTCTCGACGACCGGCGTCCGCAGAAGCCTGGGGCAGGTTGAGCGGCGCTGGTCAGACCTGCGCCGGCGGCAGCCGGTTTTTCTCAGCAGCCTTCGCCGCCATATTGCCCGATGTAAGTTTTGATTACTAGTATGTCAGCGTTTTTTAGCAATGTTTTGTGTACTTTTTATAAATATGTTCCTGAGTATGGGGGTGTATATGGGGGTGTATATGGGTGTATATGGGGTGTATATGGGGTGTATAGGGGGTGTATATGGGGTGTATAGGGGGTGTATAGGGGGTGTATAGGGGGTGTATATGGGGTGTATAGGGGGTGTATATGGGGTGTATAGGGGGTGTATATGGGGTGTATAGGGGGTGTATAGGGGGTGTATAGGGGGTGTATATGGGGTGTATAGTGGGTGTATATGGGGTGTATAGGGGGTGTATATGGGGTGTATAGGGGGTGTATAGGGGGGGTTTAAGTAGTTGCTCAGTTTTTGGGTGTAGCATATCAATTAGTTTGCATGATAAATGTCGGAAATATAACAGCAATGATAATTTGGAAGGTTATGAGCATGACTAATGTGAATTATTCTTTCCCCCTTTTTTATGCAACCCAATCTTCGATTTCGATGTCATCAACATGAACATTTCAGCACGGGCAAGGGCACGCATGGAAGCCCGGGAGCAGGCAGCCCGGGACCAGGCAGCCCAGGAGCAGGCAGCCCTGGAGGAGGAAGAGGAGGAGGAGGAAGAAGAGGAGGAGGAAGAGGAGAAGGAGGAAGAGGAGGAGGAAGAGGAGGAGGAGGAAGAAGAGGAGGAGGAAGAGGAGAAGGAGGAAGAGGAGGAGGAAGAGGAGGAGGAGGAAGAAGAGGAGGAGGAAGAGGAGGAGGAAGAGGAGAAGGAGGAAGAGGAGGAGGAGGAAGAGGAGGCCGAGACAATGGCTCAAGCTTGGGCCCACACAATTTCCCCATCCCCAACCCCCACCCCCACCCCCTCCCCAACCCCCTCCCCTACCCCCACCCACACCCCCACCCACACCCCTACCCCCACCCCTACCCCCACCCCCTCCCCACCCCATTTCCAACCCCCCTACACCTCTCCACCACCCACCCCCAAACCTCTCCAATCCCCACTCACACCCACTACCTCTATCCAAATTCCCATCCCATCCCCCTTGCTCCTGACCCCCCCAACCACCGCACAGCCAACCAGCGGCGACCAGGATGGCTCAAGTAGCCGTAAGTCAATAATGTGTCTAATGTTTACCTACACATTTCTACACATAAACAATCACAACAACCACATATGTGTATCCAACATCAACATTAGTTGCAACATATCACTGCAGGGCGACCATGAGGTGTGTCCAGTGGCGTAACTATACCTCCGCAGCCCCCGCGGTGGCGGGGGGGCGCAGAGAAATTGGGGGCGCCGCCGGGGGGGCTGCGGAGGTATAGTTACCTGTGGTCTTCGTCTCGCCCGGCTCTCTGCCGAGACCTGCCTGACGTCACGGTCCCGGCCGGCTCCTGCTGCAATGAAAACTGACTATTATAAAATGGCTGCCCCCATACTGCAGACAGTTTTCTGTCTGCAGTATGGGGGCAGCCATTTTCTAAGAGTCAGTTTTCATTGCAGGAGCCGGCCGGGACCGTGACGTCAGGCAGGTCCCGGCAGAGAGCCGGGCGAGATGCAGACTGCGGGGACAGGTAAGTGTGAGAAGGGGGGTCAGGTTAGGTGGGGGGGTGGCGGGTGGCGGGCGGCCGGCGGCGGGGGGGGGGGCGCCGAAAAAACATCCGGCGGGGGGGCGCTGAAAACCTAGTTACGCCCCTGGGTGTGTCCTGTCCTTCTCCAGGAACAAGGGTCCCCTTGGTGGTTTTTTTGAGTGTGGCCATGCCTCACCCCTTGAATAATTGACATAACAGTACATCCAATGAGATATCCGACATTAGTGGTGTGGTAGTAATGTGGCTCGAGGTGTTGGGTAACTCCAGTTCCCAGCATGATGTGCAACATAAATGTAGAGATTGTTTTGTTAATAGTGTGTGAGGCCATGCGGATGCATGCTTTACAAACATAGCTGTAGGCCTATAATTTGTACAGCAATGTCCTAAATTTAAAATAGTAAGGAGTGCTTAAGCCACAACAATGTCATAACCCTTAAATAGCACAGCCTAATTGTGAGGTTAGAGGACAGTCCCCCAAAACCAAAGTACCAATTGGGATACAGCATACATTCATCCATGAAGGAGTAATTTAATTAATGTTATTTACTATGTACAGTATGTGTGTGTTAACATATTATTTTTTAGTACTGTGTTTACAGCAGACCCATCTTCAATGTAGTTTCAAAATGTATGTGGCCTTCACACATAACTCTGAACTTTTTATTATGTACAAATACAACAAACATTTGTGTATGTTATATATTTTTTTTTTATCCCTTCACTACAGACACTGAACAGCAGCAGGAGGAGGTGGCAGCCCTAATGAGGGAGATTGTATTGACCCTCCTGTACCTCCAGATCCTGTTTGGACTTCTGGAGGCCCGGATTTAATTTTTTTTTATCCCCCCCCCCCTTATTATTGTTGTCCAAAATAAAAGTTTATGTACAGTTCGAACTTGCCTGTGTTTTTACTAATAAATATGTTAGAGGGCTTGTAAGGGTAGGTACATACAGATGTGTACTGTAAGTTATACTTGTAATTTGAGGTGAGGGGTAATGATTGATGTGTGAATGTGTGTGTTTTTGAGTAAAATAACACATAGTGAAAATGCATGAATGTTTAATGTTGTTCGATTAAAACATCACACATAACATCAGGGTAGGTATACATGTTACACATTTTGGACAAACTAATTATGGACATAATTTAGTACATATACAGAAACACCAACATAACTTGATTTAAAAGTAACAGCAATATGGGGACACATAGATAGTGATTAAAATGCCACATTAGAACATAACAAATATACATGTAATGAGGGTTCAAATGTTGGTTTATTAGGTCTTTATTAAGGTAGACAATTGAGTTAATAGAAAACAATAATTGAATAACAAATAGATTAATTAATCAATTGTGAGATTTGTAGTTGAAAGGCAAGATTTGCAGGTCCATATATGTGAAGGGTATGGCAGCGTACACGGACGTACGCTCACTCTCACGAGCGGTGACATAAGCTGAGTTTTCCATTGAAAACAATAGCGACCCGTCCGTGCAAGCTGGCGTACGCTCAGATTTCCGCAAGAAGTCGGCGGAAAGACGGACGAGAGACGTCCGTAAACGGCGCCGTACGCTCAGTTGTACGCCTGTTGTCGGAGTGCAAGGGCTGGGCCGTCCGCGTACGTTGCTGTACGCTCATTTGTACGCCACTCCCCTTCCACGGTATTTCCGCCCGTACGTAAGCGGCTGATTTGTGGGTGGACTTAACCCTAACGGCCGCGTACGGCTAGCGTACGTTAATGGCGAACGTACGCACGTTTGGCCGCTCCGATCAGAATAACCTCCCTTGTGTCTTGTTGCTGTGTTCAACATCGGCCATGAACCATCGATGATTTAGAATCATCGATAGTCGATGGCCAACCCTAGTGCAGAGCATCTATTCAGAGCAGAGAAGCTGTGATCTCTGGCTCCCCCAACCTGCCCCCACCTGTGGGAGGGACAGCAAGACTGTCTCCAATCAGTGGGACTGTCCCACTGTAATCAGTTAGAAGGTATGCATGTATACATAACGTTATTAGTGGCGATTTTGCAGACCTGCCAAGCCATGGTGTAAAGAGATCCCATGTTCATACCGGTTGCTAAAACAAATAGCCCTTAAACTAAGCCACAGTGTGATATCATTCCAGCTCCCTCTCATTACACACCAAGAACACTGCCAGCATCCTTCACACATATGAGATTTTCCGCTTCAGAATAGAGTAAATAATTATTCTCAATCACTAATACAGTATATTCCTGCTTTATCAGAGTCTTCTCCCTGAATACTTCCATCTGGTGTTACTATGTGGAGGCTCCAGCTCCCACACTGGTGTTTAATCTCACCACCGTGAGAACGCTGTAGTATGGTCTTCTCTTTTAGAAGTTATGATGCAAGCATTAACCTGTGCTCATTATTGGCAGGTCTCACAGACAATGCTAATGTGTCTGTAATAGGAAGAACAGAACAGACCGCAAGATTGTTATACCAATCTGTTATATAGGGGGAATCCAATTGTTTTTGGGAGCTTGATCGCACCTTTTCCCCGAATCGAAACATACAATGGATATTTAATTGTTTTCACCACTTTTGTATTTGTCGCACCCAAGTTGACAGGTTTTACCGCTTAGGGGTACATTTGCTATAATGGGAGTTCTATAAAAGATGGGATGTTGCCCATAGCAACCAATCAGATTCTAGTTTTTATTTGTTTAGCACTTTCAAAAAGATAATAGAGAGAATCTGATTGGTTTGCTGTGGGAAAAGTCGAATGTTCAAGTAAATCTTTCTATCTTAGTAAATTTACCCCTTAGAGTGCTTCACGCCTCTGGAGTCCTTATTAGCAGCCCTAAACTTTCGTTTTGGTGCCCAAGGCCAAGAATTTTAGCCAATCTTTCTCACCAGCTCTGGATGCCGCCGCTCAACCATCGGCAGGACAATTAAATGCAGATTGAATGCGAGAGGATGCTGTCCAAGGTGGGATGCTGTCTGGAGGGATCCCCGCACAGTCTGCCGGTGCAGTGGGAACCTGCTGAGGCTGCAGGCACGTTTGCTAGGTCAACAGTATGAACTTCAGCATACATTAGGTCAACCACCCCGCCGGCTTATGCATGGGAACGCCCAGCCGCCACTGCCTCCCTGCTGAGAACGGCCCTGAAACAATGTAAATCACCTGGGCCGCTCGCAGTCGAGGTTTGCACATGCACACATGAAAGGCTGGGTGTTCCCATGGGCGCAGCCCCTCACTGCCCCCCCCCCTGCACTGCTAGGTTTGTATAGGCTGCCGCACTCATGCTTGCAGGAAACACAGAGGTATATATAGGCTGTCGTACTCATGCCTGCAGGAAACACAGGGATATATAGGCTGCCGCACTCACGCCTGCAGGAAACACAAGGGTATGTATCGGCTGCCGCACTCACGCCTGCAGGAAACACAGGGGTATATATATATAGGCTGCCGCACTCATGCCTGCAGGAAACACAAGGGCATGTACAGTATACGCTGCCGCACTCACGCCTGCGGCAAACACAAGGGTATGTATACGCTGCCGCACTCACGCCTTAAGCAAACACAAGGGTATGTATATGCTGCCACACTCATGCCTGCTGCAAACACAATGGTATATATAGGCTGCCGCACTCACGTCTGCAGTAAACACAAGGGTATGTATAGGCTGCCGCACTCACTCCTGCAGCAAACACAAGGGTTTGTATAGGCTGCCGCATTCATGCCTGCAGCATACACAAGGGTATGTATAGGCTTCCGCACTCACGCCTGCAGCAAACACAAGGGTATGTATACGCTGCCACACTTACACCTGCAGCAAACACAAGGGTATCTATAGGCTGCCACACTCCTGCCTGCAGAAAACACAAGGGTATGTATAGGTTGCCGCACTCACTCCTGCAACAAACACAAGGGTATGCATAGGCTGCCGCAAACTCATGCCTGCAGCAAACACAAGGGTATGTATAGGCTGCTGCATTCACACCTGCAGCAAACACAAGGGTATGTATACGCTGCCGCACTCACGCCTGCAGCAAACACAAGGGTATATATAGGCTGCCGCACTCACGCATGCAGCAAACACAAGGGTATGTATAGGCTGCCGCACTCATGCCTGCAGGGAACACAGGGGTATATATAGGCTGCCGCACTCACGCCTGCAGGAAACACAAGGGTATGTATAGGCTGCTGCACTCCTGCCTGCTTGAAACACAAGGGTATGTAGATGCTGCTGCACTCAGGCCTGCAGCAAACACAAGGGAATGTATATGCTGCCACACTCATGCCTGCAGGAAACACAGGGGTTTGTATAGGCTGCCGCAGTCATGCCTGCAGCAGATGGGAATAAGCCGTAATAGCCCGTGTAACGATAAGGGTGTACTATATTTATCAGTGTCAGCCAGTACTCACCATGATAACCTTTTTCACTATATAGGGCAGTCTGCTGTTCTAAAGGTGCGTACACACTGGGCGATATATATCCTCAGTTTAATTGAACTGGTGTAATAATGCTGCTCCATCGTTCACAGACATAACGCATCAGAGGTATAGTACAGCGATGCCCGATATATCAAAAGATATATACAGTAGGTGCATGGTGCTTTGTGTACCATCTGCCATCTGCCCATACACCCACTGCACAAGCTGGCAGTAATTTACAGAACTCATGCAAATGCCTGCCCAGTCACAACTGATCGGGTAATGTGTATGCAGAACACATTGCCTGATCTGTCTAGGGATATATTGAATCCATGCAGATAGATTGAATGCAGTTCGTATGTTGGACCAATTGCTCACTGGAATACTAGCTATAGTGGCTGCCATTACACTGTTCTCTTCCTTTCCCATCTCCTTACTTTCACATCTCCCCATATTCCCATCTCTTCCACCTCCCCTTATTCCTATCTCCTCCCTCCCATCTCTCCCCTTATTACCATCTTTTCCATCTCCTCCTATTCCCATCTCTTCCCTCCCATCTCTCTCCTTATTACCATCCCTTCCATCTCCTCCTATTCCAATCTCTTCCCTCCCATCTCTCTCCTTATTACTATCTCATCCATATCCTCCTATTCTCATCTCCTCCCTCCCATCTCTCCCCTTATTACCATCTCTTCCATTTCCTCCTATTCCCATCTCCTCCCTCCCTTCTCTCTCCTTATTACTATATTTTCCATCTCCTCTTATTCCCATCTCCTCCCTCCCATCTCTCTCCTTATTACCATCTCTTCCATCTCCTCCTATTTTCATCTCCTCCCTCCCATCTCTCTCCTTATTGCTATATTTTCCATCTCCTCCTATTCCCATCTCTTTCCTCCTATCTCTCTCCTTATTACCATCACTTCCATACCCTCCTATTCCCATCTCTTCCATCCCATCTCTCTCCTTATTACCATCTTTTCCATCTCCTCCTATTCCCATCTCCTCCCTCCCATCTCTCTCCTTATTACCATCGCTTCCATCTCCTCCTATTCGCATCTCTTCCCTCCCATCTCTCTCCTTATTACCATCTCTTCCATCTCCTCCTATTCCCATCTCCTCCCTCCCATCTCTCTCCTTATTACCATCTCTTCCATCTCCTCCTATTCCCATCTCCTCCCTCCCATCTCTCTACTTATTACCATCTCTTCCATCTCCTCCTATTCCCATCTCCTCACTCCCATCTCTCTCCTTATTAACATCTTCCATCTCCTCCTATTCCCATCACCTCCCTCCCATCTCTCTTATTTACCATCTTTTCCATTTCCCCTTACTGTATTTCCATCTATACACTCTTTCATCTCCCCCTATTCCTGTGTTCTCCTTATTGCATTGTTTCCTATTCTTGTCTCCTCCCTCTCTGGTTTACTATTATTTGCACTTTCTCCTGTCTGGTAGGTAACCTTTTGAGTCTCCTGCAATTTATGGGTAAGTAAGCAAGTATGCACTACCCATAACCCAAACCACAGATTAACACTGACCATAGTCCTAACCACAGCCTAACACTAACCTCAGACTTACACTAACCACTGCCTAACACTAACCATAGCCATGTCCTAACACTAACTTTAATGACATACTTACACTAGACATAACCCTAACCATGGTCTAACATTAACCATAACTGCTGCCTAACACTAAAATAAACAGCCGTGCCCTAATACTAACCCTAACCACAGTCTTACACTAACCATAGTCCTAACTACAGCCTAACACTAACCCTAACCAAAGTCTTACACTAACCATAGTCCTAATTACAGCCTAACACTAACCCTAACCACAGACTTACACTTAACATAGTCCTAATCCCAGCCTAACACTAATCCTAATCACAGACTAACCAGACAGAATAGTCGTGGCCTAACACTAACCATAACCCTAATTGCAGCCTTACACAAACCATAATCACGGCCTAACAGTAACCATAACCCTTACCACAGCCTAACACTAACCATAGTCCTAACTGTCAGCAGGCACCATGCGGACATCCTTGGAATGTTGACATCTTCACAATGGTGACATCTGAACCAAGCACCTCTATGTGAAATGTCGACAGCGTAAGGATGCCGGTGGTTAAGGCTAGACGCTGTGGCCATAAAAACCAGACCATCGCTATTATTTTAAGTTGTCAGATGTTTTAATAAATACACAGAAATAAATGTAGCTGCAGTGAACTGTACCGGAGAGGAAACATTTTCTGAAACAGCAATTCATGCCTGGGCGGGTCAGCTCTGGTGTCCCGACACGTTTCATCTTTATTCTGCTGGGTTTGTATTTTATGTTCAAAAAAGATTAAAACATAACTGACAAGATTTACTGCTGCGTTATAAAAGGCTCCATTGTTCAAGCACGTTGCAAAATAATGGCTAATGGTGCACTGCCCACGGAGCATATCAGATCAAACATAGAGTAGGCAGCATATGTTAACAATTGCAAAACATAAAAGCTAAATAAAGATTTCAATTATTGATTTTATTTCGTAGCGCAACAAAGGTGATGTTCTAGAAGTTTTAAAGCTTTGATACGGTGTCAGGAATAAGTCACATTAAAATATAAACTCTCTTTGATGTATGTTGCAAATTAAAACTTATTTAAAAAATACTGGCGGTATAATACAGTGTATGTGCCTGTTCATATCATGCATTATACAGAATAATAATACCTTGCATTTTGTAATACATTTATTGATGTTCGTTGTTCAGTTCAATTTTTTCAGTTGAATTGTGACGTCAGCCACCCGTCCCTGGCCCACCTCCTACCGCATGCTATCCATGGAAAAGCCCAGCGTTCCCATGGGTGACACCTTGGCCCACCTCCCGCACTGTCCTGTGCGAACAGATCGGCAACTATGCAAGTGTCCATTCGCCAGGGACTCTGCACATGTCCATACATCAGTATGCACGAACGCACAAGGGGAGTGATTCATTCAAAATGACCTTCATTGTCTCACAATTTTCTCTTTCTCCAAGCTTTGATAACCCTCCCCCCAATATTTTACTTTATTATAAAAAATCACTGCAGTTCCTTCAAACAACTTCTTTTCTCCTCTCTTTGATCATACAAGACCCAACAGCAGAGCTGTAGATGGCTATATACACACTCTTTGACCTGTTATCATGCTGTCACATTCCAAGAGGTTTATTTACTAAAATTGGAGTTCAATTGTAGATGGGATGTTGCCGATAACAACCAATCAGAACCAACTTCTTATTTATTTATCACCTTCTAGAAGATAATAGATAGAATCTGATTGGCTGACCATAGCAACACCCCATCTTGCAATAGGAGGCCCAATTTAGCAAATAATACCCCAAGATTTTCCTGCTGAGCAGGGTTGAAAAGGGGGTTTATGAGTCAGCAGTGACTGTAGAAACTCTCTATGAAATAAGTGGAGAGACATCTGTTCTAGTACAGAAGCAAAGTTCTCTCTTTCTTGGTGCCCCTCTAGCAGTTTAAGCCCAACAACCAGTGCCTCTAATGTATCTGGGAGTTACACCACTTTGGCTAACCCTCTGTCACCTCCATTTCTTAAAAGCAAAAACTTAAAATTGGTTAGAGTAACCTGGTTGTCTAATGGGTAATTATAGCTATGCCAGGAGGGAGGGCAGTAGTTTTCTCTCCCCAGCTCCAGGAAGCCTGCAATAACCAGCACAAAGATTCATGCAGATGTAATATGTGCGGACCGCCCGTAATTGAAAGCGTGGGGGAGAACACTGTGCAGCTGCAGGCTTTCAATTGTATTCTTATATGACAGCTTCCGGCTGTCATCGGCTGCCTGTACGGCAGATTGGCACTGCAGCAGAGTGGCCAGAGACTCTGGTCCACCCACAGCCCCTACTTTCATTTTGACTCCGGCTCCCGCAGGTCACTGCACCAGGACCCTGCACCCCCGTGGCACTGGCTCCCCCCCCCCCCCCCCCCCCCCCCCCCCGCCATGGCTAGGGCTGCGGAGCCATAGCTATGCCACTGAATGAGATATTCAGAAAGTGAGAGATTTGGTAACAAATCTCCAGGTTTTTTTAAAGCGGCGATCATTTACACTGCAAAACCAGTTTGATTTTATAGTCTAAATGATTGCCGCTTTAAAAAGAAACCTGGAGATTTCTTACCAAATCTCTCACTTTCTGAATCTCTCATCCTATTAAATTTCACCCATGGTATCTGGAAGGCGGATTGATAATGTTTAGGTCGACAATACCTTGGTCGACCATGTTAGACAGTGACGGGAGATCGATGCCTGTCAGTGGTCGGGAATGTGTTTGATTGTAGCAAAGTCGACACAAGTTTTTCATGTTTTTTTTTTGCAGGTCCATTTGGTTCATATTTTACTATCCAAGTGGATATAGAGATAGATTATAACAGTGTGCCAAGCATAGCAAGGTACCGTGCTAGAAGCATGGCGAGCGCACTGTGCACATATTCAATGGGGACCCCTGTGATATTCAGCACCAAAAAAACATGAACCCGTGTTGACCTCGCTACTGTCTAACACATTGCCATCGACCTTTGACAGGTGTCAATCTCCCATCACTGTATAACTACACACAGTCGACCAAGTTTAGGCGTCTAACTACCACTAGTGGTCGATCATGGTATTGTCAACCTAAACATGGTTGATTCGATATACCATAACCCAAATATACATGTATGTGGCTGTTCTAGGTCTCTCTTGAAGGGAACATTCGTCAAAGGTGGACTTTATGCCGATGTGTGCACAATTGAGCATTTTTGTACTGCGCTACTGGCGGGGGGTCTCCGTCATCTCTTTGCCGCCTGGCTCTCCCCTCACGCCGGGGACAGCTAAGCAGGCTGTCCCCGGTGCCTCCTCCTCCCCCTGCAGTCGGAAGGACGTCCGGCTGCGTTACTAGGGGGAGGAAGGGCTTACCTTCCGGGTCCAGGAGGACCTGGACTAAGGTAAGCCAGAGGGAGGGGGAGGGGGGGCAGCGGGTTTGCGGCGGAGGCGTCGGGTGGCGAAAAGAAGCCCATAGGCTTCTATAGGGTACCAAAAGGTGCCGATACCCTTCACTGCGGTAACAAGGCGGCAGGGTTTTAATACATAGGAAAATGCGGTTTTACCACATTTTCCCCTTAGTACATCCCACCCTAAGCGAGGGTGGTTAGTCAAATGCAGACATGTCACAAGCATTATGTGGACATGGCACATCCAGTGTATACAGTTGCAATGGTGCGACCCATGTAGCGCCGAATTAAGGACGCAGTGGTGGGCAGCTCTGTACACATTCCGGCAGATGTAGCATTTTTTTGCAGTACATAGATGTACTCACAACAGGAATTGTGTCCACCTCTGAATTTGGGGCAGATGCTGAAGTGTAACTTTGGGAGGCAATGGAGTCATCTGCCACCGGGCTCCAGCTCCCAAAGGGGCACCTCTCCTCCACTGCGTGTTTGAATCAGTTAATTGAAATCCGGCGATATTACTTCTGTGGCTGACTCCCCCTCCTAGCAAGAAAATACGTCACTCTCTTCATTCGAAACATAATTTTTGCAAGTGTCACACCCTGTATTAGAACACATCAGGTGTTCCACTAGAAGCAGACACCACATTGATGGAAAGAGGGGGGCCCTAGACTGCACACAATGTAATGAAAGGTGCTACCCGTACTTGTGTGGTTTCACGGCGCCAGTGTGCTACTTCCGGGCTCTACGCTCGCCACAAACTATGTTAAAAAAAGTAACTTAACTCCATGCCAACATGGATAGTTCATTCCTCCACTATCCATGTTGGCATGGAGTTGATTTTAAATAGCGTGGCGAGCCCGCAGCGTGGTGAGCGAAGCGAGCCCCGCAAGGGGACTCAGACGCACGGCGCCATGCGGGCGCCGTGAAACTACACAAGTACCGTGCTACCTTGCTGAGTTTTTAGCTATATGCAAGACAGAGGGGGTTTGCAGATGCACTATGCACTCATTACTGCTAACATATATTCCTTTTAAAATTCATTTATGAGGTTGTAGCATACATTTGGCTAAAGATATGTACCTGCCCACCACATTAAGGTCACCTCTTTAGAGCAGGTCCCTAGCACTATGCAGTTCATGCCTGGGGTGCAGGGCACCCCCAAACCAGTCCAGCAAAACCACCCCAGGGCATCACATAAATTAAATATAGCTGTGAAGTGTAATAGAGTGTAAAGTGTCATTGAATGTAGGGTATGTGTAAGCAACTAATAGTGATAAAGGGTGTGTCAAAAGTAAAAAAAATTAAATTTGTGAAAATAATGTGAAAAAATACATATGAAAAAGACGGAGTTACTACACTACATAGCTCTGCCTAATATTGTTGGTTTTGAACTAACAGTTATACATAGTCAGAATCTGTAGGCTTGCTGTGCAGGAGAAAGTTTCTGCCTCCAGTGAGACAGGTCCCAGGTTCTAATCCTAGGTATGACGGTTAAGCAATGTATTTGTTCAAAATAAATGTGGTGCAATGTAACAAGCACTACAAGATTTCTTAATTGAATCGATATGTTTCATTTTACATAATAATTACGTTTATTTTAATGGCATCTATTATCTGCAAATAAAGGGGACAGCCATGGGCACCAGGTTTGCTCCCAGTTACGCCAACTTGTTCATGGCCTTTTGGGAAACAGGAACAGTTGATGACAAGTTGGCGGAGGGGGCAAACCTGGTAGCCTGGTGGCGTTTTATTGATGACGTTTTATTTATATGGAGGGGAGGAGAAAGCCTTTTAAATGAAGTTTGTGAAATTTTAAATCAGAATGATTTTAATATAAAACTCACTTTTAACATTAGTAAATCTGAATTAGTATTTTTAGACCTTAAAATTTATATAGATCTTGGAATGATCCATACAAAGACGTACAGAAAAGATATAGATTCCAACTCATATATTGAAACCAACAGTGAGCATCATCAAAGATGGCTCAACAGTATCCCTGTAGGACAGTATATGAGGTTAAAAAGGAACTGTACCAAACCAGAGGTATTGGAACAACAAATGACTGACATAGACCATAGATTTCTGCAAAAGGGATACAAATATGAAAGTCTCCAAGAATCAAAAGAAAAAGTAAATAGAATGGAACGAACAGATCTACTAAAAGTTAAACAAAAGGAGGATCCAAAAACAAAAAAGGATTCCAACTACACGGAATGGGCCTTTTTCTCCCAATATGGAGCCCATCACAAGCAAGTAGAAAATATAGTGAGAAAAAAATGGCGAATCCTTTTGGATGATCCAATTTTAGGAAAGGTGATGCCTCCGAAACCCAACTTCATCTATAGGAGAGCTCCGTCACTAAAAAACCTCTTGGTAAGGAGTGCTTTACCGGAAAAAATTGGGGGAAGTGACAGAAATAAAGGCTTCCACCGCTGTGGATCTTGCCTTATGTGCAAAACCACAAGCAAAAATGGATATGAGAAAAAAACCACTTCATTTGAGAACAACGGAAAAAATCACAAAATTAATCAGTTTATTACATGCCACTCCAGAAATGTAATATATCTGCTTGAGTGTGAGTGTAATATGGTATATATAGGAAAAACCACTAGAAATTTAAAATTAAGGCTGGCAGAACATGTCTATAATATAAGAAAAGGGTGTATGTCAGACCATTTCATCAAACATCACAACAAATGCGAAGGAGCAATCAAAAGATTCCTGGGAATACAACAAGTTACTAGTAGTTGGAAAACCAGGGATCTAGATAGTAGGCTAGCGAAAAGCGAAATGAAATGGATTTTTAGTTTAGATACCCTCTGTCCAAATGGTCTTAATGCTGACTTTGAATTAAAGTGTTTTTAGAATAATTTATCCATAAATTTTATCAGTACTGTTTAAATCTGTTTTAATGTATGTTTTTAATTTTCTCTTTTTAATCCTTTTTTTATTATTGTATCTCTTGACATGTACCCATGATGACTACAAAAAAGGAATTATAAATGTATGAGGTTGGCTCTCCCGGTATTTAGGGATGGACAATGCAGGAAAGAAGTACTGCACAGTACGGTATTGAGGAGTAGCCACCTCAGAAGATAAAATTCCTATCATCTGCCCTTACTGCTGCCCACAATAAAAATGGCGGACGGAGCTTAAGGAGAATAATGAACCCCGATGTCTCCATACAGTCATCACAAATTGAGACGGATGATGGGAGTAAGGAGAGAAGCTGTGTACAAATGAGAGACTCGGGACCAAGCATTTACTGAACAGCTGAACCTCTGGCCTTCTGAAGTACACTACGCGAGGTGGAACGCAAATCGGAAGTGCCGTGTGGAACGCACGACACTTCCGGCCTAGGAAATCGTCGGAAGCTCAATTACAGCACATCTCCCATCGCTCTGAAGATGATCACGCCGGGTGGAACGCAAACCGGAAGTGCCGTGTGAAACGCACGGCACTTCCGGCCCGCGAAAATCACGGAGGTTTCATTGGATAAGGGGGGTACAAAAGAGGAATTAATCAATGTGTGCATATACCCAGCTTGAAAAAGGAGACCTGTGTGTCTCCGAAACGCGTTGCTGACCATTTCAAGGACATACTTTGATTGATCCAAACGGTGCTATCCTGAACCTGATTTCCTGATACTTGGACACTTTACCTGGACCGCACCTTCTGGCACTTTGCACTTTATGTTTGGGGACTCATCCAAAATCAAGCCTTCTGCGGTGGTGCTGCAGAAACTTCAATCGAAGTATAGCCCACCGCAGCACCGATTTATGGTGAGATGACTCAATGCATTTAAATCCCTGAATATATGAAAATTTGCGATCCCTATTGATGTCCTAAGTTTATTCCTGTCTGTATGTTTAATATGTTTTTTACCTGTTTTTATTGAAAAAAAACTTCTCCAAATAAACCCTTGTTGATTTAAATGGTGTTTATCATCACATCTTTTTGAGAGTGTTGCACTAGGCTACAACTGGTCTTGTTGTTTTTCTAGCAATGTAACAAGAGTTATAGAAATATTTTTCTGGATAGTTATTTTAATAAATTACCAACCAGTCAGCTCCTAGCTGCCATTTTTCAAACACAGCCTGTAACATTGGCATTGTAGTACAATCCCCATTTAGTTTATCGCTCTCAAGGCTTAGTACATCTCCCCTTTTGTGTGTTCTCAATAAGTCTGTGTCACTCACTTAAGATCAACTACTATAGGGAAAGGATGACGTATAATGATGATAACAGATGATCGCTGGCACTAAGGAAGAACAATTGTGGATAGATAATGACTTGGGGCATAGGATGAAATCATTGTTTATAGCTATATTAAATATCTGTTGTATTATATCCTTAAGGCAGTAATTCTAGATGTTTTTATTTATTTAAATAGCAAATGAAGTACTGTTCAGACATGCCTCTTATTTCCTTAGCTTTCTTGCTACAAATCATTATCTCCGATTCAAAGCCTTCTTGAAGTCAGACTTGTGTGTAAGTAACAAATGGTGTTGCGCTATATTTTTTTTTATCTACATTTTAGTTTCATGGTTACTAAATGAGTGTAATAGTTAAGACTCTCCTCTAGCCTCCAAACTTCCAAGCGTTCCCTGAAAACTCACCTCTTCAGGCAAGCTTATCATATTCCGGAACCCCCACACAACCTCCAGTAGCATTTATATCTAATTGTATCCCATCAGGACTGTCTTGTAATCTTATGGGACTGCCATGCTATGGAATTCTATCCTTATGTATCCCTCCTATTATCCCTATAGATTGTAAGCTTGTGAGCAGGGCCCTCCTACCTCTATGTCGGTTGTTACTACCCAGTTTGTTTAATCACTGTTGTTTCCAATTGTAAAGCGCAACAGGATAGGCTGCACTATATAAGAAACTGTAAATAAAATTGTAAACTGTAAGGAAATAGTTCATTTGTTTGTCCACTGTAATAGGGTCTGACATTGCAGAGATGCAGGATTTCTGACATTTTATTAAAGCGCCTCTCAGCTAGCTCAGGGAATTGACAGTTTGCCTGAGCTGGCACTCAGCACTGGGGGCGGGTTTGATGCAGCTGGCGGAGAGGCGCTCCATCTGATGGATCGAGCAGCTCTCATAAAATCGCCATCCGCCGCCGTTCACCAGCTGCCAGAAGGGGGCGCGCGTGCAGGAAATGCTTATGCACCTCCCCGCTGCTCCCCCCCTGTAGCTGCCCACACCCCCCCCACCCTATCTCCCTGAAGAGGAGATGGGGAGGGATTCCGCACCCCACCGCCATGTGACTGCGACGCACAAGTGTGTGAGACGCTTGCGCGTCCCCGTCAGATGCAGCGCGTCTCTGCCAGCCTGTACCAGCTCAGGGAATCTGTCAATTCCCTAAGCTAGCTGAGAGGCGCTCCATCTGTACATCATCCAGCTGATAAAGGTATGAAAGTTCAGGAACTTTCCTGAAGATGATTGAATAAATCGAAACATTGAACTTTAAAAGCTCCGGAGCTCTTTATCCATCATTACTTCCGCCCGCGAATGCTGCCTATTTCTTTGACTTCTTATAAGCAGGGAGCTTAGTCTTTACAATATAAATACAATCATTTCTATGCAGCAGAGGCCATCCCAACCTGCTGAGGCTTAGGTACTACAAATGCACACAGTGCCTAAGCCTGTTTAATGAAAGACCTCACTAATAGCATCTATGTTGCATGCCATGGCAAGATCCCAGTTCAGACATGTTCAGGATTTTCGTTCACGTTTAGTTGCCTAACCTCTCTGTTTATTGAGTATACAAATAGATAATGGACTTTATATTAATGATCTCTTGTCAGATTAATAACCTTGCACAGTCTATAGTGTCACGTAGAAGTCATGTTCTATCATGTTACTCGTGAACAGGTAAGTCCAGCAACTTTTTCCAATTATGTAGCAGTCTGTCAAAAACAAATAAACAGCATAATATAGTAACCTGAGATATCGCTGCTGCATGGGTCCAGGGCCGGTGGAAGGCACCGGAGCGCCCCAGGCGGGGGGGGGGGGGGGGGCGCTCATCCGCTCCACCGTGGGGGTGGGGTCGCTCTGTCGCTCCACTGGGGAGGGGGGTGCCAGGCACTCCGATGCTTACCTGCTCCGGTCGACCCGTCACTCCACGAGAGGGGAGGGGGCGCCGCGACGTACAACCGGAGGGGAATGGAGGGGACAGGAGGGGGCGGGTTTGATGCAGCTTGGGCCGCGGAGTAACTCCACGGGGGGTGATGCGGCGGTGGCGGCAGCTAAGTCGCTCCAGGGGGGGGAGATGGGGGGAGATGCTAACCTCCATCCATGGGGACCTGCTCCTAACTGCTGCCCTGCAGTGGCCGGCGCCCTAGGTAAATGCCTAAGGCTGCCTAGTGGTGGCGCCAGCCCTGCATGGGTCACATTTTCTCCACCAAGATTATCGGTGACATTTATTTATACAGCCCAATCAGAGCACTTGCTGGGCAGTACTTTTACAGAGAGGTGCTGCCCTCTGCAACTCCCCCTAGGTTCTGTCAACGGGAGAAAATTTGCTCTCTTGGCAAAAAAATTGCTGGATAGATTTAAAATACGCAGAGATTTAGAGTCAGAATTGCTAAAGCTACAAAAACAGCGGTGCCCCGACGGAGGGGCTTTACTGCATATGAAAATGCTGTATAAATAACCTGATAACATGTTTTTTTCCTTTTGTTTTTTTTTGGTTTAGCATATCCCGTAATTGGTGAGATCAGATTGCCATCCCTGTTTTAATTGTATTTTATTGTTTTTCCTGTATGTCTTCTGGTAATTTTCATGTACATTAAATTTTTGATATTCACATCGACTGTTCTTTTTTTGGGTGCAATATAACTAAACTTCAATGAATTGACTTCTCTGTATTTGTATTCATAGGCGTGCACATGGGGGGTGCCAGGGGTGCACAGGCACCTCCTAATGACCCCCCGCACGATTGCCGACGTTTCCATCCTTATTCTTTTCTTTTTTTTGTACTAAAGTCCAGCACTTACCCCTGCTGCGGACATGGTGGTATGGTGGGGGGACGTTGGGGATGTTGCGTGCGGGGTGGAGGTGGGGATTGGATCTCCGTTGTGGATCTGTGGCATTGCTCCCAGAGTCCAGTTACAGACATCACAGCCACCAGCGAAGTGCGAGCTGTGACGGCTGACTATTATGCTGTCTGTGATTGTGCAGCCTACGCCTGGCGAGGCTGTAGTAAAGAGACCAGAGCCAGCCGTCTGCCACAGCAAACCTCACCTCATCCTGCCTGGCTCCCACAATGTAATCACAAAGATAAAGGAGGTGAAGTGGGATATGTGGAGGGGGTCAGGGAGGAAGATATGGGATGTGCCCAGCCAGTCCCAGTGGGCCCAGTCCTCTGCCCCATTTATGCCGTATTCACACTGTGTAATGGGCATCATGTGTGTCAAAGAATGTGTAATGGGCATCACTGTGTGTGGCAAAATGTTTAATGAGCATCACAGTGCGAGCCTTAATGTGTAATGATGAGGCGTAATGTGTAAAGAGCATCACGGTGTGAGGCATAATGTGTAATGGGCTTCACTGTGTTAAGCGTAATGTGTAATGGGCATCATGGTGTGAGGCGTAATGTGTAAGGGGCATCACAGTGTGTGGCGTAATGGGCATCAAAGTTTGAAGCACAATGTGTAATGGGCATCACAGTGTAAGGCACAACGGTTAATGGTCATCACGGTGTGTGGCGTAATGTGTAATGGGCATTATGGTGTGTGGCACAATATGTAATGGGCATTACAGTGTGTGGCCTGTAATTGGCATTACAGTGTTTGGTATAACATGTGTTGGACATTACAGTGTGTGGCATAACATGTATAGGGCATTATATGTATATAAGAAATATTTTTTGTGTAATATCGCACTGGAAAAATATCCTAATAGTACTAATTATGTGTAAGAACAATTACTACTGGGTAAATGATTCCCCAATACCTATAAGTATTTTGCTTTAGTACATAAGCTTTTAAAAAGGTTGGAGGTGCTCCCCTCCATTATATGTATATGTAATAGGAATTACAGTGTAAATTTTTGGTGCGAGCCTTCGCCGCGCACTGTCCCGGTTGACCCTATTTAAGAAAAATTTGTCAAGCCCTGGCATAATGTGTAATGGGCATTATGTTGTGTGGCATAATGTGTAACGGGCATTACTGTGTGTGGCATTGGGGCAGATGTATTAAGCCTTAACAAGAGATAAATGCAAGGGTGATAAAGAGAGATAAACTTCCAGTCAGCTCCTTACTAACTTTTTCAAACCCAGCCTGTAACATGGCAATTATGAGGTGATTGGCTGGACGTTTATCGCTCTTTATCACCCTTGCATTTACCTCTTGTTAAGGCTTAATACATCTGCCCCATTATGTGTGATGGGCATTATGGTGTGTGGCATTATGTGTAATGGGCATTACTGTACATGGCATTATGTGTAATGGGCAGTGCTTTCGGCACACACTGTCCCTGTTTCTAGTGTGTGTGTGTGTGTGTGTGTGTGTGTGTGTGTGTGTGTGTGTAGGGGGGGGATTCATAAATAAGTCACCTTTTATTTACAGTAGTTTGCATTGATGCCCAGTAGGCGGTAATGGACACGTCCAGTAGGCGGTGATGGACACACCCAGTAGGCAGAGATGGGCACGCCCCTCCAATGGTGCACCTCCAAAGAAAATGGGCTGCGCACGCCTATGTTTGTATTTATTTATACTAAAAGAACAATCGCTGGGAGCGACGCTGGCATTTTTTGTGGATATTTTCCATATCTCACAGCAACATTGGCACTCAAAGGGTTAAGTATTATATATTAAGTAGCTTCAAGTATTATATATCAAGGAATACTTAGAAGTAGTTGCATAATAGTTGATTTGAAATCTTCTTTAGAAAATTAGTCATTTGCAAATAATTGGGTGGAGTTGCAAATCAAGAACTAGGTTTTCGGATAACATTAGTGATCATGGTGAAACAGTAATTGGAATAATTAGTTGCATAATCTCAGAATTTACTTCAATACCAAAGTGATTAGTAAATCGCTAGTTGTTTTAATCTTAATATTATTTATATATAGTCAATTGACAAGGGCAACTAAATGTTTTTGTTTCCCGTTTCGATTATACGGTTACATGCATGTTATACGGTAAAATGTGATTAGTAAATCTCAGAATTGACTTCAATATAAAAGTGATTAGTAAATCGCTACTTGTTTTAATCTCAATCGTATTCATATATAGGCAATTGACAAGGGCGACTAAATGTTTTTGTTACCCGTTTCGATTATACGGTTACATGCATGTTATACGGTAAAATGCAAACACGCTGTTCAGTTCCAGGCGATCCATGTTTTGGTTAAATGGATCTTGCATAGTTTATAAACTTGGCAAAGGTTTCTAAAGAGCATTTTATATTTCTACACAAGCCTTTTTTTGTTTGGCAAGATGATTTGCCCTTTAACATTCATGCTTCAATGAAAATCCTTCTTGCTTTAAGACCCACATTCTAGCATATGATTACTGTGATTATGTGCTGTCCCCCACTTACACTGACTGCGGCTGCAATTGTGAAATCATGGCAGTAACTGTAAAAATAAGAGAGTTCGTAACCCCTCCACACACACACACACCCACTCCACAGCTGATATCAAATAGCTCTGGTGGGAAAAAGAAGACCTTTACTCTCTGTCTACCAGCCTCAATACTCTCAGTATTTCATTTATCTATTTGTCGTATAATAAATTCAAGCACTGCAGCCAAAAAAGGGAATGACAGTACAGTTATCTATTGATTTGCATGGACATTATATGAACTGTATGCTAGTACCCACCACTTATTCCATTTAAGACTTGACATATTTTGAATATTTTAGGTTTTTATTCCATTTTCCGGATAGTTTATGAAATTTGATAAACTAGGAAACCAATATTAATACAAAGACGATTAATTATATTTCGCGAGTCACTTTAGGATTTGGAATTTACGAAATCTGGGAGAATGCAAGGAATCTAAATGGGGTCTAAATGAAGCACGTTTAATTTAGCTTTGCATTCTGTAATTACAAGGAAATCAAGATGTGTCATTATCCAAAACAGGATTAAAAAAAAAAAGGTTAATTAAAGTTTGGAGCAAGGCAAAGTAAAAGGATTTGTAATCCAAAGGTGCAGGTATGTTTTTCATTTTGCATGCAGGGTAAATACTGGCTGCTTTTGCATGTTGCCCACACATTCTGGACAGTCTTAAGCTCCCCATACACTACAATGATTTTGCACGATTTCATGCGATTTTGACCTTCTCGGGACGATGTATCGTTTGTAAAGTGGAAAATCGTGTGTTTTTTTCGATCCGAAAAATCAGAAAACGGCCCCCAAAGTGTCAGACCGGAGCCCCTAGATCGCTAGTGCTGCACTATTGATTTATCAGAATTGCAGAGAATTCGGCAGTTAGGGTGAATGTCCATTGGTAACTATGGCTTGCGCTATATTCTTCTGAGCATGCACCAAAGGAAATCAGTCCAAATGTAGTAAAGCCCTTCTGTATTTGGGATTTCATTTACAACTATCACACTGAAAACTCTGAAAGGTAACTCTGTGGATACCATTTAAAGCTTTTTTTTTCCTGGTGGGTACATTACAAGTTCTCATTTAGTAAGGAACACCACCCTGCTCCTGCATTTAGTAAGGAACCCACCCTGCTTCTTTTATCGGAACATGTGCTCAGGGCCTGATTAACCAATAGGCTGATTAGGCAGCAGCCTGGGGCGCTGGCAGGGCCGCCTACAGGGGGGTGCCAGGGGTACAGCTGTCCCGGGCCCTGGCCTCAGGAGGGGTCCGGGCAGCAGCCCACAGTGGCACGGCACCACGCCCGCCTCGCACCCGCACAGTATCCCCTACCCGGCGGCCAGTCGCGCACAATACACAGTGCAGCCTGCAGAACGCAGAGCCTAGGATACAGAGGGGCTTGACGCTCTGCAGGCTGCACTGTGCAGTGAGTGCTCCAAGCCCCGAGTCCCAGAGGGTGAAGATGCCCCCACCACCGCTGTTAAGTAATAGTAATGATGGGGGGGGGGGTGCTGGCGCGCACGAGGTTTTTTTTTTTGCCGCTGGGGGCCCGGGCTGAAGGTCAGCCCCGGGCCCCAACATTACTAGTGGCGGAAGGAACTTGTATTTAAATAAAGGAATTTGTATTTAAATAAAATAAAATGAATTGGAGAGATTGTATTGCTCTTTTAAATAAAACAAATCTTTACTGATAATCAAAAGGTGATACTAAAGGTCAAACACAATGATACAATTCGCATGTTACAAATAACGAAAAGAAATAATAGATGTATTGAAGGTCAGGAACTCTGCAATTTAAACAGAGTTAGGTGTCCTGAGATGCTTAAAGATTACAGTTCTGTATGTTCTCTGCACAAATACAGATCATGAATGTCTGATAAGAATAATATTCAAAAAACGTAACCAGATTACTGGTTTTTTAAGATTTGATGAAGTTGCTCAATGTCCTGTGAAAGGAAAAAGCATGTGTGTCACCACGGCGTCCCGTTAAGTGACAAAATTTCAATGTGTACACAGTCCCGTCAGTGGTGATTCTTCAGGTACCTCTTTAACATTGGTGGCCAGTGGCGCCTGGTTTTCGGGGGAAAGTACTCACTTGCCGCCGCAGGTTACCCGGACTCTGGGAGACTTGTACAGCGGGACCGCTTGCACTCGGGGCTGTGTGTTAACACGGCTCCCTGTGCTGCGGTGCGCGCGCTGTGATGTCTCCCTGTCTCGGGGGCTTGCAGGACACTGCCACGGATGCCGTTAGGTTCGTGGCTGCGCCTGCTTCACCTCTCTACGGGCTTCCTGCAGAGGTTTGTTTTTCTCTCCCCGTACTCACCTCTTGCTGCTGATGGATTCGGTCCCACGCTGTCACTGACGCGTACAGTCTGGCGCGTGCACCCGCCTGCTGTCAGCGTCTTCTGTTGCGGAGGTCCTGCAGTCTCAGCCTGTCGGGGTAGCTGCTTACGTGTGGATGGGTCAGTAAGTATCCTCCAACGCGTTTCAGCTACCTTGTAGCCTTCTTCTAGGGAGATTCATGAATCTCCCTAGAAGAAGGCTACGTAAGCAGCTACCCCGACAGGCTGAGACTGCAGGACCTCCGCAACAGAAGACGCTGACAGCAGGCGGGTGCACGCGCCAGACTGTACGCGTCAGTGACAGCGTGGGACCGAATCCATCAGCAGCAAGAGGTGAGTACGGGGAGAGAAAAACAAACCTCTGCAGGAAGCCCGTAGAGAGGTGAAGCAGGCGCAGCCACGAACCTAACGGCATCCGTGGCAGTGTCCTGCAAGCCTCCGACACAGGGAGACATCACAGCGCGCGCACCGCAGCACAGGGAGCCGTGTTAACACACAGCCCCGAGTGCAAGCGGTCCCGCTGTACAAGTCTCCCAGAGTCCGGGTAACCTGCGGCGGCAAGTGAGTACTTTCCCCCGAAAACCAGGCGCCACTGGCCACCAATGTTAAAGAGGTACCTGAAGAATCACCACTGACGGGACTGTGTACACATTGAAATTTTGTCACTTAACGGGACGCCGTGGTGACACACATGCTTTTTCCTTTCACAGGACATTGAGCAACTTCATCAAATCTTAAAAAAACAGTAATCTGGTTACGTTTTTTGAATATTATTCTTATCAGACATTCATGATCTGTATTTGTGCAGAGAACATACAGAACTGTAATCTTTAAGCATCTCAGGACACCTAACTCTGTTTAAATTGCAGAGTTCCTGACCTTCAATACATCTATTATTTCTTTTCGTTATTTGTAACATGCGAATTGTATCATTGTGTTTGACCTTTAGTATCACCTTTTGATTATCAGTAAAGATTTGTTTTATTTAAAAGAGCAATACAATCTCTCTCCAATTCATTTTATTTTATTTAAATACAAATTCCTTTATTTAAATACAAGTTCCTTCCAAACCATAAGCAAGGGCAGAGCGCAGCACTAAAACCCAATTGTTCCATAAACTAAACCCAACGGACCAGTCATCCGTTAGTGCGGCAGCTAGCCCAATAAGATTCAGTGCGCAGGTGCCAACCCCCGAAAAATACTAGAATTACTAGTGGCGGCCCTGGGCGCTGGGTCCTGGTCCTTAAAGGGTGGGGGTGTAGCGTCGGCACAATAGGTGCTGGGTTTGGAGCGCTTCCTGGTGTTGGGGCCAAGCAAGGTCTTGTGAGATCTGTGAACTGTGGGAGCAGCGGTGCCTGCTGGGACTGCTAGAATCACTAATGCAGGGGACACCGAGGAGAGAAGATCCTGTGAGAGCCGTGGCTGGCTACATTGCCGATGCTGTTAATGATGCTAGCACTGCTAGGGTATTAAGTGTCAATATGAATAGAGCTGATGCCCAAGCTTGTTACATATTTCAAGCTGAACATGAGTGGAAAAAATTGGTGGTGGGACACTTCTGTATTAGCCTTGGATGGCTGGAACCCATAATCAAACCCAGCGTGTGCACCACCTATGGATGCTTCAAGATGTTTGTGCTCTTTAAGTGGCATACATTGGCTGATGATGTCACAAAACAGCTAGTGCCCCATACACAAGAAAAATGGGTACTTGTGGATTATCACGGCTCCCACGATGGCCATCGCACATGAAAAAATCGCATTGCATCAACAGAAAAGCATCCAAATGCATTGAAATTAGTATCAAACATGTTCAATGGCCCCCAAATGTCATTTTTGAGGCTGTACCACCCCCACTATCAACGCGAACCCGAAGCGTGGCGAGCGCAGCGAGCCAGCGAGGGGCGGCGGTACGCGTCCTACGACATTTTAATACCCCCACTATCCACATCGGCGTGGAGTTGAGAATAGAAAGTGTGGCAAGCGCAGTGAGCCACCGAGCCCGAAGCATGGCGAGCGCAGCGAGCCCCGCGAGGGGACACAGATACCTTCACAGGTATCCACGTCCCGTCGAGGGCTTCACAGGTGTCCGCGTCCCCTCGTGGGGCTCGCTGCGCTTGCCACGCTTCGGGCTCAGTGGCTAACTGCGCTCGCCACACTTTCTATTCTCAACTCCACGCTGACGTGGATAGTGGGGGTATTAAAATGTCGTAGGACGCATACCGCCGCCCCTCGTGGGCTCGCTGCGCTCGCCACGCTTCGGGTTCGCGTTGATAGTGGGGGTGGTACAGCCTCAAAAATGACATTTGGGGGCCATTGAACATGTTTGATACTAATTTCAATGCATTTGGATGCTTTTCTGTTAAAAAATGCATGTGATCGCATGCGATCAAATCGCATGCGATGCGATCGCATGCGATTTTGACAAAACCTGTAAAAACGGCAAAAATCGCATGCCATCGCATGCCACTATATATGGCATGCGATGGGAGCCGTGATAATCCACAAGTACCAAAAAATGTCATCCAATTTCGATGTTTCGGTCTGATATATCATTTGAAAAATGTCAAATCGTTGGAGTGTCAGATAGGGGCCCCTAGATTGGTCATACTACACCAGTGATTTATTGGAATTGGATTGAAATCGGATGGAAAAAGGAATGCTTTTTGCGCATGCGATTTATCGCAGGAAGTTTGACTGACGTTTCCAGTCCCTTGCCCCCTAATCCAGCCCATCTGATATATCTTATGGCATAATTGAACACAATTGCACAGGACACTGCCGGCCCTGTGAGGGATGTGGGAATTTCCCAAAAAACGGGACAGTTGGGAGGTATTTGCAGTTTTGGATTGGGGATTTATGGTTTTCCTGCTTCATCCTCTGTTATAAGATTGTATTTTTCTCACTAAACCAAGCTCTTTTTGCTAAACTATGTCCAGGCTGATCAAAGCCTACAGAATCCTTATCACATTGCTATAGTCCCCGATTCCCTCGCCAGTAACTGGAAATTATAACAAAAAATAACAATGCGGTGATGAAAATAAAGAAAATACATCTGTAAAGGAGCGAGAGGAACAGTTGCAGGCTGAATAAACACAAGGGGAGATAAGAGGCACAAGAGGACAGATGCGCATAGATACAGCCATGTACAGAACTAAATCACAATGAATAGAAATATGATTAAGTAGGTGTTGGTGTAGTGCCAAAATAAATTCTCCCTGGTGGTTGAAATAACAAATCTGGTTTATTTGTATTAAAGTAATATACTTCAAAGCTGGCCATCAGCAAATTCATTTACATTACAAAAGATAGATATGGAGAGTGTATAAGGATCGAAATGTTGAAAGCTGGAGCTTCGATACATGACTCATAGGTAGGCAAATGTCTGCTCCCCAGATGTTAGCGAACTACATGTCCCATCATAATCATTGTGCCGTATTCAATGCTGCGGCGAGCGCAGGGGCAGCATACGCTCTCGTGGTTTTGCCTGCGCTCCCCCGTCAGGCCGATTCACCGCCAGCCTGTCCGGTCACTATATTCAACGCCTCAGGGGCTTGCTGCCCCTGACAGTGAAAATAGCACAATACGGCGCACACGGCGGCGGCAGGCAGGGTGGCGGTCTCCCGGCACTGCACAGGCAGGAGAGGGTCAGGGTGGCCGCTGCGGAGAGGGACAGAGGGCCGAAGCTCACATTTATCCACAGAAGGGAGGGCCAGGTGACCCAGTCAGTAGTGTGCGCTGAGCTGGTCCCGCTCCATGCATATCTAATGAGTGGGACCCAGCACAGTGCATATTTAATGAGCGGGTCCCTGCCCCCGGCATAATTAATGGGAAGTGCTTGTAAAGAAATGAAATTAGCAAGATCCTTCAAATAATAAATAAACTGACTTGTAGACACCAAACCAATTAATAAAAAGCATTTATTTTATAAGTACACATTTCAGTTCACCTAATAAAGATGTCGAAAGCAGAACGGAGAACTTCACCAAAAATAAACAGTGAACACAGTTCTCCATTTTGGCATTGAATACACGGCGAACTACTGTGAACTATGCAAAAAACCCATAGAAATACAACAGCTAATAGTGGCGACTATGAAACAGAGAATTGGCCGACAATCGCTGTTCGCTTTCGGCGAACAGTGATCACTGAATACGGCGAATATCATTTTCTGAGAAAGAAAATGTCGTTTCGCCAAAACAGTGAATCAAGAGCATTGAATACTGCCCATTGAGCTGCTATAAGTTACAGAAGATCCTCGTTTGTTTTTTACATTATGCCATTTATGAGGCAATGCGATTATCTGAGATATGCGCCAGCTATACACATTTCCCTTCTAGCACTATACCATGTTTCTACTTTTAGGGGCTAGATTTCTCAAGGCGTGGAGAGACACACTGGGCCAGATGTATCAAGCTTCAAAAAGTGATAAAATGGGAGAGTAATAAACAGCTAGCCAATCGGCTCCTACATGTCATGTCACAGGCTGGGTTTGAAAAATGTCAGGTAGGAGCTGATTGGCTGGCTGTTTATCACTCTCCACTTTATCAATTTTGAAGTTTCATACATCTGGCCCCAGTGCACAGGTCTATGACATTTGGGTGAAAGAAGGGGGCAGTGGCAGCCTCCTTTTCCTGTGTTGCCTCCTTTGTGTAGGAGTGACAAAACTAGGATCTCCATCAGAGGCAAGAGATTTCCTGGTCTCATTGTTGTAGCTGCAGCAGCCGTCTCGCGTGACCCCATAGGGTCACGCAGCTGACCAATGGCATTGCAGATGATCCAATGCTGCATCTTAGGATGCCTTCTGCTGCATTAACATATAAGTTATGTCGCTGCTGCTTCCACATAAGAGGCATCTACAGCTGCTCTGTCAACATTCTGATGATATTATGTCATATGCCTACTTCCTGGCTGGCGGGGGGGGGGGGGCAGTTCAGTGAGGCACGGGGCGGGCCACTGACAGGGTGGAATGGGGGTGGGGTGGCCGTCAGATGGTCAGTGTGGCAGAGCGTGGCCAACGCGATCCCGTCTTTGTGGCCATGCCCCCCGCCATGCATTGTACTGCAGTGGGCGGGGCTACAATGATGCAAATCGCGTCATTTGCTCCCACGGACCCCTGGATTCCAGGAAGCTTGCCTACCTTTCTGAGGGACTGAGAGGTTGATCCAATTTCCAGAGGACCCTCCCGGCCATTGCTTATATCAATATGTCATCTATTGACATTTCAACATGTAAACATACTGAATTTTGACAATCTCTGAATGGTGAATGTTGACAATCTTCATGTTTACATGCCAAACCCACCCTCAGCATATTTAACTCTGCCATCTTGGTTTACAGGGCTTGATTATACAATTTCAAGCATCAACCTCAGAGACCGATGATTGCCTCTAAGCGAAATGTTCTACTGTCATAGGAGTTTAGGAGGTCTCGCAATGATCTGGGATTTCGGGTCATTTTCTCATATACAGGGACCCCTCAACCCTCTATGCGGTGTATGTACTAAGACTTGGGTATTGTGGTGCTGCTCCCTGTGGAAGCATGTGTGCAGCACATATTATTAATATATATTCATTTTGGATGTATGGTTTTTTAAAGTTGTCATGGAGACCTCCGGTGTTAGGACGGGTGTTCATTCAATTTCCCAACAGTCAACAGTCAATAGGTTGAACATTATTAGTTGACATGCAATAGGTCAACACATGAAAAAGGTCGACATGGTTTAGGTCAACATCTTAAAAAGTTTGACATGGTCTAGGTCAACACTGACAAAAGGTCAACAAAGGGAAAGGTTCAAAGTTTTTCATGATTTTTTTTTTTTTAAACGACTTGTTCTTACTTCTCGATCCAAGAGGACATAGATGGAGAATATAATTGTGCCCGAAGCCAAAGTCATCCTAACCCACCATTATTATATTACTCTCTTCTCGGTGCAGGTGTTTTTTGTTGTTTTTTACTCAGAGACTTGATTCCCCTCATGACTTCATTTACTATCAATTCCCTGTAAATTCTGGGCATAGCTGTTGATAAAAAAGGATGTTTCATGTCACACTTGCTAGAACCGATAAAGTATTTGTCTTTCACATAAAAGGCTAATGAAAGGATAGTGGGAAAAAGCATAAGGATAAGTAAAATGCAGAATGCCAAGTAATTTACCTCAGCATGTCTTCCTCCGCCATAGTAGATAGCAAAGTGAAATATGACCTACCCAAGGCAAATGTTCAGCTATTTTCAGCTACAAATACATTTTTGTTTTTATACTTTGTCATAGCAACTATTTTCTGTTTCTACATCAGAATGTGAATATTATCATGCGGATATTACAATGAGGAGATGGCAGTCCACTGATTGCAGAGCACCGGTGATTGCTAATGCTTTTGGTGTTTTGCTGACTGAGATGTCATTTTGGGGACACGTATATAAAATCAGAGAGGGAAAAAAAACAATTTAAAGGCACAAATTTAATCGTTTTTAAAGGGCCCTATGGAGCAATTCAATTGTTTTGCCCATTGGGTGTGAATGCAACAAGTGCCCATTATATCTGCCCACACCCTTCTAAAGCAGTGAGCAAAAATCTTCAAAATGTTGGACATTTGGACACCGAAATACAGCACCGCCAGTACTTTAGCATGGTTTAGATGCTTTACTTACTAACTATGGCAGCATTGTCACCCTTTTAGCTCTGCTCATTGGCCCTTATTCTGGTTTACTCGCAAAGGCAAATTCCTTGGACAAAACCATGTGCACTGCAGGGGGGGGGGCAGATGTAACTTGTGCAGAGAGAATTAGATTTGGGTGGGGTTTTACTTCAAAGTGAGATCTATATTGCAGTGTAAAAATAAAGCAGTTAGTATTTTCCCTGCACAGAAACAAAATAGCTCACCCAAATCCAATTCTCTCTGCACATTTTATATCCCCCCTGCAGTGCGCATGGTTTTGTCTATTTGAGAAGGAATTTGCCTTTGCGAGTGAACCAGAATAAGGGACATTGTCTGCAACTCGGGGAAACCCATTTAGCTACAATTACTCCCCTGCTATCCTCTCTGCTGCGCAGTTCCCACCGGTGCCTGCTTCCCCTGTCCTGACATACTACTACAGCTTGAGACACTCCCTAACAGTTAATTTTGCATGAATCATTTAAGTGGTGACCATCTTGGGGAAGACGATTCAGGCAGTAGCCATCTTGGGTGATTCTTGGCATACTTAGTAATGCAATCCCCTTTATATCAGAGTCAAGATAACTCAGGATGCTACGAACACAAGAAAATTGGTGTGCTTATAATAAAAAAATGAAGTAATCAGATTCTATTAGATAGGGGATGCCTGCTTAGCCCTCGGGCCCACCAAAGGCCCTGGCCCCATATTAGTTGCACCCCCTGCACCCTCCATAGTTACGCCACTGGTTAACACCCACTCTCCCCTATGTGGTTAAGAACACCCCCCCCTCACACATCTGCCCCCCCCCCGCCCCCCCCCCCCCCCCCCCAGTAGGGTTAACACCAGAGGCGTAACTATAACTCTCACCAGAGGCGTAACTATAACTCTTAGGACCCCATAGCAAAATTTTGCTATGGGCCCCTCCTCCCCCCCCCCCCCCCCTCGTGCAAATTTTTGCTATGGGCCCCCCTTCCCCCCTCACACATCTGCCCCCCCCCCCCGCCACCCCCACCCCCCCAGTAGGGTTAACACCAGAGGCGTAACTATAACTCTTAGGGCCCCATAGCAAAATTTTGCTATGGGCCCCCCTGGCTGCCCCCATACGAAGGACAGTTTTTGAGGATGCTAGAGGCGGCAGCCTCCTCTAGCATCCTCAAACACTGTCCTTCGTATTGGGGGCAGACATTTTCCGATTGTCACTTTTTTTATAAGCAGCAGGAGCCGGGAGAGCCGGGACCCACAAGACAGCCGGGATCCACAAGGCAGGAGGTACCGGCCACACGGGGGGGTTAACCCTATGGTGGGGTTTCTTAACCCCATAGGGGGGGGGGGTTGTTAACCCTACTGGGGGGGGGGCACAGACCTTTGTGTCCAGGGCCCCCACACACCTTAATCCGGCCCTGGCTTTGATTATGAATTACACAAAATCATAGCTGCTGGGAAACTTTACCTACCGGCCAACAGACATTCAGCTACTGGCTGTAAGCATGGTAATTGCAGGTGGAGAGACAACGGAGTAAGCTATGATTTTTTTAAACATTAGTAGCGGCCCAGTGCATTGCTTTGCCCTGGGCATAGACAAACGCAGGGGGGGGGGGGGGGGGTTCTTGTTGCCCGGAAACCCGGAAAAGTTTAAATTGTGACAACAACAGCACTGGTATATAATATAATCAATAGAGCTGCCACCACATCATGAAGTTTAAGGGACAGAGCAGGGCTGCTGCACATGCCCATTGTACCAGCTTCTTATACAACATTTACTGCCCTCAAACATCGCAATGGACCAGAGAGTAGCTGGCAGGAGGAATAGACAGGGGCCTTACCATGAAGTGGGAGATTGTGAGCTTAGAAAGTGCAGTACTGGTTCTATTATGTTTGTTCTATTATGATTGTGTATTTATATATTGTGATATTTTTAAACATTTTCTGACCATTATATTATTTAAATGTTTAAAACAGCCTATACTATAGACCATCTGTAGTGTTAAATATTAATACTGTATTCCCTACAGTATCTAGTGTATAAAAAGACCAATTTTAAGGGCTGTTACCACTTCCCCAGACTCCCGTACTTATCACTCCAATGAGTAATGAGAGATTTTGAATTACATTTGGAAACCCCCCTCTAAAAATCCTACATTTGCCACTGCTGGGGACCGGTGATTGGTGCTCTGATGAGGGCTGCCGGTCATCAGGACTTTGTGCGGCTCCTGTGACCCCCGGAGCTGTACAGTGATGTTGCAAAGCTGCAGCTCATTTTACAGCACCGGAGGTCACAGAAGCAGGATGCCCAATGGACCGGCAGCTCTCCAGGAGCTGCGATTAGCGATCCCCGGGTAGGTACAGTATGAACAGTGGGAGGGGGAGGCAGTTGTTGCGATAGTAAGAGGGGTGCTTGCGGCAGCACATGTGCAGCACATGATTGGGGTACTGTATTTTGTGCCAAAAACACTCCTGATAATGCTGCAGACTGGCATTGCAGGGACTTTTGAGGCAGAACAATTTCCGTTTCATATGCCCTTTATTTTGAAAAACATTTTTTATAAAGCCCATAGAATCAGAATTAATTGTGATGATCACATATAATGTGAAGAACAAGATAGATTGTATTGGACTTTTGGTCAATTTCAAGAAATAGGGACAATTCCTAAACCTCTCGTACCTATGATCATCCTTGAAAATTAGCGTCAGTTGGCAAAGTTGAAGAAGTTGGCAGAATCTTTGAGATATTTCTTCTAAAACTGGAACCATTGGTGTTTCGAGATCTTGATTGAACCACCCACTTGGCCGACTTTACAGACTCATACGAAAAAAGACAACTGCAGGAGCAATACAGCTGTTAGTTCTTCTTTAAGCAGTTCATTCCTTGTAAAAGAGAGTTGTTTTTCAGGATCAGCTGACTGAAAGGACACCTTATTGACACTCCAATAGAGCAGACAGCTGGTATTTCAGCAGATGGAATTCAGTAAAAACTGCAATGAAAGAGAAATAGCCTGTAGGAACGCTCTATTTATCTACTATACAAGAGCTCCAGGCAGACACAAAAATAACCAAAGACAACGCACATTTCTTAATATTTTTTAAGGAAAGAATGTATCTGTCCAGCTGACTGGCATAAGGATCCAGTTTCTGGTTCTTGACTTTCAAAACTCCATACACTAGTAACATTTGGGCCGATTTAACCCGATTCTGACGGATCAGGCCGAGAAATTGTCCCAAATCGGATGTGTTTGACATCCCCTCTGACCTGATGGGCATTCCTGTGAACATCGGGGTGGACCCTACAGATTGAACCTTCTGGAGGTTCAATCTATGGGATCGGACCCATCAGCGGCTTTTTAGCACCCACGATGTGTTCGGTCCGTTCCATAAATATGTGTGTGTGCCAGCGGTGAAGCAGGGGCAGGTAGCAGCGGGGATCCAGGCAGCGGCAGGATCCGGGCAGCGGTGGGGTGCGGGCAGCTGGTAGTGGTGGGGAGCTGGTAGCGTCAGGTGCTGGGCAGCGGGCGCGAAGCGGCTGCTGAATTTAAAAAAATATCTTCACAAGACGATTAATCAGATTGGATGCCGCCCCCGCCACCGGAGTTTACACGCAATAAATTGCATGTGATTTATTGCATGTAAAAATGGCACATCAAGTGCCAAATCGTAAGTGAGCTGCCGGGGGAGCTCAAGGGCAAATTGATGGACTAGAGCAGGCATTCCCAACCATGGTCCTCAGGTAGATATCCAGGCTTGAGCACAGGTGACTTAATTAGTATCTGAGGGATTCTGATTAAACCATCTGTGCTGAAGCCTAGATATCACTAAAACCTGCACTGTTGGCCTTGAGGACCATGGTTGGGAATGCCTGGACTAGAGTATGGGGGCCTTATGAAGAACTGCAATAGAATCACACTGCTTGTGCCAAAAGCTTGCAATCTGTGGGTTAATGCCATCTTAGTTTATATACCATGTCTGTAGCTTTGCATCTGTTGCAAAAGTAAACTACATTATACACCCAGGTACAGCATTCTGTGGCCTACAGCAGGGCCGTAACTAGGGGGGGGGGCTGGGGGGTCACGTGCACTGGGCGCTGGAGGGGGGGGTCGCTAGTGTGAGGTCCTGGGACTCCTGGCAGCGGGTCCGGGGACGGGCAGCGGGGGTCCGGGGACTGGTGGGTTAACTCCGGCTCCTAGCACTGCCGGGCGGTGGGCGGGAAGCAGGTTTTGAAAAGACTTGCCAGACGCTGATTGGCTGAATTCAGCCAATCAGCGTCCAGCAAGTCTTTTCAAAGTCATCAGCGCTTCCCGCCGCCAGGCATATAGCGCTAGGAGATGGAGTGAGTGAAGGCTGCCACTACACCAGTCCATGGACCCCTGGACGCTGCCTACCCCCGCTGGCTGCACACAGGTATGTTGGCAGCGGGGGTCCAGGGACTGGTGTAGTGGCAGCTTTCACATACACAGCCACTCGCTATTTGCCTGGCGCCTTTCACATACACAGCCGCTCGCTATTTGGCTGAATTCAGCCAATCAGCGTCCGGCAAGTCTTTTCAAAATCTGCTTCCCGCCCACCGCCCGGCAGCACTAGGAGCCGAAGTTAACCTACTCCAGTCCCCGGACCCCCGCTGCCTGTCTCCAAGGCAGTCATTTGGTGTCCCCCCACCCCGCCGACCAAATGACTGCTGCCCCAGGCGCCGAAACGCCTAGTTTCGGCCCTGCCTACAGTACAGTTCCCCAGCAGTTGGATAGCAACAGACTGCGTAGATCTGGTAAATGACAGGAAGGAGTTCTCACCTAGTGGTCTTCAGTACTGAGTACAAGTGCAATGGTTGGGCAGGGAGCACATGGAGACCAATAGGAAGCTGAAAGCAATCTATTGCATAACTCCTAACTGTCCCGGTGACAGACAGTCCCATTAACATTGTCCTGAGGGAGGAGAGGACAGTGGGTGGAGTGTGACCACCACTAATCTGCTCTGCAAAGCAGCTGGGAGCGTGTGAACTTGGCGCACAATCTGTTCACCGGCCTGGGCCATTAGCATATGTGATTGCCCAGCATTTCATGACCGTTCCTATGAAAACACTGGGCGTACACATGCTTGTGCATTTGTGGTACACGTTCGGGGGCGGGCAGCTGACATAACTGGATGTCATCTGCCCGCCCTATTCCCTGGATTTCTACATGCGTGTGCCTTCAACATCATTCGATGGTCACGACCATCGAAAGATGGGGGAGGTTCCTACTGGCATGCGAATGGATGTTTATGTAAAACATCCATTCGCATGCATGCCGGGTGAACGAACACGGCGTGCGAAGGGGGGTGGGCTTACCACCATTCGCAGGGCGGGTTCTGGATGACTCACAAGGGTGCAAATTCACGCCTGAGAGATTCAGCCAGAATAGGGGCCCATGTTCAGAGTATTGCGTTTTGATCACCACCTGCAACCTGGTGCAAGTGTGCCTTGATGATGATGATGATGAAAATGATGATGACTATCAGTCCAAGCGTATAGATAGAGGCCGCACACACGTCATGATGCATGCTAAACTGCATAAAGGAGAATATACTCATTTTTCTTAGTGCACATGTTGCAGTACATAAAGTACTGCTGATCTGCATTCATATGGCATAAGGAAAGCTTACACACCTGCCTGATATTGACACGATATGTCATTTCTGGCTGAACTGCAATGACATATTGTGCATATCACACAGTGTGTATGCCTGATTGAACGTTCCCGCTAATCGCATTCGTCTTTTGGTCTGCAATGCTGCACTGCCATTTGGAAGATATCGCATGCGACCAGGGGCAGAGTAATGAAGTTGGGAACAGTGATAATTCCATCCTTTATTACATAAGTCTTGTGTGTACTGCGGATAGTATATGTCCATCAATCAGCCAGCATGTCGGCTGGGTACACATCTTTCTAAAATTTAGCCAGCATTAGGCCCATTGGCCCTTATTCTGGTTCACTCGCAAAGGCAAATTCCTTCTCAAATGGACACAACCATGTGCACTGCAGGGGGGGGGGCAGATCAGAAATAACGTGCAGAGAGAATTAGATTTGGGTGGGGTTTTATTTCAAAGCGAGATCTATATTATACCCCTTTCAGACAGAAAAAAAGACCCGGGAATTTCCCTGCTCTTGCCGTGTCGACCCAGGTTTTTCTCCTGTCTGAAAAGGTCAACACGGGTCTAAAGTTCCGGTACTTCGACCCAGGTATTTACCTGGGTTTTTCCCGGGTCTGTATTCCAAAAACCCGGGTCGCCGGCTGTCTGAAAGGAAACGACCCGGGTTTTTGGGATTATTACACATTGTTAGGCACTGATTGGCTCTCCTGGTGGGGTGCTGGCTGATTAGTTGTGAGGATAGGCTTCTCTGATTGGCTGGGAGGGCATGGCAATGGAGCTGGCCTCTGAGGTCATTAGGTAGCTGAAAAAAGGATAGCATGGCCCACTGGTAGAAGCAAGAGGTGAGAGCTGCTGGCAGTGAGAGGGGAGAAGGATATCGGCAAACAGATGACTGGGACAGTCAAAGATGCCACAGTGTACTCAAACATTGCAAATATACTGACAGCCATGTGAGGTAACATGTACCTTCCAGTATATAAAAACAATAAAACTTGTTTACAACATAGCCTTGTGTCATGCCATGGTTAATGCAATGCAGTGAGCAGTCACCACCCACTTTTGATGACCTCATCTCTGTGTGCCTTTAACCCCTTCACGACATTTGACGTATATATACGTCATGGTCGGGAAGTACTTCCCGACCGTTGACGTATATATACGTCATGACTTCTAACTGTCACTGCGTCTAGAGACGCAGTGACAGTTAGGTGATGTCTGCTGTCCCTGACAGCAGACATCCCCCCTCGTCGCCCAGGGGGGGCAGGGGTGCCCCCCCCGGTCGGCGATCGCTGTGATTGGCTGTTCAAATCTGAACAGTCAATCACAGCGTTTCCTGTGTTACCGGCGGCTAAGCCGCTCGGTAACACAGAAAACGGTGGTGATCGGTGCAGCACCGATCACCACCGAGCGGCAGCACCCCCCTCCCACCCGCCGGGCACTCACCCGGCAGCAGCAGCAGCTCCAGCGGCTCAACCGCTACGTCCGGAGCGCACGCTGCGCTCCCCTCCTCCCCCCTCCCCCCCGCAGCAGCAGCAGCAGCAGCAGCAGCATCATGCTGCTGCTGGAAAAGTTAAAAATAAATTAAAATTAAAAAATGTGCAAATGTGTGTATATATATATATATATATACACACACATATATATATATATATATATATATATATATGTGTGTGTATATATATGTATATATATGTATATATATATATATATATATACACACATATATATATATATATATATATATGTGTGTGTGTGTGTGTGTGTGTGTGTGTGTGCGTATACCGCACCGATCACCAATGATCGCCAGCCCCCCCCCCCCTCCCACCCGGCAGCCCCCCTCCCTCCCACCCACCCGGCTGCCGCAGCGCCAGCACCCCTCCCACCCCCCCGCCAGCCGCAGCGCCAGCCCCCCTCCCAAAGCTGGTGACCAAAATGGGGTCACTTGTGGGGGGGTTCCACTGTATTGGTGCTTCGGGGGTCTTGCTAATGCGACATAGCACCCGCCATTCATTCCACCACCAAAAATCACTCCTTCCCTTCTGAGTCCTGCCATGCACCCAACTGGTATTTTTTGGTCACATGTGAGGCATTGCCGTACCCGGGAGAAATTGGGGCACAGATTTTGGGGTGCTTTGTCTCCTTCATTCCTTGTGAAAATTAAAAATGTTGAGCCAGAACTGCATTTTTGTGTAAAAAATTACATTTTTTTACACAAAAATGCAGATCTGGCTCAAAATTTTTCATTTTCACAAGGAATGAAGGAGACAAAGCACCCCAAAATCTGTGCCCCAATTTCTCCCGGGTACGGCAATGCCTCACATGTGACCAAAAAATACCAGTTGGGTGCATGGCAGGACTCAGAAGGGAAGGAGTGATTTTTGGATTTTGCAGCACAGATTCTGGTTGAATGACCCCCGAAACACCCATACAGTGGAACCCCCCCACAAGTGACCCCATTTTGCAAACTACACCCCTCAGGGAATTCATCTAGGGGTATAGAGTACATTTCAAACCCCCCGGGGTTTCACCAATTTTGATACAACTGAGCTGTGAAAATGAAAAATTATTTTTTTTCATTTTCACTGCCCAGTTGTACCACAATTGGTGAAACCCCTGGGGGTTTGAAATGTACACTATACCCCTAGATGAATTCCCTGAAGGGTGTAGTTTGCAAAATGGGGTCACTTGTGGGGGGGTACCTAACTTTTAGCATCTTATGGTGCCTAGAAACCTACATGGTGCCTAAAAAATAATCTCATAAAAAGGAGGCTCCAAAATCAAGTAGGTGCTCCTTCTATTATGAAGCCTGTGGTTTGGTCACCGTGCACACTAGGGCCACATATAGGATATTTATGAAAACCAAAGAATTGGGGGAATCAATTTTTAGTCACATTTCTCTAGTAAAATCTACTGTGTTCCTTAGAAAAATGTATTAAAATTGCAAATCTGCAAAAAAAATGAAATTTGGAAATTTCACCTACACTTTCTTTTAATTCCTGTGAAACACCTAAAGGGTTAACAAACTTCCAAAATGCTGTTTTGAATACTGTGAGGGGTGCAGTTTTTGAAATGGCATCATTTATGGGGGTGTCTCACATACAAGTCACTCAAAGTCACATCATAACTGACCTGGTCCCTAAAAAAATCAGAGTTTGAAATTTTCTTGAAAATTTGAGAATTTGCTATTCATATTTGAAGCCTCCTAGTGTCCAAAAAAATGAAAATGAGGTTGAAATAATGATGGCAACATAAAGTAGACATATGGTCTATGTTAGTTATTCACTATTTTGAGTGGTAAGATTATTTGTCTCACAAGCAGAAAATTTAACATTTTGCAAATCGCAAAATTTTCCATTTTTTTACGACATTTTGGTATTTTTCACAAAAAAACACAGACTGTATCGACGAAAATTTACCACTAACTTGAAGTACAATGTGTCACGAGAAAACAATCTCAAAATCACTGGGATAAGTAAAAGCAAAAAAAAGTTATCCCCACTTAAGTGATACATGCCAGATTTGAAAAAAAGGGCTCTGTCAGGAAGGCAAAAACTGGCTCTGTCATGAAGGGGTTAAAACTGTCCTATTCTTATGACACACAGAGTTTTGCAGGAAAAATCCGGCTTCTGTGTGAAAGGGGTCGACACGGGAAATACCCGGGTATTTGCTCCTGTGTGAAAGGGGGTCAGCACCTTGCTGCCTAGTTGTACCCGGGTTTTTGTATCCGGGAAATACCTGGGTTTTTGGAATTTTTTTGTCTGAAAGGGGTATAACAGTGTAAAAATAAAGCAGCCAGTATTTATCCTGCACAGAAACATAATAACTTACCCAAATATAAGTTATATTATGTCCATTTGGGAAGGAATTTGCCTTTGCGAGTGAACCAGAATAAGGGCCATTTTATCTTTTCATGAGATTGTCCAAATAATAATAATAATTATTATTATTATTATTATTGTTATTATTATTATTATTATTATTATTATTATTATTATTGTTATAATTAACCACCAATTGTTCCTTCAGTCTACTCACCTGAAATGAAGATGAAAGCCTGTAATAGTGAGAAGTATCTTGTGTCATATTATGTTACTCTGGCTTAATAGAAGCTAGTGAACATGTTCCCGATTTCTTGACATGTCTCCGTACTGTAACAAAAGAATGACTTGTCCTTATTGTATTTAATAATAGAGTTGGTTTCACAAACAATGCAAAACATACAAAGCAAATGCTTGAAGGCCCCCAAAATAATAGATCCCTAATAACTATAAATACTGGCTCTTCTGTAACAAAGGAATCTTACTGTATTAGCCCTGAGTGCAACTAAGCTTATCATCTACTCACTGGTCATCTCATGGCTCGACTACTGCAATGTTCTCCTCACTGGACTCGTTCGATCCCAACTGGCTCCTCTCCAATCTGTCCTCAACTCTGCAGCCAGGCTTATCTTCCTCTCCCGCTGCTCTACTTCTGCCTCTCCCTTTCAACAAAATCTGCACTGGCTTCCATTCCCCTACAGAATCCTCTTCAAACACCTCACACTCACATACAGGGCCATCTCTAATTCAATTGCTCCTTATAGCTCTAACCTCATCACCATTCATACACCCTCCCGCCCTCTACAGTCGGCTGACGACTGTCGTCTCTCCTCCACCCTGATCACTGCTTCACATGCTAGAGTACAGGACTTTGCCCGTGCTGCACCCCTTCAGTGGAACGCACTCCCTCGCTCCATTAGACCTTGCAAAGCTTCAAACGGGCACTGAAAACTCACCTATTCATCAAAGCGTACCCTTCCGCTGCATAAACTACACTACACTCCCTAATGATGCTCTTAGATGAAAATAATCTCCAAGATAACTCTACTGAGAAAAAATTATTTGATATAGATAAAAGCTCAATCCGTAAGAAATCAGATTTTTTTCCCATAAAATCAAAGGGCACTTTTATAGAAAGTTTCTATAGATTGACCCTTGAAGATTTTAAGAATATGTGTTCCACACAAAATTCAAAAAGAAAGATACTAAAGGATAACCTCACAAGACATGAGAAAAATACTCTTAACAAATTAATAAAAGAGGTACTCTTTACCTAGCACGGCGGTCATCGCGGGCATTGAATGCACTAAAAAATCGGGTGCGACGCGGCCGACGCGATGCCCGCGATTTCCCATAGTGACCAATGTTAAATGTCTCAATTGACCCGATTTTTCTGTTCAATGCCTCAATTGACACGATTTTTCCATAGGAATCAATGTTAAATGGCCCACAGAGGCCAAATAGCCACCCTGAAGTGTGAAATGGCCCCCACAATTGTTAACGCCACCCCACGATCAACGTAACCCGAAGCGTGGCGAGCGCAGCAAGCCCGCGAGGGGCGGCGGTACGCGTCCTACGACCTTTTCATACCCCCACTATCCACGTCGGCGTGGAGTTGAGAATAGAATAGTGTGGCGAGCGCAGCGAGCCACCGAGCCCGAAGCGTGGCGAGGGGACGAGGATACCTGTGAAGCCCGCGAAGGGACGCGTTTACCTGTGAAGGTATCCGCGTCCCCTCGCGGGGCTCGCTGCGCTCGCCACGCTTCGGGCTCGGTGGCTCGCTGCGCTCGCCACACTATTCTATTCTCAACTCCACGCCGACGTGGATAGTGGAGGTATGAAAAGGTCGTAGGACGCGTACCGCCGCCCCTCGCGGGCTCGCTGCGCTTCGGGTTGACGTTGATCGTGGGGTGGCGTTAACAATTGTGGGGGCCATTTCACACTTCAGGGTGCCTATTTGGCCTCTGTGGGCCATTTAACATTGTTTACTATGGAAAAATCGTGTCAATTGAGGCATTGAACAGACATTGAATCGGGTCAATTGAGAAATTTAACATTGATCCCTATGGGAAATCGCGGGCATCGCGTCGGTCGCGTCGCACCCGATTTTTAGTGCATTCAATGGCCGCGATGCCCGCGATTTTTTTACCTGCGATGCCCACGATCAAAATCGTGGGCGCCGTGCTAGGTAAAGAGTACCATAAAAGATACTTCCATTACAATAAAACAGGCGGACAAGGGGGGGGGGGATAATAATTCAAAATCGAGAGGACTATATTTGCGAAGCCCTGAGACAGCTGGAGGATGAGGGGACATACGAGAAATTACCCTCAGACCCCACCCCGAAATTTATTAAATCCTTTAAGCTTTTGTTGGAATCAGCACTTTAAGCGAATGTCATCACAAAAGATGAATTTCGCTTCCACCTAACTGATCATCCAATTACTCCAGTTTATTATCACCTCCCCAAGATACACAAATCCCTCACTGCACCTCCTGGTCGTCCTATTATTTCCGGTGTAGGGTCCCTCACTTCTAATCTTTCACATTATGTAGATACTTATTTACAACCACGGGTGTCCACACTGAGGTCCCACATTAAAGATACGACCCATTTTTTGAACCTGATTAATCAAATCAAATGGAAAGACTCGTATGCATTTATGACTCTGGATGTACAGAGTCTCTATTCTAACATCCCCCACCAATTGGGAGTTAAAGCGGTAGAAAAAAGACTCTACCAAGATGGGGACCTCAGTGTGGAACATATTCAGTTTCTTCTTGATTCTATTACGTTCATTCTTAATCACAATTATTTTACATTCTTAAACACTCACTACCTTCAGACTATGGGGACGGCCATGGGGACCAGGTTCGCGCCCAGTTATGCCAACCTCTACATGGGGGAGGTGGAGGACCTCCTCGTGTGGGGGGGCGGCTAGGAGGCGAACCTGGTCCTCTATGGCCGCTACATAGACGATCTTTTTATTATTTGGGATGGGGACCTATCTTCTGCAATCACCTTTGTCACACACCTTAATTCTAATTTATATAATCTCAAATTCACGTATTCTTTTCACCCTAAAAAAAATGGACTTTTTGGATATCAGTTTGGAAATTAAAGAAGATAAAATTCACACTTCAAATTATAAAAAAAACTGTGAATACAAACTCATATTTGCACTATCAAAGTGCTCACCACCCTTCTTGGAAGAGGAATATCCCAAAGGGGCAGATGCTCCGCCTTAGACGTAATTGCTCGGACACAAAAACATTCGAGCTACAAGCAACAGAATTAGCCAATTCATTTACAGCCAGAGGTTATCCTGAACATCTAGTTAAAAATGCAATCAAAGAGGTCAAAACATATGATAGAGATAATCTACTGGTGCCAAAAAAGAAAACCACTATAACCCCAAATGATAAAGGGATTTCTTTTATTTCCACCTTTAACACCCAATATAAGGAGATAAGAAATATTGTTCAAAAAAACTATGATATTTTAAAACAAGATCAAACTTTACGAGAAATACCCTCAAAGCCCTCATTCATTTTCAAAAGAAACAGAACATTAAAAACTATGCTGGCTCCCAGTGAACTAAAAGAGTTAAAATACAACAACAAAGAATCAACAATAACACCAACGGTCCCAGATATGTGGTTACCAAATAAAATTCAAGGTTGCTACAAATGTGGAAGGAACTCATGTATTACGTGTGGACATATTCAAAATAAGACAAAATTGATCCCAATAGAAGGAGAAAAAAATCCCTATATCATTAAAAACTTTATAAACTGCAATATTGATTATGTCATCTATTTATTGACCTGCACATGCGGGTTAAAATACGTGGGTAGAACCACCAGACCCATGAGGGTGAGGTTCCTTGAGCACCGTAGAAATATTATAAACAAGAATATACTACACAGTGTGTCCCGCCATTTTGTTGAGCATCATAAGAGCGACCCTAAAGATTTAGGTATTTTGGGTATAGAACAAATTGATATTTCCAAACGGGGTGGGAATAGATTTAAGATTTTATGCAACCAAGAAATCTATTGGATATTCAAATTCAATTCCCTTTATCTGAAAGGCCTAAATGACTCGGTTGAATGTGAATGTGAAAGTTGAATGTGGTTCTATGAGAAACATCACTCACTGCCCCATCAATTTATTGGTTTCTCGTCCCCACTCCTCTGTTCCTTCTCCCCCCCCTTCTTTTCTTGTTTCTCCATCCATAAATAATATCATGAAATTAAAAATGTAACGAAGTCAATAAATATTGTGTAATCATACTATCTGTATCTGTCTGCCTAGTCTGAGATGTTCCTCTATGATCCTCTTTGCCTTTTTTATTTTATATATGAATTTAGAAAAAATAAAATGGATGAATATTTTTCTCTCTGTATATAATGTGTATACAATATCATCTATACTATCTATGAAACAACTATGAAATGAATCACCTGAATTAAACTTATACTTATACTTATGTATAGAATATGCATAGAAAACTGAACACTAATTTGTGACATAATTGTATGTAATAACTTTGTTCTTAGTAACAGGTCGATCTGTGATTCAAACTCTATTTGCGTTTCAAAAACCAGGATGTAATCATTCCCTTTGCGTGTCACACGCAGGAAATGATGTGGATAACTCCATAACAACGTAGTGACACTTCCGGTATTACCTGCCGGAGTATCCACATCCTGACAAAATGACTATCACAACGACTTTGCCTCAAAGGCCGGATATGACGTGCGCACCGATAAACCCCGTGCGCGACGTCACTTCCGGGTTCATACATCCGCATCCATGACAACCAGGATGCGAGATGTAACGTCACTTCCGGGCGGAGATAAACAAATACCCCCGCAACACACATTATGTGTGCGATCGGGAGGAATAAAAACATATGAAGAGATTGTCTTCACTTATCCCACACAACGAGCATTAATACGCCGCCCGATATACTAGTGATCATATAGCTATAAATAATAGAAAGTACGAACCGGAAGTAATTGGATACGTCCATGACAGGGCACTGACCCGGAAGTGATACAAACGCTAATATGTTTTGCTTTTTAACTCTTTTCCCATCTTTGCCATAATCAAATTGTTTTATAAATATATGTTTTAGAGAAGTGATTAATTCTATTGTCTCCGAGTAAGTTTATTTCATGTTTTTTATACTTTTTGTGATACTGAACCAATTTGGTATGCAAATGAACCTAGGGGAAGCCAGGTATAAAAATGGCATCCACAGACCCTAATGGACACCTTGACAAAGCAGTCAGTAGGCACTGCGAAACGTGTTGGTGACTCATTTGTTTGGACCACAATCACCTTAAGGACTTTAAACTTTCCAGCTAAGGACTATCCCACCTGCCAAATTATCTGATCGGATGCCTACCACCTTGGAAGTCTCAAGCCACAACAACATCGTTGGATACCTGACCACTCGCAGAAGTGGGACTCCTGATAGGCTAATTCCATCTATGCCATCAGTTGTAGTCCGCGATAACAACATCAGGAAACCACCAAGTGGCAAATAAGGACTCTCCCGTCTTCCCAGGATCAGAGCAGGTCCAAAACACCACTCAATTACCGGTGATTATACTTATTGGGTCCAACAATATTTTCATATCCGTACATGCCAATGGTTCATTTTTTAATGTTTAATTTATGTTTTTATTATTGTGTACAATAAATTTTACATTGTAATTTCAGCGCTGCTTCATCTTTATCTATTGTTTTTTCCTGTATTTGGGAGCTGACTACTCCCTTAAGCAGCTGCTGGTCTGATTAAACCACTCCTGGCAGGCGCTCCATACCAAACTAGGTTGGTTCCCTTGGCTGCATAAACTAGTCCTGAGGCTGGTTCTCCGACCCGCTGCCTGTTTACAGCCTGCTATCTAACCACCACCCACTTGCTTTCACCTCTTGCAATCTATCTGTCTCCCCTTCCTACTAGATTGTGTTAAAACTGAAATAACGCATCAATAATTATATACTTTTGTTATACTCTGTTTTCTCAAATATTGTTATTATTGCTGCAGATGACTTTAGCTTGTTGCACAATGTACTATTCACTGCGTATGAGGCCTTCCCTTTGCGCTAAACAGTTATTATATGTTAGAAGCAGCAGCCATTTTGTGAGGCATGACTTGCATATCTCGTTACAAGATGGCGTGTGGAGTCAGAATACTGCTGAAATAAGTAATTTCTTATGAGATATTGTTTTGGATTTCTGGGTTTAAGAATGCCTTATTGATGTAACACAGAACAAGGACAGACACCTAGACTCCACAAACTGAATAATATGGGAACAAGGCCACACATGCGTAGACCCACAAGGCCACTGAAGTTGGGTGTTGGGTTAATTATGACATCATGATTGAAAGCAGAGCTTGCCAATAAGACTCAATGCTTATGAGTAATTAATTAATTAATGTGATAAAGGTTTAAATATCAGAGTGATAGAAGGAGGAAAGAAGGCAGTTGAGGAAGAACCAGCAAGCACGGGGGGGCTGGAGGTAATTATGAAGGAGGTTTAATCATGGCTGATCACTGTCCTTGAAAGGTGTCCATTTTGATTTGATTTAGAATTACTCTTTAAGTATTAGCTAATCAATTTTATGTTTCTTGTGTTAGTCTGCATTTGCAAATATCTGTAATGAAGCTATTCTTTAAGTAAAGCATTGTCATACCTTTTATAACAAGGTTGTGTGGGTGTGCAATCATTTCAGCGTTGCCGTTATATTTAAAGGTAATAAAGTAAATAAATTTGGTTTGGGTTATTTATCATATCTAATCTTATCAGATAAATATCTGGTTTATCAGTTGGAGGCCCCAGCGAGATTCAATGATGATTGGTGTCCATATTTTATCAGTTATTGAGAAGATCAAAGTTTGAAAAAAAATTAGCTATTGGAAAAAAAAAAAAAATGTGTAGAATTTTTTTTAAAGTCGGTGCATTTGTGTACCCTAATCTTCTCAAACATCTGTTAAGGTATGGTAATCCAATATCACTTGAAGCAACTTCGATCTTTAATTATAAAACAAATAGATCGTAATTTAAGGCATGGAAAGACAACGCTGCATTTTGCAGACTGTCAGCTTGCTAAACCCCCCCCCCGCATCGCCCATTTCTTCTCTGTGTCAGAGAATAGATAAGGAGAGCAGCGAGAAACTTGGCAAGAAGTTGTAAACAACATTGCTTGGGTCAGGAAGAGTATTTCTTTAGTTTATTTGCAAAGCATGCAGACTATAGCAAGCATATTGGTATAAAGGTTATGCTGGCAATAAATTTTCTACTTTTTAAAAAAAAAAAATATTCTTTAAATGACAGTATTTTTTTTGTTTGTTTTTATTTTTTGACCGCGGTTGGATTGTTTAATGTGTATTGTCTGCTGAGGATATTGCTGAAGTAACTAATCTGTAGCGGTTGTTTTGATAATTAGAGTTTCTTTGTTTGTCCAATCTATAAATTTTAAAGAAGTTGCCTATATTTGTTGTAGGTTTTCCCGTGCTTATAATTTGGTGATTAGAGATAGGTAGAGGAGATTGTGCATTTACGTCTCTTTCTGGTTGACTGGCCAGCAACATGTGGAAGAAATGGAATGCATGATTTATCCATAATCTGTATTGTTTGGAAACCCTCGGATTGTCTACTGTATATGGTTTATATAAGAAAATGTTAATAAATAATTAAGTATACGTTGCATTGTTAGAGCTAGCAAGCAGTCGGATTACAATAACAGTTTGAGCTAATTTCTTTGTATCCATAGACAGAGGTCAGTTAAAATACAGAGTTTAAAGGAGTAGACGCTAATATTGTAAGCCATGTAACAGTTCATTTTTACCACCTGAATAAATAAAGTTAATTGGAATAATGTTTATAACAAAGAAAGTAAGATCGAGTTTATCTCATTGTAAAGTTTTTTTGGTCTCCTGTCTTGCGGAGATGAAGTCTGTAATGTAGGACTGATGTTTTTCTGCTATGGGTTTTTGATTTAATTTTTTTTGGTTTATTAAACAAAGCAGCTGTGAGTTGGAAACTCTAAAGTGATGGATTCAGTTGATGTAATGCGAGATAAGGAGTTGTCCATGTTAGGTGAAGAAACAGGAAATGATCATGTGAATTCAATGTTTTTTTCATTTAATGAGTAATACATTTTTGATAAGAAAAGTGATATATATCGATGAGATATAAGTCCAATATAACATCTATTCTTAAAGGTTCATATTGATATATTAGACTGTTTTCTGTTTGCAATTTCTGTTGCCTATTTGCTTAATCTGGATACATATATTGAATCAGATATACCTTGAGTAATGCGCAGATAAATCCTGGGTTTATTTTTATTCTTATGAATGGAAGGTAATCAGTGATAACTGACTCAAGGCTGTGGGGTTTTCTTTAAGCCAATTTTTGTTTTGTTTTTGATTTGTGTTAATTTAATTTTGTTTGTTTTGAAAGGGGAGGGTACTAAATTTATCTTAAGGGGTTAATACTGTGGCCACAGTTAGCTAGATAACCAGGGGAGATAGTGATCTAATCGTGTAATGATCACGTAGACAATGTGCAGATATGGTAACAAAGAATGACATATTGCATATAATTTTTTTCTGATTTGATGAGTTGATTTTTTCCTGTGAAGAGTGCTGACCGGTAGCGAGATTCACAGGGGGTATCTGCCACCTACGTACAAGGTAGAATATATGGGAAAAAAATAATAAAAGAAGACAGGGTGGGGGTGGGACACGTGGGATGCGTAGGTATGATAACATTTGGGTGACATATAACGCAGCGTAGGTATGATAACATTTGGGTGACATATAACGCAAGGTTAGGTTTTTTGGGGAAATTTTTCATTTATTTTATTTACATTTTTGTCTTTGAAAGAGGTAACACTGTTTTAAGCATTTGTATGGGATCACAGAAAGTTCTCTGAGTATGTGACTAGTGTGAGCAAGTGAGAAGGAATAGAAAATACTATGCTGGTCATAGTTAGTTGGAAATGGCGATGATGATGCACCTGTGAGGTAATGATTATTTGATGAGAGTGAACGCGCAATGGTCTGGTGACAGGTGGTGAAAGCTTCAAGAATTGAGATAGTATATCCCACTAACCCACATATGTTTGGAAAGATTGTACTGTCCCACTGAGGGGTTAATTCTGTTCAGTGAGAAGTGAGGAGAGGTGATATGTTTTTTAGAGCCTTAGGGAGAAAAAGAAAAAATGGGGAAAAAAAGAATAATTTTGAAATTTTTTGTTTATTTTTGAAAAAGCAGAAGGGAAGAAGTTTTTTTTTCAGTGATGAGGTGAGAGTAACATCAGAAATAACTCTGTAGGAGATTAAAGGCAGGAAATGGTTAATGAGATTGATAAGAGAGTAAAAAGTTTTATTCCTAAATGATGTGAAATATCCAAGGAGTGTTACAGAACTGTTTTCCATAACAAGGACATATAAACAATTATGTGTTGAAAGTTCTTAGAATTGAAGATATTGTTTACCCTTTTGAAAAAGCACAATGAATAGATTAAAGTTATTGCAATGTTTGTATGGGACAGTGATCAGCCATACCCAAGGATGACCTCCAGCCCCCCTCCCCATTGCTGCCCTCATGTGATAATGTTGTTTTGTCAACATCTGTTTAAAAACTGCCATTTTTTTTTCCAAATGACAAATGCTAATATGATGTCTGAGCTTAATAATGCTATTGCTTTTGCTTGTTTTATTTAAATAAAAATCCCAGCCAATAGAGGTGTGACCATTCCAGAGAAAAGATTAATTTACAAATTGATGCATTTCATTTTGCACAGAAAAAGCAAGTGTTTTAAAAAAAAAAAAAAATATTATTATTATTATTATTATTACTGAGCCACTAGAAATTATTTAGAAAAATATTGAGTCTGCAGGTATCTCTGCAGAATCCTTATCAAAGCCCTTATTGAAAAATACAGATTTTATAGTGATTATTATAAGATGCATATTGAGTTGCATTTTTATGCTTACTGATTTATCTGATTGCATGTTGCCACTTTACTAGATCCATTGGTCATGCATATGAGCCCACAAATTAGGAATGGAGGTCACAATTAGGTGCAGCACTACTGGGTTCTGCTACTAGTAAATCGCATTTGCTGCACAACTAATCATGATATTCTCTCAAATATTTGTAATGATTTAATGATTATTTTTTTTCTCAGAGTGGTTTGGAAGAAATTGTGTATTATTAACAGGAATCCATGAGAGACTGCTGTCAGAAGGCACTAACCGATATGAGGACCCTCACGGGGTTAGAGGATATGAGTGATGCTCATAGGGCATTAAGCAATTAGTATTTTAATGAGTTTTTCATTACTAATCATGTCACAAGTTTGTAAACATCTATGGACCACAAGAAATAGTTTTTTTTCCAGATTTTACAACAAGGCATATTATCTAATACCCATAGTATTTGCAACACTCCGTTATTGCAGGTTATCTGCTCAATGTGATTATTCTTATTATTTTTTTAGTGTAAATCAATTCACTTTACAGTTATAGTCAGTACTTACTACATTTATTTACAGCACAGTCCAATATACGTGGATTCAATTAAGCCAAAGTTTTATGGACAGCCCCACTATGTCCCACAATGAGTTGCATGATTGCTACCACAATGCTGATTCAATATGTTTATGATCTAATGATGTGTTTAAATTCTTTACAGGTTTCTCTTACTGACACCTTTTATATTACTACTACTAAATCTAACTGACACAGAGCTGACAAAGTACAATATACTGACATAATTGCTTCATTTGAGGCTCTGATACACGCACTGACAGAAACCACAGCACTGGATATATCAGATTTATCATATACCTGTCTTTACTGTAATGAATAACAAGCAGCAGCCTTGGGAGTTTGAACACATATACATGGGGGTTCACATAGACCCATCAGGTACTACAGTTGCACATTTGACCGAGTGGCATCTGCTTTACCAACATGTTTAAGGACTGTGGCGGCTGCTGCAGCCTTTGTATAGAAATTACAGAACACCGCACACTATGTGTCTCTAATGCTACATCTTTTCTACTGAATTCCTCACGGACAAGACACATTTCCAGTGCATGGTTCTCTCGTTGGGAACTTTTCTCCCAGCGCCACATGACCTGACTATTGTCAGGTGTGGTACGCTAAATCCTGCTACTCTGCTACCTGGTGGGACCCGGGAGTCCCAGAGGATGGATGAGATGCAGGATTTAGAACATGATTGTGAGGAATATTTAAAGCAAAATTTCTCCAATTAGACCTGATATCTCTGACACGCCACTACCATCTACAAAGATTGTAGTTGTCACCAACAAGGAGACTCAGGATGGCCATATACGGGATATGCGGTAGTATTGGATTTAGAGATCCTCATTTTCCATCGTGATTTTGCTATGATATAATACGCTAATATCACAGCAAGTAAAGGAGCTCATTGAGGCTGTGCAACTCCCTGCAAAGGCAGTAGTTGTTAAGTGTCAAGCTCACATGTTATAAAGTGATCTTGTTGCACTTGGTAACAAAAATAAGATGGCCACTGTTGTGAATCACACCACTATACAATTTTATGTTTTTACAAATTGACCAGCAGAATCTCATAAAACATCAAGAGTTGTGTATTTAAAAGGAATGTGCCAATGGATGATGAATGGATACAGTCAAAGGGCTAATGGCCTATGTAAAGATGGTGGGGGCAGACCAGTAGCTCCCCAAACCCCTCCTCCTGGCATATGCGGATGCTGCCCATGGGATGACCCATGTAAGGAGAGAGAGGGCATGTATGTTGATTTCATCTTATGCAGAGGCCCAAACGCATCTGCAGAAGAATGAACTCAGGAAAATTATTCCTATAGAACCATCAAACATTTCTCCTACCACTGGTCCATTCCTAAGGTTAAAATTATTTTTTGAGGAATTTACATGCATTTAAAATTGTCATTATATTTAAATGGTATCTGATATGTTATCTTGATTAGAAGGAACATCCCAGCTGTCCCATGTACAGCATCCTTTACAGCAAAGAAATGTTTTGAGAAATTTGTGTTCAGACATGTTATCCCATAAGGTATATGGTATTAAAAAAAAATCATAGAGGTACATATTTGACAGGAAAGGTATTCTAAGGAATAAGTCAATATATGGGTATTGAAGGTTGGTTGCACTCACCATTCACTAAAAGGTTTTAGTCAAAATTGAACATGTTAACAAATGCACATTGAGAACACATTATTTAGGGTGGGTGTGGAAATTACCATGAGTTGACTTGAAGTTTTGTCTTCGGTTTTGTATGACATTCACACTACTCCTCAGCAGCCACTGAACCTGTCCCCTTATAAGATCATTATTTTAATTGATATATACATTTTTTTGGGAGACCATCAATCCCTATTCAACATCCAGCAGCAGACTTGTCACTCTAATTCTCACATCATCTAAATACTTTGCCAGAAAAGCAAACAAGCTTATGAAGGGATGTTGTTATAAGGTCCAGCCTGGAGACTATGCAATGGTGAGAAAATTCTTACAATTAAAGGTCTCGTAGATCAAAGGCAAGACCCGTCCCTGTGAAACAAACCGATTGAATTAATGCGTCTCACTGCAAGAAGGTTTCCGACCTGGTGGTGATATCAGTTGAAAGAAATAAACTGATGCAGATAAATATTGTGACTTTGATTCTAACTTAATAAACTTATTTGATGATGGGCCTGTCCAGGGCCCGCACACAGACCAAGACAAGATCCACGGAATCGGGGGGCATCCTTAGTGGTGTCCCTGCGGGTTGTGGACAAGGTGTAAAACAATGATCCCCATGAGTGACCAAGTTTCCCATACACTCACTAACTGAAGAAGTCATTTTTGTTTTTTTAAGTTTTCATCTTTTTATAGTGAATGAGGGTTACCAGGGATTGGTTGCTGGCAAGGACAGTGTGTATAGTTATCAAAGAGGTATTACTAGAGTCATGGTGGTGTATTCTACTTCTGCTTTTAATTTTAATCCCACAAGTATAATCATAACAAACACACATATACATCATACTACTGATGCTCCCAGGTTTCGGTATGCATCAGAGGATGGTAATAAAATACTGATAGCCAATATGTTAAACTAATTAGAAGGTTTAAAATAAATATATGAGTAGTAACATAAAAGTAACTGAGAACGCCCACACCAGAACTATTGATAGAATACATCTAGTAAGGTATCAGTAAAGAAGAGGCATTCTAAGTAAGGATGGTAACAATGGTGCAAACATAATATCTATATGCAAACTGACATTTCTTCTTTAAGACGCTCATCATGAGCTGATAGAAAGAACAATAAGGTAAACTGATTGTTGGTTATATTGTCATCTACGTTATCACTCCGGTAATGTTGGGTTAATGGCTACTTATATTTGCAGTCAAATCAAACAACACTTCATTTTTTTATGTAGGATTTACACAAGTGAATCTTATAAGGTTACTGACTCTCCCTAGGTTTAAAATTGGTAAAGAGTGTAATAACAGGAGATATTTTGGAGTACAACAAAACATGTAGTTATCATGTGACAGAGTTGGGTGAGCTAGTATAACATCTAGATAAAAAAAAAAAAGGGTACTCATTGAATTGTTTCTTATGATGTTTTCTCAAACATACTGTCTCATAAGCCATGGATATTACCACAAGGATTATACTATATTTACAAACATAAGGTTTCTAAATGGTTACAAACAAGATCTATTGTAATAAAATTTTACTTTTACTAATTAATACAGTGGTGATTCAACATGAAGATTTGAAAGTAACACATGGTATATTAAAGAAACACACTTATTTACATTATCCCAAGTTTATAAAATTGTATTTGAATTTGTGAATATAATTAAAATATGGTACAAGCATCACAAATACTAAACTGATGGTGACGTTAAAAGGAAAGTTGAATTAAATTATTTGGGTTGAAAAATTTTTTAGTTTATTGAACAGGTGTGAGTGATGTGATTCCCTGCAGTTGGTTTATTTGGTTGAACCCCAATAACTGGTTCGCATAGGTCAATGTTACATATGCTTTAAGAAGTTTAATGTTTTTGCCAAGATAATATTATTGATTTTTCTGTATACTAGTGAAATGCTTCAAGAAGGTTTTCCGATGTATTAAGAGAGAAACAAATGATGCGTTTTGCAAGAGATATGAACTTTCTTTGGAGAAGTTCAGAGGATGGACTGTTAAAACTGAAATAACGCATCAATAATTATATACTTTTGTTATACTCTGTTTTCTCAAATATTGTTATTATTGCTGCAGATGACTTTAGCTTGTTGCACAATGTACTATTCACTGCGTATGAGGCCTTCCCTTTGCGCTAAACAGTTATTATATGTTAGAAGCAGCAGCCATTTTGTGAGGCATGACTTGCATATCTCGTTACAAGATGGCGTGTGGAGTCAGAATACTGCTGAAATAAGTAATTTCTTATGAGATATTGTTTTGGATTTCTGGGTTTAAGAATGCCTTATTGATGTAACACAGAACAAGGACAGACACCTAGACTCCACAAACTGAATAATATGGGAACAAGGCCACACATGCGTAGACCCACAAGGCCACTGAAGTTGGGTGTTGGGTTAATTATGACATCATGATTGAAAGCAGAGCTTGCCAATAAGACTCAATGCTTATGAGTAATTAATTAATTAATGTGATAAAGGTTTAAATATCAGAGTGATAGAAGGAGGAAAGAAGGCAGTTGAGGAAGAACCAGCAAGCACGGGGGGGCTGGAGGTAATTATGAAGGAGGTTTAATCATGGCTGATCACTGTCCTTGAAAGGTGTCCATTTTGATTTGATTTAGAATTACTCTTTAAGTATTAGCTAATCAATTTTATGTTTCTTGTGTTAGTCTGCATTTGCAAATATCTGTAATGAAGCTATTCTTTAAGTAAAGCATTGTCATACCTTTTATAACAAGGTTGTGTGGGTGTGCAATCATTTCAGCGTTGCCGTTATATTTAAAGGTAATAAAGTAAATAAATTTGGTTTGGGTTATTTATCATATCTAATCTTATCAGATAAATATCTGGTTTATCAATTGTAAGGTCCTCCGAGCAGGGCCCTCTTCCCTCCTGTTGTCTAAGCCCTCTTCTGTTCACATTTCACTCACAGCTCTCCCATACTCAAACACTCAGTAACCATTTTTGTCCGCATACTCATCTCCATCATTGGAGTTAATTGAGTCCTCACTACTTATATTTAAGCTGTAATGAGTATTGAACTGTGGCGCTCTTTACCTGTACTTATATTTATTCTATGTTATGCCAAGTTTTGTCTCCCTGTACTGTTCCTTTGTACGGCGCTGCAAAACACTTGTGGCGCCTTATAAATAAAATAATAATAATCTGGAGGATTGTTAAATAAAAATAAATATTGAGCAACCATATTAACCATTTATGTGCATGTTATTGGACATTAGCTTATGTCACCTTTCGGCAAATTAATGAAATAAACATTTTTTTTTAAACAAATGACTAGCACATCATTTGAATTCAAAGTAGTGGAACCCAGTCCAGAGTCCTCTTACATGGGTAACTTACTTTTTGCTATCCATGAATATACATATATTACTGCACCTGTTCTGTATTATACCTGCTCCCTTCTGGGCAGGTCACAGACCAGGGGAGAGGGTCTGTAACAAGCAGTGAAAAGAGTGGCCCAGTGGAGAATCTGTACAGGGCCGGCACTACCCACTCAGCAGCTCCTGCAAAGCAGGGAGGCGCCATGCTGAAAAGGCACTGTCTCCCTGCCTGCTCTGCTAAAGCTGCCACAGCCCTCACTGTCACTGCCACCTGCACGCCTGTCTGACAGCGGGCGGCAGTATGGAGAGCCTGAGCAGCTCCCTGCACCGCGCACACACTGTCCTCCTCCTGCGACCTGCCCCCTCTTCCTCACAGACACTTGCGCTGAGGCATGTAGCGCTGTCTGTGAATGCCTGGATGACATGTCGGGGGAAAGTTACTAAAGGAAATTTGTAAAAAATAGGTGTACAGTATTTGTATCCAGAAATACACTTATTTTTGACATTTACTATCCCGAAAATACAGCAATTCGTATTCGTATTGATAGTACATCAATACGAATTGCCGTATACATGTTCTGTACATGCACCCGAGATCCTCCATACAGTAGGATCGCATGTTGCATACACTCCCACAATCGGGCTGCAGCTTGTTGCAATGGCAATGTGAAAGGGCGCAAAATGTATGGTTTGCAGGAGGGCGCCGGACACCCTAGCACCGGCCCTGAATCTGTACATAGCTACTAATCAGCTTGTAGGTAGCATCTATAAAGTACAGTCTATACGATCACTGCTCCTCACCTCTATGGGGGGGATTCAAGTGTTGCTCTGCTTGGGTGCGCACGGCCATCAGTGATGACATTACTGTTATGTTGTTCTGTCATTTCAATGGCCTTCTACTGTAACTGTGTGACTGGAGAGACAAAAGGGGGCTGGCTGGAGATCAACTGGGTGAAGAGACAGAATAGGGCGGTATTGACAGATGCTTTTGGTTGGGAGAACAGAAGAAGGCCGGTAGGATAGACACTGAGGGTCAGAGGTATCAAACTTCAAAAAGTGATAAAATGTAGAGTGATAAACAACCAGCCAATCAGCCCCTACCTGTCATTTTTCAAACAAAGCCTGTAATATGGCAGTTAGGAGCTGAGTGGCTGGCTGTTTATAACTCTCAATTTTATCTCTTGTTGAAGCTTCATACATCTGGCCTTGATGGGCTTAAGAGATAGAGGTGGCTGGCTGGAACTGGAAAGACACTGGGTGTTAGTGAGGTAGTGAGACAGAAGGGGCCTGGCTGGAGGCAGAAAGGCACTGGGCAGGGCGGAGAGATAGAAGAGGTCTGGCTGGAACTGGATACAATGGGCGTGGCCTGGAGAGAAAAATAAAGGGGCTAAATGGATGTAGACAGAAATTGGGGACTGGACTGACAAATGGGTGCTGCCTGGAGCTGGAAAGACACGGGGCTGGAGCTGCAGAAACATGGGACAATAAGAGACAGAGGTGGGGATAATGCTGAAGAGTACTGGTGGAAGTGGCTGGAGATTATCCACAAACAGCAGCATTACAGACACAATACTGGCAGTGGGAAGGAAAGCATTTCTGCAGAAAACTGCGCTGCTTGGCCAACCCAGGTTCTCTGTGTGTCCAGACTGGCCCAACAAGTCATTTGGCCCATTCTTTAGTAGCGCCAGATGGGCAGCCTGGCTCTAGATCCAGGTATTGGGGGATGCTACAGTACATGGAGGACACAGCTTGATATGATGAGGTGTTGTCCAACCACCTCACACTGCAGCTTTCTCCACGTCACCTTCCCACCACAGATAGAAATCCACCTGGAAGTAAAGGCCCCCATACATTAGTCCAACTTGTCCTAAGGATCACATGCAATTAGGCACTTCATGTGCAAAGTTTTGCATGTGATAAATTGCATGCGATTTATCACATGCAACTCCCGGGGAGCTGCCGGCAGAGGGAGCTTGGGGACGGCAGACGCCGGCGAGCGGACTAGGGAATGGGGGACGGCAGCGGGGGGGATTACCGCATCAAGAAAGCCATGCAGAGGGAGCAGGGGGGCAGTGCAGGAAACCAGGGAGCCGGGCAGAGGAAGCGCCAGTGGCTGGAGCACTTAAAAAAAAAAACATACAATGAATGGGCAGCCACTGATTGGCTAAGACCTCTCTCAGCTAATCGCTGATTGGCTGAGAGAGGTCTCAGCCAATCAATGGCTTCCTGTTTGTTTGTATGGGCTTTTAAGTGCCCTGCTCCCACCACTGGCGCTGCCGGACAGAGCCTTCCCCTGCCCGGTTCCCTGTGCTGCCCCTCTGCTCCCTCCGTCCGGTTCTCTGGTAGCCGGCACTCCCTGCCCTGCTGCCGTCACCCAACCAGCTCCGTGCTGCACATAAGATTTAGCAAATCTTATGTGCAGCACGTCCCACCTTCCGGCTCCGATCCGATGCACACTGGACCACACATTGGACTGAATGTCTACATGTGCGATTTGGCCCAATCGTGCCCAAATCTCAAAGTGTATGGGGGCCTTAACAGTGCCATATCAGATACCAGCCAATTGCACTGCCCAAGTCAGTGACCTTGCTACAATTTCATAGACACAATTCTGAAACAGTGTTTTTGCAATGTGAGAAAGTACAGTGTAATGAAGAGATTTCACAGCTCGTTATTACCAGCTCAGGAAACTGTCAGTACATGAATCCTTGCTGCTGAAGTATTGCTCACAAAGAGTCTTTGTTGCCCCGGCACCTGATATACCACTCAATATCTAGATGAAAGTGAACATGTTTGGACAGAAGACAGACTTGGCTTGGGGCACGCAATGCTGATTTCTCTGTAGTGTCAGCATAAAACCTCTTGCCTCAACGACTTGTGTTTCATGGCGTACAGGTGTTTTTAAAAGATCAGACCCTCTTTTAGTGGGCAGTGAGCAGCTGCTGTATTTAATGGGTGCTCAAATTCCTGCCCCTATTCTCTCTTGTGGTTTACTTGCAGCTAAAGTAACAACTATTCCTGCGTATTGTTATAAGCGGCAATATTTCTGGCATTGCATTACAAATACAATAAAATATAAGGGCACTGCTTACTAGATGACCTGTGATCAGCCTCATTTGGTGCTCAAGTTGCCATTCAACAAGTATTTTCTAGGCATTGTTGGTAAAATTTGTTCTTATAGGTTAGACACATGGCACAAGTCTATTGGCAGACACCCGTTTGCCGAATGTGCCCACTGATCAAACTGTTTTTGCAAGTGATACTAGCCACCTCCCAGTCACCGGCAAAAAAAGTCTTAACCCTTTAGGAGACAACGTTGCTGTGAGAGATCCTCAAAATATCTGTTCAATCAAGCAATTGACTTTATTTATACCCAGTGGTCGAAGTGGAAATTTTGAAGTGGGGGTATAGAAAAGCTGAGAATGTTGGTCAGCGCGCGACGAAGGTGTGCACGCTCCAGAAAAGGGGGTGTGGCCACGTAAAAAGGGGGCATGGTCACACAAAGCTAGAGGAGTGGCTTCATCACAATATGAATGCCATATACCATAATACGTGTGCAAGAAATGGAGATAGTGTGTATGGGCGCTTAGGTGATATAAACAAATAGAGATATTATACATACAAATAAATGTAGAATCCGCCTGTTTGATTGAGGGTCTAATTAAAAGACCTTTCCCCTGAAGAGACACAAGCCAAAACAAAACCTAGTGCAATTTTGTAGGGCAAATATAACAATTTATTAGTCTCACAGGACACTTACAAACAAACAGGTAAAAAAAGCATGTAACCACCGACTGTGGTAATATATCCTTCAATATTGAGGTGTTACCGTCCGCAACAGGTCCCAGATCATAAATAGGGATAGTGAGGGAGAGGGTGCCGGCTCCGCTTTCCTCCACAGATGCTGTGCTTTTAGGTTTTTCTCAATATAAGGCTCCAATGTCACCAGCCTGATGCATTTCGGACCCTTCCTAGTCCTTCGTCAGAGGCTTGGTGACAGACTGAACAATACCTCTATAAATACCCCTTCCGCCATTATGATAATTAATTGCAGGTGCTGTCACCGTCTCCCGTACTCTCCCTGTTCAGTGTAAGCGTACAGACGCTTACTTCCGGGATTCGGCTATCAGAAAGAGTTGTGGAACGCATAATGCGTTCCACTGACGCGTCCTCTGTTGTCTGTGTATGCCGCTTCCGGGATTTAGATGCATACGTCACTTGTGGAACGCACGCTGCGTTCCATTCAATGCAGAGACGCTTCTTCTTCCTGTATTCAGTCCTGGACCGCACATTGCGTTCCAATCCATACGGAAACCTCATTTCTTCTGGGTTTGGCGCTAGCAGTCCTGTGTCCATATTGATGTTCATTCATAGCAGCATTTGATTATCGTTCATTTCATCCTCATAAATAACACATCATAAATTGGGGTATAAAGAGATAAAAACGATGTTAAGAACAAGGTAAAAGCTGATTAAAAAAACAGATTTAAAAACAATTTGCAGGTTAAAAAACTTGATTTTAAAAGATTTCATAAAAAGCATTTCAATTCAAAATCACCATTTAGACCATGTGGTACCAATGTATTTAACTTATATATCCACTTCATTTCATTTTGGGATAATCTTTGGTCTATATTTTTATTTCTCCAATCTGGTATTATAGTTTGAATTCCTAAAAATGATTTAAGATGACATTCTTTTGAATTATGTTTAACCTTAAAATGTGACGATACTGTATGTGTGGCCAAGCCTTTTCTAATATTATAAATATGCTCGGCCATCCTTGTTTTTAATGGCCTTGTAGTTTTACCTACATAAAAAAGACCGCAGTCACATTCTAAAATATAAATAACATTTTTTGTATTGCACGTTATGAAATCTCGAATTTTATAAGTAAAATCATTAACCTTAAAATCTTTTTGTTTACTCGGACCTTTGGTGCTTCTGCACATTAGGCACATTCCACAACGGTGGAAACCCTGACTTCTTGTGCTGGTCCTTTTTTCCTCCATCAGTTTGCTTTGCACCAGTTTGTCTTTGAGAGATGGTGCTCGACGATAGATAAAACTTGGGTGGTCTGGTAAAACTGTTTTTAAAATCGGATCACTTTTTAAAATGTGCCAATTTTTCTTAAAAACAGTTTCAATCTCTCTAGTCTGTGCATTAAAATTTGACATAAAAGCCCATTCAATGGATTTGTTATTCTTTGGGACAGTGTTTTTTTCTTTCAATAATGTGGATCTTTCTACAGCTCTAGCTTTGTTTTCAGCTTCCTTTATTAAATTTTCACTATATCCCTTTTGACTGAAGCGTGTGGACATTTCACATATTTGTTCCTCACAAATTTTATCCTCAGTACAGTTCCGTTTGACCCGAATGAATTGGCCATACGGAATACCTTCCAGCCAACGTTTATGGTGTTGGCTGGTCCTCTCAATATAGCTGTTTGAATCCGTTGGCTTTCTATGGGTTTTTGTGTGGATCATGTTCTCTTTAATATAAATATTAAGATCTAAAAACACAATCTCGGATTTGCTTATATTGAATACCAATTTTATGTTAAAATTATTTGTATTTAAATTTTCACAGAAAGTAGTTAATTCATCTTCTGTGCCACACCAGACAAATAAAATATCGTCGATGAACCTTTGCCATGACACCAGATTCGCCCCCAGGCAATCTCCCCGCCAAACTGCCTGATCTTCCCAATACGCCATAAACAAATTGGCGTAACTAGGGGCGAATCTGGTGCCCATGGCGGTTCCAATCAACTGCAGATAATAAGATCCGTTAAAATAAAAATAATTATTTAAAAGGATAAATTTTATGCCCTTTAAAATAAAATCTTTTTGCAGTGCATTAAAATACGATTTTTCTAAAAAGTATTTGATTGCTTCTAAACCCATATCATGATCAATAATTGTGTACAGGGTTGACACATCAGCACTAATCAGTGTGCAATTGTCATCCCATTTGATCTTTTCTAATTTATTAAGGACATCTTTGGTGTCTCTCAGATATGCCTTTGTGGATTTTACCATAGGTTGAAGACAATGGTCGATATATGCAGATAAATTTATAGCCGAATCCCGGAAGTAAGCGTCTGTACGCTTACACTGAACAGGGAGAGTACGGGAGACGGTGACAGCACCTGCAATTAATTATCATAATGGCGGAAGGGGTATTTATAGAGGTATTGTTCAGTCTGTCACCAAGCCTCTGACGAAGGACTAGGAAGGGTCCGAAATGCATCAGGCTGGTGACATTGGAGCCTTATATTGAGAAAAACCTAAAAGCACAGCATCTGTGGAGGAAAGCGGAGCCGGCACCCTCTCCCTCACTATCCCTATTTATGATCTGGGACCTGTTGCGGACGGTAACACCTCAATATTGAAGGATATATTACCACAGTCGGTGGTTACATGCTTTTTTTACCTGTTTGTTTGTAAGTGTCCTGTGAGACTAATAAATTGTTATATTTGCCCTACAAAATTGCACTAGGTTTTGTTTTGGCTTGTGTCTCTTCAGGGGAAAGGTCTTTTAATTAGACCCTCAATCAAACAGGCGGATTCTACATTTATTTGTATGTATAATATCTCTATTTGTTTATATCACCTAAGCGCCCATACACACTATCTCCATTTCTTGCACACGTATTGATCCTAGGCCTGTGGTGAAGGTCTTAAGTGTGAGGTGGGCTGCACTGGTGTAGTATCAGCGCCATCTTTGAACAAAACCTTTGAATTATATATACCATAATACCCAATGCACATGATGCCATACACTGTAATGCCCATGACACATGACGCCATACACCATAATGCCCATTACACATGATGCAACACACCGTAAGGCCCATTACATATTATACCACACACTGTAATGCCCATTACACATGATGCAACACACCGTAATTCCCATTACACATTATACCATACAATGGAATGCCCATTACACATGACGCAACACACCGTAATGCCCATTACATATTATAACACACACTGTAATGCCCATTACACATGACGCAACACACCGTAATTCCCATTACACATTATACCACACAACGGAATGCCCATTACACATGACGCAACACACCGTAATGCCCATTACACATGACGCAACACACTGTAATACCATTTACACATGATGCCACACACCATAATGCCCATTATACATTATGGCACACACCATGATGCCCATTACATAATATGCCACGTAAGTGCCACTTACCCACATGCTCATTGCTAGGAGTTTATTTTGCAATGCCAGGGACTTCATGCCCGATGCCAAGAGGGTTCCTTTCTTGTTACCACGGGGGATTACATGCTCGTTGCCAAGGGGGTTTATTCTCACGGTGACTGCCATCGCAATGGAAGCGCCGCGGCCGCCTGTAGCTGCTGGCACTCGGCAATAGGGATAGGGTGGGGGGATGACAGGCTGGGCCGGGGGTCAGGGTGCATAATATGCCTTGAGTAGCATAGCTGGCATCCCATGATGATTTTTTTCTCCCCTCCCTGCAGCAGAGATGGAGGAGATTCCGCAGCCATTTACTGCAGCACACAGCAGACTGGCACCTGGAGATAGTGATAGGTGGGGAGATGACAGGCTGGGCCGGGGGTCAGGGTGCATTGTGCCCCCTTTATTTATTTAAGCTCTGTCGCGGCCGCCCACCCACGAGAGAATAGCAGCAAGATGACAGTCAGGTGACACCCGGCAGAGAGTGCAGAGCGGTGAGCTGCCTGTGCCCGGCAGTCTTCAGAGCGGGTTGCAGCTATTTGAAATCTAGCGCAGGAAGAATGTCAGCCAATCAGTGGTCTTGCAACCCAGCGCGAGATTTCAAATAGCCGCAACCCGCTGAAGACTGCCGGGCACGGGCAGTTCACCGCTCTGCACTCTCTGCTCTGAAGAGAGATGGGCAGCATGGGCAGTTCGCCGCTCTCTGCTGGCTGTCACCTGGCTGTCACCTCTCTGCCATTCTCTTGGTGGGTGGGCGGGCGGGCAGCCACGACGGAGCTTAAATAAATAAATAAATGACAGCGGGGGGCACAATGCACCCTGACCCCAGGCCCAGCCTGTCATCTCCCCACCTTTCCCTATCGCCGGATGACAGCAGCTACACAGTCTCCTGTGTGCTGTAGTGAATGGCCACGGAATCTCCATATCTGCTGCAGAGAGGGGAGAAGAAAAAAAGTTCAGTGCCCGAAGTGCGGGTATGTCATACCGTTGTATACCGGCCCACTTCGAGCACTGTTTATACTAAAAGAACAGTCGCTGTGAGCTTCGGGGGGGGGGCACCGGTATCCGGAAGGGTTGCCCGGCCATTCCGGGAGGTAGGCAACCCTGGGCTAGAATAAAAGGAGTTGTTCTCCATTCAGCAGTCTCCATACACATCTTCGTGGTGGTCCTCTCCAGGAGGACTACCAGCAGTACCTGCCAGAAGCGAAGGGAGCGATATCTTCCCTGGCAGTGAAAAATAGCAGTTAGGTCTTCTAGTGCTAACCACCCTGTTGTAACCCACATTGTGTTTCTTGTTGCATTTTTTTTGGGGGGGGGGGGGGATAGTTTGATAGAACAAATTTATGCCCATTTTAACAGTGCCAGACCACCTAGCAGGTGCAAAGTGGTGCTACCAACTGGCACATTTTAAAGAGCTACAGGTAACCTGGAAAACATGAACTGTCTGGGGTCCTGGAGGCAGCATTTCAGAACCGTTACCCAATATATGGTGGCTGAGGTTGGCTTGTCCAGAAGATGGTAAAGGTCTAACAAATGATTTGCTCTGCAGTAACATTTAGGGAACTGCAAAGTACCAACATCTCTGTGAGAGATGTGCAAAATACCTGCTAACTATGGGCCTTATTCTAGTTCACTCTTTCTGACAAAATCCTTCTTAGCTGGACAAAACCATGTGCAGGTGGGGCAGATGTTACTTGTGCAGAGAGAGTTAGATTTGGGTGGGGTTTTACTTCAAAGTGAGATCTATATTGCAGTGTAAAAATAAAGCAGCCAGTATTTACCCTGCACAGAAACAAAATAACTCGCCCAAAACTAATTCTCTCTGCACATTTTACATCTGCCCCCCTGCAGTGCACATCGTTTTGTCCATCTAATTAGGATTTTGTCAAAAAGAGTGAACTAGAATAAGGTCCTATGCCAGCGTCGCTCACATTTGCTATATAAATTCAAATAAAAATGTTTGTGTAAAGAAAGATTATATTTCCATAACAGGTTGTTATGATGAATAAAAATGTTTGCTTGGCAAATTTTCACACCTATTTTGCCAAATTCACTTGGCACTCAAATGGCTAAAATTATCATTTATGTTGCTTTTTATAGGAGTAACGAGCACCCACAATTCACATAACTGTGCATTAACCCTTCATTTCCATAGGCTTAACAGAATGAATAGCGCAAATAATATAATTTTATCTATAGATGTTAAGGACCATCTTCTTCTGAGGATAACAATGGCTTCGGACACTCTATATATAGCCACATATGCTAGAATAACAGGATATGCCTTTTCACGTATTACCAGTGGGTTATATACATAACGCATGTTGGAATGAATAGGGGTAATCCATATATGAAACATACATGGGCTGATCCAATAAGCCACGAGCAGCCACCAGAATGACTTGGCACCTATCATACTTGCACTTATTTCCTAAAATATCTTACACCGATAACACAGCACCTCTATCTATCGGCAACATTCAAGTGTCGTGCACACAGACAGCCACTAGATGGAGCCCGGCGGAGCAATTCAAATGTTGGTTCGATTGGACGCACAGAGCAGCCGGCTATGATATTACATTTATTTTGTTCCATCATTATGACGAGCTGGTAACTAGTTAGAAGAGCTGGTAACTAGTTAGAAGAGCTGGTAACTAGTTAGAAGAGACTTCCCCAAAAAAATTCCTAACTATTTCTCTTCCAAAAAAGTTGCAGAAAGGAGGTGGTGTGTGTATTTTATTTAATATGTGGATTTTATATGGAGACCTTGGTAGAGAATCAGAAGTGAACTTCATGAATGTATTTTAATCCTCATTTATTTTTATTATTATTATTTATTACCAGTTATTTATATAGCGCACACATATTCCGTTGTGCTGTACAGAGAATCTGAACATTCACATCAGTCCCTGCCCCAGTGGAGCTTACAATCTATATTCCCTACCACATGTACACGCACACACATTCTAGGGTTATTTTTGTTGGAAGCCAAATAACCTACAGTACCAGTATATTTTTGGATTGTACGAGGAAACCGGAGTACCCGGAGGAAACCTGCGCAGGCACGGAGAGAATATACAAACTCCACACAGTTAGGGCCATGGTGGGGATTGAAACCATGACCTCAGCGCTGGCAGTAATGCTAACCACTACACCGTCTGTGTACCGCGTCCCCTCGCATGGCTCACTTCACTCACATTGCATTGGGCCCACTATTATACTCTCCCTCTATATCCAAGTGGATAGTTAAGTATGAAAAAAAAACACTTTTTTTTTTAGGAAAAAAACATGAAAAACCCATATCGATCGTTTTGTCAACCTTTTGACTGCCAACCAATAGTGGTCAAGCTATTGACTGTCAACCTAATTACTGTCGACTTATCAACTGCATGTCGGCTCTAGGCTCGTCCTGGGTATTGCCATGTGGGCGTCTTTGGATCTAGTGGCCAAGACAGTGCAGATGCTTTTTTTTTTCTTTCTCTAGGTGGAAGATATCTTACAATACAGTATGCCGGTATAACTTACAGTGTATATATAGTAACTTAATGGACTTCCACTAATTAATCCCCAGGGTGTCTTCATGTCTGATGATGGCAGCGTGATTGAAACAGTCATTCCCTGACTCATTGAACAGAGGAGCGTGTTTGTGACAGTAAGGAAGAGCATCTCCCATGAATGAGACCAGTGTCTTTTAGTTCATCTGCCAACTGGCAGTGTCTCAGAAGAGCAGCTATCAATAATCGCATGCTGCACAACATCTGATAGGAAATCCACTACCGGTCCCTGGGACGCCAGCATTCCCTCTCTGTCCTGTTTTCCCAGTTGTCTACTCTGCTTATAAATTGTCCATTTATAGCTAATTTAGCACCTGCTATGATAACTGCAATGTGCCAACTGCATTTTACACCACACAGCACTGCTTTCATTAACTCTTCTGTCACCCACTTTGGTACATTTAAAAAAAAAGATAAATTACAAGGGAATATATTTTCAAGGGTATTTTGTTATTTTGATAACTCATACAGGCAGGGGTGGATTTAGGGGTCAGACCGCCCCTAGGCACAAAAAAAAAAATATATATATATATATATATTTATACAACTCGCGATTTGCTGGCACTCGATGGTCACAAACCAATAAACCTGGGTGCACTTTAAATGATCCATACAATCCTTCCAATAGAAAAGGCACTCCAGTCGTTTTCAAGTATACACAATTTTATCAAACGTGGATATCACCAAATGTATACATTTTCGGGGTCAGCGCCCCTTCCTCGGGGTACAATCCACAATGTACAAGCAACAGTGTTCACTGTTGCTTGTACATTGTGGATTGCACCCTGAGGAAGGGGCGCCGACCCCGAAAATGTATACATTTGGTGATATCCACGTGTGATAAAATTGTGTATACTTGAAAACGACTGGAGTGCCTTTTCTATTGGAAGGATTATATATATATATATATATATATATATATATATATATACACACAGCATACTCCCAGTGATGCTTTGCTGGGGGCCTGCAGACTGCGGGGCGGGCGGTGGGGAACGAGTCGGCGCCCCGAACTGCTAGCAAGGTGGGGGGTGCCCGGAGCGATGTGGCAAGGGGGCCCCTTGGGCTGTTGTGGGAAGGTGACCCAGGGTTCGATCGGTGGGGGCTGCGATCGGGCTTTGGGCCCCTAGTGTTTGGGGGGCCCTGCGCAACTGTCCTACAAGCCCATACGTTAAGACGGCCCTGGTCGGACTTCCAAGAGGAAGCCACTGCAGGTCGCAGTGAAGCCAGTGCTTCCCATAGGTAAAACGCCCCACTGAGCTATATCATCTGTGACCTTTACACGGATTAATAATAACACTGACATAACAGTATTTTCTCTTATCCATATACTGTAGCACTGCATTCAGGGGTGAAGCTAGGCTTTATGTCACCCAAGGCAGATTTGATTTGTCCCCCAACCTCTCTTCCCCGTCATACCTTGTATTCACCCTTGGCTAGCTTGGATACAGTCAGGGTTGGACTGTCCAACAGGAGTAGAGGGGATACCACTGATGGAGCCCACTTCTTGGCATAATAGGGACTCTGCCTAGGATAATGTGTAACGGTTGGCTTTGCCTAATGTAATGTGTAATGGAGGCTCTACCTAGCGTAATGAGGTCCCTGCCTAGCGTAACGTGTAATGGGGGCTCTACCTGGCATAATAGGGACTCTGCCTAGAGTGACATGTATTGGGGCTCTGCCTGGCATAACATGTAACAGGGGTTCTGATAGCTATAATGGGGCCTCTGCCTGGCGTAACATGGAATGGGGGCTCTACCTGGCATAATAGGGACTCTGCCTAGCATAACATGTATTGGGGACTCTGCCTGGCGTAACGTGTAACATGGGCTCTGACAGCCATAATGGGGACTCTGCCTGGGGTAACGCGTAACGGGTGTTCTGCCAGTCGTAATAGGGGACTCTGTCTGGCATAACGCATAACATGAGCTCTACCTGCCATAATGAATATCGGGTGCTTTACATGGCGAAATGGAGGCTCTACCTGGAATAAAGCATAACAGGGACTCTACCTGGCTTAACGTGAAATGTGTGTTCTACCTGGTGTAACGTGGACTCTGCCTGGCGTAATGTATATAAGGGGCATTATGGTGTGTGATGCAATGAGAAAGGGGCATTATGGAGTGTGGTATAATGTTTATGGGGCATTACAGTGCAAGGTATGATGTTGAAGGTGCATTATGGTGTAGTGCAGGGCTGCAACTAAGTGTGTTCTAGTGGTGCCTTACCCACAGCACTGTGGCTGCAACATCTGGCAACACCTAGACACCTGCTCACCACTGCTGCCTTTCGCTCACCACCATTGCCTGTCTGCCACTGATCCCCGCCACTCAGCTCCTATGCCGAGACTGGCAGAAGTGCCGGCTGCCATCCTATCAGAGCTTGCAGACCAGCAGCTAAATTTATTGATTGGCTCAAGAGCCAACGGCCATATTTGACATATATGCAGGCTCCCCTGCTTCAATAGCAGCAGCAATGCCAGGATACATGGTGAGCAGCAGTACTGGCGGAATTGAGTAAGGAGTAATACTGGGGGCATTGTGTAAGGGGCATTACAGTGTGTGGCAAAATGTGACATTGGCATGAATCTGGGACAAAAATATAGTGCAATGGGTTTTTTGAGGGAGGGGGGCCCGAAATGGGTAATTTGCCTAGAGCCTCATAAAGTCTAAATCCGGCTCTGATCATGTGACAGACGAGCACATGTTACCTGCTTGCATGTATTATATAGGATAGGCCCATTGGATCCAAGTGCAAAAAGTCTAGACCTACAATTATACCAAACATTCACCATAACCTTCCACAGACAGGATCAGCATCTCCATGTGGTTTCCTGCTGCCCTGAAGTTAAAAATCACACTCCATTGCATAAAGCTGCTCTGACAGTAGTCATGTATGCAGTAATATTGTACGGGGATGCAGTCAATTTCCCGGCGGTCGGAATCCCGGCGTTCAGAATCCCGACGCTGGAATCCCGACTGCCGAAATCCCGAAACTTTCTCCCTCCATGGGTGGCCACGACACCCATAGAGGGAGAATAAATTTGCGTGCCGAGCATAGCGAGGCACCGGGCCCGCTGCGTGGCGAGTGCAGCGAGCCCGCAGGGGGGGGGGCTCTCCACGTCCCCCCCTTGTCGGGATTTCAGCGGTCAGTATTCCGGCGTCGGGATTTTGAACGCCGGGATTCCAACCGCCGGGATTCCACACCATATCCATTGTACGTATGCCCCTATGCAGTGGCGTAACTAGAAAGGATCCACCCTCCCCACCTCCCATCCATTAATTAGTATTTGTTTTGACCTAAATGCTCGTTGCCAGGAGTTTCAAGCCCACTAACAGGAGTTACTTGCTCATTGCCAAGGGTTTTATGCCCATTGACAGAAGTTATATGCTTGTTGCCAGGGGTTTCATGCTCATTGCAATTGGTTTCATGCTCATTGTCAGGGGTTTCATGCTTGTTGCCAGGGGTTTCTTATTTGTTGGCAGTGTTTTTTTTTATCAGTGGGTTACATGCTCGTTGCCAGAGAGTTACATGCCCATTGCCAGGGGGTTAATATATATATATTTTCCAGGGATTTCCAGACCCACTGGAATCTGCAGAGACCAGACACCCCCACAGCACTGACTCCCCCAAGCCACCACTTGGGCTGCATTGCCACCTTACGCCACTGCCCCTGTGACTAAGCAAATGGACCCCAATGATATGTTATAGATTATGACTACTATCCAAACGTTACCAGACAGCAGCATATTCTGGACGTCTGCCTGTTATGGTTAATGGTAATAGAAATTGGCCTGACTCCCAATAGGAGCTTAAATTTTAGCCATAAACTTTATCTCAAACAGAGCTCCGCCCCCCCCCCCCCCACACCCACCCACCCACCCATTACAAAATTACAAAAATGTAAGGAATTCGGAAAATGACTGTTCTCGTTAGGAGAGTAATTCCTCTTTTGTCAATCATTTAACTGGACTTCTGCAGCCAGTCTGCAAACCTACAAAGTTTGAATATTTTTTTTTAACCCCTAACTTATAGCTCCTAACATTGGTGATCAGTGGAGAAGGAACACAAAGAACGGAGGAGTCTAATGGAAAGAGGGTGGAGCTTTGTGACACCCCCATTCCTGACACTGTGGGGGTGGGTGTGTCCCCAAGTTCCCTTTTTACATCATGAATAGATGCTGTGCGCAGGACACTGGGACCCACGGGTGGGACAGCGGGACTGTCCTAGGAAACCAGGACTGTGTCACTGAATGTGTGACAGCTGAGAGGTATTGCAAACTGTTGTACAGTAAACAACAGGGCCTTGTCCCCTCTTAGGAGAACAGATGGATTAAATGGCAATAAATATATATATATATATATATATATATATATATATATATATATATTTATTTATTCTTTTATTGTTGCCATTTTTCTCTAATAGAGCAGAGCAGCTGTTCCAGAAGTCCGAGCAGTTAATCCAAAATAAAAATAAATACAGATAACTAAATAAATAATTAAATATATAAATAACTCAGGAAATGACTGCTCCAATGCATCGGTGACATGGAAAATTATAGTTTGTGTGTTTATGTCAACACGGCTGGACTGGCAATCTGACGGAACTGCCAAATGCCAGAAGGGCCGGTGGCATGATGAGCCGGTCTGGCCATCTGCTTCCTGATGTGCAAAAGTACTGATGTCATGTGTAACAGGTCCTGCTATGGAGGAAACAGGACAGCAGCAGATTGTCAGTGCTGGACATGCATAGACTGTCAGTGCTGGACATGCGTAGACTGTCAGTGCTGGACAGGAGGGGACTGTCAATGATGGACAGAAGCAGGCTGTCAGTGATGGACAGGAGCAGGCTGTCAGTGCTGGACTGGAGCAGACTGTCAGTGCTGGACAAGAGCAGGCTGTCATTGCTGGACAGGAGCAGGCTGTCAGTGCTGGACAGGAGCAGGCTGTCAGTGCTGGACAGGAGCAGGCTGTCAGTGCTGGACAGCAGCAGGCTGTCATTGCTAGACAGGAGCAGTCTGTAAGTGCTGGACAGGAGCAGGCTGTCAGTGCTGGACAGCAGCGGGCTGTCAGTGCTGGACAGGAGCAGGCTGTCAGTGATTGACAGTCTGATGCAGAGCCGGCCTTAGGCATAGGCCAACTAGGCAATTGCCTAGGGCATTTGGAATGCCTAGGGGCATCAGCAGCTTCTGCTGATTAAAATGATATGCAGCATGCCTATTTTGAGTGTGTGAGTGAGGCTGTTAGCGGCTGTGCGAGTCCTGTCTGTGGGTGGGTTGGTTGTGCAATAGTGTTCGGCATATGTGTAAGGGGCATTATGTGTGTCATGTATAAATGCATTAATAATGTGTGACATATGTGTAAGGGGCATAATGTGTGTCATGTGTATAAGGGCATTAATAATGTGTGACATATCTGTAAGGGGCATTATGTGTGTCATTATGTGTATGAAGGGCATTAATAAAGGTTGGCATAATGTGTAAGGGGCATTATGGTTATAAGGACATTAATAAGGTGTGTCATGTGTAAGGGGCATTACGGTGTGGTATTATCAGGGGTGCCGAGAAAAAGGGGTAGGGGGTAAAAATTACCCAGGCCAAAGTCTAATGGAAGGGCCCAGTGGGGGCCCCGGGCCCCGTCCCCTTAAGTGACAGCAGCAGCTGCAGCTCTTCTCCTCTGCCCAGCACACCCTGCTTTATGCTAGGTTGCAGTGTGGCCATGGAGGTGCTTAAAATACAATATTTTCTCAGGATTTTTTTCTAATGGTATAATGTGAATAATATGAGGAGTAATGTACATAAGGTAAAGTGGTACTACTGTGTGATGTAATGTGAATAAGGGACACCATCGCATGATATAATGTGAATAAAGTTGCACTACTGTGTGGCATAATTTGAATTGGGGGTACTATTGTATGGCCATGCCCCTTCCCAGCAAGAACACACCCCTGTTTGGGCTCCGCACCGAATGGGTGCGCTGTTTCTATTTAAAATATTGCGGGTAGGAGCACCAAAATGATGACTGACTGCTATGATGAGGGTTGATGATCTTGGGAAAGGGGAGCAGGGTCAGAGACGGAACTAGTGGCGGTGCTAGGGGGCAACAGTCAAAATCTTGCCTAGGGCGTAATTTAGGCTAGGGCCGGCTCTGGTCTGATGCCATGTTGTACAGGATGGGCGGGCGGATGGGCATGCTGGGGCGGCTTGGGATGCGTCGGAGCCAAGGGAATCAGCAGTGTCTGCTGGTCTCTCTTCCTCTATCCTGCTTCAGCTTCTCCGTTATGCGCAGTGCTATTTTTCAGCAGGAACCAGCAGGAACTCAGTTCCTGAACCTCTAAATAAATATGACATCATCAGGAACTAAAAATGTATTTCCCATAAGATAAGTTTTATTTTAAAGTCACCTGTGACTGCCTTTGTTTATAAATACAATATATACATCTATCTCTCCCTCCCTCTCTTTATTATATATATTATTTTTTATTTAATTGATCCACCCCCAGACCTGGAGTTCCTGCACCTATTTTTCCAGAAAAATAGTACTGGTTATGCGTGTGACGTCATCATATCACACGCTGGGGAAACACGCTGGAGAGGAGCCTGGAGAGGGGGGGGGGAGGGCGCCACAAACTTTTTGGCTGGGAGGAGCAAAATTTATAGTTAGGCCACTGGACTGGAGGTTTTAACATGCTGACCTTTTGCCTGAGTTGATCTATTGCATGTCGCCCATTTGTCCGTGTCCACCTATTGCATGTCGACCTTTTGGTGTAGACCTATTGACGGTCTACTTGACACTTTAGACCTTTCAACTGGAACCAGTTGTCTATACTGCAGGGGAAAGGGGCTTAGTAAATAGGCACCGATATTCATAGGCCCCATAGCAAAAGTTTGTAAGGGCCCCTCCCCTATTTAGCAACTGATGGTGATAAATATATGTAAAACGTATTACTTAGACAGTAATGATGGGCCCCCTTCAGCTTTGGGCCCCATAGTAGCTGCACCCCTTGCACCTATGGTAGTTACGCCCTTGCCTCAATCTCATTTGGTCAAGGTCTCCAAAGCATCATGATACACTGTGGGGTTTAATATTGCAAATGCTGGGTCACAACCGGGATATGGACACAAGTCTGTCCCGGCAGCTGCCTCCTCCCTATAGTGTGAACGGGACCCGGGTTGCTTGGAATGGTCTAGGTAATACCCATGTTAATTATCTGAGTCATGGACCCAGCACACAAAACCCAGGTGGACCCTTTCACACAGATACAGGGCCCGTATTTACAAAGCAATTTCCCGGATCACTTACTCTGCAAAGCCACCTTCAGTTTTAGAAGAACGATCACAATATCAAGTGAAATATGAAAGCAGATTAATAATATATTATTGTAATATTAAAATCTGTTTTCTGAGGGAAGATTAGTGAAATTAGCACAACACTTTCTCAGTGTATAAATAGAGCATACAGCTCTAGAACACAGCGGACTATAACTTCCGCTACGGGCTTATACCCACATGGACAGAAACGCTGCAGATTTCTGCAACTTCCACATTAACTTTGCAAGAATAATACAAAAAATATAATAAGAATCAGAGTCTCCTATAATAAAGCCGTCAGTATTGAAAATGGGGCGTGGCCTTGTAGGAATGACATGTTTTGTAGGCCATGCCCCCTTGCTGTGAAGCCACGCCGCTAAGGCGTGGCTTCGCAGCAAGAGCTACTCTGTGTAACATTCCCAGGAATGGTGAAGACTGAGAGGGCCCAAACTAGAAAAGAGGCTGGGAGCAATGTAATGTGAGAAGGAGCCCAGGACAAGGAGGAGTATAATAAGGTGTTTGCTGTCAGGTGTTTATTAAATGGGGGAGAGAGCGCTGTGAGGACATTAATGAAGTGTGTGGGTTCTGTGAGATTATTGAAAGAAGGGGGGGACTGTTAGGTGACTATTGAAGGAGGGGAAGTGCTATAAGAGGTAGATATTTGGACATAATGGGGGAAATTTATCAATATGGATTCGTAAAAAATAGGTGTATTCGTAGGCAGAAATACACCTTTTTTTTACGAATTTGTATTTTCGGGATTTACAATCCCGAAAAAACAACAATTCGTATTCCTAAAGATGGGACATTCGTATTTGTATTTACAAATACGAATGTCTACACCATCGATAGGATACGACAGGAATCACCATTCAAAAGAATGGTGGTTCCTGATTTACTAAGCAGCTGTATTGATAATACGGCTGCTAATTGGTGTAAAACAGGCACGTAAATACGACAGGAAAATACACCTTGCTTTCCCTGTCGTATTTGGCTTTAGCCTGCATGGATCAGTCAGATCCGTGCAGGCTTCAGTGTAAAAAAATAGAAAAAAATAAATAAATAAATAAATAAAAAACAGCGTGGGGTCCCCCCCACAGCTGTAACCAACACCAGGCTGAAAGAGCCGGGGCCAGTAATTAAAAATCAGGGAACCCGACAAATAGGGGTTCCCCAATTTTTATCAACCAGCTCCAGGTCCGGGGCTGGTTCCCAAAATACGGGGGACAAAATGACTAGGGGTCCCCCGTATTTTAAGAACCAGCCCCAGGCCAAACCAGCCAGCAGGGTAATGCCACAGCTGGGGGGAGACTTTTTATACAGCCCTACCGCTGAATGTAAGCATTCAGCCCTACCGACCAATCAGCCTGGCCAGGGGCCCTGGGGGAGAAGGGCCCCCCCCCCTCCAGGACTTACCTGACCAGGCTGAAGCCTGGTGTTGTCCCCGGTGGCCCTGTGCGGTGGCCCTGTGCGGTGGCCACCGGGCTGATCTTGGTGTAAAAAATAGAACAATAAACTATTGTTTTAAACTGTGGAACTATGAGTCCCAGCAAGCCTCCCCTGCAAGCTGGACCACAAGTCCCAGCCTGCGGGGCATTAAAGGGCCCTCTGGGTCTTGTAGTTCCACAGTAAAATAAATAGTTAAATAAATACACACTGACACCTGAAAAATAAAAGTTTAATACATACATTACACACACACTGATACTTACCTATCTTGATCCCGTAGGTAGGTCCCAGAGTCTTGTTTCGGTGCCTTGTCCTGGTTCCGGATCATGTCGTCTTTCTTCACCATGTCGATCTTCATGTCGGCGTCACGTCCGGGTCCGAAGAAATCCATGGTGGACCTGTGGAAGGAAATCCAACTCACCCAGGTCCTCCATGGAAGTTCTTCTGGCTTGGTCCGACGTAGTCCAGGCATTCTTCCATCTTCTTCCATCTTCTGGCTTCTTTTTCAAGCTTCCGGGCGACTCCGGCAGCTCCCCGACTGTCAGAGCCGCAGAGATGTTTCCTCCTCGGCGCCTGGACTAAGAATGAATTCTGGCCAATCAGGAGCCGCCTAGCGGCCAATCAGGAGCCCGGAAAGTCGGCTCCTGATTGGCCAGAATTCATTCTTAGTCCAGACGCCGAGGAGGAAACATCTCTGCGGCTCTGACAGTCGGGGAGCTGCCGGAGTCGCCCGGCAGCTTGAAAAAGAAGCCAGAAGATGGAAGAAGATGGAAGAATGCCTGGACTACGTCGGACCAAGCCAGAAGAACTTCCATGGAGGACCTGGGTGAGTTGGATTTCCTTCCACAGGTCCACCATGGATTTATTCGGACCCGGACCTGACGCAGATGCCGACATGAAGATCGACATGGTGAAGAAAGACGACATGATTCGGAACCAGGACAAGGCACCGGATCAATACTCTGGGACCTACCTACGGGATCAAGATAGGTAAGTATCAGTGTGTGTGTAATGTATGTATTAAACTTTTATTTTCCAGGTGTCAGTGTGTATTTATTTAACTATTTTTTTTACTGTGGAACTACAAGACCCAGCGGGACCTTTAATGCCCCGCAGGCTGGGACTTGTGGTTCACCAAGTCCCAGCTTGCAGGGGAGGCTTGCTGGGACTCATAGTTCCACAGTTTAAAACAATAGTTTATTGTTCTATTTTTTACACCAAGATCAGCCCGGTGGCCACCGCACAGGGCCACCGGGGACAGCACCAGGCTTCAGCCTGGTCAGGTAAGTCCTGGAGGGGGGGGGACCCCTTTATTGGGGGGGTCCCCACTCCCCCAGGGCCCCTGGCCAGGCTGACTGGTCGGTAGGGCTGAATGCTTTGGCCGGGGGGACTTGTATAAAAAGTCTCCCCCCGGCTGTGGCATTACCCTGCTGGCTGGTTTGGCCTGGGGCTGGTTCTTAAAATACGGGGGACCCCTAGTCATTTTGTCCCCCGTATTTTGTGAACCAGCCCCGGACCTGGAGCCTGGGGCTGGTTGTTAAAAATCGGGGAACCCCCTATTTGTCGGGTTTCCTGATTTTTACTTACCGGCCTCGGCTCTTTCAGCCTGTAGCTGGTTACGGCTGTGGGGGGTACCCCACTCCGGTTTTTTTTTCTATTTATTTTTTTTTCTATTTATTTTTTTTTCTATTTTTTTTTACACACTGCAGCCTGCACGGATCTGACTGATCCGTGCAGACTGCCAGAACAATTCGTATTAGCGGCCGTATATACGGCCAGCTAATACGAATGAATACGACATCGGAGGGTTACAAAGCAGTCGTATATGACTGCTTTGTAATTTCCCCTCTGGAACACGACTTTGCATACGACTGAAACAGTCGTATGCAGCCGTAGGGGAAATACCAATACGAAAAACTAGGTTTTTCATATTAGTAAATTTCCCCCAATATTTCCAGCTTTAGGGCTTCAAAAATGTAGGTCTGCCACTGCTGTGCTGCCTTTATTTGTCAATTCAGTTTTTTTTTTATTGTATCTATCATTATTTATTTACAGTTTCTTTTATAGCGCAGCATATTCCATCGTACTGGAAATAACAGTGATAAAACAAACAAACACACACACACAGTCCTTTATTGAGGGATCCAGCGGCCTAAGAATGATTGGTAAAAGTGGTTCTTATGGCACACCCCTACATTATTGCCCCCGCTTCATATATACAGTAGCTGAAAAAAGGAAAGGACCCATGATTTAGTGACATTCCTTCCAAAGAGTGAGCAAGATGAAATAAATGTGCTAAAGTGAAAGGAGTCTATTTACAGAACCTGCGGCTACGCCTAAGGGGAACACACACAATGAGCAGTAAATCTTAGGCAGGTTTAGGAACAATATGCAGGATTATTTTGATAACAGTCATTATCCTCCATTACCTGTAGAAAGGAGAAGAAGAATATAGAAATGCTGCCTCCTTTTCTGCACTACACAAACGTGAACCTGTTCTTGTAATCGTTCCAGTTTTTGGCTTGTGTTAGATGGTAGGTGATAAGAAACATCCTGGGGATGATGCGGACAGGGAGCTACAGCTGCTGTAGGAGCTGGAATTAAAGGACGGGTCCTATTTTGAAGCAAGTGCCCTACATTAATGTTTTGGGTCCAAGCTAACATATATTTCACCACACCATAAAAATATAGGGGTTTATTTTATTAGATGGGAGTTCTATTGAAGGTAGAATGTTGCTCTGGGCAACCAATCAGATACTATCTATTATGTTCTGGAAGGTGCTAAATAAATAAGTAGATTCTGATTGGTTAATATAGGCAACACTCCATCTTCAATAGAACTTCAATCTTAGTAAATAAACTCCATTTGATGGCATATAAGAAAAAAAATTTGCCCCATGCATGTGTACATACATATACTTACACACTATGAGTAATTATTATTATTATTATTATTAATATTATTATTATTGTTATTGTGGTTGTTATTATTATTAATAATGTTTGTTGGGGGTCAATTAACCTACCAATATATCTTTGGACTATGAAAGGAAACCGGAATACCCAAAGGAAACACACAGAGGTACAGGGAGAATATATAAACACTAAACATAATCAAACCCAAGACCTCAGTGCTGTGAGGCAGTAATGCTAACCGTTACACCTCCCATATTCCCGTATGGCAGCCGGGGCTGCCCAGGTGCTCAGGGAGCACTAGACATGCATCCAAAATGACAAAAATATGGGTTGTGCTGCCAGGCCCCGCCCCTCTGCCAGAGGCCCCACCCCTCCATCAAAGCTGTTCCCTCCTCAGGCCATAAGCCAAGACTCTGGCGTGGCATTTCCGACTTACAACCTGTGGAAGTTGAGAGGAAGGTATATAGCATCATATTCATATAATATATAAATTAATGTTTTGATAGTTCTAGTACTTGCCTGCAACATCCACTGATAATCTTCGCATCCACGATTCCCCCACCATGAAGGAGACAAATTAGTCAGATAACACAACATATGTCTGCAGAATAAGGCCAGACCACTTACCACACCGGGGGCCAGAAGTAATAAGCATTGAAGGGTGTGGTACAGGGTTTCGACAGTCGGGATCCAGACAGTCATTAGCCCGATGTCGGGATCCCGACTGGCCGGACTCAGACAGCGTGGTAAATGCAACAAAGCCCTTGCGGGCATGGTGGCTCGCTGTGCTCGCCACCTGTTCTATTCTCCCTCCATGTGGGTCGTGGACCCCCACGAGGGAGAATAGCCAATGGCCGTCGGGAACCCGTGCGTCAGTATTTTAACAGTCGGGATCCCGACGTCGGGTAAATGACTGTCGGGATCCCGACGTCGGGTAAATGACTGTTGGGATCCCGACTGTCGGGACCCCATCCGGCACCCGCCTTGAAAAGTAATGGCTGTGTTTAAAATAATGACAGGAGCTGATTGGTTAATGGTTTATAACTCTCCTCTTTATTACTTTTCCTGCCTATTTTGTCAGTCCCAGACAGGGTTGCCTACTTTCTGGTTACCCACTCTGGGAGACAGGGGGGGCGGGGGCGCTGATGGGGCAGGAAAAGGGCCGGACGTTCGGCGGATCATCCGGAGTGGGGGTGTGGTCAATACGATCGCCGTGCAATGCCGGTATTTCAGGCATTGCCTAGCGGGGAGGGGGGCAGGTCTACAAAGACGCGATTCACGTCAATTACTCCCACGGACTCCTCAGCCAAGTGTGGGGGGGGGGGTCACGGTAGACTGCCCACATTCCCGGAGGCCTGGGAGGGGGACCCGATTTCTGGGACACTCCCGGCCATTTTGGGAGGGTAGGCAACCCTGGTTCCAGGTACCAAAGATTCTGATGGCAGTCCTGCAGAAATCAAACAGAGAAGCGTAATGGAAAAATGATAGTATTACAGGGATTTTCACTGCTGCATGAATAGACCCCATTTGTGAGATCATTTAACAATCCCATTTATTTTACTGCAGAAAAGCAGGTGGTTGGTAACTGAGGATCAATGGCCTAATTAAGAGTTGTACGCTATGCTAAAGTCTTGCCAATGTAGTACTCAATTGCAAATGAGCTTGCTATAGCTCCAGTGGGCATCTCTTATTTCAGCAGCTTCACTTGCTAACATTAGCTCTTCTATAGCAGTTGCTATTGCATTAGAAAACAACTTATTATTTATTTATTTATTACCAGATATTTATATAGCGCACACATATTCCGCAGCGCTTTACAGAGAATATTCACATCAGTCCCTGCCCCAGTGAAGCTTACAATCTATATTCCCTACCACAAGTTAATTATTTTTGTTGGAGCCAATTAGCCTACCAGTATATTTTTGGATTGTTGGAGACAGGGCCGGATTAAGCCTTTGAGGGAACCGGGTCACTTTAGACAGGGCTGCCCCCTCCCACTTGTCATTACTGGTCGCACATTGCACGGGAGAATATAACTGTCAAAACACAGAGTAAAGGCAGTATAAACTTGGTCAATGGGCAACTGCAGGGGGCGGGATTAATATAAACATAAATATATATATAATTCTTCAGGGGTAAGGGTTCAGCGACTGCACGTTTTTAGTAAAATGTATATAAAATCTTTAAAATCAATTAAGGAAGTAAAATGTTTAGAATATAAAACATGTATTTTAAGTAATAACACTGCTATAAAACATATATGGTAAAAAGGGAAAAAAAACTTTTTACAGGATATATTGAATAAATAATAAAAGATGAGAAAAAGTCTTAACTTTTTAGTATGGCTGTATATATAAAATACCACATGAAAAGCCTGTGTTTGTCCCTCTGTACCTCACTCTGCAGGAGCCCATACATGCTCAGTGCTTCCGCTGATTAAAAACCCTCCCATGATGAGGCCGCTGCTGCTGCTGTCCTCCATGGGCCTGAGAAGCATATGATGAGCTCCACCAAGCAGAGCTCAGCACAAGCCGCTCAGTCTCTGACCTCTTGTGCAAAATCTAATGGGACTCCCAGTAATGCACTGCACACTTGTGCAGTCAGTGTGCCTTGGCTACTGATGCTGAGCACCATTAATCGTTGTCACAATGGGAGATAGGTGAAGCTGTAACACGACCCCACAAAACCTTTAGCTTAAAAAATTTTTTTTAAACACATGCCAACTACAGGGGGCCCCTAGATAGACCCCCCCCCCCAATCCGGTCCTTGTTGGAGGTACCCGGAGGAAACGCACGCAAGCACATGGAGAATATACAAACTCAGCACAGTTGGGGCCATGGTGGGAATCAAACCCATGACTTTAGTGCTGTAAGGCAGTAATACTAACCACTATACACTGTCCGTGCTGCCCCGTTCATTATTGTGGAGTGTGTATAGGATCTTGGCTCTGTAATGTTCTACATCTTGGCTCTGTAATGTTCTGGAAACACATGAGGAGACTTCACTTGGTCCATTATTCATGCTACATGTAATTGGATTAATGGGTTTTATTTCCCTATTGTTATATTCTTGACATTGTATTTACGTGTGTAATTTTTACCAATATTCTTGTATCTTTCTTGTATCTTTCGTTTTTTCTGTGACATAAGCTTTGAAGTGTTTGACTTAAATGAAATAATCTTAATTTTAGCTCTGGTTTCCGTTAGTATGCAACCCAGAGGTGTTACCTAGTTTGCCTTGGGTTACACCCTAAAAGTGATACTCTGGCAAATGGCAGATTAACTGTATTGAAATTACCACATGCGCTGAGGTACTCAGTAACGGTATCACGTGACAGCGATTGTCATGTGGCAGCAATTCACAGATTGGAGTATCTGGGGAATCACTGTAAACTTCTTGATGACCTTGTGCTGGCCTGTCTCCAGGCTCTCCCCACATTGTGAAGCAGTGACAGTCGACCCGCCCCCTCAACTCCACCTCAATTTTCTGGGACAACGGGACAGTCACACTTTTTGGCGACTGTTCCGTCATTCCCGAAAAGCAAAGAGACTGTTTGTAGATATGCCAAGAATGGGAGTGTCTATTCTACAAAAAAAAGTGGTCAATAATGTTATTATTTTAAATATTTGGTTACATTTATAAACCACTATAATATAATATATACTATAAAAGGGGCACTCGGATGCCTTGCGAAGTGTAGATGGGTGACATGTCATACAGTGGGGCAGATTTATTAACCCCTTCCCGACATTTGACGTATATATACGTCATGGCCGGGATGTACTTCCCGACACATGACGTATATATACGTCATGACTTTAAACTGTCCCCGCGTCTATAGACGCGGTGACAGTTTAAACATGTCTGCTGTCCCTGACAGCAGACATGTCCCTGCATGCCCAGGGGGGGCGGCGATGCCGCCCCCCCGTCGGCGATCGCTGTGATTGGCTGTTCAATGTGAACAGCCAGTCGCAGCGTTTTCCTGTGTTACCTGCGAATCAGACGCTCGGTAACACAGGTGTCAATCACCGTCAGGTGTGAGGGGGCATGAGGGGGTCACCGGTGATGACCAAACCTCACCCCACCTCACCCCACCTGCCCCCAAGGCTGTGATTGGTCCGTCGGACCGACGGACCAATCACAGCCAAGGCGCATCATTTAAACTAACGGTGACTGCGCTGCAGACACCATTCCGGTCTGGAATTGCGTGCAGAGCGGTCACCGACCAATCTGTCGTGATATACATACCTGATCCTTGCCTGATACTTACCTGATCACCGCTGGTAGCGTGCTGCCAGCAGCTGGATGCTTCCTGGATCTTGTGACTTCCTGTGTGCTGCTGCTGCAGTGTCATAGAGTCACAGATCGTGAGAGATAGTGACAGATAGTGACAGAGAGTGACAAAGAGTGATAGAGAGTGATAGAGAGTGCTATATTTTGTGTCTGCTGCACCCCTTTTGTGCTGATCAGTATATCTGTGCTGATCAGCAACTTTTTTTTTTTTTTTTTTTTATATATATATACCTGTCAGTTGCACCAAAGGTTGTGCTGCCTGTGCAACTGACTGCTGCCCCCCCTGCTGCCCCCCCTTTTGTGCTGATCAGTTTAAATTAATTAACTGATCAGCAACTTTTTGGGGGTCCAGGTTTTTTTTTTTATATATACCCTGTCAGGTTGCACCCACAGTTGTGTGCCTGCTGCCCCTCACTTTTTTTTTGGAGAGTGCAGTGGGGTTTTGTTTTTACACCAACGTTGCTTTTGTGGGTGTCCTGTGGCCGCTGATCAGTGACGTACATCACTGAACAGCATTTTTGGCACAGGGTTGATATCATTTTTTTTCTGCAGTTTTTTTAAATTGTTTTTTTTTTTTTGGAGAGTGCTGTGGTTTATTACACCCACGTTGCTTTTGTGGGTGTCCTGTGGCCGCTGATCAGTGACGTACATCACTGAACAGCATTTTTGGCACAGGGTTGATATAATTTTTTTTCTGCAGTTTTTTTAAATTGTTTTTTTTTTTTGAGAGTGCTGTGGTTTATTACACCCACGTTGCTTTTGTGGGTGTCCTGTGGCCGCTGATCAGTGACGTACATCACTGAACAGCATTTTTGGCACAGGGTTGATATAATTTTTTTTCTGCAGTTTTTTTAAATTTTTTTTTTTTTGGAGAGTACTGTGGTTTATTTTTTTTTTTTAATTGTTTTTACACCCACGTTGCTTTTGTGGGTGTCCTGTTGCCTTTGAGCGCTGTTCAGTGACGGACGTTACTGACCAACATCTGTGCTCAATTTTTGGCGCAGGACCTTTTTTTTTTTTTTTTTAACCCCTTCAATTTTTTTTTTTTTTATTGGGATCAAATTCCTGTATAAAGTATTTTTTTTTCTGCACTACATACACACTACACAGTACATACCCCCCGTGTTAAAATAAAGTTTGTACCCCCCCTACACTATACACGTGTTGAAACATTACACTTACAGAAACACAAAAATAAAAATGGCATCCCAAATGTCATCCCAAATGTCATCCCAGTCATCCAGAAGAATGTATTCAGCGGAGGAGGCATATGCCATGCTTGCCTCTGACTCTGACACAGCCAGTGATGCAAGCGGGGAATTTGAAGGATTCGTCTTAAGCTCCTCTTCCTCCTCTAGTGATGAGGGACCCCCTCAAAGACGCCCCCGTAGAGCAGCTGAGACCCCCCCCCCCAAATGATTGATCCCGTATGGACCCCACCACCAGACAATTTTGAGCCCCAGGTTCCTGAGTTTTTGGCCATCCCAGGAATCCAATTTGATTCAACAGGTCTCAGAGAAATTGACTTTTTCAAATTATTTTTCTCTGATGATTTTATAAATTTAATGGTCGACCAAAGTAATTTATATGCCCAGCAGTTTATTGCTCAAAACCCCACGTCATCATTTGCTAGGTGGACCCCTGTAGATGCAGTAGAGATGATGATGTTTTGGGGTCTGGTGTTACATATGGGCATAGTAAAAAAGCCAGAAATTAGGCAATATTGGAGTACAGATGTTCTGTACAGCACCCCATTTTACCGTATGGCCATGACTCGGACTCGTTTTGAGACAATCCTTAAATTTTTACATTACACCGATAATGCACAGTGCCCACCCAGAGATGATCCCACCTTTGACCGGCTATTCAAAGTCAGGCCGGTCATTGATCATTTCAGTGCCAAATTTGAAGAGGTGTACATCCCTGAAAAATGTATTTGTATCGACGAGTCCCTTATACATTTTAAAGGAAGGGTTAAATTCCCCCAGTACCTTCCCAGTAAGAGGGCAAGGTATGGCATAAAAATGTATAAACTGTGTGAAAGCACCTCAGGGTACACCCACAGGTTTAGGGTATATGAAGGGAAGGATTCAAGAATTGAATCGCCAGAATGCCCCCCCTCCCTCGTAGGTGTTAGTGGAAAAATCGTCTGGGATTTAGTGCACCCCTTCCTGGATAAAGGTTATCACCTCTATGTGGATAACTTTTACACTAGCATCCCCCTGTTTAAGGCCCTTGGTTCAAGAGGTACAGCAGCTTGCGGTACTGTGCGCAAGAACCAAAGAGGCCTCCCAAAAACGCACATTGCCCAAGTACTGAGAAGGGGTGAAAGCAGGGCACAATCCACCGAAAATATGTTGTTGGTCAAATATAAGGACAAGAGGGATGTCCTTATACTGACAACAATTCATGGAGACAGTACCACCTCCATCCCTGTACGAGGTACCAGTACCCACACCTCAAAACCTAATTGTATCCTAGATTACAATAAGTACATGGGCGGAGTGGATCTTTCAGATCAGGTACTGAATCCATACAGTCCCCTGCGGAAAACAAAAATCTGGTACAAGAAGCTGGCCGTGTATATCATCCAGATGGCACTGTATAACGCTTACGTGCTATTCCGTTCTACCAGCCAGAGGGGGACATTTATGCACTTTCAAGAGGAAGTCATAAAGGGCCTAATATTTGGGAACCAGCAGGCAGAGGGCCCCAGTACTTCTAGTACTGGCCCCCGTATTGTACCAGGGCAGCATTTTCCTAACGAAATCCCCTCCACTGCAAGAAAGGGCAGGACACAAAAAAGGTGCAAAGTTTGCTATAAAAAGGGAATAAGAAAGGATACTATTTTCCACTGTGAAACTTGCCCCGACAAACCCGGCCTATGTATAAAGGAGTGTTTTAAAATATACCACACATCTATGGATTATTAGGTTCATCATTTCACCGTGCTTCGGGGGTCTTGCTAATGCCACATAGCACCCACCATTCATTCCACCAGAATCTGAGCTGCAAAATCCAAAAATCACTCCTTCCCTTCTGAGTCCTGCCATGCACCCAACTGGTATTTTTTGGTCACATATGAGGCATTGCCATACTCGGGAGAAATTGGGGCACAGATTTTGGGGTGCTTTGTCTCCTTCATTCCTTGTGAAAATGGAAAATTTTGAGCCAGAACTGCATTTTTGTGTAAAAAATGTAATTTTTCATTTGCACAGCCCAGTTGTATCAAAATTGGTGAAACCCCTGGGGGTTTGAAATGTACACTATACCCCTAGATGAATTCCCTGAGGGGTGTAGTTTGCAAAATGGGGTCACTTGTGGGAGGGTTCCACTGTATTGGTGCTTCGGAGGTCTTGCTAATGCGACATAGCACCCACCAACATTCCACCAGAATCTGAGCTGCAAAATCCAAAAATCACTTCTTCCCTTCTGAGTCCTGCCATGCACCCAAATGGTATTTTTTGGTCACATGTGAGGCATTGCCGTACTCGGGAGAAATTGGGGCACAGATTTTGGGGTGCTTTGTCTCCTTCATTCCTTGTGAAAATGAAAAATTTTGAGCCAGAACTGCATTTTTGTGTAAAAAATGTAATTTTTCATTTGCACAGCCCAGTTTATCAAAATTGGTGAAACCCCTGGGGGTTTGAAATGTACACTATACCCCTAGATGAATTCCCTGAGGGGTGTAGTTTGCAAAATGGGGTCACTTGTGGGGGGGTTCCACTGTATTGGTGCTTCAGGGGTCTTGCTAATGCGACATAGCACCCACCAACATTCCACCAGAATCTGAGCTGCAAAATCCAAAAATCACTCCTTCCCTTCTGAGTCCTGCCATGCACCCAAATGGTATTTTTTGGTCACATGTGAGGCATTGCCGTACTCGGGAGAAATTGGGGCACAGATTTTGGGGTGCTTTGTCTCCTTCATTCCTTGTGAAAATGAAAAATTTTGAGCCAGAACTGCATTTTTGTGTAAAAAATGTAATTTTTCATTTGCACAGCCCAGTTGTATCAAAATTGGTGAAACCCCTGGGGGTTTGAAATGTACACTATACCCCTAGATGAATTCCCTGAGGGGTGTAGTTTGCAAAATGGGGTCACTTGTGGGGGGGTTCCACTGTATTGGTGCTTCGGGGGTCTTGCTAATGCGACATAGCACCCACCAACATTCCACCAGAATCTGAGCTGCAAAATCCAAAAATCACTCCTTCCCTTCTGAGTCCTGCCATGCACCCAAATGGTATTTTTTGGTCACATGTGAGGCATTGCCATACTCGGGAGAAATTGGGGCACAGATTTTGGGGTGCTTTGTCTCCTTCATTCCTTGTGAAAATGAAAAATTTGGAGCCAGAACTGCATTTTTGTGTAAAAAAATTAATTTTTCATTTTCACTGCCCAGTTGTACCACAATTGGTGAAACCCCTGGGGGTTTGAAATGTACACTATACCCCTAGATGAATTCCCTGAGGGGTGTAGTTTGCAAAATGGGGTCACTTGTGGGGGGTTCCTAACTTTTAGCATCTTATGGTGCCTAGAAACCTACATGGTGCCTAAAAAATAATCTCATAAAAAGGAGGCTCCAAAATCAAGTAGGTGCTCCTTCTATTATGAAGCCTGTGGTTTGGTCAACGTGCACACTAGGGCCACATATAGGATATTTTTGAAAACAAAAGAATTGGGGGAATCAATTTTTAGTCACATTTCTCTAGTAAAATCTACTGTATTCGTTAAAAAAATGTATTAAAATTGAAACTCTGCAAAAAAAAAAGAAATTTTGAAATTTCACCTACACTTTGTTTTAATTCCTGTGAAACACCTAAAGGGTTAACAAACTTCCAAAATGCTGTTTTGAATACTGTGAGGGGTGCAGTTTTTGAAATGGCATCATTTATGGGGGTGTCTCACATACAAGTCCCTCAAAGTCACATCAGAACTGAACTGGTCCCTAAAAAAATCAGTGTTTGAAATTTTCTTGAAAATTTGAGAATTTGCTATTCATATTTTAAGCCTCCTAGTGTCCAAAAAAATTAAAAGGAGGCTGAAATAATGATGGAAACATAAAGTAGACATATGGTCTATGTTAGTTATTAACTATTTTGAGTGGTATGATTATTTGTCTCACAAGCAGAAAATTTAACATTTTGAAAATTGCTAAATTTTCCATTTTTTTACGACATTTTGGTATTTTTCACAAAAAAACACAGACTGTATCGACCCAAATTTACCACTAACTTGAAGTACAATGTGTCACGAGAAAACAATCTCAAAATCACTGGGATAAGTAAAAGCAAAAAAAAGTTATCCCCACTTAAGTGATACATGTCAGATTTGAAAAAAAGGGCTCTGTCAGGAAGGTAAAAACATGCTGCGTCAGGAAGGGGTTAAGCTTGGAGAAGAGATAAACTGGAGATAAAGCGGAGAAAAGGTAAAAGGAGATAAAGCACAGCCAATCAGCTGTGTTTGAAAAAGACAGTTGAGAGTTGATTGGCTGGTGTTTTATCTCCTTTTACCTTTTTTCCTCTTTATCTCTTCTCCAAGCCTAATAAATCTGCCCCTGTATCTGCAACTCAGTCAGAGAAATGCCTCAGATAACTAGGCAGGCACCTGCAAGATCTGCTACTGATTGGCCAGACCCAGACACAAGTACACACTGATTGGTCCATCCATTTACCAGTGAAATATTTGCTCTGTACCACAATCCGGCTCATTATGCAGAATGGAAAATTCACCACTACTGACTGTCAGAATACAGACTGTTGGCGCGCTCTACCACACCCTTTTGTTAGGCCTCCTTATCTCTCTTTATTACATGTACCCAAAAGTACCTACCAATCGACTTCAAACTTATTTTACAGAAGATGTATTTATTTATTTACAGTTCTTATATAGCGCAGCAGATTCCGTTGCGCTTTACAATAGTAGACAGTGATAAAACAAACTGGGTAACAACAGACAGACTTGGAGGTTAGAGGGCCCTGCTGCAAGCTTACAGACTATAGGGATATAGGAGGGAAACACCAGGACAGGCACCAGTAATAGCATAGCTTGTAGGTCCAAAAGGAAAGCTAAATAATACATAAGTACCTCAGAGGGTTATGCGTGTGGAACTTAAATATGATAGGCTTGCCTGAAGAGGTGAGTTTTCAGGGAACACTTGAAAGTTTAAAGGCTAGTGGAGAGTCTTATTGTTCGTGGAAGGGCTTTCCATAGGATGGGAGCAGCCTGATGAAAGTCCTGTAATAGTGAATGGGAGCTAGTGATCCGTGCATAAGAGAGACGCAGATCTTGTGCAGAGCGGAGTGTCCGAGATGGGAGATATTTTGTGATAAGTAAAAAAGATATATGCTGGTACAGTATGGTTAATAGCTTTATATGCGAGTAGAAGTGCTTTATATTGAATACGGTAAGATACAGGCAACCAATGGAGGAACTGGCAAAGCGGATCAGCAGACGATGAGCGTCTTGCAAGGAAGATCAGCCTAGCAGCAGCGTTTAAAATGGATTGCAGTGGTGAGAGTCTGTTCTTGGGAAGACCAGTTAGAAGACTATTGCAATAATCAATAGGGGATATAATGAGTGCATGGATAAGAGATTTGGTAGTGTCTTGTATTTTAGATATGTTTTTTAAATGCATGTAACATGATTTGGAGACAGATTGAATGTGGGGAAGAAAGGACAGTTCAGAGTCGAGGATGACCCCTAAGCAACGAGCTTGTGGGGAAGGGTAGATTGTCGAGTTGTCAACAGCGATGGAGATGTCAGGATGTTAACTGTTCTTAGTTGGCAGGAATATAAGTAATTCCGGAAATATTGAGTTTGAGTTGGCGACAAGACATCCAAGATGAGATGGCAGAGAGACATTCAGAGACTCGGCTCAAAACCACTGATGACAACTCTGGGGTTGATAGATAGATTTGAGTATCATCCGCATATAAGTGATACTGAAATCCAAAAGAGCTTATTAGTTTGCTAAGAGAGGAAGAATAGATTGAGAAAAGCAGAGGACCTAAGACTGAGTCTTGCGGAACTCCGACTGACAGAGGTAGTGAAGAGGAAGTAAAGTCAGAGAAGCGAACACTGAAAGAGCGATCAGATAGGTAAGATGTGAACCAGGAAAGGGCTGTATCATTAAGAAATAGGGAGTGTAGTGTTTGTAAGAGAAGAGTGTGATCCACAGTGTCAAATGCAGCAGAAAGATCTAGAAGAATAAGTAGTGAGTAACATAGGCGAATCTAGAATTATGGCAATGGGTGGTCCCAGATCTAGACACAACAGAAGGGGGACCTTTGCGCGGCGTAGCCGCGCGGCAAAATGGGGCGTGGCCTCCTGGGAAGGAGGCGTGGCATCACAAAAAGGGGTGTGGTATTACACTTTAGACCATACACAGTAATGCCCATTACACATTTTAACAAACTCCGTAATACCCATTACACATAAAGCCACACACCGTAATGCCAATAAAACATAAGGTCACACACCATAATGCCCATTACACATTGTGCCACACATCATGATGCCCATTACATACTATATAACAAACTGTAATGCCCATTACATATTTGCCACATAAGTGCTGCTTACCTACGTGCTCATTGCTAGGGGGTTCTTGCTTGATGGCACCATAGTACCCATTACACATGATGCTGCACACCATAGTACCCATTACACATGATGCCGCACACCATAGTACCCATTACACATGATGCCGCACACCATAGTACCCATTACACATGATGCCGCACACCATAGTACCCATTACACATGATGCCGCACACCATAGTACCCATTACACATGATGCCGCACACCATAGTACCCATTACACATGATGCTGCACACCATAGTACCCATTACACATGATGCCGCACACCATAGTACCCATTACACATGATGCCGCACACCATAGTACCCATTACACATGATGCTGCACACCATAGTACCCATTACACATGATGCCGCACACCATAGTACCCATTACACATGATGCCGCTCACCATAGTACCCATTACACATGATGCTGCACACATAATGCCCCTTACACATGATGCTGCACACATAATGCCCCTTACACATGATGCTGCACACATAATGCACCTTACACATGATGCTGCACACCGTAATGCCCCCACACATGTGTAATGCCTCCACATACGGCTACTTGCGTCCCTTAAGCTATGCCCCCAAAAGTGCCACTCTCTGTAAATTTTTATATGAGCCTTCGCTGCTGCTGCAGGGAGAGATGGAGAGCGGCTGCTTCTATGGGGAGAGGAGCAGAGCACAGCGCAGAGCACCCTCCCACTCCCCTCCTGGTGTCCCCTCTAGCCGAGTGGACATTTGAAATATTGTGCACGCTGTTGTTGGGCGTGACGTCGGGGGAGCACGCCGGGCACCAGCACCACATGATTAAAGGGGGGGGGCGGGGTAAGGTGAAAGCGGGGAGAAGAATTGGAGCAGAAGCTGCAGGGGTGACAGTCATTGACAGCTGGGCAGAGAGCAGGGGGCTGCCCGGCTGTATTCAGAGCACTGCAGGTCACGGCTGTTTGAAATAATACCCCTTTCACAACAAAAAATGCAGGGATTTACCCGGGAATATGGTCCCACCGTCCCAGGATCATGCAGGGACATTCCCAGGCTGACCCCTTATACACCAGCCTAGTTCCTGCATTTTCTGGTGTGAGGGGGAGAGACAACCACTCCCCTCTCCCTACCCCCCTTTAACCAACCAGCTATATCTTCGGAACCAACTGACCCATTTACATGAAACCAGTATTTTGGTCCCGTGAAACTGGGGCTGTTTGGTTCCAGAGAAATCTGCCCTCAAAGTACATAAACAGTCATGAAATTACATTTAAGAAATGAAGAAAAAAAAAACGGTTTAACCTCAATATCCCTTGAACCAATTAACCCATATGGATCCAGCCTGGTATCAGATTGAAGGCCCAGCGATTTGGGTTCGACTGAGATCAACCTCGATCTTCAGTGATGCCGATGGCGGAACTGGCAGCCGTTGAACTGGGTGGGGGTCAGAATTAGCGGGTCCCATGTTATCCTATAGGGAAAACGTTCCAGCTTTGCATGGCAGTATCTCTGGTTCCCAAGGGGCTAGAGACACGGGGCTGGGCTCGTTGGAAAGCCCCATCCCTCAGCTATCAAATGGGCTAATGGGTGGTCCTGTGCACCCCCGGACCACCCCCTAGATTCGCCTATGGTGAGTAATGGCCTTTAGACCTAGCAGTTACCATATCATTCACCACTTTAGTCAGTGCTGTCTCAGTGGAGTGTTGAGAGCGAAAGCCTGACTGAAGTGGGTCTAATAGGGTGTGAGAGTTAAGAAAGTTTGTGAGGCGAGAGTAGACAAGTCTCTCCAGTAGCTTGAAGAGGCATGGGAGCTGAGAGATTGATAGAGAGAGAGTTAGGGTCAGAATTGTGTTTTTCCAGAATGGGAGTAATCACTGCATGTTTGAGTAGAGAAGGAAAAGTACCAGTAGCAAGAGAAAGATTGCAGATTTTAGTTAAGGTTGGAATAAGCACAGGAGATACATTTTTAATGACTTGTGCAGGTATAGGATCAAGAGAAGAGGTAGTAGAGTAGGAGGATAAGAAGAGTGTGGATATTTCATTTTCATTTGTGGGCTCAAACAAAGAGAAAGTGCCAGAGGGTTCAGGTGGGGAAGAAAGAGGGTTAGAGGTTTTGGAGCATACCATTTAATCTCGGATGTTATCAATCTTGTCCTTAAAGTAGGAGGCAAGTTCTTGTGCACTGGTGGTAGCCGGTGAGGGAGGGGGGGGGGGGGTACAGAAGAGACTTAAATGTGTTAAAAAGTTGCTTAGGGTTGGTGGCATGAGAAGAGATAAAAGATTGGTAGTGTGTTTGTTTGGCAGTCTCCAAAGCATTGCAGTAGGAGTGGTAGCTAAACTTATATGTGAGGAAATCAGTCATACTACGAGATTTATGCCATTGGCGTTCTACTTTACATGACTGATTTCGTAGTTGTCTTGTTGTTTTGGTGTGCCACGGTTGGCATCTAAGCCTACGTGGGGTGTAATGGGTAGCTGGAGCCACGTCTTCGAGGGCTGTTTCAAGAGTCTGGTAGAGGTGGGAAACAGCAGAGTCAGGAGAGGTAAATGTAGAAATTAGTGAGAGCTGTTGTTGCATGGAGGTCAAAAGTTGTGGATAATTATTAGAATTAGTATGTCTGCGTGTTAGGGTAGGCTTGCATGATTTCAGTGTCAGTGAGCTTGGGGTAATGGAGGAGAGTGAGAGGGTAATGATATTGTGATCAGAGAGAGGGAAGGGAGTGTTAGTAAAATCAGAGACTGAGCACAGCCTGGTGAAAACAAGGTCCAGGCAGTGGCCTTCCTCATGAGTAGCGGCGTCGGACCACTGGGAGAGGCCAAGAGAGGAGGTTAGAGAGAGGAGTTTGGAAGCATGCAAAGATGGTGGACTGTCAATAGCAATATTGAAGTCACCCAGGATGATAGTGGAGATGTCAGAGGATAAGAAATGGGGGAGCCCGGCAGAGAAATCTTCTAGAAATTGAGTTTTGGGAAGCCCAGGTGGGCGATAGATAGCAGCAACATGCAGAGAGAAAGGGGAAAAAACCCTAATGGAGTGAACTTCAAATGATGTAAATGTGAGTGAGGGAACTGGTGGTAAAACTGAGTATGTGAAGGCTTGTGGCACAAATATATACCAACCCCACCACCTTTACAGTTACCAGGCCTGGGGGTATGAGTGAAGTGGAAACCACCATGTGACAGTGCAGCAGGCGAGGCCGTGTCTAATTGTGTGAGCCAGGTTTCTGTAATGGCGATAAGGTTGAAGTTGTGAGAGATGAAGAGGTCATGGATGGATGTTGATTTATTGCAAACAGAGCGTGCATTCAATAGGGCACATTTAAGTTGTTTGGTGAGTGTTGGGAGGCATGTGATATTAATGAGGTTAGCCGAATTTCTAGGCATACAACCAGTAAACTCTGAGTGGGACAGGTGGTTTGGGCCTGGGTTTGGTGATATGTCACCAGCTAATAAGATTAGAAAGGAAAGATAGATAGATATAGGTGGATGTTTGTGTTTTTTGTATTGGTGGTGGGATGTGAAAGTACAAGTAGAGAAGTAAGTAAAAAGCTCATGAGTGTTTAGAAGAGGGTGGTGAATAATGGAAGAGGCAATGTGCACAGAGTGGTGAGTGTCAGGGAGATTATAGGATGGGAGACGTTTGGTGAGTATTCCATGTAATGAAATGAGAAGAAGCAGGTTGGTAAGCATGATGTGATTGGTGTATGTTAGAGATAGGGTTTAAGTAGAGTGGATAAGTATAGTAATATTGTGTTATAAGTATTGTATTTACCTTGCTTAAAGTTGTTGGGTTGGGACTTTATATCGCTCCAAAATTTGATAAATCTTCCCCTTGGCCACTTGAAACCCTCCGTGTGTTAATTATGGATTATCACAAACAAACAAAAAATGTTGAAATGTTGTAACCGCAATGCTCGTGGTATTACAACATAACAGAATATATTTCATAAGCTTCAGTTCCCCTTTAAGGCTGCAGATTTTATTTTTAATCTTTACTGCCCTTAAATCACTTTGTAAATCTCATCCCTTTTACTTTGTTTCGGGCTGGTATTTTTTAAGTTACTACCATTGATCTTACTTTTTTTTTTTCATAGAGATCCCACTGCTGGCATTTCCTGCTATTATCTACAAAGTCTTTACTGCACTCCTCCCTTTCTTCTGGCCTGAGAAATGTCTTTAGTCTTGACAACCTGAGCCTTAAGGGCCTCTGCACGGTGTATGAGAATCAGCGGTGCTGCTCCCTTACCGTCTCCTAAAGCACAGCGGTTTATCTTTGTCTTAGCTTTCAGGAAGCACCTGCAGCTGTTTTCTTTATGAGAGCTGGTTCAAGCAAGGTGCGAAACTATACTAATTCATCTGATGAAGATACATTTCACAGCAGATACAAGGACAGTGTCAATTCTGATAACACGGCGTGTTCTGCTGTGTTTCAGGAACTTTAAAGTTTTTCTATTGCAGGAGCTGTCACGCCTAAGAGTATCATTTAAATGTCAGCCATTTTAAAGGTCTTTTATAGATTACATTACAGAGATCTAGCAAACCTTGCGGTTCAGGGATGCTTTCAAAACCCTAGAGGGTCAGCATGTACCCCATACCTGATACAGGTGCTGACTGGCCAACTGGCTTCTCCTGGGGAGGAGACAGTGGCATAACAGTAGCGCCGCAGACCCCGCGGTGGCGGGGAGGCACTGAGTAAGTGTGGGCTCCGGGGGTCTGCTGGAGCTGCCTGCCGGGATCTGCCTTATCCTGCTGCTTGCAGCCGCGTCTGTGGGAGTCGGGACCGGCAGATCTACTAGTCTGCGTCCTGGCACTCCTCCTGGCTCCTTATGAAAAAGGTCCCTCACAAAATGCCCGCCCCCTTAAAGCAAACAGTTTTTGAGGATGCTAGAGGAGGTAGCTACCAGAGTTGAAGTCCTACCAGTTCTGACCCAGGTAAACCCTTTCACACAGAGGAAGGGCCCTGGGATATTACTGGGTCCAAATAACTGCGTGAAAGGGGTATTATGTGATATTTAATGTTGTGATCTGTATTAGACATGCAGATTAGTTGCTATGGGTTTATTTTCTGTGATATCGTTGGCAGGGCAGTCTTAAGAACATAATGGGCCCCTGGGCAAAATAATTTGAGGGCCCCCTCCCCACCCCCCTTCCTTCACCTATGTGCAGCAGTAGTGGGTGGTGGGGATCCGGGCAGCGGTGGGTGGAGGGGTCCGTCCAGGAAGCGGCGACTCAGACTTTGATGTAGTGCTGTTTGCCACCGGGCAGGAAGATTTTGGAAAGACTGATTGGGCGCTGATTGGCTGAGCGTCCAGCCAATCAGTATCTGGCCAGTCTTTTCAAAATCAGCACAGCAGCGCTTCCCGCCCGGCGGCAGACAGCACTACATCAAGGTCTCCGCTAATCGGACGGACCCCGCCAAACGCTGCTGCCCGGATCCCCTCCACCTGCCGATGCCCGGGTCCACTCCACCCGCCGCTGCCCGGATCCCCTCCACCCGCCGCTGCCTGGATCCCTGCCACACACCGCCTACCGCCTTTCCCTAGAACAGTGCCATCTTCCCCATTGTGGGGGGCCCCTACAATCCTTGGGCCCCTGGGCAACTACCCATTAAGCTCAATGGGAAAGACGGCCCAGATCGTTGGGCCTCTCGCACTCATACAAGCTCCCATTTAATTTTGCTCTATGTAACGTTACTACAAATATGCTCATGCAGCTAAATACACACCAATCACATTACTCTGTTTACAGAAACCCCATTACTATAATCTAACAACCATTTTCACATCACCTCAGCTTGTAAACACATTAGCAGAAGGGTAATATTTTAATGATAGCTGAGACAGGAATGCTTATGGATGATAAATGTGCGTACTATAGATAGAAAGTATTTTAATCTACAGTATATCAAAGATCCAGATGTTTACATGAAAGCAGACACAGAAGATGAATAGGTGTAGCTGGCGTTACCATTGCCTGCAGCAGATTGCGGGAGGTCTGTCTCTCTCTATGGTCCATCAAAGAGATACGAGCAATGCACTGCTTTGTAATGTGCTCAGGAACAATGAGTTAATACTTAGGGACAGTCCAGCTGTTATAGAACTACAAGTCCTAGCATGCTATGTTCCAGCATTCTAGACCTTTACACATGTTTAGAATAGTTTTGGTTGTCTGTGTGTGAATGTACACTAGTTTTCTCTACTACTGTATATTTCTGTATTTGCATAGTTATAACACCGACCGTCATACTCATAGCCCAAACTTTGACTTCTTTGCTTTAAATAGGTTGATGCACCAATTGATGCCACACCCTCATTGTAGCTCCACCCACATATTCACAGTGAGGGGAGACAAAGGGTGGTATTCAATGCCCTCAGCAAGGGTAGTTTGTAAGGAGTAGATGGCTGTTTTTAGCGAGGAAAAGCCGTCCTCGCCGTCCAGCCCCCTCACCGGACGCTCGTTATGTTATGTGTTCCGGGGAAATTCTTGCCGCCAAAGGATTCCCAGGAATGGCGAGGTTCACAGCAAATGCACGGAGCCCACTGAATATAGCGGTGGGCCTCGCATTTTGACAGCCGCACTCGCAATTTATTTATTTATTTATTTACAGTTTCTTATATGGCGCAGCAGATTCTGTTGCGCTTTACAATAGTAGACAGTGATAAAACAAACTGGGTAACAACAGACAGACTTGGAGGTAGGAGGGCCCTGCTGCAAGCTTACAGTCTATAGGGATATAGGAGGGAAACACAAGGACAGGCACCAGTAATAGCATAGCAGTCCCACCAAGTCCAGAAGGGAAGCTATATAATACATAAGTGCCTCAGAGGGCAGGCGAGGTGGAAACGGCGAGTGAGGGGGAAGTGTTTGAATATACCCCAAAATCTATATTCTCTCATTAAAAAATGTAGGCTCTTTCTGACATTTGGCAGCAAGCAGATAAGAAATCCAGAGACGAACAGCACTTGGTAGAACTTAAATAGGGCTCTTGATAAGATATTCAAGTGCACAGATGTCTCTTTCCATACACAGTTATGTCTTATGGTGCCCATACAGTTGTACGATTTATCTTCAGATCTGGCTGCTTGGAACAAAAACATGGTTATGGATGAGTGACAGTTTGTCAGTTTTCCAGCATTTCCAAGCAAATGGTCAACTGTCATTTGCTCTCATCCATAACCATGTTTTTGTTCCAACCAGCCAGATCTGAAGATAAATCTGCGTGTGTATGGCCACCTTTACTCCGGCTATGATTTTACGGTAACATCGTATGGGTGTAAAGCTAGATAGTCAAGAAGTAAAATTGAAAGATTATTTAGCACTTTGCATTATGGTGCTGCAAACTGATATATTAGTTTATTAGCTGCCTGGATTTCCATAGCCACCTAAACATGATGCTTGCGATGATGACTCTGCTTGGTCCTGTCCTGTGCGGTGCGACCAGGGCCGGATCTACCAGTAGGCAGGCCCCTATCACAAAATTAAAGATGACTCTGAGCTCAACGCAAACAACAGGTGTGAAACTTCTAAGACACCACTTCCACACTTAAGCTTCCGGAAATAAAACCTTGCACCCGCCCTTGGGGTGAGGATAGATGGAGGGGTGTAAAGCGATGGTTATATGGCAGTATGCTTGAGAAGAGTTATTCTAAATCAATCGGTCCCCCGCGTATTTGCACACAGTGCTTGCACACAGAAGTCCGGGCGGGGGGGGGGGGGGGGCAGAGGGGTGTGGGGAGGCGGGCCGGGGAATTTGCCTATGGGAACACCCAGCGTTTCATGGGCATTCCCATGAGAACATTGGGCGTTCTCCTGGTAATTCCCTGAAGACGCGGAGGGCGGTCAGCTGAGGTCAGCAGATGTCAACTGCCCACCCTTTCCTCGCACAGGGTGCCCACATGTCTGAGACACCATAGAGGTGTCTCAGATCTGCGAGCGCTGAAGAAATCAGTTTCTGCCCACCATGTGTGATCTTCCGACAGCGGTTCCCAACCTTTTTTCTCTCCCGTACCCTTTGATTTGACTTTGCATTTATGAGAACCCCCTCCTCTCAATTTGAAATATCCACAGTACTTGCAAGTGTAGTGGTAGTGAGCGGTATGCTTATCGTTATGTCAGAGGAGTGTTGTTTGATCAGGAATCATATCCGTCGGGGGTTTATGACCCCAGTGACACGATGTGATTCATCTCCACGGCAACAGGAGACTATTTCCGCCATCGGAAGACTTTTTGCTCTTCTTCCGCCATTACCAATATTAATTACAAGTACCCCCCAACCGGTCTGCAGCGTACCCCAGGTTGGGAAACAATTGTCCTAAGGCACTGATTAAGTCTCTTGCATGTATCATGTGATAGAAAAATGTGTTGCTATAAAAATAAATTAAATTGCCTTATGTCACGGATCTGTTGTGGACCCAGAAGAGACGGGAATATGGGGCCCTGACTCAAAGAGCTGACAATGAATGTAGCAGGTTTAATAAAATATATATTTATGTATGGGTAAACACAGTTGGCATTTCGGTTATTGGCAATAATAATTAAACAGACCAATACAGTGGTAAGTAGCTGGGAGAGTACAGGCCAGCTACTGTAATGATCGGAATGGTCTGAGCTGCAGGATGTGCCGGCATAGCGCATGCCTGTCTCAGGACAGCTAGTTGATAATATAGTGTGCTGGAAGAATGCAGGCAAGCCACATAGCGGTATCTTAAGTGGAGCTTCTAAGGGTGAGCTGGGAGAATGCAGGCCAGCTAGCAGAGCAGAACACTGTAGGAGCAGGTTAATGGGATTGAACCAATGAACAGACAGAAGTGCAGGCTACCAGGATTGAACCGATGAGCAAAGAGCAGTGCAGGTTACCGGGATTGAACCGATTGAACACATAAACATTGATAATACATATAAATTTGAATAATCCATGTGACACCTCCCCCCAAAAAATGGGGAAGGGGTTAAGACCAGAACCAACAAGTGACAAGATAGGAGGAGGAATCTAGATTCATTTTTAAAAACCCCTCTAAAAGTGTACAGTAGATCTGCCCCTGCGGCTAGACATGGTGCTTGAAGAACTACAGGTGCCAGCATATCCTTGGCTGCCAGAGCATGCTGGCCTTGCTGATCATTTTTCCACCAACAAACAATGAGAGTCCACTTTATAACAATGTAATCTAGAGACGTCCCAGTTTCTTTAAACCTTATTTGTGAGTGCAATTTTCATTGTATGGGAATTAATGGGCACAAGATGTTACAGGTTATAAAACTAGACAGACTGATAAGAATGACTGTAAAATAAAATGGAATCTTTTGTTTTCTTATTGCTATATGTCAGTTGGTCAAAGGTTGGACCTAGTGGCAGAGCAATCACAGCAGCTCCAGACATAAAATAATAAACTAAAGCAGTGCATGCGGATGGGCTGTCAGAAGAGTTTAAGTGGAAATATCAACATGTCCATGTCATTCCTTGGAAAATTGTAGCACTAGTAACTCATGCCTCTACTTCTATACCAGCATTAACATGAAGAGTACAGTCAGAGGCGTAAGCTCATGCCAGTCGCCCGTAGGCAAGTTGGAGCTTGGTGGCCCCCTTAAAAAAAAAGGCGAAACAAATTTGGTGTGTGTGTACTAAATGGCAGTACCACTGGACTTAATGGCAGTACCACTGGACTAGCAGTACCACTGGACTTAACGGCAGTACCGCTGGACTTAACGGCAGTACCACTGGACTTAACGGCAGTACCACTGGACTAGCAGTACCACTGGACTTAACGGCACTACCACTGGACTTAACGGTAGTACCACAAGGCAGTACAGATGGTGTAATGGTTAGCATTACTGCCTCACAGCACTGAGGTCATGGGTTCCATTCCCACCATGGCCCTAACTGCACAGAGTTTGTATATTCTCCCCGTACTTGCGTGGGTTTACTCCATGTACTCCGGTTTCCTCCCACAATCCAAAAATATACTGATAGGTTAATTGGCTGCTAACAAAATTAACCCTAGAATGTCTGTGTGTGTGTGTACATGTGGTAGGGAATATAGATTGTAAGCGGCACTGGGGCAGGGACTGATGTGAATGTTCAAATACTCTCTGTAAAGCGCTGCGGAATATGTGTGCGATATATAAGCAACTGCTAATAAATAAATAAATCAAATAAACGGCAGTACCACTGGACTTATCGGCTGTACCACTGGACTTATGGCCAGCACCACTGGACTAGCAGTACCACTGGACTTTAATGTCAGTGCCACTGGACTATCACTGAACTGGCCTATACAGCAGAGCACTATCACTGGACTGGCCTATATACACTACAGCACTGAGGGGTTTATTCTAGTTCATTCTTTCTTAGATGGACAAAACCATGTGCACTGCAGTGGGGCAGATGTAACATGTGCAGAGAGAATTAGATTTGGGTGAGTTATTTTGTTTCTGTGCAGGGTAAATACTGGCTGCTTTATTTTTACACTTCAATATAGATCTCACTTTGAAGAAAAACCCCACCCAAATCTAATTCTCTCTGCACAAGTTACATCTGCCCCACCCGCAGTGCACATGGTTTTGTCCAAATAAGAAGGATTTTGTCAGAAAGAATGGACTAGAATAACCCCCTGAGTGTTGTCTATCACTGGACTGGACAATCACTGGCAAGGGCAAATGCAGGATTTTCAGAAGGGGGTTTCCAGAGAGGGGCGGAGCAAAGCACGGAGATGGACACTTAGGTGACCCAGTATATGCAGAGTCAGTTAAAGTATTATAGATAGACCAAATGTATATAAATAATAATAATAATAATAATAATATATATTTAACAGCAGTGTAGACCCCTGGGCATAGCAATGTATTGGGGCACCTACTGATCCTCCAGCAGTAGGGGTAGGGGGTGCTATGAGCGGAAGCTTTGATGTCCCGCAGGTGGTAGGGGGTATTATATCAACCGCTCAGCATGTAGGGCCTGGATCAGTAATTTCCACTAATTACCCCTTTACTGCACAGATGGTGGGAGATGGGGTGGGAGAAGGGGGCATTGGGCTGAATGAAGGGGCCCTGATGCATAACTTCCAGGGTGGTAGAGGATGTTTAATACGCAGAGGAGGGGTGTATAGTGGAGTGGGCTTATTATTCAGAATTTTCTGGTGGGAGGACAGCTTGCTTGACTACAGATATCTCCAGTTTCCAGAAATAGATTTCTAAGCTTTTAATGGAATTAAAAATGAGAGAATCCCACCTACCAAATGGTACTGGGGACTAGGGGATCAGAATTCATTAGGCAGAGAAATCTGCCAACCAGAATATAAAACTACATACCAGGTGTGTGGAGCTGGAGCAGTAACCAGCTGCTGGAAGGCTGATATCTCTGGTTCTGGGAACAGTAGAGACAAGCTACTAGTGTTCCTCAAATGGAGAGATTCCTAGCTTTTGGAATATATCCTCAGAAAAACTCTAAGTGAGACGGAACCTGAAATATCTGACTGGGAAGAGCAATTAACAGACTTGGATGGGGACCACTTCTTTGAAGTCAGATATCTCCAGTTCCCCAGGGCCGATTTTTAAAATTCTTGTACCCATGGAAAGAGGGGAACCTCAGCTTTCAGACAAGGGCCCTTAGATTCCTGGGGGGGTTTCTGGGTACTCAGAAACCCCCCCTGCGTGCGCTACTGACTGGACTGGACAACAGCAGTATCCTCACTGTACTAGTAGTAATAATTGCTAAGTATCAGTGGGATGTCGGGCAGGCAGGCAGCCAGGACGCACGCTGCCTCTTCACTCTCCTTGACTGAAGTGAAGATGGCGTCCGGCTGCATGCCCCTTTAAAGGGTCTGGATCTTGCGAGGTCCAGAGACCAGCGCTCTGAGTCTGGGTGGGAATTCCCGATCACAGGCTCGGAGCGCTGGTTCTATTACGAGTTTCCGGATTCCCCTAATCGGAACTCACATAGTTTGGCCAGGAGTGTTCTGGATTTCTAGAGAATCATGACATGTGTAGGCACCTTTAGCGTTATGGGGTAGTGTCCTAGCTTAAAGCTAAATTTCAGCATGAAAATGTTCGTAATATGTGTTTGCTAAATGCGAAAGTAGCCTGCTTTATTACTACATGCAAATAAATAAACAGATGCATTTGCACCCCTTACATTGCAACATGGTATGGTCCAGGTGCAATTTTTATTTTATTTACTATTATACTTAGTAGATTTGCCTTGGCTAGCTCTATGCTATTACTAGTTAGCTTTACTTCTGTTATCTATGGTAGCTATAATTGTGTTATCCCTGAAGCTTACTCTGCTATCTTTCCACTATCACTGGTAGCTACATATCCCTGTTGTAAAATGTAGCGCAATGTTGGTAGCATAAACTGAGTGTATGGGGCATATTTATCAAAGAATATTTGAGTGCTATCCCCTCAAATAACTCGTGAATGGCACCCACAAAATATGAATTCGCTGTTGTACTATATGGGCTACATATCTCAAATTACGCTATTGGGAGTCCCCCTGTTGCTCTACGCAAAGCGTTAATTTACGTAGATAGAGGGACTGGGGGCATGACCTCATAGTGATGAAAGCAGGAGGCCTGGCTCGTGGGAGCATCACACCCCTTATGAAGCTACGCCCCCTTTATTGAAGACATGTCTCCTTTCCACGCAGTGGTCCTGAGTTCACCGACCCGAATGTTGGGAGTTGGGTATATGCCCACTGTTTTGGGCATGTGCTGTTACAAACATCTGTGCACTTACTGTTCTGGGCATATTATCTTTTATAATTATTCAGTGTTTTTATCGATGAATTCTTATCTAATCATTATTGTTAAGTGTTTTAATCGATGAATTCTTATCTAATCATTATTGTTAAGTGTTTTAATCGATGAATTGTTATTGAATCCTTATCGATAGTATCTTTTATCGTTCTTATCTTTATTGTTATTGAATCATTATTGTTATTATCTTTATCATTCTTTTTCATATATTTAAGTAAAAATTACAGTTCTTTGTTAACACATGTCGTCATTACTGTCTGAAATGTATGATATGGCTGGTTCCTAAAACACCCCCGCTATCCACGCCAGCCCGAATCGTGGCTAGCGTAACGAGCCCCGAGAGGGGCGACGAAACACGTCCTCCGACCTTTTAAAAAAAAAAATGTTTAAATGATACTCCACAGGGTCCACTAATGAGTATTCTGCTGTGGGCTGCCTGTCATTGGGGCTCTCTGCTGCTCCTGTGACCATCGATGTAGTAAAGGGACACTGCAAAGCGGCAGCTCAGTTTACAGCACTAGATGTCACAGAAGCTCCAATAAACTATCCCCAGGGTAATTAAGTATGATCAGTGGTGTTTGGTAGGGGTTGTCATGACAGGGAGGGGTCATCATGGTGGGAGGGGGTACCAGTGGTGGTGGTAGCAGCGGGGATGTCGGCACATGATCGGGGTATTTTTTATGTCAAATACCTGATAACGCTGAAGAGAGATATTGCACACACAGTAATGCCCATTCCACATAATGCCACACACCATATGGCATTATGGACATTACACATTATGCCACACACCGTAATGCCCATTACACATTACACCACACATCGTAATGCCCATTACATGTTGTGCCTCAGATCGTGATGCTCATTACACGTTGCGCTTTACACTGTGATGCCCATTAAGTCTCAGACCACAATGTCCCTTACACGTTATGCCTCAGACCATGATGCCCATTACTCATTATGCTTCAGACTGTGATGCCCATTACACATTATGCCACACATTGTGATGCCCATTGCATATTATTTGATACACGTGATGCCCATAACACATTATGCACATGCCCATTACATATTATACCACACACCATAATAGCTGTTACATATGATGCCACATAAGTGTTGCTTACCTACATAATAATTGGCAGGGGTTTCATGCTTGATGCAGGGCTTTAATGCTCGATGCCATGGGGGATTACATGCTCGGAGGGCTCAGGAGGATAATGGGACAGCGCACACACAGGGCTGGAGCCTGGAGAACAGTACCATTGCACTTGTCATTGACTTACTGGGGCAGCGGACTGGACACACTGGGACTGTCTGGACACGGACAGGCAGCAGCCAGTGCAGCCAGATGTTGGCCAACCTTGTAAATTTAAATGGCACTAGTTGCAGCCCCAGTGTCCTTCAGTAGCTTCTGCGCATGCGAGTGTGTTTGAGCCCCGCCCCCTTAATAACCGCAAATTTTTTAACTCTCCCCCCTCTGAGCGGCTGCAGCCTTGTTGTGAGGACTGGGGACTTCCTCCCAGATCAGCGGTCTCAAGGTGCTGCAGTCGTGCCGGTCATTAGGATGTGCCTGTGCACCCCCGGCCCCACCCGTGCACACACCTATGCCTACGGTACAACTATACCAGGGTTGCCAACTTTATTATTCTCCTCTCCGGAGCAGCCGCTCAGGGGGAGGGGCTTAAGCGTGACATCACTAACCCCCGTCCCCATGATGGTAAACCAGCTAATTCACAGATCTCCATGGAGGGGGCGGGGCTAAAATGACGCGATTGTGTCATTTTAGCTCCGCCCCCTCCTCTGAGACCCGAGGATTGCGGCATTTTAATGCCATGATCCGGGGGACGGCAGGGGTCCCCGCTGAATCCGGGAGGGTTTCCCACCCTTCCAGGGGGCTTGGAGGGGGACACGATTTTTGGGAGACTCCCGGAAATTCTGGGAGGGTCGGCAACCCTGAACTATACCCGCATCTCTTCTCACTTGTGTTTGTTCATCTCTACCGATGACAACCTGCCCCTGGTAATATCCAGACTGCTCCTCTGCTTCCATGCATCTCAGTTGTATTGTGTACTAAGAATTGTTCCCTGTTCTCTGTTTTAGTTCTTCAGTTACTGTTATGTTTAGTTATGTGTATCCTGTACTGTTCTAGCGTGTACTCTATGTACATGCTGTGAACCACTTTTGGTGCCTTAATAATAATAATAATAATAATAATAATAATAATAATAATAATGTCAGGAAAACTGCTTTTTGATGTTATATAATGTACAAATGGAATTCTGACTGTCCGAAGAATAAAGTGTGAAGTAAAGTGCACATTTATGAGCGATAAAATATTTACTCATGTCAACTCTGTTGAACTTCATTGCGTTCCCACATAATGCATGGCATTGAGGCTTTTGCCATTTATCACACAGGTATTTAGGACATAGGTCACAGAGCAATATTACAATGTTACTGGAATATGGACAAAGTCAAGGACAATTAAACATCTGTAATGGAACTTGACCATCTCTCATCCTAACCTGTTTATGCTCACTTCATTCCCTTCTGTGTCACCCCTGTCTGTCTAACCCTCCCCATTACAATTTTAAGATCTCACGAGCAGGGCCCTCTCTCCTCATGTGCCTTTCTTAGAATATATAAACCTCTGCCACCCTGATGATTGCTGCAGTGTCCTGTCTCCTGATGCAACCATCCACATTAACCATGTACTTGTCCTAAACTGTCTTGTACTGTAATTCGTTGTGTCTTTTTGCTCATAACTATGCTCTGTAAAGCGCTGCGTAATATGTGTGCGCTATATAAGAAACTGTTAATAAATAAATAAATAAATAAATAAATAATGGAGTGGATAGTGATTGTATTATCAAGCATAGGTTTGCAAACAGGCCAAAGAAGTCCATATATGATGCCTGTATTTTGCTGGGGAATTTTGGAAAACATCAGTTCAGGATTTCTCAGTCAGAAATTGCAATGTGTGATGCTGTGTTATCCTGCTGACACAATGCATGATAAGAGTGCTCTAGCCTGGGGACAGAGGTCATAGCTGCGTAGGCCTCCTATTTCCTGAGTCAGGAAGCTGGCTGGGGGAATGTCCATACAAGGAAGCAACGAGTATTGCTGCTGTCGCTGGTTCCTTCTCTTAGTCCATTTTTTTTCTCATGTTTGTTTTTGTTTCTTGAGTCGAAAGGGTCCCCTCTGCGTGCTAACAATCGGAGGAAGCAATACGCTACATACGTAAGGTTTGGTTACAACGGCATGCCATGTGACATCAAATCTCTTCAGAAACAAACACAGCTCAAGCTAATATGTTGTGTTACTGTTCTCTGAATTTCCCACTATAAAGAATAAGGCCGATATTCTATTACCTGCGGTACTAAACCTCGGGCAATTAATCCCCCGGGGCCAATTCATTAGCCCTTACAGACTCTGGCTAGGGATGGCCATCGACCATCAATGATTTGAAATCATCAATGTTTTATGGCCGATGTCGAATACTTTTGCCATCGACGGGGGAGAACCAAATGGTTTCCTTCCATCGATCGCACAACAAAACCGATGTTTTGCTTTTGTTTTTTTGGTTTTTTTTCATATTACTGAAAAAAATGACACCTGCCACTGAAGTGCTTTTCCCAAATATTACACAGATACTACTTTACTAAATTCTATAATATTCATATTCATTGTATAAAAAACATGATCTTTTCATAGATCTATTCATTTAATACAGATAACTGCTAAAGAAAATGAAGGGGGAGGTGCCCTTTACAGTAGGAAAAGGATCCTCTCCTATTACAAATATTTATTAAAGTGGATTTCCAAATCAATATTTTTGTTTCAGACTCTTAACACTGATGAAATGAATAAGTTATTAAGCCGGTTTTCTTGGAAAACAACAAATTTTACAACATATTAGTGTTTTGAAAGATTAGTGGAACATTAACCCCTTCACGACATTTGACGTATATATACGTCATGGCCGGGAAGTACTTCCCGACACATGACGTATATATACGTCATGACTTTAAACTGTCACTGCGTCTCGAGACGCAGTGACAGAGGGACGATGTCTGCTGTCCCTGACAGCAGACATGTCCCTGCATGCCCAGGGGGGGCTGCGATGCCGCCCCCCCGTCGGCGATCGCTGTGATTGGCTGTTCAGTGTGAACAGCCATTCACAGCGTTTTCCTGTGTTACCAGCGAATCAGACGCTCGGTAACACAGGTGTCAATCACCGCCGGGCGTCAGGGGGCATGAGGGGGTCCTCGGTGACGATGACACCTCACCCCACCCTCACCCCACCTGCCCCCAAGGCTGTGATTGGTCCGTGGGACCCACGGACCAATCACAGCCAAGGCGCGACATTTAAACTAACGGTGACTGCGCTGCAGACGCCATTCCGGTCTGGAATAGCGTGCAGAGCCGTCACCGTGCCTATCTGCCGTGATACTGACCTGATCCTTGCTAATACTTACCTGATCCTTGCAAATACCTTACCTGATCACTTGATCACTGCTTGTAGCGTGCTGGACGCTTCCTGGATCTGACTTCCTGAGACTTCCTGCTGCTGCTGCAGTGTGATAGAGAGATAGAGAGATAGAGAGATAGAGAGAGATAGAGAGATAGTGACAGAGAGAGCTATATTTTGTGTCTGCTACCCCCCCTTTTTGGGGGTGCAGGGTTTTTTTATATATAAATAACTGTCAGTGCTGCTGCTGCAGTGTCATAGAGTGATAGATAGTGATAGATAGTGATAGATAGTGATAGATAGTGAGAGATAGAGAGATTTGTGTCTGCTACCCCCCCTTTTTGGGGGTGCAGGGTTTTTTTTTATATATATAACTGTCAGTGCTGCTGCTGCAGTGTCATAGAGTGATAGATAGTGATAGATAGTGAGAGATAGAGAGAGATAGTGACAGAGAGTGATAGAGAGTGTATATTTTGTGTCTGCTACCCCCCCTTTTTGGGGGTGCAGTTTTTTTTTATACATATAACTGTCAGTGCTGCTGCTGCAGTGTCCTAGAGGGATAGATAGTGATAGATAGTGATAGATAGTGATATAGTGAGAGATAGAGAGAGATAGTGACAGAGAGTGTATATTTTGTGTCTGCTACCCCCGCCTTTTGTGCTGATCACTATATCTGAGGTGATCAGCAACTTTTTGGGGGCGCAGAGGTTTTTTTTTTATATATATACCTGTCAGTTGCTGTCAGTTGCACCAAAGGTTGTGCACCTGCTGCCCCTCACTGGTAATCAGTGTCGCATCACTGATCACCTTTTTTTTTTTTTGTGGGTGCTGTGTGGTCTTTTTTTAATTTTTTTTTTACACACACTGTGATTTTGTGGGTGTCCTGTGGCCACTGTGCGCTGATCAGTGACGTACATCAATTTTTGGCGCAGGACCTTTTTTTTTGTTTTTTTAACCCCTTCAATTTTATTTTTTTTTAACCCCTTCAATTTTTTTTTTTTTAACCCCTTCAATTTTTTTTTTTTTGTATAAAGTATTTTTTTTTTCTGCACTACATACACACTACACACTACATACCCCCCGGGTTGAAATAAAGTTTGTACCCTCCCCTACACTATACACGTGTTGAAACATTTCACTACCAGTAACACAAAAATAAAAATGGCATCCCAAATGTCATCCCAAATGTCATCCCAAATGTCATCCCAGTCATCCAGAAGAATGTATTCAGCGGAGGAGGCATATGCCATGCTTGCTTCTGACTCTGACACAGCCAGTGATGCAAGCGGGGAATTTGAAGGATTCGTCTTAAGCTCCTCTTCCTCCTCTGGTGATGAGGGACCCCCTCAAAGACGCCCCCGTAGAGCAGCTGAGACCCCCCCCCCAATAATTGATCTCGTATGGACCCCACCACCAGACAATTTTGAGCCCCAGGTTCCTGAGTTTTTGGCCATGCCAGGAATCCAATTTGATTCCACAGGTCTCAGAGAAATTGACTTTTTCAAATTATTTTTCTCTGATGATTTTATAAATTTAATGGTGGACCAAACTAATTTATATGCCCAGCAGTTTATTGCTCAAAACCCCACGTCATCATTTGCTAGGTGGACCCCTGTAGATGCAGTAGAGATGATGACGTTTTGGGGTCTGGTGTTTCATATGGGCATAGTAAAAAAGCCACAAATTAGGCAATATTGGAGTACAGATGTTCTGTACAGCACCCCATTTTACCGTATGGCCATGACTCGGACTCGTTTTGAAGCAATCCATAAATTTATACATTACACCGATAATGCACAGTGCCCACCCAGAGATGATCCCACCTTTGACAGGCTATTCAAAGTCAGGCCGGTCATTGATCATTTCAGTGCCAAATTTGCAGAGCTATACATTCCTGATAAATGTATTAGTATCGACGAGTCCCTTATACATTTTAAAGGAAGGGTTAAATTCCGCCAGTACCTTCCCAGTAAGAGGGCAAGGTATGGCATAAAAATGTATAAGCTGTGTGAAAGCACCACAGGGTACACCCACAAGTTTAGGGTATATGAAGGGAAGGATTCAAGAATTGAACCGCCAGAATGCCCCCCCTCCCTCGTAGGTGTTAGTGGAAAAATTGTCTGGGATTTAATGCACCCCTTCCTGGATAAGGGTTATCACCTCTATGTGGATAACTTTTACACTAGCATCCCCCTGTTTAAGGCCCTTGGTTCAAGAGGTACAGCAGCTTGCGGTACTGTGCGCAAGAACCAAAGAGGCCTCCCCAAAACGCACATTGCCCAAGTACTAAGAAGGGGTGAAAGCAGGGGAATATGCACCGAAAATATGTTGTTGGTCAAATATAAGGACAAGAGGGATGTCCTTATACTGACAACAATTCATGGAGACAGTACCACCTCCATCCCTGTACGAGGTACCAGTACCCACACCTCAAAACCAAATTGTATCCTAGATTACAATAAGTACATGGGCGGAGTGGATCTTTCAGATCAGGTACTGAAGCCGTACAGTGCCCTGCGGAAAACAAATATCTGGTACAAGAAGCTGGCCGTGTATATCATCCAGATGGCACTGTATAACGCTTACGTGCTATTCCGTTCTACCGGCCAGAGGGGGACATTTATGCACTTTCAAGAGGAAGTCATAAAGGGCCTAATATTTGGGAACCAGCAGGCAGAGGGCCCCAGTACTTCTAGTACTGGCCCCCGTATTGTACCAGGGCAGCATTTTCCCAACGAAATCCCCTCCACTGCAAGAAAGGGCAGGACACAAAAAAGGTGCAAAGTTTGCTATAAAAAGGGAATAAGAAAGGAAACTATTTTCCACTGTGAAACTTGCCCCGACAAACCCGGCCTATGTATAAAGGAGTGTTTCAAAATATACCACACATCTATGGATTATTAGGTTCATCATTTCACCGTGCTTCAGGGGTCTTGCTAATGCCACATAGCACCCACCATTCATTCCACCAGAATCTGAGCTGCAAAATCCAAAAATCACTCCTTCCCTTCTGAGTCCTGCCATGCACCCAACTGGTATTTTTTGGTCACATGTGAGGCATTGCCGTACTCTGGAGAAATGGGGGCACAGATTTTGGGGTGCTTTGTCTCCTTCATTCCTTGTGAAAATGAAAAATTTTGAGCCAGAAGTACATTTTTGTGTAAAAAAATGTAATTTTTCATTTTCACAGCCCAGTTGTACCAAAATTGGTGAAACCCCTGGGGGTTTGAAATGTACACTATACCCCTAGATGAATTCCCTGAGGGGTGTAGTTTGCAAAATGGGGTCACTTGTGGGGGGGTTCCACTGTATTGGTAATGCAACATAGCACCCACCATTCATTCCACCAAAATCTGTGCTCCAAAATCCAAAAATCACTCCTTCCCTTCTGAGTCCTGCCATGCACCCAACTGGTATTTTTTGGTCACATGTGAGGCATTGCCGTACTCTGGAGAAATGGGGGCACAGATTTTGGGGTGCTTTGTCTCCTTCATTCCTTGTGAAAATGAAAAATTTTGAGCCAGAAGTACATTTTTGTGTAAAAAAATGTAATTTTTCATTTTCACAGCCCAGTTGTACCAAAATTGGTGAAACCCCTGGGGGTTTGAAATGTACACTATACCCCTAGATGAATTCCCTGAGGGGTGTAGTTTGCAAAATGGGGTCACTTGTGGGGGGTTCCACTGTATTGGTAATGCAACATAGCACCCACCATTCATTCCACCAAAATCTGTGCTCCAAAATCCAAAAATCACTCCTTCCCTTCTAAGTCCTGCCATGCACCCAACTGGTATTTTTTGGTCACATGTGAGGCATTGCCGTACTCTGGAGAAATGGGGGCACAGATTTTGGGGTGCTTTGTCTCCTTCATTCTTTGTGAAAATGAAAAATTTTGAGCCAGAAGTACATTTTTGTGTAAAAAAAATGTAATTTTTCATTTTCACAGCCCAGTTGTACCAAAATTGGTGAAACCCCTGGGGGTTTGAAATGTACACTATACCCCTAGATGAATTCCCTGAGGGGTGTACTTTGCAAAATGGGGTGACTTGTGGGGGGTTCCACTGTATTGGTGCTTTGGGAGTCTTGCTAATGCAACATGGCACCCACCATTCATTCCACCAAAATCTGTGCTGCCAAATCCAAAAATCACTCCTTCCCTTCTGAGTCCTGCCATGCGCCCAACTGGTATTTTTTGGTCACATGTGAGGCATTGCCGTACTCGGGAGAAATTGGGGCACAGATTTTGGGGTGCTTTGTCTCCTTCATTCCTTGTGAAAATGAAAATTTTTGAGCCAGAACTGCATTTTTGTGTAAAAAAATGTAATTTTTCATTTTCACTGCCCAGTTGTATCAAAATTGGTAAAACCCCTGGGGGTTTGAAATGTACACTATACCCCTAGATGAATTCCCTGAGGGGTGTACTTTGCAAAATGGGGTGACTTGTGGGGGGGTTCCACTGTATTGGTGCTTTGGGAGTCTTGCTAATGCAACATGGCACCCACCATTCATTCCACCAAAATCTGTGCTGCCAAATCCAAAAATCACTCCTTCCCTTCTGAGTCCTGCCATGCGCCCAACTGGTATTTTTTGGTCACATGTGAGGCATTGCCGTACTCGGGAGAAATTGGGGCACAGATTTTGGGGTGCTTTGTCTCCTTCATTCCTTGTGAAAATGAAAAATTTTGAGCCAGAACTGCATTTTTGTGTAAAAAAATGTAATTTTTCATTTTCACTGCCCAGTTGTATCAAAATTGGTGAAACCCCTGGGGGTTTGAAATGTACACTATACCCCTAGATGAATTCCCTGAGGGGTGTACTTTGCAAAATGGGGTGACTTGTGGGGGGGTTCCACTGTATTGGTGCAACATAGCACCCACCATTCATTCCACCAAAATCTGTGCTGCAAAATCCAAAAATCACTCCTTCCCTTCTGAGTCCTGCCATGCACCCAACTGGTATTTTTTGGTCACATGTGAGGCATTGCCGTACTCTGGAGAAATGGGGGCACAGATTTTGGGGTGCTTTGTCTCCTTCATTCCTTGTGAAAATGAAAAATTTTGAGCCAGAAGTACATTTTTGTGTAAAAAAATGTAATTTTTCATTTTCACAGCCCAGTTGTACCAAAATTGGTGAAACCCCTGGGGGTTTGAAATGTACACTATACCCCTAGATGAATTCCCTGAGGGGTGTACTTTGCAAAATGGGGTGACTTGTGGGGGGGTTCCACTGTATTGGTGCTTTGGGAGTCTTGCTAATGCAACATAGCACCCACCATTCATTCCACCAAAATCTGTGCTGCAAAATCCAAAAATCACTCCTTCCCTTCTGAGTCCTGCCATGCGCCCAACTGGTATTTTTTGGTCACATGTGAGGCATTGCCGTACTCGGGAGAAATTGGGGCACAGACTTTGGGGTGCTTTGTCTCCTTCATTCCTTGTGAAAATGAAAAATCTTGAGCCAGAAGTGCATGTTTGTGTAAAAAAATGTAATTTTTCATTTTCACAGCCCAGTTGTACCAAAATTGGTGAAACCCCTGGGGGTTTGAAATGTACACTATACCCCTAGATGAATTCCCTGAGGGGTGTACTTTGCAAAATGGGGTGACTTGTGGGGGGGTTCCACTGTATTGGTGCTTTGGGAGTCTTGCTAATGCAACATGGCACCCACCATTCATTCCACCAAAATCTGTGCTGCCAAATCCAAAAATCACTCCTTCCCTTCTGAGTCCTGCCATGCACCCAACTGGTATTTTTTGGTCACATGTGAGGCATTGCCGTACTCGGGAGAAATTGGGGCACAGATTTTGGGGTGCTTTGTCTCCTTCATTCCTTGTGAAAATGAAAAATTTTGAGCCAGAACTGCATTTTTGTGTAAAAAAATGTAATTTTTCATTTTCACTGCCCAGTTGTATCAAAATTGGTGAAACCCCTGGGGGTTTGAAATGTACACTATACCCCTAGATGAATTCCCTGAGGGGTGTACTTTGCAAAATGGGGTGACTTGTGGGGGGGTTCCACTGTATTGGTGCTTTGGGAGTCTTGCTAATGCAACATGGCACCCACCATTCATTCCACCAAAATCTGTGCTGCCAAATCCAAAAATCACTCCTTCCCTTCTGAGTCCTGCCATGCGCCCAACTGGTATTTTTTGGTCACATGTGAGGCATTGCCGTACTCGGGAGAAATTGGGGCACAGATTTTGGGGTGCTTTGTCTCCTTCATTCCTTGTGAAAATGAAAAATTTTGAGCCAGAACTGCATTTTTGTGTAAAAAAATGTAATTTTTCATTTTCACTGCCCAGTTGTATCAAAATTGGTGAAACCCCTGGGGGTTTGAAATGTACACTATACCCCTAGATGAATTCCCTGAGGGGTGTACTTTGCAAAATGGGGTGACTTGTGGGGGGGTTCCACTGTATTGGTGCAACATAGCACCCACCATTCATTCCACCAAAATCTGTGCTGCAAAATCCAAAAATCACTCCTTCCCTTCTGAGTCCTGCCATGCACCCAACTGGTATTTTTTGGTCACATGTGAGGCATTGCCGTACTCTGGAGAAATGGGGGCACAGATTTTGGGGTGCTTTGTCTCCTTCATTCCTTGTGAAAATGAAAAATTTTGAGCCAGAACTGCATGTTTGTGTAAAAAAATGTAATTTTCCATTTTCACATCCCAGTTGTACCAAAATTGGTGAAAACCCTGGGGGTTTGAAATGTACACTATACCCCTAGATGAATTCCCTGAGGGGTGTAGATTGCAAAATGGGGTGACTTGTGGGGGAGGTTCCTAACTTTTAGCACTTATGATGCCTAGAAACCTACATGGTGCCTAAAAAAAAATCTCATAAAAAGGAGGCTCCAAAATCAAGTAGGTGCTCCTTCTATTATGAAGCCTGTGGTTTGGTCAACGTGCACACTAGGGCCACATATAGGATATTTTTGAAAACAAAAGAATTGGGGGAATCAATTTTTAGTCACATTTCTCTAGTAAAATCTACTGTATTCGTTAGAAAAATGTATTAAAATTGAAACTCTGCAAAAAAAAAGAAATTTTGAAATTTCACCTACACTTTGTTTTAATTCCTGTGAAACACCTAAAGGGTTAACAAACTTCCAAAATGCTGTTTTGAATACTGTGAGGGGTGCAGTTTTTGAAATGGCATCATTTATGGGGGTGTCTCACATACAAGTCCCTCAAAGTCACATCAGAACTGAACTGGTCCCTAAAAAAATCAGTGTTTGAAATTTTCTTGAAAATTTGAGAATTTGCTAGTCATATTTGAAGCCTCCTAGTGTCCAAAAAAATGAAAAGGAGGTTGAAATAATGATTGCAACATAAAGTAGACATATGGTCTTTGTTAGTTATTAACTATTTTGAGTGGTATGATTATTTGTCTCACAAGCAGAAAATGTGACATTTTGCATATTGCTAAATTTTCAATTTTTTCACGATATTTTGGTATTTTTCACAAAAAAACACAGACTGTATCGACCAAAATTTACCACTAACTTGAAGTACAATGTGTCACGAGAAAACAATCTCAAAATCACTGGGATAAGTAAAAGCAAAAAAAAGTTATCCCCACTTAAGTGAGACATGTCAGATTTGAAAAAAAGGGCTCTGTCATGAAGGCACAAACTGGCTCTGTCATGAAGGGGTTAAATCTGTTAGCATTACACACCATTAACCAGCGGGGAGAATAAAATGACTGAATTTAATTAAACAACAGCTGCCCCTAGTTAATATATCATGATTGCAATAAAGCTTGTCTTTACTTCAGAAATGTCCCTAGTTTGCCAGTTACGGTATGCTGAGATACTGTATGTTTGAAAAATACAATGGGTGAAATTTACTAAGATGTGAAATACACTCGACAGGTCACGTTGCTTTGGGCAACCAATCACATCCTGTCTACTATCTTCTAGAGGGTGGTAAATAAATAAGAAGTAGCTTCTGATTGGTTGCCCATAGCAAACGTAATATGTAGGGGTGTAATATGGTAATCTTGTGAATATATAGTACCAAAATGTGTCTGTATCTAAACTGTACACCTGGATTTCTTACACCTGCAGAGGCAGAGAACGGTGGACAATTGAATGATGCATATCTTCCAACATTCTCGATGTCCCAATTGGGACACCCTTGCACGGCGCGGCTTCACAGGAATTGCCGTAACTGGTCATGCGAATAGTTTGCCATCGCTGTAGAGGCAAGGCCAGCCCCTCTGTTTCCGTAGAATAGACTCATCTATACTAAGATAGGAGTACTACTGATAATGGGATAATGGGCTATTGCCCATAGCAACCATTCAGAACCGACTTCTTTTTTATCACCTTCTAGAAGATAATAAATAGAATATTGATATATATATATATATACATACAGCGTAGAGGTGGCACTCAGGTAAACAGCAGTAAGACACGGACCCCCTTGTTAGGTCAACGTTTCGAAGCCTTTAATTAGACGCTTCTTCCTCAGGACCAGAATACAAATAACCACAGTGAAAATACAGATATAAATACATACATACCAGCACGCCCACCGCCGTACGGCATCCAGCACGCTTGCCATGAGGTGACGTCATCAAGGCCGGACAGGTTACTCACGTCCACGCGTAATCGCGTCATGACGTTGCCCTTACTCACGGTCCCCAGCACTCAACCTCTCGGCGTCACGGCGTTCTCTGGTTGTCATAACAACCTGAGCTGCGTCTGTAAGACAATACAAAAAATGCTAAAACAGCGGAAACAGAAAAAAAAAAATATATATATATATGTGAGATATCAATCAATATAATCTGATTGGTTGCTATGGGCAACATACCATCTTCAATAGAACTCCCATTTTAATGAATGTACCCATTCATCTATTCACCACTAAGCAATTCTCACTGTGTAATTCTCTGACAAGCAGATCACCAAGTTACATGGGGTCCTCATGGTAACTTGACTCATTTTTACCATGAAGGGCGGGGATGACACGACTCAACCGGCCCCAGCTCCGCCTACTGGAGAGGAGACATCACATGTAGATAAGTATAGACTTCAATTTGATAAAGATTGCTCTCCCTACCTGTCTACATATGCTTAAATGCATATTCTTATATACATTCCCCTCTGACCTTCAAATATTACAACATACTAAGTATGGCCATCCGATGGTTACCCATCAATGGTACCATTGATGGATAACCTTGATGGTTTAAAACCATCTTTAGTGGAACCAACAATGGTTTCACCAACGGTGGTCACCCTTCCTTTAATATTCAGTAAATTGCAGGCCAATCAGGGTCTGGGGGTGTGGTTTCACAGGTGTCAGGGGGTGGTGCTATGATCCATGTCCCAACACCTGGGAGAAAAAAAAAATGAGTGGCTCTGTATCATCAATGGTGGGAAAACACCTGGTTCTCCGCATCAATGTTAAAAGTAGTCACCATTGGTCATAAATCATCGACGGTCAATGGTCATCCCAACATACCTTGTCCTAACAAACCAATAAAAATATATACATTCCCACATAGCCTCGCACACAACACACACACAACACAAACACACATATTTTTTCTATCAATAAAAAGGTTTTTGTCCATTCACATTGAAGTGTACATAATAGACGTCCAATGATCCCACTTTATTGCTCAACCTATATTTATAAAAATGGCACAAGAAACTAGTGGCATAATTTAGGACAAGAAACCAGTGGCATAATTTAGGACAAGAAACCAGTGGCATATTTTAGGAGAAGAAACTAGTGGCATAATTTAGGCGAAAAGCGATTTGTGCTTCAGCTGATACATGACAGTATAAGTACACAAACTGGATGCTCCACTCTTTACATGCGAAACATGTTAAATTGCAGACCTCAGATGTATACTTGCAATGCATTCTATTAAGCAAATTTAGTGAATGGTCTGTGTTTAAATCTGCTATCTATGATCACTCATTTGTACATGTGAGTAACCAGAACAAGCTACATTGTATGTATGTCACTTCTATATTATCCCTGGAACAGCCGCAGCACTGTTAGCAGGGTCATCTAAGGCATAAAGACATTCATCGCCCTTCAAGGTCTCTTTGAAATGATTTTCATTAAACATGGCAGCTGGATCCGGCCAGTCTGCTCCCTCGGGCAGCAAATACTGCTGGGCTGGGGGGGGGAGCTACGGGGAGCAATGATTGGAAATTAAAATGGGCTATTAATATAAACAAGTCATGCTGGGCTTTGTGACGGTGCATTGAGTCTGACATTGCTGACAGCACTGTATATACTGTAGCAGGTTTGAAATGGCAAAACAGGTTCCAGTATTACAATTTATAACCATTGGTTTATTTCTGTCGCATATTTTATTTAAATAATAAATGCTGTGGTTTCAGCTTAAAGTACATTGGAGACTTTAGTATTGATTATCACGTTTATTTTTGTTCACCGCAGCTGCAATGCTGCAACATCTATCATGTTCCGAATACTTAAGGTCCATACACACTGGGAGTTTATGCCCAGCGTGTATGGACAGCGATGATAGGGAAAATCAGCGGGCTGAAAATCGCTCAGTGCATACACACTGAGCGATTGATGCCTGTCCAATCGATTTTCCAGGGGGTGGACAGCTTTCCATAGCAAGATGCTATGGAAAGCCGTCCACCCGTCATTCATCTGCTGGTAATACCAGCAGATGAGTGGCGGCGATGATGCGGGAGCATACATCAGTGTCACCGCCGGACCGAACACACTGGGCGGCGTTGGAGCTGAAATCAACTCAAATGGCAAAACTGTGCTGCTTTCAGCTCAAAATCGCCCAGTGTGTATGGTCCTTAGCTCTTACATTGAAGAAAACAGCTGCAATGTAACAGGGGGATTGGATTTTGGAAAGTGGGTGGGGGGAGCGATTACAAATAATCTCTGCAGCAGATCACAAGTGAATGTACAGTATTGCCTATTGCAGCCAACCGGATTCAGTATTGAATCCCGGCGGTCGGGATCCCGGCGTTCAGAATCCCGACACCGGAATCCTGACAGCCGAAATGCCGACAAGGGGGGGACGTGGATCGCCCCCCCTTGCGGGCTCGCTGCGCTCGCCACGCAGCGGGCCCGGTGCCTCGCTACGCTCGGCACACTAATTTATTCTCCCTCCAGGGGTGTCGTGGACACCCCAGGAGGGAGAAAGTGTCGGCATTTCGGCGGTCGGGATTCCGGCGTCGGGATTCTGAACGCCGGGATCCCGACCGCCGGGATCTTAACTGCATCCCCAGCCAACCAGATTATAGATATAATGCCATAGAATGTATTATATCTAGAATACAATTGGTTCATGCTTGCCAACTCATTGAGTTGAGTCATGATTTTTTGGGCAGTCCCCCGCACCCCTGGACGAGCGGCTGCATCTCCCAAATCTTATCAACTTGATAGTGAAGTGGGCAGATAAAGGAGATTACCAAGGGCAAGGCTAAAAGATACAAATGTGTATCATTAGTCACACCCACCACCTACTGACCCAAAAAATCAAGCAATTTGTGTGCAGGGCCTAGCAAGTGCCACCCTGCTTCACTCAACGAAGTTGCCAGGTTTGTATCTTCTCCAGGCTGCTTCAGAGAGGCGTTATTACATGTAGGCAAGTATGAATTTGTCGCAACTTCTCAACTTGTCCTTATTACAAGGGGGGCAAATGTATTAAGCCTGATGAAGAGTTAAAGGCACCTATTCTGGTTCACTCGCAAAGGCAAACTCCTTCTCAAATGGACAAAACCATCTTCACTGCAGTGGGGGCAGATGTAACTTGTGCAGATAGAATTACTTTTGGATGGGGTTTTACTTCAGAGATCTATATTGCAGTATTAGAATAAAGCAGTTAGTATTTTCACTGCACAAAAACAAAATAACTTACCCAAATCTAATTCTCTCTGTGCAGTGCACATGATTTTGTCCATTAAAGAAGGAATTTGCCTTTGAGAGTGACCCAGAATAAGAGCCAAAGTGAAAGGTGATATCGCACCAGCCAATCAACTCCCATCTGTTATTTTTCAAACATAGCCAATTGGCAGGTGCTAAATATTTAAGCATAAACTGGTGAAATAATACATATTTTCGTACTTGAAAACACAAAATGCTGTTTCTCATATAAAGTCAACACTGTGCTTAAAAACAGGAAACTATATTAATTATATTGTGATGTTTCCATTTCTGGGTCTATGGTAATATTAAGATTTTATCTTCCAGAGCAAATTAACATTGAACTTTCCTTTACAGGTGCTGTTTCTGCACATTGTGGTGGCAGTACATGTAGAACAATGATTTTCTTGCCCGTGTTTCCGCTTTTGTTAAAAGGTTCCAATTCCTTTATCAATTTCCCAAAAGGTCTGATTTTCACTGTTTCCCCTCATCTGTTTCCTGGACTAGACCATGTGATGCTGGTATGTGCCCCCGAACCATAAAGGAATAGACATTATTATTGTATTTCTTTATCACACTGGGCGATGACTTATTTGTAAAGAGGCTTTGTATCCACAGCGAGCTGTGGTGGACATGAGATCTGCAAATGTAATACCTATTTATGTACATGTAATGATGTGGGATACTGTTATCTACAGTATACAGGTTGAGTATCCCCTATCCGTGCATCCCCTATCCGAATTATTCCAAAAACCGTGGTTTTTGGAATCATTCAAATTTATTTTTTTAACCCCCCTAACCCTCTTTTCATACTTACCAAGTCCCAGGGCGTCCACAGCAGGCCTCCGGCATCTTCTCCAGGGTCTCCAGCGGTCCCAGGAATGCATTGCGCGAGTGTGCGCGCGCGCCGGTGACGTCACTGGTGCGCACGCACACTCGCGCAATGCATTCCTGGGAACGCTGGAGACCGAGAGAAGATGCCGGAGGCCTGCTGTGGACGCCCGGGGACTGCGCGGACGCCAAGGGACCACCGGACACCATCAGGGGACAGGTAAGTATGGCTACAAAAATTTATTCCAAAAACCGGAAAATTCCCCTATCCGGAATGCTCGTGGTCCCGAGCATTTCGGATAGGGGATACTCAACCTGTATTAACCTTCTGAGTACTAAAAACGTATACTGTATCTTGGTGCAACATTTTGTGAGTGTGTGTGTGTCAGGGGGCACTTCCCCCATAAGACTGGACAATTTGTCGACAGTTATTATGTCGACAGTCAATAGGTTGACCCCTATTGGTTGACAGTCAAAAGGTAAGTCAACACATGAAAGAGGGCAACAGGCTTTCGCCGACATTAACAAAAAGTCGACAAGTGGATGATCCAAGAAAGAGACACCAAGCGCACAACTGTTTAGACCATGCTAATATAATGAAAAAATACTCATAAACTCACCATCGGCAATCTTTATGCCCCACACTTTAATAAACTGATCTAAAACCTTAACTAACTTAACACTAAAATAATGAGACAGACACAAGTGCTGGCGTTTCAAAATATGATGTCAAATTTATTAATTGACAGCTATAACTTGACTATAAAGGGTGGCAGCCCTAAAGAACGGTCATAGAAAAGAGAGAGGGGTAAGATCACAACACACAGGGGCGGGCTGGGCCGGGGGGCAGAGTGCCATATGCCCCCCGGGCCGCTTACCCACCCACTGGCTGCGGGCCGTGCTGCGGCTGGATCAGCAGCTTCTCCAGCCCTCCTGCACTGGCCGCGGCTTACATAACACGGCCGCGGCTACAGGAAAATGGCCGCCGGCCCCCTGCACTGAGGACATGTTCTCAGTGCAGGAGGCCGGCGGCCATTTTCCTGTAGCCGCGGCCGTGTTCTGGAAGCCGCGGCCAGCGCAGGAGGGCTGGAGAAGCTGATCCAGCCGCAGCACGGCCCGCAGCTAGCGAGTGGGTAAGCGCTCTCCCCCCCCCCCCTCCCTCACCCCAGCATATGTGTTTCTGTCACTGTGGGGGCATATCTGGCACTGTGTGGGGGCATATCTGGCACTGTGTGGGGGCATATCTGGCACTGTGTGGGGGCATATCTGGCACTGTGTGGGGGCATATGTGTATCTGGCACTGTGGGGGGCATATCTGGCACTGTGGGGGCATATATGTATTTTGCACTGTGGGGGCATATGTGTATCTGGCACAGTGGGGCATATGTGTATTTGGCACTGTGGGGGCATATGTGTATCTGGCACTGTGGGGGCATATGTGTATTTGGCACTGTGGGGGCATATGTGTATCTGGCACTGTGGGGCATATGTGTATTTGGCACTGTGGGGGCATATCTGGCACTGTGGGGGCATATGTGTATCTGGCACTGTGGGGGCATATGTGTATCTGGCACTGTGGGGACATGTGTATCTGGCACTGTGGGGACATATGTGTCTGGCACTGTGGGGGCATATGTGTATTTGGCACTGTGGGGGCATATGTGTCTCTGGCACTGTGGGGGCATATGTGTCTCTGGCACTGTGGGGGCATATCTGGCACTGTGGGGGCATATGTGTCTCTGGCACTGAGGGGGCATATGTGTCTCTGGCACTGTGGGGGCATATGTGTCTCTGGCACTGTGGGGGCATATCTGGCACTGTGGGGGCATATGTGTCTCTGGCACTGAGGGGGCATATGTGTCTCTGGCACTGTGGGGGCATATGTGTCTCTGGCACTGTGGGGGCATATCTGGCACTGTGGGGGCATATGTGTCTTTGGCACTGTGGGGGAATATGTGTCTCTGGCACTGTGGGGGCATATGTGTCTCTGGCACTGTGGGGGCATATGTGTCTCTGGCACTCTGGGGGCATATCTGGCACTGTGGAGGAATATGCGTATTTGGCACTGTGGCAGAATATCTGGCACTGTGGCGGCATTTGTGTCTGGCACTGTGGGGGCATATGTGTATTTGGTACTGTGGCGGAATATCTTGCACTGTGGGGGCATATCTGGCACTGTGGACATCACATTGTGCGGTGTAATGGGCATCATGGTATGGGGCGTAATGGACATTACGGTGTGGGGAGCATTGGGTAATTGTCATCACAGTATGGGGTGTAATGGGCATCAAGGTGTGCAGCATAATGTGTAATTAGCATCACAGTGTGCGGTGTATTGAGTAATTAGCATCGCAGTGTTGGGCGTAATGTGTAACTGGCATCATGGTGTTCAGCATAATGTGTAATTGGCATTACGGCATGTGGCTTTATGTGTAATGGGTATTACAAGGTTCGCTAAAATGTGCAATCTGCAGGTACACAATACAATCATGGTACAGGCAACGCCCCTTATGATAGGCCACGCCCTAATTTTTCGGCGCGCCTACGGCGCGCAAAAGCATTCCTTCCGACGGTGACTTGGCTGATTATGGGCCAGTGCTCTGGACTTGCCCCCTAGGCTAAAAGTTGCCAGCCAGCCCCTGACAACACACCATTTATACATCGTTGGTGTCCAACTTTCCCCTTGCGACCCACCCATGCGGGTGATGTCGGGAGAGTGCACCCCACTATCTTCATATTCATTTAAACAAGGACCGTTCTTTACCACCTCCAAGAAAAGAAAGTTAGGGAGGGAGGGTAGGGAAATTCCGACCAGAGAGAGGCAGATCACCTGACTTTCTGACTACTCGTAGCTCAAGGAACTCCTCCCTTCATCCCTAATTGGCTAACACTGATCTTGTCATAACCCCTAGCAAAATTAGCCAAAAGTGCAGGCAGCTCAGATGCCTTCAGTGGTTTATGTCACCTCTTGCTTAATCAGCCCTCGGTTTTCTGGGAGTTATCCCCGTGAATCCTACTACAAGTGGTAAATATACATTTGAGTTTGAATACTAAATACTAAAACCCTGCCTCATTAACAGCTTCATTCTGCTAACAAGACTGCTCGGACTGACTATATGACCCATTCAAGTGGTGGTAGAACTAACTATAGACTAATCCCCGACACTATTTCTGACAGGGGAAATAGCGGCAGGTGCCTATTCAATGCTCTAGTTCCGGACAGCATTGAAGAGGCAGCACGACAGAATGGACCAGACTTTAAAAGCAGTCGGGTCCGTTTTGACGAAAACGGCCATGGATTGTCGAGATAACGGCCGGACCATGGTAGTTTTTGCAAACACACCCCCTTTCCCCAATCGATAAACTGGGTTTCGGGTGGACCGAAAACGGGCCTGGGTCCCGACTGTTGGGGACCCGGTATGGAATACCCCTCTAAAGTCTAAACACGCCAACAGCAAATAGCATGCATATAATTTACTAAACATAGACACTTTTCTATTAATGTTTTTTAATATTTATACCAATAAATTTTTTATATTTATACTTTTGTTTGTATTGGTTGGTAAAATAAGTTTGTATTATAGACTTACAGTGTATATTATTGAATAATTAAACATACTCCTTTCCATAGTGCTGTCTATATTGTATTTTTTCTGCTAACAATGATGTTGAATGCCTTCAGGGAGTAGAGAAATTAAGAGGGTGATTCAAGGTTGATCGGACGGCCCCATTCTGGTGGTGGTGGTCTGCGCATGCATGTATTTGCACATGTGCGAACGCCTTCGCCGAGTTTCAGTTTATTTCCGAAGGGGAGAGAAGTCATTCGATGGTCGCCGATCATCTAATGATTTCTTTGGCCGCATGCTGCCGCGTCTGTGGCCGGGCGTCGGGACCCGTAGATCTACTAGTCTGCGTCCCGGCGCTCCGCCTGGTTAATGATAAATGTCCCTCACAAAATGGCCATCCACTTACAGCAGACAGTTTTTGAGGATGCTTGAAGAGGCGGCAGCAGCCTTTTCTAGCACCCTTAAAAATGGTCTGCTTTTAGGGGCAGCCATTTTGTGAGGGACATTTTTCATAAGGAGCCAGGAGGAGCAGCACAGCACATGCGCAGACAGTGGAAACTGAGAGCTTGCCTACCCTCCCGGTCCCCCGGAAAGGTGGGCAACCCTCCCGTTCTTTTGCGGCTTATCGGCGGAGAGGGTGGGGCTAAATATGCAAATTGCATTTAATTAGCCAAGCCCCTCCTCAGAGACCCGCAAATTGCGGGATTTGCATTACTGGGGGCAGGGACTAATGATGTCTCCATCATCCCTGCCCCCAGAAGTGCTGCTGACAGTCTCCTCTCCATGGTCCTCCCAGAGCGGAGACTGTACACATGGTACCCGAAACATATTTTATAAAGGTACGCTGTAACACTCCATACAAGTACAACCACACTTGCACCACTGTCACATGCTCACGAAGCGTACTTACCCACAGTGGTGTGTGTATTAGGCCCAGTGTGCGGATTGCGGTTCGGAATCAGGCCTATAGTAACTATTTCCTATTGTGTGGGCTTTATAAGTAGTTTGCTGAAAAGCAGCATTTAAAAAGCCAAAAAATATCCACTTATCAAATGATATAATTCATTGTAAACAGCATAACGTGGATTGCAGTGGTCAGGTAGAACAGCAGCCTGAGAGGTAAGTCAGATATATGCTATTGTTTATCAAAGCAGAAGAGAACTCCATATTAAACAAGCAATGATGAACCATAAAGAACAATAAAAGAGTTTATAAGATATAATTTCCTTGCTGTTGAAGGTTTGCTGCCCTGGAGACATGTGGCCTACTTTTCCAGTGTGTCTATTTCCTGCTGAGCTGATATTTAGGCATGCCAGAATACATAACACATCATTTCTAGTCTGATCATGAATTCAGCCATGACGCCTGCAGTTTCTAGCACAGGTAGTCACCGTGAATGAGTGCTGGCTTGAAGCGTGCTTTATCTTGACAATCATTGCAATGGGGAAATATATTATTAATGTTTCCAGTTTCAGAAATGAGTTTGTGGGAAATACTACATAAGAGTTTTGCATAATCACTTCATGTTTATAAATCTTATTATAAGTCTTCGTCAGTAAGCTGTATAATTAAAAATGACATATTGCATACCCTATACCTGTACCTTTTTGGCAGGTACAGTAACGTACCAGTGGACACGCCCTCTTTCCAAATTTGTACTGGTTTGTGCTCTTCAGATGTTGGTAGGTATGACATTGATAGCCACCACTGTTCTGCAACGACATGTGGAACTCAGGGGGTGATTCACATTGGATCAGATTTAGCCCTGTTCCGATGGTGAAGGGCCAGCGCATGGGTACGAGTGTATTTGTGCAAGTGAAGACCCCGCCAAACTTGCCGAACCGTTCGCTCTAGAGGGTGCAGGCAGGGGCGGACATCAGCCCGGACCAGGGGAACGCCCATCGCTTTATGGGCGTCCCCATGAAAAAGCTGCTTAATGAGCCAAGCTGAATTAGGTCTAATAGAACCGTGCATTTTACGGACCAGTGTACAGTCATTTTGAATTTGCATAGGACAAATGGAGAGGGTGGCTGGGAGAGGAGGGGGCCCATGGGAAGTCTTTTTACTAGAGCCTTTGGCGCATGATAAGGTCTTTGGGAAAATAGCGCCATGTTCCTTGGTGATATTTCTACTGCTCATGCACAAATCTCAGGGGAAAATGGGTGCAAATACTTTTTTCCAGTGATTGCTACTGATGAGGGACACGGGAAAGGTAAGTATAATACACGTGCAAGGCTACCAGGTGAGATCCCCTGGGCCTGTGTGCACTGTACACCGAGCACACATACATATGCCCATAGGCATAACCACCTTTGGTACATAATGTGTGGGTGCTATGGGATGCAGAGCCAGATTAAGGGTGCCCTTAATTTCCAAGAGAGCCCCCCCACCACATTTACTACTTGAAAGACTTACCTACACTCGCCTCACACACTTTTTTAACTCACACAACTTATTGGACCCACTTCAGTCAGGCTTTCATGCCGAACAATCCACAGAGACAGCACTGACAAAAGTTGTGAATGATCTGGTCACTGCTAAGTCTAAAGGCCACTATTTACTACTAATTATTCTAGATCTCTCTGCTACTTTTGACACTGTTGACCACACACTTCACATACAAACACTACAATCCCTAGGTCTTAAAGACACAGCCCTCTCTTGGTTCTCATCCTACCTATCTAACCGCTCCTTTAGTGTTCGTTTCTCTGATTCTACCTCCTCTTCACTACCTCTGTCAGTTGGAGTACCTCAGGGTTCAGTTTTAGGTCCTCTGCTTTTCTCAATCTATACCTCATCTCTTGGCAAACTAATCAGCTCCTTTGGATTTCAGTATCATCTGTATGCGGATGATACTCAGCTCTACCTATCCTCCCCGGACCTGTCCCCATCTGTATTGAGCCGTGTCTCTGAATGCCTTTCTGCTGTTTCATCCTGGATGTCATCTCGCCACCTCAAACTTAATATTTCAAAAACAGAATTAATTATATTTCCGCCAATAAATAGTAGTTACTAACCTGATATCTCTATTGCTGTTGAGAATATGACAATCACTCTTACCTCTAAAGGCAGCACAGTGGAGGCATTCGGGGGGGGGGGGGGGGGGGTTTGCGGTTGGCGGAATGAGCTCTTCCAGAGGCCGGGGCACGAAACAGCAGTACCCACACCTGACAATTACCAACCCTTGATGGTTTTCTGAAGATGTTTGATGGTTTTACCATCGATGGGGAGAGTACAATGGTGGAAAGGTCATAACTTTTCTATACACTGCACATGTGTGGCTCCTCTAGTCTGTGCATGTGTGTACAAAAACATTGGCTGGTTAGCATGTCGATTTGACAGACCTGGGACACAAAAAAGGAGCTTGTCCATGACAGTATTACAGGAGCACTAGACTGCTTTCATCTCCCAGTGGTGGACCAGGGAGAAGGGGTACAATCAGGGCAATACACCCCAATTACTATTCTTTCCTCCCCATTACCACCGACTGCTATATGGCAGTGGGCATCCGAATGGCTCACTGACTATGTTAAGGTTGTCAGTCAAAGGGTCCACACCACGTTGATAAAAGGTCGACATAAGTAATAGGTCAACATGGCAATGTTCGACACATGAAATGTCTGACATGATGCAAGGGTGCACTAATTGGGGGTCCATGTGCTCAGGTGTCAACATTGATACCAAAAAAACCTAGATATTGGGCCAGGTGTATTAAGCTTCAAAAAGTGATAAAATGAAGAATGTTAAACAGCCAGCCAATCAGCTCCTAGCTCCATGTCACAGGCTGGGTTTGACAGAAAGGAGCTGATTGGCTGGTTGTGTATCACTCTCCACTTTATCACTTTATCAAGCTTGATACATCTGGCCCATTGTCTGCCCATGGCAGCACATCAACCTACTCTGTGTCATCACCTCGAGAATATCCCACCCAGGGTAATCCTAGACAGTGTGCCAAAGATGGCTGCCTCACCCGGTACCTTGTGAGGGTGGAATACACAACTCATTGGAATTTATTACCCAAAATGCCAAAACCAATCCTGCATTTAGCTAAATCTTTGTTATCTATTGCCACATGGCCTGTCTGTTGCTTTATTACTTCCATCTTCTGCATTATGTGCATGGTTTTTGATGTATGTAAAGCACCTTGAGTCCTGTGGGAGAAAGAGCGCTATATAAATAAGAATTATTATTATGACATCGGTGACAGGCAGGGAGAGAGCAGAGGCACTCACTCAGCGGCGGCCACCGGGACACCCAAGCCCACAGCAATGCGCAGCTCATAAATAAGAATAAGCTATAACAATCTATTTCATTACAGCTAACATTACAGACAATAAGTATAATAAATAAATAAGAAGAGAGTATGAGGACTGCACAGAAAAATTGGGGACACAGGACAGCCCTATGTGCAGGAGCGGGTATCATTTCCAGGTGTGAGCTGCAGCTATATACATGTCATTACAGGCTGTGGAGAAAGCAATGCTCAGCTAATTATAGAGAACTGCTGTCTTCTGCCTGTTGGTTTGCGCAATGTCTCCCACAATCAGTGTAATTACATTGCCAGGCTGGCAGAGACACCTCAGCAGGTTATTTATTTTACAGCAGCACACTCATAGAGATGCTGAGTCATGCTCTGGAGTGTGCACTACATGTACATACAGTGTGACTGACTGACAGAGAGTATACACAAAGTTCCATTATCATCAGGTAGAACTTTGAGACAGTTTGAATTATGTGCACAGCCCTCTCCCCCGCCTCATTGGCTGTCAGGGTGATTCCCAAACCACGCCCACACACTTCTTACGCCCTTTGCGTATGCGCTCGCTCCTTGTCACCTGTACGATACGTCGTCTACGTAGGTGACATCCGCACCCATACAGCTCGTACGCTAACTACGTAACACTTTTCCGATGCAGCTCCTGCAGTAGAACCGGAACTGCGTATCAGGCGGATTTTATTTATTTCCTATGACCCTCTGCCACCCCTGTAACTGTTTTTATTCCATGTCATTGGATTGTGAGGTATTTTGCCCCTCGTTTGTACAGATACGTAATGTGCGTACCTGTCCGGTAGGCAGGTCCCAGGTTACGCACAGTTCGCAAAATCTATTTCCCCTCCCTTGACTTCTTGGCCACGCCCCCTCGTCTGGGCTGTCTCCCCACACGAATGTAAACCTGGCCCCAGGAAGATGGCGGCTGCGGCGGGGAGTCGGAGCTCGTCGTCCGGATTAGGCGCAGCCGCCGTACCCGGCAGCCCGGAGACGGGGCAGCCACACGCTGGCGAGGAAGCCGGGGAGTCCCGGGCAGACTGGCGACGCAAGCAGCTGCGCAGAGTGCGGAGCGTGGACCTGGATAAGCTAGCGGCGGGGAAAGCCGATCACACGGAGTCCCAGCATAGCCCAGCGGGCGTCAGCGGGGAGCCGGAGCCTGGAGCCGGTAGCGAGGCCGAGGAGCTATCCGGTCACGGAGGGGGGAGGTGAGAGCTGCTGTGTACCCTGTCCCGGCAGGGATCGGCAAGCTGTGGTGGGACTACAAGTCACAGCATGCCCATATAGCTAGTAAGGGAGCTGCTGCTGCGTGTTCTTTCGTTGCCTGGGGTGGATTGTGTATGCATTGGGACCTCTTACTGCTGCAGCCCTGCTGCGGGATAGATACCCCCAGGGACTGGAAGATCCCCTGTCCAGGGCACACTGGGGGGGCTCCATGTAATCAGGGATTCCAGCTGGTGGACTCCATGTAATCAGGGGTACCAGCTGGTGGGCTCTAATATCATTGCCTCAGTTCGGGCACAGTGTCTGCATTTTATATATGTATGTTCCTATGCCTGCCAGGCTATATACAGAGTCAGTGCCGTGTTTGGTGCTGTGCATGTTAGGGCTGTGGTGGTGCTGCTGTGCTCTATGCCAGGGCTGTGTTTGTGGTGGTGCTGCTGTGCTCCATGCCAGGGCTGTGTTTGTGGTGGTGCTGCCGTGCTCCATGCCAGGGCTGTGTTTGTGGTGGTGCTGCCGTGCTCCATGCCAGGGCTGTGTTTGTGGTGGTGCTGCCGTGCTCCATGCCAGGGCTGTGTGTGTGTGTGGTGGTGCTGCCGTGCTCCATGCCAGGGCTGTGTTTGTGGTGGTGCTGCCGTGCTCCATGCCACACTGGCACCACACTTGAGTACAGTGTGGTTATTGCTTATGTTGCTGTGTTATGCATTGTTAGTTATGTGCCCTCACTGTCATTGTCAGCCCCCCGGGACACGCTGTAGATATATTGTTCATTCATTAATTATGCAAATGACTGTTGGTCCCAAGGCGAGGGATGACAGATGCTGTGGGGAGACTGGGCACAGATGCCCCTGCTGCAATTTCTCTATGGTAATAGCTGCTACTCAGTAAATTGCATGAGCCCTAGAGTTGAATGTAATTTTTTTTTTTTTTAGCAACACCAATGGGTGAAAGTCCTGGTTTCTGTATATTGCTGCTGGCAGAGTTGTGAGTCCCTGGGTAGTGCTGGAGCAGGAGGAGTTAATCTAGATAAGAGTCTTTTCTGCTTATATGCAACTGTACTGTGCAAACATTGGGGTCATAGCATCTCCCTTCCTGTCAGCTGCCTTCTTGCCTCTGCATTTGCAGCGCACAATACAGGCTTGTCAGCAAGTTGCTCTCTCCCAGGAAAGTTACCTGTCGCCCACTCCGGAAAACGTGGTCTTTTCTGGATCATTTTTAATGGGTCCTGTACTGCTTTATAAAGGTGGCTGTCCAGTGAATGGAATTGGACATCTACAGGTAAATCATGTCTTCTCAAATCCTATGTATGGAGGATATCTCTTGCTTTATTTATATATTCTGACAGAACTTACTAAATTGTTTATTGAGAACTACGATTCAGGGCTTTGTGCAGGCAATGGGCCATTTGTGGCGTGGGAAGTTTATTTTTGACTTTGTAACTTTTAGTTCATAACTTCTGGCTCACATTTTCATAATTATTATTATTTTTTTTTTTATTGCTTGGATGCAACTGTACTGTGCAAACAGTATTATACTGTTGCACCCCCAGTGACACCGGTTTATGCCTTATTGCCTTCCTCCTTCTGTTTTATGTATTCTGTATGATGGGGTGTGGGGCTTCTTTTCCTCCATGCTCAGGACCCACCTGTTTACAGAAATGTGCGTTCCGGGTTTTATTACCATAGACCATTTCGCTATGTAGAATATCGTAACAGACTATCCTTTGTTCTGCGTAGAAAATAGCTGGTTTAATTACAGCTGTGCATTTTATTTCTGAAGAAGTCATTAAATGATGCAATTTGCGGTTGAAGGCTGGATTTCTTTTTTTAAAGCAATGGCAGTTTTAAGATCTACCTATTCTGATTTATTCTGGCGAGCGATCTCACATGTGCGTTTTTACATTACAGGTGGCTGCTCAAATTGTATAAATGTCATATCCTGGTTGGTCTTCTGTCTCCACGTGCAGTAACACCGTGGTTATTCTGCCCACTGTATTAATCAGATGGGGTCTTACGGATAATCTTTGTATTTAAGTTTCCATCCATACATGATGCATGTGTGGGTAATCCAGAGCATATTATTGTATATGCATTTGCGAGTTCGACCCAGACCATGCATTTAACAGATGTTTACTGAAGCACACATTAATGTCCCATAGGGAGAGATAACGGGATCCAGTGCTAGGACCACCCGGTCCTTTAATTGGGCGGGATGCTATATAGCAGAAATGCGGTAAAAACCCCGTTTTCGGGGTTTCTACCGCATTTCTATATGCTATATGGCGCCTCCGCAGTGTCAGCGCTGCGGAGGGAATCGCCAGCTAAAGCTGGCGAATCCCTGCAGAAGCCTATGGGCTTCTTACCGCAGCGCTGTTTGAGGGATCCGTCACGGATCCCTCCCAGCGTGCCCTGCGGCCGGCGCCGGGGTCTGCGCATGCGCAGATGGACTCCCGGGTCACAGACCCGGAAGTCCAGCACCGGCGCCGCATCGCAAGGGACAGCTCTTATCGCAAGAGCTGTCCCTTGCATGAATAACGGCATATGTTATAGCATATGCCGTTACTAATAATGCGATGTCCGGCGAAGGGGGGCCGCGGATGTTATAACATCCGCCTTTTCATATGCGTTCCATATAGACTGGTGATTTTTACCTGCATAAATAATGCTTCTGTAGTGTGCTTGCATTTATTAACCCATTTATTGCTGGTTACCGTTTCCTATTTCATGGCCTTTATAGTGGTCAGTTGTTACATTGCTGGAAGTCTTCGGTATTAAACAGAGACCTAGTGGTAGGTTTATGACATAAATTGAACCTAGCGTGGTGTATACATGTGGTAGGTCCTGTAGATTGTAAGTTCCACTGGGGCAGGGACTGATGTGATTGGAAAAAGTGCTGAAGAATATGTGTAGCTATATAAATAACCTCATAATTCAGAGCAGGCAACAAAACAAAATTGCATAAGTGTACTATACCGATTTTTGTGAATGCGATTGGATGATTGTTTACCATGCTTAAAAGTCCAGTAAACCTGCATCTGTCAGGAGGAGTGTAGAGGTTGGTGCTGCTGACAGTTATAGGGCTGTATAGTTCCCACAGACTTTACTATGTGCTGACTGTGCCTGTCCTGGTAGTACAGTGCCTCAGAGTTGGGGGGGTTTGTGATACTTTAAACACATGTCAATGTAGCAGGAGTCGAATGACAGGGAGACAGAAACTGATACAAACACAGGAAATCAGTGCGCAGATCCAGTTTTGCAGAAAAAACATATTTTTCAGTTTCCCATTCTTTTCAAAATAGGCAAGGAAACTTGAGTATCGGAGCTCTTCCTAATCCTCCGAAATAAACCCAGACAGAAATAACATTTGATCCATTAATAGGATGAGTGGATGAGCCAGGAACTTGACTCCGATGTTATGCTATCCAGCTATTGGCACACAGTGGTCGTTCACTGCCTTCTGTGTGCTATGCTATATTCTCTAGTTATCATTTTGAAAAGAAAAAGTGTGTGTGTAAAATGATATTTTTTTTTTTATTAATTTTGTATACTGTGTATGTTTCTCAGATCTGAAACCTTCCAAAATCCAACACTACTTGGGGGCGACTGGGGTAGCGACCCCCCCTGTTTTCTGGTTCCAAAGTTTTCGGATAGGGTCATCTCAATCTGTTTTTATATTTCAATTGTATTAGTCATGTATAGAAAGCACAGAACAGATTTGCTTTTCTCTTTTGTCATGGAAGATTAGTTGTGGGAACAGTCTCCAGGGGGGGGTTCAGGTGTTTGCGCAATTCAACGATTGCGCTATTTGCATGTGAACACCTGCTCGCAGCCCTCTGCGCTGATGGTCAGAAATATGCGAAAAGGCCTGTTTTGGTGGCCAAACGCCACTTTTTACATTGCTCTTAGTTTCGATTGGTTTAGCTGCTTCAAGTGTCTAAACTCCATCTGCTTTGGTGCGACGAGCCCGCTTAAAAAGAAATTGAAATGGCGTCCCCGATATCCAGTCACTTGAGGGCCAGGTACACACTAGGACGATATCTGAATAATGGAGCTTGCCTCACATCAGAAACTTGGTCCGTAACCCTTATGAGTGCCAAAAAAACGTTTTAATTCATCATAATGGCCTGTAATATTTACCTTTTTTATATAAGAAATCTTTTTTCGCAACAGTTTTTAATTTATATTACAAATGTGAGCGACGCTGTTATTTTTAGCCAACATTTTGCACGTTTCTCACAGAGAGGTTGGCGTTTTTTAGCAGATATTTTGCGCACCTCTCACAGATGTTGGCACAATTAAAATCTGCCCTACGGATGCTAGAATGAGCACTACAATATTTACATGAAAAACTGGAATGTGTGAATAAGCCATTATCGGAGGTTAGCTGTATGTAATGTTGGAATTGTCTGCACAGTGTAAATGCAGTTGTTCTAATGTAGTCAGGTTGTACGTTTGGCTTAGATAAAAGGCTGACATGTATGTTTATAATCTAGGTATGTCCAGTCTACAACATGGCTGCCTGTATTGTGTGCGGTGACTCATTTTTCCCCAGCATGAGGGGTCCAGATTTGTGTAACATGAAATGACCGACTGGGTATAAAGTGCACATCTTGCCAGAACAGATTGTATATTGTTCTGAGTTGCTGCTCACCAGTATTATCTGGTGAAATTATGTTAATTGATCGGCTGCCTTGTGTCCAGAAGGGTTCACAGAGAATGAGGTACTGTTTTGAAAAGACTATTTTCATTGAGAATAAACCTAAAGATAATGCTTATTCTGGTATGGGTCATTGGGTAGTCCACTGAATGTCGACCCCTGAAATCGGTTGGCAGGGTCTGACGGTTGACACAAACATTAAGTCGACAATAACAAAAAAATAAAGTGAAAAACTTGTCGACTTTACCTATGTCTACCTACTTTTAATAGCATTGACTGTATACAGCTTATTCTGCCTCTTCAGAATGTAAGCTCTCACTAGCAGGGCCCTCTTCCCTAATGTGCTTTTCCTTCTCTTACTTAAACCATCTTTGACTGCACCAAATCCTGCGGTTACCTGCCACACGTGTTCCCGTGTTCTCTGCTGATGCAGCTATGGTTATGGTCTCTGTACTTGTCCTCTACTGTATTCAACTGTAAGTCACGGTTTTGCTTATTCATTGATGTACTTTGTAATTGGGCTCTGCAGATCCCTTGTGGCAACATATAAATAAAGGATAATGATCAAATTTATAATCCCTGAAATATGTATTCACAGATCTGTGAACTTATTGGGTCATTAAATCATGTTTTGAAAGAGGCCTTAATGAGGGGCCAGATGATAGTCTTTGATTAATTACAAATACGTTTGGGATTTTGCAACTTTATTGAACAAAGCAGCGTCCTCATTTACTATGGCAGTGCAACATAAAAGTACTCAATCTGTTCACGCGCGAAAGAGTCATTCGTCGTACTGCGTCCATTTGAGCAAATGGGTGTTACTAGATTAGATCTGTGTATGCAGTGTCCCATTATTGGTAAACTGGAGCTACATTGATGTACACCTGAGAGATAGTTATCACTTAGTGATCTGACCGAAATTGGGCGGATAAGTGGTTTTTTTTTTTTTTTTTTGCCGATCCTGAAACTCTGGTCATCATGTGACCAATTCTTGGAGAGGGAGATAGTGTGCCAGATGTACTAAGCCAGTGATGGCTAACCTTGGCACTTCAGCTGTTGTTGAACTACACATCCCAGCATGCCTTGCATCAGTTTTACTATTTAGCCATGCTAAAACTGATGCAGGTCATGCTGTGATGTGTAGTTCAACAACAGCTGGAGTGTCTAGGTTAGCCATCACTGTACTAAGCATTGAAGTGCATAATGGCCAACCATTCCTATTTGTCACACTAGAAGATTTGCTCGTTGGAGCTCCCCGTAAAACGATGTGGCTCGTACACACTGAATGATATTGTTAATGCTTTTGTCAAGTGTCATCAACTGTTCTCGGTTCCTAGTATGCGTCGTTGACGATATAGTGAGCATGCAGCAGAGATTAAGGGGGCGGGGGAGTATACATTGTTAGTGATATTGAGCATGCATATAAAGCGATTTTATAAACGGTATCGCTCAGAATGGGCAAAATGAGTGAAAATTGTTTAGTGTGTATGGAGCTTTACTCACTTCAAATGGCAAGTTTGAATAATGACAGGTGCTGATTGCTTTGTACTTTATCACACCTCTACATTATGGGCGGTATTCAATGAGGCTGATTCGCCAGGTTTTTATGGTGATTTTGTGCTGTAAGGCGAATTTCTGACTAAAACGGTGAATCACCCTATTCAGTGACCAGATGGCGAATACATTTCAAGGTTTTTTTCGCCATGATTCACCGAGTAGCAATCGCTATTTTTTTATGGTGAAGTGGAAGGTGAACTTTTAAAAAAAAGTGTTTTGTTTTTTACAATTGGTGTCAAAAAATCTGGAATTTTATTCTGAGGGGCATGCTATTTTTATTCATGTGCTGTAAGCACATGAATATATATTTAATTTAAATTTTTTTTTTTTTTTTTTTTACACAGAGCAGCCAGCAGGGGGCCGGAGCCGAGCCGCTCATTAGATATTCATATATTCACTTCACCCGATCATTACATATTCATGATCGGGTGTAGTGAATATACGCGGTCCCCTGCTGGCACCCCCGGGGGGCAGCCTGTGCTGCCTGGCACCCGGGGAGCCCACCTCCCCCCCACAAACTTTCTGGGGCAGGCAGGGAGACTTCCATCTCCCTGCCTGCCACCGTCCTCAGGCTCCCTGCGGCGTTCGCCGCAGGAGCTCAAATTCGCCGGTCAGGGGCAGCGAGCCCCTGACTCGTTGAATACCGGAGCCGGCGAGGCTCCGGAACGCGGCGACCAGTGGCGAATGTGCAGCGAATCCTAAACAGGATTCGCTGCACGTCGCCGGTATTCACATTGAATACTGCCCTATATCTCTCTATAGCTGGGTACACACTATGCGCGTTAATGTAAGGATATAATCGTTCAGTGTGTACCCACTATATCGTTAACAATGTGCAATCACGCGGGTCATTAATGATCCCCCCCCCCCTGTCATCTGAACATGCAGACCAATCTGACAATATAGTCTGCGAATGCATGGTCAATAAGGGTCCCGGGAACATCACTGAACGGGGTATGGATCATTTGGTCGACAACAAGTAGGTAGACATGGGACAAAGTTGACAAAAGCATTAAGTCGACATGGGCTAGGTCGACAGTCAAAGGTTCTACATGGGGTTTTTCACCTTTTTTTTTTTTTTACCCGAATGTCGACATGGACACAGGATAAAGTGCACTGCATCGCTACACTCGGCACACTATTTAATTTCCCACCACACCCTAGTGTAAAACCCCATGTCGACCTAATGACCAGTCGAACTTGTCCCATGTCAACCTTATGCTTGTCGACCAAATGACCGTATCTCGCTGACCGATATCGTTCATGATATCATTCAGTGTTTTTCTGCTAGATCGTTCATTCTTGAGCACTTCAATATTGTTACCGATATCTGCATGTAAATTTGATCATTCTAGTCCTGAATATGTATTTATAGTAAAAAATCACTAACCTGTTACAAGCACAGAATACATATGTAACACTAATGTGCTTTCAGATATAGGTCTCCATTTAGTATATACCATTCTCTCAAACATGATTAATCATGTGACAAAATACTGCACCCAACCATCTGCAGCAACTACTTTATCCAGCTATAACTTATACTCCGAGACTCGCCTGGCATGGGATACTTGGCTGGAGTTTCCCCGGCACTGAAAGAGTTACACGTTTTTGGAAAATGGTCCGGCATGCCACGCCCACCATGATATAAATAATGTTTCTCATTGTCAGGAGCCAGCGCAGCAGAACCGTTTAACAGGCAACCTCACAATTCATAAACGAATGGGGACGACAGAGAATTCAGCCGAGACTTTGTGATCTGACTTTATTCCCAGCTATCTAGTTGTAATCCATATAGTGGTGTGATCCATTATCACTGTAATCTTGTTTTTGTCATCACCGCCATATAATAATAATAAATTCAGTGTTTGTTTATGTGAGTTGTATCACGCAGTACACATGAAATATGCATAAAATGGTGTGAAATGTGAGTTTTTGTAAAAGTAATAAAATAAACAAGAGAAAGTGTTATTGGTGTGTGTGTGTGTGTCTACACAGCAAAGTTTAGTGCAGAAGTGGTTAATCTGGGGTGTAACGGGCATGATATGATTTGTGGATTTTGTGTCTTGGGCTAAAGGCCTCTACCACGATTTGGGTGTGTGTGATGTCCCCTTAGGTCTGATGTGCGGTCCCGTGCCCATCGGACCTTAATCTTCCGACCTTGGACCCCGGGAATAGGGTTTGCATGCAATCCGTCACATGTGAAAGGGCCGCATTACTGTTTTGAAATTGGGAGGATTTCTGTTATTACCTGGCCTTGGTTTGTACCTTCCGTTGCCTTGCCAGAGGGAATATCCTCATTAGTGCACTGAAGGCCAAATTATCTACTTTGCCTAGTTCTGTGTTTTTAGCTTTTTATTTTTTATTTAACTGATGCTCTACACAATGGTGCGTCCGACAGGGAAAAGGATCGACGTCCTGATAATTGGAGTGTCTCCATACACTACACATTGTATATGTCATCATGCGTCTGGTCACAACACACGGTGCAGCACAAGATGCCTGGCAATAGTGAGCCACTGGGTCCCATGCGGCTTTGCTAGTGCCAAGTTGTTTTTTTTTTTTTTTTTTGGTCCCATGTATATCTGAGTGCAAATAAGGCCTGTCCAACCTGTGGCTTCCCAGCTATCATGAATCTACAAGTCCCAGCATGCATTGCCACAGTTTTGCTATTGTTGAATGCTAGAACTGTGGCAAAGAAAGCTGGGATGAGTAGTTTCCCAACCTATAGGCAGTCACATTTTTGGCAGTACAGAGATTATTTGAACATTAAAATCAGTCTTTGCCCCAGTGGAGCTTACAATCTACATTCCCTACCACATGTACACGCACACAGACATTCTAGGGTTAATTTTGTTGGGAGCCAATTAGACTACCAGTATATTTTTGGAATGTGGGCGAAAACCGGAGTACCCATAGGAAACCCACGCAAATACAAATAACTCGCCACACAGTTGGGGCCATGGTGGGAATAGAACCCATGACCTCAGTGCTGTGAGTCAGTAATGCTAACCATTACACCATCCGTGCTGCCCCATATCTTGGATGCCCCTAATATGTAATATCTTGGAGAGAGCCCCAAGAGCTACCTGTATTGTACATCGGGACATTTATGAACTGTTCTCTGCATTTTCACACTGTAAAACAGTGAAGCCTAACCTTGACACTCCAGCTGTTGTTGAACTACACATCCCAGCATGCCCTAGTACAGTTTTACTATTTGGCCATGCTAAAACTGATGCAGGGCATGCTGGGATGTGTAGTTCTGCAACAGCTGGAGTGTCAAGGTTAGACATTACTGCTGTAACAAGTAACCAGGGTATAGAATAGCACATTTTGTTTTGCTGCTGAAGAGATACAGGAAATGTATCTATTATTGTCAGGTTGTTTGGCTGCGGATGAACATTTTATAATGTGTCGTTGCCTTTGTGTTGGATTCCGGCTGGGGGAGTATTATTAGTGTTCCGGTGTCTGTGATACTTTGTTGGTAGACATTGGCGAGATCTTTCTCCTTTACTCTAGTGTATAATGTTTCATCGGCTGCATGTAGCCGCTCTGAGAAATTGTTAATGGATCAGTGTGTCTGTGGCTGGGAGTAGTGGTGGGTGCGTGCTTGGAATATTTGGTCTGTGTCCCAGTTTCAGCGCTGAGACCCGAAACTGACCTTGGGGTTATGTAAAGTTGATTAGTCCGCCAATGCTGTGCACCTTTAATCAGGTGCTCGGGCTTCCCAGGAAGCGATAGAGGGAGGCCTGGCGCTCACACGGGGCTGGTTATCTGCTTCACAAACAACATTTCCTGGAACCAGTGGTCAGGTACCTGTGATACAGCGCATTGTAATACATTGGAATACACCAAACCATTAGTAGCAGCACAGGAAAGACCTGTCCCAGGCATAATAGGTGTGAAGATGCATCTTGCCTTACTCCTCTAAAGAAATACATATTACAGGGCTGCACAATACCAACACTCTTTATGGTGCAGGATGGAGTGTGACCAGAAATAATGGGTGCTCCTTTTTTTTTTTTTTGGTGTCCCAAAATTAATTCTGGGCTCTGGAAAATAGACCCCCCCCCCCCCCCTCTTATGTTAGATGTCATAGGGGCAGGTGCTGTGGGGCTATGGACAACATATCTAACTTTTCCATGTCAAAGTTAGATATGCTGAATACATTTTTCACTATTGGGGGGGTACAGTACATAGGGGTCCTCGCACATTTTTGCTTTAGACCTGCTCATTGTTATATGGTATGAACTGAATTGGAAGGTATTGTAATGTGGCACAATATGTACAGGGGCCACTGTGGGGGTGAATTTACTTGTTTTCCCCCTTGCCGGGAACTAGGGGGTGCAGAGTGTAGCAATTCAATTGTTACTCCATATAGATGCCCTTTAGCCGCTGAGGTGACCTTTCTTCTCGCAGCCTCCTGAGGTTGGCGCTCTCATATGGACCCCCGAAGCAGTACTTTTAGACTAAGTTTAGTTATTTTATGTGGCTAAACATTGTCTGTCTGGGTGCGATATGCATGGGCATCTAAACATAAATATATTTCTAGTTTCTGCAGGAAAAGTAGACTCAAAAACAATTGAATGGCTCCCGGTATGTTCATAATGTGAATTAGGAGTATTGCGTTGTATTTTGTACTGGTGGCCCTATAATGTGTACTACGGCACTACCATGGTCCAGAAACCGAAAAAGTGTACAATTATGGGGCACAAAATTAACGCTGCTGCGGGTAAGTGTTTCTCTAGATCAGGCATATCCAAACACTGGCCCTCCAGCTGTTGTGAAACTACACATCCCAGCATGCTTTGCCATAGTTTAGCATTCCCTGATAGCAAAACCGTGGCAAGGCATGATGGGACTTGTTTCACAACAGCTGGTGGGCCATAGTTTGGACATGCCTGCTCTAGATGCACTGGGACAAGAGGGCCTTCAAAATGTTGCTATGTGGCCCACAAAGTCCTGACTACTCCCCTGTATATAGGAAATTATTTTTCTTTCATCTGGTACATGGTTCGCAGAGCGGTACAGTTTGTATGCTGCCAGTTTAGAGATGGTAACAGTGTAAAGGTGCCCATACACTAGCGCGATTAGTGCCCTTTTAATCCGATTCCGACAGATTGCTCCAATAAATTGGTTGAAAAGTGTCATATGGCATGTGTTAGCTCACATTCTGATTCGATGAGCGATACATGGCATGCTGTCCTTTTACATGTGCTGTATCACATGCCAGCTCATTCCCTGCCATCTGGAGGGTGGGTCTGAGTCGGACCAGATCTGACCTCCCGATCCCATCCGATACGCACGGGGCCTCGGGTACGATTGGATCCAATGTCAAATACATCTGATTTGGGCCGATTTCTCAGCCCCATCTGTCAGGATCAGGAGAAATCAGACTCGTGTATGGGGTCCTTTAGTTAAACCTGATTAGCCATTATTCCTACTGATCATTCTAAAAACACTGCATCCTCGTCCTGGCTACATAGTCATTTCTTTATCCAATTCTCTATTATTTATCTTTCTATATGGATGGTTTTTGTAAAGGTCTGTGTATTATTGCAGCGTTCCTTCAGCACTGTACTTGTGTGCCTGCCTCCTATATTTGTTACTCCAGGATATTCTTTGTTTTATAACCAGCCTAGATAACTTGTGGCTTGGCATGCTGGCAGAGGGCATGTTGCCTGTCTGTTTGATCTGCCCACTATGTTCCAGGCGGAAGCACCTTGTCCATATTGGTGCCCTGTGGCAGGATTGAGCATGCGGAACCCTCCAGTTTCTAGCTATTTAAAGTTAAACATTATCTGTCCTACCCCACACATTGGGCACCGTAGTTTCTTATTGTTCTACCAGGGACGCTGCAACTTCCTGGTACGTGTCTATATTTTGCATCAGTTTTCTTTCTACATCACTATAATGATGGCAAGCGACTGCTCAGGCCTGAATGCAGCGGGTGCAGATATTTCTGTGCACAGCTTCCTTGGTGGTTTGGGAGCGCTAATAGGGTCTTTAGCCAGTTTAGCATCCTTCTGGTTTATGGATTGTAAGAACAAGAGTGCAACTTACAACGATTGATCAGTAATCGAAGAAAACTAGTCACAGTGATTTCTATACATGCTTTAAGAACGCACCATCCCTGTATGAGTAATGACCCATCCCTACCTGCACTATTAGACCACCTACCCGTGCCTTTAGATAGAAGTTTCTTTGCTATATTTGGGACCATACTTGTGTTGGGATCTTCTACAGTGCAAACATCAGAGGTTGCAGTCATTTGAGTTGCTGTGACATCACTTGCCCGCTCCCCCTCTGCAAAGTCCTTAGTCCCCACAGTGCATTTCTACTGCGTGGGTTAATCCATTCAAAGCAATGGATGCGATGTTCCGCTCCAGATCGGAAACCCATAAAGGTGCCGGGGAAAACCGATGTCTGCCGGCAGCGCATCGTTTTGAATTTTTTGTGTCCTAGCATGGCGGTCCGCCGCAGAGCAGTAGCAGCAGCAGGGAGTGTATTGAACATTGTTGTTCTATACACTGCAGTTATTTCAGGTGTATTATTTGCATTAGTAAGTTAAATACTAGATTTCCTTTAATGTTCTCGGTGTATTTAGGTTAGGAGATAGAGGGCGCTTGCGATGTGTTTTGCAGCACCTCATTTATCTTAAGTAAACTTGCCTGGCAGGTCTTAATCCCTGCAGTGGGTGTTGGGTTACATGGACTTTGTTATGGTACATGTTAAAATTGAAACAGACGTGATAATGGCTGATGTCATGGCGTTTTATCGGCAGTCCTTTGTGGTGTTTCTGGAGGAGCAACTCTTACTTGGGAGATGTTCCCAATGAGGCCTCATTGCTTAGAACATTGTCCTACACTAGGGAGCCCCACACAGGTTGTAACTGGTGGATTTCTGTCTAGGCTTCAGCTTAGAAAATTGTAATGTTATTAAAAATCTACTGTCGCGGCCTCTCTAGGTTGTACTTAGAATTCTCTGCATATTCTCCATGCCCGAGGTAACGGAGATGTTCCTTGGGATTCCGCAAGTACGTCTTACTGCACAATATCAATGTGAAGGAAAGGTTAACCAAGAACCGTTGGACAATCTCCTTACAGACCGAACCCATTCCATGAGGCACCTTAAACAAGTGCAACCAGTGTACACCGCATAACCGTGGTAACCCCATTGCCTTATACGGCAATGTGATCACCCTCGTGCTGGAATATATAAATATAAAGGCCGTAATCTTGAATCGTTGGACGCTGCCTATATTGGGACCAAAATGTGCTGCTCATGTCTATTCTTAATGCAGTGGGAACATTATTAGGATGAGGAGTGACTTAGCGGGTTGGCCTTTCGGAGACATTATCTTTAGTCAGCCCGACTATATATTTAATTCAGTTATCAAGACAATACGTCGCCCACCCCTTCCTTAAACTTTAATGGTGTCAGACGCACATACGTTTACCATCTGCCAGGTCTTTAATTCTTCATTCGTATCATTATAAAACCTAAGCTGCAAAAATGTCGGAGTCTTCCATGAGCTTTGTGCTGGTGGCTCAGCTCCAGCCTCTAAAACCTACTTTAGAGTTGGCTCCTGTAGAATTTACTGTCTGTTTCCCCATCTTGAAAATAAGTTGAAGTGAGGACATCCTTGAGTTTCAATGGTACGTGACCGAACATGATTTACAGTATGTAGGTCTTCAGTGATGTGAAACGGTTAATGATTCTACTTTGCCGTCCGCTTGTGTGGAAGTGGGGTTGTGTGCGGGCTGGGAGCGCATGTGATTTTAATGCAGTTGAAGGTTTGTCATTTGCTTAAACATGTGACTCGGAAAGCCTCTTGTGCTAGTTATGTCAACAGGCGTAGGGGGATTTCTTAAGAGGGCTTACACGGGTGTTTGACTGAGACACAACAGGGTTAAAGTTTATGCCTTTGGAACTGATGAATGACCAGCAAAGAGAGAGAGAAAAAAAGATAATAATAATTTTATATATATATATAATTTTTTTTTATTTATTACATTTTTATTTTTTAAACACTGAATTTTTCAACTTTCTCCAGCCAGATATAGGCTGCAACACACACCTTCTAAAATGTATTATCAATCTAATATTGTAATCTAGTAATGTATTGGAGAATATGACCATTTACCATTTGCTCTCAAACACTGGAATTAAACCAATTTATCCGTTAAATGACCGTTTTTCGCACCTTTTTCAGGCTTCTAAGAGCAAATGGGTGATTTGCTCCTATACATAACCAGAGTTTTGCTCCAATCAGAAAGATTGGACAGATTATATTACAGTGTGTATTAACACAGGTGCCAGTCGCACGCACCTAAATGCCTTGGTTTGGCTGTCAACACAGCGGGAGAACAGGAACACCAGCCCTGAAGTGCACAATTGCCTGTGGGGTGTGAATGAAGGTCGACTAGGAGGTCAGTTTGATAAGGTGCGCAGTAAATAGTTAAGTGGGTGTTTAGTTGCGTGTACCAGCGTGCCCCATGGTGATGCTGCTTTAAGCCCTAGCCACCCTAGTTTTGTTGGGTTACTGTTTGCAGCACAGGACAGGTGTGATCAGAAATCCAATAGTCGTAGTTAGTGGCGTGCGTATAAGAATAGCTGCGGGAGCTCCCTCTGGGGACTATTCCCTGCACATCGTATTTAATCAACCCCCACGGTCGACATTGAAAAAAAGTTGTCATGGAAATGGTCGACTCAAGAATAGTGGACAAGTTTTGGTGTGTTTTGACCTATGGCGACATGGACCCCCAATTAGTGTAACGTTTCGCTCGTCATGCTTGAAACACTATTCCCTTCTCAATCTATGCCAGCATGGATGGTGCAGTAAAGAGTTTAAATAAAATAAATAAAAAATCATGCCGACATTTTCCTTGTGTCGACTTCAGTACACTTAAAAAAAAAAAAAAAAATTCTCTCCATATGTACACCATTGTTCTGGTGTTGTGCCCTCAGGGAGCAGTAACTATGGCCCTTATTCTGGTCGGTGCGGATATATCCGCGTGCGTTCGGCCCGCCGATGTTTTGTGTCTGCGCATGTGCAGAGGCGTCTCTGCGCATGTGCGAGCAGGGCGTACGGGCAAATCCCGCATGATATGTGAACACTCCGAACAGGGGGTGGAGAGGGGCGTGAAGGGCTATTTGGGCTCATTACCATATGCATACGCCCCGCGTTTCATGGGCGTTCCCATGCAAACGCTCGGCGTACGTATGGTAATGCGGCCATGACGCACGTGTAGGGGGCGGACATATGACATTGCCAGATGTCAGCTGCCCGCCCAGATCCCTGCTTTTGCACGGAGAAATGTCCGTGTGGTCTGAGGTTGCGGGAGCTGGTGGAGCACTCGGTCCTGCATTCGATGGTCTGCGACCATCCAATGATGGGGGAGGTTCCCTTAGATGGAGGAGGCGTATTCCGTGAAAAATACATGTGCGGTCCGTTCGGCCAGCTTCTTACCGCATACGGACGGAGTTGGCGATCCGTATGGAAGGCGCGGTTTCGCACGCACGGTCCTGGCCGCATATTCGGATCCGGCCGCACCGATCAGAATAAGGGCCCATGTGAGGATGTCCCATTACAGCCAGTTACTACCCCTAATTGCGCTCCCTGCCTCATCTGCGTGCATTGAGAAACTGGCTAGGAATGTTCCGAAGGCGGACCTGTGCACAACTATGTTGGCATCACGGTCACGGATGCTGTTCCATAGAATCAATTGAATCACCCCAATTGGGTGTGATTCAGTTGTTTTACCGGTGGCTTCAGCACCTAATATCGCTGCCCCAAAAGCCTCAGCTACCATCCAGAGTTCTAGGAGCTATTGAGTTGTTTGTGCCAATGTTCACAAGCACTTTGGACACCCATTATCTCTGCTCACAACATCCTTCTCAAAGTTGGTCCCAGCGGTTGTTTTGGTAGCACGTCCAGTACAATGCAGGGGTTTAGCTGCTTTACAAGTCTACAGCCTGCGCGACTTGGGATTACATTGTGTTTTCTCCACTGCTTCATGTCACAAGTCCAATAACTGCAGCATTACAGCAAACCCAGCATAATAACCTTTATAATTGGATACCGGTTATCATGTGAGTGGGCATGCTGTAAATGTGCAGTATGCGCTAGCTTTTACGGGAGTTACAGGTAATTGAATATGGCCATAAATAAGAATATCATTTGAATATTGCAGATGAGTTTTAATCTAATATAAATTGTTTGTGTGATTAATAACGATCCTTGTAAAAGCACGCCTGCCCTTCCAGTAATATCTGCTGGAATCCGTGGTTAGCGGCCCAGGTGGAAATATTTAACGATAAACAATATGGAATTTCACCAAAGGCTGCAAACCGTTTTTGTGCTAGAAACCCCACGTCTGAAGGATTAGAGGAACCATGCTACATATCGCAAGTCACAAAGAAATGTCGAAGACTCCTGTAGAGCCAATGATAAAATATGCTGAATCTGACCGTTGTGTGGTCAGTGTACAGCTGTGTGTAGGTGCCGATTTTAGCTTTTTGTGTGTATAGATGTATGTGTGTATAGATGTATTTATTGTGTAGTTGTTCTGGGCAAATAGAAAAGCATCCAAATTCACCAACTGTTCAAACTTCTGCCCGCCACCTCAGTAGGGATAATGGACAGCTGTGGAAACTGTGCACATCAGAACAAACAATTGAATAGCTCCGGTCTTGGAACCCCCTCCCTTTCCTCTGGACTTGTTGCCGCTACTGAATTGCTCATCATAAAGTCTGTCTTGGTGTGTTCTGTTCTTACAGTAGCTGCTGTTTGGGATGAATGTCCATTATTGCTCCTGCCATCACCTTTATATAACATCTATTTAGATTGTTCACTCCAGTGATTAAGGGTTTTCAACAGTCTCTGTAAAGCATTGATATTGTTAATGTTACACAGATGTGGTATATGTTGGCTCTTTTAAACGAAATCCTGGTAATTAAGACAATATTTAATACTATTAGTTTCTTAAATTCTGTCAGCTTTACATAATGAAGTTGCAGGGCATGCTGGGATGTGGAGTTCAACAACAGCTGGAGTGTCAAGGTTAGCTATCACTGACCTAGCTAATGCCCCGTACACGTGGAGCGACAGGAGCAGTGTGTTAGAGCAGGCATGTCCAAACGATGGCCCTCCAGCTGTTGTGAAACTACAAGTCCCATCATGCCTTGCCACAGTCTTGCTATAAGAGAATGCTAAAACTATAGCAAGGCATGCTGGGATGTGTAGTTACGCAACAGCTGGAGGGCCACAGTTTCGCCATGCCTGTGTTAAAGCAAACTAGTTGAGCATAGATCGCTCAGCACACAGTGCTGTGTGCTGAGCGGTCTGTCACGGACCGTGTTCTCAATAGAGAGAGCACTAGCGATGACTAGATTTATACTGCATGCAGTATCTAGTCAGGAAATAGCAATGTGTGGGAACGCACATCGCCGTCTCTGGGGGGCCATACGCTGTGATCCCTGCTTCGTTTCTAAGTGATCTAGACAGATCGCTTAGAAATGGGTCTGTATTCGACCTGTGTGTGTGCCCCATTACTCTCACATTTCCCAGTCCACCAAGCTGGTGCTTAGGTGCAGCCATTACTGTTACAATTCCCAGACCACCTAGCTTTGCATAGGTGCAGTCGTTGCTGTCACATTTCCCAGACAACCAAGCTGGTGCACAGGTGCAGCCATTACTGTCACATTTCCCAGACCACCTAGTTCGTGCACAGGTGCAGTCATTACTAAGAGTCACGTTTTCTAGACCAGAAGTAGCCAACTCCAGTCCTCCAGAGCTACTAACAGAAACGTTTTGCCTTATTTTGGTTCATTCTTTCTGACAAAATCCTTCTTAGATGGGCAAAACCATGTGCACTGCAGGTGGGGCAGGTGTTACTTGTGCAGAGAGAATTAGATTTGGGTGGGGTTTTACTTCAAAGTGAGATCTATATTGCAGTGTAAAAATAAAGCAGTCAGTATTTTCCCTGCACAGAAACAAAATTACTCACCCAAATCTAATTCTCTCTGCACATGTTACATCTGCCCCCCCTGCAGTGCACATGGTTTTGTCCATCTAAGAAGGATATTAACAGAAAGAATGAACCAAAATAAGGCCCAGAATCACAAGTGGACTATTTAGCTCCACCTGTGGATCATTTAAAATGTGTATAGTCAGTAATGAGTGCACCTGTGAGGAGCAGGAAAATGAAAACTGTTGGTAGCTCTCAAGGACTGGAGTTGGCAACCCCTGTTCTAGACCACCTATCTGGTACACCGGTGCAGTCATTATAGTCACATAACCAGACCACCTAGCTGGTGCACAGGTACAGTAATTTCTAACGTTCGCATTTTCAAACATGCTGCATTCATTCCTAACCAACACATTCTACAGATCCACGTGTGGCCTGGAAAACATGAACTTTGGTAGATCATGAGGAACAGTGTGGCGACCCCTACTATAGAAGATAAATGGCTTCCATGGTATGAATGGCGGGGTGGAAGCCAGCCTCATTATCCCATTAATTTGTTTCTTTGCCAGTGTCCTCCATCCCTGGACTACTTGCAGTTTTGTAGCTCAGATTAGAATTGTCAGCATGCTTAGAAACGATATGGGATGTACAGGCAGATGAATGTGCACTTGGCTACAGTACAACTCTTTCATAGAACCTTTTTGGATATGGTTTTATTGCTGCGGGCATTTGTTAATGGCTACTGGAAATCATTGCATTAAAGCACAGACTGTGCATCTGCCACAGTGAAGTTTGAAGATGCGACGATTTGACATTTCTATAGACTCTGGGTAATTTGCAGAGACAGAACTCCAGCGGTTATGATGCATCTGTCATTGAAAGCCCTCAGTATTTGCTGCAGTGGCACATTTAGGCTTCACTGACCTGACACACTGGTTCTCTGTGCATGGCTACACCTGAGGCTACACATTACTCCCTAATAGTCTGTATGCTGTAGAACACTGTGGGATAAGGTAGGGTTACTGGTGGTTAGATTGGAAATGAATGTATGTCTATGGAGAATAAGCCCGTTCCTGCAGATTGTACTGTATGCTAATCCTGCTGGGCTTATACCAGGGAATGATCAGAAGACTGGCCCTTATTCAGATCTGATCGCAGTACAAATTTGTTCTCAGAATGGGCAAAACCATGTGCACTGCAGGTGGGGCAGATGTAACATGCGCAGAGTTAGATTTGTGTGAGTTATTTTGTTTCTGTGCAAGGTAAATACTGGCTGTATTATTTCTACACTGCAATTTAGATTTCAGTTTCAAAGGGTGTGGATCGTATTGTTGACCCGACTTAGGTCGACATGGGGTCTAGGTCGACAAATGCGTTAGGTTGACATGGGTTAGGTCGAGAGGTCGACATGGGTTTTTTCACAGTTTTTTTTACCCGAATGTCGATAGTCGACATGGACACAGTTGGAAGTCAACTGCAGCCCCTCGATTAGCTCGCTATGCTTCGGGCACGGTGCCCCACTATGCTCGGCACACTATTTTATTCTCCCACTACGCCGCAGTGGATGGTAGGGCATTAAATACCGCCTGTCAGCACATGTTGGCTCAAAAAACAGTGAAAAAACCCATGGCGGCCTGTCGACCTTGTCCCATGTCGACCTAGACACCTTTCGACCTTCATCCATGTCTACCTAGAACCCTGTCGACCTTGTTGCCTGTCGACCTTGTTGCCTGTCGACCTTGTTGCCTGTCGACCTAAGTTGGGTCGACAATACGACCGTATCACGTTTCAACACACCCCACCCAAATTTAACTCTCTCTGCACATGTTACATCTGCCACACCTGCAGTGCACATGGTTTTGCCCATTTTGAGAACAAATTTGTACTGTGATCAGATCTGAATAAGGGCCACTGTCCTAAACCTAGGCGGTTACCTACCCAAAAGCCAGCAATGGGGTAACCTTGAGGAGAATGTACCGCGGTGTCAAAACCGTTCAAGTTCTCTGGAATGCTTGGTCAGGAGGTGAAAGCTGCTGACTGGGATGTGAGCGGGGTTCAGCCATGGGGGAGGCAGCTCATGGTACTGTTGCTGGGGACTGAAAGGACTAATGTTCTTAAACATTTTTGGAGCTTTTTAGCAGTGTGAAAGATACACACTGCTCCTATTGTACTGCTTATCAAACGGCGATCCTCAGCGTACAGTCACACCAGTCCATTTCTCCCCTCTACTGAGTGCTTCTGCTGGTAATGTGCAGTTACAAGTCTGGAGAAGAGAATGTGCCTCTGTTATACGCCCAGCTTACCATTCATCTCCCACTAACAGTACGTGAAACAAAACCCCAAACTAGAGTTTACTATTGTTGTTTTCATTGTATTAATATATCATACTAAGGGAGATGAAGCTTGTCTAGTTAGTATTTCACACAGTATTTCACACGGTGAAGCTAATGATACACCAGTGTAATACAGAGGTTCCCAAACTGTCCTCAATGCAACGCTCCAGGATTTTAGGATAACAGGTGATCTAATTAGGACCTTGGTCAATTTGATTTTACAGTCTGTGCTCAGTCATGAATATCCTTAAGACCTGGCATTCAAATGCCTTCATTAGCTGTTATTTATATAGTGCTCAGATTCTACAGCGCTTTACAGTGGAGCTTACCATCTATATTTCCTAAGGAGCTGATTGGCTGGATGTTTATCTGTCTTCATCACCCTTGCATTTATCTCTTGTTAAGGCTTAATACATCTGCCCCATTGTTGCATATGTACAGCCAGCAGTTATGTCTGTAAGGTTTGCACAATTCGCTTGATAATTACAGCGTGGTGATTGTGCCGAGTACACACCTTGCAAACGGTACAACCCCGCAACAATGCCATGCAACAATAAATCGCATTTGCTGTACATTTCATAACTACTTGATGCATTGTTATATGCTGTTATATGCTGCATGTAATTGCGATACAATCCCAATGGACATGTAGCACATCCAATGGGATGATTCAATGAACTACATTCGGGAATGCCTGATTAGGGATGCTCACTGTACAATGTATACGATTTATCGTTCTAATCAGGGTCTGGGCATATACAGTATGTCTAACACACGTAGAGGTGTGTGCTAAGCTATTTAGGGTAGGCGATGTCCTGGTGTCCAGATCTCCCATTGGGGAGCACATACACATGCAGAGATTTGGGCTATGTGATTTTGCTAAGCAAAATAAGGCCGGGTAATGGTTCAGAATGAGAGATTGCGATCAGAATCTCTCGTTCTGTACACACAGATTTGCAGTCACTTCCTAAGCAATTTGACTATAATAATAATTTTATTTATATAGAGCTCGTTCTCCAATTGGACTTATGGCGCTTAACAGATAGAATGAATGTAATACACTACAGGAACAATGAAGTACAGAAAAGCTTTTCATAAACAATACTTAAGGGACTGAAGGAAACTCTTGACTAGTTTTTGACTGCATGCACTGACTTAGTTAGCAAGAGATAATTAATATCTCGGGGCATACACACGGAGAGATCTGTGCTTACTCTCTAAGCTATCTAGTCAGATTGCTTAAAAAATAGCACAAAATCGCTCCGTGTGTATGCCCTTATGGTGTGTACCCAGTATTACTCGGCTTCACACATTGTGGAGTCCAAATCAATTTTTTCCTGCAATACCCTAACTACAATTCAATAATGGCTATATCCCCATGTACAAGGTACCAAGTTAGCAGGTAGTTGGTACATCCAGGTAAATCGGAATTCTGGGTAATTAAAGCCGGCATCTTGTCAGATAAATCTGCATGGCGTCATGTAGCGGGTGACTCGTACAGTGCAGGTGGTTGCGGTAGTCATTGCGGTTTCCTGTAAGAGTTTCAAAGCCTCTCACTGCTGCAGTTTCCTCTGTCAGCAGGCTGTTGTGTTTAGATACAAATTGCACAACCTAAACACACAATCTGCAATCCTGTGACAACACACAGTCCTTCCTGTGCCGGGTTCCAATCTGCACGGCAGTGTCTAGGTAGATATTTAACAAGTCAATACAAGCAAAATATCAACAAGAACATGGCATTGGTCGACATTGGGTGTTTTTTAGGGGGGGGGGCGTGTCAGTTTTTACATTTCATCACGTCAACTGTTTTCTTATGTCAAATCTGTGCATGTCGATCATTTGTTGTCGACCTATTGACTGTCCACCGATTAACTGCATACCCTTTGCTGTTATGTTATTAACTTTTTTTTTGTTTCTAAAGGCCCCCATACACTATGCGATTTTGGTCCGATTTCATCTGATTTCGGCACTTTGTGCCGATAATCGGATGAAATCGGCCCAAAATCGTATGTGTGTGAGATCTGATCCGATCCGCGGTCCCGTGCGCATCGGACCGGATCAGGGAGGTCGGACGGTCTGTACATACGATCACGTCCGACCTCCCTGTATGCATATGCCTGCCACCTGACAGGCATATGCATGCAGACACCGGGCGGGCAGCGGTGGTGGGGGCGGGCGGCGGGTGCGGTGAGCGCTGCTGACCTGGCCGGGCAGTGTACTTACTTACACATAGCAGCAGCGGGGACGGGCAGCGTAGTGGCGGCTATTATATTTTTAAAATACTTGTCAAATGACCGGCCGCTCTCTGATTGGATGAGAGCTCTCCGGCCAATCAGAGAGCGGCCGGTCATTTGACAAGTATTTTAAAAATCTAATAGCCGCCACTACGCTGCCCGTCCCCACTGCTGCTATGTGTTACACTGCCCGGCCAGGTCAGCAGCGCTCATCGCACCCGCCGTCCGCCCCCACCACCGCTGGCCGCCCGCCCCCACCACCGCTGGCCGCCCGCCCCCACCACCGCTGGCCGCCCGCCCCCACCACCGCTGGCCGCCCGCCCCCACCACCGCTGGCCGCCCGCCCCCACCACCGCTGGCCGCCCCCACCACCACCGCTGGCCGCCCCCACCACCGCAGCCGCCGCCGCCGCATGCGATTTATCCCATGTAAAAAATGGCACAAATTGTATGTGAGCCTCCCGGGGAGCTGCCGGGCGGCTCGCAGGTAAATTGGACAAGTCGGCCTAATGTATGGGGGCCTTAAGAACTAGGGAGCAGATGTATTCAGCCTGGTGAAGTGATAACGCAACAGACAATCAGCTACTAACTGTCAAGTTACAGGCTGGGCTTGGAAAACAACAGTTGGAAGTTGACTGGCTGCAGCGTTTACACCTTCCACCTTATCATTAATACATATGCCCCCCCAAATCTGTGTTGTGTGTAATATCCTCTCCAGCCAGCCAGGAAGGAATAGCTAGCCATAATTGTGATAGAATGCCGAACAATGGTTTGTTCAGGTTAGTATTTGTGTGGGCAGAGGCAGGGATGCCAGTTTGGACAGTGCCTGCCTTCCGACCATAAGTACAAATATCATACACACCAAGGGTATTTTCTTACTGGTGCATCTTCCACGACCATGCCCAGTAGCCATCACAGTTTCCATAGGATGAATATCCAGCTTTGTGTGTTTTGGGACTACACATGTTGCCTTATGCCAGGAGGCAGAGTAGTGATTTTTTTAGTTATCTTTGACTGACTGTAAAAGATCTGTTTGCTCTCACAATTTATGAAGATTCGGCCTATTTCTTTTGTATTGACAAGACCCTCTATAGTTCTTTCCCAAAAGGAAACTGTTTCCTAACTAGTAGACTATGTGACAAACTACACATCATAAAGAACATCTGGTTTTTGGTACTGATCCAGACTAGTACCGAATGGCAACGTTAATCCATCATCAGTAGGTGCAATGTGCTGGGACTTGGAGTATTATTTTATGGTCATTCAACATAATGATTTCCAAGGTTGTCACTGTAATCCAGTGCAAGCAGAGAACAGAACCCTGGCAGGTGGCCTAACACTGTCCAGTAAGGAAGTCCCGATGCGTCCAGGACAGACTCTTGCTTAGACGTATCGGGGATGTCTTTCCGCCATACCCACCTACAATGAGGCAAGATGGGAAGCCCCAGTGGTGCTCCGCAGAGGATGGCGGTGAGGGGAATTTTGCAGATAACATTCCGGTGTTCAGCCATGTAGACACAACCATGTAGGCGGCGGTGTTGGAAGGGCGATGGGGAGCTAAATTAATTCCAGCTAGAGTACGGGAAATAAGCCGTCACTGAGGGTTTATGTGAAAAATATAAGTGAGCAATATTACACTTAATCCAAATTTGTAGAAAGTATAATTGTTACTAAAATATCCACTATAGAGGAGCTCTAGGAGTCGCTATTACAGGTGGTTCCACAGAGGTGTGAAAACCATGAGCCATGTTGTGGGCATCTTGGCGATGCACATTATATGGAACTACATGTCCCAGAGTGCCCTGCCATCACTATTAATTCCATAAGGGCTACAGGTTGTCCTCTAGCTCCGATGTAGCAGTACGCTGCCTACATTACTGTTAGCATAGAGGTGGCATCTGCAGAGGCTTTATTAGCTGTTGGCATTTCTCCCTTCTCTCCCCCCCTCGAAAATCCCTCTTCCTCTCCTAGTTTATTAGTGTGTCCCTTCTGTGAACTCTACTTCACCTGGGGGTACAGCAGGGCCGGGCGAGCGGGCTTAAATTAGAAGTTCGCTATTTTCCCAGCCTTATGTGTGTGTTATTTCTTTTTATTTTATTATTTATTTGTAAGAATGGGCTTTTTGTGTCTCGGTACACAAGGGGAAGCCCTTTTGTAACTGTCTTCTGCAGCAAAGGTCACATGAGAATCTCTGAAAAGGCCGCAGCATAAGAGGAAACTGGAGATTAGTCGTGTGTTTTAAACTTGAAAGACGAAAGGCAGGTCAGGGGGTTGGGAAAGGCAGAGAGAGTGAGCACAGGCTATGCAGCTTGAAGGATCTGGCTGATTAAAAGCCAGTACATGAGTTAAGCACTGCAGAAATGATCAAACGCTAAAGGCCTGACCACCTGCAATTACAATTCCTTTGTTAGGATTCAAGACCACTTCAAACAAGGAGAAACTTTTCTGAACTTTTTTTTTTGGAGCCAATTTAGACGCTGATCCTTCCTTAACCTCTGTGCCGCCAACAGATTGCAACGCTCTATCATTTCACAATCAGCAGGTCCATTAGAATCCGAAGATCAATACAATCGCTATCGTTTGATTTATGCGAGTCGTCGTCGTCTTCCCAGCTTTCTGGCACTTCCAGCATGTCGGCAGTTTCATTTGTGTCCCCGACCTTGACAAGGTCACTACGTCATTGTTTGGTTTTGGCCTCTATCAGGGGTGTCTTTGTGATCAGAAAGGGGCGGTTGTGAAACATTGTTCTGCTCATTCTGTATAAATCAGACTCTCCTGCATTGTAGCACGTGATTACTGGACTCCATTATTGGATGATAGTGTTTATCTTCGTAGCTGCGTCGTCTTTAGCGGGCTCCCATACGCCCCGCCGTCATCGGGTTCCACCCTCGGACACAACCTGTCCTTCACAAAAGCCATTTAGTCTTCTTAGATGACTGTAAAACCTGCACCGTTCCCACCTGCATTAGGGAAACAAAGGGCCTTTGTGCGGGTGAAAGTAAACTCCGCTCCCTGTCACATGAGAGGGGAGATGGTTCCTGCTCTCTCCCTTTTCTGCAGAACAAATGCGCATTGTCAGGCTTTCTTCTTGTGGATTCCTCTTTTTCCAGGAATCTGAAGCAGAGGTCCGAACTTCTCATCTCTCTATCTGTTAGCAGAACGCTGTAATAAGCCGGAGGCACAGTCCAAATTCAGCTTATATAAAGCAATCGTTCCCAGGCAGTCAGATCACAACAAATAGGCTCATTATAAGTAATCTCTTGGAAGTTTCTGTGGCTCTTTAATCCTACATATATGAATTGCTTGGGTATATGATCTTTGCGGAGTGTTAGGTGGCACCATGTAGGGGAGCGATATCTCTTGGTACTGTAATTGCCGGTTGCGAGCAGGAACCTTGCTCATTGACGTAGCCCCATAGTGCTCCGTGTGCTATGCAGTAACAAGTCTGGTAGTCCTGTACAGAGCATTGCACATAACTCTGGGGGAAGATGTATGAAGCCTGGTACTTTATCACCGGCCAATCAGATCCTCACTGTTAAGTTACAGGCTGTGTTTGAAAAGGAACAGTCAGGAGCTGATTGGCCGGTGATAAAGCACCAGGCACTTTATCACTTCTCCCTTATCACTGCTTCATACATCTACCCCACAGTCGTAATACTCTTGGTGATGGCCTAGAAGCAAATGCTGAGTTTGGCCAATTTTCAAGAAGCTGCTCATTCAGGGTCGGAAGGTCAACTTAAGCATTGGGTCGACAATGGATAGGTCGTCGGTCAATATGTCGAAATAGTTTTTCACATGTTTTTTTTTATTTTATTTTTGAGCCAAGATGTGCCGACAGGCAGTAATTCATGGTCTACCATCCGCTATGGTGCGGTGGGAAAATAAAAGTGTGCCGCGCGTAGCGAGACAATGTGCGCAAAGCGTGGTGAGCGCAGCGGTACACTTAGATCAGGCATGTCCAAACTGTGGCCCTCCAGATGTTGTGAAACTACATATCTCAGTATGCCTTGCTATAGTTTTGGCATTCCATAATGGCAAAACTGTGGCAAGGCATGATGGGACTTGTAGTTTCACAACAGCTGGAGGGCCATAGTTTGGACATGACCCATACACGATCACATAGGGGGTTATGTCTCAGAGCTTGGTGAGAGATAAAGTACCAGTAGGGTAGAAAGATACAGTACCAACCATAAATGCCATGTTACATGATGTGTGTGGTAGATGTATGAAGCAGTGATAAGGGAGGAGAAGTGAGCCAGAGGAGGAGTGGTCCATGGCAACCAATCAGCGCTGACGCAACATCTGTAATTTGCATAATATAAAATTATAGAGCAGCTGATTGGTTGCCATGGGCCACTTCTCTTCTGGCTCACTTCTCCTCCCTTATCACTGCTTCATACATCTACCCCTTTATCTCTCTCCACTTTACCCCTCTCCAAGCTGTGATACAGCACGCTAAATACAATATTCCCTTCTGGGTGTTTTTATTTATTTTTGCATAGGGCACAAGCCCTAGACACCCTCAGCATAGTATGTGATAGTGGGCGCTGCTCCTTGTCGGTTGCCTCAGCAACTGGATCTGTACTGAGTCTTATGTTTTCCATATTCCAGCACCAACACAACATAACTAAGTGTCTGTCGCCCCAGAGCGCTTCTAACAACGTGCTGCCCGGTGTCCGCGGCTCAGCAGCGCTTCCTATTGCTGTGATCCTCTGACAGGAACTGCGCAGCTGTGGTCCCTGTGTGTTTTCTCGGGGCAGAGGAAGTCTGAATAAGAAAGAAAACACTCTTCTTAAAAAAAAGAAAAAGGAAGTAGCGCACAGCATCTCCTTCACTTTTTGTGACTTTAACCCCTGCGCGTCGCCTCCTGTAAGCTGCTGAAGTTCTGCATTGTTTCCAAACATTAGTGCCATTCTGCCCCTGACATGCCCCATGGTCATCTCCCCCTGTTCAAAATCTAATTAGTAGCTTTTGAAACGTGAACCGTTCTGCTCCTCTTGTAAGATGCTGTCACCGGTGCTCCGAAATAATTGCTGATACTTTAGATGGAGTTGTAATTACGCCAAACTCTGCTGGTTGTCGCATTGTCCGGGATGCCTCTAGTGCTGAGGGCACAGCTTAAAGCAAATGGTTAAAGGGTTTTTGCTCATGAGACCATGTAATCTTCACAAAGAAAAAAGGGTTCAGGGACCGTTCGTGTTTGCATTTGTTTTGTAAGCAATATAAAAAGGTGTTGGTAGCTGTGAGGGGCGGCCGCTGATAACTAGCATCGTTTCTTGAAAACAAACGTGAAAATATTATCAATCAACAGTGCATTATATGGGGGCGCCCATACAACCAGACCTCCTCTATCCTTGGCCCTCTACTATGTTCTCTGTATACCTTCTGTGCTGACAACACTGAACTCTACCTTTCCCCTTTCCTTCCTCTTTTGGGTGTCCAGGTTGTCTCCCCTTCATGTCAGTGTGTTCCCTATTTCTTGTATCATCCCCTAACGACTCCTCTGTTCCCCCAACTCTGCTGCCTTAAGGCCCCCATACACTATGGGGCCCCCATACAGCGATTTGGGCCAATTTGACCCTTTCCCAATAGATTATGCAGAGAAATCGACCCAAATCTGATGCCTTTGATGTCCCCTCGGGTCCGATGTGCGGTCCCGCGCGCATCGGACCTGACTTGTGGTAGGGGGAACAGGGGTTGCATGCGATACATCACATGTGAAGGGGTCACGGGCGACTGGGAAGTTCATGGGCGTCTCGCAGTGGATCTGATATCCATACACTACTGCGATACTGAACAGTAGTTTATGGCCACTTTTACAGTCATTCTTGACTCCTCCTTTGTCTACCAGATTCAGGGGGGTATTAATCGCCGGCGACCATGGAGATGGTCGCCAGGCCCAATTCAATTCTGTCTTCCCCGACAGCATTGAGAAGGGTTTCTTGGCAGAATGAGGCCGACTTCAGTAGCTGTCGGTCTTGTTCTGCCAAGAACGGACGGGAAGTGACGAGCTGCCAGCTGCAGCTCGCCTCTTCCCAACCGCAACTCGTGGCCACGCCCCCTTCTCGCTACCCGGCAAGCGGGACATTGAATCCCGCCTGCATGTTCTCGGTCGAGCGAACGGGACAGGGTCACAACAGTTGAGCAAGCTCGACTGCCGTGACCTAAACATTGAATACCCTCTCAATCTCTTGCAGTCACTCACAACAGTCCCTTCCTCTCCCATGATGCCACTGAAACTAATGCCCAATTAATCATTCTCATCTCCATTACTGCAACCTTCTACTCACGTCTTCTCTACTTACTGATCTGTTCTCAACACTGCAGCCAAGCCATTACACTGAAGAGGTTTCTGTGGGGGTAAGGGAGCCAAGCTCCTCCCCCTCACATGCAAGGCCCTCTCTGCCTGTACTACTCTCTAAACCAGTGGTTCTCAATCTGTGTGCCGTGGCACCCTGGGGTGCCTTGGCAGACTTGCAGGGGTGCGCTGGTTTGGTGGTCCATGAACAATTCAAGTTATTTATGTCCACTATAATAGTCAAATTGTGGACAAACAGAAGGGAATCCTGTCCATTACCACATAACTGACCCTAAGAATGAGATATAAACACAATTTATTTAACTTTAATATTTGTTTCTGAATTTGTCAATGAGAAACCTTTAGCCTAGGGGTGCCGCAAAAAAAAATTCAGATGTTTTGGGGTGCTGTGATTCAAATAGATTGGGAACCTCTGCTGTAGACCATACATAATCCTTCCCATTCTCAGCGGTCACCACTGGAACAATATCGCCCTTTCTAGTTTACTTTACCTTTTTACTTTTTTCTTCCACTTCTGCTCTCAGCTCCCCTTTTACTGTCTTGTTCAATGTAATCCGTTTGTCTCCCCCTTTAGATTGTAAGCTCCAAAGTGCAGGGCCCTCCTCTCACCTATTCTCACTACCTACTTCTAATGCACACTAATCACTCTGCACCTCCTCTTTGGTCTCCCTACTCTCTTCGTTGTTATCACCTATTTATTAAGGTCTGTACACCTGGTAGGTGCACGTTTCAGCTGGCGCTGTATGCTCTTGCGTGTGTGTTTGGAGTTTTAGTATCATCTGATTGCTGTATTGTACAGCATTGCATTGTTCTACCTTGTATGCTCTTATTGTTCGCCCACCTTTATGACTATTAATAATCTTTCATGGTATAAGCCAGTGAAGGGCAACTGGTGCCTCCAAGCCCTCACCACCTGGCATCTTCCTAAAATGTTGTTTGAAAATTGCTGCTGATTCTCCATTATGGAGTGGTCCTTCTTTCTATCATTAAATATATTCATTTAACTGACTATTGGGATTAAAACTAATATATGGCCCTTTTGAGGATAATATCCCCACCCTATGCTGCCCCTGAAATGTATCAGATGCTTTTTTTTTTCTCAAGTGTTTCTTTGCTTGGTGAATGTGCTGGTGCCACAAGCAGTTCTCCATTTCTATGGAGGGTGTTGAATGTTCCGCCACAGGCACAAGAGTATACTGTAGGTCATCCCGTGCTCTTTGATCAATGCATTGCACTCCTACTTCATAAGGATCAGTAATCCCTGTTTGCAGTGCCAGTTATTCTCCATTCGCTGAGAAGGGGACACAGGGAAGTCATGCAAAAGTGTCAGCATTGCTTTTATTTTTGTTTATAGTGCCAGTTGTTTGTTCATTTATAGTGTTTTCCCGTGTGTGTGTGTGTGTGTGTGTGTGTGTGTGTGTGGGGGGGGGGGGGGTTCGGCTGTAACTGCATCCTCGCTATCATATTTCATACAGTACAAAGACTTTAGTTGGAGGCGGTTCCCCTTTAAGAAATATGCAGCCTGCCAGCGTTTCCTCCCACAGTGTGTAGACCAGTGTCTCCAGTTAGTCCAGAGAGATGAAGTACAAACATAGAGAGACTTCACAAAGCATTGAAGGGATTGTCTTAGAGGTTTTTTTTTTGCTCCCACTTTGGGAAGGGATCATGTTTTGAGGCTGCCTCCCATATGCTGGCTGTTATCAGATCTCTCCGTCATGTGTCCCGGCCTGTGTTGTGAACGATCTGCTGTGCACTCGGCATCTCATAGATCTTTATTTTGGGGGTTTATGGTTACCACATTTATCCATTTACTACTGGAGGGCCCACACGCTTGCTCAGCAATATTTAGCTCTTGATATAACTTGACTGGTTCCGCTCCAATACTCCATGTCAGCCCGTGTTCTCGTTTTTCTCCTGCTGCCATACATTCAGAGTGTTGATATTGGTCGGAGGTTGACATGTCCAAATTTCGACACTGGCATAATGTAAAAACAAATGGGAAGAATCAGTCTGCCGTCGACCTCCCATTCCATGACTACTTTCTGGCTGTTTAACGTGGCATCTTTTATGCTGATTCAACCACGCTCATACACAGCATATATCATTATCAGTTTAGTCAGCAAGGTCTGCTTGTGTGTCCTATCTGCATATCCATTGGTAAGAATTGAGTGTGGACTTGCGCCACACATCTAGCAGTGCATGGTGCATTGAGGCTAGATGTGTGTATAGAACATTGTTTGTTTGTATGTATGGTAGCATCATACATACTGGAACCCGTCCTTTTCTGTCATAGAGCGGGCAATCTGCATGTCCCCACTGGTTATGTAACTACAAGTCCCAGCCTGAACATAGTTACACCATCGGCTGGAGCGCCACCATTTGGCTACGCTGTGTCTACAGTCTTGAGTCATCACTTTTTTGAAAGTGAGATGCTGGGACTTAAAGTTCCACAATAACCGAAGCGGACTCAGGTGTTGCCTAAAGCTGGCCATACATTAGAACAGGGCTCGACAAATTTCTTTAAAATCTAGGAGCCAAGATGAAAATGTAGGAGCCAGATATCACCGACCACGTGCACCAAAACTCTACGCATGTCATAATGCATGTTGTGCAAGAGAGCGGGAGGGAGGGGGCAGGGTGAAAAAGAGATGCTGACCAGATTCTCCTGCTCTAATTGCAGGGGCTGGGGGTTCTAACTGGTGATCTCCACTGACAGGCAATTCCCCCTACACACACACACACACACACACACACACACACTCAAATAATGAGGTGGGGGAAAAAAATCAAACATGTTTTGGCCGTTTAAGTCCGCGCACACACACAAAAACTCACATACAAACAGTTATTACACACGCTTAAAAAAAACAGCCTCTATAAACAAATATATGCCACATACATTTATAACAACCAACCCCCCTCCCCACCACACTCCTCCAAGGCACTTACCTGGTTCCCAAAAGGGAGGAGGAGGAGGAAGCAGGGTGGATGCTGCCCAGGAATAGTATGACAGGAGGGAGCAGGTTGGGAGATAGGGGGAGGGGCTATCTCGTAAAGAGCCCAGCTCATTGGTGGCTGGTGTAAGGTTGAGGAGCTCCAATAATCCTGGACTGCGCAGCAGCAGCAGCGGCAGATCAGGGAACTGTGAGCCTGACTGCTCCAGTTTGTATATGTGGACACAGTGGGTGACTCACGCAAAGGCATCAGAGCGGCTGGTAGCATACTTCTTACACAGGCTTTGCACAAGTACAGCAAGCCCGTTACCCCAAACAGCTGACCCCCCTTTGCTAGGCCACCCCTGTCTGTCACTACCTGTTTCCTTTTTAGCACACCACATCTGCCCGCTCTCCGTCAATTTACGCAGCTGCTGCAGTGCTGCTTCCGACAATCAGCATCAGGTAGTGTGCAGGAGCGCGTAACCTTGTTTATTGTGAGCCGGCTGAGGGACTGTAGGACAGCCCGCTGAGGTGACTATGGGTAAAGTACAGGCCCCAGCAATGGGGAGTGGAACGAACGCTGCTCAGGAGGCTCTCTGGGGGTCCCGGTCCTCTGATATGCTGCAGGGGGAGGGGAGGAGAGACGCACACTACTATCCGCGGCTGTATGGACTCCTTAAGGTGCCCACACACTGGAAAGATCTGCGATCTTAAGATGTGTGCATAAATTAGCCTTCAAATCTTTGGTCTGCCCTAGAGCAAAGATTTCAGGCAAGCGCACATCTTTACCAAAGATTTTTCTTAAGATCCTGTGTGCGTTCCTATGGATCTTTTGTTAAATCTTCTGATCTTTTGTGCAGCACGTAAGATCAGAAGATTCAGCTAAAGATCCACGGGAGCGCGCATCGGATCGATATCGGCCGATTTTCGACCGATTATCGGTAAATATCTTACGATATATCGGCCCATTTATCGAAAATCAGACAATCGGCCAAAAAATCGTTCTGGTATGTGGGTACCTTTAGACAGGAGCTGAGACACTGTGAAACTGCTGCTGCGTCCTATCACCTCCGGTCGCCAGGGAGGAAATTCTGGTCGCCCTGGCGACCGGGGTTTGTCGAGCCCAGCATTAGAATGACCTGTATATGATGCAGATCGTACGATGGATCATAGGAGCGACCTCACAACCATTGTGACCGAGCATCGCATCGTTATCGTACCGAAATACCTCACGATGTGCGCACAATCCGTAGAAATCGAGTTCGGACCTAGAACCGTTCTGATGTATGGCCAGCATTGGTACATACTGTTCCCATGACAGCAGAGTATGGTCGTTTTAGCATACAGTGTAGCTTTAATAAATATATTCTTTAGTGCTCTGTCTCTGCACCTTGTATATTTCATTGCTTCGCACCAAGCACTAGACTTGATTACAGAGTGGGACAAGTGTCTTCCTGGCGTATTTTAGTTTTTTCCTTCAGTTTCAGCTCTTCTGATGGACTCTAGTGGCATTTTGGGGGGTGTTGTGTCCTAAAAGCATGGTAATGGGCATTCAAGCAGATTGTGCCAGGCTTTCTCCCTCCACATGAAGTACATTACTGTGTCTGTTTATTTTGGAAAGGTTATTGATTTGTGTTTGAGATTCCCAACATCCTCGATGCCCAGCAGCACTTCTGCTCTAAAAAGCAAACTGGCAAATATCTGTGTGCTGCATACGTGCGATGCTCCAGCCGCTTGGAATTAATCTCCCAGTAATTGTAATGTGAGATGGGAGAAGCCTCGCGTGCACTGGCATTCCTGTGCCACGGGGCATCCTCAGAGCCACATTTCTAATGCCTTTCTATTTTCCTCTTCCTGCAGCCGTGACATGGAGAATAAAGAAACACTCAGGGGCCTGCAGAAAATGGACGACCGCCCGGAGGAACGCATGATCCGGGAGAAACTCAAGGCAACATGTATGCCAGCCTGGAAGCACGAGTGGCTGGAGAGGAGGAGCAGGCGAGGCCCTGTGGTAAGGCTTCACTCGCTCACTGCAGTGACCAGCGCACAGCACTCACATATCACCCAGGCAGCATTGTGTATGGAGCCGTGGTGACCAGCACAGAGCGCTCATGTATCTAATGGGCAGTACTCCCGCTGCATTGTGTATGGAGCCGTAGTGACCAGCACAGAGCGCTCATGTATCTAATGGTCGGTACTCCGGCTGCATTGTGTATGGAGCCGTAGTGACCAGCATAGAGCGCTCATGTATCTAATGGTCGGTACTCCAGCTGCATTGTGTATGGAGCCGTAGTGACCAGCATAGAGCACTCACCTATGTAATGGACAGTACACAGGCTGCATTGTATATGGAGCAGCAGTGACCAGCACAGAGCACTCACATATGTAATGTGCAGTACACAGGCTGCATTGTGTATGGAGCCGTAGTGACCAGCATAGAGCGCTCATGTATCTAATGGTCGGTACTCCGGCTGCATTGTGTATGGAGCCGTAGTGACCAGCACAGAGCACTCACATATGTAATGGGCAGTACCCAGGCTGCATTGTGTATGGAGCTCCAGTGTCCATATGTAATGGGCAGTACCCAGGCTGCATTGTGTATGGAGCCGCAGTGACCAGCACAGAGCACTCACCTATGTAATGGGCAGTACACAGGCTGCATTGTATATGGAGCAGCAGTGACCAGCACAGAGCACTCATGTATCTAATGGTCGGTACTCAGGCTGCATTGTGTATGGAGCTCCAGTGTCCATATGTAATGGGCAGTACTCAGGCTGCATTGTGTATGGAGCTCCAGTGTCCATATGTAATGGTCAGTACTCAGGCTGCATTGTGTATGGAGCTCCAGTGTCCATATGTAATGGGCAGTACACAGGCTGCATTGTGTATGGAGCTCCAGTGTCCATATGTAATGGGCAGTACACAGGCTGCATTGTATATGGAGCCGCAGTGACCAGCACAGAGCACTCACCTATGTAATGGGCAGTACACAGGCAGCATTGTATATGGAGCCGCAGTGACCAGCACAGAGCACTCACCTATGTAATGGGCAGTACACAGGCAGCATTGTATATGGAGCCGCAGTGACCAGCACAGAGCACTCACCTATGTAATGTGCAGTACACAGGCTGCATTGTATATGGAGCCGCAGTGACCAGCACAGAGCACTCACCTATGTAATGGGCAGTACACAGGCAGCATTGTGTATGGTGTTGCACTGTCCCCTGAGCATAGCAGTGACCTATCTAATGGTTGTTACTCGGGTTATACATTTCTTTTTGGACTATAGAGCCGTAGGCATAAATATTGCAGAACCAGCACAAACATTTACAGATGTAAACTATCTGTCCAGCAAATACCCTTTGATGTGATATTATTTTGTGCTGCACAGGATTATATTATGCCCTAACACTTTTGATCCAGGAATCCTCCAGCTACTTAGGAGGTGGACTCATTTTAAATAAATGTTTTTCTTCTAAAGAGATGTCGACTATTTTGAGACCATGGGACTGGTGGTCATCTACTCCTCAATATAACTCTAGGGGGGGGGGAGAATTTCCCGCTACTCCCTAGTTTGAGCAGATGGACTTGAGCAGATGAAGTACAAACCAATCAGCTTCTGTCATTTTACAGGCTGCGTTAGAAAGATGACAGAAGGTGATTGGTTACCATGAGCCACATCTCAACTTTCTCTCCAAGATTTGCTGAATCTCCCTCTGAATGAGATTTAGTTAATGGAACACTTTGCTGCTGTACGCAGAATTGTAAAGTCTTCTTCTCCTTCTTTAAAATATTGACGTCTGAGAAGATGAATCTTTAATAAACATGGCTAATGCAGTTATTAATGCGTTTTATGCTTTTTTACATAATGTAGGTCGTAAAACCAATCCCAGTGAAAGCTGATGGCTCAGAGTCTTCCAAAACAGATTCTTCTGCCGACGGATCATTGAACGGGTTTACACATGTACAGAAGGGGCGACGAAGTCCTTCCCCGAGCAGCTCTTCCGGTTCTTCCAAAACAAAGCCTGAATCTCCGGGAGTGAGGAGAAGAGGACTCTCTCCAGTCCCTGTAAGTTATAGAGATACGCCTGTTACACACACACGCAAGATGAACGGCACAGACTACAAGATGCTTCTGTCTTCTTCTTTTTTTATTCTGCCATGATTCTTAATAAAATTAATGGGTGAATGTATTACAATCCGTCTGTATGATCAAAGTTATAGAAGCCCCCCCTTTTTTTTCTGTGAACTTTAATCTGTTAATGTTACAGGAGTTTATTGGAACTTGGATAGTTTGTAGGGAGGGCTCTTACCACTTTGGAGTTTCCTTGTCCAAGTCTCTTTAAATCACAAATTTAAATGTTTTTTTTTTTTTCGCCAATAATAAATCTTAACCAAAAGTAGTATCTTACATGGCAGTAGAGTGCATAAACCCTCTTACTATGGTATGCAGAACTGCATGCCTATATATATTTGTAAAGCAGTGATCCGTTTTTCCACCTTGTCTCAGCGCGTGTCCATTACAGCAGCCCCTTCTAGAAAACGTGTGTGTAAAAATCTGCCTTTTTGTCAAAATTTGAACATCCGTTTTATTTGTCTACAGTTTCAGAGTGGCCGAGTCACTCCACCGAGAAGAGCGCCCTCTCCAGACGGGTTTTCTCCTTACAGCCCAGAGGAAACCAATCGCAGGGTGAATAAAGTTATGCGCGCAAGACTCTATTTACTGCAGCAAATAGGACCAAACTCTTTTTTGATTGGCGGCGACAGCCCTGACAATAAATACAGAGTTTTCATTGGACCTCAGGTATGTATTAGCGATTGCAACATTTATGTGGTTATAAACGTGTTCATAGTTTTACGCTAGAACTACGTGGCGTGCAAGGCCTTTCCTCTTCATCCTCGGGATTTCCGATTGAATGGAGAATGAGTAGATTATATATACACACAGTTCTTTCTCTCCCCCCCGCAAGGCCCTGTCGCTTACATAAGAAGTCCATCTTAATCTGTTCTGTGACTAAGTGGATCTGACGGGCAGTTTAAGAAGATTTTAGTTGCCCTGTTTGAAATCTCCTGAAACTAGATGTCACAGTGGCTGAGTCTGCCCATGGCGGTGCAAAGCTTTCTGGGTAATGTAATTAACAGGCTTAGGTGAGGAGTTTGATCGCTGGGCTGCAACACCACATTCTAGTCACCATTTGCTTTATTGCATCTTATCCTGTTATGCAAGACTGACCTATTCCCTGCATTATCTTTAGCCACCTGTCCTCCTGAAGCTATGCAGATTTAGCCATTTCTAAATAATGTTAATCTAAAGAGATTAAAATAATAAAGATGTTATGTGATTTTGGGGCAGATGTATTAAGCCTTAAGAAGAGAAATGCAAGGGTGATAAGGAGAGAGAAACGTCCAGCCAATCAGCTCCTTACTGACTTTTTTCAAACACAGCCTGTATCATGGCAGTTAGCAGGTGATTGGCTGGGCATTTATCTCTCCTTGTCACCCTTGCATTTATTTCTTGTTAAAGCTTAATACATCTGCCCCATAATCGGTAAAATACACTATTCACACATGAGTTATACATACCCTTTCATATTGCTAAAATAACCTGGGTTGTTGCCGTATGAAAACCTTAGACCTGGGATATTTGACCCGGGTCTCCTAGAAAGATGCTGATTGGCTTTCTTAATATCACTCTCTCATGTTGTCACCAGCCTGAGACCAGGAGAGAAGTGAAAGTAGAGGGAAAGCACAATACACATTTTGTGTAGTACAGTCATTTGATTTACAAATGGCAAACTGGAGCGATGAAGAGGTCAGGGAGCTGCTGAGGATAAGGGGGGAGGCAGAAACAGCCTAAATTCCATTTAAAATCACATCAAACTGTGTAACATGGGTGACCCAGGTTCAGTGCGAAAGGCACCGATCCTGGAAAAACCCGGTAAAAAAATGAGCTATTTAAGGATCTGAGCCTGCTCAGACCCAGGATCAAAACCCGGGTCTGACCTGTGTTTGCGGTGCGAAGGGGGTATTAGCAATGTATAGGTACTGTATATAAGAAGTTGGAAAGAAGAACAGATGTGTCCTCATACACCATTGCTGCAGTCCTGTCAAAAGCCCGGTTTCGTGCGACTCTGCTGAATTTTTGATATGCAACATTTGTATTTTTGATATGCAACATTTGTATTTTTGATATGCAACATTTGTATATCTGTGTGCGAATGAGTCTGACTCTGTATAAGGCCCAAGATGAAGCAACCATGACCACCACCTTTTCTTTTTTTTTTACTCCAATTTCCATTGTGCTTATACAGATACATACTTGTGATTTATGTTACTTTGCTGCAAATTCGGGCAAAAGATGCTTCTGTAGTAGCTACTGCTTGTTGGTGCCTGTAATAAAAGTTGGACCTAGGTTTTGGGGTTAACAGTATTTGCAGTGTCTATGCTAGGCCCTGATTACATATATTTTGGCTGGGTGGACCGTCTCCAGCGAGAGTGATGGGGATTACATAGCCCTTAGGAAAGGTGGTGTGCTGTTTGTCGTATTCCAATATAGGCAATTACATGCTCCATGTAGTCGTGGGAAAACATACACGAAAGAAGCTGTACAAACAGATCAATCCCTGTCATTGCCTCGCGGGTCTCTGTGCTCAGGTCCACGCTGCTCACCTCACAGAGGAACCTGCCATTTTGGCTGCCAAATCCTCCCAGCTGTTTACTTTCCTGGAACAAGTGATGTCATGTTAGAACGTTTCGCTAAAGGTGTTTGCAAACCGCTTCTTCTCTGCCCATTAATATACCTGGCTTTAGGTTTTGTGAGATGATTTAAAAGGAAATAGAATTCAGTGTATTATAGTGTGCAAAATACATGATATTGCTTTAATAACGTGTTCACTGGAGCCGATTTAAAGTCCACCGATCACCTGCATAGATCGGAGGCAGATGTTGAGTAGGCCGACCCCATTACCCCATATACTTCACTAGGAATGGGAGAAAATGACGGGAGCCCGCATACACTTATCTGGTGTAATAGCAGTTCTATGATCTAAAGATCTTTGGCCGTTGTTGGACTCCGCCGCCCACCGCCGGTTCTAAGGAAGCTGTCTCTGCAATAGCAGTGTGCCCGCCTCTCTGTGTAATATGGTAGTATTATCCTGCCCGTGCCAGTAATTACAGCATTGCTCTCTTACAGACCTGCAGCTGCGGTAGAGGCGTGTTCTGCATCCATCTCCTCTTCGTCATGTTACGAGTCTTTCAGCTGGAGCCCTCGGAAACAATGCTTTGGAGGAAAACCTTGAAGAATTTTGAAGTATGCTAATTTCTACGCACATTGTTTCACAGTAAATGATCGTATTGTACCAGCAATTATCACCAGCCCCCTCTCCATCCCCTGCTAAACAGGAAGGAGGCTTGGAAGCTCGCACAGCAGCATATAATTGCGTACAGGCCGAGGAAATGCTGAGTTTTATTGTTTTTTTTTTAGACAATGCTACTAGACTGTAATGGCGATATAATCACAGATCATAGAATCTTATTCTGCACACATTTTAAAAAGAAACGAAAAAGTTGTAAAAGCGATATATATAGGGGGGGGTATTCAATCCCCGCCGCTATTTCCGACCGGGAAAATAGCAGCGGGCGCCTATTCAATGCTATCTTCCCTGACAGCATTGAAGAGGCAGATCGGCAGAACTTTAATAGCTGTCGGGCCCGTTTTAGTTTCGATAACTGCCGTGAATTGACGTGATCACGGCCGAATATCGTAAATTCACGGCCGTTTACGCGGCAAAGCCCCCTTTTGTTGAACACCAAGCGGGACATTGAATCGCGCCTGGCAATATGCTGTAGAGCAAAACGGGCCAAGGTCACGGCTCTCGGGAAGGATGGACAGTCGTGACCCGGGAATGAGTACCCTCCCATAGTCTGGAGAAGAAATACAAAACTTCTGGTCTATCTGGTGACTTAGGGGTAGATGTATGAAGCGGCGATACTGGAGAAGTGAGACAGAGAAGAAGTGACCCATGGCAACCAATGAGCGCTGAAGTAACATCTATAACTTGCATAATATAAAATGATACAGAACAGCTGATTGGTTGCCATGGGCTACTTCTCCTCCCTTATCACTGCTTCATACATCTACCCCTTATTCCTCTGCTTCCAGTTACTTGAGGTTCTGGGGATTCTCAGCATTTGGTTACCTAGCAGATGCACATTTCAGCTGATGACAAGTGTGGTTCTATATAGGCCATACATCATTGTATTGGCACCACCCAGTGTTTGGCCACAGAATATGCCCCACTGTACAATGTGGTTCTCTGTGCTTTGCATTGCGGTCATGTTCTGTGTAGTACTGCAAGTAATGCCTCCTTCCTCGCCTTCTTCATGGGTTTTTGAGACTGATTAGAACATAATTTTAGGTTTCTGTATTTGACCGTACAGCTGGATTCTGTGGCCTGAATGGTTTGGCAATGTCTTGGCAAATTATTTTAAGATAATGATTCCATAGTTCTCTCCCATCAGAGCTGCAGTGCTAGTTAGGAGAGCAGGTCTCTGCCAAACCATAGTGCTGGCAGGGAACATGTACAGTAACACAGCTCTTTAGAGCGAATACTGGTTTGCAATCTACAATTTATCATTTATATCATTGAAAGCATTCGCCACAAGTCTACTATTGTTATAGCAATAGATGTTTTGCACCATAAATGCTGTGATATTTCAGCATTCTTTTTTATTTATTTTATTACATTTTTTATTGAAGCACATTCATCAAAATAATACAAGATATAAGTAATATGACAAGTTATAAAAGACGTGGCAATGTTCAAATTGAGAAAATTATATTAGACTGTAAATATAACAATAAGAAACAAAAAGCAATCCGATGAGTTTATAATCAGGATATGCAGATAGTATCGGTCGTATATAGTGTAGCAAAGGTTGAGTATCCCTTATCCAAATAACTGTTATCCAAATTATTCAGAAAACCATAGTCTCCAAAATGTCCTTTTTATTTTTTGCTAAAAACCTACTGGCTATCTGTAACTGGCACTACTGGGGGAAATAACATGTAACTGACACTACTTGGGGACATGATATGTAACTGGCACTAAATATGTGCAAGGACATGATTGCTTGGCATTCAAATTCAGTGCCTGAGATTGTACACAAACTTTGTTTCATGTTTTAAAACCTTGTTTCAGGCACAAGGAAAATATATTTGAGTGAATATCATGTTTCATGTGCCTATACAACATAAATAACATAAATACAAGATACCTCATTCAAACATAAAAATCGGTACTCTTTACCTAGATGGGCGCCCGTCGTGGTGATCGCGGGTACATTTATGTCTGGCCGCGACGCGACCGACGCGATGCCCGCGATTTCCCATTGAAACCCATGTTAAACATGGAAATCGCGTCGGTCGCGTCGCGGCCGGCCATAAATGTACCCGCGATGCTCCCGATTTGCCATAGGAATCAATGTTAAAAGGCCCGATGGACACGATTTTACTGTTCAATGCCTCAATGGACCCGATTTGGCCATAGGAATCAATGTTAAATGGGCCACAGAGCCCAAATAAGCACAATTAACCCTTAAATGTCCCCCCAAATTTTTAACGCCACACCACGATCCACGCCAACCCGAAGCGTGGCGAGCGCAGGGAGCCCGCGAGGGGCGGCGGTACACGTCCTCCGACCTTTTCATGCCCTACTATCCACTAGGGCGTGGAGTGAGAATAGAATAGTGTGGCGAGCCACCGAGCCCGAAGCGTGGCGAGCGCACGCGGATACCTTCACAGTTATACGCGTCCCCTCGCGGGCTTCACAGGTGTCCGTGGCGACGCGGACACCTGTGAAGCCCGCGAGGGGACGCGTTTACCTGTGAAGGTATCCGCGTCCCCTCGCGGGGCGCGCTGCGCTCGCCACGCTTCGGGCTCGGTGGCTCGCTGCGCTCGCCACACTATTCTATTCTCACTCCACGCCCTAGTGGATAGTAGGGCATGAAAAGGTCGGAGGCCGCGTACCGCCGCCCCTCGCGGGCTCGCTGCGCTCGCCACGCTTTGGGTTGGCGTGGATCGTGGGGTGGCGTTCAAAATTGTGGGGGCCATTTTAGACTTCAGGGGGACTATTAGGGCTCTGTGGCCCATTTAACATTGTTTCCTATGGCCAAATCGCGGGCATTGAGGCATTTTACATGAAAATCGCGCTCAATCAGCCTTTTTAACATTGTTCCCTATGGGAAAATCGCGGTCATCGCGGGTAGCAGATTTTTATGTACCCGCGATTTGCCCGCGATGACCGCGATTTTTACCCCCGACGCCCGCGATTTCAATCGCGGGCGCCCATCTAGGTAAAGAGTACCTAAAAATCTTCCAAAATACGTAATAATCAGTTATCCAAAACGCTCGGAACCAGATGAATTTTAGATAAGGATTATTCAATCTTGTAGTCGTATTTGACACCTGGCTTCTACCACAACATTTTCCAACTTTTCTCAACCAAATAAAGTGGGGAGAAGCTGCTTATTCTGCAGCCCAATGCCTTAAATAAATTATATTATGTGTTCTATTGCATAGAAAAGCAAAAACTATTTTCAGTTTTGACTAAGGAATTTCAAGAGTCAATACCAGTAAGTTATTCAAGCTTATCCAGTAACAAAAGGGGATGCAAATAATTAGGTATGTTTTATAAGACAACCAAAGTATACAGACCTGCAGTTGGGGCAGAGAGAGTTAAATTTGGGTGGGGTGCGTTGAAACTGTAATATACATTGCAGTGTAAAAATAATGCAGCCAGTATTTACCCTGCACAGAAACAAAATAACTCGCACAAATCTAACTCTCTCTGTGCATGTTACATCTGCCCCACCTGCAGTGCACATGGTTTTGCCCATTTTGAGAACAAATTTGTACTGAGATCAGATCTGAATAAAGGCCATGGTCTGGCCAAGGTATTTATTTAAAAACTTACGGTAATCTGGGGAATGCATTATCTGAATATCTTGCTTTTGAATACCGTAGCAGCCATTCTATGTGACTAGTTGTACTGCTGTCATATTTCAGCCTTTTCATGTTCTTGCCATCGTGTTCGCATTAGCGCAGTTCCGATAACATAGTATATCCTGTGAGACTTCACTATATTTTTTTTATTTTTTTTCCCCCCTCCGTTAGGTTGAAAGTTTGTTCCAGAAATATCACAGTAGACGTAGTTCAAGGATCAAAGCACCATCTCGTAACACCATCCAGAAGTTTGTATCACGCATGTCAAATTCTCATACATTGTCCTCATCTACCACATCTACATCTAGCTCAGATACCAGGTTTGTACATGGCAGGGAGCGCTACTAATATACTGGGTGTGATCTGTCACTTCTGCTGAACATTTTGAAAATAATGAAATTTTATAATTGGGGGTAAATTTACTAAGACGGGAGTCCTATTGAAGATGGGATGTTGCTACGGCAACGAATCGGATTTTATCAATCTTCTAGAAGGTGCTTACTAAATGAGTAGAGTCTGATTGGTTGCTATGGGTAACAAACCAGCTTCAATAGAACTCCTTTGTAAATAAACCCCACAGTGAGAAATGTAGGCATTTCTATTTTTGGTGCTGATTTTGTTCTGCCGTTTTAAATAACTTGCACTAGAGGGCGCTGTTTTGTCACAATACTGTTATATCCAATTGGTGAGATTTAGGTGCACGAGTTCTGTATAGATGCGGGCCGAGAGTCAGTTGCTTCTTCTGTTTCCTCAGCAGCATAAAAGACGAAGACGAGCAGATGTGCCCCATCTGCCTGTTGGGCATGCTGGACGAGGAGAGTCTGACCGTATGTGAAGAAGGCTGCCGAAATAAGCTGCACCATCACTGCATGTCAATATGTACGTCACCTGCTTTTCTGCATGACACCACAATGCACAGTGTTACCCCATTACCTGCACACACCCCTTTGCAGGCTGGTAGGGGAGGGTTTCAGGTTAATTTGGGCACTTGTTTAAATATCAGACACAAAGCAGAAGCCTCTTTTTATTTGATCTATTCTCCACTCCAGGAAATGCAGAGGTGCACAAAATAGAGTTGGCTTCCTGGTTAGTGTCATGTACTTTGTATTTCTTCAGTTGTACAGGAGGCAGGAAACGGGCCCTTCCAAACAACTGAGCATCTAACTAGGTCTACTATTGGGGCAACACTGCCATCTTGTGGACACTTTAATGTCAACAGTCAGACCGGACTCCGTTGGGTTTTCTCAAGTGAAAATAAAGGAGCTTAAAACCTTAATCCACATAATTTATTTTTTTCATCCTAAGTGAAAATAGTTTATCCGAGCCTATCCTGGCTTTTCCAATTAATTTATGTTCACCACATTTTAACGTGCGTGGGGGGGGGGGTGTTGATCTGGGAGCGTGGGGGGGGGGGGTGTTGATCTGGGATTCCGACTATTGGAATGACCCGACAGTTGGAATCCTGGCCGTTTTCGCCGGCTTCTGACATAATCTTGACAGTTGGTATTCAAAGTTCTGAGTTTTTTTGTTGAAAATTTTGCAACTTTAAATTCAATTAATACGCATCAATATGTTCTCCGATTTGAGGCCTATACAATATTATTCTTATATGCTGGCATACCAGCTTGTATTGGATCATTCCGTGCAGGTGGGAGACACCAAACCTCACCTTAGCGTTGCTCTATATGCGTTGTCTATATGCGTTGTAAAATGTGCTTTTTGTGCCCCTTTCTTTCAGGGGCAGAGGAGTGCAGGCGAAACAGGGAGACTCTCATCTGTCCTCTCTGTCGCTCAAAATGGAGATCCCAAGACTTCCACAGGTTAGTCTAGAAGCCTGAGTATTTTATAATTTTACTGAATTGTGTTTGCAAGCTTCGTGTGCCATAGTACATAGAGAATTGTATATGTGTATTAATGTGTGTATATGTATATATAATAATATATGGTCCGCCTTGTATGTGCAGTCATGAAATACCAGGGCCTGCGGATTCTCCCCCCCTCCTGCGTGCTGCCCAGCAGCAGTCTCTGCAGCAGCAGCAAGAGTCACCTCCAGCTGGATCCCAAAGAGAGTCACAGGATTCCACTTTAAACCTCACTCATTATGGGGTCCAGCAGATTCCTGCTTCTTACAAAAGCATGGCCGAGCCATGGATTCAGGTTTGTTATAATAGCCTCTGTTTCTCTTACCGCTAATGGCTGGTATCCATCTGCACCAACCCATTCACATTACTGTTCATCAAATCCTCCAAACCTCCTACTTGTATGGTCACTGAAACTCCTGGACTATACACCAGTAACATCCTCCCTCTACCGCTCTTGTATGCTGCCAATATGTGGCTATGTGCTTGCATTGTCTAGATCAGGCATGTCCAAACTATGACCCTCCAGCTGTTTTGAAACTACAAGTCCCATCATGCTTTGCCACAGGTTTTGCTATTAGGGAATGCTAAAACTATGGCAAGGCATTCTGGGATGTGTAGTTTCACAACAGCTGGAGGGCCACAGTTTGGACATGCCTGGTTTAGATTATTTTAGGTTTTCAATGTCCTACGCAAACCGCAATATTATTGTCCTAAATAAACCACAGCTTATGGCCAAGATGTATTTAGGCTGGTAAAGTACCAACCAACCCGCTCCTGTCATTTTCAAAACACATGAGCTCATTGGCTGGTACAGTATGTTACCTCTCGTAACACTTTGATAAATCTGGCCATATATTTATATGGAAATCTCTACTTTGTATGCACTGTTACCCTGATTCTATTGGCACAGATTCCCCCACTCAGGATGATTGTTCCCTCTCGCAGGTCTTTGGGACGGAGCTAGTCGGCTGTTTGTTTTCTCGTAACTGGAATATCCGAGAAATGGCGCTAAGGCGTCTTTCGCATGATGTGAGTGGGGCCCTGCTGTTGGCTAATGGTGAAAGCACTGGAACTTCAGGCACTGGCAGTACAACCAGCGGCACAGCCCCACACTCTGCCAGTGGCTCATCTCAGTCCAGTATCTCAGGGGACGTTGTGGTGGAAGCATGCTGTAGCGTTCTGTCCATGGTGTGCGCCGACCCGGTCTACAAAGTCTATGTCGCTGCTTTAGTAAGTGTCCGCTTTAGATCCGCTCTTGCTGTTAATGCATTTGAGCCTTTTACTTCCTTTCATTTGATGTGTTTCGCTCATAGAAAACCTTACGAGCTATGCTGGTGTACACTCCTTGCCACACAACTGCTGAACGGAAAAAGCTGCAACGGCTTCTTAACCCAGTTGTGGAGACAATCCTGGTCAAGTGCGCAGATGCCAACAGGTAATCTAGAACCGGAGGCTTTAGTCTGGGTGTTGTGTGTTTTGAGGTGTGTCCTCTAATCAATTGCCTCTTACAGCCGCACAAGTCAGCTTTCAGTGTCAACGCTGCTGGAATTATGCAAAGGTCAAGGAGGAGAACTTGCAGTGGGAAGAGAGATCTTAAAATCTGGTTAGTGCTTTCTGAGACACTGTGTGCTAATAGAAGACCACCCACAGCCAAGGGTGTAGCCACCATAGGTGCAAGGAGTGCAGCTATGGGGCCAAGAGCTGAGAGGGGGCCCACCTTCACTGTCACATGTGACATGTGTTTTATACATTTTTCACCATTGGGTGGTACATAGGGGACCCTTACAATATTTTGCCTGTATAAAATGATCTGGAGGGCATTATATTTTAGCATAAATGAACTGGGGGCACTGCAATGTGGCACAGTATGAAGTGGAGGCACTATAATCTGGCATAATATGTACCAGGGACACTTTGTCCTAAGGGGAAATGGGGATACTGGCTTGCCTAATGTGTACTGGCAGCCCTACAATTTGAGGGCGTAAACTAGGGCACTACTGCGGTTCATAAAGCCATCTAGGGCACTACTGCGGTTCATAAAGCCATCTAGGGCACTACTGCGGTTCATAAAGCCATCTAGGGCACTACTGCGGTTCATAAAGCCATCTAGGGCACTACTGCGGTTCATAAAGCCATCTAGGGCACTACTGCGGTTCATAAAGCCATCTAGGGCAGTACTGCGGTTCATAAAGCCATCTAGGGCACTACTGCGGTTCATAAAGCCATCTAGGGCACTACTGCGGTTCATAAAGCCATCTAGGGCACTACTGCGGTTCATAAAGTCATCTAGGGCACTACTGCGGTTCATAAAGCCATCTAGGGCACTACTGCGGTTCATAAAGCCATCTAGGGCACTACTGCGGTTCATAAAGCCATCTAGGGCACTACTACTGTATGTGGCAGAACATCTGCTGTGGAGAGGTGTCTCTCTTTTTAAAAGCATTAGGACAGGGGCCCGTTCAAATTGTTGCTTTGGGGCCCAAAAAGTTCTGGCTAATCCCTTGCCAACAAGGGTGGTAGACTTCTAGAAGTACAGCCATTGCCTGTTACCTGGTTATTCCTTAACAAGACGTGACAGCCACAAGCGCATTGTGTGCTCTCCCCATCTCCAATGGTAACACCACAAGGCAAAAGGTCGTACGTGAGCCATTTACCCAGACTACCTCAGACATTTAGTTTTATTTATCATCATCATTATTTGGATTTTTCACCATTCTAAAGAAATTCCAGTAGAAATGAAACACACTACATTGACCGTAATAGTAAACCGCAATGGTCTGTGCTCCTCCTTTAGGCTCCGTTGGCATTGGCGGCGTGGAATATGTCTTGAACTGTATCCTGGCCACTCAGCCAGAGTCTAACAACTGGCAAGCACTACTCGGCCGTTTGTGTCTCATCGACCGGCTCTTGTTGGAATTTCCTGCTGAATTTTATCCCCACATCATCAGTGGAGATGTTTTACAGGCGGACACGGCTGTCGAAAGGTATTGAAGTATGTTAGGACTAAATTAGATGTCAGTGACCGTTATTAGTAATGTATGAAAGTCTCTGAATTAAAGTGAGTATAATGAATTGTGCAAGATAATGAGAGGGGTGATATTTACATAAAATGTAGGATTCATCTGTTGCCCTATCCTCTATAGGGAATGCAGTTTTTAGTATGCATTAAAACAAGGAAGCCAGAAACCCTGGGAAGTGCAGTTCTAATCTAAACCTGAAGTCAGTGTCTGTTATTTGCAGTGTGCTGTGCGCGGGATGTTTTCTGAGCATGTGAAGAACGGGTCCTGCTTCGTCTCATGCAGTGGTCCCCAAGCCGCACACTGATTAGTCAGCTGGGGGGCAGGAAAGGGGCAAAGAAGGGCCTCGTTAAACAAAATGAAGGAGTAGCGCACCCAGTTTGCTGGCATGCTGAGTCTGACCCAGCAGCGAGAGCGGATGTATTAAGAAGCCCAAAACGACTGCAAAGTAATAGGTCCCACTTCTCCTGCATAACAAGGAGAGGCGGGCACTTGTTATGGCCGAATGTATTAGGAAACGCCCCCCCCCCCCCCCCCCATCCTGCCGATAAGGAGAGGCATATTATGCCCAGCATTAATGACTCTCCTTATCGGCGCCCCAGGTAGCCCTGTGCCTGCGCATTTAAAAAAAAACCGAGTTTCTATTCCCCCTCGGCTGAGTCTTACTTTTTCCACGAGATCTCATGCGTAGCCTGGAGCCAGCAGCAGGGCTAGCGTTGTCCCAACAGTGGGGATAGGACAACGCTAGCCCTGAGCTAATTACTGGAGGAGATTGCAGGGGACAGTCCTGCTAAGCATTACTTGGCGGGCTGTCCCTAGCGCACGTTAGCTGCGCTTTTAATACATATTAAAAAACTAGAGGGTAGATTTATTAAGCTCGGGGAAGTGATAAAGTGTCTGGTTTTTATCACCAGCCTATCCACTCCTAACTGAAGATACAGGCTTGATTTAAAAAATGACAGGTAGGAGCTGATTGGCCGGTGATAAAATCCAGACACTTTATCACTTCACCGAGCTTAATAAATCTGCCCCTCAATCCCCAGTTAACTAGCGTTAAGTGCAGAAAGGCACTTAACGCTAATTCATACATCTGCCCTAATGTATGTAATGCAAACCATTCCTGCTTGTGAGCCACTCTAGGTAAATTTCTGACAACCTCAGACTAATTTAATTTAATTTAATTAATCCACACATGTAATTACATATACCGGTGGGGAGCCGAAGGGGCCACAGATAAACAAAGACCTTTTTGTTTATATATCTAAATGGAGAACATATTTTTACTTTTATGGCACAAGTATAAATCAACTTGTACTTCAATTTACAGTGACCTCTTTAAGTACTGACTTCTGCAAAAGGGAAAGCCCCAAATCTCTATCCCTGGTTCTCCTATTTGCTAGCAGCTATTGAGTTGGGCACTCCCAGGTGTGCAGTTGTTACTTGGCACAATGGGGCAGATGTATTAAGCCTTAACAAGAGATAAATGCAAGGGTGATAAGGAGAGATAAATGTCCAGCCAATCACCTGCTAACTGACTTTTTTCAAACACAGGCTGTAACATGGCAGTTAGCAGGTGATTGGCTGGGCATTTATCTCTCCTTATCACCCTTGCATTTATCTCTTTCTGAAGCTTAATACATCTGCCCCAATGTTCCCTGAGGAAAGGACATAAAGTTCCTGAAATGGATTAGGCAAGGCGTTGGAACCTGTGCCGTTTGTGCCACCCAGTTGCCTGGCATCTCAATGTTTTATTCATTAAAATAAAGAACCACCGTGTCATGATGGCTGAATGTTGACCCAGTTTACCAGCTTCTCAGTGGTTAATGTATTTTATATTGTATAAATCATACATGTTACCTTGGGTGCTGTGTAAATGTTACTCGTTTCTCTTCCAGGTATAGGAACCTCCTGTCCCTGCTGAATTTTGCATTGCAGTCTATTGATAATTCTCATTCAATGGTTGGAAAACTATCCCGCAGAGTATTTTTAAGTGCTGCGAGGATGGTGGCGAGAGTCCCCCACGTGTATGTGAAGCTGCTGGACATGTTGAGCGTGACTAGCTCGACGCATTACAGCCGCATGCGCAGACGTTTAATGGCCATCGCTGAAGAAATGGACATTGTTGAAGTGATCCAGCAAGGTCTCGAAGACTCTCAAACTTACGAACACCGCAGGGAAGCATTTGTGCACCCCTCCGCCCCTGCTAACTCCCCCGCGACCTCACAAAGCAATTCCCCAGAACATACTATGCAGCTATCAGGGAAACTGGGGAATGACCCTTGTGTCTCAAAAACGGCTTCCAGCCCAGAGGACTTGAATGAGGCGCTAGAAGTTATGTCCTTGGGACTCCCAGTGTCCACTGTAACAACCGAACAACCAAAGCCTGCCATCCCCACAAAACGCAGACCACTAAGTCAATGCTTGAACTCTCCCTCTTCTTCTCAGAACCATTCCTTATTCCAAACGTTGCCTTCTCCTTCTTCCACCACATCTGTGCCTGCTGGCCTGGCCTCAGATGTCGCCAAACCCAAACCTCAGGGATTTGCTCCCTGCAAACTGTCTTCCGCTTCCCCTCAATCGCAGAGGAAATTTTCTCTTCAGATACAAAAGCACTATTCCGGGAACAAGGAGCCTGAGAAACTTTCTCCTGTTTTCACCCAAGCTAGGCCCTCGCCATCTCATCAAATACACAGGCCAAAGCCATCCCGGCCTACGCCAGGGGACGCGGCCAAACCAGGAGATTCTCCCAAAGGCAATATGACTCTCGATCTAAACGTTTCTCACTGTGACAGCGGCAGCAGTAATACAAATGCTGTTATACCCAGCGATGACACTGTGTTCACACCTGTAGAAGAGAAGTGTCGGCTGGATGCCAACACAGAGCTCAATTCCAGCATGGAGGACCTGTTGGAAGCCTCATTGCCCGCAAGCGACAGTACAGTCACCTTTAAGTCGGAGGTTGCTGTGCTGTCCCCGGAGCGGGCGGAGGTTGATAACACGTACAAGGAGGATGTCAGCCACAATCAGAAGTGCAAAGAGAAAATGGAAGCGGAGGAGGAGGAAGCGCTGGCCATTGCCCTCGCCATGTCGGCCTCTCAGGATGCCCTGCCAGTCATCCCCCAGCTACAAGTGGAAAATGGCGAAGACATCATCATTATTCAGCAGGATGTAAGTTTACAGATTTGGTTTGTTTTCTATTCAAATGCCTCTCAAAGCTTGATTTGCTAATAAAAACTTGTGACCAGAAGAAGTAGGAAGCAGGAGGTTGTTTATAGCTAGTGAACAAGTAATGGTGAGGTGTAGTCTGTGAATTTTACCACCGGATGCACTGATGTCATTAGTTCCTAGTAAAGTATACACGCTTCATTTCACAAAATGGCTGCTTCATTGACCTAGCCAGTTCCTAGAGAATGATTGGCTGCGTTCTAAGTGTGGGCTCAGTCTACAAAATGGCTGACTCCACTCTGCACTTTAATCCTATATGCTTGTGTGAAAGTAGCATTTGAAAGATTTATCAAGACTTCTGAAGCTGACAGGTGGTTGTGTTGCCTATAGTAACCAGCCATGTTCTAGCTCACATTTTATAAAATGTACTAGATACTTGGTAGCTAGATTCTGCTGATACATCTCCCCCTAAATGTATTGTCTAAATCTATATGGGGAAAGCTATCTCGTTACTGGCTTAAGGTGGCCATGCACTGCTCCGACGACGTATTGGCATCCGATCCACTTGAGTCACCCGGTACCTTCCCGGTTGACTGGATGGCATGCGATCCTTCTGCATTTGAGGTATCGCATGCGGTCCCCATTCCCTGCTGCAGCGAGGGGGGCCAAGTTGGAGATCCGATTCACAGGGGACATTGGATCGGATGTCAACACGGGTCCAATTTGGCCACTTTTTTACCCGAACAGTCGGCCGGATCCATCGGAATCGGGTGAAAACAGGCCTATCGGACCTGTGTAGGGGTTTTTCTGTTTTATTTGTTCACATTAAACTTGTAGCCATAGTCCTGAACAATTTGAGCATGGAGATAAATGTACTATAACTATATAGCACCATGCTATACCCTCGCCCATCTGTGTGGCTACCTGCATCACACCAGTCGTGGCAGAACACCGCATTCGGTCGCACCATCCTTCTCGTTCGCTGATGATTATTGCAGCGCTGTGTTGTCTTTTACGTCTCTCTCTGATTATTCTGATTGTAATGTTACATTGTGGTACTTTCGTGACAGACCCCAGAGACCCTGCCTGGACATACCAAAGCAAAAAATCATTACCGGGAAGAGGTTGAATGGCTGAAGGGCCAACAGATTGGCTTAGGAGCCTTCTCTTCCTGTTACCAAGCTCAGGATGTTGGAACCGGCACCTTAATGGCTGTAAAACAGGTGAGAGAATCAGCCCAACAACATGAAGACCTAAGTTCGTAGTATGGGCTCTGTTTGTGACATGTTAATACATTGATGCGCTCATCTATTATACTCCAAATCCTAAGACAGAGGGTATAAGAAGACTGAAGACTTTAATTGTCTTATGGTGTTTGTCTTATATAGAGAAAAAGATGAGTTTGTCAAGAATAGACTGTCCTGCAGAACCGAGCAAGGGAAAAGGTTAATTAACACACCAGCGGCATGGTAGCAGGCACATATAATAATATATGGTTTCTGCTAGTACAGGCCGACCTAAACCACCCAGCACTTGTGTAACACATTTGGTACTTGTGTCACAGCGGAAGGGAAAACGTATCGCATGCGATCCGGTGTTACTTTTGTAGTTTCAAGTTTCCCCTGCCCGCGGATTGCATGCGATGCGATTTAGCACACCCTCACTAGCCACGCCACCCCGAAGCGTGGCGAACGCAGCGTGCCCCGCGAGGGGATGCGGTGCGCATCCTCCCGACTTGTTCATACCCCCACTATCCACATCGGCGTGGAGTTGACTTTATAAAGTGTGGCGAGCGCAGCCAGCGGACGATGAAAACATGCCTGAAGCGTGGCGAGCGCACGCGGAATACACGTCAAGAAATCCACGTCCCCTTGCGGGGCGCGCTGTGCTCGTCATGCTTTGCGCTCATCGGACCATATTGTAGTAGTGTATGGGGGCCTTTACTATGCCCATTACATCCATTATATTGTGGGGGAAGAAAAAGTTATTATTAATAACAATATATCACTGTATTAATGCCTCTTGTCACAAAGTGGGGGGTTACATTATAAGCAAACCGTTTAAGTGCTGCCAGAGCGTTGTGGGGAAGGCACCTCAGGGTCAGTCACCTTTTCCTCACATTTCATGGAGATACGCGGGAAACTTCGATGCCTTTTATTTTTTTGTGATATGCACAGCCCAACATTGTGGTGGAGTATCACAGAAAATGGAACCTCCCTCTTAAAGTCTTCCAGGTACTATCTCCACCTCTTCCCTAATACACTCCACTGACAGCTAGCAGCATCCTGCCCCAACTGCACACTCTACTGAGAGCCAGCAGCATCCTGCCCCAACTGCACACTCTATTGACAGCTAGCAGCATCCTGCCCCAACTGCACACTCTACTGACAGCTAGCAGCATCCTGCCCCAGCTGCACACTCCACTGACAGCTAGCAGCATCCTGCCCCAGCTGCACACTCCACTGACAGCTAGCAGCATCCTGCCCCAACTGCACACTCTACTGAGAGCCAGCAGCATCCTGCCCCAACTGCACACTCTATTGACAGCTAGCAGCATCCTGCCCCAACTGCACACTCTACTGACAGCTAGCAGCATCCTGCCCCAACTGCACACTCTACTGACAGCTAGCAGCATCCTGCCCCAACTGCACACTCCACTGACAGCTAGCAGCATCCTGCCCCAACTGCACACTCCACTGACAGCTAGCAGCATCCTGCCCCAACTGCACACTCTACTGAGAGCCAGCAGCATCCTGCCCCAACTGCACACTCTACTGACAGCTAGCAGCATCCTGCCCCAACTGCACACTCTACTGACAGCTAGCAGCATCCTGCCCCAACTGCACACTCCACTGACAGCTAGCAGCATCCTGCCCCAACTGCACACTCTACTGAGAGCCAGCAGCATCCTGCCCCAACTGCGCACACTATTGACAGCTAGCAGCATCCTGCCCCAACTGCACACTCTACTGACAGCTAGCAGCATCCTGCCCCAACTGCACACTCCACTGACAGCTAGCAGCATCCTGCCCCAACTGCACACTCTACTGAGAGCCAGCAGCATCCTGCCCCAACTGCACACTTTATTGACAGCTAGCAGCATCCTGCCCCAACTGCACACTCTACTGAGAGCCAGCAGCATCCTGCCCCAACTGCACACTTTATTGACAGCTAGCAGCATCCTGCCCCAACTGCACACTCTGACAGCTAGCAGCATCCTGCCCCAACTGCACACTGACAGCTAGCAGCATCCTGCCCCAACTGCACACTCTACTGACAGCTAGCAGCATCCTGCCCCAACTGCACACTCTCCTGACAGCTAGCAGCATCCTGCCCCAACTGCACACTCCACTGACAGCCAGCAGCATCCTGCCCCAACTGCACACTCTACTGACAGCCAGCAGCATCCTGCCCCAACTGCACACTCCACTGACAGCTAGCAGCATCCTGCCCCAACTGCACACTCTACTGAGAGCCAGCAGCATCCTGCCCCAACTGCACACTCTACTGACAGCTAGCAGCATCCTGCCCCAACTGCACACTCCACTGACAGCCAGCAGCATCCTGCCCCAACTGCACACTCTACTGACAGCCAGCAGCATCCTGCCCCAACTGCACACTCTACTGACAGCCAGCAGCATCCTGCCCCAACTGCACACTTCACTGACAGCCAGCAGCATCCTGCCCCAACTGCACACTCTACTGACAGCCAGCAGCATCCTGCCCCAACTGCACACTCTACTGGCAGCCAGCAGCATCCTGCCCCAACTGCACACTCTACTGGCAGCCAGCAGCATCCTGCCCCAACTGCACACTCTACTGGCAGCCAGCAGCATCCTGCCCCAACTGCACACTCCACTGGCAGCCAGCAGCATCCTGCCCCAACTGCACACTCTACTGACAGCCAGCAGCATCCTGCCCCAACTGCAAACTCTACTGACAGCCAGCAGCATCCTGCCCCAACTGCACACTCTACTGACCGCCAGCAGCATCCTGCCCCAACTGCACACTCTACTGACAGCCAGCAGCATCCTGCCCCAACTGCGCACTCTACCGCACCTCCCTGCTCTCTGCAGTATCGCTGTGTTCTGTCTCTCCCAACTCCGACACTCTCAGGCAACATTTACTTGAGTAGTAATCACTGTAGCCTCTACGAAGACTAATGCGGCAGATTTTCTGGAAGACCTAATCTACATGTACGCGGACTATGCGTGAAAGCCTTCTCTGGTGTGGCTGTCTTTGCTTTATATGCTGCTCTTCTCTGTAGGTAACCTATGTGAGGAATACAGCCACGGAACAGGGAGAAGTGGTGGAGGCACTGCGGGAGGAGATCAGAATGATGAATCACCTCAGTCACCCGAACATAATCCGAATGTTGGGGGCTACTTGTGAGAAGAGCAACTACAATCTCTTTGTGGAGTGGATGGCAGGTAAACCGCCAGATACCTTCCTCCGTGTGCTCAGGGCTGGCGATGGTAGAGCTCTCCTCTGATGCAGCGTCTGTTTTCTAGGTGGCTCTGTGGCTCACCTGCTAAGCAAATACGGAGCATTCAAAGAGTCTGTGATCATCAATTATACAGACCAGATCCTGCGCGGACTTGCTTACCTGCATGAGAATCAGATCATCCACCGAGACATTAAAGGTAAGCAGCAGAGGATATGGGGGGATATATAGTGTGAGGCTACAATGGCTTTCCTGTGGACAGAAGTTGTTGTCTTTTTGGTAGCGTGTTGGGATAAATGATTTCATGTGCATTGTTACTGGGGAAAACCATCAACTTTCGCCAAAACACACACCTCATATTAGCTGCGCTTGAAGTTCCTACCCAGAAATACATTGTTTGGTTCTCTTTAAAGAGACAGTATGGATGCTATGCAGGTTATAACAGGGTTATAGTGTGTAGACATAAAGGTACATGGATGTGATGCAAACCTGTTATACTAGGCATTTACCTGCATCAGAAAGTCCCAGGTGATTGCTGCAAAATGCTGCTTACAGTTCCTGTAGGGGGACATTACACAGTGGTAGTGTTGGTATAGGGAAGATCAGAGCAGTGTGTGGGGGAAGGGGGCCGGTCATGTGTGTGTGTGGGGGGGGGGAAGGGGGCCGGTCATGTGTGTGGGGGAAGGGGGCCGGTCATGTGTGTGGGGGAAGGGGGCCGGTCATGTGTGTGGGGGAAGGGGGCCGGTCATGTTTGTGTCTGTTGGGGGAGAGAGGGGGCCGGTCATGTGTGTGTGTGTGGGGGGGGGGGGGGGGGAGAGAGGGGGAGAGGGGGCCGGTCGTGTGTGTGTGGGGGGGGGGGGGGGGGGGGAGGGGGGAGGGGGAGAGGGGGCCGGTCGTGTGTGTGTGGGGGGGGGGGGGGGAGGGGGAGAGGGGGCCGGTCGTGTGTGTGTGGGGGGGGGGGGGAGGGGGCCGGTCGTGTGTGTGTGGGGGGGGGGGGGGAGGGGGAGAGGGGGCCGGTCGTGTGTGTGTGGGGGGAGGAGAGGGGGCCGGTTATGTGTGTGTGTGTGTGTGTGTGGGGGGGGGGGGGGGGGGGGAGAGGGGGCCGGTCATGTGTGTGTGTGGGGGGGGGGGAGAGGGGGCCGGTCATGTGTGTGTGGGGGGGGAGAGGGGGCCGGTCATGTGTGTGTGTGTGTGGGGGGAGAGGGGGCCGGTCGTGTGTGTGTGGGGGGGGGAGAGGGGGCCGGTCGTGTGTGTGGGGGGAGAGGGGCCGGTCGTGTGTGGGGGAAGGGCATTGGTGTGGGTGTTTTGATGTGGACATAAAAAAATCACACAAACTAAGGAAAATACTTCATGTTGGTCACCATTGTGGTGTCACATTGTTTCCCCTTATATATGGAGATTTTCCCAATGGGCTGTACACAGTGTACAGAGAGGTGCCCACTGGTTTATGGCCATAATCAGGTGTGCTTCTACATAGAACCTCAGCAGGGATTTGTAGATATTGGGGTGGAGATGTGTTATGTAACCCTGACCTGTGATCCTGAACCCATTGCAGGTGCCAATCTACTGATTGACAGCACTGGACAGAGACTACGAATTGCTGATTTCGGAGCAGCCGCAAGACTGGCCTCAAAGGGCACCGGCGCTGGTGAATTCCAAGGCCAGCTGCTGGGAACAATTGCCTTTATGGCACCGGAGGTACAGTAATGTTCTCCTCTCGTCAGCACTACAAGTGCCATTGACAGCGCTATATGGTGGCAGAAGGAATAATGTTCTGTGTTCTATAGGTGCTGAGGGGGCAGCAGTATGGCAGAAGCTGTGATGTGTGGAGCGTTGGATGTAGCATTATTGAGATGTCCTGCGCTAAACCTCCCTGGAATGCAGAGAAGCACTCCAACCACCTAGCGCTCATCTTCAAGGTAAAAGTACATTCTATTCATAGGCTTTTATCATTGTAGAGCTGATACACCTATTAGCACCTGTTATTGCTGCTCTGATCACTTGCATATAATAGGTAATGTTTTATAGCTGGGGGTGTCCGGGATGCATTCATTTACCCAGTGTCAAAATCCTGATAATCAAAATACCGACCACCATTGACCGACGGTCAAAATATCGACACGTTCAAAATACCGACATTCATTATGGTCAAAATACTGACATTCATTATGCTGTCATGGTCAAAATACTGACCTTTAAAATAACGACAGGTCAAAAAGTCAACATGGGCGAGATTTACTTATGCTGGGTACACACCAGGAAGACAAGGGTCCGATCCCATCAATCTAGATCCAATTCCGACCGATTGGATGTAGATTGTGTGGTGATTGGGCCCTTTTCTGTCCTGGTGTGGACCGATCCGATGCGTGGTCCCGCGGGGCGGTCGGTCGTTATTCAGATCCTACCTGCAGCAGGTAGGATCTGGAAATGACCATACTCCCGGGTGCGGGTCGCCATCGGATCGGACCAACGCTCACGGTGCACATCATGAGTGGGTCGTGCCCCCCCCCCCCCCCCCCCCGTGTCATCGTGAGCGGGTCGGAAGAAACACTGATGACCCGCTCACATTGTGCATCGTGAGCGGGTCGTCCTGGTGTGTACCCCACATAAGCCTTGAAAAGTAATAAACCACCAACCAATCAGCTCCTACCTGTGATTTTTCAAACATGGCAGTTACGAGCCGATTGGCATTTAAAAACCAGCTTGTTCATACTTTACCATCCCAGTGGACGTAGAGGGGGAAGCATGCGAGGGGATGTACTGTGTCCATGTTGACCTAGACAGCCCAAATATGATTTAAAAAAATCATGTCTGCATTTTGACCATCGACAATTGTGATTGGTATTTTGACCGCCAGGCTTTTGACTGTAGGTAAATTATACTGAACACAGGTATTCGATTGAGGGATCTACAGTAGAAAGATAGTCAATAGTTCAAACCCAAATGGTGGGGAGAGTCAAAAAGTTTGCCAGGTGAATGGTAGACTGTGATTAAAGTCCACAGTGGTAGCAGAGCGAGGGACGTTACCCAAAGCAAACCACGGATGTGGCTCAGATATGGTGAAGCATCCAAAATAACACCAAAAAACTTGCGTCAACCTTTTCATCCTTTCGATTTATTCACTATCCATTTACCGTAGATCTATTAAACTACACCACAGCAGCAGCAACTTAATCCTTTCCCATTTTCTCATGTTTCTCCTCTAGATTGCTAGTGCAACTACTGCCCCGACAATCCCCCCTCACCTGTCACCGGGTTTGCGGGACGTGACTCTCCGGTGTTTGGAACTTCAACCCCAGGACCGGCCGCCGTCAAGAGAATTGCTGAAACACCCGGTTTTCCGAACGAAGTGGTAGAAGCCTTTGCAAAACGAGAGAACGTTTTAATTATGCTACTGATGCGGAGATTAGGATCCCTGCTTAAATACAGCCGCATGTCCTGTCCTGCCACAGATATACCTGTGTAATGTAGCTTCCCTGCCCTGTGCATGACCACTGAAAACATCCAAAAGCTTCAGAATAGAGTAACGTTATATTCTAGCAGGAGCGTCTGCCTTTAGGGCAATTCCTTTTCCTGATTTACGTTACATTTTATTTATTTTATATGGAGAAAAAAAAAGCATCTCGTGTGAGTTTTGTCATTTTATTAAAGTGAGCATGAGCATTTCTCTTAGGGTCACGTCTCGTGACGCCCATGTGCACGCGATGATCTCGTAAACGTTTCCGAAGCTTCCTGTTGAGATGTGTCGTCACAGGACAAGGAGAAACCCTGTGATAGGTAGATCTGTTTCTCCTACCACTTGCTTCAGTCACCGCCTATGGCCATAGAGATAATTGCAATGTATAAATATTGTCTACACTGTACTTTGCCACACTTGTACAACACAGAACAACCTGTCTGGATCCCTTTTTATTTGACGCTGGCTCACTTCCCTATTTTAGAATTGTCTTGAACATGTGTAATATATATATATATATTTTAATTGCTTGTAAATTTACCCTGTTTGTAGAGTCACTTTGACCCAAAATGTAAGGGGAGTGATCTGGATATACCGGTTTGCTGTTCAGTGCGACTCTACAAAACCGTTTTAGTTTTTAAGTATAATTCTTCTGGGCAGCGTTCTTGTAAAACCGCCAGATTGCTCAGCCAGGAGAGAACATTGTACACAGCCACTTACTCTATGTATTGATTTGATTAGGGTATTGTGCATTGGTTCCTCCACCCATTAACTCTGTCCGTAAATTGTGTACAGTGGCAACTCAAGTCATTCTCTATTTTTTTTTGCAATATTCAGGTTTTTTTTTTTCCTATGAAAAGTATTTTGAAGTAACGTTATATTTCAAACCAAATCAAATTGTATTTAACTTGATCAGTCTTTTTTTTTTTTTTTTTGCCATTTTTAATTGCCGTTTTCCTTCGTTAGTACACCGTGGCTTTAATAGCGTTCAAATGCAATTTAAGAAAAATACAATTATTAGTTTACTTGAAATGTGTTTCTCCTGTTTTGTGTATAGGGCTTGCTACAAGACTGAGGTCTTATGACTTGTTTCTCCGTCTCTGTGCTGTGTGTGTGTCCTACTTCTGGTGAACGGACCAGAATCCTCCTCCTAGACAGGGCGACTTAGCGAGAGTACAGAACTTATTTTTTCCTTTTTATCTCCTCTTCCCTTATTGAAGCTCACTCTGAGAGGCATTTGTTACTATGATGCATTGACCACATCCGAATGGATGTTACTGAAATAGATTACCCCTCTCGTTGTGTCATGTATGTAATACGGAAGGAAAACGGCAGCTCTCGTGTTGGTTAAAGTTTTGTTTGTGTTTTGTTTTTTCAATCAATCCAATCTTTTTGTTTTTAACTCCTTGGAAACCAGTTGGGGTTGTTGCACAATGGAAAAAAAAAAGAATTAGGTTATTCTGAAACTCAGGATCAACTCCATAAGCTATGACACGTTTCGGCTAATTTACCGTATACCAATCCGGTCTTCTTGTTAAACGGTAAAAGAAATATAGATGATATAAAAGCTGAAGTGTTTTTAATAAAATGTGAATTCTTGAATTTGGACATTCCTTATTTTGTGCGACAGGCAAGCATATTCCAAAGAGTTAAAGTAACTGTATTCCTTAATGTGAACTGCAGTAGCGCTAACTGTATTGTACTTGACCTATGCTGCGGCATATTTTTATTTCTTGAAGTCTTAAAACCTCTGCGCCACCATCTGTCCTTTGCTATTCATGCATTGTCTGATAGATCTACAGTATATATTCAGTATGATTTCCTGACGGTCATAATATCGACAGTGAAAATACAGACACGGACAAAATTCATTAAGCCGACACTAATATATTTGAAATGCCAACAGGTCAAAATGTTGACATGAGTTTCTATGGGTGTTTTTTTGGGGTCTGTCACAGATGGAGCCGCTCTCTTTCAGCGGGGGTCTGGCAGTCGGATCGCCAGCCGCCGTAAAGATCGCCGGTCCCCTTCCAATGGAGCTCCCCACCGGTTGCTGCACAACCCCTTAATCCTGCCCGTCTCTCTGAAGCGGCGGAGACTGACAGGGTTCGCGTCCCCCGCCACCCGAAAACTGGGACGTGCGTCCCAGATACATCTTGCCAACGGGGGCATTCTGGCAAGCCCCGGCGCTAGCTGAGAGGCGCTCCATCTGTAGGTCCCCATGGACGCCATCTAAGTGTACCGGTACACCGTCTACAAGTACACACATAATATACTAGTAAGCCCGTTCAAGGCAAATGCTTTGAAAGCTAGTCTGCTACCTTGTGATTGCCTCTGTGTTTGTACATTTGTGTGAGAGAAAGAGATGTAGTTTCACTTGCTGCCAACAGATGTCAGTGTTTCAGAGACACACGATCAGGCACTATAATATATATATATATATATATATATATATATATATATATATGTGTGTGTGTCTATATATACCCCCTCCAGGTCCGCTGAGACAATTATGAAGTATGAACAATTCTGTTTTTGATCCAAAAATCCCTTTAAAACTCAAGTTGCCATTTTGACCTGTCTGCATTTCAAATGTCTGTATTTTTACTGGTAGACATAACAAATGGGCGTGTCGATATTTTAACTGTTGGTGAATGGGTGTTGGGGTTATGACTGTCGGTATTGTGTCTGTATTATATATAATAGTCGTTATATATTATATATAATATATTAGTATATTATAGATCAATATATCTATCACACACACACTGAAAAATTGATCTATTTCTGCTGTTAACTTCCTAATCAAAATGAACCTCAGCTAATCAGTATTACCCGTGTGCTTCCCGTGCCTCCCACATTTCACACCTTCGCTTTGTCTCAGTTTGTGCTCGCTGGAAATTGTGGTGTACTATTTTTATGCAGATTTTTGTTGTAATCTTATTTTCTTTGGATCAAAGCTGGACTGAAAATTGTATAATTATTTTTTTTTTGTGACGTTCTTAATGTTATTTGGTACTTCTTAAGTTGTAAATACCGCCTACTGCTTGTTTTATTTCAGTCTCTACTACCTCAGGTGTCCTATAGATATTTTCTTCTACCAAAGTTGACTTTCACAATGAGACTATTTTGCTGTATGACTGATTCCTAAGACTTCCAGGGCTCAAGGGCTAATTTCTCTTAGCACCTTAACTGTGCAAGTGTTGCAGAAATCTCTGGGTTAAGAAAAAAATAAATTTGGCTTAAATGTATCCTTTGTTATGTTAAATATATCAAGATATTTTAATTATTAAAGGTTTTTAACCCATGAACCGGTTTTATAGTATAATTTGTACCTATTTTTGGTGTTTTTGTCTTTATAGTAAATAAAAATTTTGAACAAAATTTGTGTCTTGTTTTTCTATAGGGTTCTGTTCTCTGTGTAGACCTGTTCTCTACACACTTATACCACTTTCAGACCGCAATTGTTCTGTCCCGGTGCGACCCTGCATTTACCTGGGTCGGATTGCCGTTTTGCTACTGGTTAACCCCTTTCACATCGTACTAATTACCAGATCGAACCGGCGTGTTCCCGGTAATTAGTTGCGATGTAAAAGTGGTATAATACACTTTAAATGGATATATGCACAGAGATTTCTTCTTCTTTTTTTGCACCCACAGAAGGCAAAACAATCTGAATACCATAACTGACATGAGACCTTGCATAAATGGAAAACAAAACAAGGTAGATCGTGAAGTAAAACATGATCAGAATCGAAAATAAAAAGGAAAAGTTAAAGGAAAGACTCACAAGAAGAATCTGAGAAGGGAGCGCGAGAGAGACCACCTGATCACAAATTGAGTTAACAAACCCCACTAGTGTTGCCTAAACGGGAGGGAGAGTCTTGATATAAGAGCCAAGGAGCCCAAATAAACACAACCCTATACGGTTTATTTACCAAGATGAAAGTTCTACATCAGATGGGATGTTTCTCTGGGCAACCAATTAAATTCTTTTTTTTTTTTTTTTTTTTTTTTTATGTTTTATTGATCCTCTTAACTTACAAAATGTACAAATGAAAAGGATATAAAACAGTAGTAGTATTAAATGAGGCGCAATCCACCATGTTCACATTTTCCAAACAAACATCGACAAAAATGAATTTAAGAAGAAAGTATACAAAATACTGTAACCTCAGTATCTAAATAGTAGCGTTGGAGATCTTGGAACAGGATTGACTGTGTCACTCACACAAAAACAAGGGGGTGCCACCGAACAACCCTAGAGGAGGCATCGGAATAGAACAGAGACATGAAATAAAGGAAAAGAGCAAGACCAAACAGAATCTCTTATATATTTGGCTACATCTGTCACTCAAAGTGTGTCTGGAGCTCTAACGCTGGGTGTAGCCTCTGACTCTGACTCACATGACTGACTCACATGACTGACTCACATGACAGAGAACCAGCCCAGTGAGCCCACAGACAGTGCCAGACACCCTCTGCCTCTCCATGTTACACAGCAAAGACACAGCTACTCACCAGACACACCAGGTGAGCGCCCCACACCGCCATACCTCCCAACATGACCCTCTCCAGGAGGGACAGAATGCTCTGTTTCTGGACTTCCATCTTAATTTATTGTCATCACCTGTTTTAAACAGGGTAATTGATAAGAAAGGTGTTTAAGCACAGGTGATGGTAATCCATAAATTTAGAAGAAAGTCCAGAAACAGAGCAATGTGTCCCTCCTGGAGAGGGTCATGTTGGGAGGTATGCACATCCCTCCCCCCCCCCCCCATTCACGGCATCCCCACGATTAAATGGCACATGCAAAACACTGACATGGCTATGGTCGACAATGAAAAAGGTTGACAAGATTTATTTTTCACTTTTTCAATGTTTTCATATTCATTCTCATATGTCCACCCCGACCCCTCCTCCCGTGATTCGCGGACACCCCTTACCTCCTCCCCCCCCACCCCGCGCGCGATTCACGGCAACCCCAGGATTAAATGGCACATGCACGGCTATGGTCGACAATGAAAAAGGTTACCATGAGTTTTTGAAGATTTATTTTTCTTTTTTTGAATGTTTTCATATTCATTCTCATGTGTCGACATGGACACCGATGAAGTGCCACACTTATGTCAACATTTACATGTGTTGAACTTTCTGTGTTGATTTTTTCGTGTAGCAATTTTTTTCCAGTGACAACTATGAACTATGTGCACGTCAACCTAGACATCAACCAATTCTTTGTATAATATATAACACCTGTTCTGTTTTACTGTAGGTGTTTTAAGTCAGATCTTTTACTGCTACTATTACTGTTTATGTAAATGCATTCTGAATGACAGCAACATCCTACCATCCTTCTACAAGAATATATAACCAACTAGGTGATTCATCGCGCCCAGTGCCCTCCCCCTCCCGCAATTCACAGACCCCCGAGCACCCCCCTCCCACGATTCGCAACCCCCCTCGCGCAATTCACGCCCCCTCCCACGCTTTGCGGACCCTCTCCCGCGATTCGCCAACACCTGCGCCCCTCCCTCCCTTGATTCACGGCGCCCCTCCCGCAATTCACGGCACCCCTAAGCCCCTCTTTAGTCCCCCGTATACTCACACACCCATATCACTACCCAGCTTCCTGCTCTCCTGAACCGTAACTTCCACCACTGGGGAGTCGCTGATGCTGTTTTGCCCACATGCCCCTATCATGCCTCATAGCCCAGCCTCCTGCTCTCATGCACCCGAACTCCTACTCAGTAGGAGGAGACACTGACTAAGGGCCACCATCCTGTACTCCTGTACTGCCACGCTGGACCCTCATCCACTGGCAGAAGCTGCACAGTATCTCCCACCCTCCTCTTTAGTCCCCCTTATGCCCACACACCCCTATCACTACCCAGCCTCCTGTTTTCCTGTGTCGTGACCTCCGCCAGTGGGGAGCCGCTGACTCAGAAACACCCTACTATACTATTGCACACACACACCTAAACAACATGCACACACAGCCCCCCCCCCCCACACCCACACTATCAATGTACATCTTACTCTGTAACCGCTTTTTAATTAAACAAAACAATACACACCCCCTTCCAAATCATAAACTCCACACAGACATAGGCATTCATCCACACTCACACTACTTATCTAAGAAATAAAGACGCGTACAACTGAATGGGCTTAAAGGGGACGGCTTATTTATTTTGAGCAGGGGCGGCCTATTTGAATCTAACTAAAATTTATGTCCCTGCTCTAACTAAGGTGGCGGGCAAAGAACGGCATGCAAGATAAATAACATTGCTGGAAAATAACAAAGTAATAAAAATAACAAACTCCGGATCTAAGGGTCTCCTGCCCTTAATTGCCAAGGACCGGCCACCTGCCAGCGTCCAAGACAACGGCACAATTTGGAAGCGGACTTTTCAAAAAGGGGCCACTTGCCCTTAAGGTCAGGGGGTTGACCTTCTGCTTCTGCCCCTGACCTCGCAATATCACTAAGGCAGAGCTCACCACTCTGCCCGAGTCAGCAAAAAATTGGGCCACCTGCCCTAAACTACAAATGTCCGCAACAATTTACCCTATCCGAAGTAGATGATCGTTAAGGTCCAGATGTGGGCCCACCTGGATCGGTGATGCCCACATCTCGACATCAACCACCAGCTAAGTGTAAATACAGCTCTAATTTAAACTACCGTTCTTTCCGCCAAGACAAAAATAAGCCGACAACAACTAAACGAATAAATGCGATCGACTTCTCAAAACGAATTCTAACTAACAATTGGGGCGGGAGGGAGGGCAACGTTTCCTGAAGCAAGAGGCAGAATCTTCTGGAAGCAAGAACATCACCCCATCAATCTCCACCTCTGACCTCAAGCAGCCTATCCTGGACCGTCATTCAAATCAGCCAGCCCGTCAATCAAGATAAGCCGAACCCCCGGGCCCAGATCCAGTGTGTGAGCTAAGGATTCCTGCCAATAGCCAGGTGAGTTTATGCTGTTTTCAGCCAGACAAGCTGGCTTCTACAGTCTTATGCTCTCTATTTAACACATTTCACCTATAACTCAAGTTGCAATACAGACATCTTTCATACAATTGTAACCATCTTTCTCATATACAAATGTTCACAAATTAAGGGGGCGCAGCCCCTTACGACGGTGTGAAGAGCGCCCATAGGGCGCGATGAATCACCTAGTACAGTATATAATGCCCGCCCGTTCCCATGCCCAAACATCAACCCATCCATGGACCGATCCAGCCAAACCAATTAAATTCTATTTATTATGTTCTAGAACATAACTACACATCCCAGCATGCCCTGCAACAGTTTTAGCATTAGTAGCTCTAGACCTCAAAGGATTGTCCATGGTCATATAGATTCTGCTTGGTTGGGGAGACTGAGACATCCAATGGGCTGGAATGACAGCCTTAGCTGCGCTGTTAAGATGTTTAAAAGGCGACTTTCTAAGGGTCATCTATTAGAATGAACTTAGGTCTACAGTCATTAGGTCGACCCCACTAGGTCGACTGGCAGGAAGGTCGACCTGACTTAAGGTCGACATGGGCCAAGGTCGACATGACTTAAGGTCGAATTTGCATAAAGGTCGACATGAGGAAGGTCGACTGGTCATAAGGTCGACATGGGGTTTTCCACTGTTTTTTGAGCCGACAGGCGGTATTTCATGCCCTACCATCCACTAGGGCGTGGAGGAGGTTATTAAAGCTGTGGCGAGCGAAGCGAGCCACCGTGCCCGATGCATTGCGAGCGTCCGATTCTCATTGCCAACTGTGTCCATGTCGACTGTGCCGACATTCGGATAAAAAAACAGTGAAAAACCCATGTCGACCTTATGACCAGTCGACATTCCTCATGTCGACCTTTATGCAAATTCGACCTTAAGTCATGTCGACCTTGGCCCATGTCGACCTTCCTGCCAGTCGACCTAGTGGGGTCGACCTAATGACTGTAGACCTAAGTTCATTCTGACAGATGTACCGATTCCCTTTCTAGGATAGTACAGGACAATTAAGGAGCCAGAGAAATGTTTCTGAGTGAAGGTCCTGGCCCATATTCTCTTTAGTTAAAGAGTCCCAGAAGGGGTGTAGCCCAACATGTGGCAGAAACCCCAGGGAACATATTTGCAAGCACAGATGGGACTGTACCATTGGGTTTTCTATTCATTCTAATATGGAACATGCTAGGTATTTCTGTGCCTTGGTCACTAAGCATGGATATATTTATATAGTGTATGTGTATCAGTGCTGTAAATAGACATTTTGATGCCCTTTGCCAGTATAAGAAATGGTGCCTCCGTACTCAGAAAAAGGAACAGTGCGTCTGGATAAAATTTAAGGGTGTGGCCACATATTAGTACCAATTCCCCATTACAGCACAGTGTCACTTGTGCACATTCTACTGCAGCTGCACACACTGGGTAACGCCACATTGCACTGGCGCACAGTATTATGCTGCACCAGCAAACACACAGGGATACAGTGCACATCAGATACAGTGCTTGAGACCGTGTTGGTCATAACCTATGCAGGGTACAGTGTGGATCAGTATTGGTGTCGTATACAGTATGGGACGATGCACATCAGACACAGTGTGGGATATAGTGTGGTTTGGATACAGTGCAGGATACTGTGAGGGTTGCATACAGTTGCAGATTAGATATAGTTCAGGATATAGAGCGAGTTGGATATAGTGCATTTTGGATACGATATGGGATATAAGGCAGGTTGGATACAGTGTGGGATTGATACAACGTGGGCTGGATACAGTATGAGTCTGATACACCAACCATACACTTACTGTGACACTGTGTCGGTGGTGTCCTCAGTTTGAGGGAGGCAGAGCCGGAGGTGTCAGCATTGCATGGTGTTGGTAGTGCAGGAGGGGAATCCTCAAAGCAAGAGGTGGCTATGTTGGAAGTGCACGAGGGATAGGGTAGTGCTGTCCAGCTGCTGCAGGAGAGAAGCTGGTGCTAAGGACCAGAGGAGCGGCGGGGAAGAGGCAGGGGTGGACGGGCTGGAGATCTAAAAAGTCTCATTGAACTCAATGGGAAACTGCTGATTGACTCTTATCAGCCAATCAGTGCTTGCATTCATTTCAATAGGACTTTTCAAATGTCCAGCCTGCCCGCCGCTCCCTCTTCGGCACTCTTCTGGTCCTCTGCGCCAGCCTCTCTCTCTCTCTCGCAGTAGATGACCGCAGCAGACGATACAGAGCACCTTTCCTGCCAGGAGCTTCCCCGCTCTGCAGACTAGGTGTGTTCCAGTGGCTGTGTCCACAGTGCTGAGGTTTTCAAAGAAATAACCTCTCTAGCTGGAGTCCAACCTGTGTACAAGCCTGGTACTATGTAGGTAACCTGGAGAGCATTTCTTAGTTGTACAGTATTGTACAGCTAAAGGAAAAGTATGTGTAATACTGTACACCTAACTGCTAATGTAGCAGGAGCCGTCTGTAGGAAAAAAGACTCCCTCCCTGACAGCATCTATGATCCGAGTGCTGTGCCACCTTTTGTGGCATTAGATTACTATCGCATCATGTGAAAAAACAGAATATAGATGATATAACATAATAGAAGGAAGATTGGATGTATCACATTTAAGAGAGAAAAACATATGGCATATACATGGAACAAAACAAGGCAAGTGCAGGGAAGCCGAGACATCTGGGATACTGGGACTGGTTTTAGGATTGGGAGTCCAAAGGTGCATACAAAGGGTGCATTATGTGTATGCTTCACCTGACGGCCGATGCGCTCTCCCGCGGGTTGTTTATGACCCTCTCTGTTGTCTGCATGCACAGATGACGAAGCTGATCTCTGGGCTGCTAATTTGTCCTGCGATCAGCTAATTGCTGCCCAGCCAGACTGAAATCCTGCCCTGTACAAGCCTGCAAATTGCTGTGAAAGGCTTGCAAAAATATCGCAGCGCAGCGTTCAGCAGCAAATCCATATGCCAGGCGCTCACCGTCTGTGAGTAGCCCAGGACTTACTCAGTGGCTGTGATAGAAACAGGGTGATTGCGGCCTGAGCTGACATCACAAGACTTACCTTCAAATGCCTGGGCACCCCCATGCTTCCGTGACACTCCCGGGAAACAGACGGTAACCTCCCACAAACGCCGGCATAGGCAGTCATTCGATTATCTCGCAGCCTATGAAATCTCACCTGTGCTATCAGGTCTGAATAACCCCTTTAGTCTTCAAATCATTCTCAGTCACCTATGTACTAACCAATCTATGAACCACAATGGTTGTGCCAATGTTGTGATCTGCTGTCATGTTCCAGTCTGTAGCCATTATAAACGCATACATTTGTAAATGTATTTTTATACATTATTCTCTATAACTACTGACATTACTCTTTTGGGGTTGCTTTTGAAACATTTTACAGTACTTGTTTCCTAGCACGGCGCCCATCGCTTTGCAGACCATAAGGCATACGATTGTATGCGATGCAATGCGATATTACGCGATGGCAGCTGATGTTATACAATTTTAAATTGTATACCATCGCATTGTATGGCATATACAATGGTATGCAATTTAAATTGTATAAGCACCCTAATGGGTGTTTCCAATGTTAAATGTGCCCCCTATAAGATAATGAACCGTAATGGGTGCTTAGTATGTTAAAAGCACCCCCAACGGCACCCCACTATCAACACCAACCCGAAGCGTGGCGAGCCCGCGGTATGCGTCGTCCGACCTTTTCATACCCCCACTATCCACATCGGCGTGGAGTTGATTTTATATAGTGTGGCAAGCGCGGCGAGCCACTGAGCACGAAGCGTGGCGAGCGGACGCGAAATACATGTAAAGTAATACACGTGGCTCGCCACGCTTCGGGCTCGCTGCACTCGCCACACTATCTAAATTCAACTCCATGCCGACGTGGATAGTGGGGGTATGAAAAGGTCGGAGGACGCGTACTGCCGCCCCTCGCGGGCTCGCTACGCTCACCACGCTTCGGGTTGGCATTGATAGTGCGGGTGCATTTAAGATTGTAAGCCCCCATTAGGGTGCTTATACAATTTTAAATCGCATCACATTGGGTGTATGGCATGCGAAGCGATTATATGTCGTACGACTTAATATCGTGGGTGCCGTGTTAGGAAACAATTACCCATTTTACGTTGGCCCTCCAGATGTTGTGAAACTACACATCCCAGCATGCTTTGCCACAGTTTTGCTATTAGAGAATGCTAAAACTATTGCAAAGCATGCTGGGATGTGTAGTTTCAAAACATCTGGAGGGCCAACGTTGGACATGCCTGATCTATACCATAACCAATTATTTTTTACTACTTTTACAAGGTTGTTCCAGTCATATAAAACATGTATTTTTGTAATGATACCACTAGATGGCATCGGTACTATCAGGAGCAGAGGCACAACACTAGTTGTAAGTTCAATGGGCAGAAATGCTATCTCCCCTGCAGGAGCACAGAGAGGTAGGATAATGATGGGATACACTTAGCATAACTGGAAATAATGAATGGATATAAAATTTCTGCAAACACCTTATGTGATTGTATGTAAAGGGTTGATTCATTTTCACCTCAATAGATGAATAGCTTTTGGCCTATCTGTGAACCCATTATTTATAATTTATTTACAGTTTCTTATGTAGCGCAGCATATTCCGTTGCGCTCTGCAATTGGAAACAAGTGATTAAACAAGCTGGATAGATACAAACTGACGTGGAGGTAGAAGGGCCCTGCTTGCAAGCTTACAATCTAGGGATAAACATCTGGAGAGGTTTCCTGGAGGAGTCAGATAAGGATCTGAGGGCCAGATGTACTAAGCTTCAAAAGTGATAAAATCAAGAGTGATAACCCACCAGCCAATCAGCTCCCTATTGCCATGCTGCAGGCTGGGTTCGAAAAATAACAGGTATGAGATGATTGGTTGATGGTTTATCACTCTCCATTTTATCACTTTTCAAGGCTTAGTACATCTCGCCCTGAGACCCCTCATAAACCAGGTCTCATCATAAATCAGGCCTGGGTTTTTTTTTTAAACATTGTAACTCACAGCCAAGCTGGCTCTGTGTTCACATAAATCCGCAGGTTACAGATACTTAGATGAGTGAGTTGGCTCATTACAGAGTCCATTGTCCAGCAGTGAGCTGGTTAAAATTCCAAGGGTGGGGGCATGAATCTGCAAAAGTATAATTGTTCCCTGTCCAGTGTCTGAAGTGCATTTCTTGGGGACCTCAGCTATGCGCTGGAAATTACCATACCATCCATTCAGTGAAAGTCCACCACAACAGAATTTCCTGATCGTTTGAGTTAGGTTTTCTGTCCTTTAATTCCTTTTATTTTGTTTGAGATTGTACTACTCTGTGTGTATTCTTAAAAAAATATTTAACCATCTTTGTAACCATTTTTGTAACTAAAGCTCTGAAGTATTCTTGGAAATAAATCATTTCTAGTTCAGAAATCTGTGTTACTTAGGACTCAACACATATTGGCCTACCTTACACCTTTTTTATGTATCGTATTGTGTGTTCTAGCGTACCTTGCAAGTGGAAAGCTAAAACTGGGCTTGTGCTGGTGGCAGCGACTGTATATGTATGATCCTGTGTATCCAAAGTGACCCCCAAGCCACGGCCGGTGCTACCCTGTGTATCCAAAGTGACCCCCAAGCCACGGCCGGTGCTACTCAGATTGATGTATCTGGAAAAGCGACCAGTGGGTCCATGGGCCCTTATTCAGATCTGATCGCAGTACAAATTTGTTCTCAAAATGGGCTAAACCATGTGGACTGCAGGTGGGGGCAGATGTAACATGTACAGACAGAGTTAGATTTGTGCGAGTTATTTTGTTTCTGTGCAGGGTTAATACTGGCTGCATTGTTTTTACACTGCAATTTAGATTTCAGTTTCAACAAACCCCACCCAAATGTAACTCTCTCTGCTCATGTTACATTTGCCCCACCTGCAATGCACATGGTTTTGTCCATTTTGAGAACAAATTTGTGCTGCGATCAGATCTGAATAAAGGCCCATGACAATATCTCTTCCTCACTAAGCGCCCTTATTGCTCTGTGGTGTCATGTGATTAACTGGTGACCGGTAGGTGTTCTGACTAGTGTAGAAGGAGAAATGTCAGCAGCAGGTATGGCCATGGACTATCAATGTCCCCAAAACATCAATGGTCGGGACCTAGTGCTCAATGTTTTGGGCATCGATAGGTGAGGGTCGAAAAGATTTATGGCATCGATGGATGGCATCCGATGGTGATTATTTTTTAATTTACCTAGAGTGATATCTAGGTAACGTTTGTACTGTGAATGCGCGCACCTCCGAGCAGCGTAGCCCACCCCGTTCCTCTGTGCATGCGTGGGTAATTGATGGCAGGAACCATCGATGACCGATGATAGAATGGGTTATAGCCATCGATGGTTCATGCCTTTAAAGCCATCGGGGGAATGTGTTGATGGCCATCCCTATACAGCTGTCAGCTTTGTATTAGAGAGAGATAAAGTGGACAGATACATTAGCAGCCAATCAGCCACTAACCGCCATGTTACAGACTGTTTGGGAGCTGGTTGGTAAAAATCTGCCTACTTTAGCTCTCACCAAGGTACATATACTGCACATTATAGAGAGACTGTAAAGTCTCATAGAATAGCCGAGGTACACAGTATCAAAGGGATATGGTATGGTTATATAGAGGGGTGTTTTAATCGTTTAAAAATGAGTAAGTCTATTTAAGTGAAGAGTAAAGATCCTTGAGTCGGTACATCCCGAAAACAAGCCTGGAGCAGGAGCAAGACATCACACTGGAGATGCTATGTGACATAGGAACGGTACACAGTATCTCTCCCGTCCTGCCGTCCACCGCCACTTCCCACCCGGATCCTCCCTCCTTGCGTCTTCCCAAGTTCCCGTGCTCCCCGAGACGACCGGACAGACACGTCACTTTCTCTTTCGTAACCCCGCCCCTACCTCCTTCGGTCCCGCCCCCGTATCAACGTCTCTTCCTTTTTATTTGAACCCGCCTCCTATGTGACTCCGCCCTGTATGTGACGTATTCTTCCGCCTGTCCCGCCTCCGGTTTGTGTATATGTTTGACTGTCACTGTGTCTGCCCTGCACATGGCCGCTCTCTCTGTCCTCTCCTCCGGTCATGCCCTCCTCTGGCTCGGTGCTGCAGGCACTTCTCGCCCGGTGGAGATCGTACAAATATCGCTTCGTTCCTTGGGTTGCACTAAATCTGTCTCGTAGCCGCAGGTCTGTTTGCTGAGCAAGTGGGATCAGTGCTGTCATATATGTAACAGTAACACACATGTGCAATTGGATCAGTTATGTCATATATGTATTAGTAACACATGAGTGCAGTGGGATCAGTGCTGTCATACACACAAGTGCAAGGGGGTCAGTGCTGTCATATATGTAACAGTAACACATGTGCAATGGGCTCAGTGCTGTCATATGTAACAGTAACACACATGTGCAGTGGGATCAGTGCTGTCATATATATAACGGTAACACACATGTGCAATGGGATCAGTGCTGTCATATATATTAGTAACACTTGCGTGTAGTGGGATCATTGCTGTCACATTATATGCAACACACACGTGCAATGGGATCAGTGCTGTCATATATGTAACAGTAATTCATGTGCAATGGGATCAGTGCTGTCATATATGTAACAGTAATACATGTGCAATGGGATCAGTGCTGTCATATATGCAACACACGTGTAATGTGATTAGTGCTGTCATATATTTAACATGTGCAATAGTATCGGTGCTGTCATATATGTAACGTGCAATGGGGTCAGTGCTGTGATATGTAACATGCATGTGCAATGGGGTCAGTGCTGTGATATGTAACATACATGTGCGATTGGATCAGTGATGTCATATATGTAACACTCATGCAATGTTATGGGTGCTGTCCTATATGTAACGTGCAATGGGGTCAGTGCTGTGATATGTAACATGCATGTGCAATGGGTTCAGTGCTGTGATATGTAACATACATGTGCAATTGGATAAGTGATCTCATATATGTAACACACATGCAATGTTATGGGTGCTGTCATATATGTAACATGTGCAATCTCATCGGTACTGCCATATATGTAACACGCACATAGATTTGCACTGACTATATAGTCAAAATCACATAGTGCAAATCACACCGTGATATGCGGCCACATGGCATTGCTATCGAATGTAGAAATAGACTGTGCAGCAGAGTCTATTACCGCCCCCTCTGCCAGCTACTGCATCCATACTAATAGCATATGCAATAACATATATGATTACTAAATCACAGGACAGACTTAAGATAAGAGCTGTCCTTTGCAATGCGGAGCCATCCCTGGACTTCCGGCCCTGAGACCCCAGAGTCCCCTCTACACATGTGCACAGTGATGGCGCCGGCCGCAGGGCATGCTGGGAGGTATCTGTGACGGATCCCTCACACAGCGCTGCGCAAAGAAGCCCATAGGCTTCTACAGGGTATCACCAGCGCTGACCCGGCATGTAGGTATTAGACTTTAGAGCATGCGAAAATGCGGTAAAAACCATTTTTGCTTTAGAACATCTCCCCCATAGTCTTTATACGTTTTCAGACACTTATACCACTGTCAGACCACAAATGCAGTGTCACACTGGGAATATAAAACGGTTCAGTCCCTGCATTTGCGGTCTATTCTATTCACATCGCATCAGCGAACCGGCAATATTGCTGATTCGCTGACATAATTCGGCGGAGCGTCATCAGGGACACGGGAGGAGGCAGCGCTTAAAGCTGGCGCTGCTCCAAGCACTACCTCCTCCATAGTGTGAATGGGAAATGGGTCGCTCAGAGCAATGCCACGTGAGCACCACCAGGGGGGGATGTATCAAGTCTTGGAGATAGATAAAGGGGGCAATTCAACTGAGGGCAAACTGAATTGCCTGGCTCAATATGTGTGGCAGAAACGCAAGACAGGCACCATTGCTGGTGTTTCAACAGCAATTTGCACCATTCACCCTCAATTGAATTGCACCCAAATGACGGTACAAAGCACTTAATTTACTGTAACCGTTCTGCCAGCTAGGCTGTTCTTTGGATGGCTTTATGGGAAATATGGCAGAGTGTATGGGGCAACTAGTAAGATTTTTTTGTAAACCAGTTTTAATGAAAAAAAATGTGACTTTATTAACTGCTTTCCCTCTCTTTTTCTGTGAATTGCAACAGGAACATGCGATATGTCACTGACCCTCACAGTGACAAAGTGCTACCTGATGCTAAAGTGTATTCCACCCTAGTTGGCCTTTTCCAGACTTTATTCAGAGCGGATTTAAACAGACAAAAAGATCTCCTGGATCTGCTTCCTGATACCACAAAATCCATTTATCGGCTGGTAGGTACTGGTCACCAGGAGAGTTGCCCATACAGTGATGTCACACCCCAGGCGGAGGACATATTGCTGAAGTCTCTGGGTTTCTCCATTGACAGACGGCCAAGTTCTCTGGATGCTGCTGGGACCGGAGTATTTGTTACCAAAGGGCTTGTGCCAAAAGGAGCTGTAGTATCTATGTACCCTGGTATGTTGTATTTCGTATCTAAGCTGAGTTTAAATATACCCTGTTTAATACATTTTCCTAGCCAGCCTTTTGTAATGATCCAAGAATTCCATAGGATTAAGGAATCCAGGTAATAGTAGCAGCCAGACCTATGTGATTGCTGAAAGACAAAACCACCATTTGTACTAATTCTATTCAACTATTTCACTTTAATATTAGCAAATGAGTGCTAACTGCATTATGGGGCACAAGGCATGATTAAGGGTTCCAGCTGCCCTAGGCTATAATACAGAAGTGTCTGCCCCTGCCTCCACACCTCCCACTATCGCTTGGGACCCCCACTTCCAGCATCCTTCAAGTAGTCAATCACAGCAACAGAACCAGTGGCGGATCTCACAGGATCTCCTCTTTTCAATCCCAGCAGGCACCTCTTCTCCCACAGTTGCAGTGTTTAGGTATTCAATTGTTTCCACACCTCCCCACGCATGTCCACCAGTGGCTATTCAATTCTTTGTGATGTCGGGCACACATTTTATTTCAGGTCACTACCCCGGGGGGGGGTGGGGGGGGGGGTGAGCTGAAATCAGCGAAGTGACCCATTTGAGCTCTCACACTCTACTTTTTGCGCCCATTAGTTTAGTCAGGTTGCTGCTTTGCACTCGTGTATGTATGTTGTTATGCTTATTGCTTGCTATGATCCAGTTTAATTAGGGGTTTTACAGTTCCTTCTTGCTGTGAACCCTAAATAATCTTAAATGTTTTAGAGAAATTAGTTACGCCTATATATTTGACTAGCTGCAGTACCGCTCGGGTGGACGTCTGTTATAAAGAGTCACTTGTGAAAAGGTGTAGGTCAAGAAGATTGCGCAAACAAACACAAGTGTTGCCCGTGGACACACAGAACCTTCACCTTAGACCAGGGGCAGCCAACTCCAGTCCTTGAGAGCTACCAACAGTTAATGTTTTCCAGGTCTCCTTACAGAATCATAAGTGAAGTATTTAGCTCCACCTGTGGATCTTTTATAATGTGTCAGTCAGTAATGAGTGCACCTTTGAGGTGATCTAGAAAACATGAACTGTTGGTAGTCCTCGAGGACTGGAGTTGGTTACCACTGCCTTGGACCCTCGAAAACCGTACATACAAGAAAGAAATTGGTATCATGTTGTGTCTTGCAAGAAAGGTAGTCATTAAATCTTACGTTATATTTCCACAGATATTTTTCAGATAGACCTCATGGGGGAAATTTACTAAAGGAAATTTGTAAAAAATAGGTGTATTTGTATCCAGAAATACATTTATTTTTGACATTTACTATCCCAAAAATACGGCAATTCGTATTCATATTGATAGCACATCAAGACCTATACGAATTGCCGTATTTCTGGATACAAATACACCTATTTTTTACAAATTTCCTTTAGTAAATTTCCCCCCATGTCCCTATTTAAAGATAAGGAAATTCCCAGGGATAGTGCAATATTGTCAGGGTAAAGTAATAATTTATTGTTCTCACAACACACTAACTCCGTGGTTCCCAAACTTTTTTCAATCACCGCACCCCTAAGTATCAGAATATTTTCCACGGCACCCCTAGCCCAAACGTTTCTAATTGAGAAAATAAGAAATAAATATTAAAGTACTGTAAGTAAACTGTGTTTATAACTATTCCTTAGTGTAACGTATGTGATGGGGGACAGGATTCACTTCTGTTTGTCCACAATTTGCCTATTACATTGGTCATAAAATAATTGTAATGAGTCATGGACCACCAGGGCAGGGCACCCCTGCAAGTCCTCCGAGGCACCCCAGTTTGGGAATTACTGCACTAACTTAAAAATGTCTATAAAAAGAATATCACCACCATAAGTGGAATCTTCCTGGTAATACTGCAGGGCTCAGTCTGTGTCCAGTCCCAGATCTATATAATAGATAGTGTTGGAGAGGGTTCCAGCTCCAAAATCCTCGAAAAGGAAAAATTAATGTGCAAATATAACATAAGATTTAATGAGCCTCACCACTATGGGGGGGGGGGGGATTCAACGGTTTTCAACAGCCACAAGATGGCGTCCGACAGAGCAAGTTAACCCGGTCAACGATTGCTTGATATTGAGGTTAGTAAGCCTGTCGCTGTCGAGATCAGTGCAATAGCCACCGGCTATATTCCCTCATGGGGGTCCACGACCCCCATAGAGGGAGAATAGAATAGGTGGTGAGCGTAGTGAGCCACCGTGCCCGCAGCGTGGAGAGCGCAGCGAGCCCGCAAGGGGCTTAGTTGCGCTCACCATGCTTTCTGGGTCCGGCCAGTCGGGATCCTGATGTCGGACCCCTGTACCACACCCCTTAGACCAATCATGAGGATCCTTAGCCTAGAATCTGCCTGGGAAAATTTCCTACACAAAGGTGAAAACTGCAATCATAAATCGGTTAAGTGGCTTTACAGTTCATCTCAGTCAGACGTATAAATAAACACAAACAGGCGTGTATACGGGAAGTTATGACTAATGTATCATTTATTTGACATGACCTTTTCCTTTGTCCTAACAGGTGCAATTTACCAGAACTATGAACCTATATTATTTCAGTCAATTGGAAACCCCTTTATATTCCGCTGCCTCGATGGCATCCTCATCGATGGGAATGACAAGGGGATCTCAAAGTCTGTGTACAGGTCTGTCCATATCGTGCAGAATGGTTATACTGTAACTACTGTAGATCTACATATATTTCTACTGTATATATACTTTTTGAAACTATATAACACATATATATAATAATATACCTCTTTATTTTACAAAGGGGAAACGTGCACCGGGATAAACAATAGATTTTATGATAATCTACACTTCATTAAAGAGTGTTCGTTAGTCCTACAGGGACACTAAGGGGGTTATTCTGATTCACTTGCAAAGGCACAATCACTCTCTAATGGACAAAACCATATGCACTGCAGGTGGGGCAGATGTAACTTGTGCAATTAGATTTGGGTGGGGTTTGTACTTCAAACTGATATCTATATTGCAGTGCAAAAATAAAGCAGCCAGTATTGACCCTGCACAGAAACAATAAAGCACCCAAATCTCTGCACATGTTACATCTGCCCCACCTGCAGTGCACATGGTTTTGTCCATTAGAGAGTGATTTTGTCTTTCAGAGTGAATCAGAATAACCCCCTAAAGGTAAAATATATGGAATGTCACATTTACCACTGAATGCTATGCAGCCATATTCTCGACATTCAAAATGTAAACCAGTTCGCTGTGTTGACAGGATCATAATATCGACATGCAACATGTTGACATTGAAGGAATGTCGTCTACATTATGAACATAGAATAATTAAGCAGCGAGCTCAGCGACCCATTTAGCCAAAATCATGGAGAGGGAATACATGAGGGTTGCCTACCTGACCCTCTCCTTCAGGGAGAAAATGCTCTGTTCCTGGGCTTCCCTGGTAATGTAAGATTGGCATCACCTGTGGGGAGCTAGGGAATTGATAAGAAAGGCGTTTCACCACAGGTGATGGTAATCAATCATACCTTACCTGGGAATGAAGGAGAGGTTCAGGTAGGCAACCCTGGAATACATGGTTACATATTACCAAACATATACAAGATTTGACCCCCCCAAAAAGGCTAAACAAAAACAGCGTCGACCGTTTGTGTTGACAATTGTCATTCTGACCTTCCTAGACACTTTAGATCAGGTATGTCCAACGTTGGCCCTCCAGATGTTGTGAAACTACACATCCCAGCATGCTTTGCAATAGTTTTAGCATTCTCTAATAGCAAAGCTGTGGCAAAGCATGCTGGGATGTGTAATTTCACAACATCTGGAGGCCAACGTTGGACATGCCTGCTTTATCTTCTATACCACACCCATACCAACCATTGTTTCCATCACCACCCAGTATCCTATTCCCCTCTTACACATGGTGCTGGGTACATACTCACAAGAGATGGCCCAGAAGGCTGGCTAATCACTGTCTATACTCGTCAGTTGCTCAGCAGTAACCACATAATAAAATGGAGAAAAATGAAAAGAAGTCATTGAACTATCCTTTTAAAGTCTTTGTTATTTGTCATTGTCATGGGTGCAATATTTCTGTATCTGCTCCTATGAGGGTCCAACAAGGGTTAATCTGGGGTTATCGTTAGAAACATGCATGTAAAATAGCATTGCTGATATTCACAGCGCAGTTATTCAGTCAGTGTTAACATGCCATGCCGACATGCTGAATATCGACTTTTTATAGCACATAAAATACTTAACCTTTGAGTGCCAACATTTCTGCCAGCGCCGCTCAGATTTGTTATATAAATTCAAATAAAAAAATGTGTAAAAAAATATATATATATTTCCTATATAAGGTAACATTGCAGGTCATATGATGAATAAAAATGTTTGCCTGGCGATTTTCCCACCTATTTTGACAAATTCCCTTGGCATTGAAATGGTTAACCCAGAAACCATTCTGTTCTTCTTACAAATACAGAGCCTATCTTGTATGTATACAATCATTCTTGCAGTCTAACAAAAGCTCCATGTATGTGTTGCTATAAGCTAATTCTGAGAATTACATAGGATGGGGACAACAGGGGATGGTAGAGAAATGCAGAACGTATGGGAACATGCACACCTGTAATTGTCATGTAATAATTATGTCTCAGGTCTTGCAGCAATAGAGACCGGCTAGGACCATTGAAAATGTGCGATTCCACCTGGCTGACCAGCTCCCCGCGTAACCCACTGGCTGTGGGACAGTATGTGAATAACTGTTCCAATGGTACGTCTGCATTGGCTGCTTGCTGTCACTGTGTATGGCTGATCTTAATATCAAACAGGTTATCAGGCGAGCGCGGAACACAGAGCATGTTTGGAGGACTCATTGGGGGTAAATTTACTAAGAGTTACTGGGACTTCTATTGAAGATGGGATGTTGCCCATAACAACAAATCAGATTATATTTAGTATATTCTAGAAGGTGCTAAATAAGAAGTAGAATCTGATTGGTTGTTATGGGCAACCTCTTGTTAGTAGAACTCCCATCTTCCTTAAAAATATGGGCGGTATTCAATGTGAATACCTGCGAGGTGCAGCGAATCCTTTTTAGGATTCGCTGCACATTCGCCACGTTCCGGAGCCAGCGGGCTCCGGTATTCAACGTGTCAGGGGCTCGCTGCCCCTGACAGGCGAATATGAGCTCCTGCGGCGAATGCCACAGGGAGCCTGAGGAGGGTGCCAGGCAGAGAGATGGAAGTCTCTCTGCCTGTCCCTGAACGTTTGTGGGGGGCAGGTGGGCTCCCCGGGTGCCAGGCAGCACAGGCTGCCCCCCGGGGGTGCCAGCAGGGGGCCGCGTATATTCACTATACCCGATCGTAACATCGGGTGCAGTGAATATATGAATATGTAATGAGCGGCTCGGCTCCGGCGCCCCCTGCTGGCTGCTGTGTAAAAAAAAAATATATATATTTTTTTTTAATTAAATATATATTCATGTGCTTACAGCACATGAATAAAAATAGCATGCCCCTCCTCAGAATAAAATTCCTGATTTTTTGACACCAAATGTAAAAAACAAAACACTTTCTTTTAAAAGTTCACATTCCACTTCACCATAAAAAGATAGCTATTGCTACTTGGTGAATCATGGCGAAAAAAACCTTCAAATGTATTCGCCATCTGGTCATTGAATAGGGTGATTCACCGTTTTTGTCAAAAATTCGCCAAACAGCACAAATTCGCCATAAAAACATGGCGAATCAGGCTCATTGAATACCGCCCATTGCATCCTAGTAGGCATAAACCTACTTTGATCTACAGGACCAGTCTGTTTCTGTAACGGTGCACAGTGATTTTCTTTCGTTCCTTTCTCCAGGGGAACATTTTATATTTATTTATTACCAGTTTCTTATATAGCGCACACATATTCCGCAGCGCTTTACAGAGGATATTTGAACATTCACATCTGGGTGGCAATACCCTATAGAAGTCTATGGGCTTCTTTTCACCACCTCCACCGCACAGGTGCACTCATTACTCACTGACACATTTTAAAAGATCACAGGTGGGGGTAATTATTTTACCTGTGATTCTGGAAAACATGCACTGTGTGGGGGTCCTGAGGACCGAGGTTGAGAACCACTGGTGTAGGGGATGCACTCTTTAATAGCACTACTGTGTTATACTCCTATATTCCCCATGTTCTTCTACTGTGCCATATTCCTGATTTAACCCCACTCCAAGACCCATGTGTGGCCTAAGATTACATTCCCCCTTTGGTATGTTTGCAGGATCTCTACTACAGCTAGATGGGAGTGAAGCACTGGATGTAGCTTTGGGGGAGATGTATCAAACCATCAGCATAACAAATTGTATGTATCCTTTTATAGAATATACTAGATAAATGATGGCCAGAAGCAGATTGGTTGCTATGGGAACCTCCTTCACTTGTGCGCATTAGATGTTTTGATACATCTCCCCCTATGCTAAATATCATTACTGCTATGATACCCTTTCCCAATCCTTCTCTGTTTGGTTCTTGAAGCTGTCATCACGGTTACAGACATGTTTATATGAAATACATTAGGCCTTAGATATACTTTTTTAATACTATTACAGCTGTTTAGCATAAAGCACAATTGGGTAGATGTATTAAGCCTGGAGTGGAGATAAAGTGGGAGGCGATAACGCACCAGCCAATCAGCTATGTTTGAAAAATGACAGGTAGGAGTTGATTGGCTGGTCCATTATCACCTTCCACTTTAACCCAATACCAGGCATAATACATCTGCCCCAATGCGGCTTATGTGACCAGATAATATATAGGCAAATGCTAATTGATCTCTCCTTTCCCCAGAGCATGCGGCTAATGTATGCTATCAGGAGTATGATGTACCGGACACTTTCCCAGTTGAGCTGAGGCAGTACATCCCGAATATACGATACTCGCAGGACATGGAAGGGTTTGTATATATGGAATAAGTATTGTACTGTGACTGTCAACTCTTTGGGGCAAATTGTAATAGGATGAGAGATTCAGAAAGTGAGAGATTTGGTAAGAAATCTCCAGGTTTTTTTAAAGCAGCAATCATTTACACTGCAAAACCAGTTTGATTTTGCAGTGTAAATGATTGCCGCTTTAAAAAAAATAACCTGGAGATTTCGTACCAAATCTCTCACTTTCTGAATCTCTCATCCTATTAAATTTCACCCTATAGCTGCACTATGACCTTCATAGTTATAGATCCCCGCCATTGGTCTACAGGCAGTAGGTAGACACATGGAAAAGGTCAACATAGTGCCGGTCGACACAAGAAAAAGGTCTACCAGACACCTCTTTACTCCCTGCATGAGACAGATTGCACCACTGTAATATGCAATCTGCGGTAAATCCTATCTACCTGTGCAGAACAGACCTGCTCTGTAATCTGCGGCTTCCACCGTATTGGCTGCAGAAAGATATTTTAACTTGCAGTTTTACTTTGATAAAATTGATCCATTACACGATCCCTAGAATTAAGCAATATGATTTGTTGATTGCTTTGAATGGATTCCCGATGATGAAACAAAGCTTCTTTGTGTTTCGGTGCAGGCCATTGCGGTGCGTTGTTCTGGTCGCGTTCAGAGACATACATTGCGGAGAAGAACTCTTCTCAAACTATTTCACACTTGTCCGGTAACGAAGGACGTGGCCAGTGGCCCCGAGAGGACAACTTGTGGATATCCCAGATGGTAACAGCTGCTATGCGTGGTACAGTGATTATAGAGCGGAGTGATGGGGTTACTCCGGGAGACACCATCCTACAGAGTGATCAAGTCTTGTGGTGTCTTCATTTACTTATTGTTATTATTTATTTGAAGGATTTATTATTTCTACAGGAAAAATAATAAAACATTTACATTTTCATATTAAAAATGAAAATCGCCTGATCTCCTTGCAGCTTTGTTAAGGCGTTAATGCTTAAATCCCGCTCTGTCCCAGAATGTATTGCCAAGCGTTCTATAGGCCTGATTCAGACCTGATCAAACAGCAGCAAATTAACAGCGATTACCGTGCAAATAATTAGCTGCAATCCCGCCCTTCACAAGCCTGCAAATGGGTAGCTCAATACCCATCTAATGGGTAGCTCAATAGCCACATCTTATACATCGATTGGAAGATAGAAAGCAAAATCTCAGAGTCATTTGTATCCCAGTGGAATGACTTTAAGACAAAAAGTACAGGTTGAGTATGCCTTTTCTGAAATGCTCGGGACCATGAGCATTTTGGATCAGGGATTTTTTTGGTTTTTGGAATTATTTTTTTTTTTTCATACTTTTACCTGGTCCCCCGACGTTCCACGGCGGCCTCCCGGATCCTCTTCAGCGGCATCTCCGGTCCCAGGGGTGCAGTGCGTGGTCACGCTGGTGACGTCACCGCGCACTGCACCCCTGGGACCGGAGATGCCGCTGAAGAGGATCCGGGAGGCCGCCGTGGAACGTCGGGGGACAATGCAAGTATGAAAAGAAGAGGGGGGGGGGGGGCGGCCTAGAAAACCCCCCCAAATATTATGAAAAAACACTGTTTTCAGAATATTTTGATTTTTGGAATACATGGATAAGGGAGACCTGAACTGTAATTGGTAATTCCGGGACAGAGTACTAAAAGAAAAAGTTTGGGACATGCAGGCAAAGAATGAAAAGGGGAAGGTGGACAATTTGGGGGGTTGGGGTAAATGAGGAAGGAGAGGGGAAATAACTGGGATTTACTGTGAAGTGCAAAGCAGGCCTGAAGCTAGTAAGAGACCCAGTTGACCAAATAACATCACATTTATGGGGATGTTGATGTAATCGTTTTGTTATGTGTTGTAAGGCATGGTGATTCCAGATGGAATAAAAACAGGGAGTTGGGGGCTCTGTTATAGAGCACTTCGCAGCATTAAGCATATGACGATCCACTGCCTTTGGTGTATTAGGAATAGGCGGGGGTAGTGGGGAGAATGAGAGGCATGGAGGAGGGCGTATACTATACACGTGACATGTACCAAGTAGTGAACAAAGGTCCAAAACGGTCTAAGTGTGGCACAGGACCATAATATGTGAGGCGGGGAACCCTCACCACCACAGTACCTCCATCACCAGTCTGACGATGAGGGGTATATAGTCCACAGGTGGGTAGGGACCATCTATACTATCGTTAAAATACATTTATTTGACCATGGACACACATAGAGGATTTTGCAGCATTTTCTACAATCCAAGTCCACTTCTCAGCATTTCCACCATGTCCATGTACTAAGTAGCATACCCTCCAACATGGCCCATTCCATTAGGTACAAAATGCTCTGTTCCTGGACTTCCTTACCACTGGCAGTTACAGAGGTGGAGCTGCAGCACAGTCTAATATTCAAAAAGGGGAGCCACACCTAATGCCACTCCAAACATCACTGTCCTGGACTCAATGGCAGTTGATGTGACCCCCCCTCTTTGAATTTTGGACTGTGCTGGAGTCCAACCTCTGTAACTGCCACTGGGATGTCCAGGAACAGAACATTTTGTACATAATGGAATGGGTCATGTTGGACGGTATGAAGTAGGCTTGTGTGAGACTTTCAGGGTTATTCTGGTTAACACGCCCCTGTGCGAATTCACCAGAATAAGGTCCTTTGTCAGGATGTCTGTGAGCGAATAGCGTACTATATAATAAAGAAATCAAGCCATGAGTCAGCAGCAAAGCCTTGTAAGAGAGTATAGTGAGTTGTTCTAACCAGCCAGGTGAACATGGGCCTGACTTTAAGGTATTAGAATATCTAGTCAGAATGTGAAAGTGATCCTGGAGAACAGATCATTCAGGGAAGGAATCCAACGGTGCTATGTCCATTAACAATTTAACCCCTTCATTGGTGGTTTTTTTTTTTTGGGGGGGGGGGGGCACTACCCACTGGGTGAGTTTTTTTTTTTATGGGGAGCGCTCACCCACCTGGGTTACAAGCTCTGGGACGTCCCCAGTGTAACTCCAGTGACACCTAGTGAATGAAGGAGGGGGGGGGGGGGGGGGAGGAGGAGGAGGAGGAGGAGGAGTAGAAGGGGAGGATTTGGCCACACTAATTTTATATTTAAAGTGCCCATGCTCCCTGTGGTCGCCTTCTATTCCCCAGTGTAACTCCAGTGATACCTGTGGACTCGGAGAAAAGGATTTACGGTAAGTAAAAAATCCCTCTTTTTTTCTTTCTATGTCCTTGTCCACCATATCAGCCCCAGTATCCACCAGTAAAATCTAAATAGTGTTTTGAATAGAAGTTCTTTGCTCATTTTAAGGGAAGATTCCTCATTTGATGAGTAATCTTCCCTGTGTAGTTTCACGGTGGCAGTTTACGCTACGTTTGAAGCTACGCTAATAGCGTAGCCCAGCGGCTGCCTTACTTCTGTAGTTTCACGGCGGCAGCCTAAGCTACGTTAGCAGCGTAGGCTGCCACCATGAAATTACACAAGTGTTGCTGGGAACTGCATCTCTTTCCCTGGCAAGCCTAGTCCGTGCCTCTCACACCGCCAGCCCCAGCATAATCCCCTCTCTCTGGCAGAGAGGGGATCATGCTGGCGCTGGCGGAGAGGCAATCCATCTGTTTGAGACGCAGGAGTGTCTCAGACGCTCCAGCAATGAGATGCTATTGCGGCAGAGTACAACAACCCTGCCGACAAGGTTTGGAGTTCTGTAGCGCATGCATCTCCTGTCCAAAGAGAAGGTGCGGACACAAGTGCGTCTCATTCACAAAGCACGAGGCATTTCCCATGTTACATACTGGCAAATGCCTACTTTTCAAACCCACACTATCCACGACAGCCCAAAGCGTGGCGAGCGGCCGCATTACACGTCCTCCCTACCTTTTCATACCCCCACTATCCACGTTGGTGTGGTGTGGAGTTGACTTATAGTGTGGTGAGCCCCGTGAGGGGGATGCAGTTACAATCCCGGCGGTCGGGATCCCGGCGTTCAAAATCCCGACGCCGGAATCTCGACCGCTGAAATGCCGACACATTCTCCCTCCGTGGGTGTCCACGACACGCCTGGAGGGAGAATAAATTAGTGTGCCGAGCGTAGCGAGCCCGCAAGGGGGGGGCGATCCACGTTCCCCCCCCTTTGTCGGCATTTCGGCTGTCGGGATTCTGAACGCCGGGATTCAATACTGAATCCCCGTGAGGGGATGTGGATTACATGTAAGGTACTCCACGTCACGTTTCGGGCTCGGTGGCTCTCCACGCTGACGTGAATAGTGGGGGTATGAAAAGGTTGGGAGGACGCGTAACGCATCCGCTCACCACGCTTCAGGCTGCCGTGGATAGTGGGAGGTGTTATATTCACACCTGCCATATCATACATCTGAGACAGTAATGACAACATATGTTAACGGTTAAATGGATTTTAGTTAATAATAAAAGGAGAAAAGATCACATTAACAAATAACAATAAAATCAATTAATCATGCGAAAAGAAAATAATAAATCAGTCATTCTTCTGAATCTGCATTGGCAGAAACAGGATCAGAAGCGGATGCCCTTGTCTCTGCATCTGCACCGTCGCCTTTCTCAGCATGGGGGAGCAGGGTTAGCGCATGGAGGATACGCTCAAAGGCGTTTTCGGTGCTCACAATCTTTCGCCATCCTGCAAGTAGGAGTCGAGCTGATGGCTCGCAGTGTCCCTTTGGTGTTTGTTGCGCCACTTGCAGGATCCCCAAAGGCGCTCAATGTTCTGGGTGTGAACACCGGTCTCCGGATCCACAAAGTTGTACCGGTGGTTCACCCGAGCATGGTGGTACCCTGCCAGCTCCAGCTGCTATGTGTTGTAGGCACGCCAGCAATGGGAGTAGATGGTCGTCCCCGATTCAATGTGCTTCTGAATGGCGGCCATCAGGGTGCTGGTGTCACGTCTTTCAACTGCTGTGACGAAGCACTCACCGTCTCCCTATAAATGCCTCCGAACAACCACTGCTGGGGCAGCATACATCCGACATGGCTTTTCCTTTGGACGAAGAGGCTCTCGTCAACATCGACGATCTTGCCTGGGCCGCCAATCCGTTGTTGGGGCAGCAACATTAGGTCGACGGTGCAGGCCTCCCGCATCAGATTGTTGTACTGCACTGTCGTTTTTTGGGGAGATGGACAGATGCCGCTCACAAAAGGTGATGCTGGTGAGCTCCTCTGCCCAACAAAAGACTAATCAAATCAGCGTCACAAAGGTGAGATGGCACCCTGGCAACCACTGTGCGGCCCTGACGCTGACCTTTGCGCCGCTCCCTCAGATTTAGCCGCATAGGGTGGCCACTGTGACAGGTCTTGGTCTCAGGGCTAAACTTGCGGGAAAAAAAACAGACTCCTCCTCCGCCTGCGGCAGGTTAAAAATAGTAATCTTTTCAGCAGCCATAACTGACCTCAATGTAACTGAGACAATGTACTGGATGACTGACTACGCTAACTGCATACCGCTGACTGACTACGATGTCCACGGGAACACTACGCTGGATCTGACAGGGACACCAAGAGGCCGCATGAACACTACGCAACTTCTGACAGGGACGCTTGCGGGAACACTACGCTATTTCTGACTAACTACGCTTACGCTGGCCGCGGGAACACTAAGCCGATTCTTCCAATTCTGACAGGACGCTACGCTAACTACGCAAGCTGCCGCCGTGAAACTACACAAGTACCAATGAATAATATAGGGGAGTCAATATCTTCTATTACAGACGCTAGCCCATATGAGATCAGTCTGCACATGCCCAGAAATGAACCTATACAGATTTGTGTCATGTGACATTCACTCATGGAGAGACTGGGCTGGTTTCCATAACGAGTCAGTACAGCATATGGGTTAACTCAAGAGGACTTAAAAGATAAAGCACACCCTAGGCTAAAGATGCCCCATATACGGTGCATTTTCACCATGCGATGCTATGCACACTCTCGCGGGCATCTCATCGCACAGTTCAAAAAGTATGTGCTGCACATGTACTGCCTTCTGATCGCATCACGCGATCTAGCCCATAACGCATGCGATAATCGCACCATGTATGGCAGGGGTGGGGAATCTTTTTTGTGCCAAGGGCCGTTTGTATGGGGAAAAAAATCCTTCGGGGGCCATATGTAATAATGTCTCTTACAAATTGTCCTACTGCAGCCGTCCCACCCTCCGGCGGTTGCCGCTGAATAGGACCGACAGTCTCCGGCTGCTGCTGATTAAGAGGAATCTTGTGAGAACTACCAACCTCTCGCGAGAATTCCCCAGTACTTGACTCCCGGCAAAGCAGCCTGGTGGGTGGGAGGGCCACTCAGACCACTACGGGGGCCGCATATGGCCCCAGGGCCTGAGGTTCATCACCCCTGATGTATGGGCACCTTCAGAACTCTCCAGCTAAGGTCATAAGGCATTATGCAGTCATTGAATGGAAATAAAGAGCCAATCGTAAAGCACCAGCCAATCAGCTCCTAACTGCCATGTCACAGGCTCCGCTTGAAAAATGACAAGAGCTGGCTAGCTGTCTGGCTGGTACTTAGTCAGCATCCACATTGTCTTCATCCAAAGCTTTGTAAATGGAGGCCTTTATTAACCCTTTTAGTGCCAACGTTGCTGTGATATTTTGAGAATCTCACACAGCATCGTTGGCAATCAAAGGGTTAAGCAAAGAATACGTAGGTCAGACGGCAGACAGATGTTCTGCAACTATACAGTATCCGTTTTGCCACTGACCCCTTAAACCACAGGTTCTCAAAGTCGGTCCTCAGGACGTCACACAGTTTTGCAGGTCTCCCCACAGGACCAAGTGAAATAATTAGCTCCACCTGTGGATATTTTCAAATGTGTCAGTCAGTAATGAGTGCACCGGTCGGACGACCTGGTAAACGTTAACTGTGTGGGTGAGGCCCGTGTTTGAGAACCACTGCCTTAACCCATGAGCAGCGTGTATTTAGAGTTGCATCGGTGGTGAAATAGGACATGGAGGAGAAGATAAATGGAGAGGAATCTAATACACTCACATAAGGAGGTAAGATTTCCAGACTTTTATTTCTGGAACTGTACACCAGATATTTAAAGTACAACAAAAATACAAAATAATGTTAAAAAAAAAAAAAGTTTATGTACAAAAATATTAAAACCAATGAATAGTGACCTCTCTGATACTAAATGTTGTTCTGATTGTCACCCACTGTTCCTTAGGGCTGTATGGACTGCTGCCGCTGTAAATAAACGTTGGCGAAACAAACATGAATATTTATACAGTTGGACAAATAATCATTCGATTCCGTGCGTAGGATTGATCAGATCTTAGGAAAACAAATTAGATTTTCTCATTGCTTGAAGGGGATTTGCCAGGCTTACAGGCCTTGTATATAATAATGCTCCCGGTTACTGTGTTATATAGTGGAACAAGAGTCATAAATACCAGGATGATTCCTTCATTTGCCAATATGCCGAGGATAATAATACTGCACAACTGTGAACCAAATTGTACACACTATGTATAGTATTTGCTTAGAACATTTTTGTACACCCTTCAAGTAAATTCAGCCATAAAAAAAAAAAACACATATAATAAAAAACAAAAACATTGAAACAAAAACGCACAAAGGAAAAAATAGTCTTAAAGTGAAATATTGAAGCAGAAACATGCTAGTTATTAGACTTTAATTAGAAAAAGGTGCAGTCCTAAGGGTAGCACATCTCTATACACAACGGAGGCAGCCATTTCAGAATCGGAACCAAACAGGAACTAGTCACTGAACTAATGATGTGCTGCATCACAAAATGGAAGCCTGATTTTTTTTTTGTGTGTCGCTGCTCTAAATAGAACTGTACTGTAGGCCCATATAAGAAGAAACCAAAGACACTGCGGCTATATGCCTACACATCCATTTGATTTTTACAATCGACATGTTCCACAATGGCAACTTGTTGCAAGATCGTGTTGCTTAGGAACATCCTGTGGGCCATACATCTACAAACCTCCATTCGTCGTTCTGCTGATCAGAGATCTGATTCACCAATCAGTGGCAAGCAGTCAGTGACCTGAGAAACTGCAGGTTAAACCCCGACTCGCCGGTACAGACTATTTTTTGGTCGGATTTCTCCAATTCTCAACCCTGGCATATGCCCCTATATATGGTCTACATTTCCCAAAAGGAGCAAATCTGCAAATTACCTAATTTGTACCAGACAGATGGCGGCTATAGATTTCTTTGCATATTTGCGCCCATGAGAGACATTCGTCATATCACGGAAACTTATGCTGGGGATTTTTTTTTCTAACTCATCTTGGTCACCAACTAGCAATTGATCTGAAGCAGCCATGCATCAGAGTCTCATTTTCAGTCACGGAATGAGCTGTAACATGCAGTAACAAGATAGTAACTCAAATCATACGGGTGCCGGACGCGGTCCCGACAGTCATTTACCCAACTGTCAAAACTCCGACAGATGGGTGCGCGACGGCCACCTGCAATTTTCCCTCGTGGGGGTCCACGAGTCCCCATAGAGGGAGAATAGAATAGCTACCGTGCCCGCATCGTGGTATGCGCAGCGAGACTGCAAGGGGCTTTGTTGCACTCACCATGCTGTGAGTCCGGGCAGTCGGGATCCCAACGTCAGGCTAATGACTGTCGGGACCCTATACCACACCCAATCATACAGAGCTGTAGTGCTATCCCTTAATAAATACTGACTACAAGCAACTGGCACTAACCTCCGCTGGGTACACACCAGTCCGACTGATCGCTCAACCTGTCTGATGATTGTTAGGTGCGTAAACACTAACAAATTTTCTGACCGATGTTTCATGAAAACTAGGCAGGCATTTAAATGCATCTATTGAGCTGAGGTATCTTCAGTCACCAGTGGTTGCTGCTGCAAGTGTACCCACACCTGTACACACAGCCAGATAGCCCGGGATATATCTGCAGATATAATCAGCCATCGGCTGGACTGCACAGCAGGGGCCAATACATCTGAATGACACTGTTCAGAGACATATTGAGGGGTACAAGCTGCCAAAGATCTTTCGATATTCGCTTAAACAGCTGAGAGATCGGCCAGTATCTACCCAATTTAAGTATAAGCTACTATCTGGTTACCATGTATTACATCTATTAAACCCCAGATATTATAAAAAGGGTTAATGATGAGACAAACATCTGTTTGGCTGAAGGAGACCTTTCCTGTATATAAATTGTGGATCTAGTACTTAAAAGAACCAGTAAAAAATAAATTAATCGGTGTGTCTATCGGTGCACAATGAACACCGCTGATTCTTGCAGCAGTTGGCGACTGCCGTTTGAATTGATGCAGTATTGCTAGAACACAGCCCATTTCACCGCTCATGGAACAGAGATTCACAGACACTCTGTTAAAAAAATATATATATAATGGATATATTTTTGGTTTTGTCTGCATGAAATAAATTGCTGCAAAAACAAAGAATTCATCGGGTTTCCTAGAAAAATTGTGCTTTAAACTTTTAAATTCAAAAAGGCAAGATAGATTCTTCACGTTTGCAGGTCTCCTCATGCCTATAGTAATGAGTGTATGCGGCCTACACAGAACGGGGTCAGCAATGATGCTGGAAAAACCACCAGTCTCCCTCAATTCGCTATGGAGAAGTTATTCATAGCATTTAATTAGCGGTTCGCATTCGCACAAATTTTGGTTTGCTCCAAACAATTGCTGTCTCCAGTCAAAATAGGCCACAGCTACACTTTAATTCTAGGTACCCATGAGCTGCCCCTTGGGCCAACCACACTGTACTTCTTACAGTCCGTAAACATACTTCTTAATATATATTTATATATAATCTCTTTACAATGCGCTACGGAAACCCTGTGGTAGCTCAGGGGTTAATACCTAGAGTGACATCATAACAGAAAGTCCAGCTTTAAGAGTAAAAACATAAAAAAGGAAAAACAAAAAGGAACAATAAATAGCTATTTTACATGGGTAAAGTTAATAGTGGTACACATAATGTCACATTATGCATGCACAGAAAATGTTACTATACACTGCAGGAAATCTGAAAACAATATTACAGAAATAGATATTCAAGGTAAGAAAATGTACAGGTATTTACAAAATTCTCGCAATTATTGCCTCATAATGAGAATTAGAGGTAAATATTTAGTGCCAGCTCACAGTTTCCAAACACTCATTTGCCCACACAATCAGCAATGGGGGGGGGGGGGGGGGGAGAACAAAGAAAACAAAAAGTTCAAAGCTTTGCGGGCTCAGAGAAATGAGAAGTAAAGGCAAGAGCAGAACAGCGTGGCGAAGCACAGACTTGCTAGCGGAACTCTTATAGAACCAGAAAGAAGAAAAAGAATTTGGTCCAAAAAAAAAAGAAGAAAAAATTACATTATTTTTTGGTTAAATGATTAAAAGTGTCTGTACAACTTTGCGAACAACCAAAACGAAGGGCAATAAACTTTAGAGTGTCTCCTCATTTGTATAGTGAGTGTCCAGCAATGCATAGATCAACTGAATATTACTGCATTTGCTATTTAGAATGATCATGTTCATTAAAAGTGCAACAGGTTGAAGCATTGAGGCATGTGTATGCAATGTGTTTTATAGGGCACTGCAAACCCATTTCTGGGCTGGTGATTAATGATCATTAGTACATAGGATGGTGGTTGTGTTAAACGGAGAGATGCGGATTCCTAGAACAACTTGCAAATGCTTCTTGGATATAGAAACTAAGACCAACAAAAAGCCAGGGAACGCTATGCAAAATGTAACGCTAAGGACTTATCCTGCATATGGTGAAAGTATAGAATCAACTATCCATGTCATTTAATTAGAAAGTCTGCAGTGTAAAAGGTTTTAGCCTTCAAAATGCTCGTGTCGGTCAGACAAAGTGGTTCACAGTAAGCTAAATAAACACTCCACCCTTTTCATTCTATCTACAATCTACTCCCGGGCTGGCCAAACTGGTCCTCGAGATCTACTAACTATTCACGCTCCTCAGACCTCCTAGCTGGGGCACAGGTGCAGTCATTACCAACTCACATTTTCCAGACCACCTAGCTGGTGCACAGGTGCAGTCATTACTAATGGAGCCCATACACGTTCCGTTGTGTACGGCTCAGTTCTGTACTATGCGAGGCGCGCTCCCGCGCATCACATAGTACGGTACAAAAAGTATGTGCTGCACATCCTTTTTGTACTAGGTACACATCGGATCGGATTGCATGCACACTGCATGCAATCCGATGTGTACTATTTAAGTCCCAAACGGATCCGTTAAACTGAGCGTGTATGGGCTGCTTAACACACATTTTCCAGACCACCCAGCTGGTGCACAGGTGCAGTCATTACCAACTCACATTTTCCAGACCACCCAGCTGGTGCACAGGTGCAGTCATTACCAACTCACATTTTCCAGACCACCTAGCTGGTGCACAGGTGCAGTCATTACCAACTCACATTTTCCAGACCACCTAGCTGGTGCACAGGTGCAGTCATTACCAACTCACATTTTCCAGACCACCCAGCTGGTGCACAGGTGCAGTCATTACCAACTCACATTTTCCAGACCACCTAGCTGGTGCACAGGTGCAGTCATTACCAACTCACATTTCCCAGACCACCTAGCTGGCGCACAGGTGCAGTCATTACCAACTCACATTTTCAAACATGCTGCAGTCATTCCTAACCGACACATTCTACAGATCCGCAGGTGGCCTGTTAAACATGAACCGTTGACAGCTCTCAAGGACCGGTTTGGCCACCCCTGCTTTACGCTTCCGCATAACTCCCTAACACATACATCATTTGTACTGAATGAACGGTGAATGCACATGTCTCGGTGTGGCAATATAGCAGCATCACTCGTGAGGCTAGCAGGAGAAGCTTTGTTAGCGCTTGAGCTTAATCTGAGGAGGAGCGGAGAATGTAGCGCTCAGTGGCAGACAGAAGACAGGGTAAAAGGCAAAGTGAACATGACGTGAAGGACTCTTTGGCAGAGGAAGCACAAGCAGATATGTGCAATTTATTTTCTTCCATCTTTAAAAAAACAAACGGTCACATCTGCAATAACTCTGCAAAGCGAGAACACAAGATCAGAGCCTCTTATGGGATGCAGAGGGGAGAACTGGAAGCTTTGGACCACTTAGCAGCCTACACAGGGGATGGAATCGTAAGTGATAACCCTGTCAAATAACATTAAATCAGGGCATCTTAGACCACAGTTTAAAAGGTTAGCATGGTGTATGGCTCCGTAACTGAAGAGTACATTCTCCCTCTACCCAGACTATGCTGAAACGCAGAGTTTGTAGAACAAGTTCACCACCTAAAGCTCGGACATTGTTTGCTTTCCCAGGAACGTTTAAGATACACAGATTAATGTGTACATTTATTTTACAATCTTCCAAAAACTGTAGACAAGTGTTACCCCCCCCCTCTTAATCAAAAAGGCAATACCGGAAAAAGGAAACACATTCTACTAATGTACACAGATCCACTCTGGCTGTATCAGAGCCAGGTTAGCCTCATTGTACATGGTTCCTAGAATCGAAGCATAAACTGTCCCAGCGAGCCAATTATTGGCGTGGTTTAAGCCCAAGTGCTCTTCTTTTGCAAGACGGTACAATTAAATAATAATAATAATGATGGGCGACTTGTGCAGTTCTAATTACGAGCATCCGAACCCTGCTTGAAAAATAAAATAGTAATAAAATAAAATAATGCTACATTTCGCAGGGCTCGGATGGGTACCTGTAAACATCGGTTTCTACACTGCACGGTTAGACCGGGAGATGCCAATTTGAAGCGATTCAGAACCTGTGCTGGTTGAATTATTTTGGAGATGGAGACCCAGTTATCTACAGAATTCTTTTTCTTTTTTTTTTTCCTTTTTTATAACAAAAATAGAAGTTAAGCCTGAAGCTGCTTCCCCAGAACGTAATCTGAGTTCCCAACTCTGCTGAACAAATGTCTTTTTTTCCACATTAATGGACCAAAATGAAGTTAATTCTTGACAAAATCAAGATATAGTTCTTTACATACAAAGACATCACTGATGTCATAGCAAAAAAAGTTCAAACTTCCAGTGAAAGACTAAGCAAACCCGAAGTTTATGATCAGATTTTCAGCAACTGTGACCCCCTCAATGTCTGTGGAGGGGGCTGGAGGTGGAACTACTCTGACTGCAGGGCAGTATGGTGTAGTGTGTGCGAACTTATAAAACTATTTGTTTCGTTTGCAGATAGATTGCTAAAGTCTGCCACAGATACAGCCATTTTGGCACTGGTAATGTGGTGTGTATGGTTTTCAAAGTCCACACCAAGGTTATTTACAGAGACGTCACTGATAAAGGATTCTGGGACGGAGATCCCCATTTTTATCCTTTTCGCGGGCCGTTCTGGTTCTTCGTTGCATAAGCTCACAGGGTTCAGCTCGGAAGGATAAAATCCGGTCTCAAATAAGTTAAAACAATCACTTTCCCCATTGCTCGGCATGTTGAGCAAGTCTTCTGTTCCAACAGGCACGTGATTTCCTGGGACCCGGGATAATGTGTCCAAAGCTGGGAAGCTATCGTTCAAACAGTTCACGTCTGTGTTATTGCATACGGTGGCTACACTGTTAGTCAGCGCTGAAAGGAGAGACAGAGGAGAGAGGTACGGGTTATAAATCTATTACACAAGTGCTCTGTGCTGCTGTGAAGGACTTGTCAGAGGGTTCCACGATGGTCAGTCTCACCTGTCAGGTCATTAGCAGTGATGGAGTTCAATAAATTAAGCTGGGAGTCGGGGATGGAATCTGTCCTGCTTTGACAGGTTAAGGCGGATTGATTTTCGGCTCCTCCCAGAAACGCTGCTTCATCTACCATACGGTCCATGTAATCCCTGGAGAACAACCAATTCCTGATTTAACATCAACAGAACAAATAATAAAGTAACAATTCAATCAGCTTTTATGACACATATATGTATATAGAGAGGCCGGAGAGAAGACACACAGTAAAGACTCTGTGGAGAGAGATAAAAAAGGAAGAGCAATTGGTTCGACCTACATTAGATTGACATGCATTGCGTCAACCACTGAAGGTCGACATCTGAAATAGGTCCACATGGATGGAAGGTTGACAGTCTCAAATGTCGACATGGACACCATCAAAGTGTACCCCTGCACTTGCCATACTTCGGGCACACTATTCTATTCTCCCTCCTTGCCCTGGTGGATGGTAGGGGATGAAATACCACCAGTCGACGCAAAAAAAAAAAACCATAATCGACCGAATGCTTGGGCCAACCTTAGACATGCCTACCCATTGCATGTTGACCTAACAACTGTATACTGAACAGAGAGAAGAGGGGGAAGAAAAAATCAGAGTGTACATGGTAAAGAGAACGAGAGACCGAAGATTTCTAAAAAGTTAGGCTTCAGACAACTGAAATGGGTGAAGCCTTCTATACAGTCACCAAGCCTACAAACCCAATTTCCATTTTCTGCTTGCCTCGATAGATCCTATTACAATCCCATAGTCAGCTACGGGGCCACTTATGTCATTAGCTGCTACATTTATTAGAAGTGTGTGACCAACGGAACATATTTTCTATGTAACTAATGCTGTGTACACACTAGTACAATCTGCATAAGATCCAGATGCGATTACAATTTAGACTATCTGCATACAATTTACACTATCTGCGTACAATTTAGACTATATAGTGCAGATCTGCACTATATAGACAGGGCAGCCAAGACTTTCTGGTTAAGATATGGGAGCGCGCATCTTGAACGCATCTGGATCGCTTGGGATAAAACCCATACAATCTGCATGAGATCCAGATAAGATTTTGACTATATAGTCAAAATCTTATCTGGATCTTATGCAGATTGTATCAGTGTATACACAGCATAACACTAGATGATGTATACTTTGCTGTGAATGATGTTGTAGTCAGAAGAACACGACTAGACTTGGGAATGGCTACATGCAGTTCGGCATTTCACCAGCTGGACAATGAACAACGAGGGCTGTAGACACTCACGTTACTCCGGGGTGATGGTGATATCGTTTCTTTCCAAACCTCGTCTGTTGGGCAAAATCATCGTATCGCTCAGATTTCTTCCAGATGTAATAGAACGCTACACATTCTGCCACTGTCCGGCTTCTCACCTGTACAACGGAAGCAGCACATTACGTATACAAATATTGGATTATTATTTTACTGGAACTGGAAACTTTTTTGGGGGATAAAATGGTTTAATAAAAACACTCAAACCAATCACTCTAATTAGAATTATAGTGAAATAAAAACCGAATAAACCAACTTTAAAACATAGGTTATGGAATAAATGGGTCGACTGTCAAAAGGTTGACCTGCACAAGGCTGACACATGAATCGGTTGTTTTATTTTTGTGTGTGAGTTTTATAGATTTTAGCACATGGAACCCGTTTCACTCCTTTAGGCCAGGTTACTGGACCGCTACCGCTGCACTCAGCACAATTAACCAATCACATGGATGGTAAAAGATGAAAAAGTAAAAAAACAAAAATGACCACTTTTTTATACGTAGACCATATGCATGTGTTGTAGTAAAGGGCGGTAGAAAAAAAAGCAAACTTATTAGAAAACACACTCAAAGCAAATGATTCGAAAGCTAGTATGCTACCTTGTGGTTGCCTCTGCGTTTGTGCATGTGCTTCACTCGCTGCCAACAGATGGCAGTGTTTCGAAGACACACAAACGGACACTATAGATAAATATATATTTATATATGATAAAAAGTAATACACAAATTGAACAATACTATAAGCGCTGATTTGGCCTTCTATGCTCCATCCCGGATACAGCAACTGTATCACTCTGGGTGGTTTCATCTCAACAGGAGACCAGAGAATTCAGATAGAAGACACTTGTGCACTTGTCCCATAGGACCCAAAAACATTGACTCTAAGAGCTCAGATCCCAGCAACAGGCTAGAGAGTTGAAAGGAACATACCCACATAGAACATAAGCCTTGTTATATCGTGTAAGGTGGGCGTGCCAAAAAAAGAACATAGTCTTCCTGAAACAATGATGTATCAGTGCTCTATGTTATTATCAGGAGAGGGCAACATTGCCCAACAGTTATTAATAAGCAAATAACCACAAATTTCTGGATTGCTCTACTATACTTGGTACATTTTACAGAACATTGTGCATAAAAACAAATGTGGTTAGCAATATTGATAGCTTTGCTTCAGCAAACAATAGGTACATAGAAATCTATGATGACAGTGTGAAACTGTGACAAATACATATAAAGCAAAACAAGTATGTCTCCCTGGCAGCCATTTTGTTCCCCTATGACAATCACATAAGGGCAAAGAGGGCTGCTGTGCTTGGCACTCAGAAGCCATACATCAAGCCTGTCAGTAAAAAACAGTTGTAATGTAAAGGAAGTACTAGGCAGACAGATATAAAGACCAGTCAGTCACACGTACAAGGGAAACTGCCATGGATAACATCTCGTAATTACCTTGCAGACCAACCAAAGTCATAATGGGGCCACAACAGATTTATTAAATAGATTTTATTAAAATGTTTATTATTACTATTATTAATAATGTAAGACTTTCTTCAGCATTAACCATAATCATGTTTCCCAAAATGATATTGCATTAAAGCTTGTCCTGCCACAAAGTGGATAGATGTGCAATGTACAGTATATCATGTACACACACAGTGGATACTTACCTTATTTTTTTGTATTAGATGAAAATCTTTCCCATGTATTACAAGTGCATGTTCAAAATTTCTACATTCCTCTTCCGTCCAAGGCTTAATCTCATCTAAAAATGATAAGCAACAAGTCAGAAATGCCTGGGGGTGTACACCTTCCTGCAACCTTTACTAAGGGGTCCAACTTTACTTTTTAGCTCCCACTGGTGCTTTCCTTCTTTTTGTCTTACTAGAACTAAGCATAGTCACTGTCCCAACGTATGACATTACTGTTAGGGATCTGTAAATGTATTATGCACATGCTTAGAAGAAACATACAAAGAAAGTTCCAGTAAAGCCGCCGCCGCCCCCCCCCCCCCCCCCCCTCCCTATATAATCACTTTTTGTCCCATACAAAAGACCTTTCAATCTACACTGGCGGAGTCTCTTACACCAACTCTGGAAATGGGTTACAAATGGAGACAAAAATACACTTCATTCAGAGGTGCAACAAAACTAAGATTGCCATTATTTCCCTCATCTCATAGAACCACCTGTCACATGCAGCTCAGTCCGCCCATTATAATCACAGAAGGGGACAGGAGAGTGCTCTGCACATAAAGGTTACTGCACCCTCATCTTCTGACATACTCCACACAGCAGTTAGTTACAGCAGGCTACAACATACTGTATATTATATATAGCACAGGAAAAAGGATGCAACTCCTGGGCTTCCGCAAAGATACTTTTACTGTATGCCTACAGTGTTTCGGACAAAAGGCCCGTCTTCAGGACATGAACCTGAAGACGGGCCTTCTGCCTGAAACGCCGTAGGCATACAGTAAAGGTATATTTGCAGAAGTCCCGGAGTTAATTTTTTTTTCCTGTGCAGCATATCAGGGTGATCTAGGTCTCCCAGGGCAGGCACCCAGACCAGATTACTATAATCTGTTAAGCAGCAGATAGTGCTGTACCCCCCCAGGAACGATAACTATCTATCTATATATAAAAAAAAAAAAGAGAAAAGAAAACTGGTAATTTACCGTGCAATATCTTTCTACTGCAGAACCGCTCTATTGCCTCTCTGACGTTGTACTGACACTTGAAGAGTTCATGCAGAGCCTGGGAAAGAAGGAAATATTTCAATGAGTGCACAAATGAACCAGTATAAAAGACCTGCTTGTCAGTGCTGTAAAGACAAGTCACCAACCCACTCTAGACACGAACCAGAGAGGTCCCTGGTTATGCATCAATTATATTACATGCACTGCGCACGCTTGCTCCAACTCATTATAAATGACACAGTCATGCCTTTATAGGAAAGCTGTATCGAATAAACTGAATTTTTCCATAGGGAATTCCTGAGATGAGGACATGGTGTTTGAGGGGTTATACTTTAAAAGTGGTTCGAAAATGGTGCTTCCACTCTGTCTCTGAACAAGATCTTAAAAATAACAGTCTGTCCTGCAGAAAGTTTGTTAAAACTATTAACACTATATGGGTGAAATTTAATAGGATGAGAGATTCAGAACGTGAGAGATTTGGTGAGAAATCTCCAGTTTTTTTAAAGCGGCAATCATTTACACTGCAAAATCAAACTGGTTTTGCAGTGTAAATGATTGCAGCTTAAAAAAAAACAACCTGTAGATTTCTTACCAAGGGGCAGATGCATTAAGCCTTAACAAGAGATAAATGCAAGTGTGAGAAGGAGAGATAAATGCCCAGTCAATCACCTGCTAACCGCCATGTTACAGGCTGTGTTTGAAAAAAAGTCAGTAAGGAGCTGATTGGCTGGACGTTTATCTCTCCTCATCACCCTTGAATTTATCTCTTGGGTACTTGTTTCCTAGCACGGCCACACCGATCATGATCGTGGGCATCGTTAGTAAAAATCGGGGGCATCGCGGCCATCGCATGCACTAAAAAAATCGGGTGCGATGGTGCCCGCGATTTCCCATAGGAAACAATGTTAAATGCCTCAATTTACCCGCGATGCCCCCGATTTCCTATAGGAAACAATGTTAAATGGCTCAATTTACCCAAATCATCATAGGGAACAATGGTAAATGGGCCAGAAACCCCCCAAAACACCCCTGAACAGTGAAATGTCCCCCCAAAAGTAGTTTACGCCACCCCACGCGGTACGCGTCCTCCGACCTTTTCATACCCCCACTATCCACGTCGGCGTGGAGTTGAGAATAGAATAGTGTGGCGAGCGCAGCGAGCCACCGAGCCCGAAGCGTGGCGAGCGCAGCGAGCCCGTGCGAGGGGACGCGGATACCTGTGAAGCCCGCGAAGGGACGCGTTTACCTGTGAAGGTATCCGCGTCCGCTCGCCACGCTTCGGGCTCGGTGGCTCGCCACACTATTCTATTCTCAACTCCACGCCGACTTGGATAGTGGGGGTATGAAAAGGTCGGAGGACGCGTACCGCCGCCTCTCGCCACGCTTCGGGTTCACGTTGATCGTGGGGTGGCGTAAACTACTTGTTTTTGGGGGTTTCTGGCCCATTTACCATTGTTCCCTATGATGATTTGGGTAAATTGAGGCATTTAACATTGTTTCCTATGGGAAATCGGGGGCATCGCGGGTAAATCGAGGCATTTAACATTGTTTCCTATGGGAAATCGGGGGCATCGCGTCTGGACCATTAAAGCCTTTTTTAGCCGCCTGCGACGCGACCGACGCGATTTTGACTTTTTTCAATGGGAAATCAGGGGCATCGCGTCGCAGACCACTAAAAATTACACCCGATGCCCGCGATTGTGGCCGTGCTAGGAAACAAGTACCATCTCTTGTTAAGGCTTAATACATCTTCCCCCAAATCTCTCACTTTCTGAATCTCTCATCCTATTAAATTTGCCCCATATGTCTGTTGGGTGGCAGCTGATAATCTTCTTAAGGACTATTGCTGCGTTGTCACGTGGATAATGTGTTAAAAAAAAGGAGCGAGGAACAGCGCCCTCTAGTGTAATATTTAGGTGTAGTTTAGGAGAAATAAAGTAATGCTCGTACCAAAAGTGTGGTAAATGCTCATCAAAATGGTTCGTCTCAATCCTTCAGGAAATAAGTGGTCTCAAGCTCATAGGTCACCAAGTTTTAGATGGTCATGTGGATAAAGAGGCAAACACCTCCCAGCACGCCCTGTCAGAATTGTTGCATGTGCTAACAGCAAAGCTGTGACAGGGCATGCTAGGATATATATAGTACCACAGCAGCTGGAGTGCAACATTATGCCTTCTTAATTGCGTAGGGTTCGCTGCTGAATACGGACTAGAGGAGGAGATCACTACTTCCCAATTACACAGAATCTACCATACATTGGGCATTATGATAAGAGTAGTCAGGTATCATACCAGACATAAGTTTCTGGATTATTGCAATCATTAGGATGTGGGCATAGGTGCGATATATGTTTTTGCTGGTGGGTGCTCAAGACAAAAATATAGGGGAGTGGCTTCATGGGGAAGGGGCGTGGCTACAAAGTAATACCAATTTATATTACGCAGCACAGTTGTCTCCAATATTCAAATTACGGCAGCAGTGCCAAGTACATAAATGCCCCCACAGTGCCAAGTACATAAATGCCCCCACAGTGCCTGGGCCAGCGATGAGGGAGGGGGAGTGCAGTGGGACACGAGCAGGTGGGCCGCTGCTGAGATACTCAGTCAGTGTGCGCTATGCGTGCTGTGCGGTGCCAGCATCAGACTCCAGCACCGCACAGCACACACAGGCTGCCCGGCCCACGTCCGTGTATTACTACCTGGACGGAATACACTCTTCCCACCGTCCCGACATACTGTTTCCCAGGCAACGGGTCCGGCAATGTGGGTAGTGCAGCCGCAAATTAGCAAGTTAATACGGCGACCCAGCAGAAGGACTCAGGCCCGTGGGTACTTATCAATTTCTGTGGGTGCTCGGGCCCTTGAGCACCCACAGAATCGGAACCTATGGATGTGGGTACAGCTAGACCACTGCACCATAGAGTTACCTTTTCATCATCCTTTATAATCATCCCATCTGGAACGCGATCCATAAACCTTTTGTTGTCCACTCTCATAGTTTCCAATAGAAAATCTTCCACTCTGCTCTCTGCAAGTACATCTGGGCTCCAGACTAGCTGGTCCTGGTGTTCATAGGCTGCAAAATGATATCATACACACTACTTACTACGGAGCAGCACCACTAGGTAAGGGAAGTACACATTTAATAGCTTCAACACAGAAGACCGAGCCACAGTCCTCACAGAGCTGAAGCACAAGTGGGTTCCAGCTCCTTACCACACTGATCTGCCATGTAGTGTCCTTGGAATAGTGGGATTTCTGCCTGATGCTGTGTGCCAATCATTATTTCCTAGATAGGACACAAAAAGGTCATTACTAGTCTTAGTGCCAGCATTTTATCTTACAGACACAATTACAGCACATGATGTTTGGAGCTGCGTTTATGGTAATGCAAAAAAAATCAACTGCCAAGAATCTTACCTTTCTTAGGTCTTCCGAAGAATTTCCCAATTCCATTTCCAAATCCTCGCTCTCGTACTCCTTATCTCCTTCCCATGCGGAGTTTGCTATTCACCATGAAAAGAAAAACCAATTGTCAACAACTTAGCACTTGTCCGTGAGGATCTCACTATATAATAAATGTACAGGTACAAGAGGAATAGGCAATTCAGAACATGCACAGTAAATAAGAACGTCCAATAGAACCGGCTTCTTTTATTCAACGCACAAGTGATTCACTAACACCGTGTCTGCACGTTGTGTTCTACCATCGGTGCATGGAGTAAATAATGTAAGTGATCTCAGCGCGGGGGGAAATAGAAGGACTCACCACTCCATACCTGCTCCTCAGTCCTCATAAAGCTTGATACACACTATTAGATCATCTGTCCAATCTTTCTGGTTGAAGCCAAAATCTCATAATGTATGGGCGCAAATGACAATCGACCATTTTCTCCCAAAATCGGCAAAAATGGTCATTCGGATAAATTGGTTACATCAATTGTATTTCACCAATTTCTCTACAACATCCATTTTTCCGTTTTCCAGTATTTGAGAGAAAATGGTAAATTGTGATTGGCTGCCCTACAGTACCAGATTTTCATTCCTACCAGAAAGATTGGACAGATAATCTTGTAGTGTGTATCCAGCTTAACACTCTGCTCAGCACCTCTGACTGTGCACTTACTCTATCCCAGTTCATGCTCTCAGACTGTAAAAGGGTAATTTAGCTAAAGCTTCTAAAAATGAAAGGGGGATGTGTCCCATCGCAACCAATCAGATTCTGTCTATAATTTCTCCACTACATCCTAGAAAATGATAGAAGTAATCTGATTGGTTGCGATGGGCAGAATCAACTTCCCTAGTTCTCTCCCACCCACACTATCCCTGTCACTAATGCTCATCTGTTCACTCTGAACACTGTAGGGACAGACTGAGGGGTAGATGTATAAAACAGTGATAAGGGAGCAGAAGTGGGCCACGGCAACCAATCAGCTGCTCTGAATAATGTTATATTATGCAAATGACTGATGTTACTTCAGTGCTGATTGGTTGACATGGGCCACTTCTCCTCCCTTATCACTGCTTCTCACATCTGCTTTCACAGTGCTGTTAGCTCCCCTCTCCCCACCCTGTGACCCATAACAGCCGGCATCACAAGTCTCTGTGAGTCTCTACATCCTACCCCCCCCCCCCACACACACACACACACACACACGTGTGTGTATTTGTATTGTTGTATTGTAGTTATCCTTTTGTAGGTCATCTTGCATTCATTGTGCAAGCCTTCCACAGCTACCTTGTGGCATCCTTTAAATAAAAGCATAATAATAACAACAACAACAACAGTCTTCAATGTCTCACTTACATCGTAGGGGGCGTGGAAAAAAGTCTGATGTTTCATGTGAAATGACAGAAGGCGTCAAATCATCTGCGGAAGATTGTGTTTCTTCATCGTCGCCAGACAAAAGGTCCTTAGCAATTTCCTCCTGAGAAAACAAAGTACATTAAGATCCAAGACCAGACCCAGTAAGTATCCAATTAAAATGTACGCAGATGATAAAAGAAAGTAAAAGAAAGTAAAAACCCAGAACAGATCTTAGGCCAACAGTCACTGTATACCACTACTGAACCACTTCATGTAATGGTCACGCAGCCCAAAACTGAACTTACATCTCTCCTTAAGGGCCAGATGCACTAAGCTTCAAAAAGTGATAAAATGGAGAGTGATAAACAGCCAGCCAATCAGCTGGCTTGTCTGCCATGTTACAGGCTGGTTTTGAAAGGTCAGGTAAAAGCTGATTGGCTGGCTGTTTCCCACTCTACACTTTATCACTTTGTGAAGCTTGATAGATCTGGCCCTTAGTCACCGGTGTATGATGTACAGTTAAGGAACGCCATTGTCATGTCTAGGAGCCAAGGGAGCTGTACATATATGGTTATGTTCTATAGCAATAGGCCACCAATATTCTGTTCTCTGCATGGCTGACAGACAAGGTCTACGTAAAAAAAGCGACATGTACAAAGTTGACACAAGCAATAGGTCGATATGGCAGTGGTTGACACAAGCTTTTCATGCTTTTGTTAATGTTTTTAGGCTTTTTCATCCTGTACCGTGATAGAGCAGAGTCCATGTGGATGGGAAAGTGGCGGAAAGCCCCAGGCTAGCGAAGTGAGCCATGCGGGGTACATTAACCTCTTGAGGATTTTCCCAGTTTGCCAGTCTGGCCGCTGGCACATAGCCAATTCTCGGGAGTGCCAGTGCCCAACTGGCAAAATCCTCGGGAGTGCCACTGCCTGCACTCCCTCCTGCTGGGCAGCGCCGCTGAGATCTCTGCTGCGCTCAGCTTCAGTCTCTGCCTGGCTCCTACTGCCCGGCCCTGCCCCCCCCTCTCCCGACTGTGTCTGGTGTGACCTTGCCAACGTCATGCCGCACACAGCCGAGTTGCCGGGGGCAGGGCCGGGCAGCGGCTGATCTAGTGCGCGTCGCTGCCCAGCCCCTGGAAACACAGTGGTTTTTTTTTGTCCAGTGGGGAGTACTCCCTACAAAAACACGCCCCTGAAGGGGTTAATTGGGGGTCCACATGCTCCAGTGAAAAACACATGTTGACCGTTTCATGTGCACCTGCCAACCCAGATGCAGCCTGTAAGCAGTACCACAGCCCAATAATCACTTATGCTGGGTATACATAATGATTTGGACGATATCGAGTGCGTATTGCCCAGTGTGAACAGGCAATATAGTTATCGGTGTGCGCAGCCGCAGGTCATTAGTGCCCCCCCCCATCTGTACATGCAGCTCAATCTGATAATATTGGGACATCGGGGCGGGTGACAGCACTGACTGATATCGGTCAATGTGTATGCACTGTATCACTCTCGCATGACACCTTTTCAGTGTGTGCATCAGTTACATTGGCTTAGTGGCCTGTGAGGTTACCCAAACACTGCTCTAAAAGAAAACTAAAAGGGATTTCAGGATTAACAAACCTCACATATGAATTAAAAAAAAAAAAAAAACAATAACAAACAATATTTTCCATTTAATGTCATCTCAAGCACAAACATAGAGCAAACTGTTTTATAATATAAGTGACTACGGTTTGTGGAATGGTTACTACTACTGACTACAGAACAGCAGCAATTAGGCATCAGAGCCGCAGGTTTCCCACAACACCAGCGACAGTCACTTACTTTGTCCAGTGTCATGTCTGGCAGCTCATCAGCGAGTTCACTGGGAGAACTGCCGGCACTGGACCCGGCCATCACTGGATCCGCAGGCTCGTAGACATAAATTGCTAATAAGTCTTCCAAAGGCATGTTTCCTTCCTGGGGAAATACAAATCCAATCTTACAATGGGCATTCATGTGTGCCAGACCAAACAGAACTCATTAAAAATGAACTATACAAAAGGCCCATGAGGCCGCTGCACATATTAGTGCAGTTTAGCGAGAAAAATCCATTTTCAAAACAACAGTGATTTACTAGGCTCGTCTTCATCTACTATGTGACATCCTGCAATGCCCAACTGCAGGGGAGAATCAGAAAGTGAGAGCTTTTGGGAGAATTCCCCTCAAACCCCCCCCCCCCCCCCCCTTTTTTTTTTTTTTTAAAGCGGCAATCAATTACATAACAAAAAGCAACCTGGTTATGCAGTGTAAATTATTGCCTCTTTAAAAAAAAAAAAAAATGAACTCTCTCCCAAAATCTCTCACTTTTGATTCGAACACCCTATTACATTTGGGTCCCCTGTCAGAAAAGGGATGCAGCATCATTGGGTGTGTGGGACCTCCCAGAGAAGGGGTGTGGCCTTGTGACAACCCCAGCCACCTTTAGCATCACTGTGGGGGCGTGTTCATCACTCAGAGCTGCTGGGCAATCCCCAGGCTCATGTTGCTCTATGAATAGATGCCGTGTTCATCACATGCCATCTATTCTATTCACCATGTTATGCCGTGCAGTGGTGATTGTGCAGCTAAACGGATGCGTGGGGATAGTCCAACTTATGGCAGTGTTGCTAAAGTGTTTATTACAGACACTACCTTTTACACACTGGAGGCTGTACTCAGGTGGAAAATATTTGCATGCCAGTACACTGGTTAAAGTTCGGTGGAACATCCAATGGTGACATTGAATAGGCGCCCGTCGCTATTTCCCCTGTCGGAAATAGCGACGGGCATTGAATACCCCGTTATATCAGCAGGTATATATTGGCCAATATGGTGAATTTGATGGTTTAGCTCTGGGAATTAGTGCCTGGAGTTATATGCTGGCCGCACTATAAACCGGAGACTAGAGGATTTCTGCGTACACCCTGAGGGGCAACTACCAGCCATTAAGCATTGTAAAATGCATCTCCCTGCGTAAGAGCCAGTTGCGATGTGGATAACTGACTAGCCTTTGGAACTCATTCCCAGAGCTAAACATCGCGTTCAATTCCTGCCTATGAGACTATTTAGGCTCGCATCATTTACAGTATCTATATGTAATCATTTTCTCTTGCACCCACTGGAACATATTGGTATAAGACAGTGGTTCCCAAACTTTTTTGAATCACGGTGCCCTAGAGCATTACAATATTTTTTCATGGCATTCCCTAAGCTAGCTGTTTCTAATTAAAAAATATAGAAAAATATTAAATTACACTTAAATAATTTGAATTAGTCCTAGACCTCCAAGCCAAGGCACCATTGCAAATTCCACGGCACACAGTTTGGGAACCACTGGTATAGGAGGTGGCTGTGGAACTTGAGCAACTGAAGATAATCTCACTGAAGTTTGGCACCTCCCCCTTTGTAGCAACAAATCTGGTGTCGGACCACTATGCGGCAATCTATAGCAATACATTATTGCTTATTTGAATTGCTTTGGTTTCCTCTTTTGCCACAGTTACCACGGCCGTCAGGCAGCTAAGCACTGACTGTATTAGGAAGGAGAATATGTGCTGGGAAGCACCTCATACTGCCACCCCCACTAATCTTTTTATCAGATCTGTGAAGGGGATTACAGCCACTGTAGGTCGTGAACGTCCCTGTATGTAATAGCAGACTGCACTCTAGAAGCCTAGCAGTTATCTGTCTCACTCCTCTCTCACCAAGCTGGAGGCAGTGAACATGAAGCTGCAGTCTATGGCCAATTGGGGCTTGCAAACATGACTGCATTTTGCCACCAGTACTGAATAAGGGGAAACTAGTAGCACAGACAGGGAGCCATTTATTGTACTGCTGTAGCCAATACTGAGGCAGTGCCCAATTCCTGTTAGCTTGCAGTATAGTCAATGCTAGGTCAGAGGGGGAGGAGCCAGCTAAGGCGGTGGGGAGACGTATAAAGACTTCCATAGATAAGTGGAGGTGGTCACCAGATTCTAACAATCATTTTATAGAATGTACTACATAAAATTATAGTTATTATTGGTTGCTTTAGACAACTTCACCACTTGTTCTCTTTAAAAGCCTTGATAAATCTCTACCCAATTCCTGTCAGGGTTTGTGATCTAATCATTCTAGGGCCTGCGGAGGAGGTGTCCAATTCCTGACAGTCTGGAAAAAAAAAATCATGGCTGTGCCTGAGATGCAGCCCACTCCCTGTTACTGTATGTAGTCTAGTTACTGCTGGGCCGGAGTATGAGAAGCCTAATGCATGGTACAATTTGTAGTCTCGACCACAGGTTCTCAAAGTCGGTCCTCAGGGCCCCACACAGTGCATGTTTTGCAGGTCTCCTCACAGAATCAAGTGAAATAATTAGCTCCACCTGTGGATCTTTTAAAATGCGTCAATCAGTAAAGAGTGCAGCTGTCAGGTGACCTGAAAAACGTGAACTGTGTGGGGTCCTGAGGATCGAGTTTGAGAACCACTGGTCTAGTCAGTGTTGGGCCTAAGGTTGTTCACAGACTTCTATCCTTAATGGTTGATGGTACCTAATCATCATTTAAGAACAATCAATGGTTGAATGAGTAATAACATACCACAGTCTATTAAACCCCTTGTGTTGAAGATCCATTGATTATAGACAATTGATTATTGTTCGATATCTGTCCTCTTTCACTTTTTATGTGGTCTTCCCGCCCGTCGACCCCCCTCAGTGCTACAGAACCGGCGCCTCCTCAATGCCTCTGGCAGAGCATGTAACTCCATGGTAACGAGCATGTAACCCCATTGGCAATGCATGTTAACCCCTGGCATCAAGCAGGAGAACCCATAGCAATGAGCATGTAGGTAAGCGGAACTTATGTGGCATAATATGTAATTACAGTGTGTGGTATTTTATGTAATAGGCATTACAGTGTGTGGCATAATGTGTAATGAGCATTACAATGTTTGGTATAATGTGTAATGGGCATTAAGGCGCGCGTACATTTTCAAGAATCCATTGTGGATAGCAAGACAACAAACTCTGGTCAATTCGGATGAAACCAAGGTGAGCCTGTTGTTAAAGCAGAATACAGATGACCACACGGTCGCTAACCATGGGAGGGAGAGACTCCGACTTCTCTAGAACAGCTTAACTACCAACATTCCCAAAGTGTTTGTATTACAGCTGAAATAGATTAAATATTACAGTAAGGTACTGAAGAGATCAGATTTTTTGGTACTTGTTTCCTAGCACGGAGCCCGTCGGGTCCCATCGCATACCATAACTTATGGTATGCGATGGGACCCGATCAGACCCGATTTTAAACCTTCAAAGACGTGTCCCATACAATAATAAAAAAAAAACGGTCGCATCGCATGCCATTATAATGGCATGCGATGCGACGCACCCGATTTTGCCATTGGACCCAATGTTAAATTGTACCTCAGACCCGATTTCACATTAGATCCAATGTTAAATGCCCCCCAGACCCAATTTTTAATTTTATACCCACCCTGATGGTTAATTATTATGTCAAATGCCCCCCCCATTGTTAACGCCACTCCACGATCAACGTCAACTGGCGAGCCCGCGAGGGGCGGCGTTACGCGTCCTCCGACCTTTTCATACCCCCACTATCCACGTCGGCGTGGAGTTGATTTTATATAGTGTGGCGAGCGCAGCGAGCCTGCTTCGGGCTCGGTGGCTTGCTGCGCTTGCCACACTATATAAAATCAACTCCACGCCGCATGCGATGCGACCGATTTTTCAGTCCCGATGTCATACAATTGAAATAGGGGGCGCCGTGCTAGGAAAAAAGTACAGATTTTTTTTTATTATTATTGTTTTGTTACAATGTGAAGAATGCTCAGTCTCAAGGACCCAGGTTAGTACCCCTCTGACAAAGACACACAAATTAGGAAGGACAGAAGACATTACATACCCTTTCTAAGTCTTCAATTTCAGAGCTAAAGTTTTTGCCGTCTTCCTTCATTTCTTCCTCTTCAAGAGTTCTCTCATCATCATAATCATGTACCAACATTTCAGCCGTAGGGTCAAAGTCATGATCTTCAGATGACAGAGAGCCGACTGCAGAAGACACAACCGAAGGCAAACACACCAGAGAAAAAGACTTAATACGATTGGTAGGGTTTGTTACAAGAACATATTTATGATGTACAAATATAATAAAGGCAAATTATGGTTTTCTATCAAAGTACAGTAAAGCGTAAAACTGAACTTCTCTCAAGTCCTGAGATTGCCCTAGTTATGGGAGATGCCGCATTCCCTTACATCTGTCACAAGCAATAACCAAGTGAGAACATTACGTGTGCATCATCTGAGATGCCGAGGGCACACCTAACAATTACCTCCGCTCAGCCTGACACCTATTTTAAACCAATACAAGATTATAATATTTATAACGTGGTGCCCAAACCACTCCATCACTAAAAATAGTATTGAGTATAAGTACATTATAATTATATACAATACCAGGTGACCTCCATATGAGCATTTATGATCGCTATAAGCATTTCTCTCTGCTTTCATGAGGCAAATACAAGAGGAATATTAATTATTTGACAGATCTATGCAGTGTGTGTGTTGCTCTTGTCCAGGCATTGGTGCACCTGCCCCCCCTCACAATGGGTGCTAGCTGAGTTTAATTTCATGAGAACAGAGCACCGGACTGGAGTTATAAACAGGCACATTCTCGGTTACATTGGGTCTGTCCATAAAATACCTGCACTTGTGTGTAGTCACATGCGCTCCAAGAGATAATGGGTAAATTATTATTATAATTTTTTTTTTTGGGGGGGGGGGGGGGGTCAAAACCTATATACGGTCGATATACCCTAGGTGAAATAGGTCGATATTGAAATGGCTGGTTTATTTTGTTTAGACCAACTTGGTTCATACATTACCATCCAAGTGGGTATAGTTAGATTATACTAGTGTGCCTGAAACATGGTGAGCGCAGCGAGCCACGGCACACTTATTCGCAGTCCATGTCGACACTTGTCAACATATGCGCAGCCATTCGGGGCGGGGAGGGATGAGAGGTACATAAACAGGTAGATGTGCCACTTAAAATGACATAAAGTCAGGAATATCTCAACAACCTCCTACAGCAGGGGAGGCCAAACCTGTCCTCAAGATCTACCAACAGTTCATGTTTTCAGGATCTATAGTAGGAATGAATGCAGCAAGTTTGAAAATGTGACAGTTAGTAATGACTACACCTATGCACCAGCTAGGGGGATTTGGAAAATGTGGGCAGTTGGTAGATCTCGAAGACCGGTTTTGCCACCTCTGGTCTACAAACTCTTCTGCCTGAACTTGTGCGCACTTGACATCAATATTAAATCAAAATGTAGTCTTTCTACCAGGCTGAACTGCCAACCAATCACCTTTAACTAGGATTACTATACTATCCCTGTAAACTGTGACGCTTGTGGCTTACACAGGTTCCGTGGCCAACTAAAACCATGTGAAATGCAGGCTACAAGTCAGCCCGCCACAAAACCTGCTAAATTCACTTGTGTATCTCTTTCAAGGGATAGTACGGTAATCCTACATTTAAGAAACCATAAAAGAAAGCTTAACACACTGCCAATATAGTCTCCGATTTCTTAAAGCACCAGTCTCACTTAAGCAAAATAAAATCAATTAAAATAAACAGAACATGGTTTCACAAATTACCTTCACTTTCTCTGTGTCACTCTGATTGAACATGTCATTGTGAAATGCTTCAGTAGTTATCTATTTCAGAGAAAAATTGAAATAAAAACAGTATTTTCGAGACTCACATTGTGTTCCTAATTTGGTTGTGACTCCGCTATGCTGGCTAGCTAATGACCACAAATCTCATGCACCCACTCCCCTACTAGGAGAGCTACAGGGCAACCTCCATGGGGTCACGCATTTGAGTGTTTCTAGATCTGATGTCTGTAAATCTATTCTTCCGTTAAGTCCCGTCTAGTATAACGAATATGCTATTTATAAGAATATTATTCCATTTACGTTTATTTATTGCTGTACAAGGTTAGGTTTGTTTAGATTTAATTTAATTGATATGAAAAACAACCGCTTTAGAACTAGAATTGCTTTTAACACAAATCAAAACATTAAAGAAAAAAGTAACCGTTATAGTAAGTTCGATCCTTTGTTAAGGTACTACGCTGCCAAGTGGGACTGGTGCCGTTTCCTAAATGATGCTTTTTAGTATTTCATTTATAAATATTTTGACAATGTGTCAAACGATATGGATTCCAAAAAATATATGTATATTTTTTTTTCTCCACATTACACTATACTCGGAGAAATGTAGTTCTGGTCACTGACAGTTTGTTCAGAAATAAATAGAACCCCCCCCCCACAGATTTATTCTGGTTCATTTGCAAAGGCAAATTCCTTCTCAAATGGACAAGACCATATGCACTGCAGGTGGGGCAGTTGTGCAGAGAGAGTTACATTTGGGTGGTGTTTTACTTCAAAGTGAGATCTATATTGCAGTGTAAAAATAAAGCAGTCACAGAAACAAAATAATTCAAAAATTGCCTTTGCGAGTGAACCAGAATAAGGGCCTTCATGTCAGAGGACATTTATTAAACCTCCCTGAAGAGGACAAGCAATGGTGCTGCCCATTGCAAGCAATCCAATTTCACTGGTAAAAGCTCAGAAGAAAAGTAAACTTTCACTTCAAGGTCTAATTAGAGTGCCACCATCTGAGATGGCACACGAGCGCCAGAAAAGGGTGGGCATGGCCTTGTGGCACACCCTCTTTTCATCACTCTAGTTGCCAAGCTCTCATGGAGATGCTGGGCTGCTGCCAAGCTCTCCACAAATGGTTAACAAACGACGCACGTGCCACAATGAGGGTGTACATCCATACACCAGCTTAGCGTGTGATCAGCGAGACACCTCTATAAAAGCGAAGAGGGCATTTTAATACTGTAAAGTTGGTCAGGCTGTGGTACGCTGCTGAAACTGCCTAGGAGGAATGCTACATATACACAGTCATAGTCTATGGTAAAAGCTTAGTGTACTGAAAGTTCTGAACATTTACCCGCTTTAGAAAGTTTGATAGATCTCTTTAATAAAAGGTGTGCACACTTTAGACAATATTTTAAATATACACGATAACGTACACCATTAACAATATTTTCTTGCATATCATCTAGTGTATACATATTATATTGTGAACGCTATGTGCTGCCACCACCCCCTATGTCACCTGTAGATGCAGCTCAACACTGACTAGATCATCAATGACAGCATGCTCCTAAATGTGGCCATTGAACTATACAGTTTGTAGAAATCGTTTAATGTGTACACACTATGGGGCCCGATTCTTGATGCGATGTTCGCAGCTCACGGGGCAAACCTGAATCAGGGCCTATATTGTGTGTCCTGGAAAAGCTCGGGGGAGTTCACGGGAAGTCTTTAACAATATCGTATACAAGTCATCTATTACCAGCTTTAAAGTTAAAAGAAATCCAAGAGGTAAAAAGCAACAGATCAAGTTGCGGGGGTAATTAATCTGGGATTCCCACTGACGGAATGTCCCAACAGTCGGAAAACCAGACTGTTTTCACTCCGTTCACAAGGAACTTGACAGTCAGAATGCAATGTTCCGACTGCCGGAAAGTCAGAGGATTGGCGAATGTGGCCGCAGATTGTCAAAAAGTGGCCGAGAATGTGACAATCCGCAGCCTTTTCCGACTATTTTTAGTTTGTTGGGAAAATGCCTTCAATGCTGTCAGAAATGGCAGCATTGTATAGGCGGGGGTTATTTCCGGCAGGATTGAATCCCCCCCCCAAGATGCAACTTAAGGTGGCAATACATCTACAGATTCATTGTCAGATCTGGCTGGTTAAAACAAAATCCTGGTAATGGATGAGAGCAAATAAAAGGCATTCGCTCACTCTCTTTAAAAACAAAAACTCAAAGATGCCCGCTGCCTTTAAGTGACATACACGCTAACATTAAGGAGATCAATAGCTAACATTAAGGAGATCAATAGTCACACAAATAATGGAAGGTGTTCACCGTTTCATGGCTGGTACAATTTTAACATGGATGTTACAAAATGCTACATATATACATTTTTGGAACTTTCATTTTGCTGGAGTATATTTTTGTCTTGCATGATAAATTAGGATTTTAATTTAATTCACAAAATATTAACCCCAACATTCCAAGATTCTTTGCAAAAAAAGAAATTGAGTCAAATCCAACCACAGACATTTTCCCCAACAATCAGTTGCCTACAGTAATTCACACAAGTAAAGAGGTGCCAAATATTCTTTGTGTATAAAATAATCTTTGCACAAGGCCTGAGGAAATCGATCTTCTAGCCCTATCCTATAGCCTCAATGGAAATAAAGAACTTTCAGACATGATGTATATGGAATATCAAAGGGGTACGTTGGCAAGACAAGCACAAATGTGACACTTTATGTATTCGCTGGTTTAGATAGTGCAGTTCAGAGTTTGTTAAAGTCTTGAGATTTTAATCAGACAGTGACAGAAACCCCAAAAACATTTTTTTTTCCTTTATACTTCCATTATTCCCTTATTAACTTTGATTTTGCAAGTTACTTAAAGTATATTTAAACAGTTTTATATGGCTTGTTTAGATTGATTAAGTAGTTGCACATCCTTACAAAAGTTAACATTTTCAAAATTTCGCTGCTGATACGTTGGGATATATTCAAAGTTTTTTGCAAGCTGTCACAGCTGCACACGCCGTTTCCCCCTCGTTAGGTTTTTGCAGGGAGGTGGAAAATGTGTGTGTGCCCCCTAAAACAGCAAGGCTCGTGGCTAAATGCAACAGGCTCCCTGCATTAGCTGCGAGCCTAGCTGTTTGGTGGAATCCTCGCTGTCTTCTGACAGCGAGGATTCTCCCGGGAACGTAGAATAGGGCGAGCAGCCGGCACGGTGGTTAAACAGCGAGGGTCACTTTTTTTCGGCGATCCCCGCCATTTAACCCACTTTCCAGCCACATTGAATAGGGTTCTTCATTGTAATCAAACAGATAAGGGTTAACACATAACAGCCTGCGAGTTCCAGGCTGCTCAAGAACTTCAGCGAGACTGGCCATATTTTTTAAGTGGCGATCACTTTAAATTTGCACAAATTCTTGAACCGCCTGCACCTCACAGGTTACTATATATTGGACAGGTTCTAGGATATGGTTATATATAAACTCTCAACATGCCTGAATGTGGCATAAAAAAAAAAAAAAAAAGATATTGAACATAAAAACAGAACAAACCTGGGCTCAAACTGTCAAATGAAGCCTGTGCAGAAAGAGAGAGAAAAAAAAAAAAAATCAAAATTGTAGTTTTGATATATTCACTTAATTTGTAGATGTGCGGTTATTGCAGGTTCATGTATTTTTACAACATTACGTGTAATGATGGAGCCACACATGCAGTAACTAGATCAGTGATGGCTAACCTTGACACTCCAACTGTTGTTGAACTACACATCCCGGCATGCCCTGCAACAGTTTTGCTATTTGGCGATGCAGGGCATGCTGGGATGTGTAGTTCAACAACAGCTGGCGTGTCAAGGTTAGCCATCACTGAACTAGATTGACCAGTGTGTAGTAATACCCCTTTCACATCAGCCAAAAATTTACTATGGAGCAGGGTTGTTCCCGGGTTCAAGTCGGTGTGAAAGGAGTAGGGGTACTCACCCGGGTTGCCGGTAACCCAGTAGTCAGGGGACACATACATTAGATAGCCCTGTGTGTACAGTGATGGGGTAGGTGAGGCAGTAGTAAGGGGACACATACAGTAGATTGCCCTGTGTGTACAGTGATGGGGTAGGTGAGGCAGTAGTCAGGGGACACATCCAGTAGATAGCCCTGTGTACAGTGACAGCATAGGTGAGGCAGTAGTCAGAGGACACATACAGTAGATTGTCCTGTGTGTACAGTGATGGGGTAGGTGAGGCAGTAGTCAGGGGACACATACATTAGATAGCCCTGTGTACAGTGACAGTATAGGTGAGGCAGTAGTCAGGGGACACATACATTAGATAGCCGTGTGTACAGTGACAGTATAGGTGAGGCAGTAGTCAGAGGACACATACAGTAGATAGCCCTGTGTGTACAGTGATGGGGTAGGTGAGGCAGTAGTCAGAGGACACATACAGTAGATAGCCCTGTGTGTACAGTGATGGGGTAGGTGAGGCAGTAGTCAGGGGACACATACAGTATAGGCGAGGCAGTAGTCAGGGGACACATACATTAGATAGCCCTGTGTGTACAGTGACAGTATAGGTGAGGCAGTAGTCGGGGGACACATACAGTAGATAGCCCTGTGTGTACAGTGATGGGGTAGGTTAGGTAGTAGTCAGGGGACACATACATTAGATAGCCCTGTGTGTACAGTGATGGGGTAGGTTAGGTAGTAGTCAGAGGACACATACAGTAGATAGCCCTGTGTGTACAGTGATGGGGTAGGTGAGGCAGTAGTCAGGGGACACATACAGTATAGGCGAGGCAGTAGTCAGGGGACACATACATTAGATAGCCCTGTGTGTACAGTGACAGTATAGGTGAGGCAGTAGTCGGGGGACACATACAGTAGATAGCCCTGTGTGTACAGTGATGGGGTAGGTTAGGTAGTAGTCAGGGGACACATACATTAGATAGCCCTGTGTGTACAGTGATGGGGTAGGTGAGGCAGTAGTCAGGGGACACATACAGTAGATAGCCCTGTGTGTACAGTGATGGGGTAGGTGAGGCAGTAGTCAGGGGACACATACAGTATAGGCGAGGCAGTAGTCAGGGGACACATACATTAGATAGCCCTGTGTGTACAGTGACAGTATAGGTGAGGCAGTAGTCGGGGGACACATACAGTAGATAGCCCTGTGTGTACAGTGATGGGGTAGGTTAGGTAGTCGTCAGGGGACACAAACATTAGATAGCCCTGTGTGTACAGTGATGGGGTAGGTGAGGCAGTAGTCAGGGGACAAATACAGTAGATAGCCCTGTGTGTACAGTGATGGGGTAGGTGAGGCAGTAGTCAGGGGACACATACATTAGTTAGCACTGGGTACAGAGAAGATGGGGCAGTTGGGATATTGGCCCTGTTTGCAGTGATGGGACAGGTTGGGTACCGTTCCCGTGTGTGCAGTGCCGAGGCCGTTGGAGCACTGACCAAAGCACACACGCAGCCGACCAGGGCTATGACAGAGAGTCACTGACCATCGTATAATACACTCGGTATTACGAGGACGAAGAGTGGGACGGAGGAGACAGTGGTAACCGGGTTCACCGAGCTCTCCCATCGGACAGCGACACCGGAAACTCCCGGCCTGGCCGCCGCCTATCAGTTCCCGGTCCCACCCCCGCCCCGGACAGTCCGTTCCCTCCCGCGGCCTACGAGCTATTTTCAGGGCGTGTGGCGGCTCCCCCGTCCCCTGACTTCCCATGCTGGTAGATCGGACTGTGAGCTAAAGAATGTGAGAGGAACTGTCCGGTTTCGGGGCCTCCCGATCCCGGGATTTCCCAGGGAACAGTCCCTCCCCCCGCTCCGGCCCGGTTTTCTCGCTTACCTCCGCCATATTGGTACCTCTTGGCGAACGAGCTGCAACTGCGCAAAGTACCCGGATGGAAAGAGCCAGCCAATCAAAGAGCGCCTAGCCAGAGGTGTCCGGAGGCCTAGAGAATGGGGCGGGGCCTGAAGCTGTGGACCAGGAGGGGGAGGAGTTACCTGGTCATAATCATAAATAAAGCCAGAACCATCTCTGCCAGTTTATCCTGTCATTTAGTCTATCTATATATCTATATATATTATATGTATAGATATATATATCTATATATAGATATATATCTATATAGATATCTATATAGATATATATATCTATATAGATATAGATATATATCTATATAGATATATATCTATAGATATATATCTATATATAGATATATATCTATAGACATATACCTATAGATCTACAGATCTATATATATATATATATATATATAATGAACAAAAATGCTGTGTGTGTGTGTGTGTGTGTGTGTGTGTGTGTATATATACACACAATACAGCATTCTGCTATATGTTATTTGTATATATGTACATTTACTGTACATATTCTTATATTATATAACTTGTCATATACAGTATACAACACTGTGCTCATGTATCTATGGGGCAGATGTATTAAGCTTTAACCAGAGATAAATGTAAAGGTGATAAGGAGAGATAAATGCCCAGCCAATCACCTGCTAACTGACACGTTACAGCCTGTGTTTGAAAAAAAGTCAGTAAGGAGCCGATTGGCTGGACGTTTATCTCTCCTTATCACCCTTGCATTTATCTCTTGTTAAGGCTTAATACATCTGCCCCAATGTGTGTAAAGTGCAATGGAATATGCTGCGCTATATAAATAAATAAATAAAATGTATGTATGGAGAGGAGAGGAGAGGAGAGGAGAAGAGAGAGAGAGAGAGAGAGAGAGAGAGAGAGAATTGTTGTTCATGGTATATTTATATAAGTATAATTACTGCACATCTCTTATGGTATATCTTGTTATATACCTAGCACTAGTAAACATATATATGTTGCCGGTATGCAGTGCTTAGCACTTACCAAAAGTGGTCCAAGGAAGTACTACCAGAGAACTGATGAAAGGGTTATAGCATCAGGGCCGGCGCCACCACTAGGCAAGGTTAGGCATTTGCCTAGGGCGCCGGCCACTAGGGGGCGGTAGTGAGCTGCAGCCGGGGAGAAGCAGCAGCCAGCAGGAAGCTATGCCCAGAGAAGCTGCCATGCCTGCAGAGGAAACAAGCAAGCAGCTATTTGTGAGTAACCCCGCCAGAGCCCGCCCGCCCGCATACTAGCCAGCTGCTGCGCTGACAGACAGTTCCGAATCCCCAGTTATCAGGCCTGCCTGCTACAGCGGGAAACTTCGTAGCCCCTGTCAGTCAGTCAACTGCCTGTCAGCGTTGATCCCCTGCCCGCCTCCCCACCCTGGATGGTCTGGACCGGACTTTGGCGGGTGGAAGAGCCGCCGCCGCCCGACCGCCCAGCTACATAGTGAGTGTGTTTCACTAAGTAGCTGGGCTGGCGGGCGCTCCTCCACCCGCCGGAGTCAGTACATTGCTCTGCCGCCCGCTCGTGTGTGTCGGTGTCCAGTCCAGACCGTCCAGGGTGGGGAGGCGGGCAGGGGATTAAGTAACGCTGACAGGCAGTTGACTGACTGACAGGGGTGACAAAGTTTCCCGCTGTAGCAGGCAGGCCTGATAACTGGGGATTCAGAACTGTCTGTCAGCGCAGCGGCTAGCTGGTACACGGGCAAGCAGTCCCCTGCACCCTCGGTAGTTTCATTACTTTATTAATTATAGAGCCTGGTGGGGGTAGCGTCTACGCGCCATGCAGTTGGAGCCTGGAGCCAGGCAAGGGGGGGGGGGGGGGGGGGCGGTGTCCTGCAGGTTTGCCTAGGGCACCTAGATGCCTTGCACCGGCCCTGTATAGCATACTTCCCAACTGTCCCGATTACAGCTGGACAGTCCCGCTATTTGGAGACTGTCCTGCTGTCCCGCCCACAGGTGACAGGGGCAAACGCAGGATTTTCAGAAGGGGGTTTCCAGAGAGGGGCGGAGCAAAGAGCGGAGATGGACACTTAGTTGACCCAGTATATGCCGGGTCAGTTAAAGTATTATAGATAGACCAAAAGTATATAAGTAATAATAATTATATACACATATATATATATATATATATATATATATATATATATATACATAACAACTAGGGAAGCCAATCCCAGAGCATTTTTTCAATCCCGGAATTCGGGATTGAAAAATGCCCAATCCCGGGATTCCCGGGATCCCGGGTTTGGCTTCCCTAATTAAAAAAAACCGCCCTGGCCGCTCCGCATATTTACTTACATGTGCAGTGCGGCCGGGCGGGTGTTCGGTGAAGCTGGGAGGGTGGGCGGTCCATTGCTGGAGCCGGGCGGGAGGCGGCCACTTCACTTCCGGAGCCGGGCAGGGAGGTGTGCGGGCGGCCGGGCGATGACAGGACGGGGCTGCGCAGCTTCTTGGCCTGCGCAGCGTGACCTCTGGCCTCGTCACGCTGCGCAGAGCCACAACGCCGGGACGGGAGTAGCCGGGCAGCGTCTGAGCACTTGCTCAGACGCTGCCGGCATTAGACTGCGCATGCGCAGTCTAATCCCGAAATCCCGGGATTGGAAACTCCAATCCCGGGATTGAAATCCCGGCGTTTTAGGGGCCAAATCCCGGGATCCCGCCGATCCCGATCCCGGGATTGGCCACCCTAATAACAACAGTGTAGCCCCCTGGGCCTAGCAATGTATTGGGGCCCCTACCTATTCTCCAGCGGTGGGGGTGGGGGGTGCTATGAGCGGAAGCTTTGATGTCCCACAGGTGGTAGGTGGTATTATATCAACCGCTCAGCATGTAGGGCCTGGATCAGTAATTTTAACTAATTACCCCTTTACTGCACAGATGGTGGAAGATGAGGTGGGAGAAGGGGGCATTGGGCTGAACGAAGGGGTCCTGATACATAACTTCCAGGGTGGTAGAGGATGTTTAATATGCAGAGGAGGGGTGTATAGTGGAGTGGGCTTATTATTCATAATTTTCTGGTGGGAGGACAGCTTGCTTGACCAGATATCTCCAGTTCCCTAGATTCCTTAGCTTTTAATTGAATTAAAAACTAGAGAATCTCACCTACCAAATGGTACTGGGGACTAGGGGATTAGAGTTCAGGAGGCAGAGCATGCCAACGAGTATATAAAACTACATATCAGGTGTGTGGAGCTGGAGCAGTAACCAGCTGCTGGAAGGCTGATATCTATGGTTCTGGGCACAGTAGAGACAAGCTACTAGTGTCCATCACAGGGGAACAGTCTCAGCTTTTGGAATATACCCTCAGAAAAACTCTAATGCTGGGTACACACCAAAACGATTTGGGCACAATCCCATCAATCTGGATCCAATTCAGACCGATTGGATGCAGATTGGGTCAAAATCGTTTGGTTGGATCCGATTCCGATCCTACCTGCTGCAGGTAGGATCTGTATAAAATCCATTCATCTGAATACAGATGTGATCGGATTGGGATCGGATCGTATGCAAATCGGATTGCACGATTTGCATACGATTTGCATATGATTTGCATCCAACCCTAATTGTTTTGGTGTGTACCCAGCATTACTGAAAGTGTTTTTTTTTTCTTGTGTTTGCGAAGAGGCAAACCAAGGACAGTAAACGCTTTGTGGGCGCACTCTTTTATTAAATAATAATTTAGATTCTGTATAATGAAATTATTTTAAAACTTAGCTTTTATTAAGAACTAGCTTAGAAAAAATTGGGCGCAATGGGAATTTTAGTTTATACAATGTCGATTTTGTTGTGTGGTCATATATAAAGAGTAATTAGATATTATTATCAAAAAAAAATCAAATTACACCACACCTTTTATGTATCATTTACTGCATGTAATCAACTCAGGTATATGGACCTGAGTGACAGTAGGCTGCAAAAATGAGTTAATCCCCAGGGGTAGGGATTTTTTCAAGGGGGATTAGGCTGCCCCACGTCACTTGTATATCAAAATTGTTATGCCTAATGGCTAATCTCAGGACACAGATAGTAGGCGGCTCCAAAGCTGCTTGTCTAGTGATCGTGCATCCCCAAATGGGTAATACCACACCTGGACTTCTCCAGGGGTCTCCTACCTGGATACTGCCCAGGCCCTTCACTGCTTGGCTTCCAAGTTCAGAAGGGTTTTGGGCAGGCCAGTGAGGTATGGTGGTATAAAAGGTAGGGGTGCACGTCACAGACAGCTGCTCCAGTTGACTATCAGTATCATAGATAATTACACAGAATTGTGATTTTAGAACGCAACTCAAACAGTAATAGCATAGTATAGTTAAATTGGTAATGACAAAAATGGATATTATAGCACCGTGCTGACGCGTATATTGTACCTTGATGGTATCCAAAAAATGACAGTTGAAAGGCTGGTATAGCGTAATAAACTTAATTAGGGTCAAATACACACAGTCGCACTTGTGAACAGTTCATCTGAGTTGAAATTCCAAGTTTTGATAACCGAGAGAACACACTTCCTAACAGTGTAATAAGAAAGCTCTTAGGCTGAGTGATGTTTTACAACTGTTAGTAATACCAATCTTACTGATCAAATTGTGTTATTCTGAGTAGCTCCGTTACACCAATGTAGCCAACTGGATAGTTTTTGATATAAATCAATCTATTTCAATTACATCCTCCCCATAGTGAATGCTGCAGGCAATCTCTATCGCAGAGTGTGGTAGGTGCGCTATGCTTATTGCAACTTAAACACCTCAAATAGGTAACTGGGTCATTAGCATATTGAGCACAACCGGGATAGTGAGGGTACATATATTGGGGAGCAGAGCTCAGAGGCAGTGCCGTCCTAGATTACTCCCGTACCTGAGCCTGCTGAGATCCCAGCAGGTAGCGGTGATGTCCTGCGCTGCGCTTGTGTGGTTTGGATGGGGCATGAAGAAGCCTGTCGTAGGCGAAACACGTGTCCAGCGGCACCCACGTCATTCTCCACGACCAACAGTAGGACGACTCCAAGCCAGCCTCCCCGACCAGCCCCCCGCAGGACTTGCTGCACAGCTGTGTGCCGGCTGAGACGGACGTCACTCAGCCCCATCCAAACCACACAAGCGCAGCGCAGGACATCACCGCTAGCTGCCGGGATCTCAGCAGGCTCAGGTACAAGAGTAATCTAGGACGGCACTGCCTCTGAGCTCTGCTCCCCAATATATGTACCCTCTCTATCCCGGTTGTGCTCAATATGCTAATGACCCAGTTACCTATTTGAGGTGTTTAAGTTGCAATAAGCATAGCGCACCTACCACACTCTGCGATAGAGATTGCCTGCAGCATTCTCTTAGGGGAGGATCTAATTGAAATAGATTGATTTATATAAAAAACTATCCAGTTGGCTACATTGGTGTAACGGAGCTACTCAGAATAACACAATTTGATCAGTAAGATTGGTATTACTAACAGTTGTAAAACATCACTCAGCCTAAGAGCTTTCTTATTACACTGTTAGGAAGTGTGTTCTCTCGGTTATCAAAACTTGGAATTTCAACTCAGATGAACTGTTCACAAGTGCGACTGTGTGTATTTGACCCTAATTAAGTTTATTACGCTATACCAGCCTTTCAACTGTCATTTTTTGGATACCATCAAGGTACAATATACGCGTCAGCACGGTGCTATAATATCCATTTTTGTCATTACCAATTTAACTATACTATGCTATTACTGTTTGAGTTGCGTTCTAAAATCACAATTCTGTGTAATTATCTATGATACTGATAGTCAACTGGAGCAGCTGTCTGTGACGTGCACCCCTACCTTTTATACCACCATACCTCACTGGCCTGCCCAAAACCCTTCCGAACTTGGATGCCAAGCAGTGAAGGGCCTGGGCAGTATCCAGGTGGGAGACCCCTGGAGAAGTCCAGGTGTGGTATTACCCATTTGGGGATGCACGATCACTAGACAAGCAGCTTTGGAGCCGCCTACTATCTGTGTCCTGAGATTAGCCATTAGGCATAACAATTTTGATATACAAGTGACGTGGGGCAGCCTAATCCCCCTTGAAAAAATCCCTACCCCTGGGGATTAACTCATTTTTGCAGCCTACTGTCAACCAGGTCCATATACCTGAGTTGATTACATGCAGTAAATGATACATAAAAGGTGTGGTGTAATTTGATTTATTTTGATAATAATATCTAATTACTCTATATATATGACCACACAACAAAATCTACATTGTATAAACTAAAATTCCCATTGCGCCCAATTTTTTCTAAGCTAGTTCTTAATAAAAGCTAAGTTTTAAAATAATTTCATTATACAGAATCTAAATTATTATTTAATAAAAGAGTGCGCCCACAAAGCGTTTACTGTCCTTGGTTTGCCTCTTTGCAAACACAAGAAAAAAAACCCACTTTCAGTTTAGCTACTGAACGCTGGGCGCACCACCAACACCACAACTACCCGCATTTGCTAGCAGTAGTTTACACGTTGGTTCAAGAATCTTCAACTGAATATCCAAACCACCTTTTTTCAGCTGTCGCGGGTCCACCCCCTGTTTTCCGTGTACCCAGCATTAGTCAGACAGAACCTGATATATCTGACTGGGAAGAGCAATTAACAGGCTTGGATGGGGACCACTGCTTTGAAGTCAGATATCTCTGGTTCCCCAGGGACGATTTTTAAAATTCTTGTACCCATGGAAAGAGGGGGCCCTCAGCATTCAGCCTAGAACCCCCCCCCCCTGCGTGCACCACTGGGTGGCAATGTCCCATCGGTGGGGGGGGGGGGGCGGTTGAGGGGAGCTGGAGTTCACCGCTGCCATGCTCTGTGCTCTGTTCACCGCAGCCAGTGATCGCTGAAGAGTGCAGGGATTGCCCAGTCGCTAGGGGAGCAATGGGCATACCCCTAAACATGATAAGAACAAGGGTTGCGACACTAGACCTGCCCCTCAGCTCTACCCCCTTCAGTGCGGCAGGTCTTGATTCAACAACTGAAAAAGTTGTGAGGTATGTTATAGTCACCCAAGGCCCACTGATGCACGTGGGGAGTGAAGGCTAGCCCCTCTGGTCTCATCTCACAGAAGAGGTTTGAAGAAACTCAGGGAGCCCAAGCTGTGCTCCCACCACCAGTGCAGTGACTAAGTCGTGCATAGGGGGTCGTGCGATCGAAGGACCCACTCCCAAAGGAGAAGGGCCCCGTTTTTCCCCTTACCCCTCTCAGCCATAAGGCCGAAGCTTAGAGAGACCCGCTTTCCTCAACCCCAGAAGGGTCAGGACGGTGGGTCTTCCGCACCCAAAAGTTTGGAGAGACCCGCATTAGGCTTCCCTCCGCCTTGTGGCTCGGGGTCGCCCTCGAGGGGACCGAAGCTCTCCCAGAAAGGATGAGAGCTTTGGTACATTGGGGAATGAAAGGCCCATAAGGGTCAACCACACAACCCAAAAAAACGTGACAAACTACAAAGAAACAGAAAGCGTGAAAAGTGACGTACGTGAAGAAGGAAAATAGGTACTTATGTATTAGCAGGGTGCCCATTACGTAGTTTGCGTAGTTAATTTCATACATTGCTGCCACCCCAGCGTCTCCTCCAGCTGCCCGGGCGCCGGGATCTCCACCTCCGGGCGGCCGCCGATGAAGCTCCAGCGGCTGCCATTCAGCCTGCCAGGTTCTCCCCCCTCCCTCCGTCCGCCTGCCGAAGCTCGGCCGCCGGGATCTCCCCCCTCTGCCTGCCGTAAATGACATAAAGCATTAGCCGGGCGCCCGGCAATGGCTACGCTGACAATGTAACCTAAGGTACGTTGTCAGCATAGCATAGCCAGGCACCCGGCTAATACATAAGTACCAGAAAATAAATAAATAAAGAGACCCCAGCCAGAAGGCCAGGGTGGGGGTGTAAAAAATTGTCCTACCCCATCCAAAAGGACGAGGTAAGGATGTGAAGCGCTAACTTAGAGGGAAGTGCGCTGTGCTAGTGCTTACTAGTGCATAGTGATTTTGGGATCACCCGCGCATGTACGGCACCCCCGAGTTTCCCCGGAGGCACAGTGCAGCCTCGGACTCCAGGCAGCCAGCCAGTCAGCATCCGACCAAGTGTTTCTCTGCTCCCATCATAGGGCACTTTCTAGCCCCTGGCATGGCAATGGGTACTCCACTGGGCTTTTTGAATGACTCCCTTAGGGGTTGAGGCCCCCTCGGAAGAGCAATCTACTCAGTCTCAGTGTTTCTCGCATCCCAAGGTTAAGGTACTAAGCTGGGCTTTTCGCAGTCTCCACATAAGAGGCTACGAACCTCTGGAATGGGAGCCATCTACTCAGTCCCAGCGTTTCTCCGCTCCTTGGGAATGGATACTAAAATGAGCCTGACTCATCCTTCAGTGGCTACAAACCCCATCAAGAGAGTCAAACTACTGGGCCCAGTGTTTCTCCCCTCCTCCAACCAGGGAATTACGGCGTTAGAACTGTTCCTCCATCTGTCAGAGGTGAAGGTACTCAGCCAGACTTTTCGCCACTCCTAGGCCTGAGGGATCCCATCCCCTCCGCCCATCAAAGCAGTTACTCGGTCCAGCCTTTCTCTATTCTTCTGCCAGGGGCCAGACAAAAAAAGCACACAAATGGGCAAAACCATGTTGCTCTGCAGGTGGGGCAGATGTTAGCTTTGGGTGGGGTGTGTTCAAAATCAAATCTACATTGCAGTGTAAACATAAAGCTGTCTCCTATACCATTGGTTCCCAACCTGGGGTACACTGCAGACCAGTTGGGGCTACTTGAAAATAATATTGGTAATGGTGGGAAAAGAGTAAGAAGTCTCCCATTGCTGTGGATATGAACCACGTCGTGTCACTTCTGGATCCGTCTGCAGTGTCATCACTGTCTCCTCGTGCCTTTGCCTGACCAGCAATCCACTTGGAGCTAACCGTGCTGCCCTCAGACTCAGTGCTTATCTGCCCCATGATTGTGTGATACCCCACTTCAGAGGTACCCCCCTGGTTTACACAAAGAAACACAGCGATTGCAGACAACACTGCCTGAAAAAGCCCTGCATATGACAGGTACTGCAGGGGTTAATTGTTCCCTCGGGTGCTAAACAACCACAGTCCCGGGAGGATGAAGGAGTGGCAAATTAGGACCCAGGACATTTGAACAGCAAGCTTATAGTGCGTGAAGGGTGGGAGCACTGGTATTCCCTGGACCAGGGCGCCAAAGGCAGGAGGCAGAGTGACGGACTGCGAGGAGAGGCTGCAGCATTCCCCCACGTGCTGGTGGTCTGCGTCGCGTGCAGGAGAAAATGCCAGAAAAAAGGAGCAGCGCTTTTAATAATAGTGTGTGCCAGTGGGGAGCTGGCGGCTGATGTCGGCGGGGAGAATCCAGAAGAAGGCAACGGCACCGGCAGGCAGAGGGTGTCAGAGTGGATGCAGACCAGGGAAAGCGGTGTGTAGTAGGCAGAAGAGATGCCGGCAACACCAGGTGGCAGCGCAGAAAGGGAGAGGGACATGTCTGCCCACGGTTCAGACAACCGTGGTCCAGACAGGCCCCTGTACCAGACCCAAGGGAGTCATGACTGGCGGGAGCAGGTAACTGTAGCAGACTCAGAGGTATCCCCACACCGACACTCCCAGACAGCCTGTACCATTTGGGACCCAGCCAACATGATCTTCCAACTAACAGCCACCACCTGGGTCCTCTCTTGGTGCCAAGTCTTAGTGGGGTCTCACCCTATAGCAGGTGTCACCAATCCAGCTACCCTGCCTCCAGAGACTCAGTTAGTCAGGGTTGGACCAATTAGACTGCTCTGTTCGAAGCCCCCGGGAGCGTGACACGGACCTGCAGAATCAGGGACTTTGTCCCAAAAGCACCTCTCGAATAACTATACTGAACTGTTTATTAAGGCTGCTAATCTTGAAGCACAGTGCTCATTACTCAAAGCACCATCTATTGGTGGCTCTATTGGAGGGACTGCCACATTGTTCACAAAGCGCCCTCTATTGGTGACTCTGGTATTCCTCCTAATACAAAGCGCCCTCTATTGGTGACTCTGGTATTACTCCTAATACAAAGCATCCTCTATTGGTGACTCTGGTATTACTCTTAATAGAAAGCGCCCTCTATTGGTGACTCTGATATATGCTGTTGTGGCCCAACAACACCCTCTATTTGTGGAATACAAAATACACTGGCTCTCCACCTGCTACAGCATCCCCCTATTGGCTGCACCAATTATGCCTACCCTGAATGCAACCTGCATACAGGACTGTACTGTCCATTGGAATATAAAAGACTCTCACCACTACAATCCATTTTGAATGCAGCTGCGAGACTGATCTTCTGCAGTGCACATGGTTTTGTCCATCTAAGAAGGATTTTGTCAGAAAGAATGAACTAGAATAAGGCCCATAAAGAGGTTGATCTACCCCCCATTTTCAACAACCTTGTAGTAGATAGCTAAGATCTGTGCAGGATATACAGTTGCACCTGTTGTGTTCTTATTGAGTTAGTTGCTAACTGTACTGAGGCCTTAGCCATTTTTCATTCTGCTATGAAGCAAAAGTCTGTTTCCCTTAGCGCAACAATCAAAAGTTCTGTAGGCAGCTGTGAGAAGACACCTGGAGCCTCCACCAAAAACTCCAAACAAATTCACATGCAAAAGAAAAGGGGTTGTGCTCTCAAATAGCGCCTCCAGATGTTCACATCCACCAGAAATGTAAATGTAACTTTCCTTTCCCCTTCCAGTGGAAGGCTTTCAAAATATGATTCTCGAGGTTCATATACTGGGTCTGTAAACTTCAAAAGATAATGATAGTGCAATATCGTCTATACACCATAGTTGTAATTGCTGGTTTTAATTTCACACTCACAATTTCAGATTTTTAAGATCGCATATAAGTCCACCAGATGTGGATATTGCAGAGTGTAGCTTCCTTCCGTATAGACACTGTAAGATCTCAAAGACAAATATCCATAGTGCAATACTGCTGTGTAATTAAAAAAAAAACCTTTTATTGGACAATTACACTCACATTTCATATATAAAAAAATCGCATATCACCATATATATGGTAAGAGCCCATCTGCAGATGTCACGGCTAAAGGGCTGGATGGAGTCGTGTGGTGCACAGGAACTGGAGACGGACCAGGAGGAGTAGGATTGAAACGTGCCGGTTTAATAATGGATTTCATAAATGATAAACTTCACTCAAATACTTCTTTAAGTGACAGTTGGATAACTTAAATGGAGTCCAGCACAATACAAATAACGGGCAGGTAAATCTGGAAACGTATACTTGATGAGCCAGAGTACATAGAGGAAGATCCGGAAAGAGGTTGATTTGATGATAGAAGAAATGGATCCGGATGACTGAAAGATGATGGAATGAATGAGTTGAATGAAGGAGGACAGCGGAAAGCTGAGCAGGGTAATTCTGGGACACAAGCAGGAACAAGCACTAGGTAGGACTTGCAGCATTGGTGTCAGAAGAAAACTTCCTTGTAGAAAGATGCAGGGAGCAAGGCACCAGAGTCAGGAGGGAAAGAGCCAGGATCCGGGAATCAGCTAGGAGTTGTGAATGACTCCAAAGACTCATTGCACTGACACTGATCAGCCTAGGCAGATCCCCTATATCCCCAGGGGGCGGCTGCCATTGGCTGTCAGCGCAGGATGAGGAGGGAACCTCCACTCTGGGCCAATCTGTCTCCTGCCCTTAACCAAGATGGCGACACCGGCCTCCCGGCGCCGCTATCTGCAAGGACGCCGCTACCCGACGCTCCCCTGCTGCCATCCCCACCTGGAGCTGCTGCTACCCGCACACCGCAGACCGAGACCTGCACACGCTAGCGGGCGGCGGGCGCGGACGGGTGAGTACTGTACCCGCCGCGCTCCGTCGCGGCTACGTGTGACAGCAGAGTCCCCTGTCAGGATGTCCAAGTGTTGGTATAAGGAGACAGCCTGGTTACAGTCCCGGTAACTGACAGTCCAAGCTGTGACTCCTTACTTGTAGTCCTAGAAGGTAACTCCGTTCCTCAGGTATGGGTCCAGTGACTTGTAGCCTTAGCGCTTTCGGACGTGTTGTCCTTCATCAGAGGCATAAGTCACTAATGTCAAACTTGCTATTTATCCCCTCCTTAATCACATAAATTACCCATCATTCCTTTCCTAAATTCCCGCCCTCATAGTTGCCTGGGAGAAATATTTCAATGGACATTTTTATTTACAACGCATTGGAACTGCGATGGGCACCAGGTTCGCCCCCAGCTATGCCAACCTATTTATGTCCTATTGGGAGGATCATAGGATTTGGCATAACAATGAGCTGGGGGAGGGCCTGGTGCTGTGGCAGAGATATATAGATGATGTGATCTTTTTTGGAATAAATCATCTGAAGAATTAGCATCTTTTTGCGAACTTTTAAATCAAAATGATTTTAATATCAACCTTACATTTGATATAAGTAGAAATTCAATCAACTTTTTAGATTTGTCTTTATATGTTGAGGATGATGTTTTAAAAACTAAAGTATTCAGGAAACCGACAGATTCTAACAACATAATTGAAAAGAGCAGCCAACATCATGATAACTGGCTGAATGGAATTCCTTACAGCCAGTTCCTTCGAGTGAAAAGAAACTGTTCGGACCCATTGATATGTAAAACTCAGATTACAGAAATGGGAGAACGATTTTTAGAAAAAGGGTATAAAAAATCACTAATAGATAGAGAACAAAACAAGGTTGAAACTATCGAAAGAACACTGTTAAAACATAAAGAAAAAACAGAGAAAGATGAAAAATTACAGTGGTCGTTCATTAGTGGTTATCATTCGCATCATAAAGAAGTTGAAAAGATATTTCGCAAGCACTGGTCACTTTTGAAACAGGATCCAGTGATAGCACCTGTAATCCCCAATAAACTGGTGTTTATTTATAGGAGGGCACCCTCCATAAAAGATAAATTGGTAAAAAGCACTTTAGACACAGTAAAAAGAAATAACATCCGAAGCCAAGGCTTCCATAGATGTGGCCTATGTATGATGTGCAAACATACAAAGGGGCCCAGTAAAATCAAGGAGTTTAAAGTGAAAGATACTACATATCCGATAAAACAATTTATCACTTGTAACACAAAGAATGTCATATATGCGTTTGAATGTGATTGCAATCTGATATATATCGGTAAGACCACTAGGAGTCTCAAGGTCAGACTGGCCGAACATATAAGAAATATTAAACGGGGATTAGAAATCCATCCAGTCTCATCGCACTTTAAACAAAAACATAATTCCAACCCAAATTGTATTAAAAGATTTTGGGCATTAGAACAGATCATACTGTACCAACCTGGAAAACTAAAGACGTGGATATAAGACTGGCTAAAACGGAAATGAAATGGATTTTCAAACTTAAAACACTTATCCCACTCGGCCTGAATTCTGACTTTGAGCTCAAGTGGTTCTTATGATGTTTTTATAATCTTTTCAATTCTTTTAATATATGAAATTATGTGATACCCTTTTAAAAAATGTCCTTAAAATTTGTATATGTTTTTTAAAAATGTATGGTAACCTTGTTTTTATTTGTATTTATTCTCTCATGCACTTTACGATGGATTCCCATATATTGGTGTGTATATACACCTGATCGGATAAGCACTTCCTGGTATATGGAACGCAGGAAGTGACAAATGGAACGCATATCACTAAAAGCAGAGTGCAACTTCCGAGAAAGATACACATGATCCGGGAGGGTTGCCATGAGAACCGGAGTGAACTACAGAAAACACGTCACATCCGGGAGAGTTACCATGAAAACCGCAGTATAACACGAAGAAAGACGGAACGTCACTTCCGGTATAATATCGGAAAGCAAAGGAACGTCATTTCCGGCAGATACGTCACCAGGATTACACCTTATTTTCCTGTCGTATTTGCTTTAAGCCTGCACGGATCAGTCAGATCCGTGCAGGCTTCAGTGTAAAAAAAATGGTAAAATAAATAAATAAATAAAAAAACAGCGTGGGGTCCTGTAACCAGCACAAGGCTGAAAGAGCCGAGGCCGGTAATTAAAAATCTGGGAACCCGACAAATAGGGGTTCACCCAATTTTTAACAACCAGTCCCAGGCTCCAGGTCCGGGGCTGGTTCCCAAAATACGGGGGACAAAATGAGTAGGTGTACCCCGTATTTTAAGAACCAGCCCCAGGCCAAACCAACCAGCAGGGTAATGCCACAGCCAGGGGGAGACTTTTTATACAAGTCCCCCCGGCCAAAGCATTAATCCCCCTGACCGGTCAGCCTGGCCAGGGGCCCTGGGGGAGTGGGGACCCCCCCAATAAAGGGGCCCCCGCCCTCCAGGACTTACCTGACCAGGCTAAAGCCTGGGGCTGTCCTCGATGACCCTGGGCGGTGGTCATCGAGCTGATTTGAGTGTAAAAAATAGAATAAAAAAACTATTGTTTTTTACTGTGGAACTATGAGTCCCAGCAAGCCTCCCCCGCAAGCTGGGAATTGGATAACCACAAGTCCCAGCCTGCGGGGCATTAAAGGGCCTGCTGGCACTTTTAGTTCCACAGTAAAAAAAAATAGTGAAATAAATACACACTAACACACAATAAAACTTTAATACATCCAAAGCCCATACATACTGATACTTACCTATCTTGAGCCCGTCGGTAGGTCCCTGGGTCTTGGTCCGGTGCCTTGTCCTGCTCCATGTCGGCGGTGGGCTCCATGTCGACGGCGTCTGTGTGTTGGCGTCCATCCGAGTCCGAAGAAATCCACGGGGGACCTGTGGAAGGAAATCCTACTTACCCAGGTCCTCCATGGAAGCTCTGAAGTCTTGATCCGCCGTAGTCCTGGTCTTCTTTCACCTTCTGTGACACTCCATAGAATGATTCTATTGGCCGCTAGGCGGCCAATCAGGAGCTGAGAAAGTCGGCCCCTGATTGGCCGGCTAGCGGCCAATAGAATCATTCTATGGAGAGGCGCGTAGGATGAAGGATCTCTGCGCCTCTCACAGTCTGATGCGGGGAGCCAATGGAGTTGCCGGCGTGTCACAGAAGGTGACAGAAGACCAGGACTATGGCAGATCGAGACTTCAGAGCTTCCATGGAGGACCTGGGTGAGTAGAATTTCCTTCCACATGTCCCCCATGGATTTCTTTGGACCCGGATGGACGCCGACACAGACGCCGTCGACATGGAGCCCACCGCTGACATGGAGCAGGACAAGGGCACCGGACCAAGACCCTAGGACCTACCGACGGGCTCAAGATAGGTAAGTATCAGTATGTATGGGCTTTGGATGTATTAAAGTTTTATTGTGTGTCAGTGTGTATTTATTTCACTATTTTTTTAACTGTGGAACTACAAGTGCCAGCGGGCCCTTTAATGCCCCGCAGGTTGGGACTTGTGGTTCTCCAAGTCCCAGCTTGCGGGGGAGGCTTGCGGGGACTCATAGTTCCACAGTAAAAAACAACCAAGAGTTTTTTATTCTATTTTTTACACTCAAATCAGCTCGATGACCACCGCCCAGGGGCATCGAGGAGAGCACTAGGCTTTAGCCTGGTCAGGTAAGTCCTGGAGGGGGGGGGCCTTTATCGGGGGGTCCCCACTCCCCCAGGGCCCCTGGCCAGGCTGGCCGGTCAGGGGGTTAATGCTTTGGCCGGGGGGGACTTGTATACAAAGTCTCCCCCCGGCTGTGGCATTACCCTGCTGGCTGGTTTGGCCTGGGGCTGGTTCTTAGAATACGGGGGACCCCTACTCATTTTGTCCCCCGTATTTTGGGAACCAGCCCCGGACCTGGAGCCTGGGGCTGGTTGTTAAAAATCTGGGAACCCCTATTTGTCGGGTTCCCTGATTTTTAATTACCGGCCCCGGCTCTTTCAGCCTGGTGCTGGTTACAGCTGTGGGGGGGACCCCATGCTGTTTTTAAAAAAAAAAAAATATTTTACATTAAAGCCTGCAAATACGACAGGAAAATGAAGTGTATTTTCCTGCCCTATTTGGCCCACCATTCGCGTGCGTTTTATGTCAATTAGTAAATCAGGAACCACCATTCTTTTGAATGGTGATTTCTGTCGTATTCATTCAATGGTCTATTCATTCGTATTTGTAAATACAAATATGAATGTCACATCAGTACGAATACGCCAAAAACAATAGTAAATGCCAAAAATGCCAGAAATACAAATATGCCAAAAACATCATATTTTCGTATGAAAATACTATTTTTTTTCACGAATTCATTTTAGTAAATTTCCCCCAATGTGTGATGAAACAGTCACCAGGGACTCCATGGTAGGATTTAACTCATGCCTTGTGTGCAGAGAAAGTTTTACAGACTCCTCATTTCATAAAGCTGTTTATATTGCAGGTAGATGTCTCTTACAGGGTTAGGGGAAGTCCTTTCCCAAGAGGTAGATTGAAGGAGAATTCCATCCTTTACCTTTGCTGAAATTTGCTGCCCAGAGAACGCAAATACTCTAATGTGGAACAGGACGTGTTTTGCAATTAAATGGTCAGTACAATCTCTAAAATATTATTTGATTGGGTGAGTATTTAGGCTCGTTACAGACTATGCATCCATTTTAAGGGTGCATAGTCTGTAACGAGCCTAAATACTCACCCAATCAAATAATATTTTAGAGATTGTACTGACCATTTAATTGCAAAACACTCCTGTTCCACAGTAGAGTATTTTTTTTTGTTGCTTTTATTCCCCAATAAGTATTTATTCAAATTTTGACATAATAAACAGCGTAAACAAAAAATAAAAAAACAGCCAATACATTGAAAAACAGTGAAGGCAGAATGGGAGTACAGCTGTTAGCTATAAAAAGCTGGAGATGGAAAATAATGAAACCAAAAAAAATGTCCTAGTAGATACAAGCCAACTGTTGTTTGAGCATCTAATCCTGCTTAAATGATAACATTTTAACGTATAAGTTAAAACGGAAAAGAGGACAAGAGAGAAAGTAGGAGAGAAGAAGGAAAAAGGAGAGGGGAGGGAGGAATCCTGTGACATTTCTAAAACGGTACAAACCTACAAGGGGGTGAGTGTCCTCGTTGCAATAATAAGTGCATATAGACTAGGTGTGCAGCCACAAATATAGGGCTCACTCTAAGCTGTAATCGTTTGGAATGTCTGGGAAGATTTGAAGTCAAGCCATAGCAACCTGTGAACCTCTGTTGGCTTTCTGGTGTCTCTCTCACCTCTTCCATAGTCATGTACATAGTGATCCTACTAAACGACTCCTTTATGGTAGTGGTGTAGTACATCGCCATCTCACAGGGATGACCAATTTGGCGGCGCTGCTAAGGAGTTTTAATAGTGACTTTTTATATGTTGATAGGGAACCTGACACTAAATTAAGAAGCCAGAAAGAGGGCATGGAGGGGACCCACTATCAACCTAGAGATTGAGATAACGTTATTCCAAAAGGGGCGAAGTGAAGGACAACCCCACCAAATATGCATTGGGGAACCTGTGCGATTGTCACAATGCCAACACGTGTCGGGTACACCAGGTATCATTCTGGAAAGCGTCATTGGGCATCTGTACCAACGTGATAAAACTTTAAACTGCGTCTCAATCACTGAGTAGCTAGTCGAACTAACAAAAGTGGCTTGAAAACTTTTTTCCCATTCCTTCTCAATTTAATTAAGCTGTAGATTCGGTCACCAATCTCTCGTGTATTTAGGGAGGTCCGGGAACTTATTTTCAATCAAAAGTCGGTACTTGTGTATTATCAGGGCGCCCCCCATTTCCATCACAGGGCATTGTACAACCACAAAATCGATTGTACCTGATTTTTTATTGTACAGGCACCCAGATGCCTGATTCCTATGTTAAATGCCCCCCCCCCCCGACTCGATTTTAGATTGTACACCCACCCTGATGGGTAATGTCTATGTACAATGCCCCCCCATTGTTAACGCCACCCCACTATCAACGCCAACCCGAAGCGTGGCGAGCGCAGCGAGGGGCAGTGGTACGCGTCCTCCGACCTTTTCATATCCCCACTATCCACGTCGGCGTGGAGTTGATTTCATATAGTGAAGTATTGTGAAGTATTGTGAAGTAATGCGCATCCCCTTGCGGGGCTCGCTGCGCTCGCCACGCTTCGGGCTCGGTGGCTCACTGCGCTCGCCACACTATATAAAATCAACTCCACGCCGACGTGGATAGTGGGGGTATGAAAAGGTCGGAGGATGCGTACCGCCGCCCCTTGCGGGCTCGCTGCGCTCGCCACACTTCGGGTTGGCATTGATAGTGGGGTGGTCATTACCCATCAGGGTGGGATAATATTAAAAATCGGGTCTGGGTGGGCATTTAACATGGAAATTGCGTCGCATGCCATTATAATTTAATTAAGATTGTACACTCATCCTGGGGAAAGGCTGAAATCATGTCCCATCGCATGCCATCGCATACCTTAATTAGTTGTATGCGATGCGATGGGCGCCGTGATAATACACAAGTACCCAAAAGTCTATAACATATAGAAAGAAAGTGCAGCGGACGGGAAGAATCTAAACACATGTTCTCGAAAACTGCCAGGGGCCTAGTAGAACCAGGGCAAACTTTAGTACTCAGAACAAAATGATTCAGTTGAAGATATTTCTGTATCTCCGATAAAGGGAGGTTCCATTTTGATTGTAGTGTAGGAAAGGGGATCACCTCACCTGCCTCCACCAGCTGGCTAACGTGTGTTACCCCTTTTGATTGCCATAAGTCAAAGCTTCTAGCAGAAGTGCCCAGGGGAAAGTCTGGATTATTAAACAATGGGGTCAAGGGGGAGAATTTGGAAGAAATATGCGGAAGGAATCTAAGCCTATTCCAACGGGACAGGCTTGATAGGAGGGATCTTTGAGCGCCACGGGTATTGAGCTAGCGATGAAGAGATGAAGAGAAGATAGCGCTCTCCACGAGCACCCACTGCTTGGCATCTTGAGGTCGGGACCTATTAAGGACTATGGCGTCATAATACAATGAGAAATGGGGCAACTGAAGGCCCCCCGCTGTGTTTGCGGCGGAAGAGTATGGCGTGTTGGAAGCGAGGGCTCTTGTTCCCCCAAACAAAGTCTCTAACTGTGTTGTGTAAATCTCAAAACCATGTGTTAGGGATATGGAATGGAAGTGTCTGAAGGAGATATAAAACTCTAGGTATGACATTCATTTTGACGGCACTAATTCTTCCCAAAAAAGAAAGCCGCTTGTTGCCCCAGTCCCGAAATTCAGAGCGAAGTATAGTAAGTATTTTTTTAAGATTCACAGAATCACTATGTATTATAACCCCCAAGTATTTGAAGCTATTGGTATGCCATATGAATGGGAAGGATTTTTTGAGGCCCTCCAGGGATTGAGAGGACACCGACACATTCATTACCACAGATTTTGAGAAATTAATTTTGAAGTTTGACAGGGAGCTGAATCTATGGAATTCAGACATCAGATTGGGAATTAAGATAACCAGGTTCATTACAATGACCAACAGGTCAACGGCCAAGAGTGCAAGCTTACATTCTTTATTTCCTACTATAATGCCTGAAATATCAGCGTTAAGTCTAATGGTGCTAGCCAGAGCCTCCATACATAAAATAAAAAATAATGGGTAAAAGGGGGCAACGCTGTCTGGTTCCGTTTCTGATTAAAACAGGTTCGGATAGTGCCCCATTAATTTTAAGTTTTGCAGTAGGGGAACTATAAAGTTCCAGGTTGTGGCATAAGCTTACAGGGCCTAGCCCCAGGTGTCGTAAGACCCCTTCCATGAAGACCCAGGAGATCCTATCAAAAGCCTTTTCGGCATCGGTGGACAGCACAACCATTGGGGCTTGACCTTGTGATGCCAGATGTATCAGATCAATTACTTTTGTCGTGTTGTCCCGGGCCTCCCTCCCTGGGACGAAGCCCACCTGATCCGACCTGAATGGATAATATTAGGGAGTAGGGACCTCAACCTGTTTGCCACAAGTTTGGCAAACACCTTGACGTCCGTGTTGGACTTGTTGGTTTTTTTGCATTACAGCCATTTAAGTTTGAAGTGCAGCATGGCCCTGGAAAGCATCACTTAAAGGTAAATGCCCTTTCCAGGATGATTGTGGGTCCTGATCTTCCTCACAACCCTGTGGTAGAGCTAGGGGAGGAGGAAGAAGCAGAAGGGGAACTCTGAAGGATGTTGAGGGGTGTGTTCCTGGGCAGATGGCACAAATAAAGTTAGGTGAGAAAGATAGCTCGCCTGAAAATGCGTAGCTTCCACAAAGGTGATTAATGCTAAGGGAAAGGAGTGTTACAGGGTTAATAGGTTTTTTCATGTTTTTTTTCCACTACAGCAGTTAAAAAGGGATCCAGTCCAGCTTTTGGTTGCAGCTCAGGAATCAACTCTGCCAAGCTTAGTTGCACCTGTGAGCTGCCTTTAAATATGGGTTCTGTAGTCCAGCTCAGGGCCGTGACGGTGGACTAGCTGCCCTGGTGATATGCTGGGTACTCAACTTCCCTGTGCTTCTCTACCACCTCCACATCCCACACTGTGCTCAACTTCCCTGTGCTTCTCTTCCACCTCCACATCCCACACTGTGCTCAACTTCCCTGTGCTTCTCTTCCACCTCCACATCCCACACTGTGCTCAACTTCCCTGTGCTTCTCTTCCACCTCCACATCCCATACTGTGCTCATCTTCCCTGTGCTTCTCTTCCACCTCCACATCCCACACTGTGCTCCGCTTGAGCCATTCACATTCCACACTGTGCTCCCCTTCCCCCCTCCACATCTCACACTGTACTCCCCTTTCCCCTCCACATTCCACACTATGCTCCACTACCACATCCCACAATGTGGTTCACTTCCCCCTCCTCATCCTACACAGGCTTCCCTTCATCCAACAATATTCTTCTTTTCTCATTCACATCCACATTGTGCTCCCCTTCAACCCACACTGTACTCAGTTTCCCTCTCCACATCCCACACTCTGCTCCCCTTCCACCTCCACATTCCACACTGCGCTGCCCTTCCATCTCCACATTCCACAATGTGCTCCCATTTAACCATCCATATCACAACACTCTGCACCCCTTTTCCTCCACATCCCACACTGTGCTCCCCTTCCCAACTCACACATCATTGTGCTCCACTTTCCTCTCATTCATCATACCATGCTCTCCTTCCCCCACCCAGTGCTCCACTTCCACACTGTGCTCTCCTTCCCCTGCCAGACATCATACTGTGCTCCTCTTCCTCCTCCACATCCCATACTGTTCTACCCTACATATATCCAAATCCAACTCTGTGCTCCCCATCCCACAATATTTTTATCTTTCCCTACACACCCACATTATGCTCTCCTTCAACCCACACTGTATTCAGCTTCCCTCTCCACATCCCACACTGTGCTTCTCTTCCTCATTTACATCCTACAATGTTCTCCCCTACAACCATCCACTTCCCACAATTTGGGCCTTATTCTAGTTCACTCTTTTTGCCAAAATCCTTCTTAGATGGACAAAACCATGTGCACTGCAGGGGGGGCAGATGTAACTTTTGCAGAGAGAATTAGATTTGGGTGGGGTTTTACTTCAAAGTGAGATCTATATTGCAGTGTAAAAATAAAGCAGCCAGTATTTACCCTGCACAGAAACAAAATACCTCACCCAAATCAAATTCTCTCTGCACATTTTACATCTGCCCCCCCTGCAGTGCACATGGTTTTGTCCATCTAAGAAGGATTCTGTCAGAAAGAGTGAACTAGAATAAGGCCCTTTGTCTCCTTCCCCCTTTACACCCCAACACTGTGCTTCCTTCCCTCTCCACATCCAACAATGTGCTCCCCTTCCCCCTCTACACCTCTTACTGTACACCCCTTCACCCTCCACACTTCACAATGTGCTCTACTTCCTCCTCCAAACCTCACACTGTGACCCACATCCCACACTGTGTTCACCTCCAACCATCCACATCCCACAATGTGCTCTATTTCCCTTCCACACCTCATATTTTGCTCCCCTTCAACCATCTACATCCCAACACTGTGCCTTCCCCTTCATATCACACAATGAGCTTCCCTTCCCACTCCTCATCCGACACTGTGCTCCTCTTCCCCTCCATGTCCCACAATATACTCCTCTTCCCCTACACACCTACATTGTGCTGCAATTCAACCCACACTGTGCTCTGCATCCCCTTCCACATCCCACACTGTGCTCACCTTCACTGTTCTCCATTTACCCCTCCACACCTCACACTGTGCTCCCCTTCAACGATCCACATCCCACACTGTTCTCTCCTTTCCCTCTACATGCCACAATATGCTCCTCTTCCCCTACACACCCACATTGTTCTCCAATTCAACCAACACTGTGCTTAATGTCCCCTTCACATCCCACACTGTCCCCCATTGTGCTCCCATTTCTTCCTCACATCCCACGATGTGTTCCCCTTCCCCTCTACATCCAACACTGTGCTCTTCTTTCCCCTCCACATTTCACACTGTGCTCCCCTTCCTCCTCTACACCTCACATTGGGCTCTTCTTCCACATCCCACACTGTGCTACTCTCCTCCCACATCATTCACTGGGCTCTGCTTACACCTCCACACCTCACACTTTGCTCCCCTTCCTCCTCTACATCTCTCACTGAGCTCCCCTTCCTCCTCTACATCTCACACTGTGCTTCCCTTCAAGCACCCACATCCGACACTGAGCGCCCCTTCCCCTCTTCATTCCACACTGTGCTACCCTTTCCCTCCACACCCCAACACTGTGCTCACATTGCACACTATGATGTCATTCCTTCCCCCTGCAAATCCCACACTGTACTCATCTTCTCTTTCCACATCCCACACTGTGCTCCCCTTCCCCCTCCATGACACACAATATGCTCCTTTTCCCCTACAGAAACACTTTGTTCTCCATTTCAACCTACTCTGTGCTCAATATTCCCTTCCACACCCCACACTGTGTTCCCCTTCCCACTGTGCTTTGCTTTAATCATCCATAGCCCATCCATATCCCAAACAGTGCTCCACCTCTCCCTCATCACCCAACACTGTGGTCCCCTTCCCACTCCACATCCCACATCTGTGCTTCCCTTTCCCTCCACACCTCACCACTGTGCTCACATTGCACACTTTGATGTCCTTCCTCCACCACATCCCTCACTGTGCTTCCCTTCCCCCTGCAAATCACACATAGTACTCATATTCCCCCTTCACATCCCACAACTGTGTTTCCCTTCAACCATCCACTTCCCCCTCCACTCCCTATACGGTGCTCCCCTTCCCCGTTCACATCCCACAACTGTGCTCCCCTTCCCATCCACACCCCACACAGTGCTCCCTTTCCTCCTCCACATCCCACAACTGTGCTTCCCTTCCGCCTCAACACCCCACACTGTGCTCAGCTTCCTCCTCCATAGCAGGTACAGTAGCTGTTGTCACAAAATTAAGTACTGATACATAACATTTAAAAACTGCCAAATAAATGTTGTTTACTTAGCAATTTGGCCTAGAACTGTTTTATGGTTCTATAAAAGTTTTTCTGGACTGCAATGCACAAGAAGGAACCTGTATTTCCAGTTTAATGTGAGGCTTGCATCAATCCTGAATAAGGCTCATGTGACATACCATACCCTGTGGACTATTTGCCTAGGTATTTCGAACTCCCTTCTTCTAAAAGCTAAAAAGGTCAAAGAGGGATTTAATGAAGCATCATCAAAGCCCTCAATCCTTAACCCGATATGCTTAGCTGAGGTTTATGGACATAGGCCCATATAGGAAACAGTCCAACACTTCATTCTGTAGATCCACACACCCTTTCTCCACCGTACTTTTCACCCATAACAAGGAGAATGGACTTTTCCTACAAGGCAGGCTATAATAAATAAGAACGTTGGGTAGACAATAGAACACTTTTTTTTAACAATTTTGCCAATACTGATGGATTGCAACGTCAAAATGTTCAAATTGTGGTGTGTATGCACTATGTCACTGAAGATGGGCACTCACGTGTGCCGTCAGTGACCACCCTTCGTCGGCTGAACATGGGCCAGGCTTTGCTAGCAATGCTCCGTTGCCGGCATAAAGGGCCTGGTTGAGACCTGATCACTACAAGTACATAGCTGCCGGCCAGATAGAATATACCCCCTCTCTGCGTTTATTGTATTTTGATTTGCAGAACAATGATCACCTCTAAATGGGTTTGGTATAGGTGTCCCGACAGTCATTATCCCGACGTCGGGATCCTGACTGGCTGGACCCAGACAGCATGGCGAGCGCAACAAAGCCCCTTGGGGGCTCGCTGTGCTCCCCACACTGTGGGCACGGTGGCGCTACGCGAGCCACCCATTCTATTCTCCCTCTATGGGGGGTCCACGATGAGGGAAAATAGCCGAAGGCCGTTGGGAACCCGGCTGTCGGTGTTTTGACAGTCGGGATCCCGACGTCGGGTGAATGCCTGTCGGGATCCCGACTGTTGGGACCCTGTCTGGCACCCCCTCTAAATCTGGCCCAGTGTGTATGCACACAAAAAAAAAATCACCCCCCCTGGTGACCCCTGTGGATCACCCACTTTCTGGCCACACATGTCGTAGAATCAATCAGATGACCAAAAAATGATTAGAACCAGTCAGATCATTAGTGGACATTTTATTAAACAGTTTACACTTCGGGGTAAATTTACTAACCCTTGTGAATGTGAAATGAGGTGATCCACAGCAAAAAATCAGATTCTGTCTAACATTTTCTAGGATGCAATACAGAAATCATAGAATCTGACTGGTTGTTATGGGCAACATCACCGCTTTTACCCCTCAATATCTAACCAGGTCCTAAGAATTCCAGTAGAGATTCAGCTGCTTGGGTCATTCACCTACAGATTGACTGACTCTCATCCACCATTGTGACCAGAGAAATTGGACAGTAATAACATTTGGGGTTATTCAGACCTGATTTCAGCTCTGCTAAATTGCAGATCCGTGTTATCAGGTATACACTGCCCAGTCAGAGTGAAATCCAGCCCCGTGCAAGCCTGTGAATCGACGTGCAATGGCATAAGAAAATGATGGCGACTAGAAGCTAATACATTCACAGGCCGCTCACTGTCACCGAAGGTGGTTTTTGTGAATGCGGTTCCGTAGCTGGACTTGCTGGAAGATCCGTAGAAGAGTGCCGGGTATATATATATAGCGGGTCGAATATACTTCTTGCTCATACAGTTCAGTTGAAGGGGTCATTTGAACTATGTTGACAGGCAACAATTTAAAGACCGGGAATATAAGTGTGGCCTGTTGGTAGGAACGGAGAGTCTGTAGTTGAAGTTCACACTACCAGGAAGCTGGAGCCTAACAGAAAACACAGGCTGGTGCAGATAGAGAACTGTTGCGTGAAGGCAGAGTTGTAACCAGGAATCTGGACCGGAATCAGAAGGAATACTGCAGAGCAGAACCGGATTCGTCACCAGGAATCTGGACCAGAATTGGGGAAATATTGCAGAGCAGAACAGGAGTCGTCACCAGGAATCTGGACTGGATTTGGGGGGAATACTGCAGAGCAGAACCAGAGTCGTCACCAGAAACCTGGACCGGGAATTGGGGAAATACTGCAGAGCGGAACCAGAGTAGTCACCAAGAATCTGGACTTTGAATATGCGAAAAACTGAAGGGTAGCTAAGTAAATAGCAATCACAAGTGCTGATCCCAAGATAGCGGGGAGCTTAGTACGCTGATCCACACTGAAGGTTGTCAGATCTAACATTCTGCCCAGATTTGTAATTCCGGGCTGCACTGATTGGCCGGAGGAATGTGTAGGGATTGGAGGGCTTCATCAAATGGCACCCGGAGTGCAGACCTGTAACTGCACTGTACTTTGGTGCGCCTGAGAAGAGGGAGCGCTGCGGCCAACCAGCAGCATGACAACCGACCGCCAGCAGGAAGGACTGGAGACCTCGCCGAACACTCTGGACCGGTAAGCACAGCGGCCGGGCTGTTACACACCATGTAATTATTTTTTCAGTGTGTGCAGTCTGTGCCTAGCCCAGGACTTACTCAGTGACTATTATAGAGCAGTCAGATCATAGACACAGACGACTTAGCTGAAAACGCCTGGTCACGCATGCATTTTCCCTGACACACCCAGAGAACAGCTGGATACCAGGGGCAAACGCAGGATTTTCAGAAGGGGGTTTCCAGAGTGGCGGAGCAAAGCACGGAGATGGACACTTAGGTGACCCACTATATGCCGCGTCAGCTAAAGTATTATAGCTAGACCAAATGTATATAAATAATAAGAAGAAGAAATTGGGGCCCCTACCAATCCTCCAGTTGTAGGGGTGGGGGAAGCTTTGATGTCCCACGGGTGTCCTGGATCAGTAATTTCCACTAATTACCCCTTTACTGCACAGATGGTGGGAGATGGGGTGGGAGATAAGGGCATTTGGCTGAATGAAGGGGCCCTGATACATAACTTCCAGGGTGGTGGAGGATGTTTAATATGCAGAGGAGGGGTGTATAGTGGAGTGGGCTTATTATTCATAATTTTCTGGTGGGAGGACAGCTTACTTGACTGCAGATATCTCCAGTTTCCGGAAATAGATTTCTTAGATTTTAATGGAATTAAAAACTAGAGAATCCCACCTACCAAATGGTATTGGAGACTAGGAGATCAGAGATCAGGAGGCAGAGCAATCTGCCAATGAGTATATAAAACTACATACCAGGTGTGTGGAGCTGGAGCAGTAACCAGCTGCTGGAAGGCTGATATCTCTGGTTCTGGGAAGAGTAGAGACAAGCTACTAGTATCCATCAAAGGGGTAGAGTCCCAGCTTTTGTATAATATATCCTCAGAAAAACTCTAAGTCAGACAGAACCTGATATATCTGACTGGGAAGTGCAATTAACAGGCTTGGATGGGGACTACTGCTTTGTAGTCAGATATCTCCGGTTCCCAAGGGCCGATTTTTAAAATTCTTGTACCCATGGAAAGAGGGGACCCTCAGCTTTCAGCCTAGTGCCCTTAGACTCCTGGGGGGTTTCTGGGTACTCAGAAACCCCCCCTGCGTGCGCTACTGGATACCACCCACAAATGCCGGTTTTATGTCGATTAACTTGTGTACGGCCATCGATAAATTAGCTGGATTTTATTACTGGAAGGTTTTGTGCATGTGTACTAAGATAGTGCTACTAAACTGGGACTGGTGTAAAATGTCATATATAACGTTTCCAGTGTACGTTTAAACAAATGTGTTTTACTTAGTATTTATTATTTATATTTTATTCCAAGAATGCAGCATTCTCAAATAAACTGACGTCAAAATGAAGGGCTTACGGAACGTATTTTACAGTTTTATAATACTGTGGCAAACAAAGACTCGAATGTGACCTGGCAGAATTTAAAAAAAAATAATTTAAAAAAAAAGTAACTATCCACAGATCCAGCTTTCCAATGAAATAAGTTTAAAAAAGAATCCAGGTCGTACACCGAAGCTAGTGACCACAAGAAACATGGAGGAGATCAAGAAGCTTTACAGGAAGAACCCCTCCAGTACTTTGGCTGCAGCAGCAAAGAAAATGAAAAGATCTTGGGTAGGGTGAATTAAAGTCGAGAAGTTGGGCATTAAGGCCATAAAAAAAACCCTCTCCCAAATACACCCAAGGTCAAGAACCACGCATCCAAGCAGCATGCAAAACACTTTATCGAAAAATGAAGACAATTTATCGAAAATGCAATGAAAAATCCTCATCATTGATGATGAGACATACGTCCCTGTGGACCCATCGGAGCTCCCAAAAAGGGCTTTTTATCATTCAGAGAAGGGTGCACAAATTTGTGAAGGGTGCACAAATTTAAGACCAAACGTACATTTCCTAAGAAATTCCTTGTTTGGCAAGCTCTTGACTCTGATGGAAATGTTTCAGAACCCTTTGTTAGTAACACCTCCATGGACCAACTTAAAAATTGTATTAAAGGTATATTAGTACCCTTCATCCACCAGCATCATTCTCTAGAATCTGCACTCTTCTGGCCAGACATGACAACATACCATTATGCAAATGTTGTCGTTAACCATCTTCAGGACATTCAGCTCAAATTTGTACGTCGAGAAGCAAACGCTCCGAATTTGCCCCATTTTAGACCTTTTGAACGATTTTGGGCTCTATGTAAAAATACATATTCAGACCATCCCAGAAAACCCAAAAGTTTGATTGGATTCAAGAGAATTTGGGAAAAAAATTGTTTTGAAGTTGCAGCTTCTCATGGAAAAACGCTTCTGGAGGAGTTAAGAAAAAAGTCAGGGCAGTGCCCAACAAAGGAGTATAGAAGGCAATGGAAGATGGTGTTTTGTAGTTAAGACCTTTTGACTACTTGTATCTGAAATTGTAATTAAATATATTTTGTTGTATAAGAGTTATAACAAAATTTGTCCAGTCTCAGTTAATAGTAGCACTACTTCATGAGCTGTTTGCATGTGCAGTCTATTTATTTATTTACAGTGTCTTATATAGCGCCGCAGACAGAAATGGAGGTAGGAGGGCCCTGCTGCAAGCTTACAATCTATTGATAATCGCCCAGTCTGCGAATCAGAGTCTGCGATTAGGTCTGAATAACCCCCATTCTTTGGTGTTTGTGATGAACAGTAATGGGTCCACTCAATTGCTCAGAAAATGCAAGTGCAATGTGACCCAGTGCAGGAATGTGCAAAAAGGAAACAATTATTAGTCTGGCAATGTTTGCCAACACTAGTACTTCCACGCCTCCTTTAGGGATTCCCTACCACATGTACACCCACGCACAGACATTCTAGGGTTAATTTTGTTAAGAGCCAATTAACCTACCAGTATATTTTTGGATTGTGGGAGGAAACCGGAGTACCCAGAGGAAACCCATGCAGGCACAGGGAGAATATACAAACTCCGCACAGTTAGGGCCATGATGGGATTCGAACCCATGACCTCAGTGCTGTGAGGCAGTAATGCACCATCCATACATTTCCACCCCAGAAATAAGTGCAATATATACTACAAGCTGCTAAAAAAAGAGGAGAGTAAGATGGAAAAAAAATGTACAAAACATTATCCACTCATTAACTTTGGCCTTATAATTCTCATTGCACATTATGGGGGAAATTTACAAAGAAAAAGTCGTGAAAAAAAAAATCATATTTTCATATTTTTGGGGGGCATATACGTATTTTTGGCATTTACTATGCTAAAAATACAAATTTTCGTATTCGTATTGATGGGACATTCGTATTTGTATTTACAAATACGAATGATTACACCATCGATACAATACAACAGAAATCACCATTCAAAAGAATTGTGGTTCCTGATTTACTATTACTCCAGGTCCGGGACTGGCTCCCAAAATACGGGGGACAAAATGACTAGGGTTCCCCCGTATTTTAAGAACCAGCCCCAGGCCAAACCAGCCAGCAAGGTAATGTCACAGACGGGGGACACTTATTAGATAAGTTCCCACGGCCAAAACATCACCCTACCGACCAGTCAGCCTGGCCAGGGGCCCTGGGGGAGTAGGGACCCCCCCAATAAAGGCCCCCCCCCCCTCCAGGACTTACCTGACCAGGCTGAAGCCTGGTGCTGTCCTCGGTGGCCCTGGCCCAGGAGGAGAGGTGCGGAAGTTGAAACATCTCTGCATCTCTCCTCAGTCTGTCTCGGGTACCGGCCGGAATAGCCGGCATTTATTATTTTCAGAAGACCTGGACTACTTCGGAACAAAGAGGAAAGATCTTCATCTGAGGACCTTGGTAAGTTGGATTTCCTTCCACAGGTCCCCCTATGAATTTCTTTCAGATCCAGTACCCCGGACTGTTCAGCCCTGGAGCCCCGGACTCTGCAGCCCCGGACCCAGGAACCAAAGCACCGGACCTGGACCATGGAGGCCCGGACCCAGGAGCACCGGATCCCGGACCCAGGGGGCCTACCGACGGGCTCAACATAGGTGAGTATCAGTATGTGTGGGCTTTGGATGTATTAAAGTTTTATTTTTCATGTGTCAGTGTGTGTTTATTTTACTATTTTTCATACTGTGGAACTACAAGTGCCAGCGGGCCCTTTAATGCCCCGCAGGCTGGGACTTGTGGTTCTCTAAGTCCCAGCTTGCGGGGGAGGCTTGCTGGGACTCATAGTTCCACAGTATTAAACAATAGTTAATTATTTTTTTTACACAAAGATCAGCCCGGTGACGGGGCCACCGGGGACAGCACCAGGCTTCAGCCTGGTCAGGTAAGTCCTGGAGGGGGGGGGAGGCTGACTGGTCAGTAGGGTGATGTTTTGGCCGCGGGAACTTATCTAATAAGTGTCCCCCGGCTGTGACATTACCCTGTTGGCTGGTTTGGCCTGGGGCTGGTTCTTAAAATACGTGGGGACCCCTAGTCATTTTGTCCCCCGTATTTTGGGAACCAGCCCCGGAACTGGAGCCTGGGGCTGGTTTTAAAAAATCGGGGAACCCCTATTTGGTTGGTTTCCTGATTTTTTAATACCAGCCCGGCTCTTTCAGCCTGGTGCTGGTTACGACTGTGGGGGGGACCCCACACTGTTTTCTTTCTTTCTTTCTTTATTTAACTATTTTTTTTTACACATTGCAGCCTGCCAGTGGCGTAAGTTTGTAGAAAAAGCCCGGAGGCAAGACTAAAATTGGTGCCCCCCCCCCCCCCCACACACAAAGCTAGAGGGAGGGAGGGGGGGGGGGAAGAGAGAGAGAGAGAGAGAGAGAGAGAGAGAGAGAGAGAGAAAAAATCATTGTCAGGAAGACATAGACTCACCCTCCTGCGCTGCAGCGTCTCCCTTTCCACCTTCAGTGACAGTCATCTCACACGCACACTGGCTGTGTGAGGTGGGCTGTCTCCGCGGCCCGACTCCCGGCTGTTGGTTCAGTCCTCAGGTGACTTCTGCCGCGCTGCCAGGCGGCAGGGAGGAGCGGCGACGCGGCAGCTACACACAAGGGGGGGAGCTGCCTGCCCAGCCCAACCGCAACACTGCACGCACGGGTATGGGTATGGGGGTGGGGGGGGGGGCACACACAGGGATGCACGCCGCACCCGCCCACCGGAATGAACCCTGCACACACGGGGATGCACGCCGCACAAGGCTGGGGGGGGGGCGCACTGTGCTGCGATAGGCAGCGGCACTAATGAACATCGGAGGCAATGGAGCCAGTGCCCCCTTTAAGCCTGGCGCCCGGCGGCAGATGACTCCATTGCCTCCGGGAGTTCCGCCACTGCAGCCTGCACGGATCTGACTGATCCGTGCAGACTGGCTGTACAAATTCGAATAGTTATGCCATCTGAGGGTTACACAGCAGTCGTATTTGACTGCTTTGTAAATTCCCCTCCGGAACACGACTTTGCATCAGGCTGAAACAGCCGTATGCAGTCGTAGTCATTCGCATTAAGAATACGAATACGAAATTTTGTATTTGTATTCTTAGTAAATTTCCCCCATACATCTGCCTCACCTGCAGTGAAGCATTACTCCATTTTTGGATTTGCTTCTAACTTTGAATTGGGACCTATATAAGTTTACAATGTAGCTGGATTGAACCTCACAGCTCATGGAGCTGCTAGCTAAAGTCTGCAGGAAAATGCAAATACCGGCCGCACACGTGAACACAAAGTCCATTGATTTCAGAGTTTACGGGTGACATTCTATGGGATGAGATTTGTGTTTTTTGGCGTTAATTAGTAAACAAAATGGTGATATCGCATTTTTCCGTGAAATCGCCTATTTAATAGGATGCGCTAATGGACTGAAATCGCATATTATGTGCGTTAAAGCATGCGGACCAAAAGTGCGAGATAAATTCGCATTTATATCGCATCCAGATGTTTTGTTACAGAAAAGTATACAAATCGCTTATTTAATGCATTGCGTTTTCTCAAATCGCACTTTTTAGGTGTCTAATAATCGCACTTATTTCAGACCAGGTTCTGTTTGACGATTTGGCCCAGAACTCATTTTGGTCAAGTGCACACATGGTTAATTTCAGCACAGGTGCCCTCATTTTCACTCACAAACACCCCTACATAAACCCCAACATCATTAAGGACACCTGTGAGGGTTTGAGACATGGAGATTTTGCAGAGTGGTTTGGAGTTGCTTATCTGTGATGTGGCCCATTTGGAGGAGCTGCGCAGGAGGGAGGAAGCTGCGCGCCAGATCCAGGTAGCCCCCCGACTACTGCGTACCCCACATATGTATCGTGCTCGGCTGTACCTGGACTCCCTCTCGGATCAACAGGTTGTGGGGATGTTTAGGCTGAACCGCATTAACCTGTTGGACTTATATGAGCAGGTGAGAGATGATTTGGACCCTTTTGGGGGAGGCAACTATGCAGTGTCTGGCCTGCACAAATTAATGTGTGCCCTCTACTATTTGGCCACAGGCTCCACTCAGTCTGTGACCTCATGGTCCTTGGGGGTATCACAGGCCACTTTCTCTAAGCATTTTACTCAAGTGTTACTTGCTTTAAAGAAGTTGTGGTGGACATACATCAGATTCCCCAGTTCTGAGTTGGAGTGGCAGGACCACAAGTTGGCTTTCTATAGACTCTCAGCATTCCCTCACGTGCTGGGAGCTATAGACTGCACACACATTGGGATTAGGGCACCGCACGTGCGGGGCCACGTCTACGTCAATAGGCGTGGGCGCCATTACCTGAACGTGCAGGTTGTATCCGATGCTCACCTCAAAATCCTGAGTGTTGTTGCAGGCTTTCCTGGGAACTGCCACGACGCCTATATTCTGAGACACTCAGCCCTCTGGAACCGATTTACCGACCACCAAATGCCAGAGGGCTGGCTACTAGGTAAGTACCTTTTTACATATTACCCTGTCTGTCCTTATTTGTACCTGCTCTAATGTGTGTGTTTCCTGTTTCACAAGCATATTGTTCTTCTTACAGTGTGTCCTGTTTCAAAGAAACACATACATTACCATCTAAGGCAATCACTTCCTATCTGTGTTTTAGGTGACTCAGGATATGGGTGTGTTTCCTGGCTCATGACACCTTTGCGCTCCCCAGAGGGCCCTGCACAGCACCGGTATAATGAAACCCACATTGCAACCCGCAATGTGGTGGAGCGCACATTTGGCGTTTTGAAGAGTCGATTCCGGTGTTTGGACAGGTCATCGGGTACGCTGCTTTACCACCCTGCCAAAGTAGTGATGATCATCCAGGCTTGCTGCATGTTGCACAACATAGCCCTGTCCCAACCTGCCTATGTGGAGGAGGAACATGCAGCAGTCGTGCAGAAAGTCCAACCTACCACACCGCACACACAACATCAGCCGTTACTTTTCTGGTAAGCACATGTGCCCTGTACTCCAAAATGTACCTGTGCTGTAAGTGTACTCATTAACAAATTATTGACCAATACCATCTGTTTCCACCCACATTTAGCCTAATACACAGAGGCCAACGGATGCAGCTGGTGGTGCTGACCTATCCGTTGCTGGTATCAAGCTTGTAAGTACATTTGATACATGTATGAATTACGTTTGCTGGAAAACATGGCTCACTGGTGTTGTGGAACTACACGTGCCAGCATGCCCTGACACACTATAACCATTACAGTCCAAACCATGAGTGTCAGAGCTTGCTGGAATATGTAGTTCCACAACCTTTGACGGGCCAGGAGTTACCCCACACTACTTTAGTGCAATCCCATTGTCATATACCATTACAATATGTCATAATTCACACAATAATTGTTTTAAAAATAATACATAGACACAATGGTATGCGGTTAGACATTTTTACTGCAGTCTACTATGTCAGAAGCAATCTGCATTTTTGCAAGTGAAACATAAAAACTGTGGGGGGATGTAACAAGATGTATTGCATATTACAAAACTATCAAACATATGAGCTATCTTCTCCCAGCATCAGGCAACCCTACACCACTTCTAGAACCTGCACCCAGCCCACCACGGGTCCTAATACTCCGACGGGGTGGGGAAGTGGGGGAGCCACTTATTGGGGTGCTAGATACACTGCTGAGGGTTGATGCTGCGCCACCTCCGACATTGGCTTCCAGCTGCTGTAGTTGGGCCTGCATACCTATTAAGGCATTGGTCTGTGCTGTGCATAATTGGCTTAGTGCAGCTATACTTTGCGCAAGGCTGCCAATATGGCTATTCTGTTCCCTTACAGCAGAAGTTAGATCTGCAAAACGGGTGTCAATACTATTAGCAATGCGCACATGAGTGCCTACACCTACCCGTACACTACGTGCAATTTTTGGTAATTGAAGAAACGTGTCACGCATGTACCCCTGGATGTTACCTATTTGCAGGCTTTGGGAGGCCATGAATTCTATTTGTTTGTCCTTGAAATTGACCAATTAGTTAGCTACTTGGGAAGCAGAAGCTGCTGTATGGGGTGTGTTTGTGGGTGGGTTGGGAGACACCCCACTTGGGGGAAGATCACTCTGTGATGAGGTCTGTATTTCTTTCTCTGCCGCAAAGGTCTCCACCGGTTCAAGAATGATGTCCATTTCGTCTAACACCATCATTGAAGAATCGGTTTGGTCTGTCCCTAGTTGTATAGTACCTGTGGATACAGATGAAGAGGTAAGTACTGATGCATATATAGGCCAGACTCTCTTCTGTACTGTTTTAGAAAGGGCTTGAGATGCTGGACGCACATACCTAGGGGTGTTATGTACTTACACATGTACCCCGATACAGCATGTAACATTGACATTAGTAATAAATCACATGTCTAGCTCAGATTACATTCATTTCCGTTGCAATGTAGCAGCAGGAGATGAATGTAGTGTGAGATATTGTTGATGTGACATGGGTGTGTGTACTGTATGTGTAATGGCGTGTTTTTTGTTCATTTACCTGCTTCCACAGATTCTGCAGCAACGGGCCTTCTTTTCTTGGATGCCGCAGCACTTCGGGATGGACAATCTGTGCAAGGAAAGATGGGCAGCCATTATGTACCTTGCAATGACTCCTCCTTTACTGTATGACTGCCATTCACTGTATGACCCCCATTCACTATGTACCCCACTCTGTCCCCATTCACTGTATGTCCCCCAGCCTGCCCCTGCTCCCCCTTCTCTGAATGACCATCACTGCCTCCATTCACTGTATGTCCCCCACTATGCCCCCATTGACTGTATGTCCTCCTGCCTGCCCCCTCCCTTCTCTGTATGTTTCCCAGCCCCTTGTGTGAGCCAGAGAACGGAGAGGTAAAGCAGGCACTGCAAGGACAGGGGATGCTTGGGCTCGCGCTGCTGCCCTCCTCCGCTCTGCATGTTACGGGAGCTAGCTTCCTCCTCACTGCAGCAGACAGCAAGGTAAAAGCGCGCTCGTCGGGGCCCCACCTTTAGTTTCCTGTGCTGTGCTTCCCACATCTGATGCTCTGCCCGCTTCCAACTGGAGGCTGCGGGCCGCTTGAAATGACAGGACGGGCCGCAATTGGCCCCCGGGCCTGACTTTGGGCATGCCTGTTCTAAGGGAACGTAATCTTCTTTCCTCTAGTCTAAACTCATGCCCATGTGTCCTAGAGTCCTTCCTTAAAAGTGATAAAGGAGCCTGACAGTTCCCTATATTGGCCCTGATATAATTGTTCATGTTTAGCATGTCTCCCCTTAATGTCTCTTTGTTTAAATAATCCCAATTTGTTCAATCTGTTTTCATAGCTTAAATTCTCCAACCCCTTTATTAGCTTTGTTGCTCTTCTTTGGACTTTTTCTATGATGTCCTTTTTTTATAGTGCGGGCAGGGCAGGCGACAGGGGGGGTCAAGGGGGACAAGTGTGACGGGCCCCAGCAATTTTAAGGGCCCCAGAGCTTCCATGCCCCATCATGGCCGATGGCCTGTCAGTGACCCTCACAGCCAGGCCGTCTACTGTGCACCATCTGTGTGTGGCTGAGTCTGACTGACACTGTGTGCCACTGCTGTCTACTGTGTGTGCGCCCTTCCGTTTGGTGCTCAGAGCCATCTACTCTGTGTGTGCACTTGGCCTGTGGCCTCAGGTGCACAGCCATACCCGCCGCTGGCACTGTAGCCTCAGTCTCTGGCTCCTGTACTTTATAGCACATGTGCGGGTCGTCTGTTCCGCACCTGCTTGTAGTGCTCGGCGTTCTTTTGTGAAAGTGACAGGCCAGCAGAAGGCAGCAGCCAGGAGCCAGACCAACAGGACTGAGAACGGGAGAAGTCCGCACCTGAAAGCAGGATCTGGAGCAGCAAAAGAGGGTTGTGTGGATTTGGGATTAGGTGGGGGCCCCAGAAATATAATTGTACAGGGCCCCAAGATTTCTGTTGCCAGCCCTGAGTGCGGGGCCCAGAATTGAAATCCGTATTCTAGCTGGTGATCTAACCAGTGCTCTGTGGAGTGGCATAATTATATTTGAGGCCCTAGTCTCCATGCCCCTTCTTATACAGGCTAGTATCCAGGGAGTTTCTGAGGAAATAGCTGCAAATATTAGGTATCCCGCGCATGTTTCACGGAGGGACCGCAGCAAGAATCTCCAATCCCTGCTGCGTCTCCCTCCTGCCCTATCACCAGATGCATCCCACATAGGTTTCTTTGGGGGATGTGATGCTTTAACATCGGGCAGCATCGCAGCGGGTCCTGGTCAGTGTTCCCTCTAACTTGTGCGCTCGTGCGCGCGCACACAACTCGACGAGCGTGCGCACAGACATTACAACAGAGCGCACAAAGTAGCAGTGGTCCCTTTTTGCAGTTTTGAACTCAATTAATGTGTTTCACCCATTAACTACATTGTGTGCTGTGTTTTGAATGTTTAAATGTTTATTATAATTTTTAAGTAAAGTTAACACAAATGCTGAACATCATTTTCCAGTTATATATAAGTGATGCACAAAAATAAAAATTTCATTCCAAAGTTGCACAGCCAAAATTTTGCCGCACACAGCCTTCGTAAAATTAGAGGGAACATTGGTCCTGGTGCTACCTTCATTCCAAGTTGGCGGTAGTCCATTGAAGCCTATGGACTACAAACCGCACTGCCAGCGGGGCAGTGAGATCAGCAGGGTCGGTGGGGGAGGGGGCAGCGCTGATTGCGCATGCGCAGACCTCCCAGCTATGCCTAAGCAGAGAGCGGAGACAGGCTTCTTTCAAAGTCCCAGCCCCTGTGCATGCAGGGTAATACATTATGATAAAAGGATCATCCTGGGAGGTAAATGCCGCCCAGATCGCATTGCATATGCAATCCCTTAATAAATGGCCCCACAGAGTCGAATTCAGGAGCAGTGGGAATGATCCCTTGGTAAGCAGAAATCGATAACAGATATTGTGCGCCACCTTGTGGTAACTGCCTATGATTACATATGAATTTTAATACTAATGGTAAATTTACTAAGATTGCAGTACTATTGAAGATGGGATGTTGTCCATAGCAACCAATCCAATTCTACTTCTTATTTATTTAGCATCTTCTACAATATAATAGATAGAATCTGATTTTTGTCTATGGGCAATATCCCATCTTCAATAGAAATCCCATCTTAGTAAATTTACCCCTCAGTATTAACATATAAGGCAGGGGTAGGCAAGTCATTTTTAATGGAGTCCGGATAGTTCTAATTATTTTTATTGAGGTCCACAAAATCAAATATATGCATTGTAATTAAGGGTCACCTTCTGCTGACAAAAAACAAACTGCCACATAAAACCTCATTCCCTGTGCCTCTCAGGACTGACCCCCCCCCCCCCCCCCCAAAAAAAAAGTTATTCTTTTTTCCATGGAGGCCACAAAGCTCCATCCCATTGAACTGGGATGAACAGATACCCCCCCCCCCCCTTCTCCACCCCCTCCACAGCAAGCAGCAACCACGTTAAAAGGAAAAAAAAAAAACATTTCAAACTTACACGGCAGTATTCTGCCCACTGCTGCCGCAGCTGTATTCTGCCCACTGCCCCCACCACTGTGGTCTGCTCGCTACCTCCACCGCTGTATTCTCTGCACTGCCACCGTTCCTGCCTCTGCTGCTTGTGTTCCTGGCAGACTGCCAAAGATTCACAGCCCTTGCAGTGCGTGGTGACATCACCGGCACACCCGCGCAATGCATTACTGGGACCGATGAAGCCAGAAGAGGCTTTAGGAGGCGAATGGGGCCAGGAGAGACGTAAAGGCCACATCTTGCAGGTCCGCATTTTTTACCTTAGCAGTCCGGAGGTGGACTGCGGTCCGCCAGTTACCTACCCTTGATATAAGGCATCACAACCACCTGGGGTTTACACATCAAACATAAAACACTTTTACATTCAATATTATTGTCCTTTGAAAAAGCAGCAGCTTAGTAAATATACCCCCATGTCTTCCCATCGGAACTGCTGGCAGCACTGCAATACAAAAAGGCATATTAGCGCTCCGTGCTGGCCCTGTTTTGAATGCATGCTGAGCCAGAGTTGTGTTGGTGACTGTCTCACCTTTAAAAGCCATAAGGTACAATGGCGTAAGTTCGTTCCAGGTGCCCGGAGGCAAGATATTTATTGGTGCCCCCCCCACACACACACAACCCTATATAACCTTATATAACATATATTTCTGTTCAGAAATATAGATAGATAGATAACATATATACAGGGCCGGTGCTGGGGTGTCCGTCGCCCTCCTGCAAACCATAAATTTTGCACCCTTTCACATTGCCATTGCAACAAGCTGCAGCCCGATTGTGGGAGCGTATGCAACATGCGATCCTATGGAGTGCATGTACATGTATGCATACACCATCTCAGTGCTGTGTCCGCAAAATGTTGCAGGCACTAAAGGTGCCCATACACGCTGCAAGAATCGCATACATTATGGGCTAGATCGCATCGCACAGCATGCATGCAATGTGTGTGCGATGCAATCCGAAAGCAGTACAAAAAGTATGTGCTATTGTAGCGTGTATGGCCACCTTTAGACACATAACCCAGCCCATTATTTAATGTAGTCCCTCCTCTTCTATCTGCGTAGGCAGGATGCTGAGGACGCCATTACACCCCTCTCGTGACAGAGGGGGAAAGGAGGGGAGAGAAGGAGAAGATGGAAGAAGAGGGGAGGAGATAGAGGGGGCAGATGGCACTGGCACAGCACACTGAGAAGAGGGAAGGAAGGGCGGAGCTACTGCCTGTTCGTCATTTGATTGACAGCTGACAGGTGCAGGGAGCAATGGGTCAGGGGCGGATCCGGACATGACATGTCATCCTGGCATTCACAGACAGCGCTACATGCCTCAGCGCAAGTGTCCATGAGGAAGAGGGGGCAGGTCATAGGAGGAGGACAGTGTGTGCACGGTGCAGGGAGCTGCTCAGCCTCTCCATACTGCCGTCCGCTGTCAGACAGGCACTGCGGTCGGCTTGCAGGCTGTGTGCACTCGCAGTGCAGGGAGCAGCTCTTTATATTGCCACCTGCCCGCTGTCAGAAAGGCGATGTGGGCGGCATGCAGGAGGCAGTGACAGTGAGGGCTGAGGCAGCTTTAGCAGAGCAGGGAGGGAGACAGCGCCTTTTCAGCATGGCGCCTCCCTGCTTTGCAGGAGCTGCTGAGTGGGTAGCGCCGGCCCTGCATATATATATATATATATAATTTTCCATATATGCCGGCACTCCAATTATAATAGACAACTTGGTCGGTGCACTCCTAATCAATTTGTAGAATTCCAAGAATGAAGGCACACGACACAGGATAAACTTTTCACCGCAAGTGTATTTTCTGGCTAGTTACATCTAGCGCTCTAGCGCTAGATGTAACTAGCCAGAAAATACACTTGCGGTGAAAAGTTTATCCTGTGTCGTGTGCCTTCATTCTTGGAATTCTATATATATATATATATATATATATATATATATATATATAGCAAGAAATCAGCACGCACCCACGGAGACTTGTCAAATGAATAGCAGAGACTCAATCACGATCAAACGTTTTCGATGCTTTATTGCATCTTCATCAGGATAAAGAGTGTAACAAACTGCGGGTATATATAGACGAACAAACATAGAACTCACCCCCCGTGCACTCGGTCACCGGCTTCCGGTCAGGTCCAGCACGCCCAGGCGATGACGCAATCAGCCAGCTCCGGTTACTAAGACAACGTGATGCCGGCGCTGCGGCTGTGACCCGTCGCTTACTGCCTGCTGCGTCTTCCTCACGTCCAGCCAATAGGCGCGCACCACCTTCCAGGTAGCCATGGAGACCTATAATAAACAAAAGTGAAAATACATCGAGTGAAACAACATGTAGTAGAACAGATTAAAAATGGTAATCGTTACAAACGAAGAACATGGATGCTGACATAATAACTATATAGAGTAGCTATAATTATAAGGAAGCTGTACGTAAGCTAATAAGTAAATATGCTGATATATAGGAAATGGAGGCTGTGAGAACTGTTCCCACAGTTAAGCTCAATGACATGCAATGGTCCATAGAGAAATACAAGCTTGGCCGGCAGCTTCGGCTACATGAGCACTTTAACGGATCAAAAGCAACTCCATGCCCTGTGATGAGTGACGACAGTTTACCTATCCCCACCGCAGTACAAAAATTGCAAAGAAGATCTCGCTTTGACCCTCTGTCCAATAACCCCTCTATAAAGACTTTCAATCGTCTACTTGATCGACAAGCTAAATCTAACATCGACATACAATGTCGGCAGAAAGCTACATATAACAACATGAATCCATCTGAACTGCGGGCACTGAAAGACCTAGCCGGGTACACTGACATAGTGATACGCCCCGCGGACAAAGGCGGGGCTATTGTTATACAAAACCTGACTGACTACACGGCCGAATTGAAAAGACAACTGGATGATGGGAGTGTATATCGGCGTTTGCAACATGATCCAACTTTGACCGTTGGAAAGCGATTAGAAGATCGACTGCAATTGGCAGTAACTGATGGCGTCATTTCAAAGAAATTAATGACAGCACTCATCAATGAGGCTCCAGTAGTCCCCATCATTTATTCACTTCCGAAGATCCACAAGTCCACTAGCAATCCACCAGGGCGCCCGATCATATCGGCCCGCAATGGACTTTTTCACAAAGTTTCGACCTACTTGGACTCCATCTTGCAACCATGTATACAGAACCATCCAAGATACTTACAGGACACTACTTCCTTCCTGAACAAACTCCAACTGATTGACACTATTCCCACTGGCTCCTTCCTTTGCAGTCTCGATATATCCAGTCTGTATACTGTGATCCCCAACAAGGAGGGCATACAGGCTGTTACCAGACTGATTAACAACAGTCCGTACTATGTGGGTCCTGATGTGAGCTTAGTAATTGATTTACTTGAAATGGTACTTACCTGCAACTACTTTATTTTTGACGGCATGTTTTTTCTACAGGCGTCTGGCTGTGCGATGGGGTCCAATGTGGCCCCATCGTACGCCAACGCCTACATGTACAGTGTGGAGGATGATATCATGTTTAGCAATAACATCTTTTCTACTAATACATTGATGTACGAACGGTACATTGATGACCTGTTCTTGGTCTGGACAGGTGATCAACTGTTACTAGAGGATTTCCTTGGGTCACACAATTCCTCTGGACATCCTGTACAATTTACTTATAATATCAGTGCTAATTGCGTTAACTATTTGGATGTACAGGTGACATTGAGTGATGGGCTGATCAGTACAGAGATTTATCATAAGGATACTGATAGGAACACTACCCTTCATGCGGCTAGTTTCCATCCTGATAAACTCAAATACTCCTTACCATACTCACAGTTTTTAAGAGCAATAAGAATCTGTTCCAACCGTGATATTGCTGTCAAACATATAGACAGAATGTATACTGATTTCCTGGCCCGGGGCTACAAACTTAATCAACTTGATTTAGCAAGAACCAGAGCTTTGGCTTGTGACCGCCCTGATACCCTTAAAACGCGCACAAAATCCTCCCTCACCAAACGCATGCCATGGGTCAACCACTACAATGTCTGTAGTGGGACCATACAAAAAACAGCCAGGAAATTATGGCCCACAGTTAGCACAGACCCAGATCTTAACCTCAATACCACCACCCTTATGTCATGCTACTCTCGTGGTAAGAACATTAGGGACTGGGTGATGAAGACAGACATAACAGGTATGAAACAAGCTGACTCTGTCCAAAACACCTTCCTACAATTGAGGAAAGGGTGTTTTCGTTGCCTTAACTGTGCTGTATGTAGTGCTCTTAACACTGGTGCAGACTTCCCACATCCACACACGGGGGTTAGGATCCCCATTAAGCACAGGGTCACATGTACGACCAAGTACATCGTGTACCTTATTACATGCCCGTGTGGACTCGGGTACGTCGGCAAGACCGACCGTACCTTGAGGGAACGCATAGCAGGGCATAAGTCGACTTTGAGAGCTGCATTTGCTAGTGGCAGAAGTGATCAACCTGTCGCTAGACATTTTGTCAATAATGGACACAACATATCTACGTTAAGGTACATGATCATTGATCATGAACCTGATAACATACGCAGAGGTGATCGGTCACTTCGCCTGTTACAAAGAGAAGCCAGGTGGATACACCGACTCGGTACTAGGGAAGCCAATCCCGGGGCATTTTTTCAATCCCGGGATTCGGGTTTGAAAAATGCTCAATCCCGGGATTCCCGGGATCCCGGGATTGGCTTCCCTAATGAAAAACTGCCCCGGCCGCCCTTCATATTTACGGTACTTACAATTGCGGGGGCTGGGTGGGCGGGCAGGCGAGCGTGCAGAAATGTGCAGGGGCCGGGAGCGGGGTGGGCTGGTGTGCAGGTATGTCCAGGGGCCCTGTTGCTGGGTGGGCGGGCGTGCTGCTATGTCTGAGAGCGGGGTTGCTAGGCGGGCGGGTGTGCTTGTACGGTGAGGACTCGGAGCAGACGAGCCAGGTTGCTGGGTGGCTGTGCGTCCTGCGCAGCGTGACATTTGACCTCGTCACGCTGCGCAGTGCTGGACTGTGCCGGGTATGGGAGAAGCCGGGCAGCATCTGAGCTAGTGCTCAGACGCTGCACGGCATTAGACTGCGCATGCGCAGTCTAATCCCAAAATCCCGGGATTGGAATCTCCAATCCCGGGATTTAAATCCCGGCGTTTTGGGGGCCAAATCCCGGGATCCCGCCAATCCCGATCCCGGGATTGGCCACCCTACTCGGTACCTTGTCCCCTAAAGGCTTAAATGAGGCCACAGGTTTTCATTGTTTTTTGTGAGTGTTCTATTTACTCTACAGTGAGTTCTTCATCTCACTGCTTGGCCTTGTATATAGCTTCTCACAGCCTCCATTTCCTATATATCAGCATATTTACTTATTAGCTTACGTACAGCTTCCTTATAATTATAGCTACTCTATATAGTTATTATGTCAGCATCCATGTTCTTCATTTGTAACGATTACCATTTTTAATCTGTTCTACTACATGTTGTTTCACTCGATGTATTTTCACTTTTGTTTATTATAGGTCTCCATGGCTACCTGGAAGGTGGTGCGCGCCTATTGGCTGGACGTGAGGAAGACGCAGCAGGCAGTAAGCGACGGGTCACAGCCGCAGCGCCGGCATCACGTTGTCTTAGTAACCGGAGCTGGCTGATTGCGTCATCGCCTGGGCGTGCTGGACCTGACCGGAAGCCGGTGACCGAGTGCACGGGGGGTGAGTTCTATGTTTGTTCGTCTATATATACCCGCAGTTTGTTACACTCTTTATCCTGATGAAGATGCAATAAAGCATTGAAAACGTTTGATCGTGATTGAGTCTCTGCTATTCATTTGACAAGTCTCCGTGGGTGCGTGCTGATTTCTTGCTACGTTACAGGCCATTCGTGGCCATTTGCACTGGCACCGGAGCCAGCAATCTGACGGACCAGGAGTGCCTTCCCTACTACTCTCCCTATATATATATATATATATATATATATATATATATATATATATATATATATATATATATATATATATATATTTATATAGGAATGGAAAACCCCAATATGCGCCCGGGTAAAATAAAAGCAGCACCACTGAAAGGTCTCCTGTTTGACGAGACCCAGTTTTTTAGAGATGAAGAAAGGGAAAAAGATCAGGGTGCGCTTCCAGACATGAATTAACACATTTAAAAGTAACAATCTTATTTAATGATAAAAAATGCTCAATGAGTAATAATAAAATACACAATAAAAATGTATTTTGGCACAATTTGTTATCAAAAGAACTGTTGATTGGACTTCCGATCGTCGAAGAGATGCCCAACGCGTTTCGTCAAAAAGACTTCCTCAGGGGCAGTGGAAGCAGCATATTCTATGAACAGTTCACACTAAGTCACAATACATAACAATAAATGTACATATAATGATACAGATAATTATTACAAATCTGTGTATAAGATCATATAGCCAAAAAACAAGGGAGAAAAACGTGCTAACGGAGAAAGAGTTGATATGGAGAGAAGGACAATGGAGAGGGGAAGCAACATGAAATTCAATAGGATCTACAGTGAGTCTCTAGATCATAAGGGCAACAAGTGGGCCACCCATGGGAGAAGAGACCAACAGTTCTCCGCCAAACCAAGAGATGTGAACAAAAAAATGGCCTGCACCAAACAAACTCAGTGAATGTACATCATACCGTACATCATACCGTATTCAGGAAAGAACGGAGAATTTTGTTTCCCTTTTTAAATCAAGGAATCCTAAAATTGTTCCTCCAGAGTGGAATTTTGCCACCATTCAGATATAACTGATGATAGAGGAAAAGAAGACCAATTCCCCTTAATCACAGGCTTATAAGATGTTAGACAATTAAATAATGGGTCTAATGACCATAGTTTACATACCATCCAATAAGCATATATAGGTAACACAAGTGGTAAAGATGGCACAGCGATAGTATAAGGGTTCCACAGACAGTCAATAGAACAATCAGAAACTTTGCCAGAGTGTCTCAAGGGGAATCACATTACAGCATGTATAATAAACATACATAATAGGGTTATGCCACACTGATCAACTGCCAGATAGAGTTTTGAAAGTACTTACAATGGACCACAACAACAGGATGTGCAGTGCAGGAGTTCCAAAGCTGGAATGATGCTCTGGGGATTGAGTGAGCTCTTATAGGGCTCTAAGTCTGACATCACTTCCTGTATTTTCAGACTAAGAACAACCAGGTGGATAAGATATCTTAATTCTACATCGGTTTAAGAAACTCAATAATCACATATGCGATGGCCGCTAACACTGGCTACAAAGGGGCCGAATCTGCAATTCTAACGACAGAATAAATAGTATAAATTCACTTAATAAGTGCCCCATTATTGAGGAGCTGAGGTGAAGTGATGTAATGATTATATTAACGGGTTCAATTTAGGATGTATTATCAAAAAAATAAATAAATAACTAAAAAATTTATAAATAAATAAAAAGGAAAAAAATTTAATAAAAAAAAAAAAGAAAAGGAAACTGGGGGGGGGGGGGGAAGGGGGGGTAGGTGATCTAACCTAAAAAGTGAATCTTAACACATAAATAGGGTTTTAGACTGCATATGCAGTGTGAGGATATTAATATGTATTGTGAAAGGGGTTTAATATGGCCTATGGATGAATGTGATTACCCAGGAATAATATACCTGGGAATGTTGCTAATTCAAATAAGTGATATTGATAGGGTAACCTACTATTTAAGGAGTGCACCCCTATTAATTGGGGACTGGTGCCAGCAAACTTAGGGTCTGTAAGTTAATCACTGTGGCATTTACAACGAAGTCAAAGTTCAAATACAGATATACATCGTCTCGACAAAGAAAAATTAATAGTGAAAGGGTGGACTGAAGGTATTCATATAAAGAAAGTTTTCGGAAAGAAAATATTACCAAAAGAGGGTACAGAAAAGATCTCTAGTCGGGGACCTATAAAATCCTAAATAAAGGCGACTATGTCCACTCCCTCGTTCAGAACCTTAGGGGCGAGTGTATTTAACGTAAAGATCCAATAACTTTACTTTTTAATAAGTTCTTGGCCTCTATTGCCACCCCTTGGGTTTAGGGGGACATGCTCAAGGATGGTGAACTTTAAATTTTCCTTAGTTACGGAAGAGCTGTGTTTCTCCATGTAATGTCTGGGGAGGCTATGGACTTTCACCTTATTCTTGATGTTCCGCATATGTTCCTGGATTCTCAGTTTGGCCTGTCGTATTGTCTTGCCAATGTAGTTGAGTTTACAGCTACAGGTGATCATGTAGACAAAATGTTCAGAATTACATGTGACTGCGTGATTGATGCTGTACATCCTTCCATTGGCGAGGGTATGGCTGAATTGTGACTTATCCAGAAATGGACAGCATATGCATTTATTACAAGGTGTTGTTCCTGGTCTTTTATTTAGAAAATTTGTCCCATTATGGTTAAGAGATGGTACTGGTTTGAGATTACTTGGCGCTAGTACAGATTTGAGGTTATTAGCTCAGTGGAAAACTAAGTTGGGTCTAGATGGTAGGTGTGGGCCCAGAATCGGATCTCTCAGAAGCAGACTCCAGTGTTTCTCTAGAGTTTTTCTGATTAGATGGTTTTCACAGTTGTTTTGAGTCACGAACAGCCGACACTTGAATTCAGTTTTTGGTCTATCTGATTTGACCAACAGGCTGTTTCTACTGTATCTCTAAGGGAGGCTTTTGATCTGGCTTCTTCAATGGAATCCTTTTTATATCCTCTTTCAAGGAACCGATCCCTAAGGAGTAGAGATTGATGCCAATAATCATCATCATTACTGCAGTTGCGCTTAATTCTCAGGAACTGCGCGTAGGGGACATTATTTTTCCAAGGAGGGAAATGACAGCTAGTGGCAGGTATGAAGCTATTTGCATCAACCGTTTTGAAATGAGTTCGGGTGATGATTTCTTCACCGGGGTTGCCTTCCAGCTCAAGGTCAAGAAACTCTATCTTTTGGGTATGAGATTTGAAGGTGAATTTTAAATTGAAATCATTCACATGTATATAAGAGATGAACTCTGAGATGCTCGATTCGTCACCTCGCCAGATGAGGAGATCGTCTATATACCTCTTATACACTACTATCTTCTCCTCAAATGTAGAACCGTAAATGAATTGTTCTTCCCAGGCCCGCATATGGAGATTCACATATGCTGGAGCGAATTTAGTCCCCATAGCGGTCCCCTGTTGTTGAAGAAAAAACTCCCCGTTGAACTAAAAAAAATTATGTTCAAGGATATGTTTCATACTGCTTATTAAGAAGGAGATCTCGGCCTCTGACTTGTCAGGATCTTCCCGTAGGATATTCTCCACAGACTGAAGCCCCTTATTATGGGGGATAGACGAATACAGTCCTTAGAAGTCAATAGTCAGCCAGCAGTATTCAGTTGACAGCATATGCAGTCTAAAACCCTATTTATGTGTTAAGATTCACTTTTTAGGTTAGATCACCTACCCCCTCCCCCCCCCCTTTCCTTTTTTTATATTTTTTTATATTTAATTTTTTCATTTTTATTTATTTATTTATTATTTTTTTGATAATACATCCTAAATTGAACCCGTTAATATAATCATTACATCACTTCACATCAGCTCCTCAATAATGGGACACTTATTAAGTGAATTTATACTATTTATTCTGTCATTAGAATTGCAGATTCGGGCCCTTTGTAGCCAGTGTTAGCGGCCATCGCATATGTGATTATTGGGTTTCTTGAACCAATGTGGAATTAAGATATCTTATCCACCTGGTTGATCTTAGTCTGAAAATACAGGAAGTGATGCCAGACTTAGAGCCCTATAAGAGCTCACTCAATCCCCAGAGCATCATTCCAGCTTTGGAACTCCTGCACTGCACATCCTGTTATTGTGGTCCATTGTAAGTACTTTCAAACCTCTATCTGGCAGTTGATCAGTGTGGCATAACCCTATTATGTATGTATATTATATATGCTGTAATGTGATTCCCATTAGACACTCTGGCAAAGTTTCTGATTGTTCTATTGACTGTCTGTGGAACCCTTATACTATCGCTGTGGCATCTTTACCACTTGTGTTCCCTATATATGCTTATTGGATGGTATGTAAACTATGGTCATTAGACCCATTATTTAATTGTCTAACATCTTATAAGCCTGTGATTAAGGGGAATTGGTCTTCTTTTCCTCTATCATCAGTTATATCTGAATGGTGGCAAAATTCCACTCTGGAGGAACAATTTTAGGATTCCTTGATTTAAAAAGGGAAAAAAAATTCTCCGTACTTTCCTGTTACAGAATACGGTATGATGTACATTCACTGAGTTTGTTTGGTGCAGGCCATTTTTTTGTTCACATCTCTTGGTTTGGCAGAGAACTGTTGGTCTCTTCTCCCATGGGTGGCCCACTTGTTGCCCTTATGATCTAGAGACTCACTGTAGATCCTATTGAATTTCATGTTACTTCCCCTCTCCATTGTCCTTCTCTCCATATCAACTCTTTCTCCGTTAGCACGTTTTTCTCCCTTGTTTTTTGGCTATATGATCTTATACACAGATTTGTAATAATTATCTGTATCATTATATGTACATTTATTGTTATGTATTGTGACTTACAGTGTGAACTGTTCATATAATATGCTGCTTCCACTGCCCCTGAGGAAGTCTTTTTGACGAAGCGCGTTGGGCATCTCTTCGACGATCGGAAGTCCAATCAACAGTTCTTTTGATAACAAATTGTGCCAAAATACATTTTTATTGTATATTTTATTATTGCTCATTGAGCATCTTTTATCATTAAATAATATTGTTACTTTTAAATGTGTTAATTCATATCTGGAAGCGCACCCTGATCTTTTTCCCTTTCTTCATATATATATATCTATATATAGATATATATATATATATATAATATAAATTAAATATAAAATCTCTTTTCCAACAGTATATTTATACTGACATGTGCTGGCTACTGCAATGTGCTGGCCAGGCTTTCTCACCCATTTCTTACCCTCACAGGGCCAGACTGCCACTGCAGCGTCTACTAGCCAGCTTCTTTTTCAGGTACTGTTGTCACTCACCAGCCGGCAGCGGATCCGTCTCTTCAGTGAGTCTCCCTCCCGGCTGTTCGTACTGGGACTGCTGCTGGCTTGCTCCCACAGGCCGCCGGCGGATGTCAGGCGACTTTGGCAGAGAAGTGAGCAGCCAGCAGCTGGGTGACAGGGGGAGCGGTGCCGCGGTCATCGCGCACTGAGTGTGTGTGTGGGGGGAGGGGGGCGCCCGGCCGCATAAGATAACTGTGGCCCAATTAAGCATCGGAACACCAGAGGCAATGGAGTCAGAGCCCCCTTTAAGCCTGGTGTCCGGCGGCAGATGACTCCATTGCCTCCGGGAGTTCCGCCACTGATAAGGTACTTGGCATGTGAGCTCTAAACCAGAAAAAAACACATGTTCATTTTAGCTATGATGACTCTGCAGTTGCCAGGTTCTTAAGAGACCACTTACTAGGTCGGATTAATCGGCAGTAAAGAAAATAATTATGCAAAACACATTTTACCCCTGTTCACCCCCTTTGGGGTTGAACTGATTCGCCATCGATACTCCATCTGTTTCAGTTGACTCCCCGTGTTTTCTGTAAGCTTTCCAGCTTCTCCAGCAGTCTATATAAAGTCTCTGAAGCATCTCTGATTACCATCGGTTCTCCTCTGCCTCCAGCCTTCACTGCTCACTACCTGCTTGCTCATACCCTAGTTCCACTCGCTTTTAACAGTCACCTGTCACAATCCGAGTATTAAGACAGGCTTATATACCTTCCAAGTGTCTGACAGGTCAGTCACTGTGCTCCAGATCATGCTTCTATCTGCGTGCTGCTTAAGATGCAGTATTACAGCAGTCCCCCAGTGCTGCGGCCTCCATAGTTGTGCGCCATTCCTTGCCTGATACCCGGCTTCTGTCTCCTGTGGCATTGCCATAGGCCGCATTCATGTGATGTACAAACTGTCCTTCCCGCCTTTCCCTTATATGGGAGCAGCCATGTGTTTCCTGATCACATGCCACTATCAAACCAATCCTGACTGCCTTCAAGCATTGCTAATTACCTAGTCAATCGTCATCCTCCAGCTGCTATAAGGTGTTGGATACAGAAAGTTAGCCAAGTTGCAGGTGCTAATGATTGTTTTACCTGCCCACCCGCAGTGTAGACGGCGCTTGGAGATGACATCATCTCCAAGCGCCGGGACCGAGGTGATCCCTGCCGGACGCACCGATCGTTGTGCTGGGGACAGCCCAGCACCAAGGTAAGCTGCTGGGCTGCCCCCGTGCACCCCCCCCCAGTCGTCGAATGGATCCCGGACACAGGCATCCATTCACCTCCTACGCTGCTGCCGCCGCCTGCAGAGTATAGCAGACAGCAGCGCAGGCAGTCTGTGCCCCCCCGTCCAACCTGCGGACGCTGCAGTCTGCACGTCCCCCATTGATGTAAATGGGAGCCAGGTCGGAAGACCCGGCGTACCCATTTACACCGACCTCTACCCAGGTTCTAGCCGTGTTCTACCCAGCTCAGGACCTGGGTAGAAGTCCCGTGTAAAGGGACACGGCGTGTCCCATTTACACCGCCGCTGACCCGGGTCTGACCCGCCGAAGACCCGGGGTTTTGCGGCAGTGTAAAAGGGGTATCATACTCCAGATCAGCGGTTCTCAAACTGTGGGTCCTGACCCCAAAGTGGGTCCCAGTGTTGCAAGTAAGGGGGTACGGGGTGGTACGGAGTACCTGTAAGAAATATGTTGTAGGTACGCAGTACCACTTACCCACTGTCAATTCTATTTTTATTTTAAGGCTAAATATAATGCACCCAGTGTTATGATTGGTGCAGATAAGGGCTACTGCTGATTTAGCCTCTCACATTGACAGGCATCAGCGGCACGGACAGCATGAAGAGCAGGCTCCACAATTGTAAGCACAAGCTGCCCGGCTCCCCCCCAAGCAAGAGCCAACCCACCACCAGTCATTCCCTGTTTCTCATTTCCTGTCTCCTGATGCCACGCCACTATTGTCATTTAATCACTCCTCTAGCTTTGTGTGACCACGCCCCTCATGACACATGGCCACAACCATTTTTGGTGGAGGCTATCAGTACCACCAAGAAAAAAATTCTACTTGCACCACTGGTGGGTCCCGACCTTCTCAGCATGGGGTTGCGACTCCATGTTGCTGACCATTAGGCTGATGACTTTTCTAATCTCAGTGATTCAAGGAATCTGAAAAATCTGTTGAATTGCCTGTTATTTTAGAATTTTCACATTTTGTGCCTCCACAATGCTGCCATGTATGTGCTTACTGGTGACTACACATGTTATGTGATGACCTTCTGCAGTAACTTGCTGGAGTCCTGTCATTATTTTTATTGTTTGATGGGGTCCCAGAGAGAAAAAGTTTGAGGTCCCCTGCTCCAGATCTTCTAGCCATGCCTTCGGGTCCTGGACTCTACCTCATTACCTGAGGTCCTCCCATTGATTTGAGCTAGACATATTAGGAATCCCAATTTCCTTTACAAGCAAGTTCCTGGGGTTCATTTACAAACAACTTAAGTTCAGCCCTTAGATGTGACACCGCCACTGAAACTGAACACATACCCAAAATCTTATATTAAGCAGACAAACAACTCTTTACTATAATCCCCTGAATGTCCCAATTATCCCCATCCCTCCCACAGTGGAGACCAGAAACACCTCAGATATTGTTAAACCCCCAGATAGCACCCACTCCTGTCCCTTTAACCAATGTCACAATTAATACAGATAGGGTTTGCAGCCTCGGGTACTCTGTTATGTGAAGCAGCGGAGGTTGTTTGTGTGGGAGACAGGAGTAGGATGGGGCCACTACTCTGAGCAGGGCCACATGTTTTTGTTTTTTTAAAAAGGTCAATGGCTGACATGCAGCCTGACATTTGCCCGGCCTGCACAGAGCCCTGACCTCAAACCAACAGAGCACCTTTGGAGCAGAGATTACAAATGAGGCATTCTCGTCCAACATCAGCGCCTGACCTCATAAATGCTCTACAAAATGAATGGGCAAAAATTCCCACAAAAACACTTAAAACTCTTGTGGAAAGCCTTCCAAGAAGAGTGGAAGCTGTTACAGGTACAAAACAGGACCAACTCTATATTAAAGTACAGTATATTATTATTATTATTTTATTTATAAGGCGCCACAAGTGTTTCGCAGCGCCGTAAAAAGGAACAATACAGGGAGACAAAGCTTGGCATAACATTGAATAAATAACAAGAATACAGTACAAATAAAGAGCGGCACAGTTCAATACACATTACAGCTTGGATATAAGTAGTGAGGACTCAATCAACATACAACTAGAGGCTTGAGGCCAATGATGGAGATGAGTATGCGGACAAAGATGGTCACTGAGTGTTGGAGTATAGGAGAGCTGTGAGTGACATGTGAAGAGAAGAGGGCTTTGACAACAGGAGGGAAGAGGGCCCTACTCGGAGGAGCTTACAATCTAGTAGGAAGGGGAGACAGACAGATTACAAGAGGTGCAAGCAAGTGGGTGGTGGTTAGATAGCAGGATGTAAACAGGCAAGGGGTCAGAGAACCAGCTGGTTTATGCAGTGGAAAGGTATGCTTTGATGAATAGGTGAGTTTTCAGTGCCCGTTTGAAGCTTTGCAAGGTCGGGGAGAGTCTAATGGAGCGAGGGAGTGCGTTCCACTGAAGGGGTGCAGCACGGGCAAAGTCCTGTACTCTAGCATGGGAAGCAGTGATCAGGGTGGAGGAGAGACGACAGTCGTCAGCCGACCGTAGAGGGCGGGAGGGTGTATGAATGGAGATGAGGTTAGAGATATATGGAGCAATGGAATTAGAGATGGCCCTGTATGTAAGTGTGAGGTGTTTGAAGAGGATTCTGTAGGGGAATGGAAGCCAGTGCAGATTTTGTTGAAGGGGAGTGGCAGAATTGAGATCGGCGGGAGAGGAAGATAAGCCTGGCTGCAGCATTGAGGACAGATTGGAGAGGAGCCAGTTGGGATTGAGCGAGGCCGGTGAGGAGAATATTGCAGTAGTCGAGTCGTGAGATGACCAATGAGTGGATGATCAGCTTAGTTGCACTCTGTAAGAGAAAGGGCCTGATGCGAGCAATGTTGAGTAACTGGAACCGGCAAGAATGGGCCAGGGCTTGGATGTGGGGTGCAAAGGAGAGGGAGGAGTCAAGAGTGACACCCAGGCAGCGGAGTTGGGGAACGGGGGAGTATATATATTTTAATACAATATCATTACAGAACCTGTTGGTTTAATGGTCAGGTGTCCAAATACTTTGGTTCAAGACAGTAACAAGACCTCTCATATGTGTGTAATATACCCTATTTTCCTGCCAGGCCAGAACTGCGAGACGAGCAGCAATCTAGACAGCTAAGCATGTTCACCACAGGCAATGCACCAAACCCATTTCCTTGAAAAACAGTGCGAGATGCCACCCCCGCTCTTCCTCCCAAATGCCGAATGTCAATCATGCTGAGCTTGAGATGGGGCTGCAATCAACAGCATATGGCCATTTCTGCACCTGCACAGAATGTATCTTGTGCCTGCACAGACCCTGCCAAACATCATATTTGTACACAAGCCATTGGGTTTGCATACAAATATGAATTAGGCTCAGAGCCCTGTGATGGATTTTCCCCTTTTCTCCATGATGCCAGGATATGGCGCCTAACTCTTCCCTGCTGTATAATGGTTGTAACTATTTCCCCTTCGCCAAAAGGACCCGAATGTAAAGTCAGGTGAAGGTGGATGTTGATTGATGCCCAGCATATTTTATTTTGTCTCTAATCTAGGTTTGGTTTAGGTTATTTTCTTTTAATTCAGGTGCATTTTACCAGCGAGGGCTCACTTCGCTCGCCACTGTTTGGGCACGGTGGTTTGCTCCGCTCCCCAGTTTACCAAGAACACAAAGACCCAGTGCATGATGGAAAAGCTCCTCCCAGTGAAGAGGGTCTAGACCAGGGATGGGGAACCCTAAGTCCTCCAGCTGTTGTTGAACTACACATCCCAGCATGCCCTGCAACAGTTTTAGTATGGCCAAACAGCAAAACTGTAGCAGGGCATGCTGGGATGTGCAGTTCAACAACAACTGGAGGGCCAAAGGTTCCCATCCCTGGTCTAGACTTTAGCCGATACCACTGTATAACAACCAAACTGCCTCCACATGTTATTGGCCTGGTAATTAATAGAGCAGGGTTACAAGTGATAGGCAAAACAATTATAGGTTCCCCCAGTATTTCCATTGCAATGAGGTTAACCAAGAATTGTACCATCGATGGTGACTATATAGATGTGTAACCCATTGCTGGCCATGCTTATATGTTGAGCATGCACCTCCACCAGCCACACATTGCTCCAGTGATAAATAATATGTGAGTTGTCACTATGAGATCAGTGGGCTTCCCCCATGTCTCCCCTCCCTCTGCACTTCGCAGCCTCCTTCGTCATCAGCACCATGCCACCGCCTGGTTGGCAGACTTATATGACGTCATCTCTCAGGAAGATTCTCCCTCCGTGACGTTTACCACACGCGGTTTAACCCTTTCGCCTCCAGATGGCGCCGCCCGATTACTCCGATCTGCTCTGCGCCGCTCATCAAGGTGTAGCCGCCAGGCGGCGTCGCACTCATCAGGTGAATGGGTGGGAAGAGTGTGAGAGTTACGGCTGAATTCTTCGGGCCGACGTTGAAGTGCAAAGTGGAAGGCGGACAGGCATGTGTGCGGACAGCTAAGTCCTGGCACTTCTGCCCTCATCCTTACTATAAGCGGAATGGGTCTATGATCCGCGAAAGCCCCCAAGTTTAGGCCGCCCCGGCGTGCGCCTGACGGGTTACTACTGGCATGTGTGTCTCGTGATGCCGCCGCTTTGGGTTGCGTGAAACTCTCTCTCTCCGCCCGGGACGGGTGTCGGGACTTCGGGCTCCGATGGCTGCCGTCACCCGGTGATCGGGCCCGCATCCCTCCCAGCTGGGGGCAATGTGTGAGTATAGCTTCCCCCTGAGTGTGCCCTGGATGATTGTGGTGTAAGGGGGAGTGAGGACTCTGTGTGACCCCCTCACACCCCCTGAGTTATACTAGCAGCACTGTGCCCACCGCCCTCTCCCTCATTACACTGCCTGCCTCTGTGTCGGCTATGAGTGTGTGCCCGCACAGCCAGGCAGGCACCACAGGGGTCACCATGCTATAACCTGCCCCAGTGCTGGTATTTACTATGGTGGCTGACCTGACTTCCTTCATACAGTACCTGCCAAATGCCCTTCTGCTTGCACCCGTGTTCCTCTGTGGAGCCATAACTTACCACGTCTGTCCCTATTTTATGTCTTCTATGTAGCGATTTTCAGATAAACAAGTTTCATACACACTCCCACCATACATTCTCTCTCTCGCTGTATCCCCCCTCCCTATGGCAACCTCTCGGCCAGATGTACTAAGCTTCACAAAGTGCTAAAATGGAGAGGGATAAAGTACCTGCAAATCGGCTCCTACCGCATGTTACACAGGCCGTGTTCGCAAATAGTTCACACCAAAAATATTAAGGCGCTAATATCTTTTTTCCTTTTACATGTGTGTGTATAATTATCTAGAAGATTTATACCCAAAGGGGAAAGTAAATTGGGTGCTGATCTGGGGTGGTTCTATTTGTAAAAGAGCATCTGCTTGGGTGGGGGTTATAGTCAACCCCTACGAATATTGCACATAGATAAACATAGATGGAAGCAGTGCTAAATATTTAGCTTAAACATTCGAAATATTTTTTTTTTTAATGACTAAAATGAGATTGCCTGTCAAATGATATTGACTTTTATTTAAGACAATAAAGTTTAATATAGTATTAATAAACAAAATGTACGGTACTTGTTTCCTAGAACGGCCACAACGATTTAGATCGTTGTGGTCGTAAGATAAAAAATCGGATCGATCGCATCGCATGCGATTTGGTCGCATACGATGCGACCGATCCGATCGACCGATTTTTCACCCGATTTTTTTTTTTTTTTTCACCAGATTTGTTTAAATTGCCCCCCCAAATGTTAATAAGTGTGCTAGACCCCACGATAGACGTGAACCCGAAGCGTGGCGAGCGCAGCGAGCCCGCGAGGGGCGGCGGTGCGCGTCCTCCGACCTTTTCATTCCCCTACTATCCACTAGGGCGTGGAGTGAGAATATAATAGTGTGGCGAGCGCAGCGAGCCACCGAGCCCGAAGCGTGGCGAGCGCAGCGAGCCCCGCGAGGGGACGCGTCTAACTTCACAGGTATACGCGTCCCCTCGCGGGGCTCGCTGCGCTCGCCACGCTTCGGGCTCGGTGGCTCGCTGCGCTCGCCACACTATTATATTCTCACTCCACGCCCTAGTGGATAGTAGGGGAATGAAAAGGTCGGAGGACGCGCACCGCCGCCCCTCGCGGGCTCGCTGCGCTCGCCACGCTTCGGGTTCACGTCTATCGTGGGGTCATGGCGGGCACATAAAAAATGTGAAATGGGTCATATTGGCCCATTTCACCTTTTTTATCATTTTTCCCTATGTGAGATGGACTTAATCAAGTCCATCTCATCTTGTGCCATTATAATGGCACAAGACCGACCGATTTCAATGTTAAAAGATTTTTTAACATTGAAGTCTATGGAAAAATCGGGTCAATCGGTCGGTCGCATCGCGGCCGATTTTAATTGGTCGCGACCGACCGATTGACCCGATTTCTGTCAATCAAAGTGAAAAATTTGTAAAAAATCGGCCACATCGTGAGGATCGTGTCCCTTAATTAAGAGCCACGATCACTCACGATTGTGGCCGTTCTAGGAAACAAGTACCAAATGTACTTTGCAATCTGTCAAGTCTGATATTTATAAAAACCAGTCATTTTAGGAACAGCCACCATGGCAATTATAAAGGGGTGTAAACACGCTTCGATTTTGACAGGTTCTCAATTTGATCTTATGGAAGCAAAATCAAATGGTTTTTAAGATGCTTTTGCATTTGATGGACGCTCCCGTTTTCGCTCTATCGAAAAATAAAAATAGACTGTGCAGGCAAGGAAATATCGATCCAGTAAATCGAATGTGTACGCTGTGTGCCTTGAATGCACGTCGAATTCGATATCTAAAGTGCAGATCGAATGTGAAATCGAAAGGGGGTGGAATTGAGGAAATAGTAAGCAAATCGAATCAAAAGTAAAATCGATGCATGTGTGCACACCTTTATGTTCAATGGCATTTTTTTGTTGGATCCTCATATGAATAATGCAAATGGGTGGACACTTGTACTTTTGAAAGGGTCTCAACCACATGGAGGTACTTGGGTTTTTTTCCGGGCTTGGGTCCAGTTGTCCTCACAAGGTTGCGTAGAAGTTGGTATTGCCACTGGAGGAACTTCTATGGACCTTCTGGAATTACCCAAATTGATGTCCTCTTGTTGTGGTAAGTGCAAAACCCCAAGATGGAGATGAAGGATGCCAAAGTGAAATGCTGCCATATTGGGGCACCTAAAAACACAACAGGGTTTCACGGATTTCCTTCAGCTTTTTTCAGGGTAAAAAAGTTGAGGGAAATCCGTGAAACTCGTTGGTATTTTTAGGAGCCCCCAATACGGCAGCATTTCACTTTGGCATCCTTCATCTCCATCGTGGCACATTGGGGATTTGCAACCACCTCTTGTGGGCTCGCTGCGCTCATCACGCAGCGGGCCCGGTGCCTCGCTACGCTCTGCACGCTATTTTATTCTCCCTCTATGGGTGTCGTGGACACCCATAGAGGGACAAAGTGCCGGCATTGCGGCGGTCTGGATTCCGGCGTCTGTATTTCGACCGTCGTGATTCTGACCGCCGGGATTTTGACCGCATCCCGTGTAAACAGCATAAATTTCTCTGCAGTGTAACATGGTTTTGTCTATTAGAGAAAAAATGTGCTTTGTGATCCAGTCTAAATTAGGCCCATGGTGCGTACACACTAAACAATATGTACAAATACATCATTAATTATATTGTTATCATGCATAAAGTTTAAAAAAAAAAAGTCTTTGTACCCAGCCTTGTATTTTAGGTCTTTTAAACCTTGTCTTCACTTGAGCAATTTGTTTTCTTTCTTGTATGCAATAATACAATATTAGTTATCCATATCTAGCAGTCTCCCCAGTCTCAGTGATATGACAGATTTAAGTTGTTGCTAAACTGCAGTATCTCACAGTACACAGGAGAATGTGTTCTATTTGGCATCCATATGACAATGCATAAGCAGCCCCTACTATCTGTAGCATGCTTAATGTCTCTCCCATAAGTAGGAGATAAGGCTGGTGATTTACCAGAGAAGAAAGATTACATTTCATTCCATCTGTATGTTAAATAAGGCTTCGGAATCACTTATTTCAACAATAAAGTTTTTTTTGCCTCATTCCGTACACACTCTGTATTCCAATCACAGCTGTTAGATTTGTTTTCATGGTGCCAAAAGGTGTATGCAGCGCTGTTGAAGGATTAACAATAGAATTATACTGTAGAGGTTGGGAGACATGAACTGACCCACATTATACCCCTTTCACACCAGCCTGAATTCCCAGGTTTGCCCTGGTGGTGCTGGTGTGCGAGGTTCCCGGGCCAAATTCCTGGGAAAATTTAGCGGGAATTCAACCCTGCTAGATAGATACAGGACGGTGTGAAAGGTACTTACCCGGCATCCCGGCTTGCTTCCATCCCGGTGGCTTACGATACGGGCGGCAGGGTCCTGGGGCCAGACTGCAGGGATCCGACAGTGGCGGCTGGACGCTTGTAGTGCTATATGCCGGGCAGCGGGGTGGGAAGTGCTGCTGGATTTGAAGAGACTGGCCGGACGCTCTCAGCCAATCAGCGTCCGGACAGTCTTTTCAAAATGTTTTCAAATTCTCCCGCCCTGCAAATAGTGCTAAAAGTGCCCAGCCGCCGCTGCCCACCTCACACTGGAAAATGCAGGCACTAGTCTGGTGATAAAGGGGATGATCAAGGGACCATATTCCCGGGTAAGTCCCTGCATTTTCTGGTGTGAAAGGGGTATTAGTGGGTTACAGGGATAGTGCTCAGAGGGAGAGTACAGTAGTGAGCAGCGCTGGCTGCAGAGTGGAATCACTTAGCGCACATAAACTTGCATACTCTGGTGTAATATAATGTGCTGGCTGGTTTCCCTGGGGATAGGCAGCTTGCCATGCTCCACCCAGGACTCTGTATAAGGAATCCCCCTTCTTTAAGCTGGCCCACCGACTCTTGTGAAACTAGCCAATGGGAGTGTGGGGGCGGTCTTAGGACTGTGATGCCTTATGGTCAGTACCGGGTGGCGCCTGATACACAGAGCACTGCTGATGTCTGGGGGAACCAATCAGCACATCTATTACATCACAACATGTGCTAAGCAATGAATTGGAGGACACAACCATTTGATGTCTTCAGTAATTGGCCAGTGATTTACAACAGAAAGGAACACAAACGGCCTTTAAAGCTGCCACCGGCTGCCCTAGCTCCTTCCTGTTTACTATAAAACCCCTTTTCCACTAGCCTAAATATCCCAGGTTTTTGCACAGGAGTGCGCAAAACCTGGGATTTTAGGCAGGTGGAAACTCTTCCAGTTGAAATAACCCAGGTTGTGAGACCCGGCATTTCAACCCAGGTAGCGATCAGGGTTGAACACGGGTTCAAGCTGGGTCACTATGTAGTGTAAACGGGTAACCTGTGTCGACGCGACCCGGGTCCCGTTCACTACCATGCAAAAGCCAGCGCTGGGAGATGCTCTCCTCTCCCAGCGCGTCCCCAACCCCGCCTCCTAATGACCTCACCCGCCCGGCATTTTGCTGGTTGGGGACTGTAATGTGTTCTTGGGTTCACAAGCTGGGTTGGAGCCGGGTACAAAATTCTGTGTGCGACCCGGCTTGCAGAGCGCTTGCACATGCGCATTCATCCTGTGTGAAGGAGCGGAGGAAATGTCAGCGCATACACTGCTACATACGGCCAACCCCGCAATGGATGGACTTTCTGGATGATTTGACATGTCTGAATGAAATTCTTAGATTGGTAATGGAGATACATAGTACAATTATCTGGGCTATCTGGTGGATTGCTCAGGTGATTGTATGTATGCCCTGCGTTACCTATATTCCTTTTTTATATCAATAACCTCTAGTTTTATGTCTGCAAAACTTTACTTTATATTATAAAAGGAGTTATGTGTAAAAGGATACCTTTAAACTTAAAACCTGTAACGGTATTGTGTGGGGGACTGGGTCAACGTTCTTTAACTACAATCAGACTAATAATTGCAAGCAGCAGAGTGTATTACTGATGGTTACAACATGTAGAGCATGCATTAGGGGTGGGGACTGCATGTGACTGGCAATGTGAGGTGGGGTATTGTGGTGAAATGTTTTATTTTTTTCATGCGGGGTGAACGATATATTTGGTATAATGGTTTGCGCCTGGCTGTGGAGTCTGGCTCCCCGGCTATGGTTGGCGTGAGCGTGGAGTCTGGCTCCCCGGCTATGGTTGGCGTGAGTGTGGAGTCTGGCTCCCCGGCTATGGTTGGCGTGAGCGTGGAGTCTGGCTCCCCGGCTATGGTTGGCGTGAGCGTGGAGTCTGGCTCCCCGGCTATGGTTGGCGTGAGCGTGGAGTCTGGCTCCCCGGCTATGGTTGGCGTGAGCTTGGAGTCTGGCTCCCCGGCTATGGTTGGCGTGAGTGTGGAGTCTGGCTCCCCGGCTATGGTTGGCGTGACTGTGGAGTCTGGCTCCCCGGCTATGGTTGGCGTGAGCGTGGAGTCTGGCTGCCCGGCTATGGTTGGCGTGAGCGTGGAGTATGGTTTCTGGAGAGGATTATGTTCGTCATGAGGCTCAATTAAATTCAATGCAATGTTAATAGAGCTGGGTTAAATAGCGCCGGGACCACCTTCCCAGTGTTGTTAAATTGCATTTAATTGACTCAAGCCCGTGTTGTTTGGTTCCTGGAGAGAAGGATGAGATTGTCTGGTTCCTTGGGAGGAATGACGACCTTGGTGTATGGCTGCTGTTGATGATGGATTAGCCATGTGCTGGGTAAGCCAGCTGTGTCTTTCTTATACAATGTACTATAGTATACTGTCCTTTACATCAATGCATCTGTCAGAAGCATTAAAACACAACAAAAACAACCCAGTAGCTGCTGTATTACGTTGTATCTGCCCACAACTGTTCACGCAACAACTCTAACCATTATAGAAATGCCTTTAGTCATATAACAACTAAGACAATTATCATTTTCTCAGCCCTCAGATACAGCATTGTTTGTCGTTCCATCTGTACTTGTATTTTGATATACTTGCTAATTGTTTTTCATTAAATCTTTTAACAGGGACTTGCAATGAGGTGTTAGAACCTTGTTTCACTTTATCCAAGTGACTTGACCTAGATGGCGCAGCATGACTTTGCTCCAGCCTGGCTTAATTTCCCTACACCGCCATCATCCACAAAGGTAAAACTCTGCCTTGTGTTCCTAACCTGGTGTTTTCCATGTAGTGAGATGGAAGTTTTGGTATCAACTGTTGGGATGATAGACTGATAAAACTGTAGACCAGGGATGGCCAAACCGGTCCTCAAGATCTACCAACAGTTCACATTTTCAAGGCCACCTACCTGGTGCACAGGTGCAGTCATTACGAACGGTCACATTTTCAAACGTGCTGCTTTCAATCCTAACCGATACCTTGTACAGTTTCACCGGAGGACTGGACAACATGAAGAGGTTGGTAGATTTCGAGGACTGGTTTGGTCACACCTGCTGTATACTATTTAGGTTGTTAAACATTCACTGAATGTCCTGGGGAGGGGAGTTTAGTTGTATATTGCAGTGGTTCCCAACCCTGGTACTCAAGTACCCCCAACAGTGCACGTTTTCCAGGTCTCCACACAGAATCACAAGTGACCTAATTAGCTCCACCTGTGGATCTTTTAAAATGTCTGAATAATGAGTGCACCTGCCGGGTGACCTGGAAAACGTGCACTGTTGGAGGGTACTTGAGGACCAGGGCTGGGAACCACTGGTCTATTGTGACAGTGAGATAAATCTTAGTTTTTTTAGATTTTTTTGTTTTGTTTTGTGTGTTGTGTTCAAGAACGTTAATGTGAAAACGTACATATTATCTAGATTTAAACATGAATAATGGTGGAAGGTTCAATGAAGTTGCATTTACTCTTTGATCCAGTCAGTGTCACAGTATATATATATAGTAATGACTTTGATAAAACTCCGTATATAAGTGTATAACCTCAAAGTTTTATAAATGAGGCCCGAAAGCTATGGGACAGCCTGTGCCAACACTTTTAAGCAGCCACTTAATGATTGTGAAGCCTGACTGTCATTGAATGACAAAAACACCATAATAGAGTAAATGCCTACAAGGAATTGGTAAGATAGAGCTGAAAAGTTGATTCTGGTATTTGTACAACAAATCCTCATGGTGGCAATTTGCAGCTTCTGTTTCTTACCTGATAAGAGGAGGAGGCAGGCTGTTTTAGTGGGGCGCTGCCAGAGGGGCAGGGCGCATTTTGCCCTTTAAAAATCGGGCAGGGCGCAGCGCCCTGCTAAAACAGCCTAGCGGGAACACTACGGTCATAAATCTAGATGTCTGTGCATTTCCGAATAGCCCCCATAGCTGCCCTGGCAAGACATTATCCCTGCATGCTGGCTATATACTGTATAATGCTGATATGATGTCCAGGTCAGGTGGAGATGATTGCAATATATCTGCAAATGCCTCCCCCACCCCCTTCAGCTGCTGCGACATAACTTTCTCTAGATATTAAACAACTTCTCTGTATAGTTTCTGCCGTGAATATCTTGTGCGCTATTGGCTACTTTCTGGGATTAATTTGCCCTGAGCCACCACAATCATCATTTGCTTTCATGGTCTTATTTGCACTGTACAGAGGAGAAATTAGTTGCTAGTTTGTTGCAGTAATTCTGTGCCAATGTTCCTCCTAAATGCAAGTTGGTAAATGAGGTCTCGTGATAGAGAATCACTGATTCCCTAATTGTGGCAAATTGCTGCACTGAAGTGGAAGTATAAACTCTTCAGGAATATTATGCCCATCTTGTATAGCGCTCTTTATCCAACAGGACTCAAGGCACTCTGCTCCAGAATGCACAGCCTAATGCTGCCCATACATATGTGAGGTATCGCATGCAATCCTTCGATTTCGACCGCATCTGGCAGAGAAATCGAATGATTGTATGCACAAAATGTGTACCATTCGACGCGATGCGTGGGCACGCCGCTCGAATGTCGCGTCTCACGGTCTTATGTACTGCACATAATATTTCTCGAATTGTATGTGCGGTCTAATGCTGTTTTGTGCGCATGCGATTTTTCTAAACGGCGACGTGCGATTCTTGAAGAGTTCTGGTCACTTCCTGGCCCCTCCTCTTATTTTTTATTTTTTTCTATTGTATGGTGCATTCGATAAATTGCATGATCGAATGCACTATAATGCAAATTTCATGCGATTTATCGAATGGTAAGCTTCAAGGGAAATCGAACCCGAGATCGAATGCAATCGCACATATGTATGGGCAGCATTATATATATATATATTTTTTTTTTTTTTTTTTTTCCGGCAAAGTCCGCACTCAAATTGACCATCCTTTTGAAGGGGGTGCTCCTACAGATGCCTAAACATCAAAATATATCAGAGGTGAAAAAAGGGCACTCACCATATTAAATGTAATTTTAGGTTTTATTCCATGAAAGTAGAAAAAGCTGACATACCATCGACGTAACGTGACGTTTCGGTCTTACAAAAGACCATCATCAGGATTCAATAGAGCTTGAATTTCTACAACCGTCAGACAAGCAACCTGGCATCCATCCCTGGGGAGGATACAGCTGTACTGCCTCACCAGGCCAGTTTAAATACCTATATGCAGGAAGTGACATCATCACCCCATGCACTTCCACATATCACTCAATCAGCCTCTCAAAACATGCTTAAAAAATGTCCATATATAAATGAAAAACGAAACTCAAATGTGACTGGGTGTAAAATGCAGCTTGGGCGAATATATTAGGTGTGCAAATAGTCTGTGTAAAACACATTGATAACCTCCGGGCCGGAAGTCCCATGCGTGTCAGGTGTATACGGCGGAAGTGTGCTGTGCGTTCCACAGCTATCACGCTGGACCGGAAGTTATTGGCGTTCCACCGGGTATGAAGGTGGAGTGTCTTGTGCGTTCCACCTGCCAATAGCCGGCCGGGGAATCGCTACTGTTTGATAGTGCATGTGACGGAGGAGCGCTGTGTGTACCACAGCTATCACGCCGGGTCAGAGGTCACCAGCGTTTCATCAGATGTAAAGGAGTGTCCTGTGCGTTCCACCTGCCGATAACCGGCTGGGGAACCGTTATTGTTTTATTTGATAAGTGGGCTTATGTGAAATGTGTATATTAACATAACATCAATTCTATGTATAAGGCAATAACACAAAGTCACACTAATGAGTAATGTATGACTAAAGAATTGTATAAATCCAATGCCAACTAGGTAATATGTGACATTGTTTATCATAGGAAAATAAAAAAAGAGAGGTCTGTAAGGTAGGTGTAGATGCGGACGGGTAATCAAACCAGCCCGGTGGGAGCACTCACAATGGTCAAATCAATACTAACAAAAACATACTAATCATAAAAATAAAAAAATAAATAAAAATAACACTTAGAATAATATATACAATCTGGAAATTACTACTAATTAAGCTCATTAATAGTAGGTCCCTCTAAATACAGGGTCCACTGTTTTTATAATTTTTATCCATTTATGAACTTTTTATATTATTTTTAGAGGATTCATTAGTCCTATTTTAAGTAGTTACATATGTGCATATGTATAAAGCAAAATAAAACAGGGTTCAACTTGGTCCCTGTTGTTTTATAAGGGTACTAGGGTTGGCACCCTACGGTACTCCATGTATCAATCTTCTGTATTAGTATCAATACATAACTTACAAAAAATATATACAAAAAAATACACATATAAGAAAACTAGGGAAACAGCTCGGAGCCACCCACTCTAGCTTCAAAAAATAAAAAAATCCGAACTCAGACAATGTAAAAATTAATCAGAAAATGAAGAAAAAAAGGGAAAGGGGCAAAGACAGGGCCTTTTCATCTCAGAAAAATTGAGAATGGGTTATATTCATTTAGCCCTCGAGGGGATAGTGTCCAGGTCGAAGATCCATATCGATTCATTCTTCTTAAGCATCAAGTAGTAGTTATAGGAGTAATGAAGAATGCAATATTGTGGCTTTTCTTGCTGTTTTAAAGGGTGGGATAAGCAGTGTTGCGTAATGTTGTCCTTTGTTTCCGTATATTTTACGGAATCTCGACCGATGCTGCTTCCTAAATGGCAATAGGTTTCTAAATGTCTTAACATTAAAGAAGCAACAAATACGTGATTGTACATAGTTTATTTGGAGCTACTTTGGTAGTGTTATCAATAAGTAGCAGTGTTGCCATTGACATCCTTGGCATATTTTGTCTACTTTTGAAAAAAAAAATTGTGCTGGATTGGGCAAAAGGACCTCTATATCTGAGGGGAGGGGGTATAGAGACACTATGCCAATGCCGGCCCCTCTCCCAGCATCCATTCCCAATTTTACTTCTCTCTAACTTCCACCACATTATTTGTCTTAAACACAGATCCTCCCACTTTCTTCTTTTCTCCGTTTTACTCCTCTCTCGCTCTCACTCACCTTGTTTCTTTCTTGGTTACTCTGCCAGTATCCCCCATTTGGCTTTCTCTTCCGGTACTCTGTGGTCCCCCTCTCACCTCCCTTTTCTGTCCTGATTATTCAGTCCACATCCAGTGCTCTATAATAGCGGAGCATGGGGGTTATACCAGAATATGGCGAGAACTCCATTATTTTGTGGGCACCCTTAACATTATGGCCGCCCATAATTCATTAGCTTCCCCTCGTGTGTGTGTGTGTGTGTATGTATGTATGCATGTATGTACCGCTTAGTACCAGGTTTAGCCATGCTAAAGCCCTCTACATGATTGCTTGGTTGCCCAAACTCCTGATGTGCCACCTCAGGAGGATGCAAGCTGAGGTGTCCCTCCATGATTATTCATGCTAAAGCGGATCAACAATTGAATGTCTCCATCGGCCACCATCTAATGGCAGTTGCAGGGTATAACAATTGAACAGTGAATACCACCCCAAACACACACACACACCAATGTGTCCTTGAGGATAAAGACAACACGGGGGGAAAAGTGATGATGAAATTTGTGTGCTACTGAGCAGAGCCATGTGTTTGTAGCAAGGCTTTTAGGTAATTGTGTAGTTTCACGGCGCCACCACACGCACAGTCTGTGTCTGAAACTTGGCAGCCTGCCAGACGCTCTGTTAACCTGTGCGCGTGCCGCTCTAGCTGTTCTCAGCGCAGCGCGTGGCTGCTTTCCTTATGTAAGCTACGTTATCAGCGTAGCGCTGGGCAGCAGCAGCGCACGCTGCCCAGCGCTGACAGGTCCACGCTGATAACGTAGCTTACATAAGGAAAGCAGCCACGCGCTGCGCTGCGCTGAGAACAGCTAGAGCGGCACGCGCACAGTAAACACAGAGTCTGGCAGACTGCCAAGTTTCAAAGTTTCACTGGGCGCGCGGTGGCGCCGTGAAACTACACAAGTACAGGCTTTTAATTGCTGTGACTTCCTCTGTCCTGTCCGTAGCAGGGCATGTAACTGGCTCAGCCCACCCTGTCACCCACCATTGCCCAGTGTCAGAGCCGCTGCCCTGATCACTCCCCTCTGCCCCGGCCCTCTCACCGGCATGTGTGTTGTCACTGAGGTCTTGCTGCGCTCCGTTCCATGGAAACTCTGTGTCCTGCCGCTCACATTCAGCGAACCGGTGACCGCAGATTCCTCTAGGGCCCTCTCCAGCAATCGGTTCCAAGCGGTCGGCCCGACCATGGCGAAGCTGAGGCAGGAGCTAACTCGCTCATTGATCCGCCTGGGCGCGGCTATTTCAAAACTTGATCGCGGGTCCCACAGCCAATCAGGAGCCGAGCTACCACTGCCGCTCCTCATTGGCTCCCAAACCGCAAACTCTTGCGATGCCGGCTGGAGTTTTGTTATAGCCGCGCCGCAACAGAACTAATCACCTCTTGCCTCTGGCTCCTATACAGCCGGGGGAGGGGTTGACTACATCACTGCAAGCCCACCCGGCTAACCACATTCTGCTTTCTCCCCCAAAATATTTGGTCGCCAGGATGCAGAATTTGGTCGCCCTGGTGCCCGGGGTTTGTCGAGCCCTGAACTACGGTATCTTGGCTGAGAAGAGGCCATTAATAATCCTATTGTACAAGGAGACTTCTCTTTAGAAATGGTGACAAAAGAATATAAAATTGAAAGTCTGTTGGTATTCTGTAAAATGTTATATTTGTGGATCATGCTAATTGCAATGTAGACTTTATTCAGTTCTATTTTTATTCAATTTTTTTTATACTTTTCGCTAATTGTCCTTATAAGGTAAAAGTATCATGTCAGTACAATGGGGGGAAGGCAAGTAACAATGCAAGGGGTGTTATTACATTTAGGGGCCTATTAATCATCAGATATTTGTGACTTATTCCTTGGAAACACCTGTTTTCTGGGGATATCCACAAATACTCAGTATAACCCCTATGTATGAAGGTGGGACTATAGCATATATCTGGTCCCTCCAGTTCCCCCAGAAGCCGCGTCTGCAGCCACCATAGGTTTCTATGGAGCATGCAATGCTGTTATATTCTCAAAGCTCTGGAAGGTGAAGCTTTCCAGAATTTTGACCCTGCAAATAACGCCATCTAAAGATTGCATTAGCAAACACTTCTCAAAACTATCCAGTCAGTAGTCTGCACTCTGTCAGTCGCTGAGCACTTAACAAGGTTGGGCTTCTCTTGGTGCCCCTGTGTGTGCTATTTGATAAACTTGGGTGATATATTTGCATACTGCATTGCAGTTTTGAGCACTAATAATTCCCCAATTGCACTGCAAATGCAAATATTGATAAATGAGCCTCTTTTTTTTTTTTTGTTCATGCAGGATAAATACTGACTGTTTTTGCATGTAGCACATGTCGGACAACTTGGCTTGATTGTTACACTGCAATGTAGATGTGAGTTTGCACCCCCCCCTCTGAAATCGAAATATCTGCACATGTTCTGTCTGCCCACCTGTAGGTCAGCGTGGTGGTCCCCAGGTGCACAGTTACTTGCTCTGTTTAGTTTTCTTCTCAACTTAGTATAAGCTCCTATGGGTGGCATCCTATTAGCTAGGGCTAATTACCACCGACATGGATTTGGTGGCAGGCAAAACCACATCCAATATATGTAATTTTTTTTTTTAAACGCGATAACTGTCACAAAAACACATACTACAGGTCTGCGGGGGAACTTATATCTGTATGACTGTCGGCTCAATTCCATGAAGTGTGTACACAGCACCCAGCGATCGACCTTAGGTTGACAACTGAAATAGGTCGACATGAATTTTTCAGGTTTCATTTTCTTGTGCCGACAGATGATATTTCATGCCCTACCATGCACTACAGTGTGGTGGGAGAATAAAACAGTGTGCGGAGCGCAGCGGTACACTTGGGTGCCGGATGGGTTCCCGACAGTCGGGATCCCGACAGTCATTATGCCGACGTCGGGATCCCGACTGTCAAAACGCCGGCAGCCGGGTGACCGACGGCCACCCGCTATTTTCCCTCGTGGGGGTCCACGACCCCCATAGAGGGAGAATAGAATAGGTGGCTCGCGTAGCGAGCCACCGTGCCCGCAGCGTGGCGAGCGCAGCGAGCCCGCAAGGGGCTTTTTTGCACTCGCCATGCTGTCTGACTCCGGGCAGTCGGGATCCCAACGTCGGGATAATGACTGTCGGGATCCCGACTGTCGGAGTCCCATACCACACCCATACACTTAGACTGTCAAGGGACTGAGGCCGTTTTTTTGTTTTATGTACATCCATAAATGTGTATTAAAGACTCCCCGAGCCTACTCTAACATAGTGTCTATAATGCTGCTGTCCCACATTATTGGAGAACAGATATTCTCTCCACCTTCCAGGAAAGCATGGAGAAAAGAAAGTGGTGGGGGCAGGAGTTGTATAGTTACTGTTGGATTGACATCACACACAGATAGATAGCTAGATAGAGTGGGTATAATTACCACCCGCCTATCTGGAATAGGGATCCGAGTCCTTGACAGGTTGTTGGTAGCTCCTTTTGGATGAATACAGGAGAAGTCCCTTTGTAATCCAGGTAAGAGGCATGGAGAGTTCACTGTTAGTAAGCTTGAGACAAATTCTGGTCCATCCAGGCTGGTTCGGGCAGTAGGTTGGATGTCAGGGTTGTGCTGTGACTGGTAGTCCACCTAACGTGTTTCGCTGTAAAGCAGCTTTATCACAGCGAAACACGTTAGGTGGACTACCAGTCACAGCACAACCCTGACATCCAACCTGGATGGACCAGAATTAACCCTAACCAAATGGTTTATTAAATTGATGCTATTCATTGTATGTGATGATTTTAATATATATATATCGATACACGTGTGTGTGTGTGTGTGTGTGTGTAGTCAATCCAACAGTTTTCTGTGATCAAAAAATAAAATTAAAAAACAATTTTACAAATACAATGGGTGGGATATAATGATGGCGGCCTGCCGAACGCTGACTTTTTTTTTTAAAGAGTCAATCCATTGCAAGGCATTGTTTCACCTTGTAAACGATTGCCCCTTTCAAACAATGTCTGAGCCAAAGCGCAGTTCCTTCAAAGTAGTTTGACAGTAGTAGATCTTGTTGACTGTTATCCTGCTGGTGTGCTCCTGTCTATCTCTAATAATGCTTTACATTTAAGAACACTTCAAAAAAGAAAAAAAAAACTGCAATACATTTGCCGTGTATACGACAAAGTCCTCATCAGAGTATATTTGAACCTGCCCAGTGATGGCTTTAATAAAATGTTTCCTAACTGGAGTGTATGTTTCCTTAGATCTGCATTAGCTGTAAATATGCAAACTGGTTACACACGACTGTATTTTGAATGATTTTCCCAATTCAGATCAGAATTATAAATCTTTCAGATGTATGCTATCCTAACACCCTCTGTTGCTCCCTGGATAGACCATTTCATAGGTATACACACATAGGAATCTCATGCAACACTCTGCAAACTGTTATCCAATACATCCCCTCCTGTATGATGCCGAAAGTGCTGAATTATGACAGTATGGGCGGTTTGCTATTTTCTTGCGGTTGACCCTACATTTTTCTATAACCTGTTTATAGATCCATAATGATTAAAGCTTCTATCGGCCTGTATATGTTTGGTGGGCCTGTGTGCATGTGTCCAGCTTTACTAAGGCTTGATAGTATCTGCTCACCCCATATAGGTGACTTTAAAGCTGCCTGTATAGGAATAAGCTCACACTTCTCCCAACTAGGATCTCCCCAGTCTTCCCTTGTCCAATCAAATCGTTATTTATTTATGCACTTTGCTTGTTTTATATATAAATCATTCTTGACTAGCGTTCATCTTGACATGTGCTGCCCAGAGGTCTGGTCTCTTGGCCAGCCAGTGAGTACAAGGCTTCACATCTGGCATGGATTCACGTAAAGATTACAGATATTGATTGTAGACTGTTCCCCCATTGTAGACCTCTCTGAACACTGAGAAGCAGCCTGAAAGCTTGACACGTCCTGACAGCCGTTACCACGTGATCCGGAGACGTCACAATTCTTCAGATGCGTTTGATGCTGCTCTTGGCCGGCCCAGTGGTGGTAAGTACTGTGCGCTGCTCACAGAGGGGTAGATGTATGAAGCACTGATAAGGGAGAAGTGATAAAGTGCCAGGTACTTTATCACCGGCCAATCAGCTCCGGACTGTCCCTTTTTAAAATTAGCCTGTAACTTAACAGTCATGAGCTGATTGGTCGGTGATAAAGTACCAGAAGCACTTGTGACCTTGACTGTGGGAATCGAGGTCTCTTAAACTTTCCTATTGGTGGACCTCTTGTTAATAAGGTGACTTCTTCTCCAGCACCCTGTTACCTTGAGTTCAGACCGTAGAATTAGGCTACAGCCGTCAGCACAGAGACCGATCAGACTGATTCGCTTTAACCTCTCACGTGACTCCAAGCTAATCGACCTATATCTGTGCTTTACGGTCAAAGGTAATTTTGGAAGAAAGGAAAAGAATGGCTGGCGCTCGCAGAGCAGGAACGGCTCAGAGAATATAAACCTCAGCGGCTCTTTCAATGGTACAAGCTCCCGTTCTCGTAGCAGCACGTTCCACGGCGGGAAAAGCCACGTGAGCCGGGAGGGCAGTTCTTCAGAGAACGACGTGACTCGTAGGGATGACCGCGAAAGACGCAAGCAGTTTGAAGCTGAAGACTTTGTAAGTATAGAGCGGATATCCATGTATGCAGCCCGATCTCCCACAGAACGACCCCTATGGATTGACAGTATATGTAACATACAGGACCAGTACAGCATGCTACAAGTACTTGTCTCAGCATGGATCTACAATGTACAATGATAAAGTCTTCAGCCTTTTATAAGATCTTGGCTTCCACAGGTTGAGTCTCCCATTTCTTTGAGTTGACATAAACTTTGGGCCTGATTCGCGTTGCTGCTTAGCGAGCCCTCTAATGCCTGCAAACCCCTCGCCTTAACATCACCGCCACAATGTGAATGGATATTTAGCCTTATTTGGTATACAAGAACTAGGTCATTGGGTCGACACCACTAGGTCGACATGGGTTTAGGTCCACAGGTCATTAGGTCGACAGTCAAAAGGTCGACATGGGGTCTTTCACTGTTTTATGAGCCATGTGCTGACAGGCGGTACTTCATGCCCTACCATCCACTAGGGCGTGGGTGGAGAATAAAATATTGTTCCCGAAGGATGGCGAGCGCAGCGAGCGATGCAGTGCACTACAAACTGTGTCCATGTCGACATTCGGGTCAAAAAAACAAGTGAAAAACCCCATGTCGACCTAGACCCATGTCGACCCAGTTGTTGTAGACCAAATGATCCACACCCGCCTAAACATCCATTCTCACGGGAGCATACGGGGCAAAAAATCATTCCATGGTCATCGACCATCAAATGATTTTCCCCTTGTTCGCAAATATAAGTCTTGACTGATTTATATTTGCGGCTCCAAGAGCGGGGCGGGCAACTGACGTTTTGTGACCTCATCCGCTCGCTCTCAGCAGGCAACCCCCCCCCCTTCCCAGATACACCCATAGGAACGCCCAGTGCTTTCATGGGGACCCCCATAAAATGCTGGGTGTCATGCGCCATCCCTCTGACTGCCCCCTGCAGAGCAAAAACACCATTCCCTGGAGCGAATACGCCTGGGACCGTTGGCACCTGAATCAGGCCCTTTGTTTCGTGCACAAAGTGATTACAGTTATTGTATAAAAATGACCCTACCCCCCCCCCCCCGAAAATCTGATAATGCCGTGCAAAAATGACCTTTATTTTCCAGCCTTCTCTAAACCCTGAGCATGAAAAGGAACTGAACCAAAACAAGTCTCCTCCTGCAGGAGTGTGGGGTAAGATCGCATTGTCTGTGGTCTGTGTGTCAATATACAAGTATCAGACGCATTTATGTGATGCAGATAGAAACGTCTTGGTGTTTTCTAGGTTTATACCAAAAGTGTGTTAAATTCTGTATTTAAAAAATATAGATAAAAATGATATCGTCACTGTTCCTCTGACATTTCTTTCCCCAGAGTCCCTCTTATCCGAAATTCTAGAAACCATAATATTCCTAAAGCTGTAATAATACAGGCAGCAGTGATATGATGATGGGTAGTAGCAATAGCCACACCTTGGGGGCGTGGGTGACCTCTGACTTGCCACCCTCACCAGGTCCCACCTCCCGGACTCCACTCTCCCCGCTGCACCTGCCCGAGCCACAAACTCCCCCCTATGTAATAGTATATCCTGTTCCCATTATACATGGTTATAATATAACGATGTACCTGGGCTCTATACCAGGCGCGTAAGCTTTCAGGCTGAACGGCCAGAACATGATGAGCGTTAACATAAGACTGAAAGGTTACCAGTCAGATGCCACTCGTAACATGGCCGCATATAGCGGAATTTAGCTGGCTGCACAGAAGCCAATCTACCCGCATTAGTATAAGGTTGTATATCATCTGGCTTCTGTGGCATAACACAAAAACAGACACTTGGGGGGTAAATTTACTACAGCTTCTAAAAATGAAGAGGATTGGTTGCCCATAGCAACATCCTATGCGAAATAGAACTCTGGTCTTAGTAAATTTCCCCCATAGAATCAGCCCCTTTATGTGAAATGTAACGCTGGGACAGAATAGCGACTCTCACGGGAAGATCCCTGCGTTAGAGATACTGGGGGAGATGTATGAAGCAGTTGCACATGACAACCAATCAGCACTAAAGTTACAACTATAATTTGCATAATATAAACAGAGCAGCTGGTTGGTTGCCATGGGCCACTTCTCCTCCCTTATCACTTTCTTTATTATGAATGTGCTGGATGAGAAATGCTCCGTATCGCGCACACAGATTTCGGCATTACCAGCTGTTCGACGTCAATAGAATTCATCCTTTTGTAACCTCCTGATTGTTGTCCGAGCAAAAGGGATATTTACGTCACCGCGTCTATTAAGTGTCTCGATAGATACAGTGGCTCATCTTGAACATTCTGTATTCGGCTCCTGCGGACGTCTGACTGGTGTAAAGTGTACCACTTAGGAAATGATGCAATGGCAGTGCCCTGTGTCTTTTTAACCTGACCTGCTATAATAAGTTGGCGTTCTATATTCCTGTGTTCTCTAAGTGATGATTGCAGCTTTAAAGCAATAGACACTTGAAGCTTTTGCTTGTGTGAAGATTGAGCATGAAGGTCAGTCTTGTGCTGCTGAGAGGGACTCAGCTATTTTTGGGTATCAAAACACAAGAAATGTGGTGAGATGGATACTGCTAAGAACACACTGCAATATGCCACGCTATATCGGGCATCTCATCAAAGCTGAGAAGATCCTTAGTGGGCATTTTGGGCAATGGAGTGAACCGCTATTGGCCATGTATTCAGTTATTTTCCCAATGCATGAGCAGGACCCAGTGTTCCCATAAAGGGTCAGGAGTCAGATCTCATGTTACTGTTGCTTATTCCAATAGGCAGGATTGGTGGTGGATCCCGGGGTGCAAGCAGAGCCGTGATGCAATAGAATGCATATTATTTCCCATGAGTTTTCTTACCATATTTAGAACAATGGGTATCATTGGCTGGCATCTCAGCCCTTGGGAGTTTTAATGGGATACAGTCACTAGGTCGACATGACTGAAGGTCATTAGGTCGACACAAGTATTATGTTGACATGGGGAAGGTCGACATGGGTTTTTTTGCCTTTTTTTTTTTTTTTTTTACCTATGTGCTACGAGCTGACAGGTGGTATTTTATACCCTACCATCTACTAGGGTGTGGCGGGAGTATAAAATAGTGTGCTGAGCGTAGCGAGCCATGCGAGGGGACGCGGGGATACGTTTAAGTGTCCATGTCGAAATTCGGGTTAAAAAAAGTGAAAAAACTCTTGTCGATGTAATGCTTGTCGACCTAATGACCCTGTTGACATTCCTGCATGTTGACCTTCATGTATGTCGGCCTAGTTGCTGTCTACCCTATGATCCATACCAGTTTTAATTGTCTGATAATTACATCTCTGAAATGTTAAAACAATGGGGTTTGTTTAAGGGTGGTTTAGATATTTTATTTAGTTTGTTTTTCCACTAGGTTTGCTTTTAAAATGAGCATTTTTGTTGTGTTCATATTCCACAGAATACCCTTTAAATTCTAAATCTAGAACGTCTCGAATGCTGGTCATTAGGAAAGGGATGAAAGATGATTTCTCGTTATGTGGATATCCAATTGCAACAAGCACCCGCTGTCCTCCAATAAGGGGTGGAACAGATATTGCTAAGGGCCTAGCACCCAAAGAAACGAGTCCTACCAAGGTAATTGCCGATTCTGTATAGTAGTATTGGGGCAGATGTATTAAGCTTTAACAAGAGATGAATCCAAGGGTGATAAGGAGAGATAAACGTCCAGCCAATCACCTGCTAACTGCCATGTCACAGGCTGTGTTTGAAAAAGTCAGTAAGGAGCTGATTGGCTGGACGTTTATCTCTGCTTATCACCCTTGCACTTACCTCTTGTTAAGGCTTAATACAGCTGCCCCTTTGTAACCAGCATTTCCAGCCTTTTGAGTACATGGAATGGGGCTGACTGCTTACATTCATATAGTGGGATATTGCTCAAAGCATGAAGAGAAGTAAAGCACTAGCCAATCAGCTCCCACTGTCATTTTCCAAATACATCCTGTAACATGAATTAGAAGCTGATTGGCTACTCCTTTATTTCACGTCATGCTTTGGTAAATGCTCCCATAGTAACACCTGAATATGTTATGCAGCTGATTCTGAGTTGGAAGCACAGCAAAAAAAAAAAAGCAAATCGCTTTGTATCTAGAATAAACCACATTGCACTGCAAAGGATACAAATGTATTTCTTTTGCATACAGGATAAATGCACAAATCTCTGCACATTTTACATCTGCCCCCTACCGTATAAGCTGAATTCATTAAGGTGCAAAGTGGCTTGCCCTTTTTTTTTTTACTTTGCTCTTTAAGGTCCTGATACTCTAGTGACCCGATTCTGACAGATGGGATGTGTTTGACATCTGATGCGTGGCCCCAAGCGCTTCTGGTGGGATCCGGAGAATCGGACCTGCTTGCCGACTCAGACCCCCATGTTAGGGGGTCTGAGTCGCATGTGAATGGACCACATGCGATGCATCGCAAGCGATCCTGCTGCCCGGGGTCAGATGGCCATACACTACTTCATTACATCGCCAGCTGACTCCGCCACTATGCATTAACCTTCGTTTAAACTATTAATCAGTTGTGATTAGGGATGCCAATCCCGGGGCATTTTTTCAATCCTGGGATTCGGGATTGAAAAATGCTCAATCCCGGGATTCCCGGGATCCCGGGATTGGCATCCCTTTCTCTATCTATCACAAGTGTAAAAATTGAACGGCAGTGTTCAGGCTCCGAGATAAAGCCAAGTGTAGAGGTTAGACTGTGGCATAGATATTTTAAAGTTTACTGGAAAAGGAACAAACGATTACTAGAACCAAGGTGGATGCAGGTTTGAAGCTTTTGATTACTTGATTAACATTAAGTACAGATGTCCACATGCATAATAAAAAACGCCCTGGCCGCCCACTATTTACTTACATTTGCGGAGGTTGCTGAGTGGGCGGCCGGGCTGATTGGGTGGCCGGGAGCCAGGTATGCGTGCGGGAGGGCTGCTGGCTGGGTTGCCGGCTGGGTGGCCGTGAAGAATGGCTGGGTGTGATGGCGGGGCGGACCGGCAGGCGGTCGTGATGGCTGGGCGGGCCGGAGGAAGGCTGAGCGGCTGTGCCCTGCGCAGCGTGACCTCTGACCTCGTCACGCTGCGCAGGCCGCACGCCGGGTATGGGAGAAGCCGGGCAGCGTCTGAGCAAGTGCTCAGATGCTGCCCGGAATTAGACTGCAGTCTAATCCCGAAATCCCGGGATTGGAAACTCCAATCCCGGGATTGGCCACCCTAGTTGTGATGGAAGAAATGGGCAGTTAAGGTGTATTCTATTTGCTTTTCTAATACACGTTAAATTGCTCGGCTGTAATCTCGCTACTTGTGTAGATAGCCCAGCGGCCAGAACTGTTAATTTCCTCTATTCATGTTCCTACAGATTTACGGATGACCAAATGATCTATTCTGTTGGGGGAGATTGGGTCATAGTGATCTAAGGGGGGTATGCAATCCCGGATCACTGCTGTCAATCCCTCCCGACAGCCGTGCGTTTTGCCCGACAGCAAATCGTCAGACGGGATTCAATGACCCACCTGCCGATCAGCGAAAAGTGGGCGTGTCCACGTAAACGCCCGTGGATTGTCGATCTGCGGCTGGGATAGCGACAATCCGCGTCCGTTACAGGCAGAATGGGGCCCAACAGCTTCTAAAGTCGGGCTCGTTCTGCCATGATCCCTCTTCAATGCTGTCGGTAAAGACAGCATTGAATAGGGCCCCGTGCTATTTCCCCCAACGGGAATAGCGGCGTGAGATTGCATATCCCGCTGCCATATTGTGTGTGTGTGTTGCAATTTTAAAAACTTTATTGGCCTGTGCATCAGTTTCCAAAAGCTCTGTGCTGTGGTGGCTGCAGGAGTTGTAGGTGGCCTTTGGTATAAATGCAGAACAGGTAGATCGGTGTTTATCCCTACTTTATGGTATGTTGTAGCAGTTCTTTCCTAACTGCTGGATTGTATGACTATAGCAATACAGGTAGTCAAAATGATGCAGTATACTATCTGATCTTTCACAGCTAGGATGTCACTGAGGCATGATGAACTTCTTGGAAATAGCTGCCTCTAATTCTGTGTATGGCACCACTGTAATACAGGACATGTACACTATGTAATGTACCATTTGTCACACAGGAACACCGCTATCTGCAGTTAGAAGTCAATACGCTGGGAACAACTTTCTGTCTGGAATCTTCTCATGAAAACTATGGGGACAATAAATGTGCAAATCCTGATTTTCTAGCTGTATCGCAGACTTCAGTGGAAGAGGTAGATATTCACGTTTCTGTGTTTCATCCTATGCATCAGAACTTTGATAGTTGCAGAAATCAATTTATTGGTCTGTTGCAGATCAGGTGCATATAAGGGAGGGGTTCATTTAGACTAGGAAAACAAACAGATTCCTTCAGCACACCGCAGTGGACCAGCAAAAGACACCTGCTACGGTAATCCACTAGCCACAGGTATGTGGCTAGTGACTACAGTGACTCTCCCATGTGCGTGTCCCCACGCTTGGACTTAACCAGCAGAAAACCTACAAAATTGGATTGGGTACTTATGTAGTATCTGGGCGCCCGATTTAGAAATCGGGTTGGATCGGGCACATCGCATCGCATGCGACCAAATCGGATGCGATGGACCCGATTTTTCCATAGGATTCAATGTTAAAATGGTCTGAGTCCATTTTAACATAGAATTCAATGGGAAAAAGGGGTCCTGTTCCTTGCCCCACTATCCAAGTGGGCATGGAGTTGGATATAAACCTGTGGCGTGCGTAGCGAGCCACCGAGCCCGAAGCGTGGCGAGCGGACACAGAATACTTTTTTAAAAATCTGTGTCCCCTTGCGGGGCTCGCCACGCTTCGGGTTTGGTGGCTCGCTACGCTCGCCACAGGTTTATATCCAACTCCATGCCCACTTGGATAGTGGGGCAAGGAACAGGACCCCTTTTTCCCATTGAATTCTATGTTAAAATGGACTCAGACCATTTTAACATTGAATCCTATGGAAAAATCGGGTCCATCGCATCTGATTTGGTCGCATGCGATGCGATTATCGCGTCGCATCAAGTTGATGGTATGCCTTAAGTTAAGGCATACAATCAAAAAATCGGGCGCCCAGATAGTACCTAAGTACCTTGGATTGCACGGGTGAAAAAAAACGAATGATTGCGCCATTTAAAGTGTGTTTCTGCATAGGAGTGCTGATTTTTTTTTTTCAGCATGGTAAAAAGGCTATTTGATTGAATAGCCCTTTCCCACGGCTAATTGAATACTCCCCTACATGTATGATGTTATATTAATGTATACAAGAACTATTAATGTATACATGTATTTCTTGGCTGTTAATTCCTAAGGCGTTTACGGGCAGTAGACGTACTGTAGATAGATCTCACGCAATGAATGTTACAACATCCATAGTTGTTAATGTTTTAAATCCGAGGATTGCAACTTCAGCCCTCAATCTCGCCAACAGGCCATTTAATGTGGATGTCCTTACTCATAATACAGATTCAGTCATCATCCCAACCTGTTTCCACAGACCGGAACCCACATAACTTAACCTTTTGGAGAAAACCTGATGGTTGAAGTTTAGAACAACTGTACATGCAGGAGATATGTTGCTGCATCTCGTGTGTGTTATAAGCACTTGCTGGTCAGTGTAGGTGCTCTAGAACAGTGGTTCCCAACTCTGGTCCTCAAGTACCCCCAACAGTGCACGTTTTCCAGGTCACCGGCAGGTGCACTCATTATTCAGACACATTTTAAAAGATCCACAGGTGGAGCTAATTATGTCACTTGTGATTCTGTGTGGAGACCTGGAAAACCTGCACTGTTGGGGGTACTTGAGGACCAGGGTTGGGAACCACTGCTCTACAACCATAATAAGCTTGTGCTTGCTGGCATTGGGGATAGAAGAAATTGTGTGTGTTTCAAATAATCCTCTTCAATATTTATTTTTAAAGGCTAAACAATAGGAACAGTCTGAGAAGTGTATAAACAATGCAATGGAGTACACATGCAGACAAATTGATACATCTTTGTGATTTTGCTTCCATAAATGGCCAGATTTTTGTTCCAGACCATTTATTGGTGGACGGAAGATATTTAGGTGTACGGTCAATTTAAGCAGTGTTCATGTATCGGATTTATAAATTGTTAATGAGATTATTGGCCGTTAGTCACTGAATCTGTCACTGGCAGCAGTTCTGAGCTCAGAACCAGCTTCTGAATCACTTCTGTAATTAGAATGTGTCACTCTCGCATTGTCCCTGGTTTTTTTCCCCATGTGTCTTTCTACAAAGATTTAAAGCATAATTGGTGTGATTGTAGGAGGAGGATGCTTCCATTTTTCATCAGGAAAGGGACATAAACTTGAACTTTGATCAGAGTGAGATCCCTCAAGGGAACAGCAACTCTTACACTTCCAGGCATATCACAAAGTCTTCTGCCTTCACCCAGGGGGACGTGCTGTCAAGCTCATTGGAAGCAGAGCACAGGTATGGAAACAGTTGGCTGTAGATTTGAATGTTGTCACCTTACGTTGGTCGGGATGTAGAATGCAGAGTCCCAGAATATGAAAGGCTGATAATTGGACTTTAGCGGTTTTGCACGTCATTAATGTTTGCAGGATAGCGGGCCCTTTGAGTCACTTTGTATGAACCAAATTTGTCGCCTCAAGTGGTCCACAGTGACTTACATGGAAAAGTTTGCAGAACATTAGTACATGCCATGTAAGCATTGCAGGCGGTGCAGTCACAATATTGCAAAAGACTGCACCAGCTGCAAAGGTTTGGTGCTGCTGTCAGGGGGTTAAGAGAGGAGGATGTGGCCCATGTGCAGTCTTCTCCGGCTGGGCCTCTTCTTCTCTGCTGGAGCAGCACCTGCTAGCTGATCGCTCTGTAGGGTCTGAGCACCAGAGCGCTCACACTGTATTGCGCATACACAAACCGCCGTGGTGGTCCTGCGATGAAGGCTGCTGACTTCATGGCGGGACTCCGGAGGGTAATTATTAAGGAATGGGTACCATTTGGGACTCAGGTGCCCCTGTGCACTGCGCACATTGCACCCATTATAAATCCGCCATTGGCTGCAATGTTGGTAATGGGCAGGAGGTCATAGTATAGGTCAGGGAAGCATAAGCACAAAGGTGACGAGGGCCCTGCTTGTCAGGACATACAATCTACAGGGAAGTGGTGGACAGACTGGTAACATGAACTGGAAAAAGTACCGGTGCTTAAGCCTTGATTATCCTTTGTCCATTTAAATGGACATTATTAAAAAATGTATTGTGTACACTGTATTGAGATGACGGCTGCCATTCAGATCTCTATGTCCATTTAAATGGCAGATTCTAGAGTATCCAAATATTTTAATCTATACTTAATGTGTTAAAAAATTTGGGGGGGGTTTTAGAGCCTTTTTAAAGCTCTGGTGCAAGGTGGAGAGTCTGATCCAGTGGTGGAGGGCAGCGCAGCAAGTAGAGACCACGTATTCGATACGCATGGATGAGTGTTTGCTGTGTGTGTAGTACATGTTTGTAAAATAGGACCCATGAAGGGGTGTGTCAATGGGCATTCGCACAGGGCGACCTGAGCCCTATTTCCAAGCGATCGTTCTGCGAGCTGTGCTTAAGCACGTCGCTCAGCATGGGGCTCCCATCACCCTGTGTGCACGGGGCTTTACTCTCCTGTAGGCCACATTGTAACACTTCGCTAAGATAAGATCCAAAATCTCTATATATCTGAGGACCGAGATAATTGCTACTAAGATGACGTGCAGATGTTGTGACTTTCAGGTTGTTGAAGGAAATGGGATGGCAAGAGGACAGTGAGAATGACGAGACCTATGCACCACTAACAGAAGATGAGATGAAGGAGTTCCAAGCCATTAGTGAGCAGGTAATGGGGACTTACCTTGCCATACTCTATCACAGGGGTGGGGAACCTTTTTTGTGCCAAGGGCCGTTTGTATGGGGAAAAAATCCTTTGGGAGCCATATGTAAAAATGTATTTTATAACTTGTCCTGCTGCAGAAGTCCCACGCTCCGGCGGCCGCCGCTGAATAGGACTGACAGTCTCCGACTGCTGTTGATTAAGAGGAATCTCGCGAGAACTACCGACCTCTCACGAGAATTCCCCTGTAATTGACTCCCGGCAGAGCTGCCGGGTGGGCAGGCCATTCAGACCGGCTACGCCCCCTGGCCTAAGTTTCCCCACCCCCTTCTTTATAATTAGAATCAGGGTGGTTGCTAGGGGCAATTCTGCTAAATCTCCCACTAAATGTTTTTAAAGCAGTGCTGCTACTTTCTTCAAAACCACCAGTGAGTATAATTATTATCCTTTATTTATATGGTGCCACAAGGGATCAGCAGCATCCAATTAGAGTACATATATGAATAAGCAAAACCAGTGACTTACAGTTGAATACTGGAGTGGACAAGTACAGGGAACATAACCATAGCTGCATCAGCAGAGGGCACTGCAATAAGTGTCAGCGTAGCAGTAAACTGCAGGATTTGGTGCCATCACAGATGGTTTAAGGGGTATGGGTCACAGGGTCAACAGTCACTAGGGCTGACACATTAAATAGGTCGACATGTGAGTTCATGTTTTTTTTTAGGTGCAGTATAAGTGTACTGCGTCTGCTCGTGATGCAACCTAATGTTGACACACATTAGACCTAGTGACCGCATCCCGGTTTAAGTAAGAGAAGGAAAAGCACAATAGGGAAGAGGGCCCTGCTAGTGTGAGCTTACATTCTAAAGGGGTGGGGCAGACAAACGAGTGAGACAGATGGGGTACACCGTAAGCCACATTAATATGTAGTTTAATAGGGAAACAGAAAGGGAAGACAATGTTCCCAATTACTGCAGCCAGTATATAACAATTACTGGAACACAGTGCCGGGAAGCTACAGCACCATTTCAGTGCTCATAGGAAGGAACATTTTGAAATTGCTGCTATGTCCATATCTTGGGTCGGTTGACCTAATACAACTCTGTTGGAAATCCTACTGTATACTAAGAACTAGTAGTTTGTAATTTAGTCTTTGAATCTGGTACATTTATAAAGCAATATTAATAATAAGACTTTGCGGGAAATTTAATAGGATGAGCGATTCAGAAAGTGAAAGATTTGGTAAGAAGTCTCCAGTTTTTTTAAAGCGGCAATCATATACACGGCAAAACCAGTTTGATTTTGAAGTGCAAATGATTGCCGCTTTAAGACTTCTTACCAAATCTCTCACTTTCTGAATCTCTCATCCTATGAAATTTCACCCTTAGTGTCTATGCACTAAGCCTCTCCTAACGGCCATGTTCTAGGTTTGAGAAATTATAGTAACTGGTTTGCTGGCACTTTCCATCTATTTTATCTCTCTCCAAAGGCTGGATGTACTAAGCCTGGGAAAGTGATAAACTACTGAAGGGCCTATTTGGTGCATACATCCGTGCTGTAGTATAAAGAACACTAATAATAATAAGATCCTACAGCGAGGAAAAGCTGGCCATAAAGCATAGGCATGTTTATCCTGTGTGACTTAAGGTGCCCACACACTAGTGCGATTTGGCAGTTTTTCATCCACCCATCGTGCCGATAAGACGAGTGGTGCTGGTCATATATAAGTTAAGGGTCATCCAATCCGATGTCGGATTCAGAGATCATCATGGCTGCCACAGGGATCCGTTGTATCCTACAACCGAGGGGGATCGCATACGCATGTGATGCTTGTAGCCGGAGAGCTAGTTAGCACCCTGGCGGGTAGTTGCCTAGGTATCGCATGCAAACTCGCACAAGTGTATGGGAGGCCTTATAGCTGGGCTGGGTAAACGTTAGCTGATGTCCATTAATTTATGAACAGTATCACTAACAATTTCCATCGAACTCCCTGAGCAAACTATATAGGGCATACACAATGAGCGATTTTACAAACTATATTAATCAGTGGCCACATTGAGGAGTATAGCTGTTGACAAAATACGCAGGATTTTACTGCATGTACAGTACCAAAGAATGGGTCCATAATGACCTGCAGGAGCACGCACCGTTAACAATAGTATACACAATAGCTGATATTGTTAACGTTCATACCGTTTAACAAAAATTGTGTACCCAGCTTTATTTATTTATTTACAGTTTCTTATATACAGCTTTACTGTAGAGTGCAGACTCACTGAAATTCAAAATGATGATTTATTTTTTTTTGTCTACATTTAAAACTACAGTCCAAGTTTACTTTGCGGTTTGGCCTTGTAGCTTTTTTCAATAATCCAATCAGAAATGTTATCAATGATAAAGGGCCAGATGCAATAAGATTCAAAAGTGATAATAAACTAACCAATCCGCTCCTGTCCATTCTTCAAACACAGCCTATGACATGGCAGGTAGGAGCTGGTTGTTTTTCATGCTTTATAACTATTTGATCACTATTGAAGCTTTGTGCATCTGGCCTAAAATCAGTAAATAAAGGTAATTACTGCTTCACACACAGCCAATGACCAGTTTGTTGCTAATCTTCTCGCAGCTGCAGAAGAACGGGCTCAGGAAGAACGGCCTCCTCAGAAACGGGCTTTCTTTCGATTTAAAGTTTGATCTCTGGAAACACGGCACTTTTACTGCCGCAGATGACAATGAGGACACTGAGACCAGTAGCAGTGACACTTCAGATGATGACAACCTGTGAGGAATTTACCAAGAAGTTTGCGTGACACAAAATTTCTCCCACTCCCTTTTTTTTTTCTTCATCTGGAGGTTGTGAAAACTTGCTGTAGTTCAATGCTCATCCTGTTGGTGGCGACATTACACAAAGAATATTACGCTGTGTTTTATCTCCCTCTACTTATTTGCAAAAGGACACTGTAGACTTTGAAGATTCTGATTGGCTCAGCATATGTTCTTTCCTCGTAGCAGCTGTGTTCTGAATGGTAATGTGACGGTATAAAAAGGGTTATTTCTAGAATAAAATTAGCCAATTGTCATATTCCGCCAAGGTTTCTGTTTAAACTGTCTTCTAAAAAAAAAAAAAAACACACAAAAAAGCACTTTAATGATTATTTCTTTTTCCCTGTTGGTTTCTCCCCTTCCCTCTCTGTCTCATACAAATGATGTAGCATGTTTACTAGGTAGCATATTCTGTTTCTTGAGGCCTTGAAACAAAACTACTTCGTTATTGCAATTACACAGATTAAATGCATTTCTTTTCTTTCCAATGTTTCACTATCAAGGTTTTATTTGGGTTTCCGGCTAGCATTTGTGATGTGACATGGACTAAACTCTGTTCAAAATAAACTTATTTTGATATAAACAGTGGAGCCTGACCAATGCTTTAACAAATATTGCAGGACGTTTTTTTTTTCTTTTCTATTCCTTACAGTAATTTGGAGACCAATGAGAAGCCTTCAGCTGGGATAATCACAGAGACGATCTTATGTAACAGATGTTCTATGTGCACGGACATGTAATGAGACCGCTATACAGTACGTCTGCAGGGAAGATGTATATCGCAGGCCAATCACGCTCCACTCATTGGTTACTGGAAGTCTGCCCACACTTTCTGCAGGCCATGATCCAGTTCACGGTTTAGCTAGACGATAATCCGTTGGGATTGGTATGTAATCCCGGCGGTCGAAATCCCGACAAGGGCCCGGTGCCTCGCTATGCTCGGCACACTAAATAATTTATTCTCCCTCTATGGGTGTCGTGGACACCCACAGAGGGACAAAGTGCCAAGATTTCGGCATCGGGATTTTGACCGCCGGGATTGTGACTGCATCCCAATCTGTTGATTTACAAGTGGTCCTTAAGGTGCCCATACACTAGTAAGATTTATCTTCAGATCTGGCTGGTTGGAACAAAAACATGGTTATGGATGAGTGACAGTTTGGCAGTTTTCCAGCATTTCCAAGCAAATGGTCAACTGTCATTTGCTCTCATCCATTACCAGGTTTTTGTTCCAACCAGCTGGATCTGAAGATAAATCTGCGTGTGTATGGCCACCTTTAGTCTTGTGAGGGGTCCACACTTGGTGTGTAAGAGAGAAGCCTCAGACCACATGAGATCGGACCACCGGTGTTCACAGGGCTCAAGCAATGGCTTTTCCTACTGGTATTATGGACTTACCTACTGCTTGGCGTGCACCACACACACATTCTCTTACCTTTGGAGATGCTATTAATACCCCTTTCACACTGACAAATATTTCCTGGGTTATTGCACATGAACGTGCATATTGGTCAGAGTTTGAAAGGGTCCTGTTAGATGATGCCGGGTACAGCGTTCTGGGATTTCTACTCAGGTCTTGACCAGAATGCTCGCGGGTCCAGGCACAGTGTGAATGGGTATCCTGTGTCAACGTGACCCAGGTCCCGTTCACTGCAGTGTAAAGGCGCAGCTGGAAGGTGCTGACATCTCCCAGCGCCGCCCCGGCCCCGCCTCAAGATGACCTCACCCATCCGGCTTTATGCCCGGTTGGGCGGCTAGTGTGAAATCGCTTGCAAGCCGGATCACAGCCGGGATTTTGTACCCGGCTTGCGAGTGTGAAAGGGGTATTAGAGGAGCACAGATTAATGCAGTCTGGTGAGGAAGGCTCCATGCAACATTTAAGAACTGTATGCAGTCTCTACAAGACGTACTAGAATAAGACCTACCCCATACTCTACAAATCTAATTTCCAATAATATATAAATGCGTTGCGTAATACAAACAATGACTGTGGACATTAATTCATATGTAGATGACATCTGGTTTTGCAAATAAACATAATCGTTTAAAATGTTATTGATGCTCTACTCTGATACTGTTTTCTTTAGGTTATACATATGTGGAACCAGCAGAGGGTGCTCTAATCTTACATCTGACAGTAAATGGCTCGGTGTATGGACAGTAGAATAAAACAAATCCCTTTAGTTTTTCTATGTATATTACAGACTAGTGGGTCCAATAACTATGCATTGCCTATACAATGTGATCTGGTTGGGATCTTACCGCCCAGGATCGCATTGCAATATGCAACCCTAATGGGCGAATTTGTGTCTGTGCAGAGACACGAGCTCCGAAAGGAGCCTGTCCCTTTTGAACTGCTCTAATGGGTGCGGGGATCTGCGCATACGTGGGTAGAGCTGACTGCATTGCTCAGCCTGCACTGTGGAAAGTAGCCCGTAGTCTACAATGGGCTATCCCTTCAGAATGGTGGTAGCTGCCGGACCAGATATTTGGAATGCTTCAGGAAGCATTACATCCCTCATAAAAACCTATGGGAGATGCTGCTGCCTGTAGGACAGGAGGGATCGCCGCAGATATGGGAGATTACTGCTGCAGTCCCCTACATGCCAGGGGTACTTAATATGCGTGGCTAACCCCCAAAATATTAGTGTTTTTGTAGAATTAGCTGTAAATATTAAATGGCCCCTAAGAGCGAATTCTACTGATTTACACTGTGAATATGATACATTTTATAAATGAAGAAATCTACATTTTACATAAAAGCGCCTGTAAGATATTACACTTTACTTACACCCTATATCATAGGTTCCCAAACGCGGTCCTCAAGGCACCCCAACTGTCCAGGTATTAAGCATATCCATGCATTGCCACAGGTGACTTAATTAGTAACTGTCAGTCTGATTTAACCATCTGTGCTGAGCCATGGATATATCTAAAACCTGGACCGTTGGGGTGCCTTGAGGACCGCGTTTGGGAACCTCTGCCCTATATGCATTATGCCCTCTACACATACCTTACATTTATTGCGGGTACTGGCTTAATTCTATTTAGTGCAGTAGAGCAGTGGTTCCCAACCCTGGTCCTTAAGTAACCCCAACAGTGCACATTTTCCAGGTCACCAGCAGGTGCACAGATTATTCAGGCACATTTGAAAAGATCCACAGGTGGAGCTAATTATGTCACTTGTGATTCTGTGTGGAGACCTGGAAAACGTGCACTGTTGGGGGTACTTGAGTACCATTGTTGGGAACCACTGCAGTAGAGGGCGTAACACTGCAGTGTCTTCGCTACACAGAAGAGTGTTATACCAAGCACTTGGGTATATTTAGGCCAGGACCCTCTTAATGTATAGGTTTCACTGGGCAGCTGCGATTGGCCCCACATTTCTGAGGGTCTCTGGGCATGGACGAGCGTTGGTCCAGAGCAGCGAGGCAGCCATCTCTATCTGCCTCCCAGCCCACAGCCAGACTGTGAATAGCTGTCAGCATGCTGATTGGTGAGTGAATGGTGCTATCCACCAACCAGAGTACGGACAGCATTCACTGTATGGAAGAATGTGGAGAGACGCCAAAATACTGCAGGAGGGGCATGTTATGATTGTTTTTAGAGCTGGTTCCCATGATGGCTGAGTAGAAGCCCCAATGCGATGCTTGCCCAAAGTCTACAATGCTATTAAGATGGGCCTGCATAGGTCAAACCATGCAGGTGACAACCACTCTGCTCAATAGTTTCGTGCCTTACTCAAGCGTAGAAATGTTGACGCAATTTTTTTTTCATCTCTTCCTTTTGGATATACGAACATGCCTATAGCAATGAATCAATTAAATATTGCGATCACTTTGATCCACCAATGAGAATGTGGGGGGGGCGTGGAGCAGCAGCGTTGCAGTGCTATTAAGTGGGCCACATGTTCCTCTTCGCAGGGTGCTGGGCTGTACATAATATTTTTTCCAAAGGGTGCACACTCGCACCTTCACGTCCCCCTAGTACTTGGACTTGCCGCAATTCTCGGTGGCCATGTGGATACTAATTATAACATGGGATGGACAATGCTGCCTAATTGAGTCAGTATGGTGCTTTACATTGAGAACACGAATCTGAACTCCGCCATGTTGATATTTGGGAACAAACACAGATTTAAGGCAAGTTCGGAAGGCCCAGTGACTCATCCATGACCCTACTGGACTGTATCATTCTTGCGCTTACTAAATGTGATTACAAATGTTAGAAGTGCTTGATGACTTTCCTATGAGTTTGTTGAATCTAATTAGTGAGTAATCAAAGACACTGACATCTACAGTAAAAATAAAATAACTGTGTAACATTGTGAGGGTCATCCTACGTCAGACAGTCAAGTTCCGGGAAATTTAGCAAAACCATAAACTTGCAACAACAGGGATCTTATAAGCTAAACAATTTATCCCCCGCTCCCTTGGATTTGTTGGCACGTTGTTAACTTTACCCCAGGAAGTCAGTAGCTAAACAAAAATATCACTGTAACTGTTAAAAATAAAACCAAGTCTGTAAAATGATGCATCTAATGTAGATTGAATTTCAAGAAGAAATACAGTTTTCCTCCCCAAAATATACTGCATACTACTCTTTCACAGTGATCTTGACACATTAACAAAATAAATGCACAGCTAGTGTCGTGCTTATTCAAAATATTTATATGGGAGTAAATTTTGCACACACATAAATAGTTTTTAATTTTCATAATTGTATATTTACTTTGTGCCCTATTTTATTAGGTACACCAATGCCGTACTACTGTATGTTGAAAAGCCTTACTTTTTCATTGCGTGGATTTCGACAAGGTGCTGCAAACATTCCTTGGAACCTCTGCTCTATGGTGACATTTCTTAGAGACCGTGGCAGCCAGACAGGGGGGTGCTGTTGGCAGCTCATTTTGCCCACTGCAACCCCCCCCCCCCGACTGCCTCCACAGAACGGTTCCCTGCAAGAGCAAGCATGTTGGTGATCCAAATAGGGCTTGCTTCATGTTCTGCTTGATGTGACTGCACGGTGGGTTATTTACACCATGCCATACAATGGGCCTTATTCTAGTTCACTCTCAGAGGCAAATTTCTTCTCAAATGGACAAAACCATGTGCACTGAAGGTAGGACAGATGTAACATGTGCAGAGAGAGTTAGATTTGATTGGGGTTTTTCTTCCAAGTGATCTATATTGCAGTGTAGAAATAAAGCAGCCAGTATTTTCCCTGCACAGAAACAAAATAACACCCAAATCTAATTCTCTCTGCACGTGTTACATCTGCCCCACCCGCAGTGCACATGGTTTTGTCCATTTGAGAAGGAATTTGCCTCTGAGAGTGAACCAGAATAAGGCCCAATGTGAGAGCAGGAGGAGGAGTAAGTCTGCCAGCAATGCTCCCACAGAAGATATGCAAGGCCAGAAGACTTCAGGCGGGATGCACTAAAGTAAAAATGCGGTAAAAACAACAGTTTCTGGGGTTTTATCCCATTTTCATATTTACTAAAGCCCCTCCGCCGGGGTACCAATGCAGAGGGGCTTTAGTACATATGCTATATGATTCAAGTAAGACATAGAGTGAGCATATTTCTTTTCAATGTAAGATGTTTTTTTGCCACGAGGTGTTTATCTGTCGATCATTCACCACGAAAGATACCTTTATGGGCTTCAACTCACCAATCCTTATGTACGATATATGTAAGCACCTCTCTTCCACTGATCATCTAAAGATACCTTTATGGGTTTCTTATATACCACTTTTCTGTAAGTGCCACCTGCAAGTACTCTCTCGGGTGACATAAATTTATAGGGAGAGACATCTGTCTCCCCTAACATATGTCACCTACAGAGTTAACTTCTGATTAAAATCCATATGGTATTTCCGTTTCACAATTGCTGATCCCTTGTACTCTTTTTGGGTTCCACATTGTATGAGAACATTCCATTATTCGAAGAAGGAAAACATTTCTTTTTTGAAGATAAAAGAAGTCCACTGTGTTGTTTTTGCGCAAGACATCATCCTGTACTATATCCATTCTGTTTGCTAAGTGCAAGTTTAGTGTGGGTGAGTATCATCTCTGTCCATTTTTCTTTGTGTGTCTGTCTCTGCCTGTCTCCCTTCCGTCTGGGTGGGCCGTGGACCTTGTATTCCGTTGCAAGGTTGAGTTTTTTACCTGGTGCGCAGGATGCCGATAGTTCTTAATTCGGACTCTGAGGCCAATGGTGCTGAGGATGACCTTCACATAAGCCCAAAGTTCGATTTGAAAACATCGCGGGACGGAGGGTGCACCAGTCTGCGCTAAGGAAGGACAGTACTCACCTCCTGGCCTTCCTCCTAGATCCTCACGTCCAGTGCAGGCGAGTTACCAGGACCATTCACGTTTTTCACGGCCTGAAGGTGAGAGGGTGTGATGCCAGGTAACTGGTCCAGCTACACCTGCAAGGCAGCAGGCACCACACCGTAATTTCCCACCTCTGAAAGATGTATACTGAATGCCGTAATTTTATAATTCATTTCTAAATCATATAATTGCTTGGATAAATTTGGATTAATTTCTCTCCTCAAAGACATGGACACTGTACCGCAACACCCTATGCTGTATCATGTGTTGGCTATGGTAATCCGCATGACCTTGAGCACTACGTGGCCTAACCAGGCACAGCGATGCAAAACCAAGGCGGGCTAAAATACTGATCCAGAGCGATAAATCTCTGACAGCCATGGCGTTCCTTGGCTAGCTTTTCTCAGAACGCTCAGCAAATTTCTACGTGTGTAGCCTCTTTAGCCTAGGTGCAAACACTCCATTGTCTCCCAATTACACTGACTCAGCTGCATTTGGAAATGTGATTGAGACACGGGGACTCTGAATTGCCCGTAATTGCTGATAGTTTTGTACCCTCCGCCATGGTGCTAAAAGATCCACGCACAAAACAGACAAGTCTTCCCCAGTCAATACATTGCAGCCTCATAACCACCTATAATAGATAACCATCCCTGACAACTCATGTCATTATTTATATACAATTCACAATCACAAGAAATACAGATCAAAGATGGCTTTCATCCCATCCACAAAGGGTTTGCAATTGGTGACTGCCTCTTTTATTACAGAGATGAATGAAAGAAGGTTTTACAAATGATAATAGCTTTTCTACAGTAATAACAGAAGGGAAATGGATTCTACACAAAGAAATACTGCATTTAATCAGAGCAAGTGAAAGTAAGGACATCCTTGCAGGATTCACTGCTCACAGTTGAGTGATTAAAGACCAACAATTAAAGGGCCCATAATGCTGAAAAAATATATTTACCATCATATTTGACAAGCAGATTTTAGCTTACAATTATATTAGTTTTCCAAGCATTCTCTACAAGTCTTTTAAGTTCACCTTTTTCATCTGGAGTGCATACGTAACAGGTTTGGTCTGGCATTTCTGGCCTGGTGTGCTAGTCCTGCCAACTGAAGGCCGGGCTATGCAACTCCAACAGCGTGCTTTGCTTGGCTGGAGTTTAGCGACAGAAAATGGTCCCTTTTCCTGTATGTGTGGCACAAAAATGCTGCGACGGCTCTTGCCTCTAGACCAGGCATGTCCAAACTAGGGCCCTTTAGCTGTTGTGAAACTACACATCCCATCATGCATTGCCACGGTTTTGCTGTTAGGGAATGCTAAAACTATGGCAAGGCATGCTGGGATGTGTAGTTTCACAACAGCTGGAGGGCCACAGTTTGGGCATGCCTGCCCTAGTCCATCCCAGATGGGAAGTATACTTAGTAGACTTTACTTCTTTACTGGACAATGGTGCTGGATGAGATGTGGTTGGAGCTGCTCTCACTGGACAATGGTGCTGGATGAGATGTGGTTGGAGCTGCTCTCACTGGACAATGGTGCTGGATGAGATGTGGTTAGAGCTGCTCTCACTGGACAATGGTGCTGGATGAGATGTGGTTGGAGCTGCTCTCACTGAACAATGGTGCTGGATGAGATGCGGTTAGAGCTGCTCTCACTGGACAATGGTGCTGGATCAGATGTGGTTGGAGCTGCTCTCACTGGACAATGGTGCTGGATGAGATGTGGTTGGAGCTGCTCTCACTGGACAATGGTGCTGGATGAGATGTGGTTAGAGCTGCTCTCACTGAACAATGGTGCTGGATGAGATGTGGTTAGAGCTGCTCTCACTGGACAATGGTGCTGGATGAGATGTGGTTGGAGCTGCTCTCACTGGACAATGGTGCTGGATGAGATGTGGTTGGAGCTGCTCTCACTGGACAATGGTGCTGGATGAGATGTGGTTGGAGCTGCTCTCACTGGACAATGGTGCTGGATCAGATGTGGTTGGAGTTGCTCTCACTGGACAATGGTGCTGGATGAGATGTGGTTGGAGCTGCTCTCACTGGACAATGGTGCTGGATGAGATGTGGTTAGAGCTGCTCTCACTGGACAATGGTGCTGGATGAGATGTGGTTGGAGCTGCTCTCACTGGACAATGGTGCTGGATCAGATGTGGTTGGAGCTGCTCTCACTGGACAATGGTGCTGGATGAGATGTGGTTGGAGCTGCTCTCACTGGACAATGGTGCTGGATCAGATGTGGTTGGAGCTGCTCTCACTGGACAATGGTGCTGGATCAGATGTGGTTGGAGTTGCTCTCACTGGACAATGGTGCTGGATGAGATGTGGTTGGAGCTGCTCTCACTGGACAATGGTGCTGGATGAGATGTGGTTAGAGCTGCTCTCACTGGACAATGGTGCTGGATGAGATGTGGTTAGAGCTGCTCTCACTGGACAATGGTGCTGGATGAGATGTGGTTGGAGCTGCTCTCACTGGACAATGGTGCTGGATCAGATGTGGTTGGAGCTGCTCTCACTGGACAATGGTGCTGGATGAGATGTGGTTGGAGCTGCTCTCACTGGACAATGGTGCTGGATCAGATGTGGTTGGAGCTGCTCTCACTTCTGGTTCCTTGGAATTACAAGCAGACACATCCTTCTGCAGTAGTGATTTAACCTGCGTCCTAGGATACAGCATCAGAACACTGGACTCACCATCAATAAAAATAGCTGTGTAAAATGCCTGGTACTCTAATACACACTGGCTCAGGGCCCCTTAGGAAACAGTTCTGTACCTTTGCTGTCAATAGTTATGAATTAGTTGCTACATTGATACATGTTCGGTAGAAATTAAATCTTAATCCCCTTTTCTGCTGTCAACATTCAGATGGTTTCTAAAGCTCATTTTCTTAAGTTTCCATTGTTACCCAAAGCTCATGACACAAGTTTTGCAACTGTTGGGTTATTTTAGAAAATATATACTGTATACAGTATTTGGCACATTGTAAAATAATAAAAAAGTAAAATGAAATGTTTAAAAAGTAACGCATTCCGAGCCTATGCACCAACTGATAGCTGCATCACAGTCACTGATATCCAATGAGAAGAGACGATGGTGTAGGTACAGAAAGGAAACATATACCAGGGAAAGGGGCCCGCTTTGCCAGAGCTTATACCATGGAGGAGAGAAGCACCCAACCATGGTTACACAGAGGGGTAAGTCAGGGTGCATTGATAAAGGGGGTGGGTTAGGAGGCGAGCTGATAGAGTTTGATAAAGAGGTGGATTTTAAACCAAAAGAGTAGAGCAACTCTAAAGGGGGGTATTCAATGTAGGGAAAATAACGGCCTCTGCCTATTCAATGCTGCCGTTTCTGACAGCATTGAAGGTGGATTCTGACAAAACAGTTCCGAATTAAAAACAAGTCAGATCTGTTTTGTTGGAAACGTCCGCGGATTGTCAAATTCACAGGCGTTTTTCGACAATCCTCAGCTATTTACGCCATCACGCCCACTTTCCGACACTCCCTGGAAAATTTAATTCCAACTGTCGAGTTTCAGTCGAGCTGGGCGAAAACGGCCTCGGATTCCGACTGTCGGGATGTTCCGACAGTCGGAATCTCACATTGAATAACCCCCTAATTCCTGGATAGGGGGTGATGTTAAAGATGTACTATAGGGGCCAGAAGATTGGGTGATGATGTAGAAGTGAGGAGGGTGACCTGTACATTCCCGGAGAAGAGGGGACATGAGGATGATACAGTACGGTTGGAGAGAAAAATTATCCAATTAGCAAATTTAAACAGCGATAAATGATACTTACTAAATATGGTTGTCCTAGTAATTACCTGACACTAAAATTGAGTTTACTACATTTAAACTCACACCAAATCATAGCAGCCTCAATTAGGCATCTTACAGAGGCTATTAATCTATAGGGTGATGGTAGGATCTTCCCTGTACAATCAGACCTATCACTATCAACATAAGTTGGGGAGATGTAATAAGCCTCGTAGTAGGGAAAGATAAAGATAAATCTCTTTACTACCATGTTATGGCTGTATTTAAGAAATTATAGGAGCTGGATGTTGGTAGTTAATCTCTCTCTTCTTTCTAACTCTCCAAGGCTTAGTACATCTGCCCCTTATACCAGGGTTGCCGACTTTTACAATCTCCTCTCTGGGAGATCCCCGGAGAGGAGACTGTCACCATCGCTTCTGGGGGGTGGGGCCTGATGGAGACATCATCAGTCCCTGCCCCCAGTAATGCAAATACCGCAATACGTGGGTCTCCGATGAGGGGGTGGGGCTAAATATGCACGGTTTGCATATTTAGCCCCGCCCCTTCCGCCGAAATGCCACGAATCGCAGCAATTTAACGCTTCCGCGTCCGCCACCACCGGGTACATGAGGGGGGAAGGGGACAGCCGGCATCCGGGAGAGTTGACCCCCTTTCCGGGGGGCCGGGAGTGGGCCCCGATTTTCGGTATCCTCCCGGCCATTCCGGGAGGGTTGGCAACCCTGCCTTATACTTGAAAATCCATCAAACCACTTGTTTCATATATCCATTTATAAAATGATAATAATAATAACTAAGAATTGTGGAACACTCATGCCCCATTCTCACAGCAGGCAAATTCCTGGGTCTAGCATGTAGACCCGGTAATTTGCCTTTTAACACGGGTTTTTTGGCAGTGTGTGAACGGGTCAACCGTGTCTGCATTCCCGGATCTGATACACGGGTAAAACCCTTCTTTTTATGCAGACACGGGTTGACCCGTTCACACTGCCAAAAAACCTGTATTAAAAGGCAAATTACTGGGTAGAACTGCTTCACCCGGGAATTTGCCTAGCAGTGAGAAAGGGGGTCCCTCGCCGCAGCTCCTGGCATTTAAATGCCATGTAGTTCACACTCGTAGTGTGAACACATTATCAGTTAACAACAGTAGGTAGGATCCGTGGCCATATGAAGGCGGAATAGGTGCTTCAGGTACCACAGGATCTGTGTGCATACTGTATGTAAATGCCACACTTCCGCATCTTAAGATACAGCATCCGATCACTATCACACGCATCGGCTAAGCCATTGAAAGTCTGGCGCTGGCCCTTCGACCCTCGCAAAGGCAAATTCCTTCTCAAATGGACAAAACCATGCTGCACTGCAGGGGGAGGGGGGGGGGGGGAGCAGATGTAACATGTGCAGTGAGAATTAGATTTGGGTGGTGTTTTTCTTCAAAGTGAGATCTATATTGCAGTATAAAAATAAAGTAGTATTTTCCCTGAACAGAAACAAAATAACTCACCCAAATCACATGTTACATCTGCCCCACCTGCAGTGCACATGGTTTTGTCCATTTGAGAAGGAATTTGCCTTTGCGAGCGAACCAGAATAAGGGCCACTGTCTGACAAAATTGACCTGCTTTATTGTTCAGGAAATCTGTTTCCAAAGACCCAGACACTGGCTTCAACAAGTCCCCACAATGGAGGTATCCCACCTCTGTTTTAAGAAACTAACCCTGACTACTAGGTTCGCAGTAGCATCACAGTACATGCCAGACATCTGCGCTTACCTATAACCATCTGCAACCGAATTGAGATTGCCTGCATCTGTGAATCAGGCCCAATGTCTTAGCTTGGCATTTACTGTCATCTGACCTTTCCTTTTATTTTTCCTAGTTATATACATTTAAACAGGATGTTTATACTAACTTTCTGTGCAAGATGGGAAAGTCATGGGACAATAGGAAACATTCTCGATATCCCCATCCTTTCCCAACAGCATTTCTCACACTCCTGTATACACAGTATATATGTGGCAGGGTGAAAGATACGCAGATTTAATAGGACAGGTGCTTTATTTTTCTTCCGTCTGATACCACTGTAACACATAGCAGTGTCCTGAATATACAATGGTTATATTGACTTCAAACTTGCCTACCCTCCTGCATTCTGCAGGAGACTCCCTGAAATAGCAGCAATCTCCCTCTCTCCCTCATTAGTCTAGCAATCTCCCTCATTTCACCTAGCCCACATTACACTGTTACATTTTTGGGGTAAGAAAGGAATTATAGACCGGTATTTACATTGAATCATCAGCACCATTTCCCAGTAGCTCTTACTAACTGCTTTGGGGCTCAACTACATTTGTATACAAGTCATTTTAAAACATTCCTCTCAGATGTAGCAGTACACACCCACGCTTCTAGGTGTCACGTTCACAATCTCTTTTCACAATCTCTCCTTATATGGAACTAGACACGCCCTTTGGGTGGAGCCCGACATGCCCCCTCAATGGGGTGCTGTGCAAAATTCTCCTGCCAACTATAATCTCCCTGAAATTAGTTTTCAAAAGTAGGCAAGTATGACTGACTTGTGTGATGCATACTTGCTGACTTTTCATCTCCCCTTTGCGGGAGACCAGGGAGAGGGCAGCTAATTAGGGAGCGTGGGAGCTCTTAAATGTAATTTGGATAGCTCCGCCCATGGCTTCGCCCCATTTATGGCACAAAAATGAGGCGTGGCCATGGGCGGAACTATATAAATTACATTTTGAGATAGTACCGTAGCACTTTTAAATGAACCCTATTAAAGAAAAAATAGTGGGGAGCAGAGGGAGAGAAGCAGGAGGGAAGCACGAAGCAGCTAGCCGCTATCTTACCATCTCATCTGTGGCGCTGCCTTCTGCTGCTTGTGCCGCTCCCTCTGCTGCTCCTGCTCCCATGGCTGCACCCTGCTGCGTTGTCGCTGTGGCCACATACATTATTTCTATTAGTTGTACAGGAAATTTTAAATTGTTATGTATTAGGGCATCATACCTCCCAACTCTCGCTACTTGAACACAGTCCCATTTTTCCACCCGCGGGCAGGAGTGTGTGTGTCAGATGGGGGTAGCTTGTGATCAACTCTGTTATGCTCTGCAAAGCAGCCGGTGATCACTAAATAACAGTGTTTTTTTTTTGGGGGGGGGGGGGGGGGGGAGGCTGCTGCTCAGAACATGCTAGACACCCCCCCCCAATATGCCGATAATGGGGGTTGTGTAGTGAGACCAAGCCCCCTCCACTCGAGGCTCTCCTCCTCCATCCAAGGCCCCACCCACTTTACGGAATATAGGGTATGTCTGGGTCTTTTATTATTAAAGTCAATGCCCTCTAACAGAGATGCCTACCTTGGCAGTCAAGGGCGTAACTACCATAGGTGCAGGGAGTGCAGCTGCTATGGGGCCCAGAGCTGAGGGGGGCCCACTTTGCCTGTCAAAGTATGATATGCTGTATACATTTTTCAGCATAAGGTGATAAATAGGGGCCCTTACAAACTTTTGCTATGGGGCCCACATGTATCTAGTTACGCCACTGTTGGCAGTGCCAGCTTATTAGCAGAATGAATGCATTCTGTATACATTAGGCAGCTAGCACAATGCTTGCACCTTATTAAATATATCCTTAGGTGTCTGCATTAAATGGGTATTATTATTATTATTATTATTATTGTTAATATCCCACAAGGGATCCTCAGCTCTCAATTACAGAGTGCACAAACAAATATGCAAAACAGGAACACGTGGGGTAAATGTATAAATCAGTGATAAAAGTGGAGTAGTGAGCCAGTGGAGAACTAATCAGCATTAAAGTAACATTTATAATTTGAATACTATAATATTATAAAGAGCAGCTGATTGGCTGACATAGATCTAGTCCACAGTGACCTTGGGCCAGATGTACTAAGCTTGAAAAGTGATAAAATGTATAGTAATAAACCATCAGCCAATCAGATCCTACATGCCATGTCACATGCTGTGTTTGTGACAGGTAGGAGCTGATTGGTTTGTGGTTTATCACTCTCCATTTTATCACTTTTCATGGCTCAGTACTACTCTCCCTTACAGGATTCAAGACAATGTAGGACAAGTACTGGGTTAATAAACATGTCTGCACCAGCAGCAGACAACACTGAAATAAGTATCAGAGTGCCAGAAATCTGAAGGATTCGATGCCATCGAAGGAAGTGACATGACACTCATAGAGGGAGAATAAACTAGTGTGCCGAGCGTGGCGAGGCACTGGGCCCGCTGCGTGGCGAGCACAGTGAGCCCGCAAGGGAAAGGGGGGGGATCCACGGCCCCCCCTTGTCGGCTTGTCGGGATACCGGCATCGGTATTTCGACCGCCAGAATTCCGACCACCGGGATTTCATACTGATCCCATAGAATGAATGTGTAACACAGTATTGATTACCTCAAGGTATAATCTAATGGCTACTTGCCACAATACTATTACCTATTCTATTCAGTCTATGTTCTATCCACTAGGTTGTGCTGAGTAGTCTATCCCTTTCGGCCACTTCATATAGGAGGGGGGCTTGCTCCTTCACTATCCACGCCACCACTGGTTGCTTTGCGTGCCCGAAGCGTGGCGAGTGAAGCGAGCACGCGAGGGTCCATTTGGGACCCTTTTTCCGACCTTGCTCCTCCTCTCTCCACCCCCTCTCCTCCTCTGTGATGTCAGGAGGTCCTTTAGCCCGCTTCAATTTAGACCTAACCGTGAGATCACTGGCCGTGGCACGCCTTCTACTAGTAGGACACATGCTGGTGCTGAACTCCGTCATTGCCGCTGCTTCACTGGACTGCAGGTCAGCTCCCAGGGCCTACACTACCTCCTCTCCCCGGCAGCAGCAGGAACAACAATGGTGAGTTGTACTGCTGCTCGGAAATTCATTGGGGCAAAATTTGTTTCTGGCACTTGGGGCATTTGTGTTGCTGGGACTGTGGGGGCATACCTGGCACTATTGGGGGCATGAATTAGAATAAGTGTCTACAGAAAGACGCAGGGAGAACAAAACGGGTTTTTGGGGCACACTTTAAATAGTAAGTAGGTGAAAAGATTGTGAACAAATGGGTGACGTAAAATCTAACCTTTATTTATTAACACTTAAAATACATACATGCACACGTCAATTTTGATACAAAGGACAATTTAATATGCAAAATAGCATGTGAGTTAAACTATGGTAATCGATTATAATAGTTAATACACAATGCAGAAAAAAGGGTCGTAATACAAAGTATGTCAAGTAGGCGAAAATGATTTACAGGGAATTTACCAGGCAATAAGCAATTTATGAGCAAGACAGGATAATACAAGATAATAATAGAATGAACAACCAAGGTGCATTGATTGTTTTGTTTGAGTCTTGCTACGGACCCTCAATTGATATCATACAATAATTTAACCCATATATAGTTGTAAGGGTTACAGGTTTAGGTTACTGTTGGTGAAGCAGAGTTTGTAGATGAGAGGAAAGGGGGGAATGCTCTTCGTGTGCATTCGCTACTTCTGCTGTCTGGATGTTTGATACAGCACTGGATATTCCCTGGTGGTCTCCCAAGAGGTACTGATCCAGCCAGTCACTGCTTAGCTGCTGAGTTCGGATGGGATCAGGCGGCACAGCGATGTATGGCAGTATATATCGTCAGATGAGAGAGCCTCCAATGTAACTAGGAGCCAGTTGTCACTTCTGCTTTTCACCCGGTGTCACCCAGGTGAATGAGAGAGTGAACGAGTCCAGGTGAGAGATGGTAGTAGGTAGAAATAGACAAGAGAGGAGGGAATAATGCACAGATAAAATAGGTATATGTACCCACTGCAGGAGTTTTATGGGTTTGTAGTTACTGTACCAGTAATGGGAAATACTGTGCACTGCAGGGGTGAGTAAGGTCTTTATGATTCATGGATTAGTGTATGTGCACAATGGACACAGAATCATTAGTAGCAGCATACACAATAACGTATAACACATGCATATACCAACAAAATCTAATACTATTGGGGGCATAACTGGCACTTTTGGGGGCATATGTATATCTGCCACTATTGGGGGCATACCCGGCCCTATTGGGGGCATACCTGGCACTGTATTGGGGGCATATGTGTATCTTCCACTATTGGGAGAACACCTGGCACTATTGGGGGCATACCTGGCACTATTGGGGGCATTTGTGTATCTGGCACTATTGGGGCATACCTGCATTTCTGGGTGCATACTTGGCACTATATTGGAGGCATATGTGTATCTAGCACTATTAGGGGCATCCCTGGCACTATATTGGGGGCATATGTGTATCTAGCACTATTAGGGGCATCCCTGGCACTATATTGGGGGCATATGTGTATCAGGCACTATTGAGGGCATACCTGCACTATTGGGGGCATATATGTATATCTGGCACTGCACTATTGGGGGCATATGTGTATGACACCCCTACTTTAATTGGCTGCACAGCATGTGGCTACACCTATTCTATTTTTTGGCATGCGCCTATGGCACGTGCACACAGTACTGCCAGAGTATTTATTTACAATGGCACCACAATCAGGCAGCCCTTGTTTATCTGGCACTGCTGGGGGGCATTGTGTTTATGGCATTAGTGCAGGTATTGGTGGCATATATATGGCACAGCATCTATTCAGAGAGGCTGGGGGCATGGCCAGCATCTCTCAGAGCACTGGCAATGCCCCCATAGCGCAAAAAAAAAAATGGGGGATGTAGCCTCGTAGGAGTTTCACAAAGTATGTCTTGCCACCTAAATTCATGCTCTTGCCGAAGGCCTCTGCCTCCAGTGTTGGAAAGGAATGTATGCGGCATATTGGACATTGCAGTGTGTGGCATATTGTGTCTGGATCATTGTGGTATATGGCATCATGTGTCAGGCGCATTACAGTGTGTGGCATCATGTGTAAAGGGCATTATTTATTATTATTTTTAAAATTTTAGTAGCTCTTTGGTGGCTTATTTTACTGCGAGTAGCTCAGGCCCCAAAAAAGGTTGGAGACAACTGAACTAGGGCAATACAATGCAGCATAATATGATCTGGGGGGAAAACAATGTGGCGTAATATGATCTGGGCAGCGGCGTAACTATAGCTCCGCAGCCCCCGCCACCGTGGGGGGGCGCTGTGCATGTGGGGGCGCCGGGGGCTGCGGTGCTATAGTTACACCCCCCCCCAATCTGCCGCAGACTTACCTATCTCGCTGGTCCCGGCGGCTCCGTTCTTCTGCTGAGGACCACCACAAAATGGCCGCCCCCATATAGCACACAGTTCTCTGAAACTGTCTGCTGTATGGGGGCGGCCATTTTGTGGTGGTCCTCAGCAGAAGAACGGAGCCGCCGGGACCAGCGCGATAGGTAAGGCTGCAGGGGATTGGGGGGGGGGGGGGTTTGCATGGGCGGCGGGGCGGCGGGGGATTGGGGGTGCTTGGCGGGGCGGGGGCGGCGGGGGGGGGGGGCGCCCCCCCTAATGGCAGGGGGGCGCCCAAAACTTAGTTACGCCACTGGATCTGGGGCAATACAATGTGGCATAATGTGCACTGGGGGCACTACAATGTAGCATAATATGAACTGGGTGCACTTTGTGGCATTTTGTGAGTTAGGGCATGACTATGGGGCTTAAAATGCAGTAGAGCTGTTCTATGTTTTTTACTTGTACCATTGTGCAACACTTGTATGGGGAAACACATGACATAGAAGAGCTCACATTTACTAAGTGGTTGGTTTGTTGTATTATAATGTTGGCTGTTTATGTGATCATTATTGGAAAAGTAAGAATGATAACTTCCAATATGTCAATGAATATTCAAATACAAGCGATCATAGGTAACATGATCATAGGTAACACAATTACCCATCGCATACAGTATAGCAGATATTGGAGTAAATTTGGGAATCCCATTTTTAGAATCAGAATCAGATGTATTCTCGCACATACTAGGAATTTTTTTTATGGGTTTCAGAGCAGCTACAAGCAAGGGACCACGAGGGGAGGCGTGATATACAGAGACATTTCAACTTTTTTGCATACATACATTGGATGTTTTAGGTTTCAATGATAAGCATAGTTAGACAAGCATAGTTAGATGAATCGATTAGCATTAGTTTGTTGTACATTGTTTAATTGGCGGAAAGCTATCAGAAAGAAGCTTCTTGCGGATCTGGATGACTTGGCAGGGATCGACCTGAAGGGTCTACCCGATGGGAGAATGTCAAATAGGTTGTGCCCAGGGCCCAGGGCGAAGCTTGTCTTCACCGCTCACTTCTTTGCCCTGGCTGAGTGCCATTCCTGTACAGGGGGAGGTCAGCCCCAATGATCTTCTCTGCTGTCCTCACCACCCTTTGCAGACTGCGTTTGTCGGACTCCGTACCAGATTGTGATTGAGGAGAATAGGATGGATTCCATGATTGCCGTGTAGAAGATACACATCAGCTTTTGTGGGATGTCTAATTTCCTGAGTTGTCTCAGGAAGAATAGCCGTTGCTGGGCCTTCTTGATGGTGGTGTTTATGTTGGGGCCCCATTTAAGGTTGCGGTATATTCTTTTCCCTAGGAATTTGAAGGTCTCGACCTGCGGTACCGCGCTGTTGGAGATGACTAGTGGGTCCACGGTGTTCGGTTTTCTTCTAAAGTCTACCACCATTTCAACTGTCTTGAGGGAGAAGAGCAGGGGGGGGGGGGGGGGGGAGGACATATCCCTTGGGCACACCAGGGCTGATCATGAGTGAGGTGGACGTGTAGGCTCCGGTTTATTACTGGGTTATTACCAGGTTGGTGCCTTTCACACTGAACCAAGTTCACCCATAGAAAACAGTGTAATGTCAGTTGCAATGGACTTTTATTGCTCACATATTTGTATTATAGCTAAAAATAAGGTTGTTGAGGCTTATGTTCGGTACCTATTACAAATGTTTTTTATATATATATTAGAGAATCCTTTACAGTGCCAGTGATTAGCCTGGCAATGTCTGCCTCCCCTCTTATTCTAAGAATTTCCCTCCCCTCCTCATCAGTCCATGCATAGGTGCCGATTCTGTGGGTGCTCAAGGGCCCGAACACCGACGGGCCCGAGTCCCGCTGTTGGGACTGCATATTAACTTGCTAATTTGCAGCTGCAGCACCCACATTGCCGGACCCGCCACCTGGGAAACAGTATGCCGGGAAGAGTGTATTCTGTCCGTGGAGTACCTGCACAGTGGGGGCATTTATGGATGTGGAACTCTGTTGCCGTAATTTGAATATTGGAGACAACTGTGCTCCGTAATATAAATTGGTATTATTTTGTGGCCACACCCCTTCCCCATGAAGCCACTCCTCTATATTTTATATAAAAACATAAATCGGCACCTATGAGTCCATGTTGCCATAAATGTATGCTCTGTAGTGTAGAAATATGCCAGCAATGCTTCTCCACTACTTCCAACGCTATTTCTCTTGTTTCCTGATTCAGGATTGCGTCATCAGGCAGGGAGACAGCCTATCTGTGGCACAGTCATGTGTTCAATATACTGAGTCTGAGGCTGCACTGCAAAATGAATTGCCTTTGAACCATGTAGGATCTTTCTTTAAACACGGGTGAATTACTTGGTTTTTTGACCCGGTATTTTGGCTATGGAGTTTTCATACTGCACCTAGAACCAAGTTGACACGCAGCGCTTATAAATCAGCAATATACTGTGTTATAGCTGCGGTGTGAAAGGGGTATAAATTATATTGGTACTTGTTTCCTAGCACGGCGCCCATCGCATCGCATACCATAAGGCATACGATGGTATGCGATGTGATGTTAGCCGATGTTATACAATTTTAAATTGTATACCATCGAATTGTATTCCATTGTATGGCATATACAATGGTATATGATTTTAAATGGTATAAGCACCCTAATGGGCGTTTTCAATGTTAAATGTGCCCCTATAAGATAAATAATTGTATAAGCACCGGAATGGGTGCTTACAATGTTAAAAGCACCCCCACGCCACCTGTACTATTAATGCCAACCCGAAGCATGGCGAGCGCAGCGAGCCTGCGAGGGGCGGCAGTACGCGTCCTCTGACCTTTTCATACCCCCACTATCCACGTCGGCGTGGAGTTGATAATATATAGTGTGGCGAAAGCAGCGAACCACCGAGCCCGAATCGTGGCGAGCGCAGCGAGCCCCACGAGGGGACGCGGAATACATGTGAAGTAATGCGGGGCCCCTTGCGGGGCTCGCTGCGCTCACCAGGCTTCGGGCTCGTTGGCTCGCTGCGCTCGCCACACTATATAAAACCAACTCCACGCTGACGTGGATAGTGGGGGTATGAAAAGGTCGGAGGACGCGTACCGCCACCCCTCGCGGGCACGCTCGCCACGCTTCTGGTTGGCTTTGATAGTGGCGGTGGCATGGGGGTGCATTTAACATTGTAAGCACCTATTAAGGTGCTTATACAATAAAAAATCGTATAAGGGGACCATTTAACATTGAAAAAACCCATTAGGGTGCTTATACAATTTCAAATCGCATCGCATTGCATTGTATGCCATTGTATACCATATACAATGGTATACAATTTTAAATTGAATACAATGCCATACGACTGACTATCGTGGGCGCCGTGCTAGGAAACAAGTACCATTATATTTGTTCTAGTTGAGCTTTGTAAACACCGTTCTCATTGTAATCTCCTGCAGCAGAAAGCATCTAGAAAAAGATACTCTATGAAATGTGTCACTTTGTTTTATATCTTTGTCTTTTTAAAAAAAAATGCTTGGATTCAGGGGCCGCCTAGCATGAAATAACGGCAATACAATGCTAAGTGACATGTTGTTTTATGCATTTTAAATGAATGTAGCTATTGCACCTTTGCCCTGCGTTACAAATACATTTCTTCAGACATAACAAAAGCAAAACTGCCTTAAATACTTTAAGCTGTTATGAACACATTGAAAGCTGTACTGTACAGCGCCCGTTCCCTGGATCCAGCCACTGCGAGCCCTCCCCATTGGCCGTCCATGTCTGATGATTACTGTCCATTGACAAAATTCAGTCAAGCCTGTGTCTGTGTCAAAGAACTGGGGGAAAGAAGAAAGAGTAGAGTAAGGGAGGGGTATGGATCATTGGAAAGACAGCAACTAGGTGGACACCACTAGGTCGACATGCATGAAGGTCGACATGGGTTACGTCGACAGGGTCATTAGGTCGACAAGCATTAGGTCAACAAGGGGAAGATTGACAGTCAAAAGGTCGACATGGGGTTTTTCACTTTTTGTCCTGAATTTCAACACCGTGGACATGGACACTGTATGTATTAATGTAATCCAAAAAGCAAGAATATCAAAAGAGACTTCCAAAGACAGACCCATGACAGGAGACATGGAAGTAAATACTCCATTGCCTATGTCAGCAGTGCTTTTCTGCGCTAAGCATTGTATTCACAAATCCATCATATTGTCCCTTTAACTTAAACTGCACTGAATGCAACATCTTCAAAAAAACATCTTTGCCTTCTGTCCCTGATGCTTAAAAATACTCTGCAGAGGATAGCGTGGCATCCTGTCACTGTAATTAGTATTTGTTCCCAGCAGCTGTTTAAAAAGTGCAACTGACAATAGCAAATTAATGGATATAAAGGAAGAGAACCATCTGCTGGAGTGAGCATAAAGTTCTCATATTAACATGATTGCTGAGTAATTCTCTAGTCAGTTGGTTCATTGGCTGTAATATTTTTAGCGTTATTCGTAGATTATTACGGCTGCGATCGCAACTTTGTATTATAAATTCTAAATCAATTTTTGTTTTGAATTAAATTAAATTATTCATCTGAAAGTGTCCTTGGTGGTGCCGGAGAGCCGGTGCGGGAGCCGGAATCCCAAATAATTATTCAGCATTTATATGGTAAGTAGGCAAAATATTTCTGGCACTCTTGGTAACCCTATGTCTGAAGGGCCCACAGTTCTTCTGTGAAAGAAACTGCAATCCATTTGACATGGTTAGAAAAGTACAATGCAGTATGTGCCCAAATATAAGTGCTATATATATTCAGGTGTAAGCTCTGCTTTCACTACATGCGTTTACTGCATCTCTACAGTCTTGTGAAAAAGGTTACCACCAGCCAGATGCACTAAGCTTCAAAAGTGATAAAATGGAGAGTGATCAGCAGCCAGCCAATCAGCTCCTGCCTGCCATGTCACAGACTGTGTTTGAAAAATGTCAGACAGGAGCTGATTGGTTGGTTGTTTATCACTCTCCATTTTATCACTTTTGAAGCTTAGTGCATCTGGCCCTAAACCAGGATCACCAATGAAGAGGTCTGACAAGACATTTCATTTGGAGTCAGTATTATTGAAGCCCAGTCTAGTAAGATTCAGTGATTCACTATTGTCCAATCAGAGACCAGGATGGCAAGCCAATCAAAACAAGCTTTATGCATCTCATCTGACTCATTGGCTTATATTTATTGATGTGAGAATCTGCAGATCTGTCTCTACAACGCCTCTCGCAGAGCCTAAAAGATTGATGGTCATTGTACTGGTATTTGAGGGCGGGGGGAAGGGGGGGGTTAGTGGGGCACAGAAACTGAATGTTCCAGAAAACATGGGCTGAGAGGGGGTTATTGGCCCCCTTTTCTAAGTATATTGATGCCAGTGTCTTTAGATGCAATTTCACTACCCCCGGCAATGTGATTCTTGAATAACCTCAGGGTTTCACAAATGTCCGGTTGTCCCTAGTTTACAGTAGACTGCATTGGATGGTCCACTCCATAACAGGCTACAATGTTTGTCCGCAGAGGTTACAAGTTGAACAATGGAATGGGTACCTGCCTTGCTCAAACATTTAATTATTTCACTGATATATTACAGGGCATGGGAGCTGGCACAAATGCAAGCAGGTTAGAACATGTTGATTTCTACACCAGCCAAAATCCTGACCATTACAACTAGTTCACACGAACATTGCTGGCTATAGTCTGCGCAATGTCACCAATTCCAGAATACCCGATGGAGTCATCACCAATTACAATGCATGGGTTCACCTTAACACTCACAAGTTCCGGGCCTTGGAGCATTGCTGGACATCCATTTTGAGCCCGGGCAGCATAGCAAGAACACTGATGCCCTGTTCTATTTTCCAGTGGGCACCCCCCACTAGTGATGAGGAGAAAGGGATCCCCATCCAAACCAATCACCCGAATGATAAAATAACCAGCCAGAGACAAGAACACCATCAGTGCCATTGTGTAGCCAAGACCTATACAAGTAATGTCTGTATTAGGCAGAGGATCCATATCTCCATCTCCAGAGACCCTGGATAAACGGCAGAGATTGGCAATACAAGAGGGATCAAAGTTGGCCTACCTGCATGTGAAGTAAGCTGATATGCCATTGGGATCCTCTAAAAATGTAGCAGGAGATGCTGATTTGGAAAGACTATATGAAATCAGAATGTGTCTGTTAGGTTTCGGGTGTGACCCCACCGCCGGGACTGCTGTTTAGGACAGCCACGGCCAAACCCTATACTACCTCTGTTGTACCCCCCAGGCTGGGTGACCGACTCCTGCAGGTGTTACTAGGCTTCGCCTGTAGCCGCCACGTTTGAATGGGTAGGTTAAGCCCACCCAAGCTCCGGTGCAGCCAGGTGTTATGAGAGGACAAGGAGCCGGGGACCCCCCTAGGGTACGGTCAAGAGGAAAGCTGACTGAGGGGCCTAACTGAAATTAACAAACGGCGACTTGCCGGGCCCTGGCTAACGCAACTAAGCGCCCGCGACCTGGTCGCCCCAACCCGCGACAACCGTCGCCCAGGGAACCATACAAAATGTAAGACACAATACCAAAGTATACAAAGAGCAGGAGGGACTGGAAAACCCCAGAAAAACTGGGAGACAAGGGGAGAGAATGAGTGGGAAGCAATGGACCTTCCCAACATAAATGACCTGCCAATGCGGCAGACAGAGAACACAGGTAATGAGTAAAGTAATGACAATAAAGAAGGTGTGAATGAAACTACCCCAAAGGGGCAACTCACGACACAGGAGGAACCAATGGAAGAGGAGACCACGAAGGAGCCGCTGGGAACAGCAGGGAAACGGACCGGAGAGCAGCAGACAGATAGGTCCAAACAGGAGCTATCACCGGCGAGGACTGCAGGGCTGGCTTCCTAGATAAGAAGGCTAGGAGCCAATGAGAATGGAGGCCTGAGTCCCGCCTGTCATAACGAGTCCTTTCCGACACCTGCGGCCTGTTGAATTTCGCGGCTTTTCCTCTCTGCCTAGCAGCGTCTGCCGTTGCTAAGCAACGGCGCTGCCGCGTCTCAGGCGCTGAGAGACGTGAGGAGGGAGGACGGGCGTCACGCTCCGACGCTGCGTCCTCCGGCGTCCCTGGTTGCTAGGCAACCGGACGTCAGAGCCGGAAGGACAGGCGGCTAAGCGTACATGCCGCTCTGTCCTTCCAGAAGCGCTCCCACGGCGCCTAACAGTACCCCCCCCTTGAGGAGGGGTTAAAGAACCCCGAAGCCTTGTTTTCTGAGGGAAATCCCGAAAGAAACTTGCTTTGAGGCGTGGGGCGTGCAGATCCCTATCGGGAACCCATGACCTCTCTTCCGGGCCGTATCCTTTCCAATGGACAAGGAAACATAAAGAACCTCGAGAGACCTTGCAATCCAAGATTTTTTCTACAAGAAATTCTGACTGTCCATGGACATTAACAGGTGGTTTACCCAGGTCTGCCTTTCGAGGAAATTTCCTAGACGTGAAAACGGGCTTGAGCAGAGAGGCATGAAAAGTATTGGCTATCTTTAAAGCCCTAGGAATTTGTAACCGAAAGGCTACAGGATTAACTCTCTTAACAATGGCAAATGGACCAATAAATTTTGGACCAAATTTAGAAGTTCCTTGTCGCAATCTGATGTTCCGAGTAGACAACCAGACTTTATCGCCTACTTTAAAGTTGCATGGTCGTCTTGACCGGTCAGAAAAAACTTTTTCCTGAAGAGCAGCCCTCTTAAGAGCGTCGTGTACCTCCTTCCAAATGACCTTTAAACGGGCAGTAGTGGAAGAGCGAACTACTGATCCCTCTGGAGCCAGAGCAGTGGCTTTAGGGTGAAAGCCATAATTGGCTACAAAAGGTGAAGTCCGGGTAGCCGAGTGATAGGAGTTGTTATATGCGAACTCGGCAACGGGGAGGAACTCCGACCAGTCATTCTGAGCTTTGGACACAAAAAGGCGCAGATATTGCTTCAAGGATTGATTAAGGCGTTCCGTCTGCCCATTGGATTGGGGATGATAAGCGGAAGTTAAACTCAACTTGATCTTTAATGCATTGCAAAAAAGTTTCCAAAACCGGGCAATAAACTGCGGACCTCGATCAGAAACTATATCGGTTGGAAGACCATGAAGTTTGAAAACATGAGCTAAAAACAATTTGGCCAACTTATTGGCTGATGGCAACTGGGGCAAAGGAACAAAGTGGGCCATCTTACTGAACCTGTCAATAATCACCCATACTACTCGAAAACCTGATGATAGGGGTAGGTCGACCACAAAATCCATGGCAATATGTGACCATGGTCTGGAGGGAATTGCCAAGGGGATAAGTTGTCCTGTGGGCGACACTCTGGGAATCTTGTGTCTAGCACAATCGGGACAAGACTGGATGTACTCCTTGGTATCTGGAACCATGCTCGGCCACCAGACGCATCGGGAGAGAAGATCAAGTGTCTTCTTGATGCCGAAATGCCCTGCAATCTGGCTGTCATGGAACTCCTCTAAGACCCGTTTTCTCAAGGACTGCGGCACAAATAAATGGCCGAGAGGCATCTGTCTAGGTGCCTGACCCTGGACCTGCAGAAGTAGATCCTTGAGGGTCTGAGTAATGCCAAAATGGATAATTGATGCCGGAAGAATGGGCCGAGGAGATTCCCGCAACCCTTGTTTGGGTAAGAAACTCTGAGACAATGCGTCTGCTCTTACATTTTTAGACCCGGGACGGTAAGAGATAATAAAGTTAAAACGTGTAAAGAATAATGCCCACCGGGCTTGTCGGGCATTCAGACGCTTTGCTGATTCCAGGTATTGTAAATTTTTGTGGTCTGTGATAACCAGAATCTGATGGTTGGCCCCTTCCAACCAATGCCTCCATTCTTCGAATGCCCATTTTATGGCCAACAATTCCCGGTTCCCGACGTCATAGTTCATCTCTGCAGTAGAGAATTTTCGAGACATGTAGGCGCAAGGAAAAAAAAATAAGGACTCAGGATCCTGTTGAGACAGGACTGCCCCTGCCCCTACCTCAGAAGCGTCGACTTCAACGACAAACGGTAGTTGGGGATCGGGATGTCTTAAAATGGGAGCGGACACAAAAGCTTGTTTTAAGGCCCGGAATGCCTCTTCTGCCTGGGGAGGCCACTGGGATGGATCTGCTTCCTTTTTTGTGAGCGCCACGATGGGAGCTACCACATCAGAAAAAGAGCGGATAAACCGCCTATAGTAATTTGCAAACCCTAAAAATCTTTGGACAGCTTTAAGGGTCGTGGGCTTGACCCAATCTAAAACTGCTTGCAGTTTTTTGGGTTCCATATAAAAGCCTTCCGAGGAAATCACGTATCCTAAAAAGGATACCTTAGTAACTTCGAATTCGCACTTCTCAGGCTTAGCAAAGAGACGATGTTCTCTAAGCCTTTGAAGAATTAACCCGACCTGATGGCGATGTTCTTCCAACGAGCTGGAGTAGATCAAAATGTCATCTAAATAGACCACAGCGAAGACTCCCAAGAAATCTCTAAGGATGTCATTGATGAAATCTTGGAAGACCGCTGGTGCGTTGGACAAGCCGAATGGCATTACGAGATATTCGTAGGCACCGCGCAGGTCGATCTTAGAAAAGATCTTAGCGGTGCGAAGCTGGTCAAACAACACAGATATTAATGGTAATGGATACGTGTTTTTTACCGTTATCTTGTTGAGTGCCCTGTAATCTATACAGGGTCTTAAGGAGCCATCCTTTTTGGAAACAAAAAAGAACCCTGCACTTAAGGGAGACTTTGAGGGCCGAATAAAGCCTTTAGCCAAATTTTCTTGAATATAGGTATTCATGGACTGCGTCTCAGGTCCAGACAAGGAATAAAGTCTGGCTTTGGGAAATTGTGCCTTGGGAATTAGCTCAATGGCGCAATCGTATGTGCGATGAGGGGATAAGACCTCAGCTTCGCCTTTAGAAAAGACATCCTGGAAGTCAGCGTAGGCCGCTGGAATCCCCTCCACGGAAACCATTGCCCCGAGTATAGGCTGCCCTAGGCAATGACTGGAGCAATGACTACTCCAACGAGTTATTTCCCCTGCCTGCCAGTCAATCTGTGGGTTATGAACCCGGAGCCAGGGGTGACCCAGAACGATCGGCACAGTGGCGCATGAGATAAGAAAGAAAGAAATCTTTTCTGTATGAAAAATGCCCACACGTAGGGAAACTGGCGGGGTCTGATGGCGGACCACTCCGTTGACCAACGGGCTGCCGTCCAGGCCTCGCATTATTACAGGTTTTTTCAGAGGGAGCAGGGGGATGGCCAGTCTTTCAGCCAGCTGAATATCTAGAAAATTCCCAGCTGCCCCGCTATCAATAAATGCAGTAGCTGACATCTTCACCTCTATACCCTGAATCTCAGTAGGGACTAATAATGCATTGTGAGGGGAAATAAGAAGAGAACCAAAGTGAATCCCCTCTGCATTCACTTGGTTTTGGCGTTTCCCGACTTGTTGGGACAAGCGCGGAGGAAATGCCCTTTGCTCCCGCAATAAATGCATAAACCGGCATTCATCCGGCGAGCTCTCTCATCTGAGGTGATGCGGTAAGCACCAATTTGCATTGGTTCTTCTTCGTCCTCTGAGGGTACAAAGCCGAGGGAAGTAGGCCTCAAACTAGGTCCTCTCTCAGACCTGCGTTCCCTAAGACGCCGATCAATTTTAATCGATAACTCCATGAGTTTATCAAGGGATCCCGGGACGGGATACTGGATAAGGCTATCTTTAATGGCTTCAGAAAGCCCTAGCCTGAATTGGCTACGTAATGCCGGGTCATTCCAGCCACAGTCATTCGACCACCGTCGGAATTCTGTGCAATATGCTTCTGCAGGGTTCCGGCCCTGCCTGAGAGAGCGCAGATGACTCTCGGCAGACGCCTCTCTATCAGGGTCATCATATAGAAGTCCTAATGATTTAAAGAAAGCATCCACCGACGCTAAGGCGGGATTATCGGATTTTAACCCAAAAGCCCAAGTCTGGGGATCCCCCTGAAGCAAAGACATAATTAAACCAACTTGCTGTAATTCAGAGCCGGATGACCGGGGTCGCAGCTTGAAATAAAGCTTACAACTTTCTCTAAAATTAAAGAAATCCTTCCGGTTACCCGAAAACCGGTCTGGAAGATTAATTTTGGGTTCTACCAGAACCGGCGGATTTCCTCGTACACCCTCCTCCTGGGTTTTCATCCTAAGAGATACATTTTGAACCATCTGCGTTAAACCTTGTAATTGTAAATGCCTGAGCCTGACCCTCAGGAGTGGGATTCATCTTAATAACAGATCCACACCAGAGACAACAAAGATATACACACCCAAAATGCTATCTGTCCAGAAAAACGGGAGAATAAAAAAGGGGAAGGGAGAGAGGGAAGAAAAAAAAAAAAAAATCTTTTCTTTTTTTTTTTTTTGTATGGCCGGTGATAATGTTAGGTTTCGGGTGTGACCCCACCGCCGGGACTGCTGTTTAGGACAGCCACGGCCAAACCCTATACTACCTCTGTTGTACCCCCCAGGCTGGGTGACCGACTCCTGCAGGTGTTACTAGGCTTCGCCTGTAGCCGCCACGTTTGAATGGGTAGGTTAAGCCCACCCAAGCTCCGGTGCAGCCAGGTGTTATGAGAGGACAAGGAGCCGGGGACCCCCCTAGGGTACGGTCAAGAGGAAAGCTGACTGAGGGGCCTAACTGAAATTAACAAACGGCGACTTGCCGGGCCCTGGCTAACGCAACTAAGTGCCCGCGACCTGGTCGCCCCAACCCGCGACAACCGTCGCCCAGGGAACCATACAAAATGTAAGACACAATACCGAAGTATACAAAGAGCAGGAGGGACTGGAAAACCCCAGAAAAACTGGGAGACAAGGGGAGAGAATGAGTGGGAAGCAATGGACCTTCCCAACATAAATGACCTGCCAATGCGGCAGACAGAGAACACAGGTAATGAGTAAAGTAATGACAATAAAGAAGGTGTGAATGAAACTACCCCAAAGGGGCAACTCACGACACAGGAGGAACCAATGGAAGAGGAGACCACGAAGGAGCCGCTGGGAACAGCAGGGAAACGGACCGGAGAGCAGCAGACAGATAGGTCCAAACAGGAGCTATCACCGGCGAGGACTGCAGGGCTGGCTTCCTAGATAAGAAGGCTAGGAGCCAATGAGAATGGAGGCCTGAGTCCCGCCTGTCATAACGAGTCCTTTCCGACACCTGCGGCCTGTTGAATTTCGCGGCTTTTCCTCTCTGCCTAGCAGCGTCTGCCGTTGCTAAGCAACGGCGCTGCCGCGTCTCAGGCGCTGAGAGACGTGAGGAGGGAGGACGGGCGTCACGCTCCGACGCTGCGTCCTCCGGCGTCCCTGGTTGCTAGGCAACCGGACGTCAGAGCCGGAAGGACAGGCGGCTAAGCGTACATGCCGCTCTGTCCTTCCAGAAGCGCTCCCACGGCGCCTAACAGTGTCTATATGCAGGTATCTCAGCTTACTATGGATGTGCTACTGGTTACAACCCCAATTCTTTCCACTGTAACTCTGGTAATTGGTACAAGACAAGACAATTGCAATACTTCCATTAATTGTGAATTGGCCAAACCCATGGTGAAGTGAACACCCTTACAATCGGGTGCTGGACGGGGTCCCGACAGTCGGGATCCCGACAGTCATTCAGCTGACGTCGGGATCCCGACAGTTAAAACACAGACGGCCGGGTTCCCGACGGGCGTCGGCTATTTTGCCTCTTGGGGGTCCATGACCCCCATAGAGGGAGAATAGAATAGGTGGCAAGCGTAGCGAGCCACCGTGCCCGCAAGGGGCTTGTTGCGCTGGCCACACTGTCTGACACCGGCCAGTCGGGATCCCGACGTCGGGATAATGACTGTCGGGATCCCAACTGTCGGTGAAACATTCCACACCCCTTACAATCATCAAGACTGGGAGATCATCGGAACTGCTTATGGAGAGCATCTGTGCCTTGTTTTCGCTCTGGACTGGGACCACTGGGAAAGACTAGGTGGCACTGGAGTGAATGAAGTTACCTGGCTTTTATGGTACTCTTCCTCATCCGGAAGTATCACAGGAGTCTTACAATATCAGAAAAGAACAAAATAAAAATCATAATGAGGCACCGAAGCTGAGGATAACTGATCTCTCACTCTGCTGGAGAACCTCGCAATCAAGTGTACACAAGTGCTAGTGTAGTACCTGTACACACTGACACAGTTTGACATCTGGCTAGTAATGGGTGGTATATGGGTGGTATACACACACACACACACACACACACACACACACACACACACACACACACACACACACACATATATGTGCCCACAGCAGGAGAAGAGTGGTAACACACACAGATAGTTGAGGTCCTGGAGGGATATCATCAGCGAAGACCACAGATATGGATCATGGAGCCACTATGGCAGCAATTTCTCCAGCAATCAGGCGAGAGAGGGAAACATTCTGCTGAGAGCAGTAGTGATATAATACCAGCAGTAATAGAGTTGAAGGAAGTTTCTTTGGTGTTGGTAGAAATGTTAGCAATGTCCATCTCATGTTCTCCCAGGCTTCCTCACCTGGAGGATTACCAATCCTTCTCTCACACTGATTCATGAATCAATATCTCTGCTGCTTTTAACAACATAGGTCACCTTTTTTATGCACATCCTTTACTCCATTGGTCTTTTGACACAGTTTATTTCCTAGTCCATTAACAACATACTCATTGATGCATTCCTCTTTCATCTCTACATTGCTACCATGATCTGTGTGGTCCCAAAAGGCTCTGTTCCCGACGATTTGTATGTTTCATAGTACTTTGCTTCTCTTGGTGAACAAATGTCCTCATTTAGTGACGTTTCACACTGCACCTGCGCAAGAGGCTGCCTATGGGGTACACAAATAACTCTGTGGGGTTAATTTACTGAGATGGGTGACCAATCACAATCTAATTCCACAATCCACCATCTAAATTAACTTCTATAGGGGGCCACATGAAAAATCTGAACTATGTTGGGCCAAACCAATGATAACTGCAATGGCCATTAAAAATAGGTCACCCACCGTAATGTCCCTTAAACATTATGCCACACACCATAATGTCCTTTACACATTATGCCACACATACACACCATTACACAATATGTGACACACCATAATGCCCATTACACATTATGCCGCACAGAGCAATGCCCATTACACAATATGCCACACACTGCAATGGCCATTACAGATGACACCCACCGCAATGGTAATTCCACGATGGCGAGGGTGAGGGGGGCAAGCAGCTGAGGTCAGCGGATGTCAGCTGCCCACCCAATTCCCACACAGGGTGTCCACACATTGAGGTGTCTCAGATCCGCGAGTGCTTGCAAAATCATTCGATGGTCGGCGACCTTCGAATGATTTTGTTTCCAGCACGTAAGGCTGCCAATGGATGTTTATGCAAAACATCCATTTGCATGCCTGCGGGGGATCGCGGGGTGCGGGCGTTTGGTGGACTCGCAAGGCTGTGAAATTCGCAGCCTTGCGAATCAACCAGAATAAGGGCCATTATTCTCTCTCAGCCACACCATCATCTCTCCCCATTTCTCAGCCACACCATCATCTGCCACCTGCATCTCTCAGCCACACCATCATCTGCCACCTGCATCTCTAAACCACACCATCATCTGCCACCTGCATCTCTAAACCACACCATCATCTCCTCCCTGCCTCTCAGCCACACCATCTCCCCCCTCCATCTCTCAGCCACAACATCATCTGCCAACTCCATCTCTCAGCCACACCATCTTCTCCCTCCTACATCTCTCACCATCGCACTCACTTTGTCTCTCTTAGCCTCCCATGCTTCACTCTACGCCCTGGCTCACAACTCATTGAACACTGAAGCAGGAGTGACCGTCAATGTGTGAAACCATGGATGATTCCCCTACAGATGGTTTCATAGCCTCAAGGTTATCCATCACTGGTACCATTGATGGTGACCATCGATGGGCAACCCACCACCGGCCATCCCTACCTGGGCCTTCTATCTGTATGAGCCGTTGGATGGTGAGTTCAGACAGGCACCGCAGTAAGTACCCAGGAGGCTCTTCTTTGTGGAAGGACAGGCAGCATGATGTAATGTTGGCTTTGTGCTCCCGGCAACCCTGTCCCTTGGCTAATTTTAAGGAGCTGTCATGGCACCAAGCAGTGGATTTGCTCAACTGTGCGGTATAAATAGTGTCTGCAAGGTGGTCATATGTGTATGGCGTACCGTCTGCCAATTTCATTGTACACCCTACCGCTATACTTGCACATAGGGCCTTATTCAGATCTGATCGCAGTACAAGTTTGTTCTCAAGATGGGCAAAACCATGTGCACTGCAGGCGGGGCAGATGTAACATGTGCATAGAGAGAGATTTGGGTGGGGTGTGTTGAAAATGAAATTTAAATTGCAGTGTAAAAATAATGCAGCCAGTATTTACCCTGCACAGAAACAAAATAACTCGCACAAATCTAACTCTCTCTGCACATGTTACATCTGCCCCACCTGCAGTGCACATGCTTTTGCCCATTTTCCAAACAAATTTGTACTGCAATCAGATCTGAATAAGGGCCATTATGTATGATTACTCTGTTCTTTCTATTTTTAATATCATTTGCACACAATATTTATTTATTGTCAGATACGGTATGTCTCACTTGCTCACCCTAAAGGTGATCCCAGCAGATGTCTTGTTTTCACTTAGAACATTTCCCTCACAACATAAAAATATATTAGCGAACACCTTCCACTATCTCTTCTAGCTGTGACAATTTTTTGATGGGGAATAACAATGACAGCTCCATTCGAAAAACAAGAGTACAGTTCATATGTGCGCATGTCACTTTAGTTCTGGTTTCATGCAAAGCCTGGGGCAGCTCTCGCAGGGCAGAGCGGGCATTTGTTAGGGTGCCAGCATACAAGGGACCTTCCAGAATAGGATGTTCTCTGCTTGCAATGAAAATGTCACTTTGTTGTATTTGAGTATTCTGTATTTTTGTTTTAGCGAATTAGAATGATTTAAAGCATGCTGAGATTACTTGTGACATTCTTCTGTGGTGACTGCAGGAAGCTACATGCCAACAACCAGTACAGTGAAGCCTGGATGAAATATGTAACTAGAGAAAGGTTCTCTTGTATGTACTTGCATTCAATGTTCATTGCATCCCGGAAACTATTGTTACAGTATAATACTATTATGAGTTTATATTTAGTATAATCTAGCACTATTGAATTTAGAATTTAGCTGTTGGATTGATAGACCCCTATTTATTTAGATATTGTCAATGAACAGGTCCAGATTCCAGAACGCCAGATTGGACCAGCTGCATGTAACGACATCAGCCGCTGTGGAGCTCTCAGTGCACATCTCCAGTTTGCTGTTTGACAGCTGTCACAAACATCAGGAAGGGCATTGAGAGCTCCAAAATGGCAAACATTGCTGTAAGGAGCCGGTCGGGCGTTCCAGAGTCCAGACAGCTCCAGTTATGCTGCTCCCATTTTCTTTGCCCGATTGGAGCGGCTCTGGCTCATGAGGAGTACATCTTCCAGTACCATTTGTTGTTTATACACAGGGGCTTAGTGGCAGAACTTTTGGGCTATGGCAAAGGTGCAAAAATATAGTTTGGGCCCCAATCCTCCTCCCCAACCCAAGTTCACTACGGTATATGAAATATGGCATTGGATGACAGGGAGAGGCAGAGTGTGACAGGGAAAAGTAGTGGGTTACATGAAGATGGTGACAGTGGCAGAAGTGGGCACCTTAGTCCTCACGAGCCCTGGTGCACTGCACCTGTTGCACCAATGGTAGTTTTGCCTTTTCAGGGGTACACCCAGAGATGTCCACAGTGGCACAGGTTGCTACAGAAAGCTGGTCTGGTACAGCATTCCAGTCAGTCTTTCTTCCAATCCACGTGAACTATAGAGAAGCTTGATAATGTACTGTATACTATACATTCCCTAGAGACCAATGACCTGCAGTAGGCATGAGGAACAAAGTACAACTTGGCTGTTACATAAGCGGACAACAGAAGCGTCTTCACCCTTTTTCCTCATCCATCGGCACCCACTCATCCTCCACTCACTGCATATAGAGTGACAGCAATAGCTTTTGGTGAATTTCTGGGCACCTTTGCCTCCTCTTTCCCCGTTTTACCTTTTGCAGACATCCGCCTCTATTATGGGTAAAAACTATATTCAAACAAAACTTGAGACTTCAGTACACAGCATCTGCTCTGGTTGTGACATTTTACTGTGATCACTGCAAATATGGTAAGGTACATTTTATACACGTGACGTCTGCATATATTATGGTCACTTACAGTGTATAATTACACCCTTATGATATTTTTGGTGATATACTGTACTTTCGCAATCGCTGCAAACATTGAATATATATATTTTCCTCACATTTATTATTGATGTTTACCATTAGATGATACATACAATATATCAGACTTGAACAATTACCATCAATCTGTGAAGAACTAATTCAGAATGATTTAGAATGTGGTACTTATTATATCAATTGAATGTCATTATCACTGTTTATATCCAATGAGGAATGACAATAGAATGTATCCTACAGATGGTTATTTGTAAGATGGAGTGCAACAATTACCATCAGTTTGTGAAGAACTCATTGTGAATGCTCTTGTTTATGATACTGTATATATAAACTGGATGTTAACAATTACTGTTTATATCTATCAATTGACGGGTAGCAGTTAAAGTGCCTTTATATGCGAGTCAGACTGCAGCTATTTTTGAGTTGGATTGATATTAATGTATACTTCAATGTTAGAGATAACAACAAGAGGGATGTTATACGTGGTGTGTAGTATTCTTGACTTTTTTGAGTAATGTTTATTTACTATATTTATGCAAATCGTTTTGACAGAAATTCCTGCATGTATTTCTTAGCGTGTCAGAAAGTGCATAAACACTGCACTATGGGGGTTATTCTGATTCAATCGGAAAGGCACAATCACTCTCTAATGGACAAAACCATATGCACTGCAGGTGGGGCTGATGTAACGTGTGCAGAGAGAGTTAGGTTTGGGTGTTCTATTGTTTCTGTGCAGGGTAAATATTGGCTGCTTTATTTTTACACTGCAGTATAGATATCAGTTTGTAGTACAAATCCCACCCAAATCTAACTCTCTCTGCACATGCTACATCTGCCCCACCTGCAGTGCATATGGTTTTGTCCATTAGAGAGTGATTGTGCCTTTCTGAGTGAATCGGAATAACCCCCTATGTGCGGGAGCGCGTATCCTTAACAATGTTAAGTCTACACACTAGACAAGATAGTAAAATATATACCACATAACCTACATGCTTGTCGCCAGGAGCTACATGCTTGTTGCCAGTAAGTTCTTGCTTGATGCCATGGGTTGTTTGGCCATTGCCAGGGGTTAAATCTTGTTGCCATGGGGTTACATGCTCCTTACCATGGGTTTCATGCTCCTTACCAGTGGTTTCATGCTTGTTACAATGGAAAGGGGGGGTGTTAAATGCTCATTGACAAGAGGAGTTACACGCTCGTTGCCATGGGGGACTTACTTGCTTGTTGCCCAGGGGGACTTACTGGCTCGTTGTCCAGGACAAGCTCGTTGCCATGGGGCACTTTCTGGCTCATTGCCCAGGGATGGGCACTGCAGTCAGTGTTACATGCTCGTTGCTTGTGGGTGCGCACTCCACGCCAATGGTCCCAAGGTAGCGCTGGGCCAACCCACTGCTGACAAGTAAAGGCTTCAGTGTGTGGTGGGCAGCAGATGGCCCTCTACGGATTACTTAATGCGGCTCCGGCTGGTGGTGTCTGGTACAGTGGACCAGGCCCTCCCCTCTCTTCAGAGCAGCAGGGCCCGGGACAATTTTACCCCTGGTATCCCCCTGATGGCGGACCTGGAAAGATATAAAATGGAGAAGTTGCCCAAAGCATCCAACCAGATTGTGGGCCAGATTCTCTAAACTTCAAATGTGATAAAATCCAGAGTGATAAACAGCCAGCCAATCAGCTCCTACCTGCCATGTCACAGGCTGTGTTTGAAAAATGTCAGGCAGGAGCTGATTGGCTGGCTGTTTATCACTCTCTATTTTATCACTTTTGAATCTGGCCCTATGTCATTTGTCTTTGAAATTCAAAGAGTGTCATGACTTATGAAAGTCACAGGGATTTATTTACTAAGATGGGAGTTTTATTGAAGATGGGATGTTGCCCATAGCAACCAATCAGAGTTTACTTATTTATTTAGCACCTTCTAGAGGATAACTAAATCTGATTGGTTTCCCATAGCAACATCCCATCTTTAATGGAACTCCCATCTTAGTAAATAAACCGCACAGAATTCCACATTTGGTGGCATCATTGGGTAGATGGTAAGGAGGTTGGGTAGATTGCAGGAGTTTGTCATTTTATAGCAGATTTTCTGTTCAGCAATGTTGGGAGTCCCGTGATGATCACGGGATGCAGTTCTATACGTCTGTGTGCTTCCGTGTATTTGCAGCCCACCCATTACAGACTAGTGAGAGGCGCAAGTAAATATTAAAATAGTTTCCAGTTTCTCTGGCCTGCACCAAGCTTACATGGACGAATGCACTTATTATTGGTATGTATGAGGATGGAGGCGTTCTCCTCTCTGCACACAACCGCTGACCGCCCCATTTCCATTGCATCTGTGATATCTGAACGCTCTGTGTACATTGTTATAAACAATCACATATTCAAAAATGTAAACATGTTGACATCATCCTGCCTTACACATAGGAAGATTATTTACTGAGGACATATGTGCATAGCGCTGTAAAGTTGTTTTTCTAGCAGTAGAAAACGTGGGCGTTGATTACTCTATGGGTGAAAAACATGCTCGTTATGATAGAAATCATCCTTTTACTTTCACGTGGGAGGTGAGAGAGTGATTAAGGGATGAGCCAGGTTCCGTCTGCAGAGAATTCCATGGAGTACTGTGGAATATCCTCTTAATAAGCCTTGTTTGGTTGGAGCAGAGTGTAGGGTGTTTCTCTCATTAATGAGCTGAATGCATTTTGGTTTTATGAAGTATATACTGTAGATATTTACAGTGAATTGTGGAATTGGAATCATCCAGCACAAGATTAGCACAAGAAGCCTGTAAATGTAAAGCTGTTCATATAAACCAATTGTTATAGTGTATATTAAGAATCATTTGCATATGCTGTCTAGTAACATAATACACCTATTTCTGTACAAATACATCTGTTTATTATTCATGTATTATTTAAGATATTTGAGGATGTAGACAAAATGTAATTAATAACAATGATATTGATATTCATAATTTCTACCGTTATGTCTACAGTCAGTGTTGGCCTGTCAGAATGTTGACAGAGGGTGGTAAGGGTGCATGTGGAGTAGGGATAGGCTGCAGGGGGGTGTAGGGTAAGACACTTGAAAGCGGGTATAGTAATTATTATTCATACAGAGGCCTAACTCAAAAGTCACATGACCACCAGGACCCTGAAGATGCCTTAACTCGGTAGACGCCTCCTGGTGCAGCCATCGGGAGCAGTTAAGTCACAGATAGGCCAACAGGGACAATGGACCAGATGCACTAAGCTTCAAAAGTGATAAAATGGAGAGTGATAAACAGGCAGCCAATCAGCTTCTGCATGACATTTTTCAAACACAGTCAGTGATATGGCAGATAGGAGCTGATTGGCTGGCTGTTTTATCACTCTCCATTTTATCACTTTTGAAGCTTAGTGCATCTTGCCCAATATGTTGATTTACCAACATTTCAATATTTCATGTTGATATGATGAATGTCAACATTATGATGGTTGGCATATCATGCCATACCCTAAAACATATAAAATATAGAAATCAATACACATTTGCAAAGGGCATGTCCAATGGAAAATGGGGCGTGTCTGAGGGTTAAGGGGGCGTGTCCAAGCACCCCTTTCTCAATGTGTACTATACTGGGAATATATATTTAAATTAACGCTCCCCTCACATCCCGCCATGGATGCTGTACAGAGCATCCTGAAAATTCAACTCTGCCTTCAGCATCTCCAGCCCCTAAGTGTGTGAGGGCCGCGTGTCGTCATGACGCACGCTGCCGGAACCCGCCACAATGCACTACTGGGAACGGAGATTGCTGGAAAGGGGCCAGAATCGGCAGAATGAATTCTTCTTTTCATCCGTGCCAGGCCCAATCAAGGAGCCGCCTGAACCCCTTCAGAATGCCGGTACTGTACCAGCTAAATCGGTATAGTTGGAGAGTATGTCATGCCATTTATTTTATCTGTAATTCACGTAGGTGTAGGTTATTTTGTTTTATTTTAGCTGCATTGTACGCTCGTACGCTTCGCTCGCCACGGATTTATATTCCCCCTCCAGGTATATGTGGACCCAGGGCATGATGGGAAAATTGTCAAAACTGAGGGGGATCTAGACACTACCGAGGGGGGGACCCGGCGGAGAGTAAGTGAGAGCTGTCCAATATCAGACAGCAGCCAGCCTCCCACCCGGCTAGTATTCCCTCCCCACACGACCGCCCCCGCCCGTCAGTAGAGTCAGCTCCTCCCTGCCCCTGCCAGCAGCAGAGGCAGGGGCAGAATTATCCGTGGTACTTCATGGGGTCCGCTGCTCTGCCGCTTACACCGCATGTCGGTGCCACGGTTTATGTGGGTTTTTTTATCATTACGGCCGGGCACAGAGCCGCAACATGGGTGTGCGGCCGGAAGGTACGCGGAACTGACAGGCCCGACACTGCGGGATCGCCAAGATTTGCCTCCCTCAGCCTGCACAGCGCACCTGTCTACTGCTCTGTGCTGGGCACCCATTATAAATATGCCAATGATTCTATGTATAAACAAGTTACAGCTCTTATCTGGTATATCCAGTACTGCCATTATTATCAGGATATTATTGCTGTAAATGTAAGTACAGGTAAATTGGTCTCCTCTTATGCTAGAAGCTGCACACTACAAAGCACTTCACGATTGCCAGCCTGTTAGAATTCCCACCAAGTGTTAAACTATAATTTATGGCTGTCTGCTAGCTCTGCAGCCTGCTATTATTATAAGAAGCTTCTGAAATTGATAATTCCCTTTGTCTGATTGTATTATAAGAAGTCTGCACCTGCAGTTTCCACTGTGCTCCTTTGTAAAACATCACACTGGAAGGATGGAGCTTGATTATAGGCTTGGGAGCTTGTCATGCAATGGATTTTACTGGTGCGGTATATACTGTAGAAATGGAGGGTATTAAGAAAAACATGTTTCTCTTACTCTCTCTCGCTCACTCACACATGCACGTGCGCACACACACACGTGCACCCTCCTATTCTTTCCAAAGAGACAGCACGTGCCGAAGGCACACACTGAAATAAGGATGTATAGTAGTAATGCCTAATACACATAGGGCATAATTCAGTACAACTCACTAAGCAGCGGTCGTATGCTGCTTAGACAGCGTCTTTACACCACCCAGCTGAACGCTGACCCCCCCCCCCCCCAAATCCCCTCGGTCACATGTAACATGTGACCGAAGGGGAGAGAAATTATTTGATGGTCGCCGATCATCGAATCGATTTCTCTCCCATTTGGAAATAATAGACAGTATGAACTGACTTTTATTTACATCGGAGTCCCCTGAAGAGGGAGTGGCGCTAATGTCATGTGACATCAGTCGCCCGCTCCCGGCAAGCATCGGCCGCCCAGGGGAACACCCAGCGTTTTCATAGTGATGCCCATAAAACGCTGGGCTTTCCCTGATTCCCTGTTCAGATTACACCACACAGTAATGCCCCTTATACACATTGCGCAAGCTAAAACTCCTTAGGCCCACTGTGCCTAGTAGCACCTCTTAGTCACATTGTGCCAGGTAGAGCCCCTTAGAAACCCTGTACCAGGCCGAGTCACTTAGGCACACTGCACCAGGTAGAGTGTTTACACCCCTGTCCAGCCCTGCCTCCCACAATAAATGGCCTGGCGATTGTGTGACTCGCTGAACCCATTCAGTCGGGTTCTGCACTTGCGTAAATACGCGCTTGATCATCTGCAGACCCCCCCGCCATCGGAACGGGTCCGAATTCACCTCGTTCCGAATGGTGCTGAATTATGCCCAAAGAGGAGAATGTCCCCTAAAAAGGACAAAGCAGTCTACTGATGTAGAACTTGCCAATGGTGATGCATTTATGTGAAAACATAGAACAACAATTGAATTTCATGATTGGTTTAAAGCAGTGGTCGAAGTGGAAATTTGGGGGTATGGAAGTGGGGGTATGGAAAAGTAAAGAGTGAATATAGTGCGCACCTTCGGACATCCCCCTGTCCATCAACGTCCCCTGCCAGACTGCCCCGTTGTACAGGGGTATTACAAAAGCACAATATGTGCTGCTGAGTGATCAGAGAGCATCCTGAGGGGGAAAAAAAGTTTTTTTTTTTATCTTCAGATTAAAGTGGGGGTATGCCATACCCCCGTATACCGCCCCACTTCGACCACTGGTTTAAAGTAAACCTGCCGCCAGTTGAGATCTTTGTTTATATAATAAGTGATTCTGAAGCTCCTGTTCGTTACCGCTGACATTCTTCCAAAAAAGGATTTCCGTGAAAGAAGCATGAAGAGCTAATGATCCCAGCTTGCTTCACGCCTCCAACTGCAAGCCATCAATACATAAATATTTACAATGGATTACAGTGAGTAGGTCACTGAAGTCCAAAATAAAGTTACGCATGCAAAGCCGCAGCTGCCATGAGGAAAATACTGTAGGGGTGCCTGAGATATACCAGTTGCTGAGGTCTGCGGTGAAATCATTGATTTTCCCGGAGAGTCATTAAGTCTGTTATGCCGCAAGATAAACATCTTGACTTTTGTATAACTTTCTATAATGTAAACATGATTTCTGGGCACAATTTCTGCTATAAACCAACAGAAACGTTAATATTGTGTTTTGGGGAGATTTCTATTACAGCCTGCATAGAGATTACCTGCATTGTGATAGACGCGTTATGGTGCTCGCTAAGCAGTGAACGACCACTGCTTAGCGAGCCATCAGAAAGTGAGAGATTTTGGAAGAGTTTTCCCATTTAAAGCGGCAATCATTTACACTGCAAAAGCAGGTTGTTTTTTTCCCATGTAAATGATTGCCGCTTTAAAAAAAATGGGGAAACTTTCCCAGAATCTCTCACTCTCTGATTCTCACACCCTATTACATTTGGCCCAGGAATTGTGTTAGGTGGTGGGGCTGAACGGAACACTTTAGAGTTAATCATACCAGGTATTCATTGCCATGACTACAGTATATACAGGGGCAGAATGGGACTTTAACCCAAAATAACCAATGATATTCTCACATTCTTCTTTTTTAGTACATAAATAAAATGAATCAATACATAGGTGCAATGTATATACTGGTTGTACTGAAACTCTGCTACATCCTCAAGCCTATACACACACACACACACACATGCCGGAACTATTTTCGGCAGACGTGAATCAAGACCACACTTCCGGTGGATGTGGTATGCGTTCCACGAGCGTGGAACGCATACCGCCGGTTTACAACGTTTATCTCACTATTTAGGCCTCGTTTTTTTTTACTATACAATGTATTTTATTTATTGTAGACCGGCTGGTCTACTACACTATCACTACTTATGCACTCGCATATATATATATAAATAGAGTTTGGACACACTTCCGGTATACTGAAGTTTGATCCTCCCCCAGGGGTGGGCTAAACATTGAGTATGGTATAAAAAGGAGATCAGTATAAGCTGTGTATACTCACCTTGAAAAAGACATTTGTAATGTTGAAACGCATTGGTGCTGGTATTTGTTTTTAAGGAGGTTCACATATATGGTTCAGGATCTGCTGGGGGTGAGTGTGTCCGGTTTAATTTTTACCTGTGTGCAGTTTTCCTTTGTATACTGTTTTTTTCATCTATGTGGTACCTTTTTTAATTGACTTTATTGAATAAAAATAAATTATTTGCTGTGAGCTGGAAGGAATTATTTCATATAAACTCTGATAGGAGGATACACGATAATTTGGTGTGGTCAATTGTGGGAGCACCTATCGATAATTCGTGTTTGTCGGTGTGTGCAAGTGATGTAAAGAAACCTTTATAAGTTTTCGAATATATGGTTGAATGTAAGCTTCGTGTAAGCGATTTTTGAGGTCTAGGCACTGTGGTGACCCTATAAGGAAAAAGAGTCTACACTACCTATAGAAAGAGGACGTAGATCCTTTATGTCACTGTGGTGATCCCGTTAAAAGAAGAATCCACATTACCCATAGGGAGAGGACATACATCCTTTATTGAACTTTATTTGGAAGTACTACACTATCTTCCTCTTCTCTCTCTTGTCATTTTCTCTTTATATATACCCTCTGGAGAACAAGGGGAGAAGAGAAGGAACAGGGATCCAATAAAGAGGACTGTGACTCTTTACATCTAGTTTATCAGGTGATAGCGCCATTAGGAAGTCATCTTCTCTTGTTGTTTTTGTGTTTACTGTAAGAGGTTGGGCAACATCCTTTTGATGATATCCATATAGCTGCTCTTGGCGCAGTTTTGAATCTGTCATTTTGTGTGTACAAATATGCACTGTAACTTGGGAGCTGGGGCGTGGCCACGGCAGGACGTGAGTGAGGGTGTGCGTCCGGACTCCCCCGTGCACGCCGCTACCGATGCCGATGAAATAACCCCCGCGTGCAAGCAACCCTCCTAGGCATGAGTCAGCTCCAAAACTCCCCTTGGCTGAAGTGAATCCATCGTGCTGTGAACCGGCTTGTGTTACCTGGCGGTGCCTGGAGAAGGCGACGAACCATTTCATCATTGCCGTGTGAGAGGCGGTGTCCAGTGCCGGCTCTCAGTTCTGGGGGTCCTACACGAGGGTGTCTCCGGCAGTGCCTGCCCGGAAGCCGCGTCCGTGGATAGACGCCGCTGCTTGGTCCCTGCGTGCGGCGGGTGAGAGCGGCCGCCGGCAGGGTGCCTTGCGCTGACATCTACACGCCAAGTAGGAGCAACGGTCAGCCGGGCGATCCTGGTCTACGTCGGCTGGGTGATAAGTACGTCAGGCGGCTTCCAGCTACTGCCTCCCTGGCCAGGGCACCGTGTGTGAGACGGACCTGGCATCAGGCATCAAGATTGCTACCTATCCCAGCCAAACGGTAAACCGGCAATAAGCTGCAAGAGGGGTCTTGACCAGTGATAACGTGGTACAGCCTGTGTGATACAGACAGCCCTGAGACCGGTGGGTGAGTCCAGCTGGGCAAGGCCCGTTCCTGAACTTTTTATGCTATTTCAGTCCAGGGGTGAAGGGGAGAAGGCGACAACAGGGGTGAAGGAGATAAAGACCTTGTAAATTTCCTCAGTGCACCCAGAACAGTAGGCCTGAATACAGGGCCAGGACTGTAACATCCGGGTGTACAACCGGGTATACCAGGGCTGGTGATAAGCGACAAGGCGGGGGTTGTTTTGTGTAACATTAACAGGACCCGGGTGTGAGACGGGCCTGGGCTTGGAGCATATATTAACACTCGTCGCACTATCTGTACAAAGAGGCCATAATAATAAAATAATATATAAAAAAAAAAAAAAAAAGGGCTGAGCAGTGTCACAGTCAAGGCAGAGGAGGGGTGGTACACTGCGTCAGCGGACTCCCTGACCTCTCTGTCCAGTAGAGGCTATATAAGCGCCTGCTAGAATGGGAAAAACAGGCCAGAACACGGCTGCGGCCAGACTGGAGAAATATGCCAGGTCCCAAGTGGGTAGCAGCTCCCAGACAAGTACCCCTATATCCACCCCGACTAAGGAGAGTAAAAATCCGCCTCCCCCGGAGGTAACGTTGCAGCAAGTTCTTGAGGCAATAAATACATGTGAAACGCGCCTCCTTGAACAAATAAATAAAGTACAGTCCGATATTACATTACTAAGGAATGATGCCCAAATAATACGCGAGAGATTAACAGAGGCAGAGACCCGAATTGGGGCAGTGGAAGATATATTGGGTCCTTTACAAGCTCAGGTTAAAACCCTGAATGGGCAAATGACTGATATCCACCACAAGATGTCCGACATGGAAGGAAGGCTCAGACGGAACAATATCCGATTTATTGGGTTTGAGGAGCGGGTAGAAGGCAACTCCCCGGAAAAATTTCTGGAAGATTGGCTAACACAGATGTTCGGCAACAAGGCCTTTTCAGCCCATTTTGCAATCGAAAGAGCCCATCGGGTTCCTGGTCGTGCTCCCCCTCCGGGTGGTCCATCCCGCACACTGATTGCCAAATTCTTAAACTTTAGGGATCGGGACAGTGTGTTAAGAATGGCCAGGGACAAGGTGGACTTTGCTTTCAATGGAAGGAGGATCTCTGCCTTTCCGGACTTCTCCTTAGTAGTCCAGAAGGACCGGGCTAAGTTTAGGGAGGTAAAAGTGCGCCTCAGGGAGTTGGAATTAAAATATTCCATGCTCTATCCGTCAAAGCTGAGAATAGTGGCGGATGGGACTACGAAAATTTTTTTCACTCCCGGAGAGGCAGCAAGTTGGCTGGATGCCACATATCCTGGAAAGAAACAAGTTATTGCTAACTGAGATGTCTTTGCGATAATGCAAGGTTTCCTTTTGAAAGTATCTAATGCCAATACTTGTTTTCTTTTATTTTATTTATTATTATTTTTTTTTTCTTCTACTTTTGTTTCTTTTTCCCATTTTTTTTTTCGTGGTTCTTTCCTTTCCTGTCAATTATGATATCCTGGATGATCGGTTGGATACCGTAGTGGGTATAGTGTTTATTGATCATGACGCAGCGACTGATTAAGGCTAAAGATTAGGGTGGGGGGAAGTAAACGGTAATTTTTCCCCGTTTTTTCATCGTAGGGAACATCTGCAGGGTGGCGGGGGGGGGGCACGGGGGAGGGCGGGGGTAGGCCTCTTTGGTGGTCATTAGTTAATTGCCCTCGAAGATACAGTTGGGAGTTTAACTGTGAAGGGTAGGGGTACATAGGGTGGGGGGGATTGGTCATAGGTATGCCAAGGGATTTGGTTATACAGGGTGGGGGTGGAGGGGGGGGGGAGTGTGTATTTGTGTTTATATGTTTTTGTATATTTATATGTGTGTTCACAGCAACAAGTTGAGAGTCCCCTTTAGATGGCTCATGAGGGGCCGTGAATATGTGGAGAGCATGACCCTCCCCCTGTACTCATCTCATAGAGTGTGGGATAGAGGTAAAGCCTAATATATTTTTATGTTAAGTTTAAATGGTTAAGTTGGTCACTTGGAATGTTAGAGGCTTGAATTGCAGGATAAAAAGAGCTTTGGTTATGCAACAATGTAGGAGTATGGACTCTGACATTATATGCTTGCAAGAGACCCATTTGTCCGCTGAGCGTCTGGGCGCGTTAAAACGGCCTTGGATTGGCCACAGCTTCCACGCTCCATTCTCTACTTCTTCCCGGGGGGTTGCAATGTTGGTTAAGAAAACTGTGGTTTTTGAAGCGGGAGTGGTGAAAATTGACCCAGGGGGAAGATATATATTTGTTGAATGTGCTATTGACCACATAAGATTCTGCATCCTCACAGTGTATGTTCCACCCCCGTTCTCATACGATGTTGTGAGGATGGCGGTGGAATTTGCTGCTTCATACCCCGATAATTTGGTAATCTGCTTGGGTGACTTTAATAAGGTCTTGCAGCCTCATGTCGATAGATGGAGGAGGGCGGTGAAAGAAAATATAAATGAGGGTAATAAGTTTGCGGAATTTATTGAGGAAATAGGCTGGAAAGATCCCTGGCGAATGAGAAACCCTGATCTTCAGCAGTTCTCCTGCTACTCCTCCTCCCATAAAGTGTTCTCAAGGATTGATTTGATTCTTGTATCTGAAAAGGTCCTTAGTAACATAAAAAATGTACAATACAGGGCACGAGGGATCTCGGATCACTCCCCTGTCACCATTGAGATAGATCTAGAGCCCCAAACAGGGTTTAAATATTGGAAATTGCAAGCATATTGGTTACTGCAAATGGGGGAGCAGGAAGAAATGGAGGGCTGGATGAATACTTTTTTTGAGGAGAATAATGGGTCATCCCCAAATATTGTGGTGTGGGACGCCTTCAAGGCCTATCTTCGTGGGGTATTTATTAAGAGGATAGCCTATCTGAAATCAACAAATCGGAGGAGGGCAAGTGAACTAGAAGCACGGATGGTCCAGTATGAAAATATCTTCCTGGTCAGTAAAACAGATCCAGATAGGTTAACATGGGAGGCAGCCCAAAAAGAATGGGTAGAGTACCTTCAGGAGGTCACTTGTCGGAGACTAGCCTCGGGGTCGCACAGGTGGTATGCCAACTCTGATCGCACTGGGAAATTTCTGGCCCATATAATGAGACAGGAGAGTCCGTCTAATATTATCCCTATGATCATGTCGGATTCCGGGGTAGTGGTAACTAAAACCCCCGAGATAATCGAGCTTTTCTCGGAGCATTTTGAAGAAGTGTATAAATCTAAATTGACCTGTAGTGAGGCGCTAATTGGGGAGTATTTGGCAGGGTTGGAGCTTCCAAAACTGCCCCCCGCATCAAGGGACATGATGGAGGATCCCCTGACAATGGAGGAGGTGACTGCCGCTATCAACTCCTTTCCAGGGGGTAAAGCCCCTGGATTGGACAGGATACCCGGTGAGGTTTATCAAAAATACATCAACAAATTGGGCCCACAGCTGCTGAGGGTATTTCAGAATATGGAGGTAGAGGAATGTATCCCCCAATCTATGACTGAGGCGGCAATTATTGTGATACCTAAGAGTGGCAAAGACCCAAGCCGTGTTGACTCTTATAGGCCTATATCGCTAATAACATCTGATGCCAAGATATATGCAAAAATATTAGCAACTAGACTTCAAAAGGTGATAGATCAGGTGGTCCACCCCGACCAAACAGGCTTCATGGTGGGGAAGTCCACCATGATTAACCTACGTAGAGCTTATACCTACCTACAGGGGGCGGAGATGAGGGAGTCGGATGCAGTGCTCGCGTCTTTTGACGCGAGTAAGGCATTCGACTCGGTCGAATGGCCATTCCTCTGGATGGTTCTTCGAGCCTTTGGGTTCGGGGATAGGTTTATTGGATGGGTTTCAGTTCTCTATCAGAAACCAAGAGCTAGATTGACTATTAATGGGTTCACGTCCCCCTCTTTTGCCCTCTCCAGAGGTACTCGCCAGGGATGTCCTCTATCCCCCTTGCTGTTTGCAGTGGTGGTGGAGCCCCTGGCATGTGCATTGAGAACTGCCCTGGGGAGAGCGGGAGGGGTCCCTGGTAGAAATCTAGTGGCGCTGTATGCGGACGACTTGTTGGTGGGTTTAGAGGAGCCTGGAGGGCTTCCCGCGGTCCTGGAGATTATTCAGGAGTTCGGGGGGTACTCCGGTCTTATAATGAACTGGGACAAGTCCAATTATATCCAGTTGGGGAAGGAGGTGAGATGTGACCAAGGGAATGAGGTTCAACTCAACAGGGTGGAAAAATTTAGATACCTGGGTATTTGCTTCACTAGGAACTCTTCAGCGTTTATAAGTGAGAATTTAAGCCCGTTCATCAAAGAGCTTAAATCTAGATGTCGGAGCTGGACTAAACTCCAGCTTTCACAGTTACAGATAGCGCAGGCCTTATGCTTGCTGGCGAATCGCCAGCAGCATGCTGCTGGCGATCCGCCAGCAACACGGCGCGCCATCTGACTGAGACGCGCGTGCGTCCCCCACGCACGCGCGTCTCAGTATCCGGGCGGCCGGCCGGCGAGGCGGACGCAATACTGTCCGCCTCCCGCTCGAGGGGGGCTGGGGGGACCCGAGGAGGCTGTGGGGGGGTGCGGGCGCCCGGTGTGGGCACCGGGCGACCGAGGGCAGCACCGTCGGAAGGGGACGCGCGCGCACCTCGTGCGCGCGCGTCCCCTTCCGACACACAGATGGCGCGGGAGCAGGGAATGGCGATGGCAACGCCATCGCCATCCCCTGCAAAGATGAGCCCGGCCCCATCTGTAGGTCGTGTCAATTTGATAAAGATGGCAATCTTGCCCAAGTTCCTATATATAGTGCAACACTCTCCAGTTTTTATTAAGGATGAGTACTTTAGGAAAATAAAGAGCATTGTCTCGTCCTTTATCTGGAGGGATAAACAGCCTAGGGTTAAAATGGATATTTTGACCCGAGATAGACAAAAAGGGGGTTTGGCTCTTCCAGATTTCAAAACATATTATATGGCCGCACAGATGGTTCATATTTGCTCATGGGTTAGGCGGGGAGAAGAAACTCTAGAGCTGCGAGATCTTATGGAGTGTGTGGATCCAGACTACACCCCTCTTCAGAGATTATTTGTGGGGGGGCTGCGGAGGGACGTACCCCCAATAGTCTGCCAGGCCGTTAAGGTTTGGAGATGGGCTTGTAGACTCACTAAATCAGTTGGCCTGGATCCCGACACTCCTATTTTTTCCCTGCCTGGTATGTGGGCTCTTAAAGAACAACAAGGGGGGACGGTCTGAAATAATTATGGTATTAGCACAATAGGCCAATGGTGTGAAGATGGGGTGTTGAAGTCATTTTCTCAGCTCCAAGTAGAGTTTGGTATACGGAATGAATCCTTTTTCAGATACCTGCAAGTAAGAAGTGCTTTGACCCAATCAGGGAGTATTAATTCTTGGAGGGTGGAGGAGGCTCCGTGTAAAAAATTTCTAAAACAACTCTCAAAGGGTAAACGCCTAGCCAAACTGTATAACTTCTTGCATTCATTCATCCAAGCCGATGATCTTGCGGCTCTACGGGCAAAATGGGTGGAGGACATCCCTCAGTTGGAGGAAAATAGTTGGTCGGTGGCCTTGGCCGGCCCCCGGCAAGCTACAAATCTAATGCGGACCCAGCAAGTCCAATTTAATATCCTACATAGGACGTATATAACGCCGGTAAAAATGAAAAAATTCGCGGGGGCAGCGGCGGATAATTGCCCAAAGTGCGGAGAGAGGGGGGCCACATTTGACCACTTATTGTGGAGTTGTCGTATGGTCAGTGGGTTTTGGGATGAAGTAGTTAATTCTCTTGTCCAGATAGGCTTTCCACGTGGTGCCCTCAATAAGTTAAATCTAGTTTTGGGGACATGGGAGGGGCGCGCGGTGAAATGGGAACTGAGGCAACTGGCTAAGAGCCTCACAGCATTAGCAAAGGTAATAGTAGCTCGTAGGTGGATGTCTCCCCTCAGTCCGCTTCATGGAGATTGGATATATTTGGTAAACCAGACCAGTGAACATGAGAAATTTGTTTATGCCTCCCGGGGGGTGTCAGTAAAGTACCGGGCTATATGGGGTTACTGGAATAGGTCAGTCAACCACAGAGTTCTAAATGATGAGAGGGTGAATAGGTAAATCTGGGTCACTATTATTAATTTAGAGGAAGTAAGCTTAAAGAGTATACATTTAGTTTGATTGAACACATTTAGGCCACAAGGGTGGGCTACCTAGCACATGCTGAGCAAAATGAGACCTCCTTTAGAGAGGCCATATAATAATTATTCCCTAGGAAAAAGGGATCGGATTTCACTTAAGAATTACGAGGTGTGAGTCACAAGGTACTAAAATAATTTAATTCAGGTCTTATACTTGATCCGTAACAAAATGTAGACACAAGGAAGGGAAGAAAGGGGCAGGGGGAAAAGAAATTTTATATATTTGATTGGTTTCTTTTTTTTTTTTTCACATTTTGGGTTGATTCTGATTCTTTTTATTGGTATATATATATTTTTTTATTATCACTATGGGTATGTGAGGTAACTCTGTGGTTGGTGTACGCAGTAGAATCAGTATGGTCCGGGATACGGAAAAGTGTGGGGAATAAACATGATAAAGCGGGGTCTGTACTATCTAAGTGAATGGGGTTAGGTAGCGACTGGGGAGTGCGAAAGTGGGGGGAGGAGTCTGAAGGGTCGATAACTGCATATGGGGCAGGCCAGACTGGGGAAAAAAAAGGGAGCAGAGGGGACAGGGGTAGAGATAAATAATCAAAAAGGTGCTGTGAATTTGTCTGTACGTTTATGTATTTGTATATGTTGAATGTTGACATTCTGGTTGGTATAAAATATCGAATAGAAATGTGTTGCTGTGAAATTCGACCAACTATTGGTATAGATATGATGTACAATGGTTTGACATGTATCTTTTTTTTTTTTTTTTTTTCTGTGTAGTGTTGTATGTTGGTATAAGTTTATGTTTAAATGTTCCTTTTTATATTGTAAAAATACAAAAAATAAAGACTCAATTTAAAAAAAACAAAAAACAAATATGCACTGTAGCAGCTGAGACCAGTGGTGTAAGTTCATCCGAGTTGCCCAGAGGCAAGATAAATGTTGGTGCCCCCAAGTAGCTCAATAAGTAAGGTGTCTGTCTCCATTAGGACAGGTCATGGGATCTAATACAGAGTATGACACTTGCAAAGATTATGTTTGAACCCAATCAGCCACATTAGCGATATCAACTGCTTTCAATTAACTGATTCAAACTTGAAGGGGAGGAGGGGTGTCCCCTTGGGAGCAGGAGCCCGGCGGCAGATGACTCCATTGCCTCCCAGAGTTCTGCCTCTGGCTGAGACTGCACACACAAAACATACAGGAGACATGCGGCTAGAGTGCAGTTACACAGACAGGTACAGCGCCCGATGAAGAATAAGCCCTAATAGCTGTACACAAGTGAATCCAAATTGCCAAGAATAGGGTGCCCAACTTTAATTAGCAATCACAATGCCGGAACTCACTATACAGTAGTTATTAAGTTTCTGTCCTATTCTTGAGTTCTATGTTCTAGAGGTAGGCATTGAGTGCACATTCCTTACAGATGGTATGATCATTAAAGAAAATGCTCTTAGGTCCTTTTCAAACCGAGAGACGAATAAACCTAAAGCTGTGATTAAGAGAGAACATTTTTCTACAGTAAGAAATTTTGAAATATGCCAAGAGCTTTTCCTTTTGTGAAAGCAAACATATTAAACTTATGGGAAAAGAAAATAGAACACGATTGAGGCTTAAAGACGTGATCCGATCTGATGGCAAGATCAGGCAAGAATTCCAGAGCACCTAAAGGCATTTTAAATAAATTTGCTTGACCTGCTTTCCTCTTTCTCTCAGCCGCTATGCAAATGTTTTCCCTGCACAACGTGTTCATTGTATTTCCCAAGTAATGTACTTGTTTCATGCTGATGGGGATGATTCTTAAGTGTTTCTTCCACACAGTACTGTCAGGATTTGTGAGGACAGGTCAGAAAAACCATCAACCTAGAATGCATTATTGTGACCAATTGGAAACAAATGGGCCAATGCGTACAAATCCTACTAGGGGGAACAACCCGCATCGCCACAGGACATTAGTTGGGACCTGTGTTATCCATTCTGTACCCATCATTTTCTACTAATGCCACAGAGCAGCGCTCCGTATCACAACTTTGTGGCTCTGAATTCCCATGATTCCAATAACAGCTTGAGCTGTAAAGTACAGAGGGCCTTATTCTGGTTGCATTGGTCCTCAGCATATTAGCACCAGGTCCGATATTTTGGCTCTGTGCAGGGCCACCAAGAGGTATGCCATGCCCCGGTAAAATTTTGGAGTGTGGCCTAATTGCGGGAGCCGTGGCCACCTCCTGCGATTAGGCCACGCCCCAAAATGTTTGAGGAGAGTGAAAAAAACCCTCTAAAGTTGAGGGGGGAGTGTTATTCCCCCCTCACACACCCTCCATCCCTCACTGGCAGCAGCAGCAGGACACTCCGACAGCATGTGCTGTGCTGACAGCAGGCTCAGCATGAGCGCTTACGCTGTCGGTGAGATACTCATGCTGAGCCTGCTGTCAGCACAGCACATGCTGTCGGAGTGTCCTGCTGCTGCTGCCAGTGAGGGATGGAGAGGGAAGGTAGGGGGGGGGGGGGGTCAGACCAGGGCCCCTCCAGCAAGCCCAGGTAATTAGTACTCGCCCCCACCTCTTGGTGGCCTTGCATATGCTCACGTGCAGGGCTGCCGTGCAGACGCCATCTGGTGGACCAAGGATGGATCTATCTTGCACCTCATTTCTTTGCATTATATGCTCTTCGGAGCATTTTTTTACATAATGTATAAAGCTAATCCTGTCTCCCACTGCAGTGCCACGTGTTTGTGCCACCCACTTATCACTTACAGTAGCTTAGTCATCCAGCTACCTTGGTGCAATCTTTTGACCTATAAACAATATTGTCAGGTGTTCAGAATAGACTGGAAATGAGAGGAAATGAATGGTATTGAGGTTAATAATACTGTAGGAACAAAAAAAAACCCCAAACAATTCTGTGATTTTTAGCTGGTTTTATTATTTAAAAAAATATATATAGATCCAAAACCCAAAGGGTGGTTTTGGCAAAACCAATCCAGATCCAAAACATGAAAGGAGATCCAGATCCACAACCAAAACACAAAATCCGAAAAGTGTCCGTGCACATCTGTATATATATAATAGGCGCTTTGTAAGCCAGGATAAAATGACAGTGTTCCTATCTGATCAGAATAAATGTTTACATGAAGAGATAGAGGCCTTTGATAACCACATTAAGGATGAACTTTAGATCACAGACATGAACATGAATTAAACACAGTTAGGAAAGACACAGATCATGCTGGCTGAATGGAAATAAACATCCCTTTGATAGCAATATGCAAATGGCATCAGTGTTATCAATGGACGTTACATATAAATAGTGGTAAGGTTGTGCTCATCTTTTTTTAACTCTGCAGTGTAGGGACCATTTATCTTTATGTGACAACCGTCCCCCAGAATTATAGACAAGTATACCAATATGTCAGGGAACGCCCTACCCGGCCACCTATGTAACAAGTAAAGTGTGTGGTCTGAGCGTCAGATAACTCAACAAGTACCAAAACCGTTACCTCTAGCAACCCAATAAGACTTCAACGTTGGTACAATTTGTGCAAATAATATTTCAATATCAGCAAATAATGGGCCCTATTCAGACCTGCTCACTAGGCTGCGTATATTTACAGCCTAGCAAGCAGGTTAACGCGGCCCGTGGGAATGCAAGCTCCCCACCACCGCCCAAATCCCTTTAATCTGTTGCAATGTGTACGCTTGTCTCCAGTGGCGTAACAATAGCTCCGCAGACCCCACAGTCGCTTGGAGGCACTAGGTAAGTTTGGGCGCCGCCGGGTCTGTGGGAGCTATTGTTATTGGGGCCGCCGCTGCATCTCTGCCAAGTCCCGGTGCTCCTGCTGCTCCTCCTGTTAGAATGTAATTTGTAAAATGACCACCGCCTTCACAGCAGACAGTTATTAAGGATGCTAGAGGAGGCGGAGACCTCCTCTTGCATCCTAAATAATGGTCTGCTGTAAGGGGGTGGCCATTTTGTATGTGACATTCTAACAAGAGGAGCAGGAGCACTGGGACGGATAGCAGGTCCAGGAAGCCGGGATCGTCAGCGCGGCGGAAGAAGATGCAGCGGTGAGGGGGTGAGTGGAGGTGAGTGGGGTAAGTGGGGGGGAGGGAGGGTTAGTGGAGGTGGGGGCACACAAATTTTAGTGGCAGCGGGTGCCCCAATTCAGGCTTGCCTACCCTCCCGGAATGGCCGGGAGCCTCCCGAAAATCGGGTCCGCCTCCCGGCCCCCGGGAATGTGGGCAAGTCTCCCCCTTTCTGTACATAGCCCCTGCTTCCCCCTTGCCCGCTGGTTTAATTACCGCAAATTGCGGGTCCACGGTGAGGGGGCGGTGCTTAAATGACGCGATCGATGCATTTAGCGTCATTTAAGCCCTGCCCCCTCTCCACGGCCCGCAAATCACAGAGTTTTCTGGCATGCGAGGCAGGGCCAAGGGATGTCCGCCTTGCCCCTGCCCCCCTGAAGTGTTGCCTCTCCGGGCTTCTCCTGGAGAGGTGAAGTCTAAAGTAGGCAAGTATGCCCCAGTTTTAGTTACACCACTGCTTGTCTCTGTTCTTTCCTTTTCTTGATATCACAAAATTCAATAATCACTTCCTCTCTAGCTAGATTTTAACGATGGATCAGGTCTCCCAGGGGATCATCTGTCACCACCTCCCTACTTCCCTATACTAGATGCAGTGGCAACCATTTGGGAAGGATATTTTCAATGGAACAGGATACAGGCAAGTTATCTGCAGTTCTGCCACCCAGCGCCTAAATGCAGCAGGAGATCCTCAAAGATGGTGGCAACAGCCGAAGGGGGTGAATACCCCAATAATGAGCAGTACATTTGACGGCCCCAGACAATAAGCAGGTGAGCAGTGGCAAAAGAGGGGGGGTTTAGACAGGGTGAGTGAGCATTTTCTGGCAGGGGGTGCTTTAATCGTAGTTTACACTTAAGACTACAGGGAAAAAATGAGGATAACCAGCGCTAATTGCAGAACTTGCTTGTGAACTGGATGTTTTGAGACAGGTGAAATTCCTTAGTGGGTCAGTGGAACCACACTTACTTTTCAATCCTGTCTCGAGTTCACATAGCAGTTTCTTTTATATCCAACAACAGTGCTCCTTCCACTTCCAAGACAGACACTTACTTTAAAATACTTTCTCGAGTGCACCAAAAGGTATCTTTAAAACTTCTCTCTAGCACATCACAATGTAGTATAGACGTAAGTACACTTACATTGGTATTCAGTCTCGCATATCCGTAACGGTTTATTTAAAGGATTCTCCAAAGACCCAGGTAGTTGCACACAATTTATTCACAAACACAGAATGGAAAAACAGGGAAATCGGGATGTCAGTTCCGTCCACCGGCGCTGCAGACTCTATAGTGGAAGGTTCTTTGTGTAGTCCCGGTCTCCGTGTAGAACGCTGGTGGATAGTATACCAGCCTGCACAGCACTGCCGTCAACGCGTTTCGGATTACTCCTTTATCAAGACGTCTACACTTACACCAGACTCCGATATAGATGTGTCTTGATTCTCTTTACAAACCCATTACCTTATTACACAAATATTCATACTTCACCATGAAAGCTAATTAGCAACAACCTCTCCCAGTGTGTAGATATGCAGGGTTCATGATCTACAAAATTCCTTTTCGTCCTTATACGTGGCTAGCCAGGGTTTCAGCCACATTTAATGCAATCACTGTATTTGCTTTTCTTAATAATTGATTTTGACTGTGGAAATGTACAAAAGTTGCTGTTTCTGAGAGAAAACACCTCATATAACATCATTAAGTGCACCCTGCACCTCCATAACCCTTTGCAGTCCAATTTTTTTTTTTTGCAATCCAAACAGTCTGGTTTAATGTTTACATTAATTGTCATTTTTTTAAATTCAAAAATGGTCTAGATTGTATGTTGAACGATGTTAATGTTCTTATTTTAAAGTGGCGCAGCATTGGAACTGCTACTAGGGCTAGGGCTGTTGAGCCTGACCAGACGTTGGACCTGAAAGGGTTAAAAAAGGGTCAGCTGTGGAATGCGGCTAATGTCACTAGGTAGGACAGCAACGCTATCAGGCTGTGTATGGGCACAGGGAAACAGCATTGGTAAGTCAGTAGCCGAGGATGTATTTGGGAAGATTTCAGGTAGCAGATGACTCATTTCAGCAGATACATTCAGCACAAACTCTGATTTACTACAGAGAATGAGAATAATGTAATGGGAAGGGGGAAAGGTCTGACATGCTGACGGCTGAATGAAGTTAGATAGCCATGCTTCCATAACACCCCAAGTTCTTACAGAAATCGTAACATCATCGGTATGGGAAGAACTAACACCTTAAACGGGATACGGTCTCTAGGTCGACACTATGAAGGTCGACATACATTAGGTCAACCACTAAAGGTCGACAGTGCTTAGGTCAACACATGAAATAGGTTGACATATCTAAGGTCGACCTATTTCATGTGTCTTACAGTACAGTTTAAACACCTCAATTGATTTGGGCAATACTCAATGAGATAAACAGTAGAACATTCATGTGAGTTCTTCATCTTCACCTATAATAATAAGTCTCCTTTCCAATAGGGAAGTGCACCGGCCAGGTTTCGCGTTTTGGGTTTTGAGTTCTGATTACCTTCAGGTTTTGGGTTCTAATGAATTTTGCCAAAACACCTAAATTTTTGCCTAAATGTTTTGGGTTTTGATTTTTTTTTTTTTAAAAAGCATAAAAACTGCTAAAAATGCAGAATTTGTTTTATTTTTTTGCTCCTATGCTATATTAACCTCTATAACATTCATTTCCACTCATTTCCAGTCTATTCTGAACACCTCACACTATTGTTTTTAGGGCAAAAGTTTGCACCGAGGTAGCTGGATAACTATGCTAAGCCACACAAGTGTGCGGCACAAACACGTGGCTCATCTAGGAGTGGCATTGCAGCGGCAGACAGGATGGCAGTTTGAAAAACTAGGCCCCAAATAGACCCCTATCTGGCTTGATTGTGTTAAGGTGTGCAGCCGAGGGGCAGTGGGCATTTCGTGCAGCAGTATATATATATGGCAGTAGATGCACCAGCAGAGAGGTATTATATATATACGGCAGTAGATGCACCAGCAGAGAGATATTATATATATACGGCAGTAGATGCATCAGTAGACTGGTATTATTTATACGGCAGTAGATGTACCAGCAGAGAAGTATCATATCTACGGCAGTAGATGCACCAGTAGACTGGTATTAATTATACGGCAGTACATTAGATGCACCAGCAGAGAGGTATTATATATACGGCAGTAGATGCACCAGCAGAGAGGTATTATTATTATATATATGGCAGTAAAGTAGATGAACCAGCAGAGAGTATAGTATATATAGTTTACTTTAGTTATATGGCAGTAAATGCACCAGCAGGGAGTATTATATATATATATATATATATTTATTTATTTATTAACAGTTTCTTATATAGCGCAGCATATTCCGTTGCGCTTTACAATAGCAGACAGTGATACAACAAAACAGGGTATTTACAGACAGTCAAAATGTAGGAGGGCCCTGCTCGCAAGCTTACAATCTATAGGGAAATAGGCACTGATACATAAGGATATATACTGTATTCTTTATTGCATCGATTCCACCAGAATGCAAGGTTCTATGACTGGTTCTGGAATTTGATAAGCTTGCCTGAAGAGATGAGTCTTCAGGGAACGCTTATAGGTTTGGAGACTGGAGGAGAGTCTTATTGTGCTTGGGAGGGCATTCCACAGAGTGGGTGCAGCCCGAAGAAAGTCCTGCAGTCGGGAATGGGAACGGGTAATGAGTGTGGATGAGAGACGCAGATCTTGGGAGGAGCGTAGAGGTCGTGTTGGATGATATTTTGAGATAAGAGAAGATATGTATGTTGGTGTAGTTTGGTTTATGGCTTTGTGTGTAAGTAAAAGAATTTTGTATTGAATACGGTAGAATACAGGTAACCAATGAAGTGACTGACAGAGTAGCTTTGCAGACGATGAACGTCTGGCTAGGAAGATTAGCCTTGCAGCTGCATTCATAATGGACTGTAGTGGTGAGAGTCTGTATTGGGGAAGGCCAATAAGGAGACTATTGCAATAATCAATGCGTGAGATGATGAGAGCATGGATTAGAGTTTTTGCAGTGTCTTGTGTAAGGTAAGGGCGAATTTTAAATATGTTTTTTAGGTGCATGTGGCATGATTTTGAGACAGATTGAATGTGGGGTACAAAGGAAAGTTCTGAGTCAAGGATAACACCTAGGCAGCGAGCTTGAGAGGTAGGAGTGATTGTCATCTTCTCAACAGCGATAGAGATATCAGGTTGGTAACTACTATTTATTGGCGGAAATATAATTAATTCTGTTTTTGAGATATTAAGTTTGAGGTGGCGAGATGACATCCAGGTTGAAACAGCAGAAAGGCATTCAGAGACACGGCTCAATACAGATGGGGACAGGTCCGGGGAGGATAGGTAGAGCTGAGTATCATCCGCATACAGATGATACTGAAATCCAAAGGAGCTGATTAGTTTGCCAAGAGATGAGGTATAGATTGAGAAAAGCAGGGGACCTAAAACTGAACCCTGAGGTACTCCAACTGAAAGAGGTTGCGAAGAGGAGGTAGAATCAGAGAAACGAACACTAAAGGAGCGGTTAGAGAGGTAGGATGAGAACCAAGAGAGGGCTGTGTCTTTAAGACCTATGGATTGTAGTGTTTGTATGAGAAGTGTGTGGTCAACAGTGTCAAAAGCAGCAGAGAGATCTAGAAGAATTAGTAGTGAGTAGTGGCCTTTAGACTTAGCAGTGACCAGATCATTCACAACTTTAGTCAGTGCTGTCTCTGTGGAATGTTGGGCACGAAAGCCTGACTGATGCGGGTCCATTAAGTTGTGCGAGTTCAGAAAGTGTGTGAGGCGAGTATAAGCAAGTCTTTCAAGTAGTTTGGAGGTGCATGGAAGTTGAGAAATGGGACGGTAGTTTGAGAGAGAGCTTGGATCAGAATTCTGTTTTTTCAGAATCGGAGTAATAACTGCTTGTTTGAACAATGAAGGAAAGACACCAGTAGAGAAAGAGAGGTTACAGATTTTAGTTAAGATTGGAATGAGCACAGGAGACAGAGATTTACTTATTTGCGAGGGTATAGGGTCGAGAGGAGAGGTAGTAGAGTGGGAGGCAGAGAAAAGTGCAGATACTTCATCTTCATTTGTGGGATCAAATGAAGCAAATGCTTCAGAGGGCTCAGGTATGGAATTGAGCATATCACCAACTGAGTTGCAGCATACCAATTCATCTCTGATCTTGTCAATCTTATCCCTGAAGTAGGAAGCAAGATCTTGTGCATGGATAGTGGTTGGTGGCTTGGGTGAGGGAGGGTTGAGAAGGGATTTAAATGTATTAAAAAGTCGTTTTGGGTTAGAAGCTTGAGCAGAAATGAGAGTTTGGAAATATGTTTGTTTGGCAGTTTCCAGGGCATAACTATAGTACTGGTAGATATTCTTATATGTAAAGAAATCCATTGGACTGTGAGATTTACGCCATTTACGCTCAGCTTTGCGTGAGATATTTTGTAGGTGTCTCGTTAATTTAGAGTGCCACGGTTGGCGTCTAGGCCTACTTGGAGTGTGGTGGGTAACTGGAGCCACTTCATCCAGGGCTGTTTTGAGGGTTAGGTTTAGGTGTGATACCGCCATCTCAGGAGTAGTGAATGCCGAAATAGGAGCAAGCTGTTGTTGCAGTGAGGAGGAGAGTACTTGAAAATTAATATCATTAATATTTCTGCGGGCTTGAGGTGGATTATAGGATTTCTGTGTTTTTGAGTTAGAAGTACTAGAGGACAGCATGCAGGTGATAAGGTTGTGATCTGAGAGAGGGAAAGGAGAATTGGTGAATTCCGACACTGAGCACAGCTTAGTGAATATCAGATCAAGACAGTGGCCATCCCGATGAGTAGAGGAGTCAGTCCATTGGGAGAGGCCGAGAGAGGAGGTTAGAGAGAGTAGTTTGGATGCATGAGCAGCAGATTTTGGGCTATCAATAGCAATGTTGAAGTCACCCATGATGATGGTTGAGATGTCAGCAGAAAGGAAGTGAGGGAGCCAGGCAGAAAAATCTTCCAGAAATCGTGTTGGCTGCCCAGGTGGGCGATAGATAGCTGCAACACGCAGCGAGAAAGGAGTGTAAGTTCTGATGGAATGTACTTCAAATGATGTGAATGTGAGTGATGGAACCTGTGGTATAACTTTGTATGTGAAGGATTGGGATAGTAATATTCCAACCCCACCTCCTCTGCTGTCACCAAGCCTGGGTGTGTGTGTGAAGTGGAGAGCACCATGTGACAGGGCTGCAGGGGAGGCTGTGTCTGATTGTGAGAGCCATGTTTCTGTTATAGCCAGCAGGTTGAAGTTGTTTGAAATGAAGAGGTCGTTGATGGATGTTAATTTGTTGCCAACAGAGCGTGCATTCCATAACGCACATTTTAGTGATTTGGGGGATGAAGGGAGGCATTTGATGTGTATGAGGTTAGCTGGATTACTATGTTCCTGAGCGTTAGGTGCCTGCGAGCGGGGCAAGCAGCTGGGGCCTGGATTAAGTGAAATGTCACCAGCTAATAGAAGCAGTAGAGAGAGATAGGTGTAGCTGCAGGTGGTTTGTGAATGTTGTTTCTGGCGACAGTTTGTGGATGTTATTGTCAATGTAGAGAGATATGTAAAAATCTCATGAGTGTTAATAAGAGGGGTGTGGATAATGGAGGCAGAAATGTGTATAGAGGGCTGAGCTTCAGGGAGAGAGAGAGAAGAGACTGATTTTGAGAGAAAACCATGGAGAGCAAAGCAGAGCAATAGTTTGTAGTACATGGTGTATTTGAACAGTTCTATAGGCCAATAGTTATATTAGACTTGCAATAGTTAATACCAGCTTACTGGTGTTGCTCAGATAGTAATTTATAAACCCTACATATATGTGAGTGCACGCAGATTAGCACAGCTGACCATAGATTGCATACAATGCTATATATATACACATACAGTATATTCGGCAGTACAGTAGATGCACGAGCAAAGAGGTATTATTATAAATACGGCAGTAGATGCACCAGTACACTGGTATTTCTTAATATATATTTACATGGTAGTACAATCGATGCACCAGTAGAGAGTATATATAGTTTACTTTAGTTATATACTGTACAGCAGTAAAAGGCTGCACCAGCAGGGAGGTATTAAAATATACAGCAGATGCACACAGGGCCGGCAACAGAAATCTCGGGGCCCGGTACACTGATATCTCTGGGGTACCCCAACGGCACACGAAGATTTTTATTACATTGAATGTGTTTTTATAATTAGAAATAAATGATATTCACTATGCAATATAATATGGCAGGGCAGATGGGAGGGCGCAGCATTGTGCATCATATGGTTCACTGTGTTGTGTGATGTCACTTAACGCATTAGTACTGGTAGTCGGACAGGTGACCAGACTGAGGGGGAATACAGGGAATACTTTCAGGAAGCCAGGTGGGCAGGCAGCACCTTTATAAACTATTGCTAGGGCAGCAGCCATGCTTACATATCCTGAGCCCCTCAGAGCCTTGGGGCCCCTCACAAGTCTGGGGCCTGGTACAAGTGTCCCCTTTGACCCCCCCTGTCGCCTGCCCTGGATGCACAAGCAGACTGGTATACAAGTGGTTAACAACAGTGCACATATACTGAAGTGGCCACGTAGTAGTGGCTGGGCTAGCAGTCACTGGCAGTGCAGAGCACACACCAGAGAGCAGAGCAGACAGTGGCACCAGTAGGCACTAACAGTCCCCACAGCAACAAAAGAAAGACAGCTCCTAAGTTCTAACCTAACTAACCTAACAAAGCCCCGCACACAGAGTCTAACTATCCTTTCCCTACTCAGTTCAACTCACGAGTGACAAATGGCACCGAATGCTCGCCGTATATATATAGAGGTCCGGATCTACCGAGAATCCGGCACTGGGCAATGACGTTTTGCCCGCACGCCTGGATCCGAGTCAGGCGGGAAGCTCCAAGCACCTCTCATATCCGGGCTCGGATTCACACTGTTAGTGCGGGCTCGGATCTGGGAAATCCGAGCCCGCACATCTCTACTTTCCAATAGTATGTTCAGAGGTACATGGATGACCCCCGGTCTTCAAGCTCAGAGTTGTTGGCATTCTGTGTATTGTAGAGTAGGCATGATGAAAAGAAGGTAGACGGTACATAAGTAGAGTCCAATAAACAAGGTGAGGCAGGCAGCGGTAAAGATCTAAAGCCAGTAACAGCAGGTCAGGGACAGAAATAGATACACAGGTTGGGCCCACTAGGCCAGAGCAGAATATCACCCACAATAGAACACTGATTCAAGTGTAGCAGAAAGAGCCACCTAATAGGATCTGGTGAATCAGCCCCGCCAGAATTACATTGCCCCAACACTCAGTGACCATCCTAGTCCACATACTCATCTCCATCTTTGGCCACCAGCCCCTAGTAGCAAATTGATGGAGTCCTCACTACTTACATTTAAGCTGTAATGTGTTTTGAATTGTGGCGCTCTTTTTACCTGTACTATTTTTGTTATTTATTTACTGTAATGTTTAGTTTGGTCTCCCTGTACTGTTCCTCTGTACGGTGCTGCAATTGCTCTTCTACAAATCTGCAGATGACTGTGACTAGTAAGCCACCGTCCAGATAGAGAAAAAAACCGTCCTGTGCAAATGTACGAATAATTGTGAAATGATCAATATTTCCTATTTACCTGCAAATCCATACACAATTCCGAACCATCAATTGATTTCCCAGTCTGTGCAAATGTTAGTAAGTCTGACCCTTCTGCAACTCTGCGACAGGGATGCCTACTTTACCTTTGACACTCCCAGAAAATGGCCGTGACCCCAAACAATGGCCCCAAACAATGGCTTCCTGTCAGTCAAATTACACAGGGATTGCGTTCACATCTATATGCTACTTCTGTTGCTATTTGGGCTTATCATGCGCTGTCATTCTATAATTGCACAGATTGAGAATTTGCACAAGAGCGGTCAACTGTGAATAACCTCTTATCTCTAGTATGAGCGCACAGTATCCTGTAAAGCGGTTTGTCGTCTATAGATTTTCAATAGCGTGAAATCGTTTCTATAGTGAAAGAGCTCTGGCTCTCGCTGAGGGTGGGATGTACTAAGAGGAAAATGTGGTAAAACCCTTGTTTTACCGCATTTTCAAATGTACTAATACCTGGCCATCGCATCATCGCAGGGCAGGGTGGCGATACCCTATAGAAGGCTATGGGCTTCTATCGCCGCCCGCTGCCCGCCGTATGCTGCAGTCTCCTACCCCCCTCTCCGTCCTCTGTGAAACTCCCCCTAGCTAATGTCACAGCCGGATGTCCTTCCGGCTGCAGGGGGGACAGCCGCACGGTGCCAGGATGTGACAGAGACCACCCCCCCGCACACCACATCACAGGTATCGTGAGGGGCCTCCATCACCGCACTGCGATGCTAGCCGCATGTTAATACATATGGGCTAGCATCTCTGCGGCGAGGCGGCGATGGGCGCCGATGTATAATAATACTTCCTGCCCTGACACTGTTAAAAGCTAAATGACTTGTTGGTTGGACACCAACTTTTTGTTTTTCAGATAAGAAAAAATCCTGAAGAAAATACGGCAACTTCTCTCTTCCATATTAGTGAAAGGAATATACGTCACCTGATCGTAAATGATGAATGGAAACTCTGGAACAAGAGCTACTGAAATTCTGTTTGTTTCACTTAACATACATATTATTATTAAAACTGAATGTGAAACATTTATGTGAATCATTAATGGTATGAGTTATACAGTATGGCACTTCAATGATCATAGTGAGAGGAAACTGAATGGAGCCCTACAGTATGTATGTGCGGGGGCAGGATGAATATAGCGCTGTAAGCAACTTAGAACTGAAAACAACCTGCTATCCTGCTTTCCTAATAATTATATGAACATAATACAAACTATTAAATGACCATGATTCAGTCGTTCTAAACAAGATGAGTCATCAGGATGAATGAATCATCATGATCTTGTAAATAAAGTAAATAACCCAAAAAATAGTCATCTTTACCAAACTGAATTAAAATGGATTTTTTTTGTCATTTTTGTCAAATTGTTTTTAACAATTAAATAATAAAATAAAATAACCAGGGAGTATGTGGAACTAAAAGTATCTGAAAACTGGATGAAATTGCCCAACAATAGAGCGACAACTAAAATTGATGAGGCAGGAAAGGGATGTTGAAGTTGAAGGCGGAATAGTCCAACTTCTCGGAGAAAAATAAGACATCAAGCTTGACTTATTATACCAAGAAGGGAGATACAGAGGATACAAGCAGCTGTTGTGCATTCTGCAAATCATTGAGCTGGTACAAGATAAAACAAAAGCCATTACTTCATACTGTAGAATGTAGATTGCTTTATTCACCTCTTCGCGCTAACCTGCATTTTATTCCTCATCCACAGTATAGACAAATTATTTTCTTGGGTTTTATGTTTTTCTGCGGTCGTCCACAAGTCATAAATCTTGATATTATTAACTAGCTGACCCGCCCAGCGTTGCCCAGGAAAACATTGGGATTTTTTTATTTCCAAAATTGCTGAAAAATGTCATCTTACAGTATGCTGTGCTAAAGACCTAAGATTGTAATTTGTTAAAGATTCCACCATAATGTTAGAATGTGTTTGCATTGATACTCAATGATGGCAATGAAATCAGGTGTGGTGTTGTTGTTTGAAACACAACGCTCCTGAGTTGATAACTTGTATGTGTTGATGAATTCCACATCCACTCCTGAGACTTAGCACCTATGACATACCCTCCAACATCTGAGGGTCAGAAATCGGTACAAAATCAGAAAGGGACGTGGCCATGGGAAAGGGGACATGTCCACACCTCCATTTCTATACTCAATGGTACAGTTTCTAGGGTGTGTAATTACAGGCGCTGAGTGCGTGGAGACCGGGGTGGGAGTTACTTACCTCACCATAATTAAAAATTCACCGCTTCCTGCCACTGCCGCTCCCCTCGAAGATCCTGCCTGCAGCAGTCTCTGAGGTCTGGAGATCTGTAAAGCACATGCACCAGGCATCTCTACCAAACAGTGGGGCAGCCCCTGAGTGTGGGAGCAGGTCCGCGCGCCTGGTCACAAGACGTCATGATGCGACGCATGCTACCCGCCCCACTGGGAACAGGTGCAATGGGCCAAATTCTTCCCTACACTCGCCGGGCCAATCCACCGATCCAGTTGAAGCAATATAATTAAGGGCTGACTGCAGCGCTGGTAAATGTATGTCCCAGATTTTTTGTAGGGTATGCAGAGGAATATTGAACAGTTTCTGAGAGAATATATATGATCCTTGCACTTTTTCTTAAAAACAGCAAATACTTTATTTCCGCCAAAAACAAATCAGAGGGAAAAAAATTTCTTTGGAAAACAAAATAGGATTGAACTTTCCTATCTGGGTTTAGCAGCAGCAGGTGAAAAGAGCGCTTGAGGTTGTTGGGATTATTTCCTTTTTTCAAAAATCCACCGATCCAGCCATCGCAATCATCAATGGGTGCATTGATAAGGTTTGGAGTGTCAGTGGTCATCGCTGTCTATACAAAAAGCCAATAAACATTCTATATATGAGTCAGACACGTTGCCTATTTATCAATGTTTAGTATCAGCCTTTCTTCCAGGTAGCATGCGGTAAGCTCCATTTGGAGCTAACATCATACTTGCCTACTTTTTAAACTAGTTTCAGGGAGATTATAGTTGGTAGTAGAATATTGCACAGCGCCCCATTGAGGGAGCGTCATGCTCCACCCACAGGGCGTGTCTATTTCCATATATGGAGAGATTGTGGAAAGAGATTGTTAACGTGGCGCCTAGAAGCGTGGGTGTGTACTGCTACATCTGAGAGGAATCTTTTAAAATGACTTATATACAAATGTAGATGAGCCCCAAAGCAGTTAGTAAGAGCTACTATACTTGGTAAAGTGCAGGGAAATGGTGCTGATGATTCAATGTAAATGTATCTATCTCTTATTCCTTTTTACATGTGACATGAAGGACATTGCTAGACTAATGAGGGAGAGAGGGAGATTGCTGCTATTTCAGGGAGTCTCCTGCACAATACAGGAGGGTAGGCATCTACAGTATGGCTAACATTTCTTACAAAGTGTTATCAATCCTGATTGTTTACTGAAAAAGCTTATTACCTAGTGACTGATTGACTTGCATAGTAGGTATTTGATATAGTCGGTATACAAAGCCATTTCTGATTATGATTTGGGTGGTGTCACATTATTTCCAGGCAGTAATTTAATAAAAGTTCTGTTCACACACATAGGTAATTAGAAGTGTGTGTGTGTTTTGGGGGTTTTAATTATTGCATCTTGGCAGTTCATGAGAAATCATAATGTTCTTTTCTGGTAGTGAAACAACAGCTGCCAACTGAAAAATAAAAAAACTAATTACCTATTCATACTTTAATAACGTATATCAGTGAGCAAAATTGTACAAACTATAATTACACTGTGAAAAAGAATGTGCTCTTTTCTATATAACACAGTCCATTTATTTGATGAAATAATGACTTTAGCCTAGTGGAGTCATGAGTCTGTAGCACAACCATGTACTGTTTGCTGGTCATACATGGGACATTAGTGCACATTACCAGTTATAGCAAAGTCTGTAAGAATTATATTATGATATGTTTGATAGTGTCAAGCATAGGCCTAACTCTGGAAGGCAATGGAGTCATATGGCGCTGGGCTCCTGCTCCTAAGGGGGAACCTTTACTCCGCTGCAAATTTTGAACCAGTTAATTGAAAGCCGTCTATATCGCTTCTGTGGCTGATTCCGCCTCCTAACATAATTTTTGCAAGTGTCACACCCTGCATGACCTGTTAAGGCTATTTGGGGGCACCAATATTTATCTTGCCTCCGAGCAACTGGGACGAACTTACGCCACTGGTGTCAAGTAAATGCTACATAGAAATACTACAGTTTGCTGTAACCTGTATTTACAGCTACAAGGATAACAATAAAATAGTTATGTTTACAAAAAAGTTTATGGGCCAGATGTATCGAGCGTCAAAAAGTGATAAAATGGAGAGTGATAAACAGCCAGCCAATCAGCTCCTACCTGTCATGTTACAGGCTTGGTTGTAAAAATAACAGGTAGGAGCTGATTGGCTGGTTGTTTATCAATTTCCAAAAATTGCTTGATCAAAATCTCACAGCTAGTGCCCCTCTGCACCACTTAAGCCTTGGTCGGAGGTAAAGTACCATCGAGACAGCTCCCAACTGGTCTTATACACCGGAAATGCTTGAAAGGACTGGAGTTGCTGGTTAGTGGACCAGACCAGAACCATCTAACGTCCTTGTCACTGTACCGGACTGGATCCAGCTGACCTCACTGATTATTGATCCAGACTGGAAATTACTGAATACATGAGTTACTGGAGCTGGCTGACAACAAGGCAGTCTGGTACCAGAAGCTCCATGTGATGGACTTACTGAGTATCGTAGACAATTAACACACAGACAACTGTGAGAGACATTTCTCTGTCAAATTGGGAGTTCCTAGAATGCCCCTTAAATATCTATCTGAGCATAATGATTGGCTGCTGTGAACACATGACAAAAGAACAATGCACAGTACTGATTGGCTAAAGTCTTGTCAGCTGACTGTAGCACGATGGCAGGACCTGGGACTTGGCAATAAAGCTCTGGTGAACACACCCCGCCGGAAAAACCTGATCCTCCCGCAGGACACTGACAGCCAGACGCAAGCAAGGCGTGAGAAGGGTAAGCTCCATTGTTACTTTTTTACTGTGTATATTGGTCATCAAGTTATTGTATACAGCAATACCATATACTGAGTGGATATATCCAGGTGGGAGAGACAAAAAGCTTGATGCCACAACACAGATCTTACTACCTTATGCCACAAATCCTGCCCACCTGAAAAAAGTTCTATTCCCTCTCATGTCCTGAAGCACCATTCACTGATCTTGCCTGAGGCAGAATTTGTTAATACTGTATAATGTTATAAAGGGGATATTTGAAATATTTAGGGATCTGGGCCCTTTTTCACACGATTTTGATGCATCGGGTTGATAGTCATGTGAAAAGTGTCAAAACCTATGTCTTTTACTTCAAATTTCTAATTCTAACACCACACACTAATGACATCACTGTGGTTAGTCTTCATTTTCCTTATAGCGTGCCCTCTCCTGCTCTCAACTCCATCCGCTCATAGAAGACGGAGTCAGTAGAAAGGTTTGGGACCCACATGTTATACTTATTTCTATACCTGGGAATCATTTGTTATGTGGTTGATATAAAAGTGCTCTGAATGATATATAGTACATATTCTCAGATTAGTGTAAAATATCACTGTGTCTCACTGCTATTGCTAAACAGCCTCTTTATCAGGGCTGGGCAACAGTGGCCCTCCAGCTTTTGATGAACTACACATCCCAGGATGCTTTGCATTAGGTTTGCTATGTAGCCATGCTGAAACTGATGCAAGGCATGCTGGTATGTGTAGTTCATCAACATCTGGAGGGCCACTATTGCCCAGCCCTGCTCTATATCCAAATAGTCATGCATGTATACAGTCTCAAAAATATAACACCACCATCGTACCAATGTAATATTTGCATAAATTATGATATTATGTAGAATCAGACTTTTTTTTCTTGTGTACCAGAACCTCCTCAGCGTCATTGTCTCACTCATAGAATGAAGTGCATAATTAACTTATTACATGTTTAGAGCAGCGGTTTTCAAACTGTGGGTCCTGACCCCAAAGTGGGTCCCGACCTTCTCAGGATGGGGTCGCGACTCCATGTTGCTGACCATCAGGCTGATGACTTTTCTTTTTTTTTTTTCCAAATATGTTTTATTGATCCTCACATATTGCAGTTGTTACAAACAGTAGTGATAACAGACGTAAAGGTATTAAATGAGGAGCAATCCTCCATTTTCTAATTTTCCACAAACATATACGAACAATGACCATAGAATGTCCATGAAATAAAAGGAAACTTAACATGGCAACTTCGGTTAAAGTATAGTGATGGTTGAGCATTGATATGCGATCAGCAGCACTGTACATAAGATGTAGGCAGTATTGGCCATTTCGAGACTGGGAGTTACCAAAAATGATCAGTAATATAAAAGACTGGTCAGAAAACAAAATAAAAAAACAAAACAAAAATTTAACATTAAGCAGTAGTAACAGGTAAACAACTAACTAATAGCCCGCTCCGAGTTCCAAGCCATCAACCCATCCATGGACCGATCCAGCTGTCCAGCAAGAGATAGAAAGGAGAGAAAATAAGGTGAGTGGGAAATAGAGGAGAGGAATATAGATAGGAAGGGTATGTGGATTGTGACACCTAAATAGCGACAGGGGTTTTATTTTGGAGAAGCTGTAAATTATACCATGAGGTAGACTGGAAGCATGCCTGGATTGCCATTTTAGTTCTAAGGGGTAGGCTCTGGATGTACTTATCCCAGCATTGAAATAGGCCTGAAGTCATGGATTCTTTGTGGAGAGATGCCTCCAGCCAATCCATAGTGAATAAGAAGAGTAGTCTAGATGTTGCCATCTTCAGGGAGGGGGCCGAAGCATGTATCCATTGCTGCAGAATGGCTTTTCTGCCAACAGCTGACAGGATTACCAGAAGTTTTTTATCATATTTTAGAGTAGAGGTCTGGTCCGCGACATACCCAAAGAGCGCCCAAGATTCATTACAATGGAAGGTTAGTTTTAGTGAGGAGGTAGCGAAGTTGTGTAGGGTGTTCCAAAAAGTTTGGATATGGGGGCATGACCATAGACAATGGTATAAGTCAGCTTCATGAGAGTGACACTTGGGGCAGTCAGAGGAATCAGCAGTACCCATCAGATAACAACGCTTAGGGGAGAAGTAGGCTCTATGTAGAATTTTATAGGACATCTCCTGATAGGAGCTAGCAGGGATGAGTTTGAGATTGAGGAGAAACGTGTCTAGAATTGTTTCAGGGTTGAGCGTCGTGGTCTGCGCGGCCCATTTATGAAGTCCCGGAAGGTCTGAATCAATGTCGAGTTCAGGGCGTAGGCTGATGACTTTTCTAAACTCAGTAATTGATTCAAGGAGTTTTTTGAATTGTCTGTTATTTTAGACTCCTCCAATCACTTTGTTCCTCCACAATGCTGCCATGCATGTGCTGCCTGCTAGCCTCACATGTGTGGCGACCATTCTGTGGTTAATTGCTGGGGTCCTGTAAATGTTTTTATTGTCTGATGGGGTCCCAGAGCAAAATAGTTTGAGAACCCCTGGTTTAGAGTGACTGACAGTCAGTGATTGGCGGATACACAAGATTCATATAGAAAATTGTCAATTTTATATCTATAATCGTTTGTTTTGTTGTGGTATGTCTATGTGTGTCACAGTCACCGGATGGTAACTGTCTTATATATATTTTACCCAAAAACCCAATAAAAGTTAAATTTTAATATTAACCCATCATATCACTCATTCATTTCTATTACAATCTAACACAAAAGTGTGCCCCAAAAAAAGAAATCCCCTTTGTTAAATGGACGAGTGTTCCCTTACACCCGCCTATTTATAGTTTGAATACAAGTTTATTCGATTACTGGACAGGGCCTCAGGCGGGGGGGGGGGGGGAGCAGGTGCCCTGCCGTTACCTGGGGGTGCTGATGTGGGGATGCGGCCGCCGCTTCCGAGTAGAGGGGGAGGGAAGCTGGAAGCGGCCGCCGCCGCAGAGTCCGGGGGTGTGTGTCTGTGCCTCTCATATGGCTCCAAGTGGGTGGGGAGCTGCTCCCATGCCGTCCTCCAGTGGCCGGCGCCGGCCCTGTTTCTGGGGGCACCTCCAGCAATTTTCAATGGCTAAGATTTTTTCAATGTAATAAACCGACAGCTGGTTTTTCAAAATAAATATTTAATAAATAACTATGTGTCCAGCGCGAGATACATTACCTTCGGCATACTACTTCAAATTCCAATCAGATGTGCATCAGATCGGATCCGCAGATGCACTGTGGATACATCATATTCCTGAGCAGTGAATGGGATCGTATGCAATAAATCATATGGAAAATGAGGCTACATGTGAATCCTCAGCCTACTGTATGGCCAGCTATAGAAATAGAAAAATTAAATGGAGCTAAAGTACCAACCAACCAGCCCCTAACTGTCCTATTGCAAACCCAGCCATTAATATGGCAGTTAGGAAATGATTGGCTGGTATTTTATGTCTGTCCACTTTATCTCTCTACGAAGGCCAGATGTATCAAGCTTTAAAAAGTGATATAATGGAGAGTGAATATTATTCTATGCGGTAGTCGGTGATGTGCAGCAGAGAGGGGCTGCATTTCTTAGTGCATCCCGCCCCAAATGCAAATTGGTTCTGGTTTAGAACTTTTTTAAAAGCTGGAGTCAGATTGGAATCGGAAACAACTGGTTCCGGACTTTGTCTGTAAAAAGCTGTACTGGAACCGGTTTAGTGTTGGAGCCAGACTGGAACCAGACTAGTGTGAAGCTGTACTGGATACAGACTAATGCTGGTGTCGGATTGGGACTGGATTAATGCTGGAGCCAGACTAACCAGACCAATGCTGGAGCCAGATTGGAACTGGACTGGAACTAAAGCTAGACTGAAACTGGACTTTTGTGGAGCCAGATTGGAACTGGACTAGTGCTAGGGTTGGATAGGAACCAGGCCAGCCTGGAACCGAAATAGTGTTGAGAAAGACAAGTCCCAATTTACCAGAGTGACTCTGGAAATCTAGTGGAAATACTACATGGTGACTGGAGGCTGGAACCCACTGGATTGTTTGGACTGGAGCCGCGACACTGAGTCACAGAGAGCACAGCACTGAGTGTTGACTTCAACAGAAGTAATATTGTACTGGCAATTTAAGGCAGTCAGGAAATGGAATATATAGGGCTAATCTTTAGCTGATTGGTTACAGCATGGAACATTTTGAATGCCGCAGGTGATAGATTCTACTATATTCCACACTACTAGAATGGCTTCTACTATTTATATTATGCAGAACTGGGCTAAAGTAGTACTAATTTATAAGGATCTAAAAATAACACTGGTTTATATGAAAATCTAGCATCAAACAATCCAGTGTGGCTTCCCTGATGAAGTCTACAATGTTATTGGCTGCAATGGGATACGAATGTTTTCAATTTCATTGTATAATTATGAATATGTCCTAATAGAAACACTGTAAATAAAATTGTGACAGTTTTTGTAATTTATTCCTTATTTGTATTTTACATCGAGCATTATGCAATACATGAAAACAGGAAGCAAAAGCTTATACAATATAAAGTGCCGCGTTTCACATTCTTATGTGATATCAATAATTCCGCAGATCATTGCATGAAAAGGACAGTGGAAAATCATGTGAATATAACTATCAAAATATTTATATTTTTTAATGTATTTGATCAGTAATCCCTTAGCTTGGTACTACTGCAATCATAAGTGTACAGAATGTATCCTTTGAGCACGGATGTCAGCATTTCACTTTTAAATATTAGAGTGATAATCATATTAATGAAATGTCATCAGCCTACAAGCAATCATGCCGAAGACACGAGGAAATCAGCAGCATAACTGTGGCTAATTATTGCACAAAATTAGCTTCAATGCCTGGATATTTTAATGATTATAGGTGGGAGGGGGGATTTAATAAGATGGGAGTTGTGTTGAAGATGGGATGTTGCCCATTGCAACAAATCAGATAGTATCTATTATCTTCTCTAAGGTTCTAAATAAATAAGAAGTAGAATGTGATTGGTTTATCTAGGCAACATCCCATATTCAATAGAATTCCCACCTTCGTGAATTCCCCCCTAGGTATTACAGCTTGGAGAGAGATATGATACAATTGCATACCTGACAGGCCTCCCCATTACAGCGGGACAGTCCAGCTATTTGGAGACTGTCCCTCCCATGGCTGTCAATGTTCCATGGGTAGGGGGGGGGGGGCAGTTTGCGGGGAAAGTGGAGATCACGGCTGCTTTGCTTTGCAGAGCAGCCTGTGATTGTTGAAGAGGTGTCTTGCACCTGAGCACGGCATCCATTCAGTGCAGGGAGGAGGGAGGCGGCTGAGGGATGGCCAGCTGATAGGGAAGCGCTGAGCACGCCCCCCACATCTCATCGTACGGTACAAAAAGTATGTGCTACACATACTTTTTGTACTAGGTACACATCGCATCGGATCACAGTGCATGCACAAGGCATGCACTAGGGATGCGATCCGATGCGATGCGTGCTAATTAAGTGCCGAACGGATCCGTTAAACGGACAGTGTATGGGCACCTTAAGAAGGATTTTGTCAGAAAGAGTGAACTAGAATAAGTCCCCTTGTTAGGGTGGTATACACAACTTGTGGAAGTAATTACGCAAAATGCCAACACCAATGCTACATTGTGCTGCCTACTGTGTCTTTCTTTATGTCTGTGTGACTTCTCTATTGCTGTACTCCCCAATTCCTATGTATGTGTATCCTATGTGCATTGTGATGTCTGTAAAGCGCCTTGAGTCCTGTTGGAGAAAGTGTGCTATATAAATAAAACGTACTAATTATCAAACTTTCATTTGAGGGGCTGGAAATAGTGTGCCGAGTGCAGGGAGTTTTTCATGATTTTGGGGTCTGTAATTGTATGTCGGCATGGACATCATGTATATGTACCTCGTTCGTTTCACTTGCCATGCTTTGTGCACAGTGCCTCGCATTGGAGTAAGTACGGAATGCAAATTTAACAGTACAGATGGTCTATAGTACAGGCCATTTCAAACAGATAAATAAGATAAGTGGTCAGGAAAAGGTTAAACATATCATAATAAATAAATACACAAACATAATAGAACCAGTACTGCACTTTCTAAGCTCACAATCTCCCACCACATGGTAAGGCTCCTGTCTCTTCCTGCTGTTAGCTGCTCTCTGGTCCAGTGCAATGTTTGAAGGCCCAGATCCATACATACAGTAAATGTGGTAGAAGAAGCTGCTACCACTGGGCATGTGCAGCAGACCTGCTCTGTCCCTTACACTGCATGGTGTGGCGGCTCTGTCCCTTACACTGCATGGTGTGGTGGCAGCTCTATTGATCATATTATATACAAGTGCTATTGTTGTCATAATTTAAGGCACTTGCTAAGAGGAGGGAGTTTCCGGGTAACCAGAACCCCCTATGACGACCTTTTGGTAGTTTCGACCTAAGATAAAGGTCTACCATATTTAGGCATCGACCTTGTTACTGTCAAAAATGAGTGGTCAACCTAGTAACTGTTGACTTAGATATTGTCTATCCACTAAAGGAAAAAAAGATGGTGGAGCGCTAGAATTGGATCAATTGAATATTACAAATTTAATGAATAATTAAAATGACCACTAGAATAACATAGATAAAATATACAAAATGACAATATAATAAAACAATGACAATGAAAATGGACAAGGAAGTGATACTTAAGTCTCTGAATTGCTGCCGTCAGTATCCTTGGAATTGGGGGGTAGTGGAATCCCTGGAAGGTGCCCAGTAATGATGGTATAGGCAATGAGCCGTCCTGGATTGTGCAAAGTGAACGCTGGAGGATGATCTTATTCCCAATGGGGAGTCCTCACTAGAATGCGCTGATTGTTGGTATTCACTGTGGTGGATCTCACGCTGGAGGATGATCGGATTCCTTGATGTGGACAAGTCCTCACGATGTTGCGGATAGAATAGCCACAGATGTTTTAAGGAAATAGTTCCCCAATGGAGGGGGATATTGGAGGCAATCCGGACAGGGTGACAATGAAAGGGATGAATTCCAGGGTATTGGCAGGGAGTGCGGCAGCATAGACAAAGGTGCTTCCCAGTCCAAATTAAAAATAGCAAGTGCTGCCTAACATGGCATGGCATAACATGTTAGGCAGCACTTGCTATTTTTAATTTGGACTGGGAAGCACCTTTGTCTATGCTGCCGCACTCCCTGCCAATACCCTGGAATTCATCCCTTTCATTGTCACCCTGTCCGGATTGCCTCCAATATCCCCCTCCATTGGGGAACTATTTCCTTAAAACATCTGTGGCTATTCTATCCGCAACATCGTGAGGACTTGTCCACATCAAGGAATCCGATCATCCTCCAGCGTGAGATCCACCACAGTGAATACCAACAATCAGCGCATTCTAGTGAGGACTCCCCCATTGGGAATAAGATCATCCTCCAGCGTTCACTTTGCACAATCCGGGACAGCCCATTGCCTATACCATCATTACTGGGCACCTTCCAGGGATTCCACTACCCCCCAATTCCAAGGATACTGACGGCAGCAATTCAGAGACTTAAGTATCACTTCCTTGTCCATTTTCATTGTCATTGTTTTATTATATTGTCATTTTGTATATTTTATCTATGTTATTCTAGTGGTCATTTTAATTATTCATTAAATTTGTAATATTCAATTGATCCAATTCTAGCGCTCCACCACCTTTTTTCCCTTTATTCCACATATCTAGAGGGTTAACACCCCTCAAGCAGGAGCAGCTTAGCAACACACCACACAGGGCGCCTATTCCTACTCTGAGTACCCCATCTCGAGTATACCCACTTTTATTGTCTATCCACTGACTGCATACCAGTGAGATGTACTAAGCGTCGGAGAGAGATAAAGTAGAAAGAGAAAAAAATACCTGCCAATCAGCTCCTAACTCAGGGCTGGGCAATTGCGGCCCTCCAGATGTTGAGGAACTACACATCCCAGCATGCCTTGCATCAGTTTCAGCATGGCCACATAGCAAAACTAATGCAAAACATCCTGGGATGTGTAGTTCCTCAACATCTGGAGGGCCGCAATTGCCCAGCCCTGTCCTAACTCCTGTTACAAGCTGTGTTTGAAAAAATGGTACTTTATCTATCTTCGCTTTATCTCTCTCCAAGGATCTGTACGCACATCTGCCCATGTATTTTCAGTGCCAACATGGAAACTGCGTCTGTACTGAAAACACAGCTTGTACCCAACTTTATTAAAAAATAGAAGTATAGTATTAATATTATGTCTAGCAAATAAAATCGATTTGTACAGTAGTGACGTGTTTAATCTCCTTTTAATCTGTCTTTGTGTTTCAGGCGTATTTATCAATATAACTTCATGAATCATGTTCACTGTATCAAAATCTAATTCTTGTGTCTAATTTGCCAATTAGCAACAGTCTTGGAACCCTGGTTGCTAGGAAACCCATTCACCTCTGCATTAGAGGTCTACATCTGCATAATATACAGCAGACAATAACAGTATCACTAGATGGTGGAATTTATTGAATTTACCGGATATTGTGAATGAGAGAGAGAGAGAGAGAGAGAGAGAGAGAGAGAGAGAGAGAGAGAGAGAGAGAGAGAGAGAGAGAGAGAGAGAGAGAGAGAGAGAGAGAGAGAGAGAGAGAGAGAGAGAGAGAGAGAGAGAGAGAGAGAGAGAGGAGACGCATTAACATGTGCAAGGCTGTATTATAATAGGCAATAACACACAAATACACACACTGTGCATCATACTTTATATATATGAGGCTGCTAAAAGACAGTCATGTAAACATAATATACTGTAGGACACAAGTGCTTGGTTCCACAATGGGACCTGCAAGCAGTGGTGGGACTTGTGGGTGGTATAATATAATTTGTGTCCCCCTCCCCCACCCAAACCCAAGTTCACAAAATACAAGGGTGACAGGGGTAGCAGTGGGCCCCATATACCCCTTTCACATGCATCACACCTTAGACCCGGGTTATTGCCGGGTCTGTGACGTATGGACCCGGGTCAAGGTGCGGTGTTAAAGCATGAAAGCTTATAACTCGAGTTGACCAATCAGGCGTTTCGACCTTGATTATAGGAAGTGTTAAACCCGGTTGTCTTCTGTATAATGTCCAACCAGGCTTAGCGATACAAAAGGGGGGTACTTATGTAATATCTGGGCTCCCGTTTTTCTTATGAGACCGCATCCCCTCGCGGGGCTCGCTGCGCTCGCCACGCTTCGGGCACGGTGGCTCGCTGCGCTCCCCACACTATATAAAATCGACTCCATGCGTAGTTGGATAGTAGGGGTATGAAAAAATGGGGTGCATTTAACATGGGAGCCCAGATAATACATAAGTACCAAAGGGGTATTAGCTGGTGATTCGCTGACTAATGAGCAGATAAACGTCACCCCGCCACACTAGTATGCGAGGGGATATGTACGATAACACATTCCTCGCATGCATCCGCATGGGGGAAAAAAATCATACGATGGTCGCTCACCTGGGCTGACATTTCCAGCGTGCGCTTTCCAACGAATTTGTGCCGGACACTGATCCCCATTCCCTTTCTTGAACACCAGGAATCGGGGGCATAACTAGCACCTTCTGGGCCCCATAGCAAAATATTTGCTAACGGGCCCCCCCACTCCCCAAATTGTCACTACAATGCCCATCAAGGTCATAGAAAAAACAGTGAAGGAAGTCACAGTAAAAGAGAGAGAGAGAGAGATAGAGAGAGAGAGAGTGTGTCTGGGCGATATATACCTGCAGAAATGGAGGATGTCGAGCCCTGGCAGCATCAGTGAGGGGGAGGAGGCTGAATCAGTCAGACCACCTCCCCCTTCTGTAAGCAAACCATCGCTGCTGATGGGGGAGGTGGCACGGAATGGCGCAACTTCCTGGTTGGACGAAGACCGTTCACGTTCGGCACTGCTTAAATAGAAAGAAAATGATGCAAGGTATAACCTGCTGGGTCCTCGGGCCGCCCCAAGGTCCTGGGCCTCATCGCAACTACATCCCCTGCACCCTCCATAGTTACGCCAATGCCGGGGATTGCTTCAAGAGAAATGTGATCTTTGTTAATGACAGATTTTACTTTATAAACTCCAGTCCTGGGCCCCATTTCTGTCTGGGCCTGGGACTGGAGTCCCTGTAGTCCTCCCCCTGATGGCTGCCCTGGTGACTCTCAACCTATAGTGGTTGAATTAATGACTGTCGACCCTTTGACCCATATCCCACAATATGAACTGGAGGGAACTGTTATGTCTTTTATAAGATGATGTGCACATTGTAATGTAGAGGGCACTATAATGTTACATAATAAGAACTGGGGACACAGCATGTCATAATGTGAATTGCATATACTGTGCGGCAGTTGTATCAAGCTTCAAAAAGTGAAAAAATGGAGAGTGATAAACAACCAGCCAATCAGCTTCTACCTGCCATTTTTCAAACCCAGCCTGTAGCATGACAGGTAGGAGCTGATTGGTTGGCTGTTTAGCAGTCTCCATTTTATCACTTTTTGAAGCTTGATACATCTGGCCATTAGAGAGGAGTCTCTCAAGAAGCACTGAGGCAGGGGCCACTACAATATGTTGTTATGGGGTCCACAAAGCTTCTAGTTAAGCACCTGCCTCAGGCTTCTACTGTACACTTCATATCTGGAATAAATAATAATATAAAGAATTACCAGTAAATAATTCACATTGAGGAACATAATAATTTGTATGACAGTCGCACTGAGTGTGGCTTATTGCGCAGGAGATGGTAGCTGCATGCCGTTATCCTGAGTGGTCCCCTCCTGCTGTGTAGTTGTAGTGCTATGTGTCACAGTGTCCCTGGAGGTAATCGGGGCTCGGCTGACGTGCCTGTAGGTTTGTATGATTATCCGCTACAGTGAAGTACAGAATTACTCTGCGAGTTCCTGCGGCAGTGTATTTGCATTATTTGACATTTCCATTTGGATTACTACAGGAACGACTTTGATTTTTAAAGGGGGAAAACTAATTATATTTGCACGTGTTTTGAATTTGTCATTGTACTGTATGTTATTATATTTTATATACAAAATGCAACTTCTACAATCTGTATTATGTAGTCTTATGTAGTTAATACTTCATTACATTATTGCAGTATATTTAGAGAGTCAGGCTCCTCCTCATCCTGGTAGCTACTAAAACTCTTATTCCTGCCCTCATCATTTCCCTTATTGATTACTGTAATACCATGTTCGAACTTCTTATTGCCGCGTCATTTGGGTCAGCGAGAACAGGTTATGAATTTCTCTGGCCCAGGGATGTGCAGTCAGGGGAGGCAGGGAAGGCAGTGCCTCCCCTGTCATTAATGATTAAAATAATACAAAGAAGATACTTATGACACAAATTCTGTGTCATAAGTATCTTCTTTATATTAATTGAATCATTTGCATTGTTATATAATGTTTAAATTCAATTCGGTGCCTCCTGCTTCCCATTATATTAGCTGGAAGCAGGGGGCGGGCAGGGGGCCGGAACAAGCAGCGGGGTGTAAAAGCCCATTTAAAAAACTATTGAAAGCGGCACCGTTACAAGTGCCTCAGTGACAGGGGCATGCTTTCAGCCAATATGAAAGCTCGCCCCTGTCACTGTAGCCGATGTGATTGGGCACAGGAAGCAGCACTCAAAGTGGACTTCCGCACAGACTGTCATTATTATTTTTTTCAAGATAGCGGCTAGTCGAGGATCGTCCCGACAGCAGCAGTAAAACACTCATCTACCAGGCAATCTGGGTGCTGTCCCACTCCCTGTTGCAGCCGCAGAGTCGCACACCTGTTCCGCAAACCATGACATGGGGCAGTGACTGAGGCTGCTAACCGGAGACCAGGCATTAAGGAGAGTTGCAGTCAGTGAGTACTCGCACAGCAGGTTGCACTGCAAAGACCGCTTAATCCATCCTGCTCCCGTGTTGCACTGTACAATGTAAGGCTGCTGTCGGCAGGGGTTGTGTATCGACAGAGGGGGTGGACATGGTCCGGTGTCAGCGGCAGGGGGGGGGGGTTGGGGGGTGCGATGGTGGCTGTGACAGTGCCTCTCTGTTCACAGCCACCACCACACGTCACTGCTCTAGCCTTCTGGCCTCTCACCTTTACCAAGTCAAATTTTTAGTTCTGCTGCCTCATTTTCCTCTCTTGTTGCTCTACCTCTACTGCCCCCTCTGGCATTTGCTGCAATTGCTTTATATATCGCTTAGAATTAAAGCCATACTGCTCTCTATAGCTGGGTATACACTATACAGTATGATATTTTTAACAATATTGTTAATGTTGGATCTCCCAGGCGAATGATATAGGGCATACAAACCGAAAGATATCGTTATCGAGGTCATACAGTGACATCATCCAACCCGCCACTGCACATGCAGCCGTTGAGGGGGGCTCATAACATCCCGAGGGTGCGCACATCATTAATGATATAGTGCTTACACATCCACATGATATGCATAATAATATCATGAACAATATTGTTATTGCGAATTCCGTTTAAAAATATCACATAGTTTGTGGACACCTTGGGGGAAATTTACTAATTTATTTATTTACAGTTTCTTATATAGCGCAGCAGATTCAGTTGCACTTTACAATAGTAGACAGTGATAATACAAACTGGGTAACAACAGACAGACTTGGAGGTAGGAGGGCCCTGCTGAAAGCTTACAATCTATAGGGACATAGAAGGGAAATACAAGGACAGGCACCAGTAATAGCATAGCAGTCCCAACAAGTTACAAGTCCAGAAGGGAAGCTATATAATACATAAGTGCCTCAGAGGGTTATGTGTGTAGAACTTAAATATGATAGGCTTGCCTGAAGAGGTGAGTTTTCAGGGAACACTTGACAGTTTGGAGGCTAGTGCGCATGAAAGGGCATTTCATAGGGTGGGAGCAGCCCGATGAAAGTCCTTTAATAGTAAATGGGAGCTGGTGATCCATGCAGAAGAGAGACGCAGATCTAGTGCAGAGCGGAGTGGTTGAGATGGGAGATATTTTGTGATAAGTAGAGAGATATATGCTGGTGCAGTATGGTTAATATCTTTATATGTGAGTAGAAGTGTTTTATATTGAATACGGTAAAATACAGGTAACCAATGGAGGGACTGGCAGAGCGGATCAGCAGACGATGAGCGTCTTGCTAGGAAGATCAGCCTAGCAGCAGTATTTAAAAAGGACTACAGTGGCAAGAGTCTATTCTTGGGAAGACCAGTTAGGAGACTATTGCAATAGTCAATGCGGGATATAATGAGTGCATGGATAAGAGATGTGGTAGTGTCTTGTGTTAGATAGGGTCGTATTTTGGATATGTTTTTTTAGATGCATGTAACATAATTTATAGACAGATTGAATGTGGGAAACAAAGGACAATTCAGAGTCGAGGATGACCCATAGGCAAACGAGTTTTTGGGTTAGGGTAGATTGTCCAGTTGTCAACAGTTATGGAGATATCAGGATGGTAACTTTTGGCCGGTGGGAATATAAGTAATTCCATTTTGAAAATATGGAGTTTGACATGGCGAGAAGACATCCAAGATGAGAGACATTCAGAGACTCGGCCTAAAACCACTGGTGACAACTCTGCGGTTGATAGATAGATTTGAGTATCGTCCGCATACAAGTGATACTGAAATCCGAAAGAGCTGATTAGTTTGGTGGGAGTTCTATTTCAGATTGTTTATATTATCTTCTCTTCATAGTCCCTCCTTCCTTCTTTCATCTGCTAGTGACTGTTGATCACCTTTTTCCTGATCACTACTTCCCTCTCACTCCTTTAGGATGTCAGCTGGGTCACACCTACCCTCTGGAATGCCAAGCCTTACTTCATTGGACTATAACAAAGCCTTCCAACTTTCAAGCGTGCACTTACTACCCTACTACCGGGGCCCAAAATTATCTTCTCTGCAGTTTAGCTATTAAATAGTCCCCAAGCGATTGTAACGCACCATTGTTATTATTCATGCAATGGCAGAAACCCCGAAACCATTCGATGCCTCCCTTCCGATGGTCATTCCTAAAACACAGACCATTATGACATAAAGGACCTTATTTAATGAATGTTGTAGCTGTCCAATTAAAACATGAATACTAATTATATGCGGATCTGCTGCACTAATGTAGTAGAAAAGAGAATATTTCAGACAGACCCCTCCCCAAATATGGGATGAGCATTGTGACATTATTTTTAAAATGGAGAGAAATCTGTCTGGAAGTTTAACTGCACGGTTGTCAGGTCGGCACAATTGAGGTTGACCACGGACGGTCGACACAGAGAAAAGGTCAACATGGGTTTTTCAATTTTTAGCCAACATGTGCTGACGGGCGTTACTTCACGCCCTACCATCCACTAGGGCGTGGAGGGAGAATAGAATAATGTGCCAAGCGTAGCAATGCGCCATACTCGAAGCTTGGCAAACGCAGCGAGCAATGCGAGGTGACGTTTTGCACCAATACAGTGTCCATATTGACTATGTCGACATTCAGGACAAAAAACCCATGAAAAACCCATGTCGACTTTTGACTGTCGACATTTCCAAAGTCTAACTAATGCATCGACCTTTTGACCCTGCCGAATGTAGGCATGTCGACCTTTTGTCTGTGTCAAGCCTGTTGACCTTCAATGGTGGACCCAATGTATGTCAACCATCATTTCGTCCCATAACCAACTGCAGAATGTATTTTAATTGAACAGAATACACCTATTAACCCAATTAGCATTGCTAATACAGTGATTCAATTTAAATATTGTTTGTCAACAAGCCAAACAAGTTGCATATTTTCATCTAGTTGGTACATACATTCCTAATGTGACTCCACCCTAATCGTAGAGGAATGATAATTACTGTGCAGACCAAGGCACACAGAACAAAACATAGACACATATTAGGGTCAGATAAAAGGTCATGGATTAAAGGTTATATTGAGCAAGGGCAGATTGCAGCTTGTGGCGCTTTCCCATCAAACAAATGATGATTACACTGCATGTCCTCATTCCCACATACTGTCATGAGCTACATAATTATATCACTCTCAGATGTTATGTTTTATGCAACAGGCTCTGTATCTGGGGCACTGTACCATCTCCAAAATGTAGCTGGTGACATAAATGACATTTAGTTTATTTACAGATGCAGCTAAATATAATTTAGAGAAACGTTATGGCCTAGATAGGAAAAACAGTCAGAAAACAGTTGACCTCTGTTATCCGAGCATATTATACATAAATATTACTATGTCTTCCATCTACTGTATTATTATATAATCACCAGACCGTTGTGTGACCACCTAATACTGATCATCAGTGTAAGGATCAACTCTTGGCCTTCAGCTTTATAATTCCCTGGTCTCCAGCATAAATGCTTTGGCCAATCAAAACCTACAGTTGACTGACCTTGAGTATCACATTCACTTAGAACCAGTGGTGGAAGTGGAAATTTTGAAGTGGGGGGTATGGAAAGATATCAATGTTACCCTGCGCGCTCCAGAAAATGGGGCGTGTTCATTACATATAAGTGGAGAGCACAAGAGGTGGGAACCAGAGAGGAAAAAATAAGAGCCCTGGAGAAGAGAGAAAGATAAAGTGGTGAGAGAGGGTTGAGGAAAAAAGGGTCCAGGGAGAGAGGCAGAGGAGAGAAGGTGAGAGTGGGATTAGGTGGGGAAGCACAGGCGCTGTGGGAGCGCAGTGGGAGAGAAAAATAGAGGAGAGGGGTTATGTAGGGGAACCCCTCACCCATATGTAATGTACAGTTGCACACATCCTGTTTTACCTTCCCTGCAGCTGCTGCTAGTTATTGGAGCCTCTCCGGGCTCCGTGCTCAAAGTGACAGCCGATCTGAACATCCATCTGCCATTCGGAATACCGTTCTGCACTGGGACTAGCAAGGCAGCAGTATTTAATTGCTGAGCAATGATTACCTGACACAACAGGATAGATGAACTCCATCAGCCCTAGATCCGCTGCAGCGGCAGCCTCTATCGGCGCACCCCCTCCCCGCTGTGTCCGGGAGATGTGCACGGTGCTGCTGTTTAAAATTCACATCTCCCGCTGGACCACGCTAGCCAATAGGTTCTGGCGGTCCAGCAGCCACCAGTTGATTGGCTGCTGGACCGCAAGAGCTTATTGGCTAGCGGTCCAGCGGGAGACGTGAATTTTAAATAACACCACGTCTCCCGGACACAGCGGGGAGCCGGGAGCTGGCCGGGGAGACGGAGCGGGTGAGCTACGCCTCTGGACGGGGGACGACGATGGTGCAGATGCACCCTGCAGGGCTAGAAGCCCGGCGGTGTTACTTCCACCCCTGCCCGCACAATCACTTCACTACAGGAGAACTGCAGAAAAAAATAAAAAAATAGTGCTCGAAGGAAAGAGCCGGTATACCATACCGTCGTATACCGGCCCACTTCGAGCACTGCTTAGAACCAATTGTCATATTCACTTTAAAATGATCGGGGTAACTGAACATTGATATTTACCCTTTTGTCTCTCCAGACTATCACTGCGCTCAGGCTGTTTGCACGCTGTTTGCAGCTGGGCATTCCCGCAGTCTCTCTGGAGGTCACTCAGCACAGCTGATCCTGCGGCTTTACAGCATGACCCTTCTGCCATGATGATATCAGTTTCAGCTCTTCTCAGCCTCACGCACCACCACCATTGTCATAGGCCCCAAGCATGTTTTCTACAAACTAACTTTCCCTCCAGAATCCAAACATGGGTGCAGCCAAGTGTGATGTAATCTCATGGGACTCTAGAGCCGATCCCTTATGACCTGTTTTCCAGTTGACTGCCTCAGCCAATCGCCGCTCACTGGCTGCAATAAGTGTTCTGGGAAAGCACTTAGAAATGACCAGTGCTTTGGTTGTCTCATCCTAGTAGATTATTACTCTCAACCTCCATCCAATATATTCATATGATGGAGGGTAGTAGAAGGGTCTGACTGGTGCATTAACCTCACTGATCTATACCTATCATATATCGTTGCTCTCTCATCCATAGTTTGACTTGACCCTTCCTGCAATACCCAGTGTAACAGGTTGAGGTCCTCTCTTACTTTTTGGAAAGCAGAAGTGACACTTGGTCCAGATTGTTAGTCCTGTGTCTTTCCACCCATTTGAACATACGACCATACATTACTGTGCCGCCTGATCTCGTCCGATCTCAGCAGCTAAGCAGTAATTGGCTGGATCAGTACCCATCGGGCGAATATCCGGTGCCGTACGTACTGAGGTGAATTTAAAATCCCGGGCACCACATGACGAACCTCTCCTTGCCTTTAAACATTCAATTCACTGTCCTACGTGGTCTTTAGTACTTAATTTAATCATTGTTGAAACCACAATAGAAATCATCTCTTCATCTGCATTAGACTTACCAGGTGGGGGTGGTCCCCAAGGTGAAACATTTTCGCCCATTTACTGTGATTAATTTTAGAGTTATGTACTCTAATTATACTCTATTACATGTAATATTCCTGACACCCATATTTTGACGCCTATATTTTAAGTGAAGTTTAATAAAAGTTATTTCTTAACTCACTCATTCTTACATCCATCACATCATTGATACAAGTGTGCCCCAAAAACCTGTAATGTTCATCCTTTGTCCTTCTTTGGACAACTGCCTTTTTCAATCAGCTTTGATGCTGAACTTCTTTGGGAGCACCGCCAACCCAGACCCTTGACAACAGTTGTCATTATTGGTCACATGTTGGTTAACTAGTTATTTCCCCCTATCTACCTATATTCTCATTGCCTTTGCCTGTGACGATCCACTTCCCCTCTTTCAATCATCCTAGTAGCATCCAGGTTGCTCAACTACTATTTGAGATCTGTACCTTTACAGCTTGCAGTACCACCTGGCTCCATCGGTGTACTGCCATAGATTCAGCTATCATCAGTGTTCCATCATCGATCCAGTTTAAAGTGTTTAATATTAAGTCATTGGATAATGTGTTAATTAAAAAAAACCCACTAAATTATTATGCAAGAGATGCAAATAAGGATACACAGCACTTATGGAGTTTATGGAAGAGGTGAAAAGTCCAGTTATCAGTTTTGGAAGGTGATAATGATTCGTGGTAAAGATCTTTAAGAGAATCCTATTGCAAATGTTTTCAGTTTTTGCAATCTGATATAGGACCTTATTCTGGTTGGTGCGGTAATGTCCGCGTGCGGTCGGTCCGCCGATGTTTTGTGTCTGCGCATGTGCAGAGGCGTCTCTGCGCATGTGCGAACGGGACGCACGTCCAAATTCCTCATGAAATGTGTACACTACGAACAGGGGGTGGAGAGGGGCGTGAAGGGCTGTTTGGGCTCATTACCATATGTTTACACCCCGCGTTTCATGGGCGTTCCCATGAAAACGCTGGGCGTACGTATGGTAATGCGGTCGTGACGCACGTGTAGGGGGCGGGCGTATGACATTGCCGGATGTCAGCTGCCCACCCAGATCCCTGCTTTTGCACGGAGAAATGCCCGTGTCTGCGACCATCGAATGATAGGGGAGGTTCCCTGAGATGGAGGAGGTGTATTCATGAGAAATACACTTGCGGGCCGTTCGGACAGATTCTTACAGCATTCGGACGGAGTGATCGATCCGTACGAAAGGCGGGGTTTAGGACGCACGGTCCTGGCCGCATATTCGGCTCCGTCCGCACAGACCAGAATAAGGCCCATAATTGTATATATGTATTGTATTTCATACTGACATTTTTCAGCATTGCCTGAAGTTTAATATTATTCTCATTAGGATCACAAATTACAATTATCATTAGTACCACTTGGATCCAGAGAACTAAAACCTTTTGAAATCTAAACGATCCAAGCACACATTTTTTCATAGTACCACTACCTAATAAAATGTATTATTCTAGAACCACAAACATATATGATATCTATCTATCTATCTATCTATCTATCTATCTATCTATCTATCTATCTATCTATCTATCTATCTATCTATCTATCTATCTGTGCTTTTCCTTCATCTTATGAGACATTTATTTATTACGTTCTTTTATTTCTTCGAAGGCGTCTATTAAATTATTTTGATTGATCTTACTTTAATTTTAAGCTATCACTAAAAATAAAGATATGGACACAACTGCATAAGTTAGAAGGTCATACATATTTATTAGTTGGAATGACCCTATTTGTACAGGGATGGCAAGGAAGGCGTTATTAAGATCAGCTCCAGTCAAAGGTTGTTAAACGTCCCATCTAATTAAAGGCATAACCTTTAAGGTCTTACCACCCCTTATCATAAGGGCCAGATTAACAATGGGCCTGATGGAGCTGCAGCTCCAGGCCCACTCTCCAAATAGGCCGCATTTGTAGATGAGGAATAGGGCTTTCCAACAAGACCAGCCCCATGTCACTAGCCCTCTGGGAACCGCAGATACTGCCGGGCAAAGCTAGAACGTTTTCCCCATAGGATAACGTGGGACCCGCTAATTCTGACCCCCACCCCCTGGCATCACAGAAGCTCGAAGTTGATCAAAATCGAAACTAAATCGCTGGGCCTTCAATCTGATACCAGGTTGGTTCATATGGGTTAATTGTTTCCAGAGATATTGCAGGTAAACCGATTTTTTTATTTCTGAAATGTCATTTCATGGCTGCTCATGATCTTTGAGGGCAAATTTTTTCTGGAACCAAATGGCCCAGTTACATGGGACCAAAACCATTTGAAGCCCACCTAAAAGTTCTTCAATGTGACACTGGTCCCATGTAAATAGGACAGTTGGTTCTGAAGATATAGCCGGTTAAAAGGGGAGGAGGGGGGTGATTTTCTCTCCTCTTCACACCAGGATCATGCAGGTACATTCCCGGGCTGGTCCCTTTTACACCAGTAAAAGGGACCAGCCTGGGAATGTCCCTGCATGATCCTGGGACCATATTCCTGGGTAAGTCCCTGCATTTTCTGGTGTTAAAGGGGTATTATTTCAAATAGACAGGACCTGCAGTGCTCTTATTACAGCCGGGCAGCCCCCCGCTCTCTGCCCGGCTGTAATGGGCATTATGGTGTAAAAAATTTTGTCCCTGTTTGTGAAGCATATTCTGAATTTCAGCTCAATCCATTTGGTATAGTGTTTATTTTGGCTCAATCCATATTTATATATAAAATTAGTTGAAAGCATAAAGACACACCCATGAGCAGACCACCCAACCAGAACACTGGTCACGCCCCCCACATTATTAGGTGCTGGCCACAACCCCTATTATTGCGCATAATAGGCCCATTTAGACCTTAATCTGGCACTGCTTACCATGGCATGGTGAGAACACTCCAGTAAGAGGTGGCCAACGTCCTCCTGCAAAGGCAGGACTCACCAGCCATCCTCGAAAAGGGGTAATTGACCCACAGCAACCACTTACACCTCAACATGATCGCTGGTCAAAAATGCTGCCCTGCCTATTAAAGAATGTTTAGAATACCAAATCAAATTGAGTAGGCAATTGGTATGCTAGCACAGGAAAAGGAGAGTGTGCTTCCAGAAAATTCTATGGGGGAAGTCGATTTATTTGAATCAGCTTTATATATCCCTCAACAAGCTACCTCCAATAATTATCTGATTGGCTAACATATGAAAAGTTCAGAAAACCCCAACCTTACTGCGAAATCTGTATAGCAACCAGGGCCGGATTTCCCAGTAGGCACGTGAGGCACATGCCTATGGGCGGCACCTGCTGGGGGGTGGCATGGCATCTCCCCCCACTGACATTTTTTGACAGCTGACGGGTATGCGGTATGCCTCACGCAGGAGCCAGGAGTCTGCTGCTTCTCGCGGGAACTGGGTTACTAGGGCCATAACTACGGTGGTGGTGGTGGGGGGGGGTGTGACTAGGGTGCACGTGACCCGGGCGCTTATAAGGGGGGGCACTAGACAGTGAGCCAGTCACTCCACTGCCGAAGTCCCTACACATCGCTGCCAAGTTCCTCCTCCAGCGGAGCCTCCAGTGGAACAAGAGGGAGAGGGAGTGGCGGGTGGGAGCCGCGGCACACAGAATACACTGCATACACTGATCGCTAAGCACTCCCAGTAAAGCAGTGCGTGGCTGACAGTGATGTCAGCCGCGCATCCCCCCACTCATGGCGTGTACTGCATGTGAAGAGAATGCTGGATCTGCCAGCATCAACCACCTCCTGCGACCACCACTTCATTGAAAAACAAACTCCTATCTCCCAGGCAAAATCATCAATTTACTGCCCCCTCTCCCCTTGGGGACATGGCTGACACAGGGGCAGGGGGACATGTCTGACACAGGGGCAGGGGGACATGTCTGACACAGGGGGAAGGTGGACATAGCTGACAGGGGGAAGGGGGACATAGCTGACACAGGGGGAAGGGGGACATAGCTGACCCAGGGGGAAGGGGGACATAGCTGACAGGGGGAAGGGGGACATAGCTGACAGGGGGAAGGGGGACATAGCTGACACAGGGGGAAGGGGGACATGGCTGACACAAGGGGAAGGGGGACATGGCTGACACAAGGGGAAGGGGGACATGGCTGACACTAGGGAAGGGGGACATATTAATGATTAGAACTTAATTAATTAAACAAAATGTCGGGGGGCGGCCATAAATGTTGTGCCTAGGGGCGCCCTGACACCTAAATTCGCCCCTGATAGCAACAGTCTCTAATACTATGAATCACGAAATGTAAAGACTCTTACATAATCTCGTGCCTATGCAGCCCTCCCTTAGGGGGTTATTCTGGTTCACTCTGACAAATTCCTTCTTAGATAGACAAAACCATGTGCACTGCAGGGTGGCAGATGTAAAGTGCAGAGAGAATTAGATTTGGGTGAGTTATTTTGTTTCTGTGCTGGGAAAATACGGACTGCTTTATTTTTACACTGCAAAATAGATCTTACTTTGAAGTAAAACCCCACCCAAATCTAATTCTCTCTGCACAAGTAACATCTGCCCCACCTGCAGTGCACATGGTTTTGTCCATCTAAGTTGCAGGTAACTGAAGGTCAGCGGTGCAGGTGCTGGTGACCATGGGTGCAGGTATCTGATGCACACAGGTGCAGGCAACTGAAGGTCAGCGGTGCAGGTGCTGGTGACCACAGGTGCAGGTAACTGATGAACACAGGTGCAGGTAACTGAAGGTCAGCGGTGCAGGTGTTGGTGACCACAGGTGCAGGTAACTGATGCAAATAGGTGCAGGCAACTGAAGGTCAGCGGTGCAGGTGCTGGTGACCACGGGTGCAGGTACTGATGCACACAGGTGCAGGCAAATCTCAGGTCGCAGGATACTCCCTAGGGAACAGGTAGCAAAGCACTGGCGCCAGCCTTTTCCCAGGTGAGGGGCATTATCCTCTGGCTTTGCTCCTGATTGGGGGAGCAATCAAATCCAGTTCAGCCATTGGATGGCTACAACAAGATGGCGGCGCCCAGTGGAGTACAGGAACTACTCCTGTATGGTGGCCAGGAACACAAGCTGGAGGCCGCAGAGCAGAAGGGGACGGACGCGGCTGGGTGGATGGAGCAGTAGCACTCCCCCGGCCAGTACCAGTGTGGCGGCCGTGACAATGACTTTTTTTATCTTCAACAACCTTCTCTATCTTCAACAACCTTCTCTATCTTCAAGGCTTTAGTGGAGGCACGGTAGGGTGACTACAACTTATTTACCAGTTCAAATAAAATGAATGGACATTTTCCTCACCCCCCAACATGTCATATCATCGGATCGGGATCGGATGAGAACAGGCAAAAAAGGGCCCAATCTACCTACAATCTACATCCAATCGGTCGGGATTGGATCTAGATTGATGGGATTGGGCCCTTGTCGTTCTGGTGTGTACCCTGCATTAGAGTCCAGGGATAGGGCAAAGCTCTCACACCCCTGTCTGGAAACGACCATTAAGCTGTCCTATGACCAGGTACAATCAAAATAATTGCAGGGTACTATTGTAGTATATGCCTAATACTGTTTATGTACTCAATTAAAAGAACCTGTTACAATAAATCTTGGACCGAGCTAAGAGTGTATGGAAAGCATTTATAAATCGTGCTATGAATAATACGGTTTCTACACCTTGGAAGCCAATGTCTTCAGCTGTTCCATGGCATATCTCTGTAAATGCCTCTGATTGCCTCTAATATTTAATACTGTATTTGATCAAATCCTGTGGGATGGAGAACTTGGACAAGCACCATTAGACTCATTAACAGAATGACATGCCAAGTGCCTTCTGCTTCCCATGATGCATCGCCAAATTACTGATTGTGCCATATGTATTGCATTGCAAGTAAGTGGAACCCGGTGACTCATTTAGTTTCTGCACCATTACACTGATTAGATGTGTGCTGAAAATATTACTAAATTGATAAAAAGGAGACAACAGAACATGGAAAATCTGTCCATTCTTACAGAAGACACATATCATGGGCATAACTAGAGTGGGTGCAAGGGTTACCATTGGTATGGGGCCCAGAGGCCGAGGAGGACCTGGCTACAGGTTATGAAGTTGCATACCAGTTTCATAGTTCTGCCTGCTAAGCAATTAGGTCTGATCTATTGCCCAGCAGGAATTATCTTCACAGATAAAAGAAATACCTTAATCCTGGCCATTGTTGTGCGAATTGGGGGAGGACCCCAGCGACCGTTCTCTGCCTTTCATTTGCATTTTGCGAATGCCCCACCTTTCGCCTTGCATGTGCGACTATGTGCCTGTGCATACCCCCACCATTGGGGCCGGGGCCAAATTTAGCCCATAATGAAGGGGTCTAAATCAGCGCCATAGTCATATATCCTACTACTAAGATGTTTGTGCACCTTTGTTATTCGCAGAGTGCTGTGTCCTTGGATGCAGCAGCAGCAGCAGCTTACAGATGATGCATCTACTAGCACAAGACACCTCCTGCTGCATTACAATATTTACACACAGCAGCTGCAACCAAAGAGGCACATGCTGTGTGCACTGCGCCCTCTCCGAATCAGCAGCTCTGAGCTTTTTTACTTCTAGTCTGAGCCTGAAGAACAAGTTCTATGTATTATTGCTAAAAAAAAAGAATTCACTTTTGTCCCTGAATCTGGTAAGTTATGTACAGTATTTAAGTCCAACATTCCATACATCAAACAGTCATCTGCATTATCTATCACTTATTGTAGCAACAACACTGAAGTGAAGTATCAATGTCCCCCTAATGTCCTGCTAATTACAAAGCAGTTTACTGTAGTTCCTGAAATGTTTACATTTCAGTTTATGTGAATTCTAGTTGTAATCTAACCACTATGTGCCTGCTTGGTAACTGGGGCAATGTATGCTCCTATTAACGAGGGCACACATGAAATGATCTCCTGTAGAGGTCAGTACAGACTAGTAGATGGTCACTAATAACAACTTCTGCACCAACATCTAATGTATATAATAGATACTAGAAATACACCTGGATGGCCACCGGTCGGGATGGTCGGGATGCTGTAGCTCCGAAGACTGCCAGCTGCATCCCGATGCTAACAATCTCAACAGGGTCTGGAAAGTGTACTTACCTTCTCATTGTCCCCCCCTTACCTTCCCTGCCCAATGCCTAACTCTCCCCACCCTAGAGCCTAACACTAACCCTCCTCATTAGTGCCTAACCCTCCCTTTCTGCACCCTAAACACCCCCCCCCCCCCTCCCTTCTCATAAGCATTGAGAACAATGTTGGGATTCCAGCGTTAGGATTTTGATTGCCGGCATTCTGACCAGCACTATGCTAACTGTGTCCCATATTTTGTATGTTCCCAAGGAGACAGAAATACGGCCAGACTCATTATGAAGAATGAAGAATAACTAATATACTCCCTAGCTGTGCTGTTCTACACAGAGAATTTTGTCCCTGTAGTTTGCAGATTTCTAATTCAACAATAGAGAAGTCACAACTCTAGTCATTAAATGTCACGATCATCTATATATATGTCTAGTGTCCATTTTTATGCCTCCAAAACACTACCATCTATTGGCAGCGAGTGAAATTACAACTCTTTCTCTCTCACACATGCACAAACACAGAGACAATAACAAGGTAGCAGACTAGCTTTTAAAGCTTACTAGTATTCCATATGTGCCTACAGTCCCATATCCTGCAGAAGACTCCCATTTTCACCATAAATCTCCTTCTGCTCCTAATCTACCAGATTCTTCAGATTCTGCCAGGGGTACCACTAAGGCAGCACATGATTTATCACACACAGGGTCTCCTTATCTGTGCTGGTGTGCACTCATCCATAAGATACTGCTGCTGCAAGTGAGCTGTAAAGCCCTGCACACACCAACGTCTACTGAGTATGCTCAATATTGTTAATGATGCCATCAGCTGTACATGGAGGTCAGTTTTGGCTATGTTTTAATTTACCTGCATAAGGAGCGACCACGGGTGACGTCAGCATGGGGTGCCGGACGGGTTCCCGACAGTCGGGATCCCGACAGTCGTTTACCCGACGTCAGGATCCTGACTGTCAAAACGCCGACAGCCGGGTGCCCGACGGCCACCCACCAATTTCCCTCGTGGGGGTCCACAACCCCCATAGAGGGAGAATAGAATAGGTGGCGAGCGTAGTGAGCCACCGTGCCCGCAAGGGGCTTTTTTGCGCTCGCCATGCTGTTTGACTCCAGGCAGTCGGGAACCCGACGTCGGGATAATGACTGTCCGGATCCCGACTGTCGGAGTCCCATACCACACCCGTCAGCATGTATACACATTTAGGTTCAATTTCGGCCACTGCAGATCACCTACTGTATTATGTAGGGGTAACAATTTTTGTTAGTAATCTTTCTTTCATTAAGCATATTTGTTTGATTAGAGTATCTGATTTGGCTTATGCTATAATGGAATAGAAAACCACATCCAATAAATAGTCAGTAGTTAGTGTCCATAAAAAAATAACATTTAATACACCATTACTTACATGCTTAGAAAGGAATGCACACAAGGTCAAATTGCATTTGAAATTTATTGCATAGGTATCACATTAATCATGTATGGTGTGCTGAGTGAGAAGTAGAAATATCACAGCAAAGTTGCAAACTGGAAACCCCATATTGCAGACAGCAATGTTAGTATCAATACTTGCACACTTCCCAAAATATATATACACTACAACTGGTTAAAAGCCTGTCAGAATGATGGCTTAGTCGTGTTTTGGGTCTGTATCTCAGGCAGCGTTTTGAATCTGGATCTGTTCCAAAACACCACCATTTTTGTGTTTCGTGTTTTTCGTGTTTTGGGTTCTGATTAAAAAAAAAAGAAGAAAAAATACTAAAATCGCAGAATTTTTATTTTGTTTGTTCATACGCTATTATTAACCTCAATAACATTTATTTCCACTCATTTCCAGTCTATTCTGAGCACCTCACACCACACAATATTGTTTTTAGGGCAAAAGGTTGCACCGAGGTAGCTGGATGACTATGCAAAGTGACACAAGTGAGCAGCACAAAAACTGGACTGATATGGCACACTTAGTAGCACACCTGGACTGATACAGCACACTTAGTAGCACACCTGGACTGATATGGCACACTTAGCCTCACCCCTGGACTGACACAACAGACTTAGCATCACCACTAGTCTGATACGGCACACCTAGCATCACCCCTGGACTGATACTGCACAGGTAACATCACCCCTGGACTGATAAGGCACATTTAGCATAACCCCTGAACTGACATGACACACTTAGCATCACCCCATGGCTTATACTGCACACCTAGCATCACCTCTGGACTGATATGGCACAGGTAGCATCACCCCTGGACTGAGATGGCACATTAAGTATCACACCTGGACTGACACTTAGCATCACCCCTGGACTGATACAGCACATTTAGCATCACCCCTGGACTGATACAGCACATTTAGCATACCTCCCAACTTTTGAAGTTGGGAGGTCGGGACGTTCGCGTGGCGAAGCCGCGCGCGCTCCCGAAAAGGGGTGTGGCCTCGATAAAAGGGGCGTGGCCTCAGGGGGTGACGCGAAATCCGACCACGCCCCGTTTTTGCCACTCGTCGTCGCTGAATAGACGCTGTGCGCATGCGCACAGCGTCTATTCTCGGCAAGCTGGGGGGCTCCCAACTGTCCCCCCCACCGCGGGACAATGGCGGCCCCGGGCGGGACGCGGGAACGTCCCCGAATATCGGGACATTCCCGCGGTAATCGGGACAGTTGGGAGGTATGCATTTAGCATCACCCCTGGACTGGTATGGCTCATCCCAGGAATTATACCGCAGACCGGGCTCACCCCAGGAATTATTCGGCACAGATGGCAGCACCCCTGAACTGATACGGCACACTTGGCAGTGCACGTAGAATTATACAGCACACATGACAGCAATCCTGCAATTACAAAAAAAAAGAGAAAAAGTTTCTTATTCTTTTAATAAAAAGGGCAGCTCCCCAGAAACTGTACGGTTGATTTATCAGCACCCCAGAAATTATATTACACACTTCGCTCACCCCAGAAATTATATGACACACTTGGCTGACCCCAAGAATTATACGGCACACTTGGCTGACCCCAGGACTGATACAGCACCCCTGGTATGATATGGCACACTTAACAGCCCTTGCCGTTTAAAAAAAAATAAAACCATTTTTTAATAAAAAAAAATGGGGGGCAGCTCCCCTGGACTGATACAGGACACTGAGCAGCACAGCTGGACTGATACGGGACATTAGACAGGGCACTTGGACTGATATGGCACACCTAACACCCCTTGCAGGTAGAAAAAAAAATATATATATATATTTTAATCAAAAGATGGGGGCAGCTCCCCTGGACTGATACGGTACACTGAGCAGCACAGCAGGACTTATACGGGACACTGGGCAGCACAGATGGATTGATACGGTACACATGGGGCAAGCCTGGAATCATAATGCGACACTTTTGCAGTAAAAATATATATATTTTTTCTTATTTTAATTTAAAAAAGGACAGCTCCAATGGACTGATACGGCAAACTTAGCAGCACCCCATGAATTATACGGCACACACGGGGCATCCCTGGAATTATACATGACACATGGGGCACCCCTGTACTGGCACGGCACACTGGGCAGCACAGGAGAAAACAAGAAAAAAACTATTTTTTTTTTCAAATACACAGCAATCCCCATTTATTAGACCCCAGATCACTTAGTAGTGCCCCCATAATAGTACCCTATTAGTGTTTCCCCCTTAGTAGTTGTAATTTACCCCTTAGTAATTGTCCCCCATAGTAGTTTCCTCTATAGTAGTTTTCCCCTTTGCAGTTGTCCTCCATAATAGTTTCCACAATAGTATATTGGTGCCCCATTGTAGAAGCCCCCTCTCAGCCTCCATTACAGCCCCCTTTTAGCAGACAGCATGATACGTCCATGCTGTCTGCAATCAAGTGGGGGAATCAAGATGGCTCTGATGACCGGGACTTATATCAAGTCCGGATCTCGCAAGATCCGACACAGGATGATGACGTTTTGCTCCATTATGCGCTCCGACTCTGGGAGAGAATATCCGAGCACTGCTCGGGTCCGGGCTCGGATCGGGAGTGTTCGGCGGTGATCGGATTCCCGAAATCCGATCCCGCTCATCCCTACTTAGTCCCTATCTGCTCCTACCTCCAATCTCCAGCTCACTCTGTCCATATCCAGCAAGTTTGAAACAAATTATTTTGGCTTCACTTTCTGTTAAGTAGTCATTTGGTCTGTGGAGTGGCCTCTAGTGGTCAGTGGTGGTACTTCACCTCAAGAAGGTAAGAAGATTTAGCCTTTTATATATAGTGATAATTTTATTTATATAGCGCTCTTTGTCCAGTAGGACTCAAGACGCTTAAGCCAAGTGTGACACGCCCATTGGATGGCGCGCAATGATTCCTGCGGCGCTTCCTGCTGTAATCTCCCTGAAAATCATTGTCAGAAGTATTCAAATAAGATATATTCTACAGAGCTGAGCATAATTTACATATTAATGCCTACTTTCTATGTATGTTTTCTTATACTATGGAACTTAAGTCATATAATTTGAACCTATAGAACTGTATTCTGCTGTGGAATATATCTGTAAATGCATTCTAACTAACAGTAAAATGCCAACTGTTTCAGGAAAATGCCATTTACATGCCAACCGTGTGAGTCAAAGCCCTACCCACTGGGTTTTTAGAACATGACACAGGATTCTGCTGACAGAGAACTACACCTACAGAGCTAAGAACTACACCTACAGAGCTATCTGTTGCACCGCACTAGGATCTACTGTACAGTCCCTGCAAGAGAATGTGTCAGCTGCAGCATTACCTGATTTGCCCATGTTATTTTATGGCTTACTTTTCTAGCCACATAGTGACTCACAGTCTTTTGGAGTCAAATAGATTTGCATAAGGTTTGTTTTTCTGTTTTCATTTCACTGTTACATCCAAATGTATTTATATTTTATTCAGTAGAATATAGGCAAATGTTTGAATTTTTATTGGCACCCATATAAATAGTACATTTGCATCTATTTATTGCTGTATTGCAGTAGGCAATTATATTAGACTAATGGATCAATGAGCATCTGCAGGCAGTGGTGTAACAATGGCACTGCAGCCCAAGTGGTGGCTTCGGGGAGCCGGCACTGTGGGAGCACATAGTATCTGCAGGTTCCAATGGGTTTGCCGTTCGTATGGAATCTGCTGAAAATATCCCTCCAAAAATGTCCGCCTCATTTAAGGAGACAAATGCTAGAGGTCCTTCTGGACAGATGGATAGTAGCGGGAGGTCCTACTGGGTAGCGTATATCGCTACCTGGAAGTTCCTGTTAGAGAAAGGAAAGAGATAAACCAGTTTAAAAAAGTATTAGAGTGTGCGATACAATCAGCCATTTCAAATTTGGACAGAATTCCACAATGTATAATAAAGCATATTTTAATTAATAGAACACCTAAGAAATTAAAAATGGAGATCATCCAATGTAATCTTAATGTTGTAGAAGAATTACAGATTTCAGATCAGATATGTTCCCAACGCATTTTGTCTTACGACTTCATCAGGGGCTTATCAAGATCAGCACATTTGGCCGTAAAATAACTTTGTCGGACATTTGGAGTAACTGTTGAAGATTTTTTTACAATAAAAGACATGGGTTGGAGGCTCTAACATCCGCGGCCCCACTTCCCTGGCCTTCGTTGGCTACCGTATTCATATTAATCACATATACCATTGGTGGCCAACCGGTCAGAGGTAAAGAGCCGAAAAATATCTGTAGTCAAGCTAAAGAGCCGACATCATGCGCGCGCCGAAGGCGCATGCGCCAAAAAAAGGGGCATAGTCTATTTTGACCCCTTGGGTGGGTGTGATACAAATATGCCTCCAATAGTGCAGTGCCATATATACATATGCCCCCAATAGTGCCAGATACACATATGCCCCCCACGGTGCCAGGTATGCACCACACGGTGCCGGGTATGCCCCCACAGTGCCAAAAAGCTGGTATGCCCCCACAGTGCCACCAACTGCTATGCCCCCACAGTGCCACCAACTGCTATGCCCCCACAGTGCCACCAACTGCTATGCCCCCACAGTGCCACCAACTGCTATGCTCCCACAGTGCCACAAACTGCTATGCTCCCACAGTGCCACAAACTGCTATGTCCCCACAGTGCAAATTTCCCAGCAGCAGCACTCACTGTTGTTGCTGCTGCTGCCAGGCGGGGAGAGGACAGTCTGGTGTCCCCCTGCAGTCCTCCTGTCATGTCACTGATGGGAGGAGAGCACAGCACACCGCGCGTCTCCTTCCCCCTCACTTCCCTGTGACTGGGCCGCCCACCAATCAAAGCTCGCTGGCCGGCTCCTGATTGGCTGCTGGCCCACGAGCTCTGATTGGCAGACGGCCCAGTCACAAGAATGCACAGTAAGCGGTAGGAGAGATGCGCAATGCGCGCTCTCCTCCCCTCAGAAGGAGAAGGGATTCATGGAACTGGCAGCAGGGGGGACTGGGACAGACGGTGGACGGCGAGCAGCAGTGGGAGCAGGAGCCGCACTTTACAAGGGGGAGAGCCGCATGAGGCTCAAGAGCCACAGGTTGGCCACCACTGACATATACACTAACAATACTAAAAACAGCTCTTGCGATAAGAGTTTTCCTTTGCGATGACGGATCCTTCACCCAGCGCTGCGGAGAAAAGCCCATAGACTTCTATAGGATCCCCACGCAGCAGTAGCCCCAGCGTGCGGGTTTAAGTGCATTCGAAAATGCTGTATATACCCCGAAAACTGGGCAGCGGGACTCCTCCATATGCCACACATGTACAGCAATCACTATGGGGAGAACGGGGAAGTAACGGCTAGTACTATTATCAATGACTACTACAGTATAACACTATTTATACCATTGCAACCTGCGGGTGGTAGCGTAAGCCATGGGGTGAAGATTTTATTCTTCATAAAAAATATTTCTCTTTGACAAATCAACCAGAACCACATGAGGGAAACAGTCACAGGCTTTGTCAAGCTACTGTACAATGGAAGAGTCAGTTAATATTCAGCCTCATGCAATGGCTGAATCTTGTGTCCTCAACAGCTGTGCCACCAACTCAGAGCTTACAATGCAGGAGTAGCACTGCAGGCCATTGCGGAGATTTCAGTACATTCCCAGTACTTGGCGATCTGATGTTCCCAGCATGCTAATATACCCATAACATCTTCTCCTACACACACAGCGTCCCCCGCAGTACAGAACATCGCATTATCATGTGTTAATACTTCAATGACATTTTATATACAGCAGTTCAAGGGCAGGAGAACCTAACAAATAATGCCATTGCTCCGATGCACAGGTGCGGCTGCAGTATAGATCACGTCAAACATCATCATCAACCTCTTGCCAGCAACAGACTTGACTGGTTACCATTAAAGCTGGTAGACATTGATAATCCCTATGGATTCCGGTGAGATTCTCATTTAATTAGCATAAAACCTGCCGTCTTTACTATATAACGCATTTGTATTACACTATTATTTTCCAAGTGTTCAGCAAGATCTATTCAGTAGTAAACTAGTCCTATAGTGTCCTTCCTGGCCAACATAGGCAAATGCAAGGGGGGGGGGGGGGGGGGGGGGGGGGGGGGGTGGGGGCAGCAGAGGTGGCTCCCAATTGGGGGGTATGTTGGTTATGCAAAAACCATCCTCCTCTTGACAAGTGGCTCAAATTATGACAACAAGAGCAATGGAATACAATATGATCACTTCAGCTGCTGCCACATCATGTAATGTAAGGGACAGAGCAGAGCTGCTGCACATGCCGAGGGCCATCTTAAAGTATGGCTTCACCAGAGGCCCTTGATTCTAGGTGCCTTTGAGCAGAGGCATACAAGAAGATGCATTTGCACCAGGCCAGTCCCTCCAGAGATTATTGGGAGGCAGGTAGAGGATACTGTCCGATTTGTGAATGACACAGAGGGGCCAGGCAGTATTCCCTACCTGCCTCCAGTCTGCACCCAGACACTGAATGACTGCCAGAATACTGATTGGTGGATGGCTATAGTTATCCACCAATCAGTGTGCTTATAGCCATTTACTGTATGGATGCATGTAAAGAGAAGGTGCGGGACTACAGGAAAGTAAGTTATTATTCTAATTTATTATGAGAATGGGTGTGGAGGGGCCCCAGTGCATTACTTTGCCCATGGCCTGCAATGCTGTTAAGATGGCATTGTCCCCACTAGTAACTAAAACTAATCCCCACACCCCACCACCTGAACTTTCCCCCCTGCAGCCTTACACTAACCCCCCCCCCACAGCCTAACCCTAAGTCCCCCCCACTAGTGCCTAAACCTAACCCCCACACCCGCCACCTGAACCTTCCCCCCTGCAGCATTACACTAACCCCCCCACAGCCTAGCTTTAAGTCCCCCCACTAGTGCCTAAACCTAACCCCCACACACATGACCTTGATGCGGGAAGAAAAATTGAAAAGAACGGAAACCTGAGAACTTTCTATATCATCCCCCTAGAAGAACATTGTAGAGGTAGTAAGAGCGCTGTTTTGAGAAAAAATATCATATTGTTTCTTCTGTACTTGTTCTAGAGGGTTTGGCGACCCACTACCCCTGATATTTTTACTTGATAGCTGCTCTAAGCGCAGTCCCAATTGTCATCTATTTAACCATTGTTAGTCTATTCTTCGTCAAAGGCTTTTTGGTGACCGCTGCTAAGAATAATGTTTTCTCATAGAAATGTGAGGAGAGAAAAGATGGATGATCCATTTTCAGATAAAATGGATCCTACCATCCTAATTGATGATGATCTGGATAGTATTATGTTTAAAATTCAAAATACCCTGATTAAGGAAGGGAGAATATGGTGGGAGTTGGTTTCACTTGAAAGATATGTTGCAGAAGAGATCATCCCCCGGGGTTTGAAAATAGAGAAATTGCCCTCCTTCTCCAATAGATCATCGGATTTTGAAAAAGAATGGTTACAAATACTAGATTCCTGCTCTATCTCATTGATGAGATTAATCATCAGAGAGAGAGCAAAAGAGTTGAAAAAAATAGAAATAGAGGTGGAGACACTAAAAAGTTTGGTAGAACCCGTCAAAGATTCAGCAGAATTCAAAGAGATGGAGGAAGCAATTATTGCTAAAATTAAACGTAACGAGAAGGAACTAATGGAGAAAAAGAAGAAAAAATATCAAAGAGATCTGGATGATATTAAGAGGGGACAACATAGAATTATTACAAAAAAAGATAGAACTCCGTTTAAATCTATACAAAATTATAGAAGTGAGAAAAGGTCCCCACAAAGGTATAGGAACCTGAGAAATAACCAATATCATAATAGACCCAATTACCAAAGAAATTATAGAGAGAAACCTCATTTTTATGAAAGGGAAAATCCTAGGAGAAATAACTACGATGCTCCATCACATTCCCAATATAGATCTGATCACCAAAGAAACTACAGAGATAGACCACATGGAAATTATCGGTACGGAAATAGATATAATGGAAGGAATTACGAAGATGCCCATTATAATACCCGTCAATATTCCCGTCAATACAAAGATAGAAATAATGGGTATAATCAAAAATCAGATGATTATAGTCCGATACAACATAAAAGAAATTCTAGGAACGAGAGAGAGTCAAGCTGGAGAGAACAAACACCACACCCCAGAATTAGACTCTCCAATAGATTCGACAAACTACATAATAACGAAAATGATTTTTTAGAATAAACGGGTTTAGTTCCACTAAACCAGTCACTAAGAGGGGCAAAAGAGGAGGTAATAAGAAATCAAAGAAAAAACGCCATAGAATAAAAAAGAAGAAAAAAACATCTATAGTAGAAAAAACCATTGGGGAGGATATACCAAAAAATGGATACACTAAAATTTATAACATCAGCAAATATGTCCTGTCTGATATTGAATCCACTGTTTTAAGTAAGGGCCTGAAATTTGCCCCTTCTAGTAATCTAGATCCTTTTGAAGCGTATGTAGACCTTCAACGCTTTGTGCGTAAGTTAACTCTAAAAAAATTTTTTGCGGATAAACCGTCTGATGATAACGTTCAGTTTGATCACTTCAGACCAAAATCAGTTTTTTTCCCTACTTATAAGAAAGGGTGCTTTATAGAAACGTTTGAAAAATTAGTCAAGGAAGAGATAGAAATGATTAATATAAAAAGTACAAAAAATGCTAAAAATAATTGAACCAAATCAGAGAAAGAAATTTTGAAAAATCTACAAGAAAACAAGGATTTGGTTATTAAGCCGGCGGACAAGGGGGGGGGGGGGGAATCGTCATTATGGATTATACTTATTACCATGAAGAGATCATCAGACAATTATCTGATATCAATACGTATAAAAAACTCAGAGGAGATCCCTCAGAAAAGACCAAAAAGAATCTGATAGCTTTACTTGACATCTATGAGAAAAAAGGCATCATCACTGAGACTGTCCGTAAATATATAATAATACCCAATCCATCGGTACCAGTCCTGTACGTGTTGCCAAAAATCCATAAGGATAAAGATAGACCCCCAGGACGACCAATAGTCGCCGGCACAGAATCGATTACCGCCAATCTATCTCATTATTTGGATTCGATCATCCAACCCTTGGTAATAAAAACCAGATCATATCTGAAGGATTCAACAGACGTCATAAACCGTTTGGATAATGTGGAATGGGGATCTGGGTTTACCTTAGTAACAGCAGATGTATCATCGCTATATACCATAATTGAACATAAAGACGGTATAGAAGCAGTATCTTATTTCATGGAAGAAGAAGAATCTACCAGACCTAAAACTGAATTTGTAAAAGCAGGAATAAAATTTATTCTGGAAAATAACTTCTTCTGGTACGACCAGTCCTTCTATTTGCAGACCAGCGGGACTGCTATGGGGACCAGGTTTGCCCCGGGGTATGCAAACCTGTTCATGGCACACTGGGAGCAACAGTGTGTATGGGGTGGGCATGGCCTCGGGGAAAACCTGGTCCTCTGGGTACGATATATAGATGATATATTGTTTATATGGAGGGGAGACTCAACATCACTAGAAGAATTTTGTACATATTTGAATAACAACAATAAAAACATTGTACTAACATATAATATTAGCCAAGAATTGGTACACTTTTTGGATCTCTCCATCTTTATAGAAGAGAATAAGATCAATACCCGTACATATGTAAAACCTACCGACTGTAATTCTTTTATCCCCCATAATAGTAATCATCATAGAAATTGGCTGTCGTCAGTACCCAATAGCCAATTCTATAGAATCCGAAAAAACTGCTCTAAACATGAGGACTATGTGACCCAAGGAGATACTCTGAAACAACAATTTATCGACAAAGGGTATCCATTGGAAGAGGTAAAGATCCCCTTTGAAAAATATAAAACCTATGACAGAAAACGTATGTTAAAGAAACAAACAGATAGTCAAGAGGACCCACTGTCGATAATGGATACTCAAACAAAAAATTTCTCGTCGAAAAATATTCCATTTATTACTAAATACAACAGTCAATATAAGAAATTGGAGTTTGTAATTAAGAAACATTGGGGTATTTTACTTCATGATCCCACCCTGAGTGAAGTTCTCGATATAAGACCTAAATTCGTATATCGCAGGGCCAAGAACATCAAAAACAAACTTGTTAGTAGTGCGCTGAACCAACCTGAGAAAAAGGGTACCATTAAAACGGAGGGGTTCCACAGGTGTGGTACGTGCACTATGTGTAAAAACTGTAAAAGTGACCAAACAAAAATAACTAAAGTCACTGCGGTAAAAACTGGAAAAGAGTTCTCCATCAAACAGTTTATTACTTGTCATAGTAAAAATATCGTCTATTTACTGCAGTGTTCTTGCAATAAGCAGTATATAGGGCGGACCTCTAGACGTTTAAAGGATAGAATGGCAGAACATGTGCGGAATATTAAAAAAGGTCTAATTACACATAATGTATCTGCACATTTTAAAGACTGCCACAATAGTGACCCAAAACATCTTGTCCTATTTTGTGGTATACAGCTTGTTAATGGTACATGGCGTAAGAATAATGTAGAAGAGGTTTTAGCACAAACAGAAATGCGCACCATATTCAATTTTGGCACTTTACATCCTGGTGGATTAAATCTCGATTTCGAGATGAAATGGTTTTTATGATTTTTACAATATGTATTGTTTTGATTGTGAACCATATTTTTAATACCTTATATTTGATGTACTTATATTTAATGTACTTGTATTATGTATTTTTTACTGTGTATATATATGTGATCGTATTTGCTGCCTGTAACAGAATAAGGAAGTACAGAGGTAGCGCTTTGCGTTCCATTAAGATGGAACGCAAGAATCCCAGCTTTAATTGCAACCAGGAAGTGTATTGGTGACGTCTGCGTTCCATTTAGATGGAGCGCACGCGTCACCACAATCAGTACGTCTCAGACGCCGGAAACAGTCCAATCCCGGCGAGACGAGGGCGGAAGTACATGCGTTCCACGAGCGTGGAACGCAAGGCGTACTAACACTTATACCAACCGCTAGGACCTTGTAAGTGCATTCCCCACCCGCTTATGGGCTGCTATAGATTTAGGAAAGCAGCGCTATATGAAAAATTATACCGTTAAGCTGGTGAATGATGTTTTTAGTGTATTTCCGGTCTGAAGGGACGGACACACCCCGGATGGGATGTCCTTCCACCCTTCAGGTATAAAAGAAGTTATAGGAGTCATGCTAAGCACACCTTGATAAAGACAGTAGTCGAAACGCGTTGGTGGCTTTTATTGGGGTAACTACATTGGTCAGGATCTGTTTGGGTGAGTGTGTTCCGGTCACCTTATCCTCTGTATGGTCCTGTTTTCCAACTCCGATGTTTTTGCCTTTTTAAATATTCCATTTTTAAATAAATTGAGTTTGCCATTATTTGGAAGCATTTCTCCTTCTTTGGACCAAAAAATTACCAAAGATACCTTGATATGAGGAGTAACAGCAATCACAAGTAAGCAAAACGTGAGCACCTGCTTGAAAATTTAAGGAAAAAGATACCTTTATGTATATGGCGATATTTTGTTATATGTAAGCACAGTGTAAGCAATTATTGCCTTTAGAACACAAGGGTGATCCCTATTCTAAAAGTTATCTACACACCCCATAGAAATACTGGGTATGTAATTTAACCATTGGGTAAAATCCATTTAGAATCCCTTCTCATTGACATCCACTGATACCATTCCTCCGTGTTTATATTTCATAAACTCGTTTGAGAGGAAGGAATAGGAGGAGAAGGTGGAAATGAGAAACCGGTGAAAGAAACCTTTATGTGTATGGCGACGTTTTACTTTATGTAAGCAAGTGTAAGCAGGAATTAATATCTTTCAAACACCACGGTGATCCCTTAAAGAAAATTTCGTCACACCCCAGAGCGGAATATTTCGGGACCCCGATTGAAAAAATCATATTGTTTGGACTTGCTACATTATTATTCTTTTCATTTTTTTCCATGACCTTGATGCGGGAAGAAAAATTGAAAAGAACAGAAAACCTGAGAACTTTCTATATCATCCCCCTAGAAGAACATTGTAGAGGTAGTAAGAGCGCTGTTTTGAGAAAAGATATCATATTGTTTCTTCTGTACTTGTTCTAGAGGGTTTGGCGACCCACTACCCCTGATATTTTTACTTGATAGCTGCTCTAAGCGCAGTCCCAATTGTCATCTATTTAACCATTGTTAGTCTATTCTTCGTCAAAGGCTTTTTGGTGACCGCTGCTAAGAATAATGTTTTCTCATAGAAATGTGAGGAGAGAAAAGATGGATGATCTATTTTCAGATAAAATGGATCCTACCATCCTAATTGATGATGATCTGGATAGTATTATGTTTAAAATTCAAAATACCCTGATTAAGGAAGGGAGAATATGGTGGGAGTTGGTTTCACTTGAAAGATATGTTGCAGAAGAGATCATCCCCCGGGGTTTGAAAATAGAGAAATTGCCCTCCTTCTCCAATAGATCATCGGATTTTGAAAAAGAATGGTTACAAATACTAGATTCCTGCTCTATCTCATTGATGAGATTAATCATCAGAGAGAGAGAGCAAAAGAGTTGAAAAAAATAGAAATAGAGGTGGAGACACTAAAAAGTTTGGTAGAACCCGTCAAAGATTCAGCAGAATTCAAAGAGATGGAGGAAGCAATTATTGCTAAAATTAAACGTAACGAGAAGGAACTAATGGAGAAAAAGAAGAAAAAATATCAAAGAGATCTGGATGATATTAAGAGGGGACAACATAGAATTATTACAAAAAAAGATAGAACTCCGTTTAAATCTATACAAAATTATAGAAGTGAGAAAAGGTCCCCACAAAGGTATAGGAACCTGAGAAATAACCAATATCATAATAGACCCAATTACCAAAGAAATTATAGAGAGAAACCTCATTTTTATGAAAGGGAAAATCCTAGGAGAAATAACTACGATGCTCCATCACATTCCCAATATAGATCTGATCACCAAAGAAACTACAGAGATAGACCACATGGAAATTATCGGTACGGAAATAGATATAATGGAAGGAATTACGAAGATGCCCATTATAATACCCGTCAATATTCCCGTCAATACAAAGATAGAAATAATGGGTATAATCAAAAATCAGATGATTATAGTCCGATACAACATAAAAGAAATTCTAGGAACGAGAGAGAGTCAAGCTGGAGAGAACAAACACCACACCCCAGAATTAGACTCTCCAATAGATTCGACAAACTACATAATAACGAAAATGATTTTTTAGAATAAACGGGTTTAGTTCCACTAAACCAGTCACTAAGAGGGGCAAAAGAGGAGGTAATAAGAAATCAAAGAAAAAACGCCATAGAATAAAAGAGAAGAAAAAAACATCTATAGTAGAAAAAACCATTGGGGAGGATATACCAAAAAATGGATACACTAAAATTTATAACATCAGCAAATATGTCCTGTCTGATATTGAATCCACTGTTTTAAGTAAGGGCCTGAAATTTGCCCCTTCTAGTAATCTAGATCCTTTTGAAGCGTATGTAGACCTTCAACGCTTTGTGCGTAAGTTAACTCTAAAAAAATTTTTTGCGGATAAACCGTCTGATGATAACGTTCAGTTTGATCACTTCAGACCAAAATCAGTTTTTTTCCCTACTTATAAGAAAGGGTGCTTTATAGAAACGTTTGAAAAATTAGTCAAGGAAGAGATAGAAATGATTAATATAAAAAGTACAAAAAATGCTAAAAATAATTTAACCAAATCAGAGAAAGAAATTTTGAAAAATCTACAAGAAAACAAGGATTTGGTTATTAAGCCGGCGGACAAGGGGGGGGGGGAATCGTCATTATGGATTATACTTATTACCATGAAGAGATCATCAGACAATTATCTGATATCAATACGTATAAAAAACTCAGAGGAGATCCCTCAGAAAAGACCAAAAAGAATCTGATAGCTTTACCTGACATCTATGAGAAAAAAGGCATCATCACTGAGACTGTCCGTAAATATATAATAATACCCAATCCATCGGTACCAGTCCTGTACGTGTTGCCAAAAATCCATAAGGATAAAGATAGACCCCCAGGACGACCAATAGTCGCCGGCACAGAATCGATTACCGCCAATCTATCTCATTATTTGGATTCGATCATCCAACCCTTGGTAATAAAAACCAGATCATATCTGAAGGATTCAACAGACGTCATAAACCGTTTGGATAATGTGGAATGGGGATCTGGGTTTACCTTAGTAACAGCAGATGTATCATCGCTATATACCATAATTGAACATAAAGACGGTATAGAAGCAGTATCTTATTTCATGGAAGAAGAAGAATCTACCAGACCTAAAACTGAATTTGTAAAAGCAGGAATAAAATTTATTCTGGAAAATAACTTCTTCTAGTACGACCAGTCCTTCTATTTGCAGACCAACGGGACTGCTATGGGGACCAGGTTTGCCCCGGGGTATGCAAACCTGTTCATGGCACACTGGGAGCAACAGTGTGTATGGGGTGGGCATGGCCTCGGGGAAAACCTGGTCCTCTGGGTACGATATATAGATGATATATTGTTTATATGGAGGGGAGACTCAACATCACTAGAAGAATTTTGTACATATTTGAATAACAACAATAAAAACATTGTACTAACATATAATATTAGCCAAGAATTGGTACACTTTTTGGATCTCTCCATCTTTATAGAAGAGAATAAGATCAATACCCGTACATATGTAAAACCTACCGACTGTAATTCTTTTATCCCCCATAATAGTAATCATCATAGAAATTGGCTGTCGTCAGTACCCAATAGCCAATTCTATAGAATCCGAAAAAACTGCTCTAAACATGAGGACTATGTGACCCAAGGAGATACTCTGAAACAACAATTTATCGACAAAGGGTATCCATTGGAAGAGGTAAAGATCCCCTTTGAAAAATATAAAACCTATGACAGAAAACGTATGTTAAAGAAACAAACAGATAGTCAAGAGGACCCACTGTCGATAATGGATACTCAAACAAAAAATTTCTCGTCGAAAAATATTCCATTTATTACTAAATACAACAGTCAATATAAGAAATTGGAGTTTGTAATTAAGAAACATTGGGGTATTTTACTTCATGATCCCACCCTGAGTGAAGTTCTCGATATAAGACCTAAATTCGTATATCGCAGGGCCAAGAACATCAAAAACAAACTTGTTAGTAGTGCGCTGAACCAACCTGAGAAAAAGGGTACCATTAAAACGGAGGGGTTCCACAGGTGTGGTACGTGCACTATGTGTAAAAACTGTAAAAGTGACCAAACAAAAATAACTAAAGTCACTGCGGTAAAAACTGGAAAAGAGTTCTCCATCAAACAGTTTATTACTTGTCATAGTAAAAATATCGTCTATTTACTGCAGTGTTCTTGCAATAAGCAGTATATAGGGCGGACCTCTAGACGTTTAAAGGATAGAATGGCAGAACATGTGCGGAATATTAAAAAAGGTCTAATTACACATAATGTATCTGCACATTTTAAAGACTGCCACAATAGTGACCCAAAACATCTTGTCCTATTTTGTGGTATACAGCTTGTTAATGGTACATGGCGTAAGAATAATGTAGAAGAGGTTTTAGCACAAACAGAAATGCGCACCATATTCAATTTTGGCACTTTACATCCTGGTGGATTAAATCTCGATTTCGAGATGAAATGGTTTTTATGATTTTTACAATATGTATTGTTTTGATTGTGAACCATATTTTTAATACCTTATATTTGATGTACTTATATTTAATGTACTTGTATTATGTATTTTTTACTGTGTATATATATGTGATCGTATTTGCTGCCTGTAACAGAATAAGGAAGTACAGAGGTAGCGCTTTGCGTTCCATTAAGATGGAACGCAAGAATCCCAGCTTTAATTGCAACCAGGAAGTGTATTGGTGACGTCTGCGTTCCATTTAGATGGAGCGCACGCGTCACCACAATCAGTACGTCTCAGACGCCGGAAACAGTCCAATCCCGGCGAGACGAGGGCGGAAGTACATGCGTTCCACGAGCGTGGAACGCAAGGCGTACTAACACTTATACCAACCGCTAGGACCTTGTAAGTGCATTTACAAGGTCCTAGCGGTTGGTATAAGTGTTAGTACGCCTTGCGTTCCACGCTCGTGGAACGCATGTACTTCCGCCCTCGTCTCGCCGGGATTGGACTGTTTCCGCTTATGGGCTGCTATAGATTTAGGAAAGCAGCGCTATATGAAAAATTATACCGTTAAGCTGGTGAATGATGTTTTTAGTGTATTTCCGGTCTGAAGGGACGGACACACCCCGGATGGGATGTCCTTCCACCCTTCAGGTATAAAAGAAGTTATAGGAGTCATGCTAAGCACACCTTGATAAAGACAGTAGTTGAAACGCGTTGGTGGCTTTTATTGGGGTAACTACATTGGTCAGGATCTGTTTGGGTGAGTGTGTTCCGGTCACCTTATCCTCTGTATGGTCCTGTTTTCCAACTCCGATGTTTTTGCCTTTTTAAATATTCCATTTTTAAATAAATTGAGTTTGCCATTATTTGGAAGCATTTCTCCTTCTTTGGACCAAAAAATTACCAAAGATACCTTGATATGAGGAGTAACAGCAATCACAAGTAAGCAAAACGTGAGCACCTGCTTGAAAATTTAAGGAAAAAGATACCTTTATGTATATGGCGATATTTTGTTATATGTAAGCACAGTGTAAGCAATTATTGCCTTTAGAACACAAGGGTGATCCCTATTCTAAAAGTTATCTACACACCCCATAGAAATACTGGGTATGTAATTTAACCATTGGGTAAAATCCATTTAGAATCCCTTCTTATTGACATCCACTGATACCATTCCTCCGTGTTTATATTTCATAAACTCGTTTGAGAGGAAGGAATAGGAGGAGAAGGTGGAAATGAGAAACCGGTGAAAGAAACCTTTATGTGTATGGCGACGTTTTACTTTATGTAAGCAAGTGTAAGCAGGAATTAATATCTTTCAAACACCACGGTGATCCCTTAAAGAAAATTTCGTCACACCCCAGAGCGGAATATTTCGGGACCCCGATTGAAAAAATCATATTGTTTGGACTTGCTACATTATTATTCTTTTCATTTTTTTCCATGACCTTGATGCGGGAAGAAAAATTGAAAAGAACGGAAACCTGAGAACTTTCTATATCATCCCCCTAGAAGAACATTGTAGAGGTAGTAAGAGCGCTGTTTTGAGAAAAGATATCATATTGTTTCTTCTAACCCCCACACCGGCCACCTGAACCTTCCCCCCTGCAGAATTACACTAACCCCCCCCCCCCACAGCCTAATGTTAAGTCCCCCACTAGTGCCTAAACCTAACCCCCACACCCGCCACCTGAACCTTCCCCCCTGCAGCATTACACTAACCCCCCCACAGCCTAGCTTTAAGTCCCCCCACTAGTGCCTAAACCTAACCCCCACACCGGCCACCTGAACTTTCCCCCCTGCAGCGTTACACTAACCCCCCCCCCCCCACAGCCTAACGTTAAGTCCCCCCACTAGTTCCTAAACCTAACCCCCACACCCGCCACCTGAACCTTCCCCCCTGCAGTTTTACACGAACCCCCCCCCACAGCCTAATGATAAGTCCCCCCACTAGTTCCTAAACCTAACCCCCACACCCCTCCACCTGAACCTTCCCCTCATACTGCCAGCCTAGTTACTGTTCAGCATCCCGGCCGTCAATATTCCGGAGCTAGCATCCTAATTGATTTTGTGTTTCCGCCACCGGTATTTGGGATGCTGGCGTCGTTATACTGAACACCAGCATCCTTACCACTGGGATGCTGACCGCATCACATATATATACATAGACACACATGCGAAACCCCCCTTATAAATCCTGCGTTTGCCCCTGAAGAGCTGTACACAACATGCTAGTTTGTTTTTCTTCTTATGAAAATGAAACCCCTGTGCTTCTGAGGTGATCGCTGATTTATCTCCATACCGTAATACACTTCTGATGATACCACAGCATAACGACTACTTTAAACACCGATATTTATCCACGTTAGTTGCTGGAGGAAGCACTTTAGAAGTACTCTCATTAGTATTATGTAAAGTAAACTTGTAGCTATTTTTACCTTGCAGATAATAACCATTATTTCTCCCATGTTTGTCATTGTAAGGCGCTATCAGTCACATTTATATTAGTTCCTGTGATTGCCAGTTGAGATATGTGGTAGCAAATGCTGGGTCACTGAGAGACCGGCTCTTTCGGCACATGACCTGGGTGCGCCTGGACTTGTGTTCACACTATTGTTCCTGTTGTGTCCCAAGCCCCAGAAAGGAATAGGAATTCCTGCAAGAAAACTTTCTCAGAGCTTCCAAAACAAGTGTCAGGAAGTCTCCCTCCCTGTTCTCATCTTAGTGTTCCTTAACTTCCAAGACAATTAATGTAGCAGCAATCAGACATCTGCTGGTCTGCTCTGAATACATTCGAGGATAAATATTAAACGCTATAGCAGATCTTCACAATGTGCTGACCTGGCTCAATTTACAGCTGACAGAGTCTGCAGTAGCGATCTTGGCTTTCGGATGAATACAGTATTGCACCAGTCCTATTGTTTAAGTGCTTTTCTACATTCACTACCTTGTTCATGCCTTACCTTTTACTTTGTACCAGGGCGGGCCTTCTTAACAGAATTGTGCTGGGCAAAAGCGATGTACTGGGGCCAAACACACTCATTCATGGGAACTAATTAAAGTAAAATAAGAAATTTCCCTCCCACGGTTCCATGCTGCCTCTCTACATATTTCCATTCAGTGAATGGCTGCCAGCACGCTGATTGGTTGATAGCTTCAGTCATCTACCAATAAAAAGCTGACAGCCATTCACAGTCTGGCTGCAGCCTGGGAGGCAGATGGACAATGCTGCCTCACCACTCTGATTGTGTGACCACCGGACGTTCATTCGCAAAGGCGGTGTCAGCCCGAGCCTAATTTTTTGGGTAAGAAAACATTGACTGTGGATATTGTGGGTGGAGCTACAATGTGTGTGGAGTATAATAATAGTACCAATTCACATTACACCACACAGCAGCGCAACTTAGATACATTGCACCAGCTAGAGCACCTTAGACACACTGCGCCAGGTAGAGCACCTTAGACACACTGCACCAGGATTACGCACTCCATAATGCCCATTACAGTAATGCCCATTACAGTAAGACTGCTTTGTAACCCTCCGATGTCGTACTAATTCGTATTAGCTGGCCATATATACGGCCGCTAATACGAATTTTTCAGGCATACTGCACGGATCAGTCAGATCCGTGCAGGCTGCAAGGTGTAAAAAAAAAAAAAAAAAAAAATCAGCGTGCCCCCCCCCCCACAGCTGTAACCAGCACCAGGCTGAAAGAGCCGGGGCCGGTAATAAAAAATCAGGGAACCAGACAAATAGGGGTTCCCCGATTTTTTACAACCAGCCCCAGGCTCCAGGTCCGGGGCTGGTTCCCAAAATACGGGGGACAAAATGACTAGGGGTCCCCCGTATTTTAAGAACCAGCCCCAGGCCAAACCAACCAGCAGGGTAATGTCACAGCCGGGGGACACTTATTATATAAGGTCCCGCGGCCAAAACATCACCCTACTGACCAGTCAGCCTGGCCAGGGGCCCTGGGGGAGTGGGGACCCCCCAATAAAGGGGTCCACCCCCTCCAGGACTTACCTGACCAGGCTGAAGCCTGGTGCTGTCCCCAGTGGCCCTGTGCGGTGGCCACCGGGCTGATTTCAGTGTAAAAAAAAAGATGAAAAACTATTGTTTAAAACTGTGGAACTATGAGTCCCAGCAGGCCTCCCCTGCAAGCTGGGACTTGGAGAACCACAAGTCCCAGCCTGCGGGGCATTAAAGGGCCCGCTGGCACTTGTAGTTCCACAGTAATAAAAATAGTACAATAAATACACACTGACACAATGAAAATAAAACTTTAATACATCCATTACACACATACTGATACTTACCTATCTTGAGCCCGTAGGTAGTCCTCGGTCCTGGTGTCCGGTGTCCTGTGTCGTCCTCCATGTCCATCAGGAGCCGACTTTCTTGGCTCCTGATTGGCCGCTAGGCAGCCAATAGAAATCATTTTGAGAAGAGGCACAGAGTATGAAATATCTCTGAGTCTCTCCTCAGTCCGATGCGGAGAGTGCGGGGAGCGCCGGCAGCTTGAAGAATACCTGGACTACGGCGGATCAAGAGAAGACATCTTCGCCACAGGACCAGGTGAGTAGGATTTCCTTCCACAGCTCCACCATGGATTACTTCGGACCCGGACACCGCCATGGACCTGGAGGACGACACGGACCGCCGACATGGACATGGAGGACGACTCAGGACACCAGACACCAGGACCGAGGGCTACCTACGGGCTCAAGATAGGTAAGTATCAGTATGTGTGTAATGGATGTATTAAAGTTTTATTTTCATTGTGTCAGTGTGTATTTATTGTACTATTTTTATTACTGTGGAACTACAAGTGCCAGCGGGCCCTTTAATGCCCCGCAGGCTGGGACTTGTGGTTCTCCAAGTCCCAGCTTGCAGGGGAGGCCTGCTGGGACTCATAGTTCCACAGTTTTAAACAATAGTTTTTCATCTTTTTTTTTACACTGAAATCAGCCCGGTGGCCACCGCACAGGGCCACTGGGGACAGCACCAGGCTTCAGCCTGGTCAGGTAAGTCCTGGAGGGGGTGGACCCCTTTATTGGGGGGTCCCCACTCCCCCAGGGCCCCTGGCCAGGCTGACTGGTCAGTAGGGTGATGTTTTGGCCGGGGGACCTTATATAATAAGTGTCCCCCGGCTGTGACATTACCCTGCTGGTTGGTTTGGCCTGGGGCTGGTTCTTAAAATACGGAGGACCCCTAGTCATTTTGTCCCCCGTATTTTGGGAACCAGCCCCGGACCTGGAGCCTGGGGCTGGTTGTAAAAAATCGGGGAACCCCTATTTGTCTGGTTCCCTGATTTTTTATTACCGGCCCCGGCTCTTTCAGCCTGGTGCTGGTTACAGCTGTGGGGGGGGGGCCACGCTGATTTTTTTTTTTTTTTTCTACACCTTGCAGCCTGCACGGATCTGACTGATCCGTGCAGACTGCCTGAAAAATTCGTATTAGCGGCCGTATATACAGTATGGCCAGCTAAGACGAATTAGTACAACATCGGAGGGTTACAAAGCAGTCGTATATGACTGCTTTGTAAATTCCCCTCCGGAACACGACTGTGCATACGGCTGAAACAGTCGTATGCAGTCGTAGGGAAAATACTAATACGAAAAACTAGTATTAGCGGCCGTATATCCAGTATGGCCAGCTAATACGAATTAGTACGACATCGGAGGGTTACAAAGTAGTCGTATATCACTGCTTTGTAAATTCCCCTCCGGAACACGACTGTGCATACGGCTGAAACAGTCGTATGCAGTCGTAGGGAAAATACTAATACGAAAAACTAGGTTTTTCATATTAGTAAATTTTTCCCTTAATTACCGGCCCCCCGGCTCTTTCAGCCTGGTGCTGGTTTCAGCTGTGGGGGGGGGGACCCCGCGCCATTTTTTTTTAAATATTTATTTATTTTTCTATTTTTTTTTACACTAAAGCCTGCACGGATCTGACTGATCTGTGAAGGCTTAAAGCAAATACGACAGGGAAATCAAGGTGTATTTTCCTGTTGTATTTTCGTGGCTGTTTCACGCCAATTAGCAGCCGTATTATCAATACGGCTGCTTAGTAAATCAGGAACTACCTTTCTTTTGAATGGTGATTCCTGTCGTATTCTATCGATGGTGTAGACATTCGTATTTGTAAATACAAATATGAATGTCCCATCTTTAGGAATACGAATTACTGTATTTCTGGGATAGTAAATCCCGAAAATACAAATGTGTAAAAAATAGGTGTATTTCTGCCTACGAATACACCTATTTTTTACGAATTCATATTAGTAAATTTCCCCCATTATACCACACACCGTAATGCCTATGACATATTATGCCACATAAGTGCCACCTACCTACATGCTCATTGTTAGGAGCTTCATGCTCAATGCTAGGGGCTTCATGCTCAGGGGTATCATGTTCGATGCCACTGGTTTCATGCTCGATGGGGATTACAATGCTCTTTGCCACGGGGATTGCAATACTCAGCGGTGAGCGGTGCAGTCATTGTAACATGCGGCTACTTCAAATGCAGCGCCGGCTCTGGCAGCCAATTGGGAGCCACCACTGCTGCTCCTGATTGGCTGCCAGACTGCAAAGTCCAATTGGCTCGCAGCATTTCAAATAGACGCAGACCTGCTCTGAGCCTCTGATACAGCTGGGTTGCTCTCTGCTGTGCCCTGCTGTACCCGTGTTACTTCAAGTGCACCACTCACTGCCCAGCGGCCCTGACTGTTACTGCGAGTGTTAGGCGCCATAGTTATCAGGGGGCTAACATTAATGGAGAAGACACCCTGATTACTATGGTGCCCTACTCTTGTGAGTAGTCTGTGTAACGGGCGGGCTGACCCTGCTTGAAGGACCCTAGAATTGTGGGACCATGGGCAGCTGCCCAGTGATATCCATTAAGATAGCCCTGTTTGGTACATTGCTTTATGGACCTAGGTGGTAGATTTACTAAAGCTTCTAACTTCAACTGAGCTGGACATTGCTTTGACATTGTAATGCTGTGTACGCATGCTGCGATTCACATACCTCCCAACTTTTGAAGTTGGGAGGTCGGGACGTTCGCGCGGCGAAGCCGTGCGTGCTCCCGAAAAGGGGGCCTGGCCTCGAGAAAAGGGGGCGTGGCCTCACGGGGTGACACGAACTCCGTCCACGATCCATTTTCGCCACTCGTCGGCGCTGAATAGACGCTGTGCGCATGCGCACAGCGTCTATTGTCGGCAAGCTGGGGGGGTCCCAACTGTCCCCCCCACCGCGGGACAATGGCGGCCCCGGGCGGGACGCGGGAACGTCCCCGAATATCGGGACGTTCCCGCGGTAAGCGGGACAGTTGGGAGGTATGGATTCAGGGTCACTTTCTATTCGATTTGGACTAAATAGTCCAATTGGAATAGAAAGTGATCCTGAAATGAATCAAACATGTACAGCCGCATTTGATCCAGATTTAATCCCGATGCGCAGCCCCGCAGCATCAGGACAGGATCGAAAGCAGATATAGCGCACTCCTCTTTCAATATACCTGCCCCCTCTGCAGCGCAATGTGTTTTTGCCAAGGTACAAAGTTGCACCTTTTAGGTCTAATGATGAGTTACACAGATCTCTATTCACAGAAGCAAATGGCTAGTGTTTGCATACTGCATATGTTCATAAGTGAATGTATGAATTTTTGCATATGTAAGATGGACATTTTCCAGTTCTCTTCCCAGAAATAGGGGGCTTGGTGGTGTGAACTGGGCAGTGACAAGTCAATTGCACGTAAACCACCCTGACATGTGGTAGTGTCAGAGGATGGATGTGGGTGTGAATGTATTTGGGCCTACACACGTAGGGATTTAGGGAAATTTTCTAATCAATCTCACTAGACCGCAAAGAAAAGGCCCAGACAATACTCTGTGTGTAGGATTCATATTAGTGGGTGGCCCTGCGCGGTGCTATCGCCCGGCAATTAATATCCAGCATGTTGCCCCATTTATCCCGCTGTGGGGGCATGGCCAGCGCTCTGAAAGCTGCTGGCTATGCCCCCAGCCCCTCTGTCTCAGTGAATAGGCACCTGCGCACAGCCTCTATTCCCTGTTGCTCTGCGGGTAGCAGGGGGGGACTCTCTACTGCCCACCCCCACCACCCACCGTGGGACACAGCCGGCCCCGGGTGGAACCTGGGACAGTCCTAAAAGTGACAGGTAATACAGTGGAGGAAATTTACTAAGATAGGAGTTACATTTCAGATGGGATGTTGCTCTGGGCAACCAATCAGATACTATCTATTATCTTCTAGAAGGTGCTAAATAAATAAGTCGATTGTAATTGGTTGCCCATAGCAACAACCCATGTGACATAGAACTCCCTTCTTAGTAAATTCCTCCCAGTATATTGTATTTTATCCTTTTATTTAGGTCACCTTCACTAATGGGGCTATAGAGGCAGCTTGCCAAAGAGGAAGCAGATGTAGAACACCACTTCCATTTAATCATTGCTGAAGTGACGTCTTCACATATTTTTGGGAATAGAGGTGGTTCGGACTTGCCTGTAAGGAGCCTCATTGACGTGCTTGGCAACATCACCATATTGTAAAGGAATTATGCAATATATTCTCAAATGAAGTTTGGAATTTGATATCTTCAATATGCTGTGCATGCAAAAGTCTATATTACATTGTGATGCTTAGGCGCTGCGTACGGGTGGAGTGATGCACAGGATATCACATCTAGGGGGTCATTCAGTCCTGATCGCACGGTGGTGAATTCGTATGGACGGCGTTCGGTTAAGATGCTGCCCCGCTAGAGTGAAATCCCGCATTGCAAATTATTGTGTTCCCTGTGCGAATGGACGTGGACGGCTACACATCCATTTGCAGCCATGCAAATATGTTCAAAACCCATCATAACAGGATCACCATCAAATGATTTTTACACTGGGCACCAGTCATCGCAGGCTCAGAGTAGCCACAGTGTATAGATGATCAGCTGCTGCGCAAATTTACAGCCGTGCGATCATGTCTGAATCCATACCCTCCAACATGACCCATTCCATCAGGTACAAAATGCTCTGTTCCTGGGCTTCCCTCCAGTGGCAGTTACAGAGGTTGGACTCCAGCACAGTCCAACATTCAAAGAGGGGGGTCACATCAACTGCCAGTGAGTCCAGGACAGTAATGTTTGGGGTGGCATTAGGTCAGGGCCGGCAACAGAAATCTTGGGGCCCTGTACACTGAAATTTTTGGGCCCCCCCCACGTAATCCAAAACCCACACAACTCTCTTCTGCATGTACTAATAAATGTATTGATGTAGTGATATGGGTGACGCAGGAGTGTAGTGATATGGGTGACGCAGGTACATAGTGATATGGGTGACGCAGGTATGTAGTGATATGGATGACGCAGGTATGTAGTGATATGGGTGACGCAGGTGTGTAGTGGTATGGGTGACACAGGTGTGTAGTGGTATGGGTGACACAGGTGTGTAGTGGTATGGGTGACGCAGGTGTGTAGTGGTATGAGTGATGCAGGTGTGTAAGTGAGACGCATTGTGGTAGTGGTCTTCTACTGTATGTGTTGGCTAGGGAATGACATGACAGTCCAAGGATGAAGGCTGCTAATTAAGCCATTCTAGATATACAGCATTTAGTGAGTTATAACACACGCTGATGTATGGGGTAAAAGGCAAGTTTGGGTAACAGTAGTTGACATGACAAAGTGGCTAATTCTGTGGGGCAATGCATGCAACAAGATATATATATATATCTTGTTGCATGCATTGCCCCACAGATTTAGCCACTTTGTCATGTCAACTACTGTTACCCAAACTTTCTTTTTACCCCATACTTCAGCGTGTGTTATAATTATATATATATATATATATAGTAGCATACCCCAAAACCAACCTGTGTGGTTGTGTTCTTTATGGGCTGCTCCCTCCACGGCACAGCGGGCATGTGGGCAGGTTGGAGACACAGAGCTGCAGGCTTGACACAGCGGGGGCGAGTTGGAGGCTCGGTGCAGGCTCTGGGGCCCTTCAGATCGCCAGGGCCCGTCACACATGTCCCCTTTGACCCCCGCTGTCGCCGGCCCTGCATTAGGTGTGGCTCCCCTATTTTAATATTGGACTGTGCTGCAGCCCAGGGGCTGGCTGGCAACTTTTAGCCTAGGGGGCAAGTCCAGAGCACTGGCCCATACCCCCATCTTTCTGGAAGGCTGAATGCTTGTGCGCGCCGGAGGCGTGTGGCCTATCATAAGGGGGCGTGGCCTGTACCTAGATTGTATTGTGTACCTGCAGATTGCACATTGTGATGCTAAATACACATTATGCCGCACACCTTGATGCCCATTGCACCCCATACTGAGATGGCAATTACCCAATGCTCCCCACACCATAATGCCCATTACACCCCATACCATGATGCCCATTACACTGCACAATGTGATGTCCACAGTGCCAGATTTGCCCCCACAGTGCCAGATATTCCGCTACAGTGCCAAATACACATATGCCCCCCACAGTGCCAGAGACACATATGCCCCCACAGTGCCAGATATGCCCCCACAGTGCCAGACACATATGCCCCCACAGTGCCAGAGACACATAATATGCCCCACAGTGCCAGATACACATATGCCCCCCACAGTGCCAGAGACACATATGCCCCCACAGTGCCAGATATGCCCCTACAGTGCCAGAGACACATACAGATGGGTCTTGTCCCATCTTTGCAGGGGATGGCGCTGGCGTCGCCAGCCGCCATCCCCCGCCAGCGCCATGGCGACGGTGAGAAGCGGACGCGCGCGCACGAGAGGCGCGCGCGTCCCCTTCCGACGGCGCTTCGATGCGTTCCCCCGGGTCCCCGCCGGCTTGCCGGCGGTAACCCGGGGTCCCCGCCGCCTGCCCGCACCCCCCACTAACCCCCCTAGCCCTGTCCGTCTCCCTGAGGCGGAGACGGACAGGGTTTCCGTCGCGCTAGCGACGGAGACTGAGACGCGCGTGCGCGTGAGACGCACGCGCGTCTCAGTCTCCTCGCTGGCGAGGCTGCTGGCGGGTCGCCAGCGCGTACGTTCTGGCGACCCGCCAGCAAGGATGGCAAAAGACCCATCTGTATGCCCCACAGTGCCAGATATGCCCCCACAGTACCAGATACACATATGCCCCCACAGTGACAGATATTCCCCCACAGTGCCAAATACACATATGCCCCACATTGCCAGAAATGCCCCCACAGTGCCAGAAACACATATGCCCCACAGTGCCAGAATTTCCCACCAGCAACTCACCATTGTTGCTGTCTCTCCATCTGCTGCTGCTGCTGGGAGGGAAGGGGGGGGGGGGGAAGGTCCGGGTCCGACAGCCCTCCTGCTCCCACGGGCCGCTTAGCCAGTCGCTGGCTGCGGGCCGCGCTGGATCACCATCCACCTCCTCCAGGCAGCCCTCCTGCACTGGCCGCGGCTTCCAGAGCACGGACGCGGCTACAGGAAGATGGCCGGAGGCCTCCTGCACTGAGGACATGTCTTCAGTGCAGTGGGCCGGCGGCCATCTTCCTGTAGCCCCGGCCGTGTTCTGGAAGCCACGGCCAGCGCAGGAGGGCTGCCTGGAGGAGGTGGATGGTGACCAGCGCGGCCCGCAGCCAGTAACTGGCTAAGCGGCCCGGGGGGCACATGGCACCCGGCCCCCTGGCCCAGCCCGCCCCTGCTGCAGCCCCACCTCTGCAACTGCCACTGGTAAGGAAGTCCAGAACCAGAGCATTTTGTACCTAATGGAATGGGCTATGTTGGAGGGTATGTAAATAGGGCCCCTAATCTCTATCCACTTTAAAAAGCAAGCCCTATAAAGGTCTCATTGCATTAAAGACCTCTACAACTGAACGTATATATTTTCCATTTACTTATTTATACAAACTATATCCAATTTAACGCATGTAGCTACAGTTCATAAAAATTGTATCACCAGGGAGTATGCCAGTATACAGTGATACTGTTTTTGATGAATATTCATAAACCAGTAAAAAGAGTGGAGAAGTGAGCCAGTGGAGACGTTGCCTATAGCATTCAATCAGCTTTGAGGTAACAATGATCAAAATTATACAGAACAGCTGATTGATGGCCATGTACAACTTCTACACTGGCTCTCTTTTCCGCTCTTTTCACTGCTACATGAAAAGACCCCTATATATGAAGCAGAGCCGTGCCTCTGAGAGAATTCATTCAGGATAGTTTTAAAAAATAACAGAAAAAAATAAATAAATGTAATGTCCAAGGATACACGTTGTGTGGAAAATTTTATTACTTTGAGGTTCCATTTAAAAAAAAAAAAATTGTGGTGTTAGATTGATCAGCATAGTGCTGTGTGGAGTCAGAGTCTGGGTGTATCTTCGGGTTTCTAGTAGGTGGTTGATTGGTAATTTCCTTCTGTGTTACCTGAATTTTCCTCCCTTCCTTCTTCCCATTTTCTTGGTTTATCACTTTCCTGGATTATTTGGCGGGAAAGAACAACAGTTCAGTAGCCATCTTGCTGCATTGGTGAGGTGCACCCCCGTTCAATACACTAGGTAGGCTGATTTCACTCTACTGGGGTGGGCTTTGTATAAGTGTATCATTGAAATGGGAGTTAAAAACACTTCACTTCTTTCCCATTGGTGTTAGGGCAATTGGCCCATGCAGATGCCCATCAAAGTGATCTTGCATTAAATCAGGGGTCCCCGTAGCCGGTCTGAGTGGCCCTCCCACCTGCCTGACAGCTTTGCCGGGAGTCAAGTACAGGGAAATTCTCTTGAGAGGTCGGTAGTTCTCGCAAGATTCCTCTTAATCAACAGCAGCCGGAGACTGTCAGTCCTGTTCAGCAGCAGCCGGAGCGTGGGACGGCTGCAGCAGGACAATTTGTAAGAGAAATATTTACATATGGCCCCCGAAGGATTTTTTCCCCATATAAACGGTCCTTGGCACAAAAAAGGTTCCCCACCCCTGCATTAAATCAATTGATCATCAACTGGCCATTCTTTCTTCAGCCACCATACTATTTTAATGAAATGATAAAGCTGACCATTTTCACATTAGTTATGCCTATTGTGATTATCTAGATCTATTATATTTTATATTGTTTTAGTTTAATGTTTACTTGTATGAATTTGGAGCAGAACCTGTCACCAGCTGATAGTCGGTTTATTATATCATAATGCAGGGCCGGATTAAAGCAGGGGCAAAAGGGGTCAGTACCCCTGGGCCCCCCTCTAGCTAGGAGCCCCCTGTGGTTGGCATGTATTTAAAAAATATACATATACAATAAATTGCAGATAACTGCACACTTTTGGTTTAACTGGTTTGTAGGTGCTGGAGCATACACAATTATATATCCACAGGATCCAATCAAATCACGGTATAGGACACAAGAACCAGCACACCATCATTTGAATGCAATAAAAGTTTTTAGTATTTCATCTTCAGAGCCTTAAAACATCATATAGGTTCATAAGAGGTAAGGTACTTATCAATTCCTAGGGGAGCTGAGAGATGGCAACAGCTTAACCCCCGTGGCCCTTATTGCCCGACAGCTGTTTCGGAGGTCCTCCTCCTTCCTCAAGGAAGGCCTAATCACCAATCATCATTAGGCCTTTTCCTGTACACCCCCATCTCTGTACCTGAGGCTGGAGCTGTTCTATATATCTGCGGCTCTACTCACCTGACACTTATACATAAATATATATATATATATATATATGCAGACTAACAAAAAATGCAAGCCATTGGAAATTTCATCAAGCCCTCTCTTATATTACTTGTCGTGCCCCCGCTGTGCCGTCTCAGAACAAGTTGTATTATATAGTACGCAATATACCTTCGAGCAATGGCACTTTTTCAATGTTTTTGGTGCATGACTAACATCTAATCAATATGTGCTGTCACTTCTGGAACGGGGAGAAGCAGAGTTATAGAATGATCTCTTTCCCTCGGTAGCAGAGTAAAATAAACTCATCACTGTTATCTCACGTATTGAGGCAGACATCTCAGTGGGGGAAAGACCTCCATTGTCTGTGGATGTGGAGTGACTGTGCCTTGTTTTGTAGGTAATGCGCTGCCCAAGCAAGCATATATATATATATATATATATATATAAAGCATTATAATTCTTAACGCGGCATTGAAGGATAAATAATTGCAGTGAGCTGCATTAGGAAGCCGTTTTCAAATGGCCTAATTTACGGGAGGGTGTATTTGAGACTGCACGCATTATCATACAGATGCTGTTAGGACAATCAAGGGATGAAGAAGCTAAATTGATAGCAACACACAATGGCCCTTATTCTGGTTCACTCGCAAAGACAAATTCCTTCTTATATGGACAAAACCATGTGCACCACAGGTGGGACAGATGTAGGCTACTGTTAGCGGGAACTGCTGAGACCTTATACAGCCAGCGGCCAGGCACAGAGGGACCCGATTCCTGACAGCACACTACTCCTCCGCTACTCCCTAATATAAGGACACACACACCGCTCACTTCCACTCCACTCGCAAGTACTGTAAATATTTCAAATTAAAAGCCTATTCAAGGCGTATGGCAGAGACAGAAGGTTGAGAACCGCTTTCCTATTTACTGTGTACACACCTTAACTTTCATATTGATTTACTTTAGCAGTAAGTAAGTAATATGATGATCCACTGAATTTGCCTGTGAGTAACTTGTAATGCATATTAATAAATGTCCTATTTCATAGCAATCCCCTGCAAGTAATACCCCTATTACACCGCCGCAAAACTCCGGGTCTTTGGCAGGTCAGACCAGGGTCAGCGGCGGTGTAAATGGGACACGCCGTGTCCCTTTACACGAGACTTCTACCCAGGTCCTGACCTGGGTAGAACACAGCCAGGACCTGGGTAGAGGGCGGTGTAAATGGGTACGCCGGGTCATCTGACCCGGCTCCCATTTACATCAATGGGGGACGTGCAACCTACGGACCGCAGCATCCGCAGGTTGGACCGGGGGCACACACATGCTGCGCTGCTGTCTGCTATATTCTGCAGACAGCAGCAGAGGAGGAAGTGAATGGAAGCCTGTTTGCGGCATCCATTCACCTCCCGGATGACTTCTGGGGGGGGGGGTGTAGATTACCTTAGTGCTGGGCTTGCCTCCAGCGCATCGATACGGTTCCCGGCGGTGGCGATCGGCGCATGGAGATGACATCATCTCCAAGCGGCGGGGGTCTGCGGGCGGTGTAAATGAAGCAAACTCTGGGTTGCACCCGGCTTGAAGCAGGGATCAAAAACCCGGGTGCGACCCAACGTTTTTGGTGTAAAAGGGGTATAACCTAAGAGCCATCCACAAGTTCTAATAATCTTACATTAGATGTTATATTCACCTTAGACCTCATTCATGTAATATTATCTTATGGTATTGGCATGTTCTGTATGTTGAAATTTACACTCCCATTTCCTTACATTCCTTATAAAACAAGTTGTTTCCTAGCCCAGCGACACCTTGTATGGGTGCTCGTGATCAGCGCCTGTAAGGAAAATCCACCTAATTACAATAGGGCTGCCGGAAGAATAATCTCCCCGCTTTCTTGCAAAACAGACTTTTGGCAAATGAGCCGCATCTCTCCCTCCTACACGTGATAAGTGGGGTGGTTTCCTTCTGATCATCAGATTTCTCCTTTACAGTTCCTTGGCTCTGTCTTGCATTAGCCCTGTTTTACTCCTTAAGAAGCAGAATATTTTTACCGTGGATGCAAAGACAAAGCAGATATTATAAGTTGGCTGACATTTCAGTCTGTGTTGGGATGCCTGTGACAGATGGAGCATGATAATACATAGTAACGGAGCATAATGGTTCCCTACTGAGGAATCACTGCAGTAGTATGACTTTTAATTAGTAATTGCTAGCACATTTCATTTCTTCTTATAGCCGTCAAGAAGAACAAAATGTTTCACTGCAAAATACCTCCACGAATGTCCGTTGCTATTTCCACTGTGGCTGTAGGCATCAAAGATAGGAAATGTCAAACTGTGTGGTGGTAAAACACATTTTTATACTATTTCTAAAGACCAATATACCCTAGGGCAGTGATTTTCAACCTTTTTTACCTTGCGGCACACTAAATAAGATTTTAAATTTGCCAAGGCACACCATGAGATCCCCACAGGGCAAAACACATTCGCCCCCACAGGAAAAAAAAAACCTATTGGTCCCCATATAAAAAAAAAATCACACTGATCCCCACAGGTAACAAAAAATATACATTGGCCCTTTAGACAAGAAGAGACCAGTAAATAACAGTTGAAATGGTGGTGGCTGCCAACTGGTTTGGGCATCTCTAGATCTGGGGGCACACTTGAGAACAGCTCAAGGTACACTAGTGTGACACGGCACAGTGGTTGAAAAAAACCCTGCCCTAGTGGATATAGTAAAAGATGCAGCTCAGAAATCCCTTTCCTATCTTATACTCATACTTGCCTACCTGCCCAAAATGGCTGCCCCTCCGGAAGGTTAGGGAAAGCCTCCAGCATGCCCCCAGCCTTAAAGACCTCTGGTATCAGGGAACCCTTGCCGAGGCCTGGAGGCTTATAATATTTTTATAAATATATGTAAGATCTCTGAATTACCTTCTATTATGTGGTTACTCAAATCGTATTACTAATGCCCTTTGGTGTGCTGGGGAAACTTCCCCTCCATTTGAGCACCTGAGTAAATTACTGATTTGATTGAGCAACTTTCACTCAGGATAGAGCCTATTCTCCCAAAGCTAGCCATACTTGCCGATATGCTGCCTCTGGGAGAAGGCAGCCAGCTAAGCATGGTGGGGGGTGTGGGGGTGGAGAGTGGTTTTGGGTAGGGGCGGTTTGGGTGAGCATGTCTGCAAAATCGCATAAATGTGGACCTGCCCCTGCTACACAATGGTGAGATAACAGGCATAGGCTGTATTATTACATTGTATTATAGGCTGATGTATTAAGCCTTAACAAGAGATAAATGCAAGGGTGATAAGGAGAGATAGACGTCCAGCCAATCAGCTCCTTACTGACTTTTTTTCAAACACAGCCTGTAACATGGCAGTTAGCAGGTGATTGGCTGGATGTTTATCTCTCCTTATCACCCTTACATTTATCTCTTGTTAAGGCTTAATACATCTGCCCCATTGTGAGGCAAGGGGCGGGGCCATGATGATGCGATTCACTGCAAATTGTGCCATCAGCCTCCCTAGCTGCCGAAAGTGTAGTGTAACTCCTGGAGGTGGGGAAGGATCTGTGCACGGAGTTGGCAGCTGGACAGGAGACTACACTTCCTGGGGGCTGGGAGCGCACACGATTTTCAGGAGCCTCGCAGACATTCCAGAAGAGTAGGCAAGTATGTGGCTAGTATCGCACTTCCACTACCATCCCAGAAATTGCGGAGGCTCGCGATTTTTGGAGTAGTGCCCCTCAGAGCAAAGAGAGAAGGCTCTCGCGCACCTTGGCTGCTGTCTACTGAAGGAAGCAGAATTGCATGTTACTCACCAGCAAACATGTAAGCTATGGGAAGGGGGTGTGGCTTAGTGCCTGAATTGTGTCATTTAGCTCCACCCCATTGTTGCGGACTTGCGAATCGCACATTTTCCCCTATGTTGGGGGTGGGGCCTTTTGGCAAAGTGACTTACAAAGTAGGTAAGCATGGCTAATATACAACACAAGCATAGTATCCCTTATCCAAAATGCTCGGGACCACGATCTTGATGTTGCCCCGATAGTCCCCCAAAGTCCACTGTGGCCATCGGAATCCTCTTCAGCGGCATCGCCGGTCCCAAGTTACCGGCAGACCCACACAATACATCCTTTGGACCGGGGATGCCACTGAAGAGGATTCTGATGGTTGCCAAGAACACCAGGGGACAAGGTAAGTATGAAAAAAGGTGTGGGGCAAACCCCACCAAAAAATCACCCCGAAATATTCTGAAAAACCATGGTTTTCGGAATATTTCGCTTTTTGGATATACAGATAAGGGAGACGCAATCTGCAGTGTACTATTATAGGATACATTTTTGGTTGACTACAGGTCAATATAATGCATTCTCCAAAATATCCGATCTGGCTATCCTCTCCTGCCGTTGTATCTCAGGCTTGAGCATGAACTTTAGCAATGTGAATATACAGTAATTGGTTGCAGTAATTGGCTGTGTGACTTATTAGCATGCAAGTAGTGCCCTTCTCCTGCGTATAAACCCTGCCACTCCTGGCATTTAATTGGCAGAGAGCATGGAAAAAACAGATGGGAGCGATGAGAGGCGATAGTGCTGGCCGCACATGTTATTTAGGAATCTGGGTACACAACAATACGGTTCCTCACCTTGCTGGGTTGGGATACCTTTTATTTATAACACATCAAACAATAATTTTGACGATCGGTCCATTTCATCTCATGGCCTCTTACTATGAAATGTATCATTTCATGATGCGGTTATTATTTGACGGTAAAATCTTAGTATTGTATAAAACGAAATTGTGCGTTTAGACAGTAGGCGGATATGTCACCGAAAATGTTGGCAACGATCTAGTGTTTCAGCACTTTGTGTTCTTATTAGTACGACATGATACAAAAATGTAACTGCTTAACATGCTGAAATGCCAACATGATGAACTGTAAAACGAAATTGTGCCTATTAATTGAAGGAGGCCTGCTGTGCAGGAGGAAGAGCGAGGGGTTTCGCTGCATCCCTCTGCATAATAACAAATAGATCACTAGCCCAAAATGAGCTGACAAATAATTGTACTGTAGTCAGGCATATTGCACTGAATATTCCAAAGTGGTCTGAAAGCAAATAATACACCTGTCCTCGCCACGGAACGACAACCGCACGGTACTTAAATAACTGATTTTGCATTAATATACTGTACTAGTTACTAGCCCGTCACAATGATGGAGCAACATAACAGCAATGTCAGGGAGATTGTAGGTGGTAGCAGAATGTGCCAGGCGAAGGGGTGTGTCATGTTCCGCCCATGGGCATATCTTTTGCCATTCAATATACTGCACGCTGAAATAAAGGGCGTGTCTGGCTCCGCCTATGGGCGTAGTTTTTGACACTCAATATACTGCACCCTGAAATAAAGGGCGTGTCTGGCTCCGCCTATCAGTGTAGCTTTTGACACTATATACTGCCCTCTGAAATATATACTGCCCCTATATACTGCCCCCACCTCTACCACCACAAAAAGGACTCACGGACACAAAGTCAGACTGCAGACTTCAGCAGTGGCGGCGCAGTGTGTATCCAGGGTCAGTTACATGGTGGGGTATGGTGGTGCTTCTGATTGTCCACATGTTTAATGATTGGAAGCCATCAGCACTGGTTTTGCCTATGAGCTTGACTGTAAATGATTCAATTTGTTCTAGACCATCAACCTGAGACACCCTGCAAGAGACTCGCAGCACCCCGTAGTGCGTAGGCACAAAGTTTTGGAACCACTGCCTTAATGTATTATCAATAGGTGTATACTGTAGCTACCTTTCTGCCTCCAGAAATAAGTCTGGTCTACACAGCCTGGGGTGCGGATTGAAGGGTTGACCTAGATCGTATTTTGGTTGACAGTCAATAGGTGAACACCAAAAGTTTGACATGCACTAGGTCGACATTGACAAAAGGTTGGAACAGTTTTTCACATCTTTTTATTGTGTCGATGTCAATACCTGAACACGTGGACCTCCATTAGTTTAGCGCCTACCCTCACGTGGCTCATTTTGCTTGCCATGCTTTGAGTCAGATGCCTCACTCTGGCTACGGCTGCATTTGGCTACAGCTATACCGTTCACAATAGTATGCTAAAGTATGAAAAAGTTCCCAAAAATTAAGATAAAAAAATCATGAAAAACTCATGGTGATTTTTCATGTGTCGACAAATGTCATGGCAATCTTTTGCTTGCTAGTGCATGTCAGCCTAGTGCATGTGGGCCTTTTGCTGATGTCAACCATTTCATGTCGACTTATTGACTGTCGACCTAGACACTGTTGACCAATCATCAAGATACCAACAGCCAGGGGCAGATTTACCACCTGGCAATATAGGCATTTCCCTAGGACCTGGCAGATTCCCTTAAATTCACTCCAGAAAGCCACAAAGGTATATGTCCTTATAATATTTTACAGGGGGTCTGTTACTACGCCTCCGCAGAACATCCCAGAAGAGCACCGTGAGGCATCATGATGTCATGTGGGCCTACCAGGGCCGGCGCCACCACTAGGCAGGTTTAGACATTTGCCACTGGAGGGCAGTAGTGAGCTGCAGGCCAGCAGCAGCAGCAGCAGAGGAGAGCCGCCCGGAGGAAGGAAGTTGAATCTCGGTGGTGAGTGAGCAGCACGGCAACCACCCCCCCCCCCAGGCAGCACAGCGGGCACAACACGGACCCCCCACCCCCCCTCGAGCAGTGTGCCGGTGTCATCACACTCCCCATAACCCCCCACACTGGCCCTGGGGCCTACCCCACACTCTTCTCCCAAAGGGCGGGATGCACTATCACAAAAATGCTGCAGCCGGGCAGGAGGAGGATGAGAGCCGCTAGGGACCCGCTCACCCCCCCACCATCTGCTTCGCAAATATTAATCGCATATGTTAGAGCAGCGGTTCTCAAACTGTGGGTCCTGACCCCAAAGTGGGTCCCGACCCCCTCAGCATGGAGTAACGACTCCATGTTGATGACCATCAGATTAATCTGTCTGTCGAGGGGGGTCAGGGGATAGCTCATTAAGTAAACACCCACTGCTTCCCTCTTCCATCCCCCTTTTACACCCCCTCATTACCCACTGCCTCCCTATTACAATAGCGGTCACTTCACTTCACTGACCACACATGTGGCGGCCATTCTGTGGTAACTTGCTGGGGTCCTGTAATAATTTTTATTGTCTGACGGGTCCCAGAGCAAATTAGTTTGAGAACCCCGGTGTTAGAGCATATGCAGTTAGTATCACTGTGGTTGCCGGCGGAGGGGAGCGGTAAGGGGCTGCGGATGTTAGTGTGGATTTAAAGATTTGAAAGATTCAATATAAGGAGAAAAAATCTGACAAATGAAATAAAGGGGTGTCCACACGAACAGGCTGCTGGGAGCACTGAGCGACTTTGACAATGTGTTTATTACACACAGATGTGCGGCGTTGGTTCCTCCAAATGTCATCTTGTCATTTTCTGTAAATCTGTAAATATGGCTGAGGTTCCTGAGGACTTTGGAGTGTTGCGATCGCTCATGAATAGCAGCTCTGCTTTAGATAGATTGACTTAATAAAATGATTTGTATTATTCATGACACCGAGGGAAATTACTGCTTTTTTTTGGTGTGAAACAAGTTTATATAATTAATTTATCAAATACATTTTAGTGGCGCATAGAAATGTGTTCCCTACATGAAATAGTCCTATGCTTACAAGGAAAGTGATTACACAGTACTGGTGGCACACAGATATAGGAGTGCTGTTGTATTTCACCTTAATATTGTGCTTTAAGGTCCCAACTAGCCACCCATGGCAAGTAGGTGTGATACTCTCACAGATAAGTATCTTTATCCTTACAGGTTATCTTGCAACAGCAATTATCAACAGCTCACCACAATAACTCACGAGGAAAAATAATAGAGTAATTTTATTAAGCTGGAACTCCGTTTTTCTTAAAGGAACTGATGGAAATCAAGGATACTATTATGCACAAAATATCAATATATAAATACAAACATCAGAGATTCTTCCCACGTAACATTGGTGAGATATTGATGTATAACAATATTACTTAGAGCATAGGTTATACTATTCTGCAACAAGCAAATAAGCAACTATCCATTCACCTGCAATGTATAACAAACCGTTACAATATCAAAACAGGTTATAGCGTTTTACCAGAACTAGATTATCATTGCGCAATAATTGTTTATGTCTACAATAGTCTTGGGTTAACCCTATTATGACTGCAGTCACCTGTTCTTTAAGCGCTTATTTATAACAAATATTCTTTCTTTTTTAGGTCCTACGCTGCAAGGTCAACTCTCTGTGTATTTGTAATCCAAAGTCAAGAGAATACATAAGGTAAGTCTTGCGTAATAATGCTGCTGACTTTTAACTTGAACGTCAAATAATCTGATAATAGATGACAGAAGCTAGCAATCTTTTTGGAATATCCTGAGTAGAATGATACAAGCAATTTTCCCTTAGCAGTATAATTGCCACAAGTGTCTCTATAAGTGTCAGTCCACTTCTGTAATATGCAGCTTTGGGGCTGATTCAGCAGCCACTACTCCCTTCCTCCTAACTTGTAACTAAGGACAACTTGGGTATTGGGTGCAGTATTAACTACTAGAGTCTCTCCCCAAATGCCAGTGTAGGTACTGCTTATTGCTGCCTGGATGAGGTGAATGTTACACACAATGCTTTCTTTAGCCAGGAGAGGTGTTAGGCTGGCTATGAGGTTATTGCAGAGGCGTTACAGCTATCTGTGGGCCATCCTGTAGGCTGTCTCTGGCTGGACTATCTCTGGGCTGATCTGTGGGATATGCAGGAGGCTGTACTGTGCTGCCTTGGGGCTGGACAATCACTCACCACACCCTCTTCTTTATCGATCACAGCTTGGATCAGTCACCGCCTCTGTCACCGCTGCTCAAGGGGACCTCGGGAAATCACCGGAGCCCTTTTGGTAAGTATTCTCCTAATTACAGCAACGCATCACACACTTTCCAGCTGCGCAGCTCTGCTGCCTTAACTTTCTCTCCACAACTGCTACACAGTGTCTTTTCTGCTGCACTTCAGCTTTCCTCAATCCCTATCCACAACACACCTACCGCTCTTTCCCCTGAGCACCTCTATAGTCCCTGCTCTGGGGTTTCCTGATGAGCAGGGGCTCTGCCAACTGTCAGAGTATATTTTCCTTTCTGGAATATTCCTCACAGTTCTCCCCTTTAAAGCAGGGTATATGGCAGTGGTTCCCAAACTGTGTGCCGTGGCTCCCTGGGGTGCCTTGGGACACTTGCAGGGGTGCCCCAGGTTGGTGGTCCAGGACCAATTCAATTTATTTATGGTTAATTATTTATGGGCAAAACCACTGCTGGAGGCTGCCAATCATAAAATGTGTACAAACAGAAGCAAATCCTGCACATTAGCACATAACTGACCCTAAGAATCGCATATAAACCGAATCTAATTAATTGTTTTTGGGCCTAGGGGTGCCGCGAAAAAAATTCTGATACGCTAGGGTGCCGTGATTCAAAAAAGTTTGGGAACCCCTGGTATATGGTATAGTCCACCCTAATGGGCTAGGAGGACAAGTCCATTGTCAGTTCAGGAAAGGGGTAAACAGTGTTCAGTTCACAATATTCTATTAATAAGGGGTATTAACACATTAATACTTTTCCTAAATAATTAATTAACTACTAATATTACTTTTGATATCTGCTAGATTTACTGTATCACAACCATATAACATTTTAGTTTATGTATAAACATTAACCCTTATTGGGGTGTTACACAGGCACTTGGAGAACCAGAAGCTGGATATCAAGGACCAGCTGGTACAGTACATTGTATATGTATTTGCCTGGGAAAGAAAGTGGTACTTGTGTAGTTTCACGGTGTCACTTATGTCGTCAGCGTAGTGTCCCTGTCAGGGCCGGACTGGCCTTCTGGCACTTCTGGCAAATGCCAGAAGGGCTGATGGCCTTGTGGGCCAATGATTTTGTGCAGCTAGATTTAGTCAGCAGCATAACAATTGCCCTTGCAGCCCGACCCACTGAGAGTGGAGCACTGGCCACTGACGACTGGGAATGGAGAGGACGCTGAGCGGGCAACTGCAGCTGGGACCCCCCCCCCCCCCCGGTCAGTAGCCACACGTCTTGCTCCCGCAGTCACAGCTCTTTTATGTGTTATTCCCCCACCAGCCCCCTCCTCCCACCACCCACAGCAGCAACAGCACAGACACCCTGTATGTGAGCAGCCCCAGTGCCCGACACGCCACACACCTGTCACAGCTGATCTCCTCACTGCCCCAGAGATGCTGCTGGACACCGGCCCACAGTTCCCCACCCTGGGTGTGAGCACATCTGCCCGGCACCACCATCACGCAGTAGTGGCAGCGGCAGCGGAGATGCAGTAGCTGAGCCTGGCACAGAACAGCTTTGTGGAGCCAGGGCACATGGGCGCCCTCAAAATCAACCCGGGAGGAGGCTCAAATTTGTGTAGCCTTATGTAATGGGTATTACTGAATGTTTCATAATGTGTAATTGTCATTACAGCATCTGCCTTTATGTGTATTCTGGGTTTCTAAAACGTGTAATGGGCATTACGGTGTGTAGTATAATGTGTAATACGACACCCCTTTGTGATGCAACACCTTCTTCCCATTAGGCTACACCCCTTTTGACGTGCCGCAGGTGGGCCTGTGTGCTCAAAATGCCAGGGCCAATTTTTGGTCCCAGTCCGGCCCTGGTCCCTGTCTGCATCAGCATCGTGTTCCCGCAGTCAGCTTAGTCAGCATCCCTGTCAGCATCAGCGCCGCGTTCCCACTACCAGTGTAGTCAGCTTGTGTCTGTGACTGTTTGTATGTTCGCGGCTAACCGGAGCTTACGCAGTTAGCGTAGTCAGTCAGCATACTGTCACCGCGAGCTGAAGCGACTGTGACTGTGACAGTGTTTTTAGCGCACAAGCTCCTTATTACATTGTGTGGGTTATGGCTGCCAAACCATTTGAATTTTTAACCTGCCACAGACCGAGCACAGACCGAGGAGGAGTCTGTGTTTTTTTTTTCCAGCAGCACCACTTACCGGCAGAGACACAGACCCGTGTCAATGGCCATCCTATGGCGCTTAATGTGAAGGAATTAACATTGCTCATTGTTTTTTTTCTTTCTTCTTTATGTCAGTAAAATACATTTGACAGTTAACACATGTCATCATTATTGTTTCAGATGGATGACATGAGAGGTGTGAATGTGTTCCTGAAACACCCCCACTATCCCTGTCAGCCCGAAGCGTGGTGAGCACAGCGCTACACGTCCTCCCACCCTGTTCATACCCTCACTATCCATGTTGGCATGGAGTTGATTTTAGAAAGTGTGGCGAGTGCAGCGAGCCCGAACCGTGGCGGGTGCAGTTAGCCCCGCGCGGGGACACAGATTACTTTACATGTATTCTGCGTCCCCGCGTGGGGCTCGCTGCGCTTGCCATGCTTCAGGCTGATGTCGATAGTGGGGGTTTGAAATGGAGGCATTTGCCAGTATGTAACATGGAGCACTGGCAAATGCTTCCTTTATTGTGCATGAGATGCACTTGCGCCCGCCCCCCCCTTTGTGCATGAGACGCACGTGCGACGAACCCCTAACCCTTGAAAAAGACAGCAGAGGCTGTCGAAACACGTTGGCAGACAGAGACCTAAAAAACCTTGTGAGATGCCCTCATCCTCATAAGGGCATTCTTCAGTACTTAGACAAGCCTCCATCTTTATTTTCATGCACTGCTCGTGATATGAGGCAGTCTATGGGAAAATGCCGAGGAGACGCTGACATATGTTAAAAAAGATACCGTGATAGGAGTACTACCATCTTGCGAACCGTAAGTAACAGTACGCACAACCACAAAACTTGGAAAATCACACTCCTGGTGACCCCGCTAAAAAGATACCTTTATACACACATCAGTGCATGCTATCTAGTGAGTTCGGTACGCCTAACTGGGTCCCGCTATCCTTCTAGTCATTTGACCCTTCCCCTGTATATCTCACGGTTTTCCTTTTTTATCCATCTATCCCCAACTTACAACGAGGGACATTCTAAGGGGAGGATACACACCGTAGACCTCGACCTAAAGAAACCTTTATAGGAGTTTATAGACTACTCCAATTGTGAGTATGGTACGCATTTCTATTATCATCCATGCTGTGGAAAACCCAGGATTTTGGGAATAGAGACAAACTTACATATTGGTCTTATTTTTTGCCCCTCATCCATATTGGAACCCACGACTACACGACGGAGTCAAGCGCCATCAATATTATTATTCCTTCTTCACGAACCCCTAACCCTGACCGTCTCCCTGAAGCAAACACGGGCAGGGTTGCCGTACCCTGCCGCACAAATTACTGAGACGCATTTGCGTATGAGATGCTAGTGTGTCCCAGGCAGATGGAGGGCCTCTCCACCGGAGTCCGCCAGAGCGCCTCTCCGCTGCCGTCTGCTAGAGCAAAGCGTTGCATGAGAGGCACTCACTTGGCTTGCGAGGGATGCTGGGGACAGAGCTGCAGCTCGCTGGGACAGTACGGTGACTACGCTGTCTGACGGGGACACTACACTGTCTACGCAGGGCTGCCATGGGACACTAAGCTGACTACACTAAACTGCCGTTGGCCTACGCTGACAACGTAGCGTAATCTGGCGCCGTAAATCTACACAAGTACCAAGAAAGTATTCAAATATTGAATTCATCTGTAATCTCCATGGTGGCCTTTAAGTTATTTTACAAGCCTGCTGTCTACCCTGGGCTTGAGGTGGCAATAGCATATCCTTCTTCCATCTACACCTGGGGGCATTGGCCTGTAAGCACTTTTTCATGGCCACCAGCCCTCCCAAGACTTTTGGCTACTTCACCTGGAGGGAGGCAGAGTGTAATCTCTTTGGCATGGCTGCCGCCTTCCCCGCACTTGCATTGGAAAGTCCTCTTTCGCCTTCACCTGGGGGCCACAGCTTCTAAGCACTTTTTAAATTTCCACCATCACTTCCAGGACTTCTGGTTTCTTCACCAGGGGGTGGCAGCATATAATCGGGGCGACTGGGAAGCACTTTATAAAGAAGTCTCTGGGGTGGTTGGTAGAGCACGTAGTGTAATTCCCTGGGGCTGGTAGTGTATGTTCTGAGAAAGGGGAGTAGGGTATGTCCTTGGGGGAACTGTTAGTGTGTGTGACGGGGGGTAGTTTGCTAGGGTGAGTAGTTTAGGGGTAGAATGGGCTAGCCTCTGTCTCGGGGGCAGGTTACACACCCCTTGCTGCGTGTCTGTATACACCTATGAGGATGTATAATCCTTGACCAGGTTTTTGAATGTTGATAGCAAGAGGACAGTTTAAACTTCTTTGAATACTTACAACATACAGTACTTGCCTACTTTCGAAAACTAGTTTCAGGGAGATTATAGTTGGTAACAATTTTGCACAGTGCCCCACTGAAGGGGCCTGTCACACTCCACCCAAAGGGCGTGTCTAGTTCCATATGTGGAGAGATTGTGAAAAGACATTGTGAACGTGGCACCTAGAAGCGTGGGTGTGTACTGCTACATCTGAGAGGAATCTTGTAAAATTACTTATATCCAAATGTAGATGAGCCCCAAAGCAGTTAGTAAGAGCTACTACACGTAAAGTGCTGGGAAATGGCGCTGGTGATTCAATGTAAATGTATCTATCTCTTATTCCTTTTTTCCCCAAAAAATGTAACAGTGTAATGTGGGCTAGGTGACATGAGGGAGATTGCTGCGATTTCAGGGAGTTTCCTGCAGAATGCAGGAGGGTAGACAACTATGACTTACAATCAACTGTTTGATGAGGTTCGGTCAGAATCGTGCACGCTGATAGCTCTCTGATTATCTGGGCAGAATAACCGTGCTTGTTTACGCTGCAACCTGGTGCGATGTGCGCGGTTCCAATGTAGTCCGAAAGCTTAATTCAGTCTATTAGATACTTGCTAGCTACACTACTTTTTAGCATAATTTCCCTTAATGAAGAGACTACAAGGGCTGCAAGTATAGTCAGAAGCTATTTAAAATGAATCTAAAACAAATTACTCAGTGTTCTAAAAAGTAATTGATTTCCATTTTCTTACGTTTGGTATCTTAATCACATCTGTGCTGAGTCTATTTCTACATTTACTGAACAGATGCTGAATTTCTAAAGCTCACAGGAGGAATAATGACTAAGAAAATGATACCATATATTGCTACAAAAGGATCTACAAATACACAGAGACATTCTATTTATAATAATGTTACCAGACATATTTCACATGACACAAAATAATATAATTCCAATGTCACGTACTTGTCTGAGATTTAAGGTGGCCATACACATGCAGATTTATCTTCAGATCTGGCTGGTTGAAACAAAAACATGGTTATGGATGAGAGCAAATGACAGTTGACCATTTGCTTGGAAATGCTGGAAAACTGGCAAACTGTCACTCATCCATAACCATGTTTTTGTTCCAACCAGCCAGATCTGAAGATAAATCTTACTAGTGTATGGGCACCTTTAGATATATTTTTTGTTACAGAAAAGAACAATTAGCAATCCATATTTAGATAAAACAATACAGTCCACGGAAGACGCTTAATAAGCACTCTGATTCATATAAGTGATAGCCACTTGTGGTGTTTTGTTAGGGCCACAATTTATGTGGAACTCAGAGCCACTGCAAACCCTAAACCGGGACTAAAAAAATGGATGTAGGCAGGGCTAATTTTCAGCAGGCTCCAGCAGGAACTGAGGCTCTTATTCTAGTTCACTCTTTCTGACAAAATATTTCTTAGATGGACAAAACCATGTATGTGCACTGCAGGTGAGGCAGGTGTTACTTGTGCAGAGATAATTAGATTTGGGTGGGGTTTTACACCTGCCTCACCTGCAGTGCACATGGTTTTGTCCATCTAAAGCAGCCCATACACGGTCCGTTTAACGGATCCGTTTGGGACTTAAATAGTACACATCGGATCGGATCGCATCCCTAGTGCATGCAGTGTGCATGCACTGCGATCCGATCCAATGTGTACCTAGTACAAAAAGTATGTGCAGCACATACTTTTTGTACCGTACTATGTGATGCGCGGGAGCGCACTTCGCATAGTACAGAACGGAGCCGTACACAACGGACCGTGTATGGGCTCCATAAGAAATATTTTGTCAGAAAGAGTGAACAAGAATAAGGGCCTCAGTTCCTTCTGGAGCCTGCTGAAAAATAGCCCTGGATGTAGGTGCACTTGACAATCAGTAATACCCGAATTGATAACATATAATTACAATGAAATATCAAAAAAGAGATTGCTAGCACAGATTTGGCTTGCCCTCCATTGTCAAGTTCGCCTCTTTATCTGATAAGTCCCTAAAACTCTGGGGTTCACATCTGCAGCAAAGGGCTCCACACCAGCCCAGTCAAACCCCCCTTAGGACATCACACATATGGAATATAGAAGTGTTACACAGTGGCAGTTGTGTGAAAGCATCTACTTCCTTGGTAATGTATGATTGCCATCACCTGTAGTTAATTTATAAGAAAGGAATTTCACCACAGGTGATGGCAGTCATACATCACCAGCATTTTCTCCCTCATGGAGAGGGTCAGGAAAACAAGTATGACTTTAAGGCCATTATTCTGGTTCACTCGCAAAGGCAAATTCCTTCTCAAATGGACAAAACCATGTGCACTGTAGGTGGGGCAGATGTAACTTGTGCAGAGAGAATTAGATTTGGGTGAGTTATTTTGTTTCTGTGCAGGGAAAATACTGACTGCTTTATTTTTACACTGCAATATCATACCACCCAACATGACCCTCCCCAGGAGGAACACAATGCTCTGTTTCTGGACTTTCCTCTTCATGTATGATTGCCATCACCTGTGGTGAAACACCTTTCTTATTAGTAAACCTGTTGAAAACAGGTGATGGCAATGATACATGAAGAGGAAAGTCCAGGAGCAGAGCATTGTGTCCCTCCTGAAGAGGATCATGTTAGGAGGTATGCAATATAGATCTCACTTTAAACCCAGCCCAAATCTAATTCTCTCTGCACAAGTTACATCTCCCCCACCTGCCGTGCACATGGTTTTGTCCATTTGAGAAGGAAATTGCCTCTGCGAGTGAACCAGAATACGGGCCTAACAGAGTGTTACAAGAATAAAAAAGTGTGAAAAATACATGGATAAAAACATCCCAAAAAGTAGCACCTCTCATTGGGCGAGATGTATTAAAATACATCGCCGGCCCTCGCACTGATGTTGATCACATATGTACTAGGACAGGAGGACAGGGCTGCCGAGAGGTATGCTGGGCCCCGGTAAAATTTCTGGGGTGTAAAAACCCATGTCGACCTTTTGACTATCAACCTAGCCATTGTCGACCTAATGCTTGTGACCTTCCCACCATGTCAACCTTAGGCATTTTGACCTATTTCTTGTGTCAACCTAAGCCATGTTGACCTTCAGTGGCCAATGCATGTTGACTTTATATGTGTCGACTCGATCCAACGACCATAAAAAAATTGTACAGTGTTGATTGAGGAATAACCAACAATAGTTATCTATTATTGATTTATATTTCCTGACATCTCTAATAGAAATAGGAGAGTCAGTAGTTTCTGGTGCTAGCATGGCCATAACTATTACTGTTTGCATGGGCCCACAATCATTTCAGTTTTGGTGGCATTCAATGGTCAGCGCACCCTATTAACCTTATTAAATAATATTAAACCTGAAGTCAGACAAGTGTGTGACTATAATACTTTGCTTCTCGTCCCCCGACATCCACGGTGTCCCCCAGCATCCACGGCGTCCTTCAGGATCATCTTCAGCAGCATCTCTGGTCCCAGGGGTGCATTGCGCAAGTGTGTGGGCGTGCCGGTGACATCACAAAAATATGCACAAAAAGCACGAGAATATTTTGGTTTTTGGAATACACCGATAAGGGAGACCCGGCCTGTATTAATAAGAATGCAATTGTAAAGATAAATACGGAATATAAGAATCTGTAGTCAACCAATGAATGAAAGTTAATAAATATGTCATTCATTCCTTCATACATCTGAGGAGAATCTGTTGTCACAAATGATAGTCAGAATCGATGACAAGGCATCACAGAAATATGCTACTAAGCAGAGATGTATATATAATTCCACTGCCTTAGGGGAATCCCAATGAAAGCTGGGGAAGACCTCCTTTAAATACTAGTTTGTGCATACAGAGCTACTCTTATGTATTCTTGTTCTTAATGATATTGGGACAATAATACCCACTCTGCAGACAACACCATGACTCATTGCCTCATCTACAAGGTCTGTTTCCAATTCTGTTACAAAAACAAGGTCTGTGCACAGACTCCTGATGGTTTCAGGGCCACATGTACCATACCTGCCAACATCGTAGCTGGGTCAGTCGTAACACCGCCACAGTGAAGAGTTGCCACCTCTATCCATGTAGAGACTCACAAAATGGATTTTAGTTCTGCCCTTTCACGGGGCTTTTTGGAGGTGGGCCGTAAGGCCCATACAACCTGGTTGACTTTGATCTGAAAGCCACTCAGTTTACTGGTCTGAGCTGCTTTCAGCTGTACCAGTGTGTGCGGGGCAACTATGATCGGTGATTGCTAATGCTCGCTCCCGCACCATTGCTGGCCTGGCCATTACCAGCAGATGAGCGTCGGAGTGGATGGCTTTCCATAATGTCCCGCTATGGAAAGTCGCCCACCCCCAGGAAAATCTCTAAATTGGGCGATAATTGCTCAGTGTGTATGCACTGATGGTTTTTCAGCCCAGCGATTTTCCCATCATCGGTCAGCACACAAGCCGAGCAAAATCACCCAGTGTGTATGGACCTTTAGTGATCTCCTTCAAGCCTTATGTTTATATTTGCAAATGTTATTTCAATTTGTAGCTGCTTTCTATAACCTTACATAGTTTAGGTTCGGTTTGTGGGCCTTTAAGAAGGCTTCAGCAATAACAAAACTGCAAAACTCGCTTATGAGTCTGCTCAGCTACAGGTCCAGAAACTTGTGTTGAACATGGAGCCATGCCTACTGTGATTTCCTTTGTAATGCATCCAGTAGCGATCAGAACTGGCAGTAACAGTGGTTTTTATTTACTTGCATCACGTGAAAGTAAAAAAAAAATGATTTAATACATCAGTAGAGAAATGATTTACGGGCTGCTTGGGAACACGTATGTTTGCTTATTCACTCTACTGTCCCGGATCTTTCTCATTAAAGTATAAGACAAGTTAAGCTTATTTACAAAGACAGTGAGGAATAGCAGAGCAAAAGTGGAACTCACTGACCGTAATATATAGCCAGAACTATGCACCTCTGCAAGACGGACGGTTCAGCTGGGAAACTCGATCTGTGTGAACTCTCCTGCTAGTTTCACTAACCACCAATAAATGAAAAAGAGAAACAGACTTTTCATACAACAATAACAAGGCAGATTGGGCTCTAGCAAAGTCACATCTGTTATACCCCTTTCAGACATACTACCCGGGATTTTAGTCCCGGTTCAAACCCGGGTTTTTAAAAATCCCTGGTCCATTGCAGGTGCGCAGGACCCGGGATTTTAGAGGACTAAAATCCCGGGTAGACCCTTTCAGACATACCCTAGTCCCGGGATTGTGCGCATGCACGTGAAAAATCCCGGGATTTTGCCATATGTCTGAAAGGGGTATTATATATTTAGCCAGATCTGTCACTCATCCCCTGTGTAGCTAACATTCCCGCCCAGCGGGATACACAAACCTGCACCCCCTAGGGAAAAGACCAGTGTTCTATGTGTAGAACGTTTTCATGTGTATAACGTTCCACCCCTTGACATCACCTCCCCCCGCCCAGCCAGGGCTACAGTACACACCCACCATCCACCATTACTCCACAGCCACCATCCACCATCCACCATTACTCCCGCACACCCCCTCGGCCCCCCGCGACCCCCTACCGCGATTCGCAGGACCCTCGCGACCCCCCCTCCCGCAATTCGCGGGACCCCCGTGCCCCCCCTTCCGTGATTCGTGGGACCCCAGCGAACCCCCCCTCCCGCGATTAGCGGACCAGCGCCCCCTCCCCCGATTCACGGCACCCCTCTTCCTTCGATTTGTGACCCCCCTCCCGCAATTCTACCCCCCCCCCCGCGATTTTCAGACCCCCGCCCCTTCCGCGATTCACGGAACCCCCCATAGCGCCCCCCTCCTGCGATTTGCGGACCCCCCTCGGCACCTCCCGTGCCCCCCCTCCCGCGATTCACACCACCCCCGCACCCCCTCCCGCAATTTGCAGACCCCCTCCCGCGATTCGCGGACCCCCCTCCCGTGATTCACGCCCCCGCCCACGCAATTCACGGCACCCCCCTCCTGCGATTCGCAGCCCCCCACGACCCCCCCTCCCGCGATTCATGCCCCCCACAACCCCCCTCCTGTGATTCATGCCCCCTCCCGCGATTCACGGACCGAATTCACTGGCAGCATAATCGGTCTAATTTAATTTCACTTCTTCTCTGCAAAGTTATTTTATGTTACTGATAATCATCCAACAAGCAGTCAACAACTACGCACATTTTGACCCAAATGGTGGTGGCTAATGTTCATGGAACACTGTCTGACTGCACACCAGATTATAATTAGGGCAGGGGTGTAGCGCCAATATTTGCGCCCCCCCCGCCGGATAATTTCGGCGACCCACCTCCCTAAATTTAGCGCTGCCCCCCCGTTCTTACCATCCCTCCCCCGCCGCGTCTCTATTCCGCCGGGAGTCGGGACCGCATATCTACTAATCTGCGTCCCGGCGCCTGGCTCCATGAGTCAAATGTCCATTACAAAATGGCCGCCTCCTTACAGCAGACCGTTTGTAAGGATGCTAGAGGAGGCCGTCGCTGCCTCCTCTAGCATCCTTACAAACGGTCTGCTGTAAGGAGGCGGCCATTTTGTAATGGACATTTGACTCAAGGAGCCAGGCGTCGGGACGCAGCGGCAGATTAGTAGATATGCGGTCCCGACTCCCGGCGGAATACAGACGCGGCGGGGTAGACAGCGGCCGGGGAACAGTAAGGAGAGGGGTGGAGGGCAGTGGCCGGTGCCAGCATCCGGCGCCCACGCAGCCTCCGCTCCCCCAAGCAGCATCAGGGGCTGCCTTACGCCACTGAATTAGGGCTCGAAAACATACATGAACATTGCTTGTTGTGTGCATGCCCTCTGGGTATATATGGTATGTGTGCGTGTATGACCCGTGTGTACATGTTGTGCGTGCATGCCCTGTGTGTATGTATGATATGTGTGCGTGTTTTCCCTGTGTATATGTATGTATGGTACTTATATGCTTAATGTGTATGTATGGTGCGTGTGCTTGTATAAACTGTATGTATGTATTGTGTGTGTGTGTGTGCATGCCCTGTGGGTATATATGGTATGTGTGCCTGTATGCCCTATGTGTACGTATTTTCTGTGAGTGCATACCCTGTGTGTATGTATGGTATGTGTGCGTGTATGTCCTATGTGTTTTTATAATTATGCTATGTTTATGTATGTATGTGTTTATTATGGGAACCCCCCCTATGAAAATCCTGCGTTTACCCCTGATACTGTATGGCAGGTGCCTCAGTCCTTTCTCCTCCCTCTACTCCCCTGAATCAGGTCCTCCCATGCCCTATGTATGCGCCCATGTACAGACAGAGACCCAGTGCCCCTATAAAAATGTCCGCCACAATAGAGGATTGAGGCGCTTGAGTGCCTCCTGCACCTCTGTCAGGGTGCCTAGCGCTACCAGGAACTGCTGATTCCAGGAGCACTGGCATGCTGTGTGTCTGCATCTGCTGGAATGTAACTCCCCTGGCACAGTGTGCATAAGGAGATCTAGCTGGAATAATGTGCATAATTGGCACAGTGCGCACTCTCCCTGTATTCAGTGTGTGTGTGTGTGTAGGTATGGGTGGCGGGAATTACAGGGACCTAATTCCTTTTCTGGCACAGGGCACCAAAATGTATAGTTACTACACTGATGCTACTGGGCACATGATGTGGCACTACGGGCATTATATAGCTTTTTTTTCAGAGTCCACATTTGTTACTTGCTGTCTTGCTGGGAGGGCGCAAATTTATAGTTTGCAGGGGGGCGCCCAAATCCCTAGCACCGGCCCTGTCGACAACCCCCCCTCCCGCAATTCACTGACCCCGACAACCCCCCTCCCACAATTTGTGGACCCCCCCTTCCCGCGATTCAAGCCCCCCCACGCCCCCTCCCACGATTTGCAGACCCCCGCCCCCTCCCGCTTATCGCGGATCCCCGCACACCCCCCTCCCGCAATTTGCAGACCCCCCTGACCCCCTTCCGGCAATTCCACCCCCAAGCAGAGCCCCGCGACCCCGCTCCCGCATTTCACGTACCCCCGTGACAATGGGGGATCCTGTACCTCCACAAGCAGGTGCCGCCCCTAGGTGGGAAATCTGGCCCTGGCTGCCGCGCTGCAGGTTCCCCCACTGCCAGAAGTGACCCCACGGTCCTCTACACCAGTACCACAACTTTTATCAATGTCTTGCCCACATACCACTATTATACAGCCTCCTGTTCTTATGCAGGCTCACTCCCTCCCAGTGGGAGGAGACGCTCAACCACTGCCGGGAGCTACATACTGTCCCCCACCCTCCTCCAGTTCTAGGGATGCCCATCGACCATCAATGATTTCAAATCACCAATGGTTTATGGCCGATGTTGAATACTTTTGCCATCGATGTGGGAGGACCAGATGGTTTCCCTACATCGATGGCAAAGGAGAACTGATCAAGTTTCATTTTTTTTTGAGGTGCCGGGACATGGAGCATAGCTCCGCCCCCCACACCCGGAAGTCCCGCCACCAAGTTCTGATTGACCCACCGCCTTTTCAGTCAGATATAATGGATGACCATCGATAGCTATCCAAGTAATATGTTACTACTATCGATGGCAGGGTGCAAAATCGCCATCAATGCCAACCATCGATGGCGTCTGCACCAATGCCTATCCCTACTCAGCAACAGCCAAAAACCTTTACTACCCCTCATGCCCACACACCTCTATCACTGCCCTGCCTCCTGTTCTCCTGCCCCGTAACTTCCGCCTGTAGGGACCCACTCACCCTGTGTTGCCCACATTCCCCTATCATGCTTTACCACCCAGCCTCCTGCTCTCATGCACCCTAACTCCCACCCAGTAGGAGGAGACACTGACTCAGGGGCACCGTCCTGTACTCCTGTGCTGCCACGCTGGACCCTCACCCACTGGCAGAAGCTGCACAGTGTCCCCCACCCTCCTCTTTAGTCCCCCATATGCCCACACACCCCTATCACAACCCAGCTTCCTGCTCTCCTGAACCGTAACTTCCACCACTGGGGAGTCGCTGGCGCTGTGTTGCCCACATACCCCTATCATGCCTCATAGCCCAGCCTCCTGCTTTCATGCACCCTAACTCCCACCCAGTAGGAGGAGACACTGACTCAGGGCCACCGTCCTGTACTCCTGTGCTGCCACGCTGGACCCTCACCCACTGGCAGAAGCTGCACAGTGTCCCCCACCCTCCTCTTTAGTCCCCCTTATGCCCACACACCCCTATCACTAGCCTCCTGTTTTCCTGTGTCATGACCTCCGCCAGTGGGGAGCCACTGACTCAAAAACACCCTACTATACTATTGCACACACACACACACACACACACACCTAAACAACACGCACCCCCCCACCCACACACCCACAAATGTCACTGTACCCTCCACACTATCAATGTACATCTTACTCTGTAACCGCTTTTTAATTAAACAAAAGAATACACACCCCCTTCCAAATCATATGCTCTCTATTTAACACATTTCACCTATAACTCAAGTTGCAATACTGTATCTTGGTGTATCTTTCATACAATTCTAACCATATTTCTCACAATACAAACGTTCACAAATTAAGGGGGCGCAGCCCCTTATGCCGGTCTGAAGAGCGCCCGTAGGGCGCGATGAATCACCTAGTAGCTAATAATGTTGCTAACACTTTTAATTTCACTTTAACTTATTATTATTGATGTATAATTAACATTTTCATATATAGTTGGGAACTGATAATAAAACAAGACTGGGTAATATAACGAACAGATATAGAGGTAAGAGGGCACTGCTTGCAAGCTAACTATTCATACTTGCCTACTTTTAAAGTCTGGAGAGAAGGCCGGAGAGTACACACTGCAGACCACTTTGGGGGTGGGACCAAACTTGCTTGTCATTAGGCCCAGCCCCAACATAGAGAAACACTGGGTTTGTTGTGAAGGGGCGGGGCAAAGGGGAGGGATTTGTCATTTATTCTCACCCCCTTCTAGCAGCACCCACAATTGCCATTGATTGCTATACTCACATGCACTATATATATATATATATATATACATATATATATATATATATAGATAGATAGATAGATAGATAGATAGATAGATAGATAGATAGATAGATAACGCACAAACTGGAGAGGCACTACTCAAAGTCTACAATTGTGGTGCACATCCAAGGCTCCCAGTCCGGGGCCAAATCCACACACATCCCTGGCGGCACTCGATCAGCAACAAAATCTCACATAGACTGTAAGTGAAGTCAATGTTTCAAAGCATTTAATACAGCTTCTTCATCAGGACAGAAATAAAAATATAAGCTGGTATTTATTGCAGGATGGCCTCGCGCCTGCACGTTATGACCCATACACATACGCAGTTAATCGATAATCGGATAGCCTGCCAATTCCCAGCCATCCCTTCAGGTCTGAATTACCCCAATGTTGAATGAACCTTACACAATGCCATATTTGTTGGATAATGAGATGCTTTGACTACCTGAGCATACCGATACACTGGGCTATGTGTTTAGCAGTACTACAGGTGGCACTACAAGTGTATTAGCTTAGTGCATCCAAAACTCTCAGCTCCCTGAAAGAATGACATCATGCACCAAACTAAGATATAATTACATCACATTGAGGGTGTGGGGAACAATGGTAAATGCATTGCTGAATGCAGGGTGACTGTCCCTAGGTGTGTATGGGGCAACGATGATCGGTGAGTGCTAATACTTGCTCCCGCATCATCGCTGGCCCGGCCTCTCATCTGCTGGTATCACCAGATGAGCAAAGAGGGGGGGGACTGGACTGCACACCATATTTTTAAACATAATGAGAGGTGCTACCAAGTTACGGCTTCTAGTAGCATACAGGAAAAAAAGAACAATACTGATGCACACTCTAGGCATACCTCCCAACTTTGCGTCCTCAGCAGTTGGGACACCCAGAAGCGCGCCTCCGCCGTGGCAAAATTTTCTTCATTGTGCTCCCTCGGCAGCAGGAATAGACGCTGTGTGCAAGCGCACAGCGTCTATTCAAGGTGACAGGGGGGACTCCCAACTGCCCCCCCCCCCCGCCGCGGGTCACTGCCGGCCACGGGAATTTTCCCAAAAATCGGGACGTTCCCGCGATAGGCGGGACAGTTGGGAAGTATGCTCTAGGTGCTAAGAACACTGATAGTAAAAATAATTTTGATAAACTCTTACAATCAACATGGAGTATAATTGAAGTTCTTAGCACACATTTGCGCAAATATGTGGGCCCATCCACCGCAGAGGCTTGCACTCCCCGTGGCAAAGGAGCCTGCCGGGGGTCCCAGCCGCCTCCCCCGCCATCACCGGCGGTCCCCCTTAGCCCCCCTGCCCCCCCCCCCTGGACTGGGCAGCATCTCCCTGCAGCGGAGAAGGGCAGGGAGATGCTGCCCAACCGCCGTGATACTGGGACGCCGGCGTACCCCAGAGAGGAGTCACTGGTGAGCTTCGGGCAAAGTTAAATCTGTAGTTTAGGTTCGGTTTAGTGGGCCTTTAAAAAGGCTTCAGAAATAACAAAACTGCAAAACTCGCTTATGAGTCTGCTCAGTTACATGTCCAGAAACTTGTGTTGAACATGGATCCATGCCTACTGTGATTTCCTTTGTAATGCATCCAGTAGCGATCAGAACTGGCAGTAACAGTGGTTTTTATTTACTTGCATCACGTGAAAGTAAAAAAAAAATGGTTTAATACATCAGTAGAGAAATGATTTACGGGCTGCTTGGGAACACGTATGTTTGCTTATTCACTCTACTGTCCCGGATCTTTCTCATTAAAGTATAAGACAATTTAAGCTTATTTACAAAGACAGTGAGGAATAGCAGAGCAAAAGTGGAACTCACTGACCGTAATATATAGCCAGAACTATGCACCTCTGCAAGACGGACGGTTCAGCTGGGAAACTCCGTCTGTGTGAACTTTCCTGCTAGTTTCACTAACCACTAACTGTACAACACACACAAACACAGGTAGCGTGCCTCGCGTCATGACGTCATGTGGCCAGGCCCATGGACCTGCTCCCACACTCAGGGGCTGCCCCACTGTTTGGTAGAGACGGCTGAAGCAGGAGAGAGGCAGAGAGACCAGAAGACACTTCTGCTTTCCCTGGCTCAGACGCGTCCCAGGCCGCCCCAGCACGCCCATCCTGTACACAGTAGCCAATAGCCGGCTCTGTGTACAGTCAATTGAATCAGTGGGGGGATTTGTCGTCTCTGTCATGGCTGACTCACCTCCGGTGCTCAGCCAGCAGACAGCAGCATGTCAGTGCGTCGAACGGGTGCTGGCGCCCACACAGACCCAGCTGCCGCTTGCTCCCCCAAGCGGCTGCTGGGGCTGCCTTACAGTAGTTACGCCACTGAGGGAGCGGTGAATTTTTAATTAATTATGGCGCGGTTGTTAGATTGCAGCGCTCAGCGCCTGTCTCCGCATACACTGTTTAGTGTAAGACTTACAGTCTTCCTTTTCCCCTTGCAGCCAACGTAGTTAAGCGTCACCCTGAGTGACAGCTCGCTTAAGCGAATAGCAGGGCAGAGACCCCTGACCCTGCTGGCAGCGTTACTCTTTCCTGTGAGGAAGTCCCCGCGTTAGAGTGTGCCTCAGATCGTATGTGACTCCATCCATGCTGTTTGTAGCTCCACGTGCACCGGAGCGCATAGGAGCAAGCCCCCGCTGTAATCCCGTTACCAGCGTGACCTTTTGCACAGGGAGATCAGTCATCATTGGCAGCAGCGAGACTGGGAGAGATACCGCAGCGTAAACCAGCAGACTGTCATTTACCCTGCACGCGCCAAAACGCTACAGCTAAGTAACAACCAGAGACTGTCGTTACCAAATGTACAAGTTGTATTACTGCTTGAAGTTAACTCATGAAGTACTGTTGTAACCTACAAGCCTGCCACTTGAATAAACCCTTCAAACTGGTTATATCTTCTAAGTGTGAGGTCTAACAACCACACTGCACGTACTTATATACACTCTGCCAATAGGTTATGGGCCCAGCACGTCACGTGCGCGAAGATTAACCCCCTGAAGACAAAGTGCTAGCGCAGTACATAAAAGAACACAAAGGAATTATTTCTAAATTGCCATTTGTGGAAGAGTTAACGAGAATGCACAGTACAGGGCATAGCATGAACTTTCCAAAGCTCAAAGGCTCAGAGAATTATACTACATGGAAGTTCGCTATGGAAATGCAGCTTAAGAGGGAGAAGCTATGGAAAGTCACAATAGCCCCAGGAGATAGTCCAAACCCAGAAGAGGTAGACAAGGCCATTGGCACAATAGGCCTGGCTGTGGAGCAGCATGTTTATTCTACTATCTGTGGGAAGGAGTCCGCTAAGGACATGTGGACAACTCTACAAGGTGCTTATGAAAATAAAGGCTTAATGAGAAGGATAAGTCTGAGACGCACACTGTATGGAACAAAATTGAATGCATGCAAGGACATGAACGATTATATTGATAAAATACTATCGATAGCTCAGCAATTGGCGTGTGTAGGAGCAAAAGTGGATGAGGAAGAAGTAGCAATGGTAATGCTGCAGAACTTGACAGAAGAATTTGACTTCCTGGTTGTCGCACTAGAGTCAAATGAAACCAAGCTTGCAACTGAAGTTGTGAGAGCCAAACTACTACAGTTCCAAGAGAGAATCCACAAGGATGCCATAGCTGAAGGTTCTGCCTTAGTAGCAAAGGGTGCAAAACCCAAGAAATGCACATTCAAATGTTATGTGTGCCACAAAGTAGGGCACAAGGCTTCAGAATGCAGGCTGAAGAACACTAGTGGCATGCACAAGCGGCATGACAAGAAGAACGAGTCAGCACTGAATGTAACAGACAAGCCAAGGAGGGATCTCTGGTACATGGACTCGGGAGCCTCTAGGCACTTCAGCTGCAACAAGGAGTGGTTCAATTCTTTAACACAGTGTACACCCACAACAGTTACCAGGATTGGTGAAAAGGTCCTTACTGCTTCAAGTGTTGGGACAATCACAGTGAGACTAAGAATTGAGGGACAGACAGTAGTCACAGATATCCAAGACGTCCTGTATGTACCAGAATTGGGAAGTAACCTCATCGCTATCAGCGTACTCGAGGCAAAAGGCTACAGAGTCCAGTTTGCAAAGGGCAAGTGTATGGTGCATAATGAAAGAGGGACTGTAATTGCTTCAGCAACCCGATGCAACCAACTATACGTCCTAGACACAGATGAATGTGTAGCTTTGGCAGCCTCTGCTGAAAATGAGTCAATGGAGCTCTGGCACAGACGTTTGGGACACTTAGGATATGATAATGTCCAGAAATTAGCTGATGGGATGGCAACAGGAATCACAGTGAAAGACACCGGAAGACCTGTGTATGAGAGTTGCATAAAAGGCAAGCAGACCCGCAACCCATTTCCCAAGTCAGCAGGCAGAGCAGAAACACAACTAGCTCTGGTGCACACAGATGTGTGCGGACCAATGGAAGAGGAGTCAACCAGTGGTTACAAGTACTTCATGACTCTCATCGATGACGCCACGAGAATGACACACGTATACTTCATAAGGGAGAAAAGTGAGGTGGTCAAGAAAATTGTGGAGTACAAGAACCTAGTGGAAACTCAGACGGGCCTAAAACTAAAGGTCCTGAGATCCGACAATGGGGGAGAGTACGAAAATGAAGTACTAACCGACTTCCTAAAAAGGCATGGCATAAAGCATCAGCTGACGATGGCCTACACGCCTGAACAGAATGGCGTAAGTGAAAGGGCGAACAGAACAATCGTTGAAAGAGCACGAGCGATGGTGAACGATGCTGGCCTGGAGAAGAGTTTTTGGGCAGAAGCTGTATCTACTGCAGTATACCTGAAAAACAGAACACCTACAGTGGCCGTGAAGGGAAAAACCCCCTTAGAGGCCTGGTCTGGGAAGAAGCCAGACATCAGTCATCTCCGTGTCTTTGGGAGCAGAGCTTATGCGCATATACCAAAAGAGAGAAGGAAGAAACTTGACCCAAAATCAAGACAGTGCATATTGCTAGGCTATTGTGAGGAGAGCAAAGGGTACAGGCTCTGGGATGCAGAGAACAGACGTCTCCTGAAATCAAGAGATGTGATATTTCAAGAAACAGCATCACCCACAAAAGCAAAAGAGCAAGAAAAGCAAGCACTAGTAGAGGTATGTGAAATAGAAAGCATACCTGCAACAGGAAATACTGAAGAAGGAAGTGAACCAACTAAAAGAGCTTCTGTAAGAAGAAACAAGGGCATACCAGCCAGAAGATATGAGGAAGAATATGCGAATATTGCTTTCAGTGAACCTCAGAGTATTCAAGAAGCGAAAGCGTGCAGTGATTGGGCAAAATGGAAATCTGCAATAGACACAGAGTTATCAGCACTGAGAGAGAACGATACTTGGACCATAGTAAATAGGCCAAGCAACCGCAAGACAGTCAAGAACAAGTGGGTCTTCTGCAAGAAGTTAAATTCAGACGGAGAAGTTGCCCGTTACAAAGCCCGTCTTGTTGCTAAGGGATACACACAGAGATCCGGAATTGACTATGGGGAGATATACTCACCTGTTGCGAGGTATAACTCTCAGATTAGTAATTGCAGTCGCCACCTTACAAGACTTAATGCTATACCAACTAGACTTCGATTCAGCGTTCCTAAATGGAGAACTACTTGAAGAGATCTATATGGAATCACCAGATCATTATGATGAGAATGAACTTCAGACAGAGAAAGTGTGTCTTCTGAAGAAATCCATATATGGCCTAAAGCAGAGTGGTCGTTGCTGGTACATAAAATTGGACACAGTACTGCTTGAAATGAATTTTATTAGATCAGAGACTGACCACTGCCTTTATCACAAAACTCTGGGAGAAAAGTTGTTCATCATAGCAGTCTATGTGGATGATATACTTATAGCAGGTCACGAAGATCACATCACAAGTGTAAGAGATCAACTGAAACAGAGATTCAAGTTGAAAGACTTAGGTCCAGCCAATCATCTGTTGGGCATGAGAATTGTTCAAGACTTGCAAAAGGGAACAGTCACAGTCGACCAACAAACGTACATCGAGGCAACAATCTTGAAGTATGGGATGGCAGACTCCAAGTCAGTGAATACACCAATTGACAAAAGCATCAAGATTACAAAAGGTATGTCACCAACCACACAAGAAGAAGTAGAGGAAATGCAAGATGTTCCTTACAAGAACGTGGTTGGAAGTCTTATGTATGCAAGTATTGGAACCCGTCCAGACATCACTCATGCAGTCAGTCGGGTGAGCCAATTTGCAATAAATCCTGGAAGACAACACTGGATCGCAGTGAAGAGGATTCTGAGATACCTAAAAGGTACAAGTTCCTTGAAATTAAAATTCACCAAGACAAGCAATTCAAATTTGAAAGTCTTCTGCGATGCCGACTGGGGAGCAGATGAAGATGATCGTCGTTCCCACACCGGTTACCTGTTCACACTGGCTGGAGCAGCAGTTAGTTGGGCGAGTAGAAAACAACCAACCGTTGCTCTCTCAACAACCGAGGCCGAATACATGGCCCTTACAGAGACATCAAAAGAAGCACTCTGGATCAAAGAGACTTTGTGTGAGTTAGGTCTACTTTATGAAGAAGAGACTATCAGTATCGCATGTGATAACAGGGGAGCAATAGATCTTTCCTGTACTACCAAGCACCATGGAAGGTCGAAGCACATCGCGATAAGACATCACTTCATCAGAGAACTAGTGGAGAACAAGTCCATCGATGTTGAATACATTGCAAGTGAACAGAATGTCGCTGACATGCTTACTAAAGGACTGTCGGGAAACTTGCTTATTAAGTTCGTGAAGGACTGTGGACTTGTCTAAATTCAAAATGTTGATTTGAAGTTTTGATGTTCTGAATGTCTTTTTTTCTCTCTAACCATATTTTCGGTTACAGGTATTACAAAAGGACAAAGCATTGTATTGAGTTCTTTTATGTAGCTGAAGACAGCCTTGAGCGAGGGGGAGTGTTAGATTGCAGCGCTCAGCGCCTGTCTCCGCATACACTGTTTAGTGTAAGACTTACAGTCTTCCTTTTCCCCTTGCAGCCAACGTAGTTAAGCGTCACCCTGAGTGACAGCTCGCTTAAGCGAATAGCAGGGCAGAGACCCCTGACCCTGCTGGCAGCGTTACTCTTTCCTGTGAGGAAGTCCCCGCGTTAGAGTGTGCCTCAGATCGTATGTGACTCCATCCATGCTGTTTGTAGCTCCACGTGCACCGGAGCGCATAGGAGCAAGCCCCCGCTGTAATCCCGTTACCAGCGTGACCTTTTGCACAGGGAGATCAGTCATCATTGGCAGCAGCGAGACTGGGAGAGATACCGCAGCGTAAACCAGCAGACTGTCATTTACCCTGCACGCGCCAAAACGCTACAGCTAAGTAACAACCAGAGACTGTCGTTACCAAATGTACAAGTTGTATTACTGCTTGAAGTTAACTCATGAAGTACTGTTGTAACCTACAAGCCTGCCACTTGAATAAACCCTTCAAACTGGTTATATCTTCTAAGTGTGAGGTCTGACAACCACACTGCACGTACTTATATACACTCTGCCAATAGCGGTAAGTAACGCCCACCCCAGTCTCCACGCACTCAGCGCCTGTAATTACACACCCTAGAAACTGTACCATTGAGTATAGAAATGGAGGTGTGGACATGTCCCCTTTCCCATGGCCAAGTCCCTTTCTGATTTTGTACCGATTTCTGACCCTCAGATGTTGGAGGGTATGTCATAGGTGCTAAGTCTCAGGAGTGGATGTGGAATTCATCAACACATACAAGTTATCAACTCAGGAGCGTTGTGTTTCAAACAACAACACCACACCTGATTTCATTGCCATCATTGAGTATCAATGCAAACACATTCTAACATGGTGGAATCTTTAACAAATTACAATCTTAGGTCTTTGGCACAGCATACTGTATATATACATACACCAACCCTACAGCCACTCTGCTCTTACTCAGAACCATCCCCTTTATGGCCAAAGCAGATAATACTCCTGAGGCTGATATGGATGTGTAATGGTTAGCATTACTGCCTCACAGCACTGAGGTCATGGGTTCGATTCCCACCTCTAACTGTGTGGAGTTTATATATTCTCCCCGTACTTGTGTGGGTTTCCTCCCACAATCCAAAAATATACTGGTGGTTAAATTGGCTCCCAACAAAATGAACCCTAGAATGTCTGTGTGTGCGTGTGTACATGTGGTATGGAATATAGATTGTAAGCTCCACTGGGGCAGGGACTGATGTGAATGTGCAAATATTCTCTATAAATCGCTGCGGAATATGTGTGCGCTATATAAGTAACTGTTAATAAATAATAATAATAATGCTGACATTGTGGTGTGACTATAAGGGGTATGTGATACACTTATACGATATCCGTGCCGACATAGACACCCAAAAAGAGTTTTTTAAAATCATGTACACCTTTTGACCTGTCAACATTCCAAATGTCAGCATTTTTACCATGTCGAAATTTTACACGTTGACCATGTCAGTACTTCGACCTTGTCGGTATTTTGACCATCGGCCAATGATAATTGGTATTTTGACGGTTTGGATTTTAACTGTGAGTTAGTCATACCGAACCCATATTCGGAAACCACATTGCCGACTCCGCATACAGAGGCGCTGACGCGGGTCTGCGCCTGCAGAGAGGGAGTAGAAGTAGCTGTCGCTCCCCCTATATATAGTTTTATCTTGGCAGTACAGAAATTGTTTGTCACAAAGCTTCGCGGTGATTCCACTTATCTTGCCGTCTTCTGCGGAAGGATAAATGGAAAATGTGGGAGTTTTGACAGATGTGTCTGTAATAATTGATCTGCATTAGACTATGTCCTGTTACAGCAGATACTGAGTGGTGATCATGTAGAAGTAGTTCTCTTCTTATTCTGTCATTGAGCTCCCTGCTATCAGCTAAGATCAGCGATAGCATTTCCAGCAGCCAGAGCAGCGCCGCTCTCATTTATTTCCACTTGTATCTCTTACACTTAGATTAATAGGCTTTTTTGTTAGGGGAAGCGAAATTATAAATCATGCCTCAGCGCCAAATAAAAGCGACATGCTGTTGGGACACTGAGTACTTGACCTTTAACAACCAACATTACTGGGCTTGGCGCATAGCTATGTGGTACAGTATAACTGTATGCCCACATGCCCAGGAAAAGATATGCAGGGACATTCCACAACCAGGTGCTGCCTGTGGCTGGCCGCCTGCCTGCCACCCAGTCACTGCATCCCAGGCACGGAGTGGGCCGGTCATTTAATGCTTATACAAATATATCACTTGTGAGGTCACTTTTGAAAAACCGTTTGTCGGTGGTTATTTCACATTTTGCAGCAGCAAATAAGACATTTATGGCCTAATTCAGGTTGGTTTGCTAAGCAGTGGTCGTTCGCTGCTTAGCCTGTACCCTAACGCCGTAGTTCACTCGCCATGTGAATAATACTTTGTACATACTTACACTGAAGTGCCAAATGTCATGGGATAAATGTCTAGTATGAGTAAGAACCCATCTAGCCCAGCAATGTGCAGCAGCTCGATGTACCATCGATTCCACAAGCGGGCAGAAGACCTCTGGAGAGAAGTTGTCCCATGCCACCTGGATTGCTTCCCTTGGCTGAAATTGGAGGCGCAGGATCTTGGGTGCTACCAATCATTGGAACTCTCCAAAATGTTCCTCGAACTAACGCTGGACAACTTGGGACCAATGCAGGGCAGGCGACAGGGGAGTCAAGGGGGACAAGTGTGACGGGCCCCAGCGATCTGAAGGGCCCCAGAGCTTCCATGCCCCGGCATGACCACGCCTGTACTAGCTGGCCTGTCAGTGACCCTCACGGCCCAGCCGTCCAGGGCCGGTGCCACCACTTGGCAGCTCTAGGCATTTGCCTAGGGCGCCGGCACCTGGAGGGCGGCAGTTCGCCCCTCACCCCCAGCGAACTGTGTAAAAAAATTGCTGCCCCGGCGTCCCTGCAGTGCTGGGGCGGTCAGGGGTGTCCGTGCCGTAGGGTTACCTGCGGCGCCGTCATGTGTATAAAGCTGGCTGCGGCTGGCGGGGTCCCTGTAGTGAATAGCAAATAACTAGCGCTATGCGCGCGGCGACGCGGGAAGCGCTAGTTATTTGCTATTCACTACAGGGACCCCGCCGGCCGCAGCCAGCTTTATACACATGACGGCGCCGCAGGTACCCCTACAGCACGGACACCCCTGACCGCCCCAGCACTGCAGGGACGCCGGGGCAGCAATTTTTTTACACAGGTACCAGGCCCCCCTCCCTCCCCCCGGCACCGGGGCGCCCCCACCCCGACTCGCCTAGGACGCTCCGGTGCCTTGCACCAGCCCTGCAGCCGTCTACTGTGCACCATCTGTGTGTGGCTGAGTGACTTACTCACTGTGTTCCACTGCCATTGACTGTGTGTGCGCCCTGCCACTTGGCGCTCAGAGCCATCTACTCTGTGTGCGAACACACCCTGGGGCCGCAGACGCACAGCCGTGAAGTCCGCACCCGAATGCAGGCTCTGGAGCAGTGAAAGGTTCAATGAGGCTCGTGCAGAAGAGGGTTGTATGGATTTGGGATTAGGTGGGGGCTCCAGAAATATCAGGGCCCCAAGATTTCTGTTGCCGGCCCTGGACCAATGGCACAGTGGATTATCCTGCTGTAATATTTCATCATCATGAGGGTACATGAAAGGCTGCAGGTGGTCATCAATTTGCAACAGTATAATGATGTACAGAGGTGATAAATAATGAATAATAAAGGACTCGTTTCCCAACTATTCCCAGACCTGTTACCTGGGCACCGGACTGGTGAATATTGACTTAATGCTTGTGAACTGACTAAACACCAGTTCTGATACATTTTTCGGTAATTAGTACCTTGTACACCCTGCTTTCTGGAGATATTTTATCATCATGTGTGTTATGTGTTTATGTGTATAATAAAAACTGGCTTCACTATTACAAGCCTTTCTTTTCCTCATATGTTGGATCGATCTACCCTGTGGGGAATTTGATTGGAAGTGAGGATTTGATGACACTACATTTACCTTAAAGGAAGTATTTTTTGCATTATTTATCACCTCTGTACATCATTATACTGTTGCAAATTACTTCATCTCACCCAGGCGCCGCTGAAAGTTGTATACTGTTTTTTGTGTATTTACAGGTGAGGTGCTGTGTCCGCTGTTGCAGTGCTAGCTGGGGAACTCTGTTAGGTCATCTACTCCCATATTCCATGGAAGCTAAAGAACATGCTGGATATGTGTCTGGTACCCTCTACATTGAATGTTGTGAAGCTTTGCAGAGTTTATTACATGAAGGCAGGAGAATTTAAAAAAAAAAACATTCAAAAGAATGGACAGCGGCTGATTGGCTGAGAGGACTCTTTTAAAAGTTTTTTTTCAAATTCTACTGCCACCCGCAGTCCCCTGCACTCTGCCAGCTGCAGAGTGGGGAGAGCGCCTCTTCTGCACAGCACTTCCCAGCTTGGGGATCAAATGCGATACATTGCAGATGCTACAAAGAACCCGAAATGTGCCGCTGATGGCTGCACATAAGATTTAAGCGGCACATGCAACAAATATCTCTAATATCTCATCTTTTTTATCGCCTGATCCTTAAAGCATAAAAAATTGGTTGATCCTGCAAGGATAAATACATTTATATAGTGATTTTTTTACTTCATTGCAAATAGATTCTAATAGACTGTGCCATTATGAACTTGTTGTTAATATATTCCTGACACAGTCCTACATACTATGACTCTGAATTGATTTAACAATGACGCCCATTGTGCAGTCTCTCAGTATTTAATATCCAGTGTGTGCTGCTCACATGTCCTGGTCACATGCTGCTGTATAGACTTTTCTATTAAACTGATTTGCGGTGATTACACCAGAAGGAGTTCACACGGCGGCGCAGTCCGCTCCAGCTTTTATTTGCCGTTATTCTGTAACATCAAAGAGCTTGGTTGAACCTGCAGGTCACATGCCAGAAGCATTGTTATGTTCCTTATGTGAGAAGGTGGAACGTGCCAAGCCCGAATTGACTTTCCATGCTCTAAATGTAACGTGTGTGGTCTACAAGCTCGCAGTTATTTATTCAGCTGTTAGAGATTTGATTTTATAACCGATCATATGTGTTTTTTCTCCACAAAACAATGAGCAAGACATGAAAGGAATATCTTGTTTTAAATAAAATACTTAAAATACTCTTAAATAAATACTTTATACATGTCAATTGCAGATGACAGATATGATTTATTCCAAAATAGAGTTTGGACAGAGATGTCCGCCAAAAGTAAATATGTAACAGGAATACCTGCCTCCCATTTCTCAGCTAGTAGAATGGCACAGGTCCAAATATCAAGGACTCCTGTTCAGAAGATACCTCGTCTTGCCAAGGAGCCTTTTAAGGAGGACCATTTGGCCACCTCCGATACCTAAGTTTTCAACTTCCCGTGAGTTTTGATGGTTGATATGTAATTAACAGAGCAATCTATACTTGCCTTGTCTTCCAGATTGCTCAGGAGGATCTTGAATCTCAGGTGCTGCCTTCAGATGGCCAGAAGAATGTGCAAGTTTCCCAGAATCCAAGCAAATGTAGCCGGAGGTCCAGCCAGTGGACGACGCACATAGCACTGGATCAAATCCCCTGCTTTACAATGGCAGTAAAAGCAGCATAGGTTACTATCAATTTAGTTTAAAATAACTTTACCTTATATTAAGAGGCAATGTATCAAGCCTTGGAGAAATATAAATTATCCAGTCAACGATGGGCATCTTAAGAGAGGAGGAAGCCGTGTGCAGCCTCCTCCATCTCCCCCCACCCCTCTACCAGTAGCGCTGTAGAGTCTAAGCACTAGAGGGCTCAGACTCTAGTGCCTATACACAGTTCTCTGGGAAAATGGTGCTGCGGACATTTTCCCAGCAATTTTACTACTGTGCATGCGTAAAACACCAGGAAAATGGCAGCCACACCATTTTCTCAGTGATTTCTACAGTGTCTACGCAGGACTCCAGAGAGGCAACTGTTCAAGTAATGGGTGCAGCGTGTGCGGTGTGGACCCTCCTGGGCTGAGGGGCCTATGTGCACCGCACACACTGCGCCCATTATAAATATGCCAATACAATCAACAGAGGTGGTAGAGGCTAGTACTGAATTCTATGTTTGTATGCTTCTATTTCAAAAACTGTGCTAGTTAAATGACAGAAGCTGATTTGGGCAATATTTATTTCCCATCGTGGCTTGATACATCTCCCCCACTGGATTGTATTAAGGCGCATATAGTCCTATGCTGAAACCATCATTATGTCATAATAATAGGCCTGTTTCATGTGGAGGCCTGGGGATGTATACCATCTATCTCATCCTTAAAACCTGAACTGTAATGGCAGAGTTTGGGAAACTATCTTATGTATTAAGGAATAGGCTTATTTTGTATATACTTCTGTACATTTAATGTATTCTTAACCAGTTAAGGCCCATACACACTAGAAGATTATCTTTCCAATCTGGCTGGTTGGAATGAAAATTTGTAACAAATTACAATCAACAGTTTTCTCTCAAAAGTTGGAAAATGGACAAAAGCAGTCATCTGCATAAATGGATTTAACCAATTTGTCTTACCATTTTCGTCTATTTTCCATGTTTAGGAGCAAATGGTCATTTGTCATTTGCTTCCAAAAATGTCCAGATTTTCATTCAAACCAGCCAGATTAGAAAGATAATCTTCTATGGATGGGCCTTAAGAAAAACTCTTTTCCAAAAACTGTTTAGAAAATACCTAGCTTATTTAATGATTTGTTAGGTTAAAAACATGGTAGACAAAAGGCAAAAAGAAGGGGGTGGGCAGCGCTAATTGAGGTACTATTGATAAGCAATATGAGCAATTATAAATACAAAAAATGAAAGATTGGTTAGATCTAGAACAATTTAATACAATTTCTAAAATAAATGAAGCCAGAGGCTAAAAACAGTGGACAATAATGAATGTCAACAATATAAAATGTCAATGACATCTCACCACACCGAACCACATGGGGGGAAGGTCCTGGAAGTCTCAGATGTTCAGAAAATGTGCACAGATGGCGCCCACTCGATGGTGGGAATGAACCGGAATGTCCAAGAGATGGTATAGATGTTGTCCCCAAGCTGCAATATGGAGGGAGGGCACAAAGATGTAGATGCCAGGAGTGGCCCAAGATGGCACGAATCACCAACTCCTGTTGCCAGATGTTGTAGGCTGGTGTCCTCAACCTCTACTATTAGTGCAGAGATGTTTGTAATCCAATGGAGTAAGCGGGGGACCAGTAAAGCTGGAGTTGGACTTCCGGAGAAAAATATTGGGATAATTTCCTCAGAGTGGGGAGCCAGTGGATCTGGTGATGGACATTCCAGGCTGTAAATGAAGTATAATCTTCAGAATAGTTCACCTAAGTAAGTGGTGGGGTGGGTGAGGTAGAAATCCTAACCGGTTTCGCTGCTCCAGGCAGCTTTATCAAAGGATAACTGACACATGGTTCATTCTGGCTTAAATACCCTATCACATGGGTCATGTGACCAAACAAGTTAGATCAACCAATCTATAAAAAGCATATAAAACTACGTTGGAATAGGAGGCAAATGATGTTGAAGACATATACATTTAGAATTATGCAATGGCTGTTTATTATAAGCGAGTAGTGAGAAAGATTAGGTGTTTAGACAGCAACGTGCAAACTGTATATTTATCTGACACTTCCTGTGTCTTATGTGGTGGTCATGGTAACCCCGGCTGGGACACAGCTCATTGGGCAAGACTTGAACAGTTTCCGGGTTAGTACTTTAATAATGGAGGACTAGCTGGGTGCAGGGGATTATTATGTCCCCGCAAGTATAGTGCTTCCGGGTAGCGTGTAATGTAGGAAGATAGAGAGGTGGAGTCCGGCTGTGCGCGCCGCACACAGCAGATTCTGGCCGACTTCCGGGTTTGCGACTGTGCGCACTGTGCGTCACCACGTCAGCCGCACTTCCGGACTCCACGTATGGCCCGCACGTGGGCCGCACGATCGTCACGCTGTCCAGAGAGTATGTATTGATACTGGCGGTTGCTATGGCAACACTCCGGAATCCTGGACGCAAATATTGTATTGTTAAATGATGCACATGCATTAAAATTCCAACATTTCAATAACTAATAAACACTCAGATTCCTACAGTTGATGTCTATATTAGAAGGTTGTAACATGACATATTGGTTGTTTAGCAACCGTATTGTAGCTTAGAATCCTGCAAAAAGGAAAGCTCACTCCTAGTGATGGAGGGGAATCTGGGGGAAGAAAAGCTTTATGTGGGAAGGAGAACTAGAGATCCAAACAATGTGATACTCTAATGTATATAAGTATAAGACCAGATTAGATGGTGCATCATCCTACAATAGTAAGAGGATGACCTATTTGTATGGGGTCATTATCATATTGCAAACTGGTAGAAGGACATAGCCTAAACATTATTGAATACTATATGTACACATACAGGGAGAGGCGGTAGGGTCCGCTCAACCATATTGATGTATTTATAAGGTGGAGAAATCCAGACTGGTGAATGGGCCTGGTGTTCTCCCACATGTGGATGTATCCCAAAGCACCTAGGTCAAAGAGGGTTATTGACTAGTGGGGAAAGAGGGGGTCCCCACTGATAGATAAATATGCGGACATCTTAAGGGATAAGTTGATCACAGAGCGGTAAAAAGAGATATCCCACGATATAGGTCTTGGGTATCTGCACCTGTATGGTGGTCATGAATAGCAGTATGGAGGAAATATTTTTGGTTGGTTGGGGGGGGGGGGGGTTTAGTTCCGGCTTATATATGCCTTTTAGATGACTGCATTCAATTCCACCATTTCGTTCAGACCCTCTGGGTGGATCGAGTTCAGTAGGTGCATCCAAAACACTTCCTGTCTGCACAGTCTACTGAACCTGTCGCCACCTCTACTGGTATTCTTGATGTGTTTTAAACCGATTATTTCTAGATGTTGTGGGTCTGCATGATGTTTCTCCACGAAGTGTCGGGGTACACTGTGAGCTGTTATGCGATTTTTTATATTACGGCGATGTTCCAGAAATCTGACCCGTAACTTTCTGGTTGTGCGGCCCACGTACTTCAATCCGCATTTGCATATTAGTACATAGATAACATGGGTGGTATTACAATTAATAAAATTTCTTATAAGATGAACTCTGTTTTCTGTCGTTATTTGAGTAGTTTTAGTGTTCTTTATGTGTGTACATGTGATACATCTAGTGCCGTTGCAGCGGTAAAATCCCACTGGCTCAGAGGGAAGCCAAGAAGTCGAAGGTGAGGGGGTGGTGTTGATAGCTAAAAAGCTGGGAGCCAAAATGTTTTTCAGGGAGCGGTTCTTTTTAAATATAAAGTCTGGTTTACTGGGTAGACTGCCTGCCAGTAAGGGATCCTGATGCAGTATATTGTAGTTTTTTCGGATTATGTTTTTAACCTCCGAATATCGGCTATTAAATGTACTGATGTAGGATATTCTCCTATTCCCATTAGGTCCCTCTAGGGCAGTATCTTTATCTCTCCTTTTAGAACAGAGGAGGGAGTCTCGATCCAGGCTGACCACTTCCTCATATGCTTTTTTAACCAGGGCCTCCGGGTAGCCCCTATTTTTAAAGGAAGTCATCATTTGGTCTGCTTGGATCTCGAAATCGGAAAATAGGGAACAATTCCTTCTAATGCGAATCAGCTGACCCTTGGGAATACTTTGTTTCCAAGGGAGATGGTGCCCGCTTTGGAAATGTAGATAGGCTTGGCCACCCACCTCTTTTATAAAGTTTTTTGTAATAATTTTGTTGTTTTTTATGTTGAGGGCCACATCCAGGAAGGAGATTTCAGTGGAGTGAAAGGTATGTGTGAACTGTAAATTATAAAGATTATTATTGAGTGAATTAACAAAATGAAGTGCCGACTGTGCATCCCCATCCCAAATAATAAAAAGATCATCTATGTACCGTCCATAGAGGACCAGACTCGCGTCCCAGCCGCCACCCCAAATATGGTGATCTTCTACCTCTCCCATATAGAGGTTGGCGTAGCTGGGCGCGAATCTAGTCCCCATGGCGGTACCCATCACCTGTAAATAGTGCGTGTTTTGAAATAAAAAATGGTTGTGTTCAAGGATAAAAGTGATACAATTAAGAAGAAATAATTTGAGTTCCACCCCCAGGTCGCCATCTTTGTCCAATCGGTTTTCTATGACTCGACGACCCAGGCCATGTGGAATGTTGGAATACAGGCCTGTGACGTCGAGTGTGAGGAAACTGTATGTGTCTTTCCACACAATCCCCTGTAGGAGTTTTAGGAAGGATGTAGTATCCTTAATGTGCGACCTGAGGGTGGAAACTCTGGGCTGAAGAAAGGAATCGACAAAGAAAGAAAGTCGGAAGTCGGCCAGAATCTGCTGTGTGCGGCGCGCACAGCCGGACTCCACCTCTCTATCTTCCTACATTACACGCTACCCGGAAGCACTATACTTGCGGGGACATAATAATCCCCTGCACCCAGCTAGTCCTCCATTATTAAAGTACTAACCCGGAAACTGTTCAAGTCTTGCCCAATGAGCTGTGTCCCAGCCGGGGTTACCATGACCACCACATAAGACACAGGAAGTGTCAGATAAATATACAGTTTGCACGTTGCTGTCTAAACACCTAATCTTTCTCACTACTCGCTTATAATAAACAGCCATTGCATAATTCTAAATGTATATGTCTTCAACATCATTTGCCTCCTATTCCAACGTAGTTTTATATGCTTTTTATAGATTGGTTGATCTAACTTGTTTGGTCACATGACCCATGTGATAGGGTATTTAAGCCAGAATGAACCATGTGTCAGTTATCCTTTGATAAAGCTGCCTGGAGCAGCGAAACCGGTTAGGATTTCTACCTCACCCACCCCACCACTTACTTAGGTGAACTATTCTGAAGATTATACTTCATTTACAGCCTGGAATGTCCATCACCAGATCCACTGGCTCCCCACTCTGAGGAAATTATCCCAATATTTTTCTCCGGAAGTCCAACTCCAGCTTTACTGGTCCCCCGCTTACTCCATTGGATTACAAACATCTCTGCACTAATAGTAGAGGTTGAGGACACCAGCCCACAACATCTGGCAACAGGAGTTGGTGATTCGTGCCATCTTGGGCCACTCCTGGCATCTACATCTTTGTGCCCTCCCTCCATATTGCAGCTTGGGGACAACATCTATACCATCTCTTGGACATTCCGGTTCATTCCCACCATCGAGTGGGCGCCATCTGTGCACATTTTCTGAACATCTGAGACTTCCAGGACCTTCCCCCCATGTGGTTCGGTGTGGTGAGATGTCATTGACATTTTATATTGTTGACATTCATTATTGTCCACTGTTTTTAGCCTCTGGCTTCATTTATTTTAGAAATTGTATTAAATTGTTCTAGATCTAACCAATCTTTCATTTTTTGTATTTATAATTGCTCATATTGCTTATCAATAGTACCTCAATTAGCGCTGCCCACCCCCTTCTTTTTGCCTTTTGTCTACCATTTTGTACAGGACTAACTACCCTGTCCCAGGGCAGCTGCTTAGAAAAACCACTCAGTCAGGCGCACCTGTTCCTGAATCACCCAGTGTGATCCAGGTTCACCTTCCTTTTTTTCCATTAGGTTAAAAACATGTTTATAAAACTTGGAACAACAACATTAGAACATTGGGATCATCGCAGGCTTGCCCAACCTGCTGGAATTCCTGAGAGGCTCCCAAAAATCGGGTCCCCCTACCGCCCCCGGGGAGGTGGGCAATCCTCCCGCATTGGGCAGGCAGTCCCCGCACTCCCCTTCCCTGCTGCACAAAATTACCGTTTTTTGCGGGTCTGCGGAGAGGGTAGGGGCTAAAATTATGCAAGTTGCATTTCACGTAATTTTAGCCCCTCCCCCAATTCGCGGACCCGCAAATTACGTTATTTGACTGTCATGGGGGCGGGACTTGATGATGCTTGCCCGCCCTGCCCCCCTGATATGCTGCTGTCGGGTCTCCTCTCAGGGAGAAGAAAAAAAGTCGGCAAGTATGGATCATTGTGACCATCACAACTTTGGTTTCCCAGATGAGCATCCACCAAGTACACACTAGGAGGAAGAGAGGAAGGGGGTCGGATTGGGGGTGCTAACTTACATTTCCCCAGCAGCGGCTCCCAGGTGGGGAGTTCTTCTGTGCGGACCGAGCATTGATTGACAGCATGGGGGGCAGGTTCAGAAAAGCATAGGGGATGGAAAGTCCCTCTCTTATTGATGGCTGCTCGAAAAATATCTTCCAGCAGCCGGCCACTCACACTGTGTTTATGACTGCCTGGTCATACTGTTTGTGACCAGGTCAAATAATGCAGTGTGGTCGCAAATGATACAACCACGCAGGCCGGTGATTAAATAACTAATACTAAACCACTGTCAGATGTTCGGATCGCTTTCCCACCCGGAGAGGCCGGGAAGCTCCCGAAAATCGTGTCCGCCTCTTGGCCCCCCAGGTGGTGGGAAATTCCCCCCCTCGGCAGGGGGATCTGCAGGGACCTGATGATGTGATTTGCGTCATCGTGGCCTGGCTTAACACTGTCCAATGCCTGTAATACTAGCATTGCACAGCGGGAGGGCCTGGTTACGATGATGTGATTGCAATGGCCATGCCCCCACACAAGGCTCTATTGTTGAGCCCCGCCTCTGTCCCTTTCACGGCACAGCTACCAGCCCCGCTTCCTCTAGCAGGCAACCCTGCTCATATCCTACTTACTTTCAGAAGTGCTTCATTGGTAGGGACTGGGTTAAAAGAAAGATAAATACTAAAACTTCTTGCATTCATCTGTGCACTATATAATTTTGTCCAGCAGCAATGTTGGCAAGACTGCAGAACAGACACTCCCAGACTGTCTATTTGAACACCGATAATGAAGGAAAAGTTGTAATACTGGTACTGTGCGTTCTCAGCAAATGAACATCTCAGGATCATCCTGAATATGTTAGTTAAAGCCTGAGGCTTCTTAATCTCTCCATAATACCTTTTGCTGAACTGTTGGGCCTGAGTACAAACTAATCAAATTTCAAATCTTATTTCAAAACTTGATTTTGAACAGTAAATTGTACAGTACAAATCCTACATCAAGAGAAAATGTACAACACAATCAAAAGATTAGCAGAATTAGCTTCTTTCATCAATCATCAAACATGCAGGAAATATCTATGTAGAATAACTTTAGTAAGTACATGACAGGCATTTCTCCATACACCGTATAGACATAACTTGTGAATAAGATAGAAGACATCTATAGGCTTAACATACCAGCCCTTTAAACTGGGACGCACATGGTTTACACAAGATCTGTGGCTGATTAAGCCCTGTATAGGGTGAAACGCGTCAGGGACTCTTTGGGCAAGGACCCCATAACTGTACCCCTTGTTCTTGACTAGATTGGAGAGCTAAGAGCGCCCTTAATTAAACAAGCACACATAGATCATCAGCTGTCCAGATCAGCCGATGGCACCGGTACTGATCCGTTCGGGTGAGTAAACCTGCAGCGATCCTGTGCCGCCCCGCCGAATTCATCGTACAGCTTACGGTCAAGTACACAGTGAATAGCATGGGATACCCATGAGTAAACCTGCAGCGATCCTGTGCCGCTCGCTGAATTCATCGTACAGCTTATGGTAAAGTACACAGTGAATAGCATGGGTCACCCGTGAGTAAACCTGCAGCGATCCTGTGCCACCCCGCCGAAGTCATCGTACAGCTTATGGTCAAGTACACAGTGAATAGCACGGGATACCCAGGCAAGTAAGAAGACAGCGACACCTTATCTCTCCCTGCAGCCGCAGCTTATAGCCCATGCTTGTACAGGATTGACAACAGTGAACTATAGAGGTGCACTCAGGAAAGGAAATAATTACTAAATAGAGGGTACACATGGTGAGATGTTTTTCTATTCGATTTCGCTTATAGAAGCAAAATCGAATCGAAATTGAAGATCGAATGAGCATTGAATCGTTTTTCTACATTCAATGCAGATTCGATCCCAATGCGCTCTCCCGTGAAGTGTAAATCGAATAGAAAAATAATCTTTACCGGCAAGACCATATAGTACAGATCTGCCCTTTGTTCCCCACATTCAATCTGTCTCCAAATCATGTTACATGCATCTATAAAACATATCCAAAATATGACTCTATCTTACACAAGACGCTACTAAATCTCTTATCCATGCACTCATTATATCCCGCATTGATTAATCGCAATAGTCTCCTAACTGTTCCCAAGAACAGACTCTCACCACTACAATCCATTTTGAATGCAGATGCGAGGCTGATCTTCCTAGCAAGATGCTCATTGTCTGCTGATCCGCTCTGTCATTGTATTACCGTATTCAATATAAAATACTTCTACTCACATATATAGGAACGAAAGCTTACTTAAGCTTGAGTGGAGATAAGCACCCTGTTTTGTATGAAGTAATTGTTAGCCTCTTGGGGATTGGTGTTTTAGTCAGGGATGGTAATTGGGTGCAGTTATCTGGGCTAGCCAGTAGGAGTCGAGTGAGGGGGAGGAGTTAGAAGTTTATATAAGGGCTGGCTGAGGTAAATTATTCCTCTTGCCATTTTTGGATTCCCTGGAGACTGCTGTCCTGTGGTGTCTGAATAGGCTAAGTGCTTTTAATTATTCTTCTTTTGCTATCCTGTGTAGCTTAATAATACCCTTTACCCTTCTTATTCTATCCCTTCCATTTACTATATCTTTTTCATCCGCATTCTGTGGCTTTTGGTGGGCTGAATAAAAATTGTGTCTGTCCCCCATATCTAGTCACAGCTTTAGGTGACAGTTTGTTTAGGCAGTTAGGGGAGAATGTCTCGTCCGCGTCGCAACGCTCCCCCACCCCAGAGGCTGGCTGAGGCAGCCAGGCCTCTTCAGTCAGCAGCAGCTTCAAGGGTCACGCGGGGAGCGCGGCTCGCGGCTGCGGCAGCCATGGGGGGTTCGCGCAGTGTCCCTACTCCCGCAGCTAACGCGGCGGGAGCCAGAGGGGGGGCGCAAGGGCGCAGTAGTTCAGCAGGGCGGGCGGCTGTCCGTCCTGCTGCGCAGGAGTCTAGAGTAATGGCGGCCGTCATGACAGGAACGCTGCGCCCAGCCCCCTCGCCGTCAGGCCTGCAGGCTTGGTTGACGAGGGGGTCACAGGGCAGCGGGGCGCGCAGCGTTAGGGGCAGCCCTGCCCTGGGGGATGTGGTATCGGGGGCAGGGGGTTCGGAGGTGGCTGCCAGCCCCCCCGCTATGTCCCAGGGGGCCATTTTATATGCGGGGGATCAAGTTGCAGGGAGCAATCCCACAGCCTCAGGGGCTGGGGATAACAGCGTGCACCTGCAGTTAGGTTGCCTGTCTCCTGTGAGAGATCAGGCAAGTGTCAGGGTGGATGACTGGCAGTCTCCGCAATCACTTAGGGGGGCTTTTACACCAGTGGTGAGGGTGAGGGCATCGCCATTAGCCTTGTTTGCACCCCCACCACGCTCACCTGGGTTCATGTCTAGGCCGGTGCTGGTGGCTCCGCCCGCAGCGCAACAACAGCTAAGGGGAATTTCTGATAATTCCTCTGCAATTCAGCAAGCCCATGCAGGCAGCTGGTCTCCGTATTTTAATACGGGGGTCAGTCAGCCGAGTGTGCAAGGAAATGTAGCAGCGGGGCCGCAGTGGATTAACATGCAGCAGCCCGTGTACCAGACAGCGGGCCAGCCATGGGGCGGCGCGGTCCAGGGCGGGCAGGGCCAACAGTTATGGGCTTTCAATTCGGGTTATTTGCAGCCGGCTGCAGGGTTTTATACCATGGGGATGCCCCAGGGTGTACCTAACGTAGGGCAGCAAAACATTCTGCAATTCCCCCCACCTCCGCCACCGCTGCCTCCGATGGCCAGGCCCAATAGCGCCCAAGGGGTGGAGCAGCAGGGGGCACAGGGAGGTGATTTTTTAAGGGGTGCAGGAGATGCGGGGGGGGGGCCATAGTGTCTAACGTAGGGGCAGAGAATGTTGTTAATGCAGCTTCTGTAAGTATTCCTTTGCAGACAGTAGCAGCGTGTGCCGAACCAGGGAGTGTGTCGGAGATATTGGAATCAACGAGTCAAGCCGCGGTGGGCGCACTGCGCAGCGAGGGACATGTCGAGCCAGCAGAGGAGCAGGCGGGGCCATCTACAGCGGGAGCAGGTGAGATACAGCAAGCGGCGCAGCGGGGGGCAGTGGGGACAGATTCAGACAGTTCATCAGATTCATCCAGCTCGGATGGTAGACCGCGTAAGCTTATGAAATACTTTGCGCAGAAGATTAGGGGTAAAAAGAAGGGGGTAGGGAGTTCAAGGAGTGTAGCCAGCAGTGCAGCTAAGGTTGGGCCGGATGCATCAGGAGATGCTGTGCATTGTTCGAATACGGCGATATTAAGAGGCTTAAGGTCTAAGATTAGGGACAAGATTAAAAAGGGGAGATTTGTGGATATGTTTGCCATAACGCACGAAGCGAAAACGGCGTTAGACGCTGCAAAGGCTAAGGGCCCTGCGGCCGAGGAGGCGAGGCGAACTTATTCTAATTGGCTAGCCGGGGCTTATGTGTTTGCGGCTTGTTATACAGAGACAAGACCATCAGAGCATATGAACATGTTCAAGTACTTCCATTTAATACATAATATGTACATGACGGGAAGGTTAAATGCGTGGAGGCAGTATGATGAAATTTTCAGAAAGAAGCAAGATGGTCAGAAGGTCTTTAGTTTAGGATTCAAAGACGTGGAAGTGTGGCTAGAAGTTACCCAGCAAGCAAGGGGTGTGAGTGAGGCGGGGCTAATGCGGAAGCAGCCATTTCTTGGTAGGTCAGGATTTACCGGAGGGATGGCGTCAGGTAGGGGAAAGTGCTACGCCTTTAACAACGGGCAGTGTGCAAGAGGGGCAGGGTGCAAATATAGGCATGTGTGCATGCTCTGCGGTGGGGGCCACACCGCAAAGGAATGTACAAGGGCAGGGGGCCAAGCAGCTGGAAGAGGTGAGGCTAGGCCCAACGCTAGGCAAGGCGGAGTCCCCAATTAGAATTGACGAGTTAAAAAGATGGTTGAGGCTCTATCCTCTTAGGGAGGAGGCCGCCTTTTTGTTAGAAGGTTTTTTAGAGGGTTTTCGTATTCCAATAGTGGATAGGGTTATTGCATCGGCAGGTAAGAACTTAAGGTCAGCTAGGGAATTTCCAGAGGTGGTAAGGAAGAAGGTAGAAAGCGAGGTGAGGCTGGGTAGGATGGTAGGCCCTTTCAAGGAGCCCCCAATTGCGGACCTGTGTATTTCTCCACTGGGGGTGGTACCTAAGAGGGAGCCTGGGAAATATAGGCTGATACAGCATTTGTCATATCCAGAAGGGGGGTCAGTGAATGATGCATTGGATCAAAAATTTTGTAGTGTATCCTATGAATTGTTTGAGCAGGCATTGGTTTTAGTGCAGGGTTTTGGTAAAGGAGCACTGATGGCCAAAGTGGATATAGAGTCAGCTTTTAGAATTTTGCCATTGCACCCAGAGTCATTCAAATACATGGGTTTTAAGTTAGGGGACGGTTTTTATATAGACAAATGTCTGCCGATGGGCTGTTCAGTTTCATGTTCATTTTTTGAGTGTTTTAGTAGTTTTTTGCAGTGGTGCGTTAAGGCAGGATGTAGGCAGCAAGGGGTTACGCATTATCTGGATGATTTTTTGTTAGTGGGTCCAGTGGATAGTGGGGTGTGTGGTGATTTGCTTTTCTCAGTCAGGGCGCTGTTTAGGGTGCTAGAAGTTCCCATTGCTGAAGAAAAAACGGAGGGCCCTGTTAATAGGCTATCTTATTTGGGTATTGAGGTGGATACTGAATTGGGTATTTGCAGACTTCCGGGGGAAAAGGTAAAGCGGTTGGAGGAGCAATTGGAGGCATTTTTAGCGGCTAAAAAAGTTACACTGAAGCAGTTGCAATCCCTATTAGGTTTGTTGAATTTTGCTTGTAGGGTCATTCCAATGGGCAGGGTTTTTTGCCGCAGATTGGAAAGGGCAACAGCGGGGGTTAAAAAGCCGCATCATTTTGTGAGGGTTTCACGAGAGTTAAAGGAGGATCTTAAAGTTTGGCTTTGCTTTGTAAGGGATTTCAATGGGGTTAGAATCTGGCAGAAATCAGTAAAGAATGCGGAATTGCAATTATTTACTGATGCATCAGGGGCTATGGGTTTTGGGGCTTATTTTAGAGGTCAGTGGTGCGCCGAGGCTTGGCCAGAGTCATGGAGATCAAGGGGATTAACGAATAGCATGCTGCTTTTGGAATTGTTCCCGATAATAGTTGCAGTGGAGCTTTGGGGATCACAGATTGCGGATAGCAATATTGTGTTTTGGTGTGACAACTTGGGGGTGGTCCACTCAATTAACAATCAGAGGTCGGATTGCCTTAGGTGCATGAGGCTGCTTAGGCATCTAGTTCTTAGGTGTTTGCAGGGAAATATTTCTTTTTCGGCGAGGCATGTTCCGGGGTTGGAGAATGAGATAGCTGACGCGTTATCCAGGTTCCAGTGGGATAGGTTTAGGAGGTTAGCCCCGGAAGCGGATCCTGTCGGGTTGACGTGTCCTATTAATTTGTGGCAGATCATCGAGCCGGCATTGAAGGCTTAGCTCTGAAGGCTTTGGCTCCAAGTACGCTTAGGACTTATACAGCGGCTTGGAACGAGTGGTCGGTTTTTTCAGCAAGGTTGGGAGAGGGTAAGTGTCAAGAGGAGGGCATTTTGGAGTTTGTTTGGGCGTGCCACCAGGAGGGTAGGTCTAGGGCGGCGATGTCTGGGGTTTTGGCCGGAATTGCGTATTTTTCAAAGTTGAAGGGTCTGAGGGACCCAACCAAGTCATTTCTGCTTTCAAGGGCATTGAAAGGATGGGCCAAGGAGCAAAAAGGGGGAGGGGATTTGAGAAGGCCTATAGACTTAGGTTTGCTTCAGGAGTTAGTTACAGCAGTATTAGGAGTGGCGGTGGATGAGTTTGAGGCAACACTTTTCAGTCTGGCATTTGTGTTAGCATTCTTCGGGGCATTTAGGGTGGGGGAGTTAGTAGCAAAGAATAAGGCATGCTTGGTATCAGGGGTTTTGAAGGAGAATGTTTTGATAAAGGAGGATATTATTCTAATAAAAATACAGAGGTCAAAGACGGACCAGTTGGGCAAGGGCCGTTGGATATCAGTAAAGGCGGTGGGGAATAAGGGGATTTGCCCGGTTGAAAGAGCAAAGAAGTTTGAGGCAATTAGGCCACAAGGGGGGGTTCAGTGGTTAATTCATAAAGATGTATCCCCGCTAACTAAATTTCAGTTCTCCAGTGTTTTTGATAAATGCTTGGTGGCATTAGGTATTCCAGTAGAGGATTACGGCACGCATTCATTTAGGATTGGAGCGGCTACTTGCGCGGCAGTGTCAGGAGGGTCAGAGGAGGCAATAAAGCGCTTAGGGCGTTGGAAATCAGCGGCGTACAAGTCATACATAAGGGGGGATAGGCTGTAGGAAGTGCGCTCCTGGCGAGTTTGTTTTTTGGGTAACCCAGGGCCATAAGCCGCCTGCCTTTTATACAGGGGGATTAGATGGCGTTTCACTTTTTTCCTCTTAAAATCTGAGGTTTTGTGTTGTTCACATCCATCTGGGTAACCTAAAAAGCTCAGTTCACCTTACCCTGGCTAGTTGCTATTGCATAGAATTTTTTTTAATAATAAGTTTCTAATGTGTTGTGTACAATTCTGTTATAGGTTCATCTGATGTGGTGGGTAGGGTGTGGATTGTCGGACACTCTTATGTTTATTGGGCAGGAAAGCACGAGGTTAGGTCAGGAAAGGCTGGAGGGGTGAGATGGATAGGAATTAGGGGTCTTTCCTGGTTTAGGCTTTGGGGGTTTTTGATGGCCTCAGAATCAAAGTGGGGTGCTCCAGATGTGTTGATCATTCATGCCGGTGGCAATGACTTAGGGTCATGCAAGGGCATTGAATTGATTATGGCAATAAAAAATGACCTCCAATGCATAAAAGAGAGATGGCCTGGGGTAAGGTTATGTTGGTCGGAGGTGATACCGAGGAGGGTATGGAGAGGGACACAAGGAGGTGCTGCTCTGGATAGGGTCAGGAAGAAGCTTAATGCAGCAGTGTCCAGGTTTGTGGTGAGCATTGGAGGTACGGTGATAAAGCACCCGGAGATTAAGTATGAGGCAGTGGAGCTCTATAGAGCGGATGGAGTGCATTTGAACAAGGAGGGTATGAAGCTGTTTGTCACAGCCTTGTTGGAGGTGCTGGGAAAAGAGGGGTGAGGGTATAAGTGGCGGACTTCGGCCGGCAATGCCGACCTTGTTTTGGCGGAGAGCATGGCTCCTCGGTTGGAAAGAGATTAGCGTGACTGAAATTGACTAGCATTTACCCTTTGAGTGCGGCGAGCCGGTCACTACCTTAGGGGAGGACCAGGTCACCATCTGAGGGAGGGACCAGTGCTCTGCCAATTTAGGGAAAATAGAACTACTCGGTAAGGTCACGCTGGGCGTGGTTATAGCCACGCCCATTTGTTTAGTTATGCATTAGCTAGTACCGAGGGGCCATGCTTCTTGGCCACTTATTGATTAATAATTCATTCCAGCCATGCTTTAAATAAATTTTGGCTGTGACCTTAATTTTCCAATTTATACAGTTGTCTGAGTCATTATTTATTGTCTACGAGTCCAGTTATTTGTGTCCGAGTCAATTATTTCTAGGCGTAAAGGATTATGAATATTAAAACATATGGGTGACTTAAAAGCTATTAACTATAGTGCACCAGCATATATCTCTTTACTTATCACAAAATGTCTTCCAACTCGACCACTACGATCTGCGCAAGATCTGTGTCTCTCTTCTGCACGGATCACTACACTAGCTCCCATTCACTATTACAGGATTTTTATCGGGCTGCTCCCACCCTCTGGAATGCCCTTCCACGCACAATAAAACTCTCCACTAGCCTCCAAAATTTCAAGCGTTCCCTGAAAACTCATCTCTTCAGGCAAGCCTATCATATTTAAGTTCCACATGCATGACCCTCTGAGGCACTTATGTATTATATAGCTTTCCTTCTGGACCTACAAGCTATGCTATTACTGGTGCCTGTCCTGTGTTTCCCTCCTATGTCCCTATAGATTGTAAGCTTGCAGCAGGGCTCTCCTACCTCCAAGTCTGTCTGTTGTTAACCAGTTTGTTTTATCACTCTCTACAATTGTAAAGCACAACAGAATCTGCTGCGCTATATAACAACCTGTACATTAAATTAAAAAAATATAGTCAAATCGAATGCATTTTGCGTACTGTTCCATTTGATCCCGATTCAATCCCAATTTGTGTGAAGATGACATGTCTTTATTCAACTTTCTGCCTATGTAAATATGTACAAAGCATATGTGTGCCCTATTGTCTTGTACACTTTTTACATTTTGTTTGCTGTCCAGAACTCACCGCCAACTAAATAAATGATAAATGCCACATGCATATTACATTTGTCCAAAATGGCAATGCTTTTTTAAAAAAATAGTGACAAAGGAATAATACATATGTCTCACTTGCAGACATGAATTAGGGATTGACTACTGACGAATAAAAAGGTCACCTCAACAGCTCCCAGCAGTGTTCCAATCTGACCTCGAGTGCATTAGTTATCACACACATAGATGTGCCCTGGTTCTCTGACACGGTTCCTCTTCCTACGCACATGCCTATTACTAGGACGGAACACAATATCTGGACAGAACAGTTATACACTTGATAAAAACTTTCTCCCTTTCTACTAGCTTTAGGATACAGTAAACTTTTAAGGACAGGCTTACTGTATATATATATATATATATATATATATATATATATATATATACTAGGTGATTCATCGCGCCCTACGGGCGCTCTTCACACCGTCTTGAGGGGCTGCGCCCCCTTAATTTGTGAACGTTTGTATTGTGAGAAATATGGTTAGAATTGTATGAAAAATGCCTGTATTGCAACTTGAGTTATAGGTGAAATAGAGAGCATATGATTTGGAGGGGGGTGTGCATTGTTTTGTTTTGTCCAGTGTGACGACATATATCCAGTGTCCAGTGTGACGACATATATCCAGTGTCCAGTGTGATGACATATATCCTGCGTCCAGTGTGACGACATATATTCGGTGTCCAGTGTGACGACATATATCCAGTGTCCAGTGTGACGACATATATCCTGTGTCCAGTGTGACGACATATATCCTGTGTCCTGTGTGACGACATATATCCTGTGTCCAGTGTGACGACATATATCCAGTGGTCAGTGTGACGACAATATATCCTGTGTCCAGTGTCACAAGTCACAACATATATCCTGTGTCCAGTGTGACATGTAATGTGTGCCGGCATATATCCTGTGTCCAGCGTGACATATATCCATTGTCCAGTGTGACGACATATATCCAGTGTCCAGTGTGACGACATATATCCAGTGTCCAGTGTGACGACATATATGCAGTGTCCAGTGTGACGACATATATCCTGTGTCCAGTGTGAGGACATATATCCAGTGTCCAGTGTGATGACATATATCCAGTGTCCAGTGTGACGACATATATCCTGTGTCCAGTGTGACGACTTATATCCAGTGTCCAGTGTGACGACATATATCCAGTGTCCAGTGTGACGACAATATATCCTGTGTCCAGTGTCACAAGTCACAACATATATCCTGTGTCCAGTGTGACATGTAATGTGTGCCGGCATATATCCTGTGTCCAGCGTGACATATATCCATTGTCCAGTGTGACGACATATATCCAGTGTCCAGTGTGACGACATATATCCAGTGTCCAGTGTGACGACATATATCCTGTGTCCAGTGTGACGACATATATCCTGTGTCCAGTGTGACGACATATATCCTGTGTCCAGTGTGATGACATATATCCAGTGGCCAGTGTGACGACAATATATCCTGTGTCCAGTGTGACATGTAATGTGTGCCAGCATATATCCTGTGTCCAGCGTGACATATATCCATTGTCCAGTGTGACGATATATATCCAGTGTCCAGTGTGACGACATATATCCAGTGTCCAGTGTGACGACATATATCCAGTGTCCAGTGTGATTACATATATCCTGTGTCCAGTGTGACGCCATATATCCTGTGTCCAGTGTGACGACATATATCCAGTGGCCAGTGTGACGACAATATATCCTGTGTCCAGTGTCACAAGTCACAACATATATCCTGTGTCCAGTGTGACATGTAATGTGTGCCGGCATATATCCTGTGTCCAGCGTGACATATATCCATTGTCCAGTGTGACGACATATATCCAGTGTCCAGTGTGACAACATATATCCAGTGTCCAGTGTGACGACATATATGCAGTGTCCAGTGTGACGACATATATCCTGTGTCCAGTGTGACGACATATATCCTGTGTCCACTGTGACGACATATATCCAGTATCCTGTGTCCAGTGTGACAACATATATCCTGTGTCCAGTGTGACGACATATATCCAGTGTCCAGTGTGACGACAATATATCCTGTGTCCAGTGTCACAAGTCACAACATATATCCTGTGTCCAGTGTGACATGTAATGTGTGCCGGCATATATACTGTGTCCAGCGTGACATATATCCATTGTCCAGTGTGACGATATATATCCAGTGTCCAGTGTGACGTCATATATCCAGTGTCCAGTGTGACGACATATATCCAGTGTCCAGTGTGACGACATATATCCAGTGTGACGACATATATCCTGTGTCCAGTGTGACGACATATATCCTGTGTCCACTGTGACGACATATATCCAGTGTGACGACATATATCCTGTGTCCAGTGTGACAACATATATCCTGTGTCCAGTGTGACGACATATATCCAGTAGAAAGGGGGGGGCGGTGAACCGAATCAGAGCGCTGTAGGTCTGCAGGTGGAAATGGAATGCTAGTGGTAACCCCGTACCACCAAAGACAAGTATTCAAGGAATAATGTGCACTAGATACATATATTGCATTCCACAAAGAACCTCCCGCGAGCTTCAACAATATAAAAAGAGTGAAAAAGGACGCTCCTATCTGTCCACTGTGACGACATATATCCAGTGTCCAGTGTGACGACATATATCCAGTGTCCAGTGTGACGACAATAAATCCTGTGTCCAGTGTCACATGTCACAACATATATCCTGTGTCCAGTGTGACATGTAATGTGTGCCGGCATATATCCTGTGTCCAGCGTGACATATATCCATTGTCCAGTGTGACGATATATATCCAGTGTCCAGTGTGACGACATATATCCAGTGTCCAGTGTGACGACATATATCCAGTGTCCAGTGTGACGACATATATCCAGTGTCCAGTGTGACGACATATATCCTGTGTCCAGTGTGACGACATATATCCAGTGGCCAGTATGACGACAATATATCCTGTGTCCAGTGTGACGACATATATCCTGTGTCCAGTGTGACGACATATATCCAGTGTCCAGTGTGATGACAATATATCCTGTGTCCAGTGTCACAAGTCACAACATATATCCTGTGTCCAGTGTGACATGTAATGTGTGCCGGCATATATCCTGTGTCCAGCGTGACATATATCCATTGTCCAGTGTGACGACATATATCCAGTGTCCAGTGTGACGACATATATCCAGTGTCCAGTGTGACGACATATATCCAGTGTCCAGTGTGATGACATATATCCAGTGTCCAGTGTGATGACATATATCCTGTGTCCACTGTGATGACATATATCCAGTGTCCAGTGTGACGACATATATCCTGTGTCCAGTGTGACGACATATATCCAGTGGCCAGTGTGACGACAATATATCCTGTGTCCAGTGTCACAAGTCACAACATATATCCTGTGTCCAGTGTGACATGTAATGTGTGCCGACATATATCCTGTGTCCAGCGTGACATTTATCCTGTGTCCAGTGTGACGACATATATCCAGTGTCCAGTGTGACGACATATATCCAGTGTCCAGTGTGACGACATATATCCAGTGTCCAGTGTGACGACATATTTCCTGTGTCCAGTGTGACGACATATATCCTGTGTCCAGTGTGATGACATATATCCAGTGTCCAGTGTGACGACATATATCCTGTGTCCAGTGTAACGACATATATCCTGTGTCCAGTGTGACGACATATATCCAGTGTAACGGGCTGTGTCCAGGGGTAGTGTCCAGTGACCAGGGGCAGTGTCCAGTGTCACAGGCTGTGTCCAGTGTAAAAAATAAGAAAAATAAATAAAAGTATAAAAAAAAAAAAAATTTTGGAGGATGATGGAGGAAGAAATAGTGGGAGATCAGCAACCTGATAGAACTTCTGAAGCTGCTACCACCAGTCAGATTCATGATGGCAAGGCCGATGGTCAAAGGCCTAGAGGCCATGTAAAAGCAAAGCAGAAATCTCATTTCACAATGGTCCATTAAAAAAAAATTAAGTTATGTGCAAAGAAAAATAAAATTGTCAATATGCCGTTAACCACACGCAGTGGAAAGGAAAGGCTACGGCCTTGGCCTTTGTTTCTGACTGATGGTATAGCGTCTCAAAAGAATGATGGTAGCCCTTCTGCTACTACAAAAAAAGAATGAAAGTTTTTAAGACAAAGGCGAGTTCACAAATGTCACAAATCCCAGAGGAGAGCCTAAGTGTGTCCGCGGATGCCATATGTGAGCCGGACCTTTCAAATACTGTTTGTGAAGAGGAGGTTCATTCCACCATTTGCATGCCCTCTGCAAGTGTGTGCAAGAGCATCCCCAGTCAAGATTTTGACCTGGTTATTGAGGATGCTTCTGAGGAATTGGATGAGGATGTGGATTCTGTTGGTGAAGCTGGCACACAGAGGGATGCGGATGATGACGATGTTGAGGATGATATTGTTTGTTTTAATCCACCTCGTATGTATGGAATTATTTCTACCCAAATCCGGACAACATCTGTCAAGCTGTGTGTAGCGTTTGCAAAGCTATTGTAAGTAGAGGTAAGGACGTGCCGCACCTTGGGACCTCCTCACTTTTACGTCATTTGCAGCACATCCATCAGAAGTTTTTGTCAAAAGAAACTGTGAACAAACATGTAGCAGCCCGCCCAGCGTCACCGTCCTGCTCCCCTTTCTCTGTTAAATCCAGGGTCCTGCAATCTCCTCAAACACCTGCATCATCCCCATCCTCAGAGATTATGGGATTGGGAAGTAGTCCTGCACCCAATGTCATGATCCTGACTGAATACTCTCCTATCCTGGATTCCTCAGAAGCATCCTTAACAGCTACACCAGTTGCTTCTGCTGCTGCTGCTGCTGGTGCTGCTGCTTCCAGGAAGGGGACCAGGAATGCTAGTCCTGATCACTTAGCCAAGCAACTGACTGTAAGTCAATCCTTTGAAAGGGGGATGAAGTATGCCAGCAGTCACCCCGTTGCACAGCGTATTACTGACGCCATAACAACTATGTTGGTAATAGACGTGCGTCCAGTATTAATTCTGTGGGTTTTACCCAGTTGCTAGAGATCCTTGTCCCCGTTACCAAATTCCATCTAGGTTCCACTTCTCCAGGAAGGCAATACCCAGACTGTACACGGACATTAAAAAAAGCGTTGTTACTGTCCTTAAAAATGCCTCTGTACCCACTGTCCACTTAACCACGGATATGTGGACAAGCGGAACAGGGCAAACAAAAGACTACATGTCTGTGACTGCTCACTGGGTGGATGTATTGCCTTCAGCAGCAGCACCAACAGCAGCAGCAACATCATCTCCCATTGCTATTCAGAGGCAGGCTACACTGTGTATCACCGGTTTCAGTAAAAGGCACACAGCGGAAAACCTCCTAGAAAAACTACAGAAAGTCATTGAGCAATGGCTTACCCCACTTGGACTCTCCTCGGGATTTGTGGTATCCGACAATGCCACCAATATTGTGAGTGCATTACATGTGGGCGAATTCCAACATGTCCTATGTTTTGATCACACAGTAAATTTGGTGGTGTACCATTTCTTGAAAAAGGACAGGGGTGTTCAAGAGATGTTGTCAGTTGTTCGGAAAATTTGTGGACATTTTCGCCATTCTGCAAATGCGTGCAGGAGATTGCAAGACTTGCAAGAAAAGCTAAATTTGCCCTGCCATCAGCTGAAGCAAGAGGTGGTCACGAGGTGGAATTCCACCCTCTATATGCTTCAGCAGATGGAGGAGCAGCAAAAGGCCATCCAAACCTACACCTCGACCTATGACATAGGGAGAGGAACGGGAATGCACCGTCAAGCTCAGTGGAGAATAATTTCCGTGGTGTGCCAGATCCTGCAGCTCTTTGAGGCTGCTACACGCGAAGTTAGTTCTGACACTGCCAGCTTGAGCCAGGTCATTCCCTTGATAGGCCTTTTGCAAAAGCAGTTGGCAAAATTGAAGGAGGAGTTGAAGCAGAGTGAATCTGCTAAATATGTAGGACTAGTGGATCACGCTATTAGTTCACTTAGCAAGGATCCAAGGGTCGTCGATCTCTTACAATTAGATCATTATATTTTGGCGACAATACTGGATCCTAGGTTTAAGTCTTACATTGTGTCTTTGTTACCAATGGGAACAAATCTGCAGAGGTGCAAAGACCTCTTGCTCCAAAAATTGTCAGCTGAAGCGGAAAGTGGCAGGCACACAACTTCTACTTCAATTTCTACCACTGGGGTTGAGAGGAAAATGCTAAATTTTCCTAAGAGACCCACTGCTATTCAGTCCGGAAATATATTTGACATCTGGTCCGGACTGAAGGAGCTTCCTAGCATAATGGACATGTCGACTGCTACTGACTATGATGCTATCACAATTGAAAGAATGGTGGATGACTACTTTGCCGATAGCATCGATATAGGTATGTCAGATTGTCCATTCCATTATTGGCAAGAAAAAAAGGCAATGTGGCGTCCTTTGCACAAACTGGCTTTGCTTTACTTAAGTTGTCCACCCTCCAGTGTATATTCTGAGAGAGTCTTCAGCGCAGCTGGGAACCTTGTTAGCGATCGGCGTAGGAGGATACTTCCACAAAACATGGAGAAGATGATGTTCATAAAAATGAATTTCAAATTCCACGAACTTGACCTCCTTCACCAGCACTTACGTCCTCCTAATACACACAGTTCTCCTGTATTGGTTGATTCCAGCAACGACGAATTAATTGTGTGTGAAGAAGAGGATGAGGCTGAGGAATCTGATGCTGAGGATGACATCTTGTAAAGCCAGTTTGTGCAATGCCCATTGCCATTTATTTTTCGTGGGGGCCCAAACAAACCAATCATTTCAGCCACAGTTGACAGTCCCTGCCGCTGAAGTCCCTGTCGCTGAAATGATTGGTTTGTTAAACTGTGCATGTCCTGTATACAACATAAGGGTGGGTGGGAGGGCCCAAGGACAATGTCATCTTGCACCTCTTTCTGCGTCGTTTTGTTGGCTGTTGTAGCGTCCTAATTTTTTTACCTCTTTGATGGATGAATGGTGGGGAGATGGGTGATTTCTCTCTCCACATCATCTATTATGGATGAAAATATGTCCTCATGGACATCCATGGTCTCATCCATTCCTATCGTACTTCTTTTTTGGATGGGATGTCCCGGATGGATGGCTGGGTGGCAGGGCACCAGCAATTATTTTCCTTGCACCTCTTTCTGCGTCATTTGTTGGCTCTTTGTAGCGTCATAAATTTTAAATCTTTGATGGATGAATGGTGGGGAGATGGGTGATTTCTCTCTCCACATCATCCATTATGGATAAAATGATGTCCTCATGGACATCCATGGTCTCATCCATTCCTATCGTACTTCTTTTTTGGATGGGATGTCCCGGATGGATGGCTGGGTAGCAGGGCCCCAGCAATTCTTTTACTTGCACCTCTTTCTGCGTCATTTGTTGGCTCTTTGTAGCGTCATAAATTTTTAAATCTTTGATGGATGAATGGTGGGGAGATGGGTGACTTCTCTATCCACATCATCTATTATGGTTGAAAATATGTCCTCATGGACATCCATGGTCTCATCCATTCCTATCGTACTTCTTTTTTGGATGGGATGTCCCAGATGGATGGCTGGGTGGCAGGGCCCCAGCAATTCTTTTACTTGCACCTCTTTCTGCGTCATTTGTTGGCTCTTTGTAGTGTCATAAATTTTAAATCTTTGATGGATGAATGGTGGGGAGATGGGTGATTTCTCTATCCACATCATCTATTATGGATGAAAATATGTCCTCATGGACATCCATGGTCTCATCCATTCCTATCGTACTTCTTTTTTGGATGGGATGTCCCGGATGGATGGCTGGGTGGCAGGGCCCCAGCAATTCTTTTTCTTGCACCTCTTTCTGCATCATTTGTTGGCTGTTTGTAGTGTCCTGATTTTTTACCTCTTTGATGGATGAATGGTGGGGAGATGGGTGATTTCTCTCTCCACATCATCCATTATGGATGAAAATATGTCCTCATGGACATCCATGGTCTCATCCATTCCTATCGTACTTCTTTTTTGGATGGGATGTCCCAGATGGATGGCTGGGTGGCAGGGTCCCAGCAATTATTTTACTTGCACCTCTTTCTGCGTCATTTGTTGGCTCTTTGTAGCGTCATAAATTTTAAATCTTTGATGGATGAATGGTGGGGAGATGGGTGATTTCTCTCTCCACATCATCCATTATGGATGAAAATATGTCCTCATGGACATCCATGGTCTTATCCATTCCTATCGTACTTCTTTTTTGGATGGGATGTCCCGGATGGATGGCTGGGTGGGAGGGCCCCAGCAAATCTTTTTCTTGCACCTCTTTCTGCATCATTTGTTTTCTGTTTGTAGCGTCCCAATTTTTTACCTCTTTGATGGATGAATGGTGGGGAGATGGGTGATTTCTCTCTCCACATCATCCATTATGGATGAAAATATGTCCTCATGGACATCCATGGTCTCATCCATTCCTATCGTACTTCTTTTTTTGGATGGGATGTCCCGGATGGATGGCTGGGTGGGAGAGCCCCAGCAAATCTTTTTCTTGCTCTTTTTTCGTCTTTTTTTGGCTCTTTGGAGCAATAAATATTTTTTTGGGATATGATGGATGAATGGTGGGGAGAGGAAGTCCAAACAGCTGGGGATGGTCATCCAATTAGACTGAGTGTGCGGCTTCGGGAGGGACACACGTGAAGTTGTGAAGTGGTGAGGGAGGTAAGGGAACACACGCCTAGCCAGTCATATCAAACGAATTAACCTTAGCGGTAAATTGGGTGACAGATGTTGCAGACTGATAGACCTCACAACCTAGATAGGGGTCTATAAGGGTAGACTAGATAGGGATCTCCAAACCAGGGGTCCTAGAGAGGTGGAGGAACTCGGTTATCTGCCACCAATTACCCCCCTCCCCTCCACCCATTAGGTGATGGATAAGGAGGCAACTGGTAAGGTTACCAGAGTTCATCAACCTGATCACGACAGATACAGTAGGGGTCTTATTAGATTTTAAACTGATCAGAACAGATAAACACTTGCCGCAGGTTAGAAGTCAGTCTCTGCACAGACCGGCGGCTGCGCAGGAAACTCATACAGGGGAAATTGGGCCAACTACAGTAAATGAAAACAATTTTGTGAGCTGTTAAAGTGTTCAAAATTGACTAGAAATGAGTGGAAACTAATGTTATTGAGCTTAATAACACTTTAGGGGCAAAAACAGGCCCAAATTCTGTTATTTTAGCAATTTTTAGCATTTTTCCCCAAAAAAATCCAGATCCAAAACCAAAACCCGCAAGGGTGGTTTTGCCAAAACCAATCCAGATCCAAAACACGAAGGGAGATCCAGATCCAAAACCAAAAGCCGAAAAAGTGCCCGCCGCTCATCTCTAGTTATTATGACGTGGCAGATAGGAGCTGATTGGTTGGCAAATATCTCCATCTACTTTATTTCTCTCCCAGGCTTACTACACATACCCCTGTAAAACTGTCCCTTTAACTGAAAAAACTGAGAGGTTGGGGCTGGGAGGTGCTTTATGATGATTTCTCCCCGCCTGCGAATGAATGATTTTGTAAATCATCCATTCGCAACCGTGCGGGGGGGTCCTGCGTGTGAGGGGTGGGGGGAGCGTCCGGCACTACAGGGCAGCGTCTAATGGACTCGCAAGACTGCAAAATTCGCAGCCTTATGAGTCAATCAGAAAAAGGTCTGATGTCCCAATATAATACAAAGATGTCTCTGTAGGGGGAGCTGCGACTACAGTGCCGGCAGTGAGATATGCCTCCACATACAGTAAGATACGAAGTTAGAAAAAGGTAAACGGAATAAGCTGAAATCTCACAATGGGACTAATCCCAGGGAATGTACTTGCATACTGTAATAGTTTAACTGTATCCCTTACTTACTTTCTGTGTACCCATATATATTACTTACCAGCAATTGCAGGAGCCGCAGGAAGGGGCTGGTCTAAATGACTGTATTGCCCGATCAACCATACCTCCCAACTGTCCTGATATTGCTGGGACCATCCTGTTTTTTAGGTCAGTTTCGGCTGTGTCCCGCGGTGGGGTGGGGGAGAGTTGGTCATCCCCCCTGCTTATCAGAGCAGCAGGTAATAGATGTTGTGCCCATGAGCACAGTGTTTATTCACTGCACAAAGGGGATGGGGGCATGGCCAGCGGCTCTCATAGCTCACCATGCACCCAACAGTGGCGGGAATGGGGCATGGCCTTGAAGGAGTGCCACGGACATAGGCCACGCTGTCGAGGTTTGCACACGCATGCGCAAACCCAACCATCGGGGCTGGGGCAGATTATTTGGCTGCACAAGGAGGGATATTCAGAGTTAATTAATGATGTGCAAATTTGCAGATGGAGCAATGATTATCGAATGACTGTGCGTGCGGATAGTAGTAAGTATGCGCCAACCAAATTATCCATTCATTCAAACAAATGAATCTAATCGCAATCCTCTCACAATTTGACTGACAGGAAGTTGACTTTTGGTTGGTATAATAAAAGCAGGTGTGCCCAGGCATTTTTAGGGAGGGTGGGTAATGGCAGTGCCGGCCTCGATCAGCCGGTCTCTGTCTCCGGGCTGTGGAAGGGTCGGACTTACTCTCATTTGAACAGACTGCGCGATCATTTGATGGTTCGTGAATTGCATATGGATAGGCCACAGGATAGCGATATTTTTGCAATTCATTTGCAGATTTGCACAGGGCGGATTTACTTTCTGTGTGATCGTGTCTGAATCAGGCCCACATTCAGGAGTCACCTCGTTCACACAGAAAAGAAAACCAAATTATCAGGTGAAGCAGTTCAACACGGGTGTTTCTTTGTGTGAAAGGGTCAATCCTTGTCATAAATCCTGGGTCTCCGACCCTATAATTTACCAGGGTTGATGACCCGGGATTTATGACCTGGGTTGACCCTTTCACACAGAAGAAATACCCGTGTTATTCAGCAAATTACCGGGTTGAAATTTTAACCTGGTAATTTGATGTTCAATGTAAAGGGGGTCAGGCTGCTCCCGGCAAAATGACCCAGCACTCCAAATGCCGGGTAATTGCCGGGGGTATGGGTCATTGGGTGGTTGACCAAATTAAGGTCGACATGCATTGGGTTGACCGCTGATGGCTTAGGTCGACAAATGAAAAAGGTCGACATGGCTAAGGTCGACAGGGTCAAAATGTTGACAGAAGCATTAGGTTGACAATGGGAAGGTCGACAATCAAAAGGTCTACATGAGTTTTTCATATTATTTTGTCTAGAATGGACAGCGTATCGGTGCACCGCATTCCCTCGCATGGCGCGTTGTGCTCTATTCTATTCTCCACTCCATAGAGGATGGTCGGGCAGGGAATACTGCCTGTCGGCAACATGAGTTAAACACTCATGTCGTCCCTTTGACTGTCGACCTTCCCATGGTTGACCTGATGCTTGTGTTGACCTATTGACCCAGTCGACCCTAGCCATGTAAACCTTTTTCAAGTGTCAACATAAGCCTTGTCGACCTTCACTGGTCGACCCAATGCATGTTGACCTTAATAGTGTCAACCTAACGTCCGTATACCATTGCCATGTCTGAAAGCTGTATTATTGATACCTTACTATGGGGTAGATGTATGAAGCAGTTATAAGGGAGGAGAAGTGATAAAGTGCCTGGTACTGTACTTTATCACCGGCCAATCAGCTCCTGACTGTCCCATTTCAAACCCAGCCTGTAACTTAACAGTCAGGAGCTGATTGGCCAGTGATAAAGTACCAGGCACTTTATCACTTCTCCTCCCTTATCACTGCTTTATACATCTACCCCTGTATCACAATCCTCTCGCAATTTGACAGACAGGGAGTTGACTTTGGGGGGTGGTAAAAAAGCAGGCGTGCCCCGCATTCTAAGGGAGGGTTTTAAGTCTTCCTGCACATCCACTGCAAAAACTGTGGCTTACACAGGGAATCCATGTGTCATTTGAGCATGCTTGCCTACTTTTGAAAACTAGTTTCAGGGAGATTATAGTTGGTAATAGAATTTTGCAAAGCACTCCATTGAGCAGGGCTGGGTGATTGCGGCCCTCCAGATGTTGATGAACTACACATCCCAGGATGCTTTGCATTAGTTTTTCTATGTGGCCATGCTGAAACTGATGCAAGGCATGCTGGGATGTGTAGTTCATCAACATCTGGAGGGCCGCAATTGCCCAGCCCTGCCATTGAGGTAGGGTGTCATACTCCTCCCAAAGGGCGTGTCTAGTTCCATATATGGGCCCTTATTCTGGTTGGTGCGGTCGAGCCGCATATGCGGCTGCGACCGCACCAGACGAATCCCCGCCCACCCTACGGATCGCCACGGCCGTCCGTACACGGACGGCTGGCGATCCGCATAAAAATGGTGGAGGCTACGCCTCCACCATGGTGGGAGCTGCCCCCTGCATTCGATGGTCGTCGACCATCGAAGGCAGGTCCGCACGCCGCGACAGCTCCCGCAAGCTGAGACCACACGGACAATCGTCCGTGTGGTAGCTTGTATGGGGGCTGAAAGCTGACATCCGGCGACCTCAGCTTTCCGCCCCCATGAGTTGCGTCATGGCCTCATTACCATGCGTACGCCCCGCGTTTGCATGGGAACGCCCATGAAACGCGGGGCGTACACATAGGGAAATGAGGGCATGATGCCTCTCACGCCCCTATACGCCCCCTTTGCGGCGGACGAAATACGTCTGCGGCGAAGGGGGCTGCACATGCGCAGATTCACCTCTGCGCATGTGCAGAGTAAAAACATCGGCGGTACGGCCGCACGCGGGCCGTACCGATCCGATTAGAATAAGGGCCTGGGAGAGATTGTTAAAAGAGATTGTGAACGTGGCACCTAGAAGCGTGGGTGTGCACTGCTACATCTGAGAGGAATCTTGTAAAATTACTTATATACAAATGTAGATGAGCCCAAAGCAGTTAGTAAGAGACACTATACTTGGTAAAGTGCTGGGAAATGGTGCTGATGACTCAATGTAAATGTATCTATCTCTCATTCCTTTTATCCCCAAAAATGTAACTGTATTGTCGGCTAGGTGACATGAGGGAGATTGCTAGACTAATAAGGGAGAGAGGGAGATTGCTGCTATTTCAGGGAGGCTCCTGCAGAATGCAGGAGGGTAGACAACTATGGAAAGGAATCGTTACTCAGGATATATTCTCCATATGATGCTGTCTATATGATGCTATCACAAGAAGTAACCAGCGGTTTCACTTACAAATGGGAACATTCCTTTTTTTTTCGGTTGCACATCCACCACTAGGGTGAGTACATGATCAGTTTTTGCAGCTGCAATGGAAATTAACAATTCTTCTATAACAGACTTTCATTGTATGTTCTAAATATATTCACATGATATTCATAACACACACAGATAAACACATAGTGCATCATTATAAATGTATATATAAAATACTGGCTGTACATTAACATAATGAGGTACTTGTGAGTTATCCGGGCGTCCGATTTTTAAATCGGGTCGGATCGGGACATCGCATCGCATCGCATGCGACCATCGGATGCGATGCGATGCGATGCGATGACCCGATTTTTCCATAGGAATCAATGTTAAAATGGACTGAGTCCATTTTAACATGGAATTCAATGGGAAAAAGGGGTCCTTTTCATACCCCTACTATCCAAGTGGGCATGGAGTTGGATATAAACCTGTGGCGAGCGTAGCGAGCCACCGAGCCCGAAGCGTGGCGAGCGTAGCGAGCCCCGCGAGGGGACACGGAATACCGTCCCCTCGCGGGGCTCGCTTCGCTCGCCACGCTTCGGGCTCGGTGGCTCGCTACGCTCGCCACAGGTTTATATCCAACTCCATGCCCACTTGGATAGTAGGGGTATGAAAAGGACCCCTTTTTCCCATTGAATTCCATGTTAAAATGGACTCAGTCCATTTTAACATTGATTCCTATGGAAAAATCGGGTCATCGCATCCGATGGTCGCATGCGATGCGATGCGATGCGATGCGATATCGTATCGCATCGCATCTGATTGTATGCCTTAACTTAAGGCATACAATCTAAAAATCGGACGCCCAGATAACTCACAAGTACCCATAATGATGATGGTTTGTGTATAAATAAATAAATGACCCAACTTATCAACGGGCTCCAACTGAAACGAGATCCAACAGTCATAGCCTGGTCTAGTTACAGCCAATGTGAGGGTAACACATACAGATACCGCTTTCACTGTGCATTGCCGGGCCTGACACAGGATTTTTAACCCAGATCTGACACTTTCACACTAAAACCTGGGTTGCCCTTTATACAAAAGGGGTATTACCTACTTTCCCAGAATGTCCATGTCACAGTGCGCCAGTAATGGTCTCCAGCACTTCGGCCAGGCAAGCATGCCGGAAACATCCCCTCTGCGTCCAGCTTCTGTTATTTCTGTGGTACACCTCCCTATAGTGAAGTCGGCAGGATAGGGAGATTATATAAGAAAATATGAGTCTGTTTAGAGGGAACAGAGCCCATCCGCACCCTCAACTGCATCTCCTATCTGGGCTTCTCTGGGCCAGCAGTCCGTTCAGGGGTTCTGCTCACTGATGGTTTGTCCCACCTGCCCCCAATATGAATGTCTCTCCCAAAATGGCCGTGTTCCCTAATAACTGTCTCATCTGAGGCAGCCATTTTGTGAGGGATATTTTCATTGGAGGCAGACATGACAGATCTGCAGTTAAGTAGCAGTAGCAGTAGCCCACAGACCCCCAAGGCCCACAAGCTGCCCATTGCCTCCAAGCCACAGGGTCTGCCGGGGCTATTGCTACGCCATTGGTATGAACACCACATAAGACCCATTGTTAGGTGCACTGCTAGGCTCTGTAATGAGCAAAAGAATATCAAGGGAAAGTCACAAACAATATAACCGCATGGGGAAAGGGTGAGGGGTTACTAAATGGTGGGGTCCACAGTCCATTGACATTGGGGGTCGAGTCTTTAACGAGGGATCTATTAGCAGTTGGGGTTTCTACTTGTGTGAGTGAAGTATTTTACAGTGCAGACCTATGTCAATGAGGGATGGGGTACTATTTTTAAAAATACATTTTAATCTTCATTACATAAAAAAAGTCAGTTTAGTGGCTAACAAGGGTTCTCCAGTTAGCAATAGACAGTCTCATCTGGCAAAGTTATCCCAAATTTGCAAATTTTTTAATGTTTTTTTATTGGATAATTAGGTCACCAGGCAACAAGCATTAGGTTGACATCACTAGGTCAACATGCAGTAAGGTCGACATGGGTTAGGTCAACAGGGTCATTAGGTCGAAAGAGTCATTAGGTCGACATGGGTAAGGTCAACATTGAAAAAACCAACATGGTTTTTTTTGTACCCGGATGTCGACACAGTCAACATAAACACTAAAACGTAGCACCGCGGCCCCTCCGCATGGCTCGCCATGCTTCGGGCACGGTGCCTCGCTACGCTTGGCACCCTATTTTATTCTCCCACCACAACCTAGTGGATGGTAGGGCATGAAATACCGCCTGTCGGCACATGTCGTGTCCACATGGACACCGAAACCCTGTCAAGCTACAGTAATGATCCTGTTGACCTAACCCTAAAGTCATGTTGACTGTCCTGCATGTCGACCTTAAGTCATGTTGACCTTCCTGCATGTCGATTGAATGCCTGTCGACCTACTTGCTGGTGACCCAATGACCGTATCCCTTCAGTGCACACAAAATAAAATAAAATCCATTGGTGCAATCTACATGCTAGAACTGATCCCAGCATATCTGACTACTGTACTGTAATGTGTGTTTGCAGCAGTTTCCCACTTTCCCAGAGGCTGTTTGTCTGAACATAGAAGCACTCTCTATTTGAGAAAGAAAGCAGCACACACCTATTTTCCACAATTCATATAATGTCTCCCATTATTATGGGCCAACAATTGCTATTATTTGCTGTGTGATGCTCTGTAAGCCCTGCATCTCGCCGGCAATCACTGAATCTCCAGCAATTGTGGTGCATTGTGCTATGGAGTGCTGTACATGGGAATATTCCCATGCCCAAGGGAAGCCCCCTACTCGCTGAAATAGCAGTAAAGTTCTTGTTGCTTTTCATAAGTTGTCAGTTTCCTGCAAGGAAATCAGCCGTGCTGTAAGCATCCTCAGTTTCCTCTTTCCCAGCATTGCCGGGTCTCAGGGGCCGGTTACCTACTTAGCTGACTTTTCTTGCCTTTCTGCACACTCCGTTATAAGCCTTTTGCTTCATAAGCATTTTATATATCGATAAATGAGAGATAATGAGCTACAGACAAAGGGCCAGATGCACTAAGCTTCAAAAGTGATAAATAACCAACCAATCAGGTCCTACCTGACATTTTTCAAACACAGTCTGAGACATGGCAGGTAGGAGCTGATTGGTTGGCTGTTTAGCACTCTCCATTGTATCACTTTTGACACCTTGACATGGTTGACATATTAGGCTTGCATTGACAGAAGGTGGACACAAGTTTAAGGTTCACATGGGCATGGCCGACTCCCACAAGACATGTGTTTCCCTTTATGTGAACGGGAAGTTCAGGGGTCCAATAAATAGTGACATTGATGACCTAGGACAGGAGTGGCCAACCAATCAGAGGCAATGAGCAAGAAATATGTTATGGTAAGACAAAGTGCAGATACCATGTGAAAAAAAAATAGGCGTGGCCTAGCTCCCACAAGTCCATGCTCCATTTTTACATGGGTTGTGGCCTAGAAACTAGCAGCACATTTATGCTTTTTCTCATCTATATTTTAAACCAGCAGCCCATTTAATGTATATATAGCACCTTGTGACACATTCAGTGGCGTAAGTTCATCCCAGTTGCCCGGAGGCAAGGTAAGTATTGGTGCCCCCCCAAATAGCTCATTCAGTAAGGTGTCTGTCTCCCGTAAGGTCATGGGTCTAATACAGGGTGTGACACTTGCAAAAATGATGTTAGAAGGGGGAGTAAGCCACATTAGCAATATCAACTGCTTTCAATTAACTGATTCAAACTTAAAGGGGAGGAGAGGTGCCCCCTTGGAAGCAGGAGCCTGGCGGCAGATGACTCCATTGCCTCCCATAGTTCTGCCTCTGGACACATTTATATTAATCTTAGCAACCCATTTAAGCACTGCAAAATCCCAAATAAGATATTACTTTATTATTATTGCAGTGACTAAAATAACTTACAAGCCTAGGAAAAAAGCTGGTCCAATAGAATTGACACTAAAATTTAGATTTCAGTTTGAACACACCCCACCCAAATTTAACTCTCTCTGCACCTGTTACATCTGCCCCACCTGCAGTGCAACATGGATTTTTACATTTTGCAGACAAAGGACCTGATTCAGGGTTGTTCGCTAGGCTGCATATGTTTGCAGCCTAGCGAACAGGTAAACTCCGCCCCCCCGCCACCCAATTCCCGCCTCTAGCATGCACATAGCCTCGCATGCATCCAAAGGGGAAAGAAATCATTCAGTGGTCGCTGACCATTAAATGATTTCTCTCCCCTTTGGTAGTAAATGTCAGTCTAAGCTTTTATTCCTGCTGCAGATTGCCAAAAAGGGGACGGATGCTTATGTCATGTGATGTGAACCACTCAGCCCATGCAAGTATCAATGTGCCTGCATGGGCTGGTTGGTTGGACACCCATAAAACACTGGGCATACCCCCAGGGCCGGCTCCACCACTAGGCAGGTCTAGGCATTTGCCTAGTGCGCCGGCCACTGGAGGGCAGCATTTCGCCCCTCGCCCCCGTGCAAAGGGGGTACCTGCTGCGCCGTATGGGGAGCGGGCAGGGGGGTCCATGCCGGCTTCTGACAGGAGCCTGCAGTGGTGTCCTTGCCGCGCGGGTACCTGCGGCGCTGTGTATAAAGCTGGCGGAGGTGGGGGGTACCTGAAGTGAATAAGAAATAACTAGCGCTATCCGCCGGGCTATGCAGCGGCGCGGGAAGTGCTGCTGGGTTTGAAAACACTGGGCGCACGCTGATTGGCTGAGATTCAGCCAATCAGCGTGCGGCCAGTGTTTTCAAAACAGAAGCGCTTCCCGCGCCACCGCATAGCGCTAGTTATTTCTTATTCACTGCAGGGTCCCGCCGCCAGCTTTATACACAGTGCTGCAGGTACCCGTGCGGCAAGGACACCACTGCAGGCTCCTGTCAGACGCCAGCATGGTCCCCCCTGCCCGCTCCCCAGATGGCGCAACAGGTACCCCCCGTCCCCGGCACCGGGTTGCCCCCACCCCGACTCACCTGGGGTGCTCCGGTGCCTTGCACCGCCCCTGCATACCCCTGCTACCACCCCCATTTGGCCCCTCCTGGAGCAAACAGCTCAGCGAGTGTGAAAATCACTCAAGCCTGTCGGACCCGAATGAACGGATCTGAATCGGACCCAAAATGTGCCCTGTGATCAAGTCCGAATAAGTACACTTGTAATTTGCACCAATGCACGTTCTGGCAGTAAGACAATGACAGGGCATTACTGTGAGTCTTTCTGATCCTAAAATGATAACAGAGCATTGCTGTAATGTGGCAGACATCAGAGTCACCGGTGACTGCAACGTAGATCTGTAATATTCCAATCCAATGTATGATTTATGGAAGTTCTCTTAATCCTGATTATTGGCTTTATGCAGTAACTGTGCCACATGGCATCTGCAAGGGAAACTGCAACATGTGTGCACAGAGAATTTAGACAGTGACCTCTACTAGAGCAGGGACTAATGTGACGGATTAAAGCATTCTGTCATTTATTTTATTTATGACCGGTTTCTTATATAGCGCACACATATTCCGCAGCGCTGTACAGAGAATATTTGAACATTTACATCAGTCCCTGCCCCAGTGGAGCTTACAATCTATATTCCCTACCACATGTACACGCACACACAGACATTCTAGGGTTCATTGTGTTGGAAGCCAATTTACCTACCAGTATATTTTTGGATTACTGGTAAACCGGAGTACCCAAAGTAAACCCATGCGATCACGGGAAGAATATACAGACTCCGCACAGTTAGGGCCATGGTGGGAATCGAACCTATGACCTGTTATAGAAATAATTCCTGGCAATGAGGATGGTACCTCCAGGATGTCGAGCAAAGGTGCACCATGACCAATCATTTTTGCTTGTTGTTCCAAACCCTCCATAGAGCAGGTGTGTTCAAACCTGTCCTCAAAATCTACCACCAGGTCATGTTTATCAGGCAACCTGTGGATCTATAGTAGGAATGAATGCAGCATGTTTGAAAATGCGATAGCTGTGCACCAGCTAGGGGGATTTGGAAAATGTGGACCGTTGCTTGCGCCCCCCCCAACTCTCCCTCCATCCGCAGCCTAACCATCCCCACCAACACCCCACCACTTAAACCTAACCCCCCTGCCCCACATTCTAAATCTGAACCGCCCTTCTGAGTGCTTAAAGCTACCCCCAGCCTAAACCTAGCACCCCACCATGACAGGGCCCCCTTGTTTTTAGTACCCTGGGCCCCCCAGAGCCTTAATCCAGGGGCATGTATTTGGTATAATATGTAATGGGCATTATGGTGTGTGGCACAATGTGTAATGGGCATTACCGTGTTTGGCACAATGTGTAATGGGCATTACGGTGTGTGGCACAATGTGTACTGGACATTACAGTGTATAGCACAATGTGTAATGGTACAGTGTGTCTAAGGGGCTCTAGCTGGTGCCGGGTGTCTAAGGGGCGGCCAAAAATGTTGTGCCTAGGTGCGGCCTGACTCCTAAATTTGCCCCTGGTTACACTTGAACTTTCCCCATCAAATAAACTTGTTTGAAAATGGATTATGCCGCCTTCCTCTCAGGAGTTACTTCCATTCCGGACTATGAAGCTAATCAGCCTAGACCGCTATATTTATTTTATTTATTCTCTCTTTCTTATATAGTGCAGCAGATTCCGTTGCAGGGCCCTCTTACCTCCAAGTCTGTCTGTTGTTACCCAGTTTGTTCTATCACTGTCTACTATTGTTAAGCTCAATGGAAATTGCTGCGCTATATAAGAAACTGTAAATATATAAATAAATAAATAATATATATTTTATAAGAAAATAGAAAAGGAAACATTACTAGTGGGAGTAATGGATCTAGAGTATCCATATTATTTCCAAGGATGTACATTGTATTGTATTGTCTTCTATAAATACAAAAAGAACCAGATTGTTGCCCTCGGCTGTCGGGCAGCCTAATATAGCTCACTTAGGCTGCCTTTATAATAATAATAAAAGCAGAAGTATTTTGCTTTTTTTTTCCCTCTCCCCTATACACATCTGCAAAATCATATCCTATGCAGTCACAAAGAGGTTCCAGTAACATGAGTCCTAATTGTCACTTCTTGTTTTGGTCTTTGTGTGATCACCTGCCCAGGATCACGCTGTGTCAATGACACCACACTGGCTATGACCTAATTTTCCCATTGTTCATATTATTGATGTGTTTTCCGTGATAATGTAAACCTAGAACATCCTGAGTGCTGTGCTATGGATGAACAACATCCCTACCTGGAAATACTACAGTTACTCTATGTTTCTAGCTTTACATTTATACCCTTTCCACTATAGAAGCCGGTGTGAACTTGCTTCCAAACTCTTTTCCACTAGTGTCCCAACCCGGCATAATGCCGGGCGGGTGATGTCATCCGGAGGCGGGGCCGGGGCAGTGCTGGGAGATGAGAGCATCTTCCAGTGGCGGCTTTTACATTGCAGTGAATGGGACCCTGGTAGCATTGACCAAGGTTACTCGTTTCCACTGCTCCTGGACCCGGGAGCATCCAGGGTCCAACTTAGGTAATTACCCGGGTTGGATTGCCGGGACACTCGACCCAGAATTTTTCCTGAGGACACGTTTCCACTAGCAAAAAATCCCGGTTGATGCGTGTCCCTGCGCAAAATCCTGGGTTATTTTTGCTAGTGGAATAGGGGTAATAGGTATAGGTTGGCTGTGTATGTACATTTGTTTCTAGAGGTAATTAATATGGATATCAATCATCAATAATTTTTTTTTTTAAACAACATACCTCTGACATACCATCTCCCCCAGCTAGCAGAAGTAGGACTCTATTTATGAAGCAGTGATAAATAAAGGCATTATCATGGTTTTCTCCTATTTAGCAAGAGGGCTACAGATTTAAGGTTTCTCATCTGACCCCTCTGACTTTACTGACCACTCCAAAGAGAATACTGGGGTAAATTAAGCAGTATAACATCATAATACACTACATTAACGTCCCTTTAATTTAGTGGTTGGTTAAGGATGATACAGGCATCCAGTTAATGAGATGAGAGGTATAGTCCATATGTCCCAGAACAGCCAGGAGACACATGAAAATTGGTTGGCCTTCCCAGGCCCCCCAGGAAAATCTTGCAGATATTACTGTGTACATACGGTTAGATATAACATTCGATTTTGACTATGTAGTCAAATCGAATGGAAATCAAATGCACATCGAAACCGAATCAAAATTGAATTGAACGGCATATCAAAGTGAAATCTAATCGAATTCCACATCTAGCCGGGTGTACAGACCTTTAGGTTACACACTGCAGCCCCCTCGCCACATACTCCCTAGACCTGTGCTGAATCCAGTCATCGTAGCCCAACCCCCTGCTTTACAAAGCCAGCAATCTAGGTATTGTAGAGCGGGGGTCCCTCCTGCATCAAAGTGGCTGCTCCCTAACGGATGGGGGGGGGGGGGGGGAGAGTATATATGGTGTAGTCTCTGCAATCTTATAATGTGTCCACTCCTTTTGTAGGAGAGTCCACATCCTTAACACATGAAGTCCCAGGATAACTGGGGGTGAGTCAGAAAAGGATGCTAATTGCAAGACTAGGATAATAATGCTAATGTTGCAGGAATCAGAAAGGACACCTACTGCGGGCATTGCAGATCTGGTAAGGACGGTTGGAGCACCTGGTTACCATCTAGACCACCGAGTGCAATGTTTCCAGCATCGGCCATCTGAAAAAGCGTAAAAGCCACCATATTCTAGTTCAATTTGGGCCGTTTTCACCCAATCACAATGGATCGGGCCGAGAAATCACCCCAAATCGGATGTGTTTGATATTCCTGCATAGTAGGTGGCTAGAGTTTCCAAACCAGTCACATGGTAGGTGCACAATGGTGATGCATTGTAAATGACAGGTGGAAGTTTTGCCACATAACTTTGAAACAAGCAACCAATTGCAAAGCCAATATTTTTCTGCAAGACCAAGACCATTTTTACAGGCCAAGATGTATTAAATGGAAAATGCGGTAAAACCCCGGTTTTACCGCATTTTCCTATGTATCAAAATTGATACCGCAGTGAAGGGTATCGCCACCTTTGGGTGGCGATACCCTATAGAAGCCTATGGGGTTCTTTTCGCTGCCACCGACGCAAACCCGCCGCCTCACTGACCCCCCCCTCTGGCTTACCTTCCTGAAGGGTCCTCCTGGACCCTGAAAGGTAAACCTCTCCTCCCCCTAGTGACGCAGCCGGACGTCCTTCCGGCTGCAGGGGGGAGGAGGAGGCGCCGGGGACACCGCATGAGGGATGCAGGAGCCGGCTGGGAGGTGATGGAGACCCCCCGCACACCAGAGTACAGGTATCGCGGGGGGCCTCCGTCACCGCACCGCGATGCCAGCCGCATATGTTAGTACATATGCGGTGGCATCGCGGCGGGGGGGGGGGGTCGCGAAGGGCGGCGATGTATTTTAATACATCCCGCCTCAAGACCTTTAATTGGGTACTTAATGTCCCCTGCTCAGACAGCACCATATGTCACTTATACATACCTCCCAACATTAATGACAACGGAGGAGTGACATGGTAAGTTAGGGGGTGTGGCCTCCAAGACATAGGCATGGCCTATGTCTGCATTGCTCCGGCAAGGCCACGCTGCACATTTTCATCGCTGTTGGAGGGCATGGCCAGTGCAGTACGGGAGCATGGCCTTGCGTGGCCATGCCCCCCATACTGGCCATGCCCCTATCCCCTCTCTGCAGTGAATAGACAGTGTGTGCACATCTATTCACTGCTGCTCTGCTCCCACACACGCACACACACACCACCACAGTTGGACACTGCTGGCCCGGGCGGAACGCAGGACCTTCCCCTGTAAATATTTGGACAGTTGGGAAGTATTCTTATATATAGATGTTAGTGTTCCAGGCACAAACTGTCTTTTCATTATTTTCACATTTACTTTTAAATTCCTGCCCTACAGTAAAGCTATTTCATGTGTATCACTGATGTTCTCCATACTTAATGTGGGAAACAGAAGAGTCACATCACCACTGACCTTGTGCAGCGCACTACAAAATACAGCTCTGACGTCATTCCCGGCTGCCTAAGCAACTGTTAATTTAGCCATAGAACTGAAATGTTCTCCATCCACAATGTGCTCCTACATCAAGAATACCATTTACTGTACAAAGCTTTAAAGCATTTTATCGGAAACAGTGTGCGTCTCCACCGTACAGACTGTGACACCAGCGTCCTCACTGACGTAGCAGAATTCACAGCAGTTAATATAACTGTATATTAAAATTACTATTGTCCTTTAGTGTATAACAAAAATATGTATAAAATACTGTGTAATGATATGGGAGAACAATATACAGACATGTCAAAATAATTAGATATGGATAATATCTTTATATATAAAATACAAGAAAATCTTAGCCCATAGAAATAAGTAGCAACTCATTGTGACTATAGCAGGTAAATGTGATGTACCAGCTCAGACACGCATATCTGCTGGCTATGGGGGAGATTCTCTAAACTAAAAATGCGGTGAAAACCCGTTATCAGGGTTTTTACCACATTTTGGGATGCTCTAAGCATGGCTTAAGCACGGGGGACCGCCAGGTTACCGCGACGGGGTGCATCGCCAGATAAATCTGGCGATGCCCCATAGAAGCCTATGGGCTTCTACCACGACCCACCGCTGCCCCGCACTGACCCACCGCCGCCCGCACCACCCCCCGCCGCCCCGCACCGACCCCCGCAGCCCCACATCGACCCCCCTTCACCTGTGTTCAGGTAGCACAGAGCTGTGCTGCCTGGACCTGTGACCTCCTCCTCCCTGCACTATGATCCTCTTCCGGGTGCAGGGAGGAGGAGAGCCCGGTGCAGCAGCAGCAGCGTCGGGTAAGGGAAGGAGGTGGGTGCCATCGGGACCCGATGGGACCCGCTCACTCACCGCAAACGACAGCTCTTAACGCAAGAGCTGTCCTTTGCCATAATTATCGCATATGTTAGAGCATATGCGATAATTATGTATGCGAAGGGGGCGGAGCTGGGCTGAGGATGTTAGAACATCCTGCACATTGTCTCCTTCAAATACAAAGAATAAAAATGTGCAATGCAATTTTTTTTGAAGGACTGCAAGTCCCAGGATAGACTGACATGGAGCCAAATGTGATAGGGGTTGAGAATCAGAAAGTGAGAGATTTTGGGAGAGTTTTCTCACTTTTTTTAGCAATCATTTACATGGCAAAATCCACCTGATTTACAGAAGAATGTTACCAGCAATGCCAGGTGACTCATACCGCAAGTTCAGTCCATAATCCTGCTATCACTGGCGGTGACACCTTCATGTATAAGCAGGCCCGCCGTCAGCACCGATGGGCCCCGGTTAAACAGGGAGGGGCGTGGACCAAAGGGAAGATCGTAGACTGAAGGGAGGGTTGTGGACCAAAGGGAGAGGCGTGGCCTCACCCCCCACCCCCACCCCCCCCCCCACCCCAAAAAAAAAAAAATTTGCGGAGGTGCTGGCCGCCGACTGGCGACCATGTCTGGCTGGTGGGAGACCCGCTCTGGGAGAGAGAAGACGGCCCCCAGCACACAGCACTGAGCTGAGTGGGGGAGAGAGGCTGTGCTGCAGCAGCAGCATGTCCTCTACTCCCATTGCCCAGCTCCCTAGAGTGGGAGAAGGGGAGCAGGCCCTGGGCCCCTCCGTCAGACCTGGGCCCAGATAAAAAGTACCACCCCCTCTCTCAACAGCCTTGTGTATATGGTGAAACCTTTATCCCTTACAATAGATCTACTCCTTAGAGCAGTGGTCAGGAAAGGGGGTTTAATTACCCCAAATGTGGTAAAAATGAAATTCCTGGGAGTACTGGACGGTCGCGGGGCTGAGACAGAGCCGGGAATGCATATGAATCTATATGTATGACTGGCTATGTCTCAGCAGCGTGACCGTCCATTACCCCCAGGAATTTAATTTCATTGCATATAGACTATATATATATATATATATATATATATATATATATATATATATATATAGATTCTATATACATGCCCGGCTGTGTGTGTGTTACAGTACTGTAGTGTACAAGGACCTGGCGCAGTGCAGTGCATCAGGCCCTTGTGTATAACATGCTTCCCTGCGTGATGCCCCAGGACCCTCCTCCAAGTCAGTAGAGTCGACTTGTTACTGGGCCGTCTCGGCAGTGCGCAGTCTGTGCTGCTGCTGCAGCACCACCGAGTCTCTTTGCCTGGTTATACGCTCCTGCCAAGGTATACCCATCTCTGCAGAGAAATCGATTGGATGCTGAAGACTGTATCCAAATTGCTCCGACATCAAAATGCCCCAATATTGATGCTCTCGTATCAAAATCATAATTTCTCCAAAACCTTAAGTTTTGAAGTTGAAGCTATCAAAGAAATTTGAAATAGATTCAATAAAATTTTGAATTCAAATAATTAATAATATATGATGTCCTTCCTTTCAAATCAAGGGGGTAATGTTGGCGTATCTAAATATATTTTGGGTAAAAGCTAAAAAATTCCCTAACCCCCTGCCTTAGAACATAGACTATGTGAAGCATCCAATACATCAGCTGTACATCTCCCCACAATCATCCACTGCATCACACGCCGTCTACTTGTCTCCAAGGTCATGCAAGGGTATATACAGATCTAGGGGAAATAGATCCAGCTGTGCTTCAAGGTGTTTAAGAAAACACAATTTTGTCACCTGCCACTGTAGGTGCGAGCAGAAGATTGGAAGCTGTACACCGCATGTGTTTTTTAGTTATTTTGAAATCTTCTAAAATATTATTTTCAAGCTAGATGTAAATGACATTTTGTTAAGTACAAAGACACTGCAATGGAAACATGTATATTTAAAGGATTCAGTACTGAATCCCGGCGGTTGGGATCCTGGCGTTCAGAATCCCGACGCTGGAATCCTGACAGCCGAAATGCCGACAAGGGGGGGACGTGGATTGCCCCCCCCCTTGCGGGCTCACTGCTCTCGCCACGCAGCGGGCCCGGTACCTCGCTACGCTCGGCACACTAATTTATTCTCCCTCCAGGGGTGTCGGGGACACCCACGGAAGGAGAATGTGTCGGGATTTCGTCGGTCGGGATTCCGGCGTCGGGATTCTGAACACCCGGGATCCCGACCGCCGGGATTTTAACTGCATCCCTTTTTAAATAATACAGCACATTATGACATTATTGGTTCTTTATGTTGCAAAATTGGCAATTTTGATTGGTTTACAACTCAACAGGCTATAGATGTTATTGTAAATATTTATACTTATACTTGTGACAATACAGTGTATCACTCATATCCCCGTGCACTGGGGGAACAGCATTAGTGCTACACTGGCTCATCTCTATTCTATAATTAGAATCTCAGTGACATCATGAGCTGTTCCATTCAGTGAGATGAGAATTGTCTGGCATGAGATATATACGCCTAGACCTACGAGTTCATAGATTTCTTTTTATTGCTCAGGAGTAATAAAGAAATAAACATTGCAAAAAAAATGGGAAACTACTTCTGACAGACGTGTGAATGTGGCACAGAGGGGCTGAATCCTTCGCTCACCTTTTGTATAAACACGACACGCTTGAGGACTGCAGGTTTCCTCTAGGTCATTACAGACAAAGTCATTTGCTTTGGAGCTTGACAGTAACTAGGAGCTTTGAAAATTCATTTTCCCAGTGTAAAAAAGCACTGTGTGAATAGTGTAAGTGATGCACACTGTCATAAACAAACAGGAGAGCAAAAAAGGCATAAATATACAGATTTTGGGGCTAATTCAGTGAGGTTTGCTGCTTAGCCGGCCCTTTAATGCTGAAGGCCGGGTGAGCGAATGCTCGCCCCAGGTGAGCCGGGGCTCAAGGGTCGGTCCTGGTTCCAAAACTACGAGGGACAAAATGACTAGGGGTCCCCCATATTTTGAGACCCTGCACTGGGCACAACCAGCCAGCAGGATAATGGAACAGCCGGGGGGGGGGGACATTTTACGCAAGTTCCCCCAGCCAAACCTTTATCCCTCTGACTGGTCAGCCCAGGCAGGGACCCTGGGGGAGTGGGGACCCCCACCAATGAAGGCCCCCACCTCCAGGATTAACCCAGCCTGGGGCTGTCTTGGTGCCCCAGGGTGGTGAGCACCGGGCTGATAGCATTGTAAAAAAATTGATTAAAACTATTATGTATTGTTGTGGAACTATAATTCCCAGCAAGCGTGCACCGAATGCAGGGGCTTGTAGAACCAAAGACCCAGCATGTGGGGCATTAAAGGGCCGCTGCTACTTGTAGTTCCACAACCGTACAAATAGTTAAATAAAAGACGGACACTTATGAAAAGTAAAGCTTTATTTCACACAACAAACATCCACTCATACTCACCTAGGGATTCCCTCGTTGGCCTGTCCTCTTCTCCATGTAGAATCCAATATGGGTTTCTGTGGAGAGAAATTATACTCACCCGCAGTTTTCTGTGCTTCTGTTGTCAGACATACATACATAATATGTTACATCAATGGTTATTTGCACTATCACCATCGATGGTGATTAGAGCGTAGCTTCTAATGAGAGGTGCGGGCGGTCCACCAGGCATAGGTGCTGATTTATGTTTTTGCTGATGGGTGCTCAAGCCAAAAATATAGAGGAGTGGCTTCCATGGGAAGGGGTGTGGCCACAAAATGATACCAATTTCTATTACGGAGCACAGTTGTCTCCAATATTCAAATTACAGCAACAGAGTTCCACATCCATAAATGCCCCCACAGTACAGGTACATAAATGCCCCCACAGTGCAGGTACATAAATGCCCCCACAGTACAGGTACATAAATGCCCCCACAGTACAGGTACATAAATGCCCCCACAGTGCAGGTACATAAATGCCCCCACAGTACAGGTACATAAATGCCCCCACAGTACAGGTACATAAATGCCCCCACAGTGCAGGTACATAAATGCCCCCACAGTGCAGGTACATAAATGCCCCCACAGTACAGGTACATAAATGCCCCCACAGTACAGGTACATAAATGCCCCCACAGTACAGGTACATAAATGCCCCGACAGTGCAGGTACATAAATGCCCCCACAGTGCAGGTACATAAATGCCCCCACAGTGCAGGTACATAAATGCCCCCACAGTACAGGTACATAAATGCCCCGACAGTGCAGGTACATAAATGCCCCCACAGTGCAGTTACTCCGCGGACAGAATACACTCTTCCCGGCATACTGTTTCCCAGGTGGCGGGTCCGGCAATGTGGGTGCTGCAGCCGCAAATTAGCAAGTTAATATGGCGGCCCAGTAGCAGGACTCGGGCCCGTGGGTGCTCATCAATGTCCGTGGGTGCTCGGGCCCTTGAGCACCCACAGAATCGGCACCTATGCCACCAGGGTTGCAGACACCGAAGAAGTGGGGTGAATGGTGCACAGTCTGCTGCACGGAGGGGAGCAGCAATTGGCATGTGTTCAGGCTTAGCATGCAGCGCACAGGGCAAGTTAGGAGCACAGAGGTGTTCGCCTTGTGAAAGGGGAGATCCAAGCTCCCCTCCACCAAACGCTGTTAAGCAGAGGCTTCTATAGCATCTTTGCCTACAAGTTTGGTGCAGAGAGAGACACACAAGCACTGCCAGGGCCGGATTTTTTGGGACCCGCCGGTCCCTAGGCGGGTGACTAGGTTGCCTAGTGGTAAATCTGTCCCTGGTCATCACCCTACTGTGTGGGTATAGTGGATACCTGTGTAATTTTAGTTTGTGTTGGATTGATTTTATAGGGTAGTGTTATTTTACTGGATTTCAGGCAGCTTTATGCTGTAGCTGTTCTTCCCTGCCACCATCATTTAATTGTATTTAGAGTATTTAACATCTATTTGCCCATTTGAATAAATAGCTGACAGTTTTTGCCATGTTGCTATTTTATTAAGGTACATGTTTATTATTACTGATGCATATACTGGGCAATCCTCAGCCGTTAGAAGGTTTATACAGTATTTTTGGTACTTGTGAGTTATCTGGGCGTCCGATTTTTTGATTGTATGCCTTAAGTTAAGGCATACAATCAGATGCGATGCGATGCGATATCGCATCGCATCGCATCGCATGCGACCATCGGATGCGATGACCCGATTTTTCCATAGGAATCAATGTTAAAATGGACTGAGTCCATTTTAACATAGAATTCAATGGGAAAAAGGGGTCCTTTTCATACCCCTACTATCCAAGTGGGCATGGAGTTGGATATAAACCTGTGGCGAGCGTAGCGAGCCACCGAGCCCGAAGCGTGGCGAGCGAAGCGAGCCCCGCGAGGGGACGGTATTCCGTGTCCCCTCGCGGGGCTCGCTACGCTCGCCACGCTTCGGGCTCGGTGGCTCGCTACGCTCGCCACAGGTTTATATCCAACTCCATGCCCACTTGGATAGTAGGGGTATGAAAAGGACCCCTTTTTCCCATTGAATTCCATGTTAAAATGGACTCAGTCCATTATAACATTGATTCCTATGGAAAAATCGGGTCATCGCATCGCATCGCATCCGATGGTCGCATGCGATGCGATGCGATGTCCCGATCCGACCCGATTTAAAAATCGGACGCCCGGATAACTCACAAGTACCGTATTTTTTTCTTTTAGAAAAACATTTTCCTTTTTCTCTCCCTATTTAAACCTGCCGATGAATAATCAACATGCCCAATTGACTGTCAATGAGGCCTTTTAGGCTTTACTGGCCTTTTAACTTAGAAGTTATATGTAATTTTCCCAGCATGCCGCAGGAGGAACTGTCAGCATGGTGTACATAAAGGATCAAAGGATTAATCATATTTATTCTCAAATACATTTTTAAATGTCATGTTTGCTAAGTCAAATGCACTGTTCCTAAATTCTAACAACAAGGATGTTATTCTTAGTAATGGAGATAAGTACAGTATTTTCTCTTGACAGGGCAATATTCCAAGTTCATTTGTGGTCTTCCATTGTTTCATGAGCATCTATTTATTACATATTATAATTGCAGAAAGGAAAACAAAATAATTCAAAGCCGTCGGAAACAAAGGTCACAAGGCCCTGGAACATACAGCATATTTAATTTTACCTACGTTTTTTTTTATGATAATTTAGTTAATTGGGGTGAAAGTTTATGCATAAATTATAGTCACAGACCCTTATAAAGATCTGATTTCAGTACAAATTTGTTTGGAAAATGGGCAAAACCATGTGCACTGCAGGTGGGGCAAATGTAACATATGCAGATAGAGTTAAATTTGGGTGGGGTGTGTTGAAATTGAAATGTAAATTGCAGTGTTAAAATAATGCAGCCAGTATTTACCCTGCACAGAAACAAATAAGGCGTCTAATGCATTATTGAGATGAACCTTTTCTTTCAACTTAAACCTTGATTACCCCTAGCAGTAAATCACACGGACGGGATGCGGTCATTTGGTCTACTGCATTATGGTCGACAGTCATTAGGTCGAATCCATTAGGTCGACATGCTAAAAGGTCGACATGACTCTAGGTCGACATGGGAAAAGGTCGACATGATTCTAGTTCGAAAGGTCATTAGTTCGACAGGTCATTAGTTCGACAAGGTCATTAGTTCGACATTGTCTATGTCGACATTCACAAGGTCGACATGGAGTTTTTCACTGTTTTTTGAGCCAACATGTGCCGACAGGCGGTATTTCATGCCCTACCATCCACTAGGGCATGGTGGGAGAATAAAATAGTGTGCCGAGCGTATCGAGGCACCGTGCCCGACGCATTGCGAGCGCAGCGAGCGATGCGAGGGGATGCAGTGCACTTTAAACTGTGTCCATGTCGACTGTGTTGACATTCAGGTAAAAAAACAGTGAAAAACCCCATGTCGACCTTGTGAATGTCGACATAGACAATGTCGAACTAATGACCTTGTCGAACTAATGACCTGTCGAACTAATGACCTTTCGACCTAGAATCACGTCGACCTTTTCCCATGTCGACCTAGAGTCATGTCGACCTTTTAGCATGTCGACCTAATGGATTCGACCTAATGACTTTCGACCATAATGCAATAGACCAAATGATCCCAACCCGTTTAAAAAGGTAAAGGGTATTTATTGTGGTATGACCCTATTGAAAGGGATGGCCTAGAGAGCGCTTGACGACCAGCCAGTCATAAAGTTAGCAATGGCGGCGACTGCAACGCCCCAACTTGTAACTGGGGCGAAGAAACCGCCCCCATTGAATTCAAAGCCAGCCTGCGCTGTGACTGTCTTGCCGCCCCTCCTAGGGCTGAATGAGGACAGTTCTAAAAGTGTCCTGCGTCCCCCCTCGGGGGCAGAACTCACCAGCCTTCCTGGCAGAGGGTGGCAATACCTCACAGTGACCACCTGTACTTCAAACTGGACTGCTGATCGAGAGCGCCCTCCCGCCAATTAAATTAAAATTGATGAGAGCCAAATTTGGTTGACGGCCAAAGGCCATGCGGTAGGTTAGCACAAGGGAGGGAGGGTGGGAATCCAGACTCAAGAGGAAGATGGATGCCTGACTACCTCTTATATACCTCCACCTAAGCTACCGCCCCTTCTACACCTGATTGGCTACCCCATCTGCACAGCACTTCTATGGGTAAGTGACACTCTGATTTCTATCTTTGTCATACCATCCCAAAATGCACCGACTCTTATATTCCCTCATGCCTAGGCAGCCCTCGCTCTCTCTTAACTCACCCAAATGTAACTCTCTCTGCACATGTTACATCTGCCCCACCTGCAGTGCACATGATTTTGCCCATTTTGAGAACAAATTTGTGCTGCGATCAGATCTGAATAAGGGCCACAATCAGTGGTAGCTCCTAACTGCAATGAACAAGTGGGCTACCAGTAGATCCTACTGCTATACCTACAGCCCACACCTGACCTTGCACCTCGAACTGCACATCTCTACTCATAGACATTCATTAAATAGTACATTCTTTCTTATTAGGAGCAAGTACTCATCGTTCACTATTATTATTATTATTATTATTATTATTTCAATATTATTATTTTTAAGCTTCCATCAGTGAGGAGTGCTATGTGAGTACACAGGGCCGGTGCAAGGCACCGGAGCGCCCCAGGCGAGTCGGGGTGGGGGCGCCCCGGTGCCGGGGGGGACCTGTCCTGCGGCGCTGTGTATTTAAATCTGGCGGCGGAGGCAGCGGGGGTCCCTGCAGTCCATTAGAAATCACGAGCGCTATCCGCCGGGCTATGCGGAAGCGCTTCTAGTGTGAAAACACTGGCAGCACGCTGATTGGCTGAGATCAGCGTGCGCCGTGCTGCCAGAGTTTTCACACTAGAAGCGCTTCCGCATAGCCCGGCGGATAGCGCTCGTGATTTCTAATGGACTGCAGGGACCCTCGCTGCCTCCGCCGCCAGATTTAAATACACAGCGCCGCAGGACAGGTACCCGGGCGGCACAAAATGCCGCCCTCCAGTGGCCGGCGCCCTAGGCAAATGCCTAGATTTGCCTAGTGGTGGCGCCGGCCCTGTGAGTACATCATTTAAATTCCATGACAAGAACCATTAATATGAAATAAAGACAAACATTTGGCAGAAAATATGTTAGATATTAAAATAAATTAAAATATGTATTAAACATACATTATGGTGGTAAAGAAAGGACTACCGGAAACAACCCAATCCAGGGCCGTAACTGGGGGGGCACGCGCCCCGGGCGCTGCATGGGGGGGGAGGGGCGCTGTCAGGGATGGGTAGCGGGGGTCCGGGGACGGGCGTAGCAGCAGCTGGAAGCAAGCTACGCTATTTGCCGGGCAGGAAGCAGATTTTGAAAAGACTTGCCGGACGCTGATTGGCTGAATTCTCTCTCTGGTGACCAAATGACTGCCTTGCCCCGGGCGCCGGAAAGCCTAGTTTCGGCCCTGCCCAATCCAACTATGCACTATAGCTGCTAACAACATGCAATGCAGGTAGATAGTTACCGCCCAAGGTGCACACAACACGAGTCGATAACTCCAACATAAGGCAACCACTCAACCTCCTTACTTGGCTATTCACCCAGTAGTATGATGACGCTGCCCCCATCATGGTGGCCTAGACAGATAACCAGTCATTGAAGGGGAACACACTCAAAATGAACAAATTGTACAAAATGTTTACACCTGAACTAATTACCTGCGTCTCCTACCACCTCAAATAGCCAATGAAAAAACAGGACCAAATCAATTGCACAGTGCGGAAGGATGGATGGATGAGAAGACAGGAACAGAGATTCTATTATCTAGTATGCAATAGCCTTAACTAGAAAAGTGTATAAAGACAGAATCCTAATAAAAATAGGACCATCTTCACTTCATCATATCCCAACAAGCCAGCAACTGCCCAAACATTCTTATCCAATCCTTCTGTCCCCCTAATTCCCTGTTACAGTGTGACCAGCACAGTGTGCCACAGCCTGAGGCTCCCACCTACTTTCCCACCAGCTTTCATGGTAACAAGACGGCTGCTATAATCTGATCTAATGTTATTTTAATTAATGAATCAATTATTATATTTGTATTATGACAGTCATCATCGTCACGTTGAAGATGATTGTTGATCTTTTCATTGGCCAGGCTCACAGAGTAATTGGCAGGGTTGTAGGTTGGTATTGTATTTTGTGTTGGGCATTTCATAAGGTTTTGTGCATTTTTCATTATACCCTGGCAGCACAAAACTGACTACACTAAGTGAAGCCCAGTGCGTTCAGTAAATGACACAATATCATCTGTAAGCTCAGCACTAAACAGCCAATGGCAAAATAATAAAAAGTGCAAGCTGCAAGGTCATTAATAAGCAACAGCCTCATCCCAGAAGCAGCCATTACAGTTACACTGTCCCATGCTTGTTGCATAAGATGTAATAGAAAGTGACATGAAGCCTACAAACGCTCAACTTAGATTGGTTCAAAACTGTCTACATGGCCCCCTAGATGTTCTCCTACGTGTGAACTAACGGTTGCCACTCAGGAGGAGTTTAAGAGAGAGAAGGCCCATATGCAGTGTGTGCATGCCCCCTTCTCTCTGGCAGTGCAGTAGACTTGCTTTGAGTTTACTCTGCATAGACAGGTCTCTGGGAACATGGCGTCCACACCTAGCTCCTGGGGACGTCTCTACTGCCATTTGCTTGGTCATTTTCTCTGCACTGCATTGCAGGGGCACTTGCCGACATGGGACTACATAGTCACTGGAGAGGAAACTAAGAATATGGGTGCAGGATGCGAAGTGCATGAACCCTCTCTGGACCCAGAGGCCTTGATGCACGGCAAACACTGCACCTATTCTAAATATACTAATGGCTACCCCCCGGTATTGCCCTTTCAGCTGTTAGAAAAGACGTGTACAACTCAGAACTGATCAAGTAAGTTGCATACAGTATGTATGCCATAACACATGAAGAGCTTCAAGATTGCCAGGGTCTCAAATGTGTACAAGTTTGAATCAGGCTAAAAGCGGCAATGTTTTAAAATGAATAAAATTTTAAAAACTCATTGAACTATCTGTCTACACTGAACACTGAGGTACTTCTCCTTGTGGAACTCACTGCAGTGCTTGTCTATTGTACTTTGCTCAGATAAGATGTTTTTGAAACCCGTGTAACTGTGTGTTACACTTTGTAGTGCAGTATCTGATCTGCTGTGGAAGGACAATGGTGGAGTTCTATGCTGATAGCCTGTGTTTGTTTTTATATCAATAACAGCTCATTTCAATAGTGAGAAACGAGCTCTGCAGGAACTCTGAGGACTCCCCTTCCTCACTCACCCACGCGCCCTCCAGTATACTTCACGTAGCCACAAAGAGAACAGTTATTTCTTGTGTAATGACCTCACATGCTCCAGTTGTCCACATGACCTTGCCGCATGCCTGTAGGAAATCCCTTTTAGTCATCGTAACCTTTGTTTGGCCTGTACAGCTGCATGATTAGATAACTGGATACCGTGATTTACAGCAATATATACTCAACCCTATATCTGCAAATAAAATAAGTCCTAAAACCATGCAATGAAGTATACATTTTATTTTATATAAAAGATACTGTACAACTTTGTTCCACGGGGCTGAAAAAACCCCTGTTACAGTAGCTTCACACAGTAAAGGCAGACATTTTGGGGGGGACTGAAACAATATGCATAAGAATGGTGCTTACCAGTTTGCTAGGAACCAATGGCATCGCCGAAACATTTGATGACCATTAACTATGAGGCACTGTTCCTACTCAAATAACAAGCTAAACTGCCTTCGGTTTTGATTTCTCCAACAAAATGGCCACCACCACAATTTGTGAACTACAGTTGCTCTTTAACGATTTTATCTGCACACATTTCTGCTCATTTTTATTACAGTATATCCCACTTATTATCAAGCTACCTTCCTGTAACATTGACCTACATTATTTCATTCATGTTTGCAGTTCTGCCGATAACTTCACCAGTATACCCGCTAGTCACATGATCTGTTGCTGTGCTATAGATTATGGGAAAGTCTTTCATCTGAATAGCTGATAGGTAGATGAGACGAGGCCTGCCTTTGGCACAAGTCTCTTTTCTCAAGTGGCACTTCTACACAGGCTTGAGAACTGAAAAAAAAATAGTGTATTTAAGAGGAGATGTGTCAAACCTTCTAAAGCTGGGTTATTCACCATGTGGCACTAGGGTTACCACCTCATCCCTTTAATTCCGGACACATATTAATTACACAGGTTCTGTGGCAGTTTAAAACCAGGCGAAATGGAGTCTTGAAGTCAGCCAGCGACAGAACCTGTGTAATTAATATGTGTCCGGAATTAAAGGGATGAGGTGGTAACCCTATATGGCACTCATGTTGCTGTGGAACTATACATCCCAGCAAACCTTACCCCAGTTTTAAAACTCCCTAATAGGAAATGCTTTTCTGATAACCCTGTCCATAACAAGTTCGTAATTACTATCTTTTAGAATGTTCTTGATGCTGATTGGATGCTATGGGCAGGGCCGGCATCATCACTAGGCAGCTTTAGGCATTTGCCTGGGGTCACTGAAGGGTGGCACTTGGGACCAGGTCCACCTCCCTCCTGTGGAGCCAGGAGAGCGGCGCCTGCAAAACCACTCGCCCCCCACAACTATCATCCCCCCTTGCACCGGCCCTGGCTATTGGGCAACTTCTACACTTATCTGCTGGCTCACTGTTTAGAAGATTTAATAAATGACCCACTTAATGGATTAATATCCTCCCATGTTGAGCTCTGAACCTACTACTTAATGCTGACAGCTTCAGGAGATGGACAGCTGGAGCTCTACAGTATCGGATGGCTGATAGATAATGTCTAGGTCAACAGTCAATTGGTTGTAGTCACATACACATGGTATACATGTCCAAAAGAAATTAAAAGAGTTTTTTTGTGGGGTTTTTTCTTCTACTTTTTGAACTTTTTCATACTTTACCATCCATGTGGACTGATTGTGAATGGTATCATGTGCCAAGTGCAGCGGTAGTGGAGCACGACACCCGGGGTGAAGCATGATGAGCAAAGCAAGCAATGCAAAGGGATGTGGTACTGAGGAGTCCAAGTGCTCAGGTATCGGCATTGACACCAATAAACTGAAAAACTTATGTTGATTTTTTTCATGTGTTGACCTTCTTCTGGTTCTGTCCTTGTCCGAGTCTACTTTTTGGTGTTGACCTGGAAATTGTCAACCTAATATACCGCACCCGATACTTACTTGTGTGGCTGGCTTCTAACTGATGGCATTATATAGATTTTTATGTGAACCTGATGATGGGGGCACTGCTCATTCTCAGGATCGGTTCTGTGCTTGCGCAGAAGGAGGGTCTCACGCAATTGCTCACATTACACAGTTAATCATGGTGCAGAATTTAGGGCATACCTCCCAACTGTCCCAAATACAATGGGACAGTCTCACTGTTTAAAGACTGTCCTGCTTTCTCTCCCGTGGATGGCAATGTCCTGCGGGGGGGGGGGCAGTTGGGGGGAGCTGGAGATTACTTTAGAGATGCGTGTGCTTCAGTGCAGGGAGGAAGCATGGAGCTGCCCAGTTGGTAGGGGAGCACTGGACACGCCGCCAAAAATAATGCAAATTGGGGTCACGGTACTAGGTTACACCCCCTATACCTGAGACCATGCCCACTGCCCGATTAGCCCCACACCTTTTTGGGACAGCTGTGCCTTTGGTGCGATTTAAATATTACAAAAGTTGTGATGTATGATTTAGGGGGTGGAGTACCGGCACTGCTGTACGAAATAGGGGCATGTTACACTTAATGATCCCAACTGACCGTTTCCTACAGGAAGTCTGAGTAAGCTTCAGCTTACACAGATGGCCTCAAGCTGCCACTGATGGTCATCCAATGATGCCACTTCAAACGCAGGACCCTGATCACAGATGTCTCCTATAGCATTAGCGAATGAGTTGTACAGCATTACACTGCAGCTCGATCTATTCAGTTCTCCAAACATACCTAAGCATTTTAAGGGAGGGTCTGTGATATCAGCCGGTCTCAGTTGCAGAGTTGTAGAAGTTGTAGATTTACTCACATTTGCACAGACTGGAGAAATCCTTCGATGGTTCGTGAATTGAGTATGGATGTGCGACAGGATAGCGGATAGTAATCCATTTGCAGATTTGCACAAGGCAGGCTTTCTGTCTGTCTTGGCGGCAGCAATATACTCGCAATTATCTGCAGATCAGCAATCAGGCCTGAATCAGGCCCAATGATCTAGTTCGATAAAGAAAGAGAATATTACTGGGAAATAAAAAAATGTGACGTTTCCCCTTTAATAGGTATTTATATGAAGCTCATCCTTGTAATAAGAATGTTTTGGAGAAGAGCAGAAAAGCTGCCAGCACCTGCACCTGACTGATGCAGGATATTTGGACAGGTGAGAACAGTCTGTGTGCTTTGGATGGAACATCAATGAAGTTTCAGGGAGAAGCAAATGCACATAAAGCCATCTGCGTTTAACAAAGGACATTCAGATCCGATTGTCACCATACAACATGCTCTGTTTTTAATACTGCAGTTTTCACATTTCAAATATACAGTATAACTGTTGCTACAACTATAAAATTAGATATATATTATGTATTTATCCAGAGCCGGCCCTAGCCTAAATGATGCCCTAGGCAAGATTTTGGCTGGTGCCCCCTAGCACCGCCACTAGTTCCGCCTCTGACCCTGCTCCCCTTTCCCAGCACCATCAACCCTCATCATAGCAGTCATCATTTTGGTGCTTCTACCCGCAATATTTTAAATAGAAACAGTGCACACATTCAGTGCGCAGCCTAAACAGGGGTGTGTTCTTGCTGGGAAGGGGCATGGCCACCCAATAATACCCCCAATTCAAATTATGCCACACAGTAGTGCAACTTTATTCACATTATATCATGGGATGGTGTCCCTTATTCACGTTACATCACACAGTAGTACCACTTTACCTTATATACATTACTCCTCACATTATTCCCATTATACCCTTTGAAAAAAATCCTGAGAAAAAGCAGTGTGTGCTGGGCAGAGGAGAAGAGCTGCAGCTGCTGCTGTCACTTAAGGGGAGGGGGCCCGGGGACCCCACTGGGCCCTTCCATCAGACTTTGGCCTGGGTAATTTGTACCCCCCTACCCCTTTTTCTCTGCACCCCTGATAATACCACACAGTAATGCCCCTTACACATGACACACATTATTAATGTCCTTATAACCATAATGCCCCTTACACATTATGCCAACCTTTATTAATGCCCTTCATACACATAATGACACACATAATGCCCAATACACATATGTTGCACATTATTAATGCCCTTATACACATGACACACATAATGCCTGTGACACATGTCGCACATAATTAATGCATTTATACATGACACACATAATGCCCCTTACACATATGCCGAACACTATTGCACAACCAACCCACCCTCAGACAGCACTCGCACAGCCGCTAACACTGTGACCTCTGCCTCTGCTTGGATATAGATGTTTCCTCATACATCTTGCCTCAATAGGCCATACAGCTCCTGGCCAGTTCTGCTAACGTTGGGTGCATTTTTTGCTGAAAATTCGTCTTATTTGCATTGTTATGACCAGCACACAAAACGAGCTTCCGATGATTAAAATGATATGCGGCTTGCCTTTATTCTGTGTGCGACTGTGGCTGTACCTGCATACGGAATACTATGTTACAGTGATTTCCATGAATACAATATTTCATATGCAGATACAGCCTCACTCACACACAGAATACAGGCATTCCAAATGCACTAGGCAACTGCCTAGTTTGCCTATGCCTAAGGCCGGCTCTGTATTTATCTATTAATTACCAGTTTCTTAAATAGAACAGGAAATACTGTTGCAATGTATGTTTATTAAAGTTATACTTTCATTGTGCGCCTTTTTTGTGTTTGAATATTTGTTTGGTTGTAGAACCACACGCAGGGCCATTGCGACCGGGGTGTGGGGGTGCCCCGCGGCTCACCGGAGGGGGGGCTGATGCAGGATCCGCCGCCGAGTCTGGGGGTGGGGTGGGAGCTTGATGTTACCGCTGGCTCCGGGGGGGGGGGGGAGCTTTATGTAGCCGCTGAGTCCGGGGGTGATGCAGCCGCCGACGACTTGTAGTTCCACCGCTAAATACAATATTTATTATCATTTTTTCACAAAAGCTATCAACTTGACCCCCCACTGCCCAGGGGTGCCGGAGATGGCCCCAGATTTTAGCCCTGGCTCTTGGGTGCCCTGGGGGGACCCCACCTGCAGGGACCAATATTAAAATGTTCCCCAGCTGTGGCATTACTTAACTGAATAGTGGAGCCCGGTGCTGGTTTTAAAAATACGGGACCCCTACATCTTATGTCTCCCATAGTTTTCAAACCAGGACCTGGTCTAGAGCCTAATGCTGATTCTTTAAATACAGGGGGACCCTAGTCAAATTTTCCCCTGTATTTTTAGAACCAGAATCATCTCAAAGAGCACAGGGTTGGAAAAAACAAAACAAAATTATTTTACCCATAGAGGCAATGCACAGATCTCACTGATACGTGCAATGCTTTTGGATCAGCCATGTTTGGCTGCTGATAGACTCGGCAGTCAAATACAAATGACTTTATCAGCAAATTTGAATCCTGAGATCTTAGCAGCTTAGTAAGTAAGCTGCATTTTCGATCAAAATACAGACCCAATCCTGTTTGTAACAAGCCGACTTGTTGATCGTCCAAAAGGGCTGACCTAAGTAAATTGCCCCCATTGGGCAAAGATTAGAGGTAGATAAAGTGAAAAAAAAAATTCCAACTAATCAGCTTCTGTCATTTTCAAAGCTGTGTATGATAATCTCCCCTTACAGATATGCATATGTGTGTGGATGTTCACTACTTGTTTCATTTAAAAAAGTTATAATTTAGACACAATCTATAAATAAATAACAAATATTTAAAAACTTCAAATAAAGAAAAATACTTTATACAATTTTTGTTATGTTTTGCATCTGTAATACTGAGATTATGATTATGTGAAATTAGCAGCACTTGCAATGTATGTCCATTTATACTAGCCTTAACATTCATTTACAACATTTATTATGAATTTTTCTACGTTAATTTAGCTGGCCTTTTATATGTCTTACTTTGCATTGGATTGAAGGCTTACATTCATTTTGAATGTTTTAATTCCTTTGCCACTCTAGCTTATTATTACTTTGGAATGTTTCAAAAACATTAGGTTTAATAGTTTCAGTTTTGTATATTTTTTAAATTTTAATTTTTAATTTGCAGTATTTAGCTGTAACTTTGTGGTTCGTAATATTTTTGATTCAATAATATGAATGTGTGATCATTTCTGATTTATTTTTATATTTTATTTTTGCTTCGGGTTGATTTGTCTGTGTTGTTTAACCCTTTTTGATGATGCTTTCAAAGTGCTGAGAAACATACATTCATAGTCTGTAGCTGTAAAAATATCTACATCTACTAAATAACTAGCCATGAGAATAGTTACTAGTGAGGGATCTGGAACTCTTCATTCTAAAAATTATAAAGAATTTTTTGTGGCGAATTTGACTTTAGATTTTTAAGAGAAACCATAAAAAAATAATGAAGATCTTTCTGTTCTTGATGTCTTTCCTATTGTTCCTGGTGTCAGCTTTTACTGACTTTCGTTACTACTAAAATGTTGGAATACTAGAATGTTAAGTGCAGAAAGATGGTCATTATGGAGTGGCTTGTTACCATGGAGACAGCAGAACAAGAATCTTGTACTGAATGCAAATGGATGACTCAAGCTGTCGCTCATAGCATAAAAATCGTTTGCAAGGGGTGGGGGTGGGGGGAGAGCTTACTGGTAATAATCATACTGTTGCTATTGTTAGGAGGCAAATAAAAATATATTGAAAACCCGTTTGTGTAGTTTCAAAATGTAAAAATAAGGGAGAGTGGATTTGAAAAATGAAACGGTTATGTTTTTTGTTTTTTTTCTGTGTCCTGTGTCCATGAAAACATAGATAAAATAACATTCTAGTAACTATATTGTAATTGTACCAGAATCCATATTAGTGAAGTGAAGGATGATATACATGAGATCATTTGTCCTTTATGGTATGGTAGACCAGTGATTTTCAACCTTTTTACCTTGCAGCACACTAAATAAGATTTTGGAATTGCCAAGGCACACCATTAGATCCCCACAGGGTAAAACACCTTGGCCCCCACAGGAAAGAAAAGTGTGGTATGGGAGTGTTAGGCGTATGGTATGGGAGTGTTGGGGGTATGTTATAGGAGTGTTAGGGGTGTGGTATGGGAGTGTTGTGGGTATGGTAGTGTTGGGGGTATAGTATGGGAGTGTTGGAGGTATGTTATAAGAGTGTTAGGGGTATGGTATAGGACTATTGGGGGTTTGTTATGGTAGTATTGAGGGTATGGTATGGGAGTGTTAGGGGTATGGTATAGGAGTGTTGGGGGTATGTTATAGGAGTGTGAGGGGTATGGGTACTTGTTTCCTAGAACGGCCACACCGATTTTGATCGGGTCGGAAAAATCGCGTCGATCGCATCGCATGCGACCAAATCGTATGCGATGCTACTGACGCGATGGACCCGATTTTTACATTGATTCAAATGTGAATAGGGTCCCTGGGACCCTATTTTACATTGGATTCAATGTAAAATTGTCCCCAGACCCCAATTTTAACCCCCCTGATGGCTCAAATGCCCCCATTCATACCCCTACTATCCACGTCGGCGTGGCGCTGAGAATATAAAGTGTGGCGAGCTCAGCGAGCCACCGAGCCCGAAGCGTGGCGAGCGCAGCGAGCCCCACGAGGGGATGCGCATAACTTCACAGGTATACGCATCCCCTCACGGGGCTCGCTGCACTCGCCACGACCGACGCGATCAACGCGATTTTGCCTTTGCCGGCAAAATGGACCTGATTTCAAAGGAAATCAGGTCCATCGCGTTAGTCGTGTACCTTAACTTAAGGTACACGAATCCTAACGATTGTGGCCGTTCTAGGAAACAAGTACCGGGGTATGTTATTGTAGTATTGAGGGTATGTATGAGAGTGTTAGGGGTATGGTATGGGAGTGTTGGGGGTATAGTATGGGAGTGTTGGGGGTATGTTATAAGAGTGTTAGGGATATGTTATGGGAGTGTTGGGGGGTATGTTATGGTAGTATTGAGGGTATGGTATGGGAGTGTTAGGGGTATGGTATAGGAGTGTTGGGGGTATGGTATGGGAGTGTGAGGGGTATGGTATGGGAGTGTTGGGGGTATGGTATGGGAGTGTGAGGGGTATGGTATAGGAGTGTTGGGGGTATGGTATGGGAGTGTTAGGGATATGTTATGGGAGTGTTGTGGGGTATGTTATGGGAGTGTTGGGGGTATAGTATAGGAGTGTTGGGGGGTATGTTATAAGAGAGTTAGGGGTATGGTATGGGAGTGTTGAGGGTATGGTATGAGAGTGTTAGGGGTATGGTATGGGAGTGTTAGGGGTATGGTATAGGAGTGTTAAGGGTATGGGAGTGTTGAGGGTATGGTATGAGAGTGTTGGGGGTATGGTATGGGAGTGTTGGGGGGTATGTTATGGGAGTATTGTGGGTATGGTATGGGAGTGTTAGGGATATGTTATAAGAGTGTTAGGGATATGTTAGGGGGGTGTTGGGGGGTATGGTATGGGAGTGTTAGGGATATGTTATGGGAGTGTTGGTGTTATGGTATGGGAGTATTGTGGGTATGGTATGGGAGTGTTGAGGATATGTTATGGTTGCTCTTTGGTAGTCTGGTATAGCATGCAGCGAGTAAGGAGGCAGAGCCACCAGAGAGGAGATGAGGCACCAGGGGTCTATACCACTCCATGAATCCACTACTGCGTGTAGTTACAGTAATAGTGATGACAGCTACATCTGGAACAAAACAGTGGGGCACGTGATACATACACATGGAGATGTGCGTTCAGCCCTTCTACTTGCTAAATAGTTGCATTCTGAATGTGCCTGCATACTTATTTGAACCAGATTTTATTTGTTAATGTCCAGTACATTGCCCTAGACATAGACTCTTTTTCCTGTATTACCATGAGTGACAGCTGTCATCTTTCATTAGGTAAAACCATATATTTGTATTTTCCATTTTGATCATGTTTCTTCCATCATTCTGTGAGCCAATGGCACACGGAGACTACTTATCCACCTTACCGACTTCGTTTTTTTCTTAGTATCGGTTTTGCTTCTTCTTAGTGGCAGTAATTAATAGTTGGCAAAGTCACATTGATCTCCCTAATGCTGCTTTGATGAAGCTTGGCCATTTTCGCCTTGCATTAATTAGTTCTTGGCTTACTTTTGTCATTATTAATAACGGGCTCAGGATGACTGCTGCAGCCGCTGCTGCAGATATGTCCTTATTTCTGTGTGTGTACGTTGTATGGGTTATGGGGACATCATGTGGATCCCCCTGATCTGGAAATCCTGTCCCTGGCAAGGAAGGAAGCTGCTCGGTTGTGTAAGTGTGTGAATAATATATATCTTTTCTTTGTGCTTCCTATAGCATTTCATATATGGAAGCCCACTAAAGGCTCACGCTGAGGAAGACAGAGGTTCTGTTATAGTTTCACATCATGGGATATCCTGCTACACATGTCGTTATTAGGGCTCATCTGCAACTTGCATGTTACACTTTTATCTGAGATTTCTTTATCTAGATCAGCGGTTGGGTGACCAACTCATCCCTTTAATCCGGGACACATATTAATTACACAGGTTCTGTGGCTGGCTTTCACCTGGTTTTAAACTTCCACACCTCAAGACTCCATTTCACCTGGTTTTAAACTGCCACAGAACCTGTGTAACTAATATGTGTTCCGGATTAAAGGGATGAGTTGGTAACCCTAATCAGCGGTTCCCAAGATTTATTCTCTCCCATACCCCTTGATTAGGCTTTTCATTTATGAGTACCTTCTTACGAGTGGAGTGGAAGTAACGATATGCGTATAATAATGTGTGTCGTTATCTAAAGGAGTAGCGGAGGAGTAGCGCGCGGTCACGAATCAGGTCCCTCTGCTGTCTGTGTACTGTCTCCTGGGTTCCCGCTGATGCCTGTTTGATTAATGCAGCTACTTTCTCCACCCGTGTCAGCAGGGCCGGCGCCACCACTAGGCAGAGCTAGGCATTTGCCTAGGGCGCCGGCCACTAGAGGGCGGTAATGAGCCGCCTAGGAGAGGTACCATAGAGGTACCATAGAAAGCTGGGAGCAGGACAGGTAAGACAGTGGGCTTCCCTCTCCCTCCCCCCATCCCACCCGTGAATCAACGCTATCCTCCCCCCCCCCCCTGGACACGGAGGCTGCAGGCACCCATCGCAGTATAGCCCGCACACCCCCCGGAGCACAGGCGCCCGTTGCAGTATCGCCTGCAATCCCCCCCCCCCCCCCCCGAAGCGCCGGCTGCAGTATCGCCCGGACCTGGGCGGCGGGCGGAGGATTTGCCTGGGGCGGGGGGGAGGCTTGCACCGGCCCTGCGTGTCAGCATGGGACAGATGACCATTGATGTCTGAGGGCAGCGCTGGTAGCTTCCAGTAGATTTCTGGTTGGGCATAAGCAAAAGAAGATGCTGATGATGCTGCAACTGGAACCTGGAAGTGACACAACGTGGTTCATCTCGATGGCAACGGGAGACTTCTTCCGCCATCAGGAGACTTCTTAATCCTTTTCCGCCATTATTAATATTACACTCAAGTACCCTCAACCAGTCTGCAGATTACCTTAGGTTGGCAAAAACCGATCTACTGTAGATGCAATTATTAGGAAGAAGCCTCTGGGCCTAAGTTGATTTATACACCAGCAATTTTGTAGCCTATGGACTTGCTAATCATCACCTATGAGGCAGCAGCTAGGAGAAGCATATACTGTATACATCCATTGGGACCACCACAAAGTCTTCAGCAACAGGGCCGGTGCATACTGTACATAGGGCCTGCACAGAAACAAGTAACATTGATTCCCTGGGGGAGTTTATGGTCACACACACACTGCTGGAGCCTTAGGGACACATTTCTCTATTATTCTGGTCCATGCACTCCCATGCAAATTCACATGGGAGTACAATGTTTTTGTTTTGCACATGCACATTTCCGCGCATGTGCATGCATTGTGTGCGAGCAGCCACGGTGGCGCGACGGCGGGCCAGAGAGTTCGCCCATGGAAACGCCCAGCGTTTCATGGGCGTTCCCATGAAAACATTGAGCGTTCTCATCGGATCACCAGATCATCTGCCCGCCCTCTCCTTGCACAGACACCTGAGAGAGTCTTAATCGTGCGTGTACTCACCACATCATTTGATGGTCGGCGACAATAGACCGCAAATTAATGTTTATGCAAAACATCCATTTGTAGCTGTGCAGGCAAATTCGCCCTGCAAAGGGGGACGGGAGGCAATGCGAGTGGCAGGTTGGAAAAAAAGACACGCAGTGCTCGAACTTCGCAACGCTGCGTGTCAACCAGAATAAGGTCCATTATACGTTCAAAAATCATCGCCAGCATATAAAATATAAATATAAAATAGGGCCCCCACAAATTAGTTGCCTGGGACCCCAAATACTTTATTAGATTTTTAAACAGTAAATGATGTCAAATATAAAGGTCTTTGGTGATAAATGATTTGTTGATTGTTTAACGTTGAATGTTCTCAGCAATAGGTTCCGAACTGTGTGAATAAGTCTTGTGAGAGGCTAATATGATGCTGCAGAATATCCCCAGACAGATGTCACACCTTCCCGAGCGGCGTCACATAGCAGATTATGCCACTGTGAGGATGAGACGGCATTTTTCTCTATTATTGTGGTCAGCTCACTGCTGGCTCAGCTTGTGTAATGTTTTATAGAACCTGAGCTTTTCTCTGGTTTAGTTATTGATAATTTGACAGATCTTTACTATTTTGATTATACAAAGTTTATTTTGTGTACGTCATGTGGGGAAATGCTTAACCACAGTTCATTATTAACATACATGTAGCAAATACTGTAAAGATGGTGATTGGACGTTACTACGGGAAACTACAGGAAATGATTAGAAATGAATTATGAGAAATTACTATATTATTATAAATGACTATTTAATGAACAGTTAGAAGTTATTGGGCAAATTCGTCACCGTCCCCAATGTTTGGGGGTTTGCTCATGCGTGAATATGCGCATACGCAAACCCCGGGGGCGAATGGCTTTGGCGAATTTCACACTCTCCTAGCCATTCGCTCTGGGAGGGGTAGATTGGGATGGGGGGGTTGGGTGGGGGGTGAGTAAGGGGCGGCAGAAGGGTAACGCCCAAAATGTTATGGGCATGTCCGTAAAAATGCTGGGCATTCCCCTTCTAACGCAGGCGTGTCGATGCCTTCTTGTGGTGGGAAGTTGACGTCAACGCTGCCCTGATTTCGAATATCTATAGGTCTTAACTGACTTTTATTAGAGAACACAGACTGCACCTGGCTCACTGACATGACCTGAGGTGGTGCTGAGGAGGCTACGGTCCTACAGATATGCTCCACTTTTGTTATACTCCTGTACTTTTCTCTATATAATGAACTGAAAAAAGTCCTATAATTAGTATTCTATTAATTGATGTTCTCCCATGACATTGGTTCATCTCATACAGCTAATGCAATCTCAGAAACAGAAATTTATTTATTTCACCTTTTTCTGCACCAGGGGAGTCGCTGACCCAGATAAATAGAGTGTCAGTGGTACTGACATCCTAAACCCCTTTAAATCGATGTATTTATTAATGATTTAAAAAGTGTTAAATGTTATACACCATATATCATCAGCATGGGCACAGACAGTTTTCAATTTGCAACAGAAAGAAAAATGCATTTATTAACATTTATTAACTGTTAACCTGCTCATTTTTAATAGATATATGATAAATGAATGTAAAAAGTAAGCAAAATCGTGGAATAATTATATTCAGATCATTAATCATTAATGAGGAACATATTACCAAAATTACCAAAAATCTCAGAATGAAATTATTTTCAAATGACCTTGAGAATTTCTCCAATGACTTTTAAATGTATGCTACCAATTATTTGAAAAATACAGTACAGGTTGAGTATCCCTTATCCGAAATGCTCGAACCACGAGCATTCCGGATAAGGGAATATTCCGGTTTTTGGAATATTTTTTTTTTAGCCATACTTACCTGCCCCTGGTGGGTCCCCGATGGTCCCTCGGCGTCCATGGAGTCCTCTGGCATCCACGGCAGGCCACCAGCACCGTCTCCGGCGTCTCCAGCGGTCCCAGGAGTCCTTTGGGCAAGTTCCCAGGCGCGCCGGTGACGTCACCGGCGCGCGTACTCGTGCAAAGCACTCCTGGGACCGCTGGAGACGCCGGAGAGGATGCTGAAGGCCTGCTATGGACGCCGGAGGACTTGGTAAGTATTAAAAGAGGGTTAGGGGGAAAAAAATAATTTTTTTGAATTATTCCAAAAAACCACGGTTTTTGGAATAATTCGGATACGGGATGCCCGGATACGGGATACCCGACCTGTATCAGTTTCACCTGTAAAAAATAATTTAATGCACTATGGAGAAATTTAATAGTTTGGTGAGATTTGCCAGGGGTTGTTTATTTGATATAGATTCATTTGCATGAAAATCACAAAAATGACTAAGATTATTTTTTGTAAATAAATTAAAATCTCACCAAAATCACATCTCAATTCCCGAAATCAATGCATCTGCTTTTTTGCATATTGGTGCGGAATCTGCATAAATGATCCATGCAGTCTTAAGTGTTTTTAAGGTGCCCATACACAGACTAGGCAATATACGTGCAATTTGCCCACTTTTTATACGATTACAGCAGGGACGTGCAGTCAGGGGAGGCACCTTAGCATAAATCATAAAAAAAAATATACAAAGATATTAATTACACATATACAGTAGGGTAAATTTACTAAGAAGCCGGAATACGGACGATCCACGGTACGAATGGATATGACCAGGATGGGCCATACTCCGGTGAAAATACGAATCGTGAATAGGGCAAATTTACTAATCTGCCTTATTCACCTGATTTGTATTTTAAGATGGCATAGCTGTTCGTATTTGGCGGTCGTATTTAATGGCCACCTAATACGTTTGATGCGGCATTAATGATGCACAGCATACACACTGGACAACATTGTTCTCAATATAATTTAGAAAGCCCTTTCTGAATGATATGGGTAGGGAATTGGCTATGTAATAGAGAACAAAGAGTGGTTGTGGTGCCGTATCAGATATGATACCGGTACTAAGTGGAGTGCCCCAGGGTTCGGTTTTGGGGCCCATTTTGTTTAACATTTTTATTAACGATATTGGGATAGGGTTACTCAGCAATGTTTCCATCTTTGCGGACGATACAAAACTTAGCAAAGTCATCAAATCATCAGAAGATGTCACCATGCATCAAAATGATCTTGCAATTCTAGTTGAGTGGGCAAAAAAAATGGAAGATGAGGTTCAATGTAGATAAATGTAAGGTTATGCACCTTGGGAGACACAACCAATGTGTAAGTTACAACCTTAGCGGAGAGGAACTGGGTAATTCCATACTTGAAAAGGATCTAGGAGTCCAAATAGACAGCAAACTGGGATGTAGTGCCCATTGCAATGTAGCTACAAAAAAGGCCAACAAAATTCAGGCATGTACTAAGGGGGGAATGGAAACTAGGGACTCAAGGGTAATTATGCCACTGTATAAAGCATTGGTGAGACCTCACCTCGAGTACGGAGTGCAGTTCTGGGCCCCACACTATAAAAAGGACATAGAATTAGAAAAAGTCCAAAGGCGAGCAACAAAGCTTATTAGGGGAATGGAGAATTTAAGCTACGGGGAGAGATTAAGCAATTTGGGACTATTTACATTTGTTAAAACTGAAATAACGCATCAATAATTATATACTTTTGTTATACTCTGTTTTCTCAAATATTGTTATTATTGCTGCAGATGACTTTAGCTTGTTGCACAATGTACTATTCACTGCGTATGAGGCCTTTCCTTTGCGCTAAACAGTTATTATATGTTAGAAGCAGCAGCCATTTTGTTAGGCATGACTTGCATATCTCGTTACAAGATGGCGTGTCGAGTCAGAATACTGCTGAAATAAGTAATTTCTTATGAGATATTGTTTTAGATTTCTGGGTTTAAGAATGCCTTATTGATGTAACAGAGGACAAGGGCAGACAGCCAGTCTGCACAGTTTTGTCTAAAAATGAGAACTAACCAGATAACGGGGTACGCATGCGTAGACCCCAAGGCCTCCAGGTCAACGAGACCTCGAAATTTCTCTTCCTAGTTACCAGTCTGAAATGACGTGACTGATTATAATATCATTAATTCAATACTGACTGATCCAATCACATTTTAGGCCATATGAATAATGAAATAACTGAGCTGAATAAAGTATAAATATTGGGCATAAAGAGGGAGTGGTTAAGGCAGTTGAGGAAGAACCAGCAAGCACAGGGGGCTGGAGGTAACTATGAAGGAGGTTTAATCATGGCTGATCACTGTCCTTGAAAGGTGTCCATTTTGATTTGATTTAGAATTACTGTTTAAGTATTAGCTAATCAATTTTATGTTTCTTGTGTTAGTCTGCATTTGCAAATACCTGTAATGAAGCTATTCTTTAAGTAAAGCATTGCCATACATTTTATAATAAGGTTGTGTGGGTGTGCAATCATTTCAGCGTTGCCGTTATATTTAAAGGTAATAAAGTAAATAAATTTGGTTTGGGTTATTTATCATATCTAAGCTTATCAGATAAATATCTGCTTTATCAGTTGGAGGCCCCAGCGAGATCCAATGATGTTGGTTTTTACATTTTATCAGTTATTGAGAAAATCAAAGTTTGAAAAAAATTTTTTTTAGCTATTTAAAAAAAAAAAAAAAAAAAAATGTGTAGAAAAAATTGTGAAGTCGGTGCATTTTTTTGTACCCTTATCTTTCTCAACATCTGTTTAAGTGTGCTAATCCAATATTACTTGAAGCAACTTCGCTATTTAATTATAAAACAAATAGATCGTAATTTAAGGCATGGAAAGACAACGTTGCATTTTGCAGACTGTCAGCTTACTAAACCCCCCCGCATCGCCCATTTCTTCTCTGTGTCAGAGAATAGATAAGGAGAGCAGCGAGAAACTTGGCAAGAAGTTGTAAACAACATTGCTTGGGTCAGGAAGAGTATTTCTTTAGTTTATTTGCAAAGCATGCAGACTATAGCAAGCATATTGGTATAAAGGTTATGCTGGCAATAAATTTTCTACTTTTTAAAAAAAAATATTCTTTAAATGACAGTATTTTTTTGTTTGTTTTTATTTTTTGACCGCGGTTGGATTGTTTGGTGTCTGCTGAGGATATTGCTGAAGTAACTAATCTGTAGCGGTTGTTTTGATAATTAGAGTTTCTTTGTTTGTCCAATCTATAAATTTTAAAGAAGTTGCATATATTTGTTGTAGGTTTTCCCGTGCTTATAATTTGGTGATTAGAGATAGGAGGTTGTGTATTTACATTTCTTTCTGGTTGACTGGCCAGCAACATGTGGAAGAAATGGAATGCATGATTTATCCATAATCTGTATTGTTTGGAAACCCCCGGATTGTCTACTGTATATGGTTTATATAAGAAAATGTTAATAAATAATTAAGTATACGTTGCATTGTTAGAGCTAGCAAGCAGTCTGATTACAATAACAGTTTGAGCTAATTTCTTTATATCCATAGACAGAGGTCCGTTAAAATACAGAGTTTAAAGGAGTAGATGCTAATATTGTAAGCCAAGTAACAGTTCATTTTTACAACCAGAATAAATAAAGTTAATTGGAATATTGTTTATAACAAAGAAAGTAAGATCGAGTTTATCTCATTTTAAAGTTTTTTTGATCTCTTGTCTTGCGGAGATGAAGTACGTAATGTAGGACTGATGTTTTTCTGCTATGGGTTTTTGATTTTATTTTTTTGGTTTATTAAACAAAGCAGCTGTGAGTTGGAAACTCTAAAGTGATGGATTCAGTTGATGTAATGTGAGATAAGGAGTTGTCCATGTTAGGTGAAGAAACAGGAAATGATCATGTGAATTCAATGTTTTTTTTTTCATTTAATGAGTATTACATTTTGGATAAGAAAAGCGATATATATCGATGAGATATAAGTCCAATATAACATCTATTCTTAAAGGTTCATATTGATATATTAGACCATGTTTTCTGTTGGCAATTTCTGTTGCCTATTTGCTTGATCTGGATACATATATTGAATCAGATATACCTTGAGTAATGCGCAGATAAAATCCTGGGTTTATTTTTATTCTTATGAATGGAAGGTAATCAGTAATAACTGACTCAAGGCTGTGGGGTTTTCTTTAAGCCAATTTTTGTTTTGTTTTTGATTTGTGTTAATTTAATTTTCAGTCAATTTTGTTTGTTTTGAAAGGGGGAGGGTACTAAATTTATAGAGTATCTTAAGGGGTTAATACTGTGGCCACAGTTAGCTAGATAACCAAGGGGAGATAGTGATCTAAACGTGTAATGATCGCTTAGACAATGTGCAGATATGGTAACAAAGAATGACATATTGCATATAATCTTTTTTCTGATTTGATGAGTTGATTTTTTCCTGTGAGAGTGCTGACCGGTAGCGAGATTCACAGGGGGTATCTGCCACCTACGTACAAGGTAGAATATATGGGGAAAAATAACAAGAGAAGACAGGGTGGGGGTGGGACACGTGACTACTGGTAACAAAGAATGACAGTAGAGACCCACAAGACTGGTAACAAGGAATGACAGGATGTGGAAGGCGTAGGTGTGGTAACAGTGAATGACACATAACGCATGGTTAGGTTTTTTTGGGAAATTTTTCATTTATTTTATTTATTTTTTTGTCTTTGAAAGAGGTAACACCTTTTTAAGCATTTGTATGGGATCACAGAAAGTTCTGAGTATGTGACTAGTTTACAGTCATCTAGTCATTGGTTTATGATCTGCATATCTCTTACTATCAAATAGCAGATAGTCAGTACTTACTACATTTATTTACAGCACAGTCCAATATACGTGGACTCAATTAAGACAAGGTTTTATGGACAGCCCCACTATGTCCCACAATGAGTTGCATGATTGCTACCACAATGCTGATTCAATATGTTTATGATCTAATTATGTGTTTAAATTCTTTACAGGATTCTCTTACTGACACCGTTTCTATTACTACTACTAAATCTAACTGACACAGAGCTGACAAAGTACAATATACTGACATCATTGCTTCATTTGAGGCTCTGATACACGCACTGACAGAAGCCACAGCACTGGATATATTAGATTTATCATATACCTGTCTTTACTGTAATGAACAACAAGCAGCGGCCTTGGGAGTTTGAACACATATACATGGGGGTTCACATAGACCCATTGGGTGCTACAGTTGCACACTTGACCGAGTGGCATCTGCTTTACCAACATGTTTAAGGACTGTGGCGGCTGCTGCAGCCTTTGTATAGAAATTACAGAACACCGCACACTATGTGTCTCTAATGCTACATCTTTTCTAATGAACTCTTCACGGACAAGACACATTTCCAGTGCATGGTTCTCTCGTTGGGAACTTTTGCTCCCAGCGCCACATGACCTGACCATTGTCAGGTGTGGTACGCTAAATCCTGCTACTCTGCTACCTGGTGGGACCCGGGAGTCCCAGAGGATGGATGAGAGGCAGGATTTAGAACATGATTGTGAGGAATATTTAAAGCAAAATTTCTCCAATCAGACCTGATATCTCTGACACGCCACTGCCATCTACAAAGATTGTAGTTGTCACCAACAAGGAGACTCAGGATGGCCATATACGGGATATGCGGTAGTATTGGATTTAGAGATCCTCATTTTCCATCGTGATTTTGCTATGATATAATACGCTAATATCACAGCAAGTAAAGGAGCTCATTGAGGCTGTGCAACTCCCTGCAAAGGCAGTAGTTGTTAACTGTCAAGCTCACATGTTATAAAGTGATCTTGTTGCACTTGGTAACAAAAATAAGATGGCCACTGTTGTGAATCACACCACTATACAGTTTAATGTTTTTACAATTGACCAGCAGAAGCTCATAAAACATCAAGAGTTGTGTATTTAACAGGAATGTGCCAATGGATGATGAATGGATGCAGTCAAAAGGCTAATGGACTATGTAATGATGTTGGGGGGCAAACCAGGAGCTCCCCAAACCCCTCCTCCTGGTATATGCGGAAGCTGCCCATGGGATGACCGATGTAAGGAGAGAGAGGGCATGTATGTTGATTTCATCTTATGCAGAGGCCCAAACGCATCTGCAGAAGAATGAACTCAGGAAAATTATTCCTATAGAACCATCAAACATTTCTCCTACCACTGGTCCATTCCTAAGGTTAAAATTTTTTTTTGGGGAATTTACATGCATATAAAATTGTCATTATATTTAAATGGTATCCGATATGTTATCTTGATTATAAGGAACATCCCAGCTGTCCCATGAACAGCATCCTTTACAGCAAAGAAATGTTTTGAGAAATTTGTGTTCAGATATGTTATCCCATTAGGTATATGGTATTAAAGAAATCATAGAGGTACATATTTGACAGGAAAGGTATTCTAAGGAATAAGTCAATATATGGATATGAAAAATTGGTTGCACTCACCACACACTTAAAGGTGTTAGTCAAATTTGAACATGTTAACAAATGCACATTGAGAACACATTATTTAGGGTGGGTGTGGAAATTACCATGAGTTGACTTGAAGTTTTGTCTTCGGTCTTGTGTAACATTCACACTACTCCTCAGCAGCCACTGAACCTGTCCCCTTATAAGATTATTATTTTAATTTATATATACATTTTTTTTATTTTTGGGAGACCAGCAAACCCTATTCAACATCCAGCAGCAGACTTGTCACTCTAATTCTCACATCATCTAAATACTTTTACCAGAAAAGCAAACAAGCTTATGAAGGGATGTTGTTATAAGGTCCAGCCTGGAGACTATGCAATGGTGAGAAAATTCTTACAATTAAATGTCTCGTAGATCAAAGGCAAGACCCGTCCCTGTGAAACAAACCAATTGAATTAATGCATCTCACTGCAAGAAGGTTTCCGACCTGGTGGTGATATCAGTTGAAAGAAATAGAAACTGATGCAGATAAATATTGTAACTTTGATTCTAACTTAATAAACTTATTTGATGATGGGCCTGTCCAGGGCCCCCACACAGACCAAGACAAGATCCACGGAATCGGGGGGCATCCTTAGTGGTGTCCCTGCGGGTTGTGGGCAAGAAGAGGTCCACAGAATCGGGGGATACCCTTAGTGGTGTCCCTGCGGGTTGTGGACAAGGTGTAAAACAATGATCCCCATGAGTGACCAAGTTTCCCATACACTCGCTAACTGAAGAAGTCATTTTTGTTTTTTAAGTTTTCATATTTTTATAGTGAATGAGGGTTACCAGGGATTGGTTGCTGACAAGGACAGTGTGTATAGTTATCAAAGAGGTATTACTAGAGTCATGATGGTGTATTCTACTTCTGCTTTTAATTTTAATCCCACAAGTATAATCATAACAGACACACATATACATCATACTACTGATGCTCCCAGGTTTCGGTATGCATCAGAGGATGGTAATAAAATACTGATAGCCAATATGTTAAACTAATTAGAAGGTTTAAAATAAATATATGAGTAATAACATAAAAGTAACTAAGAACATCCAAACCAGAACCATTGATAGAATACATCTAGTAAGGTATCAGTAAAGAAGAGGCATTCTAAATAAGGATGTTAACAATGGTGCAAACATAATATCTATATGCAAACTGACATTTCTTCTTTAAGACGCTCATCATGAGCTGATAAAAATAACAATAAGGTAAACTGATTGTTGGTTATATTGTCATCTACGGTATCACTCCGGTAATGTCGGGTTAATGGCTACTTATATTTGCAGTCAAATCAAACAACACTTCATTTTCTATGTAGGATTTACATAAGTGAATCTTATAAGGTTACTGACTTTCCCTAGGTTTAATATTGGTAAAGAGTGTAATAACAGGAGATATTTTGGAGTACAACAAAACATGTAGTTATGTAACAGAGTTGGGTGTGCTAGTATAACATCTAGATAGATAAAAAAGGTACTCATTGAATTGTTTCTTATGATGTTTTCTCAAACATACTGTCTCATAAGCCATGGACATTACCACAAGGATTATAAGGTTTCTAAATGGTTACAAACAAGATCTATTGTAATAAAATGTACTTTTACTAATTAATACAGTGGTGATTCAACATGAAGATTTGAAAGTAATACATGGTATATTAAAGAAACACACTTATTTACATTATCCCAAGTTTATAAAATTGTATTTGAATTTGTGAATATAATTAAAATATGGTACAAGCATCACAAATACTAAACTGATGGTGACGTTAAAAGGAAATTTGAATTAAATTATTTGGGAAAAAAAAAAAATTTAGTTTATTGAACAGGTGTGAGTGATGTGATTCCCTACAGTTGGTTTATTTGGTTGAACCCCAATAACTGGTTCGCATAAGTCAATGTTATATATGCTTTAAGAAGTTTGATGTTTTTGCCAAGATAATATTATTGATTTTTCTATATACTAGTGAAATGCTTCAAGAAGGTTTTCCGATGTATTAAGAGAGAAACAAATGATGCGTTTTGCAAGAGATATGAACTTTCTTTGGAGAAGTTCAGAGGATGGACTGTTAAAACTGAAACAACGCATCAATAATTATATACTTTTGTTATACTCTGTTTTCTCAAATATTGTTATTATTGCTGCAGATGACTTTAGCTTGTTGCACAATGTACTATTCACTGCGTATGAGGCCTTCCCTTTGCGCTAAACAGTTATTATATGTTAGAAGCAGCAGCCATTTTGTTAGGCATGACTTGCATATCTCGTTACAAGATGGCGTGTAGAGTCAGAATACTGCTGAAATAAGTAATTTCTTATGAGATATTGTTTTAGATTTCTGGGTTTAAGAATGCCTTATTGATGTAACAGAGGACAAGGGCAGACAGCCAGTCTGCACAGTTTTGTCTAAAAATGAGAACTATATACAGAGAAAAGAATTAAATGGATTGAGCGCTAATGTTGTTCTCATATAATCAATGTGAATAGTCACACATAAGTTCAAAAAAATGTCACCAATGGGGTCCAAGATGAAATGGAATCCTTAATTAAAATATGGATCCTCAAATAACCACGTCCTCTCAGCAAGGGGTTAGGATATGAAATGACACAAATGGGAAAATATAGTGCATAACTTTTTAAACAGTGATTTTTAATAAAAGATGTGCACTTACAATTTGAAGAAAAAATACAAGCATGTATTAAAATGAGCCCTCAAGGCAATGCTGCGGTCCAAAAGTCCAAGATGTAGAGTCCCACCAGGTCCGGTAACTGGTAGGGGCTGGATTCTTTCAATGACCACAGGGCAGAGTCTCTGCCCTGTGGTCATTGAAAGAATCCAGCCTCTACCAGTTACCGGACCTGGTGGGACTCTACATCTTGGACTTTTGGACCGCAGCATTGCCTTGAGGGCTCATTTTAATACATGCTTGTATTTTTTCTTCAAATTGTAAGTGCACATCTTTTATTAAAAATCACTGTTTAAAAAGTTATGCACTATATTTTCCCATTTGTGTCATTTCATATCCTAACCCCTTGCTGAGAGGACGTGGTTATTTGAGGATCCATATTTTAATTAAGGATTCCATTTCATCTTGGACCCCATTGGTGACATTTTTTTGAACTTATGTGTGACTATTCACATTGATTATATGAGAACAACATTAGCGCTCAATCCATTTAATTCTTTTCTCTGTATATTGTTCACACCAGGTGGTTTTGAATGTCACCTTTTTAAGTGGATAAGCTGCTTTTTGTGTTATGCGCACCTAAGTAAACAGGTACTCTGTGTCCTAAAAATGAGAACTAACCAGATAACGGGGTACGCATGCGTAGACCCCAAGGCCTCCAGGTCAACGAGACCTCGAAATTTCTCTTCCTAGTTACCAGTCTGAAATGACGTGACTGATTATAATATCATTAATTCAATACTGACTGATCCAATCACATTTTAGGCCATATGAATAATGAAATAACTGAGCTGAATAAAGTATAAATATTGGGCATAAAGAGGGAATGGTTAAGGCAGTTGAGGAAGAACCAGCAAGCACAGGGGGCTGGAGGTAACTATGAAGGAGGTTTAATCATGGCTGATCACTGTCCTTGAAAGGTGTCCATTTTGATTTGATTTAGAATTACTGTTTAAGTATTAGCTAATCAATTTTATGTTTCTTGTGTTAGTCTGCATTTGCAAATACCTGTAATGAAGTTATTCTTTAAGTAAAGCATTGCCATACATTTTATAATAAGGTTGTGTGGGTGTGCAATCATTTCAGCGTTGCCGTTATATTTAAAGGTAATAAAGTAAATAAATTTGGTTTGGGTTATTTATCATATCTAAGCTTATCGGATAAATATCTGCTTTATCACATTAGAAAAGAGACGTTTAAGGGGGACATGCTCAACATGTACAAGTATATCAAGGGCCAATATAAGGAACTGTCACACACCCTCTTTTCTACTAGAAAGGAATCTAGGACACGAGGGCATGAGTATAGATTAGAAGAAAAAAGATTTCATTCAGCTAGTAGAAAGAATTTCTTGACAGGGTATTTGTCAACTCGCTGTGACCCTTATATACCAGCCCCCCTTTTCCCCAATAATAGTCCACACCTTCATATTGGATTAAATTGGCCACAGCAGCCAGCTTTATTAAAACATTAACAACAATATATAACCAAAACAGTTATTCATGATCCCCACACAACCCGCAAAGGTGATCCTCGAGGCCCAAAAACCCCTAACAATCTGGCATACATCTCCGAGCACCTCCCTGACCCTTTTTACCCCCAGCCGTTGAGCAGGCTCGAGGGCACCGATCTGCATAGACCCCGTGCTCCTTAATGATGTACCCACATAGCCTCACCCTGAGGAGTCCAGCCCCCGCCATGGGGCCCTCCCCTCCACAAAAACCAAGCCTCCATGATCACCAACCTCGAGGATCCCCTCCGCCCTGGCCACCGTGACAGATAATAAACCTACCCTAAACTAATACAATCATTCCCACTAACCTTAGCTACAGGGAGGGTGGGTGGGAGCTTCTTGATCCTTAACAAAATGTCTGACCTGGGGCTACGTGAACCCCTCAATATATACTATCCTGCCACCCCGTTAGGCCCCTCCCCCTCCCCTATGTCACTACTCAGTCACACCCCCTTACAAACCCCTTTAGCCTTGAACCCACTATGCTCCTTCCAACCCCTGTCAAGTGGGCCTCCCCCTAGGCTCTGCCCCAGTCCAGCCCAATACATGACAGGGTATTTGTCAACTCGCTGTGACCCTTATATACCAGCCCCCCTTTTCCCCAATAATAGTCCACACCTTCATATTGGATTAAATTGGCCACAGCAGCCAGCTTTATTAAAACATTAACAACAATATATAACCAAAACAGTTATTCATGATCCCCACACAACCCGCAAAGGTGATCCTCGAGGCCCAAAAACCCCTAACAATCTGGCATACATCTCCGAGCACCTCCCTGACCCTTTTTACCCCCAGCCGTTGAGCAGGCTCGAGGGCACCGATCTGCATAGACCCCGTGCTCCTTAATGATGTACCCACATAGCCTCACCCTGAGGAGTCCAGCCCCCGCCATGGGGCCCTCCCCTCCACAAAAACCAAGCCTCCATGATCACCAACCTCGAGGATCCCCTCCGCCACAACGCATGGGGTTAACCCCTTTACCCCCTGCGTATCCGCCACAAAGCCACAGCCACCTCTACCCCGTCCTGTATAGCCAACGCCCACATATCCATACCCACTGCGTTCAGGTGGACCCCGTCTTCCCTCCAGAATGCGCCCAACCCGGATTCCAACTCTAGGTGGCGCACCATCACCCCCCCATTCATGGCCACAAATTTACTAATGGCCCTGTTGACCTTGATCCTAGCCTTGTTGATCCTCTCCACTGAACGCGCCTCTCTCCACACTTTCCTGGGCACTATGTCGGACCATACTGTAATGACTTTCGGAAATAACGCCCACAGGCGCAACAAATCAAACTTTATATCTCTAATTAGCTCCCGGAACGGCCTAACCCCCAAATCGTTACCACCCACATGTAGCACCAAGATCTCGGGGGGCCTGTCCAGCCTCACGAAACGATGGAACTCTGGTAGTATGCCACTCCACACCATGCCGCGCTTCCCCAGCCAGCGGACCTCGAATTCACGGCCATCCAACCCCAATCGTCTTCCGTTTGGTCTCATCCCGGCCCGAACGGCGCCCCAAAAGACGTAAGAGTGTCCCATGATCCATATGAGACATGAAGGTTGTCCTAAACATAAAGAAAATAAACAAAACAAACTTCCAATAAACCGCTCCCTGCACCTTATAGCATTGCTACCCTCACATAGGATTTGAATCGCGCCGAATCCCATCTTCCAATCTTCTTGATTAAATCCTCCCCAAGACCTAAGCGAGCTGCCTCCGTGGCTGCTCCTATCCTAAACGAGTGCCCTGCATATTCCTGCTCCCTAAGGCCTAACAACCGCAGCCCCTTCCTAAAAACCCCAATAAATTGAAAACGGGAGAGAAATGACCCGTCAGCATGTAACAACAATGGATCACTCAATTGCCCCTCTGCAAACCTGCAACCCTTGAACACTCTGAAGCATTCTACCGGGCACATCAACGAACCCTGTACCTCAAACAACACCACCCGCTTACCCCTGCCCAATTGGTCAGTTTTTGACCGTCTAATGAGAAATTCCACCCTGTCCGAAAACAACGAGACCTCCTCGTCCCTGAGGCCACCGGGTGTCCTTACGCTTGGACTGACCAATTCCCCTAACCTCATTGCTCCAAAAAACGCCAGTGAAAATGCCAATCTAAACAGGTTGGTCTCGTAAACAGAACTACAAACTGACCCCAACTGTCTGCCCAAATCCTGCAATAGCTTAAAAGAAACCGGCCTTCTCTTATCCTGCACCGCCTGCCCCCTCCTCCAACCCTTAAGTGCCCGTGCTATCAAAAAACCCTTAGTGGCGTCCGGCCTCGCGCTGGCCTTAAAACCAAATGCCAAGGCTGCCATGCACCTGCCTATCTTTGCCGCCGACCACCCCATCTCCTTACAATGGCCTATGTACAACAACACCCTGATCTCATCCTCTCCCTCCGGCAAACCCACTGATTCGCACCACTCATTCCATTGCTGCCACTCCTGGCAATAGGCAGACCACGTGCCAGGTGCGAGCGAATCCTTGATGAGCTGCTCCACTATTCTTCCAGCAGCTCCCAAAGGTGCATCGGGCAATCGACCCCGTCCTGATCCGCTCCCGGTGCCAGCTCCCTGAAACGATCCCACTGCCAACGAGACAAGGAGTCCGCTATACCATTAGCCACTCCCGGAACATGCCTAGCCACCACCCAAGCATTCAAAGCTAAGCACTCTAGCACCAATCGTTGTAAAACCTTAACCACCGGGGGAGATGATGCCGACAAGCGATTGACTGCCTCCACTACACTCATGTTGTCACAATGAAAGCAGACTTTCTTGTCCCTGAATAAATGCCCCCAAATCACCACTGCAACCAGTATGGGGAAGAGTTCCAACAACGCTAGATTCCGAACCCAACCCCGAGTAATCCATGCCTCCGGCCATTTTCCTACACTCCAATGACCCTGGCAATAGGCCCCATAACCTACGCTCCCGGCCGCGTCGGTAAACAGGTCCATATCGAATGCAACCACCGTGTCTGACATCCACATGGCTCTGCCATTGAACGACTCCAAAAATTCCGCCCACACTTTCAAATCATCACGCAACTCCCTCCCTAACCTAATAAAATGATGGGGGGAAGTAACTCCAGCCGTCGCCCCTGCCAGGCGTCTGCTAAAAATCCTGCCCATTGGAATAATGCGACATGCAAAATTTAATTTTCCCAACAACGACTGCAGCTCCCTCAACTTGATTTTCTTCAATCTCGCTGCCCTCCCCACTTCTGCTTTAAGCGACGCTAGCTTATCTGTGGGTAACCGACACTCCATCTGCACAGTGTCAATGGTAATCCCCAAAAAACTAATCTCTGACTTAGGCCCCTCAGTTTTTTCAGGGGCCAATGGCACCCCGAAATCTGCTGCCACCCGTTCCACGGTGCACAGCAATAATTCACAAACCTTGCCGTCCCCTGGGCCAATGCACAAAAAATCATCCAAATAATGGATAATTGACCTGCACCCTGACACGTCCCTAACCACCCATTCTAGAAAGGAGCTAAAGGCCTCAAAATAGGCACATGACAGGGAGCACCCCATTGGAAGACAACGATCCACAAAGTACCCTCCCTCCCAAAAACACCCTAACAACCTAGCGCTTGCTGGGTGAACAGGCAACAATCGAAAGGCAGCCTCTATGTCTGTCTTTGCCAGCAGGGCACCCTTCCCAAAACTCTTAACCCATTGAACAGCCTCATCAAATGACGTGTAAACGACAGAACAGATCTCCGGATCAATACCATCATTCACTGACGCCCCTTTAGGGAACGAAAGATGATGGATGAGGCAAAATTTATTCGGCTCTTTTTTGGGCACCACCCCCAATGGTGACACTATCAAATCCGCCATAGGCGGTGATGAAAAAGGACCGGACATTCTCCCCAGCTGCACCTCCTTTTTTAACTTTTCCCCCACTATCTCGGGGTGTTCCCTTGCTGATTTCAAATTACCCTTAAAAAACCCCATCCCCGCAACCTCAGAAGGAATTCTAAAACCATCCCTAAACCCCTCTTCTAACAACACCGCCGCTTGCCTGTTTGGGTATCTATGCAGATAACCCAGCATCCTTCCCAATCGTATTGGAGTCTCCCCCTTTAGAGGTAGCCTCCCTCGGTTTTCCCCTGAAACACTTGTTTGCTCCATGGGTACCTCCGCATGAGGAGCACTCGTGTTTAAACTTGCATTTTGCTCCAAAACGACATGCTCCCTCATTAAATGCAAAGCAGAGGCCCTTTTGCAAGGCCGTATTGGAAACCCCTTCTTTTGGGCCCCCCCTGTCCCCTCGAAAGGGCTGCCCTAACCTATTTGGTGCCGTCACCTTCAACCAAAGCCCAATATCTTTATGATCCCACCTAATATTCGGCCGCACCGCCTTACGCTGCCTGAACTGTTCATCATATCTCAGCCACGCCTGACCCCCGTACACCCTTTCTGCTTCTGCGATTGCATCCATATAACAAAACAAAGCCGAACAGTTCTCAGGCGCTTTTTCCCCTATCACACTAGCTAATATCGCAAAAGCCTGAAGCCAATTAGAAAATGTCCTCGGTATTAGCCTATACCTCCGACGTTCCTCCTCCTCCTTCTTTTCTTCCTTACGTGGCCTGTCTAAATTGAAACGCTCCAATGGGAGCAGCGAGAAAATGTCTACATACTCCCCTTTCCACACCTTATCCTTCACCTCCTGCTTCAAGTGAGCCCCCAGCGGTCCCTCAAAACAGACATAGACCTCACCCTTAGCAGAATCACTGATTTGTACCGTTTCAACCACACTTTCCCCACTATTCTGCGTAGCCCCTACACTACCAACGCCCCCTGCACTGCCTGGCGTAACCCATGCGCTTGCTGGCGACTGACTTGTCCCCTGCCTCACCTTTGTAAACTATTCTGCAAACCCCGTCACCAACTCTAACATACCCTTAGTAGCCTCACTTTGCTGACCTACACCCGCCACCCCCTGACTACCTGCCAGGGGCCCAGAAGACAAAGATGATGACTCACCAGGCTGCCTGGGGGCTGTGAACCCAGCAGCCGCAGCTCCTGTGTCCTGACGCGCACTTCCCCCTCCAGATGTTCCAGGCACCTCCTCTGGTCTACTTGGTCTGGTGGCCGGGCGCGCACCCGTCTCGACTCCTGCGGGTGCCGCACTGCGTGCAGGCTCCTCATCGCCGGCGAAGCCAGCCGGCTGCCGCTCGTTCCCTGGAGCTCTCTCCCTGCTTGCGCTGACGCCTTCTCCCCGAACCTCCGTATGGGCCCCCTCTTCGGCCGCACTCGTGCCCGCCGTCATCTCCGCTGCCTCTTCTCGCACGGGGAGGCGACCCTTCCCGCGCTGTGAACCCCGCCGCCCTGTAGGATTCCTCCCAGGCCGCACCTGCCGGGAGGAAGGTGTCCGTCCCGCGGAACTGCCTGGAGGGTCCCGGATGGGGCTCCTGGATCGGCGCCGGGTTCTGGGGGTGAAGGAAGGGCTAAGGCGCTCCGGAGGCCTGGACCTCCGAGGCCGTGCGCCAGAGGGGTCAGACGTGTCAGCGTCCGTCTCCAACCCCCGAATGAGGCCCGCTACTTGCTCCTGTAGCCAGGCTGCTCCCTGCGTGCCGGCCGCCTTCCTCAAGGAGGCCAGCGCAGTCTCGATTTCTGTAATGCTTGCGGTGACACCAGATCAGTCAGCAAGCCAGCTTCTTGATCCTTAACAAAATGTCTGACCTGGGGCTACGTGAACCCCTCAATATATACTATCCTGCCACCCCGTTAGGCCCCTCCCCCTCCCCTATGTCACTACTCAGTCACACCCCCTTACAAACCCCTTTAGCCTTGAACCCACTATGCTCCTTCCAACCCCTGTCAAGTGGGCCTCCCCCTAGGCTCTGCCCCAGTCCAGCCCAATACATTACGGTCAGAACAGTCAAACTCTGGAACTCTCTTCCCAGAGAGGTGGTAACTGCTGGCTCATTAAATGCGTTCAAGGCAAAGTTGGACAAACATTTACTGGAGAAAAACATCCATGGGTACAAATAAGAAATATAATTTGTCTGTAAAATATCAGAACCTACCAAATCAGCAATGGATATCTATACCAGGTTGAACTAGATGGACGCAAGTCTTTTTTCAGCCTTACCTACTATGTAACTATGATATTGTGACCAATTTCATCTAGTGTGTATGCGCCTTTAGTCTGTCACACACTGACAGCCTGTATCCGCTGTCACAAGCAGCTGGGCCAGAGGCTCCTCTCCAGCACTGCCTGTGCCTGCTCAAATGAATTCACTGGGACAATAGGACTTAAATAAATGCTAGTTTTTTGTATCCTGTAAAAGTGTCATTGGATGGTGCATAATGTGTCTTTTAGTATGAAGGAAACTGGTGTCTTGCCCCCGCAATACTCCTAAATATAACTTTTGTATAGTCTTGCTCAAAAAACGAAATTTTATTAATTTTCTTTTTCAGGGACAAATGAATGCACCAGTATATTTTAGTAATACTGGTGGCAACCAGTGTACATGTAGGAAACCCAACACGCAAGCAGGCTCGGGCTGGCCCGGTGGAGAACCAGAGCATTCACCAAGCCCTGGTGATTTATGACCCTGCCCACTTTTATAGAGGGGTGGAGCCTGACGCAAACCTTTAATGCTGCCAGGCGGTCAGTAGCAGATGACTGACCCAGCGGCTGCAGGATGGGAGCGAGGCTTTCTTTAGCTCCGTTCGCAGATGACCTGTGCGGTTGGGTCATTGGGTGGTTGTGCGGGCGGGCTGACTCATGACTTCCGCCACGCCATGACATCATATGCCAGACAAGCCCACCACATCATGATGTCACATGCTGGACCCGCCGATGGACCCTTAGGGCTATTTCACACGCTCCGGCTCCTGCCAGGCGGCGAAACCCCGCACGGTCAAAAGCCGCCCAGATGCAGCCGGATCCCACCACTGGAAGGGACGGCTGCCAGGCTGTGGCCCTCCCTACCATTGTAAACTGCTGTGTGTGGCACAGATTCCTGGCCGTGCAGGGTTTCGCCACCCGGCATGAGACGGAGCATGTGAAATAGCCCTTGCCATCCCAGTCCTACACTGCACACAAGCAAGGGGAGAATATTCAAACTCCACGCAGTTAGGGCCATGGTGGGAACTGAGACAGTTCTGCTAACCATTACATTATCCATGCTATCCCATTATCTTTATATCCTCCTTTTCTTTTCTTCATAAAAGTATTTACATTTTGTTTTATCGGCTTGGTATATATGATACAAACCAACATGAGGATGCAATTTTATACAATACATTAGAGTCGCCGATAACTTTAAGGAAAGAAATTGTTAACGCATGCAATTATTTTCTGTATTTTTGCTTTCCTAAGTGCTTAAGCCGCACACTCATTAGTCACGGTGATGTCTTCACTCTTGAGTGCACCTACCCTTATGTCTACTATCTGCGGTTTTGGCACTGAGCGGCGAAGTCATTCAAGGCAATATAAACTTTACTTGGCTGAAAAGTAAAAGAAAAAAAAAATACATTATTTTGTAACCAGTCCACAGGAAGGCAGCTTAACCAAATGAACTCTTTAATAAATCAGACATTGTAATCTGAATGAATAATTAATTTAACGTTGAAACAACAACAAAAAAGTCAGGAAACAATTGTGTAATTCAGGATGTCAGGATATCAATAACAACAACAAATAAATAACTATGGGTATGGGATAATGATTAAAGCCCTTGATGAGTAAACAGATGGGTAAATAATATTTTTGGGGACAAAAAAAAAATGTGTCACAAAGTGGTGGCTCTGAGCTCCCCATGATGTCCCTGCTCTACCGGGTGTTAGCTACATAGTTACATAGTAGTTTAGTAGACGTACGCCCATCAAGTTAAATCTTTGGCTAGAGGGTATGGTCTATTTGTTATATACCTGTTTGAATTGTGTATTTTAGTTCACTTTGGTCAATTTATGATTGTTGATTGTACACCTGGATGTTTTAAACCAGTAAATGATTATCCAACCTTATTTTAAATACACAACACCTCTCCAGAAAGAGAGTTTGCCCTGGAATAGACTGCCCTGACCGCAAAAAATGATTTCCTTCTAAGGGTATGAAATCTTTCCTCTAGTTTAAACGCATGCCCACGTGCCATACAGAGCCGGCCTTAGGCATAGGCAAACTAGGCATTGCCTAAGGCATTTGGAATGCCTATGGGCATCAGCAGCTTCTGATGATTAAAATGATATGCAGCATGCCTATATTCTGTGTGTGAGTGAGGCTGTATCTGCATATGAAATAGTGTATTCATGGAAATCACTGTAACATAGCATTCCGTATGCAGGTACAGCCACAGTCGCACACAGAATATAGGCATGCCGCATATCATTTTAATCATTGGAAGCTCCTTGTGTGTGCTGGTCATAACAATGCAAATAAGACGAATTTTCAGCAAAAAAGGCACCCAATGTTAGCAGAACTGGCCAGGAGCTGCATGGCCTATTGAGTGAAGATGTATGAGGAAACATCTGTATCCAAGCAGAGGCAGAGGTCACAGTGTTAGCGGCTGTGCAAGTGCTGTCTGCGGGTGGGTTGGTTGTGCAATAGTGTTCGGCATCTGTGTAAGGGGCATTATGTGTGTCATGTATAAATGAATTAATAATGTGTGACATATGTGTAACAGGCATTATGTGTGTCATGTGTATAAGGGCATTAATAATGTGCAACATATGTGTAAGGGGCATTATGTGTGTAATTATGTGTATGAAGGGCATTAATAAAGGTTGGCATAATGTGTAAGGGGCATTATGGTTATAAGGACATTAATAATGTGTGTCATGTGTAAGGGGCATTACTGTGTGGTATTATCAGGGGTGCCTAAAGAAAGGGGTAGGGGGTACAAATTACCCAGGCCAAAGTCTGATGGAAGGGCCCAGTGGGGGCCCCGGCCCCCTCCCCTTAAGTGACAGCAGCAGCTGCAGCTGCAGCTCTTCTCCTCTGCCCAGCACACACTGCTTTGTGCTGGGTTGCAGTGTGGCCATGGAGGTGCTTAAAATACAATATTTTCTCAGGATTTTTTTCTAAGGGTATTAGGCCGTCATTTAGGCTAGGGCCGGCTCTGATGCCATAGACTCCTTCCTCAAAGCAAAGAGGGTGCCTGACAGTTCCTTATATTGGCCCATGATATATTTGTACATGTTAAGCATGTCTCCCCTAACATGCTTTTGTACAGCATAAACAATCCCAATTTGTCTAATCTGTCTTCATAATTTAAAGATTCCAACTCTTTAACAAGCTTGGTTGCTCTTCTCTGGACATTTTCCAATTCTATGATGTCTGTTTTGTACAGCGGAACCCAGAATTGTACTCCAGATACTAGATGTGGTCTAACCAGTGCCTTTTAAAGTGGCATAGTTATTACGTCCCTAGCTTCCATGCCCCTTTTTATACAGGCTAGCATTAGGCCGCGGAGGGGATAGGTCGACATGGATCTAGGTCGACATGGGTTAAGGTCGACATAGGTCGACCATTAGACCGCGGAGGGGATATGTCGACATGGTTCTAGGTCGACATGGGTTAAGGTCGACATGGGTCTAGGTCGACATGGGTTTAGGTCGACAGGTCGTTAGGTCGACACAAGCATTAGGTCAACAGTGTCTTGGTCGACAGTCAAAAGGTCGACATGGGGGTTTTCACTGTTTTTTGAACCGACATGTGGCTACAGGCGGTATTTCATGCCCTACCATCCAATAGGGCAAGGTGGGAGATGCGGTGCACTTCAAACTGTGTCCATATCATACCATACCAATCTCCTTTTAACTTGTCAGTGCTGCTGCCACCAATATAAAGGAAAGCAGGTTGTCCTTCTATTACCCGGTTGCTAATAACCCTTTTACACCCAAACCCTGGATCCGGGATTTGCACCGTTTACACTGCAGTGCCTACCCTCAGTGTAAACAGGGGTGGTGCTTGGAGATGACATAATCTCCAATCTCTGGGACCAACGATCACCCGCCGAGACCGCCAATTGTTGCTCTGGGGGAAAGCACAGTACCAAGGTAAACTGCTGGGCTGCCCCCAGCCCCCATGCACCCCCCAGGCCCTGAGATGAATGGATGCCGCACACAGGCATCCATTCACCTCCTCCCTGCTTCCACTGCTGTCTGCACAGTATAGCAGTGGAGGCTGTGTGCACCCTCCGCCCAACCTCCATGTTAACCACAGGATGCTGCGGTCTGGAGGTTGGGCTTCCCCCATTGCTGTAAACGGGAGCCGGGTCAGATGATCCGGAGTACCCATTTACACTGCCCTCTACCCAGGTCCTGCCCGTGTTCTACCTTGATCAGGACCTCGGTAGAAGTCCCCTGACCCGGGTCCACTGACCCGGGTCCACGAGGGAAAAACCTGGGTTTCTGCGGTGGTGTAAAAGGGGTATGACTGTAGTCCTGGAGTCCTCGGCATCAGCCTAATCAGCCTAATGGTTGATCAGGTACTGAAAGGGAGCCAGGCACCTACACCTGCATCAGACCTTGAAAACAGTATAATAATCCAAGGCCACCAATGCCTGAGGTCCAGAGCCGGCCTTATCCAATTTGATGCCCTAGGCTTTATATTTGTTGGCACCCCTTAGCAGATGATACCACCACCAAACTTGGGGCCTTATTCTGGTTGGTGCGGTTCTGTCCGCGTGCGGTCGGATGGCCGATGTTTGGTGTTTGCGCATGTGCAGAGGCGTTTGTGCACATGTGCGAACGCATCTCACATCCGAACACGGTGTGAGTTCCGTGCGGAAAATGATTGGTCCGACTCATCTGAGCAGGGGGTGGAGAGGGGCGTGAAGGGCTGTTTGGGCTCATTACCATATACATACGCATATGGTAATGCAGCCGTGACGCACGTGTGTGGGGGCGGACAGCTGACATAGCCGGATGCCAGCTGCCCGCCCATATCCCTTCTTTCATACGGAAAAATGTCCAAGTGGTCTGGAGCACTCGGTGCTGCCTGACTGCTCGGTCCATCATTCGATGGTCGTCGACCATCGGAGGATGGGGGAGGTTTCCACAGATAGGGAAGGTGTTCGCATGAAACATCCACTCGCAATCCATTCGCTCGGTACCAGGTAGAAGATGCTGCTATCTCATTCCTTGGGGAGAGGGGATATGAAATGGAGGTAAAATCTGCCTCCATTTACATTCCCTCGAAGCTGGCTTTCCCTGTCCCCTAGCATGTGTACTGTGGCATTAGGAGCTGGCTTTCCCTGTCCCCTAGCATGTGTACTGTGGCACTAGGAGCTGGCTTTCCCTGTCCCCTAGCATGCGTACTGTGGCACTAGGAGCTGGCTTTCCCTGTCCCCTAGCATGCGTACTGTGGCACTAGGAGCTGGCTTTCCCTGTCCCCTAGCATGCGTACTGTGGCACTAGGAGCTGGCTTTCCCTGTCCCCTAGCATGCGTACTGTGGCACTAGGAGCTGGCTTTCCCTGTCCCCTAGCATGCGTACTGGGGCACTAGGAGCTGGCTTTCCCTGTTCCCTAGCATGCGTACTGTGGCACTAGGAGCTGGCTTTCCCTGTCCCCTAGCATGCGTACTGTGGCACTAGGAGCTGGCTTTCCCTGTCCCCTAGCATGCGTACTGTGGCACTAGGAGCTGGCTTTCCCTGTCCCCTAGCATGCGTACTGTTGCACTGGGAGCTGGCTTTCCCTGTCCCCTAGCATGCGTACTGTGGCACTAGGAGCTGGCTTTCCTTGTCCCCTAGCATGCGAACTGTGGCACTAGGAGCTGGCTTTCCCTGTCCCCTAGCATGCGTACTGTGGCACTAGGAGCTGGCTTTCCCTGTCCCCTAGCATGCGTACTGTGGCACTGGGAGCTGGCTTTCCCTGTCCCCTAGCATGCGTACTGTGGCACTAGGAGCTGGCTATCCTTGTCCCCTAGCATGCGTACTGTGGCACTAGGAGCTGGCTTTCCCTGTCCCCTAGCATGCGTACTGTGGCACTGGGAGCTGGCTTTCCCTGTCCCCTAGCATGCGTACTGTTGCACTGGGAGCTGGCTTTCCCTGTCCCCTAGCATGCGTACTGTGGCACTAGGAGCTGGCTTTCCCTGTCCCCTAGCATGCGTACTGTGGCACTGGGAGCTGGCTTTCCCTGTCCCCTACCATGCGTACTGTGGCACTGGGAGCTGGCTTTCCCTGTCCCCTAGCATGCGTACTGTGGCACTAGGAGCTGGCTTTCCCTGTCCCCTAGCATGCGTACTGTGGCACTAGGAGTTGGCTTTCCCTGTCCCCAAGCATGCGTACTGTGGCACTAGGAGCTGGCTTTTCCTGTCCCCTAGCATGCGTACTGTGGCACTAGGAGCTGGCTTTCCCTGTCCCCAAGCATGCGTACTGTGGCACTAGGAGCTGGCTTTCCCTGTCCCCTAGCATGCGTACTGTGGCACTAGGAGCTGGCTTTCCCTGTCCCCTAGCATGCGTACTGTGGCACTAGGAGCTGGCTTTCCCTGTCCCCTAGCATGCGTACTGTGGCACTAGGAGCTGGCTTTCCCTGTCCCCTAGCATGCGTACTGTGGCACTAGGAGCTGGCTTTCCCTGTCCCCTAGCATGCGTACTGTTGCACTGGGAGCTGGCTTTCCCTGTCCCCTAGCATGCGTACTGTGGCACTAGGAGCTGGCTTTCCCTGTCCCCTAGCATGCGTACTGTGGCACTAGGAGCTGGCTTTCCCTGTCCCCAAGCATGCGTACTGTGGCACTAGGAGCTGGCTTTCCCTGTCCCCTAGCATGCGTACTGTGGCACTAGGAGCTGGCTTTCCCTGTCCCCTAGCATGCATACTGTGGCACTAGGAGCTGGCTTTCCCTGTCCCCTAGCATGCGTACTGTGGCACTAGGAGCTGGCTTTCCCTGTCCCCTAGCATGCGTACTGTGGCACTAGGAGCTGGCTTTCCCTGTCCCCTAGCATGCGTACTGTGGCACTAGGAGCTGGCTTTCCCTGTCCCCTAGCATGCGTACTGTGGCACTAGGAGCTGGCTTTCCTTGTCCCCTAGCATGCGTACTGTGGCACTAGGAGCTGGCTTTCCTTGTCCCCTAGCATGCGTACCGTGGCACTAGGAGCTGGCTTTCCCTGTCCCTTAGCATGCGTACTGTGGCACTAGGAGCTGGCTTTCCCTGTCCCCTAGCATGCGTACTGTTGCACTGGGAGCTGGCTTTCCCTGTCCCCTAGCATGCGTACTGTGGCACTAGGAGCTGGCTTTCCTTGTCCCCTAGCATGCGTACTGTGGCACTAGGAGCTGGCTTTCCCTGTCCCCTAGCATGCGCACTGTGGCACTAGGAGCTGGCTTTCCCTGTCCCCTAGCATGCGTACTGTTGCACTGGGAGCTGGCTTTCCCTGTCCCCTAGCATGCGTACTGTGGCACTAGGAGCTGGCTTTCCCTGTCCCCTAGCATGCGTACTGTGGCACTGGGAGCTGGCTTTCCCTGTCCCCTACCATGCGTACTGTGGCACTAGGTGCTGGCTTTCCCTGTCCCCAAGCATGCGTACTGTGGCACTAGGAGCTGGCTTTCCCTGTCCTCTAGCATGCGTACTGTGGCACTAGGAGCTGGCTTTCCCTGTCCTCTAGCATGTGTACTGTGGCACTGAGATCTGGCTTTCCCTGTCCCCTAGCATGCGTACTGTGGCACTAGGAGCTGGCTTTCCCTGTCCCCCAACCCAGAATGCATTTTGTTGCACTGGGAGCTGGCTTTCCCTGTCCCTTAGCATTAACATAGCTGCCCTCAACGCCCAAGAGGCAAGCAAATTACCTTACATATGTGTGACAGTGCAGTAGTGCACCACTTTTTATAATCTGATCCCCCAAGGTCTGCCACTGAGGAGAAATTCGCCAGGGTCAGCGGGCAGCCGTGGTGATGCAGGAGGACAGAATTTGAAAAGGAGTTTATGTTCTACAGCCATACAGCCAGGCTACATAATGACAGGGATTTGTGTGCTACAGATCAAATGACCCATTCTAGGAGGGACACAATGCTCTGCTCCTGGACTTCCTAGCCAGAGGCAGTTGTAGAGGTGGGACTGCACCACTGTCACATATTCAAATAGGGGAGCCACTATGCCAGTGAGTCCTGGACTATGGTGTTTGAGGTGGCAGTTGGTTTGGCTCCCCTATCTGAATTTTGGACTGTGCTGCAGCCAAGCATCTGTAACTACCACTGGCATGGAAGTCCAGTAACAGAACATCTTGTCCCTCCTAGAATGGGTCATGTTGGGATGTATGCAACTATTCCTGCAAAATATGGAATTTGTGTTATCAAGTAAAAATGTCAATGTTTCGTGTTATTTTGTCAGATATTTTGTTGTTTAGCCTTGTGAGTGGGGGAATAAAACAGCATTTGCTTAGCTTAAAGTGCTGCAATATGGTCTCATGTTGATGATGTCTGCTTAGGCATTATGACATCACACATGATGCTGCCTTGGAACCTTCACTTCTCAGTACGAGTTGTTGGAGAGTGGATGAATTCACTTTTGCAGAAAGAAAAAAGATATAAAAAAAGATATTAAAATGTCTGATTGGGAGGAGGAGCTTCCGCCCCATGTCATCTTGGTGAGAGAAGCCAGCGATAAGAATAAATTTATCAGCTGGCCACGTGACCCTGTGAGACCAGCGAGGGTAACACCAGATTTAGGAGAGGAGCTTCCTCCGAATGTCATCTTGGTGAGAGAAGCCAGCGATAAGAATAAACTGACCAGCTGGCCACGTGACCCTGTGAGACCAGTGAGGGTAACACCAGATTTGGGAGAGGAGCTTCCTCCGAATGTCATCTTGGTGAGAGAAGCCAGCGATAAGAATAAATTGACCAGCTGGCCACGTGACCCTGTGAGACCAGCGAGGGTAACACCAGATTTGGTGGAGGAAAATCCTGCCAATGTCTTCCTAGTGAAAGAGGCCGTGGCTAAACAACCATTTGCCAAGTGGATACGTAACCACACATGGATCCCACCAATGAAAACATCACATGTGGGGACAATTCCTGGCCAAGTGAGACTTGTGGAAGAGGCCTGTGCTGAAATGCAATTTATCAACTGGACACAAGATCCTGTGATTCCACCGATGGAACCATCCTCAGATGAGCAGGCTGTAACACCTACTATAATATCTGGGCCAGAGGTGGAGGAGGAAATTCCTAACATGGAAACCCAAGAAACACCATGTGATTGGGTATCAACCAGTGATGTCATCATATACATGAAAGACACCAAGGAAAATGCTATTAGCAGCGAAATACAGGAGCCTCCAAATGAGCGTCCAGTAACACCCAGCAGTGTAACGTCTGATACAGCTGCCAGGCCAGGGAAAGGAAAGCGCAGAAAGCGGGTACTCAGGTGGCTGCAGTGCATCTTCTGTTGGTGTCCTATTATACCCGAGGAGGAGTAATGACCTCTGCTCGCCGCTCCTGACCGGCCCTCTGTGACCCTCTGTGTACCGACCCGGCTTGTTGTAATGGATTCTGCCTCTGTCTCACCCTTGACTGCCTGCTACAGTGATACCAGCGCACCAGATGCCCCTGACTATAATCTTCCTGATTGTAATGGACGTTGGGCTGGTACCTATTCTGTACATTGTACAATAAATGTTCCCCCTTTTTCATCTTTATCTGCTTATCCCCCCTATCATTAGGCTAGGTGTAAGTGTGTGTATGTGTGTGCGTGTGTGTGTCCTAAGGTCTGATGCAGAGTTTAGCTGAAGAGGTACAGTGGTTCCCGAGTACCCGAGTGCAGGTCATCTTCCTACATCGTGCAGGTCATCTTCCTACATGTGATGGACATTGGGCTCTTATCTATGCTGTATGATATAACCTACAGAACACGGCACTAATTCAGATGCTTCTGTAACAATGAAAGCTTTGCTATGTAAGGTGAAAGACAATAAGGCAGTGGTTCCCAAACTGTGCGCCGTGGCTCCCTGGGGTGCCTCGGGACACATGCAGGGGTGCCCTGGGTTGGTAGTCCAGGACCAACTAAAATTATTAATGGTTAATTATTTATAAGCAAAACCAGTGCTGGTGGCTGCCAATCATAAAATGTGTACAAACAGAAGCAATTCCTGCCCTTTTCCCTATAACTCAGGGGCAAACGCAGGATTTTCAGAAGGGGGTTTCCAGAGGGGCGGAGCAAAGCACGGAGATGGACACTTAGGCGACCCAGTATATGCCAAGTCAGTTAAAGTATTATAGATAGACCAAATGTATATAAATAAATAAAAAATTATATATATATATATATATATATATATACATACAGGGGCAGCAACAGCAGTGTAGACCCCTGGGCATAGCAATGTATTGGGGCCCCTACCTATCCTCCAGCGGTAGGGGTGGGGGAAGCTTTGATGTCCCTCGGGTGGTATGGGGTATTATATCAATCGCTCAGCATATAGGGCCTGGATCGGTAATTTCCACTAATTACCCCTTTACTGCACAGATGGTGGGAGATGGGGTGGGAGAAGGGGGCATTGGGTTGAATGAAGGGGCCCTGATACATAACTTCCAGGGTGGTAGAGGATGTTTAATATGCAGAGGAGGGGTGTATAGTGGAGTGGGCTTATTATTCATAAGTTTCTGGTGGGAGGACAGCTTGCTTGACTGCAGATATCTCTAGCTACCGGAAATAGATTTCTTAGATTTTAATGGAATTAAAAACTAGAGAATCCCACCTACCAAATGATATTGGGGACTAGGGGATCATAGTTCAGGAGGCAGAGCAATCTGCCAACGAGTATATAAAACGACATACCAGGTGTGTGGAGCTGGAGTAGTAACCAGCTGCTGCAAGGCTTATATCTCTGGTTCTGGGAAAAGTAGAGACAAGCTACTAGTGTCCATTAAAGGGGGAGAGTCCCAGCTTTTGGAATATATCCTCAAAAAAACTCTAAGTCAGACAGAACCTGAAATATCTGACTGGGAAGAGCAATTAACAGGCTTGGATGGGGACCACTGCTTTGAAGCCAGATATCTCCGGTTCCCAAGGGCCGATTTTTAAAATTCTTGTACCCATGGAAAGAGGGGACCCTCAGCTTTCAGCCTAGGGTCCTTAGACTCCTGGGAGGGTTTCTGGGTACTCAGAAACCCCCCCTGCGTGCGCTACTGTAACTGACCCTAAGAATAGCATATAAATCCAATCTAATTAAAATAAATTTGGCCTAGGGGTGCCGCGAAAAAATTCTTATACTCTAGGGTGCCGTGATTAAAAAAAGATTGGGAACCCCTGCAATAAGGTAAAAAAAAAAAAAAATTAGGTGATAAAATGTTCTAGATAAAGTGTTACAATATGATTCCCCAAAGTAACCAGGCCCCACCAACCCAAACTCATCCCTAAAACTGAATTTTAGACGTGTATTCAGGATTTCCCATTCATAACGCCTTTACCAATATGCAGTCAGTAAATGCCAGAGATCTGTGCTAATTAAAAACACCCTGGGGCATGTGTGTGTGTGTGTGTGTGTGTGTTTGTGTGTGTGGTGATAATTCAAGCTGAAGGAGTCTCCACCTTCATGTGTGCCCATGCAGGGCTGCCAAGAGAAATCCTGGGCCCCGGTACAACAACTTCCTGGGGCCCCCACAGACAGAGCTCCTCTGCAGACCTGTTGTTACGCCACTGCTTCCAAGGTGGATACAGGGACAAAAATGTACACCGTAATGTCTATTACACGTCACACACCCATTACATATTATACCACATGCCATAATGCTCATTAGATGTTATGCCACACACTGTAGTGGGAAGTACACATTATGCCATACACCGTAATACCTATTACATATTTTACCACATGCCATAATGCCCATTACACATTATTCCACACACCGTAATGCTCATCGCATATTAGGGGGTTAATATGCTCATTGCTATTGGATTAACCTGCTCTGCCAGGTGTTACATGCTCTGCCAGGGATTAACATGCTTGTTGCCATGGATTTACATGCTCTGCCATGGGTTAACATGCTCGTTGCAATGGATTTATATGCTTTCCAGGGGTTAACATGCTTGATGTAATGGAGTTACAGTACATGCTCTGTCAGGGGTTACATGCTGACTTCCAGAGTCGGATCTCAGCCCCAGCAGCATGCAGGGAGGCAGCAGACACAGAGCAACCAGCCACCCACCTTCCACCTTGGAACACAGTGACCTAGACATGGGTGGGGAACCAGGTCTGGGACTGCTGGGCTGGAGACATGGCATTGGCACCTGCTGCTGCTGGTGGTGGCTGGGATGGGAATGTGAGGAGCGGGGAACAGCTGACTCCGGTGCACTCAGACCCGGCGTACACGCCACCTAATTTTTTTTTTTTTCAAACTGTGTGTCCAGACAAGGGCCCCCCTGACAGGCCCGGGCCCAGGTAAACTGTACCTGCTCCCCCCCTCTCTCGGCACCCCTGTGCCCATGTATAGAGTATAGAGGGGCCTTGGACTGCACACCCTAATTTTAGACGTAATTAACGGTGCTCAAAATGTTAGTAGAAATTGACCCTCCACCAGTCCCTGGCGCTGTCAGAATTAATGTAATTACTGTAACCTGGGGCAGCAAATAACCGCAAGGTAGCTAACCTGCCAAATAGGAGGGAATTAGGTACTTGTGAGTTATCCGGGCGTCCGATTTTGAAATCGGGTCGGATCGGGACATCGCATCGCATCGCATGCGACCATCGGATGCGATGCGATGACCCGATTTTTCCATAGGAATCAATGTTAAAATGGACTGAGTCCATTTTAACATGGAATTCAATGGGAAAAAGGGTCCATTTCATACCCCTACTATCCAAGTGGGCATGGAGTTGGATATAAACCTGTGGCGAGCGTAGCGAGCCACCGAGCCCGAAGCGTGGCGAGCGTAGCGAGCCCCGCGAGGGGACACGGAATACCGTCCCCTCGCGGGGCTCGCTTCGCTCGCCACGCTTCGGGCTCGGTGGCTCGCTACGCTCGCCACAGGTTTATATCCAACTCCATGCCCACTTGGATAGTAGGGGTATGAAAAGGACCCCTTTTTCCATAGGAATCATTTTAACATTGATTCCTATGGAAAAATCGGGTCATCGCATCCGATGGTCGCATGCGATGCGATATCGCATCGCATCGCATCTGATTGTATGCCTTAACTTAAGGCATACAATCAAAAAATCGGACGCCCGGATAACTCACAAGTACCGGGAATTACATACAGGTAACTGTCATTGCGCTACTTGGTCAATTTATTAGAATAATGTAAAGCAAGATTCGGGGGGGGGGGGGGGGGGGGGGTATTTAATCTGGGATTCCGATTGTCAGAACGTCCCGACACTAGGAATTCTGTACCATTTTTAGTCCTCTCGACTTCAACTTGACAGTCGGAAATTCCATATTCTGACCACCGAGTGTCGGACAGTCCGAGGATTGGCGAAAACGGACGCAGTTTGTCGAAAAATGTCCGTGAATCCGACAATCCGCTGTCTTTTCCGACAAAACAGATCTGACTTTTTTTTAAAGTTGGATCTGATTGGTCGGAAACTGCCTTCAGTGCTGTCGGAAACGGCAGCATTGAATATACAACAGAAGATATTTCCGCAGGTGGAAATAGCGGCCAGGTTTGAATACCCCCTTAAAGCTTGTAATTGATCCGCTTGTTCAGTAATATGATGATGCAAGACTTATTTAAATATCATAAATTAGATATTCATAAATAGCAATATGTAACACAAAACATAAATGTACACATGTATACATGAATAATCACACAGAATCAGAGCCGGCCCTAGCCTAAATGACGCCCTAGGCAAGATTTTGGCTGGTGCCCCCTAGCACCACCACTAGTTCCGCCTCTGACCCTGCTCCCCTTTCCCAGCACCATCAACCCTGATCATAGCAGTCATCATTTTGGTGCTCCTACCTGCAATATTTTAAATAGAAACAGTGCACACATTCGGTGCGCAGCCCAAACAGGGGTGTGTTCTTGCTGGGAAGGGGCATGGCCACACAATAGTATCCCCAATTAAAATTATGCCACACAGTAGTGCCATTTTATTCACATTATATAATGCGATGTTGTCCCTTATGCACGTTACATCACACAGTAGTACCACTTTACCTTATATACATTACTCCTCACATTATTCACATTATACCCTTAGAAAAAAATCCTGAGAAAATATTGTATTTTAAGCACCTCCATGGCAACACTGCAACCCAGCACAAAGCAGTGTGTGCTGGGCAGAGGAGAAGAGCTGCAGCTGCTGCTGTCACTTAAGGGGAGGGGGCCCGGGGCCCCCACTGGGCCCTTCCATCAGACTTTGGCCTGGGTAATTTGTACCCCTTTCTCTCAGAACCCCTGATAATACCACACAGTAATGCCCCTTACACATGACACACATTATTAATGTTCTTATAACCATAATGCCCCTTACACATTATGCCATCCTTTATTAATGCCCTTCATACACATAATGACACACATAATGCCCCTTACACATATGTTGCACATTATTAATGCCCTTATACACATGACACACATAATGCCTGTTACACATATGTCGCACATTATTAATGCCCTTATACACATGACACACATAATGCCTGTTACACATGTCGCACATTATTAATGCATTTATACATGACACACATAATGCCCCTTACACATATGCCGAACACTATTGCACAACCAACCCACGCTCAGACAGCACTCGCACAGCCGCTAACACTGTGACCTCTGCCTCTGCTTGGATATAGATGTTTCCTCATACATCTTGCCTCAATAGGCCATGCAGCTCCTGGCCAGTTCTGCTAACGTTGGGTGCCTTTTTTGCTAAAAATTCGTCTTATTTGCATTGTAATGACCAGCACACACAAGGAGCTTCTGATGATTAAAATGATATGCGGCATGAATATATTCTGTGTGCGACTGTGGCTGTACCTGCATACAGAAGGCTATGTTACAGTGATTTCCATGAATACACTATTTCATATGCAGATACAGCCTCACTCACACACAGAATATAGCCATGCTGCATATCATTTTAATCAGCAGAAGCTGCTGATGCCCCTAGGAATTCCAAATGCCCTAGGTAATTGCCTAGTTGGCCTATGCCTTAGGCCGGCCCTGCTGAGGTCTTTCCACAAATCCAGGCTTAACTCCTCTAATTAAACTGCTTGCTTTCGCAGTGCAGCTAAACACCGATCTGATCTAAAATGTACCATTGTTTAGCCCGTCCTTATTTACAATGGGCAGTTTCTGCAAATCCTGATGTGAATGGGGGATACCCAATGTGTTTAAACAGGGAGATACCGAGTCTAAGCACAGGTAGAATGATGCCTTGATTGTTAGGTGAGCCGCTCTCCGAAGGTTCATGGAAGCTGGGAAAATGACTGTGCCCCGAAGCCTAGGAAATGCTTTTTCCCCTGAAAGAGGAAGCATGAAATATTCAGCGAGAGCTTTATTTAGCACAACAGGAAAAACAACACTGTCATTTTAGCCTGTTTGCTAGGGGCAATTTCCATTTCCCTGTATATGAATATCTCTTGCTCCAAAGCAAGTTCACTTGTGCAAAAACAAAAGTCTTGTACTATTTTTGGTATTGGTGTGCAGGACACATCAGATCAGAGAGATACGTGCCAACATGCACGCACACCTTGATGTTTGTCATTGCAGACTATCACACACTTTTATACTCTACACAGTCTGCAAAATAAAATTACTCACGAACAACAGAATTATGGGTAATGCAATTTTCATGGTTGTCGACAGACTCAAGAAGGGCTGGACTGGCCATTTGGCACTTCTGGCAAATGCCAGAGGGGCCGATGGCCAGGTGGGCCGATTTTTTCTTGTGAGTGGAGTCGCCGCCCCCCTCTTGCCCGCAAGCCAGGAGATGCATCGCACACATGCACGGTGCATGTGTGTGCAAAGAAAGAATTCGATTTGGGTGGGGTTTTACTTCAAAGTGAGATCTATATTTCAGTGTAAAAATAAGCAGTCAGTATTTTCCCTGCACAGAAACAAAATAACTCACCCAAATCTAACTCTCTCTGCACATGTTACATCTGCCCCACCTGTAGTGCACATGGTTTTGTCCATTTGAGAAGGAATTTGCTTTTGCGAGTGAATCAGAATCAGGGCCTTTAAGTGTAGCGGATTGGGATAGAATATTAGGGTTAGATTAGTGTATTATGGTAGGGTATTTAGATTTGGTATATGGCTTAGTGGTTTGGTTTATGGGCTATGGTTAGGGTGAGCTTAGGGTTAGGTTTTAGTCAGGTCAGGATTAGGTTGGGGGTGCTACATGTCCTTGATTTACTGATCTAAACATCTTTGAGTTGAATTATACACAGGTCTGGAGTACAGTGTATACAGCTTTCCACTGCTGTGTAAGGAGGAATTGCAGACTCCTTTACACATTGATCCATGATTAAGTTCTGCCAAGCACGAAACGCGTTGGAGAAGCAAGAGGAGAAACCGAAAGTACGGACAGCAATACCGGAAGTGCCGCTAGACGGACTCGGCAGAAAGCCGCGTTAGGAGGAGAAAGCCACGCGCTGCTAATGCTATCAATAAATAGTAGGGGATAGATTGCAATAACTCCCCACTGCACTACGGAAATAATTAATTTACCGGACTCGGCGTCTTATCCTTCAAAACATTATTCTTATGTTGTTATTATTTTTATTTTTTATTTTGTTATTTCAACACACTTTACATATTATAGCGCTCTGGTTCCATTACTAGCAGAGAATGAGAACCATTCTCCACCAGCTTTAAGTTATGCTAAAATTGAGGTCCATTGCAGAGTAGAAGCCCCCATAATGCACCTTCTTAGCCACATTTCCTGTCTCACTCCGTAAACTGAGATTTCATGTCTGCTCTGTCGAACAAGCCTCACAAGTGCACCTACTCTGCATTACACTAGGAATACCTTCACATTCCCCAACTTTAATGAGCACGTTATTGGTGAGCACGTTACTTGTTACATGTTGAAGGTGTGGGAACTTTTCATGTATAAAGAACAGTGGGTGGAGCTCCGGCATCTCCTCATTAGTGATCCAGGAATAGAACATGTCTCTGCACAGGTGAAAATATAGCTCTTGGCCACCTGACATCAATTTTTTCCCACACATATCCAGCCAATGATTATGGTTCTCATGAATGTTCATAATGACTAATGTGACTGTAACTAATCATTGACAATCATGGATGAAACTTTCATCACTTAAATAGAACACACTGCGTGCCAAATCCGTGAGCCAAAATGTCAGCACATATTGTTTGGAAAAGGAATGTAAACTATACATCTATAAAACAGAACCAAATTAAAAGTAGATGGACAATGCAGACCAGACACGAAAGCTGGGAAAAAAAAAAGATTTCTCTTAACCCTTTGAGTGCCAAGTGAATTTTTCAAAATAGGCATACCTCCCAACTTTCATTGGTGGCTCAGCGGGACCTTCACATGCGGCGAAGGTCTTTGGGCTTTTCTCCGCACAGTCTACTGCTAACTCTCACCTTCACGATCAGCTCTAAATCAGACCTACAATGAAGGAGTAATATGGTGTCAAGAAGCGATATGGTGTGTAATGTTCACAAGGAGCAATACGGTGTGGTGTAACATGAATAAGGGACACTAGTATGAGGTACTGTATAACGTGAATATGGAACACTATCGTTTGATATAATGCCATTAACATTGCACTAGTGTGTGGCATTATTTGAATTGGGGGTACGATTGAGTGGCCACACCATTTCCCAGCAAGAACTTGTTCCTTTTTGGCCCATTTGCATTTCAGCGTGCACTGTTCCTATTCTCGATATGGACGGCGGTGGCACCAATGCTAGGGGGCTGTAGCCATAATCTTACCTAGGGCATTAATTTGATTAGGTCTAGCTCTGTTGGCAGCACGTATATTTGGGCAATGATACACTCGTCCTGGCATTATAAGAAACGACCTGAGGGCAGCATGTGCACGGAGCCTTATACAAAAACAGTCATCTGTAAGCAGCAATATTTCCTAATAAACATTTACAAACAATAACATGCTCTTTGGAAAGCAGCGCAGTAAATTATTCCTTGGGGAATACATTACCGCAAATAAATTGGCATGCTCTCGCACTGCCATTGACTTCCCCTAAATTAAAAAAACAAAACAAGTACAGTATATTTATCAAGCAGTTCAAACAGGGAAAATAGAGTATGCATAATACATGTGAGAAGCAGGGGAAAGCCAGATATGTTCCAATAATAGGTAATGGCTTTTCCTTACAATTAGCAGGCAATGTGAGATTCCCCGGTTCCCCAAGTGAGAAATTTCATGGACCTGGAATGACGGCAAGCCAAGAAACTGTGCATACGGGAAGCTGGGAAGTGTTACAAGTCTGATGAATGTTTATAATATTCTACATTTTAACATCAGTGTTTCTGAAACCTACAACTTGACAAAGGGGTGTGCCAGCCCCGAAATTTTGGTATACGATTTTGCCTTAATATACATTTTTGGAAAACCTATGAGTGCAGCTGATTCCCCTCTATATACAGTATTGCTATGTCATACTGGCCTATGGAATGCCATGGAATGCCTGTGAGGCTGATGCAAATTGGGTGGTACCTCCGACCACCTGGAAAAGTGGGCAAGTCTCCAGCATATAACTTTTCACCGCCTTTTACCCCACCAAACTCGAGTCATCCACAAAAGTGGGCTGGGCCATGATGCGATTCACCCTAAATCAGGTAACCGTAGCCACCCCCCCCCCCCCCCCCTTTACAATACTGGTAATATTGGCATTGTAAGAGGGGGCGGTGCCTTATTGATGTATTATAAAATATTAAAAAAATATATATATAAATCTTATCACAAGACAATGTACACAGGTGAATAATACCGGATTTTGGAATGTATTGCTATTTTTAGATGAACAAACACCCTATCTGTTTTGCCAATCTGATAAATAAACATTTATGTAATATATATGATGTGGGTGCAATGACTTTTTGGATACACAAAAAGTATTATATTTACTAATAAAGTAAACATTACAATGCAGTTTTTGGGCTACCCAAAGCGAATCTCCCACGTCTTGCAATTGATTTGTCTAAAACTGAGAAGTTGCAGGAGGCCAGGTCTGGACTGTATGGTGAATAACCAAGCTGCTGACTGCGTTAATGGGACAGATAATCCACCACTTTAGTGGATTCATTGGCAGGTGCATTGAGTATGGTGTGATGACCGCAAGTTCTTGGAAGGTGCTTGGACATGGCTTCCAGCAATTGTAGCAATCTCTCACTGGTGTACCAGTTCCCAGCACAAGTGATACAGTAGCTACATGACCAGTTCTGTCCCCCAAAACAGACACCATTTGCTTGGTTTACTTCAGAACTTCTGTGGCAGCACATCTTCAACTGGGGCTCACTGGGATGACTGTTGTTTGGTCTTGGGCTCAAAACTGTAGATCCAGGATAAATCACCACTGATAATCTCCCAGATAGAGTGTGATTGATCGCAATTAAACCTGGCCAATATGTTGCGTCACCAAATCACCAAAACCTTCTTCAGTTCTCCAGTGAACTAATGAGGCACCCATCATGCAGAAATCTTGCTTAGGCCAAGATTTTCGCAAAGTATGAAGCAGATGGATCCCGATGAGATGCATATCTCCTTCCCTAACTGAGCTACGGTCATCTTAGCCTCCACCTCAACTATGGGCGGCATGACAGCAAAGTTGTCTTCTGTAATGGCGGGTCAGAAATTCTGCAAACACTATGGTTTTGGATGCTGGTTCCTCCACCAAAGCAGCTTACACCAAAGTGGCTTACCGTCTGTCAAAAGACTCCTGCTGTAGCAGACCACTCTTGTATTCACATAAAAGAAAGGTTCTCCTCCAGTGGCCTCTGTTGTGATCCATAACGGTTCCGACAGCAGATATAGTAAATCATAGATACAAGTGGAGGGCAACTCTGCGGGCATTGGGAGGTAAGTATTAAGTAGGCATGGGTTGGGCAGGGGGCAGAATGGAGTGGTGGGCCAGGATTGAGGGGAAGTCACACCTTTTACTTGTACAGTGTATGTATATATATATATATATATATATATATATATATATAGAATTCACTCCCGATTACCCTCTTGTCAATGAACATAGAATCACACCTAATTTTAAGTTGTTCACTGAATAAGGGGCGGACAAATTTCTCTGTGGCTTATACTGAGTACTGGAACTCATCTAGTTTTATAGTTGAGGAGGGTTCCATAGGTGTACTGTACTGTATGTCTCTTCTTATCTAATTCCCAGTTACATCACACAAGAAAAATAAAGATTATATCACATAAAATGAGTGGCACTTAATGTTTTTAAAATACTTTGCTAAAGAAACATCTCCTGGCTCAGACAGTAATGTATTCCTGGATGTTATGTGTCTCGCTAGATGGATGTTTAGCTTGTATTAATTAAATAGTAATAACAATGCATTGTAGCCAGCCAGTGGATTTTACTAGGGTGTGTCTTGTTCCACCTAGAGAAGAGAAACACCTATGATCTCAGTGCAGAAATAGAACAACCTCATTGGAGTTTCTATGGACTGTAGGGTTTATTGTTACTAGAGAGGGGTGAACTGAATTGTCCATATATGCATATGCCGCTACAAAGACCTTCCCTTGGTTCAGCTGTGCATCCGAATATGCAAAGACTGAGACCAGGGCCGCTGACGGCAGGGCCGGTGCAAGGCACCGGAGCGCCCCAGGCGAGTCGGGCTGGGGGCGCCCCGGTGCCGGGTGGGGGGGGGGGGGGGTGTGGTACCTGGCGTTCGGCGCTGTCTATTTAAATCTGGCGGCGGAGGCAGCGGGGGTCCCTGCAGTCTATTAAAAATCACGAGCGCTATCCGCCGGGCTATGCGGAAGCGCTTCTAGTGTGAAAACACTGGCAGCACGCTGATTGGCTGCCAGAGTTTTCACACTAGAAGCGCTTCCGCATAGCCCGGCGGATAGCGCTCGTGATTTTTAATAGACTGCAGGGACCCCCGCTGCCTCCGCCGCCAGCTTTAAATAGACAGCGCCGTAGCTAGGACAGGTACCCGGGCGGCATTTTCCGCCCTCCAGTGGCCGGCGCCCTAGGCAAATGCCTAGGTTTGCCTAGTGGTGGCGCCGGCCCTGGCTGACGGGGTGATTTTTGTACAGCTGTACAGCTGTCCAGGGAAACGGAAGGGACCGGGCAGCTCATTTTGCCAACAGCAACCCTCCCCTGTGATGCCTGCGCTGCGCTCGGTCCTCAGCAGCTCCCGAAGCACAGGCTTCTTCGATGCAGGACGCCGTCGGCCAATTAAAATGCTGCACCGGCCTTGTAGCTTATCAGAGCTCGTGTACATTAGCCAATCAGAGAGGCTGCCGGTACTCAAGCTCTGAATTTTAATTGGCCGCTGGCATCCTTGCATTGAAGAAGCATGTGCTTTGGGACCTGCTGAGTAAGTGAAGGGGGGAAACCAGGAAATCAGTCCTGGTCCCCAAAATTCCTGACTGAGACACCCAATTTCAGCATTGCTACATGCAGTTATCATAACTTGCAGCAGCCCTATGGCAGTTGCAGGTTCTGCACCTGTCAGTTCCCACTCATTCCAGCTTACCCACGATTTGCATTCATTAGAATAAAAGACAACCAGGCCAATCAGTGCATGGAATGCAAAAAAGCCAATCAGCAATGATCAATGAATGTCACATGTCTTTCATAGCCAATCAGACTCTCTTCTTCATTCTTCCAGGACTGATCCAGCAGCAAATGCCGCTAAATCTTATGTAGCGTACACACGGTGCAATTCCAACTTGCTATTCAATTTTGACTATTTAGTCAAAATCAAAAGGGTTTTCAGCCGCACAGAGGCGGAACTACCCTTGGTGCAGCAGGTGCATTGCACTGGGGCCCTGTGGACCAATTGCTGTCCAGACCAGCAATGACTTCTTGGGTTGGGGAAGAGGAAAGGGCCCAAATTATATTTTTGCACCTGGGCCTGCCACTCACAAGTTCCACCACTGCAGCCGCATTCGATCAGGATTCGATGTCGACGCACGCTCCCGTTTACTAGACTGCGCAGGCAAGACTATATAGTACAAATCTGTACTATATAGTTAAAAGCCAATGTGTATACTACACTGCGATTGATGAACGAGTCAGTTTAAAAAAATCAGGAAAATCTCATGTTGACCTTTTTCAATGTCAAACTTTTCCAAGTTGACCTTTAGCATGTGTCGACATATTGACCATGTCGACCAAATGCATTCTTGACCTTTTTTAATGTAAAAAAAGAAGAAAAGAAAATAGTCTGCGCTTCCACTAAGATGCTGCCGGGCACCAAGTAGTACCACCTACTACAGTATATGCTAGAAGAAAAAAAAAAAAAAAGGAAGTAGGCACCCTGCGCTTCCTATTGGGGTGATTGGGATGAATACAAGAAAAAAATTCTTTCCGTTGTTTCTTTTCATATTGTATGGATCTTGTTCCTTAGCTTGAATTCTTCAATAAAATTCACCTCGAAAAAGAAGAAGAAAATCTAATGGTGCAGATTTCCTAGATGTTTAGCACACGTATGACATCAAACAACGTAGAAGTGAGGGTACTCGTACCGTGTGTGGGCCTTTCCTTTAGGCCAAGAAATCAAGCATAGATCTGGGGTCACTTAGTGGGTTCAGGAGATATTTTCCCTTTTAGGTCCTGTTTTTCCCAGTTTCCTCAGAGATACATAAGGGAAACACTCATAGCGTAATCAACCAATTTATTAATAAAAGCACACAATAAAAAATGTAAGAACACACAAAGCCTGGTACCGTATCTGGCCTTTCACCCAAGGCCGGTTTAGGAGCATATGGGGGGGTCAGATGTAACAACCCGGGTGGACCCCTGCATAGGTTCTCCAAAAGCTGATCCTGGTGTATAGGTTTCCAGACAGGTTCCCAGGTGCCTCAAATAACACCAACGCGTTTCGACACCCTGAGGAAGACTTTTTGCAGTCAAAACGCGTTGGTGTTATTTGAGGCACCTGGGAACCTGTCTGGAAACCTATACACCAGGATCAGCTTTTGGAGAACCTATGCAGGGGTCCACCCGGGTTGTTACATCTGACCCCCCCATATGCTCCTAAACCGGCCTTGGGTGAAAGGCCAGATACGGTACCAGGCTTTGTGTGTTCTTACATTTTTTATTGTGTGCTTTTATTAATAAATTGGTTGATTACGCTATGAGTGTTTCCCTTATGTATCTCTGAGGAAACTGGGAAAAACAGGACCTAAAAGGGAAAATATCTCCTGAACCCACTAAGTGACCCCAGATCTATGCTTGATTTCTTGGCCTAAAGGAAAGGCCCACACACGGTACGAGTACCCTCACTTCTACGTTGTTTGATGTCATATGTGTGCTAAACATCTAGGAAATCTGCACCATTAGATTTTCTTCTTCTTTTTCGAGGTGAATTTTATTGAAGAAATCAAGCTAAGGAACAAGATCCATACAATATGAAAAGAAACAACGGAAAGAAAATTTTTCTTGTATTCATCCCAATCACCCCAATAGGAAGCGCAGGGTGCCTACTTCCTTTTTTAATGTGTTGATCTTCTGCCTGTTGATCAATAGCTCTTCACTGTTGACCACGTACCATCCATTTAGTGTGGATGACAAATGTCCTGTTTTAGGTTTCTTCTATTTTATTGTCATTTACCCTAATACCTTAGTGGATATTGTTTTCATGGAAAAGAAACATAAAATAGCATTAACAGTATAAATGTTTTTTAGAATACAGGGTCATCTCAGGAGTGTATCAGCAGTGCCGAAATCTGCTTCCAAACACCATCCCTGTATACTTGTACATACAGTACACTTAGGGCCTTATTCTGGTTTCATCGCTTGGGTGAGCCATGCTTTAGGTAATTTTTGCACATGTGCAAATGCTGGGTACAAACGGGCATGAGAACTGCTAGTTTGCCATCACTTTCGCACCTAGCAGTGCGGGCGGGGGACAGCAACGACAGGCTGCACCCATGGGAACGCCCAGCGCAACCGCTGGGCGTTCCCATGCAAATGGCGCTATGACGTGGGTGCTGGGGCGGGCAGCTGACATCACCGGGTGTCAGCTGCCCACCCTCGTCCCATGTAAGGAACACACAAAACTAAGACACCAGAGAGTGTCTTAGTTTTGCATACAGCGACCATCAATGACTTGGCCCCCACACCCATGGCTAAACATCCATTCGCAGCTGTGCGGGGAACAGGGCAAGCAAGGGGGGGGGGGGGGCGGCCGTGCAGGCGGTGATACAGTCATGTGCAACGCTGTGAATTTAGCAGCATTGCGTGTGGACCAGAACACGGTCCTTAATACAGATACTTTTGCTTCTCATGCAGAATAATGAGTTCACGCCACAAGCTGTTTATAGTGTTCATTTGGGGGGCTATTCAGACTCAATCGGTCCCCCGCACGTTCGCACGGGGGACCGATTGTTTGCAACTGCGCATAGCTTTTTAAGCGCATGTGCAGCCGCTGTGTGGGAGCGCAGAATCTAAAGGCCCCCATACACTATGCGATTTTGGACCGATTCCACGCGATTTGAGCACTTGGGCCGATAAATTGCCTGAAATCGGGTCAAAATCACATGTGTTTGACATTTGATCCGATCCGATGAGCAGTCCCGTGCGCATCGGACCGGGTCAGGAGGTTGGACGTGCAGCATGTACGATCATGTCCGACCTCCTGCAGCGGGCGGGCAGTGGCGGCTCTTAAATGAGTGGCCGGGGTGGTGCCGTGAGGAAGACGTCCAGCCGCGGCGGTGATCATCAGCTTTCTATCACTGCTGCGGGCAGGCGGTGGTGGTAATCAGATGCTGGGGCGGGCGGCGGTGACCTGATCATCAGTGTCCAGTCCACTGTCCAGCGCCGTAGTGGGCCGGCAGCAGCGGCAAATACAACTTTAAAATAACATGTCAAATGACTGCCCGGCTAATGATTGGCTGAGATAGAGCACTCTCAGCCAATCAGTGGCCTCCCTCCGCGGCTGCTGATTGGCTGAGAGTGCTCTATCTCAGCCAATCAAAAGCCGGAGAGTCATTTGACACATTATTTTAAAGATGTAATAGCCGCCACTGCCCGTCCGCTGCGGCGCTGGACAGTGGTCACTGATGATCATCGCCGTCTGGTCACCGTCGCCCGCCCCAGCACTAATCTGATTAATGCTGTGGCCCCACTGCTTCCTCCCCAGCCGGCCACTCATTTGAGAGCTGCCGCCGCCGCCTGCCCCCACTGCTCCTCACCGCCCTGCAGCTCCCGAATGCGATTTATCACATGTAAAAAATGGCACATCAAGTCCTAAATTGTATGTGAGCCTCCCGGGAGCTGCCGCATGCTCGGAGGAGAATTGGGTCCGACTTGTCCTTAACCTTTAACCAAAATCAAATTCTTCTGTGCTGACAGAGGGAGCCCAAACGGATCCTGTACACAGGCCCTCTCATCTCTAAAACTGTCCCTGGGTAATAATTGTTCCAACTAAAGAATGCACCCCCACACACACCCACACACACCCACACACACGCACCCACATGTCACCTTGATGTCACAGATATGCTTGTCAGTGAGCAATCATCTTATGTATCTCAGTCATTGTTGTCAATTGAAGCCCTCAATTCTTCATCTTCTTCTGCAATGAATTGAAGCCAAACTATAAATTTAGTAAATGGTAACTACAGTAAGTGTGAGCTAATAATTGGAATATTTCCAGTCATTTATAATCTGTGTACAATAGTAACAAGTGTTATAGGGGCCCCCACCAGGGTGCCTGAACACATTAGTCACAAGTGCACTACCTAATTATTATGAGTAACTCCCTTCAGTAATGAATGAGTGTTATTTTACTGTTGTGCAGTAACAATTGTCTGTAAATAACGTTTCCAACTTTACATGGCAGACAATTGTGGAGAATGTTGATAGAATTGCATTCACAGACCTGGGCTACGTGACTGCACGCTACACTGCGGCTCAGCAGGAAAAAGGCAAAGTAAGCGGCCCGCAGAGCGAGTATACAATGGGCGAAATTTAATAGAATGAGAGATTCAGTAAGTGAGAGATTTGGTAAGAAATCTCGGGTGAGATTTAATAGGATGAGATATTCAGAAAGTGAGAGATTTGGGAAGAAATCTCGGGTGAGATTTAATAGGATGAGATATTCAGAAAGTGAGAGATTTGGGAAGAAATCTCCAGTTTTTTTAAAGCGGCAATCATTTACACTGAAAAATCAAACTGGTTTTGCAGTGTAAATGATTGCCACTTTAAAAAAACTGGATATTTCTTCCCAAATCTCTCACTTCTAGTTTTTTTTAAAGCGGCAATCATTTACACTTCAAAATCATACTGGTTTTGCAGTGTAAATAATTGCCGCTTTAAAAAAACCTGGAGATTTCTTACCAAATCTCTCATCTGAATCTCTCATCCTATTACATTTCACCCACTATCTTTATACATATAAAAAAATGCTATCAATGTGAATAGCTTTAATATTACATTCATTATTTCATTTTTTGTGGGGGAAAATGACATGATCAGAGCAGTGTCAGAATTATTTTTAGTCAGTCACAAGCGAATAGGGAGAAGTTTTTATTTTCTTAATAAAGAAACTGGCACTGCTTGACATTCTGCACGTGTCAGCAGTATGCTGTCGATATTCTGAAAGTTGACATTATTAATGGCAAAAATATTACTACACATACCATTGTGCGTCATTATATTTTTTACACCTCTTTACATAAAGCTTTCAGATACAAACAAAGGAAAAGAAGGAAACGAATGGGTCAGGAAAAAATTGAGAAAGGAAGATAGGATCAGATAAATGAGGGAAAAGATGGAACATGCAATTTTGGACTACCTGTATAAAGGCCTGATTTGGTTTTGAAGGTAAGCACGATGGTTTACCTACAAATCCGATGGTAAGTGGTCTGCGGGTGTGTAACGTGCATACTTGCCTACTCTCCCACAAGACTTGCATGTTTTCAGGCAGTCTCCCACACCCAGGGAAGAGTAGGCAGATCTCCCGCATTCTAGTGAAGTGGGCAGGATGATAATTTGCATGGAATTGTGGGTCTGTGAGGAGGGGCACTTCATTTAGCCTTGTTGATCACAGCATTTAAAAGTGAGGCCTAATGACTATCAGCCCCGCACCCCCCAATGACACTGCAGCATCTCCTCTCTGAGCTGACTGTAACGGGAGGCAACCATGGTATTGCAGGGCTTGTGATATCTCTCACATATTAAACAATGATTGACATACAGATGGAGCAATCCTCATCTAGCCCTTTATTAGGATTAAGGGGGAGATTCTCTAAGCTAAAAATGCGGTAAAAACCCCGTTATCTGGGTTTTTACCGCATTTTGGGATGCTGTAAGCATCCCCCGCCGGGTTACTGCGGCGGGGGGCATCGCCAGAAAAATCTGGCGATGCCCCATAGAAGCCAATAAGCTTCTATCGCAACCCTCCGCCGCCCCGCGCCTCCCCCCCGCCGCCCCCTCCCCCCTCACCTGTGTCTGGGCAGCACAGCGCAGTGCTGCCCGGACCTGTGACCTCCTTCCTGCACTGATCCTCTTCCGGGTGCAGGGAGGAGGAGAGCCCGGCGCAGCAGCAGCAGCGCCGGGTGTGGGAGGGAGGGGAGAGCCGCCGGGACCTGCTGGGACCCGGCGACTCTCACCGCAAAGGACAGCTCTTAACGCAAGAGCTGTCCTTTGCCTTAATTTTCGCATATGTTACAGCATATGCGATAATTAAATATGCGATGGGCGGCGAAGGGGGGCGGAGATTCTTAGAGAATCTCCCCCTAAGTGAGTAATGGGATTACTCTGCTAATCCCCTACTGTATTGTTCTATGTATTGTATTGCAGCTGAGAACAATAGGCCTTGGATAGCCATGGCTCGCCATGTCTATCCAGAGGCGGCTAGATGAGGATGGCTCCATCTGTACTGTGGATTTAGGGGGGACAGCAGTCATTCCCGAATCAATCTTCAAAACGGGGTGTTTCGCCCTTGTTTTATAGACATGCCTTGACCAGGGACTGCATTGTGAGATGAAGACTTCCAGAGTCTAAGTAAGCTTTAGCATATGCAGACCAACCAACGGTCGCAAAGGGGATCCATTGTTGCATCATGAGACGCAGATGCGCATATCTCCTACGGACACCTCCTGTGGAATTCCACAGCTACATCCCTGCAACTGTGCAGTTCCATACAATTTGGAATTGGGCATTAAATAAACAAAGTTGTAAGCCGTCACAGCTGCAGCAGGATTCCAGTAGACTTCCCCTAGCGGGATAACATTCCCTGATGCTTCAAATCCCATTAGACTGATTTATCCACCTGAACAGGCGCAGAAATTAGACAAATGCATCAGCCCCATTGTACACACACACGCGCCATTTCAGAAAATGTGTGCACATACACAGCTGCAAACATTCGTTAAACTACGTGAACATCGCTATTGGGTGTACAGACTGTGGGCCTGATTCAGACCTGATTGCTGATGCGAGTAGAAAGCCGCCACCCAGACAGAAAGAAAACCAGCCCTGTGCTAACAGCAATCCACTCGGAAATCCATAGGCAATCCACGAACCATCAAATGTTTTTTACAGTCTGCAGAAATGTAAGACTGACTCCTCCACTACTCTGCGACAGAGATCGGCTGATCAAGGGCGCCACTGATGTCACAGACCCTCCCATAAAACACCTGGGCATGTCTGCCTTTTGTTCCGGACATTCCCCGTAAACAGCTGGTTACCAGCGCCAAACGGCTGCTTTTTGTCAATCAGCCATTGGCCAATTTACGTTTACAATGCATACAATTGCATTCTAAAAAAATATTTACAGAATCTGATTGGTTGTTTTGGGCAACATCAACTCTTCTCAGTTGTAGGGCGGGGTGCACTAGTGAAAATCAGTAAAAACCCCGCTGCGAATGGGAATCACCAGCACAAGCTGGCGATACCCTATCGAAACCTATGGGCTTCTCTCCACCGCGGCGTTTAAGGGATCCGTCACAGATCCCTCCCAGCATGCCCCTCGGCCGGCACCATCACTCTGCGAATGCGCAGAGGGAATTCCAGGTCTCAGACCCAGAAGTCCAGAACCAGGGCTGTAGACTTATCGCAAGAGCTGTCCTTTGTGTTACAAATCACATATCTTAGTGTATTCGCGATTATTATGGATGCGCTACCTCGCAAATGCCTGCGATGTAGGCCGGCGGACGTTAGTGCATCCCCACCTTAGAAGCTTTAATAAATGTACCCCTTAATGTTTACAAAACAGTGCAAAGTGTATTGGGGGTCACAGTCCGCTCAGAACAAGTGTCTGCACACTGCACATCACCACCGCCGGCACACATACGGCAAGCTGAGATAGTTACACACTATCATTTGAAATGCTGCACAAACCTCAAATCTGAGGAGAACGTCAAGTAGATGTAATTAGCATTAAATTACAGCTTACACATTCATTTACATCCTGACCTCTTCCTGTAATTGCTGGGAAGTGATGTGCAGGGCTGTGCTTCTCTCCAGCTTTTCCCCTGGGAACCAGCAGGTTGCTTTCAGTGTCTATGAAATTACCTATTGTGTTGTGCGTGGAAATGAGGGAGATTTCTATAAACTGTCGATCAGAATATCGCAGCATTCTGTATCGGGAGAAGGTATATGAGCTGTCCAGCAGGAACTGTCCCTAAGGGGAAAATTCACTAACATGGGAGGTCTATTGGCGATGGGATGTTATCCTTAGCAACCAATAAGATTCTATCTATTATCTTCTAATATCCCTTTCACACCAGAAAAATGCAGGGACCCACTCGGGAATATGGCCCAGGGATCATGCCGGGCCTTTCCCGGGTTGGCACCTTTCACACCAGAAAAGTCCCTGCATTTTCTGGTGTGGGAAGGAGGCGGGCAGGAGGTGGGCAGGGGGTGGACAATACTCCCCGGGTGCTGGACCTCGGTGCAGGCTGGGTATCCACCCAGATGGTGGGCCGCAGATGACAGGTCAGATGGCGGACCGCAGATGACGCAGCTCTCCGGCTGCAGTGAGGGCACCGGAGAGCTGCATCATCTACATACGCCGCCTGTTCTTTCATCTGCACCCGTCCGCCTGTGTGGATCCCCATCTGACAGCACACACCGAGGACTGGCAGCCCGGGTAAGTACCCCTACCCCTTTTATACTGGCCAGGATCCCGGGTTGAACTCGGGAACAACCCTGCTCCATAGCAGGGTTGAAATCCTGGGAAATTTTCCCGGGATTTTGGCCCGTGAACCTTAAACACCAGCGCTAGGCCCAGGTTGTTCCCAGGCTCAACCCGGGAATTTAGGCTGGTGTGAAAGGGGTATAAAAGGTCCAAAAAATAGAATAGAAGTAGAATCTAATTGGTTGCTATGGGCAACATCCCATCTTCATTAGAACTGCCAACTTAGTAAATTTACCCCTAAATGTGTAGCTTGGAATTCCCTACTCCTGCCCCAACCATCACAGAGCAGCATGACGGTCTGTTCTATTAATAGCCTATAAATTATGCAGGATGAGAAATTCTGAATTTACAAATACGCTGTAGAATGGAAAATCTGCACTTGTTTTAGATATAATCAGAAGTGTTAATAAGCTGATTGCTGGTATATATATTGTGTTATTTGGGGTATTTAATTGAGTGTAGCGTGAAGGCTCCATACATCAAAGATAAACGTACAGTAGTGGTTCAATATCTTGATCCTTTGACTGCCAGGTCTGGGAAAAAATACTGACTCCCTGAACCTGATGTAAAATGGTTGGGATCGGCATCAGGCCTTTTTAATATGTTTAATTTAACCCGATTCCCCAACAGATCACCAATTATCGCTGGTTACCAGTGGGTCGGCGGTTCCAGGTTAGGGAATCACCCCATAGATGTATGGGTCCCTTAAGATTGCCAATGAGTTGGAGAATGGGCCCTATTAACAGCCTAGACCCAATGATGTGCTTCTGTGGAAAAAAGGCTCGGCCAACACAATAGAACAAAGGGAGTACAATGGATCACTGTCAGATGGAAATGTCTATGGTGAGTATATTGCACCATGAATACACTTCCCTTTGGTGCTACACATGGAGCCATACTTGCCTTCTTTTGAAAAATAGTGTCAGGGAGATTATAGTTGGTAGTAGAATTTTGCACAGCACCCCCTTGAGGGGGCGTGTCATGCTCCACCCAAAGGGCGTGTCTAGTTCCATATATGGAGAGATTGTGGAAAGAGATTGTGAACGTGGCACCTAGAAGCGTGGGTGTGTACTGCTACATCTGAGAGGAATCTTTTAAAATGACTAGGAAAGCCAGGGAATTTGGGATTGAAAAATGCTCAACCCCGGGATTCCCGGGATCCCGGGATTGGCTTTCCTAATAAAAAGACACCCTGGCTGCCCCACATTTACTTACATTTGAGGGTGCAGCAGGGTTGCCAGGAGCCCGGTTGCTGGGTGGAGGGACGGGTCGTCCATGCTGCTGGCTGGGTGCGGGCTGGCATGCTGGCACGCTGGCTGGGTGCGGGCTGGCATGCTGGCGTGCTGGGTGGGCGGGCTGGCGCGCTGGCTTCTCGCTGGCTGGGTGGGCGGGTGGGCTGGCTGGGCTTGCGTTGGGCTTGCTGGCTGGGCAGGCGGGTGGGCTTGCTGGCTGTGCGGGCGGTGCGGCATCACACTGCCCGACTTCTCCCGGCAGCACTGCACAGCGTGACCTCTGATCTCGTCACGCTGTGCAGTGCTGCCGGGAGAAGTCGGGCAGCGTCTGAGCGATGCTCAGACGCTGCCCGGCATTAGACAGCGAGCATGCCCAGTCTAATCCCAAAATCCCGGGATTGGAAACTCCAATCCCGGGATTGAAATCCTGGCGCTTTGGGGGCCAAATCCTGGGATCCCGCCGATCCCGATCCCGGGATTGGCCACCCTAAAAATGACATATCCAAATGTAGATGAGCCCCAAAGCAGTTAGTACGTTAGATACTACTGTAAACTTGCTAAAGTGCTGAGAAATGGTGCTGATAATTCAATAAAAATGTATCTATCTCTTGTTCCTTTTCCCCAAAAATGTAACAGTGTAATGTGGGCTAGGTGACATGAGGGAGATTGCTAGACTAATGAGGGATAGAGGGAGATTGCTGTTATTTCCGGGAATCTCCTGCAGAATGCAGGAGGGGAGGTAACTATGATGTAATAGTGTAATGTGGGCTAGGTGACATGAGGGAGATTGCTAGACTAATGAGGGAGAGAGGGAGATTGCTGTTATTTCAGGGAGTGTCCTGCAGAATGCAGAAGGGTAGACAATGATGGATTGTAAGCATTCAGTTAACCGGAGCCACACATAAAGCAGAATCCTATTGAAAAGGACAGATACAAAACAGAATGAATACAGTACAGTATATTCAATAAAGTCATAAATTGTCCACTAGAGGTCACACACATTATCCAAGTACAGAGAGATAACAGAAATATGGATAACATTCCGGCGCCGTTTGTTTATTTCTTTTCACAACACAGAATAAATGATGTTATCTATACACAGGGTAAAGCTGACATCTGTGAATATATGATAAAACACTGTATGTATGACAGCAGTCCCAATAAACTGGTAACATGCCTTTTACAAATACAAAACATCTCGTGTCTTGACAGAACTTGACGTACTTCAGTTGCTGACAGAAAGGCTGTAATTATTGTATATCTGCAATTTAATAGCAAGGTTAAAAAATCTCCTCTTTGATGTCTGAGTTTCTGTAATATTACGAAGATTTCTGGAAAATACAGAAAGCATCTGACATTTTTATGAAAGTCATAAATGTATAAAGCATTCTTCCGCTAGCAACCCGTCTGTGTGCGGTAACTTTTATATTCCATTAACTACTAATATCATAGTTGCCATCTATCCCAGTTTCTTTAGGAGACACACAATTTTTTTGCCGCGGTTTACGTGCTAGGGCAGGGCCACCAATAGGGGAGTGCTGTGGTACAGCTGTCTCTCCCTCTGGAAGGGCCGGGCAGCTCATTTTGCCCACCGCAACCCCACCCCCGACTGCCTCCGCTGCCCTGCGCTCAGTGCGCTGAACAAAGCAGGTCCCGGAGCGTGGGCTTATTCAACCCAGGACACCGGCTTCTGGACCAATTATAGCTCGCGTACTGGCAGCCAATCAGAGCGGCTGCCAGTGCGCAAGCTCTGATTGGCTCACCAGCCGGTGCGGCATTTGAATTGGTCGCCGGCATCCCGAGTTGAAGAAGCCTGGGCTACGGGACCCCCGGACTACAGCTCAGCAGAATAGGAGATGGGGGAGCAGGAGCCGGGTTACGATAAGTCAAGTGATGGGGGGGGGGGCACGAGGCCCGGACTGGAAATGAGTCCTGGGCCCCAAAATTCCTGATCGCAGCCCTGGCTAGGGGACGGGGCCTAATTTACCAGATCATCGGTTTATATTATTCACAATCCCATTGGTTATATTATTTACCAGCCCATCGGTTTATATTATTTACCAGCCCATTGGTTTACTGTATATTTTTTACCCAGCCCATTGGTTTATTTCATTTACCAGCCCATTGGTTTATATTATTTACATCCCATTGGATTATATTATTTACCAGCCCATTGGTTTGTATTATTCACCAGCCCATTGGTTTATATTATTTACCATCCCATTGGTTTATATAATTTACCAGCCCATTTGTTTGTATTATTTACCAGCCCATTGGTTTTCTGTATATTATTTACCAGCCCATTGTTTTATATTATTTACCAGCCCATTTTTTATATTATTTACCAGCCCATCTCCTATATATTTGGCTACATCTGTCACTCAAAGTGGGTGTCTGTGTCTATAACACTCTGTTCCTGGACTTTCCTCTTAATGTGTGATTGCCTTCATCTGTGCTGAACACCTTTCTGAGAAATTAACCTGTTTAAAACAGGTGATGGCAATCATACATTAAGGGGAAGTCTAGAAACAGAGCATTGTGTCCCCCTGGAGAGGGTCATGTTGGGAGGTATGTGACAGAGAACCAGCCCAGTGAGCCCACAGACAGTGCCAGACACCCACTGCCTTCCCATGTTGCCCAGCACTGCTACTCCACAGCCACCAGGTGAGCGCCCCCCTCCCGCGAATCGCGGCAAACCCTCCCCCGTGACACCCCCCCCCGATTCGCGGAAAAAACACCCCCCCCGGGACCTCCCTCCCGCGATTCGCGGCAAAAAGAACCCCCCCGCGACCCCCCCTTGCACGATTGGCGGCACCCCCCCCTGCGACCCCCCTCCCGCGATTCGCGGCACCCCCCCTCCCCGCAATTCGCAGCAGCCCCAGGATTAAATGGCACATGCAAAACACTGACATGGCTATGGTCGACAATGAAAAAGGTTGACATGAGTTTTTGAAGATTTATTTTTAACTAGGTGATTCATCGCGCCCTACGGGCGCTCTTCACACCGTCGTAAGGGGCTGCGCCCCCTTAATTTGTGAACGTTTGTATATGAGAAATATGGTTAGAATTGTATGAAAGATGCCCTGTATTGCAACTTAGGTGTCCGCGAATCGCGGGAGGGGGGGTCGCGGAGGGTGCCGCGAATTGCAGGAGGGGGGGTCGCGGGGGGTGCCGCGAATTGCAGGAGGGGGGGTTGTGGGGGGGTGGATGCTGCGAATCGCGGGGGAGGGATTGCAGAGAATCGCGGGAGGGGGGTCGCGGGGTGGGTTGCCGCAAATCGCGGGAGGGGGGTTACGGGGGCGGGGGTTGCGGCGAATCATGGTAGGGGGGGTCGCGGGGGGTGTACCGTGAATCACAGGAGGGGGGGTCACGGGGTGGGGTGCCGAGAATCGCGGGGGGGTGGGTGTGTGCCGTGAATCGCGGGAGTGGGGGTTGCGGGGGGGTGTGACGCGAATCGCCACAAGAAAAAATCAACACAGAAAGGTCAACACATGTAAATGTTGACATAAGTGTGGCACTTCATTGGTGTCCATGTCGACACATGAGAATGAATATGAAAACTTTCAAAAAATGAAAAAAAAACCTTCAA